>NC_133453.1:131021956-133421956 GCF_048565385.1 Saimiri boliviensis | reverse complement strand
TGTTCCTGAAAGCAAAAGGACAGTCAGTGGCTGGCATTTGTCCAGCCTGGCTTGGCACAGCCCACAGCTAGCACGTTGCAATCCTCATGAGATGCACCTGGTGCGAATAACATTCTCTTAACAACGGCTGATCACATGCAGCATGGTAGAGTATCCCGAGGGAAACTCCTGTGCCAAGCTACCGAGCGCAGGCCAGACTGGGCAGGCCGTGCTGTCAGAGGCGGCGGGGGCGAGGAATGTGTCTGTGGCGGTGCACGGAGGAAAGAGAGCATCAGCCTCGCTCCGGAAGGAAGAATCCTCCGGGCCTGACAGGCTGGGGAGCTATTGTGAAACCACACAGGGGATGGGGCTTATCCAGTGAGCGAGGTAGCTGCTCTGTAGGAGCCACAGAAGCCTTAAGACAGAAGTTTCTCCGCCGCCCACCCCTTTCTGCAGACACCAGCTCGAGTGAGTAGAGTGCCTTCCTGCTCCATCCTGAACCACCCTCCAGTCCCACTCACGTGTCACCACAGCCGTGTGCCTGGATCCACAGCTGGCCTTGATTGCATCTGAGCCCAGGGGGAGATCCAGTAGAGCTGGGAAGGGCTGGACAGCTATGAACGGGGCAGGGGCTCCATCCTCAGCCCCCGCCATTCTCTTCACCTGGGAGCCATCTGCATTCAGTCCTGCGGCTTTAAAATGATAATGATGTGAACAGCGATCCCTGAGCTAAGCCTTATTCACGCAGTCACTCATTACCACAACAGCTCTGAGGCACACGACTGTCTAGCTCCAAAGCTGGTGCTCCCAACCCCAGCGTTCTGCAGGCAGGTCTTGCACTCCTGCACAAGTGTGGTGCCAAGGCTGGCATCAGCCTTACCGATGCTCCCTCCCGTAAGGGCTCGCATGCTCCATCTGAGAATGTAGCTCTCAGGCCAGCGTTCAGCCAGGAGTCAGGAATGACAGCCACATCCTGGGGCAGCAGCTGTGGGAGTCGAGTTGACCCTCACCTTCCCTTGCAACGGTCTCCTCATCCTCTGCCAGGCTCTTGGTGGGCAGGGCCAGCTGCCCTGATTCATTCCAGCCCCAGATATAGATATCCCCAGTCTCTGAAAGAGATCAAGAGGACACATTAACAGACTGGGAACCCCCTGCATCCATCCAAACTCCCCTCCCCATCCCGTCCCATCCGCTCCTGGGGACAACCAAAGCCAGCCTACCCAGGGTAGCGCTCCAGGCCAACTGCTTCCCCTCTGGCCCCAGGGGCTTCTCTTAGGTTCCCGTCCCCTCGATACCTTCAGGTCACCCCTTAAGTCCCTCACTGAACCTTCAACTTTCATTCTTATGCTGCCAAATTGTCCCTCATTTCAGAGATGTGTCCCTGGAAGTGCCCCAATGGTCTCCCTTTCAAAACTACTCGGCTGGAGCCAGGTGCCGTGGCTCATGCCTGTAATCCTAGCACTTTGGGAGGCTGAGGTGGGTGAAGCACTTGAGCTCAGGAGTTCGGGGCTAGCTTCAGCAACATGGTGAAATCCCTGTCTCTAAATAAATAAACAAAACCACCCCTGGGCCGGCTTGTGCCCTTTTCCTCTCACCCACAGCAGGTCCTGTAGAAAGCCACGTGTAGCTCTCGACTTCCCTGCCGAACACATTATAGCTTTTTGGTTGGAACAGCCGCTTAACACGAAACATCTCTAACAATAACAGCTGATTTTATGAAGCACTTAATCCATGCTAATGTTTTATGTGCTGTTCAAATATAATTTAATTTGCACAACAGCCCTACACAACAGTATCGCCACTTACGCAGCATCCCTATTTTATTCACGAGACAACTGAGGCACAGAGTGGTCATGTACCAGGCCCAAGGTCGCAGGGCCTGAGCAAAGATCTGAAACTAAGAAGCCTGGCTGGATGTGCCCATGCTTCAACCTCTACACCCACCTTAAGGCCTCAAATTCCTTCTAGACCTTGAGTGGGAGGCAGCCCACTGGGCTATTTCCAGCCCTCTGGTCTCCTCTCTCTCCAGCCCAGTTTTTGTTTCTTTTTTTGAGACAGAGTCTCCCTCTGTCACCTAGGCTGGAGTGCAGTGGCATGACCTTGGCTCACTGCAACCTCCGCTTCCCGGCTCAAGCGATCCTCCAACCTCAGCCACCCAAATAGCTGGGACCACAGGCAAGAGTCATCATGCCCAGCTCATTTTTTAATTTTTTGTCAAGACAAGATTTCACCATGTTGGCTCAGCTCAGGGTTGGCAACCAGCCCAGGTCCATTCCATGAGAATATGGTGGCGGGAGGGAAGGCATTGCTAAGTTTGTTTTGTTTGGGACAGAGTCTCGCTCTGTCATCCAGGCTGGAGTGCAGCGGCGGGATCTCGGCTCACTGCAACCTCCGCCTTCCAGGTTCAAGCAATTCTCCTGCCTCAGCCTCCTGAGTAGCTGGTATTACAGGCACCTGCCACCATGCCTGGCTAATTTTTGTATTTTTAGTAGAGACAGAGTTACACCATGTTGGCCAGGATGGTCTGGATCTCCCGACCTTGTGGATCTACCCTCCTCAGCCTCCCAAGTGCTGGGATTCCAGGTGTGAGGTGCCGCGCTCAACCAGCACTGGTAGTGTCAAATCTTTTTTAGTCTCCTCCTCTGCTATGGCGACAATACTTGCCATATAGGATTATGGAGCTTAAACGGGAGAACTAAAGGTTCCAGGCCCGCGATCAGGGCTCAATGTTCCTTCCCTTCCCCTTTAATGTATGGCTTTCTACATCTGGAGAAGATTCGCACCAAAGATCAGTTCCAAGGTTCGCTTCCTGGAGGAGCGAAGGAAATTAGAAGCTAACTTTCCTATTCACCCCCGCGCCGGTTCCGGGCAGCCGGGACTCAGGGAATCCAGGCGGCCGCTGCGCTCTGAACTCCCTCCACTCCCGCGCCCAACGAATCCAAACGGCGCGGGGCGGGGCGGCGCTCGGACAACGCAGCTGGCTCGGGAGGGGAGTCCCTTGAGGCTGCAGCTGCGGCCACGCCCCGCCACGCACAGACAGTGACGTCATCCCCCGCCGCCGCTCCAACGCTTTCCAGGCCGGACTCTCGAGGCCCCGCCCCGACTGCACCCTTGTGAACTGCAGCCCGAGGGGCGGGGCTTTTCGAGGAGCGACAGGATGCGAAACCAATCGCAGTGAGGCTTTGCGCCCGTGGCGCGACTTGAAATTTTGCGGGGCTCAGCGGCTCTCGAATCGCCTACCCGGAGTGAGATTGCCGGTGTTTGCAGGTGGTTATTGCGCCCGGGGCCGTGTCGAGTAGGTCTGGACCTGGACTCACTGCTGCTTGGAGCGTCCGCCATGTCGAGAAGGTGCAGGTTGCCGGAAAGTCGTGGAGACACGGGAGGGAGCGACGCTCGCCTCGGGTTCGGGGCCCGTGCAAGGGGTTCGGGGCCCGTGCGGGATCCCGGGCCTAGGGCATCACGGCCGCCGGCGCCGGCTGAGGCCAGGTGCGCAGAGGGGCTGGGTCCGGAGGCGGCGAGCCGGTGCCAGGGCCGCGGCGGAGGCGAGAGCTGATGCGCTGTGCCTCGGCGGCCGCGGGTACCTGCAGACTCGGACGCCTGGGTGGGAGCCGAGCGCCAGTGCCGGGACGCGGAGGGGCGGGCGAGGCCAGGGGCCTGGCGCGGCCTTCATCTGGGCGGTCAGCGCTGGCGCCCAGACCCCACCCTCCCCGCCCGCGGAGTCTCGGGTGCGGCTTCTTGGCGCAGGTGACTCGTTGTAAACCTGTGGTCGTGGCTTCTCTTTAAATCTGTAAAGTTTATTTATCGTTGTTTTTCTTTGTTTTGTTCTTTTATTTTTGTGGAAACGCGGTTTCCTCATGTTGGCCAGGCTAGTCTCGATCTCCAGGCTTTAAGCGATCCTCCCATTGGGATTGATTACAGGCGGGAGCCACGGCCCCCTGCCGGCTGTTTTTCTTTATATCTGCCTAGCGGGGACGTTTTGTTTGAATTGGAAAGACAGCTTTGTTTCCTTGGAAGTTAAGAAATTCGGATTATGGAATTGTTTTCCGGTTGTTTTAACAACGTTCTAGTCGGTGTTGGGGAGGGACTGTCCAACTTGATATCGGGACCAGTCGGTGACACCGCCACTTAACAGCCTTGTGACTTCCAAATGTTAACTTTATTTTCTGAAAGTTGTGGACGAAGTGTGGTGATAATACAGCGTCAACTAATTTGTAGTTTTTGGTCGAACCAATTGTGCTAAGGCTTTGCAAGGGTCTTCATTTCATGATCACTAATTCTGATCAGTTGTTTTCAAATGCTTGCCCACAAAGTGATGGGAGTTTAGTGCCAACATAGTGAAATCCGGTCTCAACTAAAAATACAAAACTCAGCTGGGCGTAATGGCACACACCTGTACTCCCAGCTTCTCAGGAGTCTGAAGCAGGTGAATCCCTTGAGCCTGGGGGGCAGAGGTTGCGGTGAGCTGAGATAGAGCCACTACACTACAGCCTAGCGCAGAGGGAGACTCCATCTCAAAACAAACAAAACAAAAGAAAACAAAACAAAAAAGTTTATTACAGTTAACCTTTAATGTTGGTTCCAGGCTAATGGATATAATTAGACTTTTTTTTTTTTTTTGAGACGGAGTTTTGCTCTTGTTACCCAGGCTGGAGTGCAATGGCGCGTTCTCGGCTCACCGCAACCTCCGCCTCCTGGGTTCAGGCAATTCTCCTGCCTCAGCCTCCTGAGTAGCTGGGATTACAGGCACGCACCACCATGCCCAGCTAATTTTTTGTATTTTTAGTAGAGACGGGGTTTCACCTTGTTGACCAGGATGGTCTCGATCTCTTGACCTCGTGATCCACCCGCCTCGGCCTCCCAAAGTGCTGGGATTACAGGCGTGAGCCACCGCGTCCGGCGCTGACCTTTATTTTTTTTTGAGACAGCCTCTCACTGTCACCCAGCCTGGAGTGCAGTGGTGAGATTGCTCACTGCAGCTTTGACCTCTGGGGCTCAAGCAAAACTCTGGCTTGAATTAACATTGTTATCGATGCCCAAAACAGGTTGCACAGGAGATCAACAAAGCTCCTTCTCTGGGGTGCTAAGAAAAAAACAGGGCAGTCGATCAGTGAAGGCTGCCTGAAGGTAGGACGTCATTTAGAGGAGGACCATTTTGAGATTTCTTCCAGTCCAGTAATTTATGTTCAAGGCTGGAAAAACTGCCTCATTTTACAACTTTTGTGTCCTTGAGTGGTAGTCTTTGTATGCACTCTGAGTTTTTCAGTGAGTCTAAAAAAAGTCTCAGACTGGCGCCTTTTAGGGAATTACCTGAAACCAGGCAGTATTTAAGTGTATCATAATTATTGTTCACAGTGATTACTCTGAAGCATCTTAAGATGATACAGCTTTGTTGAAATGTCACATTATTCATTCCAAAAGATTTCTGGGGCCTGGCACAGAGGCTCACGCTTGTAATCCCAGCACTTTGGGAGGCCAAGGTGGGAAGATGATTTGAGCCCAGGAGTTAAAACTTTATAATAAAAAAAGACTTCTTGAATGTTTGTTATATACAACTATTCTAAGTGGCAGGGAAACAGCAGTGAGCAAAAGTGACATCCTTGCCCTCACAAGAGTTTATAATAGCAAAATAGAAGTGTAATAAACAAATAAGTATATCTAGAAGTGTAATAAACAAATAAGTATATTGTTTCATGGTGATAAGTGCTATGTAGAGTAATCAAACAGAGAAAGGGGTAAGAAGTATTGAAGGTGTTGGAATGGGGGTTGTGGTTTTAAACAGATGGGTCAGGAATAGCCTCCCTGAGAAGGTGATCTCTGAGCAAAGACCTAAGGAGGAAAAGGGTGAAGCTGTGCAGCATCGGGGAAAAGAGATCCAGATGGAGGAGTCAGCAATTCCAAGTGCCCTAAGGGGGACAGTGCCTGGTATGTTCCAGGAACAGCAAAGAGGTCTCTGTCACAGGAGTAGAATGAGCACTGAGGTCAAAAGAAATGGCCTTCAGATGGAATGGGGCTCCATAGACCTCTGGAAAGGCAGAGGCTTTTCCTGAGTGAGATGACAAGTCATTGGAGGAGCCTGATTAGAAGATTAAAACTTGGGGCACCTGTGTTGACAGTAGACTTAAGGAGGCCAGCATCGAAGCAGGGAGACCGGTGAAGAGGCCATTGCCAGACAGCAAAATATTGGTGGTGGTGACCTGGACCAGGGTGGGGGTGGTAGTGGTAGCAGCAGAGGTCAGGAGGAGTGAGATTCTGCCTGTCTCATGTAGATAATGCTAATGGCGGGAATATAAGAAGTGTCAAGGATTATATAAAATTTAAGTTAAAAAAATGAGGTTCAGTATAATTTGAATATTAGGAAGAGTGAGAAATGTTTTTAATTCTTTGAAAATGATCCTCTTACAGGAACTGTCTCTAAATAGAATAACATAATGGGTGTTTGGAATTACTAAACATTTCCAAGAGACCAAATAAAAATCGTTATATATTAGTAAGAATTATTTTTTGGGGACGGGGGAATGGGTGGAGTCTTGCTCTGTCACCCAGGCTGGAGTGCAATAGTATGATCTCAGTTCACTGCAGCCTCTGCCTCCTGGGTTCACCAGGTTCAAGTACTTCTCCTCCTTTAGCCTCCTGAGTATCTGGGATTACAGGTACCTACCACCATGGCTGGCTAATTTTTGTATTTTTAGTAGAGATGGGGTTTCACCATGTTTTCCAGGCTGGTCTCGAGCTCCTGACCTCAGGTGATCCGCCCGCTTTGGCCTCCCAAAGTGCTGGGATTATACACGTGAGCCACCACACCCGGCCATAGTAAAAATTTATATTTTTCTTTTCTTTTCTTTTTTTTTTTTTTTTTTTTTTGAGACGGAGTTTCGCTCTTCTTACCCAGGCTGGAGTGCAACGGCACGATTTCAGCTCACCGCAACCTCCGCCTCCTGAGTTCAAGCAATTCTCCCACCTCAGCCTCCCAAGTAGCTAGGACTACAGGCGCGCACCACCATGCCCAGCTAATTTTTGTATTTTTAGTAGAGATGGGGTTTCACCTTGTTGACCAGGATGGTCTCGATCTCTTGACGTCGTGATCCACTCGCCTCGGCCTCCCAAAGTGCTGGGATTATAGGTGTGAGCCACCGTGCCCGGCTGTTTTTCAGTTAAGTTATAAGTCAAAGACAGTTCAGAATATGTGCCAAGATGTTTTTAATAGCAGCTTCGAGGTATAATCCACATACCATACAATGTACTTAAAGTGTATAATTCAGTGATTTTTCAGAATATTCAGAGCTGTGTATTCACTGCAATCAATTTAAGAACATTTTTATCACCCCTTCAAAATTTCATTAGCAGTCAATCTCCTTTCCACCTTATGGTCCAAATTGTCTCCACCCCCAAGTACAAATGTACTTTTTGGCTAGGCAAAGGTGGCTTACATCTATAATCCCAGCACTTCGGGAGGCCGAGTTGGGAGGACTGCTTGAATCCAGGAGTTCAAGAACAGCTTGGGCAACATAGGGAGACTCTGCTTCTACAAAAAAAAAATTTTTAAGTTAGCTGGGGGTGTGGTGGCTCAAACCTGTAGTCCCATCTACTCCGGAGGAGGCCGAGGTGGGAGGATCACCTGAGCCTAGGAGGTTGAGGCTGCAGTGAGCCATGATCACATTACTGCACTCCAACCTGGGTGAAAGAGGGAAACCCTGTCTCAAAAAAAAAAGAAAACCAAAACCAAAACAAACAAAAAACCCCAAATCTACTTTTTACTGATTCTGGATATTTCATATAAACAGAACCATCACTGTGGTCTTTTTTGACTTGCTTCTTTGACTTAGCATGTTTTCAAGGTTTATTGCCAAATAATATTCCATTGTATGGCTATACACTACATTTTATTTACCCATTCATAAGTTGATGGCCATTTGTGTTGTTTCTTCCCGCTTTTTGGCTATCATAAATAATGCTGCTATAAACATTTGTGTTGTTGTAATATAAATGTTTTCATTTCGTTTGGGTAAAAACCCAGTAATAAAATTGCTGGGTTGTATGAACTCTGTTAAACTGAGGGGCTGGGTGCAGTGGCTCATGTTTGTAATCCCAACACTTTGGGAGGCCAAGGTGGGAGGATCGCTTGGGCCCAGGAGTTCAAGACCAGCCTGAGTAACATGGCAAACCTTTAACAAAAAAACAAAAACTAGCCAAGTGTGATGGTACATGTCTGTAGTCACAGCTACTTGGGAGGCTAAGCAGGGAGAATTGCCTTGAGCCCGGGAGGTTGAGGCTGCAGGGAGCTCTGATCATACCACTGCACTCCAACCCAGGTGACAGTGAGGCCCTGTCTCAAAAAAAAAAAAAAAAAAAAAAAAAAAAGAAACAACTGAGTAGCAATCAGACTGTTTTCTATTTTTTTTTTTTTTTTTTTTTTTGAGACAGAGTCTTGCTCTGTCACCAGGCTGGAGTACAGTGGCACGATCTCTGCTCACTGCAACCTCCGCCTCCTGGGTTCAAGCAATTCTTCTGCCTCAGCCTCTTGAGTAGCTGGGATTATAGGTGCCTACCACTGCGCTCAGCTAATTTTTGTATTTTTAGTAGAGATGGGGTTTTGCCATTTTGGCCAAGGTGGTTTTGAACCCCTGACCTCAGGTGATGTGCCCTTCTTGGCCTCCCAAAGTGCTGGGATTACAGGTGTGAGCCACACCCTGCCTAGACTGTTTTTTCAAAGAGGCTGCACCATCTTGCATTCTCACAAGCAGTGTCTGAGGGTTCTAGATTTTCTAGATTCTCACCAATACTTGTTGCTGTATACATTTTTTTGTTATAATCGTCCTGTTGGCTGTGAAGTGGTTTTGATTTGCATTTCCCTAATGACTAATATTGAGCCTCTTTCTTGTGCTTATTGGCCATTTTTACATCTTCCTTGGAGAAATGCCTATTCAGATTCTTTGCCCATTGTGCTAGATTTTTTTATTCAGAAAAATGGTCACTTTGCCTTTTAGATGTGTTACAGAGAGATGCAGCGCTGCTTGTAAACCTTTGTCAGGATCTGAGAATGCATAATACCATTATTAGGTTATGTAGGTTAGGAGCACAGGACCCTTTGGGAGGAATTCAGGGCCATTCATTTTATATCTGTTGAACAACTACTATGCATTAGGGCAAACTTCCCCAAACTACAGCCTGCGGACTGCATGCGGCCCCCTGAGGCCATTTATCTGGCCCCCCGCCGCACTTCAGGAAGGGGCACCTCTTTCATTGGTGGTCTTGTTCATAGTTTTTTTTATAGTCCGGCCCTCCAACGGTCTGAGGGACAGTGAACTGGCCCCCTGTGTAAAAAGTTTGGGGACCCCTGCATTAGGGTGTGGTAAAATGAAGATGTGGAGGTCCTTGCCCTGGAATGTATGGTCTGCTGGGGGGCTGGGGGAAAATGGGAAGTGAGTGACAAGTCCACAGCTCTCCAGAGGAGGTA
Organism: Saimiri boliviensis; assembly: GCF_048565385.1. NCBI lineage: Eukaryota > Metazoa > Chordata > Mammalia > Primates > Cebidae > Saimiri > Saimiri boliviensis. Next base: position 133,412,523 of record NC_133453.1, on the reverse strand, counting down.
GTGGCAGATAGAAGGAACTGAAGGTACAAAGCACGGTGGCATGAAGAAATGAGGGCTGCATGAACCCCAAATGAGGGCTGCATGGTGGCATGAACCACATGAGGGCTGCATGTGGTTTATTGAGGGGAATTGTTCTGGGAATGGGTGAAGACTTGGGAGTGACAAGTGGGAAAGATAAGCAGACAGGTTTGGAGAGAGATTTTAGAAGGCCTTTCCGTGGAAGGTGGTTGAACTATTTCCTGAGGACAGTGGGGTCTTTGTAGGGGATCCCTTAGCCAGGGATCTGATGGGGTTTGTTGTCCTGACAAACTAGCCGTCATGTGGAGATGGGCTAGGCAGGGGCAGGTCTGTCAGACGGAGGAGACTCTGGGACATTTACTGAAGTAATGACCTCCAGAGCAGTGCTCCTAGCTGGCCTGTCTCAAAGCCAGGGCTTTGCATCCAGGTTGAATACTGGCCACAGATTAGATCTTAAGAGTTATTTTTAATAAAATATGAATATTAGAATTTTAACTTGTGCATTCTTTTGTCTTCAAAATGAAGTGCAAAAGGAGCGTTTGCCTGAGGAAGCTCTTTAGTTGGACTTTAGTTGAGATTGTATTAAATACATGGCTTACTTACTAACATTTCTTCTTTTCCTTCTGTTGGACTTGAACTGTCAACATTTTTAAAGTGAAGGGAGTAGAGTCAATTCTTTTAAACATTTGTCAATATTTGGGTATTGGTGATATGGCCATCTGGCATAGGCAACAGGTATTTGTGTAGAAACGTTTCTCAAGGACAGGCAACCTCTAAACTGGGATTTCATGGCTAGAGATATTTTGGATATGAATGTATTTGTCGTACTGGACTGAGCATAGAAAGTTAACACTAAGACAAAAGTATGCTAAATTACAGGGTTTATTATGCCGGCGACTACGGAGGACTTGCGTCTCTTTAACCCGTGGTGACGAAAGCAGGGTGACAAGACCTTTTTTATGCCCACCTTTGGGGGTGAGAGTGTGGGACGGGGGTGGAGGTGAAGGGATTTAGACATTCTGAGGGCCAGGGGATTCTGTAAATCACTTCCCCTGGCAGGGAGGAGGGTGCGGGTCTGCGGACATTCCGAGGGCTAGAGGACTTGTTGTCACTTTGATTGTTACCTAAGTGGCTTACAGAAGTCAAGATAAGCGTTAGTTTGCACATTGTCTGAGTTTAAGGTAGAAATAACAGATTTTAGTCACTTATTACAAGCTGCAGGAGCCAGGATGGAATTATTCCGGTTATTACCGGTAAGCAAAGACTAGCAACTCTGGCAGTTGCTGATAAGCGGCTTTACCTTTTTGCATTTTGCAAAGTAAACTAGCAGTTGTATTTACAGAGGCCAAGGCCCGCAGTTATTGTGAGGAGAATGGGGCAGCCTTTACAACTTAATTTTTGAAAATCAGCTTTTTCTTTTATACAATGGTGGTGTTTAGGCTCTAATTCTAGGCCACAACATATTAACAGCTTTGGAGAGATGCATTGTTAGAGATTTAGGCTGGTGACTTGTAGAACCACTGAACTCTCTGAGACAGAAAGGCCCTAATGAAAGTTTCTAGCTCCGAGGTGGCCTGCCCTCGGCCTCTCAAAGTGCTGAGATTACTGGCATGAACCACCACACCCGGTGGGTTTGTTCATTTTTATTGCTGTGTTACTGCATTGTGGGAATGTACTATTCATTCTGTTGATAGACATCTAGCTTGTTTCTGTTTCCATGCTTTATGAGTAACACGTCTCTGACCATTCTCATATGTGTCTTTGGTGAACGTATGTGTTCATTTCTGCTAGTTCTGTATGTAGAGGTAGAACTGCTGGGTTCAGCTTTAGGAGATAGACTGCCAACAGTTTTAAAAATAGTTGTACCAATTTACACCATGCCAGCAGTATATGAAAGTTCTCACTTTTCCCTATACTCAACCAACACTTAATGTTGTCTTTTTAACTTTAGCCATTCTTTGAGCTGCTAGTTGTATTTTAAGAATAATGGGCCAGGTATGGTGGTTCACACCTGTAATCCCAGCACTTTGGGAGGCCAAAACGGGTAGATCACTTGAGGACATGAGTCTGACCAATATGGCGAAACCTCATCTCTACTCCAAATACAAAAATTAGCTGGGCATGGTAGCACACGCCTTTAGTCTCAGGAGGCTGAGTCAGGAGAACCCAGGAGGCGGGATGAACCCAGGAGGCCGAGGCTGCAGTGAGCTCAGATTATGCCACTGCACACCAGCCTGGGTAATAGAGCAACACATTGTCTCAAAGAACAATCAAAAGCTAGTGATAAATTGCCAGATATTTTGTAGGAGCTTCTTACCGGCAGGCTCTTGTGTTAGTTTATTTTACCAACATTTTTGTCTGGTTTTCTTTAGTAAAAGTATTTATAATTCTGTTTTCTACTTCCATAGGTAGATGACTGATGAAAGTCCAGAAGGTTGAGTTTCCATGATGTAATATATGAAATCTTGCATTGCTGGTGACATCTGGCAGGAAAAGGGATGGGGAGTGGTTAAAGGTGAATTAAGCTGGATGCTTGTTTTCAGTGTGCTTTTGCTGAGGCCACTGAGAAGCTAGTCTTTTTAGTAGAGACGAGGTTTCACCATGTTGGCCAGGCTGGTCTCGAACTCCTGACCTTAGGTGATCTGGCCGACTCGGCTTCCAAAAGTGCTGGGATTACAGGCATGAGCCACCATGCCCGGCCATGAGAAGCTAGTCTTTTTAGTTCTTGAAAATAGTGCTTTTAGTCTAGAGGCTGTGACTGATGTAACTAACAGGCCTTGTTTTTTGGTGTTCAGTGAGGTGCTGGCGAAGGAGTCCATAGTATGTCTGCAGAAAGCCCTAAATCGCCTTCGGGAGATATGGGAGCTAATTGGAATTCCAGAGGGCCAGCGGTTACAAAGAACTGAGGTGGTGAAGAAGCATATCAAGGTAGGTTTAATAGTGCTGGGCTGTGCATTGGACCAGGGTCAGAATGTTGGTGTCTTACCTCAGATGGCATACAGAAGGGATATATGATCACAGCGTTAGGATAGCACAGGCTCTTCCTGTTTGGTTTTGAAGTCCCTTCTTGAAATTTGATGAGGCTGGGCGCAGTGGCTCATGCCTGTAATACTAGCACTTTGGGAGGCCAAGGTGTGTGGATTGCTTGAGGTCAGCCTGACCAACGTGGTAAAACCCCGTCTCTACTAAAAATACAAAAATTAGCCAGGTGCATTGGTGGGCATCTGTAATCCCAGCTACTCGGGAGGCTGAGGCAGGAGAATCACTTGAACTCGGGAGGTGGAGGTTGCAGTGAGCCGAGATCTCGTCATTGCACTCTGGCCTGGGTGACAGAGTGAGGCTCTGTCTCAAAAAAAAAAAGAAAAAAGAGGCCGGGCACGGTGGCTCAAGCTTGTAATCCCAGCACTTTGGGAGGCCGAGGCAGGTGGATCACGAGGTCAAGAGATCGAGACCATCCTGGTCAACATGGTGAAACCCCGTCTCTACTAAAAATACTAAAAATTAGCTGGGCATGGTGGCACGTGCCTGTAATCCCAGCTACTCAGGAGGCTGAGGCAGGAGAATTGCCTGAACCTAGGAGGCGGAGGTTGCGGTGAGCTGAGATCGTGCCATTGCACTCCAGCCTGGGTAACAAGAGTGAAACTCCGTCTAAAAGAAAAAAAAAAAAGGAAAAAAAAATTTGAGGAGTTTGGTGTTTTTTACCTCCATGGCCTCAGTATTATGGACTGTTTTCTCTCTTTTAGGAACTCCTGGATATGATTGCCGAAGAGGAAAGCCTGAAGGAAAGACTCATCAAAAGCATGTCTATCTGTCAAAAAGAGCTGAACACTCTGTACACTGAGTTACGCGACGAGCCATTTCAGGTCTGTGGCAGCCCACAGGGTCTCTAGGGAAACTGTGTAGGGCCTCAGATTTAGGAAGCAGCATTGACTTGGGCCTGCAGATGATGAGAGGCTTCCTGATAGGGGTGGAGCTAGACATGAGAAATGGGGAAACATGGTGCATCGTTAATTAGGCCCTGCAGAGGAATTCTTGCCTCTGGGGACAGCTGCCCTGGTGAGAGGTGAAGCAGCTAAGAGATGATCAGAAAGAAGCTGCCGCTTACCGTAGTTTTGCTTTGTAGGGAATATTAATTTTTTTTTAAATAAACTCTGAAAGAAAGGTAGGTATAGATAGTACTGCACTGTTTTTTCTCTGAAAGAAAATGAAAACAGCAAAAGTAACTAATGATAAGAAGGAATACCACCCAAAACAACAACCTTTGTGGGTTTTATCATACCCAGAAGCTGCATACACTGAACCAACCAAAATAGCTACTTTAGAAGAAATGTCTCAAAAGCTGGAATATCAGGAGTGCAAAGTCCAGTTCAGAGCATGCCCTGACATCTGTCGGTGGGTGGAGCTGAGAGGTGGCTATATTGTGGGTCACTGCAAGTCGGACTTCAGTGAAGACACCAGCAAGGATGAAATGAAACATGGGGTACTGAAACATCTCTGCTTAGAACCAGTGGCAGCAGTGCCAGGATCATAAAAATTAGGACAGATGTGGAGATTGGAAAGATAATGAGTGCAACCAGAAGGTTCTCGGGTCCCTCCTCCTGTTAGAGGAAGACCTGCCTAGGTATCTGTTTGGAGTTAGCCTAGGAGGGAGACCACCTTTAAAGAGCAAAGGATAATCCACACCTGGTAGTCAAGAATAATCAGGCAGAGGAGAACATGAAGTGGAGCTTCCTGGAGTCAACATAAATGTCTTAAATATAATAGATTAGTTCACAATCTTAAGTGAAATTGTGTAAATTTGTAGGACATACAAGAAAAATTTATATGTCCTATAAAAAAAAAATGCCATTTTTTTTTCCTGGTTACCAGTTAGGAGTATGGCAGGGACGACTAGACGGGTTTTTGTTGGTAAGGTGAGATGACGTCCATAGAAGGATGAGTATTTAGATATGAGCTAGTCATACCACCCTCAAGCTAACCCAAAGCAAGCTTTCCAGCCAATTTACACTTTTTATAAAAGTGCCCAGTGTCTGGAGAAGTCTAATGATAGAGACAAAAAGTAAAATGGTGGTTGCCAGGCTTGGGGCAGGGAAAAACTGGAGACTTACTGTTTGAGTTTGAAATTTCACTTTTGCAAGAGGAAATGCATTTGGAGATGATGGTCATGGTTGCATAACAATACAGCTGTACCTAATACCACTGAACAATACACTTAATACCACTGAACAATACACTTAATACCACTGAACAATACACTTAATACCACTGAACAATGCACTTAATACCACTGAACAATGCACTTAATACCACTGAACAATGCACTTAATACCACTGAACAATGCACTTAATACCACTGAACAATGCACTTAATGCCACTGAACTCTACACTTAATGCCACTGAACTCTACCCTTAATGCCACTGAACTCTACCCTTAATGCCACTGAACTCTACACTTAATGCCACTGAACTCTACCCTTAATGCCACTGAACTCTACCCTTAACAGCACCGAACGGTACACTTAACACCACCAAACTCTACGCTTAACACCACCAAACTCTACACTTAACACCACTGAACTCTATGCTTAATACCACCAAACGGTGTACTTAATACCACTGAACTCTACACTTAATACCACTGACTTAATACCACTGAACTCTACACTTAATACCACCAAATGGTACACTTAATACCACTGAATGGTATACTTAATACCACTGAACTCTACCCTTAATTCCACTGAACTCTGCACTTACTACCACTGAATGGTACACTTAATACCACTGAACAGTACACTTAATACCACTGAACAGTACACTTAATACCACTGAACTGCACACTTAATGGTTCAAGAAAGTAAATTGTATATGTATTCTACCACAATTTTTTTAACTGGGGGAAGAAAGTACCCTGGTACCTGTTCACTTTTCTTCACTGGGACCTTCCTTAGGAAAACCTTTGTGCCATTTTCTGTTGACCATGAGTTGACTGACTTGTAAGTTTAACTGAAAGTCTGTCATCCTAGCTTCCTTCTCTTGTCTTCTCTTCCGTTGAAGGAATTCACTTGGAATCTTTTTTTTTTTTTTTTTTTAAGACGGAGTTTCACTCTTGTTACCCAGGCTGGAGTGCAATGGCACGATCTTGGCTCACCGCAACCTCCGCCTCCTGGGTTCAGGCGATTCTCCTGCCTCAGCCTCCTGAGTAGCTGGGATTATAGGCACGTGCCACCATGCCCAGCTAATTTTTTGTCTTTTTAGTAGAGACGGGGTTTCGCCATGTTGACCGGGATGGTCTCGATATCTTGACCTTGTGATCCACCCGCCTCGGCCTCCCAAAGTGCTGGGATTACAGGCTTGAGCCACCGCGCCCGGCCACTTGGAATCTTATAACAGTGCTACATTGTCTTATTCAGGACGAAGGGGAGACTACCATCTTGCAACTAGAAAAATATTTGCGCACGCAGGTGGAATTGATGCGAAAACAGAAAAAGGAGAGAAAACAGGAACTGAAGCTACTTCAAGAGCAAGATCAAGAACTGTGTGAAATTCTTTGTATGCCCCGCTATAATACTGATAGTGCCTCAGTGCCCAGCTTAGAAGAGCTGAACCAGTTCAGGCAGCATGTGGCCACTTTGAGGGAAACAAAGGTACACTGCCTACATTCATACTTCCTAGAAGTCACTTTGGTTTTCCTCTAGGTACCTTGTAATTGCTTTGTTTTAAAGGCTTCTAGGCATGAGGAGTTTGTCAGTATAAAGAGACAGATCATACTGTGTATGGAGGAATTAGACCACACCCCAGACACAAGCTTTGAAAGAGATGTGGCGTGTGAAGATGAAGATGCCTTTTGCTTGTCTTTGGAGAATATTGCAACACTACAGAAGTTGCTGCGGCAGGTACTGTCTTCTCAAATTATCCCTGGGATCTCCCTGGTATAGAGCAGTTTGAAAAAACTGACAGTTGCTGGGTGTGGTGGCTCACGCCTGTAATCCCAGCACTTTGAGAGGACGAGGCGGGTGGATCACAAGGTCAGGAGTTCGAGACCAGCCTGGCCAATATGGTGAAACCCCCGTCTCTACTAAAAATATAAAATTAGCTGGGCGTGGTGGCACATGCCTGTAATCCCAGCTACTTGGGAGACTGAGGCAGGAGAATTGCTTGAACCTGGGAGGTGAAGGTTGCGGTAAGGCAAGATCGTGCCACCGCACTGCAGCCTGGGCAACAGAGCGAGACTGTCTCAAAGAGAAAACAACAACAACAACAAAAAACAGTTTTTCTTTAGTCTTTTTTTTTTTTTTTTTTTCTTGAGACGGAGTTTCACTCTTGTTACCCAGGCTGGAGTGCAATGACGCGATCTCGGCTCACCACAACCTCCGCCTCCTGGGTTCAGGCAATTCTCCTGCCTCAGCCTCCTGAGTAGCTGGGATTACAGGCACGTGCCACCACGCCCAGCTAATTTTTTGTATTTTTAGTAGAGATGGGGTTTCACCATGTTGACCAGGATGGTCTCGATCTCTCGACCTCGTGATCCACCCGCCTTGGCCTCCCAAAGTGCTGGGATTACAGGCTTGAGCCACCGCGCCCGGCCCTTCTTTAGTCTTAAATAAGGAGCCAAGGCAGGTAAGAGAATGAGAGACGATAATGATGGCAATATATACAATCTTGATTTTTGTTTTGTAACAGTTAAAAAAACTTTATATGTAACTCCAAGAAAATGAAGTTGAAATTATAGATGAAATAATATTAGTCATTTGAATTAGCCTAGTGTTTTAAACGTTCTTTTCAGTTCTAAATTTGAATGCTAATTCTTGGAGTCTGAGATCCTGACAGCCTTACAGCTTGTGTTTAGAAGGCATGAAAACGCTGCTTTGAACTCTCATGAAAGGGCCTCCTTTCCCTGTGCGTTCAGACATTTCTTTGTAGGAAGCCAGAGGGCTAGTCTCTGTGCTGCTGCTTTGCTGTGAATGACACTGGCTTTCTGTACTGTAGCTGGAAATGCAGAAATCACAAAAGGAAGCAGTGTGTGAGGGTCTGTGTGCTCAAATCTGAGAGCTCTGGGACAGCCTGCAAATACCTGAAGAAGAGAGAGAAGCTGTGCCCGCCATCACGTCTGGGTCAAAGGCCGAGGTTCGGAAAGCGGTAAGAAACCCAGTGGGTGCTGGGTCAGCAGTCTTCTCTCAGCACTTCTGTGTTATAAAGAGTGTTGATTTGGTTGGGCACAGTGGCTCACGCCTGTAAGCCCTGCACATTGGGATACTAAGGCGGGTGGATCATTTGGGGTCAGGAGTTCAAGACCAGCCTGGCCAACACAGTGAAACCCCATCTCTACTAAAAATAAAATGAGCCGGGTGGTAGTGGTGTGCGCCTGTAACCCCAGTTACTTGAGAGGCTGAGGCAGGAGAATCACTTGAAGCTGGGAGGCAGAGGTAACAGTGAGCCAAGATTATGCCACTGCACTCCAGTCTGGGTGAGAAAAAGAGACCCCGTCTCAAAAAAAAAAAAAGTGTTGATTTATAATACCTCTATGGCTTGGCATTATAATTTTACTTAAAAGGGGGGAAACTTTTGCAAACCTAAATGCATACAGAAGTATGGCAGCCACCTTTAGTAAGTCTCTTTCTTTCAGCTGCAATTAGAAGTGGATCGGTTGGATGTACTAAAAATGCAAAACCTGGAGAAAATGATCGAGGCAATTCGAGTGGAGCTGGCTCAATACTGGGACCAGTGCCATTATAGCCAGGAGCAGAGACAAGCCTTTGCCCCTTTCCATTCTGGTGAGTACAGGAGTGAGGTCTTTGGTTGGTTTGTGTGGAGGCAGATCTTACTCTGTTGTCTGGTCTCAAATTCCTAGGCTCAAACAGTACCCCCCTTACCTCCCAAAGTGTTGGGCCACCACACCGAGCCAGAAGTGGGGTATTCATGTGGCCTGCTCACTAGTTTTTAGCAAGTCCAGACATTCTCCAGAAGTGTTTCCTCTTCTGAACAGATAATGCCAGCTTTTCAAGACATTGAGTATAACTGCCATTCCTGTATGGAAAAGCATTTGCAACTATTACTGGGAAATATTGGCCTCTGGCTTTCTGAAGCAGTGTGTCACTGTAGCCTCTAGCTGTGAAGCTTCAGTTTCTGTCAGGTGCTTACCTTCTGCCAGGTGCAGTGTCAAACCCTTCATGATATTATTCCACTGACTCCTCGTGTCAAGAGGTAAGGACGCTAAAGCACACACATGCTGAGTAACTTAATCCAGAGACATACAGTGGGAAATGCCAGAGCCTCCGTGAGAGCCAAAAGGAGCTTGACTCCTGGAGCCCAGTGGAATTGTATCTGAGCTGAACTAAGTGTAAAGATGAAGCTTTCCAACTAAATTCAGGAGATGGTTTTGCACATTTTCTGTGATCCCCCATTTACTGGCTGGGCAGGACAGAAAGGAAGGATATAATCTACTGGCCACGGTGGTGTGTGCCTGTAGTCCCAGCTACTCGGGAGGCTGAGGCTGGAGGATCACTTGAGCCCAGGAGTTCGGGGCTGTAGAGTGCTATGCCGATCGGGTGTCTACACTAACTTCGGCATCAATCTGGTGACCTCCCGGGAATAGGGAACCACCGGGTTGTCTAAGGAGGGGTGAACCAGCCCAGGTCGGAAACAGAGCAGGTCAAAACTCCCATGGTAAGCAGTAGTGGGGTCGCACCTGTGAATAGCCACTGCACTCCAGCCTGGGCAACATAGCGAGACCCCGTCTCTTAACCAAAAAAAAAAAAGGAAGAATATGAAAAAAACCTGAGACAAGGCAAGAGATGATGTAGATTTTTGACATTATTTTCGTCTCTATCCTAGTCTCTTTAGGTTCCAGTCTCCCAGGCCAATTGTGACAAAGCTGGTTTTTATTAACCACTGTCATCTATTGTACACACACATGCCTGTTCGTGTGTCATTTTACTATAAGAAGAAAAAAATCTATTTCCATTTTAGGGAATGGGAAAAATTGGATACTAAACACTAGAGGAATTGTTTTAAAATATTGGGCCTATATTTTGCAGAGGACTACACAGAAAATCTGCTCCAGCTCCATGATGCTGAGATTGTGCAGTTAAGAAACTGCTATGAAGCTCACACGGCTCTCTTTGAAGGAGTCCGGAAGTGGGAAGAAAGCTGGAGGCTTTTCTTAGAGTTTGAGGTACTGCCCTAGTTGATGTGTTTTTGTTTCAGCTGTTTTTTTTTTGGAGACAGAATCTTACTCTGTCACTCAGGCTGGAGCGCAATGGCACGATCTCAGCTCACTGCAATCTCCACCTCCCGGGTTGAAGCGATTCTCTTGCCTCAGCCTCCCAAGTAGCTGGTCTTGAACTCCTAACCTCATGATCTGCCAGCTCAGACTCCCAAAGTGCTGGGATGATAAGTATGAGCCACTGCGCCTGGCAAACATTTTACATTTTTAACATCCATTTTAAGGGTAAATGTAGCAAAAACCAGATTATCAGTCTCCTCACTGTGCACATTTAAGCTGCATTGTTTCAGAATGCCGGCAGTGAGTGAGCAACTAAAGGTGCCACCGTCAGATTTCTGAGTGTAGACCCCTCCTCCTTGTCCCTTCACACACCTGTCTCCTGGAGAGACGCCATCATCTGACATCCAAACCAACGAAGGAAGCCAGTGATGTTAAACATAAGAGCCTGTCTTTTTAGATTAAAAAGAAACAGTAGTTTTCCTGCACCCCAGTGAATGATCTTGCCCATGTGTGGGAGTGTCCACAGCTCACTGGCTTTAGAACGTCACCGTCCTCACTGCCGAGAGCAGGCAGGAATGCAGACCTCTTTGAGTCGCTTTAATCATATATATCATTTTATGAGAACAAAGCGTCTTAGCAGAAGTTACTGGTCTTACGGTACCAGGTTTTCCACGAACTGTATTTTTCACAGAGAAAAGCTTCAGATCCGAATCGATTTATAAATTGGGGAGGAAGTCTTCTAAAAGAAGAAAAACAACGAGCCAGGCTCCAGAAAACGCTGCCTAAGGTAATAGTGTTGCTAAGGGTTTTTGGTGCTTGGCTACAAAGATACCTCACTATTTGTATGCCTTTTTCTTTCTTTCTTTTTTTTTTTGAGACGGAGTTTCACTCTTGTTACCCAGGCTGGAGTGCAATGGCACAATCTCAGCTCACCTCAACCTCCGCCTCCTGCGTTCAGGCAATTCTCCTGCCTCAGCCTCCTGAGTAGCTGGGACTACAGGCACGCGCCACCATGCCCAGCTGATTTTTTGTATTTTTAGTAGAGACAGGGTTTCACCATGTTGACCAGGATGGTCTCGATCTCTTGACCTCGTGATCCACCCGCCTCGGCCTCCCAAAGTGCTGGGATTACAGACTCGAGCCACCGCGCCCGGCCGTCTTTTTCTTTCTATTGTTTTGCCTCAAAAGTATTTTCTTCAAAGCTTCAGTAGATAATAAGTTATATATTCCGTACAAGCAACTGAGTATCAAGGCACACTCCTTTGCTAGGACTGCCATCATAAAGCACTACGGACTGGGCAGCTTTGACAACAGCAATTCATTCTCTCACGACTCTAGAAGCTGCAAATCTGAGATCCACATGCCATTGGCAGAGCTGGTTTCTTCTGAGCCTTCTCTCTGGCTTTTTAGACGGTCGTCTTCTCCCTGTGTCTGCACATGGTTTTCCTGTGATGTGTGTAGCCTAATCACTCCTGTTCATATGAGATTAGGGCCCACCTAATGACTTCATTTGAGCTTAATTCTCTTTTTTTTTCCCCAAGAGATGGGGGTCTCACTATGTTGACGAGGCTGGTCTTGGACTCCTGGCCTCAAGCAGTCCTCCCATCTGGGCTTCAGCAATGCTAGGATTACAGGAAATGAGCCACCACACCTGGCCTTAATTCTCTTTGTAAAGATGCTGTCTCCAAATACAGTCACATTCTGAGGTACTGGGGGTTAAGACTTCATTAGAATTTGGGGGAAACACTATTCAGCCAGTTACATAAGGAAAGCTTTTGAGAGCGAGTCCTGTTGGCTTCATTACCATTTTCCACTTTGATAATAATCCTTTTTTGAGTGTCAGGAATATCATTTCAAAACACTCTCATTTAGTAATTCATCTAATCCTTAACAACATCCCTGTGAGGTTGGTATTATTTCCATTTTTACAGACAAGGAAACTGAGGTACTAAGAAGTTAGGTAAATCTGGCCGGATATGGTGGCTCACTCCTGTAATCCCAGCCCTTTGGAAGCCGGGGCAGTTCAAGACCAGCCTGGCCAACATGATGTAACTCCGTGTCTACTAAAAATACAAAAACTAACCAGGTGTGATAGTACATGCCTGTAATCCCAGCTATTCGGGAGGCTGAGGCACAAGCCCGGGAGGTGGAGGTTGCAATGAGCCGAGATCGTGCCACTGCACTCTAGTCTGGGCGACAAAGTGAGACTCTATCAAAAAAACAGAAAAAAAGTGATGTAAATTTGCTGACTGCTTCACAGCCTGTAAGAGGGCGATTCCAGATTGAACCCCATTAAGTCTGATTCCAGAGTCCTGCTCTTCATGTTCACTGCCTGCCTCATAGTGCTGATCTTCCCTATGCTGCCTCCAGCTTCAGGCACCAAAACCTTAGCGGTCAAACTTTGGGTTCTTGCCATTTTCCACTCTGGTATGTCGTGTGAATGAAATGTCCCAGGCTTTGATTTCTGGTCACTCTGACCTGTAGCCTGTGTGCCCAGCTACCTGAAGCTAATGATGCTTTAGGGTGGAGGAGTCACTCTCTAGGGAAATCATTTCATTAGGGCTTTACAAAAAAGATTTGAAGTTATGAACATGTCCTTTTTGATCTCAGCTGGAAGAGGAGCTGAAGGCACACATTGAAGTATGGGAACAGGAACATTCAAAGGCATTTCTGGTAAATGGGCAGAAATTTATGGAGTATGTGGCAGAACAGTGGGAGATGCATCGACTGGAGAGAGAGAAAGAGCCAGACAGGAAAGAGTAAGAAAGATGGTCATCTGAGCAGCCAGAGTCTCTGCCAGGGACCAGGGTTTGTTGAATTGGAAGCCCATGGCAGCTCTTTTTAGCTCTGTCTGCAGAGACATGAGCCTAGATTCTGGGCCCTGCTTCTGTTCCCTCCCAGGCCTGCTCTCTTCCTAAGATTTATCACTGGTGTTTCTGACTTTAACACAGCGACTCAAGAACAAAAAGCAGACAGAGACAGAGATGCTGTATGGCAGTGCTCCCCGAACACCCAGCAAGCGGCGGGGACTGACTCCCAACACACCCGGCAAAGCACGTAAGGTAAACACAAGGCCTAGGGAAGCGCTGATTTCAAGGGAGTGGTGAGGGTAGTCCCAGCCACCGCCTGCACCCTGTCCTGCGGAGATGGGGAAAGGGTTTTTCTGTCCCTTCATGTTGAGTGCACTTGCGAGTGGATGGAAGGCTGAATAGTGGCCTCTAGTGCTAGTCACCAGTGGCCAGCTTTGGTGTGTGCACTTGAGTCCTTGCATTAAACTCAGAGGGGCAATGATGGCCAACATTCTGGTAATAAGAAAAAGAAAGCTTCAGCGGTTTTCCTGAAAACCTGTAATGTTATTTTCCCCCTGTAAGGCTAACAGGTGGCCATGTGGTAGCATGTGAAAACGTTCATGCTTATTCTGTGGAACATGTAATGCTTCTTCATCTCTAGAGCACAAATCAGACAGGACTTTATTATCTTTTTACTTTTTGCTTTGAAGACAGAGTTTTCACTCTTGTGGCCTAGGCTGTAGTGTAATGGTGCGATCTCAGCTCACTGCAACCTCCGCCACCCAGGTTTAAGCAATTCTCCTGCCTCAGCCTCCCAAGTAGGTGGGCCTACAGGCACCTGCCACCATGCCTGGCTGATTATTTTTTTTGTGTTATTAGTAGAGACGGGGTTTCACCATATTGGCCAGGCTGGTCTTCAATTCCTGACTTCAAGTGAGCCACTGCACCTGGCCAGGAATTCTTTATATGCTCTGGATGCAACTCCCTTGCATTACACTAACATTTCCCAGGAGCCAAGCACGGTGGCTCACACCTGTAATCCTAGCACTTTGGGAGGACAAAGTGGACGAATCACCTGAGGTCAGGAGTTCAAGACCAGCCTGGCCACATGGAGAAACTGATTTCTATTAAAAATACAGCAATAGGCTGGGCATGGTCACACACGCCTGTAATCCCAGCTACTCGGGAGGCTGAGGCACAAGAACCACTTGAAACCAGGAGGTAGAGGTTGCAGTGAGCCAAGATCACGCCACTGCAGTTCAGCCTGGGCGACACAGCAAGACTCTGTCTCAAAAAAACTGCCGGGCGTGGTGGCTCAAGCCTGTAATCCCAGCACTTTGGGAGGCCGAGGCGGGTCGAGAGATCGAGACCATCCTGGTCAACATGGTGAAACCCCGTCTCTACTAAAAATACAAAAAAGTAGCTGGGCATGGTGGCACATGCCTGTAATCCGAGCTACTCAGGAGGCTGAGGCAGGAGAATTGCCTGAACCCAGGAGGCGGAGGTTGCGGTGAGCCGAGATCATGCCATTGCACTCCAGCCTGGGTAACAAGAGCGAAACTCCGTCTCAAAAAAAAAAAACCAAAAAACACATCCAGTCTTTCAAATATTTTATCAGGCTATGCTCAAAGATAGGTGTCCTGTAAATCAAGAATTCATATTTTTAAAGAAATTTTTTCCTAGAGACAGGGTTTTGCCATGTCGCCTAGGCTGTTCTTGAACATGTGGCCTCAAGCAGTCCTCCTGCCTTGGCCTCCCAAAGTGTTGGGATTATAGGCATGAGCCACTCGCACCTGGCCCCATATTTTCAACTAAAAAGTATAGTATTACAGACATGAACATAAAGGTAGTCAGCCTTTAACCAGTGCAGGTATTTGTGTGTGTGTGCTCGCACGTTTGCTAGGATGATACATGGATCTCTTTCCTTTCACTGCAGCCAGTCGCTACTTCCACCTGTTCAGGGAAGAAAACGCCCCGTGCCGGCAGGCAGGGAGCCAACAAGGAGAACCTGGACCTCAACGGCAGCATCCTGAGTGGTGGGTACCCCAGCTCGGCCCCCGTCCAGCGCAACTTCAGCATTAACTCTGTTGCCAGCACCTATTCTGAGTTTGCGGTAATTCACCTTTTCTAATATCTACCAGTCTCTGGGGAGCACACAGTTGGGGCAGAGTGGGTATCTTCCCAGGGACACCCAGGCTGTTGGCTAGGGCAGCTACTTTGGAGGCTGAGAATCCCTTTCCTGATTTGACCATGGCAGGGTGGGTGTGATTTAAAGGGGGCGGTATATAGGAAGGAAGTTGGCAGCAGCAACTAGACATTTAACCTGGATCCTTCTGCTTTATATATATATATATACCGTTTCCTGGCTGCAGGAGGAGGTGACCCCTCTGTCACTGCCCTGGTGCTTTCTTGGTGGAGTTCTTGGTAACTGTCTTCTTTGTTCTTTGAAGGATCCGTCCCCCTCTGACAGTTCCACTGTTGGGCTTCAGGTCTGTATGGCAACCCCTGCATGTCCCATGTCCCTTTCCAAACTCATCTGTCATCTGCTGGCTTCATTCATCTGGGCATAGGGCTACACTAACCAGTCATCTCGGCTGGGTTTCAAAGGAAGCAGGAATTCCTCTCATGGACTCAAAAAACACATCCGACTTACATTCATTACAGATTAGCCTAATGATTAATAAGAAAACTTGTCAGACTTGAATTGGATTCTCAGCCTCTAAGGTCAGGCAGTTTTTAAAAATCATGTTTAACAGAAAGCCTTGACCCTCCCCAGTTGTGACCTCAAAGGTCTGCAATAGCTGGAAGGAATGGAGGCCCCATCACGCGGGGAGGGGAGCCCCAGCCGTGTGCTGCCGACAGTGAGGCTCGTGGCCCGTGTGCTGATTATTTCCTGGAGTATTTGTCTTCTTAACCCCTCAGGGCTCAATCGCCAGCTCTGTCTCCTCTCAGCTAGCTAATGCTGATTTCCTCACCTTTGCCTCTTTCCATACATTGAACTATTGACCCATAGATGAAGCACTGGAAAAAAGGCTTTCCAGAATGCTTTTCACTTTCTAGTATCCTACTCTACATTTGCTAACACCTAACAACAATGCCTTTTACTGAATCTGTGTTCTCTTCTCTCAGTACTTTACCAGGGAGTGGTGAGGCTGTCCCTTACCCTTGAGGGGATATTGAGTGAAACCCTAGCCTGCCTCCTCTCCTGATGGCCGCAGAGATGGAGAATGGAACCGGCGGGCCAAGGCTGTGGCTGGTTTTGATCACTGAAACTGGCTTCCTACTCTGGCATGTTTTCAAATTATGTGGCTGGTGGTGCTTCCACCTATAAAAGTGGGTGTGTGTCACTCTGGCCAACTGATTGCTGGACAGAGGTCCAGGTTTCTCTTTCTGCTTGTTCACCCAAGGCCCATTTGATCTATTTGAGGCTGAAATGTACCTGCCTATCTCTGTGGCTAGTCCTAGGCAGATTCATCTGGTTTAGTTGCTATAGCCGATAGACTCCACCAGGCAGCACCAAAGCCACTAAACTAACCTCCGTGCTAATGTCTTTCTCAATGGCCGTTCATGTCTTACCTTTTGCTGCTATACCATGTGCTCCAGCATGAGATCAAATCATCAGCAGGTTACAAGGTCCTCAGCCCCAGGGATTGGTAGATAAATGTTCTGGCCCATTGTTTTATAAAGGGCTCAAGAGATTAAAGCTTGTTGCCTACTTAGCTTGACAACCCTAATGTAGCTTTGTGAAGCACAGTCATGTGTCCATGTCAGGGATATATTCTGAGAATGAAATTGCCCCACCCATGGTACACATTTCATAGAGTGTACTTAACAGTCCTAGACAGTACAGCCTATACACCTAGACTATGTGGGATGGTGTTTTCTTCCCAGGCTACAAACCAGAATACTGTAGGCAATTGTGGGTTTTGATTCAGGCTATTCCTGGGATATTGTAGGCAGTTGTAACACAGTGGTAAGTATCTGTGTATCCAAACATAGAAAAGGTACAGTAAAAATATGGCATAATCTTAGGGGACTACCATGGTGTATGTGGCCAGTCATTAACTGTCATCATGCCGTGCATGACTGTATGAAGGATTTCTCTTCTGTGAGGTGTAACAGAATGGACTGGCTGAGGAAAGAGGTCACGGGCATGGGTGCACATGCGCTCTATGTCTAACAGAATGGTGCTCCTAATGCAACCCATGCCGCGCTAGGGATCTCAGAGAAACTGCTTTCAGGGGACCTTTTGCTGACACTTACCCATACTTAGAAGGGCGGGGCATGTGTGATAGAGGCAGTATTGCCACTGATGTTATTTATTTTTCAACAGCGAGAACTTTCAGAGGCTTCCAAATCTGATGCTACTCCTGGAATCCTCAGTTCAACCAACATCCAGTCCTGAGAAGCCCTGAGTAGTCAACCGGCTGTGGCTTCCTGTGTCTAGACTAGACCTCATTTTATCAGGGAGGCTTTAGTTTTTCTTGAGCTTAGGTGTGCTCAAAACCCTAGCCTTGGACAGGCTCCGTGACCATGAGAATGGCTGTGTGTGTCCCAAGTTGAGATGGCCTGCCCTACTACTGCCAAAGAGGTGACAGGAAGGTGGGAGCTGCTTTGTTAGATTGTGTTCAGTTCTGTTGCGGAGTGCAACGCCCTTTGTTGGCGGTATCTATATATGAACACATGTGCTAGTTGGAACTCTTTCCTTGGCATTTGTCCCTGGCTCCAGTCTCCCCGTTTCTGGGCCTGCTATGCCTGAGTTCTTCTACCCCTGCAGTTGCCAGCCACATCGGGAGGCTGTTTGTTCCAATTGGTTGGGTTATCTTTGTCATGGAGATCTGGAACTTTGCCCATGCCACTACGAGGGAGTTGTTTCTACTCTAGCATCTGCAGTGAGGTGCCGTCTTGACCAACCCTCTTGATCACTACTCTTCCTCAAGCACTATTATTTATTCTTCCTCTGTCTGCCTGAACCAGTACTACATAGTGTAAATGGTTCTCAAAAGCTTACTGGTATGGACTTGGTCTGTCACAGCCATGCTTTTTACTCATAACATGTATGTGTCCTGTTTTTAAAATATAAAACTATTATTAAAAATAAATTATAACTACAGAGATTTTAATTTCAGAAAGATACAGCGTGGTGGTTAATTTTTTTTTCCCCAGTCACTTTTTGGTTGGTCTGTGTGTGAAAACCAGAAACAGACTAAAAGGATCTCCTAGAAATTTTTAGTCATGAGTGTCAATTTTTTTGAATCTCACTGTCGCCCAGGCTGGAGGTGCAGTGACACTATCTCTCCATCTTGGCTCACTACAACCTCCGCTTCCCAGGTTCGTGATTCTCCTGCCTCAGCTTCTGGAGTTTCTGGGATTACAGGTGCCCACCACCATGACACCTGGCTAATTTTTGTGTTTTTAGTACAGATGGGGTTTCCCATGTTGGCCAGGCTGGTCTTCAATTTCTGACATCAGGTGATCTGCCCCACTTGGCCTCCCAAAGTGCTGGGATGACACAAGTAAGCCGCTGCACCCAGCCAAGTGTGACTTTTTAAAATCTTTTCTGGTACATTCCTAAGTTAAAAATACCTTATTCACAGAAGTTTCTGTGGGAAATAAAAAATCTAACCCCTAATGTGTAAAGAGCAGAGGGAGTCCTAGGAAGCTTCTGGCTTCAATGCCTGTTGTCTCAATGGGAGAGTCAACAGTGTTACTGAGGGAAGATGGACAAACTGTACGCCTGTGAAGGTTAAAACAGAAAAACCACCACCACCGTCAAGTCACCAAGCATCTCCATCCCAGAAGTTTCCTCCCGGTCCTTTCTTATTCCTCCTGGTTAATGCTGCTGTGAACATTTGCGTAGAAGCTTTTGTGTAGATTTGTTTTTACTTTTTCTGTGTGTCTACCTAGGAGTGGAATTGCTGGCTCATATGATAACTATACCTAACATTTTGAGGAACTGTCTTCCAAAGGGACTGTATCATTTTACATTCTCACCAGCAATGTGTGAGGGTTCCAGTTTCTTTACATTCTTGTCACCCATTACTATCTTTTTGATTATAGGCATCTTGGTGGGTGTGAAGTGGTATAATGCATATTTTATAAAAGTGGTATAATACATATTTGTTTGTTAAATAATGGCCTGTTTACTTGTCATCTTACCTTGTATTGGAGTTTTCCCAGTGGGTTCTGAACCTGTTCCTCCTCAGTCCAGCCAGCCAGGTAGGCAGACCATGCTGATCAAAGGATCAGAAGTATATGTTTACTTTTCTTTTTCTTTATAAATTTTATGATTTACAAATCTAGACAGGGATTATTCTTATTTTCATATTAAGAAACAGGTTATAGCCGGGCGCAGTGGCTCAAGCCTGTAATCCCAGCACTTTGGGAGGCCGAGGCGGGTGGATCACGAGGTCGAGAGATCGAGACCATCCTGGTCAACATGGTGAAACCCCGTCTCTACTAAAAATACAAAAAATTAGCTGGGCATGGTGGCGCACGCCTGTAATCCCAGCTACTCAGGAGGCTGAGGCAGGAGAATTGCCTGAACCCAGGAGGCGGAGGTTGTGGTGAGCCGAGATTGCGCCATTGCACTCCAGCCTGGGTAACGAGCAAAAACTCCGTCTCAAAAAACAAAACAAAACAAAACAAAACAAAAACAGGTTATAACGAGCAAAAACTCCATCTCAAAACAAAACAAAACAAAAAAAAAAAACAGGTTATAAATGCCAGAGGTTACTTGGTTGAAGATGGAACAGGGATTTGTATTTAGGATTTGTGAGGTGGTAGAGAGCTGCTTGCTTCAGACCTGCAGTGTCAGCCCGCTTTGACATGACAGGTGGCATTCACATGACACACATTCCCACTCGTGTTCACTGTGTTATATGTAGTTCCCAGCAAACTAGTTGTATCTCTGCTGTTTTTTTCTTAGAAATGTGAGGGCAAGAGTAATGTCTTAGGAATAATCTTGATTATTCATGAATGATTGTTCATGAACTTGACTATTTTAATTTTCACTAGTATAAATTACTTGCAGCACACCAAAAACTGAGCTGCTTTTTTATGATTCACAATGGGTGCTTCTACTTTATTATGGCAATGTTCGTTATCAGCCATGTAGCACTATTTAACATTCACCTTGGCATCAGTATAAAATTTGATACTCTCATGCACAGACAGACGGTTTTCTGTTGATGGCTTTCTCCCTAGCCCTAGAGCAGTCTGTGTATCCAGACTCCATATTGAGTCTTGCCTCCTTAGCACAACATAAGAGAGTCTATGTTGATCACACCTTATGCGAAAATCTATGTTGATCTCTTGCCACCCATTTGCCACATATCACTGTTTAACTTGAAAGTCAAGAACTTGTGATTTAGAATTGCTGTTCAGATCATCCTTAATATTTTCATGGCATCAAGCAATAGCAAGAAGAGATTACACGTATCAGCAGTATGCTCTAAATGTGGAAGTAATATGCTGATCTCCATAAGACAGAACAAGAGCTTGCAGGTATTTGACAACACATATTATTTTAAGCTGATAGTATGCCGGGAGTAGGTGCTGGGGGGTACAATGAACAAACTGGATAAGTATCTCTGTCCTTATAAAATGTACATCCCAGTGATTAATGATTTACTATGAGATCATTTGTAATGTGTAACAACCAGGTAAAAAATCTATTGTGATTTTTTTGGTAGCAGTGTCTGAAAACTTTGAAATTCTAGAAAAAATAAAGGAATTAAAAATGTTTAAATTGGTGCATGTAGATAGTATATTATGTAAGTGACTATTTGCTAAGTATCCCAAAAGTAAGATATTAGAGACCCCAATTTAATCGTTAAAAGTAAATACTTTTAATATTCACCTTATCCTTATCAAAAAGTGTACTATTATAAGGTGACAGGCCATGCCATCTCAAAATCAACAATATTCATGTAAATTGATAAGTTGATATTATATCTAATAGAAATCTCATAATAATAAGGCGGGCCAGTAGTTGAATTTTTCAGTTTTTTAGAAGCATAGTTTGAAGACTTGTAAAATTAATAGGACAGTTGAAATGGAAATTTATTTATTTATTTATTTATTTGAGACAGAGTTTCACTCTTGTTACCCAGGCTGGAGTGCAATGGCGCGATCTCGGCTCACCGCAACCTCTGCCTCCTGGGTTCAGGCAATTCTCCTGCCTCAACCTCCTGAGTAGCTGGGACTACAGGCACGCGCCACCATGCCCAGCTAATTTTTTTTGTATTTTTTTTTTTTTTTTTTTTTGAGATGGAGTTTCGCTCTTGTTACCCAGCCTGGAGTGCAATGGCGCGGTCTCGGCTCACCGCAACCTCCGCCTCCTGGGTTCAGGCAATTCTCCTGCCTCAGCCTCCTGAGTAGCTGGGATTACAGGCACGAGCCACCATGCCCAGCTAATGTTTTGTATTTTTAGTAGAGACGGGGTTTCACCATGTTGACCAGGATGGTCTCGATCTCTCGACCTCGTGATCCACCCGCCTCGGCCTCCCAAAGTGCTGGGATTACAGGCTTGAGCCACGTGCCCGGCCATTTTTTTTGTATTTTTTAGTAGAGACGGGGTTTCACCATGTTGACCAGGATGGTCTCGATCTCTTGACCTCGTGATCCACCCGCCTCGGCCTCCCAAAGTGCTGGGATTACAGGCTTGAGCCACCACGCCCAGCCGGAAATTTATTTTTAAACATCAGATAGGTAATGTACTGATGTAAAAAGGTTTAAGGAAAAAGGTTTGGAATCTTGTAAAATTAATAGGACAGTTGAAATTAACCTTTATTTTTAAACGTCAGACTGGTAATGTGCTGATGTTGTAAAAAGGTTCACAACGTAGGTTTGAGTGTGGAAACTCAATCGTCACACTTAGGAATTAAAAAAGAACTAAAATAGACTTAAAAAAAAATGCCCATGGGTACTTTTTAACCAGTAGTACCAGGCACCCGGAAATGAATGCTTTCAAGTGAAATAAGAAAAGATCACAGTTCTTATTTGGGCTAATGCTTCTGATAGGCATAGCAGGAATGAATGAATGAATGAATTTTATTAGCATATATAATAAAGAAGTAAAGAACTTTACAAGATAATTTTCGATAGTGATAAGTACCATAACATCAGTAAAATGGGGTCTATGATAAGTGAATTAAATATTCACTTGAATACCTAATACATTTCTAAACTTATTGCGGCCAAAGGGCTCCTGATTCATTCCCCTCACCAGCAGCTTCTCACCAGGGTATGCTTCTGTAGATTGTGAGGTCTGGGAAGCTTTTGAAGATGTTATTTGAGTTGAGATATGAATGGTG
Organism: Saimiri boliviensis; assembly: GCF_048565385.1. NCBI lineage: Eukaryota > Metazoa > Chordata > Mammalia > Primates > Cebidae > Saimiri > Saimiri boliviensis. The sequence goes on along the minus strand of NC_133453.1, from coordinate 133,390,173 downwards.
AAGTATCTGTGTGCATTCCAAGTATGGAGGTGGAAAAGCGTTGCCTTTGGGGTGGAAGTGAGTTTAGTGTGTTGGAGACAGTCAGTATGAAATGTTGGAAGGTATCCAGAGAAGAAATAGTCGTAGATGAGGCTAGAGAGGTGGAAAGGGCCTTGATCTTTTAGGGCAGAATAAGGAGTTAGGATGTCACTTTAATGATGGCAGCAAGTCTGTAAAGTGTGTGGATGATCTGAGAACACACTTGGGGATTCGTGAGTTAATCACCCTCTGGCTGCTTTTAACATCATGAGCTTATGGATGTCTGAGCTCTCTGGGGTTTTCTGAGGAGGAAAGGAAGCAGATTTGGTAGGATGATGAGACAGGTTAGCATGCAAGTGCAGTAAAGAATTCTGTTTTGGATGTTTTTAGTTTGAGTTTTCTGCAGGATGTTCTGTTTTCTAGGTAATTTGTAGATTTTTACACTGCTTTATAAAAAGCTCTTTCTCCAATTGATAGCTTTCAATTCTTCTTCAGTATTTATGGGAGGTCATATTCTTGGATTACATGTTCTGCATTACCTTACCAAAGATGACTCTACCAGTAGTGAAGCCAACAAGGAAAAAGATCTGCTGCTCTGGGTATCTAAAAGATCACTTCATCTTGGTACTTACGGGACTGCCTCATTCTTTGCGATGGCTGTAGAGTATTCACTCCATCGACTGAATGTAACATGCTTTAGTAGTCTCCACCACTTTTCCTGTTATATCTGTGCTGAAGTACGTAATATGTACATGTAAATACATCATCTCCCACATTTCCAAATTGTTCTCCATTAACATTTTGTCAGTATGTACTTCCACCAACAAGGTTTTAGTGTGTCCATTTCCTTATACACTCAACAGTACAGAGTGCTACTAGAGTTTATCTGATTGGTGAAAATGTTATTTTATTCTGATTTTAACTTATATATCTCTTATGACAGAGTTTGGACATCTTTTCATGTGAATGAATCATTTGTAATTCTTAGAGCTCACTGTTCCTATATGCTACCTATTTTTCTATTATATGGTTACTGTTTTATTATTGATATGTAGGAGCTTTAGCTGTATTACGCATATTAGCTCTTGGCGATATGGCTTATACTATTGCTTTTAAGTTTGTTAATTGTCCTTTGACTTTGCTTACCATGTTTTGCCATGAGGGAATTTTTTATATTGATGTAATGGAATTACATTTAATTTTAAAAATTGCTTTCAAATTTTGTGTTACACTCAAAACATTTCAGATATTATGTTTATCATATTCTGAATACCCACTTCAGCCTCTCAAAGTGCTAGGATTACAGATCCAACAGTGGCTGGAGCCACTGCACCCAGTTACTCAAGGCAAATATTGAACCAATATACTTGGCCATCCAAGGTTCCACCCTGGGTAGGGGAGCTCTGAGCACTGGCGTCAGAGGGAGCACAGCTTCTCGGCTGAACTCTGGGATAGACACATTTCCTGATGGGCAGAGCATTCCAAGGCTTCTCACTCATATCTTCTACAACTCCAAGTCTTGGGATGCCTCAAACCCATACTCTGCATGGGCCAGCCTTCATTGAGCAGCTAGTGTGGGACAGACAGGCCAGGGAGGGCACGCAAGAGGAAGGAGACCCAGACTTTACCTCAAGGCGATCACATTGAAGCAGGGACAGAATTACTCCAGAGTGTGGCAGACTAAGGGACCAAAGCCTCTGATTTTCTTCCTTACTTTATTTTTCTCTTTTTCTTTCTTTTTTCTCTTTCTCTCTCTCCCTCTCTTCTTTCTTCCTTTCTCCTTTCTTTTTTTCAAGACAGAGTTTTACTCTTGTTGTCCAGGCTGGAGTGCAATGGCCTCAGGTGATCCACCCACCTAGGCCTCTCAAATGCTGGGATTATATGTGTGAGCCACTGTATCTTGCCACCTCCAGTTTTCACAGAAGGCGGCACAGAGAAGTTTGGCACCCAACAGAAATGAGTTCAAATATCAGTTTCCTTGGTTCTTGGCTCAAGCTTTTCTGGTTCTCAGTGACTTCCTATGTAAGGGAGTGAGAGGGGTCTGTGGTGACAAAATGATGCCAGGCAAGGTGACACCTGTAATCTCAGGAACTCAGTAGGTTGAGGTGGGAGGATCACTTGAGGGCCTACCTGGGAAACATAGGGAGACCCCAACTCAAAAAAAAAAAGAAAAAAAAGCCGGGCATGGTGGCTCATGCCTGGAATCCTAGCACTTTGGAAGTCCAAGGCAAGTGGCTCACTGGAGGTCAGGAGTTCGAGCCTATCCTGACCAATATGGTGAAACCCCATCCCTACTAAAAATACAAAAATTAGGCAGGCATGGTAATGCATGCCTGTAGTCCCAGCTACTTGGGAGGTTGAGGCAGAAGAATCACTTAAACCCAGGAGGTGGAGGTTGCAGTGAGCCAAGATCACACCATGGCATTCCAGCCTGGGAGGCTCCAGAGAGTGAGACTGCATCTCCCAAAAAAAAAAAGAGGAAGAGACATCAACAAACATTGGTGATGAATGGGGTAGCAGTGGCACTGCCTGGCTAAAATATATATATATGTATGTATGTACATGTATATATCTGTATATATGCATATATTTAAATATGTATATATTTGTATTTTTAGTAGAAACTAGGTGTCTTCATGATGTAGGCTGGTCTCAAACTGTGACCTCAGGTGATACACCCACTTAGGCCTCCCAAAGTACTGAGATTACAGGTGTGAATCACCACGCCTGGCCCTTTTTTTTTTTTTTTCTTTTTTTTGAGAGGGAGTTTCACTGTGTCTCCCAGGCTGAGGGTAGTGACAAAATCTCAGCTCACTTCAATCTCCCCTACCCAGGTTCAGACATTTCTCCAGCTCAGCCTTTCGAGTAGCTGGGGTTACAGGAGTGTGCCACCATGCCATGCTAAGTTTGTATTTTTGATAGAAATGGGGTTTTGCCATGTTGACCAGGCTGGTCTCAGACCCCTGACCTTCAGGTAATCCACCGGCATTGGCCTCCGAAGTGCTAGAATTACACACTGGAGCCCACCCCACCCCACCGCCATCAAAGTAAATTTCTTGATTGCACAGAATGTATGGTGATATTGGTGGACTTACGGACATCCTCTTCAGCATTGAATGTTGTGTTTTGGGTGTGCTGTGCTTTTTTTTTTTTTTTTTTTTTTTTGAGACAGAATCTCACTCTGTTGCCAGGCTGGAGTGCAGTGGTATGATCTTGTCTCACTTCAACCTCCACTTGCCAGGTTCAAGCGATTCTCCTGCCTCAACCTCCTGAGTAGCTGGGATTACAGGTGCATGCCACCATGCCCAGCTAATTTTTTAAAAAAGTATTTATAGTAGAGATGGGGTTTCACCGTGTTGGCTAGGATAGTGTCAGTCTTTTGACCTCATGATCCAACTGTCTTGGCCTCCCAAAGTGCTGGAATTACAGGCATGAGCCACTGTGCCTGGCATGTGCTCTGCTTTTAAACTCCTCTTTTTAATGTTCGGCAGATTGGAAAGTGTGCTTTGTTTTCATGGCCCTCATGCAGCTTGTTTTGAACTGTTTTATGTTCACAGTCTGGGATATTTGAGGCAATATTGCTGAGCTGTCCTGTCAACCTGAATTTGAGCCCTTTATCTGCCACTAAGCTTGCCCTGTGACTATGAGCAAGGTACGTAGCATCTCTGTTCTTCAGTTTCTTTATCTGTAAAATGCAGATTATGCCCAGCTCATAGCACTAGTGTGAGGAATAAATGAAGATATGTGCAGATCACTTACATGGTATGTGACACTTGGTAGGCACAAAATCATTATTGCTGGGAGTATCAGTACATTCTTGCTTGTCTACACAAGTGCGCACGCACACCCTGCCCCTCCCCCCCCACACACAGACAGAAATTGCAGAGATTATACAAAGAGTTCCCATGCACCTGTACCCAGCTTCCCCTATTATTAACATCTTACATTAGTATGGTGCGTTTGTTAAAATTAATGAACAAATACTGAGATGCTTTTATTAACCCAAGTCTCTACTGCATTCAGATTTCTTGGGGTTATTCCTAATGTCCTTTCCTGTTCCATGTCTCATCTGGGACACTGCATTCCATTTCATCATCATTTCTCCTTAGGCACTCTCCCTGGCTGGGTCAGTCGATGAGTTTCTTTTGATTACATTGAAATTAAATTTTGGTGCAGACAATGAGATCTCTGTTACAGAATTCTTAGGTTAAAATTTAGTCACAATGGCTGGGTGCAGTGGCTCATGTCTGTAATTCCAGCACTTTGGGATGTCAGGCAGACTGATCACTGGAGGCCAGGAGTTTGAGACCAGCTTGGGCAACATAGTGAGACCCTATCTCTACTAAAAATAGAAAAAAATTTGCCAGGCATGGTGGCACACATCAGTAATCTCAGCTACTCTGGAGGCTGAGGCATGAGAATTTCTTGAACTCAGGAGGCGGAGGTTTCAGTAAGCTGAGATTGTGCGACTGTACCCCAGCCTGGAAGATGAAGCCAGATTCTGTCTCAAAAGAAATAATAATAATAAAAGGCAAACCTTTTTCACAAAATTATTATAGGGCACCTGGTAGTATATGAGCTGGATGTGTAGTAGACTCCTGAGATCTTAACCTAAAGTCTGCCCTACTGTGGTGAAACCTGCTTGTATGTCAGAAAGCAGACCCAAGCTGCCGAAAACCACCTGTACCATATCCTGCCCCATTCGTCCTCCCCCAACGTCTGGTAAATAATGTCCATTGAAAAATGCTGGTTCAGCTGATATGGTTACCTGAGTGATAACACATCTCAGGAATGTGGGGAGTGGGGTAGGAAAAGGAGGCCACTGTGTTTTTTCTGACAGTCACCTCAAAACTGCTGGTGACTTAGTGATGGAAGGGTGTCACCACAGCATGTTAGCTGAGCTGTGTGGTTTCTCTGAATGTTTGAGTTAATTTTCACGCTTTGGCTTGTGTTTTCTCCGTGATATCACCAACTGGAAATATAAGTCAGAAGTTTTTGGTTTCTGGTGCCAAATCCAAGCTGGTTTATCAGCAGACACCCCCCACCAGACCATGGAGTCTGTGTGCTGGGGCAGAGCTGCTTTCCCTTCGACACTGGCTCTTTTCTAAGAACTCAAAATAAGCTGCAGAGGCTGTGACTTCTTTTCTTGGAACTGCTTTACATTACCCCCCAAAATGCAGAAAACCCTCATTTAGCAGCTTTTGGATTACTGAGTTCTCTTAATTCTTTCTGTTGCATATTCTTGTAATGCTTAAGTTTGACTGACAAATTCTTCTGCATCAGGCGAAGCGAGATGGGGAAGGAATGACCGTGTGAAGGAACTGGGTGATTTGTTACTTGGCCTGTTTGTGGTTTAACGGTTGATGAGAAAAAGCACCTAGAAGAGACACTGTGTGTAGAATGGCTTCCAATTCCAAGAGTCACAACCCTGTGATCTGTTTGCCAGCAGTTGGCTAGGGCTGGGGTAGATGAACATCAGGCCACAGCCCATACTTACAGAGCAGCTGCAAGGACAAGGGGAAAAATGCATTTTCAACCATAATGACCCACATTTAGTAGATACTTTGGAACTTGTGCAAAAGGACATCTTCAAGGGGCCTCTGCCTCCTTGCAATAAGGGAGATAGTGATGTCAGCCAAACCTGGGGTCCAGTCCTGGTCCTGCTGGTTCCTGTTTGAATTTGGCCTAGAAAGTCAGTCTGTGAAGTGGAGACTACTCTTCCTTTGAAGGGTCGTACCTGGTAGGTTCTTGGGAACTGAATCAATGTTCCCCTCCTGAGAGTGGATCTCTGTAGACAGGCACATACACTGTTCTGAAATCATCTGTTGCTATCTTTGTCTCTGTTGGAGGTGCTTCCAGTGATGTGTGATTGTGTCTTACTTATCTCAATATCCCTGCCCAGCATGAGGTCTTAGGTAACATGCATGGGCAGTCAGTGTTCGGGCTGGCTGGGTTTTAGGCTGGAAGACAGTGGAAATATACAAGCAAAGGCAGTGTCTTGAATTTACACGTGGCCTGTAGCAGTTTTCAAATGAAAGGAGCCCCCTGCTTAGGAGGGCCTTTTGAATTGGGCCCCCTGTATAGTTTATAGTGAACCTGAGGGTGATGGCTAGACTGCTGGGGAGTACTCTTTAAGTACAGAGGGAAGACTTGGTAAAGACATGAAAGTGTCGAGGAAAAGGAGATAGCCAGCTGAGTCCAAAAAATGATTCAGGTGGTTTGGGCAGAATCTGAAATGAGAATCCTTCGAGTTTGACTCTTGATAAAGAATGCAAATTCAGCTGGGCTCAGTGGCTAACACCTGTAACCCCAGCACTTGGGGAGGCTGAGGGGGGGCAGATCACCTGAGGTTAGGTGTTCGAGACCAGCCTGGCCAACATGGTGAAACCCTGTCTCTGCTAAAAATATAAAAATTAGGGGGCCGGGCGTGGTGGCTCACGCCTGTAATCCCAGCACTTTGGGAGGCTGAGGCGGGTGGATCACGAGGTCAAGAGATCGAGACCATCCTGGTCAACATGGTGAAACCCCATCTCTACTAAAAATACAAAAATCAGCTGGGCATGGTGGTGCGTGCCTGTAATCCCAGCTACTCAGGAGGCTGAGGCAGGAGAATTGCCTGAACCCAGGAGGCGGAGGTTGCGGTGAGCCGAGATTGCGCCATTGCACCCCAGCCTGGGTAACAAGAGTGAAACTTTGTCTAAAAAAAAAAAAAAATAGCTGGATGTGGTGGTGGTGTATGCCTATATTCCCAGCTACTTGGGAGGCTGAGGCAGAAGAGTCGCTTGAACCCAGAAGGCATAGGTTGCAGTGAGCTCAGATCACTCCATGGCATTCCAGCCTGAGTGTCAGAGAGAGATTCCATCTCAAAAAAAAAAAAAGTGAGCCCTTTTACAGAAAACTGTTAAGTAAACAATAGTACAGTGGTACCTGAGAGACTGATGTGTGGGCCCTTAGGTTTCCTTGATGTGCTAGAGTAGAGCTGCACTGTCTAATGTGATTGTCAGCAGCCTCATGGATCTATGGAGTACTTGAAATGTGCTGGTGTGACAGGCAGAGTTGCCAAACTCAGTAAACAAAATTTGAGGATGCCTCCTCCATCAGTGTGGCCTGTGCACAGTGACTTTCTTCCAGAATGGAAAGAGGGATAAAAGAGTAACTTTACAGTGGCAAAACCTGACAGACAGCCCCAGACAGCCAGCCAAGGTTAACGTCAAGTAATACACCATGTTAACAGCACACCTGGGTAAGACACCTGAGGCCCTGGGGTGCCAGGACTTAGAAGCTTCAAATTCCACAGCCACTCCTCTCCTCACTGCTCTCATGTGGCTCCTGCAGAGAGTAGTGACAGTGCCCTAAGGGGCCTTTAGGAGGCTGATGGGACCACAGGATGTCTCTTGGAGGCCTGGAGAGGCATGTGAGGACTTGGCATTTTCAACAGGTATGACAGCCGGGGTTGGTGCTTGAGAATTCTGGTCAGAGTTGGTAATGCTGCGTAATGAATTGCCACAAACTTAGGAGCTTAAAAAAACAAATGTATCGGCCGGGTGCGGTGGCTCACACCTGTCATCCCAGCACTTTGGGAGGCCAAGGCAGGCATATCACCTGAGGTCGGGAGTTCAAGACTAGCCTGACCAACATGGAGAAATCTTGTCTCTACTAAAAATACAAAAACTTAGCTAGGTATGGTGGTGCATGCCTGTAATCCCAGCTACTTAGGAGGCTGAGCAAGGAGAATCGCTTGAACCTAGGAGGCAGAAGTTGCAGTGAGCCAATAGTGCACTACTGCCCTTTAGCCTGGGTGACAAAGCAAGACTCCATCACAAAAAAAGAACAGCTGAGGCAGGAGAATTGCCTGAACTCAGGAGGCGGAGGTTGCGGTGAGCCGAGATCGCGCCATTGCACTCGAGCCTGGGTAACAAGAGTGAAACTCCATCTCAAAAAAAAAAAAAAAAAAAAAGATCAATAATTTTCAGAAATTAAGGTTAAAATGGACTGGGCGCAGTGGCTCACACCTGTAATCCCATCACTTTGGGAGGCCGAGGCAGGTGGATCATGAGGTCAGGAGTTCAAGACCAGCCTGGCCAACATGGTGAAACCCTGCCTCTACTAAAAATACAAAACTTAGCTGGGCATGGTGGTGGGTGCCTGTCATCCCAGCTTCTAAGGAGGCTGAGGCAGGAGGATTGCTAGAACCCGGAAGGTGGAGGTTACAGTGAGCCAAGATCATGCCATTGCACTCTAGCCTAGCTCACAGTGAGACACTATGTCTCAAAAAAGAAAAAAAAAAAGATTAAAGCAGCAGAGCATTCAAGCAAGCATTAAGGACCCTTTTGAGCACAGGGCCCTGGCTATGTACTTTGTACACTGGCCCAGGTCTGGAGACAGTGCAAGGCAGGCAGCTGGCCTGCACCCTGTGGGTGAACTGAGTCACCCTGCCCTTTGTGGGGGCTGATGGGGATCTTCTAGGCCATTGGCCTAGGCAAGGCTGATGACATGAGTGGGGCTTACCCTGGTCTGGGCTGAATATGATACACTGGGACAAGTTGAAGGGAGGGAGATTGGAGCGGGGTGCTCCAGGGAGCTTCATCTGTGTACAACAGGAAGTCCCTGAGCTTGGACACATGACTTAATCATCTATCACAAGGTTCAGAGCAAAACCCAGAAGACCAGGCAATGTGGTCTCGAACCCTTGGTCTCAAGTGATCCACCTGCCTTGGCCTCCCAAGGTGTTGGGATTATACTCATGAGACACTGCCCCTGGCCTCTGACACTGTTTTAAGATTTTTGATGTATCTGTGATTTTTGAATTATACCTGTTTTGTTACTTCCATTAGAGAAAATTGACCTGGCCAGGCGAGGTGGCTCACACCTGTAATCCCAGTATTTTGGGAGGTTGAGGTGGGCAGATCACATGATGTTTCTCCTGTGAGAGTTTGAGACCAGTTTGGACAACATGGTGAAACTCCGCCTGTACTAAAAACACACAAATTAGCCAGACGTGGTGATGGGTGTTTGTAATCCTGGCTACTCAGGAGGCTGAAGCAGGAGAATCTCTTGAACCCATGAGATGTAGATTGCTGTGAGCTGAGATTGTGCCACTGCACTTCTGCCTGGGCTACAGAACTAGTCTCTGTCTCCAAAAAAAAAAAAAACTTCAAAAGCAGATTTTTTGTCAGTGCGCTGATCACTAACCATGGGCATACAAAGACAAATGAAATGAGAGCAAAATAATTTATGCCTTGTTTTCTTTGACTTCGACCTTCAGCCCCATGCAGTCCTGCAAATGCTTTGCCCACAGCAAACCTTTGCAAACCTTAACTTTTCTGTTTTAAGTGAGATTTCCAAGTGAATTGATGTTGTCTGGAAAGACGATCCCTTTACTGGAGGGCAATTGATATTTGAAGAGAATGAGATCAGGTTGCTAAGGACACCCTTGTTCGCAATTTTTGGTTTATGTAAATTATTGGTGAATAAGAAAAATAAGTTTATTCTTTCTTTCAGGTGGTTAACCAGAGGAGAGGCGTGTTATGGGGTAAAGTGAGTCATGGGGCATGGGAGGCTCAGATGGAACAGGGCTCTGGAATGCCACTCTTTCTTGACTTGGGACTTCTAATTTACCTACCAGGCCTCAAATTAAAGGACAAACAAAGGCTTCTAATCTGGTTGGGTGGGAACAGATAAAAGTTCCTTTGGGTGGATGGATATGGGAGGGAAGGAGAAAGTTTGCAGAAACTGAAAGGGGACATTTTGGGGGGAGAAAGAAAGAAATCTCTTGTTTAATTACAAAACCAAAATAGAATTTTCAGTGCCTTCCTTCTCCTACCAGTCATTTAAGAAATTGACATGTAATTCACATACCACAAAATGCAGCAGTTTAAAGTGTACCATTCTCTGGTATTTGTTTGTTTTTCAAATGGCATCTCGCTCTGTCTCCCAGGCTGGAGTATATGGCGTAATCTCGGTTCACTGTAACCTGTGCCTTCCAGATTCAAGCCATTCTCCCACAGCAGGCTCTCGAGTAGCTGGGGTTAAAGACACCCGCCATCGTGCCTGACTAATTTTTGTATTTTTAGTAGAGACAAGGTTTCACCATGTTGGCCAGGCTGGTCTTGAACTCCTGACCTCAGGTGATCTGCCCTCCTCGGCCTCCCAAAGTGCTGGGATTGCAGGCCTGGGCCACTGCACCAACCTCTTATTCTCAGTTTTTAATTGTTCTGTCAAAGAAGTAGGAAGCCCACATATTACTTATCTATTTATCTAATGTTAATAGAGCTTTCTTATAACTAATGTTTACGTAGATATCTTTTTTCATCCTGTTGTTTTCATCTTAGCTATGTTTTTGTATTTAAAGGGTGCCTCTTCTACACATTAGATAGATGGGTCATGTTTTCGTTTGTGTTTCTTAAAATTCAATCTCACTATCTCACTTTCGAGTGTTTAGTTCACTTACAGTTCAGTGGAATTTCTAACTTATGCCCTTGGTGTTCTTTTTTTTTTTTTTTTTCTTTTTGAAGCAGTCTTGCTCTGTCACCCAGGCTGGAGCACAGTGACATGATCTCGGCTTACTGCAATCTCTGCCTCCCAGATTCAGGCGATTCTCCTGCCTCAGCTTCCCAAGTAGCTGGGATTACAGGTGTGTGCCACTGTACCTTGCTGATTTTTTTTTTTTTTTTTTTTTTTTTTGTATTTTTAGTAGTGAGCCAGCGTGCCTGGCCTATTTCTCTTTTGTTTTTTGTTCCTCCTTTCCTGCCTTCTTTTGGATAAATGGAGTGATTCTTCACATTTCCTTTCATCTCTAGTAGCTTTTTGGCTGTATCTTTTTGCTCTATGTTTTTAACTATATGTGCTTTCTTTAGCAATTGTTCTAGGGATGACAACACACACCCTAACTTTTCACAGTTCACCTGCAGTGCTTATGACACCACTTGGGCAATAAGGCAGTGAAAAGAAATGAGGCACAGACATGGGCCACATGTGGGTAAGCCTGACACTTTATGCCAAGTCCAAGCAGCCAGTCACCAAGGGCCACATACGGTATCATCCCATTTATAGGAAATGCCCAGATGGGAAAATCCAGAGAGACAGGGAGCAGATTACTGGTTACCTAGTGCTGGGGGTGGAAGGAAGAATTGGGAGCGGTGATGACCAAGGATAGCAGGGTTCCTTGTTGGGGAAATGACAATGTTCTAAAATTGATTGTGGTGACGGATGCACCATTCTGTGAGTATACAAAGAGCCACTGATGTTGACACTTTATTTGTTCGGAGACAGTCTCACTCAGTTGCCCAAGCTGGAGTGCTGTGGCATGATCTTGACTCACTGCAACCTATACCTCCTGGGTTCAAGTAATTCTTTTGCCTCAGCCACCAGAGTAGCTGGGATTACAGGCATGTGCCACCACACCTAATTTTTTTTTGTTTTCTTGAGATAGAGTCTGGCTCTGTCACTGAGGCTGGAGTGCAGTGGCGTGATCTCAGCTCAGTGCAACCTCCACCTTCCACTTTCAAGCTATTCTCCTGCCTCAGCCTCCTGTGTAGCTGGGATTACAGGCACCCGTACCACATTGGGCTACTTTTTTGTATTTTTAGAAGAGATGAGGTTTCACCGTGTTGGCCAAGTTTGGTCTCAGACTCCTGACTTCAGGTTATCTACCCATGTTGGCCACCCAAAATGCTGGGATTACAGGTCTGAGCCACAGTATCCGACTCCATAAGGTAAATTTATATTTACCTTTTAAGAAACTGCCAAACTGTCTTTTGGAGTGGCCATGCTGTCTTATGTTCCCCCAGCATGCGTGAAGGCTCCATTTCCACATACCCCCACTTGATATTGATAGTAACATCTTATTTTTTTGAGATGGGGTTTCACTCTCACCCAGGCTGGAGTGCAGTGGCGCAATCTCTGCTCACTGCAATCTCTGCCTGCTGGATGAAGCAATTCTCCTGCCTCAGCCTCTCAAGTAGCTGGAACTCCAGATGCAGGTCACCATGCTCGGCTAATTTTTTTGTATTTTTAGTAGAAACAGGGTTTCACTATACTGCTCAGGCTGGTCTCAAACTCCTGACCTTGTGATCCGCCCACCTCGGCCTTCCAAAGTGTTGAGATTACAGGTGTAAGCCACCACATCTGGCCGTGACATCTGTTTTTTTTTGAGACGGAGTTTCGCTTTTGTTACCCAGGCTGGAGTGCAATGGCGCAATCTTGGCTCACCACAACCTCCGCCTCCTGGGTTCAGGCAATTCTCCTGCTTCAGCCTCCTGAGTAGCTCGGATTACAGGCACGTGCCACCATGCCCAGCTAATTTTTTGTTCTTTTAATAGAGACAGGGTTTCACCATGTTGACCAGGATGGTCTTGATCTCTTGACCTCATGATCCACCCCCCTCGGCCTCCCAAAGTGCTGGGATTACAGGTGTCAGCCACCACGCCCGGCCATGACATCTTCTTAATGTTGAATCTTTCTTGATAACGTGCAGCTGTGGTTTTCTTTGCATTCCAAGTGTTTCATTGAAAGATTTCTTCATATGGATGGTGTGTGCATATTTTTGCATATCGATTTCTGAGAGTTTTGTTTGTTTTTGGGGTGTGCTGTTGCAAATGGGATGTTTTCTTCTGTTTTCTAACTGCTTGTTTTTTGTATATAGGAAGACTGTTAGAGGCCAGGTGTGGTGGCTCAGGTCTGTCATCCTAGCACTTTGGGAGCCTGAGGCAGAATTGCTTGAGCCCAGGAGTTTGAGACCAGCCTGGGCAGCATAATAAGACCCCATCTCTATTTGTTTGTTTGTTTGTTTATTTATTTATTTAGAGACAGGGTCTTGCTCTGTTGCCCAGGCTGGAGTGCAGTAGTGCAGTTCCAGCTCATTGCAGCCTCCACCTCCCAGGTTCAAGCAATTCTCATGCCTCAGCTTCCCGAGTACCTGGTATGACAGGTGTTTCACCACACCTGGCTAATTTTTGTATTACTAGTAGAGTCAGGGTTTTGCCATGTTGGCCAGGCTAGTATCAAACTCCTGGCCTCAAGCAATCCACCTGTCTTGGTCTCCCAAAATGCTGGGATTACAGGCATGAGCTGTTCCCAGCCCCATCTCTATAGTTTAAAAATTAAGAAAAAGGAAGGCTGTTTAGTATATTCCTTTGTACTTAACTCCTTAGCAAAATCTGTCTCACTTTTCAGAGTAAATATAACTATTTCACCGTCTGCTTTTCTCTTTAATGTCTTACTTTCCTCGCCTAGTTGCGTCAGCTAGGGCCTCCGAAATAATAGTGGTAACAGAGGGCATTCTTTTGTTCCAAAGGTTGATGGAAGCTTCTATTGCTTCCATGCCTTACAAATGATGCTGGGCTTTGGCTTGATGGACGTTTCTGGGTTTAATTTTCTTTATTGTGTATAATTTAAGGAAGTATTCCTCTTTCTAATTTGATGTTTCTTTTTTAAATTTTGTAAATTTTTTCAAATGCCTTTTCAACATCGATGATGATGATTTTCAACATATTAATATAAATAAAATGAAAAGTTCTAATTTTGAGCCATCCTTTTCACACTGTACACATCTCTCTTGGTTTAGGTAAGTTTTTTTTTAAGTCCCACTGGGGTTTATTTGCTAATATTTTATTTTGTGTTTTCATATATTGATTTTTCTGTAAATGTCCTGCTTTTTTTTGGAGATAGGGCCTTGCTCTGATGCCCAGGCTGGAGTGCAGTGATGTGATCGCAGTGTATTGTGATTTTAAACTCCTGGGCTCAAGTGATCCTTCCTCCTCAGCCTCCTGGGTAGCTGACACTATAGGCATGTGCCACCATGCCCGGCTAATTTTTAAAGTTTTATGGAGACAGAGCCTTGCTATGTTGTCTAGGCTGCAGTTCAGTGTACATTGTAGATATGAATATTTATTGGTCTTTCTTCTGGAATCATTCCCTCTCCCATCTGTTTTTCTTTAAATTCTGGGCATGCACACACACTACACCCGCACATCCTAACTGCAAAATATTGATGTTGTCCAACCTGCCTTGAGAAGGGAGAACTGTTTTTCTCTCTCTGTATCTCTGCTGGGGTCCAGTCCACTGCTGTGTTTTTGGTAAATATTTGACCCACAGAGGGTGGGAGGCAGGAAGGGAAGGCTTCTGCATTTCTTTTGTGGACCCGACATCATGGATCCATTAAGCATATTGGGAAAACAGCAGGTCAGGTGGCTGCACACTCTGGTTGCCTCTGACTCTGAATTGCTCAGGGTCCCCTGCACGCTAGTGATTTGCTTTTCTTTGTGAGTTGTCTCTTCACTCATACTTATAGGCTGAGTTCCCCCAAAACAGTGGCTAGCACAGCACCTGTAACAATTGTGGCTGCATATCTGATCTTGCATGACCTGATTTACAGGGTATTTTGAACAGGAGCTACCTATTATGGCTTGGGATATAGCTAAAGTTTACTTGAATTCCTTTCATAAAGTAACAGGTAGAATGTGTGATATAAGGCTGTTATTGCAAAAGCAGAAGTGGTGGGGGGTGATTGAGCTTGGGCAGCATTGGGAGGCAGACAGGCCTGCATCAGCACCGTCCTGGCCATTTGTAGGTTATATGACCTTGGTGGAATCCCCTCAACTCTCTGTGCCTTTGTTTCTTCCCTCATTAAGGAGATCATCCATTCCTCATTGGACTATTGTAAGGCTTAAGATCAAACATCTTTCAAGGCACTGAGAGCAGTGCCTGGGCTCGGGGTCTTCAGACTGTAACCATAGGAAACACTCAGATCCCAGCCAACCTCCCTTCTCTTCCCTCCAGCGTGGGAATGTGGAGGATGAACCTTCTCATTCCCATTTGCCCTGGTGTTCTTTCTTCTGAACTTCATCTAGTACCTGCTGTGCACCAGGTCAGGGACAGCCAAGTCTGGCATCTGGCCTTCAGCTTGCCTCAGTCCCGGTGGCTGACACCTGGCCCTTTGCTCTGGAATCTGGACCCTACAATCTCCTACCGAAGTCTCAGCCCAAAGAGGGCTCAAGGGCACCCTCTATTGGTGAGGAGATTCCATAGCTGCCCACGGCTCCCCATCTCCTGAGTGGATGATCAGCCCCAGCAATCCAGAGACATATTCTTGGATTCTGCTAGCTTTATTTTTCAGTTGAAAACTCAAACGAAAAGGTTATGTTCCAAAAGAAATTTTAAAAACTTTGAATGCTCTAGCCTGGGGGCCTGAATTCTCGGGTACCCCTACCAAAACAGAGACCCTCCCAAGCATTCAGTCCCAGTGTGTCTATCCCAAAGAGAGCAGCTCTCTGCCTGGGCTTCTGAAGAGCTATCAGTTCCCCTCAAACAACTTCCTGCCTCAGGAGATCCCTGGATCAGGCAGGGAATGCTAGGACCAGGCAGCTGAGAACCTGGCTTCCTGTCCCCCTCCACACAGTCAGTGTTCTGACATGGTGGCTTCCCACATGGCTGTTGAATAAGTGAATAAATACCTTGGGCATGAACAGGAGCCGGGTAGAGCTCTCTCTGCAGGGCTGGGACTCGCTGGCCGTGCTGTCTCTTGGTTTACAGTGGAGATACGGAGGAAGGGGGGGAATTACCCAGACCAGTGGGAGAGTTTCACGTCCTCAGAAGTATTTTGAGCGCAATGGCAAATAGCTGTTCTTCCTGCATTTGAAGCACATGCCGTTCTGAGTTTCCTGGCATTCCGTGCTGGTTATTCTGTCCCAGCCAAGAATCTTGCCCTTATCAAGGAGCTGGAATTAGAGTAGAGGTGAAGGAGTTTGAAGTCTTTGGCAGCCTAATGCCCTGGCTTAGACAAAATCTCAAACTGTAAAGAAGAGAGAAGTAAGGCCAGGCCATGGGCCCCAGAGGGGAGGGGCCCCTGCTGTTTCCTGAAAAATATTATGCCGGTGCCCCTAGTACAGCCTCTGGCCCTCCTTATTAAAAGGGCAACTCCATCCACCCCCACCCAGCTCCCTCTCCTCTTTGTGTAAGAGCAGCAGGGCCAGGTCGATGAGCCCCTACACCTGCCAGGCCTTTGCAGGCAGTGGTGTTAGGCCCAGCCTGCTGAGTTCCTAGGAACTTGAACAAGCATCTGTGGAGCACTCACTCCATGTCAGGCTCTGCCACCAGCACCCTGGAGACAGAAGACCAAGACATACTTCCCAGCCCAGGGGAGGGTGGAACCTTAGCACATGATGCATCGAGAGGTCGGGATGCATCCAACCGGAAGTGCAGGCTAAAGGGAACTCTCACTGTGTGGGTGGGATCTTCAGTGCAGCTTGCAGTGGAGGCTGCTCTACTGTTTGCCCATCAAGTGTGGTAGTCAAGGGCACAGACTGGACACTCAGAGCTACCAGGGTAAGGAAGTGCTCTTGTATCCCTCCTCTGCTAGGAGAACTGTTTAAAAGATGGGATTTATTTAATTTTTTTGAGATGGAGCCTCACCCTGTCACCCAGGCTAGAGTGCAGTGGCTCACTGCAACCTCTGCCTCCGGGATCAAGCAATTCTGCCTCAGGCTCCTGAGCAGCTGAAATTACAGATGCCTGCCACCACACCCAGCTAATTTTTGTATTTTTAATAGAGATGGGTATGGTCAGGCTGGTCTCCAACTCTTGACCTCAAGCGATCGGCCCGCCTCGGCCTCCCAAAGTGTTGGGATTACAGGCGTGAGCCACTGCACCCTACTATTTATTTTTTTGAGATGGAGTCTCGCTCTGTTGCCCAGGCTGGGGTGCAGTGGTGCAATATCGGCTCACTGCAACCTCTGCCTGCTGGGTTTAAGTGATTCCCCTGCCTCAGCCTCCTGAGTAGCTGGAACTACAGGCATGAGCCACTACGCCTGGCCAGGAAGTGCCCTTCTATCCCTCATCCGCTAAGAGCACTGTCTTAAAGATGGGCTTTAGGTAGCCTTTTCTGCCATCTCTTTCTACTACATTCTGGTTCTTTTTCAGTATGTAATTTTCAGCAATTAGTAAATTAGGTAATTGGCCAAATTACTGAACTACAAATTTAGTGATTAGTAATTTTAATAATTTCTAGTTCCCTTCTGTAATCTATAATCTCTAATAAGCCTACTATCTGAATCCTGTAGGTCTGTGTTTATTATTGTCTGTCTGTGCTAGTTTTTAAACTTAGAATTGTACCTCTCCAAGAGTGTTTTTTATAACTACGGTGTTCATAATCGTATCATCATGCCCAGCACGGAGGTGCTCAATAGATATGCATTTCCAATGTCAAAAATTTTCAATGTGGTAAAACACAAAAAATTTACCAGAACCATTTTAAAGTACATACTTCAGTGTAAGTACATTCATATTTTTGTGCAGCCAAACTCTGGAACTCACTGAATCCTGCCAAACAAACTCTGTCCCCATTCAATAAGCCATTACTGGTTCTCCCAGCTCCTGGCCGCCACCACTCTACTTTCTGTCTCTGTGAATCCGATTACTCTAGGTCCTTCACATAAGTGGAATCATACAGCATTTCTCTTTTTATTTTTTTTATTTTATTTTATTTTATTTTTTTATTTATATATATATATTTTTATTTTATTTTATTTTTTTATATTTTATTTTTATATTTTTTATTTTATTTTTTTATTTTACTTTGCGTAACATCCTCAAGGTTCATCCATGTGCTAGCATGTGTCAGAATTTCCTTCCTTTTTAAGGCTGAATAATATTTGACTGTATGGAGAGACCACATTTGTGTGTTTATCTGTCGGTGGCACTGGGTTGCTGCTATCTTTTTGGCTGCTATGAATAACAAGACCAGCTCAGTCATGGAGACCCCCAACCCATGTGGTGCTGAAGGAATTAAGAAACAGACAGAGATAGAGAGCAAAAGGTGGGTTCAGAGTGGAGTACCAGGGGTCTCACAGCATTTCCAGCTGAGAGTCCAGAGCAAACTCTGACCTACGTATTTATCTTTGACTTTACAGTGACAAGTTTTACAAGCGGATGCTCTGTGTTTTTTCATTGGTTAAAGGTAAACTAACCAGGCAGCTAGTATGTGTTTACTGTAGGTTAAAGACAAACTAGAAAATGCTTTTTACAAGGGCACAAAGGAAAGGGTCATATATCCTGTGTTCAAAGAACTAATTCATCTGGCGTGAGACATATTTATATTGGTTACTGTTTAATAGCGTTTTGCGCAGTTTTCTACTTTGGGGGCAGTTTTCTGCTTTGGGGGGCTCACTAGGTTTCCCTTGTCACCGCTCTCAATACGATTTCTCAGCAAACAAGATGATTTCTCTCACAAGTCAGAATTTACTCTCAACAATGCTGCTATGAACATCAGTGTATAAATGTGTGAGGCCCTTTGAATTGTAGGCAGTACACACCCAGAAGTGGAAATGCTGGATTATATGGTAATTCTTTGTTTTGAGACAGAGTCTCGCTCTGTCACCCAGGCTGGAATGCAGTGTTGCAATCTTGGCTGACTGCAAACTCTGCCTCCTGAGTTCAAGCGATTCTTATCCCTCAGCCTCCCGAGTAGCTGGAATTACAGGCCTATACCACCACACCTGGCTAAATTTTGTGTTTACTTAGTAGAGATAGGGTTTCACCATGTTGGCCTGGCTGGTATCGAACTCCTGGCCTCAAGTGATTCGCCTGCCCCGGCCTTACAAAATTCTGGGATTACAAGTGTGAGCCACCATGCCTGGCCTATTTTTACCTTTTTGGTGAATTGCCATACCGTTTTCCATAGCTGCAGCTCCATTTTAAACTCCCAGTAAGAGTATACAAGGGTTCCAACTGCTCAGCATCTTTGCTAACACTTGTTATTTTCTATATTGATTACAGCCATTCTAATGAGTCTGAGGTGGCCTCTCCATGTAGATTGTCTTCTTCTTTTTTTTTTTTTTTTTTTTTTAAGATGGAGTCTCACTCTGTCACCCAGGCTAGAGTGCAGTGGTGCAATCTTGACTCACTGCAACCTCCAGCACCCAGGTTCAGGCATGTGCCACCACACCCAGCTAATTTTTCTATTTTTAGTAGAGATAATGGTGTTACCATGTCAGCCAGGCTGGTCTAAAACTCCTGACCTTGAGTGATCCACCACCTCAGCCTTTCAGCGTGCTGGGATTACAGGCGTGAGCCAGCAGGCCCAGCCGCTCCATGTGGTTTTGGTTTGTTTCCCTAATAATTAGTGATGGAGAGCATCTTTTTATGTGCTGATTGACCCTTTGCATCTCTTATTTGGAGGACTGTCTATTCATGTCCTTTGCACATTTCTGAACTGCGTTAGTTGAGTTTTTCTTGTTGCATTGTGAGAGTGCTTTATCTATTCTAGATGGGAACTCTGTCACATGTAATTTGCACCTCTGTTCTGTCATTCTGCAGGTTGCCTTTTCACTCTGTTAATAGTATCCTTTGATGCAATCCAATTTGTCTACTTTTCCTTTTGTTGTTTGAGCCTTTGGCGTCATATCCAAGAAATCATTGCCAAAGGAAGCTCTTCTTCTATGTTGTAAGAGCTGTCGGCTTGGAATGCTGGCTCACACCTGTCATCCCAGCATGTTGGGAGGCCGAAGTGGGTAAATCAAGAGGTCAGAAGTTCAAGACCAGCCTGGCCAAGATGCCCTGTCTCTACTAAAAATACAAAAATTAGCTAGGTGTGATGGTGGGTGCCTGTAATCCTAGCTACTTGGCAGGCTGAGGCAGAGAGTTGCTTGAACCCGGGAGCCAGAGGTTGCAGTGAGCCGAGATATCATGCCACTGTACTCCAGCCTGGGCGACAGAGTGAGACTCCATCTCAAAAAAACAGGAGTTGTATAGTTTTAGATCTTACACTTGGGTCTTTGATTCATCCTTGAGGTTTTTTTGTTTGTTTGTGTGTTTTAACATGGTATAAGGTAAGGCTTTAAGTTCATTCTTTTGCCTGTGGATATCTAGTTTTCCCACACTATTTGTTGAAAGACTGTCCCTTCCGTGATTGAAAAGTCTTGGCATCCTTATTGAACTCATTTGACCGTATGTGTAAGGGTTTCCTTCTGCACACTATTCCATTCCACTGATCTCTCTGTAGGTATTTACTGCCATACCACACTTTTGACCACTGTAGCATTTAATAATACATTTTGAAATTTGGAAGTAAAAGCCTTCCAACTTTGTTATTCTTTTTCAAGACTGCTTTGGCCATTTGGGATCCCTTGAAATTGCATATAAACTTTACGCAATTTATGAGGGTGGATTTTTCTATAATTGAAGAAAAAATGTCACTGGGATTTTGAGAGCAATTACGCTAAACCTGTAGATCACTTTGTGTCCTATTGGCAACTTAATGAAACTAAGCCATATAATCTATAAATACAAGATTTTTTGTATTTTACATTTGTTACACAACCAGTCTCTGGAACTTTAAATCCTGCCAAAGTCTTTGCCTCCTGGTTACGTTTATTCCTATTTTATTCTTTTTGATGCTATTGTAAACAGAATTTTTTTTTTTTTAAGATGGTGTCTCACTGTGTTGTGCAGGCTGGAGTACAGTGGCTATTCACAGGCATAATCATTATAAAAACTGACAGCATTGACCTCCCAGGCTCAAGTGATTCTCCTGCCTCATCTTCCCAAGTAGCTGGGACTATAGGCATCCACAACCAACCCAGCAGGAACTGTTTTCTTAATTTCCTTCTTGGATTGTTGACTGTTCGTGTGTAGAAATGCAACTGACTTCTGTATGTTGATTTCATAATCCTGAAACCTGGACAAATTATTAGTTCTAACAGTTTATTTTAGGCAGTCTTCACGATTTTCTACAAAGAAGATCATGTCATTTGATAACAGAGAAAATTTACTTCTTCCTTTCCAATTTGGATGCCTTTTCTTTTTCCTTCTTTCTTAATAGCTCTGGCTAGGATTTCCAGTATTGTGAAAGCAGGCATCACTGTTTTATTCCTCATCTTGGAAAACTTTGTCTCTCATCATTGAGAATATTAGCTGGAGGTTGTTCATATGACCTTTATTATGTTGCGGTTGTTTCAATTTCTAGTCAGTATGTTTTTAATCATGAAAGGATATTAAACTTCATTAAATGCTTTTTCTGTACTAATTGAAACGAATTGTCATGTGTTTTCTTTCCTTCATTCTGTTAACGTGGGATCTTACATTAATGTTTTTATGGTAACCACCTTTGCATTCCAGAAGAACTCTCACTTTATCATGTTGTATAATTCATCTATGATACTGTTGAATTCTCCTTATTAGTATTTTCTTGAGCACTTTTGCATCTGTATTGATCAAGGATAGTGCTGTGTTTTCTTCTGCTGCTTTGTCTGCCTTTGGTATCAGTAATGCTGGCATCACAGAATGAGTTTGGAGGTATTCTTTTCTCAGAAATTTTTGAAGATGAGCAGGATTGGTATTGGTTCTGTAAATGTTTGGTACAGGTCACCCTTAAAGCCATCTGTGCTTGTACTTTTCTTTCTTGTCAAGTTTTTGGTCACTGATTCAATTTCCTTGGTAGTTATGTCAGTTTTCCCATCTTCTATTTCATTTATTTCTGTTCTAACCTTTATTATTTTCTTCCTTCTAGCTTTGGGTTTAGGCTGTTCTTCGTTTTCTAATAATTTAAGGTACAAAGTTAGGATTGCGGTTTGAGAGCTTTTTCCTTTTTCTTTTATTTGACAGAGGGTCTTGCCACTTGCTGAGTTAGTCTCAAATTTCTGGGCTCAAGCAATCTCCTGGCCTCAGCCTTCCAAGTAGCTGGGATTACATAATAGTGTCAATATGCCTGGCTGCTGCTGCTTTGTGTGCGTGGAGGGGTGGGTGTTGGGGAAAATGGAGTCTAGCTGTCTTGTCTCGGCTGGAGTACAGTGGTGCAATCTTGGCCCGCTGCAACCTCCTCTTCATAGGTTCAAGTGATTCTGCTGCCTGAGCCTCCCAAGTAGCTGGGATTACAGGTGCTTGCCACTACACCTGGCTGATTTTTATGTTTCTAGTAGAGATGGGGTTTCGCCACGTCAGCCAGGCTGGTCTTGAACTCCTGACATGACGTTATCTGCCTTCCTCATTCTTCCAAAGTGCTGGGATTACTTACAGGTGTGAGCCACCGCCTTTGGCCAGCTTGCTTTAGCGTAAGCATGTACAGCTATAAATTTCCCTCATAGCACTGCTTTTGTTACATTCCATAAGATTTGATATGTTTTGTCTCAAAATACTTTCTAATTTTCCTTATCATTTTTCTTTGATCCATAGTTTTGTAGTATGTTTAGTTCCCATAGATTTGTGAATATTCCAGTTTTCCTCCTGCTATTATGATTGCAGTCACTTAAAAGGTATTAAATCTTGCTTTGAGGCCTAATACATGATTTTTTCCAGACAACATCCCACATGTACTTTGAAGAATGTGTATTCTGCTGCTGGGTGAACTCATCTGTGTATGCCTGGTAGGTCCAATTCATCTATAGTATTGTTCAAGCCCTCTGTTTCCTTCTTGATCTTCTGTCTGGGTGTTGTATCCATTATTGAAAGTGAGTTATTGGGCCAGGCACAATGGCTCAGGCCTGTAATCCCAGCACTTTGGGAGGCCTAGACAGGTGGATCACTTGAGGTCAGGAGTTCGAGATCAGCCTGGCCAACATGGTGAAACCCTGTCTCTACTAAAAATAGCCAGGTGTGGTGGCATACAACTGTAATCCCAGCTACTCTGAGGCTGAGGCACAGGAATCACTTGAATCCAGGAGGTTGCAGTGACCTGTCTGACACCGCTGCACTCCAGCCTGGGCAACGGAGTCAGATTCTGTGTCAAAAAAAAGTGACATGTTAAAGTCACCTACTGTTACTGTAGAACTATGTTTCTCCTTTCATTCTGTCGGTGTTCGCTTCATGTATTTAGGCGCTCTGAGGTGTGCTGCATGCACATTTAAAACTGTTACATCTTTTTGGTGAATTGACTGTTACGTCTTAAAACAGCTTTTGACCTTACGTCTAGTTAGTCTGAGATTAGCTCCTCCTCCTTTTTTTTGGTTACCATTTGCATGGAGTATTCTTTTTCATCCTTTCACTTTCAACCAACGTGTAAGTCTGACAGTCTTTTGATTGTAGAATTCATTTGCATTTTTAAAGACTATCATCTGACGAAACTCACTACCCTGTTGGATGACTGTGCCATAAGGCCCACAGCCAAGGGCTCAGTGAGCAGTTGCTCTGGGAGGACTCCAGCACACCATTTTTGGGGGCCTCCCGGTGCCACTCTGTGGATTGTTTTCTGCATGGCTCATGGTTTGTTTTCTCTCTCATTTTCTTCCTTCTGCCTTCCTTTGTGTTAATTGATTTTTTGATGTGACACACTTAGAATCCCTTCTTATTTCCTTTTGTGCACATTCTATAGATATTTTCTTTGTAATTACCATGAGGATTACATAATACATCCTGAAATTGTAGCAATCGATTTTCAACTAGTAAGTTCAATCACATACAAATAATCTACTCCTTGACAGCTCCACCCCGTCCTATGTTGTTGTTACAAAGTATATCTATATTTTAGAGAGAGGGTCTCACTCTGTCACCCAGGCTGGAGTGCAGTGGCACTGTCATAGCTCATTGTAACCTCCAGGTCCTGGACTCAAGCGATCCTCCATAGCTGAGACTACAGGTACACGCCACCATGCCTAATTTTTTTTTTTTTTTATAAATTATATATTTAACAGACTTATGGTTACATATCTCTTTTAAATCCAGTAAAATAATTAAAATCAGAGATATGAATCAAAATTCCAATAAAGCAGGTCTTTGTATGTGGCTTCAAATGTCCACCTAGCATCCTTTTGTTTTGACTTGAAGGACTCCCTTTAGCATTTCTTGC
The DNA here is from genome assembly GCF_048565385.1 of Saimiri boliviensis. Classification (NCBI taxonomy): domain Eukaryota; kingdom Metazoa; phylum Chordata; class Mammalia; order Primates; family Cebidae; genus Saimiri; species Saimiri boliviensis. The sequence continues at coordinate 133,366,382 of NC_133453.1, read as the reverse complement.
AGGGTAGGTCCCAGTGTAATGAACTCTCAGCTTTTGTTTATCTGAGAATGTCTTAATTTCTCTGGTCGGGTATGAGATGGGAGGATCACATGAGGTCAGGGATTCGAGACCAGCCTGGCTAACATGGTGAAACCCCATCTCTACTAAAAATACAAAAACGTGGTGGTGGATGCCTGTAATCCCAAATACTTGGGAGGCTGCTCCAGTGTACTGCAGCCTGCAGGACAGAGCAAGACCCTGTCTCAAAAGATGATAATAAGTGTCTTAATTTCTTCCTCTTTTTTTTTGATGAGAGTTCATGAGATGCCTTTATGTTGTAACTTAGTGTTGTAACCGAACCAGCACAAAATCACCACCTAGACAAAGACTAGGCCAAATTACAGGGTCTTCACTGCCGGTGGTGATGAGGACTTGAGCCTCAAAGGGAGGGTGTCAAGACCTTTTATGCCTGTAAAGCACCTCCTGGGTGGGGGTGAGGGTGAGGGGCTTCAGACATTCCGAGGGCCAGGGGACTTTGGTCATTCCAATTGTTACTTAAGTGGTTCACAGAAGTCAAGATAAGCGTAGTTTACACATTGTCTGGGTAGGGTGGAAATTACAGACCTTAGTTACTTATTACAAGTTGCAGGGGCCAAGATGGCGGGGGTTTGGACTGCTTGCCTGTCACATCAGGGTTACAGAGAGCAATTTCAACAGAAAGCCGACATATGGCTGAGGTATGCAGTTTTATGGGCCATTTCCCATGTCACATTATAACCACCTTTTGTCTTTCAAAATTTCACTACAATTGGTGACTGCTTTTCTTAAATACTTGACTGGTGTCCAAGAGAGGGGAAGAATTTATCCCTTGTTTAAAAAAAAATAATAAACCAGGCCGGACATGGTGGCTCACACCTGTAATCTCAGCACTTTGGGAGGCCGAGGCAGGCGGATCATGAGGTCAGACGTTTGAGATCATCCTGGCCAACATGGAGCAACCCCATCGCCACTAAAAACACACGCAAAAAATTAGCTGGGCTTGGTAGCACCTGACTGTAATCCCAGCTACTCAGGAGGCTGAAGCAGGAGAATTGCTGGAATCTGGGAGACGGAGGTTACAGTGAGCCGAGATTGTGCCACTGCAGTCCAGCCTGGGTGACATAGCAAGACTCTGTCTCAAATAAATAAATAAATGAGCCCTAAGAGGAAAGGAGAGGACCTTAACGGCAGATAAGAGTCCATTGTTACCCTGTGGCTATAAATTTGAGTTGCTTGTCCTGCCAGATGTTCTGTTGATGGCTGTAGTAGCTGACAGTTTTGTATTTACAGGATCAGAACAGTGAGTGCTTCTGCTTGATTCCCAGATTCTCCAACCTTCCCGTGGAGCCACACTACCTGCTGTCTTGGCACTTGATGAGTTCAGTGCTGCTTCCCAAGAGGATCTGGTTGGTAGACCATGACCTTGATTCCTGCCTCTAAGCCTAGCTTTATTCTCAGCAGCCACCACCTTTTTGGTACAAGAACAGTGCTTTTTCTACTACACTCAAGTGGATGCTGAAATCACAACCTGGCCATTTGAATGTTCAACTAATGCTTTATGCTGCAGAGTCCCTGGAACTCACTGGAGCTCAGGTGTGTAGCACTACCTTGTTACTCTACGGCTGGGAGTGCAAACATTGTTGATGTGTTTATTTCCCATTTTTTACTTTGGAGGTTTTGTGAGACAAGGCCTCACTCTGTCATGCAGCCAGGAGTGTAATCGTGGCTCACTGTTGCCTTGACTTCCTGGGTTCAAGCCATCTCACCTCAGCCTCCAAAAGTGCAAGGAGTACAAGTGTGAGCCACTGCACCTGGCCTACTTTTGAGCTTTGAGTTCTTTATATATTCTAGAGATGAGTCTCTGGAGATGAGTCTTTGGTCTGATAGGTGGTTTGTAAACGTTTTTTCCAATCTGTAGCTTATAATCGAGTGTTTCAGAGAGCAAAAATATGGTCTCTCTTGGCAATACGCTGCTACGGTAGCAGGAGAGCAGACACAGACGGTACGTAAATGAACACGTGGATGTATCCCTTGAGTAAGTGTCCATTTGTGGTAAAGAGATCTCTAGACAGATCAGTGCTGACAGGTTATTTCATTAATAGTTGAGCTGCGGATCATCTGTAACCTCATGCTTACTTTCTCTTCCTCCACTGTCTTCTGTTGCTGCTGGTGGGAAAGCAGTTGTCAACATGTTCTTCCTTCTTTCCACCCTCCTCAGTAGCTTTTAGGACCTTTTCTTTGTCTTTTCTGCAATTGTGTTTGGATGGGTCTAGGTATGGATGGATTTGTGGATTGTGCCTCCTGACTCTTAAAAGGTCCTGGGTCCTGTCTCCGTTTTCATTCTGGAATTTTATTTTTATTTTTATTTTTATTTTTATTTTTCTGAGACAGACTCTTACTCTGTCACCAGCCTGGAGTGCAGTGGCAAGATCTCAACTCACTGCAACCTCCACCTCCTGGGTTCAAGCGTTTCTCCTTTTCAGCCTCCCAAGTAGCTGGGATTACAGGCAAACACCACCACGCCGGGCTAATTTTTGTATTTTTAGTAAAGATGGGGTTTCACCATATTGGCCAGAGTGGTCTCAAACTCCTCACCTTAGGTGATCCACTCATGTTGGCCTTCCAAAGTGCTGGGATTATAGGAATGAGCCACCACACCTGGCCTGGAATTTCTTTGAGACATGTTGGATCCTCTCATGTTATTTGCCCTTTGTCGTATTTTCCAGTTGATTTTCTCTTCTGCTGTTGAATTCATTAAGTTTTAAATGTCTGTGAATGGCAGCCACTAATTATGGCATCTGAAGCTCTTGGAAGTACAACCTCTTGTTGCCACTGACTTCTATGCCCTTTTAGTGGGGCTTTGGCTGTGGCAATCATATGCAGCACTGGCTGAAGAATCTCAAGATAGCTAGTGTTAGAACTGAATTAGAGGTTCACCCTGATAATGGGGACAAACCCCCACACATTTGCTCACAGAAGTCATCTTCTGTGTTGATGATTTTTGCGGTATGAGAGCAGAGGGAAAACGGGCTCAGCATTTTCCCTAAACTAGAGTGGACATTCAAATCCCTAGTGAGGCTGGGTGTGGTGGCTCACGCCTGTCATCCAGTACTTTGGGAGGCGGAGGCAGGTGGATCACCAGAGGTCAGGAATTCATGACCAGCCCGGCCAACATGGAAAAACACCATCTCTACAAAAATACCTGCCTATATTTTTGGGAGGCTGAGGCAGGAGTATTGCTTGAACCTGGGAGGTGGAAGTTGCAGTGAGGTGAGACTGTGCCCCTACACTCCAGCCTGGGTAGATCATAAATAAGAGAGAGAATTGATTCACAGTTCTGCAGGCTGCACAAGTACAGCTCCAGCATCTGCTTGGCTTCTGGCGAGGCCTCGGGCAGTTTACAATCATGGCAGAAATGGGAATGGGTGCAAAGAGAGAGGAGGGGCCAGGCTCTTTATAAACAAACTGCTCTCAGGTGAACTTGTTGTACAGGACCGAGCATAGAAAGTCAACACCAAGACAAAAGTATGCCAAATTGCAGGTCATTTATTGCTGGCGACCACGGAGGACTCATGTCTCTCCAATCCGTGGCCCCTAGCTCAGGGAGAGCGGGGTTTTTAAGCTGAAAAACCACATCCGGGTTTCAGGGGGAGGGGATGCAGGGCAAACAACTTTTCAGTACTTATTGATAAGCAAAAGCAAGCACTTTTCATAGAAGCCAAGGTCAGCAGTTGTTGTAAAGAGAATGGGGAAGCCGTTACAACTTATTTTAAGAACAGCTTTGTCTTTTACCAAATGGCATTTCTCAGGTTCTAACTTCTAGGCTAGCCATGTTACATTTCCCCCGTTTTTCTAACACATGTTAAATCTTTAATAGGTTTCCTCTTTTTGGCTTAAGTGCCCATAGCTGGATCTTGGAATCATTAACTTGACTGAGTGTATTCTTTCCTGGATAAATTTGAGGAGTATATTTAAAAGGCATGGTCCAAATGTTAACACTAGGACTATTAGCACCAAGGGCCCTGCTAATCCAGTGAGCAGAGATGTTAGCCAGGGGGACCAGGAGAAGAGTTTTTGGTACCAGCTTTCTGAGGTTTCTCTAAGGTGCTTTCTTGTTTTTACATTTTGTCTAACCATTGCAAGGCTATCTCGGATGATTTCAGAATTATTTGCATAGAAGCAACATTGCTCGCCGAGAGCCGCGCACAGTCGTCCTTCCTTCAAGGACAACAGCTCTAACCCTCTTTTATTTTGTAATACCATTTCAGCCAACGAGTCTACTTGTTCAGCTAATTTGGTGATGGAATTTTCCAGATGGGTAATATCTGCCTCTATTTGGTGTGACAGAGTTTGGAAATTTTGGTCCCCAGTGACTAAGGCAGATATTCCTATAACGGTAGATCCTGCTATTCCAAGTCCCACTAATAGGGGTATAATTATGGGGGCCTGTTTCCAACATCTGTTGGTATCGGGCACTATGAGAATTTCACCTTGGGGTCCACTATAAACATTTACCCGGGGCAGTATATACACGGGGGTACAAAGAATGGGTTTTTGAAGAGTTGCTGAACTGGTAGGTGGAAATGCAGCTCGTGAGGCCCAAAGTACAGGTGAACCAAACAGAGTCTGGTGCAGTGTAGTAAAAACTTGCCTGGTTATAACGCAAAATGAGAGTGGTTTTACAATAACCACAGTATGGGGAGCTAGTGAGAGTATAGTTAGGGGAATGGAAACATCTGCCTTCTCCCTCTAGATCCCCTAGGGTTATGTGGAACTGCCTTTCAGTACATGATGTACTTGAGGGGGCTATATCGAGTTGTGCTGCTAGACCTATGTAAAACAGTGGCTGTGGATTTAGGCATAACCAGCAATCTTTACCTAGGTCTGGGTTTGTCTGGTTGAGCAGGTGCTGTGTGGAGGACAATAAGTTTAGAAGGTTCGGCCGGGTGTGGTGGCTCAAGCCTGTAATCCCAGCACTTTGGGAGGCCGAGGCGGGTGGATCACGAGGTCAAGAGATCGAGACCATCCTGGTCAACATGGTGAAACCCCGTCTCTACTAAAAATGCAAAAAATTAGCTGGGCATGGTGGCACGTGCCTGTAATCCCAGCTACTCGGGAGGCTGAGGCAGGAGAATTGCCTGAACCCAGGAGGCAGAGGTTGCGGTGAGCCGAGATCGCACCATTGCACTCCAGCCTGGGTAACAAGAGTGAAACTCCGTCTCAAAAAAAAAAAAAGGTTCAAGCCTTCTGTATCTGGGGGGGCTTCTGTAAACAGGTTAGGAATGGGGTAGCAGAGCTAGGAGTGGAGGTTATTTGGACTTTGGGGAAGGTTATTAGGGGTTTTAGGACCTCAACTATGGGTCCCACTGGGCTATTGGGTCTGGGCAACGGTATGCACTGGATGGTGAAGATGTTTTCCAGGTCCCATCCGCTCATATATACTCTAAGACCCCAGGTCTGCCCCATTGTCCATCTGCCATCTTGGGTAGTTACAGTTATTTTGAGTGGGTTACAAGACCCGGTGTAGCATGGGGACGGGGGAGAGTCTCGGGTGAGTGAGATGAAAGTGTCTCTGCTTGTGGTTATGGTGGAGATAGACTCACAGCCCCAATAGGGGCAGAAGTACTCGTGCGAGTCATTACAATTCCATCTCTTATCTGGTGTGGACCCTGGGCATAGATGTAGTCCCATAGTCTGGAGTCGTCGCTCTGCCCCTGAACTGCCGTACCCGGCTATACTTCCACTTGTTCTGAAATTTAGGTTGGGGCCCAGGAGGGCAGAAGTCCAGGGAGAAGGTAATGGGGTTCTCTGGAATGTACTCTAGGGTTAAATTGACTAAGGTGGATCCCTTCCCGGTTAAGGAACTAACATATTCTCCAGTGAAGCCCTCGGTGATGACCCATTGGTAATAGGCAGGCGTTAAAGGGGGTCCCTTCCAGGGAGTGGTTACAGGAAGTAGGGAAATTAGGATGATAACAGTGAATGGCGCGAAAGTCTTAGCTTTAGGGAGTCCGTTGAGGATGGAACCACTTCCCATCTTGCATCTGGCGGGGGCAGTCTTGACGTATGAGTGGTGAATCCAGGCAGTCAGTCCGTCCACCTTGACTGTTGTGGGGGTGACCAGGATCATGGTGTAGGGTCCCTTCCAGCGAGGAGTTAGGCCGGAGGCGGTGAACCTCTTTACCAGGACTTCGTCCCCGGGCTGGAAGGGGTGTACAGGCTGGTCAGTGGGATCCCCTGGGGTAGGTTGAATTTCCCTGATGAGGGGGAGCACCGGGGACTGAACAGACTGGAGTGCCTGTAAGGACTTAAGGAGTGTGTGGTTATGGACTTCAGCATGTATGGTGTCTCTAAGTGTGGGGGGCTACCAAACATAATTTTAAAAGGAGTGAAGCCCTTTTAATATGGAGTACATCGGGTACGGAGGAGAACAAAAGGAAGTAGGTTGACCCAGTTTTCACTGGTCTCTAGAATGAACTTTGTTAAAGTTTTCTTTATGGTCCGGTTCATCCTTTCAACCTGCCCTGAACTTTGGGGCCAATAGGCACAGTGTAGTTTTCAGGATATGCCTAGGGCCTTGGCCAGGCCCTGTGAAACCTGTGCTATAAATGCAGGGCCATTATCTGATCCCAGTGTCAGGGGCAAGCCGAACCGAGGAACCAGGTCCTGTAACAATCTCTTTGCTACTACCAGCGCGGTTTCTGACCTAGTAGGAAAAGCCTTGACCCATCCAGAGAAAGTACCTACAAACACCAGGAGGTATTTATAGCGGCACCCTAGGGGCCCAGTGTTCCCCTGGGCTAGTACCCCTAAGTCTTATTCCTGCCCGACTAGACCTGCTGCCTCCTGGATTTACCCTGGCACATACATCACAACGAGTAGCAGTTTTCCTAACAATCTCATGCAAATGTGGAATGTAGTATCTGGCCCTCAGCAGCTAGGCTAGTTTTGTTTGCCCTAAGTGAGTGGCTTGGTGAGTGTTCTTAACTAGAGCCCATCCTAGAGCCTCGGGGAGCACGACCCTTGTGTCTGGTAGAATCCACCATCCTGTGGAATCTTGTGGTCCCCCCTGATCTTTAGCAAAGTTTTCTTCATCAGGTGAGTATGTAGGGGTAGGGGGCAGGGTTGGGGCGGGCAGAGTTACAAGCAGAGTCAGAGGTTTCACTGGCCCTAAGGCCGCCTGTCTAGCTTGCAGGTCAGCTGCCCTATTTCCCCTTGCTTCTGGTGAATCTCCCTTCTGGTGTCCTTTGCAGTACATTAATGCCACTGCTTTGGGCTTCCATATAGCCTCTAGTAAGGCTAGGATTTCCTCTTTGTTCTTGATGATTCGTCCCTCTGCAGTTAGCAGCCTTCTTTCTTTATAAATAGCTCCATGTACATGGGCCGTAGCAAAGGCATATCGGCTATCCGTGTAGATGTTTACAGTTTTTCCCTCCGCCCAGTCCAAGGCCTTTATCAGAGCTACGAGTTCTGCCTTTTGGGCTGAGGTTCCACTGTGTGGAAGAGCCTGGGCCCAGATAACCCGCTCTAGAGTGGCCACAGCTGCCCCGGCATACCTGACTCCATCAACCATGAAACTGCTGCCATCTGTATACAGTACCTCCTCTGGGTTCTGCAGGGGGACGTCGGTGAGGTCCGGTCGTGCAGCATGGAGGGCATCTATAGTCTGTTGGCAGTCACGTATGGGTTCTTCTGACTCGCTGTCAGGCAGCAATGTGGTGGAGTTTAAAACTGTGGTTTTTGAAAATTTTATGCAGGGCTGGTCCAAAAGTAAGGCCTGGTATTGGGCTATGCGGGCGTTGGACATTGATTTTCCCGAAGCTCCACAGAGAAGCGACTCTACGGCGTGGGGTGCCACTAAGTTCAACTCCTGCCCAAGGTCAGTTTGTCTGCCTTCTTGACTAAAAGGGCTGTAGCTGCCACTGACCTCAAACAAGCTGGCCACCCAGAAGCTACGGGATCAAGTTTTTTTGAAAGGTAGGCAACTGGCCGGGACCATGGTCCCAATGTCTGGGTAAGCACCCCCTTAGCGACTCCCTGTTGCTCATGCACAAACAACTGGAAAGGTTTAGAGATGTCTGGCAAGGCTAAGGCTGGGGCTGTAGTCAGGGCAGTCTTGAGCTTGTCAAAAGCCCGTTGCTCTACCTCTGTCCGTGTCAAGGGCTGATTTCCTCCAGTGCAGGCATACAGGGGCTTGGCTATTTCAGCAAATCCCAAAATCCATAGCCTTCAGTACCCTACTGCCCCAAGGAATTCTCGATCTTGGCGTTTCGTGGTGGGGGTGGGTATTTGCAGCACTGCCATACCAGAAGGCTGCCACCCACTATGACAGCCACCAGAAGCCTCAAGCGACGTCTTGGTGAGGCTTGCCAGGTCAGAGTTGCAATGACTCGTCAGTCCCCCGACTCAGGCCCTTCTTTTGAACTAGTTCCCAGTTTCCAGAACAAACTTACCTCCGGAGGTCTTTAGGACCCTGAAGAATTTCGGGTGAATGTTGGCCGTGTCATCGCTTATCTTATCCTCCGCGGTGGCACTCTGGGGCCCTGGGACAGTCAGGGGGCACCTCCCCTAGAGGCTTCCGAGGTGGGAGCAGCCGCCCGGGCGAGACCCTGAGATGGCTTTTTTCTGGTGATGAAAATAAAAGATCTCGGTGGAACCTCCAAATGTTGTACAGGACCGAGCATGGAAAGTCAACACCAAGACAAAAGTATGCCAAATTGCAGGTCATTTATTGCCGGCGACCACGGAGGACTCGTGTCTCTCCAACCCATGGCCCCTAGCTCAGGGAGAGCAGGGTTTTTAAGCTGAAAAACCACATCCTGGTTTCAGGGGGAGGGGATGCAGGGCAAGCAACTTTTCAGTACTTACTGATAAGCAAAAGCAAGCACTTTTCATAGAAGCCAAGGTCAGCAGTTATTGCGAAGAGAATGGGGAAGCCGTTACAACTTATTTTAAGAACAGCTTTGCCTTTTACCAAATGGCATCTCTCAGGTTCTAACTTTTAGGCTAGCCATGTTACAAACTAACAGAGTAAGAACTCAACGCTTCACCAAATGGAGGATGCTAAGCCATCCACCCCCTCTAACAAACGTGAGATTTGGAGGGGACACACATGTAAGCTGTAGCAGGCCATAAATGTTTTGTTTTGACTCTTAGCTCCTTGAATGACAATTATTTGTTCTCCCTGGCCAGAGAGATAGATGGATTTTTCCTCCAGCTGGAAGGCAGATGCCCAACAGGGGGCAGAGTGCCAGCCAGCTGGGGCAGCTTACTGCACTGTGGAGGAGGGGCCAGGGGCCTGAAGTTGTGGGCACACAGGTGGATGTAGGTGGCCGCCAGAGTGCAGGCAGGCTGGAGATCCCGGGTGCCACAGGGGTCCTGCAGACACAGGCTGAGGAATGGTTCAAGGTCCACCTGAAATCAGGGCCACCCAGTCACTGTCTCTAGCCTAGCTCCCTCCTCCATGCCACTCCCCAGGGTAGACTGGGGAAAGGGCTTTCTTTGCCCCAGGGGCCAGGCTCACACTCACCACCCAGAAGCAGTTCCCCAAGCTGGAACGGGGATCCTGGAAGAAGGCCCGGCAGGTGGGGCTCTGTCCTGGGCAGGTCGGCTGAGTCTTCTCGGTGGCCCTGCAGTCACCATCCACCTGGCGAGACAGACGCAAGACTGAGGCCTCCCACCGGACCTTGTGGCTACCCCACATACATTGGCCTCAGCAGGAGACTCCCCCAACCCTGGGTCTCCAAAGACCGCTGCAAAGCCAGCAGGCCACCTGCCTCTCCTGGGACTCTGCAGCAAGCAGCCCTCAAGAGCCTCAGCCAGAGGGAGGAAGGGCAGGTGTACCTGCTCACCTGCCAGGCCAGGCTGAGCTCCTCTAGGCTGTGGGCCACAGAGCCAGCCAGCAACATCAGCTCATTGCCTGCTTTATTGTTGATGCCCAGAGGGCCAGCGGATATGCCTGTGGGGAGGAGGGAAGCTGAGTATGTACTGAGAGCCTGTGATCCTCCCCCTGGGGACCTGTATGAGAGACAAGCCTGAGGCACACTGAGAAGCGGTAAAATCCCACCACCCCCAGAGTCTCGGAGACCAGGGCTCTGGCTCCAAACCCTCATCAGAAGAGGGAGAGAAAGCACAAGGACTGACAGCATGTGTCCCCCTGGCCCCTCTCCACATCCTCAGCTCGAGTAGCCGGAATCCAGGCCCACCCTTTATGTTCCTTGGCAGAGGGACCACAGAAGGGCCCACTCCACCCTTATCCCAGGGAGCCACATGTCCCAGTGATGGGGGCAGAAATCCCTGGGCCTCAGTGCCATCATCTCAATCACAGTCACCGCCTACGGCCCGGGGACCTGTCGCAGTGGAAGCTGAGAATGGTGCATCCCAAAGAGGCTCTTCATGGTGGGGCCAACCGCGCCAGGGCCCAGACTCACCGTGGTGCTGGAGGCCCAGAGTCAGGCTGCAGAGGTTGGTGGGCATGTAACAGGAGACGGACACCCCGTCCTCACTGGCCAGCTCAATCCTGGGGACATCCCTCCTTGTCATGGCAGGAGGCAGCTGGAGGTCTGGACAGCTCTCCCCCGGCAGGTAGGAGTTGTATAGCCTGTAGGTCTGTGGACCAGAGGGATTGGGCAGGAGCGCTGACCCACAACCAGCGGACAAGCTTGAAAATGCCATCCCCCAGGTAACCTACCCCAGTAACAGGTCTCCAGGGGAAGCTCGGTCCTCTCCTCGTCATCTGCAGGCTGGGGTAGAAGATGAGGGTCACGTGTTTCAGCTCCACGGTCAGGGCCATGAGCCCCAAGTCTGTCCGACTCAGCATCAGGGAGAATGTGCTGTGAGGAAAGTCTTGGGCCAGGAGGATGCTGCCGCACTGGACGCTGAGGTCCCACACCCAGCAGTTGAGAGTCACCACGTGCTGGGCCCTGGCCACCAGGGCATGGTCTGGGGAGAAGCAGCCCCCAAAGGCAGGGTGAGTGGAGCCAGCTCCACCCACCACAGTGGGAGCACAATGCCTGCCGGGCACCCCAATGCCTAGAGCCCTGGCTTAGGCTGCCCTGAGGCCAGGAGTCCCCCTGCCCTGGTGCAGCAGCCAGAGGCCCAGTGATCCTCCACCAGCTTCAGGATGACAAGAGCTGAAGGGCTACAGCCAATTCAGCCCTAATGAGGAATCGGGTCCTGAGACCCACTGCAAAACTGCTGTGCTAAGTAACAAAGCCTGGCTTAGAGGCCACGTATTCTATGCTTCCATTTATATCAGATGTCCAGTGCAGGCACAGCCATGGACACAGCAGGCAGACTGGCAGCTGCAGGGTTTCATTTGAGGATGATAGAAACGTTTTAGAATCGATTATGGTGAGGCATGCACAACTCTGAACAAACTAGAAGCCACTGAATCATGCACTTAAAATTCACAGATCAGCCAGGCAAGGTGGTGCTAAGCCATGCTAAGCGCAGCGCTTTGCAGGGCTGAGGTAGGAGGATCACTTGAACCCAGGAGGTCAAGGGTGCAGTGAGCCGAGAGCACACCACTGCACTTTAACCATGACAACAGAGTGAGACCTAGTCTCAAAAAAAAAAATTAGATCACACAAGTCATCCATTTAATCTCACGGAAGCTACTGTGGGGAAAAAAGACATTAAGTGGATGGCCAGCGGCTCCCTCAAACATGACAGCGGTGTCCTGCAGACCTGCCCTCTTCAGGGTAGGGAAGAGATGGCCTGTGAAGGAGCAGGTCTGACCAGTCCAGCCAGCACCGCCCCTGAGCTGTGCCTTGGGGGTGCTCATGCCCGTGGCAGGAAAGCACCATCCATCATGTACAGCCAGACACCTGTTGGCCAGGGCCAGCATTCTGTGGCAGGCACTACCAGTCCCGTGGTCAGCTATCAGAACTGAGAGGCACAGAGAAGCCCATGGTCACACACACACAACTTGAAGACCAGGCTGTTTTCTACAGCATCAGCATGCTGCTTAGACATGACTGCACCCACGCTTCTAGGGAGCCCTAGGCCTCCATGTGAGTCGCACACAGGTAAACCGCTCTTTGCCAGGCCTGGGTACCGTGGCTCCCCCATGGACATGAGGGGCTCCCTCGTGCATTAAGAACCATACATGAGGCCGGGCGCGGTGGCTCAAGCCTATAATCCCAGCACTTTGGGAGGCCGAGGCGGGTGGATCACGAGGTTGAGAGATCGAGACCGTCCTGGTCAACATGGTGAAACCCCGTCTCTACTAAAAAAATACAAAAAATCAGCTGGACATGGTGGCGTGTGCCTGTAATCCCAGCTACTCAGGAGGCTGAGGCAGGAGAATTGCTTGAACCCAGGAGGTGGAGGTTGCGGTGAGCTGAGATCGCGCCATTGCACTCCAGTCTGGGTAATGAGCGAAACTGTCTCAAAAAAAAAAAAAAAAAAAAAAAAAGAACCATACATGCCTCTTACCCATGTGAGCGAGCCACGTGGTTACCTGCATTTCACAGTGGAGGAATCCAAGTCCACAGAGGTTAGCAGACTCACCCGAGCCACATGCAAGCTCCCCAGGAGCCCAGAGCCAGTCATCCCAGCACCAGATCGCCCCTGACCTGCAAGTCAATTAGTGCCCTTCCAGCTGTAATGGGAGGTCTGCCTTCTGCTCTAGCAGAGCCCACAGGGAAGGAGCTGGCCTGAAGCCCTAAACCACCCACTGTACTCCTCTGTTGTGCCAGGCCTTATGTTCTGGACAAAAGCCGAATGTGTAGCCTCAGCCCTAGTCCCATAGGACCTTGGGAAATCCAGTAAGCTCTGGGCCTGGCACTGTGATGCCACAAGCCTCTGCAGGCTTCCTTGTGCCCCCACAGTACCTGCTCCTGCATGGCCCTGCTGCTGTGCCCATGGGGTAGGGGGCTCCAGGGAGGAGGGCAGCACAGTCTGGAGCAGGATTCACACTCCCAGGGACCCTGCAGCAGGCGGTGTCTGAGCCAGTAGAACTCGGCCAGCACGTTGGCCCTGGACAGCTGTCGGAGTGGCGGCAGCAGCAGCTTCTCCTCCACCAGTAGCCAGTCACCCAGGCCATGTCACTCCCAGGCAGCAGCAGCGTCACCACCACTGAGTAGTTCCTAGAGGGAATGCACAGGACAAGTCGCTGTGCCTGGCCGAGCTGTGCTTCCTTTGGCTGTAGAGGGGGAGCTCACAAGTCTGCAGGAAGAGCTCTGCCATGGAACCTGTGGATGCCTCTTGGGGAGGGGCTTTCCTTGTTTTAGGAAATCTCATAATGAGGTGGAGGAGCACAGAGGCTGGCATGACAGCGGAGGTGGGGTTGAGGCCAGGACAGAAACAACCTGCCCTATTTTGAGGACATAGATGTCTGATGTCATGCCTGATCTACCCCCTGGGTCTTGGGCAGCATGGGGCCTGTGTATGGGGATGCCAAGGACAGGAGTTGGAAGATGTAGGAAATTGTTTTGATTTGTTTTCTGGGACAGAATCTCATTCTGTGTCGCAGGCTGGAGTATAGTGGTACTATCTTGACACTGAGACCTTTGTCTCCTGGGTTTAAGTGATTCTCCTGTCTCAGCCTCCAGAGTAGCTGGAACTACATGCACCCACTGCCATGCCAAGCTAAGTTTGTATTTTTAGTAGAGTCAGGGATTCACCATGTTGGCCAGGCTGGTCTCGAACCCCCAACCTCATGTGATCTGCCCAAAGTGCTGGGATTATAGGCCTGAGCCACTGTGCCCGACTAACAGGTCTAGGAAATGTCTGCAGTTGAAGGGAGGATTGGAACTTTCTCAATATGTAGAGTAGGGTCAAGCCTGCGAGATCTGAATGATCAGGGAGATCTCGGCTCACTGGGGGTGGAGTGGGACGAGGAACATTGCTCACTGTTGTTGATGGGCCGGTGGAAGGGGTGCAGGGGCAGGTGGACTCACCTTCTAGGGAGCCCAGAGGCCCTGCAGGCATCTGGGGTCAGGAAGCAGCCTAAACACCCTCCCTGCCAGTTAAATCCATTTTTTGGCACCCCCACCAGATCCCACTCACCAGGTAGGTGAATAACCAGGCAGGCGATTCTTCAACCAAGCCAAAGCCCTGCCCTGGGAGCTCTTCCCTTCCTCAGCCTACATTCTGACCACAAGGTGGCAGGAGCAGGAATTGTATTACATGGAGCCTTTTCCCCATGATGCGGGTCTAGTCCCTATTCTACAGCTAGGGAAACAGGCACACAGAGCTGATGCAGAGGAATCCGTTAGAGGCAGAGCTGGAGTTCAGATGCTCCGCGAGGCCACCAGCATGAAAGAAGGGGGCTGCCTCACTTCCTGGAGCCCGGTTCCTAGTGGGTCTCATGCCTAGGAGGAAAAGTTTACTGGGTCCCCAGCCTCCTGCTCTAGACTTGGTTCCCTACTTCCATCCACCACCGCCATGTTCTCAACACAGGGACCAAAGGGGCCTTTTGAAATGAAAGGGTGATCATGTCCTTCCTATGTCTGAGCAGAAGCCAGAGGCCTCCCCGCCACGCCCCGGCCTCGGGACCTCCCAGCCCCTCCCAGTTGCATCCACTCTCCCTTGCTCACATTCTGCTTCAGCCCAACCACCTTGCTATTAAAACAGGCCAGGCACAGTGGCTCTTGCCCATAATCCCAGAACTTTGGGAAGCCAAGTCTCTGGAGCCCAGGAGTCTGAGACCAGCCTGGCTAATACGGTGAAACCCTGACTCTACTGAAAGTACAAACATTAGCCAGGTATAGTGGTGCATGCCTGTAATCCTAGCCACGTGGGAGGCTGAGGCAGGAGAATCACTTGAATTTGAGAGACAGAGGTTGCAGTGAGCTGAGATCACACCACAGCACTCCAGCCTGGGTGACAGCCAATGAGACTCCATCTCAAAAACAAACAGGCCAGGCACCTCCCTCTCCCAGGCCTCTGTGCAGTGGTGCCCCCACCTGGAGCTCTTTCCACGCTGGCCCCATGGCTCTTGCTTGAACTGTACCTTCTCCTCAAAGCTGGCCATGGCCACACCATAGGATCCCCGGCCCACCATCTCAACAATGTTCCTTCTCTAGCATTTACCACCTAAGGTATGGCTCAGTGGTGGTAAATGCTGAGCAGTGGGCCACACCCAGCCTGCGGCTGGCTTCTGCAAGGCCAGCAAGAAAGAAGGGATTTGTCTGTTTAAAAGATTACAAAACAGGCTGGGAGTGGTGGCTCATGCCTGTAATCCCAACACTTCGGAAGGCCAAGGGTCGGGGGGTGTATTACCTAAGGTCAGGAGTTTGAGACCAGCCTGTAGTGACAAAACCCTGCCTCTACTAAAAACTCAAAAACTTAGCCAGGTTCAGTGGTGTACGCACCTGTAGTCCCGGTAACTAGGAAGGCTGAGGCAGAAGAATCTTTTGAACTCAGGAGGCGAAGGTTGCAATGAGCTGAGATCACACCACTGCATTCCAGCCTGGGCTACAGAGCAAGACTCCATCTCAAAAAAAAAGAAAAAAAAGAAAAAAGAAAAAAAAGATGATTACAAAACAAAAGGAAATGTGAGAGAGTGGAATGGCCTGCTTAAGAGGTGACTCTCAGGCTCTCTGCAGGGAGCTGTGCATACCCTGCTGTTGATGATTTCTTGGGCTTCGTGTCTGTCTGAGAAAAACTGAGCTTCCTGAAGGCAGAGGTCAGCCTTGCCCACTGTGCACCTCCTAAAATCCTGCCTGCACTGGAACCATGCTCATGAGCTCTCTATGGAGTGAGGAAGAGATCCCAGCTTCCTCTTCTGTGAAATGGGGAGTGAAGAAGCCTCTGCACAGGGCGGTCAGAGGAGGCGGTGAGTCAGAGCGTGTCAAAGCGTTCAGCATTGCGCCTGATACATGGCAGGAACGCTGGATGCGCCACTCCCCACCCTGTGTTACCTGGCGGTGAGGCCATACAGGTCCAGCAGGGGTTTTCAGAGCCTCTTCTGTGCCCATGAGAATGTGGCCTCAGCTGAGGACAGCATCTGGTGGGCCACCTGGAGAGGGAGGGGACAGTGAGAGCTGTCTCCGTCATCCTCAACTGCCAGCCACAGCCCCATCCTTGCTCTGATTCACCAGCTCCAGGGCGCCTTTGACAACCCCTAGGGCCACCCTGATGGGGTTGGGACCCCCATTGCCTGGCATCCCAGGCACCCAGGTCTGCAGCCGCCACATGGCCTCCTCTGCGCACTCCCATGACACCTCCTTCAGGGGGCCACAGCATCACCTCCAGGTAGGAGTCCTTCAGTGTGGCCAGGGGCCCTGCAACTGGCAGCCAACACCCACCATGAGGCCTCTGGGCAGGTCAGAGGCCCAACCCAGGCCTCAAGCAGACAGGGCCTCTTCCTGGGGTAAAGATGGTAGGGGAGTGGGGGAAAAGAATAGAGCAGTGGGCACTGGAGATTGCAGGTGAGTTGTCACAGCAGACCCGAGCCGCCTCTGCATGGCCTCCTCATAGCTTGTCTGGGAAGTTGGATTGGGGTAGGGTTTCCACCACTCCTAGAAAGTGACACAAGGCTCTCTGCACCTGAACTGTTTGCACAAATGTGGTTTATGCTGAACCCCCTGCCTGCCTCCTAGGAGTCTGACAGTGCGGTCCGCACCAAGCAGCCAATTGGGCAGCCCCACTAAACACCCCGGGTCACATAGTGCTAGGACAGTCAAGTGCCTCCCGTGTGAAGGCGCTGGGACTGGGAGGGGACACTAGGTGCTGTCCCTGGTTGCCCCTGGACTCCGCCCCGGCCCCCTTCTTTGCGCCAACACTCCTGCCTCCTCTCACCGTAATCAATGACAGCTGCGAACAGCACAGTGTGCCGAGTCATGGAGCACTCATTCACTGCCGTGTGGGTGGCCATGGGACTCTGGCACAGCAGAGAGGATATTGAGGTGACATTCAACAGCCCATCAGAGGGATACCCACCCTGGTGCTGGGCAGGGTCTTGGAGGCTCTGCGCTGGGCCGGACATTAGCTGTGGATGGTAGGGAGGCCAGCAGGTGTTGTTTTTTTTTTTTTTTTTTTTTTTGAGACGGAGTTTCGCTCTTGTTACCCAGGCTGGAGTGCAATGGCGCGATCTCGGCTCACCGCAACCTCCGCCTCCTGGGCTCAGGCAATTCTCCTGCCTCAGCCTCCTGAGTAGCTGGGATTACAGGCACGTGCCACCATGCCCAGCTAATTTTTTGTATTTTTAGTAGAGACGGGGTTTCACCATGTTGACCAGGATGGTCTCGATCTCTCGACCTTGTGATCCACCCGCTTCGGCCTCCCAAAGTGCTGGGATTACAGGCTTGAGCCCCCGTGCCCGGCAGGCAAGAAGTTCTTAGTCCTTCCAGGAGGGCAGTAGCTGTGAGCGTTCAATGCCCACATAGCCACAGAGAGCTCACTGTGGAACCAGAAAGAGACCCTGTGGCAGTGAGCTTCACAGAAACAAGGCTGTTCACTCAAAAGAAGCAGGCGGAAGACTGGAGAAACCTAGGCAGCAGGCATAAGGGATATTAGCTTGGAGACCCTATAAGAATAAGACAGCAGACCATGGAAAAAAAAGGTTGGGCCAGGCACAGTGGCTGACACCTGTAATCCCAGCACTTTGAGAGGCTGAGGCAGGCGGATCACAAGGTCAAGAGATCAAGACCATCCCAGCCAATATGGTGAAACCCCATCTCTACTGGGCATGGTGGCGCTCACCTGTAATCCCGGCTACTTGGGAGGCTGAGACAGGAATCTCTTGAACTCGGGAGGAGGAGGTTGCAGTGAGCCAAATTCGTGCCACAGCACTCCAGCTTGGGCAACAGAGCGGGACTCTAAAAAAACAAAAAGAACACCCAAGGCTATAGGTCTGTAAGAAGTAAGGCAGGGATCTCAACAGAGCTGGGCTGCAGGCCGGTGGGAAGCAAGGCCACCATTCTGATTGAAACAGTGCCATAGGCCAATGTGAGAACTTAGGGCCCCGGACTGGGCGTGGATTTTGGTGCAGGGTTGAGCCCTCCCTCCCACACTCACATTCCAGCTCATTCCACAGCTGCTCCAGGGAAAGAGGCAGGTGCTGGGTCAGTGCCTGCCTGGCCTTGCTCTGGCCCCACAAGGTGGTGATGGCCTGACCACTTGCCTACACAGCCACCAGCCCTGCCCGGGACAGCCAAAAGAGGAGGCCTGCCACGCCATCCAGGGTGCCTGCCGGCTGTACCTGAGCAAGGAAGCCAAGGCAGAACCAGGGTGAGATCCAGGGCAGAGAGAGCCCCAGACCCTCCTGCCCAGGGTGGGATGCCTGGCAAGTGGGGGCTACAAGCCAGGCCAGAAGGGGGGCTCTCCACCCAATCCTTCCCCCCTGTGCTACCCACCAGGCTCTGGAAACTCCTTTTCCAGCCAGGCTTGCAGCTGGGAGCCAGCTGCTGCAATCCGAGACTGTTAGGACAGAGAAGAGTCTGGGACTCCCTTGGGGTCACATAGGAAGGAAATAGACAAAAGGTCTCAGTGCCAGCGGCAGGTGTGGGCCTCCCCCTGGGGTCGTGTGCTCTGGTTTCTGGGCACGGATGGACCCAAAGGGCTCGGGGTTCCTGGCACTGTGGCCTCTGCCCAGAGACAGAATGGTAACCCCTTCCCTGTGTCCCAGTCCAGGCCCTCTCACCTCCACAGGGCCCAGCAGATGCCCCTGGCAGCCGTATGCAGCCAGCAGGAGGCTGTGGTTGGCAGCCTGCAAGGTCAGGCGTCCCAGGGGCTGGAAGGGCTGCCTGCCATCCCGGAACAGGACCTCCACCTCTGCTGACCGCCCGTGGGCACATGCCTGCAGCACCACACACTCTGCCCCCTGGAGCCAGAAGGGGACCTGCTGGGGCACCCTGATGTTTCCAGCGCCGCCGCCTCCACCACTTTCCGTAGCTCCCTACTGCCCCAGGCCAAGCCTCAAAGCCCTAGGACTTGAGAACCTGGAGCTGCACCACCTCAATCAACCTGCTGAGCCATCTGAAGCCCCCTCTTCTGTACCCTTCCCAGCAGCCTCACTTGACATGGCTGTCAGTGAGGGATGCCATGCAGTCCTGACAGGGTTTCCTGAGCCTTTGTTTTGAGACAGGGGTCTCACTGTCACTGAGGCAGGAGTGCAGTGGCACCATCACAGCTTGCTCCCAGCAGCTGGGACACAGGAGCGCACCACCCCACTAGGCTTTAAGTAGAGACGGGAGTCTCACTACGTTGCCCAGGCTGGTCTCGAACCCCCGAGCTCAAGCGATCCTCCTGTCTTGACCTCCCAAAGTGATGGGATTATAGGTGTGAGCCCCTCGGCCCAGTCCCCACTTCTGAAATCTGAATGCCCAGACCCCTCCTTTCCATGACCCAGTGAGCCGAGCTGGGATGTAGGCGCCTGGAGACAACTTGGGGCCCTAGACATGGACAGCCTCACTTTCTCCTCCCTGTTGTCCACATCTCTTTCCAACTGAGAAGCTGAGGTGGAGACACAGCCCAGTAGGCCAACCCGCCGAGCCTCGGAGCTGCGAAGCTGGGAGCAGGAGGGCAAAGTCCTGAGTGGAGCCTGTCCCTGGTCTCTGTCTCCTGCCAGCCTCAGGCATAGGAAAGGGCTGGCTGAGGAGGCTGCAGTTGGAACTGTAGGAAACAAAGGGAAGGCACAATAACCACACCCAGTCTCCAGGGCACCAGGTTCCCTGTGCCACATCCCTCCCAAAAGACTCCCAGTGCCTCGTCACAGAAAGCACCTATGAGAATACTCGGGGCTGGGCACAGTGGCTCACTCCTGTAACCCCAGCACTTTAGAAGGCTAAGGTGAGCAGATCACTTGAGCCCAGGAGTTTGAGACCAGGCTGGGCAACACGGCAAAACCCCGTCTCTACCAAAACAAAAATTAGCCAGTCTCTTAGCAAATAGATTTCAACAATTTTTTAAATATCCATCTAAGCCAGGCATAGTGATTCACGCCCGTAATCCCAGCACTTTGGGAGGCCCAGGCAGGTGGATCATGGATCATGAGGTCAGGAGCTCGAGACCATCCTGGCTAACCCTATAAAATGCTGTCTCTAAAAATACAAAAAATTAGCCAGGTGTAGTGGCACACACCTGTAGTCATAGCTACTTGAGAGGCTAAGGCGGAATAATCGCTTGAACTGGGAGGCGGAGGTTGTAGGGAGCCAAGATGGCACCACTGCACTTCAGCCTGGGTGACAGAGTGAGACTCTTTCCACTCTGATTTAATTGGTTTGAGGGGGCACCCTGGGCACTTGTGTTTCTAACATTCGCAGTTCCCTGGTGTTTCTGCCAACAGCCCAGGCTGTCCAGGTTTGCATAGGAACCACTGCAAAGGTCTAAGCAAGTTCAAGGAGATGCGGGTAACACCTGGCATAACACCACAGGCACTGAGCAGTTTACCTAAATCCCTGCAGGCGCCTATCCTTGGGGCAGGGCAGGGACCAGGACCAGGACAGGTGTCTAGAATGGGGTGGGGGAGAGGCTCAGAGGCCCCAAGAGAACAGAAGCCTGCAGGAGGCCCTGCGGGGGAAGGAGCCTCAGCTACCCTGTATTCTACTCCAGACACTGCAGCTAACAAGCTGTGCACCCTTCAGTAAGGGCGGCACCCTCTCTGGGCCTCAGCTCCAAGGTCTGTAAAATACAGAACAATGGTTCACAAAACTTAGGACTTAAAAGAGAGAGTGTTTGTGCGAGTGCGTGTATGTGTGTCTGTTATGGGTTGAATTTGGTCCCTCACATATGTTGAAGTTGTGACTCCTCCATACCCGTGAACGTGGTGTTATCTGGAAATTTTTTTTTTTTTTTTTTTTTTTTTTTTTTTTTTTTCAAATATCAAGTTAAGATGGGACCACAGTGGATGAAGGTAGGCCTCACCCCCAGGGAATGCTGTTCCCAGGAGAAGGCCATGTGAAGACATCACCCAGGAGGCCACGTGGGACAGAGGCAAAGAGGGGCACGGTGCTACCATAGCCAAGCATTGCTGGCAGCGACCAGAAGCTAGAGGTAATATGGAAGGATCTTCCCTAGGACTTTCAGAGGCAATGTGGCCCTGCTGACAACTTGATTTTGGACTTCTGGCCTCTAGAACTGTGAGACCAAACATGTCTGTTGCATTAAGCCTTCTGGTTGGTGGCAATTTAATACAGTAGCCCTTGGAACTTAATGCAGCGTGCTTACTAAACATGCAGAAGTACATTGATCTCTGAGGAGATCCAAGTTGGTAAGAAGGTGCAGCCTAGGACTCCTGTGGAATTTCACAGAGCACAGTGTGATCCTGCCAGGCAGGTAGGGGCAGGGGACAGTCTGCAGACCACAAAGAGTCGGCCTCAGCCCTGCTGGCTATTACTGAAGAGCGAGGGCCCCACACGCCTCTGTCCAGCCTAAGAGAGTGCCTGACCTCCCTGAATCTGTCCCTCATCTGTCCTGGGGCCACTGGGTTGTGTGGAGGAACAAAGAAGGCTGAGAAAGCCTCTGACCACTCCACAGACCCCAGAATGGAGCCAATGAGGAGGCACTGGAACAGCTGTCCCAAATAAATCTGGGACAGGGAAGCAAGAGGACCAGTCACCTGCTGAGTGTCCACCACAGGCTCATTCCCAGGCATCTGGTTCCTTGGGGCATGGGGCTTACAGATCTGGGAGCAGCCAGGAGCCTGGCTGGGAAACGGGAAGTGATCATCAGTCCCAGAGGACAAGAAGCTTGGAAGGAGAAGCTCCTTTGAAATGGCCACAGCAGCTGGACTATCAACCCACAAATGCCATCCTCATCCAGCTCCAGGTGCCAGGAAGGGAGGAAATTCCCTTCTCACAAGCACCTACTATGTGCAGATGTTGTACAAATGTCCGTTTTTCTCCTAAGGATTCTGCAAGGGGGATGTTAGATGTCCCTCTTTGACAGTGGGGAAGACTGAGGCTCAGCAAAGGAAAGTCACAAGGTCAAGTTCACCCAGCCAGGGAGACAGAGGAGGCCAATGGAAACACCTAGAGAGCACCTGCTATGTCACGTGCCTTGGCTATGCAGGCAGTGGGAACTGCTATCCAGACCCCCAAAAACCACCCTATGAAATACCTGATCCAAGATGAGGAAACAGATGTTCAGAGAGGTTCCTTGCTGGGATCACTGGGCCAGGTCAGGGCAGAGTAGGCACTGGAGGCAAGCTCTGCTCCTTCCTACTTCCCAGGGCTGCTGGGAGGCAGGAAGGGGAGGAGATGGGGCCAATAATGGCTAATGACAGCAAATACATACGTAGTGGCAGTTTTCCATCAGGCACTGCTCTAAGCAATCTATGCCTATGAACATATGTGATCTTTGCAATATTAACCCCATTGGACACAGGGCCAATGCAATTATAACCATTTTACAGGGGAGGAAACTCAGGTGCTAGGAGGCAGCTGGGCTCAGATTCAAACTTGGGCAGCCCAGCTACTACCTCTCCGTTATAGCAAGGGCTGGGTGTTGGGCCAGTGGAGGAGCTGCCTTGTCTTGGCGCCAGGCCTAGCCTGGGGTTCAGCAGGTGTTCCCTGCACCGAGTGATGCTCTGGCCCCATCCAGGGTGCTCGTCTGCAGTTCCTCAGGTGGCCACTAGATGGCGGGGCCTCCCAGGCAGTGAGGACCTGCTGGCCAGGGAAGAACGGGAGGAAAGTCCGGGCATCTTCCCCAGGGACTGTCAGCCTGGTCCTGGCCACCCACCTCCAGCTCCCTGGAAAAGTCAGGCGAATGAGGCCTGCTGTGGTCTGGGGCTGGGGCGAGGCCCAGCTGGCAGTGGGAGCGCAGCAGGAGCTCACCCTGGCCCACAATGTGCTCCCCGGAGACCAAGAGGGCCTAGGATGAAAGAGTCTGGTTGTCAGGCAGGCACGGGGCTTGGGGGGCGGGGTGTGTGGTCACGATAAGAGCTGCTTCTCACCATCCCCTGCACCTGGAATAACACAGCAGCTGTCACCTTACCGCCTCCACGCCTGCCCCTGCCCCAGCTAACCTCTAAGAAATGCAAATGAGGGCCCGGCGCTGTGGCTCACACCTGTAATCCCAGCACTTTGGGAGGCCGAGGTCGGTGGATCACAAGGTCAGGAGTTCAAGACCAGCCTGACCAACATGGTGAAACCCCATCTCTACTAAAAATACAAAAATTAGCTAGGCGGCCAGGCGCGGTGGCTCATGCCTATAATCCCAGCACTTTGGGAGGCCGAGGCAGGTGGATCACTAGGTCAAGAGATCGAGACCATCCTGGTCAACAAGGTGAAACCCTGTCTCTACTAAAAATACAAAAACTAGCTGGGCATAGTAGTGCCTGCCTGTAGTCCCAGCTACTTGGGAGGCTGAGGCAGGAGAATTGCTTGAACCCAGGAGGCAGAGGTTGCGGTAAGCCAAGATCATGCCATTGGACTCCAGTCTAGGTAACAGTGAAACGCCGTCTCAAAAAAAAAAAAATAATAATAATAATAATTAGCCAGGCATGGTGGCGCTCACCTATAATCCCAGCTACTCAGGAGGCTGAGGCAGGAGAATTCCTTAAACTTGGGAGGCGGAGGTTGTAGTGAGCTGAGATCGCACCACTGCACTCCAGCCTGGGTGACAGAGCAAAACCCTTTGTCTCAGGGGAAAAAAAACCAAAAACGCAAATCAGACATTATCTCCTGCGCTTAAGAGAAGCCGGGCTCCGGCATGGCCTGTGGACTATTTCGTCTTCCCAACTCACCTCCCTTACTCCCTCCATAAGGGCTGCCCCATGGTCCTGAAGACAAAGCCTTGCCTCAGGCCTCTTCCCTGTGCAGGGCTCACCCTCACTAATGAGGCCCCTTTTCCAACACCCTGCCCCCTCTCCCTGCTTCCTCCTTGCACAGCATTTACCACACCCTGACCACAGACCAAACAGCTCTAGTTTGCTGTATCTTCCTGGCCCCACTGGAATGCACCACCCAGGAGGCCGGCACCTGGGCTGTCTCTTTTACTACCCAGTCCCTGAACCTAGAGCACAGCCTGGCAGAGGTAAGAAACATGTTTTCTGAATGAACAGAGGAATAGATAAGGGGTGGGAAACAATGGTTCAGCGCTGAATCTGGCTCACTGCCAACTCTTACAAATACTTTTACTGGAATACAGCCATATGCATTCACTTAGATATCATCCATAGCTGCTTTTACAGGACAGTGGTGGACGTAGTAGTTGAAACAGAGACTGGATGGTTCATAAAGCCTAAAATATTTACTATCTGTCCTTTTATAGAAGTGTGGGTCCTTGGGATGCATGGATGAACGGTGGATGCATGGATGGACGGTGGATTCAATGGATGGATGGCAGATGGATGATGATAGATGGACGGTGGGTGGATGCATGGACGGATGGTATGGATGGATGGTGGATGCATGGATGGATGATGATGGATGGTGGATGCATGGATGGATGGTAGATGGGTGGATGCATGGATGGATGGTGGATGCATGGATGGATGGTAGATGGGTGGATGCATGGATGGATGGTATGGATGGATGGTGGATGCATGGGTGAATGATGATGGATGGTGGATGCATAGATGGATGGTAGATGGGTGGATGCATGGATTGATGGTATGGATGGATGGTGGATGGATGGATGGATGGTAGATGGGTGGAGGGATGTATGGTGGATGCATGGATGGATGATGATGGATGGTGGGTGGATGCACGTATGGTTGGATGGTGGAGGGATGGAGGGATGCGAGGGAGTGATGGTTGGGGGTGGGAGGGCAGAAATGGTGGGATGGATGGAAGATGGGAAGGAGGAAGGAAGGATGGGTGAATGAATGGATGGGTGGGTGGATAAAAGAACCAATGAACCAGCTACCAACGCCAGGAGGGGAAAGGGGTTGAGGAAAAAGGGTCCCAACACCTCTCTTCTGAGGCAATCATGACAACAGCAATGCTAACTTCTGTGCCCGGCACCAAGGCTGAGCATTCCTGCATCACATCTCTCTTAACTGTCACCATCACCCTACCTCCTGGAACCTGCTGCTGCTTCCATTCCTCAGATGAAACACTGGTAGCTCAGAGAGGAGATGTGCCCTGCCCAGTCACCCAGCGGGCAAATGGCAGAGCCACCATACTGGTGTCTGGCTGCATCGCTCACACCCCTGCCTTCTGCGGGCACCACCCTCCATACTGCCTCATCACCACGGGTCCCTGGTTCTCCAGCTGCCCCTTTCCCCAGGGCAGACTCACCCTGGGCAGGTCACAGATCCCCAGGTGGAGGGAGTGCCGAAGCCAGTGTGCGTAATCAGTCTGTACTTCTCCCCAGAAGCTCTGCCGGGCACAAGAGGCCCTGAGGACGTGCTCCAGCATGGCCTCCTTGATGATCTTGTCTGGCTGAGATGGCTGATGCGTCTGGAATGAGAGGGCCCATGTATCAGGGGCTTATCACGTAAGAGAATGCCCATGGCCAGCTGCAGGTGGAGACCCTCGCCTAGCAAGAACATGTGCCAGGAAACCACCGTCAGAGCTCTCATCAGCCACAGCACTCCCTTACACTCTGATGCAGGATTTTCTTTTTTTGAGACAGAGTCTTGCTCTGTAGCCCAAGCTGGAGTGCAGTGGCACTATCTCGGCTCACTGCAACCTCCACCTCCTAGGTGCAAGTGATTCTCCCACCTGAGCCTCCCAGATAGCTGAGACTACAGGTGTATGTCACCATGCCCATCTAATTTTTTTGTATTCTTATTAGAGACAGCATTTCACCATGTTGGCCAGGCTGGTCTTGAACTCCTGACTTCAGGTGATTCCCTGCCTCAGCCTCCCAAAGTGGTGGGATTACAGGCGTGAGCCACTGCATCCTGACCATGGCAGGATTTCTGCTGTGAGCACCCGGGGGGATGGGCCTAAGAGTCCCAGGAACCCAGATGGGAGGCCCAGAGGAAGGGGGCTTCTGAGGCCAGTTCTCCCCAGTTCTCCATGGGCGGGTTCCTGCCTGAGGCTGTGCAGAACAATGCTCGGCCCCATGAGGAGCCCATCAGGTAGTGATACAGGAGGAGACCTGGTCCCTGATGCCTCCATGAACCTGAGCTCCCAATCTCCCTCCGCCCCCTCCTGAGAAGCCCACTAGCACCCCACCTCCTTCCTTATCTGTTTCCAGCATCTCATGCTGGAAACACATGCTTTTCTGGTCTTCCAGAGCCCTCACCACATTGCAGGTAGGAAGGGAGTATTGTACCCATTTCACAGGTGAGAAAACCAAGGTGCACAGCAGGGAAGTGAGTTGCCCAGGATTCCACAAGCACTGGAACTCAAGACCACACAGTCTCAGGGTGGGGCACTCCTGCAGCATGTGGAGCCATGTGGGGGTTCCCTGCCTGGACACTGCTCCCCAGCCCTCACCTCGTATGTCAAGTTGTGCCGCATGCGCTGCTGGCCCCAGGATAGGTTGAGCTGTTCAACAAAGGCATCTAGGGTCTGTGTTATAGCCCTGCAGGCCTGGAGGAGGTCCAGGCCCCAAGTTTCTGGGAGCTGATAGGGAAGAGAACAGAGCACATGACCTGGGAGGGGGCAGCCGAGAAGCCTGGAGCAAAGGGAAGCCCCACGGTGGGCACAGCAGCCAGACCCCACATACCTGCCCCGGGGAGGCAGCCAGGCAGCCATCCCAGGCGGTGCTGTGTGCTGAGAACCTGTCAGCCCAGGCGAGCTGCAGAGTCACAGGCTGTCTGTCCTCTGTTCCAGGTGAGTGAGCTGTACCTGCGTTGAGATGGGAGGGCAGTGGTGGGGGTAAGGGGGAGACTCGGGGGAGAAGAGGGACTAACGGCACCCCCACACCCCATCTCTGTTGGGAAATGAAAGGCTAGGGAGGATGCAGAAGCTGCCACTGCCCTCCTGCAATATCCCTGTAGAGGAATTAGGATGGAAGGTGAAGAGAATGCCCTGCCCCTCATCTCTGGAAGAGCCCAGAGCTGTTCCCAGGCTGCAGAGTGAAAGCATCTGGATTTAAAAAAACGCCTCATCCCCCAGACTCAGCATTTCCAAAAGCAGAAAGCAATCGCGTGCCTCCATGCGGCCTCCAGGGTCAGCAGGATCTGTCCCTGCCGGTCTGACCTCATCTCCCTGTCACCCGCCCCCACCAAGCTTACTCCCCTTCCAGTGCTCCCCGAAGCAGCAGGCTCCTTCCCACCACAGAGGCCTTTGCACATGCTTTTCCTGCCTCCTGCAGTGCTGCTTCTGCAGCTTTTCGCAAGCCTGGTCTTTCCCATCTCCGGGCTGCCTCCCCCATGAGGCCCTCACTGACCACCCGCCTATGGTAGCTCCCCGACCCACCTGCCCAGTTACTCTCAGTCTTATATACTCTTTACTTTTTTTTTTTTTTTTCCCTCTGAGATGGAGTCTTGCACTGTTGCCCATGCTGGAGTGCAATGGCATGATCTTGGCTCACTGCAACCTCTGCAACCAGGGCTCAAGCAATTTTCCTGCCTCAGCCTCCCACGTAGCTGGATGGTGGTTGCAGGCGTGCACCACCATGCCCAGCTAATCTTTTGTATTTTTAGTAGACAGGGTTTTGCTATGTTGGCCAGGCTGGTCTCAAACTCCTGACCTCAAGTGATCCGCCTGCCTCGACCTCCCAAAGTCCTTGGATTACAGGCGTGAGCCACTGCGCGCAGCCCATCTTTACTGCTTTATGGTGCTTACCGCACCTTCTGATTTTTACATTCATTCCTTGGCTTGAATTCTGGAGAGCATCTTTTGCCTGCACACAACTCTCCTATTGTCCTCCCTTTCACAGATGGAAAAACCAAAGGCTCAGAGAGGCGATGGGAGACGCCAGAGGCCACCCAGCCAGATGGGGTGCCCAGCTGCTTACTCAGTCCCCAAAGCTACCACTAAACTGATGAATACGGTCTCCTTCTCCTACCTGAGGTGCCCAGACTCCCAGGCTCAGCCATGTAGTTTTTTGTTCCTGCCCCCGCCAAGGGCACCTAGGACATCCTTGCTCACCTGCCAGCTCTGCCTGCCACCGCTGCTCTCAGCAAGGCCACTTGCCTCAGCTTGCCGCCAGGAGACATTGAATGGGTGAGCCAGGGCCAGGTGGGCAGTCAGCTCACTCTTCTCCAGCCATCGGGAGGAGGAGACCAGCACCTGGGGAGGGGGACAGACTCAGCCAGGGGCTTTACCCAGACAGGCTGCACTTCTTTCTCACCTGCACAGACCACCTTCTCCATCAAGGTCAAGGCTGCAAGTACAGATGGCATTGAGCACAAACCCAGCCCTATGCAAGGCCCTGGGAGCGCTCAGCCCATTCCTCAGAGGAGGACATCGAGGCTTGGAGAAGAGGGGATGGGGTAAACACATGACAGAGATGAAACTGGAGGTCGCCCTCCTCTTCCACTGTCTTCCCCAGCTCTATGGCTCCAGGCAGGTCACAGCATCTCTAAGGTCTTCAATTTCACCATCTGAACACGGGGCTATTAATAGCACTGAGAATATTGGAGGCTGAGGTGTGGGTTGACCCACAGCACCTATCATGGGATAAGCATTCAGGGCCTGTCAGCCAGTGTCACTGCCCTGCCTGTCAAGGTGTCGTGGGGACCCAGGTCTCCTGCTGCCCTTCTAGTGAGACTGTGGGACATGGTGCAGCCTTCTCGGCCCCAGGTAAGACTCCTCCAGCAGGGGAGGGCCCCAAGGACCCTGCTTAGCCTGCAGGGTGGAGTTCAGCTCTGCCCCAGGGTGACCTTCAGCCCTGACATCTACCTGGTTCCTGCCATCCCAGCTGACAACCAGGCCGTCTCGGTGGCTGCCTCCCAAATGCTCTGAGGACAGGTGGAGGCTGCAGTGTTGAGGCAGGGGAAGTGGCAGCGGGTGGGTGAGCTCCACTGGGCGGGGGAGGACACACACAAAGGGTAGGCCATGTGAGCTGAGGTCAGCAGCTCCAGCCCCAGGGTGGTTCAGAGGACTCTTGGTGGCCGCCGCTGCCAGCTCAGGCAGGTGGTCCCTCGGGGCCACACACCCAGATAATTTTCACAAAATTTGGAAGCTATGTGCTCACTCTGTCACCATTACCACTTGACACCCTGCACTGTCCTTGTGGGAATCCCCATTACAATGAGACTTCAAGGCTTCTCCAGGAGGTGACATCTGCCTCCCCAGCCCTTGGACCTGGGCTGGCCTCGTGATGTTCTAATAGAATTTGGTGAAGTGACCGAGCGAGTGCCAGTCCTAAGCCCAGGCCTTAAGAGGCCTCACCACACTTCCTCCCTTGAACCCCTTCCCAGCCACAAGAACCAACCCTGCTCACCTTTGGGCAGGTGCCACCCGGGGTTGGAGGGAGCCTGGTTTCAGCTCAAGATGTCCGAGCGAAGCTGCCAGCCAGCTCCCGAGCAGGTCAGAGAGCCCAGCCAAGGCCAGCAGAGCCACCTGCTCACCCTACAGACCTTGAACATGTGGAAGACCAGAAAAGCTGCCCAGGTAACACACAGCCTTGTGAGCAAGGACCAGTGCTCGCTTGATGTCTCCGAGTTTCGGAGCAGGTTTTTACCATCTTGAATCAAGATCTAATGGGAGCAGCCCCAACCCCCAACAACCTGCATCGCTCTTGGGGGCCTCACATGCATGGGTGACCTGCGCCCTCTCAGATTCCCCACACCT
The DNA here is from genome assembly GCF_048565385.1 of Saimiri boliviensis. Taxonomy (NCBI): domain Eukaryota; kingdom Metazoa; phylum Chordata; class Mammalia; order Primates; family Cebidae; genus Saimiri; species Saimiri boliviensis. The sequence goes on along the minus strand of NC_133453.1, from coordinate 133,336,833 downwards.
CCATGCTGCCCAGTCCTATGCTCTCCTTCCATCTTGGGGTATGACAGGTGGCACCCCATAGCTGAGTCCTCGCAACAGTCTGCACACCCTGGGTCTTCTTCCTTTGTCCCCCAGGTGAGTCAAGCTGCCCTGACCTCCTGCATCACGACCTTCTCACCTCCTGGGGTCCCTGCACAGTCCTGCTTTCCCAGACCCTTACAGCAGGAGGCTGCCTGGGGCCTTTGTGCTGTGGTGAGCTCTGAGCTCTGTACAAAGGGCACCCATCTGTTAAGATGGGCTGCAGGGAGCTGTGCCCAGAGACAATGGCACTGGCTGGTTCGCAGGGCATCACTCAGTCACTGGTTCTGGGGAGGCTGACCACATCCAGGGCTGGAAGCCTCTTCCCTGCCACCCGCTTAGCCACCACGTGCAACACGGTGACCACAGTGTGGGGCTGCAAGCTGTGAGGCTCACCAACAGTGGCACAAATACACACACACATGCATGCACGTGCATATATGCACACCCATGCACAGGCATGCACACATGCACAGGCATGCACACATGCATGCTCACATAAGGCATGCACACACAGGCATATACACATGTGCACATGTGCATACAGGCATGCACACATACACAGGCATACATGCGTTCACATACAGGCATGCACACATACACACAGGCATACACACACATGCGCACTGCCTTGGCCTGTTGAGGACCTGCTCGTTTCCTCTGCCTTCCAGGGCACACAAGTGGCAAATGTGACACTGGGAGGATTCCATCCGGCCTCCTGGCAAGCTGTGCTACCGGGCTGGGGTCTGCACTCTGTCTCTGTACCTGGTGGGTCTGGGTTTGGGCTCTTCTCTGTGTCCAGAGGGTTTCTCACACAGAAACTGACAGTCTGCATGGCTGCACAGACCACGAATGACAGCCCCTTCCAGGGATGCCTGTTCCTGGCTAATTTTTTATTTTTTTTTAAATACAGATGGGGTTTCTCCATATTGGTCAGGCTGGTCTTGAACTCCTGATCTCAGGTGATCCACCCACCTCAGCCTCCCAAAGTGCTGGAATTAGAGGCATGAACCACCACACCTGGCCTTCCCATAGATTTTCAAATGGCTGCACTTATCATCCAAGGCTAGCTCAAGCACCACCTCCTCAGTGGAGCCTTCCCTGGCCACCTAATCTAAATACACTCCCTGTTTACTCAGTCACTTCAGTACATTTTCTCTAGATCTTACTACTATCTATTTGTGTCATTTTGGGTAGTTAATCTCCCCCACTGCAGTACACAATTGATGAGAAGGAGGATTGATCAGTTCCATTTTAGGTCACAACCCACCTTCTGAAATAATGCCTGGCACCTAGTAGATGTTCAATAAATCATGCCAAAGGAAGAAGGTATGGATAAAGACACCAGCTGATAATCTATTCCAGCAATTTTTTTCCATTTCACAGCCTTGCCTGACCTTCTTCCCAGGAATCAGGACATTAGCACAATTTCTTTTTTCTCCGAGGACTGTCCCAGGAACCCCCCCATCCCCACCCCAGCATGCCCTTGGCCTGAGCTGTCCTCCACACACCTGCAGGAAGGAATGTTCCAGCTTCATGAAGTTGGTGAGACTGGCCTTAGCAGCTACCAGATGGGTGCTGATGTGAAAATGATGCTCCTCCACGCCCAAGGGAAACATGCTCTGAACCTCACCCTTGGAGTAGTGTAGCCGAATCAGGAAACACACACACACACACACACACACACACACACACACACACACTCTCATCAGGGATCTGATGGAACATTTAAGCAGATGCTGGCTTTAAGCCGTGAGCTCTGCCTCCCAAAGCCCCACGCCTAGAAGATCCACAGCTTCCTGGGCTGGAGGAACTTTGGTGAAGTAAGGGTTTAGACCCTCAGTTTAGGCCATCAAATGTGGCCATAGCAACTCTCTTCTCAGACCCTCCCTGCTATAACACTGACTTGAAAATATCTACCAGCCTGGCACCAGCAGGCAAGAACTCTAGTTGCAGTACTGTTGCAGACAGCAGGGGGCAGTCTAGCAGAAAGGACAATGCTTGGGCTTGTGTCAGCACCAAACACACAGAGCTCCAAGTGTGGATGCACCACGGAGAGGTGAGTAATCTCCAGCTAGTTACTTAACCACCTGAGCCTCAGCCTTCTATTTCAAAACACAGGGATAAGGACATCGATTTTATTATGAGTTGCTGTCAACACTGTATGAAATAATGTGCTAACTTCCAGGTTGGCTGAACAGCAGATTCGCTCGGGGAAACTCACTAAAAATATATTCTGTCCTCCCACTTAAAACCTACAAAAACGGAGTCTCTGAGAAGAGGTTCAAGAGCTAGTACTTTTTTTTTTTTTTTTTTTAATGGAGTCTCACTCTGTCACCCAGGCTGGAGAGCAATGGCACAATCTTGGCTCAATGCAACCTCCACCTCCCAGGTTCAAGCAATTCTCCTGCCTCAGCCTCTTGAGTAGCTAAGATTACAAACGTGTGCCACCATGCCCAGCTAATTCTGGTATTTTTAGTAGAGACGGGGTTTCGCCATGTTGGCCAGGCTAATCTCGTACTCCTGACCTCGGTTACTCTGCCCACCTCAGGCTCCCAAAGTGCTGGAATTACAGGCTTGAGCCACCACATCTGGCCAAGAACTGGTACTTTTAATGAGCTCACCAGAGATGTGTCATTATGTTAGTGATATCCCTGTCAAAAATGCTCAACCTGAATCTTGTCTTCAGCAGACAATCTGACAAATCCACATTAGGAGAATGTTTTGAGAAATAACTTCCTGGACACTTCAAAATTGTCAATGCAGGATTTTTTTTTTTTTTTTTTTTTTTTTTTTTTTTTTTTTTTTTTTTTTTAGGTAGGGACAGGTTCTGGTCTGTAATCCAGACTGTAGTGTGCAGTGGTGTGAACACAGCTCACTGTAGCCTCCACTTCCTGGGCTCAAGCAATTCTCCCATACCTCAGCCTCCCAGGTAGCTGAGACTACAAGTAGGCACTGCCACGTGTGGCTCATTTTTTCATTTTTTGTAGAGACAGGGTCTCCCTAGGTTGCTCAGGCTGGTCTTGAACTCCTGAAGTCAAATAGTTCTCCCATCTCGGACTCCCAAAATGCTGGGATTACAAGTGTGAGCCACTGCATTCGGTTGGGATTTTTTTTTTAAAGGTGGATAATGATAATAAAGTGTTTAGGGGAAATCATATTGATATCTGCAACTGACTTTGAAACGTATCCAAAACTAAGATGGATGGAGAGCTATGTGATTACGCAAAATAAAATGTGAACAGGAAAATCTAGGTATGTGGTGTTCAACTGTGAAGTTACTTCCATTTATTAGTGTCTGAAAAATTGTATAATAAAATGTTGGGGGGAGTGCTGGACACAGTGCCTCACACCTATAATCCCAGCACTTTGGGATCCCAAGGTGGGTGGATCACTTGAGGTCAAGAGTTTGAGACCAAGCCTAGCCACCATGGTGAAACCCCATCTCTACTAAAAATGCAAAATTTAGCCTGGTGTGGTAATACATGCCTGTAATCCCAGCTACTCACGAAACTGGGGCAGTAGAATTGTTTGAACCCAGTGGGCGGAGGTTGTAGTGAGTCAAGATTGCATCACTGCACTCCTGCCTGGCTAACAGAGAAACTCTGTATCAAAAAAAGTTAAAAAATAAAAATAAATAAATAAAACATTGGTTAAGGAAAGGTAGTGTGTGGAAGGAGAATGTTCAAGATCAGGAGCTGGCTTTTGGGTCAAATGTGGCCCACAACCTGATTTTGTAAATAAAGTTTTTTTTTTTTGTTTTTTTTTTTCTGAGACAGAGTTTCGCTCTTGTTACCCAGGCTGGAGTGCAATGGCACGATCTCGGCTCACCACAACCTCTGCCTCCTGGGTTCAGGCAATTCTCCTGCCTCAGCCTCCTGAGTAGCTGGGATTACAGGCACGCACCACCATGCCCAGCTAATTTTTTGTATTTTTAGTAGAGACGGGGTTTCACCATGTTGACCAGGATGGTCTAGATCTCTTGACCTCGCGATCCACCCGCCTCGGCCTCCCAAAGTGCTGGGATTACAGGCGTGAGCCACCGCGCCCGGCCTGTAAATAAAGTTTTATTGTAACGCAGCCATGCCTATTCACTTACATGTCGTCTAGAGCTGCTTTTGTGTTACATGGCAATTCTGAGTAGCTGTAACAGCGATGATAAGGCCTGCAACCTCTACATTTCACTTTACAGTAAAAGTTTGTGGACCTCTGTTCTAGATTAAGAAAATTAAAAAGACATGGCAATTACGCACGCTGTGCAATCTTGGCCTGCATCCCAGATTTAAAACAAAACAAAACAGTTTTTTGAAAGAACGTTATCGGGAAAGCTGGGAAATTTTATATGAGCTGTACATTAAATGAAGGTATTACTTCAATGTTCAGTTTCCTGAATGCTGTAATTATTGTGTTGAATCAGAAAATATCCTTGGTATAGGAGAGAGGTGAAGTATTTCAGTAAAAAGGTGACATCTTCAGAAACGTCTATTAATTCCTAATGATACAGAAAAAAGTATGTATGATAATACAAATTTATGTAACATAGATGAGAAATATGGAAAGATATTAACAACTGATCAATGTTCACTGTCCCACAGTAACTTTTATATAGGTTCAAATGACTCAAAACAAAAGTTGGGAAAAAACTAAGCAGCTCCATGAACGGAGTCAGGTGTGGTGGTACCACCTGTGGTCCCAGCTACCCTGGAGGCTGAGGCGGGAGGATCACTTGCAGCCCAGAGCTTGAGGCTGCAGTGAACTATGATCATGTCACTACACTCCAGCCTGGGTGACAGAGCAAGACACTGTCTCAAACAGAAATTTTAAAAATGAAAAGCAAGGCCGGGTATGGTGACTCACACCTGTAATCCCAACACTTTGGGAGGCCGAGGTGGTGGATCATTTGAGGTCAGGAGTTTGCAACCAGCTAGGTAAGATGGTGAAACCCCATCTCTACAAAAACAAAACAAAACAAAAATTAGCCAGGTGTGGTGGTGCGTGCCTGTAATCCCAGCTATTCTGGAGGCTGGGGCGGGAGAATCGTTTGAACTCAGGAGGTGGAGGTTGCAGTGAGCCAAAAACCATGCCACTGCACTCCAGCCTGGGTGACAAAGGGAGACCGTCTCAAAAAAACAAATAAATAATAAGGAAAGAAAGAGTTCCCTGAATGATTGTGCAGTTGTGGCGAACTGTAGGGAACTCCAAAATCATGTGTCAATTCGGCAGAGAACCCCAGCACACAGCATGTGCTCTGTAAAGAAATTCAGCCTGGGCCAGGACTAGGAGGGTGCCTAGCAAAACACGGTGGCTGGCCGGAAAATGAAATGACCAGTTGGCAGATGTGACCATTCATGCATGCACTCACCCATTCATGCCGTTTTTTACTGAGCACCTGCTATGTATTGGGCCCTGTGCCAGGCACTAGGCATGCCCTCCAGGGAGCTCCAGATTTGGACATGGACAACGACAGCTCAGAGGGACAGAGGAACCTGGCCTAAGTCTAATGGGCCCTTCTGTCCACTCCCAGGACTCCCCAGTCCGTCCTGCAGAGCAGAAACGGGGGTGACACTGGCTCAGCTCAAACGGCTGCGGCATCAGCTCCAGCCTCTACAAGTGCGCTAGGCTGGGTGAGGCAATGCCAGGCACCAGGCACTGGGTGAGGAGGCCTCCCCCATCTCCCAGAGGGCTCGTAGACCTGGCTGTGGGCCGGCCCAGGAATGTAAACCTGGGTATGTTTGGGAAAGCTGGAGCCAGAGGTTTCCCAGGGTGGCCCACGTGGGCCTGCTGCAGGCTGACGGACAGATGCGCATGCGTTAACGTGCCCCAGAGGGGCCTGGCCCCCTTCCACCTGGGGCAAGCATCTGGAAGCAGTTAGGAGCCAGGCAGCTGGGGCACAGTTACTTTAGCTGAGACGGAGGCTGAGCTGGGTCAGCAGCCCAGGAGGGAGGGGAGGCAATGCTGGCCTGAGAACAGCAGCTCTTTGCTAGAAGGAAGGAAAGAGAGGGCTTGAAGCTGGCAAGATGCCACCTTGTCCAGTGCCCCCAGGGCCAGGTTGGACCAAGTCAACTTCCCCAAGAGAGGGTCAGAGAGCCAGGATCACATCAGTGGCCCAATGCAGGGCTATTCCGGGCTATACCCTGAGGCCCAAGGGCCACACGGTGTCCTGGTTAGGGCTGGACTCTGGAGCCAGGTGATTTGGGTTTTAATCCCAGCTTGGCCTCTACCTAGCTCTGGCACCACAGGCAAGCATCTCAGTTGCCCCTCTCTGAGCCTCAGTTTCCCCATAGGTATCAAGGGTTAAGCCTGGCTCTGGGCTGCAAGTCTGCCATGAGCCCGTCCATGAGCTTTCTTGGGTTGGTCCCATGGGAACCCCAGCAGGGTCTGGACAGCAGGATTGTGACCCCCTGGCCACCTCCCAGGGCTCCTCACACAGCTCCCCTCCCCTCAGTCCTTCAGGCCGGGGTGGGAATCATCTCCATGTTTCCTTTTCTTTTTGTTTTTCCTAGAGACAGGGTTTTTCTCTGTCACCTAGGCTGGAGTGCAGTGGTATGATCTCTGCTCACTGCAGCCGCTACTTCCCAGGCTCAAGTGATCCTCCTGCCTCAGCCTCCCAAGCGGCTGGGACTACAAGCATCATCACGTCTGGCTAATTTTAAGACTTTTTGTAGAGATGGGGGTCTCACTATGTTGCCCAGACTGGTCTCACTATGCTGCTGGAGCTCCTGGGCTTAAGCAATCCTCCTGCATCGACCTCCCAAAGCATTGGGGTTACAGGTATGAGCCACTGTGCCAGGCCTGGGTAACTCTAAGGTGCTGCACCTGCCTGTAGGGTTCCTGTCCACCCCAGGCTCTCAGCCTTGGCACAGCTGACATCTTGGCTCATGGCCTCGTGGTTGTGGGTGTGTCCTGCACACTGTAAGATGCCTAGCAGCATCTGTGGCCTCTGTACACTGACCCTCAGAGCATCCTCCTCCCCAGTGTAGCAACCAGAAACTCCCCAGACATATCAAAAGTCCCTGGGGGTGGGGGGAGAGTTGCCTCTAAGTGAGAACCACTGGTTTACCACTTCAACAAGTGGCTTACTCACTCCATCCCTAGCTGCTGAGATCTGAGCACTGGAAACTGGCTGGTGGCACCTGACGTAGCGCACGTGTGAGAACACCAAGCGCCTCACCAGGCGCCCAGCCCTAAGGGCAGTCATAATCACTAGTAAGTGTCTAGAGCCTGGGACGCACTTAGTTTCTGAGATCAGGAACTCCTCAGTGCTCTGCCTGGAGAGGTTGAGGGATTTTTATAGCTAGATGACCTTGGAAAAGTCACTTGCCCTCTCTGAGCCTCCCTGCCCACATCGGTGCCCAGCCAATGGTTCCTCCTCCGGACTCCTCTCCTCCTGGTAGGTGGGGGCCTCACCTGACTGGTTCTGGCCATGGACGTCAACGACCAAGCTGGCCTGAGAATCGCAGGTCAGCAGCAGCGAGGAGCTCATCTCTTCTGCTGTCCAGAGTCCTAGGAACACGAGCTGAGAGGAGGGAGCACAACGCGAGCTGAGTGGGTAGAGACAGCCTGAGGACCCTCACAGGCCAGGTGGGGACCCCAGCCAAGCTCTACAGCAGCACGTTCCTGTCCCCAGGCCCCGCAGGCCTGGCTCATCCAACACTCTCATGGGTGCTGAGGATGCAAGGGGTCGGACCCCACTGCAGCTTAGGATGGCAATGCCCACTCAAAGAACAGCTGCAGCCCAGATATTGGCTGAGAACATGCTCCCCGGGGGGCTCCCCATCACCTGGCCTCGAGTCCAGGATAGAGTGTAGATGAAGTCAGGGGCATGGGGTATCCAGTCCACTCAGTTGTGGGGTACAGAGCTGAGATCCTTTGCAGGAGGGGGACATCCTGGCCCCCTGAGCCCCAGGAGCCACCCCCTCCTCCCACCGCAGAGTAGACCAGGGCAGGGGCTGCTGAGTAATCTGAAACAGGAGTGTGTATGTGAAAGAAGCATTGGAGCCTGCTCGGAACACACTCTGTGGCTCTTGGAGGAGGGCCAGCCACGCAGGGCGAGTTCATGCCAAGTGACAGTGGCCACGGCATGGCCCATGTGGGTTCCTCCGCTGAGGCAGGAGGGCCCCATGAGGAAGGACCTGGGTGCCAAGTCTGAGGTCCTATTTTGCTGCTTGCTTGCCAGGTGACCTAGCAAGTCACCCACACTTTTGTCTGTGACCCAGATACGATAGTGATGATGATGATAGTCACTGTCACACCATCAGCATCACCTTTTTCATCCTTATCACAACAAGTGCTTCTTATGCATCTACTCAGGCGTTCGTGAGATTAACTCACTCAGTCCTCACAACCTCCCGTTATAGGTAGTACCATCATCCCCATTTTGCAGATTAAGAGCTGAGGGCATGGAGAAGTGAAGGAATTTGCCCAGGGCCACACAGCTGGCAAGCAGCGGCGGTGGGATCCAAACACTGGAAAAAGCGTGGTAAGAAAGGGGCCATCCTGCCTCTCTCTGGGACGTTGGGAGGATGAAACTAACAAATGTCCATGAACCCTTCAAAGGGGGCTGGCACGGGGTGGGCACTGGACAAGCAGGAGCTTTGATTCTGACCCAAGACTGCAGGGCAGAAAGACAGGTCATAAGCCAGACGCTAATCCAGGGCGCCCGTCCACACCAGCCCTGCGATTGGGAAGGCAGAGACTGCTCAGCAGACTTGGTTACAGCGATTACAAATGAAGCCTTTGTAAACTGTAAAGTGCTGGGGAAACTCAAGGCCTGGCCCTCCCCATCTGCACTGCACACAGCGGGTCCTCTGTACCCCGGGAACTGGACAGGGGGACAGAATTTGGAGGGAGGTCTTCCCCATCCACTCCTTACCTGGCTGAAAAATGGCAGGCCCAGCCTCTGAAGAGCGGGCACTGTGTGACTGGCATTGGCCACAATCTGTAGTGGGCTGTGCAGTGGCCAAGCCATCAGGGCTGCCAGGTCCACGCTGACACCACCGTCCCTGCCACGGAGGGCCACGTTGGCCTGGATATGGGACACCAGAGATAGAAAATGGCACAGGCTACTGAAGACAGGTTCACCTTCCTTCCTAGCCCAAGAACACACCACACTTCAGGAGGGGCCATGTCCTGTGGCCCTCAAACCCAACACAAGTGGGAAAGGACAGGGCTCCCATGGGGGGCTGGGTGGGGTCAACGCCTTTTGAGCCTCCTGGACATCATCTGTCATCATTTGTCCCTGAGGATCTAGGCCTGGGTGGCTCCTCCTTTCATTGAAGTTGAAGTTGTTGAAATGACACCTCCTCCAAGAAGCCTCCCCTGACTACCCCTCTGAAGTCCCTCCCAATTCTTTGCTGCCAGGCATCCTCCATCCATCTCCCTGGAGTGGGGTTCCCAGCACAACCCGAAATGACCTCACTCACTTACTAGGTTCCTGCTCCCCTACTGCCACTCCATGAGAATGCCAGCACCCCGGGGGTGGGGTTTCTGTCAGGACAGCTTCTGACACACAACAGGGGGTTAGTGAGTACTTTCCAAATGACTGAGGGAGGCTGCTTCTCTGTAGGAATTCTTGGCGATTCTCTGAGCAGCCTGCAGGTGAATCAGCATGAGGTCTGCTCTTGATAAATGGCCACTGCGAACTGATACCCACCTGCAGCCACCTGGCCCTGGCTGGAGGGTCCCATCCCTCCCATCACCCTCCACAGAAGAGCAGAGTCTGGCTCACAATAGGAGTTTCTTCTTTTTTTTTTTTTTTTTTTTTGTTGTTGTTGTTGTTGTTGTTGTTGTTTTTTTGAGACGGAGTTTCGCTCTTGTTACCCAGGCTGGAGTGCAATGGCGCGATCTCGGCTCACCGCAACCTCCGCCTCCTGGGTTCAGGCAATTCTCCTGCCTCAGCCTCCTGAGTAGCTGGGATTACAGGCACGCGCCACCATGCCCAGCTAATTTTTTGTATTTTTAGTAGAGACGGGGTTTCACTATGTTGACCGGGATGGTCTCGATCTCTTGACCTCGTGATCCACCCGCCTCGGCCTCCCAAAGTGCTGGGATTACAGGCTTGAGCCACCGCGCCCGGCCAGGAGTTTCTTCTTTTACTTAAATTCCCACTGCTACCCATAGAAACCCAGCGGGTCCAGGAGCCCCCCCCAAGCAAACAGATGGCGCCTACTCTATGTCAGATGCCAGGTTCCCATGGGGTGCAGCTCATGGCTCAGGCCCAAGTGACACTCAGCCAGGCTCCAGCACCTCCCATCTGGCCAGCAGGGTGGATAAGCCCCACAGCTCTGAGCCTCGACTTCCTTATCAATAAGGTGGGCACAGCCCACCCGCCTCAAGGGACAGTATCCAGAGTAAATGGGGTAACACATGGGAGAGGACCAGCTGTGGGGCATGCAGGAGGCCGGGGAAACCCTCCCTTCCTCATTCCACACTCAACCACGTGTACCTACTCCATGCAGGTCAAGAGGTGGGAGGGGACACAATTCCCACACCCGGGAGTGCCTGGCTGTCAGAGATACCAAGAATGTTAACAGGCAGAAAGTGTCCCCAAGAGGGGGTACATCAGACTGTGGACAGCCATGGGAGGAGGGAGAGGTCATTCCTGGCTGGGGGCGGCCACACCAGACATCCTGGGCCAGGAACTAGAGCGGCGTGAAAGTGTTCATCCAGAATGACCTCCCATCCCTCTGTCACTTGCCCCCAACAAATTCTGAGGTCAGCTCAGACTAGTAACAATTTCCTCGTGTGATCCAGTCCTCCGAACGTTCACCCCTCAGGAGGCTGAGGGCCAAAAATAAAGTTTTTGTTGTTTATTTTTTTGAGATGGAGTTTCACTCTGTCACCCAGCCTGGAGTGCAGTGGTGCGATCTTGGCTCGTTACAACCTCCACCTCCCAGGTTCAAGTGGTTCTCATGTCTCAACCTCCTGAGTAGCTAGGACTACAGGCATGCACCACCATGCCCAGCTAATTTTTTTTTTTGTAGAGACCGAGTTTGACTATGTTGGCCAGGCTAGTCTCGAACTCCTGACCTCAAATGATCCACATGCCTCAGCCTCCCAAAGTGCTAGAATTACAGCCATGAGCCATTGCACCAAGCCCCCAAAATAAAAAAAGTTTGAGGCCAACAGAAGATGCACTAGGGGACTAGGGAGACCCAAGCGTCCTGAATGGTCAAGAGCCAGGTCTCTCTAATCTATATTAGCTCTGACCCCATACTGTCCCTTGAGGCGGGTGGGCTGTGCCCACCTTAATGATAAGGAAGCTGAGGCTCAGAGCTGTGGGGCTTACCCACCCTGCTGGCCAGATGGGAGTTGCTGGAGCCTGGCTGAGTGTCACTTGGGCCTGAGCTATGAGCTGCAGCCCCAGGGAACCTGGCGTCTGACATAGAGTAGGCGCCATCTGTTTGCTTGGGGGTTCAATCCTTGCTCCATCATTACCAGCTGTGTGGCCTGGGCCAGGCGACTTAACCTCTCTGAGCTTTCATTCCTCATCTGCAAAATGGGAATGGCATTTCTAATCTCACATGCTCATTCATGCACGTTCAAGACCTACTATGTGCCCTGCGGCAAAGCAGACAAAAATCATCCCTGCCCTCATGGAGCACACATTCTGGCGATTCTAGTGTAGAGAAAATGAGATTGCCCCTCTAGTGTAGAGAAAATTAGTATGCTACATGGTGTGTTCAAATAACAGAACTGGGGAGAGGGTGGGAAGAGATGGGGAGGTGGAAAAAGGGCTTCCCTGAGATGCCATTGGAAAAACACCTGAGGGAAGCGAGGGAGCCAGGCAGGTGTGTGGGAGAGAGGCATTCCAGGCAGCAGATTCAGCCTGTGCCAAGGTCCTGGGGCAGCAGCAAACCTGGCGTATTAAAGAATAGAAAGGAGTGGAACAGGTGGGGTTGGGGGTTGGGAGACGAGGTCAGTTGGGGGAAGAGTGTGGGTTCTGCCAGCTTGCAGGCCCCTCTAAGAGCTGTGATGTTCCCCTGTGTGACGGGGACAGCTGTACTCTACTGAGCTCTCATGTGTGCACAGCTTGCCTGGCGTGTAGGTAGTAAGTGCCCAGCCAATGCTGGCTCCTTTTATTGCTTTTATTTTCCCCCCATCATGGTCTGAACCATGAACCCCAAAAAGGGATAATGAAGTCCCACTCCCCTCACCCTCAGTCCTATGAATATGATCTTATTTAGAAATAGGGTCTTGGCTAGGCGCGGTGGCTCACAACTCTCACCCCAGTGCTTTGGAAGGCTGAGGTAGGTGGATCACAAGGTCAGGAGTTTGAGGCCAGCCTGGCCAACATGGCGAAACCCCGTCTCTACTAAAAATACAAAAATTAGCCACGCATGGTGGTGCAAGCCTGTAATCCCAGCTACTGAGGAGGCTGACACAGGAGAATTACTTGAACATGGGAGGCAGAGGTTGCAGTGAGCCAAGATCACACCACCACACTCCAGCCTGGGTGACAGAGTGAGATTCTGTCTTAAATAAATAAATGAGTAAGTAAGTAAGTAAGTAAATCGTCTTTACAGATGGAATAAGTGAAAATAACTTCACATTCAAGACAGACGGGTGTTCAATCCACTGTGGATTGTTTTATTTTGAGACAGGGTCTCATTCTGTCACCCAGGCTGGAGCACAGTGTTGCAATCGTAGCTCACTGCAGCCTCGACCTTCTGGCTCAAGTGATTCTCCTGCCTCAGCCTCCTGAGTAGCTGGGACCACACACACGTGCCACCACATCCGGCTAAGATTCCTGTGTTTTAAGCCATTCAGTGTGGGGGACTTGGTTGCAGAAGTCCTAGGAAACTAATCTGTCTGCCTTGGGAGTGAGGCCATTCATGGGCAAGGCTGTCCTCGTTGTCCCAGAGCCCAGGGCCACCGTGGGCTTGATGGGGTGCCATCTGGGTCCAGGCCTGAGGCTGCTGGCTGGCCCAGGCATGGAAGAAGCTAGCTCCCCAGTCCCAGGGCTGTGGGCTGAGTGCCTTACCATGTATCTGCAGCTCTGCGAGCAGGGAGACCTCATCTGGGAATCCAGCCCACAAGAAGGCCTCACTGTTATGCCGGCTTTGGCCAGAGAGCTCCAGGTGCCCATCATGGTAACAGCAGCTCAGAGTAGTTGAGCGACGTGGGTCCCATCAGGATGCGTCCAGAATGCTCAAAGCCCGAGCTACCGTTGTGAACGTTTGTGAAGACCTGGAATGCCACCAAGGAGATGCTGGGCTGCCCTGTGCAGAGAGACCTGGCACTGGCTCCCACACACCCTGGGGTTATCATTGCCATCCGTGTCCCTGTGGTGGGAGGACCTCAGACCCTCTTGAAGGAGCAGGTTTGATGACTAATGCAGTTACTCCAGCTAATTACACGTGCGCCAAGGAACCCACAGAGAAAATACAGAGAACCAATCGGGAGGTGGGGCAGGCAGGGGAGAGGGGGCCTGGGGAGGATGGCTAGATCAAAACTTTGGGAAGAGGAAGATGTCCTGGCTGATGCGAAACAAGTCAGCAAACTACAGCCTACACCTTTTGTTGTAGTTAAAGTTTTACTAGAACATAACCCTGCCTGTTTGTCACAGGTGTGTGAACCAGAGCAACTCCATCTTGAATAGGGGCTGGGTACAATGAGGCTGAGACCTACTGGGCTGTGTTCCCAGAGAGTTAGGCATTCTAAGTCACAGGATGAGACAGGAGGTCACACAAGATACAGGTCATGGCCAGGCATGGTGGCTCATGCTTCTAATCCCAGCACTTTGGGAGACTGAGGTGAATGGATCCCCTGAGGTTAGGAGTTCAAGACCAGCCTGGGCAACATGGTGAAATGCCATCTCTACTAAAAGTACACACACACAAAAATGACCTAGGCCTGGTGACACCTGCCTGTAATCCTAGCTACTCAGGAGGCTGAGGTGGGAGGACTGCTTCAACTAGGGAGGTGGAGGTTGCAGTGAGCTGACATTGCGCCGCTGCACTCCAGCCTGGGGAACAGAGCAAGACCCTGTCTTCAAAAATAAAAAAGTAAAAAGAAATTCAGGTGCAGGTGTAGAGTTCATTAGCACGAGCAGAGGTGCTGTAGTGGTGGAGAAGGTGGTCAGGAAAGGCCTCTCTGTGAAGGTGATAGACATGAGGGCTGAGCCGGGGGACTCCTGGGGAGAGCAGCCCTGGAGGGCTCTAGGTGTTGGTGCCATTTGTGGTTCTTTTGTTTTGTTTTGCTTCATTTTGTTTTCGAGACACAGTCTTGCTCTGTCACCCAGGCTGGAGTGAAGTGGCACAATCTTGGCTCACTGTGATCACCACCACCTGGGTTCAAGCCACCTCAGCCTCCCAAAGAGCTGGGATAACAGGCGTGAGTCACTGTACCTGGCCTCTGCATCAACATGTTTAAATTCTCCTGACAGCTGTGCTTTAGGAAGAGTGTTCTGACAGCCATTGGAAATAAATGACAGAATGGCAGGACAAGGATCATGTCAGTGACAGGGTGGCTGTGGACATCTGCTGGCCAGCAGCAGGGAAGCCACTGAGACCCCGGATTCTACCTCTGCAGCCTGCCTGCACGTGAATCCTCCTCCCCACATCAGTAGAAGCCTGAAACTCTCAGAACAGCAGACCTCATCAGCCACTGCCTCCTTCACCAGAATGATGTGATTAATTCATTCACGCAGAAGACAGCAGGAACCCCGAGAGAACAGGATTCAAAATGTGTGGGTTTTGATGGAGAGGGCGGTAGGATCCGGGAGGCTTCACCTACCTCACCTCCTGACCCCCCCACTTCTTCCCCAGTCCTGCTTGGCATAGAGACTAGAGTGACATCAACAGAAAGGTAGACGCTTGGAAGGACACCAGCTACACGGAGAAGAGAAGGCCAGAGGTCTGCAAAGCTCCCAGCTCCTGGCTTCGGATGCCCAGGACTCTGTCCAGAAAGGCTCCCTCCCAGCCATGGAACTTGATGGTTCTCGAGTTCCTGAGGATGGAGCTGGTGAGCCGGGCCCGAACCTTCTGCCTCATTTGGTCTCCTGGGATTGGGGGGAAGAGAGAGATGAAGATATGGCTGGTCCAGAATTCTCCCCTACACCCTGACAGTCACCCCGCAGCAAATGCCACTGATCTCACCAAGTGCGTCCCAAAGCTGCCTGCCGCTCCGCATCTCTGACCCTCAGTCCTGATCCATCCACCATCATTCTCTGCCTGGACTCCTGCAGGAGCTGACCTGGGACCACCAACCCGGGGAGGCAGCTTCTGAAGCCCGGAGAACAGAGGCTGCCCCTGAGCCCACCTGGGTATGGCGCCATCAGGAAGGCTGCCTGGAGGTGGGTAATGCCTGAGTTACATCTTTTTTTTCTTCCTTTTACATTTTTGGTGGAGTTGGGGAGGGTTCTCACTATGTTGCCCAGGCTGGCCTCAAGCTCTTGGGCTTAAGTGATCCTCTGCCCCCGGCCTCCTAAAGTGCTGGGATTACAGGCGTGAGCCACTGTGCCTGGCCGTGGGTTTTCTTGAACCAAAGCATATTTTTTGTCATGTTTAACAGAATTGTGCCCCAGCCCTGTACTTTCCTTGATTCATTCTCCTTTGAATAGCGAACCTCTCAAAAGCTGTAATGAACATGCAAGAGCTGCTGCCCGGGTGGGCTGGGTGGTGGCAGGGGCACTGGGGTCCCAGCAGTTGGCATCCCTTTTCCCAGGATGTACACATGGCCTCATGTACCTGTCGTTTTATCTCCTAGGTCAGCTCGTCGACACTGTCTGGGTGAAAAAAGGAGACCAGATCTTGTTTTCATCCATGTTTGAAGCCAATATCACCATCCACAACATTGCTGTCAGTGCGTGCCCAAGCCACCGGTAGCCTAGAGATATTTAGACCTGGTTTATTAACCCTACACCTGCCAGACCCAACCCAGCCAAAACATGAAATCGACCGGGTGCCGTGACCCCTATCTGTAATCCCAGCACTTTGGGAGGCCAAGGCGGGTGGATCTCCTGAGGTCAGCAGTTTGAGACCAGCCTGGCCAACATGGTAAAACCCTATCTCTACCAAAAATATAAAAATGAGCAGGGTGTGGTGGTGCACACCTATAATCTCAGCTACTTGGGAGACTGAGGTGGGAGAATCACTTCAACATGGGAGGTGGAGGTTGCAGTGAGCCGAGATTGAACCACTGTACTCCAGCCTGGGCAGAGTGAGAGACTCCATCTCAAAAAACAACAGTAACAACAACGAAGACACAAAATCAAACACCCCTGCCCTTTTTTTTTTTTAAGAGATAGATAGGGACTTCCTGTGTTGTCCATGCTACAGTGCAGTGGTACAATCACAGCTCACTGCAGCCTCTTACTCCCAGGCTCAAGCAGTCCTCCCACCTCAGCCTCCTGAGTAGCTGGGATTACAGGTACATGCTACCAGGCCCAACTAATATGTGTGTGTGTGTGTGTGTGTGTGGAGATGGGGTCTCACCATGTTGGCCAGGCTGGCCTCAAACTCTGGGCTTCAAGTGATCCTCCCATCTCAGCCTTCCAAAGTGCTGGGATTACAGGCATGAGCCTCTGTTCCTGGCCAAAACCTGATTACACATTGATGAATGATCGAGGGCATGAGCTTCTGTGTCCTTTAACAATGAAATGGATTATTCTTTAGATATAACTTTGCTGAGGATGCTGTAACAGAGTGCCACAAACTACGTGGCTTAGAACAAGACAAATTTGTTGTCTCAGGCCAGATGCCTTGGCTCATGTCTGTAATCCCTGTACTTTGGGAGCATGAGAGGATCTCCTGAGGTCAGGAGTTCAAGACCAGCCAGGCCAATAGGATGAAACCCCGTTTCTACTGAAAAAATATAAAGCCGGGAGTGGTGGCTCACACCTGTAATCCTAGCATTTTGGGAGGCTGAGGTAGGCAAATCATGAGGTCAGGAGTTCAAGACCAGCGTGGCCAACATTGTGACACCCTGTCTCTACTAAAAATACAAAAATTAGCTGGGTGTGGTGGCGCACGTCTGTAATCCTAGCTACTCAGGAGAATGAGGCAGAAGAACTGCTTGAACCCAGAAGGTGGAGGTTGCAGTAAGCTGAGATCGTACCACTTTACTCTAGACTGGGGGACAGAGCAAGAATCCATCTCAGGAAAGAAAAAAAAAATATATATATATATATATATAGCCAGGCATGGTTGCATGTGCCTGTGTTCCCAAGCTACTCAGGAGGCTGAGGTGGGAGGACTGTTTGAGCCAGGGAGAATGAGGCTGCAGTGAGCCGAGATCGTGCCACTGCACTCCAGCCTGGGTGACAGAGTGAGACTCTGTCTTAATAAATCAATAAATAAAATAAAAAGTTGTTGTCTCCTAGTTGGGAAGCCGGAAGTGTAAAGTCAGGTGTCTGCAGGCCAGGCTCTCTCTGGAGGCTCTGGGGAAAAATCTGTCCCAGCCTCTCTCCTGGCTCAGGCATCCCTTGACTTATGGTGGCCATTGTCCCTCTATGCACGTCTGTCTCTGTGTGCAAACTTACCTTTGGGCAGGCACAGTGGCTCACACCTATCATCCCAGCACTTTGGGAGGCTGAAGCAGGATTGCTTGAGCCCAAGTTCAAGACCAGCCTGGGAAACATAGTGAGTTACTGTCTTTACATAAAATACAGAAAATTATCTGGGCATAGTGGAACACACCTGTAGTCCCAGCTACTCAGGAAGCTGAGGTGGGAGGATCATTTGAACCCAGTAGGTTGAGGCTGCATTGAGACATGATCACACCACTACAATCCAGCCTGGGTAACAGAACAAGACTGTCCCAAGAAAAAAATATTTTATTCTTTCTTTTTCTTTTACTGGCAACAAATTTCCCTTTTAGTAAGAACACCAGTTATATGGGATAAGGGCCCCACCTTCATGATGCATTTTAACTTGACGACCTCTGTAATAACCCAGTCTCTAGATAAGGTCATGCCTGGAATCCCAGCACTTTGGAAGGCTGAGGTGAAAGGATCACTTAAGGCCAGGAGTTCAAGACCAGCCTGGGCAAAAGAGTGAGAGACTTCACCTCTACAAAAACAATTTTAAAAAATATTAGCTGGGTGTAGGGGTATGTACCTGTAGTCCCGGCTCCTTGGGAGGCAGGAGCACAGAGCGAGCCCAGGAGGTCGAGGCTGCAGTCATCTGTGATTGTGCCACTGCACACCAGCTGGGCAACAGCAGGACCTAGTCTGTCTCAAGAGACAGAAAAAAAAAGGTTTGCTGATCCAATGTGGGGTAATTTTTAAAAACTTGAACTCTGTATTTTTTCATATTGCTTAGCTTTTCCACATGAACTCTGTGATTATAACCAGAAAATTGTAGTCACATTACTTTTTTTTTTGTTTTTTGAGATGGAGTTCTGATCTTGTTGCCCAGGCTGGAGTGCAGTGGCACGATCTCTGCTCACTGCAACCTCTGCCTCCTGGGTTAAGCGATTCTCCTGCCTCGGCCTCCTGAATAGCTGGGACTACAGGCAAATGCCACCACGCCTCGTTCATTTTTGTATTTTTAGTAGAGGGGGGATTCACCTTGTTGGTCAGGCTGGTCTCGAACTTCTGGCTTCGAGGGATCTGCCTGCCTCAGCCTCTCAAAGTGCTGGAATTGCAGGCATCAGCCACAGTACCCGGCCATACTTACCTTTTTGTCCGCAGAAATGACCAGCATTTCAATTTTTGTTTGTCTTGTTTTGTTTTTCTTAGATGAAAACAAACTGGCAGTTATAATTGGGGAGGACAATTTGCATTATGGGAACCTGGGAGTCGTGCTGAGTTCTGTAATCAAAGTTGGTAAAAAGAAACTGGGGTTATGGGGTGGGGGCAGTGGGCACACACCTGTAATCCCAGCACTTTGGGAGGCTGAGGTGGGTGGATCACCTGACGTCAGGAGTTTGAGACCAGCCTGGCCAACATGGTGAAACCTCGTCTCTACTGAAAATACAAAAATTAGCCAGGCCTAGTGGTGGATGCCTGTAATCCCAGTTACTCATGAGACTGAGTAGGAGAATCGCTTGAGCCTGGGAGGGGGAATGAGACTCTGTTTCAAAAAAAAAAAAAAAAAATTCATCCTGGGATGCAAGGCTGGTTCAACAGGCACAAGTATATAAACATAATTCACCACATAAACAGACCAAAGACAAAAACCACATGATTATCTCCATAGATGAAGAGAAGGCAAAACTCTCAGTAAACTAGGTGTTGACGGAACGTATCTCAAAGTAATAAATGCTATTTACAACAAACCCACAGCCAATATCATACTGAATGGGCAAAAACTGGAAACATTCCCTTCAAAATCTGGCACTAAACAAGGATGCCCTCTCTCAACACTCCTATTCCATATAGTATTGGAATTTCTAGCCAGAGCAATCAGGCAAGAAAAAGAAATAAAGCGTATTCAACTAGGAAAGTAGGAAGTCAAATTGTCTCTATTGGCAGATGACATGATTGTATGTTTAGACCCCATCATCTCAGCCCAAAATCTCCTGAAACTGATAAGCAATTTCAGCAAAGTCTCAGGATACAAAATCAATGTGCAAAAGTCACAAGCATTCCTATACACCAGTAACAGACTTAAAGAGAGCCAAATCAAGAATTAATACCATTCACAATTGCTACAAAGAGAATAAAATACCTAGGGATACAACTAACAAGGAACGTAAAGGACCTCTTCAAGGAGAACTACAAGCCACTGCTCAACGAAATAAGAGAGGACACAAACAGATGGAGAAACATTCCATGTTCATGGTTAGGAAGAATCAACATCGTGAAAATGGACACACTGCCCAAAGTAATTTACAGATTCAATGCTATTCCTATCAAGATACGAATGGCCTTCTTCACAGAACTGGGAAAAAAAACACCTTAAACTTCATATGGAACCAAAAGCGAGCCCACATAGCCAAGTCAAATCTAGACAAAAAGAACGAAGCTGAAGGCATCACACTACCTGACTTCAAACTACACTCCAAGGCTACAGTAATCGAAATAGCATGCTACTGGTACCAAAACAGAGATATAGACCAATGGAACAGAACAGGGGACTCAGAGGCAATGCCACACATCTACAACCATCTGATCTTTGACAAACCTCACAAAAACAAGCAATGGGAAAAGGATTCCCTGTTTAATGAATGGTGCCGAGAAAACTGGCTAGTCCTGTGCAGAAAGCAGAAACTGGACCCTTTCCTGCCACCCGACACTGAAATTAACTCCAGATGGATTAAAGACTTAAACATAAGACCTAACACCATAAAAACCCTAGAAGAAAATCTAGGCAAAACCATCCAGGACATAGGCATAGGCAAGCACTTCATGACCAAAACACCAAAAGCATTGGCAATGAAAGCCAAAATAGACAAATGGGACCTAATCAAACTCCACAGCTTCTGCATGGCAAAAGAAACAGTCATTAGAGTGAATCGGCAACCAACAGAATGGGAAAAAAATTTTGCTATCTACCCATCTGACGAAGGGCTAATAACCAGAATCTACAAAGAACTAAAACAGATTTACAAGAAAAAAACCAACAAGCCTATTCAAAAGTGAGTGAAGGATATGAACAGACACTTTACAAAAGACATACATGAAGCCAACAAACATATGAAAAAATCCTCATCACTGGTCATTAGAGAAATGTAAATCAAAACCACATTGAGATACCATCTCACACCGGTTAGCATGGCGATCATTAAAAAACCTGGAGACAACAGATGCTGGAGAGGATGTGGAAAATGAGGAACACTTTTACATTGTTGGTGGGAGTGTAAATTAATTCAACCATTGTGGAAGACAGTGTGGCAATTCCTCCAGGACCTAGAAATGGAAATTCTATTTGACCCAGCAATCCCATTACTGGGTATATATCCAAAGGATTATAAATCTTTCTATTATAAGGACACATGCACACAAATGTTCATTTTGGCACTGTTTACAATAGCCAAGACTTGGAACCATCCCAAATGCCCATCGATGATGGACAGAGAAAATGTGGCCCATATACACCATGGAATACTAGGCGGCCATCAAAAATGATGAGTTTGTGTCCTTTGTAGGGCCATGGATGAACTTGGAAACCATCATTCTCAGCAAACTGACACAAGAACAGGAAATCAAACACCTCATGTTCTCACTCATAGGGGAGTGTTGAACAATGAGAACACATGGGCACAGGGAGGGGAGCATCACACTCTGGGGTCTGTAGGGGAAAACTAGGGGCGGGACAGCAGTGGGTGGGGAGTTGAGGAGCATTAACATGGGGAGAAATGTCAGATATAGGTGAAGGGGAGGAATGTAGCAAACCACTTTGCCATGTATGTACCTATGCAACAATCTTGCATGTTCTTCACATGTACCCTAAATCCTAAAATGCAGTTAAATAAATAAATAAATATATATGTATGTATATGGAAAGTTCCCTTTCTTCCTCTTTCTCCCAAACAAAAAGAAAGAAAGAAAGAAAAAACAAAGAAAAATTGGGGTCATTAATCAGTTGGTAAGGAATAATGGTCTTGTTCACAAACTTGAGATCCTTTTTTGCAGGCTAGACATCACTCCAGTTAGTAGAATAATAACAGTAACAACAGCAGCCAAAAGGGAAGAGTATTTAAAATGCAGGAGGTGCTGGTCTAGGCACATTCGTGGGTAACATTATTTAGCCTTGAGCATCATCTTAGGAGAACATCCTCATATGATTCCTTTCTGACAGGCGGAAAAACTGAGGCACAGAGACCTACGTCATCTGTCCGGACTCAAAGTGGTATTAAGTTGTGACGCAGGTGTCACCTGACATTGTCTTGTGCACTATGCCTATCTAATTATTACTATTAGTTTTGAGATGGAGTTTCCTTCTCGTTGTCCATGCTGGAGTGCAATCTCAGCTCACTGCAACCTCTGCTTCCCAGTTTGAAGCAATTCTCCTGCATCAGCCTCCCAAGTAGCTGGGATTACAGGCACACACCACCATGCTTGGCTAATTTTGTGTTTGTAGTACAGATGGGGTTTCTGCATGTTGGTCAGGCTGGTCTTCAACTCCTGACCTCAGGTGATCCATTCACCTCGGCCTCCCAAAATGCTGAGATTACAGGGATGAGCCACCACACGAGGTTTTTTGTTTGTTTGTTTGTATTTGAGATGGAGTCCTGCTCTGTCTCCCAGGCTGGAGTGCTGTGGGATAATCTCGGCTCACTACAACCTCCCCCTCCTGGGTTCAAGCAATTATCCTGCCTCAGCTTCCCAAATAGCTGAGATTGTAGGCATGTGCCACCACATTGGGCTAATTTTTGTAGTTTTAGTGGAGTCAGGGTTTCACCATGTTGGCCAGGCTGGTCTTGAACTCCTGACCTCAGGTGATCCACCCACCTCAGCCTCCCAAAGTGCTGGGATTACAGTTATGACCACCTCACCTGGCCACTATGCCTCTCTCGTATTTCTAAAAGGAGAGGGAAAAGAAATAATTGTATTTCCCTCCTCACAGTAACTCCATGAAGGAGATAATATCATTTACCTTTTACAAATGCAAAAACGAAAGCTCCACCTTTTTTTTCCTGAGACGGCGTCTCACTTTGAAGCCCAAGCTTCAGTGCAGTGGCATGATCTTGGCTCACTGCAGTCTTGACCTCCAGGACTCAAGCGATCCTCCCACTTTAGCCTCTCAAGTAGCTGGGACTACAAGGGACACTGCCACACCTGGAAAATGGTTTGAAATTTTTTGTAAAGATGGGGTCTTGCTATGTTGCCCAGGCTTGTCTCAAACTCCTGGGCTCAAGCAATCCTCCCACATCAACCTCCCAAAGTGCTGGGATTACAGGCGTGGTCGCTCCAGCTTCTTTTTCCCCAAGGCCACATTAAGTTGTTAGTGGCTGAGTCAAAAGAGTCCTGGGGTCTGCTGACTCCTACTTCAGTATTTTTCCAGCTAGACTACAGCCACTGTCATTCCTGGAAGTTGTCTGACAGTGGACTGAGATGGATTATTTGGGTGCGTAGCACAAACAGAGGAACATCTCTTAGGAGATGAACCCTGATGTTCTGATGGGGCCAGCATGTATTCTGGGAAAAGGTTCCATAGCTCTCATCCATGACCAGTGAATAAGAATTAGGTACCAGGCGTGGTGGCTCGCACCTGGATTCCCAGCACTTTGGGAGGCTGAGGTGGATGGATCACTAGGGTCAGTTCAAGACCAGCATGGCCAATATGGTGAAACCCTGTCTCTACTAAAAATATAAAAATTAGCTGGGCGTGG
Source organism: Saimiri boliviensis (assembly GCF_048565385.1). Classification (NCBI taxonomy): domain Eukaryota; kingdom Metazoa; phylum Chordata; class Mammalia; order Primates; family Cebidae; genus Saimiri; species Saimiri boliviensis. The sequence continues at coordinate 133,313,556 of NC_133453.1, read as the reverse complement.
TGGCGGGTGCCTGTAATTCCAGCTACTCAGTAGGCTGAGGCAGCAGAATCGCTTGAACCCAGGAGGCAGAGATTGCAGCGAGGCGACATTGTGCCACTGCACTCCAGCCTGGGTGACAAAACAACACTCAGTCAAAAAAAAAAGAAAATGCTGGGCATTGGCCAGGTGCAGTGCGGTGGCACACATCTATAATCCCGGCACTTGGGGAGGCTGTGGCAGGCAGATCACTTGAAGTCAGGAGTTCCAGACCAGCCTAAGCGACACGGTGAAAGCCCATCTCTACTAAAAATATGAAAATTAGCTGGGTGTGGTGGCAGGTGTCTATAATTCCACCTACACAGAGTGCTGAGGCAGGAGAATTGCATCAACCTGGGAGGCGGAGTTTGCAATGAGCTGAGATCATGCCACTGTACTCCAGCCTGAGTGACAGAGAGAGACTTCATCTCAAAAAAGAAAAAAAAGTTGGGTGTGGTCTCAGCTACTCAGGAAGCTGAGGTGGGCAGATCACTTGAGCCCAGGAATTTGAGGCTTCAGGGAGCTATGGTGGAGTCACTGCACTCCAGCCTGGGCGACAAAATGGGACCCCTATTTCTAAAAAAAAACTAATTTAAAAAATTAACAGAATAAGAGAGACAAGAGGATAGTATTCATTCCCAATAAGAGATCAATCACATCACCCACTGAATCTTGCCAACATGATCAAACTCTAATCTAATGGGGTGAGCATAAATCCAGCTGCAAACATGCCACAAATACAAAAGACAGAGAATGGGTTCACCTGCACCACGGAAATCCAGACTTTGAGAAATGCTACAGGCCCAACAGTGTGGAGTCTTCCAAAATCCATAGAAAGGAAAAGAGAGAGGCCAGGCAAGGTGGTTCAGGCCTGTAATCCCAGCACATTGGGAGGCCAAGGTGGGCAGATCACAAGGTCAGGAGTTTGAGACCAGCCTGACCAACATGGAGAAACCTCATCTCTACCAAAAATACAAAAATTAGCCAGGTGTTGTAGCACACGCCTGTAATTCCAGCTATTCAGGAGGCTGAAGCAAGAGAATCACTTGAATCTGGGAGTTGGAGGTTGCAGTGGACTGAGATTCTGCCATTGCACTCTGGCCTGGATGACAGAGCAAGACTCTGTCTAAAAAAAAAAAAAAAAAAAAAAAAAAAGGGATAGAGGAGAAACTTGCAGATTGTGTCTTTTTTTTAAATTTTAGTTTTTGGCCGGGCACGGTTGTTCACACCCGTGATTCCAATCTTTGCACTTTGAGAGACTGAGGTGGGCAGATCACCTGAGGTCAGGAGTTTGAGGACAGCCAGGCCAACATGGTGAAACCCTGGCTCTATTAAAAGTACAAAAATTAGCTGGGCACGGTCCCATGTGCCTGTAATCTCAGCTACTTGGGAGGATGAGGCATACGAATGGCTTGAACCCAGGAGGCAAAGGTTGCAGTGAGCTGAGATCACACCACTGCACTGCAGCCTGGGTTTAGCAAAAAAAAAAAGAAAATTAGGTTTTGTAGAGACAGGAGTCTCCCTGTGTTGTCCAGGTTGATCTCAAACCTCTGAACTTAAATGATCCTATCACATCAGGATTACAGGTGTGAGCCCTCACCCAGCCAAAAAACTTGGAGATTGAAAGAGGCTTAAGCCGGGCGTGGTGGCTCAAGCCTGTAATCCCAGCACTTTGGGAGGCCGAGGCGGGTGGATCACAAGGTCGAGAGATCGAGACCAACCTGGTCAACATGGTGAAACCCCGTCTCTACTAAAAATACAAAAAATTAGCTGGGCATGGTGGCGCGTGCCTATAATCCCAGCTACTCAGGAGGCTGAGGCAGGAGAATTGCCTGAACCCAGGAGGCGGAGGTTGCGGTGAGCCGAGATCGCGCCATTGCACTCCAGCCTGGGTAACAAGAGCGAAACTCCGTCTCAAAAAAATAAAAGAAAGAGGCTTAAAAGACATAACAATGCTGGGGAACAGTTATGGGCTAGAGATGCACACTAGGGTGGCTCTACTCTAAAGACACAGAAAGAGGCCAGGTGTGGTGGGTCACACCTGTAACACCAAACACTTTGGGAGGCCAAGAAGGGACGATCGCTTGTGCCCAGGAGTTTGGGACCAGCCTGGCAACATAGTAAGACCCTGTCTCTACAACGTTTTTTTAATTAGCCAGGAATAGGGGTGCGCAACTATAGTACCGGCTAATCAGGAGGCTAAGGGGAGACGATCACTTGAGCCCAAGAGGTCAAGGCTGCAGTGAGCCACGATCACACCACTGCACTCCAGCCTGGGTGACTGAGCAAGAACCTGCCGCAAAAAAAAAAAAAAAAGAGAGGAACCAAAAGAAGCAATTACTGTGAATATCAGGGTTGCGGAACACTTCTGGAGAGAAGGGAGGGGCTGGCATTGTGCCCATCTCCAGCCCCTTCTGGAAGTACAGAGTCTAGTGGGGAAGACAGCAGCACAAGTGGAGATTCAGGCCGCAGCACCAGGAAGTTCCCTTCCACCTTCCTGCCTCCTTGCCCTTTCCTTTGGGGAACGGGAGCATGATTTTCTTTCTTCTTCGCCTTTCTAACTAGACAGAGTTTCTGATGGGAGAATTCATATACAGAATGCATAGCATCAACATCAACAGCCAGCTGGAATTGACGGCTTTGTCGATACCCCAGCCAGGCACACCCCTGATTCCTCTGCTAAGTACATCTGGATGTTGCTGCTGTCCAAGATTCTCAGCCACATGCTCGGTGTCCACTCCCAGATTCTGGAAATCCCCTGGCATCCCCCCCAAAAGGAGAGACGCTCACTCACAATTCTGCATAGAAATTGTCTCTATGTGTCTTTTTTTTTTTTTTTTTTTTTTGAGACAGAGTCACTCTGTTGATCAGACTGCAGTCCAATGGTGTGATCTCGGCTCACTGCAACCTCCACCTCACAGGTTCAAACAGTTCTCCTGCCTCAGCCTCCCAAGCAGCTGGAGTTACAGGCACCTGCAACGACACCTGGCTAATTTTGTATTTTTAGTGGAGACGGGGTTTCACCATATTGGTCAGGCTGGTCTTGAACTCCTGGTCTCAAGTGATCTGCTCACCTAGGCCTCCTAAAATGCTGGAATTACAGGCATGAGCCACCATGCCTGGCCATTTCTGTGTCACCCCTAGGCCAGCCTCTGCATGTTTGGGCTTGATGACGCTGTGGCTGTCCAGCTGGCTGCCTGTCATCTTTAGTCTCTGTGTCTCCTTGATCCTTCTCAGCTGCCCATACATTCATTTTTCTTTCTTTTTTCTTGAGATGGAGTTTTGCTCTGTCACCCAGGCTGGAGTGCAGTGGCGTGATCTTGGCTCATTGCAACCTCTCCCTCCCATGTTTGAGCAATTTTCCTGCCTTAGCCTCCCAAGTAGCTGAGACTACAGACATGTGCCACCACGCTGGGCTAATTTTTGTACTTTTAGGAAGATAGGGTTTCATCATATCGGTCAGGCTGGTCTCAAACTCCCGACCTCAGGTGATCCACCCACCTCAACCTCCCAAAGTGCTGGGATTACAGGCATAAACCACAGTGCCCGGCCTCAGTTTTTAAACTCAGCCTGAGTGGGCTTCTACTAGCAGCTAAGAGTTCTGACCCCTACGGCCTTCTCCCACCCAGCAGGAGGTGTTTGGATGTTTCTGGATCTAAAATCCAAGTGTCTTTTTTTTTCGTTGCTGCTCGAGTTCCAGGTCTGGTTTTCACTGCTCTGTGACCTCAACCTCAACCTCTGTGGCCTGTGACGTGCAGGGATTGGGATATCCACACCTAAGTCGCTAGGACCCCCCTGGAAGCCTAGAAATGGCCAGAAAAACTGGGGAAAACACAGGCTCTTTCATTTGCTGAATGTTTGACGAAAAGTTATTTTTGGGCCTAAAACAGGCGTTACTAGGGAGTTTGTCTGAAATTCTGAAACTCAGACTTTATTCCAGATGTTTTTTAATACACCAGTTTGACGACAACCAGGAAGATCAAGCTCTGGGAGAGATGCCATTGGGAATGTGGGGCCAATCTCACCTGCAGACAAACTCCAGGAAAGAACCACCCACCCAACAACCTGACTCAACCCGAGAGCCTAGCAACGCCCTCTACAGGCCAAAAAAGATATAGCTCCAACCTCAACAGAAAAAATGTCCACTCAGAGACTCCTCCTGAAATCACCAACTTCAAAGATCAAAGGGAGATAAATCTATGAAGACAGGAAAAAAGCAGTGCAAAAAGGATTTAACCATCAAAGAACAGAACACCTCTTCTCCTCCCACAGATCACAACTCCTCACCATCAAGGGAACAAAAAAGACAGAATTAATTTTAATGAATTGACAGAATCAGGCTTTAGAAGGTGTGTAATAAAAAACTTCTCTGAGTTAAAAAATTATGTTCTAGCCCAATGCAAAGAAACTAAGAACCTTGAAAAAAGACGAAATGCTAACTAGAATAACCAGCTTGGAGAAGAACATAAACGACTTGAGGGAGCTGAAAAACACAGCACAAGAACTTGTGTTGAAAACAAGTTTCAACAGCTGAATCAAGCAGAAGAAAGGATATCAGTGATAGGAAGATCAAATCAGTGAAATAAAACAAGAAGGCAAGATTAGAGAAAAAAAAAATGAAAAAAAAGAACAAAGCCTCCAAGACCTAATCTACGCTTGATCAGCGTACCTGAATGTGATGGGAAGAATGAATCCAAGTTGGAAAACACTCTTTAAGATATTATCAGCTGGGCGCGGTGGCTCAAGCCTGTAATCCCAGCACTTTGGGTGGATCACAAGGTCGAGAGATCGAGACCAACCTGGTCAACATGGTGAAACCCCGTCTCTACTAAAAACACAAAAAATTAGCTGGGCATGGTGGCGCGTGCCTGTAATCCCAGCTACTCAGGAGGCTGAGGCAGGAGAATTGCCTGAACCCAGGAGGCGGAGGTTGCGGTGAGCCGAGATCGTGCCATTGCACTCCAGCCTGGGTAACAAGAGCGACACTCTGTCTCAAAAAAAAAAAAAAAAGAAATCATAAAGCAGAAAATATACCACATCTGTCTGTAGTATTCCTGGGATTTTGGAACTAAATCCCTTTGTCACCAATACTCCCCACACATTTCATATATAATCCAAATAAGAACCAAAACCATTTTAAATTTAGTCAAATTAAAAATTCTGCCCATGGCCCCTCAAAAAAAAAAAAAATAAAAAAAAAAAATAAAATAAAATCCAAGTGTCTAAGACTACCAGTAGCTCCAAGGGCACATGGTCACACAATTTTTTTGACTTTACAATGGCACAAAAATGATCATATTCAGTAGAAACTCTGCTTCCAGTACTGATAAAATCTGTCTGTTTTTCCACTGTTAGTGGAGTATTCAACAAATTGCATGAGGGCCAGGCACAGTGGCTCATGCCCTTAATCCCAGTACTTCAAGAGCCTGAGGTGGGAGGATCACTGGAACCCAGGAGTTTGAGACCAGCCTGGGAACATAGTGACACCCTGTCTCTATAAAAAAGATAAAAATTGGCTGGGTGCGGTGGCTCAAGCCTGTAATCCCAGCACTTTGGGAGGCCGAGGCGGGTGGATCACAAGGTCAAGAGATCGAGACCATCCTGGTCAACATAGTGAAATCCCGTCTCTACTAAAAATACAAAAAATTAGCTGGGCATGGTGGCACGTGCCTGTAATCCCAGCTACTCAGGAGGCTGAGGCAGGAGAATTGCCTGAACCCAGGAGGCGGAGGTTGCGGTGAGCCGAGATCGCGCCATTGCACTCCAGCCTGGGTAACAAGAGTGAAACTCTGTCTCAAAAAAAAAAAAAAAAAAAAAAAAGATAAAAATTAGCCACGTGCAATTGTGTACACCTGTAGTCCCATCTACTTGGGAGGCCGAGGCAGGAGGGATCACTTGAGCCCAGGAGATTGAGGCTGCAGTGAACTATAATCATGCCACTGCTCTCCAGCCTGGGTAACAGAGCAGGACCTTATCTCTTAAAAAATAAAAAATTTAGGCCAGGCATGGTGGCTTATGCCTGTAATCTCAGCACTTTGGGAGGCTGAGGTGGGTGGATCACGACGAGGTCAGGAGTTCAAGACCAGCATGACCAACATGGTGAAACCCCATCTCTACTAAAAATACAAAAATTAGCTGGGTGTGGTGGCATGCACCTGTAATTCCAACTCCGGAGGCTGAGGCAGGAGAATTGCTTAGAACCTGGGAGGCGGAAGTGGCAGTGAGCCGAGATTGCACCATTGTACTCTAGCCTGGGAGACAGAGCAAGACTCGGTCTCAAAATAAATAAGTAAATAAAAATTTAAAAGTAGGTAAACTATTGCTTCATGAGGACAGCACTTGTTTAGGATGATGAGAAAGTTTAGAAACAGATGGTGGTGATGGTTGTACAATATTGTGAATCTAGGCCGGGCGCAGTGGCTCACGCCTGTAATCCCAGCACTTTGGGAGGCCGAGGCGGGTGGATCATGAGGTCAAGAGATCGAGACCATTCTGGTCAACATGGTGAAACCCTGTCTCTACTAAAAATATAAAAATTAGCTGGCCATGGTGGCACGTGCCTGTAATCCCAGCTACTCGGGAGGCTGAGGCAGGAGAATTGCTTGAACCCAGGAGGTGGAGGTTGTGGTGAGCCGAGATCGCGCCATTGTACTCCAGCCTGGGCAACAAGAGCAAAACTCCGTCTCAAAAAAAAAATAAATAAATAAAAATAAAAGTTTTTTTAAAAAATTGTGAATCTACCAAACGCCATTGAATTGTACACTTAAAGGTGGTACATTTATCCAAGTTTATTATCTATTTCTACAAACATTCACAAAGGCTGGACCCCTGAAATGTCAAAGTCATGATCCAAGGTGCGGAAGGGTGAGTGGGTTTTGTTCTCCTTTTAGTACTGCTCGGTTTCTTCTCAACCTGAAGTCGGCTGGGCTAACCTCCAATGCTTGGTCGGGTAGGCGTATTACATGCATTTGCGGGCCGGGTAGGGTGGCTCACACATGTAATCCCTACACTTGGGAGGCTGAGGTGGGCAGATTGCCTAAGCTCGGGAGCGCAAGACCAGCCTGGGCAAGATGGTGAAACCCTGTCTCTACCAAAAATACAAAAATTAGCTAGGTGTGGTAGGGCGCTTGTAGTAGGTAGGTTGAGGCAGGAGAATCGCTTGAACCCGAGAGGCAGAGGTTGCAGGCAGTGAGCCAAGAGGGGATCACTGCACTGCAGCCCGGGCAACAGAGCCAGACTCCACCTCCAAAAACAAAAATAAAAATAAATAGGCCAGGTACGGTGGCTCACGCCTGTAATCCCAGCACTATAGGAGACTAATTCAGGCAGATTACCTGAGGTCGAGTGTTCTTGACCAGCCTGGCCAACATGGTGAAACCCAATCTCTACTAAAAACACAAAATTTACCCAGTGCTCATGCCCATAATGCCAGCCACTCTGGAGGCTGAGGCAGGAGAATCACTGGAACCTGATAGGCAGAGGTTGCAGTGAGCCAAGACTGCACCACTGCACTCCAGCCTGGATGACAGTGTGAGACTCTGTCTCAAAAAATAAATAAATGCATTTTCAACTTAGTATATTTTCTTTCTTTTTTTTTTTTCATAGAGACAGGATCTCTCTGTGTTGCCCAGGCTGGCCTTGAACTCCTCGGATCAAGCAATCTTCCCAGATTGACCTCCCAAAGTGCTGGGATTACAGACGTGAGCTACTACACTTGGCTGCTATTAGCAATTTATGATAGATTCATGGAGACATGACCCCATCATGAGTCAAGAAGCATCTGCAATCATGCTGAAAATGGGGGTGGCTTGTGTGAGGATATGGGGGAGTGTCACAAAACACAAGGGGACCAGGGCCTGCAGGAGGACACCACAGGCTGTCTCTGGCTCAAACCCAAGGCTCCCTCTTCTGTGTCTCCTGCTGCAGGGCAGACCCCAGGCTTTCAGCTCTGCAAATCCACACTGTCTGCACTGCAGAACTTCGAATACACGGCGGGGGGGTGGTTGTGGGTGATGTTGGAGCAGGAGCAGAGCAGGGGGCACACATCGGGGGTGGCATCTGCAGCCATACTGGCAAAGCAAGTTTGTTTTTTTTTCTTTTCTTTTTTTTTGGGGGGACAGAGTTTTGCTGTTGTTACCAAGGCTGGAGTGCAATGGCTTGATCTCGGCTCACTGCAACCTCAGCGTCCCATAATCAAGAGATCTCCTGCATCACCCTCCTGAATAGCCGGGATTGCAGGCATGCACTAGCATGCCCGGCTAATTTTGTATTTTTAGTAGAGACAAGGTTTCACCATGTTGGCCAGCTGGTCTCAAACGCCTGACCTCAAATGATCCACCTGTCTCAGCCTCCCAAACTGCTGGAATTACAGGGGTTAGTCACCACACCTGGCCCTGGTTGCCCTGTCCTGCCTGCTGGCTCTGTACAGCCTCAGCTTCTTTTCTCCCCTACCCTAGGTGATAATGAGCAACCCCCACTCCCTGGGGTTCTAGGCCACCTTCTATGAGAGCGGTTACAAGTTACATGGAAACATCAAGTACAATCTGGTGAGCTATGTCCCCACCAAATTCACCGCATGTCCCCCGAGGGTCCCCTCTTCCTTCTTCCCTTACCAGCATAAAGAGCTGAGGAATTTCCAGACAACACAGCCCCCAGCCCTGCCCCGTGGTGGGAAGATGATCATGCAGCCATCCTCTACACACCTGACTTCATTGAAGTGTCACACGGGTCAGGCTCCATGTGAGCTTGTAATCCCAGCACTTTGGGAGGCTGAGGCAGGTGGATCATAAGGTCAAGAGTTTGAGACCCACCTGACCAACATGGAGAAACCCCGTCTCTACTAAAAACACAAAAATTAGCAGGCCGTGGTGGCATGTACCTTTAATTCCAGGTACTCGGTAGGCTGAGGTAGGAGACTCACTTGGACCCAGGAGGCAGAGATTGCAGTGAGCTGAGATTGTACCAGTGCACTCCAGCCTGGGTGATAGAGTAAGATCCCATCTCAATAAATAAATAAATAAATAAATAAAGTATCACATGGGAGATTCCCACATGGCATGACAGGGAGGAGCCTAACCCAGCCTAGGGCAGGGCTGGAGGTCTGAGTTAGCTGAGTAAACTGAGGCATAAGGATTTAGTGGGGGCAATTTCCACAGGGCAGGGGCTTGACCAGCTGCAAGTCAGCAACAGCAAACTTCTTTGACCAGGCTCATCACATCTAGATGAGTGAGAAAAACAATCACTCCTCACTGTGGAATCCCCAGAACTCCAGGAGCAAAGGAATGGGAGCTGTCATACTGGGGCCATTGTTTCTGTGAGCTCCCAGAAGCCTTTCACATGTGGTGGGATTAGAACAGAGCAGGGCGCCGGGTGCGGTGGCTCAAGCCTGTAATCCCAGCACTTTGGGAGGCCGAGGCGGGTGGATCTCCTGAGGTCAAGAGATCGAGACCATCCTGGTCAACATGGTGAAACCCCGTCTCTACTAAAAATACAAAAAATCAGCTGGGCATGGTGGCACGTGCCTGTAATCCCAGCTACTCAGGAGGCTGAGGCAGGAGAACTGCCTGAACCCAGGAGGCGGAGGTTGCGGTGAGCCGAGATCGCGCCATTGCACTCCAGCCTGGGTAACTAGAGCGAAACTCTGTCTCAAAAAAAAAAAAAAAAAAAAAAAAAAAAAAGAACGGAGCAGGGCTTGGCTGAGTGCGGTGGCTCACACCTGGAATCCCAGCACTTTGGGAGGCCCAGGTGGGTGGATCGATTGGGGTCAGGAGTTGGAGACCAGCCTGGCCAACATGGTGAAACCCCAGCTCTACTAAAAATGCAAAAATTAGCCTGGTGTGGTAGCACTCACCTGTAGTCCCAGCTACTCAGGTGAATGAGGCAGAAAAATCTCTTGAACCTGGGAGGTGGAGGTTGCAGTGAGCCAAGATTGCATCACTGCACTCCAGGCCTGGGTGACAGAGCAAGACTCCATCTCAAAAACAAAAACAAAAACAAAAAACAAATGTCGGGGCAGGGGACAGAGTGGGGCTAATCAGCTTCCAGGTTTATCTCTCCTCCAGTACCCTCTGTCTCCCACTGTCCCGAGTTGGGGGATGCCCATGGTGTTCCACAGGTGCACTTGGGATTTTCTCTCCTGACCCCACAGGATATTTACCTAAAACAGAAGCAGCACTGAGGCAGGACCAACCCAACTTCACTTCCAGGTATGCTGTCTCCTGGACAGAGGCGGGGACTGGGCTGCCTACGGGGAGTCCCTTAGCAGGAGCAGAGAGAAGCAGGGCTGAGATCATAACCCCAGCTGAAGAACAGTAAAACAGGATGATTAAAACTTTAAAAGAGCCAGGTGAGGTGGCTCACACCTGTAATCCCAGCACTCTGGGAAGCTGAGGTGGGTGGATCACCTGAGGCCAGGAGTTCAAGACCAGCCTGGCCAACACTGTGAAACCCTGTCTGTACTAAAAATACAAAAATGAGCCAGGTGTGGTGGCAGGTGCCTGTAATCTCAGCTACTCAGGTGGCCGAGGCATGAGAATGGCTTGAACTCGGGAGGAGGAGGTTGCAGTGAGGCCAGATCATGCAACTGCAGCCCAGCCTGGGTGACACAGTGAGACTCCATCTCAGCAACAACAACAACAAAACACTTTACAAACGGTGGTCCCTCGAAACACTTACACACAGCATTACCATTTGCTCTAACAAAGCCACTGCCATCCATCCCAAAAGTAGAAAGCAGGAACTCAGGGAGGTATTTGCACACCTGTGCTCACAGCAGCCTGATTCACAACAGCCAAAAGGCAAAAATCAACCAACGAGTCCACCATCAGATGAAAAGATAAACACAGTGTGATCCATCCGCACAGCAGAATATGACTCAGACTTAAGAAGGAAGGGAGGCCGGGCGAGGTGGCTCACACCTGTAATCCCAGCACTCTAGGAGGTCACGGTGGGTGGAGACTCTGTCTGGAAAAAGTAAATACATACGAATAAAGAGAAATAACAAAGGGATTAGTGAGTGACTCTAATAAGTAAGGACTGAAAGCGTTCTCAGCTGCTGATAGCATTACTACCAACCAGTTCAGTGATGTTCCTTTTCCCAACTGGGAAGACGTGCATTTGTCTCCCGGGGCTCACCTTTCTGTACACCAGGCCAGTGATGGCTGACTGCGGCCTCATCTGCAGCACCTTGAGCCAGTACGTGTTCTGCTGCTTAAACAGCATTTGCAGGCAGGCCGAGAGGAAGATCAGCACCGCGAGGAGGTAGTCCTTCCAGGCCAGAGGCTTGGGATCACCAATAAACTCCAGGAAAAGGCTTGCAGGGGAAGGAGGGAGAAGGTACAGCTGGTGAGAGGAGGTGCCCATGTGTGTTGCCTTTGCTCAAACGAGGCGAGGTGTGGGGGATCAGTCGGCGAGGTGTGGGGGATCAGTCGGCATGGTTGACTTTTTTGTGATCATGATCTCAGTTATTTCCCCCACTGTCTATGCTTCTTTTCAATCTGACTGCAGCTCCTCAAGATCAAGAGATGGGGTTTTTCTCTCCCCTTGTTATGGGCTAAATTGTGTCCTCACAAAATTTATATGTTGAAGCCCCAACCCCCAGTACCTCTAAATGTAACTTTATTTGGAAATAGGCCCTTTAAAGAGGCAATAAAGTTAAAATGAGGTCATTAGGCTGGGCCCTCATCCAGTCTGGAGTCCTGATCAAAGGAGAAAATGTAGACACAAAAGGAGAGACCAGGGTGGACACAGAGGAAAGACCATATGAGGACACAGGGAGGAGGCAGCCAACTGCACCCCAAAGGCAGAGGCCTCAGATGGAACCAACTTGCAGATACCTGATCTGGAACTTCCAGCCACCAGAATCATGAGGAAAGTACATTTCTGTTGTTGAAGCTACTCAGTCTGTGATGCTCTGTTATGGCAGCTGAGCAGACACCACTTGAATCTGGGCTGGCCACAAAACCACCTTTGACCAACAGAGTAGAGTGGAGGTAAAGCTATACCAGCTGTGAGCCTCAAGAGAAAATGTGGCTTTTGGCCTATTGCTTAGAACCCTCCCAAGCAGCCACACGAACAAGTCTGAGCTAGCTTTTTGGAGGATGGGAACTCACATGGAACAGAAAGCCATCCCAGCTTCAGACACACAGCTGCAGGCACATGAGAAAACCCAGCCAAGAAAAGAACCACCCAGCTGAGCCCAGTCAATGTTACTGACCCACATTACCATGAACTAAATAAATGAATGCTTATAATTTTAAGCTGCTCACTTTTGGGGCATCTTACAACAAAAGCTAATTTATACAGTCAGGTAAGAGCTTGCTTATTTGCCCTTGTAGGGGACAGTCACTTTCTCATTAATCATTTCCCTTTTTCAGTATCCTTTCACCCACCCTCTAGTGTCCCAAGCACCAGATCTATAGGCAGAGGCATGAGAGAGCCCCCTGACACCGGAGAGATGCCATTAAGAGACCAACAGCCTAGGCAGGGCGCGGTGGCTCAAGCCTGTAATCCCAGCACTTTGGGAGGCCGAGGCGGGTGGATCACGAGGTCGAGAGATCGAGACCATCCTGGTCAACATGGTGAAACCCCGTCTCTACTAAAAATACAAAAAAACTAGCTGGGCATGGTGGCGCGTGCCTGTAATCCCAGCTACTCAGGAGGCTGAGGCAGGAGAATTGCCTGAGCCCAGGGGGCGGAGGTTGCAGTGAGCCGAGATCGCGCCACTGCACTCCAGCCTGGGTAACAAGAGCGAAACTCCGTCTCAAAAAAAAAAAAAAAAAAAGAGACCAACAGCCTTAGCAGAGCTCCTGAAGTCTGGACTCACCCAAGCAGCTTGGGGACAGTGAACCTGAAGACATCACTGATGAAGAGGCTGTGGGACCCATGAGGAAGGTAGAATGGAACACCTACCAGATGGCCCTCAGCAGTGGGCCCCACTGCCTCCCTTTTCCCATAGGAATGGCTCAGTCTCTGCAGCCTCCATACCACTGCCTCCTTTCCTTTTAAACACTGTTGCCTTGGTGTGCCTTAGAGGAAGGGAGAGGCTGGCTCTGTGTCCAATTTTATACTCCCAGCCACCAGCAGCAGGGCGAGACATTAAAAGCTTGTTTTCCTAACAATGGGCATGGGTGGGTGTGGATCCAGCCTGGCTCCCTCACCTGTGCCTCCGTATCACCCTGAGTACCCATTTAAGAGGCAGTCACAGGAGTTGTGGGGGAAGGGCAGGAGGGCAGCCCTGAGGACTCTTAGATGGCCATGGGAAAGCACACATGTTGAGCACCTACTACGTGCCAGACACTCCCCAGTCATCCTAAGACCCCTGGCAAGCCAAATGTTGTTCCCATTTCACAGATGAGAAAACTGAAGCTCAGAGAAGCAAACTTGTCCAAGGGCACACAGCTGAGAAGCAAAAGCTGAGATTCAATTTCATCTCCCTTCCTCCAGAGCGCATGCACTTTTCTTTTTTTCTTTTTTTTTTGAGACGAAGTCTCACTCTGTCACTCAGGCTGCAGTGCAGTGGTGAGATCTCGGCTTACTGCAACCTCTGCTTCCTGGATTCAAGTGATTCTCCCACCTCAGCCTCCTGAGTAGCTGGGATTACAGGTAAATGCCACCACGCCCAGCTAATTTTTGTATGTTTAGAAGTTGGGGTTTCACCATGTTGGCCAGGCTGGTCTGAACTCCTACCTCAGGTGATCCACCAGCTTCAGCTTCCCCAAGTGCTGAAATTACAGGCCTGAGCCCCTGAACCCAGCCTCCCATGTATTTTTCAATCTATCGTGTTGTCGACCTGGAGGAAGAACAGCACCCCCTCTTCGACACGCACAACCAGCCAGCCCTTAGGTGGTTTTGAACCGGTGGAGAGTCACAGCTGATGTGCACGGGGCCTGGTGCTCTGGCTCTGGGTGAAAGCACAGACAGAGGCTCAGGCTGCCTCAAACTCATAAGATTCCCAGCCTTTGGCCATAAACAGGGGCACAGAGAAGAGCTCAAGTGAGAAAGGGAAGGGAGGTGGTAGGGGGAGGCCCAAGGGCTCCTCCAGGGCAGGTCAGAAGCCCTGGGCCATAATGGAGAGGCTGGGACTATGCAGCTGCTGACAGCAGGTCACTGTGTGGTCTAGGGTGGGTAGACTGCTCCCCTCTCTGTGAGAGGATGGGTGTGGTCCCCCCTCTGAGTCCCTTGTGTGCCTCTGACAATCTGTAAGGTTATCAGTAATTGCTTGCTTGCTTGCTGTTTTGAGACAAAGTTTCACTCTTGTTGCCCAGGCTGGAGTGCAGTGGCGTGATCTCACCTCACTGCAACCTCCATCTCCCCGGTTCCAGCCATTCTCCTGCCTCAGCCTCCCCAATAGCTGGGACACACCCCCATGCCCGACTAATTTTTGTATTTTTAGTAGTGATGGGGTTTCACCGCGTTGGCCTGGCTGGTCTTAAACTCCTGACCTCAGGTGGTCCACCTGCCTCGGCCTCCCAAAGTGCTGGGATTATGGGTGTGAGCCAACATGCCTGGCCACTTATCAGTAATTTCAGTCCCCATTACAAATCTCTGACCCGGGGCCACGTGCAGACATCGGCTATTTACATGAAGGAGCTCACTGACTTCCCTGGACCCCCTTGCCAGGTAGGTTTTTTTAGACTTTCCACTTTACAGAAGGGGAAAGAAGTTGAGGCTCTGAGAGGTGGCGAGAGCGGCCCGAGGTCACAGAGCAAGGGCAGAGCAGGGATTACAGCCTTGATCTTATGGTTCTTAGAATGTTTCTTGTGCACTAAGGACTCCCAACCCCACAATAATAATAATAATAAAAATAAAAGCATAACAAAAATCCCCTTGTGAGGTCAGGTGGCAAGACCCTATCAGGCCATGGTCTTTGTCCCTCATTGCTGGCCTGATCTGGTGTTTGGTTTGGCATTTATGGAGGGTTGTGGCTCAGCTCTGTTACTGAGTGGGCATGGTCTGCTGCTCACAGGTATTTTGGCATTTGGGTTTCAAAGCCAAGAAGATGCCCCTTCCATGCAGAGAGCATCCCTGTCCACCCTCCCTGTCTGGCCCCACCAGTCCATTCATTGCCTTCACAGCCTTGCCCACAGTGCCAATCCTCTCTTTGTCTTGTTAGAACCCCAGCTGGGTAGACTTTGCCTGAGTTTTTTACCAAGATGTCCCTGGTGTTGAGTCCAGCTCATGCACACAGTAGGAGCTCAATAAATACTTGTCAAACAAATGGGAAAAGCAGACTGAGTGATATGTGTAAAAGGGCCTAACAAGAGTGCCCAGCACATACTGTCATAAACATTATAGAAGGAAGGATGGGGCCTGGCTGCATGGACAGAACTTGGCTTTGGAGCCAGGAGACTATGGTTCCAATGCCTGCTCTGTCTCCTCTCCTCTAAGCCTTAGTGTTTCAATCGGTAAAGTGGGGTTAGGGAAGACGTGACTGGGAAATTTTCTTTCTGGCTGGAAATTTTACTCAGTTCTGTTCTAGCTCTTTGCCTGGAGAGTCACTGTGTTCAGCCTGCAGGCTCCAAAGCAGGCATTTTCCTCTTCTGGAGGTCTCACCTCCCATCAAGGAAGAGGTCCAGATTGCTGTCTGATGTCTGGTCTCTGGACTGAAGGCCATTTAGTGCAGGACTCACAAATGACCGTGGGGAAAGGCAGGGGGGATGCATGAGTGGCATGGGCAAGGTGTGAGTTGGCAGATACAAAAGGGAGTAGTGAGGGCTGGGTGCGGCGGCTCACACCTGTAATCCCAGCACTTTGGGAGGCCGAGGTGGGCAGATAACCTTAGGTCAGGAGTTCAAGACCAGCCTGATAACATGAGCAACATGGAGAAACCCAGCCTCTAATAAAAAATACAAAAATTAGCTGGATCTGGTGGCGGCGCTTGTGGTCCCAGCTATTTGGGAGACTAAGGAAGGAGAATCATTTGAACCTGGGATGTGGAGCTTCCAATGAGGCAAGATGGTGCCACTGCACTCCAGCCGGGGTGACAGAAGCAGAGAGAAGGATGGAGGGATGGAGGGAGGAAAGGGGGGAAGAAAGAGAGGGAGGGAGGGAGGGAGGGAGGAAGAAAGAAAAAAGAAAAAGAAAGAGAAACGAAGAGAGAGAGAGAGAAAGACAGGAAGGAAGGAAGATGAGAGAGAGAGAGAGAAAGAAAGGGAGAGAGAGAGAAAGAAAAGAGAGAAAGGAAGGAAGGAAAAAAGGGAGGGAGGGAGGGAGGGAGGGAAGGAAGATAAGAGAGAAAAGAAAAAGATACATGCACAAATATGCTCATTGCAGCATGATTTCCAATAGCAAATACATGAAACCAACTTAAATGCCCATCAATGGTAGACTGATAAAGAAAATGTGGTACATATACACCTTGGAATATGATGGAGCCATAAAACAGAATGAGGTCACGTCCTTTGCAGCAACATCAATGCAGGTAAAAGCCATTATCTTACATGAACTAACAGAGGAACAGAAAACCACATACTGCATGTTCTCACAAGTAGAAGCTCACCATTGAGTACACATGGACCCAACAGACAGTGGGACTTATTTGAGGACGAAGGAAAGAGGACGGTCAGGACTGGAAAACTACCTATTAGGTACAGTGCCTACCACACAGGTGACTAAATCACCTGCACAACAATCCGCAGTGACACTCACATAATAAACCTGCACAGGTACCTCTGAACCTAAACTAAAAGTTAAAAAAAAAAAAACAAAAAACTGACAAACTAAATCAAAAGAAAGCATAAGTAAAGGAAAATGTGAGACAAAAACAGAAAAATCACAGATATAATTAATACTTTGGTACCTTAAAAAAAGGAAATAGACACATTAGTAAGAAGGGAAATACGCATAAAAGCAAAAAAAGACAAGAAAATATTATAAGTTAATTCTATGAGGGACTATTTTGCACAACTCTGTGCAAATACATTTGAAATCTGCATTTATTACTATCCAATTCAACTTCTAAATCATAAAAATGTCCCACATCTGCACTGTTCAATATGTAGCCACTAGCTGTGTGTGTTCAGTGAATACTTGTACACTTCAATGTGGCTCATGTGACTGAGAAACTAAATTTTTTCTAATTATTAATGTATCAAATTTCTAATTATAATTTCATTACAATTAGTTTAAATTTGACTGGTCTCATGCAGCTAGTGGCTATTGTATCAGAAAGCATAGAAGATGATGAAATTGAAATTTTTAAAGACAGTGTTATTTACCAAAATTAAATCCAAAGAGTATTTATTTAAAAAACAAAAAGCTTAAAGAGACCAACTCTAAAAAAGAAAGTTATTAAAGAATCTCATTCTCTCCCTTTGACACACACATACACACACACACACACACACACACACACACACGTGTTACAAGGAAAAGGAAAGCAAAGCTCTTCTTTATAACACACAACAGGACTTTGACAAACTACTACTCATGGCCCCAAATCCTGCTGCAGACCAATTTCCTGCAGTCCATGAGCGAATAATTTTTACACAGCTAAGGAAGAAACAGAATATGTAACAGAGACCATATGTGGCCCACAAAGCCTAAAAGACTTAGAATGTGGCTCTTTACTGGAAAAATCTACTGGCCCCTGAGCTAGAAAAATGCCTGAATTTTAAAATCACCATTTTGCAAATACCACCAAGGTAATATGAGATTCTGGCATAAAATTACTCCTAACACTATACGCTAACATATTGTTAGGAAAAGGACATTCATATATCTCTATTATCCATCAAATGTTTATTAAGTACGGAATTTAAAACGAAAAGATGAAACTTAGCTTCACAAATATTGAGATAAAGTGACATTATAAACTTCCCGATGCAATGCAATGGGAAACATAATATTTGCCTAAACATTTTGTCTATTCCAGAAGAACAGTTAGATGAATCCAGTTCGAGAAACATTCTATGAGACAATTAGTCTGGACTCTTCAAAAATGTCAAGGTTGTAAAAGATGAGGAAAAAGGGTGGAGGGGAAGCAATATTCTACACTCATGAAATAAGAAACATGACACAAAAATCCAATATAAGATCCCTGACTAATATAGAGAATATTTGAGAGCAAGTGGAGACATTTAAATTTAGACTGTATACTACATAATATTAATTATCAGTAGCTAATGTCTTGTGATTGTTATTGCAGTAATATAAAAGAATGTGCTAATTTTGGGAAAAATCCCTTAAGTATTTTTGTATAATCTTGATGTCTGCAATTTGCTTTCAAGCAGTTCAGAGCTCCCCAAAATCCGAGTGTGTGCCTGTATATGCACATGTGTGTAAGAGAGAGAAAATGAGTGTGTATGTGAAGAGACAAAGAGACACACAAAGCCAATCCTAGAAAATGTTAATTTGTGAATCAAATAAGGGGCGCATGTGTCTTTACGGTACTTCTTTTCCAACTTTTCTGTTTGACGTTAATATTTGGAAGAGGCCGGGCGCGGTGGCTCAAGCCTGTAATCCCAGCACTTTGGGAGGCCAAGGCGGGTGGATCACGAGGTCGAGAGATCGAGACCATCATGGTCAACATGGTGAAACCCCGTCTCTACTAAAAATACAAAAAAAAAAAGTAGCTGGGCATGGTGGCACATGCCTGTAATCCCAGCTACTCAGGAGGCTGAGGCAGGAGAATTGCCTGAACCCAGGAGGCGGAGGTTGCGGTGAGCCGAGATCGCACCATTGCACTCCAGCCTGGGTAACAAGAGCGAAACTCTGTCTCAAAAAAAAAAAAAAAAAAAAAAAGTTGGAAGAATTTTTTTAGGGCCGGGCGCGGTGGCTCAAGCCTGTAATCCCAGCACTTTGGGAGGCCGAGGCGGGTGGATCACGAGGTCGAGAGATCGAGACCATCCTGGTCAACAAGGTGAAACCCCGTCTCTACTAAAAAATATAAAAAGTTAGCTGGGCATGGTGGTGCGTGCCTGTAATCCCAGCTACTTAGGAGGCTGAGGCAGGAGAATTGCCTGAGCCCAGGAGGCGGAGGTTGCGGTGAGCCGAGATCGCGCCATTGCACTCCAGCCTGGGTAACAAGAGCGAAACTCCGTCTCAAAAAAAAAAAAAAAAAAAAAAAAGTTGGAAGAATTTTTTTTAAAGGCACCTGTTTATTCAGGGTGAACATGATCTTCAAATTTCTTTGCTAGATCTTGGTTGCCTGTAGATGTTAACACTTTTGTGCCACCTGATTGCCTTATGACAAAATAAACTTAGCTATGAAAGAAAAACTGTCTGTGTAGCCATAAAGCCAGACAACTGCTTCACAGAATAGGAAAAGAAAGTATGAAGTTTATTGCAAGTAATATTGTTATAAACTGTTATTCTCCTCATACAGTATAACCAATTATAATCTTGTAGTGTTAGTATCTACTAATAAGGAGAGACCAATGGGCAGTATTTATACACAATTACACTGAGACCAATTCCTTATAGTGAAAAACAATATGGCAAACATTAATAGAAGGTACTGAAGGTGTTTTTTCATGATTTACAGGACAAGAAATCACACTGTCTTCTTCTGCTAGATGATTAACTATTCTGGGAAACATATACTCTGGTTTATAGTTATAATAGAGAAGAATACAAGGTGCATAAGCAACCCTGTCATCTTTCATTATTACAATCTTGCCAATCTGGCATGAAGCAAAAAATGACACAAGTAGATAGAGGCATTGGCCTAAGAGGAGGAAGACCAGAGTTATGGCTTCAGCTCTGCTTCCAAATAGCCCCAGTAGTTTTTGGTAAATCACTTTCCTTCTCTGAGCTTTAGTTTCCTCATCTATCAAATGTGGCAGCTCGACTGAATTAAGATTGTTGGATCTGCAAGATCAAGGGCTATTTATTCAAGGACTGCGAGACAAGATGGCAATTTAGAACAATTCCCTAAGAAATAAAAATTTAATGTGATGTGAATATTATTTATTAGAATTCAACAGGACACAGGAAGAGAAGACCAAGAGAGAGCTAAAAATTATCATCAGCTTCAGGGAATCACTCCCTTCTAAGACCTAGGGACTGCACTCAGTCGGGAGAGACGCTTCACCGGAGGCCCCGAACGTTTTGGATAAAGAATGGCCACAAGAGGAAGGGTGGAAATTACACTGGGCCAAGATGATTTCCATTGACTCCTTGTGTGATATGACATTTCTTTCCAAACCCACAAAAATCTTTATATTTTTGCTGGGTTATACTTTAATGAATTCTAGAAAGAAGTAATATTTGGCAACCGGGTAGCAACAGAAATTGAAAAGTCTCCCAGAACTAGGAGAGGAAACTCTGAGGAAGTAAATCCAGAAATACCCCAAAACTAAGAAATTGGGGTATATAGAGCAACCCTTCATTAAACTCCATCTTAGAAAAATACTGCATTTTATATTTCATATGGGACTTTGCCAACAAGGGTATTTTGCTTAACAAAAGAATAAAAATATGAAGACTGCATCCAACCGGGTAAGGACATAACAAGCACACTCTTCCACTGTAGGTTCTCACCAGAGGACTCTGTGGCTATACATATATAAAAAAAGGCAGACCTTCAGCCTCTCCAAACAGCTGCCTTGATTAACCCACTCTTGCAGTCAGCGGTAATAAGCAATTGGCATGCACCTCTAAAGGCTCTTCCACATCAAAGACTCCTCCTTGGGAGACCAATGGACCAGACCAGGAATCCTTTTGTCTTCTTCGCTCCCACTGGGACTTGCTCATTTACCCTTTCTCCTATCTCTTTCTCATCTTGATGTTAAGTGCTACCTTGTTTGTTGTGGAATATTTAACCTATAATATTTATATATTGGTTAAATATAATATTATGTATGGTATGCAATATAGACTGACTTGTCGAATGGATTGAGTCTGTGTTGCCCATGGCTCTGACTACGGAGTGAATGGGAAGTGCTGAGGAGAACCATCTCCTTGGGAACTCCATGTAGCTCATGACCTTTGTGATAAGAAATTCTCTGAAGAACTGAGAGAATCGGGATGGGTTCTTCAATAGAAGTCTGACATGTGGAAAGACACACGCATGTGTGAACCAGGACACCTCTAATCTTGCACTGCTGATGACATGGGGCTTTGAGAAAAAATTGCCTAAACTACTGAGGACATAGATACCACCAAGTGAGGTATGGGTTAAATCAAACAGAGTAAGACCACAGGTGAGTAAAAAGCTTTGGAAATTGATTATTGGATTAACTCAGAGTTAATTTGAAACACTTGTCAGTCTATTCAGGTGTGTGTGTGTGTGTGTGTGTGTGTGTGTGTGTATGTATGTGTGTGTGTTTTAAGTACATAGGCAAATTTTCTTTCCTAAGTAGGCACAGCCTCCAAAACATTACTGAATCTTCCTTTGATCATTTTACATCTTATAATATTTCTGAGTCATTATTTTAAACATCATTACCTCTGCATAGGGATTGTAAATATGGGATGTGAACACTGGATTCAATCTGTACAGGATTCATGCATCCCTGGAAGGTGATTTTTGGAGGGACAGAAATCTCGAGCGTGAACTAGTTTCTACTCTTTGACTCCTTCTCATGAAATATGAGTATAGCAGCAACAACAGAAATTAAGTTGAGGATTCTGGTTAGTTTGGGTTCATAAATCTATCAAATTCTTACCATATTTTGCTTTAAATCTAAGTGAATGAAATTAAATCTATATCCCCTAGTCTAATTCCCTTTAGTGAGACTGCATTCTTTCAACAGCTATTAGAGAAACTTTTTTTTGCCCACACATTTTCAAAGAAGTTTCTGGAGCTTACAACACACAGGCCAGCATTTAAACTATAAGAATTCAGAAGCAGAAATTCTACTCACAATTGAACTTCACTAAGTTGGCTGACAAGGTGTTTTATTTGCTTTTTTTTTTTTTTTTTTTTTTTTTGAGACGGAGTTTCGCTCTTGTTACCCAGGCTGGAGTGCAATGGTGCGATCTCGGCTCACCGCAACCTCCGCCTCCTGGGCTCAGGCAATTCTCCTGTCTCGGCCTCCTGAGTAGCTGGGATTACAGGCACGCGCCACCATGCCCAGCTAATTTTTTTGTATTTTTAGTAGAGACGGGGTTTCACTATGTTGACCAGGATGGTCTCGATCTCTTGACCTCGTGATCCACCCGCCTCGGCCTCCCAAAGTGCTGGGATTACAGGCTTGAGCCACCGCGCCCGGCCGACAAGGTGTTTTAAATTCTAATTCTACTCTAGAGCAAACCCAGATTGAAAAGCTGAGGACAAGTCACATGTATTGTTTGTACTGGGAGGCTGCATCATTAGCAGAGTCTTTGATACACAACAGGAAGTTCTGTTTAAGATGTTTATGCTCCCGGGAGTTTTTCCTAGCGTTCTTCCATTAGATGATATGTACATAGAGCAGTGTTCACAAACTCTGAATGGTATTGACATTAATGTCTAATAATGTTTAGAAACATTTGTAAAATTTCTAAACATTATTAGAAATGAACAATGACGCATCATCCTCCAGTATACAATGTGCATGCGAAATCAATGAACATTATTTGATGCACTATCCTCCAAAGAAAAAATTGATGGGTCTCAGAATTAAAGCATGGAAGCCACAATGGCTCCTGTTACTGTCACCCCCAGTAACCCACTTCGGGAATGTGTGCTTCCCATTTCCACGGTTCTGGGCACCACAGGTGCAGAGAACTCTTCCACCAGCAGATAGAAAACACAGCTGCCACTTCAACAGTTTGGGCACCTTGTGTCCACGGCCAACAACAACAACAACAACAAACAGAATAGGGATAATTGTCATCCTGGAAAAGGTACATGGCCTAGTCATCAGGAGGAAAGCTGCTATTACACATTTGAGAAATGAGCAATCAGCTTAACACCAAGGTGGTTGGCACACATTTGTATTCCATGACCTAATTTTAATGATAAACCCATAATTGCCATAGCCATAGCCTAAGAAAAGTAAACATGAACTTGGCCAGCAAGCTGCACACTGGGCAGAGGGAGGGAGCAGAGCAAGCAAAAGGTATCGCCAGCCATCAATTGGGGGTGGGGGAGAAAAAGAAAAAAAAATGGAAAAAGCTCAGCAGCAAAGATAGGTCAAAGCGGCGTTCAGGTGAACAGACAACCCAAGGCCAGCAACTATGGCCCAGGCTCAGGAGTGGGCACCTTTTAAGTAAAGCAGTAGCCTCTAAAGGGAAAGAAGTTACAGCTAGCCCGTGAATTAGTTAAAAAGCAAGTAGAAGCTAAGCATATAAAACCACAACCTTTAAAGAAAAACTTTAAACAAAATTAAATAGTATTAGTTAAGTTAAATAGTAAAAATATTAAGCCCATACTCAAAAAGTAAAATGGCCAAACCTGCCTGATATTCCCCTGTCAGAAAACTTAAGAGTCGTTTAAAAAGCAAACCTTGCTGCTCCAGTGTCTGGATACAGGCCTTCCACAGCAGTCATCCGGTCTATTCAGGCTGGGATTCAGCAGGCTGGTTAAGATTGGAATTTAGAGGGATAGCAGTTCTTTGTTTTAATGCATCCTAAAAATGAGAAGGGACAGTTTCAGGTAAGATTTAAGCCTTTTCCATTTAAATGCCATTTAAATTTCTAAAGAAATGTAAACAAGCAATCAATAATACTAATACAGAATGTCAGGCTGCTAAACAGCCTTTTAAAGGGATAGCTCTTTCTTTCTTTCTTTTTTTTTTTTTTGAGACGGACTTTCGCTCTTTTTACCCAGGCTGGAGTGCAATGGCGCGATCTCGGCTCACCGCAACCTCCGCCTCCTGGGTTCAGGCAGTTCTCCTGCCTCAGCCTCCTGAGTAGTTTGGATTACAGGCAAGCGCCACCACGCCCAGCTACTTTTTTGTATTTTTAGTAGAGACGGGGTTTCACCATGTTGACCAGGATGGTCTCGATCTCTCGACCTCGTGATCCACCTGCCTCGGCCTCCCAAAGTGCTGAGATTACAGGCTTGAGCCACCGCGCCCGGCAGGGATAGCTCTTTTAATGGACTATATTAAGGCTCGTGATGGCAATGGAGGAAATTTACATAAGGCTACATTATTAGTGCAAACTATGGCAGGATTGAGGGTAAACAAAAGGACTGCTGCATTTCCCAGAGCTTGTCTTAATTGTGGAAAAAGGGAACACACCGAAAGGGTTGCGGACAAAATCTAAGAACAGGACCTCAGCTGAGGGTAACAACAAAAAATACTAAACCAGGCATTTGCCCTAAATGTAAAATAAACAAATAAAAATAATTGGGCTAATCAATGTCATTCAAAATTTCATAAGGAAGGGAAGTCGATTCCAACCGGGGCCTATCCTGCTCAAGTTACTCTCTCATCTCTGTACAAATGTTTGTTTCCTGCCCCTGCTAAAAGCGTAGCAGTAAATTTGTGTAGCACTCAGAAAGTAAGTATTTTACCTGGGGAGCCTCCACAAAAAATACCAACGGGAGTCTGTGAGCCATTACCTACAGAAACAGTGGTTTTGCTTGTAGGAAAACCTAGCCTTAATACTCCAGGGATAAAATTTCATACAGAAGTTATTAATAGTAATTTTACAGTGGACATACAAATGGTAATGTCATCTTCCATTCCTTGCAGTGCTAAACCTAAAAAACGCATAGCACAACTCTTCATTTTACCTCACATCAAATTAGGTCCAAGCAAACATAAAAGCATTGGAGGATTTGGAAGTACAAATAAGCAGGGCAAAGCTGCCTGTTGGGTATATCAAATTACAAATAAACACCCAACATGTAAAGTCACTATACATAGAAAAAAAATTTAAAGGTTTAGTTAATACTAGCACAAATGTTTCAATTATTTCTGTTCAGCACTGACCCTCTTCTCGGCCTGTATAAAATGCTCACTCTAATATAGTCAGAGTGGGACAGGCCTCAGAACTTTGTCAAAACAGTCTTATCTTACCATGTAAAGGGTCTGAAGGACAGCCTGGACCTATTCAGCCTATTGTGACTCAGATTCCTATTAATTTGTGGGAAAGAAACTTATTACAGGAGTGAGGAACCAAAGTCCTAATACCTGAACAATCGTATAGCTCCCAAAATCAGCAAATAATGCAGGACATGGGCTATGTGCCTGGAATGGGAATAGAAAAAAATTTACAGAGTTTAAAAGAATCTTTAGAAGTTAAGGAACCAAGTTCTCAGCATGGTTTAGAACCTCATTTTTAATGACAGCCATTGTTAAACCTCCAAAATCAACAGCTTGAAAATGATTAAATAATAAACCAATTTTGAGGGCCAGGTGCAGTGGCTCACACCTGTAATCCCAGCACTTCGGGAGGCCGAGGCGGGTGGATCACGAGGTCGAGAGATCGAGACCATCCTGGTCAACATGGTGAAACCCCGTCTCTACTAAAAAATACAAAAAAATTAGCTGGGCATGGTGGCACGTGCCTGTGATTCCAGCTACTCAGGAGCAGGAGAATTGCCTGAACCCAGGAGGCGGAGGTTGCGGTGAGCCGAGATCGCGCCATTGCACTCCAGCCTGGGTAACAAGAGCGAAACTTCGTCTCAAAAAAAAAAAAGAAACAAAAAACAAAAAACAAAAAACAAAAAACCCTAACCAGTTCTCTCCAGGAAAGGCTGGCTATGCTGTTGCCTCCCACACTTCTGTCATTGAGGCTGCCACCCTTCTTTCGTCTGCTTCTTCTTAACAAGCTGTACTGATGGCATTCACACATGCTCTCACCCTGGAAAAAGGGCTGAGTCTACATCTACACGACTCCAAATAGGCTTTCCATATCCTCCGTCACCACGCTGTCATCTGGGCAGAAAGGGGCTTTCTCACTACACAAGGATTCTCCATTATCAATGCTTCTTTCATAAAAGCTCTCTTTAGAGCTGCCCTTCTCCCAGCCAAGGCTGGAGTTGTCCACCGTAAAGAACACCAGAAACCTCTAGATCCCACTGCCCGAGAAAATGCTTATGCTGATGAGACAGCTAAACAGGCAGCAAATGCACCAGTATCGCCCCCTAGTGGACGATGTTTTTCTTTTTCAACAATTGCTTCCCACTCGAGGCAATTGGTTTTTCGATCAGGGAAAATTCCTTCTTCCTGCCTGGCAAGCCCATCCCATCCTCTCGTCCTTCACAACCACTTTCGTGAAGGATATAAGCCTTTGGCCTATCTCTTAGAACCTCTCCTTCCCTTCATGGAAGTCCATTTTTAAAACAATTACATCTCAGGGCTCCATCTGCCAGTCTACACACCCCTAGAAATGTTTAAGACCTCCCCCACTTTCCCACTCACCAAGCGCAGGGATTTACCCCCACGCAAGACTGGCAAATTCACTTTACTCGTATGCTCCATGTCAAGAGATTCAAACATCTTCTTATATGCGTGGATACCTTTACAAGGTGGATTGAAGCCTTCCCTACTGGAACAGAAAAGGCCCCTGCTTGTCTTGTCTATTAAATGATGTCATTCCCCAATTCGGCCTGCCTACTTCCATACAATCTGACAATGGCCCTGCTTTCGTTAGCCAAATCACCCAAGCAGTCTCTCAGCATTCAATGGAATCTCCATGCCCCTTACCGCCCTCAGTCATCAGGAAAAATAGAAAAGGCTAATGGCCTTCGAAAAACACATCTTACCAAACTCGCCCTTTAAATAAAGGAGGACTGGATATCCCTTTTATCTATTGCTTTTCTTCACATTCGTGCCACTCCCCGGGAACCCACAGGATACAGTCCCTTTGAACTCTCCTACGGCCACAACTTTCTGCTCGGGCCTAACCTTCTCTCAGACACAAGCCCTCTTGGAGATTATCTTCCAGTTCTCCCACAAACTAGGCAAGAAATTCGCCAAGCTGCTAAGCGCATCCTACCCACTCCAGACACCCAGCCTTACGAGGACACCTTAGCCGGTGATAACAGGTTTTAGTCCTTTTAGAGCTTGTTGCGGAATAAGGTATTGGCGTTGTGCTGGGTAGGGGTGACTAGGTTTTAAGGGGATCGTGATAGGTACACGGCTGGTTGCTAAGGCTGCGGTGGAGCTGTTTCACACCCGTGGGTTTAGGTGAGGAGATGCGATGGGAGGCTGCCAGGTGGGCTTTGGGCCAGGGAAGAGGGCAGCTGTGGGACGTGCTGTAGTCCTGGAATAGTCAGGGTAGCAGGTAATTTAGTTAAAATATCTCGCCCTCATAGGGGGACGGGGCATGTGGGAATGACTAGGAAAGAGTGAGGAAAGGAGTGTGGTCCCAGCTGACACCAGAGTTGGGGGCTTTTGAGAGGTTTCAAAGGCTGGCCATCAATGCCCACAACAGTGACAGGGGCTAAGGAAGCAGGCCCTTGGAAGGAAGGCAGAGTGGAGTGGGCATTGCCCATATCGACTAGAAAGAGGACGGACTTACCGGTCACGGCGAGTTACGCAAAGGTCGGCGTCCATGACGGTCCCGGGGCTTCCAAAGCAGTTGGGCAGCGTCAATCTTGAGTTGTTAAACCGAGAACTTCTGGAAACGAGTCAGCTGGAGAGCACTGGGTTTGAACTCGGGAGCCTCGGGAGTGGCTGTATGATGAGCTGGACAGTTGGATTTCCAGTGGGGTCCCCCGAGACAGGACATGGCTTAGGAGGGGTCCTGGGCTGTGAGCATTCTGATAGCCCAACGTCCAGGTTTTTGGCATTTGAAGCGAGATGGAGCCCCAAGGCTGTGGGCACTCCCTGGCGCAGTGTCCAGTTTTCCGGCATTTGAGGCAAGGCCCTGGAGGAGGACGGCTTGATGGAGCGGTCGCTGGTGCTTTCCTCGATGCCGGGAAGTTTTCTGTCGTTGAAACAGGGGCCAGTCTGTCTTAGCGTGGAGGCACGCCGTTGAAGTTCCGAAACGCGTTGCTGCTCGGCTGCCTCCTCGCTATTCTTAAACACCTGGAACATGAGGTTAATTCAATCCTGTTGCGGAGTTCGAGGGCCTGAGTCCAGGTTTTGAAGTTTTTTCCTGATGTCTGAGGCAGATTGGGTAATAAAATGCGTATTGAGAATATGGGAGAGAAAGAAGAATTTGAGAGGCGTCACAGTGGGAACAGAGGCTGGGAAGAGAGCCAAGTGTGAAAAATGCCTGGACGTAGGGAATTTCAGACCAGTTGCCCATTTTATGACAAAAACTGTCTCGATCCTGCAGGATAGAAAAATTGAAAGTGCTGTTCTTTGGCCATTTTGAGCCATTGTCCAGTTTATATTGTGGCCAAGCGGTGTTGCAGAAGAAAATAAGGGCCGGGCGCGGTGGCTCATGCCTGTAATCCCAGCACTTTGGGAGGCCAAGGCGGGTGGATCACAAGGTCAAGAGATCGAGACCATCCTGGTCAACATGGTGAAACCCCGTCTCTACTAAAAATACAAAACATTAGCTGGGCATGGTGGCGCGTGCCTGTAATCCCAGCTACTCAGGAGGCTGAGGCAGGAGAATTGCCTGAACCCAGGAGGCGGAGGTTGCGGTGGGCCGAGATCATGCCATTGCACTGCAGCCTAAACCGTGATCTGAACCCGGGGTGAATCAGTCAAATGGGGCATCCCTCACATTCATCTGTCACCTATGCGTGCAAGTGAGTGACCAGAGTAGACATCTCCTCAATGATCAGTCACCAACAGAAGACTGTCTTCCCAGTTCTGTGACCTACATAGAATTTTTTTCTGGTCACGAACCTCACTGAAAGTCCTGTCTCTCTTGTCTCTGCTGAAAGGGAGAGGAAAAATGAAATGGAAAGGAGAAGAAGCTGACAGGTAGCAAGAAGGGCTAAAGAGAAAAGTTGAGGCAAACCGGTTACCTGATCTGAGTATAGTGAGTGGGTCTGTTGGCTGGTCTGATGAACAGAACCCAGGTCATAGGTAGATCTCTTCACAGAGGCAGCACAAGGAGAACAGGGACAGGGGTTTTGGTTTTCTGTAGGAGTTCTCCGTCCCGGGTTTTGGCACCAAATGTGCCTAATTTTTAATTTTTAATAGAGGCGAGGTTTCACCGTGTTGGGCAGGCTGGTCCGAAACTCCTGAGGTCTCAGACAATTTAGAACATTTATTTTGCCAAGGTTAAGGATGCACCCATGACAGCCTCAGGAGGGCCTGATGACATGTGCCCAAGGTGGCTGGGCACAGCCTGGTTCTAAACATTTTAGGGAGACTTGAGATATCAATATTTCTAAGAGCAAGTAGTACATGGATTCAGTCTGGAAAGGCAGAACAACTCAAAGTTGTTGGGGGTGTTTCCAGGTCATAGGTAGATAAGATATAAATAGTTGCTTTCTTTTGAGCATCTGATTAGCCTTTCACTGAATGCACAATTTGCAGGAATATTCCTCTATGGATTAGTTTGAAACAACAGAGCAAAGGAAGAAATCAGAAATGCATTTGTCGGCCAGGCGCGGTGGCTCACGCCTGTAATCCTAGCACTTTGGGAGGCCAAGGTGGGTGGATCACCTGAGGTCTGGAGTTCAAGACCAGCCTGGCCATCGAGGTGAAACCCCATCTTAAATAAATAAATAAATAAATAAATAAATAAATAAATGCATTTCTCTCAAGTGAGTAGGGGAATGACTTTGAATTCTGTCTGTCCTTTGTGTTAAAATGTGTGCTCTGAATGAAGCGACCCCCCAAACAGGCTATGGGTGAACCACATGGCTGTTTATTCACCAGGGTGCAGGCAGGCCGAGTCTGAAAACAGAGTCAGCAGAGGGTAGTGGGATAGGAGTTGGCTGTACAGGTTTGGGGTTGGCAGTGGTAAGTTACAGAAGTTACAGTTTAGGGTAATTTTTGCAAACTGGGAGGGGGTCATAAGGTCTGAAGTCACGAGGTTGACCAAGGGTGGTTGCAAAGTTTAATTGCCTTGTCAGTTGAGGCAGGAATAAGGAACGATAGAAGGATGTCTCAAGTTAATTAGGCACCCAGGGGCGGATCACTCTTCCCCTTTTCGTGGTCTTCCAGTTACTTCAGACTTGCCCGTTGCAGGAGCTCATCTGGAGCGTCCACGCAGGTCACAGAGGTGACCATGGTGTGGTCCACGGTTCTGCCAGTCAGCCTGAAAGACCCTATACTTTGTCCACAAGAAATCTCCTTGTGAGCAAATTGTGAGGGAAGTATGTAGCATTTTAAAAAATATTTGTAGCTATCTTATTTAGGAATAGAATGAGGCAGATTTGCCCAATGCTGTTCCCAGCTTGACTTTTCCCTTTGGCTTAATGATTTTGGGGAAACTTATCTTTCTGTCACAGGAAGTTGTCCTTTTTTTTTTTTTTTTTTTTTTTTGCTTAGGTTCAACAAAGTATGAACAGCTGTGAAAGAAATATGGCTGGACAAAAAGGGTGTGAAGTAATGCTAATAGCCTGAGTGGGGAAACCCAGCGAGACCTGTCCGTGTAGATTCTCCTCGGCTTCTCTCTGCAGCATTCCTTCTTTCTGGATGTGGGGCAGAACTCTCTCTGGAATGGGGGTCTTAGGACCTACAGTCAAGCAAGGTAGGTTAGATAATTTCTTTATGACCAGTTTTTACACAGAAAGGGGATGGAGTTAGAGGAATATTTTGGGGGTTTATGGCTGGCCACAGGGAAGAGGGGCTCTGGTTCCTATGACTTGCCTTGGGGAAAGAGTCTCATTTCGATGTCCAGCCTGTGGAAGAACCAGGGGCCAGGGGCAGAAGGGCAGAAGGTCACAGGAAAACTTACTTCTGGAGCTGCTTCTGAGACCTTCATCTTGGGGTGTGGTATCATGGGCCCCAAAATACCTGTGGATAAAAAGATGCAAACTGAAATATTTAAGGAGATTTATTCTGAGCCAAACATGAGTGACCATGGCCCATGACACAGTGCTCAGGAGGCCCTGAGAACATGTGCCCAAGGCGGTCGGGGTACAGCTTTGTTTCAGACATTTTAGGGAGACGTGGGATTCCATTCAAATACATTTAAGAAATACATTATTACTATTATTTTTTTTTTTTGAGACGGAGTTTTGCTCTTGTTACCCAGGCTGGAGTGCAATGGCGCGATCTCGGCTCACCGCAACCTCCGCCTCCTGGGTTCAGGCAATTCTCCTGCCTCAGCCTCCTGAATAGCTGGAATTACAGGCACGTGCCACCATGCCCAGCTAATTTTTTGTATTTTTAGTAGAGACGGGGTTTCACCATTTTGACCAGGATGGTCTCGATCTCTCGACCTCGTGATCCACCCGCCTCGGCCTCCCAAAGTGCTGGGATTACAGGCTTGAGCCACCGCGCCCGGCTGTATTATTTTTTTTTGAGATAGAGTTTCGCTCTTGTTACCCAGGCTGGAGTGCAATGGCACGATCTCGGCTCATCGCAACCTCCGCCTCCTGGGTTCAGGCAATTCTCCTGCCTCAGCCTCCCGAGTAGCTGGGATTACAGGCAGGCGCCACCATGCCCAGCTGATTTTTTGTATTTTTAGTAGAGAAGGGGTTTCACCATGTTGACCAGGATGGTCTCGATCTCTTGACCTCGTGATCCACCCGCCTTGGCCTCCCAAAGTGCTGGGATTACAGGCGTGAGCCACCGCGCCTGGCCTAAAATACATTATTTTGGTTCAGAAAGGTTGGGCAACTGGAAGTGGGGGCTTCTAGGCTATCGAGAGATTTTAAAATTTTCTGGAGGACAATTGATCTTTATGTAAAGATTCATCAGGACCAATAGAAAGGAAATGCCTGGGTTAAGATAAAGGGTGGTAGAGACCAAATTCTTACTTGCAGAAGAAGCCTCCAGGTAGCAGGCTTCAGAAAGAACAGGTTGTAAATGCTTCTTGTTAGACTTAAAGGTCTGTGTTGATGTTAGTATTGGAGAGGTATAATGAGGCATATCATGGCCTGACCCAACTTTCAGGTTAAATTTTAAGAGCAATTTATAATCCTTTGGGTATATACCCAGTAATGGGATTGCTGGGTCAAATGGTATTTCTGGTTCTAGCTCCTTGAGGAATTGCCACACTGTCTTCCACAGTGTTTGAACTAATTTACACTCCCACCAATGTGTGTGTTTGTTGCAGCACTATTTATAATAGCAAAGACTTGGAACCAACTTAAATTCCCATCAGTGATAGACTGGATAAAGAAAATGTGGCACATATAAACCGTGGAATACTATGCAGCCATTAAAACGAGTTCATGTCCTTTGCAGGGATATGAAGCTAGAAGCCATCCTTCTCAGCAAACTAACACAGGAACAGAAAACCAAACACCACATGTTCTCACTCATAAGTGGGAGTTGAACATTGAGAACACATGGACATGGGGAGGAGAACATCACACACCAGGACCTGTCAGGGGGTCGAGGCCAAGTGAAGGGAGAGCAAGCGCATTAGGACAAATACCTAATACATATGAGGTTTAAAACCTAGATGGCAGGTTGATAGGTGCAGCACGCCACCATGGCACATGTATATCTATGTAACAAACCTGCATATTCTGCACATGTATCCCAGAACTTAAAAATAAAAAATGTAAGCATGCCCTTGCCAAGGAGAAAGTCCATTTGGATGGTGGTAGGGGAAAGGGGGACTTAGAATTTTATTTTTGGTTTACACGTGGAAAGAAAACCTACCTGAGGGCCCACTGAGAAGCATCCCAGCAACCCCACCACGGTCGGTTTTTCCAGACGCCATGAACGACACTGTCCAAACCTTCTTCACTCCCGCCAGCACCGACCATTCCCCAAACGATGAGATGCTGGAGGAGGAGCATGAGGTGGATGTGCTGGGGGTACCCTACAACCCTGCACGCCCGACATCCACCGTGATCCACATCCGAAGCGAGGCCTCCGTGCCCGACCACGTCGTCTGGTCCCTGTTCAACACCCTCTTCATGAACTCCTGCTGCCTGGGCTTCATAGCGTTCGCCTACTCCCTGAAGTCTAGGGACAGGAAGATGGTTGGCGACCTGACCAGGGCCCAGACCTACGCCTCCACTGCCAAATGCCTGAACATCTGTGCCCTGATTTTGGGCATCATCATGACCATTCTGATGATCATCATCTCAATCCTGATTCTGCAAGCCTATCAGTAGATCCAGAGGAATCACCCGGGCCAGGGGCTCTGCCCGTGACCTGTCTGTCTCCCTGATACTCCAGCTTCAATCCCTCGCCCTGCCCCCAGCCCATCCTGTATCAGCCCTTTACCCTCACACACTTTTCCACAGTGGCGTTCAATAAAGTGCACGTGCTCCTGGAAAAAAAAAAAAGAAAACGAAAACCTACCTATGTTAAGTGTGCAGCCCAAAGTCACTCAGGGAAAGCTGCATATGCTGCATCTGTCATCCCCAGTGCTCAGCACCCACTGAGTATTGGGCAATGGGATGGGTTCATCCATGAATCCTGGAGCTCCCATATATTCCAGTCCAGGGTTTCCAGCTGACAGGGCTCAGGCAGGGAAGCCTCCACAGTGGTATCAATGTCTTCAACATCCGGGGTTCCTTTGTTCCCTGGGGAGTGGGGAAGAGACACCTTGAAGCCTCTCCTGGTTTGTGTCTTCAGCTTCTCAAGGTAATGTCAACCTAAAAGCTTTTTTAGATGTCCTGTCAACAACGTAAGGTCCCCAAGTGAGCCAAACAGAACACATAACTGTTGGGCCCACAGAGCTGACATTTCTTGTGGGAATGGGACTCCTTGGACTTTTTCTTTTTTTGAGACAGGGTCTCACTCTGTCACTTAGGCTGGAGTGCAGTGGCATGATCACAGCTCACTGCAGCCTCAAGGGATCTCCTGCCTCAACCTCCCCGGTAGCTGGAACTATAGGTATGTGCCACCTTGCTCGGCTAATGTTTATATTTTTAGTACAGATGGGATTTCTCCATGTTGGCCAGGCTGGTCTTTACCTCCTGACCTCAAGTGATACGCCCACCTCAGCCTCCTAAAGTGCCGGGATTACAGGTGTGAGCCACTGCACTGGCTTGGTGCTGAGTTACACTTCAGACTCTGGGATTCCACTTTAGAAGGAGGATACTTACAGATGTGAACGGAATTCATAAAATGCCAAATTAACTATAATTCAACAGGTTGTATTAACAGGGGCAAAGCTCACCTTTATTGAGCCCTCACTTATCTGTCATGGACTGTTCTGAACGTTCTAAATACATTAACTTTTCTAATCCTAACACCTATGAAGTAGGTACTACCGTGAAAACACTGGAGCACACACAGGGTCAGTAACTTACCCCACAGATCACACAGCAAGAAAGCAGCAGGACCTGAGATTCAAGCCCAGGCAACCCACACTCTTAGCTCATGGCACACATTGCTACATTGTCCATAGCAATGATCAGCACTATTCTTTGAACATTTACTTTGGCTGGAACGTGGAGCTAGTGCCTTAGAACGACCTTATTTCATTTACTCTTCAGCACAGTCCCTTCAGGCAAGAGGCATTATTCTTACTTAATGCAGAGATTCAACGACTTGCTCAGGGTCTTGGTACTAATTGGTGGTGAGATTGGATTTGGACATCAGGTTGACTCCCAATTCCCTCCTCTCCCGTATTCTTTGTTCTATGAGAAGCAGGGTCTTGGTGTGCTGCCCAGGCTGGAGTCCTGTGATGCGATATTGACTCACTGCAGCCTCGACCTCCTGGGCTCAGGCGATCTACCTCAACCTCCCAAGTAGCTAGAACCACAGGTGCGTATCACTACACTTGGCTAATTTTATTATTTTTTTAGACACCTGGTTTCACTATGTTGCCCAGGCTGGTCTTGAACTGCTCAAGGGATTGTCCCATCTTGGCCTCCCAATGTGCTGGGATTACAGGCTTGAGCCACCACGCCCAACTCACAAAACCCATTCTTTAACCACTGTGTGGTCCCAACTTAGTAGGTTACCGTAGGCTTCTGAGATGGCTGGGGGAAGGGAAAGGAGGGAAGGGTTGAATTTGGGTTAGCAGAATTCCCCAAACATTTGTAGCTGTAGAACCCCTTTTGTTTTATTTGAAGCATTTTTATGAGACCAGAAATCAAAGACCTTTCTTTGGGAAGCTGATCTCTCACTCCTTAGGAGGATGCTCAGCCTTGCCGGGCTTGCTGCCTTCAGAGAGCCGCTTCTGTGGCTCTAGCACAGGGGTTGGATAACAGCAGGAAGCCCACTGATAGGTAACAGCAGGAGAGCAGGGGCGAGGCGCTGGATCTGGGGAGAGGGCTCTCAGTGACCTGCTTATCAACTATAGCTCCAGGCGCCTTCCAAGCAGGCACGGAGGTGACCTCTCTGAGTAGTGGCCCTGGAGGTGCAGGCAGGCCCTGGGGCAAGGGAATAGGTGGTTACAGCATTTCCAGGTCACTGCAGAAGCCAGAAGGGGAACATGCTAAATCAGGCTGGGACTTGAGATTCCCTGAGTTTATGATGATAATTTATCTTTGAACACTTGCCCACACAGCAGCTCACTCCCATCTCCACAGTGCTTCAGGAAGTGGGCAAGGAGGATGCTGCTCCTCCCAGTTTTTGGCACTGAGGGGAGAGTGTCTGTGACTTGTCAAGGTCACACAATCAAAGGTCACAGAAGGGAGGACACGATGGGAGCCCAGGATGGCCATGTTCTTTCTACTCTGTCACTCAGCATCGGCGGGTTTGGAATCTTTAATTTTGGGGAATCCATTTGGTCTATAAAGTGTGGGTGTGGCCTGTGGTCACCTGGGAGAGGGGACAAAGCCAGCTGTGGAGCACTCCTGGGGGTGGGGGTGCCTCATGCAGGCCCTGCAATGCCCCAGAAAACAGAGGGGGTGCCTCATGCAGGGTCTCGTTTAGGAGGCCAGAGGTTGGATTCATGAACCGTGATCGAGGGGACTGAACGTGGAAGAGGGGGCCCAAGTCCAAGAGGGCAGAGAAAAGATCCAGGAAGGGGTTCCTGGGCCTCGGGATCCTGAAGGGCCAGCTGCGTCCCCAGTCTGAGCCCTGCCCTGCAGTGCAGGCCCAGCTGGGTGGAGGCACGTCCCCGGGGCTCCAGACTGACTCAGAAACTGGCCGCCTTCTTCCCAGATCGTCACCACCCACATTCCATCAGCTGCTGCTCCCTCTCGGGTTGTTTACTTCTGTCTGGCTTTATTTACTCAGTCTCCAACCCCCTCATTATTGCTTTGTGTCATCACTCAGAGTTTTACCCTGAGTAAAACCTACCTGCTGTGTTTTACAACTTAAATAAAAATAAAAAATATAAGAAAGTCATTTGGATCTTAGAAAAAAAAAAAAAGCCGGGCACGGTGGCTCAAGTCTGTAATCCCAGCACTTTGGGAGGCCGAGGCGGGTGGATCACGAGGTCAAGAGATCAAGACCAGCCTGGTCAACATGGTGAAACCCCGTCTCTACTAAAAATACAAAAAAGTAGCTGGGCATGGTGGCACATGTCTGTAATCCGAGCTACTCAGGAGGCTGAGGCAGGAGAATTGCCTGAACCCAGGAGGCGGAGGTTGCGGTGAGCTGAGATCGCGCCATTGCACTCCAGCCTGGGTAACAAGAGCCAAACTCCATCTCAAAAAAAAAAAGGGGCCGGGCGCGGTGGCTCACACCTGTAATCTCAGCACTTTGGGAGGCCGAGGCTGTAGGATCACTTGAGCCTAGGAGTTCTAGACCAGCCTGGGCAAAATAGTGAGACTCTTGTCTCTACAACAAATAAAAAATTAGCTAGCCACAGTAGTGCATGCCTGTACTCCTAGCTAACTTTGAGAGGATCACTTAAGCCTAGGAGTTTGATTATAGCGTGAGCTATGATCACCCCACTGCATTCCAGCCTAGGCGACAGAGACTCTTTCTCCAAAATAATAAAAAATAAATTTGGGGGCCGGGTTCGGTGGCTCAAGCCTGTAATCCCAGCACTTTGGGAGGCCGAGGCGGGTGGATCACGAGGTCAAGAGATCGAGACCATCCTGGTCAACATGGTGAAACCCCGTCTCTACTAAAAATACAAAAAAGTAGCTGGGCATGGTGGCACATGTCTGTAATCCGAGCTACTCAGGAGGCTGAGGCAGGAGAATTGCCTGAACCCAGGAGGCGGAGGTTGCGGTGAGCTGAGATCGCGCCATTGCACTCCAGCCTGGGTAACAAGAGCCAAACTCCATCTCAAAAAAAAAAAGGGGCCGGGCGCGGTGGCTCACACCTGTAATCTCAGCACTTTGGGAGGCCGAGGCTGTAGGATCACTTGAGCCTAGGAGTTCTAGACCAGCCTGGGCAAAATAGTGAGACTCTTGTCTCTAAAACAAATAAAAAATTAGCTAGCCACAGTAGTGCATGCCTGTACTCCTAGCTAACTTTGAGAGGATCACTTAAGCCTAGGAGTTTGATTATAGCGTGAGCTATGATCACCCCACTGCATTCCAGCCTAGGCGACAGAGACTCTTTCTCCAAAATAATAAAAAATAAATTTGGGGGCCGGGTTCGGTGGCTCAAGCCTGTAATCCCAGCACTTTGGGAGGCCGAGGCGGGTGGATCACGAGGTCAAGAGATCGAGACCATCCTGGTCAACATGGTGAAACCCCGTCTCTACTAAAAATACAAAACGTTAGCCGGGCATGGTGGCACGTGCCTGTAATCCCAGCTACTCAGGAGGCTGAGGCAGGAGAATTGCCTGAACCCAGGAGGCGGAGGTTGCAGTGAGCCGAGATGGTGCCATTGCACTCCAGCCTGGGTAACAAGAGCGAAACTCTGTCTAAAAAAAAAATAATAAAAATTTAAAAAAGCCGGGCGCGGTGGCTCAAGCCTGTAATCCCAGCACTTTGGGAGGCCGAGGCGGGTGGATTACGAGGTCAAGAGATTGAGACCATCCTGGTCAACATGGTGAAACCCCGTCTCTACTAAAAATACAAAAATTAGCTGGGCGTGGTGGCACGTGCCTGTAATCCCAGCTACTTGGGAGGCTGAGGCAGGAGAACTGCCTGAACCCAGGAGGCGGAGGTTGCGGTGAGCCGAGATCGTGCCATTGCACTCCAGCCTGGGTAACAAGAGCGAAATTCCGCCTCAAAAAAAATAAAATATAATAAAATAAATTTGGAGGAGTTTCTTTAAAAGATTAAATTGCAATGATAGAATTATAATACAAAATGAGGTAGCCAGCCTTAGCAAGTAAGTACTCCCAAAGCTTAAGCTTCATGAGCTTCACAGCCTGATTTGCAGATGCAGAAAATTCGTTTAAAAGAAGCTTAGTTTTTTATCCAAGGTCACACACCTCACAATCAGTGGAGAGGGAATTTAAAGCCAGGTCTGCACAGCTTTTCATCAGCAAATTATCCTTCTCTGAAAATGGGAATAACACACACATAGCATTCACTATGTGCCACACACATAGCAAGCACTTTACGTGTTTTAAATAGTGAATTCTCACAACACGACGATGTAGGTATTATTTTCATCTTCCACTTTACATATGAGGACATTGAGGCACGGAGAGGTTAAGTATTAATGACTTGCCCAAGGTCTCACAGCTAATCGACGGGAACCGTAAGAAACAGTGACAACTGGTTTGCTGAGGCGTCCAGTTTGAGCTTGCAGTAAACAAAACCTAGAAGACGCACCCCGAGCCTCACAGAAGGTAACTTGAGCCGGAACCTCTGCTTTATGGCTTCTCTAAGATCTTACTTTCTAATCCCTGCCAAATTCTTGGCCCTTGGCCTGCCTCTATGGGAGCTTTGTCAGGTAATTTAGTCCATATATTTCGGATTTAAAAGAGAATGAGAGGTCGGGTGCAGTGGCTCACGCCTGTAATCCCAGCACTTTGGGAGGCCAAGGTGGTAGGGTCACTTGAGCTCAGGAGTTTGAGACCAGCCTGAACACAGAGAGACCCTGTCTCTATAGAAAAAACAACGACAACAACAAAAAACCAAAGCTGAGCATGGTGGTGCACACTTGCAGTCCCAGCTACTCAGGAGGCTGAGGTGGGGAGATTGCGTAAGACCGGTAGGTCCAGCCTGCAGTGAGCTGTGATGGTGCCACTGCACTGTAGCCTGGGTGACAGAACAAGACTCTTGCCTCAAATAAATAAATCAATACATAAAAATGAGAGAATGAACTGTACCCTAAAAACATAGTGTGGTAAGTTTATCATAACTCATGTTGTTACAGAACCTTTTTGGGATTATACTCTTTGACTTCATAATTCTTATGGATGCCTGGTCCAGAGAAATCATCTTAAAGAAAATGCTTTATGCATAATAGTGTTAACTATACCGAGAAAACTGGAAAACAATTCATATGTTCAACATTAGCAAAATGGTTAAGCAAATCATGGATGAAGTATCAGACAACAAGCAAACAAAGTTTACAGAGAGGTATAATAACCTCGGAGAGTGCTTATGTTATGATGTTAGACTGAAAATCATCCTGGGTGCAGTGGCTCATGCCTGTAATCCCAGCACTTTGGGAGGCTGAGGCAGGCAGATCACCTGAGGTCGGGAGTTCAAGACCAGCCTGACCAACATGGAGAAACCCTATCTCTACTAAAAATACAGAAAGATTAGCTGAGCGTAGTGGCATGTGACTGTAATCCCAGCTACTCAGGAGGCTGAGGCAGGAGAATCACTTGAACCTGGGAGGTGGAGGGAGCCAAGATGGCAACATTGCACTACAGCCTGGGCAACAAAAGCGAAACTCCATCCCCAAAGGAAAAAAGTATATATATCATCTATAAAATTATATACATGGTTTATCAGTTATATGTTGCTGCATACCAAATCATTCCAAAATGTAGGACTTAAAGCAATATATATTTATTATTTCAGAGTGCATGGGTCAGCCTAGGCTGGGTCCTTAGCCAGAGTTTGCCATGAGATTATAATGAAAATATTGCCCAGGGCTGTGTTCCCAACTGAAGACAAGACTGGTACAGGATCTGTTCCCAAGCTCAGTCTCATAGACTTTGTCTGCATTTAGTTATTTGAGGTTGTTGGAATAAGGCTTCCCTCGGTTGGCCAGGCAGCCCCCTCTATCAGGGCAAGCATGTGAGAAGAGCCAAAGAAAGAAAATTCTGCCAAGAAGGAATTCAGTTTTTTATGATCTAATATTGAAATTGACATAGACACTTTTCTGTATTCTATTTGTTAGAAGCAAGCCACTAGGTTCAGCCCACACTCAAGGCAAAGAGATTATAGAAAAGTATTAGTACTAGAAAATGGGATGAATGAAGGCCATTTTAGAAGGCTGCCTATTACACAAGTCGTAATTTTTAACTTTGCTAAAACCACATGCGTAGGATAAAAGTTGGAAAGACATACATAGCAAAATGGTTATTGTGGCTCTCAGGTGAAGGATTCAAGTATGGTTCTTTCCTTCTTAAATGCTTCTGTATTGAATAGACAACCTAGAAATAAATCAGTATCTTTAGAGCCAACTGACTTTTGAGAGGACACACCTTGGGGAAAGGAGACCCTCTTCAATCAGTGGTGCTGGAAAACTAAATATACGTAAGAAAAATGAAACTAGACCCCTATCTATTACCATATACAAAATCAACTCCTAACAGATAAAACACTTCAATTTAAGGCTTGGAACTCTAAAGCTACCAGAAGAAAAACAGAAGTGCTTCAGAACATTGCTCTAGGCAAAACTTTCATGGCTAAGACGCCAAAAGCACAGGTTACAAAAACAAAAGGCGATTGGGTTTGTGTTAGATTAAAAATTTCTGGACAGCAAAGAAAACAATCAACAGAATGAAGAGACAACCTGTTGAATGGGAGAAAGTTGCCAGCTATTCATCCGCAAAAGACTAATACCCAGAATATACAAGGAACTCAAACAACTCAACCATAAAAAAACAAATTCCGGCCAGGTGTGGTGGCTCATGCCTGTAATCCCAGCAGTTTGGGAGGCCGAGGCAGGTGGATCACAAGGTCAAGAGATCGAGACCATCCTGGTCAACATGGTGAAACCCCGTCACTACTAAAAATACAAAAGAAGGCCGGGCGCGGTGGCTCAAGCTTGTAATCCCAGCACTTTGGGAGGCCGAGGCGGGTGGATCACAAGGTCAAGAGATCGAGACCATCCTGGTCAACATGGTGAAACCCCGTCTCTACTAAAAATACAAAAAAAATTAGCTGGGCATGGTGGCGCGTGCCTGTAATCCCAGCTACTCAGGAGGCTGAGGCAGGAGAATTGCCTGAACCCAGGAGGCGGAGGTTGCGGTGAGCCGAGATCGCGCCATTGCACTCCAGCCTGGGTAACAAGAGCGAAACTCCGTCTCGGAAAAAAAAAGAAAAAGAAAAAAAAAAAAAATACAAAAGATTAGCTGGGCATGGTGGCGCGTGCCTGTAATCCCAGATACTCAGGAGGCTGAGGCAGGAGAATTGCCTGAGCCCAGGAGGCGGAGGTTGTGGTGAGCCGAGATCGCGCCATTGCACGCCAGCCTGGGTAACAAGAGCAAAACTCCATCTCAAAAAAAAAGAAAAAGAAAAAAAAAATACAGATAGACATTTCTCAAAAGACATACGAATGGCCAACAAACGTGGAAAAATGCTCAACACTAATTACCGAAAAAATGCAAAATCATGAGATGTCATTTCTCCCCAATTAAATGGCTATTACTAAAAGATAAAAAATAGCAAATGCTGTGAGAATTCTGAAAAAAGGGAAGTCTTATAGATGATTGGTGCAAATGTAAATTATACCCAGTATAAAAAACAGGATGGGGGTTTCTCAAAAAGTAAACACAGAATTACCATGTGATCCAGAAATCCCACTAAGCGAAAGGAAGTCAGTGTATTGAAGAGATGACCGTACCCTCATATTTACTGCAGCACTATTCACAATAGCTCAGATACGGAGTCAACCTAGGTGTCCAACAACACATTAATGGATAAAGAAATATGGTAGGCCAGACGCGGTGGCTCAAGCCTGTAATCCCAGCACTTCGGGAGGCCAAGGCGGGTGGATCATGAGGTCGAGAGATCGAGACCATCCTAGTCAACATGGTGAAATCCCATCTCTACTAAAAATACAAAAAATTAGCTGGGCATGGTGGCTCGTGCCTGTAATCCCAGCTACTCAGGAGGCTGAGGCAGGAGAATTGCCTGCACCCAGGAGGCAGAGGTTGCGGTGAGCCGAGATCGCGCCATTGCACTCCAGCCTGGGTAACAAGAGCGAAACTCTGTCTCAAAAAAACAAAAAAGGCCGGGCGCGGTGGCTCAAGCCTGTAATCCCAGCACTTTGGGAGGCTGAGGCGGGTGGATCATGAGGTTGAGAGATCGAGACCATCCTGGTCAACATGGTGAAACCCCGTCTCTACTAAAAATACAAAAAAAAAAAAAAATTAGCTGGGCATGGTGGTGCGTGCCTATAATCCCAGCTACTCAGGAGGCTGAGGCAGGAGAATTGCCTGAACCCAGGACGCGGAGGTTGCGGTGAGCCGAGATTGCACCATTGCACTCCAGCCTGGGTAACAAGAGCGAAACTCCGTCTCAAAAAACAAAAAACAAAAAACAAAAAACAAAAAAACCCAAGAAACTAGCTGGTCATGGTGGCGCGTGCCTGTAATCCCAGCTACTTAGGAGGCTGAGGCAGGAGAACTGCCTGAGCCCAGGAGGCGGAGGTTGCAGTGAGCCGTGATTGCGCCATTGCACTCCAGTCTGGGTAACAAGAGCGAAACTCCGCCCCCCCCCCAAAAAAAAAGAAATATGGTATATATTCACAGTAATTCTACTATAAAAAACTCTAACTTCTACTATAAATAAGCCATTCAGCCATAAAAAAAGAATGAAATCCTGTCATTTGTTGCAACATAGCCAAGCCTGGAGGATGTTGATGTTTTGGGCAGACAGAACAGGATGGATCCCCACACCTGCCTTCCAGAAAATACTCTTTTTTCTTTCAGACTGAGCCCTGCTCTGTTGCCCAGGGTGGAGTACAGTGGTGTGATTACTGCTCAGTACAACCATGACCTCTCGAGTTCAAGCGATCCTACCTCAGCCTCCCAAGTAGCTGAGACCACACGTGTGTGCCACCATGCCCAGCTATTTTTTTTTTTTATTAAAAAGACGGGGTTTCACCTTGTTGGTCAGGCTGGTCTTGAACCCCCAATCTCAGGTGATCCACCCACCTTGGCCTCCAAAGTGCTTTGATTATAGGCATGAGCCACCATGCCCAGCCTTTTTTTTCTTTTCTTTTTTTATTTTTAAATGTAGAGATGAGGTCTCACCAAGTTGCCCAGGCTGATCTCAAACTTCTGGGCTCACGCAATCCTCCCACCTT
Organism: Saimiri boliviensis; assembly: GCF_048565385.1. NCBI lineage: Eukaryota > Metazoa > Chordata > Mammalia > Primates > Cebidae > Saimiri > Saimiri boliviensis. The sequence continues at coordinate 133,270,429 of NC_133453.1, read as the reverse complement.
AGCCTCTTAAAGTGCTGGGATTATAGCCATGAGTCACTGTGCCTGGCTGAAAAATGTCCTTTATATAGCAAGCTTTCTTGGTAATCCCTTTTGAGGTTCTAGTTTTTTTCTGGGTTTTTTATTCTCACTCTGTTGCTTAGGCTCAAGTACAGTGGTATGATCTCAGCTCACTACAGCCTCCACCTCCTGGGTTCAAGCAATTCTTGTGGCTCAGTCTCCTGAGTCACTGGGATTACACCAGTATGTGCCACCACACCTGTTTAATTTTTTGTAATTTTAGTAGAGATGGAGTTTCACCATGTTGGCCAGGCTGGTCTTGAGCTCCTGATTTCAATTGATCCACCTGCCTGGGCCTCCCAAAGTTCTGGGATTACAGGCATGAGCCACCATGCCCAGCTTGCTTCTGTATTTTTATAATGTCTAATAATGAGCAAGTATTACTATGAAAAGACAGTGTTCAGTTTTATTTACTGCTCAGTTAAGAGTCTGACCACTCTGAGCCATGCTCCCTATTACCAGTGGAGTTAATATCAGGGTGGAGGTATTGGATCAGGCCCAGCTGTACCCACTGTCCAAGTGGTGCCTGGGGGTTGAGGGGAGCATCCTGGCACTGAGTTTGAGCCCTTTAAGGCAGTCTTGGGCTTGGCATCTCGACTCAGTGGGAGGAGGCAACCTGACACCAGTAAGTAAATAGCAGGAACTCTGGGTGGCCTTTCACCAGCCCCACCAGATGCTGCCAGGGGAGGATTTCAGAGGCTGACTTCAGACCCTGTGCTCCATCAGGAGGATGAAAGGCTCATTCTCAAAAGACAGAGCCTGCTTCTTTAGTCTCATAGCTAAACCCACTGTGTCCTCATGTTCTAGAGTCCAGGTCAGAGCTCCTCATCCTTGACCCAGCAGCTACCTCAGGCTCAACAAGCAGGTGGAAAGCAAAACAGAACTTGTGCTTATCAGCCTTGGAGAGGAGTGTCTCATCAGAGGTAGGGCAGAAGTGAAGGAGGCATTGAACTCGGGAAGGTCAGGGTCAGGTAGTAAGAACCAGCCTGGTGGCTAATCTCTCCGGTCACTGCCAGCCTTCATGAGCCCAGGTAGCGTCATTACCACATTCTCATTATTTGGTTAGTTTCCAGGTTAGTTTCCTCCTGCCTCTCTCTGGCCCTTCCCAAGCCATCTCACCAAGGCATGACTCATGGCTTCTCATCACCTGGAGCCCTTAAGCATGCAGCCTTTTAGTCTCACCTTCCATCATGACTTACCTCAAGTCCTTCTGCTCTAGCTGAACTAGGACTTTAAACATAGGATCTCATGCCTGCCTCCTGCCTTGGCTATTCCTGATCCTCCCTGTTGGAAGACTTTCTTTTTTCTCTACTTCAAGACCCAGTTCAAGTTTCACCTGCTCATAGGGCCTGACATGATTTGGCTCTTTGTTTTCACACAAATTTCATCTGGTAGCTTTCATGATTTCCACACATTGTGGGAGGGACTCTGGGAGATGACTGAATTATGGGAATGAGACTTTCCTGTGCTGTTCTCGTGACAGCCAATGGGTCTCTTGAGATCCAGTTTTAAAAATGGGAGTTGCCCTGCACAAGCTCTTTTTTTGCCTGAGCTGCCATCCACCTAAGACGTGACTTGCTCCTCCTTACCTTGCACCGTTATTGTGAGGCCTCCCCAGCCGTGCGGAACTGTAAGTTCAATAAACTTCTTTCTTCTCTAAATTGCCCAGTGTCAGATATGTCTTCGTTAGTAGCATGAAAACGAACTAATACAGGGCCCTTCTTGACTAACCCAGCATTCCTTCTGGGGATCCTGGTGTACAGTTTTGACTTACACCAACCTTTGGTATGCCTTGAAATGCCTCTTCCCTCCTCTCTTGCATGACAATAATAGCTAACAGAGCTTTGGGCCAGCTTCCTATGGACTGTTTATGTGCTATCTATGAATTATCTCATTTAATTCTCAAAACAAGCAAAGTAGTTGTTTTGATGCCCATTTTACCAAGGTTGCAAACGCTTAGGCATCCAACCTGAGATCACACAGCTAGGGAATGGCAGAGCCAAGTATCTAAGAGCAAATGCCAGTCTGCTTTTAACTTCTCCTGTGCTTGACCTGGGAGCTGCTCGTAATCCTGAAAGACACAGTTCCTGAATGCCATCATCCCACATGTCGAAATCCCAAAAGACTGGCTGGGTGTGGTGGCTCACACCTGTAATCCCAGCACTTTGGGAGGACGAGGCTGACTGATCACTTGAGGTTAGGAGTTTGAGACCAGCCTGGCCAATGTGGTGAAACCCCATCTCTACTAAAAATACTAAAATTGACCAGCTGTGGTGGCCACCTGTGGTGTATGCCTGTAATCCCAGCTACTCAGGAAGCTGACGCAGGAGACTGGCTTGAACCCAGGAAGTGGAGGTTGCAGTGAGCAGAGATCATGCCACTGCACTACAACCTGGGTGACAGAGTGAGACCCTGTCTCAAAAAAGATTAATAAAACCTCTACTCATTAAAAAAAAAAAAAAAAAGAAATCCTGAAAGATCAAAACCCCAAGAACATAATCTAGAAAAAATTCTTTAAAAGCTATTTGTTTACATATCAAAAAGGAAATGTATTCAAGAAACATACAAAAATATGATAGAACACTTCATAGGCCAATTTGCACAATAAAATGAACAATAACAGTCAGTTTTGCAAACAGATATACTAACAGCAGTTGCGTGGGTATAGCAGTTATGAGGAAAAGGACTGTATTCATAAAAAAGATCAAAAAGAGAAATGTATAAACACGTATCACTAGGGTTGGTAATTGTGTGCATCCAGCTTCACCAATATGGTCATGTGAAAGACCGTGACAAACAACCTAAGTCTTTTGATGAGATAAAAAAACCATAGTGGAGGCTGGGCGCGGTGGCTCAAGCCTGTAATCCCAGCACTTTGGGAGGCCGAGGCAGGTGGATCACGAGGTCGAGAGATCGAGGCCATCCTGGTCAACATGGTGAAACCCCGTCTCTACTAAAAATACAAAACATTAGCTGGGCATGGTGGCGCATGCCTGTAATCCCAGCTACTCAGGAGGCTAAGGCAGGAGAATTGCTTGAACTCAGGAGGCGGAGGTTGCGGTGAGCCGAGATCTCGCCATTGCACTCCAGCCTGGGTAACAAGAGCAAAACTCTGTCTCAAAAAACAAAACAAAACAAAAACAAAAACAAAAACAAAAAATCATAGTGAGTCCCCACCACATACGCAATCACCCAAAGAGCTGTGATCACAAGAAAATTTTTATTTTTATTTTTATTTTTTTGAGATGGATCTCGGCTCACCGCAACGTCCGCCTCCTGGGTTCAGGCAATTCTCCTGCCTCAGCCTCCCGAGTAGCTGGGATTACAGGCACACACCACCATGCCCAGCTAATTTTTTGTATTTTTAGCAGAGACGGGGTTTCACCATGTTGACCAGGATGGTCTCGATCTCTCGACCTCGTGATCCACCAGCCTCGGCCTCCCAAAGTGCTGGTATTACAGGCTTGAGCCACCGCGCCCGGCAAAGAAAATTTATCTTTCATACATACAGATGTACAAAAAGGACATCTATCACGGAAGTTTCAACATTTTTTTTTTTTTTTTGAGATGGAGTGTCGCTCTTGTTACCCAGGCTGGAGTGCAATGGCACAATCTCGGCTCACCGCAACCTCCACCTCCTGGGTTCAGGCAATTCTCCTGCCTGAGCCTCCTTAGTAGCTGGGATTACAGGCACGCGCCACCATGCCCAGCTAATTTTTTGTATTTTTAGTAGAGACGGGGTTTCACCATGTTGACCAGGATGGTCTCGATCTCTTAACCTCATGATCCACCCGCCTCAGCCTCCCAAAATGCTGGGATTACAGGCTTGAGCCACCGCGCCTGGCTCAACATGTTTAATGTATACCCACAATGCTTACACACAGCTAACCTTGTGATAATGCACTTTGGTAGAGTCAAATTTGCAAAAAGTGCATTAGAACGCTCTAAAAGTCCTATACAATTTATACCTCTAGTATTGGAAATGATGCGGAGGCAAAATATGTAGCATAACAAATTGTAAAAAATAATGCTAAGAATTTAAAATGAAAAGAAGAACTATTAATAAAACAAGGTAAAAGGGGGTGATATCAACAAGATGGTGAACTAGAGATACCTGGTGCTCATATCCCTCACAAGAAAGATCAAGGCAATGAATAAAAAGTTAAGATTTGTCTGGAATGTCGAAGGGAGAAGACTGGAGTGCAGCAGGGGAATGGAGACCCGAAGTCCAGGATGGCAATGTGGAGTCACCAGCTGCTGCAGCCCTGGCTCCCTGTCTGGACTGCATCTGCCCAGTCAGAAGGAACCTCCCATTGTGTGAAAAATCTAAGCAAAATAACCCTGCCAGCTCCCACTGCCACCACAAACACCTACAGGTCTCACTACCTCTCTACCTGAGAATCCCACAGTCCTTACAAGTTCAGTTTGGACAGCTGTCGAGAATTCAGGCAGCCACATTACCCTGCATTAGGAGCCCAAAGTGTGCACTACTCACCTCCCACCCCCAGCACCCTCTGTGAGCCAAGCTGCTGCAGCACATCACCATTTTAGACCACTACCACCTCTAGAGTGCATGCTTTTCTGGGGGCCAGTAGCCACTGTACACCTTCAGCACTGGGGCTCCATCTTCATTCCACGAAGCCTACATGGGTGGCTGAGTGCCTCAACCTCGGCAGTGTGCAGCCTGGGCCCAAGACTGGCTGTGACTCTGGTCCTTTACAGCAGGAACACCAACGCCCACTGCCCTCACTTCCAGCAGGAAGAACAGTCTAGTGGTCCCACCCAGAGTGAACCAGATACAACCCCATGCCAGCCAAGCAGCAATGTGCCTATATCCTGCATCTAAAAAACACCCCAATGGCCTACCCCTGCTAGGCACACTCCCAAGAAACAGCCCCATGGGCCACCCCCAGAAGACACATACCCAAGCCAGTCAAGAAATAAGGCAAACCTGTCTTGGGCTTGAGAAATAGCCCTTTGGTCCCCAGGACAAGCACATGCTCGCAGCCAGAGTAACAGCCCTATAGCTACAACCCCAGCTCCAAGTTGGCCGATTTGCCATGTGCATGCACACACCTCTGAACTGAGACACAGCATAGTGAGCCCACAAAACCATACCACTACTGCCACAAACTTTTTTGGACTAGGTCACTGAGATATAAATGTCATTAGCAAGGATCACAGCTGAAGAAACTACCTGGAGAATACACTACTGCATTCATCTAGAACCAAAGCCAACTCATCTCAGTGAAATGACATGCCAAGACCCATTCCTACTAATCAGTATTTCTACACTAAACTTACTCCATAAAATAAGAGATGACTTTTCCACTAGAGGCACAGAAATCAACACAAGGACATATCATAGACGAAAAAGAAGAAAATATGACACCTCCAAAGAAACACAGCAATTCTCCAGTAACTATCATAAGGAAATATACAACATGTCAGAAAAAGAATTCAAAATAATAATTTTTTTTTTTTTTTTTTTTTTTGAGACAGAGTTTCACTCTTGTTGCCCAGGCTGGAGTGCAATGGTGTGATCTGTGCTCACCGCAACCTCTGCCTCCTGGGTTCAAGTCATTCTCCTGCCTCAGCCTCCCAAGTAGCTGGGATTACAGGCATGGGCCACCATGCCCAGCTATTTTTTTGTATTTTAGTAGAGATGGGGTTTCTCCATGTTGGTCAGACTGGTCTCAAACTCCCGACCTCAGGTGATCTGCCCACCTGGGACTCCCAAAGTGCTGGGATTACAGGTGTGAGTCACCAAGCGCGGCATTCAAAATAATAATCTTAAGTAAACTCAGTGAGAGACAAAAGAATACAGATAGAAAGTTCAATGAGGCGGGAAGTGGTGGCTCATGCCTGTAATCCCAGCACTTTGGGAGGCTGAGGCAGGGGATCATGAGGTCAGGAGTTCAAGAGCAGCCTGGCCAACATAGTGAAACCCCTTTTCTACTAAAAGTAAAAGAAAAAAAAATTAGCTAGGTATGGTTGTGGGCACCTGTAATCCCAGTGACTGAAGAGGCTGAAGAAGATAACTGCTTTAACCCAGTAGGCAGAGGTTACAGTGAGCCAAGATCGTGCCACTGCATTCCAGCCTGGGCGACAGAGTCAGACTCCACCTCAAAAAAAAAAAAAAAGTTTAATGAAAGCAGGAAAACAACTTATGACTTTAATGAGAAATGCAACAGAGACAGAAAAAAAAAACAAACCAAAAACAGACAGGCCGGGCGCGGTGGCTCAAACCTGTAATCCCAACACTTTGGGAGGCCGAGGTGGGTGGATCACGAGGTCAAGAGATCGAGACCATCCTGGTCAACATGGTGAAACCCTGTCTCTACTAAAAATACAAAAATTAGCTGGGCATGGTGGCATACACCTGTAGTCCCAGCTACTTGGGAGGCTGAGGCAGGAGAATTGCTTGAACCCAGGAGGCGGAGGTTGTGGTGAGCCGAGATCGTGCCACTGCACTCCAGCATGGGTAACAAGAGTGAAAACTCCGTCTCAAAAATAAAAAATAAAGAAAATCAACAAGGAAACATTGGACTTAAACTGCATTGTAGGGGCCAAGCATGGTGGGTTACACCTGTAATCTCGCACTTTGGGAAGCCCAGGCAGGTGGATCTCTTTGAGCTCAGGGGTTCAAGACCAGCCTGAGCAACATGGAAAAAACTGACCTCTATAAAATATGTAAGAATTAGCTGGGCATTGGTGGCTCACACCTGTAGTTCCAGCTACCTGAGAGGCTGAGCCTGGAAATTGCTTGAGCTCATGAGGCAGAGGCTGCAGGGAACTGAGATCATTCTACTGCAGTACAGCCTGGGTTACAGAGCAAAACCTTGTCTCAAAGAAATAATAATAAACTGCACCAATAGACCAAATGGATCTAACAGACATTTATAGGTCATTTCCCCCAAAAGCCAAAGATACAAATTTGTTTTATTTGTTTTAGATCGGAGTCTCACCCCGACACCTAGGCTGGAGTGCATTGGTATGATCTTGGCTCACTGCAACCTCCACCTCCCAGGTTCAAGTGATTCCCTTGTCTCAGCCTCCCCAATAGCTGGGACTACAGGTACCTACCACCACTCCTGGCCAATTTTATTTTTATTTTTAGTAGAGACAGGGCTTCACCTTGTTGGCCAGGCTGGTCTTGAACTCCTGACCTCAAGTGATTTGCCTACCTTGGCCTCCCAAAGTGCGTGGATTACAGGCATGAGCCACCAGGCCTGGCCACCTATGTTTTTCATCAGCACATAGAATATTCTCCAGGAATGACCAGGTTAGAACACAAAGCAAGTCTTAAAATTTTTTAAAAAATTGAAACTGGGCCGGGCGCGGTGGCTCAAGCCTGTAATCCCAGCACTTTGGGAGGCCGAGGCGGGTGGACCACAAGGTCAAGAGATCGAGACCATCCTGGTGAAACTCTGTCTGTACTAAAAATACAAAAAAAAAAAAAAAAAAAAACATTAGCTGGGCATGGTGGCACGTGCCTGTAATCCTAGCTACTCAGGAGGCTGAGGCAGGAGAATTGCCTGAACCCAGGAGGCAGAGGTTGTGGTGAGCCGAGATCGCACCATTGCACTCCAGCCTGGGTAACAAGAGTGAAACTCCGCCTCAAAAAAAAAAAAAAAAAAAAATTGAAACTGTACCAGTGTCTTATCTCAATACAGTGAATAAAACTTGAAATCGGCCGGGCGCGGTGGCTCAAGCCTGTAATCCCAGCACTTTGGGAGGACGAGGCAGGTGGATCACGAGGTCAACAGATCGAGACCCATTCTGGTCAACGTGGTGAAACCCCGTCTCTACTAAAAATACAAAAAATTACCTGGGCATGGTGGCACATTCCTGTAATCCCAGCTACTCAGGAGGCTGAGGCAGGAGAATTGCCTGGACCCAGGAGGCGGAGGTTGCAGTGAGCCGAGATCGCGCCATTGCACTCCAGCCTGGGTAACAAGAGTGAAACTCCGTCTCAAAAAATACAAAAAAACAAAAAAACAAAACAAAAACAAAAACAAAAACAAACCTTGAAATCAATAAAAAGAAAAGCATTCAAAATTGTACAAATATATACAAATTAAATGACGTGCACCTGAATGACCAGTGGGTAAAGAAAACATTAAGAATGAAATTTAAGGCCGGGTGAGGTGGCTCAAGCCTGTAATCCCAGCACTTTGGGAGGCCGAGGCGGGTGGATCACGAGGTCAAGAGATCGAGACCATCCTGGTCAACATGGTGAAACCCCGTCTCTACTAAAAATACAAAAAAATTAGCTGGGCATGGTGGCGTGTGCCTGTAATCCCAGCTACTCAGGAGGCTGAGGCAGGAGAATTGCCTGAACCCAAGAGGCGGAGGTTGCAGTGAGCCGAGATCGCGCCATTGCACTCCAGCCTGGGCAACAAGAGCGAAACTCAGTCTCAAAAAAAAAAAAGAATGAAATTTAAGGCCAGGCACAGTGGTTCATGCCTGTAATCCCAGCACTTTGGGAGGCCAAGTGGGCAGATCACCGGAGTTTGGGAGTTTGAGACCAGCGTGACCAACATGGAGAGAAACCCCACCTCTACTAAAAATACACAATTAGCCAGATGTGGTGATCCATGCCTGTAATCCCAGCTACTCGAGAGCTGAGGCAGGAGAACAGCTTGCGCCTGGGAGGCAGTGGTTACAGTGAACCACGCCATTGCACTCCAGCTTGGGCAACAAGAGTGAAACTCCATCTCAAAAAGAAAAAAAAGAAGAATGAAATTTAAATGGTGAGGTTGCAGAGAAAAGGGAATGCTTATACACTGCTGGTGGAAATAGAAATTAGTCCAGCCACTATGGAAAGCAGTTTAGAGATTTTTCAAATAAATATATAACTACCATTTTGGGCCAGGTGCAGTGGCTTGCACCTGTAATCTCAACGCTTTGGGAGGCCAAAGCAGGTGTATCATTTAAAGTCAGGAGTTCGAAATCTGCCTGGGCTACATGGTGAAACCCTGTCTCTACAAACAATATAAAAATTAGCCAGGCATGGTGTTGCATGTCTGTAGTACCAGGTACTCTGGAGGCTGAGGTGGGAGAATTGCTTCAACTCGGGAGGCAGAGGCTGCAATGATCTGAGATCACAACACTCAACTCCATCCTTGGCAACAGAGTGAGACCCTGTCTCAAAACCAGAAACAAACAAAAAACTTTCATTCCAACCCAGCAATCCTATTACTGAGTACCCAAAGGAATATAAATCATTACACCAAAAAGACACATGCAGTCATATGTTCATTGTAGCACCATTCATAATGGCAAAGACATGGAATCAACCTTGATGCCCATCAATGGTGGACTAAATAAAGAAAATGTGGCCAGGCACGGTGACTGAAACCTGTAATCCCAGCACTTTGGGAGGCTGAGGTGGGTGGATCACCTGATCGAAAGTTGAAGACCAGCCCGATCACCATGGTGAAACCCTGTCTCTACTAAAAATACAAAAATTAGCTGGTTATTGTGGTGTGTGCCCATAGTCCCAGCTACTCAGGAGGCTGAGGCAGGAGAATTGCTTGACCCTGGGAGGTGGAGGTTGCGGTAAATTGAGATCCTGCCATTGCACCTCAGCCTAGGCAACAAGAGCGAAACTCTGTCTTAAGAAAAAAAAGGAAAAAGAAAAAAAAGAAAATGTGGTACATATTTACCATGGAACACTATGCAGCCATTAAAAACAAAAACAAAAGCATGTTCTTTGTAGCAACATGTATGCAGCTGGAGACCATTACCCTAAGTGAATTACACAGGAAGAGAAAACCAAATACCACGTCTTCTTGCTTTTAAGTGGAAGCTGAACATTGAGTATGGATGGACACAAAGATGAGAACAATAGACATCAAGGCCTACTTGAGACGGGAGGGCGAGTGTCAAAAAACTACCTGAGTGACGAAATCATTTGGATACCAAACCCTAGTGACACACAATTTACCTGTGTAACAAACCTGCACATGTTCCCCTTGAATCTAAAATAGAAGTTGAACAAAAAAGAACTTGAAAAGAACAAAATATAAACATTTACTGCAATAAATATAAAAACAACATACCAGGCTGGGTGTGGTGGCTCACGCCTGTAATCCCAGCACTTTGGGAGGCGATGGTGTTGGATCACTTGAGGTCAGGAGTTTGAGATTAGCCTAGCCAATACAGTGAAACACTGTCTCTACTAAAAATACAAAAACTAGCCAGGCATGGTGGTGCATGTCTGTAATCCCAACTACTCAGGAGGCTGAGGCAGGAGAATTCCTTGAACCTGGGAGGTGGAGGTTGTAATCAGCCAAGATTGCACCAGTGCACTCCAGCCTGAACAACAGAGATTCCATCTTAAACAAAACATCCCAAAACCCTATGGGACTGAGCAAAAAACTCTTAAGAGGCAAGTTGATAGCAATAAATGTCTACATCAAAAAGCTAGAAAGATTTCAAATTAACCACCTAATAATGCAACTTAATGAACTTGAAAAGCAAGAACAAGCCAAACTCAAAGTTAGAAAGAAATAATAAAGATCAGAGCAGAAATAAAGAAAATTGACACTAGCCAGGCACAGTGGCTCAAGCCTGTAATCCCAGCACTTTGGGAGGCCAAGGCGGGTGGATCACGAGGTCAAGAGATCAAGACCATCCTGGTCAACATGGTGAAAACCCGTCTCTACTAAAAATACAAAAAAGTAGCTGGGCATGGTGGCACATGCCTGTAATCCCAGCTACTCAGGAGGCTGAGACAGGAGAATTGCCTGAACCCAGGAGGCAGAGGTTGCGGTGAGCCGAGATCATGCCATTGCACTCCAGCCTGGGTAACAAGAGCGAAACTCCATCTCAAAAAAAAAAAAAAAGAAAAGAAAATTGACACTAAAGAAACACAAAAGATCAACAAAACAAAAAGTTGGTTTTATGGGAAGCTAAAAAATGGACAAACTATTCACTAGATGAAGAAAAAATGAGAAAACAAAAACAGAAATGAAAAAGGAGATGTCACAATGGATACCACAGAAATAAAAAGAATCATTAGAGACTAATATGAACCACCATATTAATTTTTAATAAATTAGAAAATGTAGAGGAAAGGGATAAATTTCTGGACACATACAACCTACCAAGATTAAACCAAGAAGAAAAAGAAAACCTGAACAGACCAATAACAAGATTGAGTCATTAATAAAAAGTCTACCAACAAAGAAAATTTCGGGACTGATGTCTTCACTTATAAATTCTACTGAACATTTCAAGAAGAATTAATAACAATTATTCGCAAATGACTCCAAAAAATTTAAGTGCAGAAAATTTTTCATAACTCATTTAACAAAGCCAGTATAACCCTAATACTAAATCTAGATATTGTCACAACAAAAAGGAAAACTACAAGCCAAATTATCTGATAAACACAGATGCAAAAAATACTCAATAAAAAACTAGCAAACTGAATCCAACAATGTATTAAAAAGATAATACAAATGATCAAGTGGGGGTTTATCCCAGGAATGCAAGGATGGTTTAACATACAAATCAATAAATGTGATACATGACATCAGCAGAAGGACAAAAATGTATCATTTAAATAGATGCAAAAAAATTTTCATACAATTCAACATCTCTTCATGACAAAAACTTTAAACAAACTAGGCACTGAAAGAATGTAACTCAATGTAATAAAAGAGAAATATGATAAACCCCAGCTAACATCACAGCGAATAGAGAAAAACTCAAAACTTGTCTTCTATGAACTGATACAGGACGAATATGCTCATTCTAATCACTCTTATTAAGCAGAGTGCTGGAAATTCTAGCCAAAGCATTTAGGCCTGAGAAAAAAACCAAAGGCCACCCAAATTGAAAAGGAGCAAATAAAATATTCCCTCTTAGCAGATGACACAATCTTATATATTTAAAAACCCTAAAGACTCTGTAAAAAACTCCTAGAACTGATTATGATTTGAGTAAAGTTGCAGGATACAAGATCAACATAGAAAAATCAGTAGCATTTCTATACACAAATAATGAATTGCCTGGAATAAAAAATCAAGAAAGCAATCCCATTAACAATAACTACACATATACACAAAATACCCAAGGATTTAATCAATAAGGTGAAAGACCTCTACAAGGAAAACTAGGAAACACTAATGAAAGAAATTCAAGAGGATACAAACAAAACATGCCATGCCATGTTTATGGATTGAAAGAATATTGTTAAAATGACATCAACCAAAGCAATCTAGAGATTCAATGCAATCCCTATGAAAATGCCATTGACGTTCTTCACAGAAATAGAAAAAATTCTACAATTTGTATGAAACCACAAAGACCCTGTATCAGTCTGTTGTCACACTGCTATAAAGAACTACCTGAGACTAAGTAATTTATGAATAAAACAGGCTTAATTGATTCACAGTTCCACAGGCTTAACAGGAAGCATGACTGGGAGGCCTCAGAAAACTTACAGTCATGGCAGAAGGCAAAGGGGAAGCCAGCACCTTCTTCTCATGGCAGCAGGAAAGGGAGTGAAAGGGGGAGAAGTGCCACAGCTTTAAACCATCAGATCTCATGACAACTCAGTATCATGAGAACAGCAAAGGGGAAATCTGCCTCTATGATCTAATCAGCTTCCACCAGGCTCCTCTCCTGACCCATGGGGATTACAATTTGACATGAGATTTGGGAGGGGACACAAACCCAAACCACATTAGACCCCAAATAGACTAAAGAACAAAGCTGAAGGCATCATACTACCAGACTTCAATATGCCACAAAGCTGTAATAACCCAAACAGCATGGTACTGGCATAAAAACAGAAACACAGACCAATAGAACAGAATGGAGAACCCAGGAATTAATCCATGCATCCATAGCTAATTTTAGAAAAAGTCGCCAAGAACACACATCAGAGAAAGGCAGCCTCTTCAATAAATGGTGCTAAGAAAACTGGAAATCCACGTGAAGAAGAGAAACTAGATCCCCTTCTCTTGCCCTATACAAAACAAAAACAAAAACAAAAACTCAAAATAGATCAAAGACCTAAAGACAGACCCAAAACTGTAACACGACCAAAGGGAAACATAGGGGAAATGTTTTAAGATGTTGTTTGAGGAAAAGATTTTGTGAACAAGAAGACTTCAAAAGCACAGGCAACAAAAATAAAAATAAACAGGATTATATCAAACGGAAATCGTCTGCACAGCAAAGGAAACAGAGTGAAGGACATCATGCAGAAGAATGGGAGAAAATATTTGTAAACTATTCATTTGACAGGGGATTAATATTCAGAATATACAAGAAACTCAAACACCTCAATAGCAAAAAACCAATCTGTCTAAAAAAATGGGCCAATGATCTGAAGAGACTTTTCTCTAAAGAATACATACAAATGGTCAACAAATGTATTTTTAAAATGCTTAACACCACCAATCATCAGAGGTATGCAAGTCAAAACCATGATAAGGCATAATTTCACCCCAGTTAGAATAGCTATGATCAAAAAGGCAAAAAACAACAAACGCTGGCGAGAATACTGACAACAGGGAATTCTTCCACACTGCGAGTGGGAATGTAAACAAGTGCAACCACCACGGAAAACAGTGCGGCGGTATCTCAAAAACCTATTATTACCTGGGTGCTGTGGCTCACGCCTGTAATCCCAGCACTTTGAGAGGTTGAGGCAGGTAGATCACGAGGTCAGCGAGATCAGCCTGGCCAATATGGCGAAACCCGTCTCTACTGAAAAATACAAAAATTAGCCGGGCATGGTGGCGGGCCCCTGTAGTTCCAGCTACTTGGGAGGCTGAGGAAGGAGAATCACTTGAATCCAGGAGGTGGAGGTTGCAGTGAGCCGAGATCATGCCATTAACTCCTGCCTGGGTGACAGAGCAAGACTTCACCTTCATCTAAAAAAAAAAAAAAAAATCCCTAAATAGACCTACTCTACAGAGTTTGGTGCTTGGTGCAGTGGCTCATGCCTGTAATCTCAGCACTTAGGGAGGCTGAGATGGGCAGATCCCCTGAGCTCAGGAGTTCAAGACCAGCCTGGGCAACATGATAAAACCCTGTCTCCATCAAATCCAAAAAGTAGCTGGTGACAGGCATCTGTAATCCCAGCTACTCGGGAGGTTGAGGCAGGAGGATCACTTAAGCCTGGGAGGTAGAAGTTCCAGTGAGCTGAGATTGTGCCACTTGACTCCAGCCCGGGTGACAGAGCAAGATGCTGTCTCAAAAAACAAAACAGCCAGGCGTGGTGGCTCAAGCCTGTAATCCCAGCACTTTGGGAGGCCGAGGCGGGTGGATCACAAGGTCGAGAGATCGAGACCATCCTGGTCAACATGGTGAAACCCCGTCTCTACTAAAAGTGCAAAAAATTAGCTGGGCATGGTGGCACGTGCCTGTAATCCCAGCTACTCAGGAGGCTGAGGCAGGAGAATTGCCTGAGCCCAGGAGGCGGAGGTTGCAGTGAGCCGAGATCGCGCCATTGCACTCCAGCCTGGGTAACAAGCGCGAAACTCAGTCTCAAAAAAAAACAAAAAAAAAAAAAAACAAAAAAAAACAAAAGAACAAACAAACAAACAAAAAAACACTACCATATGATCCAGCAGTTTCACTACTGGACACTTATTCAAATGAAAGGAAATCAGCATATAGAAGAGACATCTGCACCCTCATGCTTATTGCAGCATTATTCACAATGGCCCAGACACGCAATCAACTTAAGTGTCCAACAACAGACTCATGGATAAAGAAAATGTGTATGTACACAGTGGAATACCCTTCAGCCATAAAAAAGAATAACATCTTGTCATTTATTGGCAATTTGATGGAACTGGAGGATATCATGTTAAATGAAGTAAGCTATGAACAGAGATACTACATATTCTCACTCATTTGTGGAAGCTAAAAAAAGAAAGTTGGTCTCCTAGAAGTGGAAAGTAAAAGAGAGGCGAAAAAGGGTAAAAGGAAAGGAGCAGTATGGAGACTTGTTAAAGTATTCGAAATCACAGCTAGATAGGACGAATAAATTGTAGTATTGTGTATCACTGTAGAATGGCTATAGCTAACAATATACATTACATAATGTCAAACAGCTAGAAGGAGAACATTGAATGTTCTGAATACAAAGAAATGAGAAATGTTTGAGATGATATGCTAATAACCCTGATCTGATTTCTATATAGTATATGTATCACAGCGTCACTATGTACCCTATAAATACAATTATGTGCAAATTAAAAAACTTTAAAAATTAAAAGAAGTCAAAAAATGAACAAAACTAAGAAGAAAATTCAACATATGAAAGCATGTTATAGTGACAGATTACGGGCAATTCCATTGGTTGACTTTTACAATCATTAACTCTACTTTAAAGTCTCATATCACAATGAAGAGTTGCCTTTTTCTTTTAGGACTCTCCAGGAGGAGCTGCTCTTCATGGAGAACCACAAGGAGGAAGTAAAAGACCTGTGAGCCCAGATCGGCAGCTGTGGGTTAACCATGAAGGTAGATGTCCCCAGATCTCGGGACCTCAGCAAGATCAGTGCAGACATCCAGGCCTTGATGTTCATATTCTCCTTGGAGAATATATTCACCTTCACTTTCTTTTATTTATTTTTTTGGTCCACTGACCTCTGAAACTTTTACTGGCCTCCTGCTTCCCAAAAGATACCCTGCTTCTGCTGGCTTAGTGCCTCAGAACTTGCGTCATTGGTCTCAGGCCTCACTTTGCCGTCCACTAGCCTGCAGGTTACGGTCTTTTAGATGGTTTGCATGGAGTTGCGGCTGTCCAGTGCATCACTGAGAATGAAGTCCTCCCTGTCTCCCAGCAGGCAGTGGTAGAGGGTGACCTCAGCCTCCAGCTTGACCTTGATGTTCATCAGGGCCTGGTACTCCTGGGTCTGGTGCTGCCCCTCTATCTGGGTCTGTGCCACCTCTGACTCCCAAATGCAGTAGGAGTCCATTGAGCTGCTCCATCTGCATGGTGTGGTAAACCTCCACCACCTCAGGCTGTTCTCCAAGCTGGCCTTCAGATATGGAATCTAGGCTGATCTCTACGGACTGAACTATATGCCTCAGCTCCACGAGCGTCATCATAGCAGCTCCATGGACTAAAATGACATTTAGCTTCTAAGCAAACTGCATGCTGACCACTGTGGTGCTCTCTTGATTTGCAGGACCAGTACTTGTCCAGCTCCTCGGGGTTACTCTGAGCCAGCTTGTCATACTGGGCCTGGATGTCTGCCCTGATCTTGCTGAGGTCCTGAGATCTGGGGACATCTACCTTCATGGTTAACCCACAGCTGCCGATCTGGGCTCGCAGGTCTTTTACTTCCTCCTTATGGTTCTCCATGAAGAGCAGCTCCTCCTTGAGAGCCTCGATCCCTGTCTCTGCCTCGGCCTCCTGGGTAGCTGGGATTACAGACACCACCACCATGCCCAGATAATTTTGTATTTTTAGTAGAGATGGGGTTTCTCCGTGTTGGTCAGGTTGGTCTTGGACTCCCCACCTCAGGTATTCTGCCTGCCTTGGCCGCCCAAAGTGCTGGGATTATAGGAGTGAGCCACTGCACCTGGCTGAAACCCATTTTCTTCTGCATCGTTCATCAAGTCTTCAAATAAACTGTTATAAATTACCTCACTTTTTTTTTTTTCTTGAGATGGAGTCTCACTCTGTTACCCAGGCTAGAGTGCAGTGGCACAATCTTGGCTCACTGCAACCTCTGCCTCATGAGTTCAAGTGATTCTTCTGCCTCAGCCTCTCAAGTAGTTGGGATTACAGGGGCATGCCACCATACCTGGCTCATTTTTGTGTTTTTTACTAGAGACGGGGTTTCCACCGTGTTGGTCAGGCTGGTCTTGAACTCCTGACCTGGTGATCTGCCTGCCTTGGCCTCCGAAAGTACTGGGATTACAGGTGTGAGCCACCGCGCCCAGCCCTAATTACATCACTTTTTTAGTCATTAATATATAAACAAGTGGGTAAGTTGTAGAGTTTTCAGACCCAACAGGGGCATGAATTGTAAATGCCCATCAATGATACACTGGACAAAGAAAATGTGAGACATATATACCATGGCATACTACACAGCCATAAAATACGATGAGTTCGTGTCCTTTGTAGGGACTTGGATGAATCTGGAAACCGGCATTCTCAGCTGACACAAGAGCAGAAAGCCAAACACTGCATGTTCTCACTCATAGGTGGGTGCTGAACAATGAGAACATGTGGACCCAGGGAGAGGAGCATTACACACTGGGGGCAGTTGGGGGGAGTAGGTGAGAGACAGTGGGGGGTGGGGAGGGATAACAAGGGGAGGGATAACAAGGGGAGGAATACTAGATACAGTATGCACCTAAATAAAAAAATAATAAAGTAGTGACAGTTTTGAAGGTCCCGTTTATTCGTCAAAGTGAAGTATGTGCAAGGTTTTTATGTTAGAGTTAGTCATAAACATAAGAATTCTAGACAGTCAACCCCCTAATCAAGAATGGTTTGACTGGCCACAGTGGCTCATGCCTGTAATCCCAGCACTTTGGGAGGATTGTTTGAGCCCAGGGGTTTGAAACCAGCCTGGGCAACATGGCAAAAACCCTTTAAAAAAAAAAAAAAAAAGACAGGGTTTCACCGTGTTGGTCAGGCTGGTCTTGAACTCCCGACCTCAATCGATCCACCCGCCTTGGCCTCCAAAGTGCTTGGATTACAGGCGTGAGCCACCACGCCTGGCAGGCAAAAACCCTTTCTCTACAAAAAATAAATTAGCCAGGTGTGGTGGCATATACCTGCGGTCCCAGCTACTCCAGAGGCTGAGGTGGGAGGATCACTGGATCCCGGGAAGTTGAGGCTGCAGTGAGCCATGATCATACGGGTGCACTCCAGCATAGGTAATAGAACGAGACCCTGTCTCAAAATGAAACAAAAGACTAGCTCACCATTGAGTGTGTATTGTAACCCTGGAGAAACCCGAGTATTAGCAAGCATGTTCGGTTCAGAGGTTGCTGAGCTTGTTGGATTCTTATTCCCTGATGAAGGGCCTTTTTTGAAGGTAAGCATGGCACCATGTGTGGGGGCAGAAGTCCTACATGATGGAATACTGTGGTAGAGGAGGCTTCTTGCATGTTTTTGCCAGCAATTCCACTTCTATCACCTTTAAAACACTTGATACATTTGCATTTGGAAAGTGGTTCTGGTCTACAAATTTTCTCAGTATATGCTACCCATTTGATGGCCTGGTTATCGCCTGACTGTCGCAATTAAGTGATTTTCTATTTTCACAGCACCAAAATAAGTTCGCAGATCTACCCCTTGTGAACTCAGAACCAACACACATCTCCTTGAACCATATTTCATTTCCAAATAAACACAGTAACAAGCTAATAGTGCCACCTGACATGATCCTGATAGTGATTTGCAGGATTTTACACTTCAAGGATTTTGGTCTTTTAGGATTTCTACAGTCAGGGTTTTGTCTTTCAGGATTATTATCCAAATCTGCCTGACGTATCTTCTGATTAAACTAGAAGCTCTTAGAGGTGCTTTAGAGCTCTTGGTGTCCCCATGGCCAGGCTGAATGGCTAGCCGAGTGGCAGGCAAAGTTAGTGAAGAAGTCAGCTGGGCAGGGAGGGGCTGGGTGCATTTTGAACAGGGATTCATCGCCAGCAGATGCCAAGCTTGGGACTGAGAGGAGAAACCACAGGCCAGGAACATGTGTTTCCTCGGCAGATGGGTCTCTCGGGGTTGATCTGCTCCAGCAGGAGGGTAGGTTCTAACATCCAGCCTCACTGCCTCAGACCCCAGTCCACAGTCCCTGCCCTGACGGTTAACACCCACATCCTTCCCTCCCCTGAAGGCCGGCCTTCAAAGTCTCCATATCCTGGGAGAATCCAATTTCCACCGGGCACTCAGGACTCAAATAGTTTTCCTCCTTCCCACAAAGGTTCTCAGCCCTGGCAACAGGATTTACATCTAAGATGTGTCCTTTATCAGTTCCATCCGCACGACCTTGGGCAGGTTCCCATCTGCCCTGCAGGAGCCACTGCACCTGCCCTGCATGCACCCTTCCTCACTCAGCATCCTGAGTCAGTGCACATGCTGACTGTGTTAGTCTGTTCCCCCAGAGCTATCAAGAAAGACCTTAAACTGGGTAATTTATAAAGAAAAGAGGTTTAATTGGCTCATGGGCTCATAGGCTGTCAGGAAGCATGGCTGGGCAGGCCTCAGGAAAACCACCGTCAACAGGAAGCCAAGGCACCTTCTTCTCACAGCGGCAGGAGAGAGAGAGAATGGGGAAGTGCCACACACTTTTAAACCCATCAGATCTCTTGAGAACAGCAAGGAGAAAATCCCATCATTAGTCACTTTCCACCAGGCCCCACCTCCAATGTTGGTGATTTTTTTTTTTCTTCAAGAATTTTCTTTTTTTTTTTTTTTGAGACGGAGTTTCGCTCTTGTTACCCAGGCTGGAGTGCAATGGCGCGATCTCGGCTCACCACAACCTCTGCCTCCTGGGCTCAGGCAATTCTCCTGCCTCAGCCTCCTGAATAGCTGGGATTACAGGCACGCGCCACCACGCCCAGCTAGTTTTTTGTATTTTTAGTAGAGACGGGGTTTCACCATGTTGACCAGGATGGTCTCCATCTCTTGACCTCGTGATCCACCCGCCTCAGCCTCCCAAAGTGCTGGGATTACAGGCTTGAGCCACCGTGCCCGGCTGGAGACCCTGTTTTTAAAAGACAAAAAAATGAATTTTTCTTCTTCCTCCATAACATTTGGAACTTAATTTTAAAAAATCACAATTTTAAAGTTCCAAAAGGTATGCTCTGAAAAAGTCTTCTTCTGGCCTGGCATGGTGACTCATGCCTGTAATCCCAGCACTTTGGAAGGCTGAGGCAGGTAGATCACTTGAAGCTAGGTGTTTGAGACCAGCGTGGCCAAAAGGGTGAAATCCCATTTCTACTAAAATTACAAAAATTAGCTGAGTGTGGTGGCAGGTGCCTGTAATCCCAGCTACTCAGGAGGCTGAGGCAGGAGAATTGCTTGAACCCAGGAGGTGGCGGTTGCAGTAAGCCTAGATTGTACCAAGGTACTCTATCCTGGGCAAAGAGTAACATTATCTCCAAATAAAATAAAATGCCAGGCATGGTGGCTCATGCCTGTAATCACAGCACTTTGGGAGGCTGAGGCGGGTAGATCACAAGATCAGGAGTTCAAGACCAGACTGACCAACATAGCACAACCCGTCTCTACTAAAAAATACAAAAATTAGGGCCGGGCGCTGTGGCTCAATCCTGTAATCCCAGCACTTTGGGAGGCCGAGGCGGGTGGATCACGAGGTCGAGAGATCGAGACCATCCTGGTCAACATGGTGAAACCCTGTCTCTACTAAAAATACAAAAAATTAGCTGGGCATGGTGGCGCGTGCCTGTAATCCCAGGTACTCAGAAGGCTGAGGCAGGAGAATTGCTTGAACCCAGGAGGCAGAGGTTGCGGTGAGCCGAGATTGCGCCATTGCACTCCAGCCTAGGTAACAAGAGTGAAACTCCATCTCACCAAAAAAAAAAAAAAAAAAAAAAATTAGCTGGATATAGTGGCTCATGTCTGGAATCCCAGCTACTTGGGAGGCTCAGGTAGGAGAATTGCTGGAACTGGGTCCCGGAAGGCAGAGGTTGCAGTGAGCCGAGATCATGCCACTGTACTCCAGCCTGGGCTACAGAGCAAGACTCCATCTCAAAAAAAAAACAAAAGTCTTCCTCCTTCCCCTTTTCCTTCCTCAGCCACCCAATTTTTCTTCCTGGAGAGAACCCCAAAGCCCATTTTATCTTTTCTGAGACATTTTATGTTTTTTTTCCTTTTAAAAATTTGTTAATTTTTTTTTTTATAGAGACTAGGTTTCACCATATTAGGCAGGCTGGTCTTGAACTCTTGACCTCATGATCTGCCTGCCTTGGCCTCTCAAAGTTCTGGGATTACAGGCATGAGCCACCACACCCGGCAACATTCTGTGTCCACACAAGTGTGTGTGTGTAAATGTTACGTCTGTCTCCTGCCTCCCTGATTGGTGGCAGGCTATACATGCATTCCGTACCTTGCCTTTTTTTATTAATGATGTAGCCCATCCCTGTTATTTTAAACGAGAGGACTCTGAGGTTCACAGGGCTTATGAAGCCTGGCTAGTGAACGCAGGTTTCTTTGAATGCCAAGGCCGTTCCTCACTCTCCTAAACGGGGAGGCTCTGACTGCCAGGGAGTGTCAGCTGGCCTGAGCCCCCTGGATGTGCCCATTCAGGGCCTCTCCTCAATGAGCCCTGGACAGCTCTGACTGCCGCATCTCCTGGTGCCAAGCAAGCTGGGAAAGAACCAACCAACGGTCCAGCCTGGCAGAGGGTCCGAGGACCTGGAGTAAAGAGGGCTTTGTTCCACAGCCCCTGAAGGCTGGCAGGAGTTGGCCTGCCCAGCCATGCTGCCTTTCTCTTTACCCTCCGTAAGAGCAAAAACATTTCCTCTTCCTGCCAACACATGAAGGCAGCCTGGTGGGTCCTGTGGTGGCCCCTGGGAGGGCAGGCTCCCACGCCTCACCTCCTTTTGATGGCCTTGCTGGGGATGGGCAGCTGCAGCGGCCCGTGCCAGGCCTCGGGGCTGGCCGCCCTGAGAATGCGCATCTGCTCCCACGACGGGAAGGAACCCTCCGTGCCCGTGCTTTGGGCCAGCCGGCCTGGAGCGGACTGGCGCAAGGACTGGGGCCAGGGGGAGCCGGCCAGCCTGAGCTAACCGGGAAGCATCATTAGTAGTTAAGTGGGTAGCTATGCTTTTCCGTACAAAAAGCCGCGTGACCTCTCCTTTCTCAGGCTCTCCTCTCTTCAAAAACAGCTCAGCCTGAATCCCCTGGGAAGCCGCAAGCAGCTTCCGGTGCTACGTGCTTGGGAGTGCTTGCTCCTCGGTCCGGGCCTGCTGGCTGGTTTGGACCTGGGTGCCGGGAGCCGGGAGCAGTGCGATGCTCACAGCTCTAGTGGGGTTTCTCCTCAGAGGAGCCAGCGCCCCGAGCCAGGATTTACTCTTTTTGCCCTGAGACCCCAAGCAAGGCGCCCAGCAGGTCTGTGCCTGAGCAAACAGCCAATGCGGAGTGTCTCTGCGCCTCATGCGCCCAAATGTGAAACGGTCACAGTAAGGCGATTTGGGTTTTTTTCCCCCATGTGCTTCAAAACACTCTTTCATAATTGAGATTTTATCGGTTGTGTTGCGGCTCAGTATACAGACATTTCAGTGTTTGTACGGCTCTTATCATACATACTGAAAACCTAAAAAGCCATGTATTGTAATTCTTTTTACAGTTATTCCAGTGGCTTTCCAGCTTAAAATCTGGAGCCGGATTTCTCTTAAGAGGTTCTCAGGCCGGGCGCGGTGGCTCAGGCCTGTAATCCCAGCACTTTGGGAGGCCGAGGCGAGTGGATCACGAGGTCAAGAGATCGAGACCATCCTGGTCAACATGGCGAAACCCCGTCTCTACTAAAAATACAAAAAATTAGCTGGGCATGGTGGCACATGCCTGTAATCCCAGCTACTCAGGAGGCTGAGGCAGGAGAATTGCTTGAACCCAGGAGGCCGAGGTTGCGGTGAGCCGAGATCGTGCCATTGCACTCCAGCCTGGGTAACAAGAGCTAAACTCCGTCTCAAAAAAAAAAAAAAAAAAAAAAAAGTTCTCAAGGCTGGGCACAGTGGCTCACACCTGTAATCCCAGCACTTTGGGAGGTGGAGATGGGTGGATCACCTGAGGACAGGAGTTTGAGACCAGGCTGGCCAACATGGTGAAATCCTGTCTCCAAAAATACAAAAAACAACCGGGCATGACAGTGGATGCCTATGATTCCAGCTACTCAGGAGAACGAAGCAGGAGAATGGCTTGAACCCAGGAGGCAGAGGTTGCAGTGAGGCAAGATCACACCACTGCATTCAAGCCTAGGCGACAGAGTGAGACCTTTTTTTTTTTTTTTTTGGTGCCATGACTCAGATTCGAACTGAGGTTGCTTGCTGTGGCCACAACACAGACTACTAACCACTATACGATCACGACCAAGACTCCGTAAAAAAACAACAGCAACAACAAAAACCAACTACATGGGAATAGAAGTAATTTAAAATGTTCAAGACATTAAATGCAGGACTGTGACTCTGTACTGCCATTTAGTGTGCTTTGTATTACAGGAGATACAAACTAACCCCGAAATCCAAGACAGTTAAAGCCTTTCATAATTCAGCAGCTCACACTATTTTTCTAGTTGTATTAAGAAATAAACAAGCAGCGAGTGGTTTCACTTTTTTTAGGAAAGCATTTACACTTAAAAAAATGGGATGAGGGGCCAGGCGCGGTGGCTCACGCCTATAATCCCAGCACTTTGAGAGGCCGAGGCGGGTGGATCACGAGGTCAAGAGATCGAGACCATCCTGGTCAACATGGTGAAACCCTGTCTCTACTAAAAATACAAAAAATTAGCTAGGCATGGTGGTGCGTGCCTGTAATCCCAGCTACTCAGGAGGCAGAGGCAGGAGGATTGCCTGAACCCGGGAGGCGGAGGTTGCGGTGAGCCGAGATCGCACCATTGCACTCCAGCCTGGGTAACAAGAGCGAAACTCCGTCTCAGAAAAAAAAAAAAAAAATGGGATGAGGTGTGATTCCCTTCTTAGAAATGTTTCCAGGAGGCTGAGGCAGGAGAATTGCCTGAACCCAGGAGGTGGAGGTTGTGGTGAGCCGAGATCACGCCATTGCCCTCCAGCCTGGGTAACAAGAGCGAAACTCTGTCTCAAAAAAAAAACAAAAAACAAACAAACAAAAAGAAATGTTTCTAGGCCGGCCATGATGGCTCACACCTGTAATTCCAGCACTTTGAGAGGCCAAGGCAGGCATCTCTCTTAAGCTCAGGAGTTCAAGACCAAGGTGACTGTCTCGCAAAGCGAGAGCCTGTCTACAAAAAAATGCAAAAACGTAGCCAGGTGGAGTGGCATGCACCTGTAGTCCCAGCTACTCAGGAAGCTGAGGTGGGAGGATGACTTGAGCCACGGAGGCAGAGTGCACAGAGCCGAGATAGTGCCACTGCACTCCAGCCTGGGCATCAGAGCCAGAGTCTGTTTCAAAAAAAAAAAAAAAAGTTTCTAGGGCTACTATTATTTTGTAAACTTGCATTTATAAAATAGGTGATAAAAATATTTCTCTCAACTGTACAGGAAGGGAGATGAGATTACTGATAAGACACAGTATGTGATTTAATCAAACCTGGCTTCTTTCTCTCTGGCTTCATCAGAGGGTGATTTTAGTTTCTCTGTTTTCTGCAGGTAGATCTTCATTAGTCTCCTGGCTAGCCACTTAGTCCTGTTTTCCCGTTGCTTCTACCAAGTACCAGCTTGGCCATAGAGACCCCCACGCAGGCAGCGCGGAAGGAACTGAGAGGCAGACACCCAGATAGAACAGCAAAGTGGGACTATCTGGGGACCAGCGGCCTTCTGAGCCGAGAGCCTCAGAGACTGACAGCATTCCCGGCTGAAGGCCCCGAGCAGACCCTGAGCCACTATTAACAAACAGGTGTTCGGTATTTTCTCAGAAAACAAAACACGCCAAGCAGGCAGCTGCTGCCCACTTACCACTGATCACAAACAACCTAAAAAGTATTCTCCACGAGGGAACCACGGGGCTGGGTCAGCCAGCTTAAAGAACTGTTTTAAGGCTGGGCGCGGTGGCTCAAGCCTGTAATCCCAGCACTTTGGGAGGCCGAGGCGGGTGGATCACGAGGTCGAGAGATCGAGACCATCCTGGTCAACATGGTGAAACCCCGTCTCTACTAAAAATACAAAAAATTAGCTGGGCATGGTGGCGCGTGCCTGTAGTCCCAGCTACTCAGGAGGCTGAGGCAGGAGAATTGCTTGAACCCAGAAGGCAGAGGTTGCGGTGAGCCGAGATCGCGCCATTGCACTCCAGCCTGGGTAACAAGAGCAACACTCTGTCTCAAAAAAAAAAAAAAAAAAAAAAAAAGTTTCTAGGGCTACTATTATTTTGTAAACTTGCATTTATAAAATAGGTGATAAAAATATTTCTCTCAACTGTACAGGAAGGGAGATGAGATTACTGATAAGACACAGTATGTGATTTAATCAAACCTGGCTTCTTTCTCTCTGGCTTCATCAGAGGGTGATTTTAGTTTCTCTGTTTTCTGCAGGTAGATCTTCATTAGTCTCCTGGCTAGCCACTTAGTCCTGTTTTCCCGTTGCTTCTACCAAGTACCAGTTTGGCCATAGAGACCCCCACGCAGGCAGCGCGGAAGGAACTGAGAGGCAGACACCCAGATAGAACAGCAAAGTGGGACTATCTGGGGACCAGCGGCCTTCTGAGCCGAGAGCCTCAGAGACTGACAGCATTCCCGGCTGAAGGCCCCGAGCAGACCCTGAGCCACTATTAACAAACAGGTGTTCGGTATTTTCTCAGAAAACAAAACACGCCAAGCAGGCAGCTGCTGCCCACTTACCACTGATCACAAACAACCTAAAAAGTATTCTCCACGAGGGAACCACGGGGCTGGGTCAGCCAGCTTAAAGAACTGTTTTAAGGCTGGGCGCGGTGGCTCAAGCCTGTAATCCCAGCACTTTGGGAGGCCGAGGCGGGTGGATCACGAGGTCAAGAAATCGAGACCATCCTGGTCAACATAGTGAAACCCCGTCTCTACTAAAAATACAAAAAATTAGTTGGACATGGTGGCGCGTGCCTGTAATCCCAGCTACTCAGGAGGCTGAGGCAGGAGAATTGCCTGAACCCAGGAGGCGGAGGTTGTGGTGAGCCGAGATCGCGCCATTGCACTCCAGCCTGGGTAACAAGAGCGAAACTCAGTCTCAAAATAAAAGAACTGTTTTAAGAGGTGTATGATATTTATACATTGTCCTGCCACTTTGGAAAGCCCCAAGTAGTTTTCTACTTGGGCTGGGGGGTGGGGGGCATGGCTAGGTTTTCTTTGCCGTCGTTCTTCCTGGCACACAATATATTTTATCATACACTTAGCACGTCTCAATATTCAAGCACTTAGCATTTCTCAGCAGCTTAACATTTCTCAACAGCTCCTCTTTCCCCTTTTGTTTGCATGTTTTTGTCTGAAGAGGTATCCTTCTCTGCTGCCTTTTTCAGCTTCGTTTACACGTTTGCAGGAGTAGGTTAGCTGACAACTGTGCCAACTTCCTCCTGGGCTCTTCCTTGGCAGCGGCTGCTGTGGAGCTGATCTTCCTCTTCCTCTTGGGCAGTGAGGAGGGTGTGTGCCCGGTGCTGCCAGCTGTGGAGGAGCTGGGCTGCCTGGCCACACATAATAAAAAGATTTGATGAAGGTGAGGGTGCCCTGATGAAGCTGGCAGAGGAGCAGGCTGTAGCGAGTCTCTGCTGGGAGCAGCTTTGCTGAAGAGCAGAAATAGAGGGGCCTGTTGGTGGCAGGTGGGGAGAGGAGAGGGCTTTGTGTTGGCTGGGGTCCACGACTCAACCCAGGTGTTACCAGAAAGAGGTCCCGATCCAGACCTCAAGAGAGTTCTTGGATCTTGCCCAAGAAAGGATTCAAGGCGAGTCTGTAAAGTGAAAGCAAGTTTATAAAGAAAGTAAAGGAATGAAGAATGGCTACTGCAGAGGCAGAGCAGCCCCTAGGGCTGCTGGTTGCCCATTTCTATGGGTTTTTTTGACCATATGCTAAACAAGGGGTGGACTGTTCATGCCTCCCCTTTTTAGACCACGCAGGGTAACTTCCTGATGTTGCCATGGCATTTGTAAGGTGTCATGGCACCGGTGGGAGTGCAGCCGTGAAGACAACCAGAGGTCACTCTTGTTGCCACCTTGGTTTTGGTGGCTTTTGGCCGGTTTCTTTACTGCAAACTGTTTCATCAGCAAGGCCTTTATGACGTGTATCTTGTACCGACCTCCTATCTCATCTGTAACTTAGAGTGCCTGTCTGGAATGCAACCCCATAGGTTTCAGCCGCATTTTACCCAGCTCCTATTCAAGATGGAGTTGCTCCGATTCAAATGCCTCTGACACTGGGACGTGGGCCCTGAAATGTGGTACCGGGGGTGGCTCCAAGGCATCTTCAGCATGGGCCTGTGGGGAGATGGCAAGGAGAGACATCAGTGTTTGGGATGTAGGGCCTGTACCCCGAGAATGGAGTGGCCCGATGCAGGTCACAGCCCACTCAAAACACCTACAAAGGGTAAGCAGCCTGAAGCCTTTCCCGGAGCTGAAGGGGCTGAAAGAAAAAATTCTCTTTGCCATCCGAAGGTTCACTGAGAATCGCTGACAAAAGGCGGACTAACAGGCCAAAAAGCATACAAACTTTTTTTTTTTTTTGAGGTGGAGTTTCGCTCTTGTTACCCAGGCTGGAGTGCAATGGCGCGATCTTGGCTCACCGCAACCTCCGCCTCCTGGGTTCAGGCAATTCTCCTGCCTCAGCCTCCTGAGTAGCTGGGATTACAGGCACACGCCACCATGCCCAGCTAATTTTTTGTATTTTTAGTAGAGACGGGGTTTCACCATGTTGACCAGGATGGTCTCGATCTCTCGACCTCGTGATCCACCTGCCTCGGCCTCCCAAAGTGCTGGGATTACAGGCTTGAGCCACCGCACCCGGCCAAAAAGCATACAAACTTATTTGATCACAATTCTGTGTGATGGAGGAGGCTTCAGAATGAACACCCCAAAGACACAGGGAAGCTGTCCATTGTTGCGCGTAGGTTCAGAAAAGTATGAGCTGTCACGTAGAACTGTGATTGGACAAGCTCCAGTGCTAGCAGGCTGAGTGGGGAAATGCAGCAAGGGCTGTATGTATAGATTCTTCTTGGCTTCTCTGTGGGGCATTCCTCCCTTCTGAGTATGGGGCAAGACCCTCTCTGGAATGGGACTTTTGTGACCTACCATTAAACAATGTAGGTCAGATAATTTCTTTTTCTTTCTTTCTTTTTTTTTTTTTTTTATGAGAGGGAGTTTCACTCTTGTTACCCAGGCTGGAGTGCAATGGCACGATCTCGGCTCACCACAACCTCTGCCTCCTGGGTTCAGGCAATTCTCCTGCCTCAGCCTCCTGAGTAGCTGGGATTACAGGCACGCGCTACCATGCCCAACTAATTTTTTGTATTTTTGGTAGAGACGGGGTTTCACCATGTTGACCAGGATGGTCTCGATCTCTTGACCTCGTGATCCACCCGCCTCGGCCTCCCAAAGTGCTGGGATTACAGGCTTGAGCCACTGCGCCCGGCCTCTTTCTTTTTTTTTTAAGACAGGGTGGATCTGTTGCCCAGGCTGGAGTACAATAGCATAATATTTCTTTTTTTTTTTTTTTAAAGATGGGGTTTCACCATGACAGCCAGGCTGGTCTGGAACTCCTGACCTCAAGTGATCCACCTACCTTGGCTTCCCAGAGTGCTAGGATTACAGGTGTTAGCCACCGTGCCTGGCAACAGTGTGATCTTTACTCACTGTAGCTTCAGCCTCCCAGACTCAGGTGACCCTTCTGCCTCAGCCTCCCCTGTGGCTGGGACCACAGAGCATGCATGACCGCATCTGGCTAATTTTTAAATTTTCTGTAGAGAGAAAGTTTCACCATGTTGCCGAGGCTTGTCTGAAACTCCTGGGCTCAAGCAATCCACCTGCCTCCACCTCACTAAGTGCTGGGATTACAGGTAAGAGTCACTGCACCTGGCCTGGTCAGATGATTTATGCAAAAAAAAGGAAGGAAGGTAATGTTTTGGGGTTTGATGGCTGGCTTTGGGGAAAAGGGGTTCTGGTTTCTAAGACCAGGCTTGGGAAAGAGAGACTCTAATTTCTGTAGCCAGGCCTTGGGGGCCAGAAACCGGAGGCAGAAGATCAGAGAGAAACTTTTGCTTCTGAGGGTGATCTGAGGCCTTCAATTTGGAGGACCATATTTTGAGGCCCAGTAGCAGCACAGGGCAAAATGACCACGATGCTTAAGAGTGGGCAAAAGGAGGCTGTGGGTCCTCCCGGGAAGGTGAGCACAACACTTGTGCAGGAGCTCTCTGGAGGTACTGGAAAGTGAGCAGGAGACTGTCACCCCAGGAGTGCAGGAACCAGGGCTCTGGGCGGAGGGTGCTGGGAGACCCTCCAATCCTCCCTCCCACACACTTCCTTCAGGGAGTTCAGGCAGCAAGCGGGCGCCCAGTGCTTCCTCATGAAGAAAATAGTTTTCACTGGCGTGGGGTTTTAAGAGTTTGGCTGCCATCCCTGCCAGCTGAAAGGCATTAAATCTGCAGCCAGAAGGCCCAACAGAGAGACATTCAGAGTGTGCTGTGTGTGATTCCAGCCATCTGACCTGTCTCTGAGAGCCACTGTGGTTTTGTTGAGAAGGGCACTGGGCACTTGTAATTTGTTAGTACTGGATGAGCTTGTTTCCCTCTGGGACTTGGAGCTTCTCCTGGTCACTTTCATGTTCCATTGGCATTCAACACAGGTATGCCAGATACTACAGGCTCAGTATGATGATGGAAAATTTAATAACCCATTTGAAATTTTCCAGGGCCATTTTACAAGTATGAATCGATGGAGGCTTGTAAATAATTAGAGGGATCTGTCTGGTTTTCTGTAGGATACCCTACCTTTGTTCTTTCCCCTCTCACCCTAGTAAAAAAGACATTTTTAGCATGATAATGAGGCAGAGTCAGGTTAGGAGAGGTCACGAAGAACGGTCGTCTGCCTGCAGACTCTCACCTTGGTTAATCTGAAAGACCTGTGCCCCCTAGAGTAGGTGAGGCCCCATCTTTGCCCACTACCCTAGGATGTACCAGGAACAAAGTTCCAGAACCACATATGGCAGCTGTCAGGGGGGCATCAGCCTTGCAGGGAGGGCAGAGAGGACAAAAAAGGGAAAGAGGAATACTGGAGAGGAAAAGGGATGGCGGGGTCTCATTCCCTTACGGGAAAAATAAAAAGTAATGTTTTGCACCACCTTATGAAACTGCTGATGACCAAGAAGATTTTGTTCCAGGTGAGAGACAATGTCCGCAATACCTTCTTGATTATTGTAATGTGGGAGTTAAGCTGCCAAGCATGTTGCTAATATTTTGAATGAACCCGGGAAATAATACCCCCAAAATGCCACTTTGGTATGCTGATCACTTCAAACAGAAGGCATCTGGGAAAACAGTGGGTATCCAGAGGGCTTTTCCTGAGTTTCCCTTATCTGAGTAAAGGTAGATTCTCCAGAAGGAAGCCAATTGTCATGAAAACCCTTCCTAGAAATTTTTATCTATTGGGAAGATTAACATGTCACGGGACTCAAACCTAGGAGAGACTGAAGTTGACATTTCCAGACTATGACCTATTCTTCTGAAGGCTCATTCCTTTTCTGTCATAACCATTTGTATGCAGGTGGCCTGCATACCCCACTCCCCTGTGAAGAAGACTGTATAGTCACCCAATGGCCGAGGATGTTTCATTCAATGACAGACCACATGTCAAATGGGGGCCCCATGAGATTAAAATAGAGCTCATTTTTTTTTCTTCTTTTGAGACAGGTCTCACTCTTGCACAGATTGCAGTGTAGTGGCATGATCACTGCAGCCTCCACCTCCTAGGCTCAACCAATCCTCCTGCCTCAGCCTCTGAGTAGCTAGGACTATAGGTGCATGCCATCATACCTGGCTACTTTTTTGATTTTTTTTTGTAGAGGCAAGGGTTTCACCATGTTGCCCAAGCTGGTATCGAACTCCTGGCCTCAAGTGGTCCTCCCATCTTGGCCTCCCAGAGTGCTGGGATTACAGGTGTGAGGCCGTCCTACCTAGCTGAGCTAAAAAATTTCTATCACCTAGTGACATCCTAGCCTTGGTAATGTCATAGTGTGACATATTATCTTTTCTGTGGTCAGACGTGTTTAGATGTGCAAATACCATTGTGTTACGGTTGTCTAGAGTATTTATTCAGTGCAGTAACATGCAGTAAGGTTTATAGCTCAGGAGTAACAGGCTACACCTACAGCCTAGGTGTGTAGTAGCCTATGCCAGCTAGGTTTCTGTGAGAGCACTCTATGATGTTCCCACAATGATGAAATTGCCTAATGGTGCATTTCTCAAACATATCCCAGTCCTTCAACAGTGATGATTGGAGAACTTCATTGGGTTACTGGGTACCCACTTTTCTGTGATGCCTCTTGGGGGTTAGAAAACAATAGCCCAGCCGGGCGCGGTGGCTCAAGCCTGTAATCCCAGCACTTTGGGAGGCCGAGGCGGGTGGATCACGAGGTCAAGAGATCGAGACCATCCCGGTCAACATAGTGAAACCCCGTCTCTACTAAAAATACAAAAAATTAGCTGGGCATGGTGGCACGTGCCTGTAATCCCAGCTACTCAGGAGGCTGAGGCAGGAGAATTGCCTGAACCCAGGAGGCGGAGGTTGCGATCAGCCGAGATCGTGCCATTGCACTCCAGCCTGGGTAACAAGAGCAAAACTCTGTCTCAAAAAAAAAAAAAAAAAAAAAAAGAAAACAATAGCCCAAAATGAAGGCTTCAGAGGCAGCTCTCTCTGACCTTCGAATCTCCTGTGTCTAGACTCATTCTCTCCAGAGGCTAGCCATAGAAACTAGAATCCCTCTTTCCCAAAAGAGGTCATGAAAACCAGAGAATTCCTATTCCCCAAAGCTAGCCATAAAACCTAAAAATATTGCTGGGCGCGGTGGCTCAAGCCTATAATCCCAGCACTTTGGGAGGCCAAGGCGGGTGGATCACGAGGTCAAGAGATCAAGACCACCCGGTCAGCATGGTGAAACCCCGTCTCTACTAAAAATACAAAAAATTAGCTGAGCATGGTGGCGCGTGCCTGTAATCCCAGCTACTCAGGAAGCTGAGACAGGAGAATTGCCTGAATCCAGGAGGCGGAGGTTGCGGTGAGCCGAGATCGCGCCATTGCACTCCAGCCTGGGTAACATGAGCGAAACTCCGTCTCAAAAAAAAAAAAAAAAATATTGCTGGGCGCGGTGGCTCATGCCTGTAATCTCAGCACTTTGGGAGGCTGAGGCGGGCGGATCATGAGGTCAGGAGTTTGAGATCGGCCTGGCCAACAGGGTGAAACCCCATCTCTACTAAAAATACAAAAATTAGCCAGGCATGGTGGCACACCCCTGTAGTCCCAGCTACTTGGGAGGCTGAGGCAGGAGAATCACTTGAACCCAGGAGGCAGAGGTTGCTGTGAGCTGAGATCATGCCACTGCACTCCAGCCTGGGCAACAAAGCAAGACTCTGTCAGTAGTTCACAGGAGTTTGAGACAGGCCTGGTCAACATGATGAAATCCTATGTCTACAAAAACACAAAAATTAGCTGGCCATGGTGGCAGGTTCCTGTAATGTCGGCTACTTGGGAGGTTGAGGCTGGAAAATTGCTTGAATGCAGGAGGCAGGGGTTGCAGTGAGCTGAGATAGCACCATTGCACTTGCACTCCAGCTTGGGCAACTGAGCAAGACTCCAGTTTAAAAAAAAAAAAAAAGTCAGTATAACTAGTATTTATATAGCACTTACATTGCATTAGGCATTATAAGCAATCTAGTGATCATTTAAAGTATAGGGGCTGAGCACAGTGGCTCACATTAAAATCTCAGCACTTTGGGAGGCTGAGGTAGGAGGATTGCTTGAGCTCAGAAGTTTAAGATCAGTCTTGCCGGGTGCGGTGGCTCAAGCCTGTAATCCCAGCACTTTGGGAGGCCAAGGCAGGTAGATCATGAGGTCAAGAGATCGAGACCATCCTGGTCAACATGGTGAAACCCCGTCTCTACTAAAAATACAAAAAAATTAGCTGGGCATGGTGGCACGTGCCTGTAATCCCAGCTACTCAGGAGGCTGAGGCAGGAGAATTGCCTGAACCCAGGAGGCGGAGGTTGCGGTGAGCCGAGATCGCGCCATTGCACTCCAGCCTGGGTAACAAGAGTGAAACTCCGTCTCAAAAAAAAAACAAAAAAACAAAAAAACAAAAAGATCAGTCTGCGCAGCATGGTAAGACCCAGTCTCTACAACAAATTAAAAAAAATATTAGCCGATATGATGGTGTGAGCCTGTGGTCCTGGCTACTTGGGAGGCTGAGGTGGGAGGACTGCTTGAACTTGGGAGGTTGAGGCTGCAGTGGATTGTAATCATGCCACTGTACCCCAGCCTGGGCAAGAGAGGGAGACCCTGTTTCAAAAAAAGAAAAGAAAAAAAAAAAAACAAAAAGAGAAGACTCTGATAGTCATCATTAAATATTATTTCCTGGTTAATCATTTTTATAGCCTGTGAAGTTCAAGTGTTTACCTAAGTAAGAACATTAAGGTTAAAAAATTTTTTTTTTGCCAAAAACTCAGGATTTAGCTGTTTTTATTAAGCCAACAATATTAAATACCTTATTTATACAAATTTATACAAAGATAGTAACCCTCATGCCAAATTTTGACACCTTATAGTTTTTTTTTTTTTTTTTTTTTTGAGATGGAGTTTCACTTTCGTCGCCCAGGCTGGAGTGCAATAACGCGATCTCAGCTCACAGCAACCTCTGCCTTCTGGGTTCAGCCTATGACGGGAAGTAGGAGTCAGACATGCCCCATTATACCCTCCTTTCGTTGAAATTCAGGCACAGCTGACCAGCATTAATATCAACACAGATGTTAAGACTGATAGAACAGTCTGACAGGAACACACTTTAAGTCTGATAAGAAACATTTACATTCTACTCTTTCTGAATCCTGCCACCTAGAGCCTTCATCTGCGTAATAAGAACCTTAATCTCCACAACCCAGACACTCCCTTCTACTGATTCCAGGTCTTTAGATAAACCCTTTCAAGCAATCGCCAATCAGAAAGTTTTTGAATCTACTTATAACCTGGAAGCCCTCACCTGAGTTGTCCGGCTTTTCTGGACTGAAGCAATGTACATCTTACACAGATTGATTAATAACGTATGCTTCCTAAAATGGGTAAAAGCAAGCTGTAGCCGGCTGACTTTGGGCATATGTTGTCAGGACCTGAGGCTGTGTCACAGGCACATCCTTAACCGGCAAAATCAATCTGAATTGAGACCTGTCTCAGATGCTTTTGATTTACAGATCTGAGAGGAACTTGTCTATTTAAACTCGTGGAATTCCATAAGGAAAAACAGATTTCTCCCAAAAAGAAACCTGGCACCTTCTCTGTTTTCTTAAAGGAATCCTAGGCTATTAGGAAATATTTATGTCCCTCATGCAGCCGGGGGTGGTAAGAGGAAGAAAAGACAGGCAGAAGTAAATGAATAAAACAGAATTCAGTGGATTGAGAAGAAAACCACCTTTTTCTCAAAAAACAAGGTCCTAGGAGAGAAAAGTATATGTATAAGCTTATATATATATGTGCTTATGTGTGTTTGTATATCTTAGATATAAGCTTTTTTTTTTTTTTTTTTTTGAGACGGAGTTTAGCTCTCGTTACCCAGGCTGGAGTGCAATGGCGCGATCTCGGCTCACCGCAACCTCCGCCTCCTGGGTTCAGGCAATTCTCCTGCCTCAGACTCCCGAGTAGCTGGGACTACAGGCACGCGCCACCATGCCCAGCTAATTTTTTTGTATTTTTAGTAGAGACGGGGTTTCACCATGTTGACCAGGATGGTCTCGATCTCTCGACCTCGTGAACCACCCGCCTCGGCCTCCCAAAGTGCTGGGATTACAGGCTTGAGCCACCGCGCTCGGCTAAAAAAAAAAAAAAAAAAAAAAAAAATCTTAACCTTTAGTCATTAAAAAGAATTTCCTAGAGAAAGCCCCATTCAGCTACTTACCTAAGAATGGGCCCAGCTGAAAACTGCTCTCTACCATCCTAGAAGCAGAAGAATATTCCAACTTGCCTTCCCTGTTGGAAGTGAGCTGAGACTCCCAGAAAGGAGTTGCCTGCCCTCCATTGTGATAACCTGCTTTTTGACAGCTAAAACTAACTCTCTTTCTCAGACTAAAAGCTGTTCAGACTTTATGTGAGCTCCTTGAGCCGGATGGACTCCATCTTAGCGTCTTCATTTTAGTTATTTTCCCACCAGTAAGTGTGTAACTATAGTACGCAGCTGGGGCAGGCTGACACTGGGCACCTCCAGGAATGCATTTGTTGATAAGGGGCCAAGTTAAGTGGTACCAGCAGAGCCTGGGAATGCAGGTGCTGTTGAGTGCCCAGAGCCCCCATTATCTATAAGTTGTATGTCTTTCATGACAGCTTTACCCCTCTCACTTGGCACTGTTTTATTTCTCATGTACCAGTTTATCTTTTAACTTTTTTGCTTACTCTGCTTTTGTAAAAAATTTGCTTCAGCTAGGCTCCCCTTCGCTTCAACACTAGGATATAAAAGACCACCTAAAAAAAAAAAAAAAAAAAAAAAAACTACGGAAACAAGCCGAGAAGAACGTGGAGAAGAAAATTGACAAATACACAGAGGTCCTCAAGACCCATGGACTCCTGCTCTGAGCCCAATAAAGACTCTTAATTCCTAAAAAAAAAAAAAAAAAAAAAAAAAAACGGAAAAAAGACCACCTAACTTTTTCTTAGGCGCCGAGAGAATTTTGGGCATTAACATAATGATCTAGGTTGCCGGCATAATAAAGGACTCGTAATTCAATCTCAGAGTGTGGTGCATTCCTTGACTTGCTCGGGTACAACATCATCATGATGGAAGCAGGAAAACTCCAGAAGAGGAGGCATACAGCAAAATAAGTGGTTTTTTTTTGGTTGTTTTTGTTTTGTTTGTTTGTTTGTTTGTTTTTGAGACAGGGTCTCGCTCTGTCTCAGAGGCTGGAGAGTGTTTGGTGCGATCTTGGCTCACTGCAACCTCTGCCTCCCAGGTTCAAGTGATTCTCCTCCCTCAGCCTCCCAAGTAGCTGGGATTACAGGCATGCACCATCATACCTGACTATTTTTTGTATTTTTAGTAGAGATGGGGTTTCACCATGTTGATCAGGCTGGTCTTGAACTCCTGACCTCATGATCCACCAGCCTCAGCCTCAAAGTGCTGGGGTTACAGGTGTGAGCCACCACACCGACCTGGCCCAAAATAAATCTGAGATCTCAGTTAACATTTTGGAGATCAGGGGTTCTCTGCGAAGAGTGTGGAGGTGGGGGGAGAGGGGGGCGGAGCTCCCAGGCCTTAGGGAGTTGTCCTATTGGTTTGAGCCATCAAGAGAGCTCAAGCTGGTGCCAAGCACTGAAAGATTTGTCAAACCTCCAGGCCACTGCCACTCAGAGTCCCTTCTGTTGTTTGCCAACTTGTAAACCAAAAAGTATCTGAGACAGGTCTCCATTAATTTAAGGACTTTTTTTTTTTTTTTTTTTTTTTGAGACAGAGTCTAGCTCTTGTCACCCAGGCTGGAGTGCAATGGCGCGATCTTGTTCACCGCAACCTCCAACCTCCCAGGTTCAAGTGCTTCTCCTCCCTCAGCCTCCCAAGTAGCTGGAATTACAGCCGCCTGCCAACACACACAGCTAAATTTTTTTTTTTTTTTTTTTTTTTTTTTGAGAGACAGAGTTTCGCTCTTGTTACCCAGGCTGGAGTGCAATGGCACGATCTCGGCTCACCGCAACCTCCGCCTCCTGGGTTCAGGCAATTCTCCTGCCTCAGCCTCCTGAGTAGCTTGGATTACAGGCACGCACCATCATGCCCAGCTAACTTTTTGCATTTTTAGTAGAGACGGGGTTTCACCATGTTGACCAGGATGGTCTTGATCTCTTGACCTCGCGATCCACCCGCCTTGGCCTCCCAAAGTGCTGGGATTACAGGCTTGAGCCACCGCGCCCAGCCCAAATTTTTGTATTTTTAAGTAGAGATGGGGGTTTCACTGTGTTGGTCAGGCTAGTCTTGAACTCCTCACCTCAGGCGATCCACCCTCCTTGGCCTCCCAAAGTGCTGAGATTACAGGAGTGAGCCACCTTGCTCTGCCTAAGGATATGTTTTTAATCTTGGCAAAATAAACTTCTAAATTGATTGAGACCCATCTCAGATACTTTTTGGTTACAGGGAGAACATCCTCGCAGAACTGAGTGGGGAAACAGGTGCTGCTTTCTCCTTGTATTTTCCCCCACGGGAACACCCCATTTCCACAGCCTGGGCTGCCATTTTATGGCTCATGGTTTTCACATCTCTCTGAAGGGATCAACTCACTCCTAGGGGCTTTATTTCCAACTGCCTAGATGGCTTAAGCACCTCAACTTTACAAGCCCCATATGCTAAGATCAAGGGAAGAATGAACTTCCCCCTATTTCCCACCTCCTGATAGTGGTAAAGAAGAGCCAGCCCCACCCACTAGCCTGTGAATGCAATTGTGTCCTTTCAAGTGGTAATTTAAAAGCTTCTGCCATTTCTTTGTGTGTGTAGCTGACAGCAGCCTTTAGGAAGCCTCGGCTTAGCCTGGGACCCTTTCTTGCTCCTGGCAGGCCCTAGGGTGAATGAAGTATTAGCTGAGGATGAGAGACATCGCCTTACAAACTAAAGGATTCTTACAAACGTTTTCCTTTCCTTTTTTTTAACTTTTTTCTTGTTTTTAAATTTTTTTCTTTTTAAATTTTCTTTCCTTTTTAAGGTTGAAGCGGAACTATCTCTGAGAAGGAAAGTGTGCCCTTTGGAAATACATAGGTGTCTGATTCAGCCAATATGAGCTGGATTATCGGAAAAATGAAGAGGCTTTTCTGCAACTCACTTGACTTGTGAGATTTTGAAGGGGTCTAGACTTGATACACCGAAGCGCATGTGACCAAATGCCACCACACTCCCTGGCAGGAGCCACCTAGGCATTAATCAAGATTCTAGATTCTGCCAGGCGCGGTGGCTCAAGCCTGTAATCCCAGCACTTTGGGAGGCCGAGGCGGGTGGATCACGAGGTCAAGAGATCGAGACCATCCTGGTCAACATGGTGAAACCCCGTCTCTACTAAAAATACAAAAAATTAGCTGGGCATGGTGGTGTGTGCCTGTAATCCCAGCTACTCAGGAGGCTGAGGCAGGAGAATTGCCTGAACCCAGGAGGCGGAGGTTGCGGTGAGCTGAGATTGCGCCATTGCACTCCAACCTGGGTAACAAGAGTGAAACTCCGTCTCAAAAAAAAAAAAAAAAAAAAAAAGATTCTAGATTCTAGACTCCGACTTGAGGCTGTACTGGGAAAGGAGTGAATCTGACTCAAGACCCACACCTCAGACAGTTCCTCTTCCAAGGCTAGGGTACACCTGGAGAATAAGGACAGGAGGGGAACAAGGCTATGAACTAGAATACCCAAAGGGCCCCATGAGAAGCGTTTATTGTTTGGGGATAAAGAAGTTGGCAATTCTAGGTGAGGGTCTTAGGGGGTCCAGGCCCTGCTAAGAACTGGAGGGTAAAACAAGATTCCGTACAAATGCTACTGGGAAGAAAAAGCTATTCCTCTACCCTCTTAGGTTTAATACCTGGGGACATGCAAATTAAACTAACAAAGATTAGCAAGAGAAGAGATTACTCATGCTTGGAATGGACATACAGGCTTCTTTCTGCAGCTGTTGAATTTCAGTTGTCTTCAGTTTAAAATAATCTTTACACACACTCTAGGGTTCCGAGTTATTCCCCATCCCACATGGCTTGGCAGTTGCTCAATAAATGTTTTTAATGAATGAATGAATGGACACAGTAGTAGTTAGGTAGGGAGGCTGTTGTTTAATGGCCAAACATGTGGCCCAGGGATCAGGACAGCAGATGAAGTCTAATTTCCTCCTTTGGTGTGTGCGTATGTGTTGAGGGGGAGGGGGTTGTCCCGTACAGCCATGCTGGGACCCCACTGGACTCAGTGATATATCTGAAAACTGGCAGAGGCTGAGTCAACCAATTCTTTCACTTGTCAACTCTGTCATTCTTGACATCTGCTAGGACTCAGGAGTTGAGTTCTAAAAAGCTTTGAGGCCAGAGCTGTAGAGCAGTAGGTTTGCAGCAAAGAGTCTGAAATTTGAAGTTGCTGCTCAGTTGATGGACATGGTTGACTTTTTCTTGACTAAAATGGGAAAATAAATGTCAGACAAGTTCTCCTGGAGCTGCTGGCTGGAAAAGGGGAATGGTGGGTGGGAGAAAGAGGGTATTCAGTTCCTAAACAGGTCAAGTATCTTTGCATTGTAAAGATCCCCATGCTGGGCCAGTGACAGTGGCTCAGTCTGTGACCCCAGCACTTTGGGAGGCTAAGGCAGGAGGATCACCTGAGGTCAGGAGTTTGAGATCAGACTGGTCTACATGGTGAAATCCCATCTTTACTAAAAACATAAAAATTAGCCTGGCATGGGGGCCGGTGCCTGTAATCCCAGCTACTCAGGAGGCTAAGGCAGGAGAATCACTTGAACCCAGGAGGTGGAGGTTGCAGTGAGCCATGATCACACCACTGCACTCCAGCCTGGGTGACAGAGCGAGACTACATCTCAAAAAAAAAAAAAAAAAAAAAAAAAAAAGCCCCCAGGGCTCTTAAAGAGAGGCGTTTCCAGCTGAGGGATGAAGAAGGAGGGAGGTATTGGAGAGGCTGTGTGTGGCAAATCTTCCTGGGCCTGTGGTTCACTGCCTACCCCTCAACCCTGCCCATTCTGGGGCTCTTGCTCTTGGATTTCCAACAAAGAACTTGATGTTCTTCCGGAAATGGCCTTACTGTGGACTCCAGCATGAGATGAGTTGTCCAGATGTCCAGCTGACCCAGTTAGAAAGGTTTTGAGCATAGTCCTGTAAAAATATATTTTTTCTAATATATTTCTTCCATGTCCTTATTCTGCAACGAAATACCCAATTCTGGCCTGAGTGTGTTTCTTTTCCACAAGAGATTCAAGCTCCTTGAACTATTCAGGGCTAATAGATGCCACTGATTATCTGGGAAAGAACAAAGGAAATGATGGCGAATCAATGAAATAAATGTGTCTGAGCAACAGCACAGCAGAGGTCATCATCCAGATAAGATGTGAAACTGGGGCTCAAATCCGAGTCCCAGACTCTAAATCTTTCTGTACAACAGCCAGCTGCCTGTCTCCAAACAGCAGACAGACACACTGGGTGGGAAGACATATCAAGGCACCACCCAACTGTGAATAGAACACTGGCTGGTTCCAAGTGTCGGGGCTGCCGGATTTCAGAGAAGGAAACTTGTCTAATTGGAAGGAGTAGCCAGAGGAATTCGGTGGAGGACAGGAGTCAACAGAAACCCAACTGAAGTATGGAAATGACATTAAGGAACCTCAGAATTTGACCCACCCATTTGGTTGCAGTGAGAAAACACCTTTACGTGTTTAAACTGAAGCCATATTTATTTCCCAGCACTGGCCTCTGGCTCTTGGCCTCTGAATTGGAAACAAAAGGGGGTTGTTTGGTCCCTGGACTGGGATGTTTGCTCACAGATTGTGATGTGCGCTCAGAGCATCTGGTTTAGGATCGGGGTGTGCATTTGGAGGGTGTGAGTGTGGAGCTTTGGTCCTGTTCTGCTCAAGCTCATGCGATGCTGGAAAGTGGAGGAGGAAGCGCTGGCCTGGAGAACCTCTTCCCTCTTTTCACATCGATGGACTTAGGCAGCCTTGACAAAGCCGTCAGCTTAGAGAAAGTGTCGCTTGCTCTCATGATCCCTCTCACTGTCCTGACACATATGCCTTTTGCTTGAATTCCTCCCATCACAGGGAGTCACTGCCGCCAAGAGCAGTCCACCCCTCTTTGGAGAGCTCTTCCTCTACAGTATACATCTGCTGTTCTGTCGTCTGCACGCTCTGCTTCTGGTTCTTCCATGAGGGACAGTCATTCTATTCATTCCACAAATATCTTAAAGATACTTCCATCATGCAGGGCCCACACCCAGTCCTGGAGATAAGGAGCTCACCTGGCAAGGATAGACAGGTAACAGGCAACTTATTTCCATACGAGGATCATCATCCCCTCAGGGTTTCAGGCCAGAACCTGGGCAGCATCCTTGATTCCTGTGTACCTAACCCCACATATCCTACCCACCAGCAAGTCTTGTTGGTTCTATTTCCAGAATGCATAGAGTATTCTTCTTTCTTCCAACTCCACTCCTTTACTCCCGGCCCAAGCAACCCTTGTTTCTCTTCTGGGCCACTGTGCTAGCCTCCTAACTGGCTTTTGGGCATCTCTCCTGTCTCCATAGAACCCATTATTCACATAGCAGCCAGACCATCTTTTAAAAATATTGGCACTTGCTGGGCATGGTGGCCCACGCCTGTAATCCAAGCACTTTGGAGGCCAAGACTGGCGGATCACCTGAGGTCAGGTATTCAAGACCAGCCTGACCAGCCAGGCAC
Source organism: Saimiri boliviensis (assembly GCF_048565385.1). Classification (NCBI taxonomy): domain Eukaryota; kingdom Metazoa; phylum Chordata; class Mammalia; order Primates; family Cebidae; genus Saimiri; species Saimiri boliviensis. The sequence goes on along the minus strand of NC_133453.1, from coordinate 133,229,119 downwards.
GGTGGCTCAAGCCTGTAATCCCAGCACTTTGGGAGGCCGAGGCAGGTGGATCACGAGGTCAAGAGATCGAGACCATCCTGGTCAATATGGTGAAACCCCGTCTCTACTAAAAATACAAAAAATTAGTTGGGCATGGTGGCGTGTGCCTGTAATCCCAGCTACTCAGGAGGCTGAGGCAGGAGAATTGCCTGAACCCAGGAGGCGGAGGTTGCGGTGAGCCGAGATAGCGCCATTGCACTCCAGCCTGGGTAACAAGAGCGAAACTTCATCTTAAAAAAAAAAAAAAAGACCAGCCTGACCAACATGGTGAAACCCCGTCTTTAAAAAAAAAAAAAAAAAAAAAAAAAAAAAAAAAAAAAAATTGGCACTCTCCTCCTTAAAGTCCTTTAATAGAATTATAGAATTTTTTAAAATGTCAACTTTGGGTGAGGCATGCGGTGGTTCACATCTGTAATTCCAGCACTTTGGGAGGCCAAGGAGGGCAGAACACAAGGTCAGGAGACCAGCCTGACCAACATGGTAAAACCACGTGTCTACATAAAAATTAGCTGGGCAGGCTGGGCGCGGTGGCTCAAGCCTGTAATCCCAGCACTTTGGGAGGCCGAGGCGGGTGGATCACGAGGTCGAGAGATCAAGACCATCCTGGTCAACATGGTGAAACCCCGTCTCTACTAAAAATACAAAAAATTAGCTGGGCATGGTGGCACGTGCCTGTAATCCCAGCTACTCAGGAGGCTGAGGCAGGAGAATTGCCTGAACCCAGGAGGCGGAGGTTGCGGTGAGCCAAGATCGCGCCATTGCACTCCAGCCTGGGTAACAAGAGCGAAAACTCCGTCTCAAAAAAGAAAAAAAAAAAAAAAAATTAGCTGGGCATGGTGGTGCATGCCTGTAATCCCAGCTACTCAGGATCTGAGGCAGGAGAATCACTTGAAGCCGGGAGGTGGTGGTTGCAGTCAGCTGAGATCCTGCCACTGCACTCAAGCCTGGGCAGCAGAATGAGACTCCGTCTCAAAAAAAAGAAAAAGTAAACTGTAATTTGTATGCAGTGCAACATGTCTTTAAAACATTACACAAATCACCAGGAGCGGTGGCATGTGCCTGTAGTCCCAGCTACTTGGGAGGCTGAGGTGGGAGAATTGCTTGAGCCCAGGAGTTCTGGGCTGTAGTGTGCTATGCACTAAGTGCATATGGGGTGTCCGCACTAAGTTCGGCATCAGTGTGGTGACCTCCTGGGAGGGGGGACCACCAGGTTGCCTAAGGAGGGGTGAACCAGCCCAAGTTGGAAATGGAGCAGGTCAAAACTCCCGTGATGATCAGTAGTGGGATCCAGCCTGTGAATAGCCACTGCACTCCAGCCTGGGCAACAAGAATGAAACTCTGTCCAAAAAAAAAAAAAAAAAAAAAAAAATCAATCAATGTTGGTACAGGTGGAGCATCCCTAATTGAAAAATCTGAGATCTGAAATGATCCAAAACCCAAAAATTTTGAACATCAACATGATGCCCAAAGCGGAAAATTCCAGATGTAAGTACTTAACATAAACTTTCTTTCATGTACAAAATTATTTAAAATATTGTATAAAATTACTTTCAGGCTATGTGTATACGGTATATACAAAACATGCATACATTTCGTTTATATGGAACAAATCATCATATAATTTGCACTTATACTTGGGTCCCATCCCTCAGATATCTCCTTGTATATGTGCGTATTATACAAATATTCCAAAATCCAAAACAATTCTGGTCCCACAGGAATTTTGGATGAGATACTCAATCTGTTCATTACAATTAATTAAATAAATAATCAATTAATTTTTTTGAGATGGAGTCTTGCTCTGTTGCCCAGGCTGGAGTGCAGTGGCACAATTTCAGCTCACTGCAACTTCTGCCTCCCAGATTCATGTGATTCTCCTGCCTCAGCCTCCCAAGTAGCTGGGATTACAGGCAAGCACAACCATGCCGGGCTAATTGTTGTATTTTTGCTAGAGATGGGTTTTGCCATGTTGGCCAGGCTGTTCTCAAACTCCTGACCTCAGGCAATCCACCTGCCTCAGCCTCCCAAATTGCTGGGATTACAGGTGTTAGCCACCATGCCCGGCCTATGTATATATTTAGAGATGGGGTCTTGCCATGTTCCCTTGGTTGGAGTGCAGTGGCTGTTCACAGGTGTCATCCCAGTACTGATCAGCACAGGAGTTTTGACTTGCTCCGTTTCCAGCCTGGGCCAGTTCACCCCTTCTTGGGCAACCTGGTGATCCCCCACTCCCAGGAGGTCATCATACTGATACCGACCTTCGTGTGGACACCTGATGGGCATAGTGCTCTACAAGCCAGAACTCCTGGACTCAAGCAATCCTCCTTCCTCAGCCTCCTGGGTAACTGGGGCTACAGGCATGTACCACTGTGCCCAACCTGTTCATTATTATTAACTAACCTCCATATTTTACTCAAATTTCACTAGCTTTTCCACTAATGTCCTTCTGTTCCAGAATGACATCCATAATATGACATCACATTTAGTCGTCATGTGTCAGTCTCTCCTGACCTGTGACAATTTCTCAAATTGGCTTTGTTTTTGATGCCCTTGACAGTTTCAAGGAGTACTGGTCTTGTGTTTCATAGAATGTCCCTCCATTTGGGTTTGTCTGATGTTTTTCTAATGATTGGACTGTTTTGAATTCTTGAGAGGAAGGTCATGGAGGTGAAGTGTCGTCCTTTTCACATCATATTGTTACCAGAAAGGGGTCCCAATCCAAGCCCAAAAGAGGGTTCTTGGGCCTCACACAAGAATGAATTCAGAGCGAGTCCATAGAGTAAAGTGAAAGCAAGTTTATTAGAAAAGTAAAGGAAGGCCGGGCATGGTGGCTCAAGCCTGTAATCCCAGCACTTTGGGAGGCCGAGGCGGGTGGATCACGAGGTCAAGAGATCGAGACCATCCTGGTCAACATGGTGAAACCCCGTCTCTACTAAAAATACAAAAAATTAGCTGGGCATGGTGGTGTGTGCCTGTAATCCCAGCTACTCAGGAGACTGAGGCAGGAGAATTGCCTGAACCCAGGAGGCGGAGGTTGCGGTGAGCCGAGATCGCGCCATTGCACTCCAGCCTGGGTAACAAGAGCAAAACTCCATCTCAAAAAAAAAAAAAAAAAAAAAAGAAAAGTAAAGGAATAGCCGGGCGAGGTGGCTCATGCCTGTAATTCCAGCACTTTGGGAGGCGGATCATGAGGTCAGGAGTTCGAGACCAGCCCGATCAACATGGTGAAACCCTGCCTCTACTAAAAAAATACAAAAATTAGTCGGGTGTGGTGGCACATGCCTGTAATCCCAGCTACTCAGGAGGCTGAGGCAGGAGAATCACTTGAACTCAGGAGGCAGAGGTTGCAGCGAGCCAAGATCGTGCCACTGCACTCTAGCCTGGGTGAAAGAGCAAGAATCTGTCTCAAAAAAAAAAAAAAAAAAAAAAAAAAAAGGGAATACAGAATGGCTATACCATAGGCACAGCAGCACCCTGGGCTGCTCAGCCAATTATTCTTAGTTATACTTGATTATATGGTAAACAATGGGTGAATTTTTCATGAGTTTTCTGGGAACAGGGTGTGTAAATCCTGGACCTGAGCAGTCCTCCCCTTTTTAGACTGTTTAGGGTTCTGATGTTGCCATGGCATTTGTAAACTGTCATGGCACAAGTGGGAGTGTCTCTTAGTATGCTAATGTATTATAATTAGCATATACTCAGCAGTGAGGGCCACCAGAGGTCACTTTCCTTGCCATCTTGGTTTTGGTGGGTTTTGGCTGTCTTCTTTACCACATGCTGTTATATCATCAAGGTCTTTGTGACCTGTACTTTGTGCCAACCTTCTATCTTATCCTGTGACTAAGAATGCCTAACCTCCTGGGAAGGCAGCTAGCAGGTCTCAGCCTCATTTTACCCAGCTCCTATTCAAGATGGAGTTGCTCTGGTTCAAACGCCTCTGATGGTATTGGGGTAAATGTTATCAACAGACTTTATCCCTGATGTCATTAACCTTGATCATCTGGTCTAGAAAGTAGCTATTTTTTCTGCAAGTTTTCTCCACTAAAAATCTACTCCCTCTGTCACCATCTACCCACCCTTCCTTCCTTTCTTTATTTCCTCTCTTTCTCTCTTTCTTTCTTTTCTTTCTTTTTCTATTTCTTTTCTCTCTTTTCGTTCTCTTTCTTTTCTTTTCTTTTTTTTTTTTTTGAGACAGAGTTTCACTCTTGTTACCCAGGCTGGAGTGCAATGGCACGATCTCGGCTCACCACAACCTCCGCCTCCTGGGTTCAGGCAATTCTCCTGCCTCAGCCTCCTGAGTAGCTGGGATTACAGGCACGCGCCACCATGCCCAGCTAATTTTTTGTATTTTTAGTAGAGACGGGGTTTCACCATGTCGACCAGGATGGTCTCAATCTCTTCGACCTCGTGATCCACCTGCCTCGGCCTCCCAAAGTGCTGGGATTACAGGCGTGAGCCACCGCGCCTGGCCTTTTCGTTCTCTTTCTTTCCTTTTTTTTCTTTCTTCTCTCCCATTCTTTCTCTCTTTCTCTCTCTCCCCCTCCCTCCCTTTCTTTCTTCCTCTCTCCCTCCTTTCCTCCCTCCCTCCCTCTCACCCTTTCTTCCTTCCTCTCTCTTTCTTTTTTCTTTCTTTCTTTCCCTCTTTCTTTCTTTTCTTTCTGCTTTGAGCAGGTTCTTGCTCTGTTGCTCAGGCTGGAGTGCGGTGGCGTGAACACTGCTCACTGTACCCTTGACCTCCAGGGTCTCAAGTGATCCTCCTCTCTCAGCCTCCTGAATAGCTGAGACCACAGGTGCAGCCCACCATGCTCAGCTAATTTTTTTTTTTTTTTTTTTTTGTAGAGACAGGATTTTGCCATGTTGCCCAGGTTGGGCTTGAACTTCTGGGCTCAAGCTTTCCACCCGCCTTCGCCTCCCAAAGCACTGGAATTACAGGCATGAGCCACTGTACCCGGCCACCCACCTTTTGTACACTCTGCTCTTTGGAAGCAAGGAACTAAGTTCAGCTCCTACTCCAAGCAAGTGGGATGGTGCCTGGCTCCAAGAGCTTTGGTGGAATAAAATAACAGTACAATTATCTTTATAAAAAATTATTTGTTTTTTTTTTGCCATATAAAAACCTATATAATTTACCTTTTAAACCATTTTAAAGTACAGTATACAGTTCAGTAATGTTAAGTATATTTACAGTATACTTGTGAAACAAACCTCCAGAATGTTTTCATCTTCCAGAACTGAAACTTGATGCGAATTAAACAGCAGTTCTCCTCTTCCACCTTCTTCCATCCCCTGGAAGTCACTATTCCACGTTTGATTTCTATAAATTTCACTACTTTAGATACCAAATGTAAGTAAAATCGTGGAATCATATGTTATTTTTTTGTGTGACTCAGGTCTTTTTTGATGTTTGTTTTTACATAGAGGTATTTTTCCGTAGGTGTGCTGTTGACGAATTTGAAGAATTTAGACAGGCCTCTACGTGATCAGTTTACATTCTCCTACGTGCAAATTTCCACATTCTTTTCAGTTTTTATAGCTATACCATGGTCTGTCATTGCAAGTTTATTCAGCTCCCCACCTCTCGGTGTTTTAGACTGTTATCAGATTTTCAAAACCATAAACAGTAGTTTATGTGCATCTTTCTTTTTTCTTTTTTTTGTTTGAGGTGGAGTCTAGCTCTGTCACCCAGGCTGGAGTGCAGTAGCACTATCTCGGCTCACTGCAACCTCCACCTCCTGGGTTCAAGCAAGCATGTATGGCTAATTTTTGTAGTTTTAGTAGACAGGGTTTCACCATGTTGGCCAGGCTGGTCTCAAACTCCTGACCTCAAATGATCTGCCCACCTTGGCCTTTCAAAGTGCTGGGATTACAAGTGTGAGCCACTGCACCCTGTGGCATCTTTCTGTATTCCTATTTATTTGGGTAATTTTCTTTCAGCATATTTTCCCAAAGCTGAATACCTGTGTAACTGCCCAAGGGGTTCACCTTACCCGCTGCCCAGACAGACCCGATTCATCAAGACAGGGGAATTGCAATAGCCAAAGAGTAATTCACATAGAGCCAGCAGTGCGGGAGACTGGAGTTTTATTATTACTGAAATCAGTCTCCCTAACATTTGGGGAGCAGAGTTTTTAAGGATAACTTGGTGGGTAGGGGGAAGCCAGTGAGCCAGGAGTGCTGATTGGTCAGAGATGAAATCATAGGGAGTTGGAGCTGTCTTCTTGTGCTGTCAGTTCCTGGGTGGGGAGCCAGTTTATTGATCTCAGTGGTGCCAGCTGATCCATTCGGTGCAGGGTCTGCACAATATCTCAAGCAGTTTAGGGAGGGTCAGACTCTTGTAGCTTCCAGCTTCTTAACCATCATTTCTTTCTTTCTTTTTTTTGAAACAGAGTTTCGCTTTTGTTGCCCAGGCTGGAGTTCAATGGTGCCATCTTAGCTCACCACAACCTCTGTCTCCTGGGTTCAAGCAATGCTTCTGCCTCAGCCTCTTGATTAGTCAGGATTACAGGCATGTGCCACAATGCCCAGTTAATTTTGTGTTTTAAGTAGAGAGGAAACTCCCGACCTCAGGTGATCAGTCTGCCTCAGCCGTCCAAAGTACTGGGATTACAGGCATGAGCCACCGCGCCTGGCCTTAACCATAAATTCTAATCTTGTGGCTAATGTTAGGCCTACAAAGGCAATCTAGTCCCCAGGCAAGAACAAGGTCTTCTTTGGGAAGGCTGTTACTGTCTTTGTTTAAACTATAAACTAAGTCTGTCCCAAAATTAGTTCAGCCTATGCCCAGGAGTGAACAAGGACAGCTTGGAGGTTAGAAGCAAGATGGAGTCAGTTAAGTTAGATCTTTTTCACTTTCTGGGTCACAATTTTGCAAAGGCAGTTTTACCTAGACGAGTTTCATAGATTTTGTTACAGACTGTGATCCAGAAACACTGAACCAACTTACAGTTCCATCAATTAGGCATAAATGGATTTATTTTCCCCACAGCCCATTCATCGACTAAGTTTTATCAATTTAGTTGATTTTTGTTAAGTCTCTGGAAAACAGAATATGTTCTCTGTATAGGGGTGGGACTAGCTAAAAAATGAAGGTATCTCTGGTTTCCCTGCTTTGTGTGTGTGTGTGTGTGTGTGTGTGTGTGTGTTTTTTTTTTTTTTACAATGGCTTACGTCTGTAATCTCAACACTTTGGGAGGCCGAGGCAGGTGGATCGCCTGAGCTCAGGAGTTCAAGACCAGCCTGGTCAACATAGTGAAACCCTGTCTCTACTAAAAATACAAAAAAATCACTTGGGCATGGTGGCGTGTGCCTGTAATCCCAGCTACTCAGGAGGCTGAGGCAGGAGAATTGCCTGAACCCAGGAGGCGGAGGTTGCAGTGAGCCGAGTTCGCGCCATTGCACTCCAGCCTGGGTAACAAGAGTGAAACTCCGTCTCAAAAAAAAAAACCAAAAAACAAATTACTGATGCCCAGGCCCCACCTCAATGATCTGATCTGACTGCTCTGGGGTGGAGCCTGGTCGTCTGTGTTGGGAGAATCTTCCCAAGTGAGGCTCATCTGCAGCTGAGGTTTCCAGTCATAAAGCTAACCACAGTCAGTGCTCAATACACGTTTCTTGAATGACTCAATGATTAAATGTGTCTTAATTGGGTAACTGTGCTGTTGTTCCATGTGGGTGGCAGAAGGCCAGTGAGGGTGATTAGGAAGCTGTGTTCTGTAGAAGTAAGTGGCATTAACTGGGAAGGGCACTGTGCTCACAACTCTCTCTACTTGCCATCTGACATGGATTTCCGAAGTCGTGTATTTCCTTTTTACTGAAATAAAATTCACATAATCTAAAATACACTCTTAAAATGTACAGTTCAGAGGCCGGGCTTGGTGGCTCATGTATGTCATCCCAGCGCTTTGAAAGGCTGAGGTGGGCAGATCACCTGAGGTTGGGAGTTCGAGAGCAGCCTGGCCGACATGGTGAAACCCCGTCTCTACTAAAAATACAAAAATTAGCTGGGGGTGATGGTGGTGCACATCTGTAATTCCAGCTACTTGGGAGGCTGAAGCATGAGAATCCTTTGAACCTGGGAGGTGGAGGTTGCAATGAGCCAAGATCGCACCACTGCACTCCAGCCTTTGGGACAGAGCGAGACTTGGTCTAAAAAAAAAAAAAGTACAGTTCAGTGGTTTCTAGCATGCCCACAAGGTCATATGACCATTATCACTACGTTCAGAACATCTTCATCATCCCCAAAAAGAAACTCTGTACCCAGGAACAACGCTCCTCATTCTCCCCTCCTCAGCCCCTCGCAACTGCTTAGCCACCACTGGTCTCTATAGATTTGCCTTTTCTGGATATTTCATAGAAAAAGAATAATACACAATGTGGTCTCTGTGACTGGCTTCTTTCACGTGCATATATATATATATATATATTTCTTTTTTTTTTTTTTTTTTTTTTTGTGAGACGGAGTTTCAGTCTTGTTGTTTTGCCCAGGCTGGAGTAAATTGACCCAATCTTGGCTCACTGTAACCTCCACCTCCCGGATTCAAGCAATTCTCCTGCCTCAGCCTCCCGAGTAGCTGGGATTACAGGCATGCACCACCACACTCGGCTAATTTTTTTGTATTATTAGTAGAGATGGGGTTTTACCATATTGGCTAGGCTGGTCTTGAACTCCTGACCTCAGGTGATCTGCCTGCCTTGGCCTCCCAAAGTGTTGGGATTACAGGCATGAGCCACTGCACCTGGTTTTAACAGTATTTTAACTTGTTTTCTTTGTGTGTATCATTAATTTAACCCCAGAGGATTCCTAGTGAGCCCTCTTCGCTCAACCCTGCAGACCATGAGGAAGCCTGTGGTTTGGGGATGGGTCATATGTCCCTGAGCAGGGCAGCTTCCTTCTCTGGGAGAGAAGGCTTGGTTGGTGACAGGGAGGTGACTGAAAGTAACATTGCTAATGGAGCTCTTTCTACATAAAAGGTGCTGAGCTAGGGTGACAGGAATAGATATGACATTATTCCATATGCCGGGACTTAAAATCGAGTGACAGACATTGAGGTCATCTTTCTAATATGAGACAAAATTTGATAAGAACTATAGGAGAGACTGCAAATGTAAGAGAATAGTAAATTAGGAACAGTAATTCTAATTAGAAGACGTGATTACTGTAGCTTTGTAGCAAATTTTGGAATGGAGAAATGTTAGTCTTCCAACTTTGTTCTTTTTTTTTTTTTTTTTCCCCCTCAAGATTGTTTTGGCTATTCTGGGTCCCTTGCATTTCTGTATGAATTTTAGGATCAACTTGTCAATTTCTGCAAAAAGGGAAGCTGGAATTTTGTCAGAGATTGTATTGAATCTGTACATCTATTTGGGGTTGTACTGGCATCTTAACGATACAAGTCCTCCAACCGATGAACAGGGGATAATTTTCCATTTATTTAGATATTTAACTTTTTTGACTATGTTTTGTAGTGTTCAGTGTATAGGTCTTGTCTGTCTTCCTTCCTTTCTTCATTTCTTCCTTCCTTCCTTCCTTTGTTTCTTTCTTTTTCTTTCCTTTTTTTTTTTCTTCGGTTGGGGGGAGACTGAGTCTCTCTCTGTTGCCCAGGCTGGAGTGCAGTGGCATGATCTTGGCTCACTGCAAACTCCACATCCTGAATTCAAGCAATTCTCCTGCCTCAGCCTCCCAAGTAGCTGGGATTACAGGCGTCAGCCGCCAAACCTGGCTAATTTTTGTATTTTTAGTAGAGATGGGTTTTCACTATGTTGGTCAGGCTGGTCTTGAACTCCTGATCTCAAGTGATCCACTCACCTTGGCCTACAAAAGTGCTGGGATTATAGGCGTGAGCCACCGTGCCTGGCCAGGTCTTGTATTTATTTTGTTAAATTTATTCCTAAGTATTTTATTCTTTTTAATTCTATTGTAAATGAGATTTGTAAAAGTCACATTTTTGGATTGTCTATTTCTAGTATAAGAAATACAGCTAGCCAGGTGCCGTGGCACATGCCTATAATCCCAGCACGTTGGGAGGCCAAGGCAGGTGGATAATGAGGTCAGAAGTTCAAGACCAGCCTGGTCAACATGGTGAAACCCGGTCTCTAAAAAAAAAAAAAAAAAACGGCCTGGCGCGGTGGCTCAAGCCTGTAATCCCAGCACTTTGAGAGGCCGAGGCGGGTGGCTCACTAGGTCAAGAGATCAAGACCACCCTGGCCAACATGGTAAAACCCCGTCTCTACTAAAAATACAAAAAATTAGCTGGGCATGGTGGCGCGTGCCTGTAATCCCAGCTACTCAGGAGGCTGAGGCAGGAGAATTGCCTGAACCCAGGAGGAGGAGGTTGCGGTGAGCCGAGATCATGCCATTGCACTCCAGCCTGGGTAACAAGAGCGAAACTCCGTCTCAAAAAAAAAGAAAAAAAAAAAAACATGCCCAGCTAATTTTTTTGTATTTTTAATAGAGACGGGGTTTCACCATGTTGGCCAGGGTGGTCTCGATCTCTTGACCACGTGATCCACTGACCTCGACCTCCCAAAGTGCTGGGATTACAGGCTTGAGCCACCGCGCCCGGCCTGATTTTTGTTTATTAATTGTGTATCCTGCAACCTTGCTTAGCTCATTTATTATTTTTAATGGTTGTGTTGTATGTGTGTGTGTATGTATTCTTTAGGGTTTTTTACATACAAGATCAGGCCATCTGCAAATAGAGATAGAGATAGTTTCACCTCCTCCTTTCCAATGTGGATGTATTTCCTGTTTCTTGCCTAATTGTCCTGGCTGGAACCTCCCACACTGTGATGAAATAGAAGTGATGAGAGCAGACCACCATGTCATATTTCTGATTTTAGGGGAAACATTCAAGTCTTTCACCATTAAGTATGACAGTACCTATGGGTTTTTGTTAATTTTTTTTTTTTTTTTTTTTGAGACGGAGTTTCACTCTTGTTACCCAGGCTGGAGTGCAATGGTGCGATCTCGGCTCACCGCAACCTCCGCCTCCTGGGTTCAGGCAATTCTCCTGCCTCAGTCTCCTGAGTAGCTGGGATTACAGGCACACGCCACCATGCCCAGCTAATTTTTTGTATTTTTCGTAGAGACGGGGTTTCACAATGTTGACCAGGATGGTCTCGATCTCTTGACCTTGTGATCCACCCGCCTCAGCCTCCCAAAGTGCTGGGATTACAGGCTTAAGCCACCGTGCCTGTTTTTTTTTTTTTTTTTTTTTGAGACAGAGTCTCCATCGGTCACCCAGGCTAGAGAGCAGTGGTGAAATCTTGGCTTACTGCAAGATTACTCACTGCTTTAAAGATGGGGTTTCTCCTTATTGGTCAGGCTGGTCTCAAACTCCCAACCTCAGGTGATACACCTGCCTCAGCCTCCCAAAGTGCTGGGATTACAGGTGTGAGCCATTGTGCCCAGCTTATTTTTTGCATTTTTAGAGACCAGTAGAGACCAGATTATACTATGTTGGTCAGGTGATCTGCCCGCCTAGGCTTCCCAAAGTGTTGGGATTACAAGAGTGGGCCACTGTGCCCAGAGGTTTCTCATAGATTTTAAAAAATCAGGTTGAGGAACCTCCCTTTCACTTTTAGTTTGTTGAGTTTTTATCACGAAGAGGTGTTGTATATTTTCAAATGCTTTTTCTGTGATTATTGAGTCGATCCTATACGTCTTTTCCCCTTCTGAATATTTGAAGAAGGGCATCTTGCCAGTGGACTCTAGTCCCCACTTAGGTCTCAACACAGCTAGTAGGGGAGATGTGTGGCTGTTCTTTTTTGTTTGTTGGCTGATCTGACTTAAATACTTATTACTATTACTATTTTTTGAGACAGAGTCTCGTTCTTGTCATCCAGGCTAGAGTGCAGAGTCATGATCTCTGCTCACTGCAACCTCTGCCCTGCAAGGTTCAAGTGATTCTCCTGCCTCAGCCTCCTGAGTAGCTGGGATTACAGGCACCTGCCACCACACCCGGCTAATTTTTGTATTTTTAGTAGAAACAGGGTTTCACCATGTTGGCCAGGCTGGTCTCAAATTCCTGACCTCAGGTGATCTGCATGACCTGGCCTCCCAAAGTGCTGGGATTACAGGAGTGAACCACCGATTCTGGCTGTTATTATTATTAGAGGCAGGGCCCTGCTCTGTCATCCAGAGCTGGAATACTGTGGTGCCATCTTGGCTCACTGCAGCCTCGACCTCTTGGGCTCCAGTGATCTTCCCACCTTAGTCCCCTGAGTAGCTGGGACTACAGGCATGCATCTGAAATGTTTTTTATTTTTATTTTTTATTTTGGTAGAAACAGGCTTTAGCCATGTTGCCCAGGCTGGTCTTGAACTCCCGAGCTCAAGTGATCTGCCTGCCTCGGCCTCCCAAAGTCTGACATTACAGGCGTGAGTCACTGCTCCGGGCCTGAAACACTATTATTAAAATCACTTGCCCACGCGGTGGCCTGTGCCTGTAGACCCAGCTACTCGGGAGGCTGAGGTTGGAGGATCGCTTGATCCCAGGAGTTCTGGGCTGTAGTACACTATGCTGATCGGGTGTCTGCATTAAGTTTGGCGTCAATATGGTGACCTCCCCGGAACGGGGGACCACCAGGTTGCCTAAGAGGGGTGAAGTGGCCCAGGTCGGAAACGGAGCAGGTCAAAACTCCCGTGCTGATCAGTAGTGGGATCGTGCCTGTGAATAGCCACTGCACTCCAGCCTAGGCAACAAAGCGAGACCCCGTCTCTAAACTAATTAATTAAAACCACTTATTTGTAAATAGGTAATATTTGCACATGATAAGTAGAAATCATTTAGTAAACAGTCAACGATGACAGGCTTGCTGTGTTTTTTTCCCTTTTGGCAAACACGTGCTCATTTCCTTGCATTTTGTCTGTGGTGGCTTTCTTGCAACAAAGGCAGAGATGAATAGTTGCTACGGAGACTATATACCAGAAAACATTTTCTATTAGGTCCTTTACAGAACGGTTCTTCGCTGATTGTTTTTTTTTTTTTGGTTGTTGTTGTTTGTTTTGTTTTAGTCTTTTACCATTTCAATCAATGTTGCTATGCTATCTTCGTATATATACGTCATTTTGCACATGTGAGCTTCTGTAGAATGAATGCCTCTGTGCGGAAATGCTAGTTCTTAGGGTGTCAGCATTTGTCGTTTTGATAGTTTTGATAGGTGTTACCAAATAGCCCTCTGGGGAACTTGAACCAATTTATACTCTTCAGCGAAGCATGCTTGGACCTGTTCCCCACAGCCTCCACTAACCTTGTTAAATTAACATCTTGATACTTGCCAATACGAGAAGGGAAACACGATGTTCATTGTAGTGTTAATTTGCATTTATTTGATTATGAATAAAGAGCATCTTTTCTTTCTTTCTTTTTTTTTTTTAAGACGGGGTTTCGCCATGTTGGTCAGGCTGGTCTTGAACTCCCGAACTCAGGTGATCCACCCGCCTTGGCCTCCGAAGTGTTTGGATTACAGGTTTGAGCCACCACGCCCGGCCTAAGTACATATTTTCGTCTCAAAATCTTAAAAACAAACACAAAAAACTCCTCCTGAACTCTTCCCACCCAACAGACTCAAGACTTGTGACCAGGCCGTTGGCCTTAGGCAGGACTCCGGGGCGGCCGTGGCGGAAAAGGCGGATGTGGCGGACCACTCCCCGCCCCCCAATTCCTTTTAACCAATTCCTTCACAGCCGCGGGCCCCTCCCCGAGTCCGCCTCTGGAAGGCCTGGGCGGAGCGCATGGCCGGTGGGAGGTGCTGAGCCTCCTGAATTATTCCTATCCCGGAGGAGCAGGAGCTAGAACCGCGCGGGGTCTGAGCAGCCCGCGCACCCCGTCCCGCGCCGCGTCCCCGCAGCATGTCGCGCCCCCGCCTGCTGGCCGCGCTGTGCGGTGCGCTGCTCTGCGCCCCCAGCTTGCTCGTCGCCCTGGGTGAGTGGAGCGCGCCGCCCTCGGGCCCTCGCCCTCCTCCCCGCGCCGCTCGGAAGTTCGCCCGGCGCCCTCCCTCCACCTCCACTGTTGACAAACTTAGACAAAGCCCCGGGGACCGGGCCGGGCTGAGGGGCGGCTTCTCCCGCTGCGGCCTGGCGGGACCGCGGGACGCGCCCCTGCAGTCTCTGCGCTGGGGCCTTTGGGCTTGTGCGTTGGGTGGGGACTCGGGACATCGGGTGACAGCTCTGCCGCCCCCAGGGATGCGGCTTACACATAATGACAAAGGAATCCGCTGTGTCGGGCCTCTCTTTTCCCGTCTTAAAAATGAGGCCAGGGAACTGCGTTACCGCACCCCTTCCACCTGGGAGATTCTAGGACTCTTGTGTATTGATGAGTCTTCTCGGGATAACTCTACCCTGGCAACACCCCGCCAACCCCTGTTGGCCGGACAGTTCATTGGATTTTTTGCGCTCCATGCCTGGTCACAGAAGGAAAGGACTGGGAAGCCGGTGCAATGGACGCGAGCCCTAACTGGGGCCCAGGAGGGGACGCAGAGGCCGTGAGGAACTTGGAAGAGGGCTGCCCGTTGATGGGAGTCTCCTGACTCCCTCTCCCCCGCGGCCTTGGCCGGCTGCTGTATCTTCCCTGGTCCTCCTCCGCCGCTCAGTAGGCTTCCAGCGGCCAGCTGGGCCCCTTGCAAGCTGGGCTTGCGGATGCCCCATGCCCTTCACCGTGGGGCGCTGGGAAAGGAGTGCCCAGGAGGGGATTAGGTGGCCCCTCCATCATTTTCTCATAGAAATGGGATTGACTGAAGCGAGAGAAGTAACAGCTGAGCCGCAGCCCTATGACCTGTGATCTGCCTGACCTCCAGGGCTGGAGCTTGCAGAGTGCTCCAAGCTCCCGGAAACTTGGGAGCTCCTGGCCCTCCCCGGCCACCCTGAAAGACAGCTGGATCTTCACAGCCCTTTTTACTCCTCTCTGTAACCCCTAACCTGAACCCTGGCCAAATGTTCCTGGAAAGTCCCCGAAAGAGCAGGGCTCTGAAGTATCAAAGATGTTTTTTTTTTTAAAGATGGGGTTTCACCATGTTGGTCAGGCTGGTCTTGAACTCTGGACCTCAGGTGATCCACCCGCCTTGGCCTCCAAAGTACTTGGATTACAGGCGTGAACCACCGTGCCCGTCCCCAAAGATGGTTTTATACAGGGTGAGCTGGCCTTTTCCAGGAGGAGGAGACATGGTAGCTACCTTACACAAAGGTAACCTGGCTGGGTAGGGTACACCTTTCACTTTCCTGTTTCCCACTGGACCGTTTTCGCCCTGGAGCAGGGTAGGGAGAGGGCCGAGGGCCGGCGCGGTTGGGAGGGGAGGAAGAGTCCATTCCTAACCCAGGCCTCTCTGTGTCAGTGCCCGCCCCCGCCTGCCAGGTCAGCGGCCGGATTACCTGCTATTTAAAGCCAATGACTAATAGCTTCTTGGGAGCCACTTTAAGCTCCACAGGCCTCTGGAGGCGGAGCTCTGAGGGCAGATGCCTCATTAATGGTGTTGCCTTCTCTGGAGCAGGGTGAACGCTCTGGGGCTGTGGGATTTCAGGAGGACTCTCCAGCCTTAGATGGGTTGACTCTGAGGAGGAGGCAAAAAGATTTCTCATGTCGGGCCGGGTGTGGTGGCTCATCCCTGTCATCCCAGCACTTTGGGAGACTGAAGCAGGTGGATCACCTGAGGTTGGGAGTTTGAGACTAGCCTGACCAACATGGAGAAACCACGTCTCTACTAAAAATACAAACTTAGCCAGGTGTGCTGGTGCATGCCAGCTACTCGGGAGGCTGAAGCAGGAGAATACCTTGAACCTAGGAGGCTGTGGTTATGGGGAGCTGAGGTTGTGCCATTGCACTCCAGCCTAGACAATAAGAGTGAAACTTGGTCTCAAAAAGAAAAAAAAAAGGTTTCTCATGTCTTACTCCAAATGACAGATTTGGGTGCAGGGTTTGGGGCAGCCCTTCTGGGATGCTATGATCAGCTAGAGGACCCTTGTTGGGGCCGGCTGAGCGACCAGAGTGAAGGGATTGAGGACATGCTCTCCTCCTGTTCCTCCTGTGTTTTCCACTGCCGGGGCTGATAGTGCATATCTGTCATCCAGGTTCCCATCCAGAAGCTCTGGTGGCCTCTCCAGCCCTTGTCCCCTGGTGTTCTGAAATCACCCTTCTCTCTCACTCCTCTGCCCTGACTTCCTCTCTCACCACCCTCTCCTGCTTCCCACCTTCACCCTCTTCAGTGGGATTTCTGCTTTTCAGCCAGAGGGACCTGGCTGCAGCTACCAGCCGCTCCCCACTGCAGGGGGCTCAGGTCTGCACGTGGCCTTTCAGCCTTCTGCATCCGGCAGTTGGAACTGACTTTCCCACCCCCATCTCACAAATGAGAATCTGTTTCTTGTTTTTTTTCTCCCTCTGGTGGGCAGTGGGGAGGAGGGTGAAGGAAGGTTAAAAGCCACTGCTCACAGGCTGAAAAAAAACTAAACTTGGATTCTAAAGATCCCTCTCAGTCTGGCCCCAGCCTCCCATCCGGTTCTGTCTTACTGCGCTCCAACATGCCCTGCCCTCTGTGCCTCTGCTTTTCTTGGAACATTCTCTCCTCGTTGCCCAGTCTGGCACCCACATTACTCTGTCTTCTAGCCCCAGCTCGAATATCCCTTCCTCTGGGTCTCAGCAGAAATCAGGCCCCCAGCGGCCGTCCATGCAGGCTTCTGGAGCGCTGGGCACTCTTCCTCATCTGTGGACCTGCTGGCCTTTTTTCTCGTTGGCTTCTTGAGGCCTGCTGCACCTGATTTCTCTGTCGCAGGGGCCCAGCATGGTCACTGGCCCTCCCAGTGTCTCCTGGATGATCATTGTGCTGTTTCTGAGTCAGGGCTGCTGTTGGAGGTGACATCTGTGACTCCAACCCGTGCCTGAATTGGTGGGCAGAACCTGCTCTGTGGGCCAGGACAGTGCTTCCTTCCACTGCCCCTGCCTTTAAGGACTCATGGGCCTTCTTTGCAATCAGAGTGTTGCCAAGAGACCTGGCCTGGACCTTGCCTGCCTTTCCATGCCCTAGCTGCCAGCTCTTTCCTCAGTAGGCAGTGGCCCCCAGCACCACTCTCATTGTCAGCCAGCATTTTTTTTTTTTTTTTGAGATGGAGTCTCCATCTGTTGCCAGGCTGGAGTGCAATGGCGCGATCTCAGCTCATTGCAACCTCCGACTCCTTGGTTCAGACTATTCTCCTGTCTCAGCCTCCTGAGTAGCTGGGATTACAGGCATGCACCATGATGTCCAGCTAATTTTTCTATTTGTTTGTTTGTTTGTTTTTGAGACGGAGTCTGGCTCTGTCGCTCAGGCTGGAGTGCAGTGGTGTGATCTTGGCTCCCTGCAACCTCCACCTCCCGGGTTCAAGTGATTCTCCTGCCTCAGCCTCCCAAGTAGATGGGATTACAGGCACCTGCCACCATGCCCAGCTAATTTTTTGTATTTTTAGTAGAGATGGGGTTTCACTGTGTTGGCCAGGCTGGTCTTGAACTCCTGACCTCATGACCCACCTGCCTCTGCCTCCCAAAGTGCTGGGATTACAGGCTTGAGCCACTGCACCCGGCAAGCCAGCAGTTTTCAGGACACTCCCAGGCCACTTGGAAAGCTGGGCACTTCCCTTATTTGGGCTGATTTGCCTACACTTGGACCTCCTTGGCTCTAGCCTGGCTCAGGCTCCATCCAGCAGACTAGGGAAAAGGCAGAAGAAGAGAGAATGGGCTGAGTTTGAGTGGAGAGTCCTTTTGGGCTGGGCTTATCTACCACTTCTCATCTCTGTCCCCAGCTCCTTCCTGATCACCTGCTAACCTTCCCTGTCTCTGTCCCCAGATATCTGTTCCAAAAACCCCTGCCACAACAATGGCTTATGCAAGGAGATTGCCCAGGAAGTTCGAGGGGATGTCTTCCCTGCCTATACCTGCGAATGTCTTGAGGGATACGTGGGCAGCCACTGTGAGCTGAGTGAGTATCTGGGAGTCCCTGCTGCCTGTTCCTGGCAGGAGACCCTGAGCCACAGCCCTGGTGGCACAGGCCATGTGCTGGCCTGATTTCCTCTCTGCTGTCCCCACCCCAGGGGAGCTGGCAAGGCCTCCTCTGGGGAGATTGAGAGAGAGACGGAGCCCCAGTTAAACAAGGTGGGAAGAGGGTCCTGCGGTTTCTTCCTTCTGCCCAGCCCGCTTTCCTGGGACTGCAGGCCGGGCCTGATGTTGCCGCAGAGGAGTGAGGGGTTGTGGTCACCCTGGAGGTCATGGGAATGTTATTATTGAGTCACCATGAGCCAGACACACAGCGTTAGGGTTAAGTCGTGGGGATTTCTCTACCTGAGGGGAAAACAAACACATTCTTAGCCTTTTGGGGCCCAGGGACTCAGTAAATCAGGCTTGGTCTCAGAGTCTGACAGTTCCTGGCCCAAGTTTGACCTGCGACCTCATCACAGAGCTTGGGGAGGAGGGAGGGGCCTGGCCAGCTGAGCCGTCCCCTCGTGGTGAGGTGGTCAGAGGCCCTGTGTGTCCTCGTGTGACCTGCCTGGTCATCTCCTTGGCCACAGAATGGCCCTGGGTGGGGTGTCCACAGTGGTTCCCCTGCAGTCCTCCCTCCAGGCCCAGCTGGAGGCCCTCCCACCCCACCGGGACTCCTCATGGGGCAGGCAGGTGCCCACATGAGGGCCCAGGGATGGGTAGAATGGGGGTCCTAGGTTTCCAAATCCAGCAGGTCAGTCTGAGCCTCTTGGGTAGGGGGCAGGGAACGTCTTGCTCTCCTTCAGGCAGATGTGGGGATGGGCTCTGAGGTCTGCTGACCTCCAGAAGGAGGGGGTGGGGGGGTGCTTGAGCCAGCTGGGCTTGAGCAGGGGCCCCGGGAGAAAGCAGGTCAAGTGTGCAGGATGCCTTTTACCTTCCAAGTGGCCCTGGGTCCTGTGCCTTGGGCCTTGGCCTGAGGCCAGGTGTGTTTGAGATCCTGGTGAAAGGGTGTGTTTACAGTTTGGGGGATGGGTTGCCAAGGCAGAGCCCTAGGTGGGGCCAGGTGGGCCCACTGACCTGTGTCCTGGGAGCTGAGGTCACTGTGGGTGACCCGAGTTGGAATTACCACCCTGACTTCTAGCTTTTGGGCCTGGGATCTGCCCCAGGCTGGGTATGGCCGTGTCCCGGAGGAAGGCAGGGGTGGCCACACATCGGAGGAACCCCCGGAGGGACCGCTGCAGCCCTTCCTTGCCTTTTACGTGGTGTGTTTCCTTGCAGCCAGCAAGGACCCTGTAGGCCCAAAGAATGCACACTGCACTCCTTCAGGGTGTGAGCGTGGTGGGGTATGGGGGTTGTCCCAGAGGCAGGCTGGGGTCAAATCTCAGCTCAGCTACTGGCTGCCCTGGTGTTGGGAGTAAAGCCTAGAAGCAACTATCTGTGAAACCTCTTTGCAATGTGTGGATTCATCTCACAGAGCTGAACGTATGTTTTGATTCGTCAGATGGGAAACACTTTGTGTAGAATCTGGGAGTGGTCAAGTCAAAGCCCACTGAGGCCGATGGCCTCACCTCGCGCCTTCCCCTCCCTGCCAGAGTGCGACGGCACCGAGCTTGTCTGAGCCTGTGATGTGATGTGGAAGGAAGAGCAGGTCTGTCTCTGGGTTCTCTGCTTGGCAGCTGGAAGGCCCAGACACATACTGGGGGGATCCCCAAGCGAAGAGAGAAGCTTGGTGTGTAGGTGGGCCGAGGTTCCTGGGACCGCACTGCTGGAGTGACGGTGAAGGGTGTGGGGTCTCGGCCACGGGCAAGTTCCCAGACAGGGCGAGGGCCCACAGGTGGAAGGCGCAAAGAGGGAAAGCCGAATGGCATTTGTGCCCCACCCAGAGAACTCCTGCCAGTGGGATTCTAGAAAACTCCAGGCAAATTTGCTTCTTTCTTTGTGTTCAGTGCTGGTACTGTTCACTGCCATCCAAGGTAGCTTTTCTTCCAAACCGCCTTCCCGACGAAGCCAGGGGCTGGGCTGAAGATGGCGTCCCTTCCTGGTGGAGGGGGACGTTGGGGAAGAGGGGTCACACCGGTATTCTGTGCTACCAGTCCAAACCCTGCACTAGATTAATTGCTGCCAGATGCCCTATATGAACGAGACCACCTCCCACAGCCTGGAGGGGACTCTTTCCCATGAGTGCCAATCACGGGCATCCCCAGAGTGCCACCCTGGCCGGAATCCTTTGGCAGCCCTGGGTCCCAGCCTCCCATGAGTCTGCCCACCCCCCTCATCCTCAGCACCCCCTGCCACACACCTTTTCTTGGCACCTCCTGCTGGGCACTGCCTGCATTGGCCCTTTGTGGTCTTTGTTCTAAGTGAAGGTCTGAGGTTCTCTCTGGCTCTGGGGCCTAGGCAGAAGCCATATAGTGCTATTTTCTTGTCTGCTGGGTCCCAGCTGGGGGTGGCCACCTGACTGCCATCTCCCTCCCCTCAGAGTGCGCCGAGCCACTGGGCATGGAGAATGGGAACATTGCCAACTCACAGATCACCGCCTCATCTGTGCGCGTGACCTTCTTGGGTGTGCAGCACTGGGTCCCGGAGCTGGCCCGCCTGAACCGGGCAGGCATGGTTAATGCCTGGACCCCCAGCAGTAATGATGACAGTCCCTGGATCCAGGTAGGCGGGGGATGGCCCTGGGGCGGGTGATGGAGAGAAGGCTCCAGGCATGTTCCTGCATTTGGGGGTATCCACGGGAGGGTTCAGGTTCATCGTGGGTCCAGGTGGCAAGGTAGCAGGTTCCCACAGATGAAGTGTCTGTAAGTGGATGGCATCCCTGGGGGAGCCTGGTGCAGGGCTAGGGTGAGGGGGAGCTGTTTGTGCCGGATGAGGCCTCTGGAGGCCTGGGGCGAAGGAGAAGGCCCTTTGTGAGGGCAGCGTGCTCAGCTGCCCCCCTCTGTTTTGCTTGTTGTTCCCCCACCTGGTGGGGGGAGTGAAGGGGTGGGTCTGCTTGGATCTTGAGTGGAAAGAACCCAGGAGATAAGGGTGCCGTCTCTCCTGCTCCGCGTCCAGGTGAACCTGCTGCGGAGGATGTGGGTAGCAGGTGTGGTGACGCAGGGTGCCAGCCACTTGGCTAATCATGAGTACCTGAAGACCTTCAAGGTGGCCTACAGCCTTAATGGACATGACTTCGATTTCATCCATGATGTTAATCAAAAACACAAGGTAGGTCTTGTTGGGGCCTGAGAGAGAAGGGCTGTAGTCCATACCCTCTAGGGTACCATGACTGACAGAGGACCCCCAGTAAGGCCAGAGAATGCTAGGTGATTGGCCATGATGTGGGTCTTTGGGTGCATCTTGGTTTCTAGAAATTGGGAAACCCAGATGTGTCCATGTTCTGTGGTTTATAAGCAATAATCCCACTTTATAGATGAGGACAGTGAGACTCAAAATGGTGCCATGACCTGTTGAGGGTGGTAGTGGTGGTGGAGCTGGGTTTCATTCTGAGCCTTCAGGGGTACATGTACAGTTGTGTAGGTTGTACACTGCTCAAGGATGTCATTATGAAGTGGGGACCATTCACATTACAGTCATGGCACATTTGTGGAACTCTGTCAGAAAATTGTCATAATAAACTTTGAGAAAAAAAGTGTCTTTTCCTAATTTGCAAAGAGGCACCCTGTAGGTTACAGGTGACCTGTGTCACCTATAGCAGTTTATGCCCAGGCTCCACGATGATTAAGGAAGGTGAGATGAGAATCTGTGTGGAGGGCTGTGGGGTGGCCAAAAGAGAAGCTGCTGTGTGAGCCTCCGGTGGCTCTTCCAAGCCCTCCTCACCCTCCCAGCCCCACCTCTGCCTCCCAGGTCTGAAGAGGAAGATAAGGTAAACCGAGGAGGGGGACTGCCCAGATGGGCCCGCTTCTCCAGTCTTGTCTCTTCCCTCCTAGGAGTTTACGGGTAACTGGAACAAAAACACGGTGCACGTCAACCTGTTTGAGACCCCTGTGGAGGCTCAGTACGTGAGGTTGTACCCCACAAGCTGCCACACGGCCTGTACTCTGCGCTTTGAGCTACTGGGCTGTGAGTTGAACGGTGAGTGCTGGGTTTGTGGGTAGGGGGCGCTGCGGGCCAGTCCTAGGAGGTGGTCCTCCCTCCTGCCTCTCTTCTGAGCCGAACTGAGCTGCGTGGGGCAGCAGCAAGGCCCGGGGACCAGGCTTCACTCGGGAAACGCAGTCTAGGGCTTCACCTGGCCACGGCAGTCCCGCCCAGGTATTTGCTGCCTGCCAACCCGTAACCCAGGGCGTTCTGGTTGATAGAGAAAAAAAGACACCGTTTTTGAAGGATTTTCACTCTCTCTGGTTGGCTCCTGTCCTGTAGCGTCTAGAACACGAAGCGTTAGGTGTGTTTTGCAGATGTCAGTTTTACGAGGGCAGAGGATTTGTCCGTTTTGTTTGCCTCGGTATTCCCAGTGCCTAGAACGGCGTCTGGTTCGTGGGTGCTTAATAAATATCGGATGAATGAGTAAATGAATGAATGAGTGGGGCCCGGATGAATGATTTATGAAGGGTGCACATCCGGTAGCTATTAAGACGTGGTCCAGACCTCCGGGCTCCCGACCCCCCCCCCCCCCACCACAGCTTTCCCTGCCAAACTCGGAGTCTACACTCCAGAGAGATGGAGGGGCTTCTACTGCTGCCTTCTTCAAAGAGACGCCCAGGTGGAGAGCTGGGGGGACCAGGAAAGGACAGATTTCTTCAGAGCCCGGAGACGGCCTTGGCGAGGTCAGGGTGCATGCAGGGTTTGGGCTGACAGACGTTCGTTGCCTCCGCCCAGCTCCACCAGCGTTTCTTTTTGAGGTCTGGGTATTTCTGTCGCCTTGCAGCCGCAGGGCCACCTGCTGGCCATCCGTGGAACTCTAGGGCTGGCCAAGCAGAGCGCGGAGTGGAGGTTGTCACCCACGGACGTTTTTCTCTTACCCAGACGTGCCCTCCTGCACCCCATTTTTCCCTCTGTGACGCCGCCTCCCGTCATCTCATTTCAGACGTCACCCACGTCCCCCTCGGAGCTGAGTTCCGTGCCTGGCTGGGTTTAGTGTTTTTAGCATGAACTTCAGTAGGTATTTGCTTCCTCCACTAGGAATGCTCCTTGTGAGGCTCGTTGTTTCGACGGGGAGTCTAAGACTTTGCCTTCTTCTCGGAGGAAATAGAGCCTACTGGGAAAGGACAGAGCCGAGTCCCCGTGCCTCTCCCTGGAGTCCCTGCCACTTGCTGTCTTGGCTTGAAGCCTTTGGCCATTGAAGCTGCCTGCGTTCAGGCATGGCTGGCCCCCACTGCAGGCCAAGAGAGGGTGAGCCTTGCAAACCAAGAAAGGCCAGTGTAAGGTTCCTTCTCTGTGAGGTCTACTGTCGAGTTTAAAATGAGAAAACGGAGAACAATTAGACGCCAATATATTCAGCTCCCTGGCGAGGTTCTATGGTTCTGGGAAAGGGGGCCAGAGAAGTCTCACCTGACTTCTCGCAGGCTTGGGGGCTATATAGGGAGAGAAAGCGCTCTGATTGGCTGTGGAGAACCGGACGTGGACGTGGCAAGCTGCTATAGGTAGGTAGGCGGGATTTCTGGTGAGCGGGCTGGACGGGGCAATGCGCTATTGGGCAGGTTTTGGCGGGGCTTCTTTTAAATTTTGGTGGGTTTTCCAACGGCTGGCTAGGTCCCCAGTGCAGAGTGTAGTGTCGAGTGCAGATCCTGGTGCTAAGTGCAGAGGGGATTTCCAACAGCGGTCTAGGTGCCCAGTGCAGAGTTTAGTGTTGAGTGCAGAGGTGGGCGTGGCAAAGCTAGATGCTGAGTGCAGATTCTGGTGATGTAATTTCAGGCGTGTGAGGGATGGGCGTGCCTTACACTGCAGGCTCTGGACCACTCGTTTCCCTATAGGCACTCCAGTGGGCTGGGGAGTGCTGGTGCACGTGTGCACGTGTGTGGGTGGGGCTGAGGTCTGGGTGTACCCGGGACTCCACGAGGGATTCCTCTTTGCAGAGATGGTGCCTTTGGCGAATTAGTTATTTAATTCAATTGATGTTTATTAAGATATTGATTAAGGCAGGGCGCGGTGGGTCACGCCTGTAATCCCAGCACTTTGGGAGGCCGAGGCAGGTGGAACATGAGGTCAAGATATCGAGACCATCCTGGTCAACATGGTGAAACGCCGTCTCTGCTGAAAATACAAAAATTAGCTGGGCATGGTGGCGCATGCCTGTAATCCCAGCTACTCGGGAGGCTGAGGCAGGAGAACTGCTTGAACCCAGGAGGCGGAGGTTGCGGTGAGCCAACATCGCGCCATTGCACTCCAGCCTGGGTAACAAGAGAAACTCCGTCTCAAAAAAAAAAAAAAAAAAAAAAAAAAGATATTGATTAAGTCCCTTCTGGATACTTGGCTCTAGGGAATGATTCCTTGACCTCATGGAATCTGCACTGTAGCCGAGGAGGCAGACAAGGAGCAGATAAAAGGACAGTCAGAGAGCAGTCACAGCTCTGAAGAAAAGCTAGAGGGTGATGAGATGACCATGACTTGGGGTGCAGGGAGGGAGCAAGACAAGGCCTGCTCTGCTGGGAAGGCCGTTGACTGGGGGCCTGAATGGTGGAGAGCAAGGCACAGGAAGAACTCACAAAAGCACTGTAGGCAAGGAGTTGGCGAGTGCAAAGGCCCCAGGGCATGTCGGAGGGCGCAAGGAAGGCCAGTGGGGCTGGAGCCTAGAGAGTGAGGGGCAGCTTGATGGGCGAAGAGCCCCAGGGACCAGCAGTATCATCACCTGGGAGCTTCTTAGAAATGCAGGCTAAGGCTGGGCACGGTGGCTCACGCCTGGAATCCCAGCACTTTGGGAGGCCGAGGCGGGCGGATCACCTGAGGTCAGGAGTTCAAGACCAGCCTGGCGAACGTGACGAAACCCTGACTCCACTAAAAAAAGTACAAAAATTAGCCGAGCCTGGTGGTCAGCGCCTGTAGTCCCAGCCACTAGGGTGTCTGAGGTAGGACAATTGTTTGAACCTGGCCAGGAGGCGGAGGTTGCAGTGAGCCGAGATCGTGCCACTGCACTTCAGCCTGTGTGACAGAGTGAGACTCCATCTTAAAAAAACAAAGAAGTGCAGAGTGAAATCCCCAGCCTAGAGTTGCTCAAACAACCTTTTTTTTTTTTTTTTTTTGGAGATGGAGTCTCCTGGGTTAAAGTAGTTCTCTGCCTCAGCCTTCGAAGTAGCTGGGATTATGGGCACCTGCCACCATGCTGGGCTAATTCTTGTATTTTTAGTATAGATGAGGTTTCACCTTCTTGGCCAGGCTGGTCTTGAACTCCTGACCTTGTGATTCACCCACCTCGGCCTCCCAAAGGGGCATGAGCCACTGTGCCTGGTGAAAGAGTATTTTTCAAATAAGATCTCAGGTGATCTGTGAGAATTATTTCCTAGTATCTCATTTTACAGATGGGGAAACTGAAACCCAGAGAGAGGAAGGGATTTCCTAGAGTGAGGGAGCTGAAAGCCCTGCCCTGCCCTGCCCTGCCCTGGTGCCCCTCCCAACTGCAATTTGCCAGGAAGGCTGTCTGACTTCTTGGGAGGTTGAGAGCGAGCCGAGTATGATGTGTAGAGGGGTCTGTGATGAACACATTGTGCAGAATTGGTGTCCTCTGCAAAGCTGCCCAGGTGTTAGCCTGCCTCAGGCCTCTCCTCTTCTGGAGCCAAGGGACGGCCAGCTCCCAGCCCAGTAGCCTCTCTTTGAGGGAAGGTCATGGTTCCATCAGGAGGAGACGGTCCCCTCGGCAGGCAATTGTCAACACACCCTGGAGGCAAATGTCTTGCGTCGTGAGGGTGCAGGTGTCTGGGGGCAGTGATAGAACTTAGCTGGCTCCCAGATGGATCCCTCTGGGGGATCGCCTCCCCCAGTTCCCCAGAGGGATAGATACTGTGGAGTGAGGATTCTTCTCGGTGGGAGACACCCCCATCATTCTCTTGGGAGTTGTATCTCCTGCCACCAACTCTTCTATCCATATGCAGGTGCAGATACGAGTGCAAGGCAGCCCGGCACGTTCCTGAGTGTTTGGGGCAGGGCTGAGTGAAACAAAGGCCCCCTCTCTGGGCCAGGCCTCACAGGCCCATGTGACCCAAAACATTTGAGTGTGCGAAGTGCGCCCTCTGGGAGACACTAAGTTGGGGGGCTTTCTGGAGAATTGAAGTGGAGATGCTCCTGAGCCCCAGGATTTGTCTGATTTCTCTAAGTTCCAGCTGCTGGAGGGCAGGGAGGTTGTCCTGTTCATCACTGGGTCGCCACCAGGCAGGCCTTCATCAGCCAGGCAGGATGTGTGGAAGGTAGAGCTGATGTCATAGTGTGGCATCAGGAGTCTGAGTGACTTGGGCATGAGGCTTCATGTCTTTCTGTTTTCTCATCTGTAGAATGGGCTTACTAATTTCTACTTCATTTAGTGGTTTTTTTTTTTTTTTTTTTGGTGGCAGGTTAAATGACTGAATTAAGCACTGAATAAACAAGGAGGTTGTTATTAACGTAGATAGCAGCTGTACCATGGGATGGCTGGGGACAGTGCTGTGAGCCCAGAAGAGGAAGAAATCCTGCCCAAGTGAAGTAGTCAGGGCAGGCTTCTTGGAGGTGGGGTCTCACAAGTCAGGCATGAAGAAGGGCAGAAAGTGGTGGAGCAGGGGCTTCCCTGGTGCACTGGGAAAAGGGTGGTGAGTGGGAGGTCTTGGGTGATTTATGAGGAACTGAGCCCAGCTGGTTGAGGTGAGGCGCTGGTGGGGCTGGCAGTGCAGAAGGTAGCACAGTTGGCCATGCAAGGCAGATGGAGCTGCTTTCTGTTGTCCAAGAGCATTCCAGGGGCTGCTCCGGATCCACAGAGCGTGTTCCGTTTCATCGCCTTGTGCTCCCACCCCTGGGAGCTGTGGATCCGAGATTCAGATGACAGCCCATCTTGCTGGCAGGATGCCACCATCCCCTGGGCCTGAAGAATAACAGCATCCCAGACAAGCAGATCACGGCCTCCAGCAGCTACAGGACCTGGGGCTTGCACCTCTTCAGCTGGAACCCCTCGTATGCGCGGCTGGACAAGCAGGGCAACGTCAATGCCTGGGTGGCGGGGAGCTACGATAAGGATCCATGGCTGCAGGTGGGTGAGCCCCGCCTGGGACGCAGGGTGGGGTTGGGTGGGATGAGGCCTGGCTGCCAGGTCTGACCTC
This sequence comes from Saimiri boliviensis, assembly GCF_048565385.1. Lineage (NCBI taxonomy): Eukaryota > Metazoa > Chordata > Mammalia > Primates > Cebidae > Saimiri > Saimiri boliviensis. The sequence continues at coordinate 133,201,936 of NC_133453.1, read as the reverse complement.
TCCCCTGCCCCGGCTGTGCTCCCCAAAGAGTTCTAGAAAAGCCGTGTTTTTCTTTGGCTGTTCTTTCTTCTTCCCACCTGAACCCCCTTCTCCTGATCCTGCTTCCACCAAGGTGGAGAAAGGGTGTGTGTGTATGTGTATGTGTGTGTGTATGTGTGTGTGTATGTGTATGTGTGTGTGTATGTGTGTGTGTATGTGTATGTGTGTGTGTATATGTGTGTGTGTGTGTGAGAATGCTTGTATGTGTGAGTGTATGTGTGTATGTGTGTTTGCGTGTGTGTGTGTGTGTGTGTGTGTGTGTGTGTACACAGGAGGAGAGCCACTCCATGACTGCACAGGGTTGACAAGGCTCAGCCTGTGGACAGCAGGGTGGAGGCATCTTGGGACCTCTCCCCTTGAGCACAGCGTACATATTCTCTGACTCAGTGTCTAAGAAGCCACCATGGGACAGCCCTTGTATGTCACTGAAACTGGGAAACAAAAGAGTCATGAAAACCAGGGCTGGTTTTGTAGATGTGGAAACTGAGCTGGCAGGACGGTGCTCTGCCTAGTGCCCGCCTGCTGGCTGGTAGTGAGTTGGGTTGGCACCCGGATGTTGGGGAAGTCGTGTGTCCAGGTGCAGCTGGCAGGCTCTCCAGGGAGGTCAGGGACTGGGGACAGGAGGCCTGGCTCAGGGCCCCATGGAGCACACTGCGGAGGTGGGTTCCACGAGGAGCTGCCTGCCTGGGGACACCCTCAGGACCAGAGTCAGACTGTGAGCAGCACTGCAGGGAGCCTCCAAAGCGGTTCTTGCCCTTCTAGGCTGTGGCTTTTCCTGTCCCTCTTCCCATCACACTGCAGTGCAGGTCTCAGGGAGGTTTTGGTGTGGGGTTGGCCAGGGCTCACACTCTGTGAGAGGTGCCTAACACCACGTATGGCAAGGTAGGTTGTATTATTTACGCTCCTTTTTTATATTGAGACAGAGTCTTGCTCTGTCAACCAGGCTGGAGTGCAGTGGAGCAGTCTCAGCTCACTGCAACCTCTGCCTCCTGGGTTCAAGCCATTCTCCTGCCTCTGCCTCCCTAGTAGCTGGGATTACAGGCACCTTCCATCATGTCCAGTTACTTTTTTGTATTTTTAGTAGACATGGGGTTTCACCATGTTGGCCAGGCTGATCTCGAACTCCTGACCTCAGGTGATCCACCCACCTTGGCTTCCCAAAGTGTCGGAATTATGTACAGGTGTGAGCCACCACATCTGGCCTTATGCCCATTTTATAACTGAGGAAACTGAGGCTCAGCCAAGTAGCTTTTTTTTCAAAACTAGAATTCATGCCTCAGTGTGTCTGCCTCTTTTCACCTAACTAGAGATGGTCCAAGCAGAGAAAATGCGATTGGTTTCTTCTGTAGGTGGACCTGGGCTCCCCGAAGCAGGTGAAGGGCATCATCACACAGGGGGTCCGTAACTTTGGCTCCATCCAGTTTGTGGCATCCTACAAGGTGGCCTACAGTAATGACAGCATGAATTGGACTGAGTACCAGGACCGCAGGACTGGCAGCAGCAAGGTAGGTGTCTGTCCAGCTGCCCACCCCTTGCCATGCCTTCATCACTTTCCTGGAGTCTGGCCTGGGGCCCTGAGGGGAGTGGGCTGGCTCTGGGGTCCTCCTGACAGCCCCTCTGCCTCTAGATCTTCCCTGGCAACTGGGACAACCACTCCCACAAGAAGAACCTGTTTGAGACGCCTGTCGTGGCTCGCTATGTGCGCGTCCTGCCGGTGGCCTGGCACAACCGCGTCGCCCTGCGCCTGGAGCTGCTGGGCTGTTAGCGGCCACCTGCCCCCCCGGTCCTCCTGCTTTCCGCCGGCCTGCCGCCTCCTGTGTCCTCAGCCCCTTTAAATCACCATGGGGCTGGGGACTGGGGAGGGGATGGTGTTCAGAGGCAGCGTGGTCACCCCTCCCTCCTTCCCTCCCTCTTCTTCACCCTCCACCTCTCACGGGTCCTGGCCCCAGCCCCTAACCCCCAGCCCCTAACCCCCAGCCCCTAAACCCCAGCCCCTAACCCTCAGCCCCTAACCCTCAGCCCCTAAACCCCAGCCCCTAACCCCCAGCCCCTAACTCCCAACCCTTAACCCCAGCCCCTAACCCTTAGCCCCTAACCCTCAGCCCCTAACCCCCAGCCCCTAACCCCCAGCCCCTAACCCCCAGCCCCTAACCCCCAGCCCTCACTGTCCTGTTTTCTTAGGCACCGAGGGAGCTGAGTAGATCTGGGACTGACAGGGAAGGGCAAAGTAGGGTGTGTGGTTTCCCTGTCCCTGTCCAGACCCCTAATCCCAGTCGCGTGTGTCTCTGCTCTCCTAGCCCCTCTCCCACACGTCACATGGTGACCTCAAGAAAGGCTGCAAGCACCAGGCTGGAGATAATAGCCTCTTGCCCGTCAGCCCTGGGTACCATGTGGCCACAACTGCTGTTGCCCCCTGCCCCCAAGACACTTGCCCTTGTCTCCCTGGAGACCTCTCTTGTCACTTGTCCTGAAGCCCAGTGAGACAGAAGGGGGCGGGGCAGGTCTATGGGGAGATAAGGGAGCGAGGTCAGAGGAGGATGTGGGTTAGCAGGGTGGGCATTCAGGGCCCTCTGTGCTGGCTCTTCACCCCAGAGGACACAGGCAGCTTCCAAAATATATTTATCTTTTTCACGGGAACTCTTGGTGTCGTTCGTTCTTGTTTTGTGGGAATGGGATTTAATTTGCGCTGGTTTCCCCACCCCCCGCCTGTGGTTCTCCCTGAGCCCCAACTTTCTTTCTGTCACCTGCCTGACTACAGATAGCTTCATAGCAGGTGGTGGGTGACTGTGGTCCATGGTGGCCTGGAGGGAGTCAGATCATCAAATCCTGACTTTCCTTCTTCCCTCTGCTTTCTACCTCCATGCCTGTCTGGCCTTGGGACCCACAGCTGCTGCCTGGTCAGGGGCCCAGCGAGCACCTGGCAGACGCTGTCTCCTGAATGCCTTCACGCCCTTCCTGCCAGGAAGACAGGCCAGGTTGGGGCAGCTGGTTTTCCATTCTCTCTGCAACTGGAGTGGGGCTGGAGAAGCTATTAGAAATCCAGTGAAACTGCACGTCTTCCAACTGTGGGAGTTTTGGGTGGGTGTAGTGTGGGACTGGAGGAGGGGCCAGGGCTCTGCCAAGTGGGCACGAGGCCTCCTGGCTGAACACACTGGTTCCTGTTGGCCACTGGTGTGTGTGCTCTAGGGGTACCCTCGCTGCTCTCCCCTGTGTGGGGGCCATCAAGAAGTCGGGGTGGGCTGTGCAGGCCGGTGTCCTGCTGATCTGGGAGGGTGACTTGCAGTCAGAGGCTTGACTAGCTTGGGAAGAGGTGTAGAAAAAGCCACTCTCGTTTTCAAGGTGAATTTTTCCAAACTTTGGGAGCTGTTCTGTGCTCTTCAGGCAGGGCGTGCTTCTGAGCAACAGGAGGTGGTGGTACCTCTGAGCAGCAGGGGGTGGGGCCACAGGGCGGCCAAAGGGAGGGCGTGGCTTTGCTGGAACCACACCAGGGAAATGCACTGGAAGTGGCTCCTTTCTGAGACCTACCGATGCTGGGCTCCCGGGCCTGGCAGGGTCGGAATAAAAGGTCCAGGCAGTGGTCTTCCTAGGAACTGAGGATGGGGGACGCTGTTCTTCTGGTGGTCCCTTGACCTACTGCTTCCTGTTTTCGAGCTCTCTTCTGTGGAGTGGTGTGGATTCGGTTTTGAGCCATGTCTTTCTGGGTGCCTTTGAGCCTCAGGACTCCTTCCCGGGGGCATTTCCTGCCCTGAACCCCTGTTCCAGCCTCCCCTTGGGATAAGCAGACAGTGGGAGAAGCATCTCTGCTCTGGGTTGGGTTGGCCACGGCCTTCTGAAAGTCCCCCTCCTGGGACCCTGGAGCGGAGTCCCTTCACTCCTGAGCTCCTCCTCCTTTCCTTGGCTTCTCTCCCCCAGCAGTGTCTTCCATTTGCCCAGCTTTTACCATCACTCCTACACATTGACTTTTTCTGCCCGACTGAAAGGCAGAGGGTGAGTGTTAAGATTCCACCTGCTGGCTGCCCCTACCCTGGCTGGCATGTTCAGTTCAACTTACTGTAACCAAATGGGCTCTCCCTGCTGTCCATTCTCTCCCCTGTTGGGAACCTGCAGAGGAAGCTTGGCTCCCCTTTGCCCATCAAGCCTGGCGTTCCTTTTAGGTTCTGTTTACTTGTTAACCACAGTTCTTTGTGCTCTGATTTGCCCCTGGCTGTGTGTAACACACACACATGCATGCACACATGCATGCACACACACACTCATGGGCCAACCTGGGCTGTGTTAAGAGGCTCTGGGCTCTGTGACCCTGTGATCCTGTGGGCCTTCAACCCTTTCCCCAGCCAAAGCTAAAGGACCTCCGTAGTCTTTGCTGCTGAGGAAACATCAGGCTGTACAGGCCAGGGACCCCATTGGTCTGGACAGGAAATAAAACACCCTGTCCAAACAGAGGCATCCTGAACGGCTTCCTGGATGGTGGTGTTGATAGCTGGATTCTGAAGGGAGGCCCACCCCTGTTGGGGGACCACTCAGAAGCCTGATTGTCCCTGCAAGCTGCAGAGACATTCCATCCTGTGGTTCCCTCCCAGCCAGGGACCACTCATTCAAGCCCCATGTCCCGAGGATAGCACCTGCTGTGTGCCTTACAGTGAGTTAGGAATGTGGCCAGTGTTTCATCATGGGCAAACTCGGGCAGGAGGATGTCAGCAACCCTTGCTTTTTTTTTTTTTTTTCTTTTTCTTTTTTGAGATGGAGTTTTGCTCTTGTTGCCCAGCCTGGAGTGCAATGGCATGATCTTGGCTCACTGCAACCTCTACTTCCTGGGTTCAAGTGATTCTCCTGCCACAGCCTCCCCAGGATTCCAGGCATGCTCCACCACTCCCAGCTAATTTTGCATTTTCAGTAGAGATGGGGTTTCACCATGTTGCCCAGGCTGGTCTTGAACTCCTGACCTCAGGTGATCTACCAGCCTCGGCCTTCGAAAGTGCTGGGATTACAGGCGTGAGCCACTGCGCCCAGCCTCACTCCATTGCTTTCTATTGGGAAAAGAAAGTAATACAGAAGTCTCACCTCTTCCACGCCCAAAGGTGGGTAGCAGGCTTAGCTGGTAGCAGAATGCTGGACAGTGGCTTCCTTGCTTACTCCCACTGTTTTTGGCAAACTAGGCTTTCAAAGGGGAGCTCCCCTCCTCAAACGTTCCTACTCCACCCCTACTCTCCTTTCCCAAGACCTGAAATCCTGCGGGGGTTCCCAGCAAGTCCGGAGACCGCTCAAGTCTGCAGCAACTCCTCCCTTCGTGCCAGCCCTTGGGAGGGTTAGGCGCTCGTGTTCCTTTAAGGGGCTGGTCCAGCGGGAGCACGGGGGTTTGTCTGCTGCCGCTTCCTTTCTGGCCTTTTAAGCTCCCCAGATCCGACTGCCGTCTTGGACCGGGACAGCTCGCGGCCCCCGAGCGCTCTAGCTGTCGAGAAGCCGCCTGAGGACGGTACCTGGCTCCGGGGTCGCCGGGCTTCTGGGGCTGTGTGCGGGCCGTGTGCGGGCCGGGTTTCTCCCTCCGGCTTTGGGTGCCCTGCGGGTCCTCCCGGGCAGGGTCGGGGAAGGGGCAGGAGGCGTGGGCTGGGCACTGCGGAGGCCAGAGCTGAGATGGGCTGTGATCGCGGGCGAGGGGCGCCCGGGGCACAGGTGGGGTGGGAGCTGCGCGGGGGCGCGGGCGGACTCCCGTGGGACCCTCGTGCCCACCGCGAGGGCGCAGAGCCCGAATGGACCCAGTGGCCTCCGAGACCACAGTCCATCTCCAGTCCCCTTTCCGCCGGGGACCGCTCGGCGCCCTCCCGTGTCGTGTGTCCAAGGTCTTCTGCCTCCAGTGCCGTCCGCGGCGCCCCAGTCTGCTCCTGGGCATCTGTGAATAATCCGGGGGCCGGGAGCCTTGGGAGGAGCTGGGGGCAACCTGCACCTCCGGACCGCAGCGGGCCCGATCTGGCAGCCCTGGGGCAAACGCAACGGATGCCTGTGGGTTCCAGGCCTCGCTCACCAGGGTTCCTGCCCCAGGCACAGCGAGGCCAGAAGGGCAGGGAGGGTGGAGGGCAGAACCCTGGGTGGGGGATGGCGACCCCTAGGGAGGAACAGAGGCTCGTGCGCCGCCAGGATGGAAACAGCGCGGCACTTGGACGCAGTCCTGCCACCAGCCCGCTGGGTGGCCGTAGGCAGCCTGTGACCCTGTCCGGCCGTCGGTGCCCAACGCTGACCCTCGGGAGTACCTGTGCTCCCTGCAGCAGCGGGGTGGCGATTGAGAGGGCCCTGGCTCCTCTCCTGTAGCGCTGCCTGGGCCAGCTGCTGGGAGTGCTGGTAGGAAACGCGTCCCGCTTTCATTTTCCTGGGGGCTGCCGGTTTCAAAGGTGCGCGTCATGCCTTGTCCAAACAGGGACAGGGATGTCAGATTTCTCGCTGGGATCCGCGATTGGGCAGACTTCGCGGGTGATGCTGCCTCCTGCTCGTACCTGGGGGACTTGTACTCCTGGCAGCCCAGTGCTGATGTGCACCTGACGGGGAGGTGGCAGCCACCCTCCCTCCAAACCCAGGCTCAGCTTATTGTTCGTAGGTGGAGGCATCCCTAGGGAAGAGGTGCCTGGGAAAAGCAAAGGGCTGGCTGTCAACTTTCTCTAAGTTCGAGATATTTGACAAAAACAATGTCTCACTGATCTCCACACTCTTGGCCTTGGTTTCCTCAACTGTGAAGAGGAGGCAGTGGTGACCACTTTCTCTCTAGGCAGAGAGGAGAAAGAACCACTGAGACGATGTAAGACTTGACTGTGCCAACTGCTCACAGGTGTAGTTGCAGGCTGTGTTCTCCCCGTGCTTGCTCCTTATTGAGCAGTTTTCTAAGTGCCCTGCAGGTATTCTCTCCCTTAGTCTTCACAAAAGTGTTTTCTGGTTAGTATTGTCGTAACCCCCATTTTTTTTTGTTTTTGTTTTTTGAGAAGGAGTCTTGCTCTTGTTGCCCGGGCTAAAGTGCAATGGTGCGATCTCAGCTCACTGCAACCTCTGCCCCCCATGTTCAAGCGATTCTCCTGCCTTAGCCTCCCGAGTACCTGGGATTACAGGTGCTCACCACCACACTCAGCTAATTTTTGAATTTTTAGTAGAGATGGGGTTTCTCCATGTTGGTCAGGCTAGTCTTGAACTCCTGACCTCAGGTGATGTGTCCACCTCAGCCTCCCAAAGTGCAGGGATTACAGGCATGAGCCACCATGCCCAGCTTGTGACCCCCATTTTACAGATGAAGAAACTGAAACTCGGAGAGGTGCAGTGACTTGTTCCATGACAGAGGGTTAGTATGTGGGTGGAGCCAGAACTGAATCCAGGTGGCCAGTCTCCTTCTAGAGACTGAAATCTTTGCCATGTTCATTTGTTGAGCATCTGCTACATGCCATAATTGTCACCACAGCCCATCAAGTTCCTTTTTTGTGTGTGTGATGGAGTCTTGCTCTGTCAGCCAGGCTGGAGTGCAGTGGCACAATCTCGGCTTACTGCCTCACTGCAACTTCTGCCTCCCAGGTTCAAGCAATTCTCACAGGTGTAGTTTCAGGCTGTGTTCTCCCCGTGCTTGCTCCTTATTGAGCAGTTTTCTAAGTGCCCTGCAGGTATTCTCTCCCTTAGTCTTCACAAAAGTGTTTTCTGGTTAGTATTGTCATAACCCTGCCTCAGGCTCCCTAGTAGCTGGGATTACAGGCACCTGCCACTACATCCAGCTAATTTTTGTATTTTTAGTAGAGTTTTAGTAGAGGTTTAGTAGAGGCTTAGTAGGGGTTTCACTATGTTGGCCACGCTGGTCTCGAACTCCTGACCTCAGGTGATCCACCTACCTCAGCTTCCCAAAGTGCTCTGGGATTACAGGTGTAAGCCACCATACCCAGCCTTTTTTTTTTTTTTTTTTTAACAGATGAGGAAATGGAGGCACAGATAGTTGAACTTGCCGGAAGTAACTCAGCAGGATGCAGTGTGTCCCGCTCCAATACCGAGCCCAGGTCTGAGTGCCCAGGCAGGACTCCAGCTGATTTGGGGAGCTATCCACTGCCAAGGGATAGCTTGACTTGGTCTTGGGCCTTCCAGCTGGTGGCACCTCTGTGGTGGTCTTGAGGAGCTGGTGGCTGGATAGCCAGGGTAGGGGAGCGGAGACTGCCCATCCTTTCCCTCAGATGGTCAGAGATGGACCTGGGGCAAGGCAGCAACTGAATGGCAATTGCCACTCCCGACTCCACCTAGGACCCTGTCCTGTGCATCAACCTTAGCATTCAAGGCTGTACTTGACCTTAGCCCCTGAGTTCCCCTTTAGTCTTCTCTGGAGAGAGGAAGTTTTCTGTTCAGAGAGGTCAAATGAGTTTCCCAGGATCACCCAGCTAGTAGGTGGCAGAGCCAAGACCCAAAGTCAACGAGTTTAATGTGAAACCTCGGGCCTCGTGTGCTGCTCCTCTCTCAGAGAGCACAGGAAAACGACCAGCTTCCTCCTGGGTTGTCATTCTTGGGCACAGGGCTGATCTTTTCTTCATAATTCTTTTTTTTTTTCTTTTCTTTTCTTTTTAAGATGCAGTTTTGCTCTTGTTGCCCAGGCTGGAGCGCAATGACATGATCTTGGCTCAGTGCAACCTCCACCTCCCAGGTTCAAGCAATTCTCCTGCCTCAGCCTCCCAAGTAGCTGGGATTACAGGTGCGTGCCACTATGCCTGGCTAATTTTTGTGTTTTTAGTAGAGATGGAGTTTCACCTTGTTGCCCAGTCCAGTCTCGAACTCCTCAGGTGATCCACCCACCTCGACCTCCCAAAGTGCTGGGATTATAGGCATGAGACCCCATGCCCAGCCCAAGTTTGAATCTTCTAGTTCTACCTCTTAGTAGCTGTGTGGCCTTGAGCAGGGAACTGTTTAAAGTAGGACACGCCTGTAATCCCAGCTACTCAGGAGGCTGAGGTAGGAGAATCACTTGAACCCAGGAGGCAGAGGTTGCAGTGAGCCAAGATTATGTCACTGCACTGCAGCCTGGGTCATAGAGCAAGACTGTCTCAAAAAAATAATAAAAATATGTATTTTTTACCTTACTGGGTGCGGTGGCTCACATCTGTAATCCCAGCACTTTAGGAGGCCAAGGTGGGTAGATCACTTGAGGTCAGGAGTTCGAGACCAGCCTGGCCAACGTGGCAAAACGCTGTCTCTACTAAAAATACAAAAATTAGCTGGGCATGGTGGTGCACACCTATAATCCCAACTACTTGGGAGGCTGAGGCACAAGAATCTCTTGAACCCAGGAGGTGAAGGTTGCAGTGAGCTTATATTGTGCCACTGCACTCCAGCCTGGGCAACAGAGCAAGACCCTGTCTCAAAAAAATAAAAAATAAAAAATAAACTAAACCAAAACAACAACAATAACAACAACAAACACCAAACCAAACTAAATAAAAAGAGCACAGAGGCCGGACGCATACCTATAATTCCAGCCCAAGGCCACGGCAGGAGAATCGCCTGAGGCCAGAAGTTTGAGACCAGCCTGGGCAAAGATATATAGTCAACATCAGTATGTAAAAACATTAGCATGTAAAAATAATAATAATAAATAACTTTACAATGAAAAACATTGTTTTTGACCTTGACGAGGATTAAGAACTACATTTTACGTTGTGACCCTTTACCTCACCTCCCACAGACATTGGTGGACTGGAACAAAAGTTTCTCAATGCAGGGTTCGTCTTTACTTAACGTACCATCTATGCGCCCTCATAGTTTCTATTCTAGTCTAGTTTATTTGGTGTCATTAAAAAACACTCCTCACAACCTTTCAAATTCAAACCTCTGGCTTGAAAAACACTGAGCCTGTCAGATCGTCCTGCTTACTTTTCTCTACTGTCTTTTAGCTGCCTGCTACTTCCTTCTTATGATTTGTCTGTTTATTGCCCGTCTTGCCTTTGGGGTGCCGCTCCCTGAAAGCAGGACCGCCATCTCGCTGGTCCCTGCTGTCTTCTTGGCTCCGGGAACAGTGTCCGGCACGCAGGCTGAAGGTGTTCCGCAGTGAGCAGCTGAGCAAGTGAGTGTGCGGTGCCGAAGCGGAGGGACGTGGCCGCGCCGCCCGGCTTTTCTAGCTGCCTTGTTTTCCTCCTCTCCCCAGTTTGCCCGGGGGCCCCAGCCTGGCCCAGGTCACCGTGGCATGAGGAGATGGGCCTGCTGCTCCTGGTCCTGCCGCTCCTGCTGCCTGGCGCCTACGGACTGCCTTTCTACAATGGCTTCTACTATGCCAACAGCGCCAACGATCAGAACGCAGGCAATGGCCAAGGCAAAGGTAGGCAACCTCCCACGCGCAGCTCTTTGCTCCCCTGGGTGATCTAGACCTCCTTGGCCCCTGCTGTGATCTGTGGGTTCCAGGCTGGGACAGGGACACGGCCCGATGCAGCAGCCATGTCCCAGCAGGGCCCTTGTAGTGGACCAGCGTGCCTAAGACAGAGGAAGGACTTTCCCTGTGTTGCCAGCCCCTTAGTCATGGGGCCCAATTCACTTAGGCTTTTTACTTTTCCTAAAAGTCTTGCCAGTTGTTTAAGGTCCGGCTTAAATATGTCCCCCTAGTGGAAAGGGGGCTTGGGGTCAAATAGATATGAGTTTGAATCTTTTTATTTTTATTTTTATTTTTTGAGACCATCTCTGTTGCCCAGGCTGGACTGCAGTGGCATGGTCTCCATTTACTGCAACCTCTGCCTCCCAGGTTTAAGCGATTTTCCTGCCTCAGCCTCCCAAGTAGCTGGGATTACAGGTGCGTGCCACCACGCCTGGCTAACTTTGTATTTTTAGTAGAGATGGAGTTTCACCTTGTTGGCCAGTCCAGTCTCGAACTCCTCAGGTGATCCACCCACCTCGACCTCCCAAAGTGCTGGGATTATAGGCATGAGCCCTCGTGCCCAGCCCGAGTTTGAATCTTATAATTCTACCTCTCAGTAGCTGTGTGGCCTTGGGTAGGGAACTGTTGAAAGTAGCAGTTATTGTGCGCCCATCATGGGTTGGGCATGCTTCTGGATACTTTGCATATGTCATCTATAAAAATCACAAAAGCCCTGAGGTAGGCAAGTGTTAAAATACACGTTTTTAACCACCAGCACAGCATGCGTGCTGACCAGGCTGAATTGATGCTGCCTGCCCTCACAGCCTGAAAGTAGATTCTGTTATCCTCCCTTCCTGTGGATGAGCAAACTGAGGCCCAGGGAGAGTTGATTCAGTTGTCCAGATCACACAGCTATTAAAAATACAAGTTGAGGGCCAGGTGCGGTGGCTCACAGCTGTAATCCCAGCACTTTGGGAGGCTGAGGCTGGCAGATCACTTGAGGTCAAGAGTTTAAGGCCAGCCTGGCCAACATGGTGAAACCCCGTCTCTACTAAAAATACAAAAGCCGGGTGTGGTGGCAGACACCTGTAATCCCAGCTACTTGGGAGGCTGAGGCAGATACTTGCTTGAACCTGGGAGGCGGAGGTTGCAGTGAGCTGAGATGATGTGACTGCACTCCAGCCTGGGTAATAGAGGGAGACTCTGTCTCAAAAAAAAAAAAAAAAAAAGAGACAAACTTATTCCACTTGTTTGTGGAAGGATCGAATCAGGTTACTGTTCTCAGTGATACCCAGCAGCTGCCATGAAGAGCTCACAGCCTGGTTCAGAGACGATGTGTAAGCCTGCAAGTGAGTGCAGGGGCTGGGTGACTCCCAACTGCCCCTCTACCTTTCAGCAGATGATGGTGCCTGCAGAGAAACTCCCCCCTTTTTATTGGTCTCCTAGGTCAGCTGTAACAAATTAACACAAACATAGTGGCTTGAAACAACAGAAATGTATTCTCGCACCATTTTAGGCACCAGAAATCCAAAATCAGTTTCACTGTGCAGAAATCGAGGTGTGAATAGGACTGTGCTCTCGGGGCTCTCGGGGACAATCTGTTCTTACCTTACCTCTTCCAGTTCAGGAGGCTACTGCCTCACTCCAGTCTCAGCCTCCAAGGTCACGTGGCCCTCTCTTTCATATGCAAATTTCCCATTGCCTCCCTCTAAACACCATCTGGAAAATTCAGGATACCCTCCCCATCTCGACATCCTTAGTTTAACCACATCTGCAAAGTCCAAGTCCACTTTACCACATAAGGTCATGTTCAGAAGTTCTAGGGATCAGGATTTAGGGTGTTTTGGGAAGCCATTGTTTAGCTGACCATACCTTTTTTCTTCAGAATTTATGTAGTTGTACAAGCGCTACTTTAATGAGATTTGTGAAATTTAAAAAACTTCCTACCCTTGGTTTCATCACACTACCAGGACAGCGTCACATTTTTCTCTCCCCCTTTGTCCCTGAATATGCAAGCAAAGTCATAGGTAGTCTCCCCACCTAGAGGAACCACTGCTAAAATTTTAGGAATCTCTTTCTAGCCTTTCCTTTCCTTTGTTATTTGTTTTGTTTTTTTTTGAGACAGGGTCTCACTCTGTCTCCCAGGCTGAATTGCCGTGGTGTGATCTCGGCTCAAGAGATCGTTCCAGTTCAGCCTCCTCAGTAGCTGAGACTACAGGCATGCACCACCGTACCCAGCTAGTTTTTGTATTTTTAGTAGAGATGGGGTTTCACCATTTTGGCCAGACTAGTCTTAAACTCCTGGCCTCAAAGTGATCTGCGTACCCCAGCCTCCCAAAGTGTTTGGATTACAGATGTGAGCCACTGCACCTGGCTGAGCTTTCCTTTATGATTTAAGAAACTTTCTTCAACAAAACTCAGCTCATGCCGTACATGTGATTTTGTGGCCTCTCTTATCATCTCATGGAATACAAATCGTTTTCTAAATCAATGAATGAATATACATCTACCAGATTGTTTTACATGGCTGGATAGATTTTATCATATGGATGTACATTTTCATTTTATTCAGGTCAAAGCTTCAAACGTAGCTTTACTCAGGAGAGTTCAGAGAGTTGGGAAGAGCCAAGGAAGTGACCCCTAAATGATAGTCCTGCTTCATCTCTATCGGACACTTTCTGTGTGCCAGGTGTCCTGCCGTACCTGATGTGAACCTACCACAGCCCTCTGTAGAAACTGTAATTAACCCATTATACGAATGAGGAAGCTGAGGCTTGACTTCTCTGGATTACACAGCTGGGAAAAGGTGGAACCAAGATGCAGGCCTGGCTAGCCTGACTCCAAACCTCTGTACCTACTGCCTCTGCAGACCAGGGCAGCTCCAGCTGGAACGAGCCTGAGAGTCCCCTGGAGGCGGGGCCCATTCCCAGAGTTTCTGATGCACGGGACCCAACAATGTGCATTTCTAACACATTCCTGGTGTTGCTAATGCTGGTGGCCTGGGACCACGTTTTGAGGCCTCTGCATGTGGGAACCCGCCACGTTCGGTATAGCTCATTTTCCACGTCATTCCTCTACAGGGAACCTCCCTTTCTGTCTTCTGCCTACCCTTCAGGCTGTCCCCTTGTCTCCAATTTTTATTTTATTTCCTAGAGACAGGGTCTTGCTATGTTGCCCAGGCTGGAGTGCAGTGGCTATTCACAGGTGCGATCCCACTACTGATCAGCACGGGAGTTTTGACCTGCTCCGTTTCTGACCTGGGCCGGTTCACCCCTCCTTAGGCAACCTTGTGGTCCCCCGCTTCCGGGAGGTCACCATATTGATGCCAAACTTAGTGCGGACACCTGATCGGCATAGCGCGCTACAGCCCCGAACTCCTGGGCTCAAGCGATCTTACCACCTCAGCCTCCCAAGTAGCTGGGACTACAGGCATGTGCCACCATGCCCAGAGCCTCCACCTTTTTAATTAATTAACTTGTTTTTATTTTGTTTTCAGCAACAGAGTCTTGCTCTGTCACCCAGTCTTGCTCTGTCACCCGGTGGTACTATCATAATTCACTGCAGCCTTGACCTCCTGGGCCGAAGCAATACTCCCACCTCAGCCTCCTGAGCAGCTGGGACCACAAGCACATGCCACCATATTCGTTTAGTTTTTAAACACTTTTTGTAGAGACAGGGTCTCGCTATGTTGCTCAGGCTGGTCTCAAACTCCTGGCCTGAAGTGATACTCCTGTCTTGGCCTCTCAAAGTGTTGAGATTATAGGCATGAGCCATTGTGCCTGGCCCCTGTCCCCACCTTGAGTAAATCAAGCATGTCTTGAAGTCCAGACCCAAAAGAATGAAACAGTGAGGTCCCAGTAGGGGCTCCCAAGTTAAAGATGAGGCAGCCTTAGCCTATGAACTTGATTCTTTTGTTGCATGCTGGGTTCTGTGTGTATTTGTAACTCTGAGCCCTGAGCGTAGTCTCCTTTAGAAGTTCTGCCCTTAGCTCACTAGGCTGCTTGGTGTTTGGGAAGAGGCATGGTGGACAGTTGGACCAGTGACTGAAGCCAGGGCTGTGCTGTCCTCTGGCCAGTGTGGTGGGGAAGGAAACTCTGAGGGATCCCTGTCAGGGCCACTTGTCCTGGCCACATACCTCATGTGGGGAGGCTCTGGTTGCCTGCTGCATCATTAGATTTTGATGCATAAGAAACCACCCAAAACGTAGTGATTTGTTTAAGATGACAGCCATTTGCTTAGCTCATGATTCTGTGGGTCAGCATTTCGGGGTGGGCTCCATTTCTTCAGGTCTTGCAGTTGGGTCTTGCAGATGTGCCTGCCCCTGGTGGGCAGGTCAGCGAGGGGCTGGTTGCTGTAGGATGGCCTTGACTGGGGCACCTGTCTCCGTCCTGTGTAGTCTCTCATCCTCTAGCAGGCGAGTTCGGCCACGTGCTCATGGTAACTAGCAAAGTCCTAAGGAGGAGGGTGGAAGCAGCAAGGCCACCTGGGACCTATGCTCAGAACAGGCATGATGAGCAGTCACTTCCAAGGCATTCAGTTGGTCAAAGCAAGTGGTGAGGCCAGCACAGATTCAAGGGGGTGGGGGGATAAAGGTCATCTCTGGATGGAAGCAGACGCAAAGTCACGTTGCAGAACATGTGGATACAGGGAGGGGTGGAGCCTGGTGGCCATTTTTGCAATCTGAGCCTGGAGGAGCTGCAGATGAGGTGTGTGGTGGCCCTCGCAGGGGTACAGACGTGCTGCAGCAGGTCTCATCTGCCCCCTACCTCTCCCCCAAGACCTCCTCAACGGAGTGAAGCTGGTGGTGGAGACACCCGAGGAGACCCTGTTCACCTACCAAGGGACCAGCGTGATCCTGCCCTGCCGCTACCGCTATGAGCCAGCCCTGGTCTCCCCGAGGCGCGTGCGCATCAAATGGTGGAAGCTGTCTGAGAATGGGGCCCCAGAGAAGGACGTGCTGGTGGCCATCGGGCTGAGGCACCGCACCTTTGGGGACTACCAAGGCCGCGTGCACCTGCGGCAGGACAAGGAGCATGACGTGTCGCTGGAGATCCAGGATCTGCGGCTGGAGGACTATGGGCGTTACCGCTGTGAGGTCATTGACGGGCTGGAGGATGAGAGCGGTCTGGTGGAGCTGGAGCTGCGGGGTGAGACCCTGGCAGGGACTGGGTGACACTGGGACCTCAGAGCAGAGTGGAGAGGACCAGAGAAAGCATCCAGTCCTCTGTGCTTCAGACATTTAAAAGTACTTAATCCTCAAAACAACCCCAGGGGGAAGCTACTGTTACCACCCCCATTTTACAGGTGAGGAAACTGAGGCACAGAGAGGTCAAGTAACTTACCTAAGGTCACACAGCTTGTAAATGGCAGAGCTGGGGTCTGAACGCAAGCACCCAGCCTCTAGAATCTGTTCCCCTCTCTACCCGCTCTCATTCATATCCCATTCAGAGAGCAAAACCAGAGCTGGCTCCACAGCTTAGAGACAGGGCTGAGATTTAAGCAAAGGTAGCAGGCAACACAAGCGAATGAGGCAGCCCAGTGTGAGCTGATGGGAGTCGGGGGGACTGGGCACCCTCCTGAGCCCTCATGCTGTCCCCAGGGAACCCCTGCCCTACTCAGGTCCAGCTGATGATGCCACACCAGAATGCAGGCCCTGCTCTGCCAGATTTTCTGGCTTGATGAGATAAGCTTCTATTTTTATGTGAGATCTCCGGATTTTTCTGTAAAAACCTCCTTTAAAAAAAACAAACAAATCTAGTGCTGTCCAAACCAGCCACACCCTTCAAGCTAATCTTGTATATGGGGTCCCTGTTTGATCTTTAATCTGTATTTGGCTTCTCTGTCTCTAGGATGGGGCCGTGTGTCCTCCTATCTTTCCCACATGTTAGGGAGGCAGTTCGGGGGTAGAGGAAGGTGACGTGACTCCAGCACCAGCCCGTCCCAGCTGTGACATCTGGGTAAATGCCTCACCCGCCTCGGAGCTCTTGGCCTCTTAGGTGTAAAATAGGGAATCACAGTCACTCCTCCTTTACCTCCCTCAGTGGTGATGAAGATCAAATGTACATCCTTGAAATTCATTCTCTCTCTCTGCCACCAGTGTCCACATGGCTTAGATGGTGGCTCAGAGGGGCCACATTCCTCCTTCCTGAAGTTGGGGTGGCAGTGCAGTTGGGGAGAACCTGCAAGAGTCATTGGTCTGGGGTCTGCAGGGGCAGCGTAAAGAAACAGGGAGCCCTCACCCCATTCTCAGGGCTGCGAGGGCTAGGAATTTGGAACCAGCCATGAAATAGTCCCCCTGCAAACACATGGAGGCTACCAGCTGACGGTCAGGGCCCACTGGGCTTCCCTGCCACCCAGCGTGGCTTTGCTCAGGTGCCTGCGTTCCACGTGTCTGGTGAGATTGGAGGTTTGGGACTCAGGCTATTCTCAGGTCCTTGGCACAGGGAGGAGATTCCAAGGACTCTGGGTAAACAAAGGCAGCCAACCAGTGTCTTTCCCAGACCTCTAGGATCACCTCTACTGTCAGGTTTCATTGACTTGGTAGAGACTGAATCTCAAAAGTTTCAAAACTTTTTATTATAGTAAAATTTCAAACATGAACATACCTTTTGAGGGAAGCCTGTGGCCCCTATCAGACCCCGGCCACAAGGAGAGAAGTGTCCTGCCCCAGGACCTCCCTGACTTTGAGCCTCGCTTATGGAAGGACCCTTCACCAGCCTCTCCCCACAGCCTCCAGGGCCTCTCCTCCTCCTGACAATTATCTGCCCCATGTGGAAAGTTTCTTGCATTTTCCTAGGAAACTTCCACATTCATAATAACATATACGATCGGGTCCCAGCTAATGAGAGGAGAGCTGGGAGTCAAACCGGGCCCTGCAGCCCAAAGCCTGGGCCTGTCTGCAGAAGATACGCAACCTCACTAGGGGCCTGGGACAGCCTTGTGAATTAGGTTTCATTTCCATTCTATCGTTGGGGACATTAGTTGACTAATTAATTAATTACCGTAACTCCTGAATGTTTTCTGCGTACTGCTGGGAACCAGCTGATCTCAGGAGAGAGGTGGCAATGGACGGGAGTGCAGAGGTTCGCTGAGTTTTTCTGAGGGACGGTGTGTGTGTGTGTGTGTGTTGCAGGGAGCACGTGTCTCAGTGTGGGTGGGAGGAGATCGGGGTATCCAGCTGCTGGGCCCCTGGCCACCCGCTAAGCTCCTCTTTCCTCCCCGGCAGGTGTGGTCTTTCCCTACCAGTCTCCCCAGGGGCGCTACCAGCTCAACTTCCACGAGGGCCAGCAGGTGTGTGCGGAGCAGGGTGCGGCGGTGGCCTCCTTTGAGCAGCTCTTCCGGGCCTGGGAGGAGGGCCTGGACTGGTGCAACGCGGGCTGGCTCCAGGACGCCACGGTGCAGTACCCCATCATGCTGCCCCGCCAGCCCTGCGGCGGCCCTGGCCTGGCCCCTGGCGTGCGAAGCTACGGCCCCCGCCACCGCCGCCTGCACCGCTATGATGTGTTCTGCTTCGCCACTGCCCTCAAGGGTGAGTGGAATGGCCACACCCAGGCCTTCAGGGTTGGTGCCCATCCGGGACCTGTGAGAGGGCAGCTTCTGGGGAGCTCTGGCCCCCTCTGCCTGCTCTGCTGGCACTGCCACCTGGGGGCCAAGGGCACCAGCCAACCCTGAAGCCCATCGGTTGAGTTCCGACTGCTTTGCTGCTGCTGCTCCGTGCCCATCGTTGGTTTCTTCATTCATCAAATGTTTACGGAGTGCCTACCATATGCTGGGACCTAGTCTAGGCTCTGGGGAATCACAGACAAATAAAACACAGCCTGTCTTCACAAAGTAGCTCATTTCGTAGGAAGATGAGCAAGTAGAAACAGAAGCTGGTTCAAGTGCCATATGCCAACCCTTGGAAAGGTGTCTGGCACATAGCGGGTGCTGCCATCCCCAGCCCTTTCCTGTGTCTCCATCTCATTCGGTCTAAGGGCGCAGCCCCCTGTCTGGTGGGTGTGGTGGGGGAAGCTCCGTAAATGCCTGAATGAGAGAGAGACTCTGGTCCAGCCCAGGTGGGGAGCCCGCCCAGGGTGCAAATGGGGAAGGCTGGTGGGGGAGTGCAGACATGACTGGAGGGACCCCGGTTCTACGGCAGGTGGGATGGGGCTCGCTGGGAGAGGGTGAAAACCAGGAGGTGTTCCTTGAGGTGTTCTCTGCAGATGCCTACAGCATGGCAGCTCTCGGCTCAGATGGGTCTTTGGAGCTGGCATCTCTGCAGGCCTCGCTGTGCTCTCTGGCTGCCTGCTGCCCAGCCCCACACTCACGCCCCCTTTCCTGCAGGGCGGGTGTACTACCTGGAGCACCCTGAGAAGCTGACGCTGACGGAGGCGAGAGAGGCCTGCCAGGAAGATGGTGCCACCATCGCCAAGGTGGGACAGCTCTTTGCTGCCTGGAGGTTCCAGGGCCTGGACCGCTGCGACGCTGGCTGGCTGGCAGATGGCAGCGCCCGCTACCCTGTGGTTCACCCGCATCCCAACTGCGGGCCCCCAGAGCCTGGGGTCCGAAGCTTTGGCTTCCCTGACCCACAGAGCCGCCTGTATGGTGTTTACTGCTACCGCCAGCCCTAGGACCTGGGCCCTCCCCCACAGCTTTCCCGCACCGGCTGTGTATTTATTGATTGGTTCATTTTCCCTTGTGGGTTGGGGCTGTTTTAACTGTTTTTATACTTCTCAATTTAATTTTCTAAACTTTTTTTTACTATTTTTTGTAAAGCACTCAGAACCCAGTACCTCCCTTTGCTCCTGGATGCCCCACTCAGGAATCCTCCTGCCGGCTCCTCTGGGCCCTTTGCGGTTTCTTGGGCTTCTGGAGGGTTCCCCGCCATCCAGGCTGGTCTCCCTTCATTAAGAGGGTTGGTGCCTAGAGCGGGTGGTGGCTTGCCCGGAATGCTGCCAGGAGTCAGGGCATGGCGGCCACAGCTCTCCCTGCCCCTCAGCCTGGGGAAGAAGAGGGCCTTGAGGTCCTCTGCAGCTGGGCTTTGGGCCTCCTCTGCCCCCTTCGACCTCTCTGTGAAGCTGGTAACCCCAGTCTGCCCACTGGGGGGCCAGGGCCAGAAGCCAGTTCCAGGCTTCTGGGTGAAATCTGAGGGAAGGGAGAAGTTCCCCTCCCCACCCCGCTCAGTTCCAAAGAGTCTGTATTGTTCTCACTTGTTTCTCATTTTTCCCTGTGTGGGGAGGGGCCCTCAGGTGTGTGTACTTCCTTGGGACAATAAATGGTGCTACGACAGCCTTCTGCCGTCCCCAGCCCTTTTCTGTGTCTCCATCTCATTCGGTCTCAGGGTGCAGCCCTCTGCCTGAAGGGTGTGGTGGGGGCAGTTTGAGCCCAGACTTCCCAGGTCGTCTGCGTCCCGCCCTGGGGTGAACAGGGAACTCTTCGGGCTGGTTCTAGCCTTGCCTGCCCCGTGGTTCACCCGGTCCCGGGTGCTGGGCTGGTGGCAGAGGACCTGGCTTGTGTCCCCACCGTCCCCACCCCCTGGTGGCCTGTCTTTGTGAGGCCCAGCAGAACAAGAGGCACCTCTCAGAAGGCAGAGGAAGCCGTGCCTCCAGAGGACCTGAGGCCTAGATCAAGGGCCAATCTGTGTGCCTCACCCTGTGCCACCCACTCCCACACCTGCCTCAGGAAACCAGACTCGTTGCCTTGCACAGGAATGCTGTTGCCACTCACCAACCAGTTATTCAATTGGTTCTTCCCTTAGCTCGGTGCTTCTCACAGTGTGGCCTGCGGCGTCAGCATCGTCAGCATCGCTGGGATCTTGTGAGAAGTGCATTCCTGGGCCCCGCCAGAGACCTGCTGAGTCGGAAAGTCTGGGATACTGACCGGCACGCTGTGGTCACCAAGCTCTTTAGGTGATTCTGATGCACACTCAAGTTTGAAAACCACTCACAGTTGCACAGTCACCTAATCAGTAAATTAATAAGTAATTATTGAGCACTTACTATGTGACCAATGCTGTACACTTTACTTTGGCCCACTGTTTGTTCATTCCTTCGTTCGTTCTCTCTCTCTCTTTCGAGATGGAGTTTCGCTCTTGTTCTGAGTCTGGAGTGCAATAGCGCGATCTCAGCTCACCACAAACTCCACCTCCCCGGTTCAAGTGATTCTCCTGCCTCGGCCTCCCGAGTAGCTAGGATTACAGGCATGCGCCACCACACCTGGATAATTTTGTATTTTTAGTAGAGACGGGGTTTCACTATGTTGGTCAGGCTGGTCTCGAACTCCTGACCTCAGGTGATCTGCCCGCCTCAGCCTCCCGAAGTGCTGGGATTGGCCCACTGTTCTTTCTAGAGGTAGAGGTACAAGCATATATCTACCCAAAAGCAACCGTACACACGCCCACGCCTGAAAAGTTACCGGGACCCAGGAACTCACACTGGCATGCACTAAGCAACACACACACACACATTCACAAAGACTCTATGGTGTGTGTCCAGCCACTGTGATGAGGGAGGCATCTGAGGGGGAGGCACTGGGGGAAGGACACTGCCTGGGATGCACGTGCCACCTCAACTCTCCAGGTTTGTGGGGGAGTCTGTAAACAATTGGAATTGTTTTCGTCGCTATTCTGCGTACTTAGGGGGAGAATGTCCAGGCCTTTTTATTAGTAGCTGGCAAGCAGTTCACCCTGAAAACTTGTAAGCGAGATTCACGGTTCCCGCTCGGTCTGCAGTCTGCTTTTTCCTTCCCCTCTTATAAATCCCGATTTTTGCCTCTGTTCTTGGACGCAGTCTACCAACCCACATGAGCAGTGTGGTCACAGAGAACCAAACTGCCAGGTGACCAGATGTCTCGCTTGAGTTGTTCTTTGACAGTGCCCACTTGCAAATCCACACGGCATCCACTGACTGACACATCACAACATGACAGGCACACCCAGGTGCACACACGGATACAGACACATCACCTGTGCTTACATGCAGATCATCCACCGAACACATTGGCACCCTAGTAAAAATAAAACACAACAGATGTGACTGTCCCAGGCTCTCTGATCAGACCAGAGTCGCAGAGTCCCACCAATTTGAGATCATTGGATCAAAACCTGCCTCCACTGCCACCATTCCTAAGAGCCCCTTTGGGAGACTCCAGGTCATGACTGCCTTCTTAAATTAAAAAAGGGAAAAGAAAAGAGAGAGATCTCTTCCAATGTCTTTATTATTATTATAATATCATAATCTTCGGTTTTCAAAAATATAAATAGGTGCACGGAACCCTGGTGCCTGCACGGTCCCGGGGGCGGGGGTGGGGAGGGGAGGAGGTTGGGTGGCACCCCCACTGGGACGGAAGTGCCCCCAGCAGCCCTGCCAAGTTTCCACCTGCTAGGGTGGCAGACCCAGGTGAGAGGACACTGGAAGACGGACCCTTGGAGGGAACCCAAGCCCCACGCGGCGGAAGGTCCCTCTGATGGCTCTCCCCTGCCAGCTCACCCTCGGCAGGAGGCAGGAACCCGCCCCTCTCCCCCAAGGCTTCTCCCTCAGACAGACGGTGCAGCCCTCCTGGCTCCTCATCCAATACATTCAGCTGTGGTTCTGAGTTCTTCATGCTCTCAGGCCTTTGCCCTTTCCAGCTCCTTCGGAGCCCTCCTCCCTCCTCCCTAGCTCTCCCTGGAGGTGAAATAACCAACGATTGCACTGCTCTTGGATAAAGTCAGGAAACAAAAATAATCTTCTTTATTTAACTTAAACCCTCCCCTTCTCCCCCTGTCCCTGCACTGGTTCCTCGAAAGGCACGATGGGAGATTGAAGAAATGTCTCTAAACTTAGTCCACGAGTTATGATAAGTTTGCTTTGCTTTGGCATTCGGCGGACAAATTAGATGCGGTTTTGGTGATTTGGAGGGGTGAGTGGGTGTATACACAACGTGGGATTTATTTTTTCCTTCTTTAATGGGATTCCTTATATGACAAAAAGCGACAAGAAGAGGGCACCATCTGGGTGGGTCCGCGTCAGCCTGGCAGGCTCCTGGGCTCAGCATCCTGGGTGGGTCCTGGAAGCTCCTCTCAGTGGGCCGTGCTGGAGTGGCTCCTCCGAGGGTGCCGTGAGCTTCGCTTCTGTAGTCTGCGTTTGTAGGTGGTGGCTAGGGCGAAAGAGAGATGGAAATCTACCTGGACCTGGAAAGAAAGTGGGGCAAGCCTAGGCTCTCCCCAGCTTACCCTCTCTCCCTTGCGGAAACCGGGGACTCAGTGAGGTGCCTGAGGCTTTATCAGCTTCCCCGGTTTTGATTTTTCTTGGACTTTCTGGCTTTTTGTCCTTCATTCTGTCAGTGAAAGTGAGTCCCCTCCTGGGACAAATACGTGGCCCTTTTAGGGGCACTGGTCAGCGATTTGTGACTGAGCAACCCCCTGACCTCCCCAGCCTTGCTCAACCCTGCAGATGGTGCAGGGTCCCCGGGAGAGGGGACGGGGGGAGGGTTGTGCTGGCAGAGGCTAACCCTGTGCTCAGCGAGGGTGGCAGGGGTGATGCTCACGGTCTGTGCAGGTGATCCGAGGCTCCTCCCAGTGCCCGCTGGGCTGGCACCGGATAGTGGGCACGTGGCGCTGAACAAACCCCTCCGTGCACTGGTACCGCACCAGGGAATTGATCTCATACCGGTCCTTCTTCTGCCCAAAGGTCCTGGCATGCTCCACTGCAGGGGGTTCTCCGCAGGCCACTGAGGGGCAAACACCCTTTATAAAGGGTCTCGTAGGGTCTTCTGGGATGACCTATACTGGTTGTGACCCGAGGCACTGTGGGGGGCACAGCCTCAATACCTGACACTGAGCCCTGGGTGTTTTCCTGCAGCGCTAAGAATCTGGAAGCTGCTGGCTCTAACATCTGTGTTCCTCAACAATTTAGAAAAGCAGGAAGGGAATACAAAGGGGGTGGTCCTTAAAGGAATGGAGAAAAGATGAAAGGGAGGAAGAGCCAGGCATGGTGGCTCATGCCTGTAATCCCAGCACTTTGGGAGGCCGAGACAGGCAGATCATAAGGTCAGGAGTTGGAGCCCAGCCTGACCAACATGGTGAAACCCCGTCTCTACGAAAAATACAAAAATTAGCTGGGCGTGGTGGCGTGTGCCTGTAATCCCAGCTTGGGAGGCTGAGACAGGAGAATCCCTTGAATCAGGGAGGCGGAGGTTGCAAGTGAGCCAAGATGGCGCCACTGCACTCGAGCCTGGCGACAGAGTGAGACTGTCCCAAAAAGAAAGGGAGGAAGAAAGGTGTGGCAGACTCGGGCTTCCTGATGAAAATACCCAGTTCAGGGCAAAATGAGACCCAAAGGAGGCCCGGGGGACACAAGGTTGTGAGCAGGGGCAGTGGGGCTTATCCTACCAGCACTCAGTGTCCGCAGGCTGAAAGCCAAGGGATCGAGGCCTGACAGCTATGACTCTGTGACTGATGGCCTTGGGAATCCCAAAGACAGGGAGGCTCCCCACCTGGGGGCCCTTGTGGATCACTCTTCTGCTGCTATCCAAGGGAATGTGTGCAGTGTGGCATGGGGGTCCTGTCCTCTAACCCGTGACCTTCATGTGCTCATTGTCCCTGCAAATGGTCCCTGGCAGAGAGCTCGCCCTTGCCACTGGCCCTGGGATGCTGGTGCTGGGAGGGATCCCCAGGTCAGCTTTTTGGACAGGTGAGGAGACGCCAGCAGCCAGGAGACAAGGAAGTCACCCCAGACCACAGAGCGAGAGCCTCACCTGTAGCTGGAGGTCTGGATCCTGTCCTCCCCGGCCCTCCCGGCCGCAGCGTACCTGTGCCCTTTTTACACGTGAAGGGCAGGTGGTAATTGCAGGGAACATCATTCCACTCGCCCTTCTCGTGCCAGACCATCACCACGCAGTCCTCTCCGGCGGCAAAGAAATTGTCAGGCTGGTTGGGGCGCCAATTCTCAAATTGCTGTGCGTGGGAGTGGGGAAGGAGTCAGGAGTGGGCAGCGCAGGGCGGGGGCCTGACCCCACTGTCCTCCCCATGGATTCTCTTTGTCGCCTCCTTTCTCGTTTAGCCCAACTTCAGGCTCATCTGATAGCAACACAGAGGCTGCTAGGAGTCTGCTCTGGGCTGTTCTAGGGGCCATGGAACCCGGGGGTCCTCTAGGGAATCCGTCACATAGCCTGACTTGGGTCCTTCTCAGGAGCTCAGAACCCCCAAGACTCCCAGGCCCTATTAATGTGCTGATTCCTCTCCTCTTATCCAGAAGGGCCAACCAGGGCTGACACAAGAGGCTGCCTTGCTTGGGTAGGGATGGGTGGCAGAAACGTGGCTCCTAAGCTCTCCCAAAGCTCCTCCTTCCAGCCTTGCTTCAGGACAGAGAGAAGCATGGCTGGCATCTATGTTGCTTTCTGTCTGTCTTCTTGAGTAGACTTGGGTCCAATGTGGGCAAGAAACCTCTCTAAAGCTTCCATATATTCCTCATGGTGGTGGCTTTGACTCCTTCGTCTCCTCCCTCACTCCATCCCTTGCCTCACGCCGTCATTAGCTCAATCTGTCCAGCGCCAGGCTGGGCTCCAGAGGCAGAGATGGAGACACGATTCCTGCCCGCAGGGCTCCTGGTCCCGCAGCTGCTCAGTGAGTGTCTGCAAGGGGTTTGAATGCCTCTCTCTCCAGGAGTCTTTATCCCACTTCCTCTCCTCTGGGCCATGAGCTGGGCCTGTAGCAGAACTCACCATGGGGTGTCCATCTGACCAGCGGAAGTCCCCTTCGATGGTCCTGTCGTTCAGGCCGATCCACTGGTAGTCTTGAGCATTGTCTGGGGAAAGGGTGAGGGTGTCAGGCCTCATGATGGACATCCCGAGGGTGTCTTAGAAATGTGAGCTCATGGAGGCAGAGGGGATGGAGGAGGGATGGAGGTGGGTGGGCTCGTAGGAGCAAAAGCCACCTGCTTCTCAGGTCCTCACAAGGGTCTCAGCACGGGCGTGTTTAGAGTGCACTTTGCACCACCTCTCCAAGCTGGCACGGGCAGGTCACAGCCACAGCTTAGTCTTGGGCTGACTCTGGCTGGCAGTGGGCTGCCTTGGTTGTAGCCAAATCTGCTGGCCCCAAAGACTGCTGTTGTCTCTCGGGGAGCTCAGACTGCGGGAACACTGTCCCCCTCCCCCAGGTCCCTGTCCTGCAGTCTCACTAGGCCCACGTCTGCTGCCTTCTGAAAGGTGAGGCCCTTTGCCTCACTGCCACTCTTGTCTCGGGCCCCAGAGGCCCTGCTGCACTCACTGTTGACGAAGTCCTGCTCCTCGGGGGTGATGATGCTGCTCAGGTGTGACTGCTGCTCCCGACACCGGCGCTCCGCATCCACCCAGGTCTCGCGGTCCGGGAAGTGGCGGTAACAGTGGCTCTGGTACTTGGTCCAGCCCTCCTCACATACCTCCTGGTCTGCAACACAGGTCAGAGGCTTGAAGGGAGGGGCAGAGACCACCAGGGGATGGCGAATACTGCCAGTCTTATGGCGTGGGTTCCTGCATTCACCCCACCTGCAATGCTGTGCCCTCAAGGGAAGGGAGAGGCCCAGCTGAAGGGGCTTCCAGCTGGGAACCAGTCTGGCCCCTGGGAGCCTCTGTACATGCTTCCACTCTGGAAGATGCCAGGAGCCCTTTCCTTCCCCGATGCCACGCCCTCCCCCCTCGCCCTCTCCAAGGATGCCTGCTCTGGTGGGCCGGCAGAAGTCAGCAGGCCAGGTAAAAAGAGGTGGGAAGGTGAGAGGTCTTGATATTTAAGGCAAAACATGGTTCTGAGTCTCTGAGGGGCTCCAGGGAGAGGGGGAGTGGGGAGAGGAGCTGTGGAAAATGTGTGGGGCAGTGGGAGCTGGCAGCGCTGGGGCACGGAGCAGAGCTGGCAGCTTTCTTCCTGCAGAACCTTGGGTGGGGACAGAGCAGCAGAAATAAGTCGGCTTAGGGTCCAGAGAAGACTCAGCGCTCTAAGGCCATCGATCAGAGATGGCTTCAGTTGAGCACATTGTGCCTGCCTCTTGGGGGTTCAGATAACCCACTGGGGGTCTGGGATCCAGGGGCCCTGGCTTTTTATTTTATTTTGGGGGTGAATGGGAAGAGGGGAGGTGCGCCTCTCCTCACAAACCTCAATTTGTAATGGATTCTCAGTCTGGAGAAGGGGCTGGCTTGGAGTTCTTGGACAGGCTGGGGGACAGGGAGAACCGTGCTGAGCCGGCTCACTCAGCTTTGAGAGCATTCATTCTGTCTCCTCCCAACTGCGCCGTCAGTGACATCATGCTAGTAACTTTAAACTGGCCCTGGCAGAAGCATTTACACCTCAAGAATTGGCAGATGCTACGACCAGGGCTCCCTTTTCCCCTGTGAGAGCCGGTTGTTAAACATCTGCCAGCACAGCGTGGGACAGAGTGAATTCAAGCCCCCCTCTTCCTTCTTCCCCTGGGGCCTCCCAGGTGGAGGGCCACAAACCCCTCAAGCTACATGGTGGGCTCCCTGATGGGTGCCACCACAGTCTGGCTGTCCCGGAATGGAAGGACCAGTACCCGAGGGGAAGGAGTCTTAGGCTGAAGGGCCAGATGCTTGGCCAAGTGGAGGAGAGACAGGTGGGAACAGTGGAGGGAGAGCAGAGGGGGAGGTCAGCAGCTGGAGCAGAGAGAGCAGAGCTGTAGGAGGCGCTGTGGAAGAGGCCTCTGGTCTCTCTGCTAGGAATGCCTGCAGTCTGGAAAGAGGGGAGAGGCCTTGGAGAGGCCTTCAGCACTCTGAAGAGCCCAGAGATATCATCTTAGGATTGACTTGGGGGGTCAGTTTTTGGCCCCTTCGGTGGCTGAGGGCTTAGCTGGGCAGGCAGAGCTGGAGGGTGCAGCTTCTCTGGGAGGTGGGCATGAGAGGGCAGAGCTGTGCAGGCTGGAAGTTCTTAGGAAACAGAAACAATTCCAGGGAGGCTGG
The DNA here is from genome assembly GCF_048565385.1 of Saimiri boliviensis. Taxonomy (NCBI): domain Eukaryota; kingdom Metazoa; phylum Chordata; class Mammalia; order Primates; family Cebidae; genus Saimiri; species Saimiri boliviensis. Next base: position 133,174,659 of record NC_133453.1, on the reverse strand, counting down.
AAGAGGCAGCAGGACAGAGCTGAGGCAGGAGGCACCATGGAGTGCGGGCCACTCGGGATTGGAATGGGAGAGGAGATGCAGCCCTGCTGAGCTGGGCGCCCAGGCCCAGGGCTGAGCTGGGTGGCTCTGGCAGCATCTCTCTGCTCCAACAGCATACAGAGCCCTAGGAGGGCCCTGCCTCCTTTCCAGCAGAGCCCACTCTTCCAGTCTGGAAGCAAACAGCTGTTGTCGGCGTGGAAGCCCCAAACTCTCCTACCCTGTGGCAAATGTTTTAGCATCCTGGGGAGAAAACCCTTGTAGTCTCTGCTTCCACGCCAGCCAAGACCCCATATACCAATTTCTTGGGGTGTTGGGGTGAGGATGGAGGGTGGGAGGCTGCAAAGGAGTAGGAATGTCCAGGCTTTTTTTTTTTTTTTTCCCCCCAGAAGCTCCTCTACCAGTTTATAACCTTGGCAGTGCCTCAAAGGAATATGCCACCCAAAACGACCTCCCCACGCTGCTTAGGACCAAAGGGTTTCAGCTGCTTTCTGGAAGTTTCTGGGAATCCAACTTGAGAGTTCATTGAAAAGGGTTTTAAGCCCATGCACACTTCCAGTTCTGTCTGGGCCATTGTGACAAGCATCCAAAGGTCCCATCTCCCCTTTTCTGAGTCGGGAAACTCCCGAGAACCAGGAGGCTGGTGGGGAGAGTAGGAAGCACCAAGGTGAGATGGCCGAGGCTTCAGTCCAGCCCTGGGAGGGTTCCTGGCGCACAGTTCCTTTTGGCAGAACTGGTGGCCCTGCCCAGGTGCAGAAATGGAGAAGTGGGCAAGGCTCAAGAGAGGAGACTCAGCTCCTGCCCCTTGTAACAGCTCTGTTCTCTTCGCCTTGCACAAGGGAGGGAGAAAAGAAGCATAGGCTGGCATGGCATTGCCATGGCAGCTGTCATGAGAGTGATGAGAGGAAGGTGACATGCAGCAGTCCTTGTTCATGCATGACTTGAGCATGCTGGTGACACGGGATATCTCGGGCAGACCAACCACGGCTCTCGACCCAGGAGAAGAGAAAGGCAGCTTGGCCAGTGTGGCACAGTGGCTCCCAGGGCCATGGAGCAACCGCAAAGGTCCCATGCCCGTGACCACACAGAGGAGATCTGTGGCTGTCATCTGGAATGAAAATCAATGACTCCTACCCCACAGCTTCCGTCCAGACATGTGCTCCGAATCGGCCCTGTTCTCTTAGTCTGAACCATACACCAACCTCAGTGGTGGCATCAGTACGTCTGGAAGCCCTGGAGAAGGTCAGATCAGCCAGTGCTCCAGAAAAGGGTTTTCAAGGAGAAGAGCAAGAAGAAGAATAGGAATCAGTGGGGCAGACTTTTCAGATGTGGCCCCTGAAATGACTGCCCAGATGGACCTTGGGGGCCCCAGCCAGGGCCTGGAGCCTGTGGTTAGGAGGGAAAGGTGAGGGAGGAGTGGGGGGTGGTGCAGCGGTTAGTAACATTAGCTGAAGCCGAGACGGCCGTACCGATCTCACACAGGTCCCCTCCGTAGCTGGGAAGGCATAAGCATGTGAAAGAGTCGATGGCATCCAGGCAGGTGGCTCCATTCAGACAAGGGCTTGGGAGGCACTCATCAATGTCTGCAAGAAACCAAGGGCCACATTAGGACTCCTGCCGGCGACTCCAGCCTCACAAGCCCTGTGGCCTCCTTCTGAGTGGCCAGTCCTGCTGCTCTGTAGAGCCCTGGGAGGGAACTGGCTGGTTTTCCTAAGAACTGTTGCTGCTGCTGCTGCTGCTGCCACCATCTTGGAGTGCTGAAGCAAAGATCCAGACAAGGGTTTTCTTGGGCGTGTGTGATTCCTGATTGGTAAACTTGGAGCATCGGAGCCAGATTCCCCAGTGGGTTGGAGAGACCTAATATGTCTAAAGCCAAATGCCTTTTGTGACAGAGAGCACAGCGTTCTCCCAAGATGCCTTCTCTTTGAGTATTTCAAGAAACCATGGATTCTGAACTGAAGAAAACTGAAGTCAAGTTCTTGAAGCTAGGTTAACGGTCTTTCTTTTTCTGGCTTCCTTTGTAGTTATGACCCAGAGAAAGAGGGCAAGGCTGTGTGGGGCTAGAATGAATGACCTCGAAGTGGTCTGAAGAGTGTAGATCCATATGAAAGCGGCAGCATGGGATGTCTGCATGAGACTCATTGACTTCTTGGCTGCAGACCCCTTCTTTGTCTTCAGTAAATAAGATTTTAGAATATTTTGTACATGCATCTTTTCACTCGGGAGACGGATGGAAACCCTGTCCAACATTTCCCCATATAATCTCTTTTCAGCTTAAGGCCCCAGAAGATGGCTATCTCCAGAGAGACCCAATTTCTAGAGGGATTCCATCCTGGCCAGTGGGAGACAAGTGTTTGGAGCTACCGAGGTGCTTAGCAAGTGGCCACGCAACAGCACTGGCACACGCCTGGGGTACAGGTCCCCATCCTTTGCCTCTTTTCAGATAGGCTCTTCTTCTTTTCTGTTCTTCTGGTCCTGAGATATCCTTTCTGATCAAACTTCTTTGTGGTACTTGAATTGGTAAGTCATTGGCCATTGCCTCAAAGTTTCATGAATTAGCCAAGGTGAGAACTGAATCTCCCCATCTGGTTTTTCTGCATCTTGCTGAGAAACCAGCAGTCCTGGAGGATCTCTTCTGCTTTCTTTGTGTTTGTTTTTTTCTCCCCACTTGATTTCTTCCTCTGGGAACATGAAAAATGGATTATGAAGCTCCTCTTGCCAGGAGATCAGTAAAATTCTGCAGTGAGTGGGTTCCATTGGCTATGGGGCACCATGACATGTGGTTTGAAGATACTAAGCCTCAGTATGTGCAGCTGTGTCCACACAACCTTCCAGATCCAAGGATGTGTCCACAGGTGGGCGAAGCCCTGTGGTGGGAATAGGATCTCAGAGTCCTACAAATGTGCCAGGACTTAGTTCTTGCCTCCCGTAAGAGCAGACCAGACCTTAAAGCCAACCCTCTGATGAGATGGTAAAGGCACTTTCCTCTGAGTCCTTACGCCAGTGCATAGCAGACATCTTCTAGGCCACAGCTGGATTTGTGCAACAGGTGGCCTGAAAATCCCCAGCTTTCAGGCATCTTGCTCAACCCATGAGGCACCTGCTCTCCAGTTGTCAGGCAACGACGTTCTTTTAACTTCACCTCGGGGAGTGCACATCACGGACTAAAACCAACAGTTCCAAGTTGGAACTGTTTCCAAGCAAACCCAGAATGCATGGAGGAACAGACTGAAATCCCATCATGCACTTGGACTGACTCCCAGCATGCCCCAGGATTCCCAGCAGCAGCAGTAGCAGCAATAGGTCAGGCCAGTCGGCGGGGCGGAAGCTGGGGGCAGCTCTCCTGCACGTTCTCTTTTGTCCATTAGCGTCATTATGGGAGATGGGAAGCACTGGGCAAGGGGAATTAAGCAAATGTAGGTGCTAAAGCAGTTGTACAGAGCAGGGAACAGGAGTGGCCTCTGGGGAGAAGAGCTCAACATCAACCCTGGGGCCTCTGGCTGCCCATGCAAGAAAGGGCGGGAAAGGAAAGAGGCCCCAGTGGAGGTCAGGCTGGGGGACATCCAGTTGTCCCAGAGACTGATCTCACAAAACCTGCTCCCAGGCTGCCGCAGCGGTAGTGAGGGGTAGTATTGCCTTCTTTCTGTGTCTGGCCAGGGCTCAAAATCTGAGAAGGCTGTGGGGACTGAAGGAACCAATGCCAGGGCTCAGAAGCTTTTTTTCAGTGCCCTGGATTTACAGATCAGGAGGGAAAGAAGGGCCACAATCCTGAAAACCAGAAAACCTGTGGTTGCCGTCGGGGCAATTTGGAGAGGCTGAGTCAGCATCTTCAGCAGTGGGCAGAAGGCCAGGTGTCCGTGTGGGACTTTCTTATTAGCTCTTTTGGCCTATGGTGCCTCATTTCCTCTTGCTCTGGCTGAAAGGGCCATTCTGGCCCTGCATGTCCCACCTCTTTCTGAGAAGGGCAATTAGGACAGCTCGTGGCTTCTGGAACTGATAGAGGAGTTGGGCTGGGCCCTGCTGTGAACGCAGAGTGAGGGATCCGGATAAGGAGCTTGCTAGTGAAGGGAGGGAAGGGCTTTGGGCAATGGGCAGGCTTCATAGAGAAAGAGAGGAAAGGGAGGAAACCAGTAACTGTCAAGACCCTCCTGTGAGCCAAGTGCTGACTCACACACACGTTTTCCAATGGCCAGGTGGCAAGACATCACTATGCCATTTATAGCTGAGAAAAACAAGTGAATTCTTTAACGTGTTTGAGATGTAAAAAAGAAACAGTAAAAGAAAGAAAGAGAGAACAAAAAGAAAACAGGTGAATTGGATTGCCCAACTTGGGTGTTGGGGAGACAGAATGGAAGAGATGGAGGAATCAAGAAATGAGACTGGAAGTTGGGCCTCTGCCCCACATGGAGGGGGAGAGACACTGGAGTCCCGGATTCCCAGCACTTCCTCACCATTGCTGCTACAACCACCCAGGGCTCACCCATCATCACTGAGCAGAGACTCTGGGGAGCATCAGGACTCTCAGGGTCCTCTTCCTACTGCTATAACCAAAAGGGCTGGTTTGTTCCTGAACAAGGCCCTTCAGCAATATCTCTAACTTGGGAGGGAAAATAACTGTGAGCCCCTGGTAAAGGCTAGGGGAGTAGAGATACTTGCAAATCATCACGCGGTTGTCTGAATTGGAGACCTCAGGCCTCCTCCTTGAACAGATCTTGCCCAGCTTTTGCCTAGGTCAGAGCCCAGAGTGAGTGACAGCTTATTTGCTCATAAAAAAAATACTGAATGAAGAGGTACGCAGGTGTTTTCACTCAAATGATACTTGACTAAAAGGGTTGCCACTCATAAAGACTACAATATGAATAGAACTCCTCAAGTTGTCCAGTGCTCACTTGTGCAGCTGTATGTGATGACTCTGGACATAACTTTCCTGGGCAAGGATGGGGAAAACCGCTCAAGAAATACAGAGAAAATCTGTCAACTCAGTGGATGCTCTGCATGCTGCAAAGACCTGGGATCAAACAAGATGAACAGACCTGAGTAGATACACTGACTTTCTGGTTCAGCCTGTTACACAAATGAGAGAAGGATCATAAAAACATATTTACCAGTCCTAATTTCCTTTTAAGAGAAAATAATTGAATTAAAAAGTATGCTGTCATTATTTGTACCATTTCAAATCTTTTGCTTAAAGGTTGATCTTGAATGTAACTTTAATATCTTGCTTCTTCTTCTTCTTCTTTTTTTTTTTTTTTTTTTTTCTTTTTTGAGATAGGGTCTAACTCTGTCACCCAGGCTGGAGTACGGTGGCACAACCATAGCTCACTGCAGTCTTGACTTCCTGGGTTCAAGTGATCCTCTCACCTTAGCTTCCCAAGTAGCTGGGTCTACAAGCATTCGCCACCATGGCCAGCTAGTTTTTTTAAAAAAAATTTTGGGCCGGGCACGGTGGCTCAAGCCTGTAATCCCAGCACTTTGGGAGGCCGAGGCGGGTGGATCACAACGTCGAGAGATCGAGACCAACCTGGTCAACATGGTGAAACCCCGTCTCTACTAAAAATACAAAAAATTAGCTGGGCATGGTGGCGCGTGCCTATAATCCCAGCTACTCAGGAGGCTGAGGCAGGAGAATTGCCTGAACCCAGGAGGCAGAGGTTGCGGTGAGCCGAGATCGCGCCATTGCACTCCAGCCTGGGTAACAAGAGCGAAACTCTGTCTCAAAAAAAAAAAAAAAAAAAAAAAAATTTTGTAGCGATGGGATCCCACTGTGTTGCCCAGTCTGTTCTTGAACTCCTGGGCTCAAGTGATCCTCCTGCCTTGGCCTCCCAAAGTTCTGGGTTTACAGGTGTGCACCAAAATATCCTTTTTCTTAAATCAATTAGTTGCCTGTTAAAATCCACCCAGAAACTTTTTGGTTAAGTCAAGAAGGTATACTTTGTATTTTCACCGGCAACCCTGCATTTTCATTTGCTTTGAAAACATTTCTTTCCCAGGGATAGAGGTTTTGCTGACATTCAGACATCTCTCCTAGAGAAAGAGAGAGTGTAAGGTCATAGAACAGAGCTTCAAACCCAGAAAGTGAAAAACAGCAGTAAGATAGGAAGGAGACTGATTAAGCTTAAGGTCATGCCTGTCTAACAGAGGAGATAAGAGAAATCCATACAGCACCCATGATGACTGGAAATTGGATGTGAGATCTGATTAAAACGGTATTTTTCAACCTTGGCTGGCACATTAGAATTACTGGAATAACTTTAAAAATATTCTTATTTAAAGATTTTTTTTTAAAAATACCAATGCTGAAGTTCTTCATTAGACCAACTGGATCAGACTCTCTCAGAGTGGGGCCCAGGCATGATGCTTTTTGAAGGCACCCCAGGTGATTCGAAGCTGCAGCAAGGATAGAAAGCTCAGAGTCTGAAGCCTAATTCCCATGGGTGCTGCTGTCAGTAATGGCAGTAGGCAAAATGCTGCTGCTTTTGAAGTGGGTCAGTACAGGATCACAGAACGGCTGTCCCTACAGCAGAATGGTTAGGTCCCACTGTCACCTGCTTTTAATTGCTAAAGAATCAGAGTATTCATTCAACATATCTTGACTTTTTTTTTTTTTTTTTCCTTAACAGAGATGGGGTTTCAATATGTTGCCCAGGCTGGTCTTGAACTCCTGAGCTCAAGTGATCTGCCCACTTCAGCCTTCCAAAGTGCTGAGATTACAGGTGTGAGCCACGACATTAAACATAGATCTTAATTTTGAAGTCAAAAGTACTGATTGATAACTGATAAGTTATCGATAACTTATAATAATTTATCAAGAACTTATTTATGGAAGACTGACTACACAAGATGATAGTAATTGTCATTTTCTTTTTTAAGGACTACATACAGCTTCTGACCCCCTTTACCAGGTGGAAGTTTTCCCTGAGGATTCAAATATTACTGTGGGAATCATGCTGCATTTTGCTCCCTGTGGCCCTTGAGAATACTGATCCATGGTCTTTTTTAACAACCTGTGGTTCCTGGTTCTGGTGCAAGACAATGGTGGGTCAGCCCTGGAGACTGGCCACTATCTGCAGTCTTTCTGGACTCACTTGAACCTCGAGCTAAATTGAACAGGAGTGACCTGGGACTCCAAGGTACGAACATGGGAAAAGATACCCAGGTTTTGTGCTGGGCTGATCCCTACCACTCACTCTTTGGAGATGCTAAAACTTCTCTCAGCCAGTAGAGTGAGAGATGGGGAAAGCGAAGCAATTTTTACTAAATGTCTCTTCTGACCAGATGCTGTACACGGGTGATCTCAACCCTCATAGCAGCGATTCTCAGCCCTAGCTGCACATGGGAGTCACCTGGGAGTTTACAAAACCCCAATGCCAAGGCCACAGAACCACTTCAGTCACCATCTGTGGGTATAGATCTCAGGCATCGTAATTTTTCAAAGCTGAGAACCACGACCACTGATCCCTGTTTATAAATGCGGGAAATGAAGGCTGGGCTGTAAGTCTTGAATCTGACCACCCTGGCTTCCTCAGCTCCTCTCCACTCTGGCTCCCCTGCAGTCCAGCTTCAGTTTTTTGAGACCAACAACTAGCCGTTACGTTCAAGAGGGAGTTTCTTATTTAGCTGAGTGTGTCAAACAAGTGAATTAAGTTCTTTATTCTTGATTCGATCCACTTACTCAGAGTTAGGCAAATTACTTCACTCCTCTGTGTTCTAGTTTCAAATGGAGATAGTTACCAAACTTAACACAGAGCTGTCTGGGGAGAAATCGTGGGAACAAAAGCCCTTTGGAAATATACATGATCACAGAAAGGCTGTCCTTACAGCAGAATGGTTAGAGCCCACTGCCAGTTACTTCTAATTTCAGGGCTTCCAAGAACATGAGCCTTGCTTTGACTTCTGATGCTAGTGTCAGATTTTTGCCTTAAGTACCAGATTGAGAAAGATTTGCTAAGAGTGGAGTCACCCATCGGGGTGAGTGATGGTGGGATGCAGCTACAGACCCTTGGGTCACTATGGCCCAGTGGAAATGCTGTCCCCTTCTGCAGTAAGCCCGGGACCTTTCCAGGATATCCCACCCTGCCTGTCCTTGGAGCCTACACGCTGGGGAAAGAGTGAATGAATGTTTACCCAAGTGCCTGTTTATATAGATATAAAAATAGTTACTGCATAAGTACCAAGTTTATAGCATGTTTATATTACATGATATATTTAATATATAACATATAATCATGCATTAATTTGCATATATATTAATATATAAAAACACAGAATTCTTCTCTGTCTTTCATGTAAAGGCTATCGAAGGATAATTGCCCAGCGTGGTTTACCTGGAAGCGGTTGTTCTTTCTCCAGGATTCATTTTTTCATTTTTGAACATGTCCTAGGAGTGATCCCTTTTATGAAAGACCCTAGGTCTCTGATTCTTGACTTAGGAGGGAGGCAAGGGATAAGGGCACCAGGGCAGTGGGAGAACTAACTGAAGAACACGAGCTTGGTGGTAACTGGGCGTTTCTTTCCTCCAGGGTGGTGACGTTAATGAGATGAGATATCCTTATGGGCACAGGCCTCCCGTGTGTCTTTGGAACAACAGGTAGATTCTAACCATCTCCTTCTGGGGTCCACCTCAGATCAAAGGGTCCCCAGGCTCTCAACCCATCCCACATGCTCCACCCATGGCTAAGGACAAATAGGCTCATGGTGGGTGCCTAGGCAGGCACACTGCTGGGTCACAGCTGCCCTACAGCCATGGATCCCTGTGCTGGGTGACTAACGCTGTCTGTGTCATTTCCTTCAGAGCAAGAAGGGGACCCAAACCCCACCCACGCCCAAGCATGGAAGCAACTTGGTGGGGTTCACTCTGCATGATACAAGACAGCCTCACTTAGAGACTCTTCGCCAGGAGCGGCGAGGTGTGACCCGCTCTATTTAATACTCACCTCACGCTCAATATGTCTTTGAAGTCTCAAGTTTTATCTCCAAAATTCAAGCACACTTTTCATTCTACTGATACAATAGTCATTGGCTTGATATAAAAATACTTACCAGCTTAACTACTTGACTCTTTTCTCCTAAAGCTAGACATTCAAGAAAGATGAGCCATGTCTGTCCTGTGGCTTCTGCCCCCGACACGTCCTCGTGCAGCTCCTTCCCAGCCTGAGAAGCCTGAGCCTCTGTGGACCTTGTTACCAACTCCCGCCTGGGGGCCCTTTGGGGCCTGAAGGAGTGTGTCCAGCGCCTCTGCCCTAACTCCCCACGGCCAGTGAGAGCCTTACCTATGTTGCAGCGCTCGCCAGTGTAGCCAGGGGGGCACAGGCACAGGACGTGTCCCTCTGTCTCCTTGCAGGTCCCAGCGCCACAGGGCTCCTCCGCGCAGGACCTGGTGGGGGCTGCAACCCCCAGGGGAGAGGTTGAGCATCAAGAACACGGTCACCTGGCTACCCTGACCTCCAAGACCTCAAAGTTGGGGCATGAGGTCCCTGAAGTCCACGAGGCTGGCTTTGGGTCAACACTTTTCTGGGGCCCCTCTCCCTCCTGGGCACCTGACCGTCACGGGGAGCTCTACAGCTGTGAAAGCTCTCTCAGCACAAAGGAAGGTACAAAAGATCCCAGATCAAAAAGCAAAGGAAAATCAGCTACTAGTACCCACTGCCCAGTGCTTAGGGTTATGTCATGGTGAGACAAGCTTGATAGTACAGAAAACCCTTTGTACAGGGGTGGGGTTGGGGCTGCAGAATCTAGAGCCAGACGGCCAAAATGTCACTTCATAGTTTCTTCAATTGTGCAGGTTTTTGTTCTGTTTGGTTTTTGAGACAGCGTCATGCTCTGTCACCAGGCTAGAGTGCAGTGGCACGGATCTCAGCTCACTGCAACCTCCGACTCCCAGGTTCAAGTGATTCCCCTGCCTCAGCCTCCTGAGTAGCTGGGACTACAGACATGCTACTGTCCAGCTAATTTTTTCGTATTTTAGTAGAGACGGAGTTTCACGATGTTGGCCAGGATGGTCTCGATCTCCTGAACTCATGATCCACCCGCCTCGGCCTCCCAAAGTGCTGGGATTACAGGTGTGAGCCCCCGCGCCCGGCCAAACTGTATAGGTTTTAACCCTGCACAAAATAAATAGCCAGAAATAAACACCGTCAGATTTACTCCCTCTCTCTCTTTTTTTTAATTCATGGATGGTCAGAAGTTACAGATTTACTTTCTCATCTCACACTCACTCCAGGGTAGGGTGCATGAGCAGAATTTCTAGCACTATCTAAACAGTCATACTTCTCTCCCTGTGCCAAGTACAGACAGTTGAATTCAATGTGAAAACTCATGGATTGTAACACTGCTGTAATGAGAACATCACTAATCTTCGTAAGTGTGCACAGTGTGATGCTAAGTGCTCACTTTGTCTATGTTTATACTCTGCTTAATCTTCCCTGGTATAGTATTATCCTACTTTTATGTTACAGATGAGGCTCAGAGAGGTGAAGACTCTTGCCTGAGGCTGCAAAGCTAACCTATGGTGGAGCTGTTCTTAGAACCTTAAAGCTATGCTGCCTCCTTCTACACTACAGTAGCCTACAGTCTGAACTACCCAAGCACATTTAAAGGGGGAAAAAAAAAATCCCAACGATACCTGCAACTGTTGACTCTGATTCACTTGTCCATTCTGGAGAAGATGGGATGGAAGCATCTGTTGGGAAGGCGGCTGTTTCGGCTGTTTGAGTCTCTTCTCCTGAGTATAGGACGCTTGAGGACTCAATTTCTAGATGTGCCTCTGCAGGGCGCTGGGTCTGCTGGGTCCACTCAGACTCCGGTAGGCTGGTGCTCATGACAACACCCAGCCCCGTGGTGTGACCAGACAGATCTCCGCTGATTTCAGTCCTGTCTCCAGAAGCCATGGCAGTGGCTGAAGGCAAGACTGATGCCTCCATCCCCACGTCATCAGTGGTGGTGGATTCACCACTCACTTCCGGAGCAGCTGACCCCTCACCTTCTTGAAAAGTCAAAGTGCTGCCGCTCACTCCTAGGCCAGAGGATCTCTCGAGGTCAGCTTCGTGGAATGCAGAGGTGGTTTCACTCAGATCAGGGGACCCAGAAGCTTCTCCACTGGCCTCACGGGCAGTAGATACCTCGACCCCAGCCTCAGGATAGGCGGACGTCTCACCGCTAGATTCTGGGACAGATGACACTTCTACTCCAGACCCAGAGAGCACTGGGGTAACTCCACTAATGTCCCCAGCTGCAGAGGCTTCTCCACTGGACTCAAAAAGCTGGGGTGTATGTGTCACAGGGGGCCCCTGGCCAAGTTCCTGAGAAACTGTTGGTTCAGTAACACCCTCCATGAACTCAGAAGTGATTAAAGTAACTTCTGGAAGTCCCGACGCCTCTCCACTGGTGCTCACGGCTACAGAGGTTTCTCCACTTACATCAGTGGTGCTGGCAAAATCCCCACTAAAATACGGAGTACTTGGTGGCTCTCCACTGGGCTCTACCAGCCCAGACTGCAGCCCACTTAGGTCCAGAAACCCAGAATGGTCCCCAGACAGGTCTGGTGCTCCAGAATGGGCACCACTGAGTTCTATAATGCCAGAAGGCCCTTCTCCTGCTTCTTGGGCTGTTGGAGCCTGGGTTACAGATTCCACCAAAGTTCTGTCTACAAGAGAAACAGTGGGGAAACCAGACGGAAGTCCACTGCCAGAATACGCTCCCGAGGGCAGGGTGCTCCTACTCTCAGCTCCGGAGGGTTCTCCACTGACCTCAGCTATGCCACTTGGTAGGCCACTGAATTCTGGAGTCTGGGATGTAAACCCACTGGAATCGACTGTTCCAGAAAACTGTCCACTGACATCTGCTATCCCAGATTTGCCTGACAGATCTTCCTCCCCCGAAGGGAGGCCACTGAGCTCCACAGACCCCAAGCCTTCTTCTTCTTTAAATGTTGTAGGGGTCACTTCGACCAAACTGGTGTCCACAAATGTAATGCCAGAAGATTCACCACTGCCACTCGTGGCACCAGAAACCAGTCCAGGGATTCCTGATGTTGCCCCACTGAGCTCTGGCAACCCTGAAGGCTGCCCACTGAGATCAGGGACCCCGGATGTTTCTCCACTCAGGTCGGTTATGCCAAATGGTTGACTAGTGCCATAAAGAACTCCAGATGCTTCTCCACTAACACCTGGTTGTCCAGAGGATACCTCGCTAAGCTCAGTCACCCCAGATGTTTCCCCACTGGTGTCAGGAAACCCTGATGGCTGCCCACTAACCTCAAAAACCCCAGATGTTTCCCCACTGATGTCAGGAAACCCTGAGGGCTGTCCACTGACACCAAAGAGTCCAGATGTTTCCCCACTGATGTCAGGAGACCCAGATGCTTGGCCACTGAGTTCAGTTCCTGAAGGGAGTCCACTAGCTCCCCCACTAATGTCCAGCTCACTGAAAGGCAGCCCAGACACTTCTCCTGCACCACTGATGCCAATGGTTCCCCTCCCTTCCTGTTCACTCTCAGTGGAGGCTGTGACCACTTCTACCAATGTAGAATCCACTAGGGAGACAGTTGGGAATCCAGATGGAAGTCCACTAAAGTCAGGCAGGCCAGAGGATGGGCCACTTCCAAGGTCCACCCCAGAATACTCGCCACTAAATCCAGAGGGAAGGCCACTTGTTTCTGGAGCTTGCCCACTTCCTAGAGTTCCAGAAGGCAGTTTACCCAAGTCCAAGTCTCCAGAAGCTGAACCCACCAAGTCTTCTTTTCCAGAAAGCAATCCACTGAGGTCCTCAGCTCCAGAAGCTGAAGTCTCTAGACCCTCCCTTCCAGAAGGAAGTCTACTGAGGTCAGTCCCTGCTCCAGAAGCAGAGGTCTCTAGATCTTCTCCTCCAGAAGGAAGTCCACTGAGGTCCCCAACTCCAGAGGCAGAAGTCTCTGGAACTTCTCCTCCAGAAGGAAGTCCACTGAGGTCCCCGACTCCAGAGGCAGAAGTCTCTAGAACTTCTCCAGAAGGGAGCCTGCTGAGGTCCTCTACCCCAGAAGCAGAGGTCTCTAGACCTTCTCCTGAAGGAAGTTCACTGACATCCTCTACTCCAGAGACAGAAGTCTCTATAGCTTCTCCAGAAGGAAGCCCACTGATGTCCTCTACGCCAGAGGCAGAAGTCTCTAGAACTTCTCCTCCAGAAGGAAGTCCACTGAGGTCCCCTACTCCAGAGGTAGAAGTCTCTAGAATCTCTCCAGAAGGAAGTCCACTGAGGTCTCCTACTCCAGAGGTAGAAGTCTCTAGAACTTCTCCAGAAGGAAGCCCACCGAGGTCCCCTACTCCAGAGGCAGTAGTCTCTAGAACTTCTCCTGCAGAAGAAAGTCCACTAAGGTCCCCTACTCCAGAGGCAGAAATCTCTAGACCTTCTATTCCAGAAGGAAGTCTGCTGAGGTCTTCTACTCCAGAGGCAGAAGTCTCTAGAACTTCTCCAGAAGGAAGTCTACTGAGATCTTCTACTCCAGAGGCAGAAGTTTCTAGAACTTCTCCAGAAGGAAGTCCACTAAGGTCTCCTACTCCGGAGGCAGAAGTCTCTAGAACTTCTCCAGAAGGAAATCCACTGAGATCTCCTACTCCAGAGGCAGAAGTCTCTACAACTTCTCCAGAAGGAAGTCCACTGAGGTCCCCAACTCCAGAGGCAGAGCCCTCTAGGATCTCACCTCCAGAGGGCAGTTCACCAACTATAGGTGTGCTGGACCATTCAATTCTCTCTCCATCCCCTGAGGCCAGTCCACTTTCCACAGGCAGGCCTGAGCCCACTGTGGAAGTAAGACCACTGGAGTCAAGGTCTCCAGAGGGCAGCCCACTTGCCCTGTCCCCTGACAGCTGCCCACTGAAGTCAAGGTGTCCTGAAGCATCTCCACTGCCTGTGAAGTCACCACTGACTTCAGGGGCCCCAGATTCTTCCCCAGAGCCTGGCAGCTCAGTCCAGCTGGGCATGGGGGGTGAAGGTGTATATGGCTCTTCTGAGGCTGATGGCTCCTCTGAGGGGGATGGCTCCTGGGAGGGGAATGGTTCCACTGAGGGGGATGGCTCCACCGAAGGGGATGGCCTCACTGAGGGGAATGGTTCCACTGAGGGGGACGGCTCTGCTGAAGGGGATGGCCTCACTGAGGGGAATGGTTCCACTGAGGGGGACGGCTCTGCTGAAGGGGATGGCCCCACTGAGGGGAATGGTTCCACCGAGGGGAATGGCTCCTCTGAGGGGGATGGTTCCTCTGAGGCTGAGGGCACTTTAGTTGCAGAAGGGCCTTCTGTGCTTTCCTCTGTTGCTGCACCAGTGGGAGGCCAAGTCGGAAGGATCCCTGTAGGAAAGAAGGAAGAAAGATGAGATGTGGGTTTGTTAACTCTGCCCCATTTTAAGCTCATACATAGAATCTGAACCTCATTATTTCCACAGTAAAATCTTTCTCTCAAGAGCTCCGAGATGTGGCTGGATGCTTTCTAATGGAAATGTGTAAAGTATCAAAGGAAGGAAGGAAGGGAGAAAAGAAGGAAAGAAGAAAGGAAGGAAGGAAGGAAGGAAGGGAGGGAGGGAGGGAAGAAGGCAGGAGGATAGGGAGAAGGGAAGGCAGGAGGCTAGGGAGAAGGGAAGGAGGGAGATAGGGAACTGGGAAGCTCCCCCAATTGCCCACAGGACCATGGGCTACACAGGCTTACTTTGTGTGAGACACGGGGCCACTATCCACACAACCCACTGGATGTGGGGGCCTGGCCACCACCAAAGACCACCAAGGTCACCCTGCAAGTACTTCCACATTCCTATCTCATTGATCTGGTGTCATGGTTTTCAAAGCTTGGACTCACAGCGCCAGCATCCTCTGGGAGGGAGCTTGATAGAAAAGCAAATTCCTAGACCTCGCCCCAGCCCCACTGATTCGGCAACTCTGGGGAGGAGCCTGGCACGCTGTATTTTAGCAAGCCCTCCCTGTGATGCTGGAACTCGTCTGAATGTAAGAACTGTGCATCTGAAGCCATCCGTCTGAGGAAGGGAGAGAAAGGTGGTGCTGTTTGTAAACATACAGCGACTTTTTCCCATTCTGAGAACCCTATTACAGACAATTTGAAAAGTAGAGCAAAGGAAAAGGGAAACCCCGTAATTCTAAATAATCAAGGCTACATCCTTTGCTTTAGGTCTTCTTTCCCGCACCGCATTTTAACCTTGTGTGTGCCATGGGGCCTACTTCCCAGCTGAGCACTGAGGGTGCTGGGTCCACTGAGCAGGTTCAGTTTGTTCTTGCTGAGAGGAGAATCATAGAGGGAGCGGCGGGGCCTGAAGGGTAGCAGTGGTGCCATGCAGAAAAAAAAAATTAGCTTGGCAGGACCCAGAAAAAGATTATTTTTATTTTGATATGTATGTATGTATGTATATATGTATGTATCTGTCTATCTATGAAACACACCAGGATAACCATTTGCATTTATAATATAACAGTTCCCTCTTAAATAAATTTACATTTCTTTCTTTCTTTCTTTTTTGGAGACAGGGTCTCACTCTGTTGTCCAGACCTCAGTGTGGTGGTGCCATCTCCGCTCACTGCAACCTCTGCCTCCTGGATTCAAGTGGTTCTCCTGCCTCAGCCTCCTGAGTAGCTGGGACTACAGGGTGCATACCATCACACCTGGCTAATTTTTGTATTTTTAGTAGACACTAGGTTTCACCATGTTGGCCAGGCTGGTCTTAAACTCCTGGCCTCAAATGGTCCTCCCACCTTGGCCTCTCAAAGTGCTGGGATTACAGGCATGAGCGACCGAACTCAGGTTTACATTTCTTTTCTGAAAGCAAGTCAATTTAAAGAAAAAGACACAAACAAACAATAGTGCAGATGGTTCCCAGATACGGCTGAAATCAGCAAGGTGGTCAGGAACTGAAGTCTGGAAAACATTTCTACAGGGCTGCTGGAGCTACTTTCCCACTGCTAACTTCCCACTAGTGGTTGCCAGAGTCCTGTTCAAAGCCATACCCTGATGCCAAAGAGGACTCAGTCATTCTTGTCCTGGTGAAGGGCGAGGGAGGCCATGAGCAGGTGCAGCTGCTGGGTGAGGCTGCTGGGCCAGACTCACCCCCGCTCTACAGAGGCACCCTAACCTTCTGATATGGAGGGAGGCCAGGCTTTGCATTTCCAGTGCCCAGAAGAGCGCCTGGCATGGCCAAATTGCTCTAGAACCATGCACAGAATGCTGATGCATGGCTGGATGATGAATTAGTAGGAGCTCAGATACACTCCTTTTTTCAGATGCATGTAGCCCCCAGGAGAACTGCCTGGACACACACACACTACTGTACACTGTTTTAAATCAGGCTTACCTCAGCTGGAAGCTGCTAGATGTTAACAGTGCTCTGTGGGAGTGGGGGCAGGCTCTGCTGTCAGGTTCATTTCGGACACACTACATCTCTCACCTCCTCTTGGAGACTTACAGTGCATATTAGCTAGCATATTCAAGGCTCTGAGAAGTCTGCAGTGAGGAAACCTGTTCATCTCTGTAAGCCAGCATTTCCCAAACCTTAGTGGCCACGAAACACGTTACCAACAATGTTTAGGGACTGCTGCTTTCATCCTGTTAAGTCTCCTCTGGTTTAATTGTGACAGACGGAGTTCAGGAAGTTCTGGCTGAGGGGGGCTGGCCCAGAAGAGGGACATGGAAGGAGGAGAAAGACGAGGAGACAGTCACAGTCAGACTGCCAACAGTAACCCCGTCCCTGGTTCTTTCTCCTCCTGCAAGAGAGGGTTGAGGTTAGGGTAAGAGTGTCAGTGCGGGAGGACAAGGTGACTGAGGGGCTTCTGATCAGCACAGTCTAGGGCATTTGGGGGTGCGTGCAAGGAAAATAAAGGACAGAACAGTAAATGTGTATGGAAGCGTTTTCTGAACAAGGCTGTTTTTATCACTCTAGGGCAGGTCCTGAAAGGCCAGCTGAGGTGGATAAAAATGCCCACAGCAGCACACCCAGCCGGTGTCAGGGCTGGAGAAACAGCACAAATCCCAGGGAGGGAAACCCCCACTCCACCAGGGACACTGTAGGCAGACAGGGGTATACAGCTTCAGGGTGTGCCCTGGAACCCAAGCCATACCAACCTGGCAGCGGGGATATGCCCATTGGGGTGTAGGTGGGTTCCCATTCTGTCTGGTTTTCTGGCTCAGTGGTGAACTCTGGGACTGCAGTAGTCTCGCCTAAGGGTACAGCAGTTGTCTCCTCCCCTACGGGGACAGCAGCCACACCAGGTACCACTTGGGTCGCGATCCAGTCCTCCACACCAGAGGGTGATGTGGGTGTGCCACCCTCTTCTTCTCCTGGAGAAGGAGCTGCTGAAACGCCTAGAAAACATGTGGGTGGTGAGAGTGGGTCCCTCTCTTAGCAGTGACCCATCCTTGGCTGGCCCTTCTTGAGGGGAGTTAGGGGACTCTGAGGTGGGCCGGGCCCCACCTCCTAATTCAGAGGATGGCTCTTTGCCTTCTCACTTAGTAAGAGCCATCGGCACCAATGATACAATATCCATATGCACCATCAGCAGTTTCGTTCCGGGTGATCTGGGGCATCTCCCCTGCAGAATCAATCACACATGCCAGGTATTGCTCTAAAGGCTGATGTATACAGAATCACTTTATCTCACAACAGCTTTATGAGAGAGATACAATTATCTCATTTTACAAATGGGGAAACTGAGGCACAGAGATACATCATTTGCCCAGGGTCAGTGGCTTACAAATGGCACATGTAGTCTTTGAATTCAGGCATCTGGTGCCAGACTCCATGCTCTCAGCTACTGAACAACGCTGCTGATCCTGGGGATGGAGATTATGTGCCAAGTGTGTCAGGACCAAAAACAGGAGGATGGTGCTTAAATCCCATGAAACCATCAGGGCATCTGAAAGTGTGAAGGCAGGATTCATGGGCTGGGGGCAGCTGTTCTGGTGTGGGGAAAATCAGCAGGGGCTTGGTCAGAAATATTCTGCTGAATATCCAAGGTCAGAAATATCCTTTGTATATAGGATAATATACAAAGCTGAGTTCATGGAGGGCAGAGGTGGGAGGCTGGGGATAGCATGGTTGGGAAGTTCCTGGGCGGAACCGGCGTGGCTTCTGCTTCCCAGAGCAGGGGGAGGGGCACTGGGACAAGAGCCTCATCAGAGCCTCTGGGAGAAGATTTGACTTTTTGAGGCTGGCTGAGTCTGAGTGGGGCTGAACTTCGATTTTTTTTTTTTTTTTTTTTTTTTTTTTTTTGAGATAGAGTCTTGCTCCGTTGCCCAGGCTGAAGTGCAACAGAGCAATCTTGGCTCACTGCAACCTCTGCCTCCCAGCAAGTGATTCTCCTGCCTCTGCCTCCCTAATAGCTGGGATTATAGGCACACACCACTATGCCCAGCTAATCTTTGCATTTTTTAAAATTAGAGACAGGGTTTTGCCATGTTGGCCAGGCTGGTTTCGAACTCGTGACCTCAAGTGATCTGCCTGCCTCGGCGTCCCAAAGTGCTGGGATTACAGGTGTGAGCCACTGCTCCCAGCCTTGTTTTAAAAGGTGACCCTGGATATCTGGGAAACTTGGGGACACTCAAATTGTTTTCCCTTATTTGAAAATAATTATAGATTCACAGGAAGTTGCGAAGACACTCAGTTTTGATGTAAAATATCTGAAACATGGCACAGGCTGTTATTACAATCTACATTCTGATCCATGCATTCAGACCCTCCATGGCCTGTGCAGGAACTCATCCAATCAGAGCCCCACAATGTCTTGGCTACACCCTGGCCACACATACTACACTGCTTGATGACATCACTCTCAGAAGTCCAACTGGGAGTCATGGTTGAAATGCTAGCATATCCGTAGCATGAGTCAATGAAAAATGTGAATCACCAGTGCTTAGCGGAGAAAAATAGAATTTCACTGAACTCAACAGAGAAATAGTTTCAAACAGGAGAGAGTTTGACAAGTGTGTACAAATTACAGGTCATATAAAATAAAGCTATATATGATAGCTTTACATATATATAAGTATATGAAATAAAGCTAACATTTATTGAGCATTTACTGTGTCCCAGGCACTATGTCAAGGGCACCACATGCACTCAATTCTTGCAGCTGCCTCTGAAGTAGCATTTTCACACAGCTCTTAAGTAGCAGAACCATCAAATTCAGATCTGCCTCATTTCCAGTAGAGATAAATATGAGCCCAAGTTCTTATTTATCTCTACTTGTCTCTGGGGAACTTTAGAGGATGACCTTGCCTTGAGGTCAAAGCCTGCGTCATGCTGGCTTCGGAGCTGGCCCTGCCCCATAAGGACTGACTTTTTCTTGCTCTGATGGATGCGATAGTGGGCGGTGCCAGGAGGGGTGAGCCCAGGGGAATCCTCTCCAGACAAAAGGGGCTGCTGGAGCCCGGGCGAGGATGCCTACCTCGGAAGCAAAAGGCATGGTGCCGGGACAGCGGGTCTGGGAGCCCCGTCTGGTTAGGGTAGAGGTAGACGGTTCTCACGCCTGGCTTGTCCCCACCGCAGGCAGGCCTTGGGGTGACGATGGGGTAGCGGAGGCTGCCGTCGGCCAGCCAGCCGGCATAGCACTTGTCCAGGCCGAGGCTCCAGGCGGCGTAGAGCTGGCCCGTGGTGGCCAGCGTGGCATTGTGAGATTCACAGAACTCCAGTGCTTCCTGGAAGGTGAACTGCTCAAGGCGTGTGGCGAAGAACACCTCCCCTGGGGGCAGAGGCAAGTGGTAGAATGACCCTCCACACTCAGGCCAGATCAGTCCCTGCCCATCCGGGAAAGAGTTCCTCCAACCCTCCTCACCAGGGCTAAGACCCCGCTCAGCTCCATCATACTCCTCCTATGACCACTTCGCCTTAGATTTTCTGGGACCCTGAGAAATAGGTGATCACCACTCTGGTTTGTACTGGACTGGGCTTTCTTGGGACACAGGACTCTCAGTGCCAAAAAAGCCAAAATTCCAGTCAAACTGGGCTGAGTTGTTTCCACAACATCTCCTTCCCTGTCTTCTGGATTCTCCAGTCACACTTAGGCATCACCTCCCTTAGCTAAGTGAGGCGGCTCTCGTTGGTCCCCTCCAATCCCTGTGCACCCCTACACTTATCACTGTGACTGCTGGGGACCTGCTCACCCCACACCCTGGGAACTCATCCATGGCAAGGCCTGGGTCCCAGGACCTAGCAATGCACCCGGTACCTATACAGTTCAGCGGGAGGAGAGCTTACACTTAACTGAACACTTTTTTGTTCCAAGAACGTTTCATACATATTTCATTTAATACTTTAAAAAAAAAAAGCCTCTGATGTACATATAAATCAGCCCCATTTTATAGATGAAGGAACTGAGGCCTAGAGAGGTTAAGTGACTTGGCCAGGGTCTTGAAACAAGTGAGTGGCAATACTGAAATCTTTCTGGAATACCAGCATTTCTAAAATTGCATTCAGTGGAAGAATAATTTGGTAATTTTCATGGAAATTAAAAGAAATAAAAGAAAATAAAGGTCTGTGGTTAAAAATTGAGCAATGCTGAGTTAAAGAGAGTTAAAGAAGTTTCTCCTTTCTTCCTTCCCTCCTTCTTTCCCTCCCTCCCTCCCTCCCTCCTTCCCTCCTTTCTTTTTCTTTCTTTCGTTCTTTCTTTCTCTCTTTCCTTCCTTCCTTCCTTTCTCTCTTTCTTTCTTTTCTCTTCTTTCTCTTGACAGAGTCTCAGTCTGTCACCAGGCTGGAGTGCAGTGGTGCAATCTCAGTTCACTGCAACCTCTGCCTCCTGGCTTTAAGCAGTTCTCTTGCCTGAGCCTCCTGAGTAGCTAGGATTACAGGCACACACAAGTAGAGATGGGGTTTCACCATGTTGGTCAGGCTGGTCTCGAGCTCCTGACCTCGTGATCTGCCTGCTTCAGCTTCCCAAAGTGCTGGGATTACAGGCGTGAGCCACCGCGCCTGGCCCTTTTTCTTTTTTAAAAAATAAGTATAGAGACAGGCTTTAGCCATGTTGCCCAGGCTGGTCTCGAACTCCTGGGCTAGAGCAATCCACCTGCCTTGGCCTCCCAAAGTTCTAGGATTACAGGTGTCAGCCACTGTGCCTGGCCTAAGTGGTTTTTGCTTGTTTGTTTACTGTAGGACTTAGTGCCTTTGATTTGTGCCCAGGCATTGGGACTCTCCAAGAAGCAGTTGGTGTATATAGCATCTATTTATAATAAACTGACATTTACCCACAGATCTCATTGCTTTTTAAAGGGACCAATGCTCCCCTGCAATGCTATGACCACATGAAACATTCAGGAGGAGAGCAGGAGCTGTTTCTAAGGGAGGGGCTGGGGTTCTTCCTTTCTCAGCAGGACCCTTTTCCACCTGGAAAGCTGGGTGGGATCCGGGGTGGGTGGGTGGTAACTTCCTCTCTTCGAGCTGCCCTGTCAGCCCCCTGTCTATCTAGGGCCCGAAATGTGAGAATGTGGCCTGTACCCTCAAGTCTGTCCACATAGCAGTAGACATCGTAGGTCTCTGTTGATGGGCGCACACCATAGGTCCTGACTCCTGGGCTGCTGTTCTTGTCACCCACGCATGGGGTCCGTGGGCTCACAATGGGGTATCTGCAAAGGACAGTGGGAGGAGGAGATGAAGGCCTATTCCAGGGGCTGGTAGATGCAGGGCGCTGGGCTGAGGCCAGAGGCCACTCAGGGACTTAGGCACGTCTTCATTGTCTGGTGGATTCAAACCAGGAAGGAGCCCTTCATGCAGCAAGTTCTCCTAGCAGCCTGGGGGAGGGTCTGGTGGCTCCTGGGGGATTTCTGTCTTCAGGCGAGAGCAGCTGCATGGAAGGGCATGGGGTCAGGCTGGAAGGAAATGGGGCACTTGAGGAGGGGGCTGCCACCTCTGTCTGATGGGGAGAAATGACCAAGAACTGAACAGGACCGGGTGCCCTTCACCACCATTTCAGGATATGCCTCAGTTGAGTCGCTAATTAATTAATTGACCCACAAAGTATTGGGTGGTCAGTGTGCTGGGGGCCGTGCCAGGCTGTGGCTCCTTAAGCCTGACCTCCTCAGTTGGGTTTGTGCTGGGCAAGGAGCACGGCTTCACCTGACGGTCTGGTCCTGTAGCCAGCCAGCATCACACTGCTCATAGCCAGCTTCGTAGGCGGCCTGGAGCTGCTCTGGCGAGGCAATGACCGCCCCGGTGCGCAGGCAGGCCTGCTGTGCCTCCTCGAAGGTCAGCGAGTATCGGGTGGGTCCTGGGCGGTAGTGGAACACGACTCCTGGGTGGGGAGGAGGGGGACAAGAGGAGGCAGCGGTCAGGTTCACAGACCCATGCTGTGCAGTTCCCAAGGCTCCATGGGCACAGAGGGAGTCCAACTCCTGCTGCCTGACACGCTGGATTTATGTGGGCAATGCAGGCTGAAATCCCACTTGGTAGCCATGTGGGTGTGATGGTGGATGGCAGCGTGGGAACCCACCAAGGCCCTTATGGAACAAGGCCATGCCAGAATGTCCTTCTTCAAAGACTTGAGTCTGGGAATCACTGGGCTCTATGCTCCCTGACATCTGATTCTCACACGTGTTAAGCACCTAGAACACTGTCATCTTAGAACAGGAGCGAGAAGCGTTTTCTGCAGAGTCGAATGGTAAATATTTCAGGCTTTGTGGACTATGTGGCTTCTGTTACAACTACAGTTATCTTTGCCATCCAGGATCTTCTCAGATACCGAAATCCACATATGCTCAAGTCCCGGAAATGAAAATGTAGTATTTCCATACATCACCTCTAGGTTCCCTCTAACACCTGATACAATGATACAATGTCAACTACTATAGGAATAGTAGTTATACTGTACTGTTTTTAAATTTATGTTACTTTTATTGTTGTGTTGTTATTTTGTTCAATTTCCAAAATTGCAAATTGAAGAATATTTCAGTAATTCTCATGGAAATGAAAAGAAATGAAATAAAACAAAATAGTATTGTTTCTTTTCTTTTGGAATATTTTCCATCCACAGTTGGTGGAATCCGGACATGAAATCCTGACTATTCAACCTCACTATGATTGTCCTCTGTTAGCCAGGGACAGCCCGTCCACAGATGGCTATGGCTTTGTTCCAATCAAACTTTATTTGTGGACTCTGAAATCTGAATTATATATAATTTTCATGTGTCACAAAATATTGACTTTTTGAATATGTGATGTTTTGCCCCTATTTAAGAACGTAAAAATCATTCTTAAGTCATGGGCCATATGACTTAAGAAAGGCCACATTTTGCTGGCCACAGTTTGCTGGCCTTTGTCAGAACAGTGACAAGCCTCAGGGGTCATCCAAGGCAGTGGTTTTCTAGTGGCTCTATTTAGTGGGGGTGTCTGATGGGACAAGGAGGGGCCTTGGACAGAAGGAGGCCCAGCTGCTCCCCACTCCATTTCCCTTAGGTCCACGTGGCACGTGCGTCTGCTTGATATAGAGACTGGTTTCTACATACGACCTCATTTGAAATAAATTCTTCATGGCAAAAGAGTGTGGACCTGACTAGTCTGGCCTATTCTTTTTGTTTCACAGATGAAAACAACAAGATCTGATTGGAGAGAAGATTGTCTGAGGTGCCAGGTTAAGTAGAAGTTACAGCCTTCAACTGTGGGAGTCCTTTCCCCCCAGGCCAAATTCTCTCCATCTGCCCCTAGATGCATCTACGGGCAGCTACTTACCCCCTGGCAAATGCGGCTGCCCAGGGACCTCGGCTGCACCTGGGACAGCGGTCACCTGCACGACGAGATCCTCACTGGTGAAGGCCGTGGCAGGGCCCAGGCCAGGCGTGGGAAAGGCCCAGGGCCTGCTGGCCTCTGCAGTCTCATTCTCAATCGCAGGAAAGGCAGTGGCCCCTATTTCAGGGGCAAACGTGAAGGGCTCCTCGGGCTCCGGAGGACTGGGGGAGACCTCGAAGACGGGCTTTGCAGTAAGGATCACGCTGCCTCGGGCTTCACCCTCGGTAATGTTTTGAGGCAGTGGCAGCTCCACGTCAGGCCAGGTCACCGTCTGGATGGTGATGTCCTCCTCACCCCCTACTCCAAAGAAGTTTTCTGGGATGTCCACGAAGTCTTCACCTGGAGGAGGGGACAAAGACAAGCCTTAGCCTCTCAGCCTAAGAGGTGTAGCCTATTAGCCTCTCAAGGGACAGGCTTGAGGGTGACGAGGAGTGGAGATGAGCATGGCTCCTTCTCTTTCCCCGCTGGGGCAGGAGGGCACCACTGTGTGCCAGGCGCCTTGCCAAGCCCCTTGCAGGGGTACCCAGCTATCAGCATGTTCATTATAGGCGTCCCCACAGTTTCAAGACTGCAAAAGAGTGCAAGAGTTATCAGAAGGCAGGATATTGACCAATGAGCTGACTGCTCATGAAGATCAGTTCCCATCCCAGCATCCCTTCCTGCTCCGCACAGCTGCTGCTTCACGCGTTCAGAAGCACCTTGCCAACCGTCTGATGTGTAACTATCCAATGGGAGCAGGTAAGTCAGTTATAAAGAGAAATCAGAAAACCTTGCAGAAGGTGCAGTTTGTGAAATTGATAAAGGTGGCTTTGGAGAACTGCCTGTGTCATAGTCACAAACAAATGAGAGTCTCATAAGAGTGATACTACTTCCAAAAGAACAGTTAGAATAGGTTAAGAGAGGCTTCAAGGAGGAAATTCCAAATATTGTTGCAAAAGCAACCCTCTTCCACTAAGATCAGGTTGTGTAAATGAAACACGTAATGGGTTGTCATTGTGTTAACGCCACTGGAGACATGAGAGTTTTGCAACTCCTCATTTATGTGATGCATTGGTTTTTCCTCCAAGAATTAGCATGTGATTATAATTATAACCCAAAATGTGTTAAATATAAGATAAAAACTTATTTAAACATTTAGTCTAAGTTTTCAAAATAAAGCCCCCATCAAACTTTCCCCTACTCTTTTCAATAACATTTTGCAGCTGGGCATGGTGGCGCATGCATGTAATCTCAGCACTTTCAGAGGCTGAGGCAGGTGGATCACCTGAGGTCAGGAGTTCAAGACCAGCCTGGCCAACATGGTGAAACCCCAACTCTACTAAAGATACAAAATTGGCTGGGCATCGTAGTGTGCACCGGTAATCCCAGCTACTCAGGAGGCTGAGGCAGAAGAATCGCTTGAACCCAGGAAGTGGAGGTTGTAATGAGCCAAGATTGTGCCACTGCCCTCCAGCCTGGGCAACAGAGCGAGACTCTGTCTCAATAACAATAATAATAATAATAACATTTTGCCCAGTTTGGACAACATGACAAGACCCTGTCTCTAAAAAAAAAAAAAAAAAAAATTAACAGAGCTTGGTGGTGCCTACGTACCCAGTTACATTGGAGGCTGAGGAGGGAGGATCACCTGAGCCCAGGAAGCTAAGACTGCAGTGAGCTGTGATCTCAACACTGCACTCCTGCCTGGACAACAGAGTGATAACCTGTCTAAAAGGAAAACAAACAAAAACACCCAAAACACAACAAAACCCATTTTGACCCTCTTGTTAAACACATTCAATTTTAAAAGGCAGATAGCAGCACCCTCCTGTGGGTGCCAGGGTCTCATATCGACCCCCAAAGTCTTCCCAGGCGGCACCCCATCTCCCCACTAGACAGATGAGAAGAGTGAGGTTCAGGGCCTTGACTTTGCCAGGGTTGCACAGCGGTAGGTGGCAGGGCTTTGATTCAAACCGGAGAAAACACACTCTAAGCCAGGCGTCCCCAAACTTTTTACACAAGAGGCCAGTTCACTGTCCCTCAGACCATTGGAGGGCCGCCACATACTGTGCTCCTCTCACTGACCACCAATGAAAGAGGTGCCCCTTCCTGAAGTGTGGCGGGGGGGAGGGGGCAGATAAATGGCCTCAGGGGGACCACATGCGGCCTACGCCTGCTCTAAGCTCATGCTTTTAACCCTTTTCTGTGCTGATCTGATGAGACAGGGCTGGATACGCTGCAGTCTCCAGTGTCTCTACCTTAGGGCTTTCTAGGAACCAGTGAAAATGGAGGGGTGTTCTAAAAACAGGGCTTCAGGTACCCAGTGGCCCCTTCAAGGGTGAAAACCGACCCTCCCTTTCCAAGACCTCCTCTTCCTCTAGAACCCCATTTTAGTGGCATGAACTCTCCACCTCCAGCCCTGCCCCACCTGTGTAGCAGATGGCGTCATAGCGGGATGAGGGGTCAGGGTAGCCCGTCTGGTTGGCATGCAGGTAGACGGTCCTCACGCCCAGGAGGTTGCCCCCGCAATTGGGCCGGGCCTTGGAGATGGGGTAGCGCACACTGCGGTCGGCCAGCCAGCCAGCGCTGCACATGTCCATGCCGCTCTGCCAGGCCAGGTAGAGCTGGCCCGTGGTGGCCAGCCGGGCACCCAGCCGCCGGCACTCATTGGCTGCCTCCTGGAAGGTGAACTTCTCTGGAGAGGTTGCATAAAAGACTTCACCTGTGAAGGACACAGCTGGTTGAATGACGGTCTCCTCCCCCTCCCCCTGCGCTGCATCCCCAGAGAGATCCACACTTTTCCACGAAGTCTTGGGAGTCCTCTGACTTCCCAAAGTCCTGGTCCCAAGTGTGTGTATCTCAGATCTTGCCCTTCATTGCTTATTTCTGGGCTTTTGTGTAGGATGACATCAATTTCCTAAAACAAGGGGACCAAGAAAGCAGCAGCAAAGGCCAGGCGAGGCAGCTCGTGCCTGTAGTCCCAGTACTTTGGGAGGCTGAGGCTGGTGGATCACCTGAGGTTGGGAGTTCGAGACCAGCCTCACCAACATGGAGAAACCCCGTCTCTAATGAAAACACAAAAGTAGCTGGGTGTGGTGGCGCATGCCTGTAATCCCAGCTACTTGGAAGGCTGAGGCAGGAGAATCGCTTGAATCAGGGAGGTGCAGGTTGCAGTGAGCTGAGATCGTGCCATTGCACTCCAGCCTGGGCAACAAGAGTGAAACTCCATCTCAAAAAAAAAAAAAAAAAAAAAAAAAAAAAAAAATGGCAGGGAGATCGGTGAAGCAAACTTGAAATCTGGGAGGAAAATTCTTCTAAAAGCCTCTTTGGTCCATTTGCTTCCCACCGCTAGGGGAAGCTTTCCTAGGAGTTAAGCATTGCCTACTTAAGGCGAATCCTTTTAAAAAACTCAAGTTATCCTGGGAAGAGCGGGCATCAGACCTTGAGCCCTTGGAGCAGTGATTCAAAAAAAAACCTGGGGTCTCTAGACCCTGAAGAGTCTGTAAGGGCATCATTTGGGGACTGTGAGCTTAAAAAACAAGTTTACAAAAACCTAACAGGGTTGTGCCAGGGGTAGGGGTGGGGCGGTGGGGGCGGTTCTGGCTACCCTGCTTAGTGGCATCTCTAAATGGTGGTTCTGTTTGTCTTTGGTTAGCCAAATGTGGGAACGCACAAATAACTTGCTACCTAATACACGGGTTTGGGTGTTGGGGTGGGAATGCAGCAGGGGGCTGTGGTGGTGAGAAAGCCTGGCGGCAGCAGCCCCTCACTCAGAAAGTGCCGGTTGCCAGCTCTTCTCCCCAGCCTGGAGGAGCTGTGGGCACTGTACTCATGTGAGGGGAAGTGGGGGTGGACAGGGAGGAAGGAGACAGACGTTGCAGAGTCTGGAATGTACAAAGGAGTATATGGGAGCAGATGGGGGAAAGGTTGGCGTCCACGGGCCTGGCTAACTCTGTGACCAAAACTGGTGCCCTTTACAAAAGAGAAAAAGTCCAGGCCGGGAGAGGGTGGTTGGGTGGCCAGCTGCCCTAGGTGCTACGTTGCTGGTGTAGTATGGCTTGCAAGGGGGCCATGGCTGGGCTGGACTTTGATGGCACAGGGGACCTTAGAACAGGGATGGGCTGGTCATGGCAGCTGGGATCTCAGCTGGAAGGGGCAATCCTAGGTGAGAGACTTCTGGTGACAGGTGCTCTGGGGCCCAGTGGTGACACCAGACATTTTGCAGATGTTGGGACCACTGAGACCCTCTCCAAAGTGGGGAATGAGAGGTCCAGACCTGTAGGCCCCAGCCCACCTCCCTTCATGGCAGAGGGGGATGGAGAGTGTCAGGCCCTGAGCTGACACCCTGTGTGATCTCAAGTGTCCATGGGGAGATGGGGAGGGGAAGGGCCCTCCGGAAGGGAGCTAGGTGCCTCGTGGTGGCAGGGCAGCTCACCCTCCATCTCCTCGGCGAAGCAGTACACATCATAGGTCTCGTTGGTGTCTCGGATGCCGTATGTCCTCACGCCAGGAAACTCATCCTTGTCTCCATAGCAGCCTTCCCGGGGAGTGTGGATGGGATATCTGCCAGGAACCCCAAATGGAGGTGTGACACTCAGGGGACAGGGAAGCCCATGGCCTCTACCCTTGAATCCTCCTCCCTCATGGGAGGAAACAATGACTTAATATTGCATTTGGCATGTCTCTTCTGAATATGTGAACTGCTTATCTGTTTTAACAGTGAATAATGACTAAACGCAGCCTCCCTCTACTGAATATTTAGTGGTACCCAACATACTTTCTCTATCAGGGGCATATATATATATATCTATCTATATATATATATATCTTTTTTTTGCCGATTAAATATCTCAGGATTACATATTTTTTTCTATAAAAGATCAGATAGGCCAGACACAGTGGCTTGCACCTGTAATCCCAGCACTTTGGGAGGCCGAGGCGGGTAGATCATGAGGTCAGGAGTTCGAGACCAGCCTGACCAACATGGTGAAACTCCATCTCTACTAAAAATACAAAAATTAGCCAGGCATGGTGGCGGGCACGTGTAATCCCAGCCCCTCAGGAGGCTGAGGCAGGAGAATTGCCTGAACTCGGGAGGCTGAGGTTGCAGTGAGCCGATATCATGCCATTGCACTCCAGCCTGGGTGACAGAGCAAGACTCTGTCTCCAAAAAAAGACAGAAAATATTTTAGGTTTTGCACAGCGTCTGTGGTGACCACTCTTCTGCCACTGTAGCATGAAGCAACCACAGACAATACACATATGGGTGTGACTTGACTGCAGTCCAGTGAAACTTGATTTACAGAAACAAGAAGAGGGCTGGACTTGGCCTCTGGCCATAGTTTGTCAGGCCTCACTCTATATCATTTGAGTCTCATGTCAGCCCAATGAGGCAGGTGCTATCATCCATCTACTTTACACTCGAAGAAACTGAGGTTCAGAGATGTTAAATGATTTGTCCATAGTCACGCAGCTTCCAAGCGCTGGAGCTGGAATTTGAGTCCAGCTCCTGATGTGGCCCCGGTGTGGGCTCTTGTGCTACGCCAGACTATTCTCTCTCTCTCTTTTTTTTCAGATGGAGTCTCGCTCTGTTGCCAGGCTGGAGTAC
This sequence comes from Saimiri boliviensis, assembly GCF_048565385.1. Taxonomy (NCBI): domain Eukaryota; kingdom Metazoa; phylum Chordata; class Mammalia; order Primates; family Cebidae; genus Saimiri; species Saimiri boliviensis. Next base: position 133,145,303 of record NC_133453.1, on the reverse strand, counting down.
AGTGGTGGTGATTTCAGCTCACTGCAACCTCCGCCTCCCTGGTTCAAGCGATTCTCCCGACTCAGCCTCCCGAGTAGCTGGGACTACAGGCAAACACCACCATGCCCAGCTAATTTTTGTATTTTTAGTAGAGATGGGGTTTCACTTTCTCTGGTCAGGTTGGTTTCGAACTCTTGAGCTTGTGATCCACCTGCCTAGGCCTCCCAAGGTGCTGGGATTACAGGCATAAGCCACTGCGCTCGGCTGTCTCATCTTTTTTTATGGCTATGGTTTTTGTATCCTAAGATCTCTTTGCCTACCCCAAGATTGCAAAGACATTTTCCTAGGTTTTCTTCCTGAGACTTTGTGGCTCTGGCTGTTGGAGCTGTGATGCTCCCGGAATGAGTGACATCATTTTGCTTTTGGAGTGCATTGAGATCCCTTGAAGGCAGGGTCTATCCGGACTGCTCTGCGCCTCACTCCCCAGCACCTACACTCAGGCAAGGATGCACCCAGGCGTTCAACTTATGTCTTACCTTATTAAAAACAGAAAGGACGGAAGGTCTTTTACAAAAATACAGAAAACATCACAGTTCAGAAGTGAGGAAATTGTGGCAAAGAAAAAATGGGTAGGAAAAATACTGATGCGTAGGGCAAGGTTGCTAGCAGTCCCTCATTCCATTTGCAAGAGAGAATAGCAAGGGTTTGGGATGGGTCATTGAGCGCCTGTTTGGCCAAGGCATGACCGAGGCTCCTAACGTAGGCTGGCCATGGTGTCACGCTGGCACCAGCTCAGTGCTGGCCAACATTCCATCCCAGCACCTGCCTGACTGGCCTGTGGCCTCTGACTCCTGGCCGCCACTCACTGGTGGGCTGGGGCTTACCTGACAGTCTGATCAGCCAGCCAGCCGGCGTCGCACTGGTGGAAGCCATCTTCGTAGGCAGCCTGCAGCTGCTCGGGCGTGGCGATGATGGCACTGTTCTGCAGGCAGGCCCTCTGCGCCCTGTCGAAGTCAAGGGTGTAGCGTGTGGAGATGGCTCTGTAATGGAACACGACACCTGCAAGACACACACGTGCGCACATGTGGGAACCCTGGTCAGGCACAGTCTCCCATCGCGGAGGTCCCCGCAGAATTACGGCAATAGTCAAAGGGACCTTCGGGAAATGGCCGGCCCAGGCTGGTGCATGACCCCCTGTACACCTTTGCATGTGATCCTTCTGAATCTGCTGGAACACGCCGTAATGGGGAGCTCACTACCTTATAAGGCATTCCTTTTTGAAGACTTGTGATAATCCTGATAATCAGAAAGTTCTTTGAATTAAACTAAAATCTGCCTGCTTGCAATTTTTTCTTATCACTCCAGGACCCTCAGGTTGTATTGGGGGAAAGACACTTAGAACCCCCTGCACCCTCAGCCCAGGGACACCCTAGTGGGAAATCCATCTAAGGTGTGCCTAGGAGTGAACAGCTTTGACAGAGCCTCCCACTGTACCTTCCCCTGGGAAAAATCTGGTGCTGGCCAAAGTCCTGAAGCTAACCAAGGACCTGACTGTTCTCCTTGGACCACAGAGAGAAAGAGACCAGGGGGTCTTCAGCCCTTGCTTTGGCTTCTGGAACTGAGAATGAGGGACTGGGGAGGGGGAGGGAAAAGACATGGGGACAAGCTGTCAGGAGACTGCTCTGACTTATTTCCAGGGTAACCCCAGGCAAGTCACTTGACCTCAGTTTGCTTGTCTGTAAAATGGGCACCACCACAAGACCCACCGGCTCACAGAATTCTTGGGAAGCACAAACTGTCAGTTACCTGTGAAGTATTTAATAATAGCCAGGAAGTATTTAATCCTCCCTAAAGTCCAGAGAGAATGATATTACCAGCTCCATGTCACAGAGGAAGCAGCCGAAGTTAAGTAACTTGGCTGAGGTCCGCGGAGGGGCTGGTTTGAAGGCCAGCCTGCCTACACCTGCCCGAAGCCCAGACCGCTCTGCTGCTTTCTGCGGGTGGAGCAGCGTCCCCCCGGGAGGTTCTCACCTTTCACCACGACCTCCATGGTAGCCTCACTGTCCTCGATGCCGTGCATCACCTCGCAGCGGTAGACCCCTGAGTCATTGGAGCGCAGGCTCTGGATTTCCAAGGTGGCGTCGCTGGGGATGGCAGGGTAGTTGGGCAGCGAAACCTTATCCTGGTAGGCACTGTTGACCCGCACGCGCCCTTCAGTGGCCACCAGCAGCACTACCTCCTTCTCCTTGGAAACACGGCTCCACTTGATTCTTGGGGCGAGGGGGGCGGTGGAGGGGGCGGTGGTCACAGGGTGCATGGGGTCGATGAAATAGCAGGGGATGGTGAGGGAGGTCCCGAGGAGGACCCTCGTCGGGGACGGTTGGGGGATGCTCACACTCAGCGAGTTGTCATGGTCTGTACGGGAGGGGTGGGGTGGAAGAGAGATCTGTTAGTGCCTAGAGAGGACCAGCCCGCCTCCCCATCCGTCCCTGCGGCAATGAGCTCTCCTGAGACAGAGAAATCCAATGAGTGTGTCTGTGTCTACGATGCCAATGCTCCGGTGTCATGTGGGAATTCCCAGAAAGGCTTGCAACGCCTTTTCCAGGGCAGCGTTCCTCACCCCCTGGCCTCTGCACCTCGAGACCAAAATTATGGAGCCAGAAAAGGATTCCAGAGTGGGGCAGGGGAGACATCAGTGTCAAGACCATCACCCTGTTTCTCAAACTGGGGTACTACAGGGGGCATCAAAGCATGGAATAAAACAGGACCCATCTACTTGGGTGACAGCTTAACTCAAAGATTTGGGGGTGGAAAGGCAGTCTACACAATTTTAAAGCTGAGACAGAAAACTTCCAAGATGTGTCCCATTTGAGGAGGTCTGATTTTGCAGTTGAGATAAGTCGCTCTCTTTTGCTGTTTGGGAGTCGGGGGTTTCGGGTCTAGAAGCATCCAAGAAGATTAGACATTTCAATCTGCAAAGAGTCAGATGCGGGAGAGGTGACGCGGGATAGGATCAGACTCCAGAAATATTAATATAATGGAGGGCGTTGATAGGGAAGGTGCAACGAGTTTACCAAATCTTGTTAGAAGTAAAAGATCTGCTGGGAGTGGGGAAAAAACCAGCTTTCAAAAACAAACAAACAAAAAAAATAGCACCTTTCATGGAGACTCGTACATTTATGAAAACTGTTCTTTCAGGAGAGCCTACAGGTTGAAATAAAAATGGTTTGAGATTATTTGTGGGTGGTAGATACATCACAGGGCAAGTGAAGGGGAGCCAGGAATGCTTGGAGTCCAGCTCTAACCTTCTGATGTCCTGGACAGGCCCATCAGCCCCTTCCACAGGCACCTTCCTCTGAGTGCTGGGACCTCGCACCCTGGACATAGCTGGGTTTTAGCAGTAGTGGTTCTCAGGGGAGAGCTGAGAGGGACCGCGGTGCTCAGGAGTTTTTAAAGTCCTCACCCAAACCTAAAGAACTGGTTTCCCTGCGTGGGCAAACCACCCCCGGTACAGCCAGGGCTGCATAGCTGTGGGTCTCCCAGCAACAGTACAAACGAAGGCCCTTGTCCCATATGTCTGCAGATGCAAAAGTTGTAAATTGGGCCAACAGATTGTTACATTCTGTGTTCTATCTTCTATCTTCCTGTTTGACAATGATACCTTTCAGAATGACCTGAAAAAACAGACTCAAATTCAGAATTCTTGGATTCCTTGGCTTTTTGCCTTGGGATGTAGTGGCTGGGTGGGAGCATGGTGAGTGGGGCCCTTCTTTTCCCTGCACCAAGTGCACTGTGAGGGGGTCTCACGTGCTGCTGTGCTTATCTCAGCCTCACAGCCCTGCTCTGCCCACACCCCATACAAGCAGCCACTCCTCAGGCCCTCCCTTGGACCCAGGGTGGCTCCCATCACGGGTGTGGTGCCCCCGTAGGAGGATGGACCCATGCAGGACCTGGATGTAGCCTGGGCCATTTGGACGGGAAATTCTGGGCATTCTGGGATCCCAGAATGTGATCTAAAGGGAAATGCAGATTTGGATGGACACACAGGCCCTACTGGCTCCTCTCCCTTTGGAGAGGGTTGAGGCTGGAGAGGGCCAGTGGGGGCCTCTAAAATGTACAGCCAAGAGCAGCGTCCCCTCTTGTCTGAGTCTAGGGGAGATATACCTTCCCTTCTGGGGTCAAGCCCATCCTGGGGTCAGTGGAAGGTTTGTTCATTTGGTCCAATGCTCAATGAGCGGAAGTAGACCCAGTGCCTGCCACATGCACAAGGCCAGGCTGGGGCTTCCGGAGTTGGTTTGCCAAACAGGCAAAGACCTGTCTGATTCCCTGGGGCTTTTCTCTGGCTATCTCTCAAGTGACCTGTTTTCTTTGGTGCTCCAGCCGATCCTCCCTCAGTGGCCCTTTCCCCACTGGTCTATGTCCTGCCCCTCCTGCAAGCTCAGTGGGCAGCAGTACTGGCCGAGATCCATGGAGGGAAGAAAGGCACCTGCTGGGAACTCTCTCTGCCAGCTGTCGGGGCTTGAGGGCAGCCAGGAGCAGTGCTATCTGAGCGAGGCTCCTGGAGGTCTGGATGCCTGTGCCCATGCAGGGGTGCCCTCCTATCACAGTTATGCATGCAACAATAGGGGAAGGGCAGGGCCGGGAAAAGGCCAGGAAAGGGGAAATCATATTTCCCTGGGACTAGTAACACCAGGTTCAGTACCCAGTACTCAAACCCAGTACTCGTGCCTACTGATACATAAGACATGCATATGAGTGTCCTCACCTGAAACTTCCACTGAGACAGCTGCAGTGATGACCCTCAGAGTCACAAAAACCCAGAGTAAAGTGGTCATAGTTGACCTGGAAGAGGGGAGGTAGAGGCATTATTTAGACAGTGAAGGCAAGGTGAGGTCAAACAGGGTCATGTGACATGTGATGCAAAGTGATAATTCCACACCCAGGGACCTGGAATCACTGCTAGAGAAGGAGGCTGCACGTGGTTTGTGAGATATTTTCTTCAAGAATCCTCCCCTCACAAAACCTTCACAGGTTTCTGAGTTTAATTCCAGGCATTGGGCTAATAAACCTGACTTCCCATCTTCAGCCAGTGAAGGCTCATCTGAATGAGTTCCTGTGATGGTTAATTTTGTGAGTCAACTTGACTGGGCCAGGGGTGCCCAGACACTCGGGGTACGAGGCGAATGCATGAGGCACATCATCCTCACACTGGAGAAAGTTTGGAAAATCCCAAAGTTCTGAGAAGTAGCCCTTTGTGTCTCCTTAGGAATTTTTCTACCTAGATGCTGCCTTTTTAAGAAAAGGCAGCAGGCTGAGGCACCATGAGGGGCTCTCGTTCAAGCCCCTTGTGACCAAGTACGGCTAGGAAATAGTTCCCCCGAGGGCAGGGGTAAGGTGTCTTCTCCATGCCGGGGAGGGGTCTAGACTTTCGGGCTCCTCTCTTCCCAGAGCCTCAGGGATTCGTGTTCAGACACAAGGCCCGCCTGTTCTTCCCTCAGAACACCCTTCATTGGGAGGCTGTGTGTATGTTTTTGGAGCTGCGTTTCTTCCCTCGCTCTCTGAACAAGCTGGACATTGTCCGGGTTGCAGGACTGCTCTGTGGGGCTTGGACGCTCTGTTTCTCTCCCTGGCCTAGACCAGGAAACGGGACGGAATGAAAAGAGGTGGGGTGGGGGGTGGGGGAGAGGATAGGGGTGGAGTGGGCAGAGAAACTAATTTTATTTCTTTTTTTTTTTTTTAAAGACAAACTTTGGGATAGAAATATCGCAATAAATATGCTCTTGTGTTTGTGCGTGTTTTCTCAGCTGTAAAGAAAATAGAGAGAAATTCCATTCTGTCTGGCTTCCAAGTGTCTCCAGGACTCACTGAGCCTTTTATGTGAGAAGACTGACTTTGCCAGCCCCTAGTCCCAGCATGGCCCTGTCAACAGGGAGGCCTTTCTCCATGGGAAGCAGAATTAGGTGCTGGCAGGGGGAATGCATAGGTGAGGCAGAGGAAGGGGATGGGGAGCCTGAAATGAAGTGGAGAGGGGAGCTTGGGGAGCAGGAAGGGGATGCCGGGTGAAGGCCGGGTGAGAGCCATGTGGGTTGAGTTCATCATCACGAAACTGACTTTCTTGGAAGAATTATATGGAGATTTGGTAGGGGAAAGTGAGGTGCTTTTAGCCTAAGCTGAGGCTGTGTGTCAGTGTGAGCATGCATGCATGTGTCCATAGATGGAGACACGGAAACCCTTTACCTCCTCATCAGTCCGACTCTACCCACAGTTGTCTACATGGCCAAAGTCTTGGCCTGGATTCTGTCAAATTATGGGGTTGAACAGGCAGCTCATCCACTCGCCCTAAATTCCCCTTCCAGCAACATGCCCAGTGGGGATCCCTCCTCGACGTGGGTGAACCCCTACTGCTTAATAATCCGGGACCTGCCCCATGACTGTTTCAAAGACTGAGATAATTGTGACAGCCATCATCCCTCCTCCAGGCCCGACACTGTTTCTTTGGCTCTGCACCCAGCACAGAGTCTGGCACTCAGCAAGCACCCGCCAGTGCAACCTTCCTCCCACCTCCCTGGTTGGCAGGCCTGAGTGAGCCTCTTAGAACTGGGAGATTGGAAGAGAGTTTAGTGGTTGTAGAGAGGCTTCCTGTCCCAGGATAAGGGTTGATCTAGATGACTTTCCATAAAGAATAAAACTGTGTTAGTTTCAAAAACATTTCCATACTACCAAACATTTGAAAAATAAGGCATTGGGGAAAAATGACCATCATCCACAATCCTACTTCAATCATTGTCAGTGTTTTGACAGTTTGCCTTCTAGTTTTTTTTTTTTTTTTTTTTTGAGACAGAGTCTAGCTCTGTTGCCCAGGCTGCAGTGCAGTGGCACAATCTCAGCTCACTGCAACCTCTGCCTCCTGGGTTCAAGCAATTCTCCTGCCTCAGCCACCGAGTAGCTGGGACTGCAGGTGTGTGCCATCATCCCTCGTTAATTTTTGTATTTTTTGGTAGAGACGGGGTTTCACCATGTTGGGCAGGCTGATCTCGAACTCCTGTCCTCAAGTGATCCACTCACTTTGGCCCGCCGTAGTGCTGGGATTACAGGCATGAGCCACTGCACCTGGCCATTGTAGTCTTTTTTTAGTCTTTTTTTTTTTTTAAGCATCTGCTTGTGGTTCTTTGTAATTGTAATTTTTTTTTTTTTTTTTTTGGCATGCTCTTTGTCTTTCCCACGTTAACACAAGGGACCATACAAGTTTTTTTCCATTCCTTCACAACTGATGATCATGGTGCTTTACAAAATCGTGATCTCCCTGCCGTGAATCCTGTCTATGAGGCTTAGGCAGGTGGTCTTGAGCCTCTAATCGAATGGCAGGTGCTCACTCCTTCACAAGGTAGCCCATCCCACGGCTGAGCAGCTCCAACCAAGTATGCTCAAGAACTTTCAAGATTGAGTCAAAATGGCCCACCCACCTTACACTTTCCACCCAAGAGTTCCACCGTCAGGAGCCACACAAAACACGTCCCTCCTGTTTCACGGGACTCACAGTGAATTTTCAGAGGTCCAATCTACTTCCTGCCTGCTGCTCTCCCATGGAGACATTCTTGGTTTCTCCAACCAACCCTTCCTCCTGTGGTGGCCATCTGGACCTCTCTTTAACCCCTGGAGACACAGAAGTCCAAGCTGTGATAGACCTTAGTGAACATTAAGTCTAACTTCATTTTACAAGTGAAGAAACTGAGGTCCAAGGAGGAGGCTGAGTTGCTTAAGGCCATACAGCAGGTTGGAAGTGGAGCTAAAACCAGAACCCAGTGCCAGGGGGCCTGGCCCTCATAATTCCCAGCATTGGTGAGCTTCACAAGGTAGCTGTTGTGTCTGTCTTGTTCCCCCATTTCCCTGGCACCCGGTGTAGTGTGTGGCACAGAGAGAGGGCAATCGGAAAATGTTTGTTGAATGAATGAATAAACAAATAGCAGTCCTTATATCTTAGAAGTAATCTCCTTCAATCACAAGCTTTGGGGGAGGAGGGCTGAGGATGGGATTGGGGCTTGCATATGATGAGCACCCACGTGGTGCTGAGCTGAATAAGGTAGGCCACTCCCACTTTACATTCAGTAAGTCTCAGCTAGAGACACTGCTTGCTTGTGATGTGCATGGCTCTATTAATTGATAACACTTCAGTGTAGCATGTGACTTTGGGAAGTCACAGGCCATGTGCAGCCCAGAGGAGGAACAATCAGGGTCGCCCCTTCCCAGGGCTCCAAGGAGAATGAGCTTTGTGCTACAGCTAACTGGCACCAGCCGGCCAGAGCCCATTTCATGTATCTCTTTCTAATTTTGTGTTTGGCGACATTGTGCTGGTGGTTTGAAACTGGTCATGATGGGAGTATTTACACCATGGATATCAGCACACACTATCAATGAGGTGAGACCTCTTTTCCTTTTTTGTTCTTTTCCTTTTTGAGAGTGGATTTACTATCACACTACTGGAAGTAACTATGGACACGGGCTGCATAACAACATTTCAGTCAACAACAAACTGCACCTATGACGATGGCCCTGTAAGATTCTAAAGGGGCTGACAAACGCCAATCACGTGGTTACGTCATGGCCGTCATAACGTCATAGTGCAATTACTTCATTTACCTTGACAGATTTAGTGTAGCCTAAGTGTACAGTGTTTATAAAGCCTACACCAGGGTACAATAGTGTCCCAGGGCTTCACGTTCACTCACCACTCACTCACTGACCCATCCAGAGCAACCTCCAGTCCTGCAAGCTCTGTTCATGGTACGTGCCCTCTAGGTGTACCACTGTTTCTCTTTCACACAGCCAGGAAGCTGATTCCAGTCCCAGCTCTGTCCTAACTCACCAGCAAACTCATGGAAGCCTCAGCTTACAGCTTTCCCATCTGTAAATTGGAATCATCATGCAAACATCACCTCCAGGGAAACCGTGAAGGTAATTTTTGTGGATGCTAATACTCTTTTAAAAGATACGTTTTCTATGTGTAGATAGGTTTAGATACATAAATGCTTACCTTTGTGTATCTATACCTATGTACACATAGAAAAAGTACAGTAAAAATAGAATATTCTGTACAGTAACATTCTGTAGGGGTGTGTCGCCTGGGAGCACTAGGCTGTACCAGATGGCCTGGGTGTGTAGCAGGCTATACCATCCAGGTTTGTGTAAGTACACTCTAATGGAGGGGTCTCCACTGCGCATGCTGCTGGATGACAGAATTGTCTAAGAATGCATTTCTCAGAATGTATCCCTGTTAAATGTTGCATGACTATATGAGTAAATAAAGAATCGAGCTGGGGAAAGCTAATGAGCACTTTTCTTTCCTTTGAATGAAGCCTCATTCTCCATTCATTGTGCTGTCCTCCATGTGTCCCTGGGGACATTGAGGCTGGCCCTAAAACCAAGGCCAGTTTGTCAGCCCCAGGGTATGGGTGGGCCATGTTCATCTCCATGTCACCTTCCCTGGCCCAGCCTGAATCCACATCAGTGTAGACTCAGCCAACCTTTGCTGGTGCGGCGAATGCCTGCCTCCCCCTCCCAGACCCCGAAGGCCTCTTGTGTCCTCCCTGAAGCCTCACCTGGCCTTGGCCCTTGGTTCTATTCCCCCAGCTATGACTGTTTCTACACGCCCTTTAGCACCTAATTTTTCTTCTGTTGTTTTATGTGTGCTAACTTTGTCTTACCATGCAGACTGTGACCTCCTTGAGGTTGAAACTCAAGTCTTAAATTTAAAAAAGAAATCCCTCCATGCTAACTCACACAGCACCAGGAACAACTCAGACTTGGCATTTGACACCTCCTTGTTAGATGAGCACGTAGACGCTGGGGTTTGGTAGACGGATGGACCAGTAAGATTTGCCTGCGACCAAGGTGCTCTGTGTTTAAGTCCTAGAAGATGGATTTGAGAGGACCAAGGTCCCCCATTCCCGCAGTCACCAGCCAGCAGCGCATCACTTCTTCGCGGCCTAATCTCCCAACAGCACCTCTTCTCTTGTCACTCACTCGCTCTTGGACAAGATCATCCTGGTAGCTGTGCATAAACGCAATAGCATATGCGCTTGAGGCTGGGATTTCAAACCCAGCATAGGGAAAAGGCCAGGGACTCTATACCAAGAGCACATCTGGCCAGAGTCACCCCAGCTGCAGCTGATAACTTCCCACATATTCCAAACAGATATGATGGGATGGTGCAGAAACGGGAAGCCAGGAAGCCAATTCCAGTCCCAGCTCTGTCCTAACTCACCAGGAAACTCATGTAAGGCCTCAGTTTGCAGTTTTCCCATCTGTAAATTGGGATCATCATGCAAGGGAAAGGGCAGGGCCAGACCCTAGCCCCAGATTCAAACAGGGCACTGCCAGGGGATAAGGTGCAAGCCACATCAGCACTGAGGTAACAAATACAACCAGCAGGTATGACACCCTTCACAGTGCCATTTCTGTTTCTTATTTTCTTATTTGCTTTTCTCCCAACTCCACCACCTGAGGTGATCTCCAGGGAAATTGTGAAGGTAATTTTTGCGGATGCGGATACTCTTGGTATTTCCTCCTCTTTCTCTTCTCCCATCTTCCTCAACACCAGGTCTTTTTCCCCATCTTTGATTTCTTTTTTCCAAACTTGTTACTTGCTCTGTCATCAATGAAGCATCTTAAATCAAATTCCACAAGTGTCTTCTTGCTTCTTGGGAGAGTGGGTCCTGTGAAAAGGCAGGTAGCAGCGGGGTGGGTGGTGCTGGAGACGAAAACTTCAAGGCCATACTTCTGTCTACAATTGGCCTTGAACAGCTCTGTGCTAACACAGAGGGGCCCAGTGAGGCGAAAAAGAAAGGTTATTCCTTCAAGTTGCTTCTAGCCTACTGAGTGCAGACAAACCTGTACCCAGAAATAGCAGACACGAGTGAGAGGGCTCTGGGTCCTAGCTTTGACCCTGACTAAAACGGTTGCCTGACCCCGAGCGTCGGATTTTCCATCTCTGAAATGGGGGCGGTTGGGAGGATTAGCTCTGGAGTTCTCTGAGATTCTAAATCCCAGCTCCACGCAGTGCAGAGGAGAGGTCTGGGGACAGAAGAGGCTGCATCTCCACGCTCTCAGCCTCCCTCGCGGCCAGGGACCCGCTCATTGCTCGCTGTTCTGCCGCAACGTCCAGGGCAATGCTCAGGGGTTTCGCTTGCCTGACGAGCACATTCTCTGGGCAGGGCCAGCCTATTCAGAAAGATGCCCCCATGCCCTCAATGTGCTGGGGAGGAAAAGGCAGAAAGGAGAGCTTCGAGGTTGGGAGGGTGGTGACCACGTCTCACAAAAGTGAGGGGAGCCTCTCTGGGGAGCGAAAGAAGGCTCAGGTGGTGGAGTTGGGAGAAAAGAAAATAAGAAACAGAAATGGCACTGTGAAGGGTGTCACACCTGCTGGTTGTATTTGTTACCTCAGTGCCGATGTGGCTTGCACCTTATCCCCTGGCAGTGCCCTGTTTGAATCTGGGGCTAGGGTCTGGCCCTGCCCTTTCCCTGCTTCTTTTGCTCACACAGCTCCATTCCTCCAAAAACACTCTCTCTTTAGCTCCATGTCTGACCTAATCCCACCTTCCTTGAGGCCCTGTGCAAATGCCACCACCTGGAAACGCCCCCCAGCCTGAAACTCTCTCCTGTCTGCCCACGTTCTTTGCCATTTCTTGTTGTTATGACCAATTTATTAGCAGACTCATCCTGGCTTGTGGCTTCTTTTCCGCTGTTGTTTTAACTACTAGGCTAACCACTTAAGGGATGCGTGCGTGGGTGGGTGCGATGGCCAGGGCGGAAGCAAGGCTGGTGCAGCAGAAAGATTGTGATTGGGAGTCAGACAGATGTGGCCGAATCAAAGCTCTGACACTTTCCTGTGAGCATCTGACCTTTGGCCCAATTATTTAACTTCTCATAGGCTCAATTTTCTTACCTCTAAAGTGTGGGTAAGATAGGATCTGTCACATAGCACAGGACGCCGTGGGACTTAAATGAGATGCTGTGTCCGTCTCCTTTGTCAAGGCTCGTCTGGCTGGTTCCTCCCCTCACCGAGGAGGGAGAACACCTGCATCGTGTATGCCCCTCACTGCCTTTCATCTACTATGGATACACTAAGCACCTACTGTGGACACTGAGGCCAGTTTCAGCACATAGTAACCACCCAACTAATGGGTGCTAGCCTGATAAGAAGTGCCACCCACATGCGGTTTTCATCTATATCTAATTTAAATGATGGTCCAAGTGAATGAAGCACGGAGGTCAGTCTCTGCACAAAATAGCCACCCAACTAACGGGTGCTAACCTGATAAGAAGAGCCACTCAGATACAATTTGCATCTGTATCTAATTTAAATGATGCCGTAAGTGAATGGTCATCTGATCTGCAATGATAGCAAATAATGGGACCCCCCCCATCCCACCAACTATGTTAGCCTAGGGATTATCCCTCCATTCACCCCAGGCCTAGGTATAGGATGTGAGTTCAAATAAAACTGTGGACTCTCAAGTAAGAACCTAAGCGGCCCCTGCCATCTCCACGGCTTGCCACAGAGCTCTCAGAGCTTCTCTGTGGTCAGGGAGGGCAGCCACCCATGGGCATTTTATAGCCAGAATCCACTTATGCCATGGTTCCAGGAACAATCTAGGGGCCATCTTTAGGAAGGGTGTGCTGGATGTCAGGAACTGCTCTCTGAGCTGTACATACGCCGTTTCTTATCCTTAGAACAATCTTCATAGGCAGTAAGACAATGGCTCAGAGAGGTTAGGTAACCTGCCCAAAGTCACACAGATAGTAAGTGGCTGAGTTTGGTTTGGAGTGAGGCCCCATGGCTACAATGCTATGGTTTTCTCAGCACTTGCAGTCCCCCTACATTCACTAGCTTTACTCATTCATTCCATTATTCAGTCAAAAAGCACATTTCAAGGGAGAGATGACATACGAGGCAACAAACATAAATCAAGGGGGACAAACATAAATCATGGTGAATGTGCTCATGGAATTTCAGATCTGGAAGGTTTTAGGGGTTGGGACGGGGTAAAATGCATCCCTAATGAGTTCATGAGAAAGGAAAACCCAAATCTCTTTCCAGTTCTGCCCAGGGCAGCAGAGTGCCTGGTATATGGGCAGGATTGGTGGTATCTTGCCAATGAGTAACACAGGGTCCAGTTGGGAGGAGAGGGCTCCCAAGCAAGAGTCCTGAGTCACTCTTGGACCTTCCATCTGCAGGGCAGGGCTCTGCTGGGGCTGAGTCCTGGCTTTCCCTGTGCCTCCAGGGGTACCCTGCAAAGCTAGCTCCCACAGCCCAGTATAGTGGCTTTTCCATAGTGACCTCCAGGCAAATTTCCCAGGGGATCCAAAAAAATGGCCACTATACAAATGCCCTGCTGCATGGCAAGGCTGCAAACAGTCCTATTAGCTTCCTCCAGGGGTTTTCAGGGTGTTTTTTTTCAAGCGCACTCATCAAGTCATTTCTGATTAAATGGGCTATGTTTCAGCCAGCACCTACAAAAGCATGAACATCATCTGCTCAAGAATATCTGGATACCTACCAGTCAACCCAGTGAGCTGAGTCTCTAGCCTTTTCGAATGTCCCACCCTACCATGGAGGCCCCGTGACTCTGGCAGGTGGATTCGCTGGCCAACTCCTGCTCCTTCCTGTGTTCTGATCACAGAGGTGCAGGGAAAGGGGTGTTTTGAAGCCTCTTCGAAACTTCAGCTTCAGAATCACCCCAAGGAGCTGTTTCTGCCAATGCCAGTCCGAGGTCAACCTCATTGTCCTGACCAGAAGCCAGGCGAACTCTGGTCAAACAATAAAAACAGAGCTGGCCTTGGTTTGCTGAAGGCCTGTGTGAGCTTTTAGGTGAAGGTTCTGCCTGCTTATGGGGGTGGGGGTGGGCACAGTGGGAAGCGGAAGGAGCAGCCTGGGGTTTAGGACATGTAGCACAGAAATACTTGAAACGATGCCATCAGTTTCTCACCTTTCTCACCTCTCTGCCTTGATTCCCTTCACTCACTGATAGATGTCCCTGCTAGTAATACCTCTTTGACTTGGATCTGTTGTGACAAGAGAAATGCTGTTCTTCATCCTCTCTCTGGGGTCCCCTTTGGACCCAGACTCTAGCAGTTTCTTGAATAGCCTCTTTTCAAGCCTCTTGGAAGATAACATGGTATACCAGAAGGTGGGTATCTTAAGAAAACAACTTGAATTTGCACCTTTTTTGTTTGTTTGAGATGGAGTTTTACTCTTGTTGTCCAGGCTAGAGTGTAATGGCTTGGTCTTGGCTTATTGCAACCTCCACCTCCTGGGCTCAAGCGATTGTCCTGTGTCAGCCTCCCGAGTAGCTGGGATTACAGGTGCCTGCCACCATGCCTGACTAATTTATATATATATATATATATATATATATATATTTTTTTTTTTTTTTTTTTTTGAGATGGAATCTTGCTCTGTTGCCTATGCTGGAGTCCAGTGGCATGGTCTTTGCTCACTGCAATCTCCACCTCCCAGGTTCAAGCAATTCTCCCGCCTCAGTCTCCTGAGCAGCTGGGATTACAGACATGTGCAACCACATCCAGCTAATTTTTTGTGCTTTTAGTAGAGATGGGGTTTCACCGTGTTGGCCAGGCTGGTATTGAACTCCTGACCTCATGATCCGCCCTCCTTGGCCTCCCAAAATGCTGGCATTACAGGCATGAGCCACCGCGCCCGGCTGAATTCCCACCTTTGACTCATAATGTGCTATCTGGGTAATTTGGGCAAGTTTCTTGGTATCTCTGGCCAGAATTTTCATGGGTGAGGCTTCTGGAAATTACTGATTTCTAGTTAGGAGAAGGGATACAGAATAATGACTTGCTGTGGCCACTTGCTTGGAACTTCCTCTTATTCCCCCCAAATCACCCACCAGAAGCCCTTGTGTTCCCTGGGTAGTCTAATGCTGTTGGAGTGGGTGGGAGCAGAAGGGAGCTTGGCCTCTGGACTTCACGGCAGAAGAGGATGAATGTTCTTGGAGAAAAATCCAGCCCCTTCGCAGGGCCTGTGAGGCCCCACATGACCTGCTCCCACTCCTGCCCAGACCACATCTCATACCTCAATTCCTCGAACCCTCAACCACGCCATATTCTAGCTGTGCCTTGACCAGAAGAGCTGATTTTGTCCTAAGGGGTTTGTACTTGCTCTTCCGTCTTCCAGCACACACTTTTAGATCTTTCTCTTGCAGGCTACTGTCCTTCCAGCCTGTTTAAATGTTCCTTCCCTGACCACCCTGCTCCTCTATCCCTCCTATCATGTTACCCTGTTGTAGGATATTTATAGCAGCATTTTTTTTTTTTTTTTTAAAAACAGAGCCTTGCTCTGTCGGCCAGGCTGGAATGCAGTGGTGCAATCTTGGCTCACTGCAACCTCCGTCTCCTGGGTTCAAGCAATTCTCCTGCCTCAGCCTCCCGAGTAGCTGGGATTACTGGCATGTGCCACGGTGCCTGGCTAATTTTTGCATTTTTAGTAGAGATGGGGTTTCACCATGCTGGCCAAGCTGATCTCGAACTCCTGACCTCAGGTAATCCACCCGCCTCGGCCTCCCAAAGTGCTAGGATTACAGGTATGAGCCACCGCGCCTGGCCTATAGCATTATTAGTAATTGAAATTATTGTCCTTTTCTGTTTGTTTTTTTTGTTTTCTGTTTCAGCTACTTGAATATACACCCCGTGAGGGCAGGGACTTTTATCTGTTTTTCTCACTGCTATATTCCCAGTGCCTAGAACAGTGCTTGGCACATAGTAGGTGTTCAACAAGTGTTCGTGGAATGAATGAGTGCCTCTTAATCAATAGGTAATGTCCCTGTTTATTAGGTTTGGAAGTAGGAGTGTTCATCTTAAGACAGATCATAGCTGTTGAGTGTCACCTGATCTCACAGCCTCCCTGTCTCAGGGAAGGAGGAAGGATAGCTCTGAGAAGAGCTATCAAGGGTAGCTGGGAACACACACACGGTCCATGGAAATATCCATTCTCACTCCTTCTCCGCTAAAAGAGGTGCAAGAGTAGAGAAGGATAGGCCTAAGGCCACCAAACAGGGAGTAGTGGGTGACCCCAGAGAGCATCCAGGGACAAAATCGAACTGAGAGCTGAGCTGTGTGCTGAATGAAGGCTGCATGTCCATGGAGCTGGGAGTGATGCCGAGTCCCAGTGCCGGGAAGGAAGGCCAGTGGTGCTTCCTGAGGATGGGGTGGCTGGAGTCGTGGACGGCCCCCAAGCATGTGCCTGGAGAAGGGTGGCACGCGAAGGATGAATTTGGCTGAACACCATCAGCCTTTTCCCACGATTCCCACCCCTCCCACTCTTGATAGCAAATTCCCAGGAAAACCAGTTTAAAGTGGAGACGCACTGGGCATGATTAAAAGCTTCTGCTTCACTCACCCAGGGACACTTGGCCTTGCCCTATTCTCTCTGTGGAAAGGAAAAAGAAGCCCAAAAAAACCAAAACTGGTACCAGGGACCAGCCCCTTCCTGTTCTCAGTCTTCCGCTCCAGCCCAAGCCCTTGGAAGTTTTCTCTGCATTAATTTCAGACTTTGTGTAAATATCAGACCTGAGTTTTTGGAAAGGAATATACTTCAGCCCAAAGTTTCCATCAGGCACAAGCACCTTTCCTGGGCAGGGATCTTGGGCCAAGAGCTAAATTCCCTTTACTCGGCTCTGACTGCCAACCCGGCAGGACAGAGAGATCTTTCCTCTGTGAGAAGGGGCTGGGGGACCCAGCATGATGCTTCAGTAGCCTCCCTGCACGGAAATTGCGCCCAGGTTTAAAAAGTGACCTCCAGTAAGTGTTTCTGGAAGCTGAGGGTCCTAGTGGAAATGCCTGCTTGCCAGAAAGAGCCGTCAGATGTGTGGGCTACAGCTGAATTTCTGGACAAATCAAGGGCCGGGTGGCTGCGATGTGGCTGAAAGGAAACAAATGGTGACCAGTCCAATCCTTTCAGTTTTGGGGGAAGACACTCAGGTTCTTGGAATTTAGTCCTGGGATCAAAGGGAAGAAAGGAGCTGGGTTATCTGTAGTCCAACCTCATTATTTTGACCCTAATTGCATCCCCTGATTCCAGAGTCTGGGAAGGACCTCACAGAAAACACATAGTTAGCTTCTTGGATCGTGGTTCTCTTTGAGTGCTGATGGAAGCTATGGACACAGTTCTTAGCAAATATTGCCCACACTCATGGGATTTTGTGTACGATTTCAGGGCATTCACAGAACAGTCCTTCTGTGCAGCAAATAACTAATTTTGCCCAAAGAAAGATTTGGCCCTTGACCCTGGCTTCCAGGAGTAACCTCTAAGCCCTTGAAATGTCCTGTCTAATACAACTCTGTTTATGTGGGCGCCTTGGGCCATGCTGGATGGTCTATGCTTAACAGTGTGATGTATGGTGGGGACCTTGGGCCATGAGGTATCAACCAGACCTCTGGAGGGGCTGGAGACTAAGGTCAGCCATGTCTATATGACCATGTCCCAGTCAAACCCCTGAACACCAAGGCTCAGGTGAGCTTCCCTGGTTAGCAAGACTCTGTGCATGTTGCACATATGATTTCTGGGAGAAGACAATGCTCCTCCTCTAGGAGGACAGACACCTCTAGGAGAGGACAACTGGAAGCTCATGTCTGGTCTCTCCCCCAACCTTTGTGCCTCTTCCCTTTGCTAATTTTCATCTCTACTCTTTTGCTGTAATAAACCGTAACTGTGAGTATAACAGTTTTGCTGAGTTCTCCGAGCCCTTCGAGCAAATTACTGAACCAGAGGGTGGTCTTGGTCACTCCCCACCTGATTCATCAGGTCAGCACATCCTGCTCAGGATGGTTCAGTGTCGGCTGAGTGGACAGTGAACAAGACCTCTTCATCCCATGGGCATCCTTCAGTGACACTGCTTTCCCTCCTTGGCAGAGCCTTCTTTCTGGCCCTCACGTGGCAAGAATAATTGCCTTTCATCCAGGAAAGCTCCAAGCACTTCTTGGCTTTCCTCCTCCTTCCTTTCATCTGTCAAACACCCGCCATATGGAAGACTCTGTAGCAGGTGCTGACAGGGAACTACAGATGGACCAGCTGTGAATCTACCCCCAGGAGCTCACTGTGTGAGGCAGGGCTGCAATGTGTGAATAAATCCTATAATATTGGGAGGCCAAAACAGGAGGATTGAGAGTCCAGGAGGATTTGAGACCAGCCTGGACAACCAAAGGAGACCACCCCCCGGCAACTTAGGTAAACCATCCTCCCATCCCTCCAACCCAGCCCCTATCTCTACAACATTAGCCAGCCATGGTGGTATGCACCTGTGGTTCCAGCTGCTTGGGAGGCTGAGGTAGGAGGATCACTTGAGCCTGGAAGGTAAAGGCTGCAGTGAACTCTGGTTGCACCACTGATACAGTTTGGCTGTGTCCCTGCCCAAATCTCATTTTGAATTGTGGTGCCCATAACTCCCATATATTGCGGGAGGGACCCCAGCTGAAGGTAATTGAATCATGGGGGTGATTACCCTCATGTTGTTCTCTTACTAGTGAATGAGTTCTCACGAGGTCTGATAGTTTTATATAGGAGTTTTCCCCCTTTTGCTCGGCATTTCTCCTTCCTGCCATCATGTGAAGAAGGATGTGTCTGCTTTCCCTTCCATCATGATTGTACATTTCCTGAGGCCTCCCAGCCGTGCTGAACTGTGAGTCAGTTAAACGTCTTTCCTTTATAAATTACCCAGTCTTGGGTATGTCTTTATTAGCAGCATGAGAATGGACTAATACAACCAGAGCACCCCAGCCTGGCAACAGAGAAAGAACTTGTCTGAAAAAAAATTTTTACAATACTAGGAGAGCCCCTCTCAATGAGAGGCAGAGACAGAGAGGGCTCTGGGAGTTGAGAGAAGGCAGAATCTGCATCATCCTATTTGGGAGATCTGGGAGAGCTTCAAAGAAGAGGTAGGATTTGAGTTGATCCTTGACGGACAGGTACGATATGTACACGGAGAGATGGGGAAAGGGCCTTCTAGGAGACAGAGACTGCACACACAAGGCAGAGAGAAAGGAGCGGGTCCCAGTGGCGGAGCATCAAATAAAGTTAGAGACAAACGGGCCAGATTCTGAAGAGGCCTCTATGATTGGGCTACAGAATTTGGCTTTATGCTTTAGGTGATGGAGAGTCTCAGGGTGTCAAGGAATGACTCAGGTATGTATCACTCACGATCTTTGGTAGTGGGCCCCTCCTCCACAAAGTCCCCCATCATGATTCCATTATGATCCAGTTTGCCCTCCTCGATCACAGCAGGAGCACATGCTGCCTGTAGCACCTGTCTGTCTCTGCAAGGAGACTGCCAGGAGGAGCATGCACTGGGTCTTATTCATCCTTGGGTCTGTCCCTCACCTGTGTGCACCTATCACAACTACTTCCTCTAAAAATTGCATGTATCCAGGCTTGAGTCCATGCCAGGCACGGTGCCCAGCAGCATTTTGAACATAATAGTCCTAAGAGAGGCACGCTGTGATTAGTCCTATTTTAGAACCAAGGGGACAGAGGCTCAGAGGGGGTGAATAACTTATCTCATATCCCTCAGCTGGAGAGTGGTAGAGCCAGAATTCAAACCCAGATTGGTCTGACTCCAAAAGCTGGGCTCTTAACCAGTTCCCTGCTTTCCATGTGTGTGCCAAGAATGTTGCTAGGGGCTGAAGATGGTACCCTTGGAGGTTTGTTCTAGTCATCAAAGGGCCTTTGACAACTGTGCCCCCAGATTAATTTTCTTTCTTTCTTTCTTTCTTTTTTTTAAAGAGACGGGGTCTCGAACTCCTGGCCTCAAGTGATTCACCCACCTTGGCATCCGAAAGTGCTGGAATTACAGGCGTGAGCCACCTCTACTGGCCTTTTTTTTTTTTTTTTTTTTTTTTTTTAGAGACAGAGTTTTGCTCTGTTACCCAGGCTGGAGGGCAGTGGTGAGATCATAGCTCACTGCAGCCTCCAATTCCTGGGTTCCAGTGATCCTCCTGCCTCAGCATCCTCAACAGCTGGAACTACAGCTTTGAGCCACCACATCCAGTTAATTTTTTTTTTTTTTTTGGTAGAGATGAGAGTCTCATTATGTTACCCAAGCTGCTCTCAAACTCCTGCCTTCAAGCAATTCCCCACCTCAGCCTTCCAAAGTGTTGGGATTACAGGCAAGTCAATGAACCCAGCCAACCCCAGATTTATTGAAATCATAGATTCAATTCACAGGCATTTGTTGAGTGTCTGCTACAGAAGGGTTCTCCACGTGAAGTGAGTTCAGCATCAAATTTGACTCAAAGGACCAAGGTACCTCAGGGCTGCAGAATAAGGCCTCCAACCTCAGAAGAGGAGGGATTTGCTCTCTGAGCCCCTCACAGACCTCCCCCTAAAAGCCTACCTGTCCCAGAGCAGTCACGGAAGAGCTGCAAGACCTTGACATGAGGTTGCCCCCGACCCTTGGTTTTCTTCCTTTCCAGCTGTCTCCGGCATGTCCCCAGTTCTCTGCCAGTCTGTCCTGGCTGTGTGACTGTCCCCTGCAAGGCTGTTAGGATTATAGTGCTTGATAACCTACCAACAGGATGCCTGAGCTGCTGCCTTCTCAAAAGTGCCTTCTAGGGACTCATGCTATCTGCTGCCTCTCACATCCTTCCAGTCAGAGCCTCTCCAATGCCGTTATCCTCACTAAGAAGCTACCTTCCCTTACTTTAAAAAAATTGATGATGTTTTCTCCTAAATTGTGGTAAAATACACACAACATAAAATTTACCATCTTAATCTTCTAAAAATGTCAGTTTAGTGGCATTACGTATTCACATTTTTATGCAATCATTATCACCATTCATCTCCAGAATTCTTTTCAGCGTTCAAAACTGAAACTCTTACACATGAAACAGTAATTCCCCATTTCTCCCTCCTCCTAGTCTCTGGCAACCACCATTTTACTTTCTGCCTCTATGAATCTGAATCTGACTACTGTCTTTTCTTTTGAGGAAATAAATAGCCTTATCCAATACAGTCTCTAGATATCTTTTTTTTTTTTTTTTTTGAGATGGACTCTTATACTGCATCACCAAGGCTGGAGTGCAGTGGCACGATCTCAGCTCACTGCAACCTCTGCCTCCTAGATTCAAGCAATTCTCCTGTCTCAGCCTCCCAAGTAGCTGGGACTACAGGCATACGCCATCATGCCCAGCTAATTTTTGCATTTTTTAAATAGAGACAGGGTTTCACCATATTGGCCAGGCTGGTCTCGAACTCCTAACCTTGTGATCCTCCTGCCTTGGCCTCCCAAAGTGCTGGGATTACAGGCGTAAGCCACCACACCCAGCCGGTATCTAGATAACTTTAGATGCTATTCCAACTGGACAAGTTCCATGTTTTATTCTTGAGTGCCTTCTATATCCAAGAAAGCCTTCACATTCACAGGGTCCTCCCAGGTACACATCACCTTCAGCAGTCTAGGAGGCCATCATATACTCTACAGAGGAGTTATCTCTTCATGGGTTTGGAGCCTAAAGCTCCACGTAAGACAGAATCCTGGTGCAATTAAAATTCCCCTTGAAAATCTTGGAGGAAGGCACCATATTGGAGACCCTCATGCTAGCTTCCAATGAGTCCCACACAACCATCTGCCTTCCATTGCCGAGTCAGACTATTGTGTATTGCAGTGACAAATGAATCAACTGGCTGCTATGAGGGCCATATTATATGAGAAATATGTATCATCAAACACCAGACACATGCTGGTGCCTCAAGATGCTCACACCATAAGCGAGCAAGGGAACTAGGGCCAATTCTGGGAATGGCAAATTTGGATCTCTTGTCTCTGGTTCACTGAGGACACATAACCACCAGGAGGATAACCTGCAGAATTTCTCACTAAAGTGTTCTCTCTCCCAGTGGCACACCACTGTATTGCAGTGGAACCTCAAATCTATGGGAGCAACTGTGCAGATTGTCCCTGATGAAGGAATGCACCCATAGTTGTGCCATCAGATGCAGTGCTGGGGCTAAGAAGGGCTCTCTGCCTCCTACTGACAAGTACCTAGCATTGCAGACATGCCTCTCTCCTACCTAGACTGTGGGCTCCCTGCGAGCAGAGAAAACTTCTATCCCACCTTTTCTATCCCCGTCTGTGTCTCGGAGAGAGCCTGGCACACAGAATAGTCAAGTAAGGAAAACTGTTTACTGACTTGGAAACATGTCCGTGCTGTATCATTAAGCACAAAAAGCAAGCTGCAAAATAACACATACAATAAAATTCCATTCTGTTTTTCTGTATATCCATTCATGGGAAAAAGACAGGAAAGATAGACAGAAATTTAACTCTGGTTGTCTTTGGGTAATAAGTCTACAGTAAATTTTTCTTTTTTTTTCATTTTCCTTTCTTTCTCTCTCTTTTTTTTTTTTTCCAGACAGAGTCTCACTTTGCTGCCCAGGCTGGAATACAGTGGTGTGATCTGGGCTCACTGCGACTTCTGCCTCCCAGGCTCAAGCAATCCTCCCATCTCAGCCTCCCTATCTGGGACTATAGGCATGCGCTATTAGGTCTGCCTAATTTTTGTGTTTTTTTTGTAGAGACAAGGCTTCACCATGTTGCTCAGGCTGATCTCAAACTGCTGAGCTCAGGTGATCTGCCTGCCTTGGCTTCCCAAAGTTCTGGGATTACAGGCATGAGCCACTGTGCCTGGCCGATTTTTTTTTTTTTTCTATCTTGAATATATCTATTTCCTAAATTTTCTATGATGTCCTTTATTATTTTTAAAGAAAAACTGTTTCTAAAAATAAAGCGAATTTTATATCCTTTAAAAAAATCTACATTCAAGACAATCACAGGAGAAAATAGATTCCAGGCCTGGAAGGTCATTAGGGGAACAGGAGTTGTATGTCAAAGCCAAAGGATTCCACAGTGACCAAGATGGCGGCCAACTGGGGACAGAGAGGGAAGGAATGTCTCAGCTGGGGAGGGAGCAGACTCCTGGTGTGTTAAAACTCTTGAGAATCTAATGGGAAACAGAATTTTCTTCTGTTACTGTGTTCAACAGATTTGGGGCTCGAAGTCGTTCTAGCTCACGCCCTCTATCACCTGAAGGTGGCTCTGACTCTGAGCTGAAGGAATCCATATGAAGTTTTTGGGCATGGTGTGTTGAAATAAACAGGCCTTTATGCACATAACTTGATCATGGGGTCCTTTCTGGGTAACAGGCCTCTCTGCTTCTTTTTCTTATGGTAGATGTCACGGTATGTGAGTAAAGACTGAGAAATTTGCCTTCTCTCTAAGCTTAGTGCATGGAATAGCCAGGCAACCATGAACTTTGGAATCAGACGGTCATGAGTTCAAGACTTGGCCCTACCACTTACGAGCTACGTCTCAGTATCGTCATCTATAAAATGGAAATAATTAGACCTACTTCATAGAGCTTTCTGCTGCCTCAGCGTGAAGTATGTGCATGCCAGAGTTCAGCTCAGATCATACAAGGGCATTTATACCTTCGCTACGCAACCTGCCCAGTCTCTAGTCAGCATAAAAGCATTGGCCGATGGGAGAGTACATCTTTTGTTTAATCTGTCTCCCCTGAGAGAATGACTTCCCTTAAATCCCTTGGATGAAGTGCAGGTCTAAATACATTGACAGCAAGTCAGTAAATGGCGTTATATGTTGAATTGAGTCCCTCCCACCAAAAAAAGACACCTTATGTCTAAGTCCAAACCCCCAGTGCCTGTGAATGTGACCTTATTTGGAAAGAGGGTCTCTGCAGAGGTCATCAATCTAAGATGAGGTGGTTAGAATGGGCCCTCAGTCCAATATGGCTGGTGTCCCTATTGGAGGGGAAGATGTCCTTGTGGAAACACAGATACACATGGAGATCACCAAGTGACAGTGGAGGCAGAGACGGGAGTGACACAGCTGCAAGCCAAGGAACATCAAAGATTGACGGCTGCCATCAGAAGACAGGAAAGGGCAAGGAAGGATTTCCTACGGGTTTCAGAGGGAGCATGGTCCTACCAACACCTCGAGTTCCGATTTCTGGCTTCCAAGACTGTGAGACTATAAATGTCTATTGTTTTAAGCACCCCGTTTGAGGTTCTTTGTTAAGGAAGGCCTAGGAAATGAATACAAAGGGTAATTTTTTATAATACTACTACTACTAATTTTAAAACTTCTTTATAAACAAGAGTCCCCAATCTTACTTGGTCATCAACCTCAGGGTCACTTAGATTTCTCAGGAAAACCATTTCCGATATCTGGTCTCAATCTCTCCATCTTTTTTAGAGTCTTGCTCTGTCGCCAGGTGCCAGGCTGAAGTGCAGTGGTGCGATCTCGGCTCACCGCAACCTCTGCCTCCTGGGTTCAAGCAACTCTCCCGCCTCAGCCTCTCGAGTAGATGGGATTACAGGCACCTACTGCCGCACCTGGCTAATTTTTGTATTTTTAGTAGCATACCTGGCTAATTTTTGTATTTTTAGTAGAGACAGAGTTTCACCGTGTTGCCCAAGCTGGTCTCGAACTCCTGACCTCAAGTGATCCTCCTGCCTCAGTCTCCCAACGTGCTGGGATTACAGACACAAGCCACCATGTCTGATCTTGCCCTTCTACTTTGAATCCAATCGTTGTGTTTCTTCAAGATTTCTGTCCTGTCTAGACTCAGTGCATCTTTTTTTGCAGGGTCCACACAGGACAAGAAAAACCACAGTTTCAGCCGATGGTAGAACTGAGTCTGTTCAGCCACCTTAACTGGCTCGGGACCACCAAAGTTTCTTCTGGTACCTTTAGAATTACGCATTCTGCAGTCCCAGGAGAGGAGGACAGGCGATGGGGGCAGAGATCAGTAGGGCCAGAGGCAGTTCCCAACACAGCACCGGCACCTCCTGCCCCACGAGCCTCCTGATAGCACGGACATGCTGGCTGAAGGAGTCGGGTGCAATCAATTGCAAAGGCTGCACATTGCACAACTCCAGGAGTCGCTATTCCCATGGACCATGATGGAATGGCGCCCTCTGGAGTGATGCTTTGTGGGAGCCCCGGGTACAACAGAACCCACTGCACTTCCCAGGCCTATCAGGAGCCAGCCTTGGCTTTCGTCATCTGCCCTATCCCTTGCTAGCTTCAGGGTGGCAGATGGCATGTGGCTCTTCTTGTATTCCTGAGGCCCCTTTCTGCTCCAGGATGGTAAGACTATCTTAAGAGCATAAGTTGGCAGAAAAGCAGCTGAGAAACTTCAGTTTGGGCAAGAGGAGGCTGTCACAGCTCAGTCACGATCATCCAACAAAAATGCAGGTTCAGAGATATCAGGAATGGGTCTGGGAATATTCATGATTTACAGCAGCTACTGTTTTGAGAGCCTTTGCTCTGTGGGAGGTACCATGGCTTAGGTATATTATCTCCTTTTATTCTCCCAACAAATCTACTGGGTGGGAGTCATTATATCCAATTCGCGGATGAGGAAAACGAGGCACAGCAAGACTAATCAACTCTGTCAAAGTCACACTGCTGATGAAGTGACCAAAGTGAGCCTGGAGCCCTTCAGTCCGATCCACTCCTGGAAGAGGATGGCTGAATGGATTCTTTCATGAGTCTAAGCACTAGCTGTCATCAGGAAGGGAACCAGGAATAAAAATGTAGGTGCCATGTGCCAGAGTCACTATCACAACTAAGGAAAGACCAGAGGGAGCTGTAGGGCCAGGAGGGCCCCCAGGGCATGGTGCTGGAGAGGACAGATGCAGATGAGTCTGGAGGTGAGGTGACAGATATTCAGTGTGGACTCCAATGGCTGAGAAGAGGTGCCCACTGAGATTTACAGAGTCACGAAACCTGAGTAGCCAGGGAGACCATATCTTATTCTCCATCCTAGCCCCAGTACCTGGCCTGCTTCCTACTGTGGCATAGAGGTGCTAGGACCCTGGGGCTCAAAAGATGTAAGGGAAATGAGGTAAAAGATGGCCCTGGCACATGCTGGGTGGCCCAGTAGTGATAAGAACTAAGGCTCCAAAGGTGGTAGCACCTAAAAATAGGCATTTATTCCTAAAAGCAGCTCCTCCCGATGATGTTGGGGTCATGATGAACTGCTGAGAGAGGCTGGGGAGATGAGGGCTGCGCATATGGAAGTGGCCATCGCTCTCCTCAGTTGGGTCACTGGTGGCAGAACATGAGCTGGCCCAGGGGGTGGCCATTCTGATTGTACAGAGTCCCTGAACCGTGGCCACAGTAAAGACATATTCTCTCCCAGGTCCCAGATTTCTTGTCTATGACAAGAGCAGAGTCCAACATATCGATGGCTTTCAAAAGACAGAAAACTGGAGATGTTCTAATAGAATCTGCTGTGCCCTTCTTGACCCACCTCTCTGGCCCCATGGGGTATCATAGACTGAACCCCGACTCCCTGCAGACTCTGAAGCATATTTTGAAAATCCCTGAAGTTATTTGTCCAGCCAATAAGCTTATCCTGAGACCTACTGTGTGCCAAGCATTTCCTAGGTGCTGGAGACACAGAGTGATCAAGACAGATGGAGCTCGTGTCCCATGCAGCTTTTGCTCTTGATGGAGCTTAGGAGAGACCAGAGAATCACCAAGGAAGCCGACCAAGGAAGCCGACCAGAATTTCTAGATAATGACAAGCTAAAGGAAAATGCAGGAGATGGGAGTGGGGGTGTTTATTTTCTTTAAATCGGGTGGGGGGAAAAGAAAAAGCTTCCCAAGAGGAGGTGACATTTGGACCTGCATGACCAGAATGAACCATCCATCAAAGCCCTGTGGGAAATGCATCTGCGCAGGGAGACAGAGAGGGCAAAAGTCCTGAAGGAAGTGGGAGGCCAGGGGCTGCAGGGAGGTGGGGGAGGGGAGGGTGACAGGAGGAGGAGGGGACGCCAGCCAGTTTGGGGAACTGTAGGCCAAGGCCGGGGATTGGGCTTGATTTTAAGTGAGACAGGACCATCTCTAAGGTCTTTTAAAAGCCTCTGCAATCCCCAAGAGGCTTTTAGAAGGGATACACAAATAACCTTGATCAATTGCTGCGTGCATCTAAGGGCGAGTCATTCCACACAGCACTTGCAGTGGCTTAGGAAGGGGTGGGAGTCCCATTTTCCAGCCGCTGAAGCATCAGAGCCTTATCTGGTGTATACAAGTCTTGCTGACCCTGCTGTGCGTAAACTCGGGAGTCCCTGGGTCACTGAGATGGCAGATCCAGAGAGGAGGGCAGATGGGGAGGGCCTAGCTGGGACTCCAAGAGGCTGAGGCACTAACCCAGTGCTACGCTCCTCCTGCACTAATGAAGCCACTCCAACTCCCAACCCAGCCTGAAGCAGCCCTCCTCTGCTCAGGAGTGGGTGTAAAGGCAATCTGATGTCTCACACTAGGGGACCCTCTGTCAAAACATTAATGAAATAAGTCACAACAGAGGCCCACGTGGGTTGTATTTAGGAAACCAGTGGGAATCCCAGAACAAGGCTGCTTTAGGGGAAATAGATGGCCTGGGATGGGGGAAAAAGCCCCTGGCTGGGCCATGTGAGTCTGGAGTGGGGTTGATGCCCATGGATGGGACAGTGAGGACAGGCGACAGAGACAAGCATGCAAACAGGGCACTGATTTGCACAGCTCCAGGGGCCGCTGTTCAGCCCCACTGGTGCTAGTCCAAGTGTTCCAGGAGGCTGGCACCCAACAGGCCAGGGAACAACACAGGGTTAAGCCCTCGGCTCAGACAGGGGAGGCAGGTGGCCAGGCTTGGACAGAGAACAAGTGGAGAAACTGCTGAGGGGACAGGGCCCTACCCCATCTCGCAGTGAACTCTACTGAATGCTCCACCTCTCTCCCCAGTGTTTTCTTTTAATCCAGAGAAAAAGGGAACAAAATGAGTACCCAGCATGGCCAACCTTTAGAGGGAAGGTTACAGGTGTGAGATAAAAAAAGGGGAAGTTAAGGCCCAGCCAGGCCTTGGAGAAGACGGGGCTTAGAGAGTGCTTGCTGGGTCAGGGACTTCATTTGAGATTTAGGATTTTAAGCCCTAACTATCAGGGTCTCCCCTTTCCCTGGGTTGCCCCTTGGCTGGATGCAGCTGCTGTATTCCTGCTGTGGGCTCAACCTGGACCAGTACCTAGATTAACATCTCTTTAGTCTCAAGTCCCTCCATCTACTGTAGGAAAAAAAAAAAAAAAGCTTCAAGGTCAAATTCAATTTGAAAAACTTGATGGAGATTTCCAAGGTCCATCAGCATATTAAGAAGCCCTACAGGGAAGGGACCCAAAGTTAACTAGGGTTAATTTTGTTCAACCTTGACTTTCTCTGAGGGATGAGACCTTTTTCATCTGCAAAGCCTGTTGCTGGTCTTGAAAAGCGTGTTCTATAGAAACCACCTTGGAGAACCAAGGGAGGAAGGGTCTTTGTCTCAGGCCAGGAAGTGGACACAGGAGAAGCTGGCCTTGACTTTCTCACTCCCCTACAGGGCAAACTGGGGGCAGAGGCAGTTCTGCCCTTGGGGAAGGAAGAGAGCAAGTGGCCCAACAGGCAGGGCTCGAGAGAAGAGCTTAGAACCCAATACACTCTGAGGAACTGTTTTGGGCTTTTAACTAGTAGTTGACAAATTAGACCACACTGGAATCACCTGGGCCATTTTAAAACCCACAGATTCCCCACCGCCATCCCCTCCATCCCACTGAAGCAGAATCTCCTGGAGCACATCAGGGCTTCAAGCACCCGTATTTTTGAAAAGCTCCTCAGATGCAGCTAATTTTAGGCCCCGAAGGCTAACTCTAATGACAGCCTCCGGGCCTCCTTTTCAGTGTCTTGTGATGTTGAAAAACACTTAACTACATTTCTGCCTGAGTCATCCTAAAATCCAGGCTTCCCCTGAGCCATCTGGATATGCAGGTCAAATGAGATGGGTTGGAGGGGAGACAGGGAGCAGCTGCTTGGGGAGGAAAGGAGTGAGGGGAGGGTCAGGCCAAGGGTCCAGACTTTGCCGGGAAAAACCCCCTACACAGGACCGGAGGCGGGGCTGAGGCAAGGAAGCCACGTTTTCTGAGTGAGATGTGAGGTTGAGCTCTGACTTGCCTTAGACATTTCTCTTCTAGAGGAGTTTTTCCCCCAAAAGTAGCCCTGGAAACAGCGAGGACATGGAGGGACAGAGCCACAGGGTGTTCCAAGGGTGGACAATGGGTGGCCCAAGGACCAAGTCTGTTTAGAGCTGGGTTCTAATGAGATGTCACAGCGTTACCATGATCTGATGATTTCCTTTACTGCCTTGAATGGGACGTGCGTGGAGCGAGGCGAGGAGCCTCCGAAGCAGCCTGAGACCCTCCATCCAAGTGCCCTCTCCTCCGGAACTCAGCCTCCCCCTCTGCATAATGAAGAAGACAGTGTGGTGACCCCTATATATCTCTCTGCTGCAATGTTTTATGACTGTAAAACAGAGGCTCGGGAAAGCTTGACGGTTTACACAAATCCACCCCTTTGGCTAGTGGCTTTTAGTTAGGCCTGAATTTATCGTGACTTCAACTCCATCTTACAGATAGAAAAGTGGAGGTATTCAATGATATTGCTGCATTGAGATAAATCTCCGTGGTCCTGATCCTCATTTGGTCCTCTTTTCAGTAGCTGGGCTCACCTCAGTTCTACAGACACCCGGACCCCTCTACCTCTCACTCCACGTGGAGTCACGGTGCAGCTGCTGTATCTGCAGTGCCCTCTGGAGGACGCAGCTGCCCGGTGCCGCAACTAACGCAGCCTGTTCTGGGAACCAGAGATCCCTGCATGTTGCAGGGAGTGCAAGATGGAGGAGTGACAAAATGCCCATCTGAATATTGTTGGTGCTCTCCTTGTCAAGAACTGAAAGGAAATTCTAGTACTATGGTTCATTCATTCTTTCAACTAGTCTGTTATATGTGCCTGGCCCTGGATTAGGGATAGGGCACACCAGACATGAAAGGTGCCTGCATCCGTTTCAAGGTACTCCCACAAGCCTCCTCCACAGACAGTAGGACCTCACTGGATCTTGGCCCATGAAGGCAGGCTTAGCATCTCCGTGTTATAAATAAAGAGCCCGAGGCTGAGAAGTGAGACAGTTTGCCCTCGGTCATGCAACCATCCGTGCCCAGTCCATGGGCTGACTCCGAGTGCGGTGCTCCTCCCGCCGCACACACTGGAGGAAAGCAAGCACCGGGCCTTCCTCTGGAGCAAGGCCTCCCAGCTTCCCACTCCTTGCTGGGAGTGGAGTGTGGAGGGAGATGCTCACACCACCCACTGCCCCTCCCCGAAGCAGAAAGGAATACGATGGCAACCCTGCCCCAAACAGCAACCTTCTTTGGCTTCCTGATCATGCATGTCTGAACCTGTTGATGCTGTAACTTTCCATAGTGGGGACTTTAAAAGCCTCAAAGATAATAATAACAGCTGCCATTTTATTGTACATCTAATTTGTGCCAGGTCCTCTATTTGTGTTCTCTTAAACCTTCACAACTGTCCCACGAGTCCATGTCACATATGAGAAATGCAGTGAGACTCAGAGAGGACGACTGCCTTACCCAAGGGCATACAGCTAGGATTTCAACCTCAGTCTGGGCCAACGCCCACACTTTTTCTAATTTACCACAGGGTCCCTGACTTTTCATTTGTTTTCTCCTCTGAACTGCCTACCCAACTCTCCCTCTTGTCCTCCTAACCCCTGTCTTCCAGTTGCTGTGCACAGTAGGTCATGGCCTGACCTACTAACTAAATGAAGGTCTGCAGCAGAGTTTCTCAGCCTTGGGACTACTGACATCTGGGGCCAGATAATTCCCTCCTGTGTATGTATGTGGGTGGGGACTGTGCTGTACACTGTAAGATGTTTCACAGCACCCCTGGCTCTATCCATGAGATGCTAGTAGCATCTCACTTTCCAGCGGTGACAACAAAAAATGTCTCCAGACATGGCCAAATGTTCCCTGGGGAAAGCCAGGTGAGAGCCACTGCTGTCTAGAAGTGAGAGGTCAGGTTCAGGTTGGTTATAGCCTGTCTTCCCCATTTAGACTGTAAGCAGGTGGAGGGCAGGGAGAGTGAGTTGATTTATTCGCTGCTGTGTTATCCATGCCTAGCACAGTGCCTGGCATGTAGCAAACGCTGCTGAAAGAAGAATTAATGAATGAATAAATGAATGAATGGGATGAATAAATGAATGAATGGAATGAATGAATGAATAAGTGAATGAAATGAATGAACAAATGGTCGTGAATGGTCTCTGGGAATACGGCATGTTCTGCAATGAGAGCCTGAAGTTCTAGATCCCTGTCCAGATTCTTACCAACCAGCTCTGAGGCAGCAGCCTGGGGCATATCTTTCCCCTCTTTGGGCCTGGGTCCCTTTTGCAATCTCTTAAATGAGGGCCATCATAGGCCTGGAAGGCCCTGGGAATCTGTGATCTGGAGACTGCCAGAGACGAGGGGACTGAGGGGGGCTGTTTTCCAGGCCAGGTATTGCAGACCTGCCGTGTCCTGTTTCTCCTTCTTACCCTCGCCCCTCAAGTCAAGTCAATTACAGAGACAGGCACCCCCCGCCCCCAAATCCACCAAAACAGTGACCTACAAGGAAGAGGTGCCTCCTTTTTTGAGTGTGTATCTTAAAATGAAAAACATGTAACCTCAAAGGTAACCAAATATCCAAATCGTGATGCCCAGCATCACACACCCCAAATCCACCTATTCATGGGTTTAACAAAAAGCTTCTTTAGGATACACTGTAAGGCCATTGAGAGGGAGAGAAGTCACCTCTCACAGGCCTGGCCAGCCCGCAGGGCCCGCCCTCCCAGCGTGCACACGCACACACACACATAGACACACACTCCTCCCCTTACAAGGAGGCTCTGAGTTTTTAAAAGTAAACTCCACTGTTTCCGTTCTTGCCCTGGATTCAACTTTTGAAAAAAGAAACCGTTTTACCGTGTTCCCTACAAATCTCCCTCTCTGGTCCTCCTCTCGCCTGCACTCCCGCTCCTTCTTCAGCCCTCCTCTTGTTTTGCTGGTCTCCCAGTGACCCTTCTTCAACCATGCCCAGGGGCCCAGATTCCCTCGCAGGGGTGGCTGGGTCCTGTTGGATCTGGGGGAAGGGGAGCAGCCACTCCCAAGGTAGCTGTCACAGAAACAGGACTTTCATCCCATTGAACAGGACCTCCTTAAGTTATCAGGGCGGCAGTGCATCAGGACAGGAAGCATGGCCACGAGGCCAGGCTGCAGCGACAGCAGGAGAGGAAAGCTCCTGTTCCCAAGACGTGCTCCCATACTCAGATCCCCTTTCCCAGGGCAGCTGCTGGCCTGTTCCCTCCCCTGCTCTACTTGTAAGCAGACCTGTCCTCCATGCCCTGCTTGCTCTCTGACTCTGGGTCCTCTTCCTTGAACTTGCCTTTCCCCAGCTCCAGTTTCCACCTCAGCTGCCTTGACTCCCCAGCATTTGCTGCAGTGGCAGCAAGGGTGCCCCAGCACAAGCCACCTAGCACCACAATGCTGGAATTTCTGACACAGAAACATCAGTGGGCTCAATATAGTAAAAAATAAATAAATAAAAATGTATATGCAAAGATCAAATTTGTATATATTTTCATAGATACATTTATATTATAAACACACATAACCTCATAGAGGGCTTCAACATAGATAACAGAAACAAAAGTTTCCAGAAACAATACTTACCTTTGCTACATAGAAGACACTATGAGATTATCTAGTATTTCCTATTTTATTAAGAACTCCACTAAATTGATTTCACAACCTGCCTTTGGACAAACCCGGTGCTAGACATCCCTGCAGCAGCAGACAGACTCAAAGTGGGTCTCTAAGCAGGGTCTCATGGGCTTCCTTTGGCTCAGCTGAGGTCCTCCTAAGGGCCCAATAAGAAGGGCCTTGGGAGGAACCCAGTTCTAGGAGACATCATTAAAAATAAATTCACTGGCCAGGCATAGTAGCTCCAGCCTGTAAACCCAGCACTTTGGGAGGCCAAGGCAGGTGATCACCTGAGGTCTGAAGGTCAAGACCAACCTGGCCAACATGGTAAAACCCCATATCTACTAAAAATAAAAAAATTAGCTGGGTGTGGTGGCACACACCTGTAACCCCAGCTACTTGGGAGGCTGAGGCACAAGAATCACTTGAACCTGAAGGGTGGAGGTTGCAGTGAGCTGAGACTGGGCCACTGCACTCCAGCCTGGATGACAGAGTGAGACTCCATCTCAGAAAAAAAAAAAAAAAAAAAAAAAAAAAGATTCACACCAAGAGTTGGGACACACAGTTTCTTGCCAAGAGAAAATATTTGAATTTTTGCTATCCATAACTTGGGGTTTGCGGTGACCCCCAAGGAGGCTTAGGAGCTGTTAGAGGAGAGGAATTAAGGTTTGTGGTGATTGCTGAGAGCCGAACAAGACACCCACTTTACATCTTTTAATCTTCACAAAAATCCTTTCGTGGAGGATTTTCTCCCCTTTTTAGAGAAGAGGAAATGAAGCCTCCGGGAGGCTGAGGTACCCTCATCAAAGTCATGTAGGCAGTGAGTGGCTGAGCTGGGATTTGAACCCCGGTCT
This sequence comes from Saimiri boliviensis, assembly GCF_048565385.1. Taxonomy (NCBI): domain Eukaryota; kingdom Metazoa; phylum Chordata; class Mammalia; order Primates; family Cebidae; genus Saimiri; species Saimiri boliviensis. The sequence continues at coordinate 133,111,784 of NC_133453.1, read as the reverse complement.
TCCTTGCATGGTGGGCTGTCCACTGTCCCGGCTCTTGCCCACCGTCTCAGGAGGTGAGGTCTCTCTTGGAGCTCCCTCTCTAATTGGGGACGGGCGTAAGAGGAGGAGAATGCTCTGCCTTGGCATGCAGGGGTGAGTTGCTGCCTGGGATTGGGGTTGTGTGACAGAGAGATGGGGAGCAGGGGCAAGAGGTGTGCCTGGGTGTGAAGAGGACTTCCAAACATCAAACAAAATATTCCCATGTAAGTATGATTTTCACCGAATATTCTAGGAAAATAAAAACATTCATTTGCTACTAGAATTAAGAATAATAGTAAAATTAATAATATCGAACAGTTACTGAGTACTTGCCCGCTGCCAGGCACTACGCTCAGCCCTTTGCTTGGGTCACCTCACGTCTATTTAATGAGTACTTGCTGTCTGAGCACACAGCGCGGCGCCTAGGTGGCGCTCAGCGGATATTGGAGAATGAATGAAAATACCAGGCACAGCAGTAGAAACTACAGGTAAGTATATCTAAACTAAACACAACTCAAGGCAACTTGCGGAATTCCAGCATCTCTCTAAGAGATATTTTCTTCCTTCTGACAATTCCTTCTTCTGAAACTTTTTAAGCTGGGGAGATCTATTGTTCTGCAATCCTTTCAGGTTAGAATCTCCCCTCCACTCTCCCACTCCGTGCTTCCGCCCTCAGAAAGCCTCGGGGGTTTCTTCCCCATTGCCTTTCCATTGGCCGCAGTCTCTCCCTGGACTCTGTGACTGACAAGTCAACAGTCCTACTCCGCATCTTCATAGCACCTCCAATCCCTCCTTGCCCAGGGCACATGGGCAACCTGATTGCTCCTTGAACATGGCAACCCAGGATGAGGAAGAGAGGTAAGGATTAGAACCCAAGACCTCTGGACCCTGAAATCGGGATGAGGGACCGACTATGGCCTCAGAAAACTTAGATTCTAGTTCTGCCCCTGCCCCTAAGTCACAGTGCAACCTTCAGAAATTCATTGCACCTTTCTGGGTCCACTCGCCCTCCTCTTCACATGAGACTGGTATCTTTTCAACGTCCAGCGTCCGCCTTACACTGTCAGACACCCACCCACTGCAGCACCCACGACCCCAAAACACCGTGCTAACCCAATTCCGCTTTGTATTTTTCTCCCGGCAGCCACCCTCACAGAACTGGAATTTACACATCAGTCAAAATGCTGAAACTCCAGCTTCTTCATGGTGAAACCCTAGTAGGATCCCGTCAGAACCCAGCTCGTGACTGAAAGGAGGAAAAGTTGGGGTTGGATCCTGTCTCGCAACCAGAGACAAGCCCTCACCCCGCAGCCTGCTCTGCCTAGCGTGTGGTTCCGTTGACATGCTGACAGCCTCCAACTCAGCCCCAGGGCTGGAAAGGGCTCTCGCTCCGCCAGCACTGGCTGCGTTTGCAGAGGAACCCGCAGGGAAAAACCGCGGTGGTCGCGTGTCCTCAGCTCCCCTCCCCTTTCTTCCTGGAGAAATGCCCCTTCTTGGTTGGACACCCGGGTGCTCAGGGCACTGCTCTCTCCCGTGCTGGCAGTTCAGTAGCTCTGTCCCAGGTTCCGCCAGTCTCCCTGGGGCATCCTCTCAGCTCTTCAGGCACTCTGGTCCCTGGAGGAAGCCGAGTGGCTAAGGATGGGCTCTGTAGCCTCAGCTGAGGACCTGCTGTGTCCCTGACATACTATCCATATGATTTCATTGATTCCTCCAGACCCCACGAACGCCTTCTCCTTCTCAGCTGACAGAGGTCAGGCCAAGGCTCAGGAAGGTGAAGCACATCTTCCAACTCAAAAGTAACACCTGGGGGATTCAAACCAGCACTCCCTTGACTCTGAAGCCGCTACTCTGTCAGCCACGGGTCCTTCCAGACCCTAGGATTTAAAAAATCACACGGGGGTTTGGAGTCAAGGCTGCCTTGTTCCTTTATTTTGGAGGACTCGGAGGCAAGCGCCCCTCCTCACGTGTTCCTTTGCCCCATTCACTGAGTCTGCAACCGCCAAAAAGTTTGCTCAACTCCACCGCGGACGCGGCGGGTGGACGTCGGAAGCCCCCGGCGCCCGCAGCTTCCGGGCGGAGACCCAGGCAGCGCAGCCCCCAGCCCCGAGGCGTGCAGCCTCAGCCCCCCTCCTGGCTCTCCGGGCGCCCTAGGAGAGCCTCGCCCTGGAGGGAAGGAGACAGTTACCTTGAAGAGTTGGACTCCCTTCTCCGAGAACTTCGGTCCCACACACCTGGCGAGGCAGCTGGGGGCTCCCGGGGCCCGGAGGCCCGAGGCTCGCCGCGCCGCGAGGGAGACGCTCTGCGCGGGCGCTGCGCACTCCTCCTCCTGCCGGCGTCCTGTCCGCCGGTACTCTCGGGCGGCGGCCGCAGCGGCAACTGCTGGGTTGCGGAGTCCTGGCTGGCCGAGGGAAGGGACACTGAGAGGTGCCCGGAGCCCCCTGGCACCCGCGTCAGATGCCGGCCGGCGACGGTGCGGAGAGAGCGAGCCCTTGAGCAGCGCGGCGCGCGTCCCCAGCTCTGAGAGCCCCCTCTGGAGCGGCGGGGAGGTAGGTGGGCCGGCGGGCGGGCATAGCGCGCGGTGACACATACATAGGGACGGGCAGGGGAGGGGAGGGCCCGCGAGGGGTGGGGGGCGGGAGGGGGCGCGCGCGAAGGGAAACCCCACCCCCGGGGACCGAGGGGCGGCCGGCAGGGGGAGGGGAAGGCAGAGGCGTCTGGAGCGCGCTGAACCCTGGCTCCGGACAGGCGCGCGGAAGGGGAAGCCACCCTGCGCTGAGGGCGTGAGAGGAACGCTCGCAGCGGCGGCGCGGACCCGGCGCTCCGCGGCCGGCGGGAGGAAGGCGGCGCGAGGAGGGCTGGAGGGCCCGCGTCTGCATTGCGGTCGCAGCTCCGCAGTCGGAGGGGCCCGGAGGACTGCACCCTCAGAGCAATCCCGAGCGCCCGGGCTCTGGGGCCGCCGCGGCCTGACGGGGCTCCCGGGCGCCGGGCTGGGGTCTGCCGCTGAGGCTGGGCACGACGCTGTCAAGGGAGGGTGCGGCCCCTTACTCTCGACCTCGATTTGGAAGGACCCTCACCGAGGAGCTGGCTGAAAGTTTTCTGGTGGTGGGGTACACCGGGATGGCAGGGGATGGCAGGGGATGGTGGAGAGGGGAGGCGAGACGGCGGCGGGGAGGTAGGTGCACGGAAGTTGCGAGCCTCTGGGTCTTCAAAGTCCCCAGAAGAGACCAAGGACATCCCATATGGGGCAGGAATTCTCCAGCTCCTCTACAGCACTCTTTAATACTGTTTCCGGGAAAACCAGTAAAAGAACTAGCAGCTTTTCATCCCTCCTATGAGCCCGTTGTATAACATACATTATTATTTCATTTAATTTTTCCAAAGAGCCCAACAAGGTAAATATGACAACTCCCCACCTGCCCCCCCACCAAAGATGTGAAAACAGGCTCAGAAAGTGGTGGGTCTGAGTTCAAGTCCAAGGTCTTGGGCTCTCTGCTGCACGGGCTGCTGGCTGAGCCACGGCACTTTTGGGGGACTCATGCTGGCTGGTGACCTTCAGAGTTCTTATGGAGGAAGCTGGTGGTGTGGTGGCCACAGTCAGGATGGTGGTGGAAGCTTCCTGGCCCTTTCATTGGGCAAGGACTGAATGAAGAAGAGGAATAAGTGGAATCTTTGGGGGCTGCCCACGACAGAGATAATAGACTACACTTTAATCAGTTCCTTGATGAAAAGGAATTTAAGTGCCTGGGTTTCCCCAGGGCCACTCCACTGGCACTGTGCCTGGGGTCACGACTGGCCCTGGCCTAGCACATGCTCTGTGAGCCCTCTGTCTCTCCCCTGTCCAGGGCAGTGAAGCCCTGTCGGAGGGGTGCAGTGCCCACTTGACCCACCTACATCTCAGAGCAATGGCTAAAGTGTTCCCATGGTTAGCCATTCTTGATTTCACCCTTTTCCTGCCTGAGCCTATTGAGCCGGGTCTGTAAGTCTTGAAGCATTCAGGGCACTTCTCCGAGTGAGGTTTGTAAGTTTCGGAGCATTTAGGGCACAGAAAAAATGCTGGTGACAGATGCCCCTCGGGGTGATAGTGGCTTCTCTCTCAGATAAAGAAATGAGATGAAATCTTAGTAGTTACTGGCCTCAATGCCTGGACCAGGGGGAATGACCCTCCTGGGTAAAAACCAATCCCTGAAATTCCAACAAGATCATGGACTCTCATGCCTGTATTTACCTGATGCCTGGGGTGAGAACATATTGCACTCAATTGTAAAATGGGGTCATGTTGACATGCATCCTAGGGCAGGTGTGGTTAATGAAGAACAATTCAAGTCAAGGGCAAATATTAATTAGGCAATTTATCTGCATATTGAAGGGAACAAATGTTTATTGATCATCTGGTTTTGTAATGAGTCTAAGAAACATATATTGGGCACCTATTATGTGTCAGATACTGCTTGGTATAGCAGCCTCTCAGATGGTTGTCATTTCCATTTACATACTAAGAAACCAAGACTCAGAGGCCACCAAGGTAGTGAATGGGATTGGAGTGCAGGCTGGCCCGACTTCACACTCCCCACCCCTAAAGGATTCAGAAAACCCAGGATGATGGCAACGTGTTTGGATGCTTTTAAGACCATATTCAGAGAATCAAAGGACATGAGTGTCAGAAGGCCCTTGGTGCCTTAGACAGGCTCCTCACGCCCAACTCAGGAGCTCTGTTCCAGTGTAGGATTTCTGAAGCTGGTCATCCCTTCTCTGTAGAATACTTCACAGTTACCTAATGCCTTTTCCAGGCCACCCAATGCAATCTGCTGTCACTGGGGATTTCTAACCTCTTGCTGCTCAGTATGGTTTATAGACAGGCAGTGTCACCTGGGAGCTTATTCAAAATGCAGAGTGGCAGGTTCCTACTGACTCAAAATCTGCATTTTCACAAGATCCCTCCCATGGCGTATATGCCTACTGAAGTTTGAGAAGCACTGTGCTAACATCATTCAGCAAGTTCTGCTCATCCAATCACAAAATCACAGAATAAGAGAACCTCAGAGCTGGGAAGAGCTCTTTCTTCGATAACTTTAAGGGCAACTGTCCATGGAGTATGTCAGTTCTGTCCATGATGCTCTGAAGTAGGACATCAGACACGGTTTGGCCATGAGTTTGGCTCCCTGATCTAGAGCAGAGCATTGGAGACAGCCCTCCTGGAATGAACCACACAGTTCTATATTCTAGTTATTACGGCTGTATAACAAATCACCCCAAAACGGAGTGGCTTAGAACAATAGTCATTTAATGTGACTTATGGTTTCTATGGATCAGGAATTTGGGAGAAACCTGCCAGGCAGTTCTGGCTTGGACTAGCTCATAAAGTTGTAGTCAGATAGCAGCTACAGCTGCAGTCAGCTGAAGGCTTGACTGGGGATTGAGGATCCATGTCCAAGGTGGGTCACTCACGTGATTGTTGAGTTGGTGCTGGTTGCTGGTCAGTGGGCTCATTCATCTCCACAGGGCCTCCCAATGGAGCTGCTTGAGTGTCTTCTTGACGTGGCAGCTGGTTTCCACCACAGTGTATGACACAGTGCAGTCCTTCTGTGTCATAGCTTTGGAAGTCACACTTCTGTATTCTGTTGGTCACACAGGGCCAGCCCTGAATTAGAGTGGGAGCGGGCATACAGGGTGTGAATACCAGGGGATGGGGATGGCTGGGGGCATCTTGAAGGTTGGCTTCTATACTCCATCAAACTAACTCGTAGAGCGTGGCCAGTCTCCCAGCTCATCTGACTGTATTACCACGGAGTGCTTGTTTCTGCCCTGTATGTGGGGGCGCCATGAAGGTACCTTGCTAAGTCCCAATATAAGGTGTTTGCAGAATTCCTCTGAAACATTCATTTCAGACTCTTTTACAAGTGAGTGGCCCCATTCAGCTCAATAGAGCAACAGTCTGCCGCCATTTCAACAGGACAGCCTCCAGTTAGTGCAGGAGTGCTCTCGCATGGCCCTTCATGGTCTCTATAGTTTCCCAAGGGAGGGTGCTTCTGGAATTCGCTTCTGGATTCCTCACTCTGCGAACCTTGTTTGTGGATGCCCCTCACAAATGCAATGCCCAGCATTGGATGCATAAGCCCAACTGTGAACTGATCAGAGGGGAACCAGGACAGCTCTCTTCTCTCACCATTTGGACATTCTGCTCCAACTGGTATGGCCAAAGATCATAGAGTTTCAGAACTACATCCCACTGTTGCTTGAAATTGAATCTTGCAGGCAATTAAAATTAAGACCGTTTCCATCCTGGCACCCACGAAAAGGATTCCTGTGTATCTCAAGCAACAAAGAGAGTTGTGTAGCAAGGAGATTCCCTGTGTAATCAGGAGCGTTGGGTGTGAATCCCAGCTCTGGTATGTGAACCCTGGGCGAATTTCTTAACCTGTCTGGATTTTGGTTTCATATCTGTAAAATGGAGCTATCTCATCAAATTGTTGTGAGAATTAAAGTAAGATATGGAATGTCAGCACCTAGCAACTGATCTGGCTCAAGGTGCAAGGATATTTAATTTTCTTCCCTTTCCCCAACCCCTGTAATTTGGTGTGCCTGAGTAAGTACATTCTCTCCTGTGTGCTGTTTTCTGTGTTTGCAAAAGAAACTAAAAATATGCACCTCATAGAAGCGTGGCAATGATGAATATTATATGTAATATGTGTAGAGAAGGTTGTGATGCTTTTTGGAAGCAAAGGGCCATAGAAGCATGATATAGAAAAGCCTTCTTATAGCAGAATTGGGCCAGGGAGTGGAGTTTACTGAGAACTAGTGGAACATTTGAAAAGTGCTGTTTTATTACTTTAACACTGTACAAGTGGCAAAGTAGGAGGGAAATGTTCTATAAAGAACATGGAGAAAGTTAGTGAAACCTTCACAAGCCCCCACAGGTCTGTGTGGAATAATGACGTACAGTAACGGGAAAGTGCTGTGTCACCAAAGACATAGAAACTGAAGGGCACGTTTAAGGAAACTCATTTCTTAAAGATTCAGCTTCAATTTTTTTCTTGAATTCACAGCAGATTCTTATTTTTAGTAAAACTCTGCCATCTATAGAAGAGAAAATTATGGCGAGCATTTTACTCATTACTCATTAGTTTTGTTGTTTTTTTTTTTTAATCATTGAGAATACTCAGTGAGGGATGCTGAGTGGAATGTTACTGTATCACCATCATCATCAGCATCCCCCCCACCGTCATCACTGTCATCATCAAAAAAAACTTTTTCCAAGCAAGTTCCAAGCACCTTGTTCCAGAGTAAGAAGAGAAGTAGGAGGATTTAGGCTTTGTACCTCCCAGCAGCCCCAGCCCCTGAGGCTTGTGCGATCCTGCTCACCTTCTCTCCCCGACCCCGAACCCTAAGGGGCTCCCGCACTTGAGGCTGGAGCTGGCTTTTCTCTATTCTTTCCCTTATTCTAGCCATCAGAGTCTTTTGGGACTGGCTTCTCAACCTTTGTCACATTGGGCTTGATATTTTTATTTTCTTTCAGTGGTAAATACTAGATTGTTCAGAAAAATTATTGTCCCAGATTTTCACACAGTGATGGCATAGATACAGAATACACACTTATAAAACAAGCAAAAATGATGTCCCATGAACATTTGCTAGAATTGAAATCGAAGAGATGCAGGCAGCAACTCCATAGATTAAAAATGTTCTGCTAAGACACAGGCATGACTTTTTCCCACCGAACTTGGCACTCATTTGATATTACAGTGCTGGGAATAGTCTTCCTGACATTTTAGTGGTTGTTATTGCTATATTTGTTTGTTTGTTTTTTAGTGCATATTCTTTTAAGGAGACAAAATAAAGAATAGGTAAGGAAAAAAATAAATATTTAGCTGGGTTACCTTTTATTCTTAGGACATTTACTTGTTAGCATTACAGTCTTAAAATAGTCATGTACCAAATCCATCACCAAAAGGCATTTCCAAAGTGCTGAGAGTATTCTGTCTAGTCTCAAATTCTCAAGTTCGAAAAGTGGAATGTCAGTTCTTCCATGAGCTAACACAGCCTCATCATTACGGCCATATTCATTTACTTATTTATTGTAGTAAAATATACATAACATAAAATTCATCATTTAAACCATTTTAAAAGTGCAGTTCAGTTTTAAAGTACATTAAGTACATTCACATTGTTGTAGAGCCATCACTACTATCCATCTCCAAAACTTTTCTCCTCTTCCTCTTTGAAACTATGTACCCATTTAATTATAATTCCTAATTCCCCTTACCCTCTGCCCCTAGCAGCCACCACTGTACTTCCTGTCTCTGTGAATTTAACTACCGTCGGTACCTTATGTAAGTGGAATCCCACCAAATTTGTCTTTTCATGATTGGCTTATTCACTCAGCATCATGTCTTCCAGGTTCAGCCATATTGCAGCATAGGTCAGGATTTTCTTCCTTTTAGGGTAACACTTATTGAGCTCTTACTACAGGCCAGGCCTTGTGCTATGCGCTTCAATGGATCTCACAATCACCCTCTGAGGTAGGGACTCTCATTAGCTCCATTTCACAGATGAAGAAACTGAGGACAGGAATGTTTAGAAAGCTGCTTGATGTGGTTTGGCTCTGCATTCCCACCCAAAACTCATGTTGAATTGTAATTCCCAGTGTTTGGGGAGGGGCCTGATAAAAGGTGATTGGGTCATGGAGGTGGATTTCTGCCTTGCTGTTCCCCCGAGATCTGACGGTTTGGAAGCGTGTGGCGCCTCTCCCCCTGTACACTCTCTCTCCTGCTCTGCAACGGCAAGATGCACCTGCTCCCTTTTGCCTTCTACTATGACTGTAAGTTTCCTGATGCCTTCCCAGCCATGTTGCCTGTATAGCCTGCAGAACCATGAGTGAATTATACCTCTTTTCTTCATAAATTACCCAGTCTCAGGTAGTTCTCTATAGCAGTGTGAAAACACACTAATACAGTGCCCTATTAGTTAGCAACCATTTAGCAATCAAAACTTTAAAAATAACCATTTACTGAGTACTTACTACGTGCCAGGGACTAAGCCAGGCACTATGCCAACACATCCCCCTCCTTCTCTTCCTTCCTTTTATAATATGTAACATATACATAAAGTATGTCTTAAGTGTACAGCTCGGTGAACAATGTCATAGTCACAACCAGGTCAATATGAAGAACGTTTCTAGCTCCTCTGAAGATCCCCTGACCCCAGGGAGACCACTATTCTGACCTGTCTGATAGATCAATTTTGTCTGTTTTTGAACTTGATATGAATGTTATTTTCCCAAGTGTACTCCTTTGAGCCTGCCTTTCACTCAAACCGGAGGGTGTAAGCCCCATTCATGGGACAGCACTGACTACCCAGCTCCCACTGAATGCTGGCATCGGGAACTCAGGCTCACTGTTGGTACATCATATGGTTTCTGCAGCAGTAGTAGTTAGGATTTTTTCCTTGGGAAACCAAAAAAATCAGATGATGATTAATTTAAAAATTTAAAACAAGGCATGTGCCAACACAAAGAAGTGTACGTGCAATGAATACATCTGCAAGTGGTGAAATAATTTTATGGTGACGGCAATGAGAGTGGACTGGAAGGGTTGGGAATCCAGGATGGCCTCGAACTTCTGGACCTGAATGATTGAGAGACGTGGAGTTGCTGCAGTAGCAACAGGGAAGTGGGGGACCAGGAAGCGGCTGGCTTGGGGAGAAAAGATGGAGAGTTTAGTTGTGAACAAGTTGGGTTTTTAGACATAGAGGGACATCCAGGAGGAGGCGGCCAAAAGGCAGAGAAACGTGGGTCGAGAGTTCAGGAAAATTATTAACTTAAGAAAAGAATGGAGCATTAAGCCAGGGGCAGTGACTCTGGCCTGTCATCGCAGCACTTTGGGAGGCCAAGGTGGGTGGATCTCCTGAGGTCAAGGGTTTGAGACCAGCCTAGGCAACAGGGCAAAGCCCCATCTCTATAAAAAATACAAAAATTAGCCAAGCCTGGTGGTGCGCGCCTGTAGTCCCAGCTATTCGGAGGTGCTGAGGTGGGAGAATTACTTGAACTTGTGGGGGTCAAGGCTACAGTAAGCAGAGATCAGGCTGCTGCACTCCAGCCTGGGCGACAGTGTCAAATTCTGGAAGAAAAAAAAAAAAAAAGGAGTACTAAATTGTATTCAACAAATGCCAAAATACATTTTAATTGCAAACTAATTACAGGAGAAAATAAAAGAGGCAGAAGAATTGAAGAAAGGGAGGCTATTGGACAAAAATGTAAGGGTCCTGAGAGAAACAGAGAGACCCAGAAACACAGGGAGGGACTACCAGAGACTCACACGCCCGAGGAAAGGTGCTGCATGTGAGGAGGTTCTAGAGAAAAAGAAATACAGGCATTGTCAAGCCATGAACTTTCATTGGACAGACAGCTGGAGTTTATATAATTGCATGACAGCTGCATCTTGTGTCTTCTAGGACTTTGTGGCCAATGAACTTCATAAACAGTTGCATTTTTGCACCTCTCTGCATCAGTGAGGCTGGAACTTCTTGGCCCTTACTCCCAGACCCAAGGAAATTAGATAAGCAACTACAAACTTGGGGATCAGGTCCACCCCAAAGTCAGAAATCAAACCCCCTAAAAGTGACACCAACCTTCCTGAGGATCCCTGGCTTAATACGGGTCTTGTGTAGTCTGGGCTAGAACCGACAGGGCCGTTAGAGCCAGTTTAACCTTTGAAGGATGAAGGAAGAGAGAGGAGAGGCGTGATGAAATTCCTTCAGCCGGGAGCTACTTTCTTACTGCTGTTTCTTACCTCCTGTTTTACACAGTCGGAGAGGTAGCACTGATTTGACCTGCTGTATTGCCTATAGAGCAAAACCCTCCACCGGGTTTAAGTTGTGTGCGTGTGTTAAAGAAACAGTAGACATACAGCTATCAAAGGAACATGTACAATGTAATTAGGAAGGAAAAAAATTGACAAATCGGAGTGACTTAAAGCCTCTTAAAAGCCCATCTCCACAAAAAGTACAAAAATTAGGCCGGTGTGGTGGTGCGTGCCTGTAGTCCCAGATATTCAGGGGTGCTGCGGTGGGAGAATTATTTGAGCCTGGGAGGTTAAGGCTGCAATAAGCAGAGATCATGCCTCAGCACTCCAGCCTGGGTGTCCAGAGTGAGATTCTGGGCAGATATTTGACATATTTATCCAATAGCCTCCTTTTCTTCACCTTTTCTGCCTCTTAACGCCTTAACGAGCAAATAAGCAAGAATATTAATACCCAGCAAAACTCTCTGACCAAGAGGAGAGAGAGATGGCAGATATGGAGTAGAGGACGGTCAGGATGGAGTGGGGATAATCAACTAAGTCTAAGAGAGCAAGAAGTCCGTGAATTACTTGGGAAATAAATACATAGAAATGACACTGGAGGGGCAGAAGGGCTTCCTCCCAAAGCATCCCCAGTCTGAAAATTAGTTCTTTCCTGTGCCCAGGTGAGTTGGGTCTCACTCCCTATCTGAATCTCACATGCATGCATTTTCTCCCTCACCCTGGCCCCTCTGCGTGCCAAGGTTGAAAACGCGGCTTTTCCAGAGTCAAAAGTCAGAACACAAGGCACCTATTCACCCCGCCCGGTTTGAAATTCTCCTCCGAAATTCCTTTAACACCAACGCCTTCTCCCAAGTACTCTGTGCATCTTTTCAAATTTCAGACATAAACAGCAGCATGGCCCCGCCTGGCAACCCCCTGTCACTCTCCTGATAAAAATAGAAAGGTCTGAGGTGGGGAAAGCCGTGGGTACAGTGGGGGTTTTGTGAATCAGCTGTTTGCACGAGTGTTCCTGACCTGCTTTGCCTATTTTGGGGAGGGGTGTCTCCTGGCGGAGCTTCGAGCTGGATTCCCGGAGGATTTGTCACCCCTGGCACCCTGGCCCTTCCATTCTGGACCCAAGACACATCTCTGTGGTTGTGTGTTTAACTCCGTGTCACAGGGAGAAACACGTTTACCTGTGGTTATTGGCTTGGGTGTCAACTCCGGTGGCTGTGGGGGATGGAAACAGTGGGAAAGGAGCACAAGCCATTGGCATGGAAACCTTTGCTGGGCCCTCAGTTGTGCAAGGTGGAGTCCTGGGTGGGGTGTGAGTTTAAATCAAGACAGGCACCATGACCCCATGAGCAGGTGAAGGGCTTTCGGCAAGTAGGTTCCTGCTGTACAGGAGAGGGTGAGTGAGAAGTAGTAAATTGGCAGGTTTGCTGAGCTAGGGCTGATGAGAGCTGCTGTAGTACCACCCACATCATTGCCCAGGGATGTGAGCTTGGGCCTCAGTTTCCTCTTCAGTGGAGGGAAAATTGCAGTATGCGCATTGAAAGAGGTAAGATGAGATCCTGTTGCATCTCTGCTTAGAATCACCTTGTGGCTTGGGGTTACACTCGGGACACCACGAGGCCTGAGCGTAACCTGCTTGCCTCCCTTCCCTCATCTCATCTCCCCACCCATCTCCCGTGCACTTCCCCTTGCTCTTTTCTTGAGAGTGACACCTCATCTTCACGTTGTCCTTTACATATCAGAAGCCTTCCCTGACCACCCCCACCTCTCCTCTGCCTCCGTCAACCTCTATGACAGTGCCTCCTTCCCTCCTAGCCCAGATCGGTTTGCCATTCACTGGTTTACTGTCCTCCTCCGCCCTCACCAGATTGTGAGCTTCATGAGGGCAGAGACACATGCGCCGAGCTCCCCTCACAGTGTGTAACGCATGCAGTCCCTCAATGAATGTGTGTTGAATGAATGAATAGGTCTATTTTGTTCTCTTTGTGTGCCCTGTGTCTGGCATATTTAGGTACTCTGTGGGTGAATCATAATAACTCACATGCACTGAGCACCGTGTGCTAGGCGTTGTTCTAGCATACACTTTGTGTCTAGCAACTCATTCAGTAACCATAGCAACCTGCTGGTTTGTTAATACCCATCCCAAGTCATTCCTGTTTTTGTTTTTATTTTTTTGAGGCAGATTCTCACTCTGTCACCCAGGCTGGAGTGCAGTGGCACTATCTCAGCTCAGTGTAACCTCCGCCTCCCAGGTACAAGCAGTTCTCTGCCCCAGCCTCCCCAGTAGCTAGGATTACAGGTGCCTACCACCACACCCAGGTCATTTTTGTGTTTTCAGCAGAGATGGGTTTTACCTTCTTGGCCAGGCTGGTCTTGGACTTCTGACCTCGTGATCCACCCACCTTGGTCTCCTAAAGTGCTGGGATTGCAGGAGTGAGCCACCTCGCCTGGCCTCATTCCTGTTTTATACAAAAAGGAAATAGGTTCAGAAAGTTGAAGCAGCTTGCTTAAGATCACACTGCTAGCGAGTGGCAGAACTGAGACACTACCAGGCAGTTTGGTTCCAGAGCCTGTGCCTTTAACCTCTCACCATCCTTCATGAGTCACGGAATCCATGAGGAGAATGACCAGCTCATTGCAGGTCTCATGAACATTCATTTATTTCTTCTCCCCTCCCTACCCACTTGATTGGAAAGATCAAGTTTGGCCTTTCTGAGATGTAGTAAAGATGAGGTAAGGTATATAATCAGAAATGGGAATGGATAGGGGAGTGCATGGGAACTCCAGGGGTGTATGAATGAGGCCTTAGAAATGATTAGCCAGCCTCTATCCATCAGGGGATGCTGGGGTTGGGAGCTGTTTCAATGACAAGAGAGAAGGATGATTCTATAGGCAAAGGCCATGGCCTGAGGCTTGAGCTCACAAGGGTTGGGGGAAAGGAAGAAGGCCAGAAGCCACATCCTTCATGACATAGCAAGTTAGAGAGTTGATGGGAGAATTAGAGTCGCACTAGGACTCACTGGGACATGAAGCTGAAGACAATGGAGACTTCAGATGAGGACCCATAGACAAGAGCTCTCCATGGCCAAAGAGAAACCACAGAAGAAGCAAAGTTCGTCTGTCTTTAGTTGAGCAAGATGCTTTGCAGTCTGATGTCAGACATCAGTTCCTGTGTCACAGCTCAACTCCTGGGACTCCTTGGACAACCTGGGCTTTGCCTCCTGTAGCAGCCTAACCCTCACCCTGACTCCCACTGGAATCCGCTGAATCCTGAAGAACTGGCATCTTAGGCTCAGAGCACATCATCCACTTGGAGTCCACACTGGGCCAGCTTCTGAGGCATCTTTCTCTTTTGTTGTATTAGGACTGAGGCAGTGGCTTGGACCCAAAGTTAGAAGTAGACAATAGGGAAATAAGGTTGGAATTGAGTGATACTGAACACGTGGAGCTCTAGTTGGCCTTTGACTCAGATTCCAGTGAGGACAGGCTGGGTTATGCTGCAAAGCCCCCAAATCTCAGTGACTTGAAATAACAAGTTGTCATTCTTGCCCATACTCATGGCCAAGAGAAAAGGCTGGGAGCTTTGCACCAGGTCAACATCATCTTCACTCCAGCACAGGCTGACTGGAGCAGCCACCATCTGGAACACTGCTGGTTGCCATGGCAGAGGGAAAGAGAACTCTGGATGCTAATGCATCAGCAATCAAATGCTTCAGCCCAGGGGTGGCACATAACACTTCGGTTAGAACTCATTGGCTAGAACCAGTCACATGACTCCATCCAACTAATGTGGGAGGGAAAGTGTAATCCTGTGCCATGTGAGTGAAAAGCTGAAACATTGTGAACAGCCTCAGTTGCTATGTCTAGTGGGTCTCCCAGTGGTGGAATGAAGTTTGGGCTCTACTTGGCTCTTTCAGTCACTGGGTCCCCTTCTTTAGGGGTCTGAATGTTCCCAGTGTATTTTAGGGTCATAATGGTACACTGTGAGGTCTGGATGACCACATCACTGGGGGTCTGCTGCCAGAATAGCCCATCACACCCTGATGGGGGCCCTGGGCATTTGATGGAGCCCTATTTAGTGACCAGTTTGCCTATGGTCTGGGCAAAGAGAGGAGGGTAGCCTCCTTCCTGTGGCAGTTCCACATCACGGCTTAAGACATGTTGTAGTTTGAAATCTTTCAGATAAGATGATGGGTTCAGGGAGCTTGCCAGCATGAGGTTTCCTCCTAGTCCTAGGATTGTTAGCTCCTCAGGGGGCCCCATTCCTCATCTCGGCTTTATTCCTTGTCTGCTGGGGCCAGATATTAGAGACCACCAAGCTCTCCAAAAGGCAGAGGCATTACCAAGAGGCGGTTGTGGCCCTGTAGGCTGCAAACTTTGTATCTTGGAACCCTGTACAGGCGTAACTGCCCAGCTAACCAATGGGGAGCTCTCCTCACTCCATGAGGATGGATACAGGCAAAGAACTGAGAATCTCATTGTGATAACGAAGAAACCCAGAGGCATTCCTGGAGTACATGGGCTCAACATCCAGATCATGGCTTGTAAATAGCTCCAGTAATTCTGCCTTTCCTCACTCATGGTTTCACCATGTTGGCCAGGCTGGAGGGAGGGGTAGGGGAGGTTATTGGGAGCTGGGGAAGAAAAAAAACTAAGAGATTCCAAGTTGTCTGTCTTGTGCAAGGCACATAGGACCAAATCCAGGGATTTGAGCTGAGACCAGAGTCTGAGAAGCTTTAAACTGCTTCAGTTTTAGTCCAGAGAGGCCCTGGGACCTTGGCCTGGGTCCATCCTTGAGAGTTCAGGAGTTGAGTAGTAATGGCCTAGGAAGAGCCAGGGATGGGGGATGGAGGTGGGGCTGAGGAGCCAGGTCATGGGAGAAGGCCTAACCACCAATAGTGTGCCTCTGCTATGCAGGCAGGGACCATCTGGAAAGTCCACAGAAGTTTAAAAGAAACCAGAGTTAGAAAAGACAGGAAGACACCAAGGAGTCAGGTCAAAGAGGCTGAGCCCTTGGAATTTGAATATCTGGAGCTGTGGGTTGGGATCTGAGGGTAGAATACTCACAAAGGGGACAACCAGGCTGGTTCTCTGCAGGAGGAGCCTCCTCAGGGTGCCATACTGAAGGCCAAGTCTTGTTCTTGGGAATGCCCTTAAAGAATCTAGGAAAGGGATTGGCATGGCTGGCACATGGCCCTGCTTGGGCAAAAGACAGAAGGATGGGAGGCAGGGAAGAAGGCCTGGAGAGAGGCCATCCTGAGATAGCTTGATTCAGTTGGGGAGGGAGGGACAGAGGACTCAGGGAGGACCAAGGGGATGTGAACGATAGGCAGCTGGTGTTGACCTTTCCATGTGTCAAAATCCTACTCCATCATCAGGGCCGAGGTCAAATGCTGTCCCATCCGGAGAGCTTTTTCCAGTCTCTGGGTCAAAATTCACCTCCCTCTGTGATTTTATACCTGTCAGTTTTTGTCATGGCTGCCTTGGGTTGGAGCGAGTATCTTTCAACAGTCTGAACTTACAGTGGACAGGACTTCACTGCAGGACATCCGTAGCTCTGCACCTGGCACTTGGGTATTTGTGGAACCAAAGGGAAGGTAGCAGGATATGATGGGCCTTTTCTCCAACTTCCAGAGGACTGTTTCTCCAGTGAGGTTGCAGGACCACCTCCTGCACAGACACCTGTGCTGTTCATTTAAAATGCACCTTAGACTTGCCAAATGGGAGTTTTCAAGGTTGGTCTCCCAAATCTACATTTTTTTTTTTTTTTTGCTTTCTTTTAAAACAGATTCTATTTGTGTCTAATGAAATGCACCCATTGTAAGGATACAGTTTGATGAGTGTTGATAAACGTACACAGTCATGGAACCATCATCACCGTCTTAACACAGAGGACTTCCTTCCCACCAGAAATTTCCCTCATGCCATTTTGCAGTCAGTCACCTCCACCTCCTTGGCCCCAGGCAACCATGGCCTTTTGTTACAGCAGATTAGTCTTATTCCTTCTAGAATTTCATATAAATGCGATCATGCAACGTAATGAGTTGAATGGTGGCCCCAAAGATACCACGTCCTCTTCCTGGAATCTGTAAATGTCACCTTCTTTGAAAAAAGTGTCTTGGCAGATGAAATTAAATTCAGGATTTTGAGATGAGGAGATAATTCTAGACTATTCAGGCAGACCCTAAGTGCCATCATGAGTGCTCCTATAAGAGAGAGGTAGAGGGAGGGTCGAAACCACACACAGAGAAAGGACAGGCTCTGTAAAGATGGCAGTGGAGATTGGAGTGATGCAGCCACAAGCCAAGGAATGCCAAGAAATACTGCAGCCGGCCGGGCGCGGTGGCTCACGCCTGTAATCCCAGCACTCTGGGAGGCCGAGGCTGGCGGATCACAAAGTCAAGAGATCAAGATCATCCTGTCCAACATGGTGAAACCCCGTCTCTACTAAAAATACAAAAAAAATTAGCTGGGCATGGTGGTGCATGCCTGTAGTCCCAGCTACTCGGGAGGCTGAGGCAGGAGAATTGCTTGAACCCGGGAGGCGGAGGTTGCAGTGAGCTGAGATCGTGCCACTGCACTACAGCCTAGCTCCTGGTGATGGAGTGAGACTCTGTCTCAAGAAAAAAAAAAAAAAAAAAAAAATGCTGCAGCCACCAGAAGTCAGAAGAGGCAAGGAACAGGTCCTCCTCCACAGCCTCCAGAAGGAATGTGGTCCTGCTGACATGTTGATTTTGTACTTCCAGCCTCCAGAATGGAGACAATAAATTCCTGTTGTTTTGAGCCAACAAGTGTGTGGTTATTTGTTACAGTAGCCCTAGGAAGCTAATACATGCTGTACATATGTGCTGTATTTCCTGCATCTAATTTCTTTTGCTCAGCTGGATTTTACTATTAAGAAAATAAAAAGGGGAATCACAGACTGAAAGTATTTGCAGTATTCATAGTCAATAAAAAACTTGGGTCCAAAATATACGACAAGTCAACAGTGTACCTCCTTCCCCCAACACACACCAGTGAGGAAAATATATTAAATATTAAAGATATAAAATATTAAAGCACAGTCTTTAATATTCTTCCATATTATATCTATCTATAGTTCATTTTTAAATTACTGAGTAGTATTTCATTGTATGGATATATCATAATACACTTACTGATTTCACCTGTTGATGGATATTTGAATTATGTCTAGATTCAGGCTATTATGAATAAAGCTGTTATGAACAAGTATGTGTGTGTGTGTGTGTGTGTGTGTATGTGTCTGTGTGTATTTGTATTTCTCTTGGGTAATTGTTGGTTTATATGGTAACTATATGTTTCATTTAATATTTTAGTAAGAATTTACCAAATAGTTTTCTAAAGTGATTGTACCATTTTGCATTTACTTCACGTTCTTGTCATTACTTGATTTTGTCAGCCTTTTAAATTTTGGCTACTTGAATGTATTGGGAGTTCAATGAATTCAATGCATTCAATCCTGAATGTATTCAGGATTTTGAGATGAGGAGATAATTCTACGCTATCCAGGTAGGCCCTAAATGCCATCATAAGCGCCCTTATGTGGTTTTAATTTCTTTTTCTAATGACTATTGTTGTGCTTATTGGCCATTTCTATATCTTCTTACTGAAATATTTGTTAAAATCTTTTCCTCGGTGTGTGTCTGTTGGGGGAAGGAGGTACACTGCTTATCTTCTTATTGATCTTTAAGAGCTCTTCATATATTTTGGATACAAGTTCTTTATTGACTATGAGTATTAGAAATACATTCAGTCTGTGGTTTTCCTTTTAATTTTCTTTATAGTGAATTTTAAAGAGGAGTCTTTAATTCTTATAACATTCAGACTTTCATTTTTTTCCCTTTATAATTAGTGGGTTTTTTTTGTTCCTACCTAGAACATCAAGGCCATAAAGATTTATTTTTATGACATCAAGACCACAATTTTTTTTTTCTATTTTCTTTGAGAATCAGTTTTTATCGTTTTAACTTTGATGTTTAGGTCTATGACTCATTTTGAGTTACTTTCTGTGTTTGGTATGAGGTAAGAGTTAAGATTCTTTTTTTCCCTTACAGATATTCCATTTTCTAGCACCATTTGTGGAAAAAATTAGCTTTCCTCCATTGAATTTCCTTGGCATTATTGCTGAAAATCAAGATAGTTATCTATTTCTGGACTCTCTATTCTTTTCTATTAATGTCTGTCCTTACACCAATAGCACACTCTCTTGATTGTTGTAACTTTGTATTTTGTAGTTTGTCTCAAAATGAGCAGGGTAAGTTCTTCTTTTACAAAAATTGTTCCGAACCTGTATTTTTTAAATTAGCTTAAGAGTTTCTACAAAATGCCTTCTGAACTTTTGATTGGGATTGAGTCAAATACATTTGGGGAAAATGGGCATTTAAATAATATTAAGTATTGCCATCCATGAATATGTACATCTCTCTGTTTAGCTTTTTTAAAATAATTCTTACTAGTGTTTTGAAGTTTTCAGAGTATAGGGCCGGCTTTATCTCAGCGGTTACTTCGACAGTGCTTTCTATGGTGAAGTTTTCAGAGTATGGACGTACTGTATGACCTAAAATTTCAAATGTTGCCTTGAAAACTTTGAGCCTCACAGGACGCCAAAGCCCTAACCATGAGTTCCCTTGCTCTGCCAGCTATGCCTTCCACCCCATCCAGCAAGAAAGACTCCCTACCTGTCCAGCTCCCCGTACTAGGTCAGCCAGACCAGCTGCACCCCACTAGATCCTCAGCCTAACAGGCTTCAGGAGGATGTGATTGATTTGTTTGAATAATTCCACCAGCCTGTAGGGACCAGAGTGTATCTCATCTTTGCTGTAAAGCCTGCCTCCCACAGCCCCCGCTGGTTCTCTCTGTTTCCAGGTGTCACCTCTGCATGCCCCTGCATGGCATGTGCTATCCTTGTCCTTCTCTCCTGGGCTGTGAGCCTATATGACTAACAAATTGCTGTCATCTCATCTGTTCAGTATTGGGTATTGAGTGTTTAACCATCTCATACTCTTCAGGGCAAGGGATCCTTCTCTCACCAACCGGGTAAATAGGAGGTGATCAGAAACAACAGGTCTTATCTGTCTTTTGTTAAATATATCCCTAAAAATATCTATTTTAAAACGTTTTGGTAAAATATACATAACATGAAGTTTATCATTTTGACCATTTTTAAATGTACAGCTCAGTGGTAGCAAGTACATTCACATTGTTGTGCAACCATTACTGTCATCCATTTCCGTAACTTTTTCTTGCAAAACTGAAACTCTCTATTCATTAAACAATGACTCTCCATTCTTCCAGCCTCTGGCAATCACCATTCTACCTTCTGCCTGTGAATCTGACTCTCTAGCTACTTCATGTTCATCAGTATTTTAGCATGCATCAGAATCTTTTTCTGTAATAGTATTCCATGGTATTGTACGTTCCACATCTTATTTATCCACTCATCTCTCAAAGGATCATGTTTGTTGATGCTATTGGATAGCATTACTTTTGAGGTTCCTTTTTCCAAATGGTTTGCTGCTTTTTTTTTTTTTTAAGACAGAGTTTCGCTCTTGTTACCCAGGCTGGAGTGCAATGGTGCGATCTCGGCTCACCGCAACCTCTGCCTCCTGGGTTCAGGCAATTCTCCCACCTTGGCTTCCTGAGTAACTGGGATTACAGGCACGCGCCACCATGCCCAGCTAATTTTCTGTATTTTTAGTGGAGACGGGGTTTCACCATGTTGACCAGGATGGTCTCGATCTCTTGACCTCGTGATCCACCCGCCTTGGCCTCCCAAAGTGCTGGGATTACAGGCTTGAGCCACCGCGCCCAGCCCAGTTTGCTGCTTAGATCTGCATTTTTACCAAGCACCTCCGGGGATTCTTACACCTGCTGAAGTATGAGAACCCTTGATTGCAGAGCTGTGCTTCTTAACAGGAATTTGATTAATAATACCCCCATGCAAAGGCCCTACCTTCAAAGCACCTGACTTAAACATCTCAGTTAGGCCCCCAAACTTGTATATTTTGAAAAAACAAAACTTCCTAGGAGACTAAGAGCTGGTGATTCTTTGCTTAAGAACAGTGGACACATATCTCCCTTTTTCATTCACGTGTTCACTAGACACACAATCACAAATGCTTCTGTGGGGCTTTGAGATACCACAGTGAACAGGGATTAGTAGAGTCAGGTAGATAAACCAACAGGCCATTGCAGTCCCAGGTGTGGGGTGCAGATGAGAGTTGGCAGAGCCTTGGGGGCAGAGTGGGTAAATTTTGTGGTCTTAGCTGTCATTATGGCTGCTGCAGTTTGTGGATCTAAGGGGGCCTCTCTAAATGTCCCCATGAGACCTAGCTACATTCCCATGCAGGTTGAACTGTGAGCATGAGGTTAAGACTGCATGTCGAGTCCCTACTGTTGTGAACTTATTGGCTTTGTCTTGGGACAGCCATGTCACACTGCCTCCAGATCCCCTGTCCCTAGTGGAAACTTTTGGTGTCTGGAGGGACAGAGGCGGCAGCTCTGTGGGCTCTGCTGGAGTTCAGTGACCGCTGAGCTGTCCGCATAACTTGGTCTCAGTCCACCCTGCCCTGTTTGTTTGCCGTCTGGGTTGCTTCTCCTCCTAGGATTGACTGTCCCTCACGCCCAATTTCACACCACACCTGAAGTCATTTGGCCTTTCTTCCCTGACCTCCTCCACCTGATCAGTGCTTCTGGGAACATTTTGCAGCGTGATTGCTCAAACTGTGCAAACCCAGCTAAAAGCCCAAAGCATCCGGGCCTGAGAGGTGTTAACCTACCTCAGCTTTTGATGGCTTTTGTTCTGGCCTGGGCTACAGCCTTCTCCTCTGTAAAGAGATGGAACTTTGTTGTTCTCCTCCGAAATGGCCCAGAGACCCCTGAAACTACCTTTTGTCCTTGGAAGTGGTTATAGGCTAAATGTTGGGGAAAACAGCTGCTCCTGCTCAGAAATAGCCCTGAAATAATGCAGCTCTGGCTTTCACATACTAAATACCTGGGGAGCTTTTAGAGCTCTTGATGCCCCGGCTGCACCCCAGGCTAACTCACCCAGAATCTCTAGAGGTGGGACTCAGGCTGCATGATTTTCAAAGCTCCCTAGGTGATCCCCACATGCTGCTAAGTTTGAGAGCAACTGCTCTAAAGAGACCAACACCAGCCAGGAAGATGAGGTGAGGCGGAGTGGGAGGATCTAAAACCAATCTTAGGAGTCTTGCCTTCCTGGAAATAATCTTATTCTCCGTCTCTTTTTCTGTGTTTAAAATTCGAGGGGTACCACTTTGCTTGCTTTAAATGTGTACTCCAGCCCTGACCGATACCCTTCCAGTGTTAGGTCCTAGGATCTTCACCTTTGGGTGCAAAATACACTCCCTCAGGCAGGGGAACAGGACGCAGTGGGCACTGGATGTGTTTGGCTCTGTGCTTTCAGTGATCAGCATGTTGTCATGATGTTGCAGGGTTGGTGACATCTGTGGAGCAGGGAAGTACACTGGACTGTGACTCAGGAAGTCTGGTTTTTCTATTTTCTCTATGAATCTGACTATTCTAGGTACTTCATATAAATGGAATCATAGGGTATGGGTCTTTTTGTGGCTGTCTTATGTCACTTGGCATAATATCCTCAATGTTCATCATGTTGTAGAATTTGTCGGAATTTCTTTCCTTGTTAAGCTAAATAATATTCCATCGTATGCATATACCACATTTGGTTATCCATTCATTAATGGATAGACACATGGGTTGCATCCACCTCTTGGCTATTATGAATAGTGGTGCTATGAACATGGGTAGGAAAATACCTCTTCGAGATCCTGATTTTAATTATTTTAGATATTTACCCAGAAGTAGAGTTGCTGGATCACATAGCAATTTTATCTTTAATTACTTGATACAGCCATGCCTTTTCCACAGCAGCTGCACCATTTCATACTCTCACCAACAGCGCACAAGCATTTCATTCTCTTCACATCCTTGCTAACAGTCATTATTTTCTGTTTTTTAATCGTACCCATCTTCATAGGTGTGAGGTGACATCTTAATGTAATTTTGGTTTGCATTTCACTTGTGATTAGTGATATCAAGCATCTTTTCATAGGCTTGTTGGCCGTTTGTATATCTATTTTGGAGAAATATCCATTCAAGTCTTCGCCCACTAAAGACAATTATATTATCTGTTTTTTTTTGTTGTTGAGTTGCAGGAGTTCTTTATATACTCTGGATGTTAATCCCTTATCAGATATATGATTTGCAAACATTTTCACCCATTCCATAGGTTGCCTTTTTCACTCTGCTAATTGTGTCCTTTGATGTTCAGAAGTGTTAAATTGTGATTTAGTCTGATTTGTTTGTTTTTACTTTTGCTGCCAATACTTTTGGTGTCATATCCAGGAAATGCTTTCCAAGTCCAGTATCATGAAGTTTTTTCTCTACTTTCTCTTCTAAGAGTTTTATAGTTTCAGGTCTTAGGTGTAGGTCTTTGATCTATATTGAGTTAATTTTAGTTTATAGCATAAGGTCCAACTTCATTCTTTTGTATATGGTTATCCAGTTTCTACAACACTAAGTGTTGAGGAGACTGTCCTTTTGAATGGTCTTGGCACCCTTGTCAAAAATCACTTGCCGATATTTTTGGGGGTTTGTTTCTGGGGCTCTTTATTTTATTCCATTGGTTCTATATGTCTGTCTTTTTTTTTTTTTTTTTTTTTTTTTTTTTTTTTTTTTTGAGAGGGAGTCTTGCTCTGTGGCCCTGGCTGGAGTGCAGTGGCACAATCTCAGCTCACTGCAACCTCTACCTCTCAGGTTCAAGTGATTCTCCTGTCTCAGCCTCCCAAGTATCTGAGATTACAGGGGCCCACCACCATACCCAGCTAATTTTTTTGTATTTTTAGTAGAGACCAGGTTTCACCATGTTGGCCTGGCTGGTTTTGAACTCCTGACTTCAAGTGATCCACCCACCTTGGCCTTCCAAAGTGCTAGGATTACAGGCGTGAACCACCATGCCTGGCCTTTATATGTTTGTCTTTAGCTAGTTCCACACCATTCTGCTTACTACAGCCTTGTAATAAGTTCCTCCTTGTCCTTTTCAAGAAAATTTGGGTTTGTTTGTATGTGTCTGTGTGTGAATAACTTTAAAGAGTTCATTATTCTTAATAATAATACCAGTAACAATAAGGAAAGGCTTAATATCCTTCCTCTCGAATCAGATCTTGCCCCCCTCCATTTTTTTGCTCCCCAGGAGCAACCACTTCAACTCTCCCATCTTTTTCATTTAAATGCATAACATATATTTACATAATGTGTACATAGTGATGCTTTTTGGTTTTTAAGTTTTAGGCATTTTCTCTTCTCATTGTGTTAAGGAGGAAGATTCAGCTCTCTTTCACCAAAGTCCTTCAGTATGTGCACACTTTCTGTGCTCTTTCTTCTCCTGATAAAGTTAAACCATAATTCTGGATAGGTCAAGGTTCAGCATCACTATGATTATGTAAGTGTATGTCACAGCTGAGCCATGTAGTATACTATCATTCATTTACATTTCTTGCAGAACTTTCCCCCTTCAACTTAACAGTTTTTTATTTTTATTTTTTGAGACACAGTCTCACTCTGTTGCCTAGGCTGGAGTGTAGTGGCATGATCTTGGCTCACTGAAACCTCTGCCTCCTGGGTTCAAGCGATTCTCCTGCCTCAGCCTCCCCAAATAGCTGGGACTACAGATGCCCGCCACCACACCTGGCTAATTTTTGTATTTTTAGTAGAGATGGTGTTTTGCTATGTTGGCCAGGCTGGTCTCGAACTCCTGACCTCTGGTTATCCACCTGTCTTGGCCTCCCATAGGTGTTAGCCACTACACCTGGCCTTAACAGTATTTTTGTTTGTTTTCTACATATGTATCATTAATTTAGACCCAGAGGGTGCCTGGTGAGCCCTCTTGGCTTAACCCTGCAGACCATGAGGAAGCCTGCGGTTTGGGGATGAGTCGTATGTCCCCAAGCAGGGCAGCTTCTTTCTCTGGGAGAAGCCTTGGTTACAGGGAACTCAGTGAAAGTCACATTGCTGATGGAGCTCTTTCTGCATGTAAGGTGCTGGGCAAGGGCGTCAGGAATAGATATGACATTATTCCATATGCCAGGACTAACAATTGAGTGACAGGCATTGAGTCCATCATTCCAATATGAGGCAAAGTTTGATAAGAACTATAGGAGAGACTGCAAATTTAAGAGAGACAGGTTAGGAACAGTAACTTCTAATTAGAGCACTCAAGGAGGTTCTAGTGTGTAAGCTGAACTAAGATTTCCATGGGAAGATTGTTGGTGGAGAAAGAAGGGAGAAGCAGAGGTACAGAGATAAGGAAATAAAGTATAGGTTTAGGGAAAGGCAACAGGCTCAACCTAGCCACAGTGTGAGATGTGTATGGAAGCATCATAAAAACAAGAGCAATATGTGTTAAGTATCTCTGTGCTAGGTACCAAGCTCAGCCTTTCATAGGCACTACACTAGTGGCTCTCAAAATGTCATCACCTGGGAACTTGTTAGAACTGCAACAGCCCTACCCAGACGCACTGAATCACAAACTCTGAGAGTGGGGCCCAGAAATCTGTGTTTTAACGGATCCTCAAGATGATTCTGATACATAACAAACTTTGAGAACCATAGCACTATACGTTTGATTTTTACGACAGTGTCATAGCTAGACACTCATATCCCCACTTGACAGGTGAGGAAGCTATCTCAGAGTGAGTAGGTAACTTGCACAAGGTCCAGTGGGGTGCTGGAGCCAGCTTGCAGTGACTCTTGAGAGCCAATTAGGAGTTTCTCTTCGCAACTCTGAATTTAGTGATGTCACGCTGGTAGCCTAAAATTGCCTGTGGTGGAAATATTTATATTATGGAAATTGGCAAATGCTAGAAAATCAGGACTTCAAGTCCACCCTGAGAGCCTGTTAAACACTCACCAGCGGCTGGGTGCAGTGGCTCATGTCTATAATCCCAGCACTTTGGAAGGGTGAGGCAGGCAGATCACCTGAGGTCCAGATTTCAGGACCAGAGACCAGCCTGGCCAACATGGTGAAACTAAAAATACAAAAATTACCTGGGTGTGGTGGCATGCATGGCTGTAATCCCAACTACTCAGAAGGCTGAAGTAGGAGAATCTCTTGAACCCGGGAGGCGGAGGTTGCCGTGAGCTGAAATTGCTCCGCTCCACTCCAGTCTGGGAGATAGAGTGAGACTCCTTCACAAAAACAAAAAACAAAAACACTCATCAGCATATCAATGCTCAGATCACTCAGCTGATAAGCTGTCAATAGAAGTGGGTCTTGGACCAGTTAAACCTAGCATCTGAATGTATGCTCTTAACCATTAGGTTAAACTTATTATGGAAGTCTGGAAAGACAGGCTGAGGTCATAAGGTAGAAATCTTGAGGCACATGTCAAAATATTGGGCTTTATTCTATACATACTGGATTTTTCAGAGTTTTGAATAGATAAGTGCTATAATTGTATGTTTAGGCAAGAGAACTAAATTGTTGGCTGTGACTTTTCCATTTGCAAATATGGTGAAAAAAAGGGATGGGAGTCAAAATAGTTACATTTCATAGAGAAAAGCCTCAACAACCATGGGGTGCCCATTTGCAGAAGAGGCTGTTAAGCACTGCAGAGCAGGTGCCTCATGCCTCACAAAGCTTCCCTGTTCTTCAGGAGAAAGGTCCCCTGTCCCTTGCTCTCACCGTCTGCCACAGCATGTATGAGTCTTAACACTGCAGTTGTTGGCCAGATTTATCCCAGAAATCCTTGGTCCAGGTCAGGATGCACTCTGCAACCACTGTAGCAGACCTCTTGATACCTACCCACATTCATTCCTCCTTCCTCAGAGAGCCTGAGAGTTTTCAGGCACCCTTGGCAGTAAGGCAGCCATGTGCTTCCTGTGTGTGGTGGGGGCTGGACCCACCTCTAGCCCTAGAGGGTGAATCCTGACTGGATTTTAAACCAGTGGTTCTCAAACCTTTTTGGTCCCAGGCTTTTTTTTTTTTTTTTCCTGTTTTTTGAGAGTTAGTTTCATTCTTGTCACCCATTCTGGAGTGCAATGGTGCGATCATGGCTTACTGCAACCTCTGCCCCCCAGGTTCAAGTGATTCTTCTGCCTCAGTCTCCTGAGTAGCTGAGATTACAAGTGTGCGCCACCACACACGGCTAATTTTTGTATTTTTAATAGAGACAAGGTTTCACCATGTTGGTCAAGCTGGTCTCGAACTCCTGACCTCAGGTGATCCACCCACCTCAGCCTCCCAAAGTGCTGGGATTACAGGCGTGAGCCACTGCACCTGGTGACTATTATTAAAAATTGAGGATCCACAAAGAGCTTTTGTTTATGTGTCATATTGACTGATAGTACTATATCAGAAATTAAATCTGACAATTAGAATATTTGTTAGTTTATTTAAAAATACCACTAGATGTCCTACATGTTAAGATAAGTAACATGAGAAATTACCATATTTTCTAAAACAAAAACATTTCATGAGGATATCTAGTTGTAAATGAGAGAAAGGATAGCCCTTTTGATAGCTGTGATATTATGACTATCTCTCTCTCTCTCTCTCTCTCTCTATATATATATATATATATATCTGTTTTTTCTATATAGATGCAGCTTTTGTCCTTTGTTCCATAACCCTTGTTATAGTCTTTTGATACAATAATGGGGCACTTTAGGCCTCAAGAGCAGACCTCAGGAAACAGAATCTCTCTCTCTCTCTCTCTGACCTTCTCTTTTCTTTTTACCCACCTAAGGCAGGACTCTAATCTGATTGTGGGTCAAAATAACCTCATTCCAGGAAAGGTCCTGCCCCTTAACCTAGAGGAAAGAATGCTGCATAGAAAGGCCAAGAACAGTCTGAACAGACAGGCCTTGCTGGGTTTAGATCGTGTGCTTTTTGTCCAATCACATTTCCATATGGTCGTCAGTCATGCCTATGTAAAGAAGCCTCCATAAAAACCCAAGAGGACTGGGCTCAGGGAGCATCCAATTGAACACATGGAGGCTCCCGGAGGGTAGCGTGCCCAGGGAGGGCATGGAAGCTCTGTGCCCCTTCCCCCATACCTTACCCTATGCATCTCTTCATCTGTATCCTTTGCAGTATCCTTTATAATAAACTGTTACATGTAAGTAAGTGTTTCTGTGAGTTCTATGAGCCACTCCAGCAAAGTAATCAAACCCAGAGAGGGGGTCATGGGAACCCCAACTTGAAGCCAGTCAGCAGTTCTGGAGGCCCAGACTTGCATTGGTGTCTGAAGGGGCACAGGCAGTTCTGGGGACTGAGCCCTCAACCTGTGGGATCTGATGTTATCTCCAGGTTGATGGTGTCGAAATTGAACTGGAAGATATCCAGCTGGTGTCAACTACTTGCTGGTGGGGAGAAACCTCCCAACATTTGGTCATAGAAGT
The DNA here is from genome assembly GCF_048565385.1 of Saimiri boliviensis. Lineage (NCBI taxonomy): Eukaryota > Metazoa > Chordata > Mammalia > Primates > Cebidae > Saimiri > Saimiri boliviensis. The sequence goes on along the minus strand of NC_133453.1, from coordinate 133,083,516 downwards.
CTTCCTCAGTGTTGATGATGGTTGTGGTGGTGGTGTGAGAGCAGAGGAAAAACATGGTTTGAGAATGTTTTGAAACAATACCGCTTTCAGATAATTGTATTTTTCTCTGATACTACGCCAGAATTCAACAAGAGGTAGTTTCTTTAAGGTTAGTTGCATGTAGTATTTATGAGATCAATAAACTTTTCATACCCTGCTACAACAAAATTTGTTGGTATATCCTGCACTTTGAGTGGAACTTCCACACATCTCCCAAATGCTAACACACTTTGTTATACAACATCAGAAGAATCACATTTGTTAATGTCACCACCAAAAATCTTGATTGGGAAGCTGCCAAGCTCATGGTTTCAAAAGCAACTTTTCAAAATTTTGTTATTGACCACAAATACTGTCTGTTGTTGTTTGAGACTGACTCTCACCCTGTCACCCGCAGGCTGGAGTGCAGTGGTGCAATCTTGGCTCACTGCAACCTCCGCCTCCTGGGTTCAAGCGATTCTCCTGCCTCAGCCTCCTGAGTAGCTGGGATTACAGGTGTGTGCCACTGGGCCCAGCTAATTTTTGTATTTTTAGTAGAGACGGGGTTTCACCATGTTGGCCAGGATGGTCTTGAACGCTTGACCTCGTGATCCACCCACCTCGGCTTCCAAAGTGCTGGGATTACAGGCATGAACCACCATGCCCGGCCTATCAGTTGTTTTCCTTGAAATGACAGGCTCACTTTGTTCATTTTCAAGAAAATGTCTGCCAAATAGTCAGGTTTAAATAACTACAGTTGGCCAATTGTTCTTTCATGTAAAAATGATGTTCTCTGAAATAAGTGGCTTGTTTAGTTGGTGACTTAATTGCTCGAGTGCCTTTGCTCTCAATAACGCTTGTACTTTGATACAGCGGATGTGTTTTATGCTTTCATGCTTTTCACGTGTTTTTCTTTTCATCACACAAGACATTCCAAAGCAATGTTAAAAGAAGACATGTGTTTAAGTGTTGAGATCTAGTTAGCTGAATAATTCTTACTGCTTCATCAAGGACATTCTAAAATGAAACTGGCTTTTTATGTTTATTTATCTGTCTGTTTACTGTGAGTGCGTGGCTGTGAAATATCCAACGACTATGAGAGCAGTCTGCCAGTCTGCCACTGACTTGATTCTAAGGCCCCAGGAGTGTAACCCAACATTGCTTTTATAGCCTTTGTGCATATATCAACACAGTTGATGTAGGATAAACCATAAAATTCGAAAAAGTTCTTCAGTGCTTCACATATTTCAGCACCACCTGAGCTTGTTGCCAAGTGTTTACATAAAAGAAGCTCTTCAATGATTAGTTAGTGCTGATATGGGACAAATACAAGCAAAACAGTCAATCCAACCACATCCGTACATTCGTTCAGTTGTTAAGGCAAAAGTACAATTCTGCCAATGAGAAATTGACTCAGTCTTCGTGTTCACAGCTAACTCTTTGATTTGGCAAGTTGTGTTGGCATTGGGAAGAGGTAGTGCTGTTGTTTCTTTTGCTGAGTTTTACTCAGCAGTCATTCAGCAGTGTCAACTGTACAAGAGAGTTAATTACTCTCTCAGTTAATGCAATTTGATTGTTTACTCTGTAAGATACTTCTGTGACTTTTTCATTTCTAGCTTGAAAGGGTGTAAAAAACTTCTTTCGGCTTTTAAAGAGCTCATAACATCTAAGTTTAAAACATTTAATTCCTTTTTTATAATAATGGATATTTATTTATTTAGTTACATATTTATTTATTTATTTATTGAGACATGTTCTCACTCTGTCACCCAGGCTGGAGTGCAATGGCACAATTACAGCTCACTGCAACCTCAACCAGCCAGATTCAAGTGATCTTCCCACCTCAGCCTCTCTAGTAGCTAGGACTACAGGTGTGTGCCACCATGACTGGCTAATTTTTGTATTTATTTGTTGTTGTTGAGACGAGTTTAAAATCACTATGTTGCCCAGGTTGGTCTCAGGGCAACTCCTGGGCTCAAACGATCTGCTCACCTTGGCCTCCCAAAGTGCTGGAATTGCAGGTGTGAGCTATCGTACCTGGCCAGATATAACTCCTTTTTGTTTAAACTTTGGTCTTAAAATAATACCCCAACTTAAGTGGCCCCATCGGAGCTGGGCTTCGGGTGCAGCAGCAAGGTGCTTAGTGCACGGGGTCTAAGGAGACACTCGCTCTCCTCACCTGCATTTGGGCAAAGCCGAGACTGATGCCTCCTTAAGTTCTGCATCCTACACACCTCACCCTAGGCCTGGCCCTGAGCACCACGAGGCTTTTCAGAAATGCTCTCTCACATCAGGCAGAATAAGGTAAATAATCGGTGTCTATCAGGTTGAGAGAGAGCGATTGCTTTTATCATATTTTTGCTGCTTCTTTACAGCTTCTTCTAGTTTTTTGGGGTAGATCTGTCCTCACCACTAGTCGGCAAACTCTGCGACATTTCACTTTAATCTTTTTCAGAATCTTTGGATTTAGGTGGTGTGGTGGTGGAGAAAACAAGTCTTCTAAGAACCCTTGTGAAAGCTAATGATCTAGCCTTAAATGTAAGAAAAAAAAATAGTAAAATTTATTTTATTTCAGAATAAAACATTATTAGTCCTAAAATAATAGGTATAGATTAAACTTAAAAATTCAGAAAAGCGGCAGGGCACAGTGGTTCACACCTGTAATCCCAGCACTTTGGGAGGCGGAGGCAGGCAGATCATCTGAGGTCAGAAGTTCGAGCCAGCCTGACCAACATGGAGAAACCCCATCTGTACTAAAAATACAAAATTATCTGGGCATGGTGGTGCATGCCTATAATCCTAGCTACTCAGGAGGCTGAGGCAGGAGAATTGCTTGAACCTGGGAGGCGGAGGTTGTGGTGAGCTGAGATCAGGCCCTTGCACTCCAGCCTGGGCAACAAGGGTAAAACTCTGTCTCAAAAAAAAAAAAAAAAAAAAAAAAAAATTCAGAAAAGCTTTAGAATATTTAACAAATAGTATTTCAAAATAAGACAACAGATTGTGCTTTCCGTGTTTGTACATAGGTGCAAGTAAAACTGAGGAATTTCAAAATAATGATTTATTAGATAACAATGAGGTTTCTGATTATAGCAAGGCTAACAGAAGATAGTTAATCAGAGCACAGTAGAAATCCTGATAATAAATGGAGTGAATCTCTGGAAAGGCGTATATTTGTACTCTGAGCTTACTTTCCTGAGAAAACGCAGACAGACACAAGTGCACATTCTATGAGCTGTCCATGCAGTGACGTCGGCGGCTCCTGTCGCGTCTGGAAACTCCATTGTCCACTCATGAGAGAATGAGCACGAAAAGGCAAATGACGTCCTCATAGTTTTATTTTTTGGCGAGCCCAAAAGCATCTTGGAAGGTGTCTTGATATTGCTATGGAAAAAGTTTTGATCTCACAGCCCCAGTGGAAGGGATCCCTGGATCACGCTGTGAGAACTGCTGGTCTAAGATCATCAGTTTCCTTGACAGTGATTGGTTTAGTAGGTATAGTCATGTGACACAGTTCTGACAGTGAGGCACAAGGAGAATTCCGCCGGGTAGTTTCTGGAAGGTTTCCTAGCCCTTAAGACAGAAATGCAAGAGATAATCTATTCTTCCACTGGACGTTGTTGGAAGCGGATGCCAAGTCTAGAACTGTTCGTACACCTCATCATCTTGCATTACCCTTGATTCCTGTCTTCCTCTCACATCCCACAGCCAGCGTGTTAGCAAACGCCATTAGCTCTACTTTGGAACATATAACCAGCATCTGACGACCTTCTACCACCCTCACACCCTTTACCCAGTCCAAGCTACCATTGTTTCTCACTTGGATTATTGCAATATTTTCCTAAGTAATTTGTCTGCTCCTCTTGCTCCTTATATTATACATGGGGTAGCCAGGATGAGTCTTTTAAAAAGAAACCCAAGTCATGTCCCTCTTCTGTTTAAAAGCAAGCTTTCCCTCTCTGAGGATAAAGGCCCAAGTTCTTGCTGTGACCACAAGGACCTGCCTGACCTGGCTTCCAGCGACCTCTCTCTGTTGTTCTCCCCCTTGCTTACTCATTCCCTGGCCTCCTTCTGTTTGGTCTCAAGGCCTTTGCCCTGGCATTTCTCTCTGTCTGCAGTGCTCTGCCCCTAGATATGTGCATGGCTCGCTTCCTTAGTTCATTTCGGCTTTTGCTCAGACGTCTTCCCACCAAACCTCAGCCCCACCTGGGACTCCTTATCCCCGTTGCCCTGCTTTATTTTTCTCCAGGACATTTTTACCTTTGACATATTATATGGCTATTTGTTTATTGCCTATTTTCCCCCATCATAATGTGAGTCCCATGAGGGTGTGGTTTGGCTGAGTGCTGTAACCCCAATACTGGGAAAAGTGTCCAGCACTTAGCAGAGCTCATTAAATAAGCATTCCAGAAAGAGGAAAAAGAAGTACATGGAAAAGAGAAAATCGTGACAGAATTTTCATAGAATTAAAGAAAGAGGAAAGAACTTGGATTTTAAAAGTTCATAGAGTTTTTACCAAATGGGGCACGCTACTAAATGGGGCAGAGTGGCTCAAAACAAATACTCAAGCTAGATGCATTGCAGAGAAATCTCAGAACACCACACCCAGGAGAAGATTCTGAAAGTTTACAGAAAGAAAGAGTAGATCATATGCAAATACAATAATTACATTGACATCAGACTTCTCAAGTGGAGGAAGCAATGAGACATGGAAAATAAGGACTTGTAAATTACTTAAATTTGTCATGCTTTAAAAAAATAAGTTTTAAATAAAGGCAAAAAATTGCTTGTAACAGTCAAGCACCAATTATAGGTGATACCAATATGGCAGTGTGGGGATAATGTTGAGAAGATGAACATACCAGAAAGAAGTGAGTGAGTGTTAAGGGAAAAGAAATTGATAGAGAAACATGAACATAGCATAGTTCTTAAAAAGGAGAAACAATTAGAAGAATAAAAATAGAATATACAACTTTCAATTCAGCAGAAGAAAATCTGATTCATGCAATGGATATTTGAAAAGAGAGAAATTGATAAAATAAATACAGTAAACACAGAATGAAATTAAATAAACATAAATTAGTTAAGTTTCCTGATTGGATTAGACTGTAGGCAGAACAAAACGAAAATAAGATCAAACAATATATTGTCTTCTAGAGACTGTGGCAGATGCTGGTATTATTCCCAGCCCTTTCTTCCTTATGGCTTTTCTCTATAGAGGCTAAAACCTTAAACTGTAACTTCCTTAGTATCTATCACAGTTGGGGTGGCCATGGGACTGAGTACTGGCGCAGGAGACATAAAAGAAAGTCTACTTGACCAAACTGGCACAAAAAGCAATAGAACACTTGCATAGGCCAGTAAGCATTTTTAAAAATCAAAATTGTACTCAGAGGCTTCCTTCCATGTGAAATCTCTAGGATCAGATAATTACAGCAAACTTTTAAGGGCTAGACAATCCCTGTTTTATACAAATTTTTATTCCTATACAAATATAGGACTAAAGCAAATAAAATGACCTTATAAGGCTGGTATATTCTTGATTCCCAAACTGATAAAAGACCTCACAAGAAAATATAATTTTAGATCTCTTTCACTTACAAACATAGATGTGAAAATCCCACATAAGAGATCAATTAAATTTGTATATTTTTTTAAAAAATAAAACATCATGATCAAGTAGGGTTTCTCCTAAGAAAGCCAAGATGGTTCAATACCAGAAAAAATAGTCAATTTAATTTACCATATTAATGGACTAAAGGGGAAAAAGCACACCAAAGATTACAAAGAGACAATTCTATTGTATATAAAAATGGCTTTTGATAATGTGCACACCTATTTATCATTTTAAAAATTCTTAGATGATTAAGAATAGATGGGAACACCCTTGATAAAGCTTATCCAGCAAAAATCTCATACTTAAAGAGTAACTTTAGAGGCATTCCTTTTCATAAAAGGAGTAACACAAGGATGCTTAGAATTCAACATAGAATTTGGGGTGTGGTCAATGCAACAAGATAAGAAAGATAAATAAAGGCAGACCAATTAGAAAGGAAGAGACAAAATTGCCATTATGTATAGATAAGATGGTCAATTCTTATCAGTCCTCCAAACACAGGGTCCAAAGCAAAAAGATAGAAACAGAATGAATCTCTAGCAATACCCCTTATGTAAATTAAAATCACATATACTCACCAAAGCACTATTTTTTCGAAGTTGCATAGGGAAAGAAGAATGCTTATTAAATATATTAGACTGAGGTTGGCAGTGCAGAGGGAATGAGAGTGAAGTGTGGAAAGACAGGGGAAGTGGAAACAGGAGGAAATGGCTATCTGTGAATGATAGATAATGTGTAAAATCTTCCCTACCCTTGGGTACCTGAAGCTCCCAAATGCAATGTAATGCAAGGCAATATGATACAGAACAGTTCAATACAATACAATGAGAAAATAAAGTAGCCCAGAGGTGAAAACGATCTTCCGGGAAAGCCCACTGCCCACGTTACTCCTGAGAACCTCCACTTCTTTCTAAAAGCGTTTTCCTGCGGCCTCAGAGTGTAGCAGCGAGGCTCCCGTCGGCCTGCGTGGAAAGTGCAGGACGACCTGAAACCCACTCTTTCCTCCGAGGGGCGGACGGCCTCCCTGGGCAGGCCTGGGAGGTACGTTGGCCGGGCGGGCAGCTTGCGAAACAGCCGGGCCTCTGTGCGGTCCTGAGCTACCCACGGCGGCCAGGCCGCTGCGCCGGGCCGGGCTGCGGAGAATGGGCTTCTCTGTGCGCGCTTGTTTGCTTTGGTTTCAAGCTTTAAAAAAAAAAATGATTTCACACATAATTAGGGTTGCGGCGGCGAGATTGTGTTCGAGGTGCTTTTACTGGAAATATCAAGAGGAAGGACAAGGGAGGGCTGTGTTCCTCTTCCAGCCCGGCGGGCGGGGAGGAGGAGGAGGAGCCGCGCGGTGCTCTGGAGGGGACAACAGGCAGCGTTCAGGGCGCAGAAGCAGCTTACTGGAGGCGCGGGGTCTGCCCTGCTGCGCGGGGGCCAGGCTGGACGTGGGGGCGGGCAGCGCGTGCGGTGCGTGCGTGTGTGTGAGTGTGAGTGTGTGCACGCGCCTGTGCTGTGTTGGGGAGTGGGGATAATGGGGGGCCTCTCCTAACCTCAGCCCCTTCCCTCATCTCTCCTAAGGCCTGTGGAGGAGGAAGAGGGGTCCCCATAGAAAGAAAAATGAGGGAGCAGGTAAAGGGTGAAGAGGGAGGCAGGGACCTGGGCCCAGGCCACAGGAGAGGCTGAATGAAGGACGGGTAAAGAGATGCCCCAGGAGAGCGTCCTCTGAGACTGCACAGCCCCCATGAGGGGGCCCTTGGGAACCAGGCAACCTGGGTTCTAGCCCTGACTCCCGGTGTGTACCGGCAGGTCTTGGGACTTTTCTGGCTTCAAATATCTTCTTCATGAGACTAGGGCTGGAGTGATAGCCCAAGAAAAAAATCTGTTAAGGGAACACCAAATACCGTATCTCCCTGTCGGAGATTCACAGTGCACATTGTACACTAAAGGCAGTGAGGCGTCCACGGTAAAATAGAACCCTGTTTTAGCTGGAATTTGTGTTGCCAAGCACCTTCCAAAACATTTAATTACAGAGCTCTCCACCCCTCTATTTTTACATAATATCTATTAACGTCTTGTGTGTTCCAGTTAGTAATTGCTGCATAATAAACCATCCTAAAACTTAGTGGCACAAACCAACCGTTTTATTATGCCCATGAATCCTGTGGATCAGAAATTCAGACAGATACGGAGGGGATGGCTTGTCTATACTCCTTGATGTTTGGGGCCTCATCTTGAAGGCTGGGGGTGATCTGATGGCTTGGGCTGTCTTTGTTCGCGTTCCAGCTGTGAGTGGGACCTCAGCCAAGGCAGTGAGCTGGAACACCTCCACGTGTCTCCTGGCCAGTGCCCTCAAGCTCAGCAGCTCCTGGGGTGGTCAGACTTTTTAAATGGTGGGTCAGGGCTCCAAGGTGAGTGTTCCAAGACATCCAGGCAGAAGCTCTGTTGCCTTTTGTGACTTGGCTAGAAGTGTGAAAGCCACTTTAAGAGAAGTATGCAGGATGGAAGAGATTGTCATGGCCATCCTTGGAAAATGCAATCTGCCACATTCTGAGAAATGGTGGGCTAACACTCTAAGAACCACCAAGAACCTTTTGAAATCTGAAATGCCACCAGAACTCTGTCCTCTGGGTCATGACCCTTAATCCGTCTTGCACACTCAGGTTCAAATAGCCAGTTCCAGCACCCCATGCTGCCCCTCCCCTGCCATGCAGCGTTCATGTGGCCATAGAAAGCCCACCAGGAGGTATGATTTTACCCAGGCCAGTAAGACCCACAGTGTCCGTGTTGCCCTGGTTCTAAAATCCTCTGGAGTTGGCTGCTCATTTCTTCCTTCTAAGAGAGGTGTGGTTGGGAAGATTTGGGCAGGGAAGGATTCACCAACTCCTGCTGAAAAGTCCTTCTCATCCCTGGTTTGGGGAGGCCATTTCTCCATGACCATCTGTGATAATAAATACATGTTTTGTCTTTATTCCCAAGTCCTGGCACAGAACTCCTAAAACTCTTGGAACTCCCCAGGTCCTAAGAGTACCTTTAGTATACTAATGAGATGACTTTTGGCTGAGGGGCTCTAAGATAGCTTCAGGATAGGGGCTGGTTGCCAGAAAGCCTAAGACGTGGTTCTGTGGTTGGAACATTCAGCCCTATCACCCCCAGCCTCTCATCTAGGGAGGGGAGAGGGGCTGGAGATTTAATTTGATCACCAATGGCCAGTGATGTAATCAATCTTGCCTATGTAATGAAACCACCATGAAAACCCATAAACAATGCGATTTGGAGAGCTTCCCAGTTGGTGAATGCATTTACAAGCTGGGAGAATGGTGGACCTCACCCCAACTCCCTAGGGACAGAAGCTCCTATGTTCGGGACCCTCCCAGACCTCTCCCTATGCACCTCTTCATCTGGCTGTTCATTTCTAGCCTTTATAATATTCTTTATAATAAACATAATAGTAAGTTAGGTGCTTCTCTGAGTTCTAAGGACCATTCTTGCAGATCTTTGAACCTAAGGAGGGGATCATGGGAACTTTAGCTGGTCAGTCAGAAATACAAGCGACCTGGGACTTGGGATTGGTGTCTGAAGTTGGGGACAGTCTTGTGGTACTGTGCCCTTAACCTGTGGGGTGTGCGTTAACACTGTGTAATAGAGTTACTTCTAACTCTGTGCTAACTCTGGGTGTCAGAATTGAATTGAATTATAGGACACCCAGTTGGTGTCCAGAGAGTTGGAGTATTGGTTGTTCTGAAGAAAGAACCCACACATTTGGTATCAGAAGTATTGTGTACCAGGCACAGTAGCTCCTGCCTGTAATCCCAGCACTTTGGGAGGCCAAGGCGGGTGGATCATCTGAGGTCAGGAGTTTGAGACCAGCCTGGCCAACATAGCAAAACTTTGTCTCTACTAAAACTACAGAAATTAGCTGTGCATGGTGGCATGTGCCTGTAATTCCAGCTACTCAGGAGGCTAAGGCAGGACATGGAGGTTGCATTGAGCTGAGGTCACGCCACTGCACTCCAGCCTGGGTGACAGAGTGAGACTCCATCTCCAAAAAAAAAAAAAAAAAAAAAGTATTGTGGATAAAAATGGTTCATACCACCCCACATTCCTTGTCCAGTTTTCCCCACTTCTGAATCCATGTTCTTTCTCACAGAACTTCCTTTCGAATCAACCAACCTAGACACGGCAGTAGTGACCAGAATAATTTATGCCAGCTATTGAAAAGAATACGGCACACACAGGAAGAGAAGTCAGCTTAGAGTTGAAGGGTGAAGGGAGGTTAGCTGGGTGAAGTGGTGAGGTGGGGAGGAGAAGGTTCTGGATGTGGGGAACCTCCTGTGGAAAGATGCTGAGGTGGCAAGGGGTAGGACAAACTCAAGGCACCAGAGCCCCGGTTGTGGTTGGGGTATGGAGAACAGTGTTGAAGATGTGAGATGAGGCTCTTGAGGTCGGCTGTCTGAAGTCTTATAGATCCTGAAGCTTTTGGATTTTATCCTGAGTAAGCAGAAGGAGACAATTCGAGGACAAGTTTCATATTGGAAAGCCCCCTCTGGCTGTTGCTGAAGAACGGATGTGAGGACCATGTGAACAGCTGGGAGCTTACTTCAGAGTGACATAGGATGGGAAGACACATATTTAGGGGGCAGGGCCTGGCTTAGGTGACCACGTGATGCTTTCTCCATTGGAGAGCATCCTAGAGAAGATTTCAGTTTAGGATGAGAAGATGAAGAGTTTGGTTCAGGGAATGCTGACTTTGAGCTACCTCTGAGGTGTAATTGTCAAGGAATTAGTTGGATATCAGGGTTGGAATTGACAGAAGAGGCTCAGGCTCAAGAAGTAACCATGTGACTGAGCGCCTGTAAATGGTAAGTGAAAGACGTGGACAGGGTGTCCTTGCCCAGGGACTGGGCACAGGGAGAGCAGAAGGGGACCTGGTTATGAGGAGGTGCCTCGTGACATATGAGAATTCTAAGTAAACACTCGTAGCTTAAGAGCCTTAACGAAATCACGGATGTAGCCCAATTACCAAATCTGAAGGGAGCCAGTGAGTCTCTGGTCATCTAGCTGGTGCCATGTGAGAGCATGAACAAACCTCCCCCAGGACGTCTCTGCCCCTCCCCTTCTATGGAGAGAGAGGAGGTGGTATAAGGTGAGAGTCTCTTGGTAAGAGGTGGGAGCTCCTGGGGACTGAAAGATCAAGAGAGGTCTGGGCCTCGGCCAAGTTTGGAGAATTCTGCCAAGTTAAAAATGAATAAATTCCAAAACATGCTTATAGAAATAGTGGCAAACGTTAAAAACTTTAAAATTTGGAAGTAACTGCAAATTTATAGACAACATGCAAAAACAGAACTAGTACAAACACACCTGTAACCCTTTACCCAAATTCACCTACTGTCAGTGTTTTACCAACATGCTTTATCATTCATTCACCCTCTCTGTTTATCTTTCTGTCTTCGTCTAGCTACCTATCATCCATCTATGTATCCATGGATCTATCTATCTAACATATTTCTATCTGTTGTCTGATTCCTTTCCTGAGCTATTTGGAGGGAAGTTACATACCTCATTGTCTTTACCCCTAAGTATTTCAGCGTGTATTTCCTAAGAAGAAGGAGATTCTTATACATAATCATGGTACATTTATAAACCTAAGTAAATTTAACATTGATACAGTGCCTTTTCTCAGATCTACCATTTATATTCCAGTTTTGTCAATGAACCCAATTATATATTTTTTTAAAATAGTTTTTTCCCTCTACTGTGTAGGATTCAGCCTAGGGTCAAGGTTTAAATGTCATGTCTTTTTAGCTTTCTTTGTGTCCTATGGCCTTGACAGTTTTGAAGGAATACAGCCATCTCCTCTTTCCTAACTGAAGGGTCTTCATTTGTGTTTGTCGGGTGTTATGATCACATTGGGGTTATATTTTTGTCTGGAATACTGTGAAGGTGACACTGTGTCCTTCTCAGGGTCTCACATCTGGAGGCACTGGATGCCCATCTGTCTCTCATTGATGATGTGAATTTCGATCTCTTGGTCTAGGTGTCGTTCAATTTTTTTTCATTGTATAGTCATTATTTTCTCCCTTGCAATAATAAACAATCTATGAGGACATACCTTAATATCATGTAAATATCTTGTTCTCGTCAAAATTTCCTCCTAGATTTAGCATCCACTGATGCTTCTTGTCTGATCCAGTCTTTACTGTGAGAGTTGCAAAATGATGATTTTGCAATTCCAATGATGATGAAAATGGTGATTTTACCATTCCAGTTTCCCTCAGTATTGTACTGTAATTGAGTCTTCCTGTCTCCTATTTATTTATTCATCTCTTTATTATTACCATGGACTCATGAGTTCCTGTTTTTACAACTGTTTATATCTCATTGCTCCACTTAATTATTTTGGTGCTCATATTGCCCTGGTTTTCATCAGTAAGCATCCCTTCAAGCCGGGGCTCATGTCCTTACGATGTTCCCATCAATTTTTTCAGCACTTACTTTCTACCATAACAAAATGTTCCAGGCTTGTTTTGTACCAACTCTTCCACTTTTTTTTTGAGGAGCCTTGGTTCCTTTTAGTGGAGTCTAATACACTCAGAGTCTGTTAGACTCCACTAAAAGGACATATAGACTAAAGGGACATAAGACATTAGAGACTAAGACTAAGGTCTGGGCAGGAGTAATACTACTATTGGAGTGGCTTTGCTTTTTGGAGTTGTGGTGGATTTAAAACACTGATATATGTGAGTAGTTTTATAACAATACCACTTAGGGCTGGGCGTTGTGGCTCAAGCCTGTAATCCCAGCACTTTGGGAGGCTGAGGTGGGTGGATCACTTGAGTTAGGTATTTGAGATCAGTCTGGGCAACATGGCAAAACCCTGTCTCTACTGAAAAAAATAAATAAATAAATAAATAATTTAAAAAAAAAATTAGCTAAGCTTGGTGGCGCGTGCCTGTAGTCTCAGCTACTCGGGAGGCTGAGGCAGGAAAATCACTTGAACCCGGGGGTTGGAGGTTACAGTGAGCTGAGATCGCGCCACTGCACTCCAGCCTGGGTAACAGAGTGAAACTGTGTCTCAGAGAAAAAAAAAAATAGTAGAATGGTGCTATTTGAAGAGAATGATGGGATTTATAAAACCATATTTTTTAATAGTGCACAATGGTTCTGTGCTGGGGCATTGAAGCTGAGTAAAGATTGTTCTCTTCTATCCATCCTGACAGTAGGAATCTGTGACTGTAGGAAACCATTATATTATGGGGTATTAATGAGGTGCTTGGGCTCAGTTGGAACCTTAGAAATCCACTCAGGAACATGATTGGTGGAGGTTTGGGAAGATGTCCTAACACTGACTGGTGTATTGCCTGCTCTGCCCTCTGCATTAATCTCTAATAGCTGTCAGCAGGAGATTAAAACTGCCACTTTTTTTGGTCATGTAACAGGCATTGTGGTTTGGCATAGAAAACAAAGTCCCTCTGGGGACATATAACTTCATATTTACCAGCATTTATATGAAAGAAGATGAAGTATTTATAATAAGAAATCAAACTGGTTTACTATCCAGACACATAAAAAATCATAGAATGAAGATGAACAGAAGTAATTCATATCTTAGAGCTGGACTATGCCTTAGGGGCCGTCTTTTCACTTCTTTCTGTTTAGGAGAATCTGAGTCTCCATGGGGAAGGTGGGGAGCATACCCAGCCTCACACATGGACAGTAGACGTGGATCTAGAACCAGGGGAGCTTTTTCTAGACATCACGTAGTCTAAGCTTCAGGGTCCTTCATCCATAAAATGGGCACATGGTACTAACTCCCAGTTCTGGCTCTGACTTCTTCCGGCCACCCTGGTTCTCCAGAACCTATCAGCAAAGGAACACCCTCCTCTTGCGCATGCCATTTCCTCTGAATCTCTTGGTGCTTCCTTTTTCTGACAAACCGGGTGTGAAGAGGCTCCAAGCCCGTTGACTTTCCTCACTCTCTCAGAGCCTACGCCAGTCTCAGCAGAATGCAGTCACCTTGGACCCTGGGACAACTCACTCAATTTCTCTAAGCACTAAATCATTTCCTTTTTGAAAATGTGTAATGCAACCTAACCTGCTGACTTCAAAGTGTGGTGAGGATCAGAATGTAATAATGTATGCCAAAGTGTCTGGAGTTTGAATGGACCGAAATAAGAAGCAGGACGGTTTGAACCCTCCCTTGGACAGTTTGCCTCTGCTTTGCATTTGAGACTGTAGCAATCAATATATACCAGGACAGCTACAGCCTGTGGTAACAGCCTTGAGGATATGTGTCTGGGACACCCAAATCACGAAATCCACAATTTCTGCCTCTGTTTGAAGAGCAATCAATGGCAGTAACCAAACAAAGATCACACTTTGGGGGCCTCTGCACAACTCTGCCTTCCAGAGTGTTTCTGTCCAATTGTGTGCTTTGACATCAGTGTCTCTTAACTAGAGACCACGAAACGAGCGGTGGATCCTATCCAGAAGATTTCGAATTAGTCCCTTTGGAAGTGGACCCTGGCTCCTTGTCTCTAAAATCTACCTCTTGTTTCTGAATACCTCTTCTCAGTCTCCTCAGGCCCACAAGGCCAGCACTCTCAAAGAGACCCTTAACCTCCAATGGCCTCGCTCTCTGTTAGACTGACCTCCAAATTGTATTTCGGTTGCTTGTTGAGAGTTTGGGGCTGTGAAATTAGAGCGTGGTAGTAGGTTCAAGCATTTCCTCAAGGGCAACCTTGAAGTCCCCTGAACCTCTGAGTCTAAGGTGTCACTATGGAGAGTGTGATGCTGGTTATAACCAGGGGCTCGTTGTGGGTGTAGATGTTGGCACTCATTTAAAAAGGCATTAGAAACACAGAAGTAACAGATGCCCTGTGATGGTTAATATTAAATGTCAACTTGGTTGGATTGAAGGATGAAACATATTGTTCCCGGGGTGTGTCTGTGAGGGTGTTGCCAAAGGAGATTAACATTTGAGTCAGTGGACTGAGAGAGCAGACCCACCCTCAATCTGGGTGGGCACCATCAAATCAGCTGCTAGTGAGGCTAGGATAAAAGCAGGCAGAGGAACGTGAAAGGACTGGACTGACCATAGGCATGGTCTCAGACTCCTGACCTCATACCATCCTGCCTTGGCCTCCCGAAGTGCTGGGATTGCAGGTGTGAGCCACTGGGCCCAGCCTCAGACTTCCTTTTCTTATTTGTTCAGAGATAAAAAGGAAAAGCTGAGATGCATTTTTCTACCTTATCAATTCTTAGGTAATTTATCATTTTATAATTAATTAGACAGCAAAGAACAAATGCAATTTTAAAAATATATCAAAGATATTCCTACTCTAAAAGGATTTTGAAGTCTGCTTGTGACTAAAATTCATTGAATCTAGGTCAGGGTGACACACTCAAATGCCTGCAAGAACTGTGCAAGAAAAACAACAGCAAGTTTGACATTCAATGACTTCTGGAACTCTTGGTGTGAGAGGTGCAATAGGGAGTGCTGGAGACTGTGGAAAACGAAGGGATTAGCTGTGTCTAAAGGGGAAGTCACTTCTCAACTTCAACATAGCGTTTGGTTTTGTTTTATTTCAGGAAGAGGTCAGAATTTTGTATTTTCATGTGAAGTCTCTTAATCCATAATTGTTGATCTATAGTTGAGTAGTATGTGGGTCAAGAAAAACTGGTTGTGGGCAACGTTTGGCTCTCAGGTTGCTAGTCTGAGATACCTCATCAGGTAGGAAAAGTTGAAATAGAGCTTGGCAGAAGGGGGCAAATGCATAGGGTATTCTGGAAGAATATCTGGAGGGCTTGGTAAGGGACAGGATGCAAAGGGAAGAAGAACCTGAAGGCCTGGGAACACTCAGGATTGTGGAGAGCTTGCTATGCTGAAAGGAGTGCCTCTGTGTGTGTGTGTGTGTGTGTGTGTGTGTGTGTGTGTGTGTGTGTGTGTGCTGGGAAGGGATATGTAACCAGGTCGGGCAGGAAACAAGAGGAAAATGAGTTCAATTTTAACAGATAGGACTTGAGAGGTCATGACTGGAAGTATACAGAGGAAAGGACAAGGAGGGTGTAATTAACCTTGAACTCAATATGTGCTTACAGCATTATGGAGTTGCATGTGATATATGATCAGATTGGGTGTCTGCATGATCAAGGAGGCATTTGTCTTTGTTGTGTGGATTGTGCTCTATTCTATATATCACTTTAAAAAATGCTCTTTTTTCTTAAATTACAGAAGCAATATGTATTCATTGCAGAAAATTAAGAAAATGCTGAAATTGAGAGAAGGAAAATTACCTGTAATCCTAGCTCCTATAATAACTATTGATGGCTTCATATATATCCTTCTAGTCCTTTTTCCTATACATATATATTTAAATACTTCACAAAATTGGAATCATAGCATAAATACTACAATACAATCTGCTTTTTCCACTAACACGTCTTGGACATTTTCATATGTCAATAAAATAATCTTGATATTTCCACAGCTTGATTTTTCATGGTTATTTTAGCATTAATTTCATTTGATGGAAATATCAAAATTTATACCTAATAGCCTGCTGTTGAATACATGCTGCTTCTCCACCATAAACGATGTCATCTCTAATGCTAAATCTTGGCATGTATGCTGGGTTATTTTCTTAGGATAAACTTCCAGTAAGGACAATTGTTAGGGCTATCAAAGGAAGAGGGCACTAGTGAAAACTTGAAACAAAAAGCAGGATTTACTGTTTGTAAAGTAAGAGAAAATTTTGCTTTGAGGCAATCTTTCCGAACAAAACAAAAGTTTGAAGAAAGCATGGAATTCAAGGATTAATGGAATTTCAGGAGTGAGAATTAAGATTTTGGCTGACCTTAAATTGAAAAGGTGTGGCTATTAGAATACAGCTATTGCTGATTGGATGGTAGAAGCATGCAGTGATCTCTGATTGGTTGACTTTCAGAATCATGTGCCATTTATGATCGGCTGATTCAGGAGCGTGAATTTCAGTGTGAGGCTGAAGACAAGGTAGCCCGTCAGGTTTTAAATCCTCTGTGCTTCTTAGTTGTTACCATGACTGAAGAACAAATGATCTTTTCTTAGAAAAGAGAGACTTTCAATTTTCAAGTCAAAGGGCCATATTGCCAAACTGTTGGCACTATATTCAAAGCAACATATGCACAGACTTGAAAAAAGCCTCCAGAAGGGATTGACACTGGTGGGAAGACTGGAAGCCTTGCTATAGGAGGGAAAGTGTGAGGAAGGTGGTGGTGACTAGATTCGAGTGGAGAAGACCAGGGCCAGCATGATCACCAACTTCAAAGTCTGTCACTACCCAATGGTACACTGGGCTTTTTTTTTTTTTTTAAGATGGAATCTTGCCGTCACCTAGGCTGGAGTGCAATGGTGCAATCTCAGCTCACTGCTACCTCTGCCGCCTCGTTCAAGCGATTCTCATGTCTCAGCTCCTGAGTAGCTGGGACTACAGGTGCCCGCCACCATGCCTGGCTAATTTTTTTATATTTTTAGTAGAGATGGGATTTCACCATGTTGGCCAGGCTGGTCTCAAACTCCTAACCTCAAATGATCCACCTGCCTCGGCCTCCCAAAGTGCTGGGATTACAGTTGTGAGCCACTGTGCCCAGCGCATACTAGGCATTTTTCTAACAGTTGAAGCTCTCCAGCTTTGAAATAGAGGCACCATTAAAGAGAGAGCCCTCTGTATTCACAAAGACATTCATCATACAAGTTGGTCAGGAGTCGGGGGTTTGGATTCAGTGGAACTTTGAATGTCAGCTGGGCCCCTTGTCATCTCTCTGACCTGGGGCAGGTTATGGAAGCTTTCTGAATCTGAATTTTTTTCTTATCAAGAGAGAAAAAAAACAGAGTCTCTCTTATTATGAGATCTAGGCATAGCAGAGTAAGTCACAATTCTGAAGATTTGGTGTGCTCCTTGACTACTTCAGCGACTTACTACTGAGAATTTCAGTGAATGGTATTGAGAGCACACAGCAAGGTGCCAGTTGCTGTGCCCTCCAGGGAATTACAGAGAGACAAAGATGTGATCCCTGTCCACGTGGAGACAACGGAGAGGCAAGGGGAAGTTGCTGCATGTGGCACAGAGATGAGGGGGTTCCTGGGGGCGAATTCGCTACAAAGTAAACAAGGGGGCACAAAAACAAAGGGGTATGTAAACAAAGATACACATTTGCAAATGGACAACAATAACAGAAAGAAAGCAAGCCACAAAAATGCTTACATTTGGTAACTTTTCCTTTTGCTTTCCAATTTTTAT
The DNA here is from genome assembly GCF_048565385.1 of Saimiri boliviensis. Lineage (NCBI taxonomy): Eukaryota > Metazoa > Chordata > Mammalia > Primates > Cebidae > Saimiri > Saimiri boliviensis. The sequence continues at coordinate 133,065,624 of NC_133453.1, read as the reverse complement.
GCAACATTAATGCAGCTATGTGAAGAAATTTTATTGTCTGTCCACTGATAAAGAGGACATAGAAAAGAGGAAAGAATGATGAGGGATGAGGGGACTATTAACATTTGGGTTACATTATATTTTAAAATAACTTTATTTTTCAGTCCTCGAGAGAAACCCATATTTGGTGACATGAGTGGATCTTAGGGATGAATTTAGCATGCTACAATCTGCAAATAACTTTTAATCCGTTAGTTGCATCAGTATTTTTGTAGCCACTGAGTGGTGCTGATTTATGTATGCTTTTAAAGAAACCATTTAGAGAAATGTCAGTTCCAGTCACTGAAACAACAAGCTTGAGAATTTTTAGATTCACAAAAAACTATTTTCTGAGGGCGGTTAGATTTCTAAATGTAACCTTCATGCAAAAATATAGCAATGCCGTTCCCAGTCACAAAATAAAGCTTATGGGTCAAAGACCACATTCAAATAAAGCTTTTAATAAACATTTTAGTAAATGAAAAATTACTCAGCAGATGTTGATAGAGAACAGTGGTTGACTGTGTCCCATGATGTGAGCTGGGGATACCCATGCTTGGTATTGTTGGACTTTATGCCCCCCCCCCCTTTTTTTTCTAGAGGGATTTAAATAGAGTTCATTGTCACCAGGTCTGCAAAATTTTAGAGGGCATTCCTGCTATGGATGGGAGCTGGAATGAGACAACTGTGATTCTGGGAAGTGACAGTTTTCACTAATCCCAAGGCATGACTTTTTTACAGCCAGATGAGAAAGAAGCACGTATGTCTTGACCGGTTTTATTCTTACTCCTGAATTTCTTACTTGGGGAATAATGGAGTTGAGGCAGCCATGTCATAGGTGTACCACGGTCGAGTTAAAGCAGTAGGCCTCTCAGCAGGATGGCATAACTGACATGTCATCCTAACTTAGTTATTCTAAAGTTCTTTGTTTTCACTTTCCATCTTGGTGAGAAAAATTAGCATTTTTTACCAGTCTCAGAAAACAATTTAGAATCATGAATTATGTTTGGCATTCATTGATGTTTGTGGGGCTGAATAGCCTCTTGGAAATTATCTCAAATTATATTTCTGCTTGGGGATTCAGTCATACAGAAATGGGGTGGGGAAGCCAAAAGATACATATTGGCAAAGGGAATGGATATTTGAGAACCTGGAAAATAATTCACCCAGGGAAAGGAGGACTCAGCCATGGTGAGATCAGCTCAGCAATAGCATTGAGGGTTGAAAGGGACCATCATTTCATTAACCACAGGATTTTCCTGTGACTTGAACCTGCCTGGGCCTGGCCACCCTGGAAGTAGGTTTGTGACTTGGGAAAGAAGGGGCTGTGTGTGTCTACCTCCTGGGAACTGGAACAGCTCCAGGTGAGTGTACCATTAATCAGGGATAGGTAAGCACTGGCATTTAGAGGAACCATAGAAAGGTTAGGGTAAGCATCCGGGTGTGGTCAGCAGCCAATGGGCCTGAGATGAGTGGACAGAGTGAGTGGTGACAGTGGCAGGGTCATGAGCTTGGTGTTGACTACCTGAGGTGTAAGCACCAGAGATTTGATTTGCATTTTCCCATCACCAGTGAATTTGCTAGTCATTCCACTTTCCTTTTCTGTAAATCGCATTTTCGTACCTGTTAATCCAAAATATCCAAGGCAGGTCTCAGTCAATTTAGAAAGTTTATTTTGCCAAAGTTATGGACATGCCCTCGGCCTCAGGAGGTCCTGACGCTATGCGCCCAGGGTGGTCAGGCACAGCTTGGTTTTATGCGTTTTAGGGAGACAGGAGTCATCAATCAGTATATGTAAGGTGAAGGTCGGTTCTGTCCGGAGAGGCAAGACAACTCCAAGCGGGGAGGGGGGCCTCTGGGTCATAGGTAGATAAGAGACAAACAGTTGCAGTCTTTTGAGTTTCTGATTAGCCTTTGCAAAGGAAGCAATCAGATATGCATTTATCTCAGTGAGCAGAGGGGTGACTTTGAATAGAATGAGAGGCAGATTTCTCCTAAGCAGTTCCTGGCTGGACTCTGCCCTTTAGCTTAGTGATTTTGGGGGTCCCAAGATTTATTTTCCTTTCACATACCTTTTGGCCATTTTTTACTCTTGAGCTTGTCTTTTGCTGATGTTTAATAATTCTTTTATAAGTTCTGGAGAGCAAGCCACCATTAGTTAAATGCGTTGCAAATATCTTCTCCCAGCCTGTGGCTTGTCTTTCTCTTTTGTTTATAGCAGTTTATCATGCAAGATGCTTTAATTTTAATATTCTCAGTTTTATCCATCTTTCTCCGTATGCTTTGCATGTCTTTTTAAAGATATTCTTCCTAACCCCAAAGGCATAAATCCTTTATCCTAGATTTTCTTGAATATTTTCAGCCATATACATTATTTTCTCACTAGCTTATCATGATTTTGAAATTCATTTGTGGTCATGATTGTAGCTGCAGTTCATTCATTTTTACTAACCCACAGTATTCCATTGCATGAATAGATTGTAATTTATTTATCCATTCTAGCAATAGACATTTCATTTATTTTTATTTGATTTGATTTTTTTGGCTATTATAACAATGCTGCTAACAGCATTCTTCTACTGTCTCTTGGGGCATGTGCAGAAGTTTCTGAGGGTGGAATTGCTGGGTCATAGGTATGCATTTTATTTTGTTTATTTATTTTTGAGATAAGGTTTTGCTCTTGTTGCCTAGGCTGGAGTGCAATGGTGCCATCTCAGCTCACTGTAACCTCTGCCTCCTGGGTTCAAGCAATTTTTCTGCCTCAGTCTCCCAAGTAGCTGAGATTACAGGTTCCCGCCACCATGGCCAGCTTATTTTTTGTATTTTTAGTAAAGACGGGATTTCACCATGTTGTCCAGGCTGGTCTTGAACTCTTGATCTCAGGTGATCCACCCTCCTTGGCCTCCCAATAGGTGTGCATTTTAAACTTTACTAGGTGAGTAAAATAGTTTAACAAATTGGTTATATCAAGTTTCACTCTCTCCAGAAGTGTGGAGGTGTTTACATGACCTTATGTAGTGGCCAGCACTTATCTTTATTATTTCTTTCCTTTTACTTTCGTTAAGTATGCTCTGTTTTTCCTCTCAAATGTCTTGGGTACTTTGCTGATTAATTTTCAGTCTTCTTTTCTAATATAAGCAGTTAAGGCTATACATGTACCTTTACTAATTTAGCAGCATCCTATAAGTTTCACTTTGTTTTTAAATGCATTTTTAAGTACAGTCTCCAACTTATAGAAAAATGTAATGTACAGAAAATTTGGTATGGAGTGCCAGAGACTAACAAGAGTAAGAAAGGTGTCTGTCTTCTTTTGGAGAAGAGGCAGTAGCAGTGATGAGAGGTGTTGACAAGAGGAATGAATGGAATGTATCCGTTTAGTAAGGCCAGGGAGAGCCAGGCTTCTCGCTGTTGGAGAAAGGCAGTTCACATATAGAAAGGGGAGATACAGAATGAACTGTTGGTATTGGATTGGAATTGTATCGGTGTGGGGTTCACGGGTGTCCTCTTCACCCAGTGTGACACCTCCTGTCAGGTATGTCCCGTGTGTGAATGCTGTGTGTGAGTAAGATGGCAAAAATAATGACGACATTTGGGCTTCTACACCACACATGGGGCTGCTTCCTTGCACAGCTGCCCCCTCCCCCTGCTCAGGCTCTGACTCCCCACACTGAGCTGCCCACCTGCATGGATGTGCTTTTCCTCCTCTGAGGATGTGGTGCTGGTTCCAGGCCACCTCTCCAAGTGGCTACATATCAGTTTACCTTGCTCTGTCCATCCAGTAACTTGGCACTGAATGGATCAGGAAGGAAAGAAAAGGGGAAAGGCACCCATCCCATATGTTATGATATGTAGAAATTTCATTGTCATTCAGTTCTAAACATTTTCCAACTTTTGATTTGTTTCTTCAACTCATGAATTATCTAGATGTTTGTTTTAAAAATGTCAAAATCTATGGCATTATACTTAGTTATCTCTCTGTTCTTGATGTCTATTTTAATTGTCTTGTATTCAAATACAGGGCTTATATGATACTGATTATGGTTTTTATTACGATTTTCTTTATGCTTAGTACATAATCAGTTTTAGCAAATGCTTTATGTATTCTTAAAAAGTACTTCTCTATGTATTGAGTGCATAGTTCTATATTTGTCCATAGATTAAGCATAATTATATTCTTCAAAAGTCTGTGTTCTTACTAAATTTTTGTCTGCTTAATATGTCAACTACTGAGAGAAGTGTAATAAAAATCTTTCATCATGATTAAGGATTTAGAAATTTCTTCTTGTAACTCTATCCCTTTTTGTTTTATAAATTTGGGTACCAAATTTAGTATATGCATGTAAACTCATAATTCTTAGAGTTTCCTGGTAAGTCACTCCTTTTACAATTAGATACTTTTTAATATTTTCAATAGTGCTTTTCATCATCAAGTTTAATAGAGGTACAGCAGCTTTTTGGGGGATGAGAGGTTAATTTTTCTAGGTATACCTTTTCCAGCCTCCTACTTTCAAGATTTCTCTTTTTTGTTTTGACTATTTCTCTTATAAATATCACACACTATAGTTGTGAATTTATAAATTTCTTATAATTCTATCACTTTTTGCTTTATGTTCATATTTTTTTAAACCAAATCTGGCAAACCTTTTGGGTATTGAGTTTAGACTTTCAATATTTGGATTCATTACTGATGTTATTATTTTTGCCATCTTATGGTAGGCTTTCTTTATCTTGCTTTTCCTCTGCATCTTTTACTTTCTTTTCTGCCTTCTGTTTTCTTGATATAGTTTTTAAAATTTTTCCTCTACATCTTAAGCAGATGAAATAATGCTGGCTAGCAATATTTCATTTGATCATTCAGAAAATGCTGTGGCATTTGTTGCTAGGCATGAGAAATCCTGGTTTCTCTTTAGTTTAGTTCTCAGCTTCTTCTTACTCAGAATACTTATTCCTTAAGATCTATTAGAGTTCGGAAACTGAAAACACACTTTTTTTTTTTTTTTTTTTTGAGGCAGAGTCTAACTTTGTCACCCAGGCTGGAGGGCAGTGGTGTGATCTCGGCTCATTGCAATCTCCAGTCCCAGGTTCAAGTGAGTCTCCTGCCTCAGCCTCCTGAGTAGCTGGGACTACAGGCCCATGTCACCACACCCAGCTAATTTTTGTATTTTTAGTAGAGACAGGGTTTCACCATCTTGGTCAGGCTGGTCTCAAACTCCTGACCTCAAGTGATTCCCCCCAACTCAGCCTCCCGAAGTGCTGGGATTATAGGCGTGAGCCACTGTGCCCAGCCCCATACAGTTTTTATCTCACATTTTTTCCATTTAATGATCTATTATGACAGTTTTTTCCCATATCTGTTGTTTGTAATGTCTATGTAATAGTCTATCAGTGACCATGAATTTGTTCCCATTGCTTTGCTATTATCTGTAATGTTCTATGCACTTTTACAATTCCTTTCTTAGAATAAATTCCTTGAAATAACTAATCAGAAGGAAGAACCATTTTAAAGACCTTGCCAGGTGTTTCCAAGTTGCCCTCCTGAAAGGTCAGGCCTTTGTGTGGACATTCTCCTGCAGAGTGAGGATGCCCAGAGAGCATTCCAACAGGCCCCTTCCCAAGATCAAATCGACCCCAGCAGGGTCAGGCTTCTGATAGAGCCCCAGCCAGTTCCTGGGAGAGAGGCAGGGGTCTGGTCTGTTGTGGCTATGGGTTTTGGGAGCACTGGGTGGCTTGGGACTGAGATCTTAGGATGAGAACCCCATAGAACTCCTCAGGTTCCCATCAGCTTGTCCCTTTAGTGAGCTCAGCACACAGATTCCCTGGCTGTAGCAGGACAGGCAGAGCTCAGAGAGAAGGAGAAGTGTAGATGTGTCAGCTATATAGACCCCTCACTCCTGGGGGCCATAGGGGGACTGGGCGTTGTGGCCCTTGGGGAGGAGCCCACTCCTGTATTTTTTTTTTTTTTTTAAGTAGGGACGGGGTTTTACCATGTTGATCAGGCTGGTCTCGAACTCCTGACCTTGTGATCCGCCTGCCTCAGCCTCACCAAGTTCTGGGATTATAGGCGTGAACCACCGTGCCCGGCTCACCCCCTGTATTAGAAGCACATTCTGCCCCTTCAGTGGGGGGGTGGGGGAGCAGCAAAGTGGGCCCCTGTGTTTGTCTTCCCAAAAAGTTTGTGCCCATACTGCCATGATCTGCTGATTCAGTGGGTGATTCCTTAAGAGGTCCAGGCAACTTCTCTCCCATCTCGGGCTCTTCTCCTGGAGAGAGAGGGGAGGGCGAGGGCCAGGTCAGGGGCTGCTGGGCTGTCAAGATGCCGCCGGCCACAGGAATCTAGCAGGCGGGGGCTAGGACCTGGGCTGGGAGGGGCGCTGAGGACTCACAGTCCTGCTGCCACCCTTGCACAAAGCCCGACCTTGTTCTGCTGCCTCGGATGTGTGCCCTGGGCTCAGACCTCCTGGGGTCCTATGCATGTCCTGACCACTTGGGGAAGGGATGTGCTGCCCGCCTGGACCCCTGGACTGCAGGAGGGGCATGCTCTGCCCAGGGCTCTGGGCCCTGCCTTGGGCTCTGCTCTGACATTGAAGGCCAGGCCGAGACCCTGACTGCTTGACCTCACTGATGGGTTTCTCGGGCTGAGGGTCTCGGGCATCTGCCACCTGGGAAGGCAGTAAAGGTGTTGCCTTTGTCATGGTCATCTCTGCAGTGGGGGCCAGGGGAAGTGTGGGGGGCATGTGGAGGTGCCAGGGTGGGGTTGAGGTGGCCGTGGGCACCTGGCCCCTTCCTGTGTGCTGTTTTGATGTCGTGCTCCATCTGGGCTGCCGCTGGGCATGCTGGCCAGACTCATTCTCCGAAAGAGTCTGTAGATGCCAGGGGTTTTAGTCTGGGTGGATGTTAGGTCTGCCAACCACACCTGTTCCTCCCTCTAATACCTGCTCATTAACCATCCCCCACCACCTCCTCTTACAGAAGGAGTCCTGTGCCACATTCCAGAGCAGGGCAAATGCCATCCAGGCACTCCTGAAGGGAGGTTCCCAGCCCTGCGTGGTGTTTCTTAAGACTTTCACATGCTTACGATGATGAGCAAATTCATCCTTCCACAGGTTTCTTCACTAGGATCCATTTACTGAGCGCCTGCTGCATGCCAGGCACATTTCCAAGTGTGGGGAGTCCACCAGAGAGCAAGGCAAACCAGTCCCTGCCCTTACACACATCGTGGCCTGGCTCCAGGACCCACTCCCTCTGCTGTGGTGACATTGCTTTTTTGGCACATCTCTCCCTACAGATTGAAATATACGAGGTACGCCAAGAGGCTGCCAGACTCGTGTCTGGATTTGCCAAGGTTCCTCTTATCGGAGATTGACAAAGAGCACTGCAGAGGAAAAGAAATTGAAATCCTAGCAAAGTGAGAAGCAGCACGTGTGAAAATGGCACTCACACTAAATCAGCATTAAATCAAACCAGGGCCTGCTTAGAAACCAGTGCAGACCTGCTATTTCTCGCTGAGTCCTGTTATTTTAACTCAGCAAATTCAAGCAAGATTTCACATTCCCATCAGAGGGTAGAAAAGAAGAAAACCGTGATTCTCAAGGGCAAGGCTGAAGCTGTTTGCTGAGTAGGCTGGGGTTGGAGGGTGGAGGGCTGGGGGATGTTAGGGTTGAGATGATCTGAGCACAAGGACATGGGTGACAAGACCGCAGGCTGAATTCTCTGTCCACAAACTCTCCATTCTCGTCTTGTTCCCTGATTCTGTCTCTGTTCACATTTCTCTCTTGCGCACAGTGATTCCCATGACCATTGAGCTAAGTATAAACATCCCACATCCCTCCGCGGCATGACCTTCAGTCTGTCTTTTCAGTTTGCATGATGTTTTATACCTGTGGCTCCAGCCAAAGAGGATAACTTGTAGGATTGCTGCCTGTGCACCCTTCTGCTTTTGCACTTGATAATCATGGTAGCTGATACTTGCTCAGCGCTCCATGTGCTAGGTCCTGAGCTTCCCTTATCCCAGACCCACAAGGAAGGACATAGTGTTACCTGCCTTTTTTCAGATGAATTCCCCAGAAGAGTTCCTGACTTGTCCAGTGGGAATTTGAATAAGCCTCTCTGTCCCCACAGCCTAAACCCTAGACTATAATAACATAGACTTTGGTGGAATCATGGTGCTGTGTTCTGTGTTGTCTCTAATAAATAGCTTTACGAAAATGCGAGAAGTTTGGGGCAAGGTACAGAAAGCAAGAGATGAGACCAGCTGGTCAGGATCTCTCAGGAGATCCCAGACTCTCCTGTTAGATCTTCCCTCCTCCTCAACACGGGCTCATACCCTCCCATCCATCCCCTTTCTGCTCCATCATGCCCCACCTTCACTAGCCACTCCAGCTGGCTCAATGGCCCACAAGGTTCTGGGTCAGTGACCTTCCCTTCCCAAGTGCCCCAGTTTGCAGAGACAGAGCCACGATGCAGGGGGAAGGTGTACTATGCTCTCCTGGGCTCTCCAGAAATCCTTGCATTGGTCAGGCAGTACTTCTGTTACAGTTTAAGGTAACTGACTCTTCATGACCCCTTGCAGTGATGGAGGGAGTAGGGGAGAAGGGTGATGGCCCGGATGTTGTGACCACAGGACGAAGCTCCCCAACTTCTTGGGGATGCCCACACAGCTAGAAGGAGGGAAAAGTTGCAGCCTTCTTGGTTTTTTCAAGGTCTTGGGAAGCCCAAGAGAGTGGAGTGGGTCATGGGCTGGTTGAAGGCCATTTGTCACAGGCCTTTCCTGGGCTTTGCCCACTGCCTCTTAGACCCAAAGGTCAAGTGAGGCAGTTGAGAAAAAAATCCTCATTGTGAAGTGTCTGTGGCCCGGCTCGGATGAGAGAATGACCCCCTTTCAGCAGAGCCGTTTGGAGCCAGAACAGGATTCCCAGAGGGCCAGGTCGGTGAATGGTCATCTGTCTGCCCAGATGGACCAAGGCCTGGCCTGCCAGGGAGGAGACTCAGGTTCTGGTTTCTGTTTGTGAACTCAGGGGCTCTGGAGTACTTCAATAAATAAACACCTATTTATTGAGCTCCTACTGTGTGCAGGGCACTGTAGGGAACACAAAGAAGCACTGACTTGAAGAACCGCAGATCAGAATTTACCCATGCAAATGAGCTTGATCCCTAGGGAGGCTGGATACTCGCAGATCCAGTGAGGCCGCCACTATTTGAGGAAGCAACACCTCCCCATCCTTACTCCAAACTATTTTGAGTTTTCTCAGTGGAGGTGGTTGATGTTTTAAAATTAAAAATAGCTAATAGTCATTAGCTTATTCCTTCTTTGCTTACTATGAGCCAGGCATTGTTCTTGCTGCTTGGGGATGAGACAATCCTGACAGTGTTCAGTCTGCTAGGGGTGATCAGCAGGTCAGCCAGGCCAGCGACCAGCTGGGGTTGACAGTGATTCCCTCCAAGCAACCTCCGGCTCGTCTGCTGTGAGTGACCCTGGACCCTGAGAGGGCAAGAGCATGGCTCATGCCTGGTATAAAGCAGCAGGCAGGTGATGCCAATGCCCAGGAAGTAAGTGCATGGCAGGCATCCTGGGATGCTGGGGCGCAGCAAGGAGGGGACCCTCACCTCACATGGAGGACACAGTGAATCACCCGGGGCTTGCCTGGAGAGGGTAACAACTGCCAACATTTACTGAGCACTCTTTATATACTCAGCATGGTGTTAAGCGCTTTAAGTGGATTAGTTACCTTGCTTTATCATTCCAGTCTTTCTAGGGAGATACAGTAAACCTCCCTTGTCCACATTTTACACATGAGAAAACTGAGGCACAGCCAAGTTAAGTAACTCATCCAAGATCACACAGCAGAGAAGCAGATTCAAACTCAGTTGATCTGACACCCAAGTCTCCCTGTTTAATAGCCACACTGCTGCTTCCAGAAGGAATGGGAGAAGGCAAGGGCTCATCAGTAAAGGACAACCCATATTGTTGAGACTAGTTTTTTAGTTCTGAAGATAGTTCCCAAAGAGGATTTGTGAGCCATGGAGCCATAGCAATGTCACTGGACAGAGTATGTACAGAATCTTGGAGGAACCAAGGTTTTGGAGACACCAAGTTGAGTTTGCATCTTGGCTCTTCCACTTCTTGCTGAGTGACCTCAGGCAAGCTCCCTGAACTCAGCATTTATTTCCACATCTCTGAAGTGGAGCTATTGACATCAATTTGGCAGTTTGGCAGTGTTCTTTTTTTTTTTTTTTTTTTTTTTTTTTTTGATACAGGGTCTCACTCTTTCCCTCAGGCTGTTAGACTGGAGTGCAGTGGCTCAATCTCAGCTCACTACAGCTTCAGTCTCCCAGGCTTAAGCAATCCTCCCACCTCAGCCTCCCAAGTAGCTGGGAGTACAGGTGTGTGCCACCACACCCAGCTAATTTTTGTGTTTTTTGTAGAGACGGGATTTCACCAAGGTACCCAGGCTGGTCTCAAACTCCTGTGCTGAAGCAATCTGCCTGCCTTGGCCTCTCACAGTGCTGGGATTACAGGTGTGAGCCACCTCGCCTGGTTAGCGATGTTCTGTGAGGACTGTTCAGGCTGCAGTTACAGATTACCGTGGACTGGGCAACTCAGCAACATTTATTTCTCACAGTTCTGGAGGCTGGAGGTCTAAGATCAAGGTGCTGGCAGATCCAGTGTCTGGTGAGGGCTTTCCTTCTGGTTTGCAGCTGGTGGTCTCCCCTTTGTATCTTCACATGAACAAGGGGAAAATGATTCTATCTTATCTCTTCTTTACAAGGGCACTGATTCCACTCATGAGGGCTCCAGGCTCCTGACCTCATCACCTCCCAAAGGCCCTAGCTCCTAAAGCTACCACACTAGGGGTTAGAATTTCAATCTATGAAATTTGGGTGACACAAGCATTCAGTCCATAACAAGGACTAAAAATGGTATTTTATATAAAGCATTAAGCAGAGTAACCACTCAGTGAGTATCAGAAGTTATTTGGAGGTCTTCATTTCCTTTTTATTTATTTATTCTTTTGACAATGTTTTGCTCTGTCTCCCATGCTGGAGTCAGTGGCACAATCTCGGCTCACTGCAGCCTCTACCTACTGGGCTCAAGCCATCCTCCCACCTCAGCTTCCTGAGTAGCTGGGACTACAGGTGCACACCACCATGCCCGGCTCATTTTTGTATTTTCTGTAGAGGTGGGATCTTGCCATGTTGCTCAGGTTGGTCTCAGACTCCTGGGCTCAGCCTCCCAAAGTCCTAGGATTATAGACTTGAGCCTTCATGCCTGGCAGTGAACGAGTTCTGATCTGAGAGAAATTGCCAGACAGACAAGAAGAGAGAGGAGGCTGAAGGTGGGCCTCACTTCTCCGAGCCTAAGTTTGCTCAGATAAGTATCTTGTACGGTTGTTGTGGAATGAAATGGAAGGATACATACAAGGTCCTTAGAACACTCCTGGTACATTTTGGATGGAGCTATATGAAATTGCTAATATTTGACCATTTTTTGCCCCATAGAAAAATCTGTCTGTGCCAATATATATCAACACTTAAGTATTAGCAGTTCTTTTTTTTTTTTTTTTTTGAGACAGAGTTTCGCTCTTGTTACCCAGGCTGGAGTGCAATGGCGCGATCTCGGCTCACCGCAACCTCCGCCTCCTGGGTTCAGGCAATTCTCCTGCCTCAGCCTCCCGAGTAGCTGGGATTACAGGCACGTGCCACTATGCCCAGCTAATTTTTTGTATTTTTAGTAGAGACGGGGTTTCACTATGTTGACCAGGATGGTCTCGATCTCTCGACCTCGTGATCCACCCGCCTCGGCCTCCCAAAGTGCTGGGATTACAGGCTTGAGCCACACCGCGCCCGGCAGTATTAGCAGTTCTAATATTAGTTTTCACGTTTGGCACACACAGGGTTCACCAAGGCAGCTGGGAGCTCTGACTTCCCTCTGGTCCTCGAATTGGGATCTCTGGTGTTTCTCTTTACAGGTGCAGAAAGGCCCCACGGCCTAGGGTGAGTCAGCAAGGGTCCCACTCAGGACCAACCCTGCGTCCTGCCCTTCCCGTCTCGGGACTGGCTTCCCTCATGCCCTGTTCTGGGTGGGGTCTAGAATGCTCTCCTCTCCTAGCGTCAAATGCCATGTCCTGCTAAGTTCAGGAGGAATTTCACAGCCTTTATGCAAACCCAGCCCAGCAAGGGACCTGACTCCTGGCATCTCTGAGGACTGCTCACCTTGTCTGCTGGATCCCATGAGCTCAGGGGGAGGAGGAGGGGTGGGGCCATCACGGCTCACAACTGACTCTATGGCCCCCTATCTCCAGACCCCTGGATGTTTACACATTTGATTCGGGTTGTTTTCTTGGCCTGAAATCCTGCTAAGGAAATTCTAGTGCCTTTTACCTCTTGCCTGTCTCCTCCAAAGATAAACCCTGATACTGAACACACTAAAAGCAAAGTCAAAGACAAGTGGCACATGGCAGGGAAACGTTTGCAATCTGTATGACAGACAAAGGGCTCCCATGTATAGAGCTCTTGGAAATGGAGAAGAGAAAGAACAAAAACCTAAGGAAAAAAATAAGTAAAAGACATGAGCAGACAGTTCATAGCAAAAAGAAAGGCACTTCAATACACAAAACTCTGTTCAATCCCACAATTAAAGAAATGCATATTAAAACTTCATTGAACTACCATTTCTCACGTACCAAATTGGTAAAAACCCAAAAGCTTGACAGTGCACTCTATGGATTTGCTGTCACACACATTACTGGTTTGAATGCAAAATGGAGAATTTGGCAATGTCTAACCAAAAGGCATATACAATTACCCTTGACCCAACAATCTCATTCCAGGAATCTCCCCTGAAGATACAACTCAACCAGTAACTGCGTGGTTATTCATCGTGGCATTATTTGTAAAAGCAAAAGTTGGGAAGCAACTCAAATGCCCCTCAACAGGGGAACTGGTTGAATAAATTGTGGTTCATTTGCATACTGAGTACTAGGCAGGCAGTGATCTCTAGGATATATTGTTAAATGAAAAAGCAAGATGCAAAGCAGGGTATATAGAGTTATTTTTGTGTAAGAAACAAATACAAATAATAATATGTATATATTGGCTTAGTTTGCAAAATAGAAACTAAGGAAAATAATTGCATATGGAATTATAGTTCCACATGGCTAGGAGACTTCACAATCATGGTGGTAGGTGAAGGAGAGCAAAGGCATGTCTTACATGGTGGCAGGCAAGAAGACATGTGCTAGGGAACTGCCCTTTATAAAATCATCAGATCTCATGAGACTTAGTCACTAACATGAGAACAGCATGGGAATAACCACCCTCATGATTCGGTTACCTCCCACTGGGTCCCTCCCATGAAACATGGGGATTATGGGGATTACAATTCAAGATGAGATTTGGGTAGGGACACAACCAAAACATATCAGCATCTAAACCTAACTTCTCATTTATAAGACATACAAGGATTGAGGAACAAGTGACTAAACACAATGTGGAAGCAATCAGACAAATTCAAAATGTAGGACATTCCACACTGCCTAGACTCTTCAAAGAGCCAATATCACAGTCAGGGCTGCCTACAGATTTTGTGCAGCCCAGTGAAAAGGAAAAAAGTGGGATCCCTTGTTCAAAAAGCAAGAAAAAAATGTTGTTAAAGATACTAAAACCCACCACACCCAGGCACAGTTGCTCACGTCTATAATCCCAGCACTTTGGGAGGCCAAGGTGGGCAGGTCATTTGAGGTCAGAAGTTCGAGACCAGCATGGCCAATGTGGTAAAACCCTGTCTCTACTAAAAACACAACAGAATTAGCTAGGCGTGGTGGTGCACACCTATAGTCTCAGCTACTCGGCAGGCTGAGACACGAGAATCACTTGAACCCGAGAGGGGGAGGTTAGAGTGAGCCAAGATTGTGCCACTGCACTCCAGCCTGGGTGACAGAGCGAGACTCTGTCTCAAAAAAAAAAAAAGGTAATAAAAGACAAACCTTTCTTCCATGATTATTCTCTCTTGTTTGATCCTGGTGTTTCTTACTTGCTATTTGATATCATTTTAAGTAAATAGAAATTAAAATTTTAAGTTACTAGCATAAAATTTAGAGTTATCTTTATATTATACAACACCACATTTAAATGCAAATGTAGGAGCATTTAACTCATGGTAGAATCGCCAGAATTACACAATTTGTTTTTTCTTTTTTTTTTTTTTTTTAAGATGAGGATTCACCATGATGGCCAAGCTGGTCTTGAACTCCTGACCTCAGGTGATCCCCCCACCTCTGCCTCCCAAAGTGCTAGGATTACAGGCGTGAGCCACCGCGCCTGGCCCACAATTTGTTTTTTCATAGTTCATACACACGCATATATTTTGTTCTTATCAGAGCAATGGAAATGCTACACAAAATTAACACAGCTGTTTTTGTTTCACTTCTATTAATACATGTTATATATGTGTGTATATATATATATTTTGAGACAGGGTCTCACTGTGTAGTCCAGGCTGGAATGCAGTGGCACAAATATGGCTCACCTAGGCTTAAGCAATCTTCCCACCTCAGCCTCCTGAGTAGCTGGGACTACAGGTGCACACCACCATGACTGGATAATTTCTTTATTTTTTGTAGAGACAGGGTCATGTGATTTTTTTTTCTAGGCTGGTCATAAACTCCTGGACTTCCCCACCTTGGCCTCCCAAAGTGTTGGGATTACAGGTGTAAGCCACAGGGCCTGGCCTATTTCACTTCTTGATACACATTCTACCTACTCTCTACCTTCACATACTCATAAAGAAGTACTAGAAAGAAAAAAAAAATTGCACTATCATTCTCTTTCCTTATATGTCATCATTTTCAGTGTAAATTAACAGGGAAGCATGTTATAGAGAACATGTCACTCACTATACAGAGAACTAAGAGGTTAGTAAGAAAGGATATGATAGGGTTCCTTGGTCATTTGTGTTTCTTAGACCACCACTGCCTTCTGTCTGCATTTGAAGCCAGTTCTGGTTTGACAGAAAGCTTCTGGTTCGAATGAAAGTGTCCCACTTACCCAGTCATAGAGTTAACATGCCTTATGGGTTCACTAGAATTCAGTGTTTATGGAATATCAGGAATGCTATCCACAGATGGGGTGGCAAGGAATGGCAGTGGACGCGCAGATTGGGCTGGTCTCAAACTCCTGAGTTCAAGCTCTCTGCCTGCCTTGGCCTCCCAAAGTGTTGGGGTTATAGGCGAGAGCCACCGCGGCCCGGCCAGCCTTGTCACTTCTACCACCACTGCCCCATGACCTTCCTCATTACTTTCTTAATCACCATCTCCATCACTTCCAATTTTACCTCCACTCATGACCCCACTCTATCTCCTTTATCACCTCCACCCCACTCCACCGTGATCTTCCCTACCATGCACACCATCGCCACCATCATCCTCATCATCCTACCTCATCATCCTACCCCATCTTTGCTACCTTTATTTCCCTGGCTTAGTCTCAGCTATCAATTCCACCATCCTTACCACCGCTACTTGTGCCATTATCACCATTGCTATTTATTTGTCCTCCTCTATCCTTAGCCTCCTCTTTCTTCTCATTATCAGATTTTCCTGTCTCCATGTCCCTGACACTGATGATAGTAACTTTATGTCTAGTCCTTGCCTATAGGTGACATCCATATAAAAGTGAAGTAAGGACACCCGGGTGAAGAAAGTAACCTCAGATATTGCTCAGAACCCATAGATGAGAGCATTTGCAACCTTTCTCAGGCACTACAGTGATTGGTACATCCGAAGGTGGTGAGGGAAAGGAAGATAGGGGCCGGCTACAGGGTGACTCTACAGGCTGGACAGCTCCCAGCTCTGAGTCCTGCTTCCTCATCATTATCACAACTGGGATCACCTCGGCTTGAGGCTGGTGCTGCAGGAAGTTCTGGTGGTGACCAGCTGGGCTGGACAAGTGGTCATTCCAGCCCAGCCTTTGGGCTTCCCTGTCTGTGAGGCTTCGTGGGAAAGCGCACTGCTCTACCAGACTCCAACCTCAAATGGTTGGGCACCCGTCCCACACAGCCCCAGCTTCCCTTAATCATCACTGTGACTCTCCCACCCCCTAAATTATCAAAGCACTTGAGCCTATTTTTGTTTGCCACCCTACAATCTCTAGGATGGATTAATTCCAGATGTTTGCAGCTCCCTGGGTGAAGCATTGCTTCCCATTATTTCTCCCAAAGCATCCTTTTCTAAACCTCTTGGGAGTACTTTGTTTCTACCACAAGGTTCAAGACCTAAACTTTCTCTATACTCCATGCCATCATACTCAGTGCACCTTCTCTCTTCTTTCCCTCTAGAGAATGAATAAGACAAACATTTAAATCTATTGTCACTGCCAATCCCTCCATGCTTTGCTAAGTGTAATTGCTCTTTCCCAAACCTTCCTTTGTGTAGCAATGCCTTTCCCACTGGTGAATGGGACATAAGTCATGACAACATGAAAATCATGTCATCAAGGCCGGGCGCGGTGGCTCGCGCCTGTAATCCCAGCACTTTGGGAGGCCGAGGCTGGTGGATCACGAGCTCAAGAGATCGAGACCATCCTGGTCAACATGGTGAAACCCCGTCTCTACTAAAAATACAAAAATTAGCTGGGCGTGGTGGCGCGTGCCTGTAATCCCAGCTACTCAGGAGGCTGAGGCAGGAGAATTGCCTGAACCCAGGAGGCGGAGGTTGCAGTGAGCCAAGATCATGCCATTGCACTCCAGCCTGGGTAACAAGAGCGAAATTCTGTCTCAAAAAAAAAAAAAGAAAAAAGAAAAAAGAAAATCACGTCATCAGTTATGCATTCAGAGGATAATTCAAAGAAGAGCATGGCATAAAAGTCTCCTTTAGATCTGGCATCTGCCTTCTGCTCTGGTCTCTCTCTTGGCACCCTGCTTCCCTCGCGAATGTCCCCTGCCATCTGCTAAGTCCTCACATCTCTGTACCTTTGGACATGGGGCTTCCATCATCTGGAATGTCCTTCCTTTTCTGGTTCAAGACCCAGCTGAGGTTCCTAGAAACCTTCTCTGATACTCCCAATGCCCCTGCATTCCGTCAATTGGAGCATTTCACCCACTTGCCTGACACTGACAATTTAGGATTCCTCATCAGGCTGCATCCTCTGCCCACTGCCCTCACCCTCCTCTGTGATCTTTACAAAGGAGGGACTGTGGCCTCATTGCTGATTTGAAATAGTTTGTATTATTGGTTTGGGATGTCTCATATAAGAAGTTCCTGGAATCATGTTTTTTTTAACCTATAAACTATATCAAGAAGGCCCATTAAAGAAAAGGCATAAGGGTGTGATAATTCAGTGATTCTACGAGAAGAACTTCCACTTCAGAATACACACAGAAGGAAAATGTTGGGAACTTGGGCGACCAGGCAGTGGTGCAGGTGCACTGGGGTGGCCCTGTCCAGCAACGCTTACAGCAGGGCCTGGCTTAACTCCCTGGCTGGGGGCCACCAGCCGCCTCTCGGCTGGGACTTCTTAGTTTCTGTGCTTGCTTGGACCCACTTCCCAATTTTTGAAAAGATACCTTTTCTTTTACAATGACTTGTAGTTTCATTAGCTGACCCACACAGGTCCATTTTTTAGCAGCCAATTCTTTGGAGCCATAGCTCACATCTTTCCTGGACTTTCGGTATGGGATTTTAAAATAGTCTTGTGGCTTCCTGTGAACTGTTTACTTGTAAAACAGGAACAGATTCTATTAATTTCTATTTTTTCCAAACAATATTTTTCTATAGTTCCTCTTACTATAAATGACAGGGTTTTTTTTTTTTTTTTTTTTTTCGTTTTGTTTTTCGGTTCTTCCTCTATGACCAGGAGGTAAAGTGTAATGAAGCTGTTATGTGTTGAGTTGGGAGGTTTACCCAGATATCTCCTGTGGAAGATCCAGGTCACTACCCAGGATCAAGCCTCATGTATGTCCCTTCCCTGTGGGTTCTAAACCGCAGTACCTACACTGGGCCTTGCTCGTTTGCCTCCTTGTCAAGCACCCCTTCCATTCTGCCTTTGAATGGGGTTCTTGCTGCTTTCATATTGGGCATGCAGTGTCCTGCACAGCCAACGTGGGTAGACACGGTGCTGCCTGTCTAGAATCCCATCAGCACAGTCCTTCCCTGGCAGTACCTGTGGGAGGAGAAGTGCTGCAGCATGGTTGAGCAGTGGGCAGCTGAAGATCCAGTTCTCTGGAAGCAGAATCAGCCCCACTGTGGTTTGGGACCACTGAGCTACAGTCAGTGTTCAAGAGTCTCATCGAATAGTAGGTGCCCACTCGGGACCCCAAAGAGGGAGACGTTTCCCTCAAAGACCTCACTCTCCCTGGCTTCTCTGGCAGGGCACTTTCTCTCCCTTGTCCTTTCCAACAGGGCACATCCACTCTGTTGAGGTATGCAAGAGGTAATTGCAGAGCATTGTTAGTGGGCTGTAGTTCTCACACTCAAATGTAACTTGGCATGACTTACTTAGGTAGCTTGGACCAGGACCTCCCACCTTCACCTCCAGGTTAATCAGATAAGCAGTGCCCTTCCAGGGCCCACCTGCTTTTGTTTCACTTTTATCTGTCTTCCTCCTGAACTGAGGCAGGTAGCCCTCTGTGTGGCCCTTTCAGTGCCCTTCTCCTTTCAAATCTATGGCTGAACTCTTCTTGGAACTCTTCTTAGAAGATTACAGGCACATGATTACACCTGCGACCACAGCACTTTGGGAGGCCAAGGTGGGCGAATCACCTGAGGTGGGGAGTTCGAACCCCAGCTTGGCCAACATGGTGAAACCCTGTCTCTACTAAAAACACAAAAATTAGCTGGGCATGGTGGTGGGTGCCTGTGGTCCCAGTTGCTTTGGAGGCTGAGGCAGGAGAATCCTTGAACTAAGGAGGTAGTGGTTTCAGTGAGCTGCTGTTGCACCACTGCACTCCAGCCTAGGTCAGAGTGAGACACTGTCTCAAAATAAATAAATAAATAAGTAAGATTACATTATTATTTTATCTGGACTAAAGTATACTTGTTATTATGAATAAAGCCACTATAGACATACTTGTGCATGTCTTTTTGGTGAATATTTGGTCTCCTTTCTGTTGGCTGTGTACCCAGAGGTAGAATTTCTGGGTCATAAAGTCCTGCTTACCTTTAGTAGACCCAACTATACATTTTTCCAAAGTGTTTAAACCAGTTTACCCTGTCACCAACCTTAGATGAGAGTTCCAGTTGCTCCAAGCCCTTCCCAACACTTGGCATTGTCAGTCTTTGATTTCACTATTTCTGGTGGGTTTGTAGTAATGTCTCATTATGGCTTCAATTTGTGCTTCACTGAAGAGTAATGATATATTTTTTTTACAAGTATAATAGACATTTGGATGTTTTTGTTAAGTTCATGTACCAGTCTTTTGCCTATTTTTAATTATTTCTTTTTATTGACTGTGGAGTTTCAAAAATGAATATTTTGAATAGGACTACTTTGTCAGATATATGTATTACAAACATCTCCCAGGTTTTAGTTTATCTATTCATTTTCTTAGTGATGTCTTTGGATAAAGGACATGAATAAAGCTCACTTTTTCTTTAGTGATTAATGCTTTTATGTCCTGTTTATAAATTCTTGATCTTCCCAAGGTCATGAAGATATTCTCCAATGTTTTCTTGTAGAAGACTGAAAACAGTCAGTCTCCTGCCTGAAAAACCCTCCCAACTTAGGCCTACAGTACATTTTGAGTTAATTTTTGTGTGAAGTGTAAGTTAGGGGTAAAAGTTAATTTTCTCTAAATAGATATCCAATTGCTCTAATATCATTTATTATAAGACAATTTTCCCTCATGAATAGCAATGTAATGTTTGTTGAAAAACATAGCAGCTTTACTCATAATAGCTCCAAACTGAAAACAACCCAAATGTCCATGAATGGATAAACAAATTGTTGTACATCCGTGTAATGGAATACTTCCCAGCAATCAAAAGAATGAATTATTCTTGAATGAAGAATGAATAAATTATTGATATGTATAACAGTAGAAAGAATCTCAAAACCATTATCTTGAGGAAAGGCAGACAGAGATAAACGAATGCATACTGTTTAGTCCCATTTATATGAGGAAAAACTAGTGTGTGGGGATAAAAGTCAGAACAAGTCGGGTGCGGTGGCTTACGCCTGTAATCCCAGCACTTTGGGAGGCCAAGGCGGGCAGATCACCTGAGGTCAAGAGTTCGAGACCAGCCTGACCAATATAGTGAAACCCAGTCACTACTAAAAATACAAAAAAAAAAAAAAAAAAAAGAAATAGCCAGGTGTGGTAGCACATGCCTGTAATCCCAGCTACTCAGGAGGCTGAGGCAGAATTGCTTGAAACTGGGAGGTGGAGGTTGCAGTGAGCGGAGATTGCACTGCTGCACTTCAGTCTGGCTACAGAGCAAGACTCCTTCTAAAAAAAACAAAAAACAAAAAAACTCAGAACAGTCAGTTACCACGGGGAGGGGCAGGAAGGAGCTTGACTGGGTTAGGTGTTTTCAAGGCCCTGTTCTGGTTCCAGGCACTATCGCCTGGCTGTGAAGGTCAAGAGAGAAGGCAGCATCAGTTTGGAGGCTGTGTAAAATTCAGAGCAATGCTGCCTGTTTACATTTGAGCTGGGTTATTCCCATTTCTGCTATGAGCAGCCTTGGGGCAACTGGACCTTTCCAGGGCTGTGTCAGGGCGTTAGTTCCTTTCTGTAGAATGCCAGAATGTACAAACTTCTAGAGACCTAACCATTAGCTCCAAAAGCTGTCTTAAGACTTACTGGGCTGAGCCTTCTCATTTTTGTAGACAAGACACCTGAAGCTGACAAGAAAGGGGACTGCCAAAATGGAAGTTTGGATTTACATTTACCTTTATTTAGGAGCTAAAAGAATTTCATCATCATCATCATCTTCGTCCTCATGGCTACTAAGATTTTGAAGGCTTACAGTGTTTCACTACATGCCAAGCACTGTGCTAAGGCTTCTGATTAATTCTCCCAACAAGGCTGTGGAGAGTGTTAGTGTTAGCTCTTGATATGGTGGAGGAGCTTGGAGCTTGCAGAAGCTCCCACAGCCACACAGTGCTGGTCTCAGAGCTGCCTGAGTCTTCATCATCTGCCTCTCCCGGCCCCTCCAGGGCTTCCATCTGCCTCTCCCGGCCCCTCCAGGGCCCCTCTAGGGCAGCACGTGGTTGTTGTAACTCAGTGCTTACATAGTTTTGCATGGTCCTGGCCCGATACACTGGGATGCTCTGGAGCCACTCGTGGCATCCTCATGGGTCCTCCCCTGTGCACTCTAGCCCTGAGGCTGCATTCATGAAGGAGCTTTCTCTGGAAGTGCAGGCGTGGTGGGCCTCACTCAGAGCTGTTTCCATTGAGGTGGCCTGCCATCTTCTCTATCTTCTCAGCTTTGTCTGCATGGCGTTGGGCCAATCCCATTTGGGCTCCCCTTACAAACTCAGCCTTGAGAGGTAGCATGAAGCTACTTTTTTGTATGGACTTGTAAAAGACTTATAAGCAAGTGTGAATGATGGATGACTCATCTTCACACCAACCTACAATTCCCCCTCAATCCCCGACTCCCAGATTTTCTGTTTTTCCCTATTGGGTGGGGACTTTACAGATAGAAGTGCCACACAGAGAAGAAACCTTAAACCAACTTGAGATTCCTTCCCCCCTCCCCCATAGACCTTAAGGCCGTGTTTGTACATGGGTGCATGCGCGCACACACACTTTCACGGGGATCAGAGCCACGGGCTTCCGGATTGGGACCGTCTTTAATTGGAGAGGCAGATCTGGGCAGCAGGATTTAAGGAAGGGGGACTGGACATTTACTTTCTTCTTGACTCGTCTGGCCACTGCCTAGTGTCCCCTTCCCTTTGTGTAGGTGATGGGACCCTGCTGGGATTCCCTGTCCTCCACTAGATCTGAATCCAGCTGCCTGCAGCTGCACTGAGACCAGGAGAAATAACCCTGGGCTGGGGTCTCAGCCAAGTGCAGTGGGATGTCGTGTCCATTGGGACATCTGCCATGGGGTGGGAGAGCTGGCTGGACAACTTAGAGGTCAGGGACCTTTGCCCCTCTGCTCTCAGCGACTCTCTGCAGCCTCCTGGCTACCCCACTTTCCCTGTGGAGAGGAAGGGAAGTTGAGGGATAGAAGAGAAAAATAAGAAGGAATAAAAGGAGGAGGCGCCCCTATCACTGTCTCAACTATGTGCCCATCATGCCCTTTTGTATTCCTTCCCTGAGGAAAATGTCAGGGTGGGGGACCAGCAGGTCCTCATACCTAGAGAAGTGGCTGTATTTTAGGGGTTGTCTCCAGGCAGGGCCCCAAAGGTATCTGTTTTTAAATGTAGTCATAGAGTTGGCTTCCAATGTTTTCAGGATAGGTGCGGTGGCTCACGCCTGTAATCCCAGTACTTTGGGAAGCCAAGGTGAGTGGATCACCTGAGATCAGGAGTTGGAGACCAGGCCTGGCCAACGTGGTGAAACCCTGTCTCTACTAAAAATATAAAAAAATTAGTTGGACTGGTGGTAGGTGCCTGTAGTCCCAGCTACTCAGGAGGCTGAGGCAGGAGAATCACTTGAACCCAGGAGGCAGAGGTTGGGGTGAGCCGAGGTTGCGCCATTGCCCTCCAGCCTGGGCAACAAGAGTGAAACTCCATCTCAAAAAAAAAAAAAAAAAAAAAATTTCAGATTCCTGTACTATCACTTACTAAGAGTAAGTGATTTGTGCACTTACTCTTCCAGCCAACAAATCTATGGAGTTCCTACTGTGCTAGGTGCTGCCATAGTGACGCGAGCATAGTCATGATTCCTGCTCTTTGCTCTTTTATTTGGGGGGAAGGTTTCCAGTGGATCTAGGTGAGAACTGATGGTACTCAGGGAGAGGAGAGGGATTAGCCCCGGGAGAAAGAGCCGTGGTAGGGAGACAGGCAGAGTTAAGTAGCTGTGATAGACACTGTGTAGCCGCAAGACCTAACCTCTTTATTGCTTTGCCCTAAAATGTGCAGACCCTGATCTATGCTGCAGGCTGCTTGAAGACTGGATTCCCATCCAATGCACTTCTTGGAGCCGGCGAAGTCCATAGGGCAGAGCCTGACGAGTGCTCACTGCTCGGTAAGTGTCTGCTGTGTGAGCAAGTTTGAGGACAAGATGGGGTAATGTTAGGGTGTTGACGGAGAGGAGCTGGAAGGATTTGGTGATGGAAAAAAAGAAGGAAGGGAGAAGTTGAGGGATTTAGGGCCAATTCTCCTTCTTTGTGAATTTACCTCCTTGCTGAGATGTATTTGTAATCTCCAAATCAACACTGTGTCCCTGTTACGGTCATTCACAGGTAAGTGCAGAGCAGTGAAAAAGTTGAGTCACCAAAGGCACAGGCTCCCGCTGAGGCTGAACAAGGGCACATTCTGCCTGCTTTCAGCGCGTGTCTGTAAACAAGTGTCCTTTTCACGGTCTGTTTAGTGCTGCGCCATTTTGCATTTTTGTGCTTTACGCTGGCGGTTTTGCTGTTTCACATGGCCTCATGGCCTCCAGGTGTCGTGCTGAAGTGTGGCTGAGTTCCTGGGTTCCAGGCTATGATATGCCTTACGGAGAAAATACGTGTGTTAGATAGGCTTTGTTCAGGCGTGCGTTATAGTGCTGTTGGCTGTGAGTTCAATGTTAGTGAGTCAGTGGTATGTATTAAGTATATTGTGTTTAAACAGAAACACACATAATACAAGGTTATGTGTGGGTTGGTTGAGGAAGATGATGTGACCAGCAGCTTGCAGGAAACTAAGCCTTTATCTCCCCTAGGAACGGGGTTCTGGATTTACTAATTCAGTGTTCGAGACAACTTTGTAGAACTTAACTACCATAAATAAGGAGAATTTTTTTTTTTGATGCCGGGTCTGGCTCTGTCACCTGGGTTAGAGTGCAGTGGTAGAATCATGGCTCACTGCAGCTTCAGTCTCCCAGACTCAAGCGATCTTCCCACCTCAGCCTCTCCAGTAGCTGGGACAAAGTTACATGCCACAATGCCTAAATAATTTTTTTTAAAAATGTTTACACAAAAGGTGTTTCACCATATTCCCCAGGCTGGTCTCCAACTCCTGGTTCAAGTGATCCTCCTGCTTCGGCCTCCCAAATCTCTGGGATTACAGGTGTGAACCACCACCCCCATCCTAAAGAAAGAAGTGACTGTAGATCACATAAGGGGTGTGGAACGGACCAGTTCTGTTAGAATTGACCGAGAGAGGAGGGGCAGCGTGAAATGCTGTGGAGAGCGGGTGGGAAATGGCCCGGTGCTGGGACTTCTTTGGACCATGTCAGGGCCAACAGCTGTGAGTGGGACAGCTGGGTTGCCAGCGCTTTCTGGCAGAGGCCACAGCACAGAGCAGGGACCCTCACAGCAAACGATCTGAGCCCCCCAGGCACCCAAAGGGAGGTTAGAAAAGGTGACCCAGCTGGGATGCAGGGCAGGGCAGGGGGTTGGGCACACCTGGAAGGGAAGCTCTGTGACCAGGAGAGCAGCCCAGTTACAGTGGGAGACTGAGCCTTGAGGATGAGGGCCCCTCTCTTTCCTCCGTGATGTGGGAGACAGAGTGGGCAGGACCTCTCAGCCTGCACTGGGCTTCCTGAGTCTCAGGTTTGGGCACTTGTGAGGGCACAAGCCATCAGAGTGTGCCCTCAATTGCCCCCAGAGCAGAGGAGCGCTGTACTGGGCACCAGGCTTGGCTCTCGGGCCAGCTGGCCATGAATGAGGTCAGGGGCAGGGGTGCCTTACAGGGCAGGGAGAAGGGAAGAATGCCAGGACATTCATGGGGGATATCTGCCCCATCCCTTATGTTCCTGAGAGGTGCAGGGGACGTGGAACCGGAGAGACCCCTCCTCAGATCGGCACCCCCTCCCTGCCCCTGCCCATGCCCAAGTAAGACTGGCTGATTTAGAACTGCATTAATCCTTACCACAAGTCTGAAAGTCACCAGGGAGGAAATCGCTGCCCACCCCATCCCACCCCAGGCACACCTTGCTATGCCAATATTATGTTTTCACACAAATAACCTTTTATTGGTGTTGTTTAAGAAAACGATTAAGTCATCGATTTTCAAAATGGAAAGTACCTCAAGATGTCTAGTTTCTTAGCTTGAAGCAAGTAAACTATTATCATTCCCCATGCTGCAGAGGAGGAACAGGGCCCAGGGACCCCAGGCCGACAGCGAGGAAGGGGGCGATGGGGGCGTGGAGGCAGGTCTCTCCTCCCAATAAAGGTTTCCCCTACACTGGTTCTCTCTTCTTCTCCCACCTGGTTTAGGGCCTGAATTTCCCTGCTTCAGCCCCTGTTTCCCTCCAGGAAGTCTTGCTGTAAGGCTGCCACGTGTCAGCTGTGACTCGGTCCATCTCTTCCTGCTCCAGCTTACTTTGGTCACCCCGTGTCCCTCATGCCCTCTGTCCCAGACCCTCTGTGTTTGTAACCGTCTGTTCACAGCTGTTCTCTGTGGCTCCAGGAGGGAACTGGCGTCCGGGGTGCAGGCACGGGTGGGCTGCTGGCTGGAGCAGGGTCCTGTGACTCGTCCCAAACAAGCCCTGCTCTGTGTGCCCTGCTGCTGAGGCCAGCTGCCGGGAGAAAGCAAAGGAAAGAAAATCTGTTTAAAAAAAGCCCAGGTGAAGGCAGCCAAGACAAATATACCCAGCCAAGGGAGCAGGAGGCTGGAAGATTCCAGATGCAGAGGCCTCCCTCCATTGCCACCGTCTGACCAAAGGGCTGGGCAGGGAGCAGGGGGAGAAGGAAAGGTGCCCAGGGCAGGGGGCTCTTTACCTGCTGCCTTCTGAGCCCAAGCAAGAGACCTTTTTCTGGAGACAGGCCATGATTGGGGCTGCGGAGGTGGGGGTCATCAGGAGGAGTAAACACAACTCAAGTTTTGTTGGAAACCCAAGGGCCCACCACGGTCAGCCTGGGCAGGGGTGTATGGACAACACCAGGCTTTGTCCCATTTGAAGCCCAGCTAAGGGACTCTGTCCTCTTGCTCTCTATCTCACGCCCAGGCCCCCGCCTCACTCACTCTTGTGCCACGCTGCCCTCTGTCAACACCAGCCTGAGCTAGGGGGGTTGGGGGAATGTGTGGTTTCACCCTTTATTGCTGTTCTGGGAATCAAACCTGGACCTCATGGAAATGTACCCTCCGAAAGGACAGCCATGGTCTCCCAGCACGGGACGTTTACCCAGGGCGGGCCCTGGTGAGTCGGAGCGGGGGGGTGGGGGGCACTCGTCCTGGGAGACAGTGCCTACTGGCGGGTCACAGCATGAACAGTAAGGGCATTTTGCTGTTGCCTCGTTCCTCACCAGCACAGGGAGAGAGGACAGAGCATAACTCGCTGCAAAGCTGGCACAAGAGGGAGGACCACACGGGGCTAGAGCCAGTCCTTGGAGCTGGCTGGGCAAATGCCCGTGGAGCTGGGTCAGTAGGCAGAGGCTTTGGGGTCTGCAAACTGTGATTCCCCTTGAATGCTGGAACTAGACACATGTTGGCTTAAGGCCAGGGCAGACTCTCAGGCAGGCGCAGAGCAGACAGAACCAGTGGGACAGGAGCCTCCACGGGTGACACGCCGTGTATCTGAGGCCTCCTGGCCAAGACCCTGAGTGTCTTTCCAAATTTCTGGAGGGCCAGCCTCTGAAGAGAGGAACAATGTGCTATATGGCCCCTGCAAGGAGCTGGAACAACGGATCACAGCACCTGGAGACAGAATTAGACTCTAATAAGGGAAAACTTGTCAGGAATTGGGAAGTCTGTCTGAAGACAGATGATGTGTTTTCAAAGCTAATGAATGATCTGTCATTAAAAGCACTGAAACAAAAGGTATGATAGCCACTTAGAAAGGGAGTCACAAATTAAATGAATGACTGTGACACATACCCTTAGAGGACCCGTCTTATCCCGAGAGTCTTCAAGTCCTAGAAATTGTCTAACATGCACGGTGGCAAGTGCCCTAATCTCATTGAATACCAGTTCCCACCCCTGAAAAATGGAAACGTTGCTGCTTGCCCTTTTCTAGATCACATCATGATGAAGCCCAAATGAGCTTTGAAACCCTCAAGACTATAGTGACATGTAACATGTGGCCTGCAAAAGTTCTCAGTAAATATGTGTGGCCGTTAAATGATCAAGATCAGTAATAGAAGGTGCCAAAGTCAAGACTCCACTGTGTACTGAAGGGCTGCAGGTCTCCAGCATCAGGCCATGCCTCATGGTGTCCTCTATCAACAGACAGACTACACACACACACACACACACACACACACACACTCACACACGACAGACTACACACACACACACCAGACAGACTACACACACACACACGCACACACACCAGACTACACACACACACACACACCAGACTACACACACACACACACACACACCAGACAGACTACACACACACACACACACACACGACAGACTACACACACACACACACCAGACAGACTACACACACACACACACACACCAGACAGACTACACACACACACACCAGACTACACACACACACACACACACACACGACAGACTACACACACACACACCAGACAGACTACACACACACACACACACACAACCAGACTACACACACACACACCAGACTACACACACACACACCAGACTACACACACACACACACACACACACACTCCAGACTACACACACACACACACACACCAGACTACACACACACGCACACACACCAGACACACACACACCAGACACACACACACACACACCAGACAGACTCCACACACACACACCCCGCACAGACTACACACACACACGCACACACACCATACACACACACACACCAGACAGACTACATACACACACACACACCAGACAGACTACATACACACACACACACGCACCAGACTACATACACACACACACCAGACAGACTACACACACATGCACACACACCAGACACACACACAAACACCAGACTACACACACACACACCAGACTACACACACACACATACACATACACACACACACCAGACCACACACACACACACACACCAGACTACACACACACACACACCAGACTACATACACACACACAACAGACTACACACACACACACACACCAGACAGACTACACACACACACACGCACACACACATCAGACTACACACACACAAAACAGACTACACACACACAAAACAGACTACACACACACACACACACACACACACACCCCAGACTACACACACACACATACACAACAGACAGACCACACACACACACACACACACACACACACACACACTCTCCCTTCCCTGAAGAGTGTTTCCATTTAGTTGGGGAGCAGGTCAGCCTTCTCGATCTGTCTAACTTGTACTTTTTCTTTTTAAAGACTGAACTCTGAACTCAAAGATCATCTCTTTTAAGTTCTTTATCCCTGCTCGCTCTATTCAGACTAGGCTAGGTGCCCCACTTGGCTGAGCTAGTATTTCCCATAGCACTTCTGTTACTGCCTGTTTTCTTGCTTATCTTTCCACCAGGCTGGGATCCTTGAGGGCAGGGATGGTGGTTTTTTTTTTTTTTTGAGACGGAGTTTCATTCTTGTTACCCAGGCTGGAGTGCAATGGCACGATCTCGGCTCACCGCAACCTCCGCCTCCTGGGCTCAGGCAATTCTCCTGCCTCAGTCTCCTGAGTAGCTGCAGCGGGATAGCTTCGCCGTAAGGGGCGTGTGCTTTGGAATTGAACACTCCTGTGTTAGACTCCCAGTGGGCTCTTGGCCAAGTGCAGAAACTTGGTCTCTCAGAGTCTCAGCTTTCTCATCCATATAATAGGGCATCGTAAAGTGGGGTACGAACACTCAGCGTTGTGGGGATTAAAGAAATAAATGCCATGTGGGGTCAGGGGCACAGTCGATGTCCGGTAGAGGTAGCCATTGTGACTATGACTGAGCTAAGGCCTAACACACAGCAGAAGCGTCAAGTATGGGTGACTGGTGGATGTAGAAAAGACTGAACAAATAGATGCTTGCCGTCCCTGGCTGGCAGAGCTGGGTTCATTGTGACTTTTTGTGGTCCCCAAGGACTGTGTTTCCATGCACTGAAAATTGTACCACCAGGAGTCAAGAAGAAAGGCAAGCCCCTCACTGGCAGGGAACTGACAGAGACTAAGGAACCAGAACCATTCAGGGATCCTTCAGCAGAGGTCCAGGAGGGTGGTCAGTGGCTCCCCCTTGTTGGGGAGGGTCCCTGGTGCCAAAGCCTGGGCCCCATCCACTCTTACAGCAGCCTCACTCCAGGCTGACCACCGCTCCTGGAGCTTGTTTAAGGAAAGTGGCAGGAGGTGCACGTGCACTGGAGCCACTCGTTGTCCAGATAGGGCTGTGCACGAAGACACAACAAAGCCGTTCATTGAAGGCCAGTAAACAGCCTGCAGAAGGGACACCGTGTTCCACGTCGACAGACACACACAGGCTCTATTTAGAGACCCACGCACTGGGATTAGCACAGGTACATTTATTTCTAATTGTTCGCGTGGCCATCTGTGATGCTCGGAAGAGTGACCTCGCTTCCTTGTTGACCCAAAATAACCTCTCCCCACCATCCCAAGACATTTTTGTCGTTTTGGGTCTTGTCATTCAAACGAACAAACAGCCTAGTCTCTTAGGTCTTTTATTTTTCTCCTTTTCTGAAACGTGGTTCAGCCAGGTCCCTCTTAGAGGGCTGAACTTTGGGCAAACATGGATGTTTAAAATGTAATTATTTTGATGTCACCAGCTAGCAGAGAAACCGGGTTTTTGGCAGGGTGAGGAGGACCAGGTGAAATATGGGCCACCTGCAAACTTGGAGCCCACAGCCGTTGCTCTCTGGCTGGCTGAAAATAATTTCTGAGAGTGCAAAGAGAGCAAAACGACTGCGCGGTCGAAACTGCCGCCTTCCTCTCCAGCCACTTAGGAGGAAGGAACAGGCAATGTCAGGGGCAGGTGATGGGTGCCAGGCTCTGCACTTGACACTTATGTGTGATCCACCAGTCTTTGGTGGCACTACAGGGGCATTTGGGGGGAGGGTGGGCTTCTTACCTGTCTGTGCCTCAGTTTGCCCACCTGCAAAAACTAACACACAGTCCCTATCCTCCTGGAACATAGTCCAGTAGAAAACACCAGAACTCAGCAACCACCAGACTGGTGAGTGATATGTAGGAGCTTAAGGACAAGGCACTTGGGGAACACAAGAGTTTGGAGTTCACACAAAGCTTGGGGGAAGTCACCCAGAAGTAGGAGGGGACATTTGAACCAGGTCTTCCCAGTATTCATGGTCCCTGAGGTTTGTCCATTCAGCAACCAGCTTTCAGCAGCCCTGGGAAGGATGGAGGGTTGACAAGCTCTCCTCCTGAGGAAGGCTGTGTCTGAATGGGGAGGGGATGCTACGAGGGGGCACAGAGCTACTCACCTCCGATGGGGATCGTGTAGGATCGTGGCCTGGAATGACATTGGCTGCATCAAGAGCCTTCTGGGAAACTGGCGCCACCTCCAGGCAGCCTTCCCTGAATTCTACCACCTTCTCTGCCTTAACACAGCCATCTCTCCTATAGGCTCAGTCTCAGTCTGCAGGCCCTACTGGACTGTGCACCCCTTGGGGTAGGCCCTACATTACCCACCCCTGTAGTGCCCCACCTCACCCCATCGCTGTGCGCGACACACTGCTTCAGATGAAGATTTCAGCTGGGTAGGCTGTGTTTGTCCTTACTCAACCCCAGAAGGATTGGTGAATTTCCTAACAGCTAACATTCACCGAGCACTGGACCCGTGCCCACGCTGTGCTAAGCACTTTGCTGCTCTGTCTCAATCTTCCCATCTCACTGTGCATGCAGGTGCTGGCGTTATATCCATTGTACAGATGAAGCTGCAGAGGCAGAGAAATTAGCAACTTGCCTGATCACACAGATTGCAAGGGACACTAGAACTTGGTGGCAGATAGTTCACTCTGGATCAGCCAGGCCGGCTACACTCTCTCTCATGTGAGCCCAAGAGGGGCCTGGGGGTGTAGGATGGGACTTGGGATGGGCAGACATGAGGACATCCTAGCCATATCTCCACTGCTTCAACTTATGGTCACTCTGGACCCAGGGTGTGGGCTTGTGCCTGTGAGGCCTTTCTACTCGCACCTTGGGTGGGGGTTCAGGCAGGCCCCTCACACCAACCCCGCTCCTTCGCCCTTAGCTCTCCTGGGACCCTCCATCAAACTGATCTCCGTCAGATTTGTCTTCCTAACCATCTGGCCCATGCTCCAAACCTTCATTGACCCATCCTCCACCTCTTCCAATCCGCCAGGAATTCTCTGCTTTTTCAAGGTCCTCACACCACAGTAAAGCACTGAAGACATCTTTTCTTCCTCCCTAGGCTGGGACTTACAAAATGTTGCATGAAATCAAAGATGAGGGCCGGGCACTGTCGCTCACGTCTGTAATTCCAGCACTCTGGGAGGCCAAGGCTGGCAGCTCATTTGAGGTCAAAAATTTGAGACCAGTCTGGTCAATATGGTGAAACCCTACCTCTACTAAAAATAAAAAAATTAGATGGGCCTGGTAGCAGGCACTTGTAACAGCTACTTGGGAGGCTGAGGCAGGAGAATCATTTGAGCCCAGGAGGTGGTGGTTGCAGTGAACTTAGATCATGCCATTGTGTCCCAGCCTGGGTGACAAAGTGAGACTCCAACTCAAAAAAAAAAAAAAAAAAAAAAAAGATACGAGGTTGGGCATGGGCATGGTGGCTCACACCTGTAATCTCAGCACTTTCGAAGGCCAAGGTGGCAGGAGGATTGCTGGAGTCCAGAAGTTTGAAACCAGTTTAAGCAACATAGTGAGAACACAGTGAGACCCTGTCTTTAAACCAAAAAAAAAAAAAGAGAAGAGAACGTTAATGATGAATTTTTTGATGGAAATAAAATTTTAGTAGGGTCTTGTTCCAACCCCACTGCCCTCCTCCCCAGGCAGACTTAGGGCATTTAAATAGAGCTGTGTCTTCCAGGGCTCTTGATGTTTCGCGCTACTCTCCCAGTTCTATCTCCATTTTCCTCCTGGAGAACTGTAGGCTCGGGCTGACGTGGCGGCCATGTCCTGAGAACTCAGCACCCTTTCCTGTGCCCAGCCCTAGGGGAGCTGCCTGATTTAGGAAAAGATTTCAACGTGAGACCAGCTCCTACTACCTCAAAAGCCCCAGGCCTCTGGGCACCCATGGGATCCAGTTTAAGCTCTTTCTTCTCCAAAACTGGAAGATTCTGGCAATCTCAGGAAAGAATTTTATATTTTGTCTCCTGCTTTTCTTAATAGCAAACGGTGGAAAATGCTGAAAATTCTGTGCTCAGCAAAACCTCCCTCCATAGGAAATAGCAGGAAACCACTTTCTGGGATGAACACCAGGCCAGCTTAGGTGTTTCTTGGAGATTCTTCGTGGTTACATAATGCCTGATGGCCCAGCCCAGGCGAGCTGACACTCCGGAGCTCATGAGCCCGCTTTACTGTACAAGCCCCCTGCCCTGAGCTGGTCAGGCCCCTTGCAAGGCATTGGCTTTCGCTGTGTTTAACATTCATCTAGTTAATCCCTGCTTTTCCTAGTGCCCCTTCCCCCCTGCCCCCCGGTCCCTTTCTCATGGAAAAACAACAGTTTCCATGATGAGCTCAGTAGTGAGGCAGAAACGGAACCTGTCTGGGCCTTCGCTCCCGTTGGAGGGGTGTGGATTAAGTGACCTGAGGTTTTCACTCGCAGCCCACATTCCATGATTCTCTGGTTGAAGGAGAGCTTCTCCTTGTTGAGGCTGCAGACCGTGGCTGAGGGGAAAGATTTCCAGGCAGAGCCATCATGCTGGCCGTGACTGACTAATCCTGTCCTCTCCTCTACCCAGCAGTGATACACACATACACATAGGGTATCAGACAAGCATCTGCGTTTCCTTCTTTCTTCAATTCATCCGCCCATCCATTCATCCACCTGTCCATTCATTCACTTACATACTCATTTGTTCCATGAACATTCATTGAGCACCCACTGGGTCCTGGGGACACGGAAGTGATGGGATCCCTCTCTGTCCTTGAACTCATGGACTAGAATGGCGGAAGCAGCTTGTAGATCAAACAGGACAGTGCTGAATGCTAAGGTCTAGGGCAGTGGTCCAGCAGGGGGGCCCGTGAGGTCAAGAAGTTTCCACAACATCTGGGACACATCTCCACCTCCTCGACTGACAATCACTCACTCTGGACTCAGAGTGGAGGCATATTCCTGGGAGGTGCCTTAAGCACTTTAGAGATGATCTCTTCATCCTGTGCGCAGGTGAGTCGGCCAAGGTCATGAAGAGCAAGCAAGTGGGGAAACTGGAACCAAACCCAGGAACCTTAAGTGTTATCAAGCTGGTGATTCTTACCTTGACAGCGGCACACAAAGTGAGCAGGACTCAGGACTCTAAAATAAGATGGGGTGAGAAAAGCACTCGGGCCTTATTGTAGAATTCTAGTGCCAACATCATTGTCTGTTTCAGCCTCTTGAAAGTCATCTACTTCAACCTCCACTTGGCAGGCAAGGAAATTAAGCCATAGCTTGTTCAAGTCAGTTTGCCCAGGGGTCCTCAGCAAGGAAGAAGCTGAGCTAAGAGAGTGCCCAGGTTTCCTGACTCTAGTTTAGTCTCTGGCAGACTCTGGTTCAGGCACAATGCTGTTACTGCATACATCTCCACTTTCTAGAACTTTCCCTGGGTGGTCTTCAATCAGACTGCCTAACTGCAGCAAATGCTGCTGTGCTAGCAGACAGGGGTGAGCTCATCTGCAGAGGCAGTGTGGCAGGAACATGGTGGCAGCCAGGGCTTTGGCTCCCGTCTGAAATCGTGGATGAAAATAGCTTGCCTGCGGTCTATTGATATCCAATACTCTATCATCAGATTGAAGAAGTCAGTTAAGTGTCTGGTTTTCCCCCGGGGCCTGAGAATTGCACAAAGGCCAGAGACCAATGAATAACAGCAACAGGGCTTTGGTTTCCCATTCATAACTCCCCCAAAGCCAGAGGCTGCCGGCTGCACTCGCCGGTCTGCAGGCAGCATTAGGTGGCTCCCTAGGACTGGCGACGAGAAGCCAGCTCTCCAGTGTGAAGAACGGGCTCAGACCCAGATTGCAGAAACATCTGGCCCTCCTGCAGAAAGCACAGGAAACAGCTGAGGATGGGAGGGTCCTGGGTTGCCCTGGGACTTCCTGTGGGCAAAGAGGCAGAGGCCAGGGGACCAGGCTGGTATGAGTCGGGAGTGACTGTGGCTGGTTCCAAATGAGACCTCAGGGACATTGGTTAGTGTTCAGACCAGGGCAGAGGTTACAGTGCCCAGGGAAATGCAGGCTCCTCTCCTGCCACATGTGAAAGGCAAGAATGTGGACCGTCTCCTCCCTATCTCGATGCTGACCCAGGTCAACCAGCAAGGGACAGAATGCCTGGTCTTCCAAGCCTCAAGCCCTACCCTACCTGCAGTCAAACTGTGGTCCTGCCGTGGAGAGCCTGGCCCCCTGGGAATTTATGTCTCATGCAGGCTTCTTCATTACTCAGCCAGCTCTCCTTCCACCTTTGTCCCCATTGTCCTTTGGGGACCAAATTTTCTGGACTGGGTGGTGATAACTGTGACAGCTCAGGGATAACATGCTGGGCCAGAAGTTTTCCATCTTGAGAATCCAACATCAGAATCATCTGGATGGCTTTTAAAATGGCCAACTAACATGAAACAATGCTGAGCATCACAAATCATCAGGGAAACGCAAACCAAAACCACAATGAGACATTGCCTTATCCCAGGCAGAATGGCCAATATTAAAAAGTCAGAAAATAATAGATGTTGGCATGGATGTGTGAAAAGGGAGCATTTATACGCTGCTGGTGGGAATTAAATTAGTACAAACTCTTTGAAAAAGAGTATGGAGACTTCTTAAAGGACTAAAAGCGGACCTACCCATTTGCCATTTGAGCCAGCAATCCCACCACTGAGTATCTACCCAAAGGGAAAGAAGTCATTATATGAAAAAGACACCTGCACACATGTGTTTATTGCAGCACAGTT
The DNA here is from genome assembly GCF_048565385.1 of Saimiri boliviensis. NCBI lineage: Eukaryota > Metazoa > Chordata > Mammalia > Primates > Cebidae > Saimiri > Saimiri boliviensis. The sequence goes on along the minus strand of NC_133453.1, from coordinate 133,030,527 downwards.
CACAATTGCAAATACATGGAACCAACCTAAATGCCCATCCACCAATGAGTAGGTAAAGAAAATGTGGCATATATACACCATTGAATACTATTCAGCCATAGTAGGGAATGAAATAATGTCTTTTGCAGCAACTTGGATGGAGCTGGAGGCCATTATTCTAAGTGAGGTAATTCAGGAACAGAAAACTGATTACCGTGTGTTCTTGAAAGTGAGAGCTAAGCTGTGGGTATGCAAAGGCATATGGAATGGTATAATGGACTTTAGAGATTCGGAAGAGGGAGTATGGTAGGGGACGTGAGATAAAAAACTACATACTGTCCATTTTGGGTATGTTGTACAAAAGAATTTTTTTTAACTACATATTGGGTACAATGTATACTGTTTGGATAAAGGGTGCGCTCAGATCTCAGACTTCACCCCTATGTAGTCCATCCATATAACCAAAAATCACGTGGACTCCAATAGCTATTGAAATTTGTTTTAATTACAAAATAAAATAGACTGGGTACGGTGGCTCACACCTGTAATCCCAGTGCTTTGGGAGGCCAAGGCGGCCCGATCACAGGTCAGGAATTCGAGACCAGCCTGGCCAACATGGTGAAACCCTGTCTCTTCTAAAAGTACAAAGTTATCCAGGTTTGGTGGTGCACACCTGTAATCCCAGCTACTCAGGAGGCTGGGGCAGGAGAATTGCTTGAACCCAGGAGGTGGAGGTTGCAGTGAGCTGAGATCACACTATTGCACTCCAGCCTGGGCGACAAAAACAAAACTCAGTCTTAATAAATAAATAAATAAATAAATAGAATCCACCCCCATAGTTTCTGACTTGGTAAGTATAGTGTGGGGCCTGAGGATCTGAATTTCTACTAAATCCCCTGGAGATGCAGATGCTGCTGGTTCTAGTAACTGCAGTCTGAGACCCATATATGGGCATAACTGGATGAGGCAGGGACAGCCGCAGCTAACGTAGCCAGAAACAGCCTCCCTGAGAAGGCAACATTCAACTCAGACCTGACGAGGAGCCAGCTGTGAAAACGACTAGGAGTTCCTAAACTCCTCTGGGCCGGGGTGCCAGGGCAGTCAGGTGAAGCCTATGCATCCCTTCCCAGAAGGATATCTGTAATTGCATTAAATTAATATATATGGGGTTACACAGGAAAATCGTGATCTTGAAACCCAGCTCAACCCATGGACCACCTGGTTTTAAACCCTGGGAAAAGAGTGTTTGAGGAAGAGGGAATGGTAAGCACAAAGTCCCTGGGGTGGGTGAATTTGGCAGGTTGGGGTAAAAGATGCCAGGGTGTGAGTTTAGGGTGCAAAGGGGTGAAGCAGGGACTGGGTCCTGTGGGCCTGTGCTTTGGGGCTGGCTCTAGTCTGTATTTCCAGAGTGCTGACCACCATCAAGGCTTTGAAGTCTGCTTACCACGCCATCCAGGCAGGGTGGTGAGCAGATTCCTATTCTAAACCATCACTGTGGCTGCTGGATGGAAAATGGGGTGTTACGGGGACAAGAAGGGAGGCAGGAGACCCGTGGGAGCTACCGCAGGCCTCAGGGACCTGCTTAGGATGTGATCTTTGACGCAGGGCAGGGAGAGGAGCCTTGGGGGTCAGGAGGGACCTTGGAGGTATAACTGAGTGAAGCACCTATGCATTGGACACAGGCGAGGGAGGACAGGTACTTGGGGTTAGTGTCTATTTCTGAGTGCCTGCTACTAATTCGCCACATGTCCTAGGCTCAATTGCTCCGCATCTCGGGTTCTCAGGCTCTAGTGGGTAAAATGAGGGCTTGGACTAACTCCCACTGTCAGCGTCCACAGGGTTCAGCGCAGGCTCCTCGAACCCTCTGGCTGGAAGTGCTATTTGCCCGGGAAGGGTGATGCCCATCGCCACGGGCGCCCGAGTGGCTGCCCAGTCGGGCCTGCGGGCCGCGGGAAGGGGCGGCGTGGGGACCGGGCGGCCGTAGCCAGGTGGCGAGGCGCCTGGGTCCCGCTGCCAGCGGCCCGGGGAAATGAGAGCCCAAGGGAGCCAGGGCTGGGGGTAGGGGCTGGCGCCCAGTCTGGTCCCCTCCCCTCCTTTCCCTCCTCTCCCCTCCTTTCCCCTCTCCTCCCCTTCCCTTCTCTCCCTTCCCCTCCCCTCCCCCTTCCTCATCTCCTACCGCACCCTGCTCCTCTTGGCAGAACTGCTGGAAAAAAGGGCCGGGCAGAGGGGCAGACGGCGGCGGGCCGGCTCCTCGCCGCCAGCCCGGGCAGCGAACGCTCAGGAGGAAAAGCTGCGCCCCCGTCAGCCTTCCCGCCTCTGCTCTGATGCCCAGTGCGGGGGGTGGGGGTTGGGGGGTTGGGGGGGTGGGGGGGGTGGGGTGGGATGGGGGTGTGGTGGTGTGGTGGGGGTGGGGGTGGGGGTGTGGTGCGGTGGGGGGTGGGGTGTGGTGGGGGGTGGGGGTGGGGTGGGGGCTACCTAGAGCCCGCCCACTCACTGAACACCTGTTGGCCCCTTGCAGGGAAAATGCTTTTTTCCCTCTTCACTCCCAGCGCCCCTCAATCCACGCTGACCTCCCTGACATGGCAGACTAGCAATGACCTCTGGGAGGCTTCCTTATGTAGTCAATCAACAAACTTTATTGAAAAACTGCTCCTTGCTGGCCCTGTACTGGGTAGGCCCTGGGGACGACACCAATTGGGACCCCGTTCCTGTCCTGGAGGAGCACCCAGTTTAGTGGTGGAGATAGATATATAGAAGCATTCAATAAGTACCCACTGTTTGCCAGCTCTTTGAAATACATGATCTATAATCCTTATGCTAAAATCTCGAGTAGTATTATCTCCATTTGACAGGTAAGAAGAAAGACTATTCTCATGGTCTAAGATAATAGATGGATGAAATGTATATTCACAATATGTAAAACCCACAAGAGATGACTATCTTAAAATACACAAAGATTCCTATAAACCCACCAGAATGGCTACAATTTAAAAGACTGAAAATATCAAGTATTAATGAAGACGAGGAGCAACTGGAATTTTCACATCCTGCTGGTAGGAGTGTAAATTGGTACAAACACTTTAGAAAAATGTTCACTAGTGGAGAGTAAAGCCAAATATTCAAAATCCCCATGATGAACCAATTTCATTACCAACAGAACTGAGTACTTACAGCCACCAAAAGACACGTTCAAACATGTTCATAGAAACTTTATTCATAGTAAGTCCAAACTGGAAACAACCCAAATAAATTCTGCATAACCAAGCAATGGAATATTATGCAGCAACGGGAAAGAATGACCTAGTATACAACCGCCTGAATAAATCTGAAAGATGCCAGTTACCAAAGAGAATTTACTGCATGACTCTGTTTATATGCAGATTTTATTTTATTTGATACATTCATTATCTTGATTATGGTGATGGTTTCACAGGTGTAAAATTCATCAAACTGCAGACTTTAAATATGTGGAGTGTATTTATTGTATGTTAAGTAAAGCTATAAAAAAGGAAATAAGAGGACTTTGCATTAACTAATGATGATAACATACCTGAACTGAAGGGCATAATGAGCCCTGTCTAAACTGAAGGATATAATTAACTTTCTGTACCTGAAAATTAATAACTAACCAAACAAAACCAAACAAAACCAAAAAAGCCCAAGCAAATAAAGCAAGAAAAACCACAAGGCTTAGATGGTGAGGTGACTTGCCGAGGCTTCACAGCCGAGATCCTGGCTTCTAGAGTGTGGCTCTAGGAGCCCCTGCAAGACTCAGGGCTTGCATTAGTTTAAGGTGCCCCACAGGCAACAGCATGAGAGAAATTACCTGTACTTAGTGGGGACAAAGATGACCACATTCATCTAATCCTTAGGGACTGTCCCTGGAAAGGGTACCAAGGACTCAGAGACTGGGGGGCAAGGTCCCTCTAGGCCCTCTGCATTCAGTCTTGAAGAGAGACACTTGGACAGATAGTCACAAGGCTGGCTGAAATCAGGGAAGACTTCCTGTAGGAAGTGATACATGAGTTAACACATGTGTTTGGCCCAGAGCAACCCCTCCCTAAATTTTATCTATTTATTATAACTGTGCCCTCACAATATTGGAGAGAGAAGAATAGAAAGGAACAGGGTGTTCCCAGCAGAGGGAGCTGTACCATCAAAGGCAGTGGGGGCATGGTGGAGAGTCACAGATACTGTGGCTTGGCTGTGATAGGAGTGGGGCAAAGTACAGGGTAAGTAAGTCCTTTCAGGGCTGGTTGAGCAGGGTTTGCATACTCCTGAAAACAAACCTCCCAGATGACACAGGGACATAGAACATTCTAGGACAGGGGTGACAGAGGAGTCAGAGAGCACTGGGAAGCTCCCCCAACTATGCAGTGACCTAGAGTCTCAGCCTGCCAAGTCTAATCTCAGATGGCTTTAATCCATGAAGGGTTGTCCTCACTGGGTCTCTTGGCTTGCCTGACGCATAATAGGAGGCTGATATTAGGTTTCTCTCTTGCCTCCGCCTTTCCCAGGACACTTACAGGCTCTGCCCCATGCCCACCCACAGGGCCACGGTCCATACTGAGCCATGACCAGAAAGTGGGCAGGCAGCACTGGGCTGGGCCAAGCGGACCCTGAGTCCCGGGAAGGAGCCAGCCAGCGGCAGGCACCCACTGGGCCAGGTGGAGGGAGGGGCTGCTCCTGATGCCCGCCCATGAAAAAGCCGCATTGTAGGGTCTTTGGGGGAGAATATATTTATTTTGTTTCCTGAGCTGTGTGAACGGGGCATGGTGCCGCCTGGATTCAGTGGGCTCCATGTGGCCGGGGAGGGATTACATCCCCTCCCAGGTGGTGTGATATAAAAAGGCTCCATTCAGCCCCAGCCTGGAGGCCCACAGGCAGCAGTGGGCTCCTGCACCATCCCTGAGGGCAGCCTGGCTCCCGACATCTCCCTAAGGCTCAGGGCCTGGGGCTGTGTGGGGGACACAGCCACCTCGCTTGCTTGCCTACACCTCTTCGGGATGGGGGGCACAGGGACAGCTGTTTGAGACCTGTTCTCTGAGGGGTCCCTGCTCACCTTCAGGTAGGGTCCCTCAGTCCACACACTCAGGAGAGGAACCAGCCAAGGGGGTGGGCATGGGACACAAAAGAGCCACTTTGTCCCAGCCTCATATTCTCAAAGGGCCTCACGTTGAAACTTAACGATGTTACCTCTGAGGGAGGTTTCACATCCAGCCACAGAGGCCGACTAAAGGAGACTTTCTCTGACAACTTCAAATTCATGTCCATTGCTAGGCCACATCGCCTGTGGGACCTCTGAATGAATATTTCTCCAATCCCTGTGATTATTTTGTGAATAGCACAGTTATGTTTCCTTATGTTTTGTGTGAGTGTGTGCATTTGTGTGTGTGCAAAGAGTATTAATGTATTTATGGGAAGTATTTTAAATATTTTCGTAACCCTATTTTGACATTTCTTTGTCAGTACTCTGGGATTTTCTGGACCTCCAGGAGCCCTTGGCAAAGGGTTCCTGCATCCTGAGGTTGTCTGGACCCACCAGGTGTAGGCAAGCAGGGAAGGTGGCTGTGTCCCTGGCAGCTGTGGGCAGGGGAGGAGGGGAGGGCTGCATCCTGAGCAGGCATCCCTGGAGTTGGCAGAGAGGCTGGGAAGGGGTCTTTCCTCGAAATTGGCTGCTTCCCAGATGATCAGCTCCCTGGTAGGGAACATGAAGTTCAAGTTCTTGCTGTTCCTTCCCTCTCCTGCGTGTCAGGCCCCCAGGCCAACCATGGGCTGCCTCTCGCTGGATTTGCCATACCCCCTCAGCCCTTCCTCACCTCCAGAGCAGAGAAGCTCTGACCCCAATTTGGAGGGTCTGGGAAGCCCAAGAGACCCTGGCTGGCACAGGATCTTGATCTCAGTGGGAGAGAGCTCACCGTAGCTATCCCAGCCCTTGGCTGGCCCTTTGCCCTCTAGTTCAGCTCTGTCTCTGCCTCCCTGAGTAAGCTTGAGACATCACTGAACGTCGGCTCTCCCGTCTGCATAATGGTGGATTGCTTTGGTTGGTTTTTAAGGGTCTTCTCAGTTCCTACTTCTGGAAATCCAGGAATCTGCATGCAGATATTAATATAACTGGGTTCACACTAATAGATTTGATACAGACACCTAGTTATGCTGGGATGCTGGCTGCTCCACATGCCCCAGTGTTGTTTAAAAGGAGTTTTCTCCTCGGCATTTGCATCCATCCCCCGGGAAGGATGGAAGGCGGAAGATGTTCGGCTGATCTATAGCCCCTTCATCCCTTTCCCTCTTTGCAAAGAACTGTAGTGGAGGACTCGGTGCCAACATTTGGGATAGAGGTGGGGGGTGGGGAGGTAAGGCTAAGGAGGAAGAGGTTGGGAATTTCCTGCATGGGCAGGACGTGGAGGGTGCTCAGCTCTGGAGAGCCCTGAGCTCCCAGTTGTCTGTTATAAAACTGAATCTGATTTCAGGTTGTGGACCAATGTGTCACAGAAGAGAGAGGACCTGTCCCGGAGTGCCATTTGCTCCCCGGCAAGGGGAGAGCTCCTTGCGTGCCAGCATGAGCTAGCACTTGCTGTTGGTCATAATCTTGTACTCACTGGTGAATGAAGGGTGGGCAAAGGGTTGGGGGTGGTCTGTGAGAGGCCCCAAACACCCAGACTGGCCGTGGCTGCCTGTGCCAGCAATCTTAGCTGAGATAGGACCTTATCCTGGACTTGGGAACAGGGCTCTGGCTTCCCTGGAACATGACCTACTCACCCCCAAGTAAGCTGGAGTGTTCTAGAAAGGATGAAAGGATGGATGGAGGGATAAAATTAAACTGATCTGAGGGAAGACTCCCTAATGACTTTTTCTAGATGACTAACTTATGTAAACAAGAGAGAGAAACAAAGTTTTATGCCCGTGTTTTGAGCCTGATGGACTAAGAGAACGAACCCTGGAGGGATGGCTGCTGGCTGTGGGTGGGGGAAGGAGGTGGAGGGGAGTGGAGATCAGGCGACAGTGACTTGGCTTGAGACCTGTTGAGTTGGAAGGCGGGGAAGGAGATCTGGGGAAACGTCTGGCTTGTAGCTGGAGCTTGGGAGAGGGGCCCTGGTGTGCATGTGGATGCAGATTTGGACATTTCAACACATAGAGATGACAGCGAAGGGTCTATGAATGGATCAGTCTTCAAAACATTAAAGCAGGAGAAGGGGAATGAGGACGGGTAGATCCTTGAGGATGTTCACGGTTTAGGAGCCGATAAGGGACAGGAGGACAATGGAAAGGAAAGCATGAAGCCTCCAGAGAACCGGTGGAGAAGGACGTTGCTCTCCAATCTTGTGGCACTCAAAGGGAGGGAAAATGGAAAAAACTGGACTTGCTGTCTGGTGAATCTCAGGAGAGAATTCTGGTAGACTGTTGACAAGGGGGAGTGATGATTGAAGGGACAAAGGAAGGATTGTCAATGTTCCCTCTAGACCGTTGAAGCATCTTGCTTTGCACAGGCGAAACACTGATTCTATCCAGCCATCACATTTGCCACTCACAGCCATATAGCCTGAAATGTCTAGGATTCTCTCCAGACAGGTCCCCTGAAATAGAGCATGGGAGGTACCATGTATCACTTACTAGTGATCATGTGGTGCCTTAGAAAGGATTGTGTGCTCTACGTTAGAAGATCTAGTTTCTGGTTCTTGCTGTGGTGCTAACCAACTGTGTTGCCTTAGCCAGACCACTCAGCCATGGCTCTTTATCCAACACCAGTGAGTTACTTACCATTCCTGATCTTGTACTGCTGTTTGCATTGAACTCTTCCTAACTCAACATTATCTTATATATAGTAGCTGCTCAATAAGTACATTTGCTGAGAGGATGGACTGATGAATGGCTAAGTGGATGAATGACAGATTCTGGAGTCTAGTTGCCCATCAGTAAACCAAGGGATATGAAGTCAAGCTTCCATACATTTTCTCCAACCTCAGATCATCTGCAGCTATGCTGTTTTGATCTAAGCAGAGTTCTTCCACGGAGTTGCTTAGAACAAGCACACTTGAGCCAATCAGCCTTTTGTAGATTATTCAGTCTAATATCCTTCCCAGCCATTGCCACATCTCCATGGTCTTTCCTTTTTGATTGGTGATAGGATCTGAGAAAATTAATACTAAGTATTTGTTGAATGAAGAAGAAATCATTTCCAATTATACTCTGATTCCCTAGAGATACATTGAAGGATCTGTGGCACGTGAGCCTCATGGGAGACATCATGCCACAGTGTTTGCCAGCGGTTTGAAGATTATCCTCCACGCAGGGCAGGACGTATTCCCATGGCCAGTTTCTGGTGTGACATCTGAATGTGGCTTTGCAGCTTTGGGCTTAGGCGTGTCCTTACATCCGTCAGCCCATCAAAACAGCATTGGAAAGCATTCTATCTGGGACCCTGCCACCGTGTAAGAGAGAAGCTGACAATTTAGAACATGTCTAGAGGCAAGGGGCCAGGATGGTGAAGGGTCTGGAAACGTCACAAGGGAGGAGTGGTGAAAAGAGCCGAGGGTATTCACTGGAAGAGAGAGACACATGATAGCTGCCTCGGCAAAGCCTTGAATGATGGCAGCAAAGGGTGTGTCCATGCTAACCTGGGCTAGGTTTTGGCTTTTTCCCTACCTGGGCCTCCTGAGAACAGACCTGCCAGTGGCAGATGTAAGTTACAGACAGACCAATTTCAGCTCAGTCTAAGAACTTAGGAAGATCTTTTTTTTCAACTGAGTTATAACAACAGAGCATCGAAGGAGAGAATGGATGAGCAGGGCCAGGACTTAAGGGAGAGAGGTGTCGCAGAGTGGAAGGTTGGTCTAGGTGAATTTTCAGAGCTCTTCTAATACAGAGTCACCAGAATTCTAAATAATTTACACACTAGTATAAAGAGAAAGCTCCTAGCTTTGTCAGTTTAGAAATCGTTTGCAGGTCTTCACTGTGGTTCATGTAACTCCTGGCTGGCCTCCCATAAACACATTTCTTTATTCAGTGGCTTTGGCCCCTCAACTGAAATGACTATAAGCCTCTCTCCTTTGTGTTTTTTAAAAAAGATACTTTTAATTCTTTTTTTTTTTTTTCCCAAATAAAGAGCTTAGGAGGTCTCAGGAAGACTGTACCCAAATGGAGAAATTCTCTAAGAAACAAACAAACAAGGCTCCACGCCAAAATTATATGGCCATAGAGGCCAACCCCCCACGGTTCAGTTTGCCCAGCTGTCCAGAAAATAGAGCTTTGTCTGCCTCCAGTATCTCTTCAGGGACGATGGATTTGCCTCACCCATGACTGGACCTATTAAATTTAAATCTGGGGGGAGGGTAGGTGGGAACCCCTCTGAAGCTCACACCTCCTGGAGGTGGATGGAGAGGGAGAAACATCATCTCCATAGCAACCAGGGGCCCCCACCATAACAACCCCTTACAGCTGGAGCCAAGTCTGCCCCTAGCAACTGGGTCTGAGGGTTGTGTGTCTGGGGCCTCCTATCTGGTGGTTGGTGATGTCAGTGGAGCCTCTGATGCAGTGATTTTCTTGGAATGACGCAGAATGTATGGCCCATAAAATAGAAATTAATCTATCAGCTGCAAGGCTTAAAATAAAAACTGATTCACAACCACTTTATTTGTGACCACACCACTGCCAACCAGAAGCAGCCCTCGGCTCCCCCACTCAGGGCTCCATCGGTTTTCTTTTCACAGTGGCATAAACCATCAGAGCCAGAATGGCTCTCTGGTAGCATCCAACCCCCTCATTTTACAGATGAGGTTTCGTTTGAAGCTCAGTTCCAAGCGGGCTTGGCGTCCAACAGGAAAGCGTTAATATTTTCCAGAAGCAGCCCTCGCCTCCCAGCTGAAGGCTGATTTAACATGAAAGTCCACGTCTTGTTTGAATTAGCGCGGGTGCTCTGGGCGTGATTATGGGAAAGGGGGTGAGCCAGGGGGAGGAAGTGATGTCGCTGGAGACCCCAGGTAAAAGCCTTGGGACATGATGACAGTCACCAGCAGAGCCCTCTCTTGTTAGGCAGAGGTTGGAGGGAGAAGTGGGGCAGCTTCTTCCGGAGCAGCTGGTTCTAGGTGGCAGCCACGGCCATCAGGGGCTACCCCAGAGAGGCACCTTGGTGATGTGGCTCAGGTAGACACAGGAGTGTCTCCACCGTGTTGGGTGACAGACGCAAGGGCGCCGCCTACTGGCCATGGCGTGGGGATCCAGGGGTGCTCTGTGGCTCCAGTGTGGACAAAGAATTGTGTCTAGCAGAATTTGCTGGGCCACTTTTCCAGGGGCTTGAGCCCTTTGAAGGGGAACCTTTGCTCCAACCACGTCCTGAACTCCACCAGCATTGGCTTCTCCACCTGCTGCATCGTGTAGGGAAACTGGAACCTAGCACACGGAATAGGTGTCGAGAGGAAGGGCTCCTGTTCCCTGATCCTGGGCTCTCCATAAACCCACAGAAGACCTTACCCACTCAGGTTTCTTTCCCGTGTGTGTGAGGGGGTGTGTGTGTGTGTGTGTGAGCACGCACGCGCATGTGTGTTACTAAGGGAAGCGGGCAGGAATGAGGGAATTTGTGCTGACAATTGCAAGTCTGTTCTGGACCCCAGAGGAAAAAGTTAGTACAGACCGAAGTAAGAGAAAGAAAATTTCAGGGTTTCCAAGAATACTTAAATAATTGCTGCTATTCCGGCCCTCAGATTGGCGGTTTGTTTGAGTAATAGCTCTGGCATGAATCCTTTGTACCACACTTTGTTCTGGAGGCCAGGCTGGCTCTGTCATGTCTGCAAAGGATTCCCCCAGGGTGCACCATATTCTGGGGGCACTCTACAATGAGGCAAAGGAACAAAACGTTGGACCATAAGGCAGGGTGGTGAAGATGGCATTTCACTGTTAAGGGACATGCTCATGGACTTACAGAGACATAGAGTCTTTCCACGGGGTCTTCTCTGAGGCATGATTTCTCTACCATACAAATGCTGACCTATCTTATTACCCCATCAGACCTCAGTACATCTAAAGAGGCCACATATGTCATTATTTGGGTGCACTCTCACCTCGCGTTAAATTTCCCAGGCCTGGGCTGGATGCTGATTACTCGCTGGATCCCTGCATATTTATTCTGCCCATTGTATCTTGAGTGTGTCATGTCTTTGCGTGTGTGGTTAGGTTGTGTAACCCCGATTTGTTCAGGCACCTCTTCCGTACCCTAGCGGAGGGAAAGATCTTTTCCAGAGATCTCAGAGGTGCAAAAGGAGGAGGACAATTTGGCCGGATTCTGGAGGCCAGGTTCTGGTCCTGGCTCTGCTTGGCTATATGCTCATGAGCAAGTCACCTCATCCCGCCAAGAAAGATGAGAGCAGGACTCAGCTAGTGTCATCAAGCATTGCAGACTGTGGCCCATTAGCCAGGGGGTGTGCAATCAATTTGGGCAGAGCAAATACTCAGGGGTCTCTCAAGCCGCCAGCATCCAGCTCGGCCCAGTGAAATTTGATGCAAGGTGAGAGTGTCCCCAGATCGTCAGCATATTTGTAGCTTCTTGCAACTCTTATTCAATGTGGGACTCATTCTTGGTTTAGGCACCTCAAGGGACAGGGAGCTCACTACTTAACAGAAGAGATGTTTTCCTTACAATAAAGTAACAACTATGACTACGACGATGATCATCACTAACGAATATTAAGGTTTTGTTTAGTGGCAGACATGAATCTGTTATTCACGTGTGAGACCTCATTTAATCCTCACAACAGTCCTTCCTAGGAAGTAAATACTGTTATGATTATCTCATTTTATAAATAAAGAGACTGAGGTTCAGGTAGGTTACGTATGCCCCAAATCCTACAGTCAGGATTTGAACCTGGGCACATTTGACCCCAGAGCCTAGACTTGTAAACTCCACACGGTTCGGCCCTTTTCTTACTGGGGGAAGATCTTCTGCCTCCTCTTGGGAGCCACACACGTGCATAACCCTGTCACCTGGGTATGGGCTGGATTTAGCAACAGCTTCTAACAAGTAGAAGGTACCCAAAGTGAAGGGATGGTACTCCTGGGATGAGGTTACAAAGGACTGACTGCCTGTTCTCTGTCAGTAGCAAGCATCCCTATGGACAGCCCACAAGGCCAACAACCATGTGAGTGAGTCTTAGAAACCACTGAGCCTTAAGATGGCAGCAGCCCCAGGCAACACCTCAATTGTGATCTCATGACAGGCGGAGAAGCAGGGGCATCCAACTAAACTGCACCCCAAGTCCTGATTCACAGAAACTCTAACAAATGCCCTTTGAAGCCATTGAGTTTTAGGGTAATTTGTTACTCTGCAACAGACAGCTCACCCATGCCCCGTGACATCCACCCTGGTGCCGCCATTTTGAGAAACACAGAATATACTGACGCCCTCTCCTTCTTCATGTGCCCTCTTGGAAGGTTTGCTTTTTGAGTTTCTCATGTGTCCCTCAAGGATTCCAGATGGTTTCTAGGATCTCCACCTTCTCTGGAAATGTGAGCATGTTAATATTCTTTTTAGGCGGGGCACCAGACCAGCACCAGCCGGGGTGGCACTTGTCACCCCTCTCTGTTTTCACTATTCCTGTTTGAAGATTCCTCCTTCACTCATCAGCGATATGACTTTGTGTAAGTTATTAAACTTATCTAGGCTTCCATTTCCTCATCTATAAAATGAGGAGAAGATATTCCCTCTCACACATGGCTATTGTGAGTGAGGATTAAATGAGATAATGTATGCTGGGTGCTTAAAACAGTGCCCAGCCTGTAGTGGGTACTTAATAAATGCAGCTACCACATCGTTGGTTAGCATTTAGCCCCGCTGTGTTCTGTGCAAACTGCTACAACACATGCACAAAGATAGCTGGGGTCATAGAAGAGGGAGAAGGCACTCCCTGTTGGCTGGTCCTTATTCTGCAGAACACTCCACATCCTCCCCCATCTACAGGGGCTGTTTCTCCACCTCCCACAAGGATTGGGACACCTCATCTCCTCTGCCTCACAGGTATCGTGAAGTTAAAATGGTCAACTTGTTTCTTAGGTGGACCTACTGACAACAGACATATAACCTGGTTACAGTATTTGCAGGCTTGTTTTTTTGTTTGTTTGTTTGTTTTTTTTTTTGAGACAGAATCTTGCTCTGTTGCCCAGGCTGGAGGCAATGGCTCGACTTGGCTCACTGCAACCTCTGCTTCCTGTGTTCAAGCCACTGTCCTGCCTCAGCCTCCTGAATAGCTGGGATTACAGGCATATGCCACCACGCCTGGCTAATTTCTGTATTTTTAATAGAGACGGGGTTTCACCATGTTGGCCAGGTTAAATCTCGAGCTGCTGATCTCCAGTGATCCGTCTGCCTTGGCCTCCCAAAGTGCGGGGGTTACAGGTGTGAGCCACTGAGCCCGGCCATGAGACAGAGTTACAGTAAAAGTATGTTTGCTACCACAATGAGTGACTAGAAATAAAAAATATATATATTAAAAAAAAAAAAAAAGAAGAGTGTTGGAGCTCAAGGTCTCCGTCTCACTTTCTGGAACAGCCCTGATTGGAATCTGCCGCTTTCCAATACTAGGAGAAACTCTTGTTACTTTCCTGATTGCAACTCAGCAGTGGTTTCCCACTAAAGTCCCAGGTGCCAGACTCTGCACCTTGATAGCTCCCTCTCTCTGTCTGCACAGACATGACTCACTTCTCCCTGCACTTGCTGCTTGTGGTGGCAAGTTACCCCCCACCCTCCAGCAGGCCCTCCAGCAGTCAGGAAGGAACTTCTCACTTCTTCAGGGTGTACCCCTCAGACCAGAGTCAAGTCTCTGGAAAGGTTTTTAATCCACGTATTGGAGAATACAACAGCAATCCGCCTTCCCAAAGGTTTCAATAGTCACTTTCCATGTAGAGTCATACAGTGGGGTTCCCAAACTACTCGAGTCATGTAAAGAAAAGGGGACCATGATGATGAATATCAGGTGTCTCTGTTAGGACTCAGATGCTTCAGCCATGCCCCAAGGGGACCCTCTTGCCTATTTGGAAGCCTCTGGCACTGGGCAGCACTGCAAATGTGAGCTGAGAGTGAGATAAGTTTACTCGCCTGTTTACCTATACCTAAGATATATGTTTTGCACCTAATTTTCTCCAGTCTCTGGCTTACTTATTCATCTTCTTAGAAGTGTCTTTTAGCTGGGCGCAGTGGCTCACGCCTGTAATCCCAGCACTTTGGGAGGCCAAGGCAGGTAGATCACTTGAGGTTAGGAGTTCAAGACCAGCCTGACCAACATGACAAAACTCTGTCTCTACTAAAAATACAAAAATTAGTCTGGCGTAGTGGTGGACACCTGTAATCCCAGCTACTCAAGAGGCTGAGGTAGGAGGATGACTTGAGCCCAAGAGGTGAAGGTTGTGGTGAGCTGAGATCACACCTCTGCACTCCACCCTGGGCAACAGAGCAAGAATCTGTCTTAATTTTTTTAAAAAAGTGTCTTTTTATGAGCAGAAGCTTTTAATTTTAATGAAATGTAATGTATCTCTTTTTCTGTTAGCGTTATTGCTGTCTGTGTCCTCTGCCTCTTCTCGAATCATGTATATATTCTTGTGTGTTTCTTCTGGAAGTTTTATAGTTGTGACATTTACATTTAGGTCTACAATCCATCTTGAACTGATTTGTGTGATGGTAGGTGGCCCCGGTCAAGGTTTATTTTTTGCCATATGAATATTCAGTTCCAGCAACATTTGTTGAAAAGACTTGTCTTTCCTCACTGGATTACATGGGCAGCCTTGTTGAAAATCAGTTGACCATGTAAGTGTGAGTCCTGTCCAACACTGCTGTTTCATTATGACTGTAGAATGACTAAAAGGTATGACTGTGAGAGCAGTTCTCCATAGTAACTGTCTAAACACACACTTTCGACGGACAACATGTAAAGTTTTGTAATGATGTTCTTTGTTCATGTTATTTTTGTTCTGGTTATATTTATAGAAATGTAATTTTTTTTTTTTTTTCAGACAGGGTCTCACTGTGTCACCCAGCCGGAGTGTAGTGATCATAGCTCACTGCAGCCTCACCCTCCCAGGCTCAGGGATCCTCCCACTTCAGCCTCTCCAGTAGCTGGGACTAGAGCCACCACACCTGGCTAACTTTTGTACTTTTTGTAGAAACACGGTTTCACCACGTTGCTCAGGCTGGTCTTGAATTACTGGGCTCAAGGCATCTGCCCATTTCAGCCTCCCAAAGTGCTGGGGTATCAGGCATGAGCCACCATACCCAGCCAGAAATATATTTCCTGTGTTCATTAAATCTAATAACAATCTGGATTTGTATTTTATGCCTTTGTTTTTTCTAGTAATTCATTTTTGTCCTATTTTAAGAGAGTAGAAGTTTATGACGATGAAAACCAAACAAAACCCTGATCCTTTATCACAGACAGGAGCTCTTGAGAAGCTCTGCTCTGTATCATACAAGGCCTGCAGGATATTTAGATATTAATAAGCATTAGATATAAAGGAATTTCATAAAAAATTCTTCTGGGAAACATTGGGCTAAAAAGTTAAGCAGGTTTTTGTATCGCAGGACTCCCTAGGATCTCAACTGCATTATCAAATTACCAAAAGGAAAATATAGCAGGATGTGTTTCCCAAACTTACGTGATCAGGGACCTCTTTCTTCAGGGAGTCTCTTGAGAGACGAGTGTTCCATGGAACAATCTTTGAGAACCATCAGTCCACAATGTCCCTCAGGAGTGGTCACCAGTGTTGGCTTGGAAGGCTTCAACAACATTACCTTGCATGGCAGCCCATCTCGTTTTCAGGCAACCATCATCCCTGGGGGCTGGGGGGTGCAAAGCCCATCTGCTCCTCCTCTCTGGAGTGGCACAGAAAGAAACCCAGTCTGGATTCTGCTGGAGAGTCCTCTGCAGAGCTTGGGTCTCCTCCTCCTCTCACATCCTCTAGACTAAGTGTCTCTGCACTAAGCTAGGTGCTCCTTAAGAGCAGGAACTGGCCAGGCATGGTGGCTCTTGCCTGTAATCCCAGCACTTTGGGAGGCCGAGGAGGGCAGATCACAAGGTCGGGAGTTCGAGAGCAGCCTGACCAACATGGTGAAACCCCGTCTCTACTAAAAATTCAAAAATTAGCCAGATGTGGTGGCACATGCCTGTAATCCCAGCAACTCAGGAGGCTGAGGCAGGAGAATCACTTGAACCCAGGAGGTGGAGGTTTCAGTGAGCTGCGATTGCACCATTACACTCAAGCCTGGGCAACAGAGTGAAACTGTGTCTCAAAAAAAAATGGTGGGGCCTGGAACTGGGCTTGGCGTGTCAAGTCTCTAGTGCTTGGCACACGTAAGCCCTTGGTAAATGGTTATTTAGTCAATGAAGAAGTAAAGCCTCATACCTCACATTTGCCCCCATCTGCAGACCTTCTGCTGTCTTGTTACCTACCGCTGGTGAACCACGGAGCCACACTGTTGGCTCACTTGCTTCCTGTCACATGTGATCTCTGATGCTCATTGTTTCCTTGGACCTGCTTAGCTCTCAGAGTCCCACAGAATCCCACGCGTGGTCTCTTGATGGCCAGCTTGTTCCTCCTCACAACTTTTGCACAAGCTGTTCCCTTTGCTTGGGAAATGGCCACCTCTTTCTTACCCTTCTGTTCTCAGATGAAATGTCACCTCTACAGAGGGCCCTTCCCAAAGTCACATCCTCCCATCACACTCCATCCCAAGATCCTGTTTTGTTTCCCTTGTAGTGCTTATCACCCCTCACAGTTACCTTATTACGATGCTTACTGCTGTATTTGTCTGGCACCTGGTCTCTGCACTCGCCACTGGGTCCCTAGGGCTAGAACAGTCCCTGGCAGAGCATGGACACAACAGAGTTGGCTGAATATATAACTTAAGTCAGTAATCATGGAGGAGGGAATCTTGTCACTCAAGACGACACACATTCGCCTGCCACGTGTCATCACAAATGCTGCTGCCCCTGTTCAATCAGACGGCCTGGGGCAGAGCAAGGCTTCAAGCGACTGACTTAACATAGGCTGATTCATAGAGAGCTCCCTCCAAGCAGCCCGGCCTGCTCCGTGCGTCTGGGGCCTGTGAAAGAAGCCCTTGTCGCCTTTCACTGTGTGGTCATTCACTGGGATTGGCTCGCCTGTCAGAGAATTTTAATTTTTTGAAAAAATTCAAACCATCTTGAAACATACAAGCCAAGCACCCAGGCACAGGTAGGAGAAAGATGAATACGTTTATTCGAGGAGGCCCCTCCGGGAGACCGCAGAAGGCAGGAGCCAAGTCCTCCTCTCTGAAGCCTCAGCTTGTGTACCCTTTCTTAGACTTCCTACCCAAAGCACTCAGTGTGTCAATGCTCCGAGGGTAAACGACGAGGGGTTGGGGGTGCTGGGGGCACCCAGGAGGAGCCCTGAGGATGGTTAAGGGAGGAGGAGAGAGAAGTGAGGCTGCGGTTGCCCTTGGGAGGTTCGAATATCTGGCATTCTTGGCCCCTCTGCACCGTCAAGGCTTTTGGATGTTTGCTCCCTGAATATTTCATCAACCTGCCCCCACCCTTCATCCCTGAGCTGCCACTGCTCAAGGCCCACCGTCACACACCTGGACTGTGAAGTTGCCCCCAGAACTGGCCACCCAGCTACTTGGCTGTTTTCCTGTTTTCCCGCAGCTGGAGGGACGGTTCAAAAGTGGACATCTGATCGAATGACCCCCCACATCCCACTCTTAAATAACTTCAATGAAGCAGCATCACTGACAGTAAAAATCTGACTTCTTCTCTGGCATTCGGGCCCTTCAAGCTGGCCTTAGCTGCCACTCTTACATTACCTCCGTTTCTCCTTGCCTCACTGGTTATGCTCGGGAAGATCCAGTAGCTTGTGGTGTCCTGGCCACACCATGCTGCTCTACAGCAGGGTAAAGGATCAGAAGTGTGAGTCTGGAAGCAATGGGGGATGGAGCTGGTGGAATCTGGGAAGTCTTCCTGGAGGAGGTAATATTGGCTATCATCTTAAAGCAAAAGTTAGGGTTAACAACGCAAAAAAAGGGGGGAAGGAGCTTTTGGATTAAATGATTTACTCAAGGATCTCATAGATCATAAATGTTAGAGTCAATGTCACTGATGCTTAGGCTAGAACAGTCCCTGGCAGAGCATGGACACACAGAGTTGGCTGAATATATAACTTAAATCAGTAATCATGGAGGAGGGAATCTTGTCACTCAAGACAACACAGATTCCCCTGCCACGTGTCATCACAAATGCTGCGCCCCTGTTCAGTCAGATGCCCTGGAGCAGAGCAAGGCTTCAAGCCCTGCTCTAGAGCAGTGACCCCAAGGATCCCAGGACCCCGTGTTATAAGCCTGTGTCCCCTAAGGTATGAGACTCACAAGTGGGAAACACAGCTCTAGAGAAGGAGCCGTCGGTCCACGTGCCCACAGCAGCCAGCAGGGAAGGGGAGTAGGTAAAGGGGATTGCAGGGGCTACGGCCAACCCAGGTGGATCAGTCGTATCTGTAGGGGATCAAAGAAAAGAAAGATGTGGGAAAGTGTGCATAATCTCATATTTAGAAAATGAGAGAGAAAGAGAGAGAAAGAAGAAAGAGGAGAGAAGGAGGGAGGGAGGGATGAAGGAAGGAAGGAAAGAAAGGAAGGAAGGAAGAAAAGGGCCGGGTGCGGTGGCTCATGCCTGTAATCCCAGCACTTTGGGAGGCCGAGGTGGGCACATCACGAGGTCAGGAGTTCGAGACCAGCCTGACCAATATGGAGAAACCCTGTCTCTAGTAAAAATACAAAAATTAGCCAGGCGTGGTGGAGTGCACCTGTAATCCCAGCTACTCAGGAGGCTGAGGCAGGAGAATCGCTTGAACCTGGGAGTCAGAGTTTGCAGTGAGTAGAGATCATTGCCACCTCACTCCAGCCTGGGCAATAGAGTGAGACTACATCTAAACCAAAAAAAAAAAAAAAAAGAAGAAAGAAAGAAAAGGAAAAAATATATAGAAATTTAAACAAAGATGAAGGATTTTAAAAACATAAAATAAAGGACTGCTGAGATTGCTGGGCTCCGGCCACCTGTTATCCTGAGGGAATTTAGGCCCAGGATTACCAGATCTCCTAATGCTTCAAAAGAAGATGAAAGTCCTGACTTCTATGTGAAATTAAAGCACCGTGCAGCTACCAAACACTTAAGGAAGAAATAATGCCATTCTACAGCTTCTAGAAAACACCATGCATAGAAACCAAGCACATCTTGGAGCCACCTCTAGCACACACCTGGTTGCAACCTCTGACTTAGAGCATCTGACAGGAGTGGGGCCAGGGCCTTCTGATTCCTCTTTGGGGAGTGAGGGGCAAAAGGGAGAGAAAGGTCGCTGGCATGTATTGAGTGTGCTGTGTGCCGGGCACGCTGATAAGACCTGTCCATGCCGGTATGCATTTATTTAACACAAAATGAAATTAAGCCCATTGCACAGATGGGGAAACTGAGGCTCTGTTAAGCCACTTGCCTGGGGTCACCCAGCTAGTAAGCAATGGAGCTGGATCACATTCAGAACTGCCCCCCTTCGAAGCTGTCCTCCATGCCCCTGGCTTCCCGGTAACACCGAGCTTTCTGCCTCACTGCTCTTCTTTACCTGTCTTGCATCTCTGCCCTCCTTTCTTTTCCCTGGCTTTATCGTCCAGCTCATGTATCCTGAGTCCAACATGCGAAGCTGCAGGGTAGGTAGGACTCATCCACGTGGGAGATGTGCATATGGGAGTATCATTGATATGCTCACAGATTAGAATGAAAAAGGGACTATCTGTGAAGTCCAGGCAACCCTCCTGCTTTGCAGTTAGGAAATAGAGGCCCAGAGGCTGGGCGCGGTGGCTCAGGCCAATAATCCCGCACTTTTGGAGGCTGAGACGGGCAGATCAGTTGAGGTCAGGAGTTCAAGACCAGCCTGGCCAACACGGTGAAACCCCGTCTCTACTATTACTAAAAATACAAAAGTTATTTGGGCGTCATGGCACATGCCTGTAATCCCAGCTACTAGGGAGGCTGAGACATGAGACTCACTTGAACCCAGGAGATGGAGGTTGCAGTGAGCCAAGATTGCACCACTGCACTCCAGCCTGGACGACACGGCAAGTCTGTCTCAGAAAAAAATAAAAGCAAACAACAAGAACAAGAACAACAACAACAACAACAAAAACAACAACAACAAAGAAAAAAAAGGAAGTGGAGGCCCAGAGAGTGTGTATGCCTTGCCCAGGGTCACACAGCCGAAATTCCCATGCCTTTTCTTCTCCAGATCCTCCCTGTGTGGCATTAACTGGATCCCAAGTTGTCTTTTAGCCTTAACCTGGAAATCACAGGTTGAGGTCAGGGAAGTTGTAGGGAACAAACTGGGAGACAGATGATGTGACACCCCCAAACCTCCATCATAGCCAGTGCCCCGCACCCCATGTCCTGGCAGTAGCCAGTAGGAGCCCAGGCAGCTCCAGGGCTGCACCCGCCGTGGGAAGCTGATGAAGTCTTGTGAGGTCCCGGTCTTGGGGCTTGGTGTGTGTTTCTCTTTCCAGCCACACTTCTCTTCGAGGGTTATTATTAGCAAAGGGGACAAAGCCCTTAATGACGGAGGCTGGCTGCTGGCTCAGGAAGCTGGCCCTTAAGCCTTGTGGGTGCCTCTCCGCAAACAGTTCCTTTGAACAGGGCAGATCTTCCTGAGGAAGGAGAAGACTAGGGGAGGTGCTTTTGTTTTCCACTCCCGCTTTTGGGACCCCTTGGGGAGGACTCTGACCCTAGTGGTACCCCTCAATGGGGAACTGTCTTGGGCAAGGGGCCTGGGATATTCTGTGGGCTCCAAAGGAATGGTGTCTGCCAGTCTTGCCGTGATGTCCTCTGCTAGGACTTCAAAACCCCTTTAGGTCCTGGGTTCTTCCTCACTCCGTTACATTCCAGGCCCTCCTTCTAGCATGGGGAAGGTTGGCTACATTCCTACATCCCTCCTGGATCACAAGATGCTGGTGGGCTGCCTCGAGGCCTCTCTGACCAATTCTCACCGAATCATCGCCACTCTGCTGTCCCTGACCCCACCCCTGTCCTGGGTGCATCCTCAGGGTTGCTGTTTCCCAGAGGTCCTGCTATAGGTGCCTCGTTTTTCAGATCCTGCCCTTAAAACAGGGCCTATCAACCCTCCATGCCCCATCCCCTGGGATGCAAATACAATTTTCCATATCAGCATCCAGTCACAGCTCCCTTGTTCATTTCCAGCTTCCTTCACTCCCCACCCTGGAAGCTACTAACCACTCACCCTGCCTAGAAAAATCCCCACCCAGGTAGCAGCACTGCTACTAGATCTTTCCAGACTTGTACTAGGATGACAGCTTTGAAACTTAAAAGCCAAACTTTACCCAGATTTTATTCTGTGGACCATCCATGATGCTGTACCATGGAGCAGTGCTGGATCTGCGTCTCCTTTCCCAAGTAGGGTCCTACACTAAGGCCAAATTGGGGTTCGTGAAGGTGGCTGCTCCCTCCCTCCCTGCCCAAGAGGGATTAAAGGTTGTTTGTCACAAATCCAAGGCCCACGTCCAGTCTGCTCACTTTGGAGCTCAAAAGAAAGTTTAAAAGCCCCACCGAGTCCAACCCTCTCACCATGGAGAAGGTGAAGCTGGCCTCTAGGATGGGGCATGCCTTGTCTAGAGTCACCCTGGGTGCGGCAGAGTCAAAGACAAGACCTAGGTTTCCTGGCTCCCAGGCTGGCTACTTCCACTGCGGATCCTGCTTATTACAGGGTTGGAACTGGCATCCTCAGGGCTGGGATTATGTCACATCCATCCTGATCTACCGCAAACCCTGCCTCGTTACCCCAAGGAGGTCGCTTTTCTACTGGTGAGTCAGATCACTCATCTACGAGATGGGGGTAGGTGACGGCAGAGACCCCTAGTTCCCCCAAGCTTCGTCTGTTCCCTGTGTCCCTGGACTGCGCCAGTCTTGGAGATTCTTTCAGATGTAAATTGGCCCCCTTCTCCTCCCTGCTTGTTTACCTCTTGGCCTGCCGAGATCCTGTTTATTGGTTAAATCCTTCTGAATTAAACAGGCTCTCCCTCTGCCCCAGCTTTTGCCTGGCGGAAAACATATTTCTCTTTCATAAAATGTATTTCCTCAGTCACTTAGTCACTTACCACTTGTAAAACTCCCCAGTGATTAAAAAAAAATTTTTTTTATTGAAACATAATAGGTGCGTATATGTTCAGGGTCTCCAGCGATTCTTTTCAAAAATGGGTTGCTTATACGTGTCTCCAAAATCTGAGATCTCCCAGACTTTCTTATTCCTACACATTCTTGACTTTCCATTTCTTTTTCTTTTTTTTTTTTTTTTTTTGAGATGGAGTTTTGCTCTTGTTGCCCAGGCTGGAGTGCAATGGCGCCATCTCAGCTTACTGCAATCTCCACCTCCCGGGTTCAAGTGATTCTCCTGCCTTAGCCTCCCGAGTAGCTGGGATTACAGGCACTCGCTACCATGCCCAGCTAACTTTTTATTTTTAGTAGAGACAGGGTTTCTCCATGTTGGTCAGGTTGGTCTCAAACTCCTGACCTCAGGTGATCCGCCCACCTTGGCCTCCCAAAGTGCTGGGATTGCAGGTGTGAGCCACCGCACCCGGCCAACTTTCCATTTCTTAAGAGTCCAAGCTCAGTAGCCCTCATTATCTTATCCAGTTTGTGTAGGTGACCTTTCCTTTTGCAAACTCAAAGCCCTTTCTTCTGGGAGTGTGAAGCCACTGACCGCAAGCAGTGGAAGACGAAATGAAAGCCCAGAGTGGGAGAGAGGCAGATCCAGGATCTTCAGCAGGGTGAATGGCTGGATCTACATTTAAATCTGTGGCTGGGTCTATGGCTGGGTTGACTTCTGGGTCCACAACTGGATCTATGGGTGAGTCTATAGCTAAGTTCATGGCTAGGTCTGTGGGTGTCTATGGCTTATGCGACTGGGTCCACAGCCGGATTTATGGCGGGGGCTGGGGTCTATGGGTGAGTATATGGCTGGGTCCATGGCTGGGTTTGTGGCTCTGTCCATGGCTAGGTCTGTGGATAGGTCCACAGCTGGGTCCATGGCTGGATCTATGGCTGGGACTATGACTGGGTCTGTGAGTGAGTTTATAGCTGGGTCTCTAGCTGGGTCCATGGCTGGGTCCGTGGGTGAGTGTATGGCTGGGTCTGTGGCAAGGTCTACGGCTGGGTTCACAGTA
Source organism: Saimiri boliviensis (assembly GCF_048565385.1). NCBI lineage: Eukaryota > Metazoa > Chordata > Mammalia > Primates > Cebidae > Saimiri > Saimiri boliviensis. The sequence goes on along the minus strand of NC_133453.1, from coordinate 133,007,330 downwards.
AGACCTGCCTTTGATTCTAACCAAGTGTCCCCAGGGCCCTGGCCTGGGACTCCTGAGGTTGAAATATGTATAGTGTGGTGAGCAGGGCCCAGGAGATCTTGTTTGTAGCTCCATTTCTGCTGCAGGCTACGCTTGTGGCCTCAGATCAGTCTTGTTCCTGTTCTGAGAATTGGTTTCCCATTTATACAATGAGCCAATGAGGCTAAGATCATAGTTTTTAAGGTGTTTCATGGAGCCCTAGGGTTCCATTGAAGTTCTTCCAAGATCTGGCAGGGATGGTGGAGGTTGCAAGTTGGAGGTTGACTTCACCCACCGTCTCCTCTGACCAGAACAGCTTGGCAGCAGTCATGCTCCCTCACAAGACTTCATTTAAAAATACTATTGGAAAGACCGGAAACCAGTCATGTGTTCATCTTTAAAATCTGGCTAGTAAATTATCGTATAGCCACAACATGGAATACGATATAGTTGGGAAAATGAAGATGCTCTCAAAATAATTTTTAAAAGTCTCCAGGATATCTCATATTAAAAAAGAAAGATATGAAAGGATGTCTAGTATGCTAATTTTTATATAATAAAAATGGAGAACTAAAAATCAATATCTGTGTGTCTGATTTGCATACAGAAGCCCTGGAAGGACACATAAAAGCTAATGTGTACCTCCCTGTGGTATCAGGTGGGGAGGGGTGGGGAGGGGGAGAGTAGATGAAGCCACAGATGGAAATGAAATTTCTCAATGTATGCCTTTTTGTAGCATTTTGATATTTGAATTGTGCACATTTATTACCTTTTCAAAAAACTAAAACTTACACTTAAAAAATCTACCAAGTGAAAACAAGGGTCAGGGGAAAATAAGTTGGCCAGATAATCTCTAAATTCTCTTGCTGCTTTGATGAGCAGGCTGGTGGAGGAGGTAAGGAATGCTCACACATGCCTGTCACCAAAGGCAGATGGGCAGGGAGAGGCCTTGGATCTGGGAACTGGGGAGGGAGAAGCTGTGCCCCCAGCTCCATATGCAGCATCTCTGAGGCTTCTGCCAGTCCTGCTGCATAAACAGCCAATGTAGATACCCCTGGTGCCCAAGCCTCAGGCCCTGTTCTTCCTCCCCTGACTGGCCTGGGCTCCCTCTCTCCTGGGAGTGGAGGCCAACAGCTGCCCCTCCTGAGTCTGCCAGCTGGGAGTGGCCCCACCACTGGCCAGTGGGACAGAGCCTCCTCCACGCAGGGCTGTCTCCAGCTGACGCCAGCCCCAGACTGTGGCCTGAGCCTCGTCCAGGACAGAGCCCAGGGTACAGATGTTCCCATTCTCTGGCTCTGGATGAGCTTCTTGGAAAAATCATGGAGCCAGCCTTCCTCAATCCACCTTTGAGTGGAGAGAAGAGGGGCCCTTCTCTCCTGCAACCACTGGCACCTGGCTGCCCGCCCTCGGGGCCAGCCACAGGCTGCTGATCCATGCGGCCCTTGTCTGTATGGCTGGCTCCTGTCCGAAGGCCGCTGCAGGGAGGCGGGCTGGCTGGAGAGAGGGCAGCAGAGGCTCCCATCAGCCCTGTCTAAAGTTCTTCATGCTCTCTCTGGCTTTTTCTGGGTGGCTCACCAACAGGAAGTGGGCTGGCTAAGGCGAAGGGCAGCTGCTGCAGGACCCCAGAGTGGGACATTGCAGCCAGACCAGGACCGATGTGAGTCCAGGAGGAGGGAGAGGAGCTCTCTGTTTATTGCAGTACTGTTACATGCCAAGCTTTGCAGTGAGACAGACTTGCATTCAAATCCAGGTCCTGCCACGGAGTAACTGTGACTTTAAGCAAGTTACATAGTGTACCATCTGAGCCTCAGTTTCATCATCTATAAAATGGGGGAAGGTAAAATGAAATAGGGATAATAAATCATCTAATAAGACAGTCGTTGCTGAAAAAATATTGCCAATTCTCTCCCTCTGGGTATAAGATACAAGGTCAATGCCAGACAGGGTTTAAAACCCTGAGCTAGGATTCAGATCCTAACTCTGCCTAGGGCGCCTGATCCACAAGACTGCTGCATGCTGGGGGGAAGGAAGGAGTTGAGCATGGAGCTGGCGTGCAGTGAGTGTTATGTGTTACTTCTTCTTATCACTGTTATGTCAACAACCACCCACTTTAACCCAAATCCTTGTAGGTCCTTGTGTGAGCTGGAATCCCGGGACCTCTTCTGTTGCCAGGCTGATCTGCTGAGGGCTCATTCACCAGCTGGTCTTGTCAGGGTCGGCTTCTGAACAGGGGTTGAGAAGTGGGTGGGGAAAGCTCAGTTCAACCCCATCCCCTCAGGGCGGGGACACACTTCCCCTCACCCACACTTCAACCGGCATCTGTTTTTCATAAATCCCTTTAGCCATATGCCTGGGAAGGAGAGTGAATTTCCTTAGGCAACAGAGCCCTCCAAAACCACCCGCCATGGGATGGGTGGATCCCGCTGGGCCTCCTTCCCACTCTGTGTCTGGCCCTGCAAAAGCCTAGGGCCATCACTGCCTCTCAGCACCTCTGCCAAGGGAGGTTGCTTCCTTTGTCCAGCCTGCAGCCTGCCCGCCCCTCCGGCTCCTGGCTGGCCACGACTGCCAGCTGCATACCTTCTTCTAGGCTGCCTGATGACTGTTTGGCCCTCAATTCCATGCTGAACTAGGAGCCAGTAGCCCCCTAGCCCAGAAATGCTGCCACCCAATGGCACTCTCACTGCCAGCCTGGGACCACTCTTTAAGAAAACCCCTTAAAAGGAAGAGCATGCCATCCTTCCTAGTGCCTCAGGCAGAAGGATGGACTTCCAGAGGATTCTGCTCCTGGCCCCTGACAGAGGCTGGCGGGCCCCATCTTCCCATTACCCTTCGCCTCCTGCCCCTTCCATGAGCTTTCTCTTTGTTCCTTCCATAAACTCAGTTTAAGCTTTGCTCTCAGTGTCAACCAAAACTTGCTCCCATATAGGTACATAGCAAACAGTTTTCCATCTCTTCAAACAAATGGGGCGGGCAACCACCAGCTCACTGTGTGGCCACCATTTTGGTAGGAAGCCATTACTTTTGTATTAAAACAGACCTCCTATGTTATGAGCGTATTGTTGTGGTCCCATTAGGGAACAGAATGCAATCGTCTGCACGCATTTCCAAGCACGACATGAGACTCTAAAGATCAACACTAGAATGGAAATCCATCACAGCAGGGGCTATGTCTGTTTTGCTGACTGATATATTCCCAGTGCTGAGAAGAGGACTGGCCAAGTGGCAGGAGCTTCATAAATGTTTGTCGAATAAATGTAACACAAGCTTGCAGCCTGAGGCTCCAGGCTGGACATCCAGATGAGGGTACATGCTATTCTTCTGCCTTTAGGGGAAATATCTGAGAATCACTGGGCCATGCATTGTCTCATTTAATCCTCCTACCAATCCAACAGGGCTGGGTGAGGGACATCTTCATGGAGGGTAACTATTGAGCATCTGAACTCACCCCCACCCCTCGATATTGAGGACGTCCCCATCGTGTGAGTCTTGGTGAGAGACTAGGCCTCACTTTTAATACAGAGCCTTAGAAGACCAATTTTTTTTTTTTTTTAGACTCTGTCACCCAGGCTGGAGTGCAGTGGTATGATCTTGGCTCACTGCAACCTCTGCCTCCCTGGTGCAAGCAATTCTCTTGTCCCAGCCTCCCGTGTAGCTGGGATTACAGGAACCTGCCACCACACCAGCTAATTCTGTATTTTTTAGTAGAGATGAGGTTTCACTACGTGGGCCAGGCTGGTCTTGAACTGCTAACCTCAGGTGATCCACCTGCCTTGGCCTCCCACAGTGCCGGGATTACGGGTGTGAGCCACCGCGCCTGGCTTGCAAGATCAGATAAATACTCAGCCTACCCCTGGAAGCAGGGCTTAGACACATACCAAGGAGGAAGTGACACACAGATACAAGCTTGGGTCAGAGTTCATTCTGCTGGGACCCACCGTGGTGTCCAGTGTGCACTGCCAGTGGTGTAGTACCTGAATCTGGCTGCCCGGCACCCTTTCTTCCAGCCCGTGTTCTGAGCCCGGCCCCTCCCTGACCTAATTCTCCAAGCCTACCGGCATTCTTCCAGTAGAGCTGCTTTCTGCTTAGGTTAGTAGAAATGTTTTCTGTAGGTTATAAGGAAGAACCTTGATGTCTAAAAATAGATGCTATTATTCTACTTTCTAGATGAAGAAACTGAAGCTTAGGGTGGCACTCATTGAGCACCTACTGTTTGCCAGGCTGTGGGGGGTTAGATATGTGAAGAGGCAGTTTCAGTACAGCGTGATAGAGGGGTGTACAAGGGGCCATGGCAGCTGGAGTGCCTGAAGGCGGCAGGGGAGGCTTCATGGAGAAAGTGGCACAAGTTGAGACTTGAAAAAGGAGGACAGCAGGCGTGAGCCTGTAACGTCAGCATTTTGGGAGGCAGAGGCAAGTGGATCACCTGAGGTTAGGAGTTCAAGACCAGCCTGACCAACATGGCAAAACCCTGTCTCTACTAAAAATACAAAAATTAACCAGGCATGGTGGCACATACCTGTAATCCCAGCTACTCGGGAGGCTGAGGCAGAAGAATCACTTGAACCCAGGAGGCGGAGGTTGCAGCGAGCCGAGATTGTGTCATTGTACTCCAGCCTGGGTGACAGAGTAAGATCCTGAAAAAAAAAGCCGGGGAAGGAAGAAGGAAAGGAGGGAATTTTCTTAATATGGTACGTTAGAGGTATGGCATGTTATTCTGGAAGCTGGAGAGAATGGTGCAGGGGGCCCATGACCACAGATGATGCTGGAGGAGAGGGTGGAAGCCAGTTACTGAGGGACCTTGCCTGCCTTATTAATGGATTTAAATTTTGCAACAGGTTTCCTAGTTGTAAGCAACAAAAATAGATTTTGGCTAATACCATCAGAAAAGGCTTCTGTCTGGAGAGTATCTGAAAAAAAAAAAGGCTAATAAATTGGGCTTAGAAAAGAACAAGAACTAGGGAAGCAACACTTGTTTAGGTAGTGAGAGTGGCTTGTCAATGTGCTGCTGCTGTAATAAGAGCAATACTTTTGCATCCTTGACTCAACCTACACAAGACTCAAAGTCTTTGGAGACAGAGACCAGTTGTTCTATGGTAAGAAAACCAGGAGCTCTTGATTTATTCTTCCATCATGTCTGCACACTCTAGGGAAGGAGCAGATCTCAAAGAAATATTGAAGTGTTATTTCCAAAGAAAGAGAAATTAATACTGTGCAACAAATAGCCAACAGACTTTATCATGAAAGATGTGTTTAACAAGGGAACGACAAGTTTTTGACTTCTGAGAAAGTAGTTTAAAATAAACAATGAGGGAAGGCAAAATTGTGGGTAGATGGCCAGTGACTGGATTCAGAAATCTGGGAGAGCAATGATGAGATCCTGGGCTAAGGCAATGAAGATTAGAGTAGAGGTGAATGCAGGAAGTACCTGGGAAATTGAGTCTTTAGGATTTAAAGGACAGTTGGATGTGAGAGGTGAAAGAGAAGAGCCAAAGAAAGCTCTGGTTTCTGGCTTGAATGAGTTGGGTAGATGAGGAAGTCCTGAAGTCAAAATAGAAATACATGAGGAAGGTAAAATGGGGATGGTGATGCTTCATGAGATTACGGGACATGTTGAGTTGGAAATGCCTGCAGATTGTCCAGTTGAACAAGATTAGAACTTAGGAAAGAGACATCAGCTAAAGGGCTACTTGAGGTTATAAACTTGAGTAAAATTTCTCAGTGAGACAAGGTAGAATGAGAAGCAGAGATGAATGAGAAGGAAGTACTAAAAAGAACACGCTGACATTTAAGTGGCAGGCAGAAGAGGGATCTACAAAGGGGTAGACAGTGAACTGGAAAGAGTGAGGAGAGGCTCAGGTTATACAAACAATAACTTTTTTAAAAAGAGAGTTCCAGGAGAGTGTGGCTGACATTAATATGTGCTGCAGAGAAGTCACACAGGATAGGCACTGAAAGTGTCTGTTGGATTTGAGCACTGGAAGGTCATTGAGAACGCTGGTTAGAGCAGTTTCACTGAAGTCCTGAGGACAGAAGCCAGGACATTCAGAAGGAGAAAAAAAGACAAGATAGTAAATACAGGCTTCCCTGGGGTAAAGCTTGACTGTGAGGGGAAGGAGAGACACAGTACCTGGAGAGGAGCTAGAGTAATGGGAACATGTGCAGATGAAGAGTGTGCTGACTGTGCACTTACTGTTTCTTGTCTTCCATCCAGTGGAACATCCAAATATTGACTCAGGGTTCTAAAGAGGAAAATATTTTTTAATCCCTAAAACATGATAAAACATGAATCATGATGACAGTGAATGAAATCAGTTGTGTAAATAGTAGAATATGTCTATTTGTTGTTAAACTATAAACAGTTCAAATTTGGGGGTCAAAATAGGAAATAAAAACAAAAACAATAAAGGTTATTATTGTGGAGGAATCTGCCAATACCAGCTCAGAGTTATCTTTCTGGTTTGCTTAGTCTGTTCACTTCTGAGAGGAGTATATTACTATCTTCAACTATTATTGTTGCTTTATTTAGTTCTATTCACAATTCTTCCAGTTGTTATTTCATGAAGACTGTTCAGTGTAGTAGGTAGTAGACACGTGGCTATTTACATTTTAATTGGCACGGCACAGTGGCTCATGCCTATATTCCCAGCACTTTGGGAGGCCAACGCAAGAGAATCACTTGATCTCAGGAGTCTGAGACCAGCGTGGGTAATAGAGTGAGACCTGCAAACAATTTAAAAAAAAAGTTAGTCGGGCATGGTGATGCACACCTATAGTCCCAACTACTTGAGAGGCTGAGGCAGGAGGATTGCTTGAGTCCAGGAGGTGGAGGCTACAGTGAACCATGATCACAACACTGGGTGATAGAGGGAGACCCTGTCTCAAATAAATAAATAAGTAAATTTTAATTAATTAAAATTAAATATTTAATTACTAGTATCACAGTAACCACATTTGAAGTCTTCAGTAGCCACATGTTGTTAGTGGTTGTTGCACTGGACAATGCAGCTATAGAACATTTCTGTCATTACAGAAAGGTCTTTTGGACTGCTTTCCTTTATATAAACCTGGGCTATATTGCTAGATGCATATTATGTGTATGTTTTCTCGGTTTATGATCCTTTTATTAATCCGTAAAATGTCTCTTTGTCCCTTATGATGTTTGTTACTTGAAATTCTATTTGTCAGAATTTAAGTTTACAACCCAAGCTTTGATTGATGTATATTTACTAAAAGTCTTTTTCTCCATATCTCTTTTTACCTGCCACACCTAAAATCTACAAACTTATTAATAAAATGTTACAGTTTTCTTGCTAATCAAAGTGATAAAGGAATCATAGAAAATAAAAAGACAGTTGATACTAAATTGATATGAAATCACAGAACATAAAAAGATATTTGTGCTTATTGAAAAAATTCACATAAAAAAACTCATGTTGGTTGATTCAGATCTATCTCATTGTTACTCAGCAATCATTTTTCTGCTTTTATTGACTTCTTACTGAATTTCTCCTGGAAATGAATCCAAAAAATTTTATTACCTTAAATCCAATCACTTTCTGTGATGAGCTGAAAAATAGTTCACCCAAAGATACCCACATCAAATCCCTGGAACCTATGAATGTCACCTTATTTGGAAGAAGGAACTTTGTCAATGTGATAAAATTAAGCACCTGGAAATGTGGAGCTAATCTGGATTATCTGGGTGGGCCCTGAAAGCTATCACAAGTGTCCTCATAAAAGAGAGGCAGAAGGAGATTATACGCCACCACATGCAGAAAGGGCTGTGTGAAGATGGAGGCAGGCACTGGAGTGATGCTGCTGTAAGCCAGAGAACACCACGGAATGCCAGCAGCCACCAGAAGCTAGAAGAGGCAAGGAATGGATTCTCCCCAGAGCCAGCAGAGAAGACTGGCTCCACCGACACCTTGATTTTAGATCTGGCTTCCAGAATTGTGAGAGAATAGATTTCTGTCATTTTAAGCCCTCGAGGTTGTGATATTTGTTACACCAGCCCTCGAGCACAAATATATTCCCATAACTCCCCTATCTTTAGCCAGAACTCCGACTCTATTTTCTACCACTAGAGTTTATCATTTCTCCACTTCTCCCAATCTTGTATTTTTAATAGAGATGGGATTTCACCATCTTGGCCAGGCTAGTCTCAAACTCCTGACCTCAGATGATCCACCTACCTCAGCATTCCAAAGTGCTAGAATTACAGGTATGAGCCATACTGCAATTCAAAAATTATCTCTCTAGCCACCTTTTCTAACCCCTCTCCCATTGGTATGGTCAGAACTGCCCTTCCTTCCTTTTCCCAGGGCTAACGTCTGCCTTCAGGCTCCATTCCATCTTGTATATTCAGTGTGTACCTATAATCCCAGCTATTGGGGAGGCTAATGCAGGAGAATCACTTGAACTGGGGAGGTGGAGGTTGCAGTGAGCCGAGATCCCACCATTGCACTCCAGCCTGGGCAACAAGAGAAAAATTTCATCTTAAAAAAAAAAAAAAGAAAGAAAAGAAAATATAACACACATGCTGTCCTCACCCTTTCAAAATAGTTAATCATCATTTTGGGGAATTAAATCAATATGCAATGTTTCTATTGTTATTATTATGTAAATTATGACAAAATGGCAACATACTACTACTTTTGTACATTTTCTCATTGTTGGTACTAGTAATTGTCTCTCTTTTTAACTTAGTTTTCTATGTGCCTACTATTAATTCATCTCAAACTAATAGAACCTCCTTTTGGTATGATTCCCTTTTGTTATTGACAGATATTAAGGATGCCCTCTGCACTCTAGGCTGGCTCCTCTCTGGGCTCAATACACAGCTGTCATCTGGAGACATCCCTTCCTCATCTCTCTGGGAATATCCTACACCCTTCTCTCTCTTTTTTTTTTTTTTTTTTTTGAGACGGAGTTTCGCTCTTGTTACCCAGGCTGGAGTGCAATGGCGCGATCTCGGCTCACCGCAACCTCCGTCTCCTGGGCTCAGGCAATTCTCCTGCCTCAGCCTCCTGAGTAGCTGGGATTACAGGCATGTGTCACCATGCCCAGCTAATTTTTTGTATTTTTAGTAGAGACGGGTTTTCACCATGTTGACCAGGATGGTCTCCATCTCTTGATCTCGTGATCCACCTGCCTCGGCCTCCCAAAGTGCTGGGATTACAGGCTTGAGCCACCGTGCCCGGCCACTTCTTTTGTTAAGTTAACTCCTAGGTATTTTATTTTATTTGTAGCTGTTGCAAATGAGATTACTTTCCTGGTTTCTTTTGCAGAATGTTAACTGTTGGCATATAGAAATGCTATTGATTTTTTACGTTGATTTTGTATCCTGCAGCTTTACTGAACTTATCAGTTCTAATAGTTTTTTGGTGGAGTTTTTAGGTTTTTCCAAATATAAGATCATATCATCTGCAAAAAAGAATAATTTGACTTCTTCCTTTTCAATGCGAATGCACGTTATTTCTTTCTCTTGTCTGATTGCTCTACCTAGGACTTCCAGCGTTATGTTGAATAACAGTGGTGAAAATGGGCATCCTCGTTGTTCTAGACCTTGGACGAAAGGCTTCCAGTTTTTCCCCATTTAGTGTAATACTAGCTATGGATCTGTCACATATGGTTTTTATTGTGTTGAGATATGATATGGTATATCCCGTTTTTTGATGGTTTTTGTCATGAATGGATGTTGAATTTTATCAAATGCTTTTTCAGCATCAGTTGAAATGATCATTTTTTTAATCCTTTATTCTGTCAATATGTTGTATCACATTGATTGATTTGCATATGTTGAATTATCCTTGCATCCGTGGGATAAATCTCACTTGGTCATGATGAGTGATCTTTTTTTTTTTTTTTTTTGAGACGGAGTTTCACTCTTGTTACCCAGGCTGGAGTGCAATGGCATGATCTCGGCTCACCGCAACCTCCGCCTCCTGGGTTCAGGCAATTCTCCTGCCTCAGCTTCCTGAGTAGCTGGGATTACAGGCACGCGCTACCATGCCCAGCCAATTTTTTGTATTTTTAGTAGAGACGGAGTTTCACCCTGTTGACCAGGATGGTCTCGATCTCTCGACCTTGTGATCCACCCGCCTCGGCCTCCCAAAGTGCCGGGATTACAGGCTTCAGCCACCGCGCCCGGCCGAGTGATCTTTTTAATGCTGATTTCAGTTTACTAGTATTATGTAGAAGATTTTTGCATTAGTGTTCATCAGGGATATTGGCTTGTAGTTTTCTTTCCTTTCTTTCTTTCTTTTTTTTTTTATGTGCCTTTGTATTAGAGTAATACTGATCTTGTAAAATGAGTTTGGAAGTATTCCCTCGTCCTCCATTTTTTGGAATAGTTTGAATAAGCTTGATAGTTATTCTTCTTCAAATGTTTGGTAAAATTCAGTAGTGAAGTCACTGGGTCTCAAGCTTTTCTTTGGTGGAAGATTTGTTATTCCAGCTTTAATCTCCTTACTTGTTTTTGGTCTATTCAGGTTTTGGATTTCTTCATGGTTCAATCTTGGTAGGTTATGTGTGTCTAGGAATGTATTAATTTCTTCTAGGTTTTCCGATTTATTGGCATATTGCTTATAGTAGCCTGTAATGATCTTTCGAATTTCTGTGATATCAGTTGTAATGTCTCTTTTTTCATCTCTGATTTTATTTATTTGGGTCTTGTCTCTTTTTTTTGTTAGTCTGGCTAAAGTTTTGTTGATTTTGTTTATCTTTTCAAAAAACTAACTTTTCATTTTATTGATCTTTTGTATTTTTTTTCTTCACTTCCATTTCATATATTTCTGCTGTGATCTTTATTATTTCCTTTCTTCCAATAATTTTGGGTTTCATTTGCTCTTGCTTTTCTAGTTATTTAAGATGCATCAGCTGAGTGCAGTGTCTTACCCCTGAAGTCCCAGAGACTGGGGAGGCTGAGGTGGGAGGATCACTTGAGCCCAAGTGGCAGAGGTTGCAGTGAGCTAAGATTGTGCCACTGTACTCCAACCTAGGTGACAGAGTGAGAGCGTCTCTCTGTCACACACACACACACACACACACACACACACACACACACACACGCATCATTAGGTTGTTTACTTGAAATTTTCTACATTTTTACTTTTTTTTTTTTTTTTTTTTGAGACAGGGTCTTGCTCTGTCACCCAGGATGGAGTGCAGTGGCGCCATCTCAGCTTACTGCAACCTCTGCCTCCCGGATTCAAGCGATTCTCATGCCTCAGCCTCCCAAGCAGCTGAGACTACAGGCATGCACCACCATACCTAGCTAATTTTTGTTATTTTTAGTAGAGATGGGGTTTTGCCATGTTGACCAGGCTGGTCTTGAACTCCTGGCCTCAAGTGATCCACCCACCTTGGCCTCCCAAAATGCTGGGATTATAGGTGTGAGCCACTGTACCTGGCCTAAAATTTTTTCCACTTTTTTGATGTAGGTGCTTACAGATATAAATGTTCCTCTTAGCATTTCTTTTACTCTATCCAATCGGTTTTGGTATGTTGTGTTTCCATTATCATTTGTTTCAAGAAATTCTTTTCTTAGACAAGGCAGCATAAGCAAAAAATAAAATAAAGGAATTTAAAATTTTCCTTCTTAATTTCTTCATTGACCCACTGGTCATTCAGGAGCATAGTGTCCATGTGTTTGTAGTTTCCAAAATGCCTCTTGTTATTGATTTCTAGTTTTATTCCATTATGATTAGAGAAGATACTTGATATCATTCTCAATTTTCTTGAAATTTTTAGGACTTGTTTTGTCTTAACATCTGGTCTGTCCTTGAGAATGTTCCACATGCTGAGGAGAAGAATGTGTATTCTGCAGCCACTGGATAAAATGCTCTGTAAATATCTATTGGGTCCATTTGGTCTATAATACACATTAAATCCAGTGTTTCTTTGTTGATTTTCTGTCTGGATGATCTGTCCAATGCTGAAAGCAGGGTGTTGAAGTCTCCAGTTATTGCTATATTGGGGTATATCTCTCTCTTTAGCTCTAATAATGTTCACTTTATATATCTGGTGTTCCAGTGTTGGATGCATATATATTTACAATTGTTACATCCTCTTACTGAATTGACTCTTTTATCACTATTTAATGACTTTAGTTTTTGTCTTGGAATTCGTTTTGTCTGGTGTAAGTACAGCTAGTCCTGCTCTTTTTTGGTTTCTATTTGCATGGAATATCTTTTCCATCCCTTTATTTCTAGTCTATGTGCGTCTTTATAGGTGAAGTATGTTTCTTATAGGCAACAGATCATGGGGTCTTAAAAAAAAAATCTATTCAGCCACTGTGTCTTTTGATTAGGGAGTTTAGTCCATTTACATTCAATGTTATTTGTTGTTACTGTTATTGAGCTAGGGACTTGCTCTGTCACCCAGGCTGGGGTGCAGTGGCATAGTCATAGTTCACTGAAGTCTTGAGCTCCTGGGCTTAAGTGCTCCTCCTACCTCAGCCTCCAGAGTAGCTGGGACCACAGGTGTGCATCATGATGTCCAGCTAATTAAAACAATTTTTTGGCTGGGCATGGTGGCTCATGCCTGTAATCCCAACAATTTGGGAGGCCAAGGCAGGCAGATCACCTGAGATCAGGAGTTCAAGATCAGCCTGGCCAACATGCTGAAACTCCATCTCTACAAAAAAAAAAAAAAAAAAAAAAATAGCTGGATGTGGCAGTGGGCACCTATAATCCCAGCTACTCAGGAGGCTGAGGCATGAGAATCACTCGAAGCCAGGAGGCAGAGACTGAGTGAGCCAAAATCGTGTCATTGCACTCCAGCAAGAGCAAAACTTCGTCTCAAAAAAAACAGATTTTTTTTTTCTTGGTAGAACAGTAACATAAGACAGGGTGAGATAAAAATTTAAAATATAAATAAATAAATAAATTTTTTCGTAGAGACTGGGACTTACTAAGTTGTCCAGGTTGGTCTCAAACTCCTGGGCTCAAGCAGTCCTCCTGCCATGGCCTCCCATTGTGCTGGGATTACAGGCGAATCACTGTGCCCAGCCCAATTTAATAAGTAAGGATTTACTGCTGCCATTTTGTTATTTACTTTCTGGTTGTTTTATGGTCTTCTCTTCTTTATTTCCTTCCTTGCTTTCTTTCTTTTAGTGAAGGTGATTTTCTCTGGTGGTATGTTTTGATTTCTTGCTTTTTATTTTCTGTGTGTCTGTCGTAGGTTTTTTGTTGATTGTTTTGTTGTTTTGTTTTGAGACAGGCTCTCACTCTGTCACCCAGACTGGAGTGCAGTGGAACAATCATAGCTCACTGAAGCCTCTACCTCCTGGGCTCAGGCAATCCTCCCACCTCAGCCTCTCAAGTAGCAGGAACTACAGGCATGCACCATCATACTCGGCTAATTTTTTTTCTATTTTTTGCTGAGGCAGGGTCTCACTATATTGATTGGGCTGATCTTGAACTCCCAGGCTCAAGTAATCCTCCCATCTTGGCCTCCCAAAGTGCTGGGATTACAGGAATGAGCCACCATGCCAGGCCTGCTGTAGGTTTTTTGATTTGAGATTACCATGAGGCTTGAAAAGTATATTTAAAAACCCATTATTTTAACCAAGGACAACTTGACACTGATTGCATAAACAAACTAACAAGCAAAGAAAACTAATAAAAACTCTACACTTCAATTTTCTTTGTTTCTGTGTCATGCTTGAAGGGTATTTTCATTGCATATACTTTTCTAGAATAAACGTTTTTTCTTTCAGCACTGTAAATATGTCATGCCACTCTCTCCTGGCCAACAAAGTTTTCACTGAAAAGTTTGCTGCTAGATGGGTTGGAGCTCCGTTGCATTTGTTTCTTTTCTCTTGCTTTTAGGATCCTTTCTTTATCCTTGACCTTTGAGAATTTGATTATTAAATGTCTTGAGGTGGTATTATTTGCGGTTATATCTGTTTGGTATTCTAAAACTTTCTTGTACTTGAATACTGATATCTTTCCCTGGGTTTGGGAGGTTGTCAGTTATTATCCCTTTGACTAAATTTCCTAGCCCTATCTCGCTCTCTTGACATTCTCTTTAAGGCCAGTAAGTCTTAGATTTGTCTTTTTGAGGCTATTTTCTAGATCCTGTAGTCATGTTTCATTGTTTTTTATTCTTTTTTCTTTCATCTCCTCTGACTGTGTATTTTCAAATAGCCTGTCTTCAATCCACTGTGTCTTTCCTCTGCTGGATCAGTTCTGATGGTGAGAGACTGGTGCATCCTTCAGTATGCCAATTGCATTTTTCTACTCCAGAATATCTGCTTGATTCTTATTACTTTAGTATCTTTTTTAAATTTATCTGATAGGATTGTGAATTCCTCCTCTGTGTTTTCTTGAATTTCACTGAGTTTCCTCAAAGTAGCTATTTTGAATTATCTGTCTGAAAGGTCACATATCTCTGTCTCTCCAGATCGGTCACTGGTGACGTATTTAGTTTGTTTGGTGAAGTCATGTGTTCCCAGATGGTCTTGATGCTTTTGGATGTTCACTGGCATCTGGTCATTGAAAAATCAAGTATTTATTGTAGTTTTTGCAGTCTGCGCTTGTTTATACCCATCCTTCTTGGAAAGGCTTCCTGGGCATTTGAAAGCACTTGAGTGTTGTCATCTAAGCTCTTGGTCACTGCATCCATATATGCATTAGGGGGCATCCGAAACCTGGTAATGCTGTGGCTCACACAGACTCACAGAGGTACTGCCTTGACAGCCTTGGATAAAATCTGGAAGAATTCTCTGGATTACCAGGCAAAGGCTCTTGGTCTCTTCCCTTATTTCTCCCAAACAAATAGAGTCTCTCTGTCTATGCCAAGTTGCCTGGAGCTGGGGGAGGTGTGACACAGCACCTCTCTCTGTAGCTGCTACCACTGAGACTGCACTGGGACAGATCTGAAGCCAGCACAGTGCTGGGTCTCACCTAAGGCCCCTGGTAATCACTGCCTGGCTACCGCCTATGTTTGCCCAAGGCCCTAGGGCTCTACAGTCAGAGGTAAAGCCAGGTATGCTTGCATCCTTCCCTTCAGGATGATGAGCTCCTCCTGGTCCTGGAGAGTTCTAGAGATGCTGTCTGGCAGCCAGGGCCTGGAGTTGGAAACCTTGGGAATCTACTTGGTGCTCTATTTCACTGCAGCTGAGCTAGCACCCAAGCCACAAGACAAAGTCCTTCCCACCCATCCCTTCTCTTCCCATTCCACAAGTAGAGGAGTCTCTCACCATGGCTACCATCATCACAGGCATGTGGTGAGTACAGCTTGGCTACCATTGATATTCACTTGAAGCCCAAGGGCTCTTCAGTTAGCCTGTGGTGAGTGATACCAAGCCTGAGACTCTCCTTTCAGGGCAGTGGGCAACCCCCTGGCCCAGGGCAGGTCCAGAAATATCAAGGCCCATGGCAAGTATCGCCTGGGGTCCAAGGGCTCTTTAGCAAGCAGGTCCTGCCAGGACTGGGTCCTTCCCTTCAAGGCAGCAGGCTCCCTTCTGCCCCAAGGCATGTCTAGAAATGTTGTCTGGAGCTAGGGCCTGGAACGGAGGCCTCAGGACTCTGTCTGGTGCCCTATCCTACTTTGGCTAAGCTACTATCCAAGTTGCACGACAAAGTCCTCTTTATTCTTCCTGCTCTTCTCCCTAAGTGGAGGGAAGAAACATCTTCCAGAGCTGCTTGCTGCACTGCCTGGGGCTGGAAGAGGAGTGGTGCAAGCAGTCTCTTGGCTTCCCTGGCTGGCATCTCACTACGTCATTTGCCCCGCGAGTCCACTGGCTCCAAGCCCAGCATAGCACCAAGACTTGCTCAGGAATTGCAGTCCTTGTGCCTAGATTGTCTTTCAAGTTTATATAGAGCCCCAGAGTACTTTAGCCCACAATGGCGGGGGCTTGCTGGAACTCTGGTTCCAACTGCTGGGATGGGCCATTCCCCTCTGGCCAGGGCTGGTCTAAATGCTCCTCCATGGGTGCCTGCTGAGTTCTGCCTGGTGTTGCTTTCTGCTGTGACCAGGCAGCACTGAGTTCCAATGCAAAGTCCCATGGTCACTGCGCATTTCCTCTCACAAGCGCACAGATTGTTTGTCTGCACCACAGGCTGCTGCTGGGGAACAAGGAGGGGGTGGCACCAGCAATGCAAGACTATCTTTCCTATCCTCTTCAGTGCCTGTTTCAGTGATACGAAGTTAAAATCAGGTACTGTGATCATTCACCCGATTTTTGGTTCTTATGAAGGTGATTTTTTGTGTAGAGAGTTGTTCACTTTGGTGTTCCTATGGGGAGGATGATCAGTGAAAGCTTCTATTCAGCCATCTTGCTCCACCTTCATCTATCTTATTTTTTCTTTAACTTTTTGGTCCGTTTTCTGGAAGATTTACACAACTTGATATTTTAATATTTTTATTAAAAATTTTTATTGGATTTAAAATCTATGCTGCATTAATTTTAATTGTGAAGAATATTTTTGTTGTTTAAATATTCCTTTTTAAATCGTGTTCTTTACTTTTTGGATGTCATATATTTGATTTGTTTTCTGATAATATTAATTACGGTGTTTTTTTCCCTTTCTTTCTTTAAAGTGTCCTCCCTGCTTTGTGTCTATTCCTTCTCAGTTTTCACCTACTCTTTGTTTGGGTAACTTTCAGGTAGAAACGTTCCTCAAAAGGCTGGTGATCCTTTGCTGGCTATTCATATTGAAGAATGAGGCACTAAAAGCCTGATTAGGGGATCTGTCTTTGTGTGGAAAGGGCTTGTTGACTGTGGGCCTCACTGTGGGGTGATGGAGCAGAAGCCCAGCTGGTTCGCTGGGAACCCCAGATAGCAATATCTATAGGTCTTTACCATTGGCTTGGTCAGTTTCCTCAGAGAGAAATTCTTTTGTCTCATGCCAGGAGGTTAGAGATTAACAGAAGCATTTTGGGAGCAGAGTGTGGGAAGCTGTACAGATGTGAGAGGTCTTGCTATTCAGATTGCCATACCTGCCCCTGCCCCCACAATCTCCTCTTCCCACTGTAACTTCTGAAAACTATGAAACTGTTTTCTGTTTTTATGATTTTGTCACTTAAGGCTTTTTTTTTTTTTTTTTGAGACAAGAATCTTGCTCTGTCACCAGGCTGGAGTGCAGTGGTGCAATCTCGGCTCACTGCAATCTCCACCTCTGGGGTTCAAGCACTTCTCCTGCCTCAGCCTCCCAAGTAGCTGGGACTACAGGCACACACCGCCATGCCCAGCTAACTTTTGTATTTTGTACTAAAGTAGAGATGGAGTTTCACCATATTGGCCAGGATGGTCTCAATCTCTTGACCTCATGATTTGCCCACCTCAGTCTCCCAAAGTGTTGGGATTACAGGCGTGAACCACCGCACCCAGCCCTGAGATGGATTCCTAAGAGTGGTTGGATTCTTGTGACTCTTGGATCTATTTGGAATGATCTTGCCACCACGCCCAGCCACTTAAGGAAATTTTTCGAAGTGGAATCATGCAGTATACACCTTTTGGGATTTACTTTCTTTCACTCAACATAATTCTTTGGAGACTGATCGAAGCTGTTACGTGTATAAATAAGTAGAATTACATGGTATGGACACAACACAGTTTATTTAACCATTCACCCACTGAAGGACTTCTGGTTGTCTCCAGTTTTTTTTTTTTTGAGACGGAGTTTCGCTCTTGTTACCCAGGCTGGAGTGCAATGGCGCGATCTCGGCTCACCGCAACCTCCACCTCCTGGGTTCAGGCAATTCTCCTGCCTCAGCCTCCTGAGTAGCTGGGATTATAGGCACGCACCACCATGCCCAGCTAATGTTTTGTATTTTTAGTAGAGACGGGGTTTCACCATGTTGACCAGGTTGGTCTCGATTTCTCGACCTCGTGATCCACCCGCCTCGGCCTCCCAAAGTGCTGGGATTACAAGCTTGAGCCACCGCGCCCGGCCTCCAGTTTTTTACTATTATGAGCAAAGCTGCTATAATCATTCATGTACAGATTTTTGTGTGAACATATGTTTTTGTTTCTCTTGGATAAATGTCCAGGAATGCAATTGCTGGGTTCTATAGTAGTTGCATGTTTAGTTTTTTTATGAAACTGTCATTTTCCAGTATGACTGTTTTTGCATTTTAAATCAAAACTTAGTTAAACATAGAACTGTAGGTTCAAAGTTCTTTTGCTCCTACTCTTTGAAGATGTTATTCCATTTTCCTGGATTTGGTGTTGCTTTTGAGAAGTTAGATATTATTCTAACTCTTACTTCTTTGCAGGTGATCTTTTCCTGTTTGGAAGCTTATAGAACTTTATTTAAAAAATTTTTTTTCCAGCATCTACATTAAGGACAAAAGAACTTTATTTTTAGTTTTCAGATTTTTAAGATTCCACTGAAATGTATCTAGGTGTGTATTTTTACTTATGTACTTAGTTGGGAATGTGATGGATTCTTTCCATATTAAATACATTCTTTTATATTCTGGGAAATTCTTGATTATTATTTTGCCAAATATTTTCTCTACTCTGTTTAGTCTTTTGGGGTTTCTAGTATATAGATAGTGGATTAGTTATCTATTGTTGCATTAAAAATCACCCTAAAACAGCTGGGTGCAGTGGCTCACACTTGTAATCCTAGCACTTTGGGAGGCTGAGGTGGGCAGATCACCTGAGGTCGGGAGTTTGAGACCACCCTGACCAACATGGAGAAACCTTGTCTGTTTGAAAAATACAAAATTAGCTGGGCATGGTGGCAAGTGCCTGTAATCCCAGCTACTTGGGAGGCTGAGGCAGGAGAATCACTTGAACCAGGAGGCAGAGGTTGCAGTGAGCCGAGATTACACCATTGCACTCCATCCTGGGCAATAAAAGCAAAACTCCAAAACTACCCTAAAACTGAATGGCTTAAAACATCATTAAGTCTTTAGTATCTTGTACAGTTTCTTGGGGTCAGGAATCTGGGGTGACTTAGCTGGGTGGTTCTGGCTGCGGGTCTCTCCGGGAACTCAAGATGTTGGTCAAGGCTGAAATCATCTGAAGACTTGGCTGGCGTTAGAGCATCTGATTCCAGGATGGCTCACTCATATGACTGGCAAGTTGAGGTTGGCATTTGCCCTCAGTTCTGGCAAATGTGGACCTCTTCATAGGATTGATTGAGTATCCTCCCAGCATGGCAGTTGGCATCCCCCTGAGCAAGTGATCCCAGAGAGAGTAAAAAGAAAGCCACATTGACATTGATGGTCTCCACTTGGAAACTACACTCTATTAGTTCCTTAATACTCTATCAGTTACATAGGTCCAACGTAGTCAATGTTGAGAGGAGGCAAGTTGACTTCTACACAGGGAAGTGAATACCAGGAGATGAAGATCACTGGGGCCTGTCTTTGAAGCTGGCTACTATAGATCAGAACATTTCTTCTCCTCTTCTCTGTATCTCCTGACTTGTCTTTCATCTTCATTTCTTTATCCCTTCCTGATGTTTTTTGGATGAGGTTCTCAACCAAGTCACTTAACTCAGTAATTTCTCATTTGGCTTTATTCTCTCTGCTGTTTAGCCCATCCCACTGGAGTGCAGTGATGCAATCATAGCTCACTGCAGCTGTGAACTCCAGGGCTCAAGTGATCCTCCATTCTCAGCCTCCCAGGTATCTAGAACCATAGGCGTGTACCACCCTGTCTGGCTAGTTTTTGTATTTTTTGTAGAGACTGTGTCTATGCTGCCCAGGCTGGTTTCAAACTGTTAGCCTCAAGTGATCCTCCCATCTTGGCCTCCCAAAGCTCTGGGATTACAGGCATGAGCCACTGCACCTGGTCATCCCACGTTCTTTATTTCAAAAACTGTGTTTTCTTAAACATAAGTGTTGGCCAGTGTATTATTTGTGCCTTATGCCCTGCAGGTGTATGCACATGACCATGTTTAAGGGGGTGGAGTGGAGACAAGTAGCAGCTTGGGGGCAACAGCCAGTTCTGCCTCTGCCTTCATTCCCAGCACCTGGTGCAGCCCACAGCACACAGGAGATGCTGAGTAAATATCTATTGAGAGGAGAACAACATTAATAACAACACAATGGTTATTGTCTTTTTTTTTTTTTGAGGCAGAGTCTTGCTCTGTCACCAGGTTGGAGTGAAGTGGCACACTCGGCTTACCGCAGCCTCCACCTCCCAGGTTCAAGCGATTCTCCTGCCTCAGCCTCCCAAGTAGCTGGGACTACAGGTGTGTGCTGCCATACCCAGCTAATTTTTGCATTTTTAGTAGAGACAGGGTTTCATCATGTTGGCCAAAATAGTCTCGATCTCTTGACCTCATGATCTGCCCTCTTCAGCCTCCCAAAGTGCTGGGATTACAAGTATGAGCCACCGTGCCCGGCCAGTTACTGTCTTTTAAGCACTTGCTGTGTGTCCCTGTAACTCTACAACCACCATGTGAGGTGGGCACTGACATTCTCATTCTGGAGGGCCCTCGAGGCTGGAGAGGGGCTCTGGCAGAACTGAGTTCAGCGACTCCTGCTCTGTTCTAGCCCTAAAAGTGGGAGAATGAAATAGGAGAATGAGGAGTTTGGGACATCAAGCCCTGAAAGCACGGACCACATCAGTGTCCTAAAACCACAGGTTCCAAGCGGTGTTCCCTGGGCCTCCCCATGTGCCTGGGAGCAGAGAGGGCTGCAGCTTCTGCCACAGAAACACATTGCTGGAAATCAGGGTGCTGGGGCCAGGCCAGCATTTGCCTTTTCCTCCATGTCCCAGCAAAGCCACTCAAAAGCCCCTCATCCCCCAGCAGGAAAAGCATATGTTCTTTCCATATAGAGGAGAAATTGTTCCACCAGTGAGTAAGCCTCTTGGCTGCAGAGCCTGGCCCAGCCCACAGAACACTGGACAGGAAGCTGGGCTGCACTGGTTACCACACCTGGAACAGGGACAGGGCTGGCTGACACCCTTGGAGACAACAACAGGCCTTCGGATGGGCCTGGGGGCAGTGGGGAAGCGGGGGCTGGGATATACCTGGAGACGTTTAGCGGTTCAGGGTAGGAGGAGCACGAGGACACCCTGAATAGAAGCACTTTTCTCCATTCTGGCTGGGATGGGCTGGACGCGGGGAAGACCAAGGGGACTAGGAGGGGCGGGGCGGCCGTTCCAGTCCCTTCCCTGGGTCAGCCTAGGAGTCTGAGTCAGAGGTGACTCAGGTGTGCTCAGCAAGGTGGGGCCGATTTTTGGACTGTTATTTGCAGCTACCCAAAAAGTCTCTTTGAAACCTTGCCTGCAGGGTTAGGTGGCAGGGAGTGACTCTTGTCCCTGGCACCTGAGTTCTTCCTGCCAGTGCCACAGATCTTTCCACCAGCCCCAGGCTCGATGGAGGACGCTGCCCTTTCTCTCAGCTCACCTGGGTCCTGGTTCTCCCTCCACGTTTCCCCCATTTGTTCAGGACCCACTGAGAGTGGGGCTTAGGGAGTGTGGGGAGAGAGGGAAGCCAGGGTGGGCAACGGGGCAGCTGGTGGCGGGTAGAGGAGAAATGGAGAGGGGCTTCACGTCAGACGAAAACATTGAGAAATTGAGTGTGTTTAACCTGGAAAGTCAAAGACTTAAGGGAGAGGATGGTGACATGAAAACCATTTGAAGATGTGTCACAGGTCACCCCATGAAAGTGGGATTGAATTTCTTGTGGGTGTGAGCTTCAGGGAGATAAACCTTGCTCTGCATAAATCCAGAGCCCCCATCCTCTGAGAAGTGCTTTTGAGAAGTCGATTTTCTGTCATTGGACACATCTAGGCCAAGGGTGGATGCCTCCCAGTCGGAAAGAGTCAGGTGTCAGCTGGAGGAGGACTGGAGTTTAGGTCTCAAACTGGTGGCCTGTGGGCCAGACACAGCCCTGACAATGTGCCCGCCAGCTAGCGGGCAACTGCCCGCTCCAGCAGGGCACACACTCCCTGTTCCCCACAGTGCAGCTTGTCTGGCTCAGTCATTTATTTTTCAGGACTGACTCCTGAGACATTTTCATCTGTGACCCTTGGAGTAGAGTCCCCGAAGGCACCTAGCTTTCTCCCTCCCTACGTGCACCCTGTAGGCTCAGCTGGGGCAGCTGCAGCAGGAGGAAGCAGTACCCACTAAGACGCAGGGGACACCAGACAGCCCAAGCTGCCCGCCCGGACTGGGACCCCAGATAGGGCTCCTCCCGGGCTAGACATGACCACCGCCTCTCCACCCTCATGCTGCCGTCGGGTGGGATCTATCCTGGTCTCCAGGGACTGGTGCTCACTGCCTAGGAGAGTGCCATCATTCCCGGGCCTTTGTGCCCTGCCTCAGAGTCCCCCAGGGTGGGGGACTTGGCCTGGGAGTCAGAAAGCCTGTGCTCACCTCCCAGGCCAGGCTGCATCACGCTCCAGCCCCATTCTGAGCCTCAGCGTCTGTGGCTGTGTAAAGACTGTCTACAGGGTCCCTGGAGCAGCCCCCTAGGCATTTTTTAAGACACTGTCCCTCACACCTCATCCCAAAATGATCATTAGGCAGGTTCTGCCCTTGAAGCCTTGGGGAGAACAGACGACCCAAGGCTACCACCTAGTGGTCACTCACAGTCAGACAAGGCCGACGTACCCCGCAGCCTTGAGGGCACAAAAGAAACTATAAAACCGTAGAGGGCTGGGTCGTCACCTCGAACTCTGGGAACAGGGCAGGAGAGACCCCTGTGAGAGCAGATTGCATCTCCCCTGTCTTCCAGACGTGGGAGGGGACCCTCCAGCTTCCCAGAGGTCAGTGGCTCAGATGACAGGCATTGCCATGGTAAGACAAACATGAGGGGAATAAAGACTTGAGTTTGGGGATTGGGCAGGTCTGGATTGGAACCTCGTGGGTTCTTAACCTTGCTGGAGTCCCTCATCTGTGCAGTGGGCTATTTGGGATCCGTCTTGCCGGGCTGTGGACCTTTCTGCATGAACAGACCGCATAGGGAGGCAGCATGGGGAGCGGTTGGACCTGTGACTGAATGCACCTTGGTGACGCCCAGCCCTGGGACCAGCTGTCCGCTGGGGCCGCACATCATCCTCACCTGATTCTTAGGCAGTGCCATCTCCAGGCCAGCAGCAGCAGGAAGCGTAGCAGGGAACTTGGTAGAGTGGGGAACTTGCACATTCTTGAGCTCCACTGCAATCTGAATCTGAAACTCTGCAGATGCTCGCTGTACTGTGAGAGAGCTGTGCTCAGGTGCCAGTCTGGCTGAGAAAGCACCACAGGTGACTCAAGTACCCTAAGGCCAGAATCACCTGTGGAGGTTTAAAAAATGAACAGCTTGGCCAGGTGCTGTGGCTCATGCCTGTAATCCCAGCACTTTGGGAGGCTGAGGTAGGTGGATCACATGAGGTCAGGAGTTCAAGGCCAGCCTGGCCACCATCGCGAAACCACATCTTTACTGAAAATGCAAAAATTAGCAAGGCATGGTGGCACATGCCTGTAATCCCAGCTACTTGGGAGGCTGAGGCAGAAGAATCACTTGGACCTGGGAGGCGGAGGTGCAATGAGCTGAGATCCAGTCGCTGCACTCCAGCCAGGGTGAAAAAAAAAATTACCTGGCACCATTCTAATAACTTTTGTTTAGTGGATGCGCTAAAATTATTATTATTATTAAAATAACAAGAACTCTGCAATTGATTCTAGAGGCCAGGGAGAGCTCTGGCCCAGACCCTCCTCCCCATACAGTACGCCCTCCCCTCAGAAGCTGAGCCCAGAAACAGCGTGCAGTGACTCTCCCTGGGGTCCCCTAGGTCTGAAAGCGGTCCAGGGAAGAACAATGACTTATCAACACCTGGTGGGTGCTTAAGCTAGGACAGGCATGGTGCTGGGGACTTTGCACACAACATCTCACAAATACCCTAGAGTTGTTAGAATTCTCAGTTTATAGATGGAGAAACTGAGAAGGTCAGTAACTCACCTTAGGTCACACAGCTACTAAATGACAGAGACAGGATTTCAGCTAGCTTCTCTCTGACTCCACAGTTCACTACCTTTGCTTCCTCATTTTACAAATAGGAGGCATGACTTGCTCAAGGTCACCAGGGTAGCACCCTTGACATTTCCTGTACCTTTGCTTCAAAGCCACAGCCCACTAATGCTGTGGCACCAACCTCAAGATGAGCTGAATGCCACTCCAGGAAATCATGCCACCACTCTGGGCACAAATGCACCAGGGATAGGGTTGGGGTGCAGCAGCAAAGTGTGGGATTCATAATTAAGCCACGTGCTACTTAGATTCCCAAGCCACTTTTTGGACGCACGGGATTCAAGGTATTAAGCAAATTGACACTTGCCCACCTCCCCCTCATAAGACTTCATTCTCCCAATATCACACAGACTGACACAGACTGTGTCCCGTCCACGGTTAACCCAGCTCAGAGAGAAAGAAAGAACAAGAAGAGGACCCAGGGATGGCGTAGAGAAAACACAGAGCCGCTTTACTATTAAAAATGTATTTTCCAAAAGCAAGGTAGTTGATGTCCCAAAAAGCCGAAAGCCTCTAGTCCTTGGGGAACGGGCTGCACGGAGCTTCAGTCTGACACAGCCAGGCGGGACAGCCCTCGGCGGGTTCGGATTCTCTGGGAGATTTGGTAGAGCTCCATCGTTGCCTTCGCATCTTCCACTGAGCTGTGTCCATGCAGGCTGTTCTGCAGACACAAGTACAGAGTGGGGACTTGGGATGAGGCTGAATTCAGAGGCCCCGTGTCGGGGCTTTCCCTGCTCACATCCCGATTTCCAGAGTCCCCACGTGGGTCAGTGGGTGAGTCTCTCCAGGCCTCTGACACTCTGGAACTGGGAGACTCACTGCAGCTCTGGGGCCAGGGGCACAAAATCCAGCCGCCTGGGAACCAGGCTGTGCCTTCAAGTTGCCGGCAGTCCCGCAAGGGAAGTAGAGGCTGCTGACTTGCTGTCAGATACACACAGTGGCTCCAGCAACTCTAACAGGGAGCTTCAGAACACCGAGGAGGGAGTGAGGAACTCCAGCTAGGGACGCGGGGAAGGGCTGCTCAGAGGGAACACAGGACGTCAGTGTCGAGAGGAAAGGCTGCAAGCGTTTAGAGGTGGGGAGAGCATGTGCAGATAAAATAAGAGAGCTGCAAGGGCGGGGGCGGGGGTGTGTGAAAGACAGTGTGGGGAGGGGTAGTGGGCCTGGATTTATCACTGAAGGCTTTGAATGCCAACATCGGGAGCCTAGACCTTATGGAGATGGTGCTGTGGGAGTCAGGGAGCCCTCAGTCCATTCAAAGGAGACGCGATGACCATTTACCACCTCTTCTGTGCGCTAGGCTGCAGTTAAACCTCTGAGTTGGATACACTTATTCCCCCATTTCACTGACAGTCAAACTGAGGCTCACACACGAGCCAGCCAGTTGTGGAGCTAAGATGTGTATCCCATAGAGGCAAGTATGTGGGGCAAGTCCTCACTCCAGTCACCTGTCTTCTCCCTTCATGCCCCCTGCTCAGGCCTGGTATCCTGGCCACTACCCAGCACGGGAGCCATTGGGCTGTTGAACCTGGCTGCATCTTCTTGGTATCCCTCTGTCGAGAGAGGCCTTCCTGTTCTCACAGCGGCTCCTTTTCCGGGCACTGCAGACAGGGCGTTGGGGACACCTGGTACGGTGGCCACTCAAAAAGGCTTTTTCTCGTTGCCTTTACTACACTGTATTATTTTTTAATGTTTCATTTTTTGGCTTGGACACCCTTATCGCAAGCAGGTAGCATGGTGGTGTCGTCCATACTGCCTCTGCATACCTGCCTCTGTCACCATCCTTGCTTGACAGACGAGGAGACTGAGGCACGGGGAGGTTACGTGCTCTACCACTCTGCTCTTCGGAGAAGGAAGCCAAGCACAGACGCAGAATGCAGCATCAGCATCCTTCATCACCAAGCGGGGAGGTAAAGAGCCCCAGATGTGGAATCAGACCAACCCAGGTTCAGGTTCCCAGCTCCCCTGTGGGCATAAGTGACCATGAGCAAGCCACTTTTCCTCTCTGGGCCTCTGTTTCCTCTTCTGTAAAATGGGCCTGATGATACCTGCCTTAGAGGTTGGAATGAGAGCATGCCAACTGCCGGGCACCCTCCACAGGGCTTGACAGATGGCAGCGTCCTTCCTTTCTGTGCAGCCCCATCCACCATGCATGCAGCTCCGCCCGGAGCCCCAGGCCTGCCGTTTCACTCCCTCAGGGGGCAGTAACGTCCCTGCCCAACTGTGACCACTCTACCGTGTTAGCTCCTTGCGTCCTGTGGGTCAGCTGCGGTCACGGTGATCAGTAGCACCACTGCCCATATGAGGGGGGCTAGAGGGCTGGTTTCTAGGAGCATCAGTGCAAGCAAGAGCTGCCTAGCAGGGTTCTGAGCTTCTGGAACAACCAGGCTTAATGAGCCCAGGGACAGAGGCTGGGAGGGGCCCCTGGGCATGGGAGCCACAGAGTGACAAGGGCTCCAGGAAAAGCCCTGCCTGGGCCTTATGTGCCTTATGTGCCCCGAGGCTAACAGAGAGGGCCAGACCCAGGCCTGTTCCCTGCTCGGGACAGGGTTCCCACAGTTCCTGCCAGCAGGTAAGGGCGGGCTCCCTGCTCCCCAGCCCCTCCCCCAGCCTCTCAGGCTTTGGCTCACCCAGACCCCACTCCATATGCCCTCCTCTGCCCTCCTTGACTAAGACCTTCCAGGCTCTGTTCAGACCTGGTCTCCAGCCCTGCCAGCTCCATCCTTCATCCTGCTCCCAGAGCACTGCCCTTCCCTCCGTCAGACATTCTACCATGTATGCCGATGACCTGGTTAAGGGCCATCTCCCAACCAACCAAGAGCTCAAGGACAGGGACAGGTCTTGCTTACCCTACACCCCCAGGATTTGGCGCAGCTTGGCAGCAAGCAGGTGTTTCAGAAAGAGCTGTTGACCTGGAGCAGGCGTCCCCAAACTACGGCCCACGGGCCGCATGCGGCCCCCTGAGGCCATTTATCCGGCCCGCCAACGCACTTCAGGAAGGGGCACCTCTTTCATTGGTGGTCAGTGAGAGGAGCACAGTATGTGGCGGCCCTCCAACGGTCTGAGGGACAGTGAACTGGCCCCCTGTGTAAAAAGTTTGAGGACGCCTGACCTGGAGGGTTCCTGTGTGCAGCCCTGGCTCTTAGTGTCTGGCCCCTCTCCCTCTGCCCTTCCTACAGGGTCAACTCCCAACCCCCGCATCCGCATGCCTTTTCCTGCCTGCTTTGCCTGCCAGCCAGAAGTGCTGCGGAATCAGTGCCCAGGAGCAGCAGCAGCTGTGGCTGATGGTGCACAAATATCCCAGCTCCCTGGGTCCTGCTGTGGGACGCATCTGAGGTGAGGTGCGTGTTTTACACCATTGCTCAGAGTTATATAGTGGAATCAAGCTTCACTCCCCACAGGATAACTGGCTTGATTTCAACAACAAAAGCAAACCTTTGTTGGGTGTTTTCCCTTCCCTGCCCTCATCCTTACTGTACATGTACAGTACCTGCCAGGGACCAGGCACAGCAGGACCTGCCAGCAATGCCTCGGGCAGGCTGCCCGGAGGAGGCAGGGGAGGGGGAAGGGGAAGAGGAGGCGGAGGGAGGGGAGGAGGAGGAGGGCAAGGAGGAATGGGGAGGAGGGCGAGGAGGAGGGGAAGGAGGAGGGGCAGAAAATGGAGGTGGACAATGAGGAGGGGGAGGAAATGGAGGAGGATAAGGAGGAGAGGGAGGAGGGCGAGGGGGAAGAGGGTGAGGAAGAAAGGGGAGAAGGGTGCCGGGCACGGTGGCTCAAGCCTGTAATCCCAGCACTTTGGGAGGCTAAGGCGGGTGGATCACGAGGCCAAGAGATCGAGACCATCCTGGTCAACATGGTGAAACCCCGTCTCTACTAAAAATACAAAAAATTAGCTGGGCATGGTGGCGCGTGCCTGTAATCCCAGCTACTCGGGAGGCTGAGGCAGGAGAATTGTCTGAACCCAGGAGGTGGAGGTTGCGGTGAGCCGAGATCGCGCCATTGCACTCCAGCCTAGGTAGCAAGAGTGAAACTCTGCCTCAAAAAAAAAAAAAAAAAAAAAAAAGAGAAAGGGGAGAAGAGTGAGGGGAAGGAGTGGGAGGGGGAAGGGCGAGGAAGTGCTCACCTGGATGCTCTTGTGCAGGAGGCGCTCGCTCAGCACCCGCAGGGAGACGCGCCTACAGTGGTCCAGCTTGGCCTCACGCCACAGCACCATGTCGGTGGACGTGTCATAGATGGCGTAGCCACTCATGTCCTCTTTCAGCGCCTTGAAGTCGTGCTTCAGGTCATGACCCACCACCAGCTTGCCTTTCAGGAGCTGCAGGATCTGGCCAGGAAGACAAGTGCCCACCCCTACATGACCCAGCATCTTCGAGGTAGGTCTGGGGCTGGCTGTGTGACCTTGGGCAAATTATCGTCTCTCCCTGGGCTTCAAATATATCATCTCTGAAAAGAGGAGACTGGACTAGGTCCCTCCTCACACTCGATAGCTTCAGTCTGTGCCAAAAGCCCGTCTGGACTTTTCCAGGAGCTGAACTGTATAGGAGCAGTGCTTAGTACGTCCTGAGTATTTCCCGGGTGCCAAGCGTGCGTCAAAATACGTCATGTAGATTATGTTGTTTAATCTTCCCAACAATTCTACTGTGGTGGGCGGAATAATGACCTCCCAAAGATGTCCACGCCCTGGTCCCCAGGATGTGTGAATACATTACCTGGCAAAGAGGAATTACAGTTTCGGGCAGAATTTAGGTTGCTAATCAGCTAACCTTCAAATGGGAGATTGCTTGGCCTACCCAGGTGGGCACAATATCATCTCAAGGGTCCTTACATGTGGAGGTCAGAGGGAATCCACGTGAGGCAAACAGGCTGTGGCTGGCTTTGAAGATGGAGGGAGGGGCCGTGAGTCAAGGTATTCAGGCAGCCTCTAGAAGCCAAAGAGGGCAAGGAAATGGATTCTTCCCCAGAGCATCCAGAAGGGACCTAGCCCCACTGACACCTTGATTTGAGCCCAGAGAGACACACGCTGAACTTCGAAACTACAGAACTGTAGGAGGATGTATCTGTGTGGCTATGAACCACCACGTTGATGGTTGATGGTTTCCTAAGGCAGCCACAGAAAACCAACAGCGAGGAGGGAGTGCTGCATTGGACTGTTTTACAAAGGAAAAATTTGACATGCAGAGAAGTAACATGCCTAAGCTTACACTGATGATTTTAAAACAAGTTTGCGGCTGGGCGCGGTGGCTCACGCCTGTAATCCCAGCACTTTGGGAGGCCGAGGCGGGTGGATCACGAGGTCAAGAGATCGAGACCATCCTGGTCAACATGGTGAAACCCCGTCTCTACTAAGAATACAAAAATTAGCTGGGCATGGTGGCGCACACCTGTAGTCCCAGCTACTAGGGAGGCGGAGGCAGGAGAATTGCTTGAACCCAGGAGGCGGAGGTTGCGGTGAGCCGAGATCGCACCATTGCACTCCAGCCTGGGTAACAAGAGCGAAACTCCGTCTCAAAAAAAAAAAAAAAAAAAAAAAAGTTTGCAAATTCCTTGAAACTCTTCTTAAAAAAGATGGAATCAAACTCCCTACCCCTTGCATCTGGGCTGGGCTATATGACTTCTGTGACTTCTCTCCAGGACCAGAGTTCTATAAGAAGTCCAGCTACCAGCCAGGCATGGTAGCTCACGTCTGTAACCCCCAGCACTTTGGGAGGCTGAGGCAGGTGGATCACCTGAGGCCAGGAGTTCAAGAACAGCCTGGACAACATGATGAGACCCTGTCTCTACTAAAAATGCAGAAATTACCTGGGCATGGTGGCTAGTCCCAGCTACTTGGGAGGCTGAGGCAGGAGATTTGCTTGAACATGGGAGGGAGATTGCAGTGACCTGAGATCATGCCACTATACTCCAGCCTGGGCGACAGAGCGAGACTCTGTCTCAAAAAAAATAAATAAATAAAAGGCTGACCACCCCAAAGCCGCCATGCTGGAGAGACCATGGGGAGGAGCCAGCGAGACAGTGACGTGGCCACAGCAGGCCAGCACCAGCCACCACACAGGTGGGCAAGCAAACCTTCCAATGGGTCCAGCCCCCAGCCTTCAAGGTGCCTTAACTGACAGCCTGTCTCCACTGCAGAGCATCTGCCCAAACTGCAGGTGGCTGAGCGAAACACATATTAACATTGTTTGAATCAGTACGTTTTAGTGTGATTTGCTAAGCACCATTTGATAACTGGGACAGTCACACAGCTAGCTAGTGGCAGCCAGGCCTTGAAGCCAGTGGGCTGAATCCAGAGCCTGCCTGCCACTGCCACACCGGGCTAGAAGCATGAATGACCACTCCAGGCTTCCACCTGCCCGGGGGCTCAGCTGCAAGGGCCCCAGCCCCACGTCCCTTGCCTCGCCTCCCACATGGACAGTCTGCTCTGCTCTGGTCACGCAGGCCAGTCAGCTTGCTTTAACTCAGCTGCCGTTGGAGAGAATGGGAAGGGGACCTGAAAATAGAACAGATGCGAGCTTTATTAGGGAAAGGGGTGGCTCATGGCTAGTTCAGGCCCCCTTTGGACAGCTCCATGACAGCCTTCATCTCCTCTGCATGTAGCCCTCGACCCTAGCCTGTGCCCCAGGAAAGAGCCTTCTGGTGGCTAACACCTTCCCGGTGGCCTGTTTCTCCTTCTAGATGGCCAGTGGCCTCCTGGGACATCATGTGGTCCCTTTTACATGTTCTGCCCTGGCAACGACAGGAGAATGAGGCTCAGAGAGAAGATGGACAGAGCCCATGCTCTGCTTAGAGGACTAGGGAGAGTGTGCTGGAGAATGAAGGCATGCCGCCCTGACCCACAGCAGCGCTTCTCAAGCCTGAGTGTGCTAGGGTCACCTGGGAAATGGCGACAAAACTGAGGCTTTAATATACCCAGAGGATTATAAATCGTTCTGTTATAAAGACACATGCACACATATGTTCACTGCAGCACTGTTTACAATAGCAAAGACCTGGAACCAACCCAAACGCCCATCAATGGTAGACTAGACAAAGAAAATGTGGCACAGATACACCATGGAATACTATGCAGCCATAAAAAAGGATGTTCTTGTCCTTTGTAGGGACATGGATGAATCTGGAAACCATCATTCTCAGCAAACTGACACCAGAACAGAAAACCAAACACTGCATATTCTCGCTCATAGGTAGGTGTTGAACAATGAGAACACATGAACACAGGAAGGGGAGCATTACACACTGGGGCCCGTTGTCGGGGGCTACGGGAGAGACAGCTGGGGGTGGGGAGGTTCGGGAGGGATAACATGGGGAAAAATGCCAGATATAAGTGACGGGGGATGGAAGCAGCAAACCACCTTGCCATGTGTGTACCTATGCAACAATCCTGCATGATCTGCACATGCACCCCAGAACCTGAAGTAC
This sequence comes from Saimiri boliviensis, assembly GCF_048565385.1. NCBI lineage: Eukaryota > Metazoa > Chordata > Mammalia > Primates > Cebidae > Saimiri > Saimiri boliviensis. Next base: position 132,975,969 of record NC_133453.1, on the reverse strand, counting down.
AATTTTTTAAAAATCGAGGCTTTAAAAGATGACAACAGGCACACGACCTCAGAGCAGCAGCTCAAGGGAAACAGTGCGGAGGAAACCGCCCAGCACCTGGCAGTGGGCAGAAATGGCACAGGGCGTGCAGATGTGGGTGTGTGGGTGGCCTTGGGTCACGTGCTTTTTCTCGCTAACGTCCTTTGTGCTCCAGAACAATGTGGCCTGTTTTCCCCATCTAGGGGCTTGGCTCAGGCCCAGTTCACACAAAGCCCTGAAGGAACTCATCCACCATCCCAGCAGTAGCCTCAGCCAGGCCCAGACACAGAAGGAACGAGTCATCATGATGTAGATTCCCGGGAAACTCATCATTTCCTGAGCCTGAGAGTCCAGGGAGGGGAAGGGGGGTCTACATGAGGCACTGTGGGACTTGCCATGAGACAAACCGAGGAAGAGGGGGAGGACAGGCCGAGGAAGGAAGAGGAAGAAGGGAAAGAACAAAACCATCCATTTAGCAGAGAGACACCAACTCTTTGGGACAAAGATTCCGGAACTGGCAGAAAGAGACTGCTGGAACTTGCTGTGTGCCCTCAGGGATGTCAAAGACCCTCTGAGCTTCAGTTTTCCCATTTGTCAGGTGAGAGCCAAGACTGGTGAGGCTTGAGTGGCCCAATAGCAGCCAGGGCTCCATGGACTTTCTGAGGCAGGTCTGAAAAGGGAAGGAGTCGGTCACCTGCTGGAGCCCAGGAGTCGGGAAAGGGCACTGACAAGCCGGCCTCGGGGCTGCGTGACCTGCTGGCCACAGGGTCTGCCCTGAGTCAGTGTCATGAGGCACGTGTGTCAGACTTTGCCACTTCCCAACACAGGGGAAGGAGTCTCTCAAATTCCTGGAAAGAAAGGGGGTGGGGCTGGGGGATGGGCATTTATTGATCTCTTAGCAGCCTGGTGCTATGCCAGGCACTTTCCTTACCTCATCATGAAGCTCCTCAATGAAAGTATTCTTAATTCCATTTTACAGAGAGGGGAGCTCAGGATCAGAGAGGTTAAGGGGCTTGCCCAGGTCACACAGCTGGTTAGCTGAAAGCTGCAGTGCAGTATCTGGATCCACATGACCCTGTCATTGTTACTGTAGTTGTGACTGTTAGCACCTACTGAGGACCAAGGGACCAGGCGTGACCAGGCACACACTGGCACTCAGTAACAGCCCTATACGGCACTGACTATCATACCATCTGACCCGCCAGCAAAGCAGGGTGCAGGGCGGTGTGCACAGGTCACAAGCATGGGAGTGCCAGGCCAGGTGTGGCTGTCTGCCTGCATATACCTTCCACTGTGTTTCCGCCCCTCTCCAAGTATTCCACAGATGTGCCCAATCCAAAAATCCAGGAGGGCCAGACCCTATACAGACCCATTAAATTGAAATCTCCAGGGAGGGTGTCAGCAACTATTTCAGGGGATTCCTCCTGTCTAAGAAGTCTGCACATCTCTGCACTGAATCCCGCTGAGCAGTTCAGAGCCTGCTGCCTCCATCATGCATTCATTCATCCATCGTTCATTTGTTCATGTACCCATTCATTCATTCTTGGCTGCCGGGAGAGGAGGCATGAGTAAGGGGCCCTGAACAATGCTGTTCTTGCAGAGAACCAGGTCCCTTACTCTCACCTTCTGGAGTGACTCCAGCTCTCCCGCCCCCCTGCTTTGCTCTTGTCCCCTGCCAAGCTCCTGTGGTGTCCCTGCCTGCGGCTAGCACCTGGTTCCCACAGGGCCGCTTACCCTGGGGCAAATCTGTATAGTGAAGCCTTCCTCCTTCATCTGGCCGAGCCCCAGAGAGATCTGCCAGGTGGCAGGGCCCCAACAGGACACTCCCACCTGTGCAAGGGCTACCGGGCTGGCTACAGCTGAAATCTCTCCCTGTTCACAAGCTACCATGACTTCCTTTCTGTCTGCATCTGTGTCCGCAACCACGGTGCTTTCCGGGGTAGATGCCCCTCATTGTACCGCGTTGACGTTAAAAGAACATTAACTCACAAAAGTGATTTACAAGTTACTAAAAATCACCATTAGATTTTTTAAAAGGAAGAAGAAAAACGAACTCACCAGATGGGACCCCTGAGTTTGAGCACTGATCTGTGTCGTAGCTTCCTGTGTGTTCTTGGGCAAATCACTGCCCCTCTCTGGATGCCAGTCTCCAGTGCATGGATTCCCTCCTGTGCTGAGAGTCTGATTTGTGGAGCTCTCTATAGACCATGGTTTCTTAGCCTTAGCACTGCTGCCATGTGGGGCCAGACACTTATTTGTTCTGTGTATGTGGCAGGGGCGGGAGCTGCCCTGGGCATCGTGAGATGTTTGGCAGCTCCCTGGTCTCCACCCACTAGATGCTAGCCACTGTGACAACCAGAAATGTCTCCCGACATTGCTAAATATCCCCTCTAGCTAATGGTCAGACACAGAGAGGTCGGAAGATCATAAGCACTTACATTATAGAAGTAATGGCACCACATTGCAATCAATGAAAAAGGATGGAGTGGGGGGCCCCACTCACATCAGTGGCCTGAAGTGCTAGCGCTCCTGGGCAGACTTGGGACTCCCCAGAGCCTCCTGGCCACCATGGGCTAGTTTATTGCTGGCTGCTGGCTGGGCACACTCATTACTCCGGGGAAGAGACAGAGAGGTGAGAGGCCTTTGGAAAATGCCTGCATAGCCAGCCGCAGTGGCTCACACCTGTAATCCCAACACTATGGGAGGCCAAGGCGGGAGGATTGCTTGAGGCCAGGAGTTCATGACCAGCATGGCCAACATGGTGAAACCCTGCTTAACTAAAAATACAAAAATTAGCTGGGCGTGGTGGCACATGCCTGTAATTCCAGCTACTTGGGAGGCTGAGGCATGAGAATTGCTTGAGCCTGGGAGGTGGAGGTTTCAGTGAGCCGAGATTGCGCCACTGCACTCCAGCCTGGGCGACAGAGCAAGAGTCTGTCTGAAAAAGGAAAAAAAAAAAAATCCCGCTAGGCGCGGTGGCTCAAGCCTGTAATCCCAGCACTTTGGGAGGCCGAGGCGGGTGGATCACGAGGTCGAGAGATCGAGACCATCCTGGTCAACATGGTAAAACCCCGTCTCTACTAAAAATACAAAAAATTAGCTGAGCATGGTGGCACGTGCCTGTAATCCCAGCTACTCAGGAGGCTGAGGCAGGAGAACTGCCTGAACCCAGGAGGCGGAGGTTGCAGTGAGCCGAGATCTTGCCATTGCACTCCAGCCTGGGTATCAAGAGCGAAAACTCTGTCTCAAAAAAAAAAAAAAAGAAAGAAAAAAAAAATCCCTACATGAAACCAAGGACTGGCCAACCCTAGACTCACCTGACAGGTGTCACCTGGCCTTATGTGGTCTCATAAAAGGGCTGTTAGGCTACTGCCCTTTGGGGGCCCTCGGTTCATTTGGGGGCCCATGAACCTGATCTCTTTGGGATTAAAACCTATGGATGATGAATGGGATCAGACTGTCTCCAGAGCCTCCGACAACATGACACGCAGTGTCCTCATTCACAGAGACAGATGATGACTATTATGAGCCACGTTTCCACTCATGCCTCTTACATACATTGGACACTTAGCATTTACAGAGCGCACTCACACACACTAAGCATAGGATCTGAACACCACAGCTCCAGCTCTGGAGCCAGAATCGGAGTCTCTGCTCTACCCCTTCCTAGACCGTTTACTCAGTTTCGTACCTCAGCCTCCTCATCTATAAAATGGGAGTGCTGGACTAGTTAACCACTTCCCAGGGTTGTGGTGGGGAGAACAGTGCCTGGGCCACGGGGCTGGATACACCTGTACTGTTTAGTCATCTCTATGTTACAGAGGATCCTACTTAGCGGGGCACAGAGAGGCTGAAAAATAAGGTAGAGGACACAGAACAATCCAGAGGCAAAGCTGGGATTGGATCCACAGGCAGCCCGGTGTAAAGACAGGGCGCTTGCTCCCCACCCTCGCGGCTGTGCCTCACTGCATCTCCACAGCAAAGGCCAACACTAGGGCAGACGCAGTTTTACTCCCTGCAGCCGCCAGAACTCTTGTATTTATGAAAATCCGTTCAACTTCAATCCCATAAACATTCTCAGGTCACCTGTGTGCAAAACACAGGTTGCAGTCTGGGGGCAGATGAAGTGTATAGTAAGAGCTGTGGAAACGAGCAGATGCAGTGGGTGGATGGACAAGCTACAGAGTGCATGAGCAGCAGCAAGGAGGGCCAGGGAACAGGGACCAGTGGGGCAGGGATGGTGGGCAGGAGTGGGGAAGTGCATCCTAAAGGTCTCTTCTAGCCTGGGGCTGCCAGAATGATGGTATTTCTGGGGAGAGGGATGGGGGATAGGAGGGAATAGGATTTGGCTGAAATGCATGGTAGGCAGTGGACGAGAAAGGCAGGCAGATAAGGGTTTGGAGAGTATGACTGCTGGGTGCTCAGCTGGGGGGACCTTAGGGAATAGGGAGCCACAGGAGATATTTGAATGAGGGGAGACAGCCACGATCTGAACCAGGTTTGGGAAGTTCTCTGACAGCAGGGTGGGAGAGAGGGGTAGCACACACATCAGGTACAGCCGGCAGAAAATGAGGGCCAGCATCTAAGACCACAGTTCCCAAGAGAAATTGGAGAGGGGACTGGGTTTCTGCCCTTCTGTCTCCATGGGCGCAATTAGCAAATATCAGCCGTGAACCAGGCACTGCGCTCAGGGCCACAGCCCACATCACCGCGTCCAACCCGCATGAGACCGGGGAGGAGGCACTACGAGTCCTCTTTTATTAGTAGTAAATGAAGCCTTAGAAAGGTTCAAGAACTTTGCTGATAATTGTACAGACCGACAGGTGACAGAGCAGGAACTGGGAAGCTCGATGTGGTTCTAAAGGTCTGCCTGGTCTTCAGACTCCTGACTCATCCTTCAGTGGCTGTCAAGTGCCCAGTCTGAGCTGGGTTCTGTGTCACACGCTTAAAGTGTTGTACCTGGCATAGCCTCTGAGAAACAAAAGGATTTCTGCACGAAATCTGGATGAAGACTGAGGTGTCCAGGCCCCTAGGCCAGTGCTCAAGGGTGCCCAGGGAATTGCGGTTTTCCAGGTCTGGATGTACAGGGACGGGGAGAGGCACTGCTCTACTGCCTCCTTTCCCCTGCTCGGGGCTCCTCTGCCCCTTTCTGTCTCTCTGATGGAGAGGGAAACTGGGGACAAGGAGAAAGGAAAGGGACATACTGCCCACCCTGACTGCTCAGTGGGGATCTGAGGGTGGGGAGCTCCTTGCAGTGTCCCTGGGCCTCCCATCAGCACCTGAACAGACCCCCACTTATTCCACATGTTGCCCTCCCCTTTTTGTGACTCTCCACTGATCTCCTCTGTCCTAACATTTTCTTCACTCCAATTCTCTGTCTGTCAAAGATGACGCAGGCCCTGGTAACCGCTCTCTAGTATCTCCGACTCTTATTATCATCTCTTTTCTCACTCCTGTCCATCCTGCATGGTACTTCCATTCTAGTTTTCTTGAAACTGGTTTTTATCCTCCCATGCCATTGTTCAAGAATCTCCAATGGCTCCCTATGGCCCACTTAATTGCCTACACAGACTCTCCTCCACCCCTTTCAAATGCCACCAGCCTCAGAGTCTTCCCAGAAGCACGCTGAGGTACTGTGCCCATCCCCAGCAGTCCCCCACTATCCTGTTGATAGAGGCTGAGCATCCCAAATTACGAATGCTCCAGAATCTTAAGCTTTTTGAGTGCCAACATGATGCTCAGAAGGAAACATGACGCTCAAAGATTTCAAATTTCAGATTTTCAAATTTGGGATGCTCAACCAATGAGTATGATGCAAATATTCCAAAATTAAAAAAAAAAAAAAACCCTAAATCCAAAATCTGAAACCCTTCTGGTTCCAGGCATTTCAGATAAGGGCTAGTCAACCTGCACTTCTAGAACAGTGTTGTCTAATAGAATATAATGCAAGCCACAAATGTTTTTTTTTTTTTTTTTAAACGGAATCTCCCTCTGTTGCCCAGGCTAGAGCGCAGTGGCATGATCTTGGCTCTCTGTAACTTCTGCTTCCTAGGTTTAAGCTATTCTCCTGCCTCAGCCTCTTGAGTAACTTGGATTACAGGTGCCCACCACCATGCCCAGCTAGTTTTTTGTATTTTTAGTAGAGATAGGGTTTCACCATGTTGGCCAGGCTGGTCTTGAACTCCTGACCTCAAGTGATCCACCTGCCTCGGCCTCACAAAGTGCTGGGATTACAGGTGTGAGCCGCCACACCTAGCCCACAAATGTAATTTTAAATCACCCAACAGCCATATTTTAAAAGGTAAAAAGTAAACAAGTGAAACTAATTTTAATGTTTTATATAACTAACATATCCAAAATACAATCATTTCAATAGGTAATCAGTATAAAAGTTTTGAGGCATTTTATGGCTCTTTTAAATTTTTCAATTAATTGTATTTTTTAACAGAGACAGGGTCTCCCTCTGTCACCCAGGCTGCAGTGCAGTGGCATGATCATAGTTCAGTACGGCCTCGAACTCCTGGGCTCAAGCAATCCTTCGCCTCAGCCTCCTTGAGTAGCTGGGACTACAGATACGCATCACCATGCCTGGCTAATTTTTAATTGTTTTTGTTTTGTAGAGGAGGTCTTACCATCTTGCCAAGGCTGGTCTCAAACTCCAGGGCTTAAGCTATCCTCCTGCATTGGCCTCCCAAAGTGTCGAGATTACAGAATAAACCACTGCACCTGGCCTGTCTCTTTTTAAAATACAAGCCTTCAGCCAGATGCAGTGGCTCACGCCTGTAAACCCAGCACTTTGGGGAGGCTGAGGTGGTTGGATCACTTGAGGTGAGGAGTTCAAGACCAGCCTGGCCAACATGGTGAAACCCTGTCTCTACCAAAAATACAAAAATTAGCCAGGCGTGGTGGCGCACACCTGTAATCCCAGCTACTTGGGAGGCCAACTGAGGAGAATCCCTTAAACCTGGTAGACGGAGGTTGTAGTGAGCTGAGATCGCGCCACCGCACTCCAGCCTAGGGATAGAGCGAGATTCTGTCTAAAAAAAAAAAAAAAAAAAAAAAAAATCCAGTGTGCTCTTTACACTTACAGCACATCTCAGCTCAAAGTAGCCACACTCCAGGTCTGAATTCAGCTTACTAGCAGCATATGGCTGCTGGAGACCCCGGCATGGTTCTAGAGACTGTGAGCCTGAGTTTGGATTCCTGAGTAGCTGTCCCATATTCCAACTGTCTTAACAGTGGAAGTTTATGGTTTGAAGTCTCAGTTTATGGTTTGAAGTCTGTCCCTCTCTTTCTCATTCATGTGTTAAAATCCTAACCCCCAGTAGCTCAGAAGGTGATTTATTTGGAAATAAGGTTGTTGCAGATACAATTAGTTAAGGTAAGATGACATCATAACGGAATAGGGTGGCTCATAATCCAATACAATTGGTGGCCTTTTAAAAAGAGGAAGTTGGAGGCCAGGTGTGCTGTGGCTCACATCTGTAATCCCCGCACTTTGGGAGGCCAAGGTGGGCAGATCACTTCAGCTTAGGAGTTCAGGACCAGCCTGGGCAGCAGGGCGAAACCCCATCTCTACTAAAAATACAAAAATTAGGCCGGGCGCGGTGGCTCAAGCCTGTAATCCCAGCACTTTGGGAGGCCGAGGCGGGTGGATCACGAGGTCAAGAGATCAAGACCATCCTGGTCAACATGGTGAAACCCCGTCTCTCCTAAAAATACAAAAAATTAGCTGGGCATGGTGGCGCTTGCCTGTAGTCCCAGCTACTCAGGAGGCTGAGGCAGGAGAATTGCTTGAACCCAGGAGGCGGAGGTTGCGGTGAGCCGAGATCATGCCATTGCACTCCAGCCTGGGTAACAAGAGCGACACTCTGTCTCAAAAAAAAAAAAAAAAAATACAAAAATTAGCCAGGTATTGTGGTAGATGCCTATAATCCCAGCTACTTGGGAGGCTGAGGTGGGAGAATCACTTGAACACAAGAGGTAGAAGTTGCAGTGAGCTGAGATCATGCCACTGCAGTCCAGCGTGGGCAACAGAGTGACTCTGTATCAAAAAGAAAGAGGAAGCTGGCCAGGTGCGGTGGCTCATGCCTGTAATCCCAGCACTTTGGGAGGCCAAGGTGGGTGGATCGCTTGAGACCAGCTTAGCCAACATGGTGAAACCCCAGCTCTACTAAAAATACAAAAATTAGCTGGGTGTGGTGGGTGGCTTACGCCTGTAGTCCCAGCTGCTCTGGAGGCTGAGGCAGGAGAATCACGTAAGCCTGGGAGGCAGAGGTTGCAGTGAACTCAGATCGTGCCACTGCACTCCAGGCTGGGTGACAGAGCGAGACTCCAACTCAAAAATAATTAAAAATCAAAAGAGGAAGTTTGAACACAAACACATACACACAGAGAGAGAATGCCATGTGAACATGAAGGCAGAGAGCTGAGTGAGGCATCTACAAGTCAAGGTACCCCAAAGCTTGCCAACAACCCCCAGAATCTGAGACAGAGACAGGGAACACATTCCCAGTCACGACCCTCAGAAGGAACTAACCCGGCTGACACCTAGACTTCAGACTGCAGCCGCTAGAACCCAGAGACAGGGCGTTACTGTTGTTTAAGCCACCCCATGTGTGATGCTTTGTTATGGCAGCACTAACAAACTAATAATCAAGCGAGCCCCAGCTCATCTGTCATATGGGGATAATAAGGTAAACAATCATGGCAGGCCTCAGTGGCTCACACCTGGGACTTTGGGAGGCTGAGGTGGGTGGATCACCTGAGGTCAGGAGTTCGAGACCAGCCTGGCCAACATGGTGAAGTCCCTTATCTATCAAAAACAAACAAAAAAATTAGCCGGGCTTGGTGGGTGTGTACCTGTAATACCAGCTACTTGGGAGGCGGAGGCAGGAGAATCACTTGAATCCAGGAGGCAGAGGTTGCAGAGAGCCGAGATGGCGCCACTGCACTCCAGCCTAGGTGACAGAGTGAGACTCGGGTTAAAAATAAATAAATAAAACAACAAAAAAATCATAATAGCTAACTTTTTTTTTTTTTTTTTTCTGTGAACCAACCAGTGATCTTTGGCTGCAGCTCAGAAGAAACAATAGCTAACTTTTTTTTTCTGGCTCTGTTGCCCAGGCTGGAGTGCAGTGGTGCCATCTTGGCTCACTGTAGCCTCAACCTCCTGGGCTCAGGCAATAACAGCCGCTGGAGCATGTGCCACCATTCCCAGCTAATTTTGGTATTTTTTCTTTTTAAAAAGATGGCGTTTCTCCATGTTGCTCAGGCTGGTCTCGAACTCCTGAGCTCAAGCTACCCACCCACCTCCGCCTCCCTATGTGCTGGCATTATAGATGTGAGCCATTGCACCCAGCCAGCAGCTAACTTTTTTTGAGTACTTTATTAGGCACTCTCTCTAGACCCTTTCTCAATCCTCTCAGTAATCCAACAAAGTTGCTACTGCTAGTATCCTTCTTTTACCAGGTACAAAGTGGTTGAGTAACTTGCCCAAGGTAACCTAGCTGCTAAGGAATGGGAGCCAGGATTGAAACTGACCCTCTTAACTCTGCGGTAACAGCTCCTGAGAACCCACCTGGCAGGGCTGTTTGTGAGGAGTGAATGAGTTCAGGAATGGCCAGTGCTTGGGGGAGCGGCCAGTACATAGTGAGCGCTCAGTCAATAGTAGCTATTGTTGTCATTTCATCCCTAGCACCTGGAGCCTGGCACAGACTGAGTGTGTGTTGCTGAGAGGAACCTTGGACTTCCTCAAATGTACCATGGCATCTAGAAATTGACAAACTCGCCTGCCCTTCTGAGATTTCCCAAGGGTGGCTAACCCTGTTGACACCTTTTAAGTTTTGCTTTCCACTCAGTAATTCAAAGAAACCGAAAATAAGACCTGGAAATGACCTCATAATCAGCTAAAGGGCAAGCGTGTAGGAAATCCCTGGACCACAAACTCAGGATTCAAACTGAGCAAACCGCCTGGTCTGGGTCAGAACGCTAGCCTGGGAGCAAGGTCCACCCTCAGCTAACGAGGCTCGGGGCCTTTTCTCCAGGACTGGGAGGGCCAAAGCCTCTTGCTGGGGCCTCAGCCAAGAATCACTTCATTTCCCCACAGGTCTCACTAGTGGCAGCCTGGGGTAGAGGGAAGAATGGAGAATGTAGACCCCAAGTCACTGTGTGGGCGACTGTCAGACCGGACTCAGTTTCCCCATTTTAAGACCGGCAAGTGGGACCAGATCCAGATAGAGCTAAGATCTAAGATCTGAGTCTAAGGTTCTCTGAAGGTTGGAGACACCAGCAGCTTTCTCCCACAGCACTGTGGGAATCTTACAAGTAGGGTCACAGGTCACAGATGGGCACCAGGGGGAAGGAGCCAGGGAAGTGGGAGAGGGGTGGTTTCCGTAGCCCCTGCTGGACTGGCATTCACTCACCTCCAGTCTGGCCACAGCAAATGGTGTGGCCCCCACCATGTGCTGAGGGGTGACCCCGCTGACCCGGGTTCTGTAGTCGGTGATCTCTCCCTCAGGCCGGATGAACTTGTCGTACAGCACAGCACCGTAGACGTTCACGAGGCTGCAACGAGCCAGGCCGCTCTCCCGGAGAGGCCCCAGTCCCACCATCTCGCAGTCCATGGCCACCACCTCACGGCTGCCAGCCATGTTCCTTGGGAACCCTCAGAGATGCTGGAGAAAGGCGTATGGGGGTAGTCTCATTCTTGGGCCAACCAAGCCTCCAGGTGTCCTCAGCCAACCCCAGCTGGCCTTACCTTCCGCCCTGCCCTTTGTTTCCCACACCACCTGGCCACAGTGGAAGCTGGCCTCTTGCCTCCCTCCTCCCCCTGCCTTCCGCTGCCCGTGGGTCTCAGGGCCTCTGGCCTGCCCAGCAGCCTGGGGACCAGGAAGGCCCCTCCCACTGCCTCCCCAGCAGCTGCTCCAGCTCCCTGCTCTCACCTGCCTGCCTCTGGGCCCTCAGCTCACGTCTGCCTCTCTGCTGCCACTGCTCAGCTACTGCAGCCGCTCTCAGCAGTGACTCATCTCTAACTCCGAGCCGGCATCCCGACCCTGTTTCAGTTTCTGGTTTGTTATCAAGTGAAGTCAGGGGCGGGAGGCCGGGCACGTGGGTTGGGCTGCTCCATTTCCTGGGCTACCGGCAGGTGGGGAACTCCGCTCCTGGCCGAGTCAGGGCTGACGGAGCTGGCAGGTCCAGGTCAGGATGCCCCTCCTTTGCCCCAGCCCTCCCCCTCCTCAGATGACGCATCTGACGTGCGTGGAGTGGATTGCAACATTTTTCTTTCCTTTCTCACCCTCCGCCCAGAGAATAAACATCCCCAGGACTGGAGCCCAGTGAATGTCCCACAACTACTGGGGCCTGCTACCAGTCTGATACTCAGTGGTCTCTTATAGTGGCAGGAAAGCTGCCTCTTGGGGACATATAGGCTCTTATTGGAATGAGCAGGAGAAAGCTGTGGTGGTGGTGGCTAGGCCCACTTCCAATCCAGGGAAGGCAAGGAGCAGTGAGGGAGCCCTTACAGGCCTCTGTGGGTTCCTGATGCCTCAGTGAGCTCTGCCTCCAGTGGGGCCGACACTGTGAGGCTGAAGGAGAAGCAGGCCTTGGGGGAGCCCCCACCAGCCCAGCCACACTTCCTTGGGTCCATACTCGCCCAGGCTAGGACTTTGAGCTCTTAGAACAGTGCGTGCCAGATAGGGAGTGCTTGGTATTGAGTAAATGACAAATGAGTTACAAGTAGGGTAAAAAGAGAATCAACTTTCAATGAAGAAAGTGCTCGTCTTGTACTGTGGTGAGATCCGACAATGATGAGCTGAGCGCTCGCAGAGAACGGGAGCCTCCTACCCCAGATCTGTGTGGAATCCACACGGAGCCCTCCAATCTCACTGCCTCCCAGTGTCCTGAAGATTTGTGGTTTGAAAAGGAACTTCCCCAGGTCTGTGATGTTTTCAGCAAGTGGGATTTGGATGCCCAACTTTAAAAGAACTCAAAAGTAAAACCAAAGACTGAGGTAAGTCTTCATGAGAAAGCACTGCTTCTGCTTATTGTTCATTGGATGCAAACTGGGGGTGCAAGAGAGTATTTTTGGTTCCCATCCTGAATAAGCAACTTTTGCTTTAATTCAGACTGTGGGAACTTTTTTCAAATGCGTAAAGATTTGTTACCCTGATTTAGGAGGAAATGAAGTAACATTCCTGTACTTAATGGGGACATGCACTTAAAAAGTAACCCCCTAAAGATCCAATTGGAGGTTTGATTTACAACCCCCATGGGATCCCCAAGTGCCCTGTGGTGATCCTCGGATTTTGCTGCAACCCCTCACACCTTCACCTCCGCTTGCCTCCTCGGTCTCGGACAGAACACATTCCACTCCTCCAACTATTATCCCAGTTCTGTGCCTACTCTGTCTGACCTGAGCTGCCTCTAATTTTTACCATTTCCCCGTTATTGTGGAAGCCCTACCCCAGTCCTCACCTGCCCGGCCCATGAGTCTGCGGGAGTCACTCCCAGGTGTTCCACCTCCATCTTCCTGCGCTGCTCAAAATGGTCCTTTGAGTCCCACTACATTAAATTTCCCCAAAATCGAATCCCTTGTACTGTTCATCACAGCACTTCTCTGCTCAAGAAATTTAGTGATTTCCTGTTGTCAAAAAAACAAAAACCTCAACTCCAGGCAGTTTCCAGACTCTCTTTCATCGGCCCACCTGCCTTTCCAGCCTCATCTTGCATCAGTATTCAATCTAAGGCCATTCTTTTATGTTTAAACCCACATCCAGGCTGTTCTGAAACCCCCTGCATCTCCTAAGGACTAGGAATGATGACTAGAGGGACCAGTAAGATCAGGTCTCTGCTTCAGGTGCAAGAGACAGGCAGTGCCAAGGTAAGCCCCTTCCCATGCCCTTACCACGCCTGCCTCCCCCACTTCCTTCCAACCACACTGGCTTGCTCTTTCTTCCTCCAACATGGTCATGCTCCTGTCTCAAGGCCCAGGTGTTTGCTGTCCCCTTACTCTTGAAAGCTCTTCCAATGTGACCTGGGTGGGCGTCACATTGCTCCCACTCTGTGACGTATTTCCATGAAGCCGCCTCTGACCTCTCTAAATCTGCATTTCTTGCTGGGGCGATGGCTAGCGTCTATAATCCCAGTTACTCTAGGCTGAGGTGGAAGATTTGCTTGAGGCCAGGAATACAAGACCAGCCTGCGCAACACATGGAGATTTCATCTCTAAAATAAAAATAATAATCCATTGTGGTGACTCACACTTGTAGTCCTAGCTTCTCCAGAGACTAAGCTGGAAAGATCAATTGCACCCAGGAGTTTGAGCCTATAGTGAGCTGTGACAGCCAATCCACTCCAGCCTGGGCAGCATAGGGAGATCTTGTCTTTAAAAACTAAAAGTTTACTTCCTATCCCCTTCTCTGGCCTTTTCCCATAGGAATGAGCACCCTCTGAAATACTGTATTTTACTTGCTCATTTGTTGTTCCCCCTGCCATCTGTTTGGTTCAGTTCTGGCCCCCCAGCACCTAGGACCCTGCCTGGGTCCAGCTGAACTGTTCTCAAGTGTATTGTGTGCTCTGATGGATGCCAGCCACTGGAGGCTCAGCACCCAGAGAGAAGCCCGATCCCAGCCGGGGTTTCCCAGTGCTGATGCTCCAGCTTTAACTGGCATCACCCACTGGCAGGCTTTGCCCACAAATCCTCTTGGGTCAGGTGACAGCAGGAGAGTGAGTCACACGGGGAAAACTTGTCAGCCTTTCAAGACACACATCCAGCTACAGCTCACCACCTGTAATAACCACAGCAGGTACAAGTCAGCCACTCTGTGGCCCTCCCTGAATCCACAGCACTGGCCTTAGGACACAGGCTGAGATACTGGAGGGCAAGAGGCACCTCTCCCCACAGGGGACATGTTCTCCCATCCCAGCCACCTCCATCCCTGCTGGGCACATACCCCTAAAATGTGTATGTGTATTCCTAAATGGTGGTTGGCCCTTGAACATGGACTTGAACTGCATGGGTCCACTTACATGTAGACTTTTGTTCAATAAATATATTGCAAATTTTGGGGAAGATTTTTCAACAATTTGGAAAAACTCAGATGAATTGCATAGCCTAGAAATACTGAAGAAGCTAGGTGTCATGAATACATAAAATACATGTAAATACTAGTCTATCATTTACTACAATAAATTATGCACATATTAAAAGGTAAAATTTAACAAGACTTACCTACAGACCATACATGGCACCAGTCTGTCAAGAGAAATGTAAACAAATGCAAATGTGCAGTCTTAAGCCATAACTGCATAAAATTAACTTCAATATGTAGTGTACTAATGTGAATGTAGCCACTTCCTGTTATTGTAGTGAGCTCAAGTGTTGTAAGCATCTACTTAAAATATGTGATAGTAATCATCCCCACCTGAGCAGTTTGTATCCAGTAAATCTGGTATCCAATAAAGTGATCTCTTGCAGTTTTTGTGGTATTTTTCATCATGCTTAGTGCAATTCTGTAAACCTTGAATCACACCACGGGACCCATGAGTGCCACGGCTGATGCTGGAAGTGCTCCCAAGAAGCAGAAATCATGACATTACAAGAAAAAGCTGAATTGCTGGATATGTATTATAGATTGAAGTCTACAGCTGTGGTTGCTGCCATTTCAGACAGACGGTTCATCTTGTATGTAAGTAAAAAACTTAGATACAGTACTACTGAAATATATTTTATCTTATTTTTCTCTAGCTTACTTGATTATAAGAATACAGTATATAGCGCCGGGCGCGGTGGCTCAAGCCTGTAATCCCAGCGCTTTGGGAGGCCGAGGCGGGTGGATCACGAGGTCGAGAGATCGAGACCATCCTGGTCAACATGGTGAAACCCCATCTCTACTAAAAGTGCAAAAAATTAGCTGGGCATGGTGGCACGTGCCTGTAATCCCAGCTACTCAGGAGGCTGAGGCAGGAGAATTCCCTGAGCCCAGGAGGCGGAGGTTGGGGTGAGCCAAGATCGCGCCATTGCACTCCAGCCTGGGTAACAAGGGCGAAACTCCATCTCAAAAAAAAAAAAAAAAAAAAGAATACAGTATATAATACATACAACATATAAAATATGTGTTATTCAGCTGCCTGTTAATCAGTAACGCTTCCAGTCAAAAGTAGGTTATTAGTAGTTGAATTTTGGGGGAATCAAGTTATATGGACACTTTTGTATTGTATGGGGAGTCAGCATCCCAATCCCTATGTTGTTCAAGGGTCAACTGTATATACTATAGGTTGAACCATAAGAAACAGTGGGGCTGGGGCTGGGCACGGTGGCTCATGCCTGTAATCCCAGCACTTTGAGAGGCCAAGGTGGTGGATCACCTGAGGTCAGGAGTTCGAGACCTACCTGACCAACACGGTGAAACCCTGTCTCTAGTAAAAATACAAAAAATTAGCCAGGCATGGTACTGCATGCCTGTAATCCCAGCTACTCAGGATGCTGGGGCAAGAGAATCACTTAAACCCAGGAGGCAGATGTTGCAGTGAGCTGAGATTGTGCCATTGTACTCCAGCCTGGGCGACAAGAATGAGACTTCATCTTTAAAAATAATAATAATAATTACTATATGATCCAGCAATTCCCCTACTGGGTATATATTCAAATGAATTGAAAGGAGGGTCTTGGAGAGCTACTTGTACACCCATGCTCATAGCTGTTTTACTCACAATGACCAAGGGGTGAAGTAACCTAAGTACTGTTCACTGATAGATGAATGGATAAACAAAGCATAATATATACATACAAAGAATCATTCAGCCTTAAAAAGAAAATTCTGGCCAGGCGCAGTGGCTTATCTATGTAATCCCAGCACGCTGGGAGGCCAAAGCAGGAGGGTCACTTGAGGCCAGGAATTCAAGACCAGCCTGGGCAACATAATGAGACCCCGTATCTACAAAAAAAATTTTTTTTAATTTGCCAGGCATGGTGGCATGTGCCTGTAGTCCCAGCTACTTGGGAGGCTGAGACAAAAGGATCACTTGAGCCCAGGAGTTTGAATCCAGCCTCGGCAACAGTCTCTTAAAAAAATAAAATTCTGACACATGCCACAACATGAAGACACTGTGCTAAGTGAAATAAGCTAGTCACAAAGTGACCATTACGGTATGATGCCAGCTGTATTAGCTAGCTAGTCAAATTCATAGAAATAGAAAGTAGAATGGTAGTTGGCAGAGATTGACAAACGGGGGAAACGGAAAGTTTCAGTTTCATAAGATGAAAAAGGTCGAGGTTTGCTTCTCAGCCAAGTCAATACAGATATAAACTACTGAACCATATGCTAAAAGCAGTTGACAGTTAAATTTTGTTATGTGTATTTTGCTACAATTAAAAACATTTAAAGTGAGTACATAGCTTCAAGGAGAAACAAAAAAGTTAAAACAAACATGGCCAGGTGCAGTGGCTCCTGCCTGTAATCCCGGCACTTTGAGAGGCCAAGGTGAGTGGATTGTTTGAGTCCACGAGTTTGAGACCAGCCTGGCTAACACAGTGAAAACCCATCTACTAAAAATACCAAAAAAATTAGCCGGGCGTGGTGACATCTCTGTCATCCCAGCTATTTGGGAGGCCAAGGTGGGAGGATCTCCTGAGCCAGGGAAGTCGAGGCTGCAGAGAGCCATGACCGTACCATTGCACTCTAGCCCTGGCCACAGAGTAAGACCCTGTCTCAAACGGGAGACAAAACTTGTGCTCTGTAATATGGAGATAAGAAATAAATTATCTAAATTGTTAGCTCTGCTATTTTCTTGCTGCAGCCCACAGACGACATCCTCTTGAAAACTGCCCTCTTGAAGGCCAAAGCACCCAGCAAGGCTTAGTCCCCCAGTCCCTTCCCGAACCGCAGCTTGAGAATTCCCAGAAAGGGCCACTTCACCCACTTTTCCAATTGTGTTTTATTCCAGAACAAACGGTTTTACACCAAAGGTGATCTTAAGTAGTACATTTTCCCACTGTTAACAGCACCATCTTCTTTCAACCCCAGACCAAGGGATCAAAGCTACTGCTCAACTTAAGTTTCACATTACCTACCGACTTTTAAAAAATCCAGAACAAAGTTCTGGAGCCAGGCCAGATGTGGTAAAAGACTCAGCCAGCCCCTTTCTCTGTGCTGTCCTGATAGGGAGAGGGCCAGTGACTGGACAATCTATAACCCCAAGTTTGTGGAACGCAGGGCTTCAGCTGAGGGTGGGGTAGTGTGATATCAGCACTGTTTCTACATCCCTGTGCCCTGTGCTGCTTTGCTCTGTAGTCACCTCCCAGTGTTGGGACACTGCCCAGAATCCACACCTGCACCTGCTGGCCACAGACAAGACACGGATAACCGTGACCCTCTCTCTGTGTCCTCACCAGGCCAGTGCCCCACCACTGCTGGAAACAGCCAAAAGCCGGAGCAGTTCTGTGTGAGCCACAGCTGTTCATCCCGTGGACTCAGGGGTTATCGTGAAGAGGTTCCAACAAATCCTCAAAGAATAAACAATGTTGTGGCCCTATTTTGCGGCTTAAAAAATAAAGGATAAACAGAAGCTCACAGTGGCTGTGGCTCACCACGCGCCAGGCACTGTGTGAAATAGTTCAGGTTTAGTGCTCATTACAACCCTGTGAGGTAGGCCGTACCACTATCCCAATTTTACAGACGAGGAAACAACAGGCTCAAGAGTGAAGCCCCTCACTTGCCTAAGGTCTCAAAGCTAAGTGGCAGCAAAGATGGGGCCCCAAGGTCTGTGTGACCTGAGCTCTTGGTTACTCAATACTTCACAGCTGTCACTTAGGAAACAAGAGAACATTTTTAGAAACAGGAGAAAACCCACTAGCCACAGTGATTGTCAACGAGCTGAGGGGGCACCAGACCAGGTTCAAGGCCACTGCTTCCCTGGCAATGCCCCGCCCTGCCTCAGGAGACATGCAGACTCCACTCCCCTAGACGAGTGGCCCTGCTCTTAATAAAGATCAGGCACAGTTCTGCACAAAGGCCCAGAATTCAAACCGCCGTCTTGTGTCTCTGCTTTTGCTTAAGCGCCCAGTATTGGGCGGACTGGGGAAATCCCCGATTTGCGTCAAAATAAATATGCCGGTTCTCATCCAAAGCTTACCTGCCTTTCCTCCTCCCTGAGCTGGGCCTAGGGTCTTCTGTTGCCAAGCGTGTGAAGGAGCCAGCTCCCCACAAGAAGCCTGTGAACTCTACTATTCCACTGTAGCCTAGCAGGGAGCTGACAGGCCATGAGGAGCGGAGTTCCTACAATGGCTTTAGCCAGAGCTCCAGGTCAGGGAGGAGGAAAGAAATATCTCCTTTAGGACTTAACTCTTTAACTCCAGGGCATATTCGTTCTGAACCCAAAACTGAGTGGAGGAAGAGGTAGACCACAAAAGAGAACTTTACCCCCAGTCATTGAGCTGGGGTAAGGGAGCTCCAGGATATTGACACCCCTAACCCCCATCCCGAGAGGGTGATATGGCCCCTTTCAGTGGCACAGCGTGACTCAGGAGATCTGGAGGGTGGGGAAGGCGCCACAACCTGGGCGGTCAGTTGGCACATTCCCTACTCCTGCTGGGCCCTGGAAGATGGTCCACCTGACATCTCCATGGAGCCTGTAAAGTGCCATTAGCAAAACCACAGGAGTCAGGAGAAAGAACCAACAGCCCTGGAGAGACGGAGGGCTATGCGGATGGTGTCAGCCTAACAGATGACCCAACATCTCTGGCCCTGGGACTGGCTCACTGCATCCTGCCCCACCCTGCCCAAGAAGGAGCGCCTGCTGCTGTCCTGGCCCCCACTTCCTCCCGGCCACATGGGCAGTCCAGCCAGGGGGCCCCACCCCCTTCTCAATCCCTTCTGTCCTGTGCCTCCCCAGCTCCGCCTCTGCTGCCGCAGGCTGGGTCCTCGGGCCAGTACTGGTCCTCCATGTACTGCTCCATGTCTGTGCTGCTGTCAGGTTCTCTGTCCTCAGGGCGGGTCCAGAGGCTGCAGGCCTGCTGTTCCCACTGCACTTCCACCAGCCGGTAGAGTTCCATGGCTGTCGTGGCATCTTCTACTGACGAGTGCCCATGCTGGCCCACCTGCTGACGAGAGCCGACACATCACTGCCTGCAGGCCCAGCGAGACGCCTGCTACCCAAGAAGCGAGGCCAGTTTCCCAGGGCTCTGTGCAGGCCCAAGAACACGTGCACTCAGAATGGATGTTCACAGAAAAGGGAGGGCACCTCAACTGCACCCCACAAGCCATCCAGCTTCTCCAAGCCTGCTTTGGAGAAGGCGTGCTAAAATACAAGGCGTGCTAAAAATCTCTTGCTCTAAAGGCTTGCAGACCAGATGAATAATAAATGTGAAGCCCAGCAGGAGCAAGAGGTACTGGCTCCTCCTGATCAAAGGCTCTGCGTCTGGGTGTAGGGGATGGGAGACCATCTTTCAGGGATGCGGGGACGGAGCCAAGAGTTAGGCAGGGGACAGTTCTGGAGGAGATCGGCCTGGGAGAATGTGTTCTGAGAGAATGGCAGTACACACTGGGGAAGAAGGATCATGGGGAGAAGCACTCAGGGCTGCATGTACAGGTGGGACACCCGTTTGGGCAAGCTTCCTGGACCTGGACTGGGGAAGAAAGAATGCCAGGGAGGCCAGGCGGGCCTCCGCGCCTTCCAGCCACTCTCCCGCCACGCACCTGGATCCTCTTGTGCAGCAGCTGCAGGGCCAGGTCCTTTAGAGAGACCCGGGCCCGGGTGTGGAGGCCGGGCTGGTTGAGGAAGTTGGGGACATAGGTGGTGTCCCGGGTCTGGCTCCGAGGGTGGACGTACTTGAGAGCCTGGAAGTCGTTGTGCAGTGCATGCCCCACCACCACCTTGCCCTTCAGGAGCTTAAGGATCTGTGAGCAGAGAGAGGAGTCAGGGAGGTCCGCCCCCCAACAGGCTGCAGGCCAACAGGTGCACAGATCCCGGTGGAGGGAGGAGGCACAGAGCGGGGAGGTGATGAGCTCCACAGTCAACCATGCCGCCCAGGTCTGAACCCACGCCCTTCTACTGACTATACTCGTGGGGGACGGGCATACCTAAGTCCTCAGCACCTGTCAAAAGGGAGCACTGCCAGCAGCATTCCATGGGGCAGCTGTAAGGACTAAAGGAGGTCATGGATGGAAGTCTTCCTGCCACTAGATACAAGCAACTCTACCGCTGGCACAGGCTCCCAGCCTGGAAGACACCACCAGGTCACCGTGACTCCCACCCCGCCCAGCTCCTCCCCAGGTCCTACCATGCTGCAGGTCTGGGTTTCACTTTACCCCCTCAGGAGGCCTTCCCATGACTCCCCCATCTACATCAGGACTCCCGCTGCTCTCTGCATTTCATACTCTCTCCTTCAACAGCCATCACACTTTCTAGCCAGACTCACCCCCACTGTAAGGTCTGAGTGAGGGACCATGTTTGTTTGACTTGACTACGCATCACATTTCTCTTCTTTTCAATGCCTATCTCTTTCTTGTAGTAGAACGAATTCCATTTACTGACTTATTATTTACTTATCATAGGAGGTGATCAATATCAATAAAGACCAGCTGGGTGAAGTCAACAGAACCGTGCCTGTCACTGGTAGACACACCGTAAGCAGCAGCTCTTGTGAGTAGACAGGGACATAATCCCTGTCTTCAGGACTCTGCCTCCTTGCCCCGCTGTGTGCCAACTCCTCCCCACCCTCTTAACCTGCTCTCCTGCTCAGCTCTGGCTGCCAGGACGATGTGTTCCTCCCCTCCCTGCCAGGTACCCTCCTCACACACCAGGGAGGCCACGTCCAGGGCCATGGGCCAGCAACCTCCCTCCAGCCCTCTTAGCCAGGCTTGGGCTTCCCTTATCACCAGCTTCAGGCCTCCACAGCCTACCTCCGCTGGCATCATATGGTTTATCCCTAAACCCAGCGTTCAGTGCAGATGGATGAGATGCATAGAGACTTACGGTAAGGGACATGCCACCATGCTGGTCACTCACCACGCTGCCCCTCCCCGCAGTCAGCCACGAAGTGGAAAGAGATGAAGCACACCCACACTGGTCCAGAGTCTGGACAGACAAAAAGTGGCCCTGCTCTTGGGACTCCCACCCACCAGGTCAATGGAAGGCACCAAGGAGCTGGAGGGTTCACCACACCTCCCCTCCTGTTGCTACTCTTCCTGATCCGCCTGGTTGCTGTATAAAATTCCTCCAGCCATTTCAAAGGAATGCTCAGGCCAGTATTTCCCAACCTTGCCTAATCCCAAGAAAAACAGAAGTGTTAAAAAGTGGTTCTGTTAGAAGGCTTGTGTAGAAAGGGCCGATTTGTCTCAATGCAACTGATGTATGACACATTTTTAGAACAATGCAAATTTCACCCCTGCTTATGCATCATTTCATCCTTAAGAAACACTGCACCCAGCTGAACTGAGCCAAGAGGGAGTACACAATATGCACACAGCCCAAAGAGCTCCCAGCAACCCTGGTTCGCCGGTGTGATGAGCCACACCCATCCACAGCTGGTGCTACACTTCCTGACTTCAGAGAACTCCTGACTACTCAGTAACTCAAGCTGCAACCTTTCTGACTCCTGTTTCCACAAGCAAGCTGCAGGTCTCCTTCAAGGTGAAGTGCCATACTTACTGGTGTACTGTGCATTTCTTAACCATTTAAGATGTGTGAAATAGGCTGAGCGCGGTGGCTCAAGCCTGTAATCCCAGCACTTTGGGAGGCAGAGGCGGGTGGATCACCAGGTCAAGAGATCGAGACCATCTTGGTCAACATGGTGAAACCCTGTCTCTACTAAAAATACAAAAAATCAGCTGGGCATGGTGGCGCGTGCCTGTAATCCCAGCTACTCAGGAGGCTGAGGCAGGAGAATTGCCTGAACCCAGGAGGCGGAGATTGTGGTGAGCCGAGATCACGCCATTGCACTCCAGCCTGGGTAACAAGAGCGAAACTCCGTCTCAAAAAAAAAAAAAGATGTGTGAAATAAGAAAAAAAAAAAAAAAACATGATGTGTAAAACTGGACTACCATTTTTATTAGGTTTCTATCTTTGTTTTCGGGGTGTCACTGATGGTCTTTATCCCCTTCCTCCATTTCCCCTTAAGCCCTGTGGCTTTATGGTGCACGTCTGCAGTGTGATGATTTTAATGGGATCCAGGTCAAAGCCCTTGCCAAGCCTGCTGGACCAGTCTCTATGGAGGGGACTGGGGACAAGGATCCTAGATTGTTGAAAAGGCCTTACGCGTTTCCTAAGGTCAAGTGTGTCTGGGAATTCCTGGTACATCAGTATGGTCCCAACCACTAATTAACTTTTTCTAAGCACTAAGAAATTAACATAAGGAAATATGCCAAAACATGAATACTTGATCGTGATGTCACTGTGGACTTTACAAATTTTCTATCAATGCATACCACTTTTTTTTTTTTTGAGACAGAGTTTCGCTCTTGTTACCCAGGCTGGAGTGCAATGGCGCGATCTCGGCTCACCGCAACCTCCGCCTCCTGGGTTCAGGCAATTCTCCTGCCTCAGCCTCCTGAGTAGCTGGGATTACAGGCACGCGCCACCATGCCCAGCTAATTTTTGTATTTTAGTAGAGATAGGGTTTCACTATGTTGACCAGGATGGCCTCGATCTCTTGACCTCGTGATCCACCTGCCTCGGCCTTCCAAAGTGCTGGGATTACAGGCGTGAGCCACCGCGCGTGGCGCATACAACCTTTTATAAGAGAAAGCAAACTCTGAAATGTAAGCTGTTTATCACCCTGTAGTTGGTGCAGCCTTTCTACACTGTCCTGTGCAACAGACCAGCAATCCTTATCTGGAGGCAGGGTCGGGATTTTATTTTTCTTTCCCCTATTCTATGGAGAAGGAAACTACTGATTGGAAAGGTTAGGTGACTTTCCCAAGGTTTGTTGCCCCCAGTGCAGCTAAGTGGTGACTCAAACCCAGGGTGGCTCTTTCCAGTCCACCACACCTCCCAGACAAGTCCCTACCCTGCCCTTACCTCTTTCTGGGCCACCTGGAAGGGGATAGCCTTGCGCATGTGCTGCCGAGTGATGCCACTCCAGCGAGTACGGTAGTCAACGACGGGCATCTCAGGCCTGATGTACTTGTCATAGAGGACATCGCCATAATAACTCACCACGGAACAGCGGGCCAGCTCGCTCACCCGCCCTCGGGGTCCCGTGCCCACCATCTCACAGTCAATAGCCACACACTTGCTGGGCAAGGGCCCTGAGGCTTTCCTGGG
Source organism: Saimiri boliviensis (assembly GCF_048565385.1). NCBI lineage: Eukaryota > Metazoa > Chordata > Mammalia > Primates > Cebidae > Saimiri > Saimiri boliviensis. The sequence goes on along the minus strand of NC_133453.1, from coordinate 132,952,689 downwards.
GGCGGGCCTTCTGCTGCATTCGGCAGCACTAGACCCAGCCCTCGGACACTGATTCTCACTGCTGGCAGCTTCAGGAGGTGGCGCTGCCCCCAAAGGGGTGGGCAGTAGGGAGGACCCTGGTTCTGGAGGCATGCTTAGCAGCCCCTGCTCCTGCAGCAAGGCCTTCCGGGCCATGAACCGCTGGTGCTGTCGGCTCCTTCTCTTGTGCCTTCTCCGAAGCACATCCTTGGCATTGGGGATGGTGAGGGAAGGGCACAGGCACTGAGCAGACTCAGGGCCCTCCCGGGGTACCATTCCAATCAGCTCACTGCTTGGGACAAGGGAAGCCTGGGGAGTAATCTTCCAACGGGGCAGCAGCCTGGAGAGAGAACACACAGGTAGAGGGGCTGGGTAAGGGTGTGCCAGGCAGCCGGCCCACCCTCCTCCCTGCGGTGCTCCCAGAGCCCTGCACTGTAGCTCGGGGTTCCCACATTGAGTCAAGGACCCATTTCACTAATAAATGCACTCACACTGTAAACACATGCAAACCACTACGCTACATGGCATCACTCAATCTGCTCAATGACCTGAACAAATATTATCATCTTCATTTTACACATAAGAAACTGTGCCATGGAGGTGAAGAAACCTGCCCAACTGGCAAAAGCCAAAGGCTGATAAGAACCCAGAATCCACACCCTCAACCTCAAACCATGGCCAAGTCCAATACTGTTAGCAGCAGACTTTTTTTTTTTTTTGCTGTGATTTTTAGCTAAGGAAGCATTAGACTTTGACAGTGTTATGGTTACAGGAAAATAAAGATTACAGAAACTGTGTAGCCCTTTTTAAGAAATCTTTTTTTGAAATATGAAGACACAGATCCTCAGCAGAACCTGGAGAAGAAATTTCACAGGAAGCCCGCAGTAATCGTATTTTTGTGTAATATGTTGACCAAATATAATTTTTTTTTTTTTTTAGATAAGGTCTTGCTCTGTCACCCAGGCTGGAGTGCAGTGGCATGATCACGGCTCACTGTAGGGCTCAAGTGATACTCCCACCTCAGCTTCCCAGTAGCTGGGACTACAGGTGCACACCACCACATCTGGCTAATTTTTCTGTATTTTTAGTAGCAACATTGCCCAACTGGTCTTAAACTCCTGGACTCACACTTTGGCCACCCAAAGTGCTAGGATCACAGGCATGAGCCACCATGTCCAGCCTTTAAATGTAATTTCTTTACCAGACTTTTTAATTCATTAATCACCACAGCTTCTACAAACACTTAGAAGTTCTAATCTGAAGCACTTGCAGATTTCTGTGGTGGGATCCCACCCAGTGAAGCATAAGTCCTTATCACTGAATGCTAGGATAAGAGATGCTCTCACACACCGCTGCTATATATTAAATGTTCATGTGAGTTTGCAAAATCCAGCGTCTTCCCAACAGCCAAGGCCATAGCTTGAAAAGCCTACTTCATTTGTTATGCCAAGTCAGTCAGTACCTTTTTAACAGATCAAACAAACTAGCACTTTGAAGTCAGGCAGAGCAGGGTTTAACTCGGCTCTTTTTTCTTTTTTTCTTTTTAGATGGAGTTTTGCTCTTGTCGCCCAGGACGGAGTGCAATGGTGCCATCTCAGCTCACTGCAACCTCTGCCTCCCCGGTTCAAGCGATTCTCCTGCCTCAGCCTCCCGAGTAGCTGGGATTACAGGCATGCACCACTACACCTGCCTAATTTTTGTATTTTTAGTAGAGACAGGGTTCACCATGTTGGCCAGGATGGTCTCAAATTCCTGACCTTGCATGATCCATCTGCCTCAGCCTCCCAAAGTTCTGGGATTACAGGCATGAGCCATGTGCCCAGACTAACTCAGCTTTTTGTAAGTTACCTAAACCGCTGAGTTTCAGTTTTCAGGCATGTAAAAAGATCCTACCACCCCCTCTCCTGTGTGAAGAGGAAATGACACAACGTAAGCTGGTATCTTCCTGTATTCTAAACAGTAGGGGCTCAATAACCACTGCTCCTTCTCCCGGAGAGGTGAGACTCTAGTCCGTGGTTGGCAACCAGCTCTTCTCAGGCCACAGCAGCCCCCGCCTGGATACACTGCCCTTTCCTAGACACAGGTCTTCCCCTGTTCCCTTTCTACTCACAGCCCTCCTGCCTTTTCAAGACTCAGCTACTGTTCTGCCACCGCCCAGAAGCCCTTCTGGAAAAACCTTTATCCCACTGGGTTGCACAGACCATTGCCACACTGAGGCTCTCCGGGGTCTCCACTGTGCCCGGTGCTGGGCAGCTGCGAAGATGGATCCTGAACTCCAAGAAGTTTAGTCTCATGACAGAGACGGAAACCAAATAGAAAGTGTGTTAAGGGCTGGAATAGAGGAGCCAGGGAGGCAAAACAGGCTGGAGGACAATTCTCTGGAGGCTTCCTGGAAGAGGCTAAATCTGTGTGCATGTAAAATAGCAACCTTCCAGGTGGAAGGGAGAGGAATCAGTGGCCATGTGAGGGGCAAAGGCCTGAAAAAGGAGTCAAGGAAGAGGGCCCACCAGCACCCTGAAGACTTTGGGGTGTAGAGCATAAGGCAGGTCATGCTGGAGGAACTGCTCTCCTCTCCTTTGTACCATTTCATCTTCTGCTCCCCACTCTGGCGGCCCTTCCACTAGCCACAACTATCCCAATCTGGTGTCCCCTGAATTGGTCTCTACTGGCCAAGCAAGCGGGGGAGCCCCAGAGGCCCCTACGGAGGTCACTGAAATATCCCACAGTAGCCCTGATGCAGGACATTAACAGTCTAGCTGGGGAGCAAAGAAATTCACCCCTCTGTGCTGAGCTCTATAGCATTACACCCTTCAAAGTCCATTGGTACACACAGTCTACCTCAGAGCTGTCTGAAGGCAGATTAGAGCCTTGATTGTCTCTGTCCCTTCCGACAGCCAGCCTAGAAGCCAGCACAGGGCAGGTCCTCTTCAGAAGGGTATTAGAAGAGGTCTGGAGAAGATGAAAACCAGAGCAATAGCAGGAGAGATGAAGAGAAATGGGAAGTGGGCGGGAGGTGAGGTCAGTTGCCAGGTTTGATGATGCCAGTATTTGCATAAAGACTCCCCATACTCTAGGGCCGGACAATGCATCCTGACGACTCATCCTGACTCATCCATCCTCCTTGCTCATCCCATCCTTTCCAGGAGAAAAGGTCTCTTTTAAAAAGGTTTTAACTGTAACCAACTTCCTCAGATTGACAGTCACATCTTAGAACTGAGAAATTCAGAACCTCAATTTGCCTCAGCTCAGCAATAGGAGCAAAAAGCCGAAGAAACCCAATGCCGACCTTGCTAATAACTAATTTGGGAAAGGGGGATGGGAGGTAACCCCCTCCTTTCTCTGTGAGGGGCTGAGGACTAGAGTGAGTGGTTTTCCTGATCCTACTGGCAAGGTTTTAAAGAAGCCAGAAATTAAGATATCTGAGAAAAGGTCTCTTTGTCCTCCTATTTCAAAAGATAAAAGCAGTCCTTTTCTAAACACCCTGACCCTGCTGACTCTCAAAACCAACAATTATCAAGGACACACATCTTTGGGGGCCCAAATGTAGCTCAGTGAAGCTGGAGAGAAGTTCTGCTCAGATAACACAACTCTTTCATCAAGAACAAATACAAGCTTTTCTCCAGTCTGGACCCAGCACTCTGGGAATCAAACACCGGGCCTTCAGGCAGGGGGTCCCTGGCCTAAAGGAAGGGTCCCAGCTGCAGAGTGAACGGAGCAAAGACCCCAAAGGGAACCACTAAGTCAGAATCCTCAGTGTCATCAGAGCTAGATAGAGCCTGCTCTGGCACTAAATAGCTAGACGATCTGGGGCAAATCATTGTCCCTTCAACTTCAACCGACGGCTGTGAATTAGATTAGGACTTCCCAAAAGTAGTTAATTACCAGAAGACATCTGATAAAAGGCCGATTTTCCGGCCCACTCCCAAACCATGCTAATTGCCATTTTGGGAAAAGGGGCTTGATAACCTAGATTTTTGGGGGGGCAAGACGAACTTTTGCTCTTTTTTGCCCAGACTGGAGTGCGATGGCACGATCTCCGCTCACCGCAACCTACCGGGTTCAAGCTAGAGAATCTGGATTTTTAAAAAGAGTGTGCACGACCCTCAAGCCACGATTCTGATAATCGCCCAAATCTGAGAAAACCTGGCTCGGTAAGGTCCCCTGCGCTGCTAAAAAGCCCACAGAACAACGACAACAGAAGTCTGCTATCCCCGCACGACCTCCCCGCCCGCGGGCGTTCTCCCAGGCGTGACGCGTGGGAGACCTGATCTCACCGGGAAGGACTCGGGCGTTGGTCACTTGCTGGCCGTGACCGCTGGGCCGAGTCCCAACACCCAGCGCCGCCCCCTCTGGCCCAGGACACCCGAGCAGAGCGAGGACTGGGGATAGGCGGCGCCCGGCCTGCTTTTCTGCTGGCTAGTAGAGCAGGGTCAGCCCAGCTCGGGCGTCCCCGCCGCAGGCCGGGGCGGACACAGCGCGCGGGGCATTAAAACCCGCGACAAGCGGCCTCAGCCCTCCCGACCCCGCCGCCCCGGAGCAGGGTCCCGGATCTCACCTTAAGCCCCACGCGTCTCTTCCGGTCCGCACGTGGCTTCCCGAAGACCGGCAGCTCCAACATGCCCGGTCATGCCCGGCTCCGACTGCCCGCCTATTGGCTCGCTGGACGGCAGCGCCCGCCCAAGGCCTCTTCTGATTGGCCTAGCCTGCCCGGCGGCGAGGAGGCGGGCAAGAGCCGAAGGGGAGGGACTTCTGAAGGGGGCGTGACTCCTGCAGGGAGCCTACCACACTGGCGGGAAATTTTAAAAAGAAGGGAGGGGAGCCTGGCCTCCTCTAGTCCCCGCTGGCTCCAATCCACTCCGCTACCTGGGTCGGAATGTGGGCTCCTGTGGGCCTCATACCAGGAAAGACCGGATGACTTACAGAGTACACCCACATCTTCAGATTGGGAACACCAGCCCCTACCTCCTCCGGTGTTCAGTGAAACAATATACACAGTGGTCACTAACTAAACACCGCGTCAGCGCTACTTTTTCATTTATTCTTTTGCAAAACTTGACTCATAAGAATTAAGTTCCTACGTGGTCTTGGCAGTGGGGATGCACAGTATAAACACATAAGCATCTTGAGTTGATTACGTTACTTTAAAAATGAAAGCCAGGGGCGGTGGCTCACGGTTGTAATTCTAACACTATGAGAGGCCAAGCCAGGCGAATCACCTGAGGTCACAGGTTTGAGACCAGCCTAGCCAACATGGAGAAACCCTATCTCTACTAAAAATACGAAAGTAGCCGGGCGTGGTGGTGGGCACTTGTAATCCCAGATACTCAGGAGGCTGAGGCATGACAACTCTTGAATCCTAGAGACAGAGGTTGCAATGAGCCAAGATCACACTGCCCTCCAGCCTGGGCAACAGCGCGAGACTGTGTCTCAATAAATAAACAATAAAGGAAGCTAGGCACTGTGGCACATGCCTGTAGTCACAGCTACTTTGGAGGCTGAGGCAGGAGGATCACTTGAGGAGGGCAGAAGTTCAAGGCCACGGTGCACTCTAACTGTGCTACCCTCCAGCCTGGGCACCATAGTGAGACCACACCTCTGCAAAAAATAACTAAATGAAAATGAATAATGTTGGTATCAAATCACTATGATATTTAGATTCCATTGCATTTATTTAATGGCACATTTTTAAGATGTCCGTATTTGCAGATGCTCCTGACTTAACAACAAGGTCATGTCCTGATAAACCCACTAAAATTCACAAGTTGAAAATGCACTTAATAGGGGCCGGGCGCGGTTGCTCACGCCTGTAATCCCAGCACTTTGGGAGGCCGAGGCGGGTGGATCACGAGGTCAAGAGATCAAGACCATCCTGGTCAACATGGTGAAAACCCGTCTCTACTAAAAATGCAAAAAATTAGCTGGGCATGGTGGCACGTGCCTGTAATCCCAGTTACTTGGGAGGGTCAGGCAGGAGAATTGCCTGAACCCAGGAGGCGGAGGTTGTGGTGAGCCGGGATCGCGCCATTGCACTCCAGCCTGGGTAACAAGAGCGAAACTCCGTCTCAAAGAAAAAAACAAGAAAGTAAGAAAGAAAGGGAGTGCTGATCTGCTCAGTTTTTAGAGCAATTGTTCTCTATGTGTCGTCCTAGCCCAGCAAGCATGGGCATTTGCCTGGGAGTTTGTTGGATATGCTGACTCAGAAAATCAGGGTGTGGGGCCCAAAAAATCAGGGGATGGAGCCCAGAAAGTTAGGAGTGAGATTGACAAAATCAGGGTGTGGGGCCCGGTTTAACAAGCTGATAAATAGCTAATCCTGAGGCAGGCTCAAGTTTAGGATCCATTGTGTTGGAGAGTATGAAACTGACAACACGCCCAGTGATAAATGCAAACCATGTGGTCGCTATACTCACACAGCTGCCCCTTCTCTTAGCTCTCTGGATGCAGCAGGGGCTGGACGTTGGACCTACCAGGACACAGCCTGGCACCAATACAATTAAGGTACCTTTGTGCCCTCCCCCAACTCCTGAGACTGTCCAGGATTCTCAAACCCAGGCTAAGTCTCACATGGCTAATTTTTTAAGGGAAGACTGGAAGGATTTGATCCGGGGTCGGGTGGGTGGCGGGGGGCGGCCGCGGCAGTTATTCTCTGCCGTTGCTTGTTCCATTCGACTAGAGTTTTCTCACCTATAAAATTAATTCTTCCATCCGTGGTCCCCAGTCTTGACTCAACATGCTGAAATTTAAGGAAAAAAAAAAAAAAAGACGCTTGGGTCACACCTCACGATTCTGATTTAACTGTTCTGGGGTGGGACCTGCAAAGGGAGGTTTTTCAGCCTCCTCAGGTGTTAGTAGTTTGTAGCTGAGACTGAGAATTGCCGCTAAAGTGGAGTGACCTAAAGCTTCCGGCAGAGGACGCTGCCTCCCCGCGCCTCCGGGGAAACGTGCTCAGGGAAACCTGACTGCCGCAGTTGTGATGGGAGGGGCTGGAAATCTGGCTGCTGCGTAAACCAGGTGGCCGCAGTTAAGGAGAGGCGCCAGATTCCCTAACCCTTGGATCGCTGACGCTTTTGTGTTGAGACTCCTAGAAAGTTACCTAAAAAAGTGGTAAGTTAGGGCCGGCCGTGGTGGTTCACGCTGTAATCCCAACATTTTGGGAAGCCAAGGTGGGAGGATAGCTTGAGCCCAGGAGTTTAAGACTAGCCTGAGCAACACAGGGAGGCCCCTTCTCTACAAAAAACACAAAAATTAGCCAGACGTGATGGGGGGTGTCTGTGATCTCAGCTGCTCCGTCAGGCTGAGGGAGGAAGATTGCTTGAGCCCAGGAGGTCGGGGCGGCATTGAGCCGAGATCACACCTCTGCACTCCAGCCTGGGAGAGGATCAAAGCCAGACCCCATTTCAAAACAAAGCAAAACAAAACAAAGTAGTAAATTGTCCACCTTGCTGAGTGACCAAGAAATAAGTCACAATGTCTGCAGGCCTTGATTTCGGCATTTTTAAGTCGGGAGGGACTTGGTCTATATTCATTCTTCAATATAAATTGAGGCCCCTGAAATGGGCAAGATACTGATTTGGGAGGAGGAGGATACACATTTTAATGGGTTAAAATTCCTACAGGATAGGGGAGACTAATAGAAAGATGGTGATTTCCATTTGTTCCTGTTTCAGGAGTGCAGACTTATGGGTACCCAAGGCTGGTGAAGAGGCCAACCATCAAAATCATGAAAGAGAAGGCAGAAGAGAACAATACTGGTGAATACCTACGCCATTTTGTATTAGGACACTTCACGTGCCTAATTATTATAACAACCTCGAAAGGTAGATGTGATCAATTCTATTTTATTGTTGAGGAACCTGAGACTCAGAGATGTTACGTGACTGACTCAAAGTCACACAGCTCATAAGCAGTGGACCCAGGATTCAAACTGGGGTGTTTTTGACTTTAGAGCCAGGACTCCCCCCACCACTTAACAAGGGGTCTCCTAGCCATCCCTCAAATCAGGAATGCGCCCCACTTCCCTCCTCAGATGCCTGTTTCACTGAGGCTCAGTCTCTCCCGGTTCCATCCCCACACCAGCCCCAGATGCTGAGGGCTGCCTGGGAGAGACTCAGCTCCCCTCCTCTTCTGCTTCCCGGTTCTGCCCTTCTGCCCAGTCTGGGCTTCTCTCCCGCTGTGAAGGACACACACCTGCTGAGTGACACCAATTTGCAGACTTCTCAAGTGTAAATGAGATTTCTAATAGGACTGGCTTCCCACTGGCTTCGGGCGTGGGTAGGGGTAAAGGGAAATGTAAAAGGCTGGAAGTGTAGAATAAGAGAGCCAGTTTGGGGGAGGAGAGGGAGCCACAGAAGCGGAGGCAGCCACTACCTTGGGTAGAAGTGAAGGGCTGACTTGATTTAGAGAGGTCAAGTGCCTTACCAAAGGTCACACAGCTAGCAACCGGAAGAGGTAGAATGAGCTCAGCTAATGGTTGCATTTTTAGCGTTCCCTAAAGGAGTACAGTCCCCAACCAAACTTAAGTTTGTAACGTGCTTTAGTGTCCTCTGCTATATGAACGGAGGAGGTTGGGAATAGACTTAGGAATAGGGAGGGCATTTGGATTTGTTGCTTGACAAATTAATCTCCACTGAAACTGTCAACAATGTGACTCCGTGCTCACCTTAAGGCAAACTACCCGCCCCACCTCGCCCCAGGCAGAGGCATCAAAAAAGGCTGGGAGGCCGGTGGAGGCAGCTAGCTGATGCTTGTAATAATCCCAGCACTTCGGGAGGCCAAGGCGAGGTGGGCAGATTACCTGAGGTGGCGAGTTTGAGACCAGCCTGGCCAACATGGAAAAACCCTGTCTCTACTAAAAATACAAAAAATTAGCTGGGCTGGTGGCGTTCATCTGTAATCCCAGCTAGTCGGGAGGCTGAGGCACAAGAATCACTTGAACCCAGTAGGTGGAGGCTGCAGTGAGCTAAGACTGCCCCACTGCACTCAGCCAGGGACAGAGCGAGACTCTGTCTCAAAAAAAAAAAAAAGGCTGGGAAATGTTTCTTGTGATGACTCACTCTAATTGTATTTCTGCCACAGTCGGGGATGGACCCCCAAACACTGAGCTTTTTTTCCCTTGGTGACACCTATGGATGTAGGAGCAGAGAGGTAATAAACTCCATACATGCAAGTCCACTCCCTCAGCTGTGGGGCAGGGACCAGACACGCTCTGAGCTCAGGTGTGCCCTCTTTGCGGCCAGGTACACCAAGCATCCAGGAACCTCCGTCTCCAGAGCACGCCTCTCGGTGCCCACTTACACTGTGGCTCCGGGGCCAGAGACAATGAGACCCTGAGCCCCGGGGTGTGGGGTCACAAGTTGCCTCCATTATAGGTGCCCCAAACTGGTTGTTGAGGGAATGAGTAATTAAGGAGGATTTTTCTCTCCCTGACCTTCAGGCAGTGGTGTGGAAGCAGCCCACTGCTCCCTGAAGACAGAGACCCTGCCCCACTTCCCTGCTCACACCGGACTTTGTCCATGTTTCTGGAAGAAGCGTGTTCAGGGTTGCTACTTGAGGTGTTTTCTAGGAAACACAAAAGACACACAGAGAAAGAACCAGAAAGGGGGGCTCCCCCCATGTCCCGCTCTCCGATGCGATGGCTGGCACCATTCGGGAGACTAGGATTTGTTGTTGAGCGCAGTAAGACAACAACAAAATCACAAGTCTTCCAGATGGGGCAGCCGGTCCACTCTGTATCCAGGCCAGTTCCGCGAGGCGTTGGGCGCCCACCTCCCCTCCCCTCGACACCCGGTCAGGGTCTGCATGCTGCTGCCGGCCAGCGTTGTCTCTGCTCCCATTACCAAGTTCAGCTTGTCCCAGCACCCCTCCCCACCTCAGAATTCCTGGAGAAATTTCTTTTTCCTTTTCTTTTTTTTTCTGGCGTGTTCCACTTTCTGTAATAAATATAGTTGTTTTGTTTGGCTTTGTTTTGTTGAGAGGGGGGCTTGCTCTGTCACCCAGGCTGTAGTGCAGTGGTGCAATCACGGCTGGCTGCAGCTTTGACCTTCCAGATTCAAGTGATTCTTCCACCTCAGCCTCCCTGGTAGCTGGGACTACAGCTGATTTGTTTTGTTTGTTTTGTTTTAGTAGAGACAAGGTCTCGCTATATCGTCCAGGCTGATCTCGAACTCCTGGGCTCAAGTGATCTTCCTGCCTCAGTCTCTCAAAGTGCTGGGATGATAGGCACCCAATTTGAACATACTTTTTTTAAAAATAGGGAAATTTTATCTTTAAAGGGAAGCAGGCAGGTAGCTCATTTCTCTCTTTACTAATCTTAAAGCGCCGAACTGCCACGGAGAAGGGAAAGAAAAGCTCAGAAACGGCGACCCCTCTCTACCTGTGCCTCTGCTTTCTGGAAGTCTGTGGGCATGGCCCATGGTGAAAATTCTTAGTGTTTATTGAGTGCTGGGAGCACTGGAAGCACAGCTCAGAATGAAGTCAGAGTGGTGGTGCTGGGGAAAGCAGAGCAGAAAGAAAGGAAAAGGGGAAATGGTTGTGGACAGGAGGCTGGTGGAATCCTGGCCCAGTCACCCCCTCCCCACAGGCACAACCTAGGCTCCCTGGTTAATTTCCCTTGCAGCGTGGCACTGGTGGAGGAGAGCCAAGCCCCTGCTGCCTGGACCAGCCTCTAATTGCACTGGCAGGGCACATCCGATCCTTAATTAGCAAAAGCCACAATATCCTGGTGGCTCAGAGAGCTCGGCCCTAATTGTATTTCTGCAGCAACTGAAGGATAATTACTCTTCCCTATTGGCGCTGCTTTTAATTCTCTCTCTTTTTAATTGTGACTGCTGCTTCTTTAGCCCACCCTTCCATCCTTGAATTTATTCCGTGTATCCAGAATAGGAGAGGGCTTGCCTGGTGATGGAGATGCTCAGGAGCAGTGCGGGAGGGCATGGAGAAGACTGGCAGTGCCCAGCTCTGAGTCCCAGCCCCTTCCAACTGCCAGCCTGAGACAGGGCACAGTTCTGCCATGGCGCTGAGGAAACCCAAGATGTTATTTTGTGGAAGATGTAAGAGAGAGGTGTGTCTTCCCCAGAGGCTGTTAAGACCCTCTTCCATCCACCCCCCCAGTCAGGTGATGGCTCTGCAATTCCCAGCTGCAGAAAACTGAGACCTCCCTTCCCCATCCTTTAATCTATCAAGAAACAGAGATGGATTTGTGGTCTTTAATTTCTTTTAAAATAATAATTTAAAAAATAGCCCCGTGTCTCTTTGCCACTGTTGAGAGTTAGTCCTTCATCCTTGTCTTGGTTCAGAGGCAAGGACCTGAGTGTCCCATTAGAGAACAGTGCTAACTAAGGTAACCCATTGGCTGATTGGTTGACGGGAGAGCTTAGCACTCTAGGTGTTTCTAGGAAAAACAGGCCTTTCTTAGGGAGCTGGCTAATAAGCTTCAAGTAGTAATAGACGAGATAAAATGCACCACAAAGAGAGTTTGGAGAGAACCACAGCGTCTCTCTGAACGTCGCCTTGCAGGACTGACTGATGTAGCTTACATGAGCAACCTGGCTGTAAAAAGCCACCACCCAGTCACTCCCCTACTAGAAGCTCACGATCAGAGCAGGGACTCTCGCTCATTTTTCTTCCCAGTGCTCGCATGCAGCCTGGCCCATGATAGATGAAACTGGTTGGCAAACAAGCAAAGTTCAGAGACGGAGTAGGATTGTGAGCTATGAACAGGGTCAATCCATTTTCATTGGCTTTTTCCTTTCAGATCCATTGAAGATGGACTTGAGCTGACTGTGGCCCTAGTTTTCAAAATTCTTTAATTCTGAGCTCTATCTGAATTGGGAGAAGAGGCAAGCAACAAAAGAGACTGCTATAGTCTCAAAGAAATAGATCTTGAAAAAATGACCTGCCCTTGAGCCCACTAACTTCCACTCCCCACTTCTAATTTCTTCTCTGAATTTAGAGCTGTTCCCTTAGCAACGCTTGTTTCCATGGTTTCTTCCATGACAATGATCCCCGAACCCCTCCTCTCTTTTACCTCATGACAGTAATGGGTGATGGGGATCCTCAGTGTGGCCACTCCATGTTACCATGGTAACAATTAACTGAGTCTTAATTTATCTTTTGTGAAGAGGGCTAGGGAATATGAAGCTTTTGATTTGGAGGGGGAGGGTCCAGGTCTAGAGCTACCATTCTCATAAAGAAGTTAAGGGATTTGTCCTAATACAAGCCAGTAGGATTTAGTTCAAACATTTGTTCAGCCCTACTTTAAGCACAACTGAGTTTGAGGGAATCAAAGGGGTACAAGAGATAGCTCCTAATATTGAAGGGCTTATAGTTTAGCCCTAGGGCTTATGGTACCTCTGAACTCTGGCACAGATGGGGCCAATAAAGTGTATGGCTCTTGATAGCACCGTCATGATCAGACACCAATCCACTCCCAGCATCCCCTCCAGCCAAAAGCCAAAAAAAAAGACGGACCGAAGCGGTCTGTACTCACAGTAAGGCTTCTTCCAGGCTGCTGTCAGAGAGTTTCTGTCCTGAAAGGGAAAGAACTTTGACTCCCCCTCTTTTTAGGAAAGTGGGGACCAATGCCAGCATCCCTGAGTAGGACTATTTGGTGCAGGGATAAAGAGAAAAAAAAACCAGACCTGCCCAACACCAATGCTATGGACTGGGATGATCCCCAGTTCCAGGATCACCATCACCTACCTGCAACAAGTCTTCCTGGGAAGCGATGAATCAGCTCTTACACTGAATTAGAGAGTCATTGTCTCCATCCATTCAGCTTTTCTGTTTGTCACTGAAAATTCAGGTGAAAGGCACAGCTCTGAAGAATGAAAGTAGAAAAACAAACAAATAAAACATCAAAGTGGAGAAGAGGACACCAAATATCAAAGCTGAAAGCTGAGCAGAGTGAATCCAAAAGCTGAGCTATCCATTCTGCGTCACAGGCAATGCGGCTTTTCCAAATTCTAGCTTTCCATCTTCATCCCCAAAAGTTTTCACCACATCTCTAATAATGAGGACCAGTTCTCTACTTTTAGGGAAAATAACAACATTTTCTGGACCCTGGTAACAATAACCTGCACTGACTTTGAAAGATAATCACAGTATCTCCCAAAATGAAGGGGAAAAAAGCTATAGGACAGTGTATTAGGCAGGTGTGTTGAAGTAAGCTATGAATAGATAGGTAGAAAAGGTCATCCTTGCAAGTCAGTGCAATCTGGATTAGCCAAAGTCAATTCCAGATCCTGAGTCCGGGACTCTGTCTTCTGTCCTTTGCTACTGGATGGCACTAAGGCAGATTCAATCCTTCTGGGTACCCTGCTCACTCAGCTAGTCAGAAAAGGATAAATGGCATCCTCTTATTGGTTGACAAGGCAATGCACACCAACCAATGAAAGTATGCTTCTTCCTTTGGAGCCAATAAGAGCTCACTTATCTTCTTGAAAGGAAAGTAGACCCTTTGTCCATAAAGAAAATAAGCAGAAAGTGAATAAAAAATTTTTTAAAAAGCAACAACTGTTGCTATGGGACATTCTAGATATGATCAATGATAGCTGCCCCAGAGAATTCATAAAGAAAAGCACTGCTTTGGGAAGAAAAGTACAAAAAGCAGACCAGCTGTCTGGTGTGGTCTGAAGGGAAGTTTCTATAGTAACATGTGAGAGAAAAGCATTTTAATGTGAATACTCCCAAAACTATCAAATCCATTCATTGAGGGAATTTTTGACCTTTTAAACTTATGCTGAAATTATAATGATTAAACATTTTTATATTAAGAATAGATGAAGGAAACGAGAAGAGAATAAGAGGAGAAGAGACATGTATGTTTACTGGTGCAGGCATCACAGATAAAGATATGATAGTTATCTTGAAACATGGAGATTTTCTCCATCCCTGCATTGTCAACTAATATCTCAGTTTAAAACAGAGTTCTTTCAGTTGGTGGTGATTTTTGTTTCTTTTGTTTTGTTTTGGAAAGAGAAAGTTAATGGCTCTTGAACAGACATATTTGAGATAAAATAGTGGACAGAGCACAGACTGTTCTGGTAACTTGCTAGCAATTTCCTCCCAAATCATTCTGAGCATGTTACAGCTTCCTTTGGAAAATTATAAGTAAAATAATTTGCTACCCAGATGTTTCAGGGTAAGGAAAGGAAAGGCAAGGTTGATAGGTGAAAGTGGAGTCAATGTTTCTCAATCAAGGGAAACAGAAAAAAATCAGAAGATTACAAGCTTTAGGTGCTGTATTTGCTAAATTATGAAGGCAAGGCTGGGGAGCAATAAAAGGGAAGAGAATCTTGAGAAATCAAATGAGAGTGATGCTAGTGTCCATTTACTAAGGGAGACGCGTTTTCCTCTATCTGTGCTTTCTGTGTGGTCTGTGGGGAAAGGTGAGAAGTGGGGTTAATCCAAAATTCATCCTCGTCTCCTCTGAAGGGAGTGGTTTAGTTAGTGGAGGAGGGATGACTATCACACCGGGGAGAAAGCTTCTCTGTGCAGTAGACACCCTTGGACAATTTCCTTGTCTTCCTCCTGTTCATGCATGAAGAGCAAATGTGTTTTTCTCATTTTAAGGGGGAAAAAGAGGGGGGATAAGAAATCAGCTCTTCCAGTATAAAGGACTAAATGAAAAATATAAAAGCCAAAATTGTAAATCCTGGAGAAATGAAACCAGGGGGGTGGAGTAGGGGAGGGGAGGACTGTAGTGGTGGAAAGGTAAGTCGCTTTGCTATGCGCCTCGACTTAAAAAAAAAAAAAAATTCCAGGATATCCCTGGACCCGGCCTTATGCAGGATCGGTGTGACTCTCACCTAGCCCGGAAAAGGCAGGGGCTCCCCAGGAGATATTTTAAATAATTAAAGTGCTCACGGATAATCAGTGGCCAAAGCCTCTCCACCCACCGTAACCAAGGCAACAGGAGGCTGGGGCTGCGACTGGTTGCCTGGTAACCATGCTGCTGCCCAAGTCCCGTCGGTTCCCTTCCTCCTCCACCTCCGTTAGCCCTTTTGTGATAGGGTCTCTCCCTCCGTCTTTCCCCTTCCTGGCCAAACAATCATTTTTACTCCTCACACAAAGGCTCCTTTGGGCTCCTTTGGGTAAAAAAATGCGTACCTTGATGTTCTTTTTGGACAAATTTCATCCACGCTCGAGCATTGAGACCTAGATAAAATCTTACCTCGGCTTCAATATATTCCCCCTCCTCCCCACGCTTTCCCTTTCACTCCCTCCTATTAAGGTGTACAGAGAGTGTGGGAAGGAAGGGAAGAAGGAAAGGAGAGAGAGAGGAAGCGCAGGATTTAGATGCGACCATTTTTCACGGAACACCTGGGCTCGCAGTAGATCCTCCGTCCCGCAAGCCCCTTTGCTCACCGCCTGCAAACGTATCTCTGCTCCCCGCACCACCGCCTTCATTTGGCGCCAAGTTTTCCACTGGTCGTGGCCAGGGCAAGATAGAATGCTCTCCCAGAATCCCACACCTAAATCCCTGGAGAAATGAGGAAGGTGAGTCCCGCCTTCTTCCGTGAACCTGTGTCACCTCCTGACCTCCTCCGCGTGGCGTCTGAGGGGCCGCGAGCGCAAGTGGCCTGGGGCTGGGAAGCCGAGCAGGCACCGACCATTGGCACCCTAAGGCCGGGGCGCTGTCCAGCCTCTGGTGCTGAAGCTGGAGGCTCGGATTCGCTGGGGTGGGGGCTCCAGGGACCTTCAGCAGACTGATTCTGAAGCCACTCCAGTCGGGTAGCGACTCGAAGTAGAGGCGCTGGGTCCGCCGAGTCGAAAGGCTACACTGGGAAGTAACCGCATTAGACTCGCTCTTTCAGCAGATAGGGCGCTCCCCCAGGGCGCAATCCCCTGCTCCTCTCATTCCCCTCCCTGGAATTATTTGCGGTAATTGTGGTGGGTAGGGAGAAAGGCCCTTTGCACTGGGGCGATTACCCAGTTGTCTCCTGGTACTTGTCACACTTTTTCCTGTGGCTCTGGGCCCTCTGGGTACTTGCAGACAGAGTCCCCGGACTCCTGGCGCTCAGATCTGGTGGCGGGCAAAGCAGCGAGGAGAGGCTTGGAACGCGGAGCGCAACTGCTGTTCTGCATGCAACAGGTCAGCTGCATCTAGAATCAGGGGAGAGAAGCGCGGGAGGAGCGGCGGCGGATTTGGGACGGCTGGGTTGCGAGAAGCGGCTCTGGCGAGGCTGTGGGGCCGTCTTTTTCCTGCGGGGCACAGGACCCAGCGAAACAAACTGCAAGCTGGGTTTCCGTGTCATCCCGGGCAGGTATTGGAACCAGACGCCCCCACACCTCTAGCCTGCCCAGCACCCCGTAGGAGCGCTCACCTGCTGGGCTCCGGAGTCGCTTTCCCTCCTCTTCATTGCACCTTTGGCAGGTGCCAAGCCAAGCCTGGCCGCCCCGGTCTCCGGCCCTCCAGAGCAGCCTCAGGCTCAGCTTCCCTAATATCAGCTCCAGGCGGCTGCTCCTCCAGGCACGAGCCCTGGACCTGGAGGAGGGAACTGGACGGGGGACCTTAGCTGAGATTTACCTGGCATGGGTCGCCACGGCTGGGGAGGAAGACCACTTGCTCTGCGCTTCTTTCTGGAAGAAAGCCCCTCACCACCCAGCTGCCGGCACTTTGAGTTCCCGAAGAGCCGCAGTGCAAGCTGCAGCGCAGTGGGGCGGGGAGGGTTGGGGTTTGAGGAAGCTGTTTGTAAAGTGCCCCTGGAATACTCGCCTCTCTGGGGCCATCAGTCCTGTCACGGTCCGTAGTCCTGGAGTGGCCCTCCGGGTGCAAAAGGTCGCCGCGTCTGCTGGGCCAGGGAAGAACAGCTGCTTTAAAGCTGAGACCAACCCATGGGTGGCCTGTCAGGGCCACGGATGTTCATGACGTCATCCTGAAGGCTAGCGGAGAAAGCGAGCGAGGGGGGGGCGGCGCGCTTCTCATCAAATGTCCCCTGTGGCCATGGCAACGGCTTGTGGGGAGGGGTTGCTGGTCCGCGGGCCAGCAGCGGGCAGCCTGCTACTCCTGCCGCGATCCGGCGCTCCACTGGGGTAGGGTCGGGCATTAGTGCTGAATCCAGATGTGCCTGGACCAGACGAGGCACCAGAGCCAGTCCCGTCCCCTACCGGGGCTGGTCACAGCGGGCGGGCGGCTGCTTGGTCCCAGGGAAGAGACGGGGGAGACTACAGGCTTCCGGAGGGCAATTAGCAGAAACCTTCATTTTCACAGGGCCATTTCCTATTCTTCCACCACCCCACCTGGGTTGGTCAGACCTGGTTAACCTGGCCGCTCTTAGACGTGTTCTCACCCACTATCGACCCACGCGTGCTGGAGCAGAGCACACCCAGGCAGCGCCCGCGCAGGACCCACCCACCTGCTCTGGTCCTCGCCTGCATACACGACAAACTGAGCTTGAAAACTGACGTTAGAGCTTCAGAAAATGACAAACCCACCACGTATCCAGCGCGCATCTAGGCGGCGCAAACTGGTGACCAGCAAAGCAGACGGAACACAAAAATGTTTGTGAGGCTCCCACACACAGTATTTTAAAACGTTGAAGTATTTGTCAAAAAGACTGGAAGAGTTCACACAGGACTCTGGGTTTTCCATCTCTCCTCTCCTCTCTCTAAAGCAATATCCCTGTCATGGCATTACCATGTCTCTTGAATAGGCGCTTGCTGGCATTCTGCATGTAGGCAGGAGCTCTGACTAGTGTACATGCGGCTGGAGTCCAGGCAAAAGTAGGCCCTCTTCTCCTTTTTGTCAGTATTCACCAAGCCTATTTGTCATCAGTCTTATCCTTTTACTTCTTTTTTTTCCTACAGTGTAAAGTGTGGAAGAGCAGTAGTTCACACCTGTAATCCCAGCACTTTGGGAGGTGGAGGTGGGAGGATCACTTGAGCCCAGGAGTTTGAGACTAGCCTAGGCAACACAGTAAAACCCTGTCTCAGAAACAAAAAAGAAAAGAGGAAAGCAAAATTCTTTTTTGTCGCCACCTGACCTGCTCACTTCATCAGTGTTACCTGTGAGGTCCTGTAAGCATGTGAGTTTGCTGCCCCTTGCTCTGTTGAGTGGAAGCTGGCAATGGCTTCACTCAGCCTGCAATGCTGCTGCTTTTCCGGCTGGTGCCCTGCAGGTCCAACCCTGGAGACTCACAAATATCTGTGCTGCTCACATCCAGTCAACATAGGCAGCAGGGCATTTCCTCCCAGTAAGGCTGGAGGATTGTTGTTTTTGTTTGTTTTTTGTTTTTCATTTTCACATTTCAAAATATGCAGGTATTTGGGAAACAGTTTTAAAAATCATATATTTCATTTATCACTCAGATATTTGATCACAGGAAATATTCTTTACATTGTTTAATGTAAGGAATAATATCTTAATCATAAATACATGGAAAAATAGAAGAAAACATTTTAATTACTCTCATACTTACCCATTGTTATGTAAAGTAACGCTGTTTTACATTTTCTGATTGGCAGTCTGAAAACAGCTGTAAATAGACTGTGGACACCAGGAGCCAATCAACATACAAGTAAAAAGCACCACCAACTGCGTCTAGTTGTATCTTATGCACACTCTCTCACACAGTCACACTTACCAGGACAGTCACTAGACGTGCATTTTGAATATCCTACATGCAACAATATGGAAGGGGGCTTATCTTCTTTCTCCATTACCAGTAGACGTCGCTCTAAGGAAAAACAGGCTCTTGCTCATATACACTTGCTCTCTTAGCCAAATGTCTGAAAAATTTTTATTGAAAGCAAAGGTAACTTTGTACTAGATCAACCTCAAATCTTGGCCAACATGGATTGTTTTTGGCCTATTGAGAAAAATTAGTGCAGAGAAAAGATTCTGCATTTATCTCTTGGTGAAAAAGCTGTTTGGTCTTTGGCCTGACTGGCCCCTTAACACAGGACATTTTTCTTGCAACCACTTCATTTGTGAGTCTTAGAGCTCTAGGCTGTAGAGGGAGTGTAAGTAATACTATTAATGCTCCATTCATTATCTTTGTAAAGCACTTTTAATTTTTCACTGATTTTTTTTTTTTTTTTTTTTTTTGAGACGGAGTTTCGCTCTTGTTACCCAGGCTGGAGTGCAATGGCGCGATCTCGGCTCACCGCAACCTCCGCCTCCTGGGTTCAGGCAATTCTCCTGCCTCAGCTCCTGAGTAGCTGGGATTACAGACACGCGCCACCATGCCCAGCTAATGTTTTGCACCTTTAGTAGAGACGGGGTTTCACCATGTTGACCAGGATGGTCTCGATCTCTCGACCTCGTGATCCACCCGCCTCGGCCTCCCAAAGTGCTGGGATTACAGGCTTGAGCCACCGCGCCCGGCCTTCACTGATTATTTTACGTGATGTATCTTGCTTGATTCTAGAAGCTGCCCATTTTATAGATAAAGAAGCAGAGCTCAGACTGTTTAATTCACCTTGAGTTACCAGTGCTCCTTCTGCTAGAAAGACTCACCGTCTCCCTTATATGAGTCATCAAAATTATGTGTTAAATGGTTAAGAGAGCTAGTTGGATGTGGTAGTACGCACCTGTAGTCTCAGCTCCTCAGGAGGCTGAGGTGGGAGGATCACTTGGGCCCAGAAGTTCAAGGCTGTAGTGAGCTATGATTGCGCCACTGCACTCCAGCATGGGCGACAAAGAACTTCTTTCAAAAAGAAAAAAATTTCACAACAACAAATAAATAAATAAACAGAAAATTTATAAAAGTGAAAAAGCAACATTCACAAACATGCAGAATTTTTCTGTTTTATTTAAAATATAAATGTAAATTACCGAATTCACAAAAAAAATTTAAAAACCTACTTCCTGGCCAGGTGCGGTGGCTCATACCTGTAATCCAGCATTTTGGGAGGCCGAGGCAGGCAGATCATGAGGTCAGGAGTTGGAGACCAGCCTGACCAACATGATAAAACCCTGTCTCTACTAAAAATACAAAATTAGCTGGGCATGGTGGCACATACCTGTACTCCTAGCTACTCAAGAAGCTGAGGCAGGAGAATTGCTTCAACCTGGGAGACAGAGGTTGTGGTGAACTGAGATTGTGCCATTGCACTCCAGCCTGGGCAACAAGTGTGAAACTCCATCACACACACACACACACACACACACACACACACACACACACACAAAGACCTACTTCCCAATGCTGGAGATACAGTGAAATAAGTGCTCATACATGTGGAAGTTGGCTAAATTCATTGGAATTCATTGTTGCAAGTTGGTTAAATTCATTGGAAAGCAATGTTGCCAAGTATATCAAGGGTCATAGTGAGCAGTCTGGGCAATATAGCAAGACCCTGTCTCTACCAAAAAAAAAGTCATAAACACAAACATGTTCACACCCTTTGGACCAGTTCTTCTTTAGGGTATCTTTTTTTGTTTGTTTGTTTTGTTTTGTTTTTGTGATGGAGTTTTGCTCTTGTTACCCAGGCTGGAGTGCAATGGTGCAATCTCGGCTAACTGCAACCTCCACCTCCTGGGTTCAAGCAATTTTCCTGCCTCAACCTCCCGAGTAGCTGAGACTACAGGTGCATGCCGCCATGCCCAGCTAATGTTTTGTATTTTTAGTAGAGACGGGGTTTCACCATGTTGACCAGGATGGTCTCGATCTCTTGACCTCGTGATCCACCCGTCTTAGCCTCCCAAAGTGCTGGGATTATAGGCGTGAGCCACCGCACCCGGCCCTTTAGGGTATCTTAATAAAATAATCTTAAATACAGAAAATGCTAGATGCATTAAAGTGTCTGTTGCCACGTTGTTTAATATTTTTAAAAATGGAGGTATACTCTGGTTTCTCTTCAGATCGCATAAATCTTTCATCTTTTACTAAAAAATGGAAGCAACATAATGTCCAACAATATGAGACTGGCATATCATCTATTGAATGGATAGAATATTCTACCAACTCTAAAATTAATGTTTATGCTGAAACATGCACCAAGAGAATACTCATTCTATATTAAGGAAGGAATTTAGCAGAACATAGAACTGCCTTTACAGATACCATTGAAGCAAGGGCTTTAAAAAGCATACATATTAAAAAAAAAAAAAAAGTACATCAAGTTATGATAAAGTTTCTGTTAAACTTTATGCCAAAATGTTTAAATGTTTTCTTTTTATCATATTTTCCAAATTGTCTGAAATGTGATTACGGTCATTTCTGTAATTAAAATATAGTATGATACAAGTATGGGGGGAGATAGCATTTATTAGGCATCTATCCCTTATCCGGCGCTGCTCTGGATGGGCATAATTGGGGCAGGTGTGGAGCCTGGGTCTCAGACCTGTGCAGATTGCTGCAGATCTTGTCTGGGGTATTCAGTGACCGAGAGAGAGTCTGACCTTGTCAGTAAAGAGCTGATAAGAGGCATTTGGTTTTTACTCAACTCAGATGCATAATCAGCCCAGCCGCCCTTGTCCTCCTCCCCAGTAAGCTTGCTTCTGAGCCTGGAATCTACTTCCGGACCACTTCTTCCACACTTCATTAATAAAGAAAACAATAATAATATAATATTTCTTTTACATTTTTAATAGTACTTCACATTTTTCAATGCTCTCCCACACAATGTTTTACATAACTTTATAGTAACTACTACCAAAACAAAAAAAACAAACAAACAAACAAAAAAACTTAAATTTAATGATCACAACTCTGTGAGGTAGATGTTATTTTCTCCAGGTTTGTTTAATCTCTGTTTAGGTGCTCTGCCAGAAGCCACACAGCTGGCAAATGGTGGATCCATCTGGAATTTCTCTTTTTTTTTTTGAAATGGAATTTCGCTCTTGTTGCCTAAGCTGGAGTGCAATGGCGCAATCTCGACTCTGCCTTCAGGGTTCAAGTGATTCTTCGATTCTTCTGCCTCAGCCTCCAGAGTAGTTGGGATTACAGTTTCAAAATGGAAATTTTAAAATAGTCCAAACTAAAAACAAATGAAAACCCTATTTACCCAGACACATAGAGTATGGCAAAAATAGTACTTTGAGATAAATTTGTATTGTTAAATGTATATATTAGAAAAGAAAAAAGACTTTAAATAAGTACAAAGCTAACCATTCAGTTAATTTCTAAAAAGACAAATTCCAAGAAAGTAGAAAAAAGATGTAATAATGTTAGAATAAAAATTAACAAAATAGAAAACAGAGTCAACAAAGGCCAGAGGTGCAGTGGCTCATGCCTGTAATCCTAGCACTTCGGAAGGCCAAGAAGGGAGGACCACTTGAGGTCAGGAGTTCAAGGCCACAGTGAGAACTCCCCATCTCTGAAAGAAGGAAGGAAGGAAGGAGGAACAGGAAGAGGGGAGGGGAGGGAAGTGAAAGGAGAGAGAGAAAAAAAAAGAGTTGGAGGCCGGGTGTAGTGGCTCACGCCTGTAATCCCAGCACTTTGGGAGGCCGAGGCGGGTGGATCATGAGGTCAAGAGATCGAGACCATCTGGTCAGCATGGTGAAACCCCGTCTCTACTAAAAATGTAAAAATTAGCTGGGCATGGTGGTGCATGCCTGTAGTCCCAGCTACTCGGGAGGCTAAGGCAGGAGAATTGCTTGAACCCAGGAGGTGGAGGTTGCGATGAGCCGAGATCGCGCCATTGCACTCCAGCCTGGGTAACAAGAGCGAAACTCCATCTCAAAAAAAAAGAAAAAAAAAAAAAGTTGGACTGTCTCTGCCAACAGCAACCTCTGCCTCCCCAGGTTCAAGAGATCCTTCTACTTTAGCCTCCCAAGTTGCTGGGACTGCAGGTGTGGGCCACCACACTGGGCTAAATTTTAACAGAGATCGGGTTTCTCCATGTTGTCCAGGCTCATCTTGAAATCCTGGGCTCAAGCAATCTGTCTGCCTCAGCTTTTGACAATATCAGTGTTCAAAAATTAATAGCACAATTGAGAAAAATCAATGAAACCAAAATTAAGTCTTCTAGTTAGATTGATCAGAGAGAGAAAGAGAGAGAGAGAGAGAGAGAGAGAGAGAGAGAGAAGATTCAAATGACTTAAAATCAGGAGTGAAAAAGGAAACATGAATACCAGTCTTACAAAGTAAATAACACTATAGGAGAGTATTAATATGAATAATCATACACTGACAGATAACCTACATAAAATTGGCAGATTCCTTGAAACACAAGAATTACTGAAACTGACTCAAGAAGAAATAGAAAATCTAAACAGACCATAACAAGTAAAAAGACTGAATCAGTAATTAAAAAACTTTCCACAAAGAAAAGCACAGGGCCAGCTGGTTTCGCTGTTGAATTGTACCAAACATGTCAAAAAGAATTAACAACAATCCTTCATAAACCCTTTCAAAAAATAAAAGAATAGGAAATATTTCCAAACTCTTTCTCTGAGTTGAGCATTACCCTGATATCGAAACCAGGCAAAGATATCACAAGAGGAGAATACTACAGACGAACAACCCCTATGGATAGAAATGCAAAAGTCCTTGCTGAAATACTAGAAAACTAAATCCAGAAATATATCAAAAGGATTATACATTACGACAAAAAGCAATTTATCCCAGGAATGAAAGGTTGTTTTAGAATCTGGAAATCAATTCAAATCACACTTCATATTAATAGAACAAATGACAAAACCCAGACAATCAACTCAATAGACAAGAAACGGCTTTTGATAAAATCTAACACCTTTTCATGATTAAAAAAAAAATACTCAATAGGTGGGAACAGGTGACTCATAGCTGTAATCCTAACACTTTGGGAGGGTGAGATGGGAATATTGCTTGAGCCCAGGAGTTAAGGACCAGCCTTAAATTTTTTTTTTTTTTTTTTTTTTTTTTTTTAATTAGGCATGTGTAGTGGCACATACCTCTGGTTCCAGCTACTCTGGAAGCTGAAGCAGGAGGACTTTTTGAGCCCAGGAAGTCCAGGCTGCAATAAACTATGCTTATATCATTGTACTCCAGCCTGGGTGCCAGAGCTAGACTCTGTCTCAAAAAAAAGAAAGAGAGAGAGAAAGAGAAAAAAAAAAAAAAACTCAACAAAGTAGGAATAGAAAGGTATTTCCTCACTTTCTTAACCTGGTAAAAGGCATCTACAAAAATCCATAACTACCAACGTATTTCAAATGGTGAAAGACAGAAAGTTTCGCTTTTTGATCAGGAACAAGGAGAGAATGTACATCCTCATCACTCCTACTCAGTATTGTAGTGGAGGTTCTATCCAGGATTGTTAGTCAAAGAAAAAAAAAAAAAAGGATTTGAAAGGAAGAAGTAAAACTTCTCTACTTGCAGATGACATAGTTTCGAATATAGAAAATACTAAGGAATCCACAAAAGAAACTATTAGAGCTAACAAATTTATCAAGTTTGCAGGACATATAAAATATACAAATCAGTTCTAGTTCTATACATTAGCAATGAATAATATGATCGTGATATGATAAAACAATTCCATTTGTAATAACATCAAAAAGAATACAATATTAGGAATAAATTTAATGAAAGTGCATGCAAGAACTGTACATTGAAAACTACAAAGCATTGCTGAAATCAATGCTTTTTTTCTTTTTAGATGTCATTAGTATCTCAGCAAAAGATCTAAATAAATAGAAAGATATCTCATGTTCGGGCCGGGCGCGGTGGCTCAAGCCTGTAATCCCAGCACTTTGGGAGGCCGAGGCGGGTGGATCACGAGGTCAAGAGATCGAGACCATCCTGGTCAACATGGTGAAACCCCGTCTCTACTAAAAATACAAAAAATTATCTGGGCATGGTGGCACGTGCCTGTAATTCCAGCTACTCAGGAGGCTGAGGCAGGAGAATTGCCTGAGCCCACGAGGCCGAGGTTGCGGTGAGCCGAGATCGCGCCATTGCACTCCAGCCTGGGTAACAAGAGCGAAACTCCGTCTCAAAAAAACAAAAAAAAAAACAAAAAAAAAAAAAAAGAAAGATATCTCATGTTCATGTACTCGAAAACTTATTGTTACGATGACAATACTCCCTAGATTGACCTATAGACTGGATAAAATCCTAAATCCCAACACAATATCAAAATTCCAGCTGCTTCTTGTTTAGTTGTTGCAGAAATTCACACACTGATCCTAAAATTCACATAGAAATGCAAGAGACCCAGAGTAGCCAAAACACTGTCTAAAATGAAAAACAAAGTTGAAGGACTCATACTTCATAATTTCAAAACTACAGTCATCAACACTGTGTGATACTGGCAGGAGGGCAAACATATAGATCAACAGAATAAAACTGAGGGTCCTGAGATAAACTCATACCTCTATAGTCAATTGATTTTTCAACAAAGGTACCAAGACAATCTGGTGGGAGAAGTAGAGCCTCTTCAATAAATAGTGCTGGACAACTGGATATTCATATGCAAAAGAGTAGACTTGGACCCGTAGTTTACAAATATACATATATTTACTGAAAATGGATCGAAGACCTGAATATAAGAGCTAAAACCACAGAATTCTTAGAATAAAACTTATGTGTAAGTCCTTGTAAACTCAGGTTATACCATGGTTTCTTTTTTTTTTGAGACGGAGTTTCGCTCTTGTTACCCAGGCTGGAGTGCAATGGCCCGATCTCAGCTCATCGCAACCTCTGCCTCCTGGGTTCAGGCAATTCTCCTGCCTGAGCCTCCTGAGTAGCTGGGATTATAGGCGTGTGCCACCATGCCCAGCTAATTTTTTGTATTTTTTGTAGAGACAGGGTTTCACCATGTTGACCAGGATGGTCTCGATCTCTTGACCTCGTGATCCACCCGCCTCGGCCTCCCAAAGTGCTAGGATTATAGGCTTGAGCCACCGCGCCCGGCCCCATGGTTTCTTAAATATGACTTTTACAGCTCATGCAACCAAAGAAAATATTGGACTTAATAAGAAGTAAAAACCTTTGTGTTTTGAGGACACTACCAAGAAAAATGAAAAGACAACTTATAGAATGGGGGAAAATATTTGAAAATCATATATCCGATGAAGGTCTAGGATCTAGAACTAACAAAGCACTCTTACCACTCAATAATAAAAAGACAAGCAAATTAAAATGGGCAAAGGATTTGAATATACAGTTCTTCAAATGAGATACGCAAATGGCCAAAAAGCCAAAAAGCGCATAAGAAGATGGTCACCATCACTGTTCATTAGGGAATGCAAATCAAATCTACAATTAGATAAACCCGTTAGAATGGCTGTGATTTTTAAAAGAACAGTAAGAAGAGTGGGTGACGTTGTGGAGAAACTGGAACCCTCAGATATTGCTGGTGAGAATGTAAAACGATGTGGCCACTTTGGAAATGTTAACTGGGGTTGCGCATGACCCAACAATTCCACCCATAGGTACACACCCAAGATAACTGAAAACATATGTTTATACAAAAATTTGTACACAAATGTTCATAGCAATATTATTTATAATAGCCCAAAATGGAAACAATTCAGATGTCCATAAACTAATACATGGACAAGCAACTATTTATCCAGATAATGAAATATTAGCCATGAAAAGGAATGGAGTATTGATACATGTTTCAACATGGATGAACCTTGAAAGCATTATACTAAGTGAAAGAAGCCAGATGCAAAAGGCCATATTCTGTATGGTTTCATTTATGTGAAACTATATCCAGAATGGGCAAATCTATAGGAAGAAGATAAGTGGTTTTCAGGAAGTAGGATGAAGGGGACATGGGGAGTGATGGCTCAAGATTGCAGGATTTCTTTTCAGGATGATAAAAAACATACTGGAATTAGTAGTGGTGGTTGGGCAACCTTGTGAATATATTAAAAAACCACTAAATTGTATACTTTAAAAGGGTGAATTTTATACTATGTGAATTATTTCTCAATTTGAAAAAATTAATATCGTTCCTGAGCAACACCTTATTAAAAAGATAAAAAATAAACTTACCATATCAAGAAAAAGGCCAAGGGTAGTGGCTCACGCCTGTAATTCCAGCTCTTTGGGAGGTGCTGAGGTGGGCAGATTGCTTGACCCCAAGAGTTTACGATTTGCCTAGGAGTTTATGACTAACCTGGGCAACATGGTGAGACATCGTTTCTATGAAAAACAAGCCTGGGAGACTGAGGCAGGAGAATCTCTTGAACCCAGGAGGTAGAGGTTTCAGTGAGCCGAGATCACGCCACTGCACTCCACCCTGGTGACAGAGCAAGACTCCGTCTCAATAAAATCAAGTTTAAGATTGGGAAAAGATATTTACAAGCATATGATCAACAAGGAATTAATATCTAGAATACCTAAAGCACTTATATAAATCAATAAGAAAAATACAAAAAAGAAAATCGAAAATTGAAAGATTGTGACCAAGAAATTCACAGAAAAGGACACCCAAGTGGCCAATAAACAAATGAGAGAAGCTTAATCTGACTAGTTGTGAGGATAATGCAAATTATTATCTTTTGACTTTTTTTCCCCATAGGTGTGGTGTTTGGTTACGTAAGTTCTTTCGTGGTGATTTGTGAGATTTTGGTGGACCTATCAACCAATCAGGATCCACTGCACCCTATTTGTAGTCTTTTATCCCTTACCTTCCTGTCACCCTCCCCCGGCAAGTCCCCAGAGTCCATGTATCATTCTCATGCCTTTGCATGCTCATAGCTTGGCTCCCACATAGCAGCGAGAACATATGATGATTCGGTTTCCATTCCTGAGTTACTTCACTTAGAATAATCGTTTCCAATCTCATTCAGGTCGCTGCAAATGCTGTTAATTCATTCCTTTTTATGGGTGAGTAGTATTCCATCATATATATATATATCTCACAGTTTCTTTATCCATTTGTTGATTGATGGGCCTATTTGGGTGGGTTCCATGATTTTGCAGCTGTGAATTGTGCTGCTATAAACATGTGTGTACAAGTATCTTTTTCGTATAAAGACTTCTTTTCCTCTGAGTAGTGGTATTGCTGGATAAAATGGTAGTTCTACTTCTGCTTCTTTAAGGAATCTCCATGCTGTTTTCCATAGTGGCTGTACTAATTTGCAGTCCCACTAGCAGTGTAGACGTGTTCCCTGATGACCACACTCATGCCAACATCTTCTGTTTTTTTTTTGTTTGTTTGTTTTGTTTTTAATTATGGCGATTCTGGATGATGCAAATTATTATTATTATTATTATTATTTTTTTTTTTTTTTGAGACGGAGTTTCGCTCTTGTTACCCAGGCTGGAGTGCAATGGCGCGATCTCGGCTCACCGCAACCTCCGCCTCCTGGGTTCAGGCAATTCTCCTGCCTCAGCCTCCTGAGTAGCTGGGATTACAGGCACGCGCCACCATGCCCAGCTAATTTTTTGTATTTTTAGTAGAGACGGGGTTTCACCATATTGACCAGGTTGGTCTCGATCTCTCGACCTTGTGATCCACCCACCTCGGCCTCCCAAAGTGCTGGGATTACAGGCTTGAGCCACCGCGCCCGGCTAGATGATGCAAATTATAACAACCAATCACACTCATCAAGTTGAGAAAATTAACAGGACTAATAATTCACCAAATGGTTGACTTTCCACCAAGTATAGCTGAAAAAGGAATTCTTTTTTTTTTTTTTTTTTTTTTTTTTGGTGAGAGAGAGTTTTGCTCTTGTTACCCAGGCTGGAGTGCAATGGTGCAATCTCGGCTCACCGCAACCTCCGCCTCCTAGGTTCAGGCAATTCTCCTGCCTCCGCCTCCTGAGTAGCTGGGACTACAGGCACGAGCCACCATGCCCAGCTAATGTTTTGTATTTTTAGTAGAGACGGGGTTTCACCATGTTGACCAGAATGGTCTCGATCTCTTGACCTCGTAATCCACCCGCCTCGGCCTCCCAAAGTGCTGGGATTACAGGTTTGAGCCTCTGCGCCCGGCTCAAGCGATTCTTCTGTCTCAGCCTCTAGAATAGCTGGGATTACAGGCATTTACCAAAACACCTGGCTAATTTTTGTATTTTTAGTAGAGACAGGGTTTCCCCATGTTGGCCAGGCTGGTCTTGAATTCCTAGCCTCAAGTGATCCGCGCACCTCGGCCTCCCAAAGTGCTGGGATTACAGGTGTGAACTACTGCGCCTGGCCCAACAGCGGTATTTTTATTGTTTTATTTTTTGCTAAAAAGCATCTGAAGCAGGCCGGGTGCGGTGGCTCACGCCTGTAATCCCAGCACTTTGGGAGGCCGAGGCGGGTGGATCACGAGGTCAAGAGATCGAGACCATCCTGGTCAACATGGTGAAACCCCGTCTCTACTAAAAATACAAAAAATTATCTGG
The DNA here is from genome assembly GCF_048565385.1 of Saimiri boliviensis. Lineage (NCBI taxonomy): Eukaryota > Metazoa > Chordata > Mammalia > Primates > Cebidae > Saimiri > Saimiri boliviensis. The sequence continues at coordinate 132,923,456 of NC_133453.1, read as the reverse complement.
GCATGGTGGCACGTGCCTGTAATTCCAGCTACTCAGGAGGCTGAGGCAGGAGAATTGCCTGAGCCCACGAGGCCGAGGTTGCGGTGAGCCGAGATCGCGCCATTGCACTCCAGCCTGGGTAACAAGAGCGAAACTCCGTCTCAAAAAAAAAAAAAAAAAAAAAAAAAAAGCATCTGAAGCAAATACGTTAATCGTGGTTAAAACTGGGAGATAGACATGTGGCTCTCTTTTCATATTTTCTGTATTTTGTTTACCTTTGAAATATTTAATAATTTACTATAAAAAGTAAATACAATCTTTGTTTTGTTTGATGGTAGAAATTGATGTTTGATATGGGAGAGTCCTTTAACCTCTGTCTCATAGGTTCTCTTTGCTCAGAGGGGAATGGTAACCCCTCTTTTTCTATCTGCTAGGGTTTTGGTGAGAATCAAATAAATTAATACACAAGAGAGCACTTTACAAACTATAAATTCTTCTTAATGCGTGATACTTTTGTTATCACATAAAATGAAATGGCATAAAAGAAATAATGAGCTAAGAACAGGTCAATCTGAGATTTACAACTACAGCTCACACTAATTTTGAATTAGGTTATAGATAAAGAGAAGGTACTCAATTTCCCCTTCATATTTCCCCAGGGTGTTCTAAACTCTGCAGATAAAGGCTGCTTGCCCAGGAAGGGGAGCCAGAAGCTCCTGGTTTCACCGTGAACATAAATCACTGTGTTGGCAGTCTACCATGCTATCCATCAGACTAGCCTTTCAGAGAAAAATGCCAGAGGCAGCAATCGAAAGCAGCTTGTAGGAGTCATCCGTTAGTCACTGAGGCAAATCATTTGAGAGACGGTAAAGGCGAGCTCTTAACATTCCTGGGACAGGAAGACCTGCCCTGGGAGATTCCTCTGTGAGCGACTCAGCTTCTCCTACCCTGGGGAAGGTAATTGATGAGTTAATTAATATGCACAGGAGATGCGGCACTGTCAAAAGAAGACGGGCTGCTTCTGGTCGTCACCCACTATCATTACTAAGATGATCTCAGCCTTTCAACTGGATTGGGAGAAACCGGTTTCCTGGGGGAAATCTCAATAAAATGGTTTTCCTATCATCAGGTGGAAATCTTGTTAAGTGCTCCAAGGACCCCTGATTTTATGGGTTTGTTTTTCACAGCCCCTAGCAGTCTTGGCTAGGATTTCATTCTAAAATAACATTTTCTCTCTGTAAAAAATGTCTTGTTGCTCCAGGCTCTGGGGCTCAGTGACCCTCATGAGATTTTGACTGCATGAGACTGAGGGGTGACTGGGGGTTTGCAGCTTATGTCAGATAGGCGCACAGGGACACGCAGTTTGATCTGTCCCCTATGCTTCCTCTTTTTTCCTGTGTTATTCTCTTAGAAGATGAGGTGATGATGCCTGCTGTGACTACCCTGACAGTGCCCCCATTCAACAGTTCAGAATTAGCAGTAGATGTACAGGAAGTTTGTTTTTTTTTTTTTCCTTTTAAATAGATTTTAGGTTTTTTTTTTTTTTAGAACAGTTTTAGGTTCACAGCAAATTTGAGCAGAAAGTAGAGTTACCATATACTCCTTACCCCAACACATGCACAGCCTTCCCCCGTCGTCAACATCCTACACCACAGTGGTACATTTATTACATTGATGAACCTGCACTGACACATCATTATCACCCAAAGTCTGTAGTTTATGTTAGGGTTCACTCTGAACATTGTACGTTCTATGAATTAGGACAAATGTATAATGACATGTGTCCATCATCATAGTGTCCTACAGAGTAGTTTCTTGGCCTTAAAAATCTGTACTCCACCTACTCATCCCTCCCTCCCCTACTAACTCCTGGCCACCACTGATCTTTTTGCTGTCTTCCTATTTTTGCTTTTTCCAGAATGTCATACAGTTAGAATCTTACAATAGGCTACATACAAAGGCTACAGCCTTTCCAGATCGGCTTCTTTCACTTAGTAAAACACATTGAAGGTTCCTCTGTGTCTTTTCACAGCTTGATATCTGACGTCTTAGCACCTGATTATTTTGTGCAAAATAATATATCCTTGTCTGGATCTGCCACCGTTTATTTATCCTTTCACTTTCTGAAGGACATCTTGGTTGCTTCCAAGTTTTGTCAATTATGAATAAAGCTGCTATAAACATCTGTGTGCAGGTTTTTGTCTGGACATTAGTTTTCAACTCCTTTGGGTAAATAGTAAGGAAAATGATTGCTGGATATATGGTGTGAATATGTTTGGTTTTGTGAAAAAACTGCCAAACTGTATTCCAAAGTGGCTGTACCATTTGTTTGTTTGTTTCAGAGACGGAGTCTCTTTCTGTTGCCAGGCTGGAGTGCAATGGTGCGATCTCGGCTCACTGCAACCTCTGCCTCTTGAGTTCAAGCAATTCTCCTGCCTCAGCCTCCCAAGTAGCTGGGACTACACTACAGGCATGTGCTACCATGCCCAGCTAATTTTCTTGTATTTTTAGTAGAGACAAAGTTTCACCATGTTGGCCAGGATGTTCTCAATCGCTTGACGTAGTGATTGGTCCGCCTTGGCCTCCCAAAGTGCTGGGATTATAGTCGTGAGCCACCAAGCCTGGCTGGCTGTACCATGTGTATTACCACCAGCCGGGGGCAGTGGCTCACGCCTATAATCCCATCACTTTGGTAGGCCAAGGCGGGTGACTCACTAGATCAAGCGATTGAGAACATCCTGGCCCACATGGTGAAACCTTGTCTCTCTGGTGCCACGCCATCTTGACTATTGTAACGTTAGAGAAAGTCTTGAAGTTGGGCAGTGTCCGTCCTCCAATTTTGTTCTTCTTTAAGATTGTGTTGGTCATTCTGGTTTTTTTGCCTCTCCATGTAGTGTGACAGGTTCCCTGCTATGGCCAGGTTCCTTAAGGGTGTACGTCTGCTGCCTGAATCCTAAAGACCAGGTGATAAGCCAAGGCCATGGTGCCCAGCTGAGGAGAAGGTATGCCTGAGAACTCAAACATCTTGGAGAGTGTTTAAGAGCCTATCAAGGAAAACAGTCCCATCCCACATACACAGTAGGAAAAGAGGCAGAAAATTCACTTAGAAACAGCTTAGGGATGGGAGCTTGGCACAAATCTCTGAAGCTGCCCTGTTGCTAGCCAGGAGCGTTTCACATGAAAGTCCTAATAAACTCACCTGCTCACCAAGCTGAACTTTCCCAGCCCATTCTTTGTCTCTTGGCTCTCTACCATTTAAGGGAAGCTTTTGAAAAATATGACTTTGAGTTTTTCTTATAATACTTCATATACATATATATTTTTTGAGATGGGATTTTGCTCTTGTCACCCGGGCTGGAGTGAAATGGCACAATCTCGGCTCACTGCAACCTCCATCTCCTGGGTTTAAGCAATGCTGCCTCAGCCTGTTGAGTAGCTGGGATTACAGGTGCCTGCAAACCACGCCCAGCTAATTTTTGTGTTTTTAGTAGAGATGAGATTTCGCCATGTTGGCCAGGCTGGTCTTGAACTCCTGACCTCAATGATCCCCTCGGCCTCCCAAGCTGCTGGGATTACAGGTGCGAGCTTCATATAAATTTTAGAACCAGTTTATCGATATGCACAAAATAACTCGCTGTGATTTTGATTGGTATTGCACTGAATTTATAGATCTACTTGGAAAGAACTAAAATCTTGGTAATACTGAGTCTTCCTATCCATAAATATGGAATATCTTTCCATTAATTTAATCGTTTTGTTCTGTTTTGTCTGTTTGTTTTGAGCCAGGATCTGGCTCTGTTCGTCAGACTGCAGTGCGCTGGTGCAATCTTGGCTCACTGCAACGGTTGCCTCCCAGGCTCAAGCCAACCTCCCACGTCAGCCTTCCAAGTAGATGAGGCTATAGGCATATTGCACCATGCCCGGCAAATTTTAGTATTTTTTGTACAGATGGGGTTTTGTCATTTTGCCCAGGCTGGCCTTGAACTCCTGAGCTCAAGCCTGCCTGCCTCAGCCTACCAGAGTGCTGGGATTAGAGGCATGACCTACTTTGCCTGGCCTCCATTAATTTAGTGTTTAAAAAATTAGTCTTCTCAGAGTTTTGTATTTTTCCTCACGTAGATTATATATCCTTGACATCCTTGCCTTGCTCCTGATGTTAGTGGGAAAGTTTCCGGTTTCTTATCATTAAGTAGAATGTCAGCTGTAGTTTTTTTTTTTTTTTTTTTTTTTTTTTTTTTTTTTTTGTAGGTGTTCTTTACCAGTTGAGTTAGTTTCTCCTCTGTTCCTAGTATTCTGAGAGTTTTTACCAAGTATTTTATTAAAATGTTTTACCAAAATACTTCATTTTGGGGGTGCTAATGCAAATAGTTGTTGGACTTTGCCAAATGTGTTTTCTGTATCTGTTGATATGGTTGTGTGATTTTTCTTCTTTAGCCTGTTAAGTGGATTATATTAATTGATTTTTGAATTGAACTAGCCTGACATACCTGATATAAATCCCATTTGGTCTTGGTATATATATAATTCTTATATACATTGTTGGATTCAATTTGCTAACGATTTGTTGAGGATTTTTGCATCTATGTTTATAAGAGATATTAGCATGTAGTTTTCTTTCTTATAATGTCCGGTTTTGATATTAGCATAATGTTGGCCACATAGATCGAGTTAGAAAGTACTCCTGCTGATTGCATTTTCTGAGAGAGATTTTAGAGAATTTATGTAAGTTCTTCCTTAAATGTCTGGTAGAATTCATCACTGAACCCATCTTGGCTATTAATTTTTTTATTAATTTATTTTTAATTCATTTTGGCCAATATCATTGCTACCAGCTCTGTTTAATAGTAATAGTCCCTTACAACTTTATAAAGTAATAGTTGTTTATAACTCACTGTCAGAGTGGTTATGGGAAAAACAGGCTACATGATTTTTGGGGCCTGGTATAAAATGAAAATGGGGCTCTTTGTTTAAAAATTATTAAGAATTTCAAGATGGCAATATTGGAGCATTATATCAAATGCAGGACCCTTCCAAGCATGGGCCCTGTATAACTAGAAAAGTCAAATGCCTTGAAGACAACCTGACCGTAGGGCCCAGAAAGTGAAGCCTAACAGTTATGGGAAGTCCTTTTGAATTTAGGAAGGAACCAGCATTTATTGAGCGTTGACTGTGCCTGGCACATTGTCATAATAGGCATTTAATGAATGATTACTAAATAAATCCCAGTGAATCCTCACAACCTCTCTATGAGGTGAATACTATTTTCCCACTGTTACTGATCTAGCATCTGAAGCTTGGAGAAGCAAGGAAACATGTCTAAAGCACAAGGCTAGGTATAGCAGCGTGACAATTCAAACCAGAATTTTCTGAGTTTTAAGCTCATACCCAGGCCAATGCCACATGCTGAAGATTTGTGCCTGCCAAAGCTCAGGGGAACTTCTGCCTGTGGAAGATGCACTGAAAGCAGTGCTACGTCCCAAAATTTTGGGACTAATATAGAGGTAGGTGCTGTAGAAGGAGGGAAAGACCAAAGCAGGTCAGTTAAGAGGTGGAGGACAGTGCTTAGAGGTGTAGTGGAGGAAAACAGTAATCAATCTGGAAACCATGGGACATGCTCTGTTACCCACCGTCCCCTTCAATTTCTTCTTGGTAGAGGTGAATTGTATATTCCCTACTCATAAAGCCTCGTACCATTACAGTCTCTATTGGACCAGCCTCCAGACAGCCAGTCTGCCCTGACATCATGTCTGCTCCAACGAGAAAAATTCTTGGATCTAACTCTCCAGAGGAAAGTGCTTCGGGCCTTACATCTCACAAAAATATGGCTTCTTTATTTCTTTCCCAAGCTCCATTCCCTTTTCCCACCCTTGGAATGGAAAACTGTTGAAGCTCAAATGGAAAGGCCTTTGGTGGGATGGTTTTGCCCTCCCTCACCTCTGTGTCCGAGTTCAGTCTTCCTGTCATATATTTCCAAAGCACTGTGGGATTTTCCCTAACATGGGTCACATGGTGCTTCATTTCCCTGTTTACTTGTCTGTGTTCCTAGCTGGCCTGAAGCCACATGACATCAGGGATTTATGTTTTGTTCAATGTCATGTTGTCAGCACATAGTGCCTGGCACACAGGATGCACTGATACATGTTTGCTGGATACCGAATGAATTTATTTTTTATTTTTACTTCTTGAGATGAAGTTGCCCCGGAGGGAGTGCAGTGGATTGATCTTGGCTCACTGCAACCTCTGCCTCCTGGGTTCAAGTGATTCTCCTGTCTCAGTCTCCCTAGTCACTGGGTTTATAGGCACCTGCCACCATGCCTGGCTAGGTTTTGTATTTTTAGTATAAACAGGATTTAACCATGTTGGCCAGACTAGTCTTGAACTCCTGACCTCAGGTGATCTGCCTGCCTTGGCATGCCACAGTGCTGGGATTACAGGTATGAGCTACCATGTCCAATCTCTTTCGCTTTTTATTTTTAAATAATGTTAGACTTACAGAAAAGTTGCAAAAATAGTAGAAAGAATTGTATGTTTCTCAGTTTCCCCTAATGCCAACTCTTTACATAACAACAGGTCAATTTTTTTTTTTTTTTTTTTTTTAGAAGTAGTGGCAGGGTCTCACTATATTGCTCAGGCTGGTCTTGAACTCCTGGGCTCAAGCAATCCTCCCACCTTGGCCTCCTAAAGTGCTGGGATTAATTACAGGCATGAGCCACTGCACTCACTATTTAATTAGTCCCCGGTTGATAGATATTTAATTAGCTTTCCATTGTTTTGTCTCTCAATGACATGGCAATGCATTATGCCATCATAAAGGTGCAAGTATTATTGTAGGGTAAGTTCCTGGAGGTGAAAGTGTGACCAGAGGGTATGTGCCTTAGTAATTTCCACAGATGTTAATGTCTCCTTATAGAGGCTTTATTAATCTGCACTCTCATCAGTAATACATGAAGAAAGCCTTTTCCCCTTATCAACATAATGCACCATCAAATGATTTGCTCTTTGCCAACCTAATCAGTGAAAAATGATATCTCAGTGTAGCATATTCAAGTAATTTTTATTGACATATGACATAAAGAGATATGGACCAATAAGTGTACAGCTCCATTCATTTTCACAAAGTGAATTAATCTGTGTAACAGCACCCAGGTCAAGAAATAGAATTTACCAGAATCCGGAAGTCTTCCGTTATCCTCCCACTGCCTGCCCCTCAAGAAAACCACTCACCTAACCTTTAACTCCTTCAATTAATTTGGATTATTTCCAAACTTTATATGACTATAATCATCCATGTGTCCTCTTCTTTCACTCAATATCTCAGTGAGTTTTATTTTACAATTAATTTTATTATAAGTGCAATAGAATATCATGTCATATGTTTTAAGAGCCATTTCTTTTTTTGAGAGACAGGTTCTTGCTCTGTCCCCCAAGCTGGAGTGCAGTGGTGAGATCACAGCTCACTGTAGTCTCAAACTCCTGAGATCAAGACATTCTCCTGTCTCAGTCTCCTGGGTAGCTGGGACTCCAGGGATGTGCCACTGTGGTTTTGGTTATGGTTGTTTTACAGAGATGGGGTTTCATCATATGGCCCAGATTGTTCTCAGACTCCTGGGCTCAAGGGATCCTCTCATGTTGGCCTCACAGTGTGCTGGGATTATAGGAATAAGCGACCACACTCAGCCAACAGCCATATCCATAAATTCTCTTTTCTGTGTACTCTCTATTCATATCCTTTGGCCATTTATCTCTCGGGCTGGTAGTCGATATTCTTATTGATTTATAGGAGCTGTTATATATTAGGAAGTTAGTCTATTGTCTGTGATACAAGTTGTGAATATTTTTTTCTAGTTTATCTTTTTTTTTGAGATGGAGTCCTGCTCTGTTACCCAGGTTGGAGTGTAGTGACGATATGTCAGCTCACTGCAACCCTCTGCCTCCTGGGTTCAAGCGAGTTTCCTGTCTCAGCCTCCCAAGTAGCTGGGATTACATTTGCCTGCCACCACGCCCAGCTAATTGTTCTGTTTTTAGTAGAGACGGGGTTTCACCATGTTGATCAGGCTGGTCTTGAACTCCTGACCTCAGGTGATCTTCCTGCCTCAACCTCCGAAAGTGCTGGGATTACAGGTGTGAGCCACTGTGCCTCGGCCTTTCCTAGTTTACCATTTGCCTTTACCCATGGTGGTTTTTGCCACATTAAAAAAAAAAAAATTCCTACATGGTTGAATATATTAGTTGTTTGATGTTTTTGAGGTTTGTGTCATATTTAGTAAGGCTTTTCCTATGTCAAGATTATTTTTTAACTACCTATCATTTACCTAGGTTTTGGTTTACATTCAAATCTTCAAACCAATTGATTGTCTTTCATTTCTTTCTTTTTTCCTCCAGGAAAACCAGCAAAGATGACTGTCTTTCATTTCTAAATAATTGTATTTTTATCTTTAAATTTTCTCTTAACCTAATAGTTATTTAGGAGAATATTTTATTTTTCTAAGCAGATAATAATTTGGTTATCCTTTTAAAATAATTACTAATCCTAGATATTATTTCACTGCATTCAGAGATTGGAGCTCTTTATGACTTTTGATTTTTATAATTTTTTTTTTTTTTTTTTTTTTTTTGAGACGGAGTTTCACTCTTGTTACCCAGGCTGGAGTGCAATGGCACGATCTCGGCTCACCGCAACCTCCGCCTCCTGGGTTCAGGCAATTCTCCTGCCTCAGCCTCCTGAGTAGCTGGGATTACAGACACGTGCCACCATGCCCAGCTAATTTTTTGTATTTTTAGTAGAGACGGGGTTTCACCTTGTTGACCAGGATGGTCTCGATCTCTTGACCTCGTGATCCACCCGCCTCGGCCTCCCAAAGTGCTGGGATTACAGGCTTGAGCCACCGTGCCCGGCACTGATTTTTATAATTTATCAAGTTTTTCTTCGTCGCCTATGGCAGAATGAACTTTTTCAGAGTGTTCTGTGTATATTGTTCGTGTGTATTCATGTAGTTTTCATGAATCTCTGTGTGGTTTTGTGTGTTTATGTCTTAGCCCATTTAGGCTGCTATTAATCAAAAATATCATAAACTAGGTAGCTTATAAACAACAGAAATCTATTTCTCATAGTTCTAGAAGCTGAAAGTCCAAAATCAAGGTGCTGACAAAATCAGAGTCTGGTGAAGGCCCTTTTCCTCGTGAATAGATGGTGCCTTCTCACTGTGTCTTCATATGGTGGAAGGAGCAAGGGAGCTTTTGGGGGCCTCTTTTTATGAACACCAGTCCTGGAAATGAGTACTCTACCTTCCAGAAGACTTCACCTCCTAATATCATCACATTGGGGGTTAGTGTTTCAACAATTAAGTTTGGGGCTGATGCAAACATTCACACTATAGCCATATATATGTATATGTGTGTCTATATGTATATGTTGTGTGTGTATACATACATGTATTTATATGTGTGTGTACACATATAATGCAATTGCAATATATAGTTGTATATGATTAGGTTTAATTGTGTTATCCAATGTTTACTTATTTTTGCGTACTTGATTGATGTACATGGTAAAAAAAAGTCTTCTACTATGTGAATTTATTAATTGCACTTTTTCTATTGATTTTCGCTTTACATGTTTCAAAGCCATATTCTTAAGCCATATGGATCCATTATTTTGATATACTTTACTTTTACATAGAAGTTAATACATGAATTCATTCTCATTGTTAAAATGCAAATGATACAGAAATGCATGTGAAAAATTATTGCTCTGTGCTATGTACATTAAAAGAACAATGAGATGCCGTTTCTCACAACAGTTGATTGGCCACATTTTTAAAGATTGAAAATAGTCTGTGGCTGGGCGCGGTGGCTCATGCCTATAATCCCAGCACTTTGGGAGGCCGAGGTGGGCGGATCACGAGGTCAGGAGTTCGAGACCAGCCTGATCAACATGGTGAAACCCCGTCTCCACTAAAAATACAAAAATTAGCTAGGCGTGGTGGTGGATGCCTGTAATCCCAGCAACTCAGGAGGCTGAGGCAGGAGAATTGCTTGAACCCAGGAGGCAGAGGTTGCAGTGAGCCGAGATCCATCCATTGCACTCCAGCCTGGGCAACAGATTTCAGACTCTGTCTCAAAAAAAAAAAAAGAACCAAAAAAAAAAAAAAAATCTGTGATGGTAAGTGTGCAGGAGAAGCAGATATTCTCCTGTGTTGTTAGAGTATAATTTCAAGTTCCTAGGACACTGTGGCACATGGTAAGTGCAATCAATGTTACCTCTTAACACAAATGAAACTATTGGGAGGTGACATTGCAAGTTTGGTAGAGACTAGCAAAGTGTCCACCTAAAAAGCTTAAGTTGCTCTATACCAAAACCACTGTACTCTATGTCCCTGTTTTGCCTCCATGTGAAGGAAGTGCTATCTAAGTCATTGTTCCCTCTCCCAGCCATCAGGGCTGTGCAAAGATTCTGGGTTGTGAAACCACCCATGTGAAAGATGCCAACCTACCGGGCTGGCCCCTCTCTCGCTCCCCAGTTTCACAGGCTTTCCTGGACTGAGCACTCCGCCATCTGCATAGTTCCTTCTCGTCAGGGTACTCTGAGTCACATGTGGGATAAGGAACACTTGGTGAGGTTGGGAGCCTGGGTGCCTAGACCCATCTGACATCTCACCATCCCCTTAGGAGCATTGATGGGCATAGTGCCCAGCTCTTTGAGCAGTGGAGACCCACAGACCTCTGTCTCTTTCCCAGGCCCCAAAAAAACCCTGCTTCTCCAACTTCACAATTCTTTGCTCCACCTTCCGAGACTCCTCACGTAATTCCTTGTTCTGTGGCTTAACATTTTGCAAAAGAGGGGGAGGGCCTTGCCTACTGACTGCTTCTGCTTTCTGTCCTGTTCCAAGGTGAGGAGGGGCAAATTCTGTCCCCAGTGACTAGAATTGAGGGGGCAGGAGGGAAAACTACAGGCGAACAGATAAAATAGAATATTTCAATATATTTTCCAGCCACAGCATGTGTTATTATTATTCTACCAGAAAGAATAACACTACTTTATTCTTTCTCAGCTCCCTTTGAGTATGCTCCTTTAACACATACACACACACACACACACACAGACACACACACACGAATGCACACACACACGAATGCACACACACGCGCACTCTCTTTAAAAGGATGGCTGACTAGAACTTTCTGGCACCTCTCCGCGCAGCAGAGATCATATTCAATAGCTGCTAACTAGGCTCCCTGGCCCTGTCAGTCTCAAGTTTGTCTCTCCTGTAGGATCATCAAGGTTGCCTGGCAACCACCAGCAGGTCAGCCTTTCACATGGTTTCCTTAAAGAAAATGGCAAAGCTCTTGTTCCTGCTACAGTCTAAGCAAGGCCTAATTAGTGTGAACCAGGAATCGATCAGAGAGGGGAGTGGGGATTGGTAAAAGGGTGTGAAGCATACAGAGGAGGGCCTGTTATGGGCACTTGGGAGCCCGTGTGATAAGAGCCATGCTTTCCCAAGGGTCTGTGTCTGAAAATCGCCCACTGACAAAATCGTCATTTCATCTCTTCCTGTCTTCATGATGAAAATGGTGCAGGGCCCACAGCAGGGGGGTGCGGTTTAGGCTGATGTCTGAGCTACTGTTGAAAGAACAGGGGATCTTTCACCTGCATGAATCTCCCTTCAAGGATGAGGGACATGATTATCTTCAAATATTTGGAGTCTGAGAGTACAGAAAAGGGATTAGACTGCTTCTAGTTGGCATGAGAAGGAAGCAAACGTGGGCTCATCAGGGAGTGGTTTTGAAAATACACGTGGTTCATAAAGTAAAGTAAATTCACTGCAGTACAAGCATGTGTGCTGGAAAAGGGTGTGCAGGGGTGAGTCTAATGCCTTTGATGTGTCCACCCAGCACAGACAGGCTCGCCTTGGATTGGTCTGCATTCCTGAGTGGACACAAATGGCACTGGGTCTGCCCCACTGTCTTAGTTTAGGCTGCCATAACAAAATACCGGAAGCTGGGTAGCGTATAAATAACAGAAACTGATTTCTCACAGTTCTGAAGGCTGGAAGTCCAAAGTCAAGGTGTTGGCAAATCCAGTGTCTGGTGAGGGCTCAATTTCTGGTTCATAAATGGCGCCTTCTAGCTGTGTCCTCGAGTGGTGGCTCTCTGAGGCCTCCGTTGTAAGGGCACTAATCTCATTCATGTGGGCTCCACCTCCATGACCTAATCACCCCCTAAAGGCTTTCACCTCCTAATGCCATCACATTGGGAATTACATTTCAGCATATGCGTTTTGAAGAGGACACAAACATTCAGACCATAGCACCCACCCATACCCTGTGCTCCAAGGAACTACCACTCCCTGGCCCTCGTTGGCAAGTTCAGTGTTATTCAATTGTGCATTTTGTTTTTAAAGAATAGATTTTTCTTTTTTCTTCTTTTCTTTTCTTAAAAATAGAAGGATAAAGAAGAGAAAGCGGGCCGGGCGCGGTGGCTCAAGCCTGTAATCCCAGCACTTTGGGAGGCCGAGGCGGGTGGATCACGAGGTCGAGAGATCGAGACCATCCTGGTCAACATGGTGAAACCCCGTCTCTACTAAAAATACAAAAAAATTAGGTGGGCATGGTGGCACGTGCCTGTAATCCCCGCTACTCAGGAGGCTGAGGCAGGAGAATTGCGTGAACCCGGGAGGCAGAGGTTGCGGTGAGCGGAGATCGCGCCATTGCACTCCAGCCTGGGTAACAAGAGCGAAACTCCGTCTCAAAAAAAAAAAAAAAAAAAAAAAGAGAAAGCAAGAGAGCAAGCGAGAGAGAACGTGGACAAAGGGCACTTAAGTGTAGAGCTCGATGCTGTTTTATAAATGCATAACCATCATCCAGGTCAGGATATAGAACATTTCCAGCAGCCCCAACTGTGTTTTTCTTAACACAAATCAGAACTCATTTGGAACAGCTCAACATATACATTAATGGGTCACGTGCTGCTAGATAGCGCCTAACAAGATCTGCTAACATAGGTACTGTGTTGTCTCCTCAAATGCTATGGTTTCCAGAGCCCAGATGAGGGGATGAGGTGATTGTACTGGAGATAAGATTCTGAAGCCCAGCATTTGAGATGATTAATGATCCCTGGGCTGCTGCTCCAATTTAGTCTGATAGGAAGAGAAGGAAAAACTGTGGTTAAACTTTCTCTGTTCCAGCCTCACCACTACGTTGCTCCGTTATCTCAGCCAGGTGAGAATCAAACTCCAGGGAGCCTTAGCGGGGGTCCCCACCCCTGCTACACTGCTGCTAGAGAACCATCTCTCATAAAGTAAAGAAGGATTTCTGAAGTGTTACCTGGGGACCCAGAATGCTGCCTGGAAGACCCGGGGCTTGGGGTCGGGGTGAGGGCGCCACTCATTCTCCCTAGCAGGTGTTCTGGGACCTCTGCAGCCCACTGCCTTTGAGGAGGTGGGCAAAGAGGCCTGGGTGGCCCGGTTAGGAGGATAAAAGTGCCAGATGGCCAGGCAGGTGTTCTGGCTGACTTAACAACCTTATCAGATGCACCGTGGGGCCCGGCCTCCAGCAGACAGTAATGATTTGTGAAGTTGGCAGGGGAAGGCATCCCACTGCTCTTTTCCCTCCTCCCTCCTCTTCAACATGCCCCATGTTGGTGAGAGGGCATCAAGTGGTTCGCAGCAGCTGACTATCCCTCTGCCCCATCATGCCAGCTTTCTGGCAGAGGCCGCTGGCCAGGTCCCTAGCAGGACCTTGGGTGCCTGTCTCCCAAGCTTGCCATACATAGACTGGCAGGGGAATGGACTCTGGCCACCCCACTGGCTGGCCATGTGGACAGATTCCTGGGAGTTGCCGGGTGATTGATCTTACTGCGATCACACTGAATGGCACTGGCATTCCCAGGCACCCGCACTCGGACTGCTCTGGCCTCATGTGCGGGACCCCGGCCTCCGGGATTTTAGTTTTGTCTCATCGGAGATGCTCAGTGGGGCGGAAGAAAGACAAGAGTAAATCTGGGCGGCCTCACCCGTAGGACAGGTGGTCAGACTCCATGCCTAATCCCAGCATAGAGGCTCTCCCAAGAGTCCCACATTTTTCTTTCTAACCTGATTCCCTTCCTCATCCCTATACTCCAGTCAAACTGAAGACAAGGCTCCCCCTGTTCTTGCTTGCATCTCCTCCCCTCACTCCGCAGCTCCAGCACCCAGCCAGGTGACCTTTGCACGGAAGATATTCATATAAAGGACTTGCTGAGCTGGACTGAGTTTAGCAGAACACAATGTCTCTGAGCTGCAGAATGAAGGAAACATAATTTGTCCTCACTGAGACAATGTCCATGAATGACCTTGTTTTGAGGGAGAAATAGCAAGCAGCTTGAAAACATTTTTCTAAACCTACCATTTTTTGCTGTTATTCGTGTTTTAAATTTTACATTAAAATTTTTTTTTTTTTTTTTTGAGACAGAGTCTCGCTATGTCGCCCAGGCTGGAGTGCAATGGTGCAATCTCAGCTTTCTGCAACCTCCGCTTCTTGGGTTCAAGAGATTCTCCTACCTCAGTCTCCTGAGTAGTTGGGATTACAGGCGTGTGCCACCATGCCCAAGTTATTTTATTTATTTATTTATTTATTTTTTGAGACAGAGTTTCGCTCTTGTTACCCAGGCTGGAGTGCAATGGCGCGATCTCGGCTCACCGCAACCTCCACCTCCCGGGTTCAGGCAATTCTCCTGCCTGAGCCACCTGAGTAGCTGGGATTACAGGCACGTGCCACCGTACCCAGCTAATTTTTTGTATTTTTAGCAGAGACGGGGTTTCACCATATTGACCAGGATGGTCTCGATCTCTCGACCTCGTGATCCACCCGCCTCAGCCTCCCAAAGTGCTGGGATTACAGGCTTGAGCCACCGCGCCCGGCCGCCCAAGTTATTTTTGTATTTTTTCAGTAGAGATGGGGTATTACCACGTTGGTCAGGTTGGTCTCAAAACTCCTGACCTCATGATCCACCCACCTCAGCCTCCCAAAATGCTGGGATTATAGGTGTGAGCCACCGTGCCCTGCCACTTTTAACATTTTTAATATTTATTGATTTATTCTGGGGACGGAGTCTCGCTCTGTTGCCCAGGCTGGAGTGCAGTGGCACAGTCTCGGCTCACTGCAACCTCTGCCTCCCGGGTTCAGGCAATTCTCCTGCCTCAGTCTCCTGAGTAGCTGGGACTACAGGTGTGCGCCACCACACCTGGCTAATTTTGCTTGAACCCAGGAGGCAGAGGTTGCAGTGAGACCTTGCCACTGCACTCCAGCCTGGGCGACAGAGTGAGACTGTCTCAAAAAAAAAAAAAAAAAAAAGAAAAAGAAAAAGAAAAAGAAAAAGAAAAAGAAAAAGAAAAAGAAAAGAAAAGAAAGAAAGAACAAAAGAAAGAAAGAAGTAAAGAAAGAAGCAATTTGTTTAAACAAGCTATGAAAGAAACATCAGCCACAGTCCCTTATCCAAGCACGACCATTTTGTACTTTTGGGCATGGCTCTTCCCATATGTTCTTGTTGACACATTTTATTGATTGATTGCTTTTTATTTTTGTTTTAAACTGTTCTTTTGCCAGGCGCAGTGGCTCAAGCCTGTAATCCCAGCACTTTGGGAGGCCGAGGCGGGTGGATCACGAGATCAAGAGATCGAGACCATCCTGGTCAACATGGTGAAACCCCATCTCTACTAAAAATACAAAAAATTAGCTGGCATGGTGGCACGTGCCTGTAATCCCAGCTACTCAGGAGGCTGAAGCAGGAGAATTGCCTGAACCCAGGAGGTGGAGGTTGCAGTGAGCCGAGATCGCGCCATTGCACTCCGTCTCAAAAAAAAAAAAAAAAAAAAAAAAAAAACTGTTCCTTTAGGTTCAGGGATACATGTGCAGGTTTGTTATATAGGTGAACTCGCATCACAGGGGTTTATTGTATAGACTATTCCGTCTCCCAGGCACTAAGCATAGTATCTGATAGTATTTTTCCTGATCCCCTCCCTCCTCCCACTCTGCGCCCTCCAGTAGACCCAAGTGTCTGCTGTTTTCCTCTTTGTGCCCATCGGCTCTCGTTATTTAGCTCCCACTTATAAAAGTAAATGAGAACATGCAGTTGTTTCTCTGTTCCTGCGTCAGTTTGCTGAAGATAACGGCCTCTAGCTCCATCCATGTTCCTGCAAATGACACAGTTCTGTTCTTTTGGTACCTGTCCAGTTTGGGTTCTACTCTGGCACTTATTTCATCATAAACATAAAATAGCACACCTTTGTTTTCGTCACCACTGACTTTGGCTTAATGTCCCCTGAGGGTCTTCGTGGAGATTCTGAGCTATTC
Source organism: Saimiri boliviensis (assembly GCF_048565385.1). NCBI lineage: Eukaryota > Metazoa > Chordata > Mammalia > Primates > Cebidae > Saimiri > Saimiri boliviensis. Next base: position 132,907,149 of record NC_133453.1, on the reverse strand, counting down.
CAGGCTGTGGGACATACTGGTTGTGATGGCATTTTGGTATGGATGGTTTTATTCCCATAAGCATTTTCACTAAAATTCCTGTCAGGGTAACAGTCCTTCCCCCACGTTGCTTTTTTTTTTTTTTTTTTTTTTTTTTTTTTGAGATGGAGTTTCAGGCTGGAGTGCAGGGGTGTGATCTTGGCTCACTGCAACCTCCGCCTCCCGAGTTCAAGTGATTCTCCTGCTTCAGCCTCCCGAGTGGCTGGGATTACAGGTGCGTGCCACCATGCCCGGCTAATTTTGTATTTTTTTAGTAGAGATGCGGTTTCACCATGTTGGCCAGGCTGGTCTCATATTCCTGACCTCCAGTGATCCACCCACCTTGGTCCCACAAAGCGCTGGGATTAAAGGCATGAGCCACCGTGCCCGGTCTTTTTTGTTTTCTTCTCCCTCTCTCTTTTATTAGAAAATAAACTTGCTCTTTAATGGGGAACGGGAGGGAGGGCTGTCTGGGTAGGAATGAAGGTAGGATGTTTTCGGGGGTAAGTCAGCTCCAGGCTCCGGTTCTGATTCTGCAGCTCATGTATGGTGTCCTCGCAATCATGCCATGTGGCTATGGCATAGCCCACAGTGCCCAAGACATAGCTGCTGGAGGAAACCAGCAAGTAGGCAGGCAGTGGCCACAGGACCTCCCAGCAGGACAAGGGCAGCTCCAGGCCCAGGGCTCCCCTGGTCAAGGCCAACCAGGTGGAGCCAAGGATCAGGCCCCACCCAAGACCCCTTCTTCTTAAAGACTTCCCCTAACTGAGGAACAGCTGGGCTGTCGCCTGCTGTATGCATCCACGTGGCCCTGTGCTTCCTAACCAGCACTTTCCACAATTCATTCTGTTTCATGGTGAAAGGGAGGACACGGGGGACAGGGAAGGAAGGAATGCCCTAGCTCCTCCCAGGGCCTCTGGTGGCCTGTGGCCTGCAGGTGAAAGGGAGGTCAGTCCTACAGCAGCCACCCCCATTAGCTTCCTTCCCTTACAGCGGGTCCAAGCTTCACCATTCTTGGGCTTCCAGACCCCAGGCGTAGGGTGTCGTCTGCGGGGAAAGCTTAGGTCTTGTTTGTGGTCAGGCTACCCCTACTCCTCTGGCTGCTCCAGCTGCCCCCATTACAGGACAGTGCCATTTGGGGCCAGGAAGGACTGTTTGTTCAATTCCCACAACACAGGGGCTATTACCAGCGGCGCTAGAGGGGAGGACCAGCTGTTCCATCTCCTGAGCCAGTCCCAGCCCCCCTTACCTGATTGCCTCCCTAGGTTTTATCAAATCTCTGTGTCTCACAATTACCTCTAATTTCATTGCCTTCATTGCAAAGAAGAGCGCTTTCCCCTGCAGCTAAGATTTTCTTACGTTCCCTCAGCTCTGCCTCTTCAGTCCCCAGCCTCTTCCTTGCACTCCCAGTGAGCGACATGAGCAGCCATTTCCTGGGACTGGAGCTCTGCCTGCACCCCCACCCTGGCCACTCACACCTCAGCCATGCTCCCCTATCCTGCCCCGGAGAGCAGAAAGCAGAGTGGAAGCCCGAAGGCAACCCAGAGGCCCCCAGTTTAAGGAAGATGCTGCACAGGGCTTTGCTCTATGGTCCAAGCAGCTGCTCCCTCTGGAAAGAAGGTTTTGATGTGCTTTCTCCTTTTTGCTCCTCTCCAAAGACCCTCCTCCAACCCTATATCTCAGGCAGGCTGAGGAGAGGAGGACCAGGCTTCAGGAATGGCTTGTTTCATTCATTCAACAAATACTTATTAGATCTCTAATATGTGCCAGCACTAGACAATCAGAAACTACTTATTGAACACAAGCGTTATGCTCAGCACAGTGTCTGATACTCATCCCCTTCCCTGAGCATGAACAGGTGCCAGAGAGAGTGCAAAGAGAGTATCTGAAAAAGACTGAAGGCTGCGGGGTCACCAAAGATAAAGAAAAGATCCTCCTGGGGCAGTGAGCATTTAGTCCAGGGCATGAGGGAAAGGTATGTCTGCAGACAGTGTGCTATTAGGGTTATAGCTGTAGACATGGTACCTGCCTTTGAGAAGTTTCAAACTAGGGCCAGGTGCAGTGGCTCACTTCTGTAATCCCAGCATTTCAGAGGCCGAGGCAGGTGATTGTCTAAGCTCAGAAGTTTGAGATCAGCCTGGGCAACATGGTGAAATCCCATCTCTACTGAAAAATATCCAAAAATTAGCCAGGCATGGTGGTACACACCTGTGGTCCCAGCTACTCCGGAGGCTAAGGCAGGAGAGTTGCCTGAGCCCAGGAGGCAAAAGCTGCAGTGAGCTAAGGTCACGCCATTGCACTCCAGCTTGGGCAACAGAGTTTCAAAACTACCTGGGCACAGAAGCAATGATGCATTGAATTCAGGTCCAGCACGATGGAGGTAATAGTCATCCTTGATTTAGAGATAAGAAAAATGAGTCTCAGAGGCACTCACCCTTCCTCCCGCTGTGCCCACCTGACCCTCTGTGCTTCAGAATTCCTAACTGTGCTTTGTTCTCCGCAGATACTATGCTGTTTTGCATCTCACTGCCTTTTCCTGTGCGGTTCCTGCTGCCTGGAACACCGTTCCCACCATTCCTTCAGCATCGTCTATAGCTTGCATTCTGGGAGTGCTAGGTGAAGTGTCCATCCAACTGTTGGTGCGTATCTCTCAACTAGACTACAGGCTTCTCTAAGGCAGGAGTCGTGACTTTGTCACACTGGTCCTGCCATACTTGGCAGAGTGCCTGCAGCAGAGTCAGGGTTCTCATATTATTGGCTGAAGAAATAAATATATACAGTCACCTATCTAAAGTAGTATTATGAGCATGAGGCAAAATGGGCTTTCAATCATGGTTGCCCCTCACATAAAGCACCTTTGTGTTCATTAGGGAAAGACTCCCCCTCTGAGTGGGTGCACTGTAAAAAGGCAAGTCTTTCGGGCAGACCAGCTGGGAAAAGGCACTCCCTCCCTGGCTAACGCAGCCCTGGGCCAGTTCTCAGTGCTTGGCTGAACCAGCGAGTAGATTTTAGCCCTGACTCATGCTTCTTGGGCATGGTGACCCAGCTCAAGTACAGCCTGTTTGAACCGAAGTCAGCTTGATACTGAAACCCACACCTTTCTTTGCCAGGTGAACAGAACAACGTGCCCTCAAAACATTTTCAAGCCAAGAGAAAGCTGTGTGTGTTTGGGAGTGGGTGGATGTGTGTGTGTGAGGGAGAGAGAGAGAAGAGAGATTTTTTGGCAAGGAATAGATAAAATAGCAAAAGCCCCAGACAGCTGCTGCCATGTTCCTCTGAGCTCAAATCCACAAGGTATTCTTTCCCCCCAAATCAAGCAGAACAATCCTCATCCCCTTGCCTGAGCACAAACAGGTGCCAGAGGCAGTGGGAAGAGAATATCTGAGAAAGACGGGAGGCTTCAGGGGCACCAAAGATAAAGAAAGGCCCCTCCTGGGGCAGTGAGCATTTAGTCGAGGGCATGAGGGGAAGGTGTCTTCAAGCGGTGGAGTTCAGGGCTGCAGCGTGCTATGGTCATGCCTGTGAAGAGCCACTGCACTCCAGCCCGAGCCCTGCAGTGAGACCATGCCTGACTCTAAAATAATTTAGATCTGAAATCTGAAGGCTGAGGAACTGCAGGCAGAAACTGAGCATGTTTTGCAAACAGCAATAAAGGATTTCGTATGCGGAAGTGAAACAAAAGTAGCGTAGGGGATCTATAAAAGGGTCAAGTGAAACCATCTCAGTTTGTGTATCTGTAAAATGGGGATGATAATACCTACCTCCCAGAGTCCTTGCAGGTGAAATTCATTAATTCCTCACAGATGAAATTCAATCATATAGGTGAAATGAGTAGCATGTGGCACACGGTAAACATTGAGTGAATGGTGATGGCGATTGTTCTGATTAACAGATTAGTGATGACGGATGATGATGGGGGCGGTGGTGGTGGTGGTGTAATATTTAGGCTAATGAATGTCTGCTGCTGAATGTCAAGGTGAGAAGAGCTCTGCTAGCCTCTTCTACAAAGGGAGAAAGAACAAGAGCCTCTCATCCTGCTTTCGTTCCCATCTGCTCCTCTTGTGGCTAATGCAGATAGCAAGCAGAGTTGCTAAAAGCCTTGGCACAAGAACCACAGGACTGAACTGAGTGGAGAGAAAGCTCTCAAGCCCTTCAGGCCGCCCCCCCCCACCCCCCGCCGCCTGTCACTCCATCTTCCTGCTCCCTGAGAAGGACGAAGGAGGAGGAAGCATGGGGATACAGCGGGGAACCTGGTGCTCTTGGTAGGGTGAGAGGACAATGGAAGGGAGTGGAGAGAAATGAGAGGTTGGGACAGCTGAGAGGGGTGCCGAAGGGTGTGGAAATACATTGTGTCCTCTGCTGTGCTTGAAGCCTATGCTACTGACGCCACCCATGTGTACAAGAGACTGTTATTTAGCAATCCACGAATATTTACTGAGTGCCTATGTACCTGGCACTGTGGTCGGTCTTAGGGGTCAGCAGTCACAAAACAGAGATGGTCTCTGGATTTGTGGAGCCGACTTAAATTTTAGCCCAATTTAAATACTTGATTACTTTTTGAGCAAAAGTAGCCACAGTTACATAGGGCCAAATACCTTGGGACATTCTTGTCTCTCGCCTTTCTCTCACACTGCCGCTCTAATCCACTGGCAAGTCCTATTGGCTCCATCTTCAATGTGCACCCCAAGTCTGACCACATCTCACCACCTCCACCTCTATCACCCCAATCCAAGCCACTGCCATCTCTAGCCTAGACAATTGCCTTAGCTACACCTCTGCTCAGTGCCCTGCCTGTGGCTCCTTATCTTACTCAGAATTGAAGGCCAAGTCCTTGCATTGACTCACAACCCAGTCATCATCTTGCCTCTGATTGCCCCCTTAACACCATCGTGCTGTGGTACCGATAAGAGCTGGAAGGGCTGGGCACCGTGGCTCATGTCTGTAATCCCAGCACTTTGGGAGGCCAAGGCAGGAGGATCATGAGGCCAGGAGTTCAAGACCAGCCTGGCCAACATAGTGAAACCAGTCCCTACTCAAAATACAAAAATTAGTCAGGTGCGGTGGCAGGCACCTGTAATCCCGGCTACTTGGGAGGCTGAGTCAGGAGAATCACTTGAACCCAGGAGGCAGAGGTTGCAGTGAGCTGGGACTGCACCATTGAACTCCAGCCTGGGTGACATAGGGAGACTCCACCTCAAAATAATAATAATAATAATAATAATAATAATAAAGAGCTGGAAGAATGAAATGAAATCCACTTTCTGGAACAGGCAAGGAGGCAAGACAAGCTGGGGCCTCCTTTGCCACCAGCAGATTTTTCAGGAAGTCCGGTGTAATGGGCTCTTACACTAGACCCGGCCTTAAATGAACAAGTAGCAAGAACAGTAATGGAAGGTCAGAGCATTTTAAAGATATCACCAGAAATATGGTTAAAAATTAAAGATAAGCCTCACACAGGGAAAAAAATGTTTGCAGTTCCAACAAAAGGTCAATATCCAGAATATATGAATAGCTCCTATAAATCAATAAGAAAAATAATCCCAGTGGAAAAATGGGCAAAGGATATGCAAAGGCAACTCACTTGCCTTTAAAACACAAAAATAAAAAAGGAATAGTCTCTTGGGAAAAACGGATAAGCCAAGGATCATTAGAGAAGAGAAGGCATAGGCTCTATTCTATTATCCTGTTATCACCAAGCTGGGAAAAGGGCAGTGTGGGTCTATATTCCAGGAGAGGGAATTCTTATTCACGTAGGTCAAGCATGAGTGTAAATTTACCTACGAAGATATACACAAGCTGCTTGGGTGCCGGGCAGGCTGGAGGGGAGAGTCCTTTTTGCTGTTTTTATGGAAAGTTTCAAATGTATACAAAGGTAGAAAGAAAAGTCTGATGAACTCAATGTACCAGAATGCTTTTGGCTTAAACCACTACACTTCTCAAGGAAAGGCTCCCCTGCAAGAAATCAGAGGAAAGTCCCACCTTCCCCAAGGTGGGCAGGGGTGGGCAAGGGTGGGCTGTGGGGGGTGAGAGAGTGTTGGGCTGAACCTTGCAGAGAGGCAGCATCTGACAGGCTGAACGGAGAAGTGGGAGGATTGCAGCCCCTCAGGGCTGGCTCCGCAGACCATCGCAGCCACAAAGCTGGGGACAATCTGAAAACTAGGGCTGTTCCTTTTTTTTGTTTTTAATTGAGACGTAATCCACATACTACACAATTCACCATTTAAAAATGTACAATTCAGAAGGTTTAAGTATGTTAACAGACATGTGTAACCATTGCCATGATCTATTTCTGTATGTTTTCATCACCCTAAAAAGAAACCCCATACCCACAAGCAATAACTCTTTATTCCCCTTTTCACTTACCCCCAGCAACTACTCATCTCCTTTCTGTCTCTACAGATTTGCCTATCCTGGATGTTTCATGTAAGTGGAGTAATACAACATGTGACCTCTTGTGCCTGGCTTCTTTCACTTAGCAGAATGTTTTCAAGGTTCATCATGCCGTGACAAGTATCAGTACTTCATCCTCTTTTAATGCTGTATAATATTCTATTATATGAATATACTGCCTTTTGTTTATCCATTCATCTACTGATGGACACTCAGGTTGTCTACATATTTTATCTATTATAAATAATACCGCTATGAACATTTGTATCCAAGTTTTTGTGTGGACACGTTTTAATTTCCCTTGGTTATATACCTAGAGGTATTTCTGTGTCAAATAGTAACTTCATGTTTAACTTTGAGAAACCGCTAAACTGTTTTTTACAGTACCTGCACCCTTCCCAGAAGCAGCATATGAGGCTTTTGATTTCCCTACATCCTTATCAGTATGCGATGTTTTTCTTTTAAAGGTATTCTAGCCATCCTAAGGGGTATGAAGTAGTATCTCACTGTGGTTTTGATTTGCATTTTTCTGATAACTAATGATGTCGAAGATCTATTTGTTATGGAAACAGGAGCCTAGGAGGGCCTGAGTGACACCATTTAAAAATCCACTCCATCTGAAAACTAGCAAGGCACATTCCTTGCTACTCAGAGATGATCAATACAATCTCAGTCTTCAAGGGGTTCACTATCTAGAAGATAACATAGTAGGTAGTTTCTCAGCATCTAATCAAAAGGTGAAAGATTAATTCTATTCATATTTTTCAAATGTGCCCTGCAGGTGCAGAGACACTGCCATTGGAAGCGACAGAGATGCCCAGGTTAGGTGCCACGTTAATTTTTCCTCCACGGCCGCTGAGCCTCTACGGCTTCGACCCCTCCTCCGGGCACCAGGGTGCGCTGTACACGTCTCTTAGCGTTGGCTGAACAGTGCCGCGCTCTCCCCTACTTCCCTCCTTGCTGGGCCGTACTTCCGGTGCCTGGCGGAAACGGGAACCTGCAGCCGCGGGCGCCGGGGTCCTGAGGCATGGCGGGGGCGGGGCAGGGGGAGGCGCGCACGGAACAGGCTGGGGCTTCCATCTCCTTGGCTCTTTGAGCCTGGACCAGACAGGTGAGGACTTACCATTTTTGGCCCAGCCTCCACGCCCGTCAGACCCTCCCCGGCAGGCTCCTCCCCGCATGACGCCGATGCCCGGAGGCTCCGCGGCCCCCGCCCTCCCTCAGAATTCTCTTCCCATTGAGGCCCCGCCCAGGGCTTTTCTTTCCGGGGGCGCCCCTTTGGGCAGAGACGCCCGCCCCTTGGCATCCCCTTCTCGTTTTAGAGGCCGTCGCTAGGAATTGAGGGACATACACACCTTCCCCCATAGGGAAACTGAGACCCAGCAGAGGAAATGGACTTAGTACCGCACAGTGAGTTAGTGTCCCGGTTCAGTCAGGCTTTCTGAACTTCTTTCATTCCGTAAGGTACCAAACGCCTACGGTGTGCCAGCCCTAGTGCTGGGCTCTGAGGATACCGGGTGACCAAGGTAGACCTGGTTACTTCCTATCTGTAGAGTACAGGTTAGCAAGGGAATCAGATTAAACACAATCATGCAAATGAAAGTATAACTACAACTTGCGACGATTGCTTTGGAGAAGACAAAATATAATAATAATGGGGAGTCCTGAAGGAGACCCCACTTAAGCTGCAACTTGAGAAGTTAGGGGAAGAGCCAGGGGAAATGCATTCCAGGCAGAGGGAACAGTCCCTGTGGATGCCTGAGTTGGCACAGAACTTCCTGTTTACATAGGTCCAGTGTTCAAGAAGGAAGGCTTACCACGTGTCACACGTGATGAGCATACAGAATGTAGTGTTCCTCTACTGGTCCTTGGGACCTCACCATCTAATGAGGGCCTTAAACATAAGTAAAATCTTCATCTCAGCTGCTCAACTCTACTTACGTAGGGTAAGAGCAGTACGTAAGTGATTGGATATGGCAGGGTTCCAGTGAAACTTTACTTACGAAAACTGGGAGTTGGGGGTCAGGCGTGGTAGCTCATGCCTGTAATCCTAGCGCTTTGGGAGGCCAAGGGAGAAGGATCACTTGAGCCACGGAAGTCCACGGTGGTGCCACTGCACTCCAGCCTGGGCAAGAGAGTAAGACCCCCCCAAAAACTGGGAGGTGGGCTAGATTGGGGCCGACCGAAGTAGTTTGCAGACCCTTGCTCTAGTCTAGATCAGAATATATTTTATGTCCTTACTCAGTGCATGTAACTCCAGTGCAATTGAAACAAACGTTTTACGAAACAATACTTACCATTACAATATATGACAGCTTGGTATTTTCTATTTTCTATGTCAGTAAAACTATTCACTAAATTCAAGGCCCGATTAATGAGATTTGACTAGCAGTTTGAGAAACTTGCTCAGTCATGGAGGTATGGACATTTTTAACTTGACTGGGTATTATACTTAAAGGTATTTGGAACCTTTTCAGAAGGGGACAGAATATGAATAAATACCTCATTTGTGTGTGTGTGTTTTGTTGTTGTTTTTTTTTTTTTTGAGAGGGAGTTTTGCTGTTGTTGCCCAGGCTGGAGTGCAATGGCTTGATCTCGGCTCCCGGAAGCCTCCACCTCCCGGGTTCAAGTGATTCTCCTGCCTCAGGCTCCCAAGTAGCTGGGATTACGGGAATGTGGCACCATGCCCGGCGAATTTTGTATTTTTAGTAGAGACGGGGTTTCTCTATGTTGTTCAGGCTGGTCTTGAACTCCTCACCTCAGGTGATCCGCCCGCCTTGGCCTCCCAAAGTGCTGAGATTACAGCTGTGAGCCACTGTGTCTGGCCCATTGTGTGTATGTTTTAAAGTGCAGATTGGTTCCAGTCACGCCCCTGCTTTTCAGTCTTTTTCTAGGCCTCTCTTACTACTCTGTGCTTCCTGTACTCTAACGACCTGGAATTACTGTGTTTCCCAAATGTGCCATGTCGTGCTTTTTTTTTTTTTTTTTTTTTTTTTTTTTTTTTTTTTAGACAGAGTTTCGCTCTTGTTACCCAGGCTGGAGTGCAATGGCACGATCTCGGCTCACTGCAACCTCCGCCTCCTGGGTTCAGGCAATTCTCCTGCCTCAGCCTCCTGAGTAGCTGGGATTACAGGCACGCGCCACCATGCCCAGCTAATGTTTTGTATTTTTAGTAGAGACGGGGTTTCACCATGTTGACCAGGATGGTCTCGATCTCTCGACCTCGTGATCCACCCGCCTCGTCCTCCCAAAGTGCTGGGATTACAGGCTTGAGCCACCGCGCCTGGCCGTGCTTTTTTGAAGTATGTCTTTTAGGTACCTATTTTCTGTTTTGTTCTTCTTTTACTTTGTCTAGTGTATTCTTATCCTTCAAGGCCCATGCCAATTGTTGCTCCATTAATTCATTTAAAAATATTTATGAGCACTTAACTGTCCCTTCTCCTAGGTGCTGGGAGTACAGCAAGGAATTAGACCAGTTCCCTGCTCTCTGGTATGGGGGGATGGATACTAAAAAGGTAAACAAATAATTTAACTTCAGAAAGAGATAAAGGCTATTAATACAGTAGGATATATCAGTAGATTCATGTGGGCGGAAGTAAGGCGTCTGGGGAAGATTTCTGAGGAGGTGCTATTTTAGCTGAGACTTGAGTGAGGAAACAGGCAGATATTTCAGCACTTAAAAGATGTTCCACTTCTTTCTGCCTCCATGGTTTCTGATGAGCAGTCTACAGACATTTGAGTTGTTGTTCCTCTAGAGGTGATACATGGTTCTATCTGGTTACTTTAGAGATTTTTACTGTATATCTTTTAGTTTTTTCCACTTTAGCTATGATGTGTCTGGGCATGGATTTCTTTGAATTTATCATATTCGGGGGTCTCTGAACTTCTTGAATTTGGGGTTTATATCTTCAGCCAAATTTGGGAAGTTTCCTTCCTTTCTTCCTCCCTTCCTATGTTCCTTCCTTCCTTCCTTCCTCTCTCCCTTCCTTCGATCCTTCCGTCTTTCTTTCTCTCTTTTTTTCCTTTCCTTCCTTTCTTTGTTTTCTTTTCTTTCTGTCGACGAGGTCTCACTCTGTTGCCCAGGCTGGAGTTTAGTGGTGTGATCTTAGCTCACTTCACCCTCTGCCTCCCAGGCTGACGTGATCCCACCCACCTCAGCCTCTTGAGTTAGCCGTGACTGCAGGTGCATACCACTGTGCTCAGCAACTCTGTATTTTTAGCAGAGGTGGGGTTTTGCCGTGTTGCCCAGGCTGGTTTTGAACTCCTGGGCTCAAGCAATTTGCTTGCCTCAGCCTCCCAAACTTCTGGGATTACAGGTGTGAACCACCACAGCCAGCCATTACAGCCATTATTTCTTAAATTTATTTTTGTTTTTGGGTTGTACATTCTCATGATCAGGGTGTTAGACCTTTTGATATTTTCCTTAGGGCCCTGAGGCTTTATTGATTTTGTTCAGTCCTTTTTGTTCCCCCTCTCTCTTGTTCACATTGGGTAATGTATACTAAAATCTATCTTCAGGGTGACTGACTCATTTCTCTGTTGACTTCATTCTGCCCTCTTGAGCCCATCAGTGAGTTTTTCATTCTTTTTCAGATTTTTTTTTTTTTAACTAGATTTTATGGAAGCTAGAAGAGTTTTCTGTGCTGGTTATTGCTTTACAGCTTCAAACTTCTTATCTGGATCTTTAAGAAATATCTTCTGTTTTTTAGCCGAGACTTTGTTTTTCCATTATTTCAAGAGTGTTTGTGATTGCTTGTTGGAACATTTTTATAATAGCTACCTCAAAATCTTTGTCAGAGAATTCCAACTTCTGTAGCATTTTAACATTGGTGTCTGTTAATTGTTTTTTTTTTTTGGATTGAGTTTATTCCTAGTACTTCAAATGCTGAATAATTTTGGATTGTATCCTGGACATTTTGAATATTATAAGTTGATAGGGCTTGTTTAAATCCTAAGAGGAATACTGGTAATTTTTGGCTTGGTAGGCAATCTTCCTAATTAGCTTTAGGAAATTTGCAATTTGCAACTCTCTTTCCTTAGGCTATGATTCTAATGGCAGGTGAATTTTTGAAAAGTCTTTGCTGTGTTATTAGGATCTGTCCCATGTGTGTGACACTCAGAGGCCAGTCTGAGATCTAGATGGTGGTGATTTTAGTTCTCAAAGCCTTTAGTATGATTTGGACCAGATCCACACGTGTGTAGCTTGGGAGCCAGCTTGGGAGTTGATAAAAACTTGTGATGTTAACTTTTCTGGCTTTTCTCCCTCTGAGATTACCCCAGTACCTTCTGGTTCTATTGGGTTTTCTTTCCCTTTTGATCATCTGATGACAAAACTGGGGCTTTAATTATCCTTCCTTGCAAGACACTTAATCTCCAAGCAGCAGGAGGACCAGGGGAGACAGTGTTAACCTCACTGTCCATTCAGTGGTACCTTCTTTTGAGCCTGTTGGTTTTTCTCATATGCCTGTCTTATGCATTCTCTCTAGGTTTTATAGCTGCCTTTTTAGTGGGAGAGAGAAGGTGGCGTTTGCTTATTCTGTCTTATCTGGCAACAGCTTTATAACTTAAATTTTTCACTAAATGCCATTGACTTTCATGGCCTGTGATTTAACTTTGATTTGAATCAGGTATAATAAAACATTTAGAAGACTATGCCGTATAACAGATGCTCCATAAATATTAAAACTTATTTTTATTGTGATTTTAAAATAGCACAACATTTACCATTTAACCATTTGTAAGTGTACAATTCAGCAGTATTAAGTATATTCACATTGTTGTGAAATAGATCTCAAGAACTTTTTTGTCTTGAAAATCTGAAAGTCTAACCCATTAAGCAGCACCTTCCTTTTTCCCCTCCTGCTAGTCCCTGGTAACCACCATTCTTCTTTCCGTTTCTGTGAATTTGATTCCTTTTTCTTTTTTTAATGATAAGCACTTTGAATTTAAAAAATTTTGTTTTAGAAGTTGGGTCTTGCTCTGTTGCCCAAGCTAGACTCAAAACTCCTGGGCTCAAGTGATCCACCTCAGCCTCCCAAGCAGCTGGGATTATAGGTATGCGCTATTGCACCTGGCTGATTACTTTTGATACTTCATTTAAATGGAATCATACAGTATTTGTCTTTTTGTGATTGGCTTATTTGACTTCACATAATGTCCTCAAGGTTCAACGATGTAGTGTATGTCAGAATTTCCTTCCTTTTTAGGGCTGAATAACATTCCATTTTATGTGTATACTACGTTTGGTTTATTCTCTCATCCATCAATGAACTTTGGGTTGCTTTCATCTCTTGACTACTGTGAATAGTGCTGATATGAACATGGGTGTGCAAATATCTCTTAGAAATCCTGCTCTCAGTTATTTTGGATTTATACCCAGAAGTGGAATCACTGGATAATATGGTAGTTCTCATTTTTTTCAAGGAAACTTCATAGTTTTCCTTAGTAGCTGTACTGTTTTTCAGTTCCACCAACAGTGCACAAGGGTTCACCTTTCTCTTCATCCACGATACTTGTTATTTTCTTTTTTTAAAAAAGTCATTCTAATGGGTGTGAGGTGATATCCCATTGTAGTTCTGATTTGCATTTCTCTGATGATTAGTGATGTTGAACATCTTATCTTTTCATATGCTTCTTGGCCATTTGTATAGGAGAAATGTCTATTCAAGTACTTTGACCATTTTAAAATTGGGTATATGATTTTTTATTGTTGAGTTATAGGAGTTCTTTGTATGTTCTAGATATTAACCCTTTATCCAGTATATGCTTTGCAGATACTTTCTTCCGTTCTATAGAAAGCCTTTTCACTCTATTGATTGTGTCCTTTAATCACAAAAGTTTTAAGTTTGATATTTTCTCATTTGTCTCTTTTTGTCTTGGTTGCCTGTGCCTTTTGTGTCTTATCCAAGAAATCACTGCCAAGTCTGATGTCATGAAGCTTTCCTTATATTTTCTTCTAGTAGTTTTATAGTTATGGGTCTTAATCTATTTTGGGTTAATTTTTGTATAGGGTGAAAGATAGGGTCCAATTTCATTCTTTTGCTTTGCATGTTGCTATTCAGTTTTCCCAATACCATTTGTTGAAGTGACTGTCCTTTTTCTATTGAGTAGTATTAGTACCTTATCAAAGATTGTTTAACCATATATGCCAGAGTTTATTTGTGGGCTGTTTATTTCACTGGTCTGTGTTTGTCTTTATGCTGGTACCACAATTTTTTGATTACTGTGGTTTTGTAATATATTTTGAAATCAGGAAGCTTGAGTCTTCTTTGTTCTTTGTCAAAATTATTTTGGGTATTTGGAGACCCTTGAGATACCATATGAATTTTAGGATGAATTTTTTATCTTTGCAAAAAGTGATATTAGGATTTTGATAGGGTTTGTATTGAATCTGTAGATTATTTCAGGTAATATGGACATTGTAACAGCCCAGTCAATATTTTTTTTGTTGGAATTAATGCACAGTGAATATGATTTGTTGTTGTTGTCTGAGATAGAGTCTCACTCTGTTGCCCAGGCTGGAGTGCAGTGTTGTGATCATGGCTTACTACAGCTTTGATGTCCTGAGCTTAAGGAATCCTTCCACCTCAGCCTCTCAAGCAGCTGGAACTACAGGCACGTGCCACCATGCATGGCAATTTTTTTTTTTTTTTTTTGTAGAGAAAGGCTTTTGCCATGTTGTGCAGGCTGGCCTTGAACTACTGGAGCTCAAGCGATCCACTTGCCTCCGCCTCCCAGAGTGCTGGGATTACAGGCGTGAGCCACTGTGCCTGGCAGAATGCATCTCATACTGTTTAAATTCGCACTTGCAGGTTTTTTGCTGTTGAACATTCCCAACAGCTGAGCATACTTGGAAGGGATCCTAGTGAACACTAGATCCTTCCCTTAAATCTGTTTCTAGGCTTAGAAATGTTAGCATCACTTACTCACTGTAATCTGCGAAGCAGTAATGCCAGTCACTGCTATCTTGGGAGCTCCTAGTTTCAGGATATAAGAAGGGAAATCTGTTTGACTTGCATATATTTATGTTTTGGTAAATTTTGTTTCATTTTCTTGACTTCTACTTTACTTTTCCATGTAGAGATGTGATAATGGATCATCATGTTTCCACCATCAAACCTCGAAGAATCCAAAACCAAAATGTCATTCACCGCTTGGAACGGCGGCGGATCAGTTCAGGCAAGGCAGGTACCCACTGGCACCAAGTCCGAGTGTTCCATCAGAATGTCTTCCCCAACTTCACAGTTGTCAACGTTGAAAAGCCTCCTTGTTTCTTGCGTAAATTCTCACCTGATGGACGCTACTTTATTGCTTTTTCTTCAGACCAGACATCTCTTGAAATCTATGAGTACCAGGGCTGCCAGGCAGCAGAGGACCTACTGCAGGGATACGAAGGAGAAATCCTGTCCAATGGCAATGACCAGCGGTCAGTCAATATCCGGGGCCGGCTCTTTGAACGCTTTTTTGTCCTGCTACACATTACCAATGTTGCAGCCAATGGTGAGCACCTGAATCGGGAGTGCAGTCTCTTCACTGATGACTGCCGGTGTGTCATCGTGGGCTCAGCTGCTTACCTCCCAGATGAGCCTCACCCTCCATTTTTTGAGGTATATCGGAACAGTGAATCAGTGACCCCCAACCCACGGTCCCCTCTAGAAGACTATTCCCTGCACATCATTGACCTTCACACTGGCCGCTTATGTGATACACGCACATTCAAGTGTGACAAGGTGGTCTTGTCACACAACCAAGGGCTATACTTGTACAAAAATATCCTGGCCATCTTGTCTGTGCAACAACAGACCATCCATGTCTTCCAGGTGACTCCTGAAGGCACTTTCATTGATGTGCGGACCATTGGTCGCTTTTGCTATGAGGATGACCTGCTCACTGTGTCAGCTGTTTTCCCTGAGGTACAGCGGGACAGTCAGACAGGCATGGCCAATCCCTTTAGGGATCCTTTCATCAACTCCCTCAAACACCGTTTGCTGGTGTATTTGTGGCGCCGGGCAGAACAGGATGGTAGTGCAATGGCCAAGAGGCGCTTCTTCCAGTATTTTGACCAACTGCGGCAGCTGCGCATGTGGAAAATGCAGCTTCTGGATGAAAACCATCTGTTTATCAAGTACACTAGCGAGGATGTAGTAACACTGCGAGTCACAGACCCATCACAGGTATGAGGTGCACTCCTACCTTTTACTTGTCCAATTTCCTTGTCAAAATGGCAAGGTTTCTCTGTTTGCTTATAGCCCACCCCTCAGAAGTAGACATTTCATGGCAGGGCATGGTGGCCCATGCCTGCAATCCCAGCACTTTGGAGGTCGTGGTGGGTGGATCACAAGGTCAGGAGTTTGAGACCAGCCTGTCTAACATGGTGAAACCCCGTCTCTACTAAAAATAGAAAAATTAGCCAGGCGCAGTAGTACATACCTGTAATCCCAGCTACTTGGGAGGCTGAGACAGAAGAATTACTTGAATCCAGGAGGCGGAGGTTGCAGTGAGCCAAGATCGCGCCACTGCACTCCAGCCTGAGTGACAGAGCAAGATTCTGTCTCAAAAAAAAAAAAAAAGAAATATACATTTCACATAGTCTGAGTTGACATCCTAGGGCTCAAGCTTAAAATCAGCTCCATTTTTCCCTGGTCGTATGTATTTATCTGGACAAATGGAAGCTAAAGTTCAAGTCATTGACAGGAGCTTAGTCAACTGATTACTGCCCTAACTCTTCTGCAGAGCATTTTCAGTACTCATAAAATGGAAGCCCAAATGGCACAAGGTCAAGGTTTGGACTACTTACGGATAACCTGCCTTAATTTTGTAAGATTGTGCTTATTGGTATGGCTGTTTTAGTTCTGGCAATGAGAATGAGTACACCATACAAAAAGAAAATTCTCTAAGTAACCCTACTTTCCTCCTTAAGTGGTTAATGTCTATTTACTTCTCAGTGAAGTCCTATTTGTAAGGTAACTAATAGGTGCATTCATGTGGCAGAATTCAGTTTTGTGACTTTACCCTGACCTTGCCCTCATGCTGGGACATAGGTTGTAGAGCAGTGGTGAGATCATAAGGAAGCTGAAATTTATGATCCATGAAGAGAGTCATCAGGACAGCAAGTTTTAAAGGTTTTCCAGTTTCGGAGAAGAATGCCTTTCTTTCTGTAGAGGGAAGAAGCATTTCCTGAAAACTAATAAGGTGATATAAGGAGCACAAAACTGCTAAGATTTAGGGGTTGAAACACTGTGTTGAAATTTGGGGTAATTTGGGCATTTGTCTTTGAAAAGCTCTCTACTTCAGTGTTGACCAAGTTACAGAACTACCTTTCTACACCTTTGTCCCCTACTTCTCCTATTTGCAGATTGTCTCCGTAGAAACTAGTTTGGAAATTCAGAACAGCCAGCAAATAGTAAGCCACAAAGTCAGCTGAGTTTGGTATTTCTTATTGACCTGTAGCCGATTCTACTATTAACAGATTCTGTGCAGGGCATCGTGTCCTAAAACCTCACACCAGCTACCTGTGGTAAAATATCTTCTAACATTTTCCTTCTGAATTGTAGTTTATGTGTTCTAAAAAATAAAAGTAGGGGAGTAATATGGTTAGAGATCATTTTTTGTGGGTTTTTCTTCTTCCCTATCAGTGATGACGTCACCCATTGAGCAATCACGGGTGAGCATCTGGTTCATCTTATGTATCATGGGATATTGCAGTGAAGTCCTTGACTTTTCTACCCTCCTGTTACTTTATTTCCCAGTCTGCCTTGGAGGGAAGGCTAATAAATGTTAGTGTAATTCCATATCCATATAATTATGAGAGATTCTGGTGAAGCCCTGATAGGATCAAAGTATTGTCCAGGGCTATAGAAAGGACAGGAATCAATCTTTTATTTAGGTTTGAGCTATAATTACCTTTTTATTTTGGAAGGAATAAGTTGTCTGTGACTGCTGCCTTTGAGATTATCCTTTTCTTCTTTGCTAAAAGGTGACCTAGTTTTTTCTGGTAACTACAATAAGTTGTAGCTGGAGACATAACTAGGGCTCTATGTTTTGCTTACAGGGTTTGTAACTCTAAACCTAATCTTTCTGCCCTAGTTGTCCTCCACACTCCTCCCCCAGTTTGATAGGTTCCAGTAAGATTAATAAGTAAAAAGTACATCCAAAAACAGGCCCTCGGTAATATTATGAGTATTATTCTCAGGTTACCCTCTGGCCTCTTTAATTTACACCCAAATTTAATTTGCAGGTGACTGCAAAAGCCATGTAATATAAGCTCTGAGAAGGATTACTTGCTAGTAAAACAGGTGGGTCGAATGGCTCCAGAAATTGGTAATAGAGATTTAAACTCAATCATAGGAGGCTGAAGTACTAATCCTAGTGGTCTGAGAACTTCTAGAGTCCTGTTAGAAGTTTGTAGTTAATTAACACGTCTACATTCACTGTAACAAAAATTAGGAGTTCTTGGAGCTTCCTTGTTTAAAGGAAGACAGCTAGCCACCGAGGGGCCCAGTTAGAAAAAGCAGTACTCTGCCACCTATGGCATTTGAATGCTTTCATATTCCCCCTCTGATCTTAATTGCTACCACTCTCAAATGTATTTTACAAATGCTCTTGGTCGAAAGAACATTTATGAAGAAAAAAGTGGAAAATACCTATCTGATTTTTCATTTGTTCAGCAGTACCCTGCCTGTATACAACTTGCCTGAGCAGTTTAGAACGTGATGTCCTTAAGGTGCCTCTCTGTATGTTAGAAATATTAAGAGGGGAAATAAGTGCCCCTAAATTGAACTTTGAACTGTACACATACAAGAGAAAATAATTTGCCAACAGGCAGCCCCAGGCTGCAAATCACTTGCTCAGCAGGAAAGAAAATTAAATCTGGCATTTTAAAAAATGTTTTTATCTCAGGATGGGTTGGGGAGCAAGTAGGGGATAAACACTTGGAAAGAAAAATACTGAATTTGCACAGTTTGAAATGAAAATTTAAAAGCTTTTTATACTTATATGCTGGCCATCTCAGTGATTCTAGCAGCACAGATACAGTGGGAAACCTGGCAACATTGAGGCTCTCAATTGATAAATCCCACTGTTGCTTCCGCTTTTCCCAGAACCACTTGGAGCCATGTTTCCACCTTAGTGGTAAAGCTGAGGTGTTTGCTTGTTGTTGTTGTTGTTGTTGTTGTTTTGTTTTGGAAAATTCATGCCTTGAATTTTAGCCAAGTGATAAGTTTCCTAGGCATGGCATTATACTCAGCTGTCCCATAGCTCTCTTCCTTCTTTTGCAGGCATCTTTCTTCGTGGTATACAATATGGTGACAACAGAGGTGATTGCTGTGTTTGAGAATACGTCAGATGAGCTTTTGGAGCTCTTTGAGAACTTCTGTGACCTTTTTCGTAATGCTACCCTGCACAGTGAAGTCCAGTTTCCCTGCTCAGCTTCCAGCAACAATTTTGCAAGGCAGATCCAGCGCCGGTAAGCTGTTCCACCAGACTCAACAGTCTTAATTTTTCTTTAGAAAAATTGGTGTTAGGCCAGTAGCTGTTTTCTCCAGGAAACCTCTTATTCTGTCTGTCTGCATAGCTTTAGTTAGTCTGCCTGTCTCATCCCCTGTTTCTTCCTGAACTTCTTTCTATCTCAGCACCTATGGAGTTATTTGTGCATTGTCTGTGATTCTTCCTAGTCTGTATGTAAACTGCAGAAATTAGAGACTGTGTCATCATTTATGGCTTTGTCCTCAGTGGTACACTGTCAAGCACTTATGTTTATTAAATGACTAAGGAAATCATTTTAGAACTCTTCATTAAACATGATTTGTTGAACACATGTATTTATCTTTTCTCCATCCCTAAATCCCACTAAAATGACAATAAAGGAATAAGAGGTATAAACCTGTAAGAACAAAGAGAATAAGAGAGGACATGATGGGAGACAGGACATACTAACCAAGTTTTAAAAGCTGAAAAGCCAATGAATGAGTGAGAACTGACTTAGCATACCTCAGAGAGCAGAAACGCAAGGCTGCAGAGCTTAGTCATCAAGAAACAAGCTGCCTCACACCAGAGAACTCTGGAAAGGGCCAGGAAGTTAGAGGTCCTAGGTGCCCCTGAAGGTACCTCTGAAGGTATCTGTGAGGTAGGCTGAAATGAGGAGGATTGGTAAAGTTCTTTTCTTCTTCTTTTTTTTTATACATAGTCTCACCCTGTTTCCAGGCTGGAATGCAATGGCACGATCTCAGCTTACTGTAACCTCCACCTCCTGTGTTTGAGCAGTTCTCCTGCCTCAGCCACCTTAGTAGCTGGGACTACAGGTGTGCACCACCATGCCTGGCTAATTTTTGTACTTTCTAGTAGAAACAGGTTTTCACCCTATTTGACAGGCTGGTCTTCAAACTCCTGACCTCGTGATCCACCCACCTCAGCATCCCAAAATGCTGGGATTACAACTGTGAGTGGTAAAGTTTTTAAAAGGAGCAGTCAGACCCTCTAGATCCATTTTCTAGGTCTGCATAGCCAAGTGACTATCTCTTCTACCTCTGCAAAAGGCTGGAAGTTTATTCTCTGGACAGATTGAACCAGATGGGCTCTGGTCTCAGGTTCATGAGGTATATCTAAAAGTAAGGATAAGACATGTTATGCCAAAAACAAGAATTAGGAGAAAGTTGACGTGCTGAAGGGTAAGACTCCTATCCCTCTTCCTAGATATGGCATCCGGGCTTATACTCTCCAGGCAGGAGATTAGAGATTTTTCCCTAGGGAAACTGACCAACACAAAGAGGAGACTTCCAGATATTGACACTTGGAGTCCCTTTACAAATTACTTAGGTCCCCCTAAATATATGCGCACCAGTCAGCAAGGCTCTTCTATAAGCCAGAGCTTCTAATAAGTGCCATGGTGCATTACTGTGAAACACATACTTAGTTTGGGCCAAGGGCCTAAACTGAATCCTACTTTAGTTAGGCAGTGCTTTATCATATTTCACGTACTTAAATTGTTTCCCTTACTTTAGACAGTAATGTTAATGGAAAATACCTGTTTTTAGGTCCAAAGATAGATCAGACCATAGTGAGTGGATGAATCAGAATAAGCATTACTGCCATTGGGAAAAACAAATAATTCAGTGGCATCATACTTTCATAAAAAGATAGTACTCAATTACAGATAGATGGCTATTGATTGCAGACAACTGACTTGCATTTTCCTTTTACTTTGGTTCACACAAATCTTCTGCCTTACTAGTATCTCTTCAGTATAGAAAAATTTTTAGATGCAGAACATGGGACAGATTTTGCTTTTTTCATTTTGGGATGAATTTTCTTTTAAAATTTCTTCAAAATGAAGCAGATAATTAACAAGTAACAGTCTGAGTGTGGTGGCCTGTGCGTGTAATCACAATACGTTGGAAGGTCAAGGCAGGTGGATCACTTGAGCCCAGGTTTCAAGACCAGCCTAGGCAACATGGCAAGACCCTGTCTTTACAAAAAATAAAAAAAAATTAGCCGAGCATGGTGGCACATGGCTGTAGTCCCAGCTACTAGGGACTAGGCTAAGGTGGGAGGATCACTTGAGCCTGGGAGACAGAGGTTGCAGTGAGCCGTGAGTGTGCCACTGCACTCCAACCTGAGCGACAGAGCAGGACCCTGTCTCAAAAACAAAAAATAGAAGCAACAAAAGATAGGTACACTCAGTCAACACATCAAAGAAGTCACTAGATGATAAGCTCTATGAGGGCAGGGATTTTGTCTATTATGTCTACTGCCATATCCACAACACCAAGGGCAGTGTCTGTCCAAGTGGGAGGAGCTCAGTTGTTATTTGCTGAAAGAATGAAGTTATCTAGAATTAAGGGAAACTATTTTCCAAAAATTCCTTCGGAATACATCTGGAATTAAACAAAATTACAGAAAGCTCCAGAAAAAAACTGAGGAGAAAGGTCATATATTCCAGCTCAGTGATCTTCAGAGTTTTCCTTTACTATCAAAAGATTTTGAAAAGCTGTGGGTACCCTGACATATTTTTAAGTTGATTTTTAATTTCTTTTCCTGTTACTACTAAATTTAAGTAGTTGTAGAGGATGCTATTTTCAGTGTATATTAAACACTGACATTTAAAATAAAGTTATTCCAACACTTTAAAATATAGCAAAAGGGTGCTAATTACCATAGTAATTTGGTATTCAAGTATTTTATATGAAAAGTTCATAGCAAAGTATACCCAAAATTGGGAATTTTACATTGTTTCTTCTAATTCTCAAATTTATATATCTATTCTATCTCCCCAACAGAATTGTATGCTAATATATTTTGTTGACCACTAATCATACTTTGCTACATTGAAAATATAATGTATATATAAAGTGAAATTTTTTTTTTTTTACTTCTTGTGAACACAAGGTTCTAAGTGCTAAATTTTATAGCAATCTTTTCCTGGTAATATTCTGATAAAAATCAATGAAATTGGGAATTTTATAGGTCAAAATAAATGTTCAGGAATAAAAATGGACACCAGGGATCATGAATCATTTAAGGAAAGCCTTTATCCTAAAAGAGACCGACACAAAACAAACAGAATAAGGAATAAAGAGTAAGCAAACAGGCCTGGCATGGTGGCTTATGCCTCTAATCCTAGCTCTTTGGGAGGTCGGTGTGGACCGATTGCTTAAGCTCAGGAGTTTGAGACCAGCCTGGGTACCATGGCGAAACCTTGTCTCTACAAAAAACAAAAAACATTATCTGGGTGTGGTGGCATGCAACTGTGGTACCAGCTACTTGGAGGGGCTGAGGCAAGAAGATTGCTTGAGCCTGGGAGGTGGAAGTTGCAGTGAACTGAGATCAAGCTGCTGCACTCCAGCACTCCAATGTGGGTGACAAAGTGAGACCCTATCTCAAAAAAAAAAAAAAAAGGAAACAGTGTTACACTCACCAAGACAATTGAAGTTCTAAAAATAGGAACATTCCTAGAACAATGAGAAATTTTTGAAAATTTAAAACTTGTTAGATATAGTGGAGGAACCCTCCAACAAAGTAGAGTAAATACGTAAGAGACGGGACACAGAAGAGAAATATTAAAAAAAGAAAAGGAGTATATGCCTAGGAGGTCAGATATCTGGCTAATTCCTGAAGGAGCAGTAGAGAAACAAAGTGGAGAAATAATGAGGTAGCTTCACAGAACTGAAGAACATACATTTTTAGATTGGCAGGACCATCCATTGTTGGAGCTGGCTTGTACTGGCTCATGAGACCTGACTATTAAACTTTCAGGAATTTTTGCAAGCTGATTGTTAAACAAAGTTGTTATTAAATGTTATTTCCGATTTATTTCTTATTTTACTGTTACTTAGGCTCTTGTGGTTATTTGCATCTGTTTTATCTATATGGTGTAAATACTATATAATGATGTGCTACTGCTCATTTTTTGACAACTGCACATTCAGTAATGTCACATTGTACCTTGGTCATAGCAGGAAGATTTACTCCACATAAATCGGCAAGCACTACAAACCATGGCTTTTTTTCCCTGAAAAAAATTAAACCTTTACCCGTGCACCAATGGATTCACCTAGTACCCAGTACAGTCAATGAAAAAGACCTGCACCGAGAGGCATATCGTTGGAAAATTTTGGAACATTGTAGATAAAGAGAACATTGTAAAAACTTTGAGAAAGAACATGCATTTCGCAAGTAAAAACAATAAGTCATCATAATTGCATTAAACTTATCAATAATACTGAAAGCTTTAAGTCATTAAAATCATGCCCTCAGAATTCTATGAAAAGAGTGGTTTGCAATTTAGAATTCTATATCCATGTAATAGGGTGGAATGGAGAAATTTTCAAACTTGTAAAGTCTGGAAAGATTACCTCTCATGTACCTTTTCTAAGGAAGCCTATGGAGGTGTACTTCAGTAAACCACAAAAGAATGGTATGTAGAAAATAGTCTGACACTGGAGAGAGGCAAAGAGAGGATAATGGTAAAGGGAATTTGCAGAATGACTGTCCACTAGTCAGACCAGATGGAAGCAGGAGAGTGGAGGAGCCTAAGAGGAGTGTGTCCAAGGGAAAAATAAAATGGTTAGAATACTGGTAGGTACGAGTATATGAAGAAGAGATTGTCAGTTCTTTCCTAGTAGAGTTGGCAGCCTTCACTGAGAAGGTGATAGATGAGCAAAGCTTTTGAAGGAAGTCAGGGAGCAAGCCATGTGGGTAGCAGGAGGAAGAATATACCCAGCAAAAGGAATAGCATATCTAAAGGCCCTGGGTTGGATCTGATGCATTTGAGGGACACCAAGAAGGCCAGGGTGGCTGGATTGGGGCGAGCAAGGGGTAGAGCAGTTGGAAATTGGCAGGGAACATAGGCACATACACAGGGCCACTCTGTGGCTTTGGCTTTAACTAGATGAGGTAGATTGTGCCATGTTTCAGCAGAGAAGTGACATAGTCTCACTTATGTTTTAACAGGGTCACCTACTCTGTTAAGAGTAGAATGTAGGCAGGAAGGGTGGCAACAGGGATACCAGTTAAGAGACTGTTGCAGTGATCCAGTGATGGCATTCTGTTTCCTGCCACTAGGATTTAAGTTCTTTACTGTTCATTGATGTATCCTAAGCACTTAGAGACTGGCACATACCAGCTCCTCTATATTTGTTGCTTAACAGTGGTGGCTTGGATCAGGGTGGTAGCATTGGGAATAGTAAATAATTATATTCTCAATGTATTTTGAAGGTAGAGCCCAATAGATTAATGGAGGATGGTCTATGGGCTGTGAAAGAACAAAGTCAAAGGTAATTCTAACATTGTTGGATTGAACAGCTTGCAAGAGAGTTGCCATTAAACGGTGAACCTATGGGTGGAGCAGGGTTAGGGGAGAAGATCAGAAGTTCCGGAAGTGGAGATGTCCCATAGTTTCTCAAAGGAGTGTTAGCTGTGTCACAGCCACTTGACAAGTACAATAGGTACTGGAAATTAACTATTGGAGTTAGCAACATGGAGATCATTAGTAACCTTGACAAGAGTAGTTTGGGTGAGATGGTGGGGTGAAAGCCTCTTTAGGGTGGGTTTAAGAAAGAATGGGAGGAGAAAAGTTGCACAGTATGGAAAAGTGTTTTGAGGAGTTTTATTACAATGGGAGCTGAAAAGTGGTGCTTTAGCTAGAGGAGTAGGTAGTGTTAGATTTTGTTTTTGTTATTTTTTAAATGGGAGGAAAAAAATGGCATGTTTGTATACGGATGGGATTGACCCTGTAGATAGGGGGAAACAGTTGAGGAAAGTGGAAGAACTGCTTAAGTGTATGGGAGGAGTTGGGCGCCAGCGCACAGGTGGAGGGATTTGTCTTGCATGGGAGCACAGATGATTATGTATCTACAAATGTTGGGTAGATGTGCTGATGGGAGCTTTAAAAACGTTATCTTCTGCTAACTTCTGTTTGTCAGTGGCAAAGTAAGCAATGCCATTAGCTGAGTGAGCATGGAGGAGGGGAGATGAAATAATCATGGAAGAGAATGGGAGTCTGGAAAGACTATGGAAATGTAGCATTAAGTGCCCTGCAGCATTAAGGGCACACATAAACGTCATGGCCACAGGTTTAAAGTGAGCATTGTATGATTTTCTACAGCCGTGGAAAAAAATGAGTGGTACAGGCCTGGAATAGGTAGAGTTAAGCCTAACTAGAGGTTATAGTTTTTCCAAGCAAGTACCACAAAACAAGAGAATTCAAGATTGTTGAGGATGTATGCAATAGAGTGATTTAGTGATTTCATCTTATGTGGAAGGAAGGAAGAGAGGACATGATGAGAGTGTCAGATGTCAAGAAATTGGTAGAATGCATGGATTATAGGTCCTGTGGGGGTTGAAGGATTGCCAAAGTTGGGATGAATAGAGGGATTGAGTGGGAAAGATGGGAGAGAAGTTGGTTGGAGAGCGTGATGGTCTGCCCTGTGACTAGAGAGGGGTTGTAGTTGTTGGTAATGGTAAGGTTGAGGGTGTGACTGTGAAATAAGTAGTTGAGGTTGAGAGGAGGTTAGGGAACTAGTAGGAAGCTATGATGCTGTAAAGGACATCTCTAAGGATTTTGAAATTTCCGAGAATTAGGAGAGGTGTAATTGGACAACAGTGACACTGAGGCAGGAGCTAAAGTGTGAAGACATCAAAGGGAGTGACTGCTTTTAATCAGTGGGGAGCCTGGAGCGCGGAGGTGGGAGATGCTGCAGAGGAAGAGGAACTGCTTCAAGCTGTAGATTAACGTAGATGCTTTGATTTGTGGTCATCACAAAGCTGTGAGTTAATGCCCATCACTTTACCTCTGAAAGCCAGGGAGTCTCCGGGCGCGGTGGCTCAAGCTTGTAATCCCAGCACTTTGGGAGGCCGAGGCGGGTGGATCACGAGGTCAAGAGATCGAGACTATCCTGGTCAACATGGTGAAACACCGTCTCTACAAAAAATACAAAAAATTAGTTGGGCATGGTGGCGCATGCCTGTAATCCCAGCTACTCAGGAGGCTGAGGCAGGAGAACTGCCTGAACCCAGGAGGCGGAGGTTGTGGTGAGCTGAGATCGTGCCATTGCACTCCAGCCTGGGTAACAAGAGTGAAACTCCATCTCAAAAAAAAAAAAAAAAGCCAGGGAGTCAGTGAGTCAGGCAAGGCTAGAATCTAGATTATGAGATGGTGCTAGATTGTTGCTGAAAACCAGAGTGCCCAGGATTTTTTATTGCAGCTCAAACTAAAGGGAAAAAATAAGCTCTATTTGGCCCAAGGTTTATTTTTATGTTTTGTACTGAGGCTGTGAAAATTACTGTCAGGAGGCGTAATGGAAAAGTGGTGTTGCTTGCTAGACTTTCTTTGTGGGGAGCAGAAAAGTGTTCACGTCCATCTAATACCATAGGTTAATAGAGAAAATAAAAATCACCCTCAACTAATTAATCTCTCTGGTCTCACGAAAGTCAAGAACATTGAAGTTTTTTATTCCATTTATTTCACGGATGAGACGTTATATTTTTCCCCCAGACTAAAAAAAATTATATACCCTTGATTGTTGAACCATATGATATGTTTGAATATAGAGGTTTAAAAAATATCTACTGATAGACAATTGACATTCTTTCTGAGAAGCTGTAGGAAAGTGAAAAATAAAAAAATTAAAAATGTCATTCTACAACTATTAACATTTTAATGTATTTCCGCCAGTCTTTGCTTTAAGTGTAAGTTTTTATTTTCTTTGTGTTTTTCGCCATATTATATAGATAGTATTCTATCCTTGTTTTACTTACATGTTAAACATTTTACCTGTTTCTGTATAATCTTTGAAAATGGTAGTTTTCCGTTAGCTTTTTAGTTTTTTCTTCCTCTATAAACAATACTGTATGAATGTACACAGATTTTTCTGCATGTAGGAGTGAGTCCTTAGGGTAAGTTTCCAGAAGAATAGAAGTACTTGTCAAAGAATATTAAATTTAGTTTTGTGGCTGGGCACGGTGGCACACACCTGTAATCCCAGCACTTTGGATGGCTGAGGCGGGTGGATTGCTTGAGGCCAGGAGTTGAAGACCAGTCTGGGCAACATGACGAGACCCTGTCTCTACAAAAAAATAAAAAAAATTTAGCTGGACGTGGTGGCATGTACTTAGCTGAGGTGGAAGGATTGCTTGAGCCCAGGGGAGGCAGAGTTTTCAGTAAGCTGAGATTGTGCCATTGCCCTCCAGCCTGGGTAACACAGTGAGACCCTTGTCTGAAAAATAAATAAATACAATTTAGTATTCTTTACAGTTAGGAGAAGTAACTGTTCTGTCATTATTTTCATAGATAAGTCAGATATATGACTTGGTCTGTTACTGTTCTTCTAGATCAGGCGTTCCCAAATTATGGCCCGCGGGCCGCATGCGGCCCCCTGAGGCCATTTATCCGGCCCCCCACCGCACTTCAGGAAGGGGCACCTCTTTCGTTGGTGGTCAGTGAGAGGAGCACAGTATGTGGCAGCCCTCCAACGGTCTGAGGGACAGTGAACTGGCCCCCTGTGTAAAAAGTTTTGGGATGCCTGTTCTAGATACTGGTGTTTCTGCAGGAGTATAGGTAGCTAGTTTCCAAATTTTATTTAAACCAAAAAAAAATGGGTAATTTATTTGTGAAAAGGCTTGCTGGAAGTTGGTGATCCCAAGAAGAGTCAGAGAGAGGCTGACCTGTTCAGGGTTCTCTGTTCTCTATAACTCCCCCCTAATTCAGTCTAATGCACTTATTTGGGGAAAGTTAAGTTGTTGACCTTTTTCCCCAGTTGAGCTGTTATTAGAAAACAGTAAAAATACTTGTCATAAACTAGTTATACTCATTTTAAACTTGTTTGTAGAGTCTTTGTTGACCTTTTCTAAAGTGGGGGCAGGTTTGGTGGCTCATGTCTGTAATCCTAGCATTTTGGGAGGCCAAGGCAGACAGATCAGTTGAACTCAGGAGTTCGAGACCAGCCCAAGCAACATGGTGAAATCTCATCTCTATAAAAAATACAAAAATTAGCTGGGTGTGGTGGCATGTGCCTGTAGTCCCATCTACTCCAGGGGCTGAGGTGTGAGGAACGCTTGAGCCCGGGAGGTCGAGGCTGCAGTGATCTGAGATCATGCCATTGTATTCCAGCCTAGGCAACAAACCAAGACCCGGTCTCAAAAAAATCTCCCCCAAAGCCCAAACATGTTTCTAAAGTAATTTGTTGTTTTCCATTTTTAGTTTTATGTTTTGCTTTTTAAAAGTATTTGTAGCTGGCCAGTCTTGTAGTGTGTGAGAGAGAGTTCTGTCTCGATTCATTACCTAGGTTTTAATGTGTATGTGAAGAATGAGTTGTTCTTAGACATGTATTTGTCAATTTAAAATCCAAGACAGCTTTGCGTACCCACTAACAAAGCCTTCTTCACTGGCTCTTTCATTTAGATTCAAAGACACTATTATAAATGCCAAGTATGGAGGGCACACAGAGGCGGTACGCCGGCTGCTGGGTCAGCTCCCCATCAGTGCTCAGTCTTACAGCGGTAGCCCCTATCTGGATTTGTCTCTCTTCAGTTATGATGACAAGTGGGTATCTGTCATGGAGCGGCCCAAGACTTGTGGAGATCACCCAATCAGGTACAGTGTCTCTACTATAGCTACAAACTGCTCAAGGGCTACAGATGGCCTGCTTTCTTCTTCTGGACATCATTTCATTGTGACTGTCTCCACTTGTACTCATGGGTAGGACTGAAAAGCCAGGCTACTTCTATAATGCAGTGAGTGCTTTGATCATTTAGGTACTATTCTCATAAATTATTCCTACTCCCTGCTTCTCATCAGAACATCTAATTCAGATAAGTGTTGTCCTCTTTTAATGGTTTCCAGGGAAGGAAGCTGTGCTTTCCCATTTAATAATCTAATACCATTCCATAATAGTTTTTGGTTATTGAGACCTTATAATTATGCATCTAACATGCATTATTTTATCCTACCATGTTACCTAATAGAAAAAATATCAGAGACAATTTGGGGAACTGCTGGCAGGTTTAGGAGAAATTCATACTTCCTCTCTTGGAGGAATTTTGGAGTGTAGATTAGTGTGTTATTGTTGGAACTTTGAAACTGACCTCTTACAAGAAATTCCTTCCTCACAGAAGTCCAGTTCACAGACCTATCTGTCTCTCCATGTATGGACCTGTGTGCTGTTATAGTACTAGGGGGAGGAGCTGGAATTACTGTCACTAGTGGAGTTACCCCAAGGTGGGTGTGTTCCTGGAGCTCTGAGCTGGAGCTTGGAAGGTCTTTTTGACGTAGAAACAGTGGTAGTTAGAGCTTTATCACAGAATATTTCATCATCAAGCCTCATTGTGTATTAAATGGGGCTGTATGACATATCCTGTATAATTAATCATTTATAATATTTTTTTGGGAAATTAGTCAAGTTCCAAAAACTAGTTAATTTTTTTTAATTATGGAAAGTTTTTAACATATACAAAAAGTAGAAGAGTGTAATAAACCTTCATGTACCCATCACCCACTTCAACAATTATCAGCTCATTGGCACTCTTTTCTCACCTATTTCCATCAACAGCACTACTCCCTCCCCTTCCAACCCCTGTCCTGGGTTATTTTAAAGGAAATCCAAGTTATCCTAGTAAAACAAGTAACACCATTATCCCATCTTAAAAAAATTAACAAAAAATTTTTAGTATCTTTAAATATACAGTCAGTTTTTATATATCCCTGTTGTCTTGTAAAGATTCTTTTTATAGTTTATTTGTTTGCATCAGATCCAAACAAGGTTCACGCATGGCATTCGGTCGTTGTTCCCTTCAGTCATTTTTTTTGTTGTTGTTGTTGTTTTGAGACAGAGTCTCACTGTGTTGCCTAGGCTGGCGTGCAGTGGTGCGATCTCGGCCCACTGCAGTCCTCGCTCCTGGGATCAAGCGATTCTCCTGCCTCAGCCTCCCAAGTAGTTGGGATTACAGTTGCCTGCCACCACACCAGCTAATTTTTGTAATTTTTTACAGAGACGGGGTTTCACCATGTTGGCTAGGCTGATCTCGAACTCTTGATCTCAGGTGATTCACCTGCCCAGCCCCCCAAAGTGGTGGGAGTACAGGCTTGAGCCACCCCTCTTAGCCCAGTCATTTTTGTTTTATAGGTTCTTCTTCCCTCTTTTATTTTCTTTGCAATGAAATTGTTGAAGAAACCAAGTTGTTTGCCCTCTAGCATTCTCCAAATTCTAGATTTTGCTCATTGCATCCCTGGGGTAGTATTTACTATATTTCTAATTTACCCGTATGTCCTGTAAACCGGGAGTGAGATTTAGAAGCTCAAACAACTCACTTTAAATTATAATCCCTTTGTGTTTGGGGATTGTGGGAGTAAGGCCATATGCTTTTTACACATAAAAAAGATGGGCGTCATCTGGTGTAAGTCAAGTACCATGAGGTACATTTCTCTCTCCTTTCTGACTTTCCTACCTTTCTAATTGGAGAAGATTAATCTAAAATCTGGAAATGCCATTGTTCCTGAATAAAGAGGTTTCTCTTATAATTCTTCTTTATATTTTTAATCTAAAATGAGAAATGTAAGGCTATTAAGGGCATTTGAAGAGAGAATACCATTACGCCAATATCTTTGTTGTATAATCTAGTCTAGCCTTTGTCAATATTTATATTTATATTTATATTTAAATGATGTTAACCGTGATTACAGCTGTGTAAATATAAATATAATTTTACACAGTTGTAATCACGGTTAACATCATTTTTTGTAGTCTGTCTTTATTTTATAAACATTATTTCATGTTGTAATTATGCACAGTCCTTACAATTACAGTCCTGATGGCGGTGTATTATTCTGTCAAGTAGATGTACCATGATTTATTTAACCATTCCCCCATTACTGAGGATGTATTCTCTTTCTGCATTTTTACATTAAAACAAATGCCATAGCAGTCCTCTTTATTCATGTACTAGTTATTTCATTTAAATCAAATTCTGAAGATATAAATTCTTGGATATGGGATTGTAGAGTTAAAAGGTATAGATATCTTTAGGTCTGCTTATATATTGGATTTCCAAAAGGAGATTATAGGTCTCTTTAATTCAAGGCTTTTTATTTTTTAGAATCCTCCCTGCCCCTCTGCCCCCACCTGCCTCTGCTGTTCAGCCTCCACTCACTCATCATCTGTAGTTCCCCAAACCACAGGGCATTTATTTTGCATATGGTAAAGACATTTAAGTACCGGGATGGATGGAAGCATCTTTAGTCTCACGTATTAGAAGAAAAGTTAAACACTATTTAGTATTTTGTTTCTATGCATGAAAAAGAACCTTTTAAAAGAATTTATTCTTAAAAATGAAAAACGCAAAAGGTGAGCCTAGATCCACACTGTCTAATATGATAGCCATTAGCCACATGTGACTATTGAGGACTTAAAATGTGGCTAGTTCAAGTTGAGGTGTGCTTAAGTGTCAAATACACACTAGATTTCCAAAATAAAGAGAAATATCTCACTAATATTTTGATATTGATTATAGATTGAAATTATATTTTAGATATATTGGAGTAAACAAAATGTATTATTAAAATTAATTTCCCCTTTTTATTTTTACTTTTTTTAGTATGGCTACATGAAAAATTAAAATTACACATGTGGCTTGCATTTTGTTTCTAGCCTTGGCCTAGACAATCTTCAGGCAGGAGCATCTGGAAGCGGAAAGGCTGTAATTCAGGCTAAAACTGAGTCATCTCAGGAAAGAGAAATGACCAGTGACTCAGTACAACATAGTTAGATTTATAATTACTCTTCACTAAATGAGCTGACCATACCCAGGTGATTTTATAGTTCTGATAACCTGGGGCTATTATAAAAGGAGATTTCATTAATAAGATAGAATAATGAGTTGCCATATTCCCCTGCTGTCTACATTTCAGTTTGATGTTGAATATCAATACTGTCCCTTCTTTCTCTGTCTCTTTCCTTGTTCTTTTTAGGTTCTATGCCCGGGACTCCGGCCTGCTCAAATTTGAGATCCAGGCAGGGTTACTGGGCCGCCCCATCAACCACACAGTGCGACGCCTTGTTGCCTTCACCTTTCACCCTTTTGAGCCTTTTGCTATTTCTGTGCAGAGGACTAATGCTGAATACGTTGTCAACTTCCATATGCGACACTGCTGCACGTAGGTGCCTCACCAGAGCCAGGTTTTTTGGTCTTCCAAGACTTTGTCACCCTCTTATCTCAGTGGACTCCAAAACAAAAGCTCCTGACTGCTAGCTTTGTTAGTTCCAGGCTGGTGTACCTCAGATGGGAGAGAGCCAGAGAGAGGAGTGAGGGTGGCTCAACCTAATGGAATTTTTAAATTGTATACAATACTTTTATTGATTGATATAATATCCTCTTGCCTTTTCCCTGTGGGAATGCCCAGCATTAATTAAGTCCATTTCATGTTTGCTTTACTTTGCATTTTATTGCCGTGAAGATGAAAGCATTACGCTTTTAGCCCCTTCTTGTCACTTCTTTGGCATTATGGTTTGCATCTGAAAACAGTTAAATCATGTTTACTCATGAGAACTATGTACATCCTTCCCATTTAGCCAATAAGCACGGCTATCTTTATAAGAGAAAAATAAAGCCATGATATTTTCATACTTAAATATATGTGGTTCAATGACTGCTTTATGTTCCTATCATACCCAAAGCTCTTCAAGTACTTGGGTTCCAGGAAGGACTGTGAAAGAGATGAGAGGCCACGGATGCAGCAGCTGTTCCTGGAAGAACTAAGTGGTAAGTGCCAGCAGGGAAGACAGTTGTCTGCCAGGATTGTTTCCTTCCCTCGGGTTTTCTCTTGGTAATTGTCACAGCTGGAGGAACTGGGTGGGTAATTGCACATCCTCGTGTGGAAGCATGCTCCCATCTGTACCATCTGTGTCATGCAGGTGGAAGAGTGAGCAGCTCTCCTTGGCCATAGCAGAAACAAATACTGTGTAGCACGTACTATAATTTGGGTAGTGGAGCTGGCAAGCCGCAGGTGTCCCTACAGAGACCAGACTGGCTGTTCTTGGATGGCTGAGCCATCACAGCCGCCCCATAAACACCTGCTGGCCCCAGCCACATCCTCTGTCACATTCTCAACTCTTGCCAGCCTGTTTATGTTTTATCTGCATAATGCCAATAGTGTAATAGGCTTGTTTAGTAACATCTTACTTGAAGGTAGCTTTGAAATGTTGGGTTCCAGAGCAGACTGTGAAAGGAGGCATGGATGCAAACAGCTGGACCTTGTATTTCCTCTGCCATCCAGACTGACTTTCTTTGGGAAAATAATACATGTGGTATAAAATGCTGAGCCCCATCGAACACAGTTCATCTAATTTCAGTGTGATCAAAATGGAGCAGCCAAATGCAGTCTCATTCAGCATTCAGTGTAGGATGTGAGCACCTACTATGAATCAAGTAGAAACTCTGTCAGGATGCCAAGAAAGGATGAGGAGACAAATAGAGATTATTATAATACAGTACAATAATAGCTTTAATTGTGTCTCTCTAGGGAGAGTGGAGGGAGATGAAGGAAGGGCAGAGAAGGACAAGTATACTGGGGAAGAGCACTGGAGTTGGATAAAGGGCGGTGTGTTGTGTGACCAAGGGTTGAGGACGTTTCAAGGAGAGGCCCAGCATATGCAAAGGTAGGGGAGTATGAAAATGGTAAATAAGTGAATACAGCTGCAGCACACGCTGGGCAAGGGAGACAGGGAAAATGCGACTGAACAGGTAGACTGAGGGGATATCGGGAAGAGAAGTCTTGTGCAAGTTGCTAGGGTTTTATGTGGTGGAAGGCATAGTACGAATTTCACAAGGTAACTTACTTACGTATTAATGATACAGATGCTCCTCGACTTCTTAGGGAGTTATGTCCAGAGAAACCCATTGTAAGTCGAAGGTATCTGATGATGGGTTTATCTAGGCATAACTCCATCTTAAGGACTTTTCTGAATGTGTATTGTGTTTGCACTCTTGTAAAGTAAAAAAAATCCTGAGTTGAGCCATTGTTAAGTCAGGTACAGGCTGTAATTGTGTTCTTGTAGTGTACTACCCATTGCTCCAGGAGAAGTTGTATTACATGTTCGTGGGGCTGAACTAACCTTTATTCATAGAAACACTTTACCTGCAGCCTTTTCTTTGAACCAGGTGGTTTGATTGTATCTGAGGACCTGGCAGAGTGGAAAGAGCGTGAAGTGTGAAGTCACTCGGGTCTCAGTGGGAATCCTGGCCCTTCTGCTCATTCATGTGTGATCCTGGACCAGTCTCCTATATTTTCTGAAAGTTAATTTGTACTTTCCTCCACCTTAGCCACATATTCCATTGGTCCTATCTTAGATTTTTTTTTATCACCTCTAACTGCTCACCTCTGAAGTTTCCATTTCATAACCCATACACTCCACTCTGACCACTCGCTTTTAGCCTTTCACCTCACTCACTTTACTGCCTCTACTATAGAGGATCTTAGGCCCCAGTGAAGCCTCCAGTCCCTGACCCAAGTTAGGGTGAGGTTAAACTGCTATAGCTAAAAGACACTACAATGCAGTGATCAGATAAGACAGGATTTTTTTTTTTCTCTCTCTCTCAGGTCACAGTACAGGCAAATGTTAAAAGTCAGTGAGTGGTTCTGCTACACACAGCCTGAAGGACCCAAATATCTTTTATCTTGTTTCTTTGCCATTCACTGTGCCATTGTCCCGGATTGAGATAGGGAGAGGGTGAGTGTGGAGAAGACTCTCCATTAGGAGCACACATCACTACCCCTCATGTTGCATTGGAGAGGTCCTCACCATATGGCTACATAACGAGCAAGGGAGCTTGGGAAATGTAGTGTGCCTGGCCAGCTGTGTGCTGGGTAGTCTTGCATTCAGAAGAAGAGATAATGGGTTTTGCTGGAACACTAGCCTTTGCTGGGATACCAGCATCTTCACTAGCTGTCACCTACCCTCAGATCTCCCTTCTTTCCTTACTCAACCTAGGTTGCATGATCTAACACCATAATCACTCACTTAACTTCCTTATTATTCTGCCTCCTTCATGTAAATTCTGAAAACTCTCAACTCTGTACATGTCTCTCTGAACAGTTGAATATAGCTGCAGAAAAATCATGTCTCGTCTTAAATTCATGACCGCAGGCCTAAAATGGGCACTCAAGACTACTGAGCAATCCTTTCAACCTTCTAAACTCTCCTTATTTGTTTACTTTTCAACTCTCTGAAATTGCTGTTTGGTACCTTTGCTTCTCCCTTCAAAACCCCTTCTTCAGTAGGCCAGGCTTGGTGGCTCAAGCCTGTAATCCCAGTGCTTTGGGAGGCCAAGCTGGGAGGATTGCTTACAGCAAGGAATTCAAGGTTACAGTGAACCTCACTGTACTCCAGCCTGGGCTACAGCGACACCCTGTTTATTAAAAACATATTAAAAAACTCCTCCAATATCTCAGCTGGTCACCTTTCCACTTCTTCTTGGCAGAAATAGAAACAATCAGGTGGGAACTCCGTAAGTTTACCACGTTAATCATATGACTTGCATCTCTACTTGTTCCCTGCCCTTTCCTCCTATTGCAGCAAATGAAATCCCTGCTTCTCTAAAGGCAAGACCTTCTGTCTATCCAGTGAATCCTGTCACCTTGTGGCTTTTCAAAAGACCTTGGTCTTTGTTCCTGCAATTATTTTTCTCTCTCTTGCATTATCTGTCTTTTGATAAATCATTTCTATTGCTCGAAGATCTTTGGTCTTTAAAAAGTCCTGCCTTGACCCCTTATTCTCCTTTAGTTACTGTTCATTTCTCTGCTACCCTTCATAGCAAAACTTCTCAGAAGTTGAAATTAAATGATTTCACTTCCCTGTGGCCGATTTCCTCAACTTACTCCAGAGAAGGTTCTGTCTCTATCACTCCTCTGAAACTGCAGTTTTCCAGGTTACCATGTTGCCAATACAGTGGTCACCTCTTGTCCTTCTTTTACTGAACTTCCCAATATTGGATGTAGTTGATTTTTCTCTGTACCAAGAAATACTTGGCTCTCTTGTTTCTAAGACAGTGTATGGTTTGCCTTACTGATTGTTGCTTCTTGGTTCCCTTTGTTGGCTTCCCCTTTTTGGATTTATTAAGTAGCTTTCAACTGCAAAAACAGAAAATCCAAAATTTCTGGCTTAAACCATAAGGAAATTTATTGTCTTACAGAATTGGAAGTCCAGATGTAGAGTGAGTTTCAGAATTGTGTGCTCTAGGTCGGCAGTCCCCAACATTTTTGGCACAAGGAACTGGTTTTATGGAAGACAGTTTTTCCACAGGTTGGTGGGTGAGGTAGGGTGGGGTGAGGGCAAGGGGAATGGTGTGGAATGATTCAAGCTCATTACATTTATTGTGCAATTGTTTCTGTTATTACACTGCAATATGTAATGAAATAATTATACAACTCACCATAATGTAGAATCAGTGGGAACTCTGAGCTTGTTTTCTTGCAACTAGACAGTCCCATCTGAGGATGTTGGGAAACAGTGACAGATCATCAGACATTAGATTCTCAAAAGGAGCATGCTACCTGGATCCTTTGCATGTGCAGGTCACAACAGGGTTTGTACTTTTATGAGAATCTAATGCCACCGCTATGACAGGAGGTGGAGCTGAGGTAGTAATGGGAGCGGCTATAAATACAGATGAAGCTTCACTCACTTGCCCACCACTCACCTCCTGCTGTGTGGCCTGGTTCCTAACAGTCCATGGACAGGTATTAGTGTATGACCCAGGGGTCAGGGACCCTTGCTGCAGGTAATCAGTCGTGTCATCTATGAGTCATGTTCTTTTCTCCTCTTCCTTCTGCTATCCAGAAAATCAGCTTCATCCTAAGGCAGATTCTTTTTGAGTATGCGCATAGAGTTGATAATGGTAATGTGGGCTACGTGTTTCTTCACTGATATCCTCAAAAAAGAAATGTTCCCAAAAATCTTTACCTCATTGTACCATTGACTTGAATTCAGACACATGACATTCCTAAACTCTGACCCCTTTTATGCAGACTGATTTTGGCCTAGGATCCTGGTCATTAGCAAGGAGTATAGACTATTGTGATTGGTTTACACTGCTCAGGGCACATCCCTAGAGTGAAGTCGGATGTGTGGGAGATGGACAGAACAGAGGGGGATGGAAAAAAGAGAAATTGAGAATAATTTCTAAGTTTTGGGCTCAAATAATGGATATATATTGAAGCTATATGAGAAATCCTGGAGAAAAGACAGGTTGGCAGGGGCGGGTAGTAGAATCAGTGTTTTAGACATGCTAGTTTTGAAATGCCTATTACATATCCAAATGAGGATGTCCCTTTAAGTTATGGAATGAATGAATTTGGAGTTCAAGAGAGGAGTCAGGTCTTGACTTATAATGTTAAAAGGCATCAGCATATAGCTAGAATTTAAAACCATGGGAATGGATGAAATGAACTAAAGAAAGAATATACAGAGTAAAAGGTGAGGAATGGCACTGGGACTCTCCAGTAGCTCTAGGGAGAGCAGAAGGGAAGCACTCACCTCATTGAGTACTTGGCCCATGTTAAGTTATCAGTGCCTTTTTTTTTTTTTTTGTATATTAGTTTTATTCCTAAAGGATTTAAGGCAGCTCTCAGTAAATTCCAGTGTCATCTCTCCACAAATGTCTGATAGATCTCAAGAATCCAGAGAAACAAGTTCTTTGGAACCAAAATGTTGAGAAAAGCAGAGACAGACTTTCAGATGCAAATTCTTCCCTGAACCTCTCTCTTCCTATCCCTGCTTGGCAGAGAGCTGACAAGTCAGCTATCAGTGCCACGCTGCTCTGGACCTTGAGAGAAGTGCTCCATTTGAAGATAGCAAAACATTTTTCATTTGGAGCCCTTGCAGAAAAGCACAGTATAAATGAGTGACAAACCTAAATTAGATAATTTTTAAAAGAATGGTAGCTTCATTATTTTCAAGTACACAGAGTAACTTAAACTCAGTCATGAGGTGTTCCTTTGTAGAAGCCCTTAGAGACTTTCCTTAATGAGTAGATTATAATATTGGTAATCAGCATAACGGTTCTCTGCAATGCGTGCTTTGAAGGCAATTGAGCATATTAAGTGATTTTGATGTTCCACAGGGCAATTTTGTTTATAGCATTTATCTGCCCAGTATATACCCTTTATAACTATAACCCTCTGTTTGAAACAAAAAGAGTTCTGAAGTCTGCCCTTCAGGCAACGTTTGATTACTAGTATAGGAGGCAGGGAGATACTTAGTAGGACTTGGATTTTTTGGCCATGGTGCCTGATAGAATTATGGGAATAAGTTCTATGAGAGGACTGTTGCAGACACTGGCTCTGTCACCTACGATGTACCTCTGAGCTTGATGGTAAGAATTTTAGTGAGTCTGTTTCTCCTCTGTAAAATGGGGATGATTTCTACTTTGCAGGGTTGATGTGAGCACTAAATGAGTACTAATTAGAGCTCCTAATATAGTAAGTGCTCAGTAAATGCACACTGACTGCCTTCTCCCTTCTCTGTAAATCACCTGCCACTTTAGTGTCACAGTCTGCTTCCAGCCCAGGTTGTACCTCTTCATTTCCTAGTGACCAGCTGACATAAGCTTGCTTCTTCTCTAGACCCAACCCCTGCCCACCCATTGTGGTTGAGGTGGTGCCATTCTGTAGCCATGCATCGCTTTTGCCCCTGCATACCCAATTCTGAGAAGACCAGAACATCTTTAACCTGCTTTGCTACCAAACGCATTGTTTAAAGGGAGCTTTGTTTGCTGAACGTTTGTTATTGGTGTGTTGCTGATGGCTAACATTTATTGAAATTTTACTTACTGTGGGCCAGATGCTATGCCAAGCACCTTACATAGGAAAGTACTTACTGGATTTTATCAATTTTGAGATGCATTTTTTGAAATTGGAATGTCTTAAAGTTGGTGTTTTATCAGCATCGGCCAGGCAGCAGTTGTAGTGTTATTGTCATTGCCTGTGCATGTGCAAATTGGGTATGCTCTTCCCGTTGTCATCATTTTTGTTGAGTAAATGTGCATTGTTGATACCACATGTGCTCAATGTAAGAGCTTTTTAAGATGCCTTCAAAAAGATGACACTATGATTTGGTATTATAATGAAAAGGTTGTTTTGTACTCAGAAAGGCAGAACAATAGGGTTAATTTGATATTAGTGAAGCACAGATTTGCCACTGGAGGGATGAACATGATTTTTTACAAAGCAGGATGTGTTTTTTGAAACTAAGAAGGAAAGATACCCACTAGTAAATGAAGTTTTATTGACGTGCTGAGATTCATGCAAAAGGATTGCCTATTGGACAGCATACAAGGCAACTGAAGGAGAAACTGACCCATCCTTTGGAATAAATGGAAGACGTTTTAATGTAGTGAGAGGTCTAGTGTAACCAATTCATGCAAAGCACAGGGCTCATCATTGAGGTGTGAATTGATTTGTTAGATGCTTCCTGCTGACTTTGAACAGGAGCTAATTAACTTCCAGGGACATGTGATTCAATGTAGAAAAAGTGAAACTAGATTTTAAGTCAAATAAGAAACAAAATCCAAAAGGCCAAAAGGCTTTTTGAGTAAGTATGCCTTAAGGGTACTGGCATTTGTCTTAATCAGCTATGGGAAGGCACATAGAGAAATGACTGTCATGAAGAAAGACGTTTATTATAAGCATAGGTCCCTAGAAATTGTATGCCATGCAGGGCCAAGGGGAAGCCCCTGGATAGGTCAGGAGGCAGAGGGAGCAGGCGAAAACATGGATAAGGGCCTTTGTTGTGGTTTCTGCAGAAAGGAATGGGCCAAGCAGCAGGTGAGCAGGTTTGGGATTGACTAATTTAAATTTTGGTGGACCCTGGGGTCTAGCTAGGTGCTACCTGACCTTGGGGTGATTAGGTCTGAATGTGAGAGCCCTATAAAGAGGTGGTTGGGGGTGTGGGCTCTGGATTGGTTGGTTTGCATATGAAGGACATGTTCCCAGGTAAGTCGTTTGCTATCTCCAGGAATTAGCAAACTCTGGGAGGGGCAGTCCAGGGTCAGGATGGCCCCAAGAGGTCCAAGCATCAGAAAACACAGGCAAGCTTCTGGAGAGACCTCCTTGCTGAGGAACTGAGGCTTCTTGCCAATAGCCATGTGAATGAAATATCTCAAAATCCAGTCCTCCCGCTTCATTCAAGCCTGTAGATGACAGCAACCTTATCAGAAACCCTGAGCCAGAACTGCCTAGCTAAGCTGCTCCCAGATTCTTGACTCTCAGAAAAAGATAATTGTTTTTTTTTTGTTTTTTTTTTTTTTTTTTCCACACACAGGGTCTCCTTCTGTTGCCCAGGCTGGAGTGCAGTGGCACGTTCATGACTCACTGTAGCTTCTTTTTTAATGTTTTGTAGTAAAAGAGCCTTCCTGTGTTGTCCAGGCTGGTCTCAAACTCCTAGGTTGAAGCGATTCTTCTACCTTAGCCTCCCAAAGTGCTGAGATTACAAGTGTAAATCAGTTTATAGTGTGTAAATCACAGCTCTAACCTTACCTTTCTAGTCTGGTAATGTCTCTGAATGCCAATCTCTCTCTCTCTTAGAAAGAAAAAGGTCCCTTGTCCTCTCTCTCAATTGTCTCACCATCAGTAAGGGAACCAGGTAACCAGTCTTTGAGTATGGAGTTAACAAGAAGGAGCTGAGTGTTGGGCTGCTTTTTTGGAGATACTCCCTGCTTAGCCATGTAACATTTCATTAATTCTTTAATGCTGAAGTTTCACCTCCTGCAGGGAGCATTTGTAGCACCCCAGGAGAGTTGTCAGCAGTTGCTGCCTGGCAGTAGCACACATTAACTAAAGAGCAGAAGTGGGGCTTGAAGGCTCCCCACACTGCTGCACCTTCAGCTGCTCTTCCTGGGCCAGCCCATTCTGCCTCCTAGGACCCAAGATCTCCTGGTCTGCAACTCTTGTTTCTCTTCTAAGTGTAGTCATTAACGTCCCAGGGAGAAGAAGAGACTAAGAAAAAAGAGAGAGAGAGAGAGAGACTGTCTCTTACTTTTAATTAATTGTTGAAAGAATAGAGAGGGACCTATATTTCTACTGAAAGAAAGGAGAAGTTGGGAAATGGGAATATTCTCAATAGTAATGAAAAAGTGAATGAAAGGTAATTTTTAGACTCGGTCTCTTTGCCCTAGTCTTTAAATGTTTCTGTTGAGGGCTACAAAGTTTGAAATCTGACTTAAGGAGGGATGTATTACCCAAAATAAATTGCCTCTATCATACAGTGTGATACAATGGATTGTGGAGACTCAGAAGGGTTAGAATGGAAGGAGGTGAGGGATAAAAATGTACATACTGGGTACAGTATACACTACTCAAGTGATAGATGCACTAAAATCTCAGACTTCACCCCTATACAGTTCATGCATGTAATCAGAAACCACTGGTACCCCAAAAGCTACTGAAATAAGCAACAACAACAAATGGGACTCTAGCTTGTTTTCCTTTTAAGTCCTTTTTAAAATGTCATTCTGGCTAAAACAAATTTTTTAAATGCTTATCTGAAAAGTGATTGTCAACCCTCAGGATAGGTTAGGGGTTAGATTGCTGTAGCAGCCATGTCAGAATCCTGAGAGGAATTTCCTTTGCTGGGGGCAGTGGAGGGGACGGGGAGGGGAAACACCTCAGTACATTCTTATTGGGAAAATGCAAAATGCATACATTTTCATATTACAGACCTCAGAGAGTTTGACAAACAATCTTGTCTGATGCAGAAGGCACAGTGATTTATAACTGGGGTACATTCCCTCGAAATCTTAGAGGAACATGAGATTTACCTAGTTATCAAGCAAGGGGAGAAGTTTCAGAAGGTTAAGAAACATGTTGGAAAAACATTGAGTTTCCTAAAAACGCAGAATGGAGAAAGCTGGAGCCAGATGCAGGAACATTTCTGTGCCTCTCCTGATGGGAGGGTACAGAGAGGGGCAAGCAACAAGGGCCAAGTTTAGAGAAACACAAGGATGCGAAATGGACCTGTGCTGGCCCAGGTGCCATTGTTCTTCTGGGTTTCTGTTTATAATTTTGCAGTGAGAAATCCCCTTCTAGGGGGAAAAAATCCCATAAAATTGAATACATACAAATAAAAACATATGCATGGCAAAAAAAAACCAAAAAAACAAAAAAACAACCAAGAACCAAAAAAGTCAAATGACAACACCTTTAGCAAAGGATTGATTTCCTTAGTACAAAACATCCTATAAATATATAATAAAAATATGAACACAACAAAGGAAAAGTGGACAATGTTATTAGCAGTGTTCCCAGAAAAAAAAACAAACAAACATGGTCAACAAG
Organism: Saimiri boliviensis; assembly: GCF_048565385.1. NCBI lineage: Eukaryota > Metazoa > Chordata > Mammalia > Primates > Cebidae > Saimiri > Saimiri boliviensis. Next base: position 132,864,929 of record NC_133453.1, on the reverse strand, counting down.
CAGATGAAAATTGCTTATAATATTTATTTTCACCCATCAGATTAGCAAAGGTTAAAGATGTGTGATGACCCAGTATTGACAGGGATACAGGGTGCTCTCACCCACTGTTGTTGGGAGAGTAAGTTGGTTCAGATTTCTTGAAAGACACAAAAGTTGTATGTTAAAAAATGCACATAACTTTTAACCCAGTTAAATTCTAACTCTAAATAGGTGTCAATACCAAAGGTATCAGAAGAAAAAAATAACAAATGTGTCAGGGCAAAACATTTCTATATGTGAGCAAGACGTGTTCATTGCAACTTTTTATGAAAACGTGGGAACTGTTAAATGTGCATCAGTAGAAAACAGGCTAAATAGATCATGAAACAGCCATACAATGGGATCTGATAGAACTGTTAGAAGTAATGAGGCGAATCTGTATAGATTGATTTGGAAAGCTCTCTGAGACATTAGTTGAACTGTGTGTTTAGCATGATGCTATTTTTCATTTGAAGAAAAAACTGTGCTGAATGCGAAGTCAGTATACATATAAATACATGCTTTTAGAGTCAAAGAATGCTTTTAAAAGGACATAGGAAGGCTTTTAACGATGGTTACCTCTGGAAAGTAGACATGGAAGTGAGGGAAGATAGACATTTCCCTTTATAATTTTTTTTTTTAACTATGAACATGCATTTAGAAAATTTTTTCATTGTAGTAAAAACCATAAAATTTATCATCTTACCTATTTCTAAATGTAACACCACTGCGAGTGCAGTAGTGCTAAGTACATTCACGTGGCTGTGCAACCAGTCTCCAGAACTTTCATCTTGCAAAGATGAAACTCCATACCCATTTAACAACAACTCCCCATTCTCCCTCCCCACAGACCCTGGCAGCCACCATTCTACTTTCTATCTCTATGAATTTGATTACTCTAGTGCCTCATATAAGTGGAATACTACTATTTATCCTTTTGTGACTGGCTTATTTCACTTAGGTTGATGTCTTCAGAGTTCATGCATGTTATAGTGTGCGTCAGAATTTCCTTCCTTTTTAAGGCTGAATAATATTCCATTGCGGGTAGATACCACATTTTCTTTATCCATTCATCCATCAGTAGACACTGGGTTGTTCCTCCTCTAGGCTATTGTGAATAGTGCTGTTATGAACAATAGATGTATAAATATCTCTTGGAGAGTCTGCTTTCAATTATTTGGGTCATATACCCAGAAGTGGAATTTAATGAGATTTTCTTAAAAGTATTTAACACATGAATTCACCTGCAGCAGTAGAGGTGGTATTAGGTGGACACTCTGTGGAGTAGTTGAACTCAGTAGTCTCAGGCCAGATTTTCTTTACCAGCCTCCCAGGGGTTTAGCAATTTCATTCCTGCCCCCTGAGCCTTTCCTTTGCGCAGAGACAGGAGGAGGCTTAGCAGGTTTGTGAACCAGCTGCTCCCATCTGCATTAATTCAGCACATTTCTATAGCTCCCCGAAGGAGGAGATGCTGCAGCAGCATTTAATTAGTGGCCAGGAACATGCTTTCCCAAGGACACGACTTATTTCTCAGCCACCTGCTGCCTGTTGCTCCCTAGCAACATGAAATACTCACATCTGATTGCTCTAAAGCCCTTTCTCTCCAGATGAGGGGGTGGCCAGTTCACCTGCTGTCATAGCCTGGGGTGGAGGCGGCGGTGTCCTTGGGTCTGGGGCTAATTCTTGAGAAGAGAGTGGTCTGAATATGTTATTCCTGCCAGTTGTGGAACTAACCCTCTTGATCCTTGAACTGGTGGTTCAGGTGCTCCACCACTCCTCTCCTTCAGGTTTAAGATTAGAGCAGACAGAATGTGACACAAACAGAGCAACATAGTCTAGAAAAGTCCACTTGGATTTTAAAGTACAGCTGAGAGACTTAGAGGAAGAGGGAATGATCTCACCCTCAATTGGGAGCCCTGCCTTTCAGGATGGACTAGGTATTGGAGGCCCTGGCACCACACCACTGTGTGCAAGAGGAGCAAGGGGAGCTTCTGCCTCATCCTAGGTGGCTGGCTAACTGCTCCTGGATTCTAGGGCCCTTGGGAAGAGAGAGTGGGGTGGCAGATATCCGAAGGCGCCACCGCTATGAGTCTGAACTTGCCTTCCTCACCAGGTTTGAGAGATGGCTGCTCAGAGACTAGACTTCAGACCAGGCTGGTTCCTCCCCAGTGCTTCTGCAGATGTTGCAGACTAGAGCCCTGAGATGAGGTGCCGCTCACTGACATGCTTTATTTGGTATGTTTGCAGTCTTGAAGTTTTTAAGAATATCCTGCTTTTTCATGTTGCTGTCAGGAGGCCCAACTGTCCCACATACCAATAATCAGGCTCCCTTTTAGACTGAGCATGTATGCTCTCCAGCTTGCACAATCCCCTCATTACTCCTTCAGCCCTGTTTGAGTGTGAGACTCCTGTGTTCTCTAGCCACAATGGTGAACATGGCTGTGTCTGCAGGGGCCACCTCGTATTTACTCATTCATTCATTCCACAACATTTATTGGGTTTCTTTTGAGTATCTGACCTTGGGCTAGGCACTGGGCTAAGAAGATCAATACAGTGTGGTCTTTGGACTCCCTGAGCTCATGGACCAGGTTCAGAGACAGATAAGTAAATGGGCTGGGGGGATTCACTGAAATCAGGTGACAAAGAGGTGCACAAGGGTTGGGATAGCACAGGGACCTTGGGTATGTGACCTAGACTGGGGGGGCTGGGGAAGTCTTCTGGCAAAGATGTCACCTGAGTTGAAAATTCTGAAGGACGAGAGGAGTTAGCTTGATGACAAAAGGGGAGAGGTGGAGGAATGGAAGAGAAGGGTATTCCAGAGGCAGTGAGGTGCAGATGCATGGGGGCACCAGAGAGTTTGGCATGCTTGGGGACCAGCAAACAAGAGCTTGCCTAAAGCTGTGGCCAGGGAGGCAATGGGGAGCAGATCCTGAAGAGCCTTGTCAGCCTCCTGAACATTAGCCTTTAGAGAGCCCTTGAAGAGTTTAATTAGCGAAGCCACTTGTCAGATTTATGTTTTCAGATTACCCTAGCTACAGAATGGATTTGATGCAGGAAGCAGGGAAGTCTAGAAAAGAGGCCTTTGCAGTCACATAGGAAAGAAATCATCTCTGCATAGGAGACTCCTAAACTCCTTCCTCCTGCCCTGTAGGAGATCTGATGAAAGGGAGGAGCAGACTTTCAGAGGTACAGAAACTGCCCCAGGTTTGGCCCCTGCTGTTTGCATTCAGCCCGCACTCTTACTGCTTCCTCTGCCCACTTTGTTCCTGCTTCTCCCACCCTGACTAGCTTCTTATAACGGCAGTTGGACTTGATAATATCAGCAGAGACGTGGCACAGTGCTGGCACTGTCAGTGCTCAGTCAGGGACAGCTATTGTGGAACAACCTGGCTGGCAGAGATCTGATCTCAGCCTCTGTCCAAGCTGCTGCCTCTCAGACGGAGCTCTCGGTATGCTGGACACTATCTCATGTGGCCTGTCCCAGCCCAGGGCACTGTCCCCTCTATATCTGACCAGGCCTCAGTGCTCTGTGACCCAGGGAGGATGTAGAGGAGTGCTGGTGGGTTGGCAGTGGCCAAGAGATGGGGAGGATGGGATGGATTGGCATGATGTGGAGGAGTGTGCAGTTGCACATGGGTGAACGAAGGAAGGACAGAGTCGGGTGAGTCAGCAAGTGGGGGAAGATGGTGCCCAACCAAGACTGGGGAGCCACGAAGAGGCCAGTTGGGAAGGGAAGACACTGGACATGGTTGGTGGGGCTTGTGAGAAGATAACCAGTGGGGACATGCACAGAAGAGGCAGGTAATGAACTTGGAATGCCAGACCTTGAGACTGGAGGTCAAGCTTGAGGACCCAGAGGTAGAGCATGCCACTGGTATCATGAGAGCCACCAAGTCACCCAGAGGAGTTTTTGAGCAGTGACTGTGTGCCAAGCATGGTGTTATCACTCTATTAACTGCTTAAATCCTCAAAACAACCCCATGAATTGTACTAGGAGGCGTTTCTGGACTGCTCAGTTACTAGCCCTCAGTTACTGAGTGGAAGAATCAGGATTTGAGCTTGAGTGATCTCTGCTTCCAAAGCTTCTGTCGAGAACTGTCACGTGCCTGCATTGCTGCCTTCTCTGGGCGCCTGTCCTAGGAAGTTGTCACACTTTTCCACCGATCTAAATGACAGCTCTGTGAAGGAGGCAATAATATTCCTGTTTTCAGATGTGAACATTGAGGCTCAGAGACTTGCCCTAAATAACACACACGGTGGCTGTAAAATCAAATCGGGATTTGAGTTGAGTCTCTGATTCTGAAGCCTGAGCTGTTGTCATGAGCGCATGCTGTCTTTAGGGCCAGTTTGGATAGTGAAGGAGGTGAGGACAGGGTAGGCGTGAGAGAGGGAGGGTGCTGGAGGCACAGAATTCATCACACTCACCAAGGGAGGGAGGCTGGTGAGTTGCATAAGGTTTGATCTCTAGAATACTGACTCCATGCTCCCTCCGCTATCTGACCCTGCTGTATTGTCTCAGCCTCAGTTTCTTCATCTATAAATAGGCATAATACTGACTTCTGAGTGTTGTGTTGAGGATGAAATGAGAGATTGCATGTCTGGCCAGGGTCTAACATGTAGTGAGCCATCCATAACAGAACGCACTTGTCAAGTGCCAGGCTAGGCTGCCCTCTCCAGAGCCTCTTCTTCAGTTAGCATGGGCATAAGTGCATGTTTGAAGGGTTAATTTGGCATTTTCAAGTCATTCCACCCATGGTGAGAAAGAACTAGCTTTTTCCATTTCTAGGGAGACTATAGGAGATGACAACCCTTGGTTCTGGTGTCCCTTCCAGCTGCTGCTTATTGATGAAGTGAAAATAGGAAGCTACCACCTCTCAGTTCTCCTGCTGTGCAGGCAACTCCGGCCTGTATTAGCCTGCAGACACTTTCTAGGTGTGTATATTCTATATTGTGTGAGCCACAGGACAACAGGAGTCTGCCTTTGGGGTGGAAGTGCAGAGGAAGACTGTGGAGGGCTGTGTCCTTTCCACACTTTCCTCAGAAAATACAAAGGAGTGGCTGGGCTGTGGCCACTCAGTGCTGCAGGCAGTCTTAACATTGCAGCCTCACACTGAAGTGGTGCTTGTGGGGTCACCGAGGCCACCTAATTCAGAGGATCCCAACAGTTTCTAGTCCAGGGCCTCAGTTCACCCATACAGTGACTTCAGTGGGAGCACCCCTATGGTTCTACTTTTCATAGCCTTCGAGTGACGTGGTCATTTAATTGGTTCCCGTAGCATTCGAGCCTCTTTCTGGGTTTGTAAGGTTCTATACTTTCTGAGTTCTAACTGGAAGCAAAGGCCAGCCTCCCTCACAGGGGCACTGCCACTGAGGCTCTGCCAGTCAGCCCACCTGTGCCAGACTTCCGGAGCCAGCTGTGCGACACAGCCTGGGGGAGTTCCCTTTCTAGGGCAGCAGCCCCCAGATACTAGTATTTCAGTACCAAAGTTGAGTTTTCCAGATCACATCTGGAAACAGCATAAAAAATTGTTTTACTGCTGGAATGATGAGAGTTAGGCAAGATGATTTCTGCTGTATAGACCGGAAAACCAGTAAGAGAACAAGGACAGGGAGTCACTGACAGGGTCACAATTAGCGTGCAGGCCTTCCGTTTTACAGTCTTTCCACTAGATTCTTAAGGTCCATTCATAGGTTTCTGGATACTTTCTGAAGAGGGTTCTAAAGCTATTCCTTAGGGCATCCTTACAGTCCAAACAGATGAGCTGAAGGCCCTGACTGAGTTCAAGCAGGGGTCTACAAGCCCCAGAGGGAGTGCAGGGAAGCTTAGAACAGTGAGTACTTCTTGGGCACTTGAACCAGACACTGTGCTAAAATTCTTTGTGTATGTCAATTAGGTTTCTGCTCAACTCCCTGAAGTGCCTACTATTACCATCTTCATCTTACAGACAAGGAACTCAGGCACAGAGAAACTAAGTAACCTTCTGGAAGTCACAAAGCTGAAGCCAGAATTCAAACTTAGACTTTGAGTCTGCGGCCCAGTCATCTTTACCTTGCGACATGAGGCACTGGGGAAGGGCACGGGGTAGGGGAGGACAGACCGTTTATCTGGAACTCACACTGTATGCAGGTGGCCAGCCATGTGGGAAGGATGGAAAATCCCCATCTGAGCCACAGTTCCAAACCAGAAGGAACTGAATGAGATGCTCTGAGGGATAAGGCCTGTCTTAGAGACATCCTCGCATCTAGGAGTGGGTGGCAGATGGACAGCCATGGAGCCCAGCCCCGACCAGCTGCTGTTTGCAGGGGGGAGCTACCCTTGTGCCCCTGTGGTGAGTGTGTGGTGACAGTGGGATTAAGTGTACCCAGCAATCTCAGTGACCATTGGGTGGAGTGGCACAGTGGGCCCTTCTGGCTGGCCCTTCCAGCAACTCTGAGTCCTGGGTGCTTAGTGCTTGCTAATCTCCATTCCCATGGCAGCAGGATGTGTCACAACAATTACTGAGGCCGTGGAATCTCCCACCTCTCAATGGCCAGGCGGTTCACCCAGCAAATGTCTCCTAATCTGAAGAGCTGGGAGAGCAAAAGATTTTATACATTGTCAGAGAACCCCCTTTAACCTCCCTTTTAGAAAGGAAGATGTAAACCAGGACAGTGGGCCTGGAGTTGGTAACTGAAGTGAGAGAGATCTCTCCTCTCTTCCTCTCAATTCTCCTTCTTTCATGTTTTCTACATCCCCTGTAATTTGGGTCTGCTGATTTCATTTGTGAGGTCCGCCTTCTGTTTCCTGCCTCATTTCACAAAGAATTTGAAGCCGCTCTCAACTACACATTCAAAATAATAGGACAATACAGTAAATGTTTGAGTAATTCGGAGCCAGAGGAATATATGATAAACTCCTGAGATGGATGGAATGCCAGGATTTCTTAGTGACCCCTTTTTAGAATACCGCATCTGGAACCATTCTAGCGGGACATATTTTCTTTTTTTATATTATATAAGCAGTTTATTTAATGCATATTTATTAACATCTATTTTATAAAAAGAAAAAATATCCCTCATTTTGACTTCTAAATTCTTTTGTCACATTTTGGAGACTTCACTATGGTGTTCTTTCTGAATCAGACCCTGGTTAATGTTTTGGGTTCTAGATAACACTGTAGAATCCACCCCGTATATCATTTTAGTCATTCATCTTGTTAATCCAGAGTTCATTTATTGTTTTGAAACGTTTCTCCAGAAACATTCTAGAAAACCATCTTAAAAATCACATTTTGTAATGCATGCTGGTGTTCCCATGGCGTTTTCTGGAACGTGGCTGAACCTGGAGCTGGGAGTTTGCTTCTCTGCATTGTGAGGAAGGTCAGGGGAGCTCTGGGCAGCTAACATGGTTAGACGTGAGGCCCCGCTCCAGCCACTGACATAGGCTCTTCTGTTCCGTGAGGCCCTTAGCATGCACTTACTGAACAGCTACCCAGCACTTGCCTAGGCCCCAGCTATGGCAAAGCCACAAATCCTGCCTTCATAGAGTTATATTCTAGCCCAAGATACAGAACATAAACAAGAAAACTAATCAACGAGTGACATGATCTGACTTGTGCTTTAAAAATAACACTCTGTGAGGCGGGCAGATCACTTGAGTCAGGAGTTGGAGACCAGCCTGGCCAACATGGTGAAACCTTGTCTCTACTAAAAATACAAAAAAGCCTAGCCAGGCACGGTGGCATGTGCCTGTAATCCCAGCTACTCAGGAGGCTGAAGAGGAGAATGTCTTGAACCCGGGAGACAGAGGTTTCAGTGAGCTGAGATCATGCCACTGCACTCCAGCCTGGGTGACAGAGGGAGACTGTCTTGGGGAAAGAATCACTCTGGATGTTGGGGACAAAATGGGGCTGTGGTTGGAGGGTAAGGTGGTAAAAACAGCCAATTAGGAGTCCGAGGCAAAGGGCCAGGCAAGAGTAGGCTGATGGCAGGAGAAATGGTGAGAAATGGTCAGATTGGGACATATTTTATAGGTAGGGCCAACTGGACCAGTGGATAAGCTCGGCACAGGGGTAAGGACAATAAGTCAATGACTCCAAAGTCTGTTGGCCTGAACTGAGTAAGTGGCTCCCTTAGGTAGGACTGGGTGAGAGGAAGGATTTTCTGGGGATGGGATGAAAACCAAGAGTTGCAACTTAGCCATGTTGGGTTAAGCTGTTTATTAGACATTCAATAAGAAGATCTATATATTTCTAGTGATCAGTGACCACTTTGCTAAACCTGGCCTGGGTGTGTGGGAGTAGAGAGGATGGTCCCAGAGGAACAGGCTGCCAACCTCACAGCCTATGACCAGGGCAACCCTGGACTCCCCTGGAAGACCTCTGCCCACGGCAGCTTGCTCTAGTTTTACAAGTTCATTCATTCAGTTGCCACATTCAACACATATATTTTCTTTTTTTTTTTTTGAGACAGAGTTTCACTCTTGTTACCCAGGCTGTAGTGCCATGGCGCAATCTTGGCTCACCGCAACCTCCGCCTCCTGGGTTCAGGCAATTCTCCTGTCTCAGCCTCCTGAGTAGCTGGGATTCCAGGCACGCGCCACCATGCCCAGCTATTTTTTTGTATTTTTAGTAGAGACGGGGTTTCACCATGTTGACCAGGATCATCTCGATCTCTTGACCTCGTGATCCACCCACCTCAGCCTCCCAAAGTGCTGGGATTACAGGCGTGAGCCACCGCGCCCGGCCAACACGTATATTTTCAATGTGCCCTGCAAAGGCACAAGTTTATGGTACCATCTAAATGGATGGACAACATACTCTTTTCTGTTGCCCTATTTAGTGCCCTAACTTTTGAAGAAACACAAAAGCCAGCTGAGTGAATGGATCTGTTTGTAAAATACAGTTAATAAGGCCCATGAGGCCTGGCTCCTATTCCTCTGCCTATAGGAGGACGCGTGAACACAGAGCCCTTTTATTCTGTGCCTCTGTCCCTCAGGCCAATCTTTCCTGGCCACCATCTCCTCACTGCTGTCCACTCTCCATTCTCCAAGTGTTTCCATGCCTCTGATCACAGCCCTGCTCAGGACCTTTAGGCATGTCCCAGCCTCCTCTGCGGGCCCTTCACTGCCTGGCCTCAGCCCTGTTTCCAGTCCTTCCTCTCAGCCTGCACCTGCACTGACTCCACCCCATTCTGTCCACATCACTCAGGAGGGCTGTTTCCTGGATCCTGAAACACAGGTGTGTTTCTTTGCCTTCTCCACATCATTCACACCGTGGCTTCTGCCTGCTGGTTGCCACAGAAGGCCCAGCCCAGCAGCTGCCACCCTCAGAGGACTTCCTTCCCTGATCCCTGCCCATCCCCACACCCAGCACAATGACTGCCATGCTCCTCAGTGCTCCTGAGGTGCTGGTCCTTCGAGGAATCACAGGTCCACCCAGGAAGTACTGCTGCCCTGTGCCTGGGAGGCTGGACTTCGCCTTAGTCACAAGGCGCAGACAAGGCAGGTGGCCTGTGTTCTCACTGCCCAGCTGGCTCTGTGTGCAGTTAGGAGCCAACTCACTGTGCGCTCCTGGAGGCTGAGACAGGGTCGACAGTCTAAAGCTGTGCTTTTCAGCAGGTGCAGGGTGGGATTACTGCAAAGGCCTTTCCTGGAACTTGCCAGAGGTGGAGACTTTCAGAGCCCACCCAGGGCCCACTGAATCAGCACCTGTATTTTCATAAGGGTCACTGGGGATGCACGTGAACAGCCGAGGATGAGAAGGGCTGGTAAGAGAAGGGCTAGTCACCTCCCGGGAGGACTTAATAAAGGACAGCAAAGTGAATCCAACAGTGGCCAACCATTCCAGGCCAAGTAAGAGATTAGGAATTTGAAAAGGGGTATTGTGCCAGTCAGGCTCTTAGTTACAGGAAACAGAAACCACCCTGGCAATTTCAGGCTGAAATGGATTTGTTACTGGACCATTAGGTGTTTACATATCCTTAGACAGGCCCAGAGTGTCCCTGCAGATGCCCTAGGTTGCTGCTGCCTTGGTCCCCATCAGGGAGGCAGGGCTTCTGGAGGGATTGTGGGGGTGGGTGACCTTCAGCTCCTTGACCCCAGTGGAGAGGCTGTCATGGCCACTGTCACAGCCACCCCTCAACACTCACAAAGCTGCTGTGGAAAAATCCATCTACCCAACCAAAGGGTGGAGAGCAAGCAAATGCTTTCCTAAAAAGTAAAAAAACCCAAAACAACCAAGGGCAGGGGGTGGGGGTGGGGCACGAGGATGGTCTCTGCTGCTCTTCTTCCGATCTTGTGCAGGCACAACTAGTGAGAGATCATATACAGTCACAGCTGCTGTCCCCTGCTTGGAAGTCAAGCAATGGGCGGCTGGCTGGCTTGTAGAGTGTGGAGCCTATCACAAGCACAGGGCAGTGTCTCCTGCTCTGGCTGGAGGTTTGCTGAGCTGCAGAAAACCTGTGAGCCTACGCCATGCCTACTCTAAAGTAGACTTTGATGAGAGAGTTCTTGGGAGCATAGCATTGATGGTACCTCATGTGACTTGGCTAGGAAATAACCATGCAGGTCGAAAATGGAGTGTGCTTCTTCCAGGAGAAGCCTAGAAATGGAAGGCTGGAGGAGCAGCCTGTATAACAAGGCAAGGAGAGAGGGGCAATGACTGGGTAAGTTATGCTGCTGGAAACTGGTGGCCCCCGAGGCTCCTGCAGCTCAGTGGGCACTGTGAAGGGAGCTTGGCTTGAGCCAACATTGCTGGTACCCCTCTCACTTGATGTGGCTCAGAGGTGCCCACAGTAGGAGGCTGGATAGGGTGGGCTACAGGGCGGGAGCTGAGACAGGTGAGGAGAGGCAGCGCGGAGTGCTCAGGCTTGTCAGGGAAGGGGCTGTGTTTGGGTTCTCCAGGAAGTTGACTTGGAGACAGTTCTGTGTTGGAGATTAGGGGAGTACCCCAGGATCAATGCCTGGAGGAGGAAGGAGGATCCGGCAGAGAGGAAGAAGGTGAGCTGTGCTGCAGGCCCCTGGGGGTTCAGTTGGAGCTGAAAGTGTCTGTCAGAGATGCCCCCTATTGGTGAACATGCCCTTGGAAGGGTGTGGCTGGGCTGTCCCTGGTGCTGACAGTATTCCCAGTAGCTGGGCGATAGGCCCTTCCATGAGGAGGTCTGGGCAGTACAACTCCATATATCCCCTGTCAGAAAGGCCTGGGGCAGAGGTCTCTGCAGGCATGGATGAGTAGGGCAAGCTTCCAGAAAGCTCACTGTAGGGCCCATTAAAGAATTCCCCTGGAGTAAAGGAGGTGTGGCCGCCAGGGCTGGCCGAGAGCCCCACATATATTGCCTGCTGAGCAAAACAACCTGACTCTCCCCCAGTTCCATCTTCACGATCCCAGACCTGGGAGAGTCTGGGGGAGGGGAAGCCGTGTGTGGGCTGTGAGGTTGAGGTTTTATTATAGACTTGACTGGACTTTTAGGTCCCTGGAGAAGAGTCGTAACTATCAAATGGAATTTATTCTTGCAATTAAAAGTAACCCGGCCAGGTGTGGTGGCTCACTTAGGCAGATCACTTGAGGTTAGGAGTTCCAGACCAGCCTGGTCAACATGGAAAAACCCTATCTCTACTTAAAGAAAAAAAAAAAAAAGTAACCAGAAAGCCATGGCGTCTATCTAAGATGGAGCTGCAGGAGTCTAGAAAGGGAGATGTGAGGAAGCTAACTGGGGGCAGTGATGGGAGAAAAAGAAATCCTGTCAGCACTCAAGTTCAGCCCACTACTGAGTGTGTACTCCCCTCAGTGAGGGGCTGGGGGTATGGTGGTTATGACCTTGGGTGGCCGGGAGCAGAGGAGGTGGTGGACACTGTACTTTTTGCTTGTCGCATCCTAGGAGGCTTTGGAGTCCACGTGTGACCCAGTTTTCTGCCTCTGTCTGAGCAAAGTGAGCTCTGATTAGAGGAGGTGTGAGAGCTCTAAATGACTGCAAAGTTCTTTTCAATCAGACAGAAAATAGGTGAGAAATGCATTTCCGTTAATGCCCCAATTATCCCAATCCCAACAGGACAAAAAATGTGCTTTTGCCTGCTCCCAGGGACAAGACCACCAGGATCTTCTGAGTGTCCTCTCCCAGAGGCAGTCCGGCTAGCACAGCAGAGGGGGCTGGAGAGGGGTCCTTGCAGTGCACCAAGGCTCCCCTGCCCTTTCAGAGAGCCCGGGATCAGGCCCAGGTGAGTCCGCGCCTGAGACAGGGTCCACACAGGCTCTGCTGGTGGCGCCCCTGCACCCGCTCCTGCACTTCGCACCCCTCCTCCACCCGGAAATGACACCTTTGCCTCTGCTGTGGTTTGGATGTCCCCTCCAAAACTCACGTTGAGAGTTAATTGTCATTGTGATAGTATTAAGAGGTGATTAGGTCACAGAGTGGATTGTTAGAAAATCCAACTTGGCCTTTGGATTCTTTTTCTTGTGCACACACACTCTCTCTCACACACACATACATGCCCTTTCTCTCTCATACACACACACTCTCTCTCTCTCTCTCTCTTACATCCCCTTTCTTGCCCTTCTGCTTTCCTCCATGGGATGACACAGCACAAATGCCCTCATCAGATTTGGTCCCTCAACCTTGAATTTTCAGCCTTTAGAACTGTGAGAAATAAGTTACCCAGTCTGTGGTATTCCATTACAGCAGCACAAAACGGACTGAGACAGCCTCCTAAACTTCCCTAGAATTCACTCTGCCTGGAATCTTGCCTGCGGCTGTTTTCTGCCAGACTCATCTCTCACCTAGATTCCAGCCATGACCTCCTATGGGCCTCCCTGTCTCCAGGTGCCTTTAGTTCCTCCATCCAGTGCCCCAGACTCTAGCCTGCTCTTTCTAAAACCCATCTCTGACCATGGCAGGGCCCTGTTAAAACCTTTCAGGGGCTCCTGCTGCTGACAGCCAGCAGAGGACTCTCCTGGTGCCCCAGTAGTATGGGGCCCTTCTGATGTTACCAGGCCACCAGATGTCAGGCTGTCCCTCCCTCCCTCTTACTCCACCTGTAGTCCACCCCAGCCTTGCCCATTTTTCTCTTCTGTATTCACCCTCCCCCAGCTTCTCTCCATCCCCACTGACTTCTCTAGCATTCTTTCCTACCCCTCTCTACTAGATTCCTGTGGCTGCTGTGACAAATGACCAAATACTAGATGCCTAAAACCACAGACATTTGTTCTGACACAGTTCTGGAGGCCAGAAGTCCCAAATCAGCATTACTGGGTCAAAATCAAGGTGGCAGCAGGGCTACACTTCCTTTAGAGGCTTTAGGAAGGAAACCATCTTCACATGGGTTGACAAGAATTGCATGCCCAGTTCTGGACAGAAATAGAGTTAGAATGAAGCATGGATCAGGCAGCGCTTTGGCCCTGTTCCTTGTTGCTACAAGTCACGTGCACTGGTTACTGACCATTTGCATCCCCATCATTCCTACAGATAGGATTTCTGACTTTAGGATCCTGAGACTATTTAAGAATTGATTTGCATCCATGTTGTTCCTGTAGACGGGACCTCTGACATTAGAATCACAGAGCTTTTGTGTACAGATGGCTTAAGATATTTTCCAGGCCCCGCATTCCAGGAACCAGTTTGAAGACCCCAGAATGGGATCGGCATGAGAGTATAGTTGTTTCATATCCTTGTCCCGTGACTTTACTCTGTACTCTTCCACCCACCAATCAATGCTCTCCACACTTTGGCCCACTCAAAAACTCTTAACCCTAACCCCAAACTCCTTGGGGAGATGGATTTAAGGTTTCCTCCATCTCCTCATTCAGTGACCCTACGATTAAACTCCTTTCTGTACTGCAAACTGGTGTCTCGGCATATTGACTTGCTGTGCACATCGGGCAATAAACCTGTCACAGTTTCAGGAACAATCTGTTGTTGCTTCTTCCAGCTTCTGGTGGGTTTTGGCATTTCTTGGCCTATGGCTGAATCTCTCCAGCCTCTGCATCTGTGGTCACAGGGCCTTTCCTCTTCTGTCTGTGTAGTCAAATCTTCTGGCTCCGTTTTATAAGGATACCTCTGACTGTATTTAGGATCCACCAGATAATCCAGAGAACCTCCCCATTTCAAGATCCCTAATTTTTTTTTTTTAAGAGTTGGGGGTCTTGCTATGTTCCCCATGCTGGACTTGAACTTCTGGACTCAAGTGATTCTCTTGCCTTGGCCTCCTGAGCAGTTGGGACTACAGGCATGTACCACTGGGCCTGGCTTTCAAGATCTTTAAGGCTGGGCATGGTGGCTAACGCCTGTAGATCTCAGTACTTTGGGAGGTCGAGGCAGGATTGCTTGCACTCTACCCTTTGTTCTTGCCAACTTCTTTGCTGGACATTGCCCCGATCACCCATCATCACCCATAGTTGCCTCCTAACTCTTACTCTGATTTTGAGCTTGTGTCTCCTCCTCTAGGAAGTATTTCTTGATTCATCTTCTCATCACCAGCATCACACACACACACACACACACACACACACACACACACACGTGCCCCCATCCCGTGGTAGCACCCTGTGGTGTCACAATGGACTTTTTCTGAATTTGTCTCCCCAGCTAGCCTCCTAGGCTGCTCAGGCCAGTTACCAGGGCCTACCTCTTGAATCTGAGTATTGATAGATGCTTAAGGATGGAGAGAGGGAAGAAAGACTCAGAGGGATAGGCTTTCCAATCATTTGGCATTTTCATTTCATTTTTGGCTACAGTTTTTTAATAAAAACAATCTGGCTTCATCTACAGTTAGATGAATTTAAAGATGGGTGATTGGCTCCCACAGAACATTTTCTTTTTTTTTTTTTGAGACGGAGTTTCGCTCTTGTTACCCAGGCTGGAGTGCAATGGCACGATCTCAGCTCACCGCAACCTCCGCCTCCTGGGTTCAGGCAATTCTCCTGCCTCAGCCTCCTGAGTAGCTGGGATTACAGGCACGCGCCACCATGCCCAGCTAATGTTTTGTATTTTTAGTAGAGATGGGGTTTCACCATGTTGACCAGGATAGTCTCGATCTCTTGACCTCATGATCCACCCGCCTCGGCCTCCCAAAGTGCTGGGATTACAGGCTTGAGCCACCGCGCCCGGCTCACAGAACATTTTCTGATTAAAATTACAGGAAAAATATTGGAGAAAAATTAATAATCATAACAGCAGCAACAAGATGGATGTGCATCTGGATTCACCATGGTGCTCCCCGCCAGGGCCCCACAGAACCAGCCAAGGCCCTGCAAGGATGGAAGCTGCCATCTTAGCAGAGTTAAGATCGGGAGGGCAGGGCAGGGGAGTAAGGGCTAGCCGGGATGACACTCGCTGTGCCTGAGCAGAGAACACCGTTGTTTTACAAATCCCCCTGCCAGTCCTGTGGAGGTGGGAGTAGCTGAGGCTCAGAGAGATGCAGCCATTCCTCCAAGGTCACACAGTAGAGCTGAGATTCAAACCCTGGTCTGTGTGACTCCAAAGTCTAGCTCTTTTCAGCCCAGCAAGCTATAAGGAATGGGCAACTGGGCAGGGTGGGCAGCTGGGGGGCATGGGCAGGGAGCAGGCCTGGCCTAGAGTCTAGGGGAGAACTAATTAGATTTCCAGGGGCATCGAATCTGGCTTGTGTAGCATCCCTGAGGCTCTCCCTCAGAGCAGCTTAGTGAGTCAGGATCTACGCTTTCTTCCTAGCCACGAAGGAGCTGTAGGCTCCTCAGATGCTGGAGCTCTGTCCCACCCCACACCCTCATGGTCCTGAGGGAGAAACTGCAGTCCGGGGTTGGGAAGGAGTGTGGCCTGACAGCCTGCATGCTGAGTCTGGGCTCAAGCTGGGTCTAGAGAACAGGTGTCCCACAAGCCAGGCGCCCCTCAGTTGACATTTCTTCTTAGTTCAAGAGGATTACGCAAATCCTAGGTGGTTAAGTTGCCACAGGGCACTATGGAAACAGATCACCCTGCTCTCTCTGCCTCCTCCTCCCAGCCAAGCAATAATGACCCTGAGGCTGACTCCTCTGGTGAGACTTGTTGTTATGCTAATTTGGGACCATGTGCACAGTTTGATTTGAACCTGGGTGGGCCATGGGGAGAAGCCAGATTAGTTACGAGAACAAATTTAAGAACCAAGTCAAATGTCTTCCCCCAAATACTAGACCAACAATGGAGATGGGGAGTGGTACAGGGTCCATGGGTGTCAAAATATATACTAAAAAAATGTTATATGCACATTTCAGCAGATAACTTATGTAATGCCTGACTGCAGCGTCTATACATTTTGGAAAAATCAGTTATTTATTTTTATTTTAATGGGCTCATTCATTAATCTGAATAAGTAACAACAACAATGGAGAGTGGAGTCTGCCTTCCACCTGCCACTCTGTCACCTAGTGTCCCTTCTTGGAGCTGAGCACACTGCCAGTTTGGGGTATATCTTTCCAGATGCTCAGTGCATACACAAACATGTATGTACACATCTTTTCTCCTTTTCTACAAAAAATTAGCAACTATACTTTCACAATGTTCTGCCCCCACTCATTTATTTTTCACTTAGCAAGCATCTTGGCTTGTTTCAGGGCTAACATTCCACTATATAGATGTACTGTATTATAGTTTAACTAGCCCTCTATTGGCGGACATTTAGTTTCCAGCCTTTTACAGTACCTCCAGAAATATCTTTGCATACCTGGTACACATGGGAAAGAATATTCATAGCTGTGGTCCCACACTTACCACATGTAGCTATTTCAAAGTAAATTAATTCAAATTAAATAGAATCGGAAATGCAGTTCCTGGTCACTTTTAAAAAGCCATGTGGGGCTAGTGGCTACCATTCTGGCAGGGAAGCTGTGGGCATTTCTGTTGTTTGAGGGGTTCTGGTGGACAGTGATGCTGTCTCTATGTGATACAGTCCTAGAGGGGAATAATGAAGCCACAGGTCTTTGCATCTTGTGTTGAAAGATATTGCCAGATTTCCCTCTGAAGAGGCTCTAGGTATTTACTTTTTCCCCCAGTAAGAACTGAGAGAGAGAGAGAGAGAAAAAAAAGAGAGAGAGAGCGCATGCGAGAGAGTGAATGCTCTTTTATTTCAGAACAATCGGTATAGAATGTTGGAAAGAACACACAACGTTCCCTGTGTACTGATTGCAAGGACATGTTGTTTCCATTATCAATACCCACGTTGCTCACATCAGATACTGCTGTTCCCAATTTACAATGGGCATGCCTGTCCCTGGGGTCCCACGCTGCTGACTCCCTCAGAGGCCTCCCTGCCACTGAGGTCTGCTTCTCCATAGCTCTCAGCCTCTCCTCGTCTCCCCTGTACACCCTGACTCTTGGCCCATCATGGTGCAGGGGAAGTGCTGATCCCATTTATTCTCCATCACCACAAGACAGCCTTTACTAGAAAACTCAGCACCCTTGGCCCAGACCTCTGTTTCTTCACCTCCTGCTGTCTCTGACCCTCTCTCCTTTTGGTGAATCATGACCTCCATGTGGCTAAACCTAAGGGGCACCTCATCTTGCAGAGCTCTTTCATGCTTTTTGACAGCCTGCACTCTGACTGAGCCTTCTGTCCCACCTCCTTCACAGTCTCTCCTTCTTGCATTTACAGTCTTGGCTGTCTTCTTTTCCTTAATCTGTATGATTTTCCTGGGTTGTCTCGTCCCGTCATGGCGTTGATTGGCATCTGTGCATTTGGGGAATGATGCGAAGGCATTTAGCTTTCATATCCTTGATTACTAGTAAGATTAAACATCACTTAACAGTTTTTGAGCTTTTGAATTTCTTCCATTATAAAGTCAGGTGGAAGCAGAGTAGATGTTGGGTATTAAGAGATTCCAGTAGAGTTCCTGGCTCCTGTGGGGCTCTGGCCCCATGCTTCCGATTTTCCACGCTCTGAGCATCTATGTCCATGGCCGCTGCATTTCCATCACCCTCCATCACCATGGTCCCTACACCTTCAGTCTACTGAGGAGAGACAGCCTCTCGTCACCATCGCTTCCCCAGCACTGTGCCCACCCCCGCTACCTCCCACCCAGTGGACAGGGATAGGTGTCAGCATGCTCACACCTCCTCAGCCCCTCCGGGGATATTGTTCCACCACCCCCACTCAGCCCTTCTCTTTTGAAGTGCATACAATCTAGTACTTCCCCCTTCCTGAACTCCTGGTCTGCTTCCCACCCTCTGGGCCACTCCACTTTGTTTAGGGACTTTGAACCTCCTGGACTTCTTCTCTGTCCCTTTCCCGGACATCCACTTCCAGGCTTCTGGCATCAAGGTAGGTTTCTTTGTCCACATAATTACTTGACTTAAACCTCAGTGACTTATATTTCGACTCTGTTAGACACCCATGTGCCTCACTTCCTCTGCTGTCAATGAGCTCTCTCTTGAATCTCTAACTCTGAAGTTCCTGTTGACCCCAGCTGTCTACTCACCCACCTCCCTTTGTCCAGCCCATCTGTGGAGCCTGCTCTTTATCATTGGTGTGACTGCAAGTTTTATGATCCCTTCCATTCCCTCTAATCCTCTGGTAAGCTGTTCTCTCCATCCAGTCTGAACTCCATGACCCACCATGCAAACTCAGCTGGAACTGGGAACCTGATGACCTCTCTCACTCCTCAGCTTTGCATGTTGTTTTGAGCTTCTGAGGATGCTCATTCTCCCATGTGTTCCTCTCGCATGCCTTCTTCTCCTCAGAGCCTTCCCTTCCGGTCCTGAAGCTGAGGGGATGGCTGTTTCACTCAAACGCCAGTACCATTTGTGCCTCTTTTATGGAACTCCATTCTAACTCAGCCACATACCTGTCCTGCCTCCTCAGAGGGTGAGCTCCAGGGTAGTGACAGCTCCAGCCATGTTTCCCCAGTGCCCTGCCTTCATGTTTGTGGACTAGCCTGTGTTGGCTTTGGTGAATGGAGAATTTCTGCTTTGGCAAGTGACAGCTTCATCCCCTTGGGCTGATAGTACCCAGAGTAATAATGTGTCTTTCCAGAACAGGAGGAAAAAAGTAGAGAAAAAGAATAAAGCCCAGCAGGAAGGTATACATGCATTTTTTAAAGGAACATGTCAGTGCCAGGTTGCGGGCAGATACAGTTGGGAAATGCTTCCTCCCAAGCTGCCAGTGAAATTCTAGCATTCAGGGACTCTAGTGGTAAACAGGCTATTTTGGCAGTGACTGTACGTCTCGGTGGGTGTCAGGTGACAGCCTTGGTAGAAAGATGTGAAAACATCGCGTCTATGCTGAAAGGAGAGAAATTGCATTTGTTTTTTTGCTTGCGTAGGAGGATAGGCTTTCCTTATGTAGCCAGTCTTGTGCAGCCTGCTTTAGAAGCAAAACTGCAGATGTACCCATAGAAATAATCTGAGGCCCTGCTGCCAGAAAACGATGACGTGTGTCACACAAGCTGATGCCAACATCCTGCTTGTGCAAACACCTGGGACCCACATGCTGGGCTTTGCTTCTTTCTGCCTGGGAAGTGCAAGCACATTCTATCTGTTGCTGAGAGGGGCTGTGGCAGCAGGGACAGGGCAGCCCAGCAATTTAGGTAAATAATGACTGCCTAGATCGGTCAGCCTTTGGTGATGGTGCCTTTGTCTCCTCACCGGGGTGGGAGGGTCAGTCTTTGAGAGGCCAAGATAAATGATTAAGAGCCAGCACAGTTTAAGACAGCACCAGCTTTACCAGCCACTCAGAGCCTGGAAACAACACTGTGCACCGAGGGCTCACAATAAAGGAGCATGCATTCTCCAGTGCACAGTGAACAAGGCGGCCTTCCCACAACTAGCTCCAGGGGTTGTGCCAGACATCCATTTCTGGGCCCAAGATCACTGGTCATTAAGGGTCCTCTGTCCTGTCTGCAGATGTAGGCTTTCCTGGGCAGGATCTTCCTTTCTAAAGCCCTCTTGTGAGTAAAATAAGATTTTCTAAACTATGGTATGTGTATCAGCCTCAGTGAGTGGCTCCCGCCTGTAATCTCAGCACTTTGGGAGGCCGAGGTGGGACAACCGCTTGAGGCCAGGAGTTCAAGACCATCCTGGGCGATATGGCAAGACCCTGTCTCTACAAAAAATACAAAAATTATCTGAGCGTGGTGGCATGTGCCTGTAGTTCCAGATGCTGAGGAGGCTGAAGCTGGGGGATCATTTGAGCCCAGGAGTTTGAGGCTGCAGTGAGCCATGGTTGTACCATTGCAATCCAGCCTAGATGACAGAGCGAGCCTCTCACAAACCAAAACCAAAATAAAAATGGTTGGTGTATGGAGAACTTTCAGGAGCCATAGAAGCCTCCTGTGCTTGCCATCCTCCACGTGCCCTGCAGATCCACTCTGCGGCCTGGGAGGCTGAGCTTCCGGTACTGCAACACCGAGTTCTCTTCCTTTCTGCTTCCTTTTGGGATCAGCCAAGGGGGACCCAGCAAGGGACTATAGAGCATTCTTCCCTCTCCCTAGGCCATGGTTTTGGCAGCACGCCTTTGCTGTGGCAGCTCCTGCCAGGTTCTAGGAACGTTCCTTCCCCTGCCTCTTCTAGCCTAGGGTGGCTGCTTTGTAGTCCACCTTCTTTGTCTATTCCCATAACCCTGCCCCACCTCTGAAGAGTTTTCAGTGAGCTTTTCACTGAAACCTTGGGAGCTGTTTCCTGCTCAGGCTCTGATCAACTGTCCGACTGCTATGGGCCCTTTGTCCACCAAACCATATCAGATCACAAAGTACGATTCTCAAGAGCACCATGTTTTTACACATCGTGTTTATATGTAGTTTTGTGGTGAAACCGTCTAATTCCTTCCGACAGTGGCTTTGATCCAAGAAGCCTCCAGCTGCGCTTCACTGGTCACAAGATGGTCTTCATAGGTCCTGCTAAGGATTAAAGAGAAGGCAGTAGGGAGGCATTTTTCCTTCTAAATTCACATCTTGGTTCATGATCTTCCTCTTTTCTTTGCCCTAACACAGTCTCTTGCCTATTTAAGGGGCTTTTCCTATACTGAGTTCAGGCAGATCACAGTGCTTTGCTGGCTGGGCACAGAAGTAAAGCTCCACAGTGCCTTTCCCTTCTGGTCAGCAGGCCCTTCCTGCACTCGTCTGGGAGGAACAGGGCTTTTGTGTACTTGACCACTCCTTCTCAGCTTCTGGTGATACTCTCACCCTTGGTCTTTTCTGCCTGTGGAAGAGGGGCTTCTCTGGTCGTCTGTAGAGCTCCCACCTTTGGATTCTGTGCCGTATCCAAGAACCCCAGAGCCCCAACTGAGGAGCAGTCAGCCCTGCCTGTGGGTCCTGAGTTGCATACCCCTGCCAACACTACCCAGGTTCCATATCAACTTGCTTTCTGCACTTCTAGATTTGGGCTCTACTCAAGCCCATCCTGCCATCCACCCTATTTTCTAGGAATCATAAGGGTTTTTTTGGTTTGTTTGAGATAGAGTCATGCTGTCACCTGGGCTGGAGTGCAGTGGCAGTCTCAGCTCACTGCAGTCTCTGCCTCCTGGGTTTAAGTGATTTTCATGACTCAGCCTCCAGAGTAGCTGGGATTACAGGCGCGCGCCACTATGCCTGGCTAATTTTTGTATTTTTAGTAGAGATGGGGTTTTGCCATGTTGCCCAGGCTGGTCTCAAACTTGACTCAAGTGATCCACCTGCCTTGGCCTCCCAAAGTGCTGGGGTTACAGGTGTGAGCCACAGTGCCTGGCCAAAAATCATCAGTTTTATACAATGCTACCCTCCCTGCTTTTAGGGCCACTCCCTCTTTAGTGCTGAGACTGCTGAAGCCCATGGAGTGTAAACGATGCCTGCCACTTCAGTGTGGGGAGTCTGACTGTCCACTTGTGGAAAATCCTGTGCTGTTAGGACTAACTTAAAACATGCCCATAATGGTGAAATCTATCAGAATCCAGAGGTAGGTGGCAAAAAGCTTTCAATTTGGGGCCAAATTACAAGTCATTATTAAGATAAGTTACTAGGATTAGGTCTGGAAATCTTGAGTAAGGGGCTAGAAAAGAAGTACCTGAAACCAAAGGTTTCTGGTAAATAGCAACTCACATTTACATTTTAACTCTATCATTTAAGGTCTCACACTCTTTTTCAGGAAGAAGTAGGAATTATGTAACTCTGAAAGCAACAATCTCAAACTTACAACAACAGATGGCACAGATATTTTATTTTCTCAGAGCAGACATTGGGCCTAGGCTACGGCTGCGCCCATAGCTCCCCTCTTGTCACAAAATGCAAAGCTCACTTCTGGGGCACACCTGTCTCCAGCTGGAGGTATAAGCAAAGGCCACTGTGTAAGGAGGCAAAGCTCACCCTTACTGTCTGAAGGATCTCCAACAAGCCTATTCTGGATAGAGCTCTGACAGGGAGCTTTCTACAAGGTCTCACTGGAGCTGAGGCTTGATGCCAGGTCCAAGTGCAGGCTTTCTTCCCATCACAGCCTCCGAGCCTTCCTGGGACGGCAGCCGTTGTGCGGGATGGGGGTGTTGTCTGTGATTGAGATCACTTCCAGGCCCCCCATGGTCAGTCCAGTGATGGCAGACTGGAAGGAGCAGAGGAAAAGTAGAATGACATGGTCTAAAATGATGATCCAATATCTCCAGACAGGGTTCACAGAGGGACAGAGTGGGGTGGGGAAAGGAGGTGCCCACTGGTTTTGATACCTATAGTCCCAATCCTGTTCTACTCTCACAAAGGTCTCCCCCCAAGCCCCTTAACCAGGTTCTCAACACTGTCCCCCTCTAAAATCATACCCACCACTTTCCACCTTGTGCTTTACAATCTGAGAACAAAGACTTCTTGTAGACCTTGGCACACCTTGGCTATCACACTTCTGTAGCTTACTTAGGCAGTTTTCTCTGCCTGCAATGTCCCCTACCACCTGCTGGGCCTCCACCTCCCTAATACCTCATTATTCCCGCAGTTGGAGATGTCACCTCTTTGAGGAAGCTACAGATTATCTGTGCTAATGATCCTCAGGAAGGATTATCCCTGCTAGGTTCAGGATCCCCTGATGGGCTCCCAGCACTCTGGGGACATGCTTTACCACTGCATTCACCAGTCTGTCCAGAGGGATTTGTTTGTGACAGTTCCCCGAGGAACCACCTTCCCATTCCCAGTGCCTGGCACACAGCAGACACTCAATAAGTGTCTGATGAATTATACTAAGTGATCTAAGCTTGCTCTGAAGGGCTTAGTCGATTACAGAAACAACAGACGGGAACTTCAGGCAATCATGAAAATCTACTAAAAGGGTGTGTTCTCCTCTCTCTGTACTCTTCTCTCAGGCCCCAAATTCTCTCAGTAACTGGGAGGCACATACACTATGGAAATCATTGTGACTTACCAGGCGTCCTGGCCCCAAGCCTTTCACCACAACTCGGATGTGGGTCACACCCTTTTGTATAGCTTTCTGGAGAGAAGCAGTGAGTGGTTAGTGCCCCGGAGAGAGAACTACTGCATCCACATCTCTTGCTACTGCCTCCTAGAGCAGGAGGGGTACGAGCTCAGGGAAAGGGCACCCAGAGAAGTAAACAGGGAGGCAAAGGGCAGATGGTCACAGTGGAGTACAGGTACCAGCAGAGACCACAGAACTTGGCAGGTTACAGAATTTGTGTGACTGTGATCTGTTAGCCTAGGGACAGCACCGCCACCTAATGGAGATTTCTAAATATTGCTCAGGTTTTTCTCAGGTGGGTAAAGGCAGAATTTCAGACCAAGAGGTGCCACCCTAGGCTTCAAGGCTGAACCTAAATACCCACTTCAAAAGTGTTAGATCTGTCCATGGTTGGGCATTTACAGTGTTTTGATTTTTGATTGTAGTACGTGCAGTCAGTATTTTGGGGTGCCTTGCCTTGTTTGAAGGTCAAGGTTTTCCTTCAGGAAATACATCTGAGGGTGTTTTGAACATTCAAGATAATGAAAGTAAAGTGTCTGGCACATTGACATGCTCAATGAATATACCAATAGCAGCATCTTGTCAATTTGCTTCTAAAAAAGGTCTACAGCAGTTCACACTGGAACTGGCATCGTATGAGTCTTCATCATACTACATCCTCTCCAAATAGACTATCACATCTGCCCCCAACCCCAAACCATGGGTCTTTATTTTTATTTTTGGAGACAGGGTCTCTGTTGCCCAGGCTTCAGCGCAGTGGTGAGATCATAGCTCACTGCAGCCTCAAACTCCTGGGCTCAAGCCATCCAGCTTCAGCCTCCCAAGTTGCTGGAACTACAGGCATGTGCCTGGCTAATGGTTTTTAAATTGAGGGGTCTTTGGTTCTCAAACCTTTGGTACCCTGGCTCTTACATCCTAGATTGAACCAACAGGGGCTTTGCTGCTAATGAAGCTAAGAGAAAAAAACCAGAGGAGCCTTTCACATAAACCTTTTCAAACCAATGCTCCAATGTCAGGGCATCTAAACTGCCATGACAAACCCTTGCTTCTGAATGGGTAGTATAATGAGATTCTCCACTAAGGGATGAGCCGTGCGGAAAGCAGAACACAATACAGAGGGAAGGCTAAGGAACACACACTCACCGCCGCTGCGGCTATGCCTGCTGTCTGTGCTGCGATGCCTGTGCCCTTCCTGGCATTCCGAAATCCCTCTGTGCCACAGGAAGCATGGGCAAGGGGCTGGTTACTGGCAGAGACTACTTGGATCTGTGTGCTGAGAAAAGTAGAAGCAGCATATAGGATATAACTCTTCTGCAGAGAAATAAGTGAGAGCTTATCTAAGCTCCTAGAAACCTGGGAAAAAGGAATTCATTTGCTTCCCCTTTGAGCTTATCAGATGAACATGTTTTGAGTTCCTACGGGAAGTGTCGGGAAAGGTCAGAATTCTCCCCAAGCCTAATTGAAAACTGGTAAGTCACATAATCTAAAAAGTGCTCTATAATCCAAGAGTAGTTAGTTAAGTATCATCCAGAGGAAGGGTGGCATGCATTTCTCCTAGGGTTCTCCAAGTACCCAGTAGTTAAATTAGATAAAGGCCTTAGTCTCATTTCCGCCCACCCCCGACCCAGAAATGTGGTATTTCACATCAGGTAATTTTAAAATGACTTTCTTGGGGAAAGTTTTAAATTTACACAAAAGTGAAGAGAATAACATGAAATCTGATGGACCCATCATCCCGCTTCAACAATTATCAACTCATATCCAATTCAGTTTCATCCATAAACCTTGTTCCCACAGCACTCTCCTCACCAAAGGATTATTTTGAAGCAAATCCCAGACCTATCATTTCGTCTGTATATATTTCAGTATATAGCTCTAAAGGACTCTTAAAAAAATTACCAATATTACCATATTGGATACTTTTGATACTTCTGACACCATATTCCATGAGCAAAAGTTATTTTAAATAAGTAAAACTTTTCTTTTTCTCTTTTTTTTTTTTTTTTTGTGAGATAGGGTCTCACTCTGTCGCCCAGACTGGAGTGCAGTGACACAATCACAGCTCACTGAAGCCTCCAACTCCTGGGCTCAAGCCATCCTCCCACCTCAGCCTCCTGAGTAGCTGGAACTACAGGTGTGTGCCACCACGCCCAGCTAATTTTTGTATTTTTGTAGACACTGGGTCTCACTATGTTGCTCAGGCTGGCCTTAAACTGGCCTCAAGTGATCCTCCCAAAGTGCTGGGATTACAGATGTGAGCCACTACACCCACCTACAATTTTTTTCTAATCATCTCTAAAGTTAACTTATTAATACAATTAAGAATGACTTTAAGAAATCCTCAGATATGCTTTGATTTCCCCTTTAGTCATCATCATCCTACTTCTGGTCTGGAGAGTTGAGAGCTCACAGAAGAGGGCAGGAGAAGCGACTGAAGGGGAGGCCTGCTGGAGTCAGCCTAGGCTCCAGCCATCTGCTCGTCAGTGTGGCTGTGGCTCTGCCATGCCCCTTACCAGAGTTTATAGGATTTTCCATACTGAACAGATGCATAAGATAATTGCTTGTCTCTGCGACAGCCTAAACAATGCTGTAGAGTAGACCACTGACACTTAAAAAATGCAGAGTTAGCCTATGTCCTTATTAGCCTGAGAGGGCAAGAAAAAGAAATCCAATTGCTGTCACTTTATGTTTGTTTAACTGACAGATGCTGAAATGAATCCTACAGCACTTCATCTGTGCCACACACTTTAGTTCATGACTGTAGTCTCTTGTGGTGTTCTCTAAATTGCTGGGTGGGTTGGCTGTGACCAAATACTGATCTCGTTTCCAAGTGGGGCCAGCCTGCAAAGCTGTCACTACCAGCAATGCTTCTGCTGCCAGCACAGGATTGGGAATTCCCTTAGGTACTGCCCTTGTCTGTAAGCCACACAAAAACACTAGTCTTGTCACTTTAAACCCCCCATCCACATTTAGCCCTACAAGGTAGAGGCCAGTGCACAGTGGCCCAGAGTGGTGAGTACTTGAAAGGGACATTTATTTAGAGTTTTACATTCTGATTAGTTTACTAAAAAAATCACAGATTAATATTTTGAATCATATCTCTTTTTATTTATGTATCATCCATTCCCTATCGGCAACACTTAATAAGCACCTTCATGGTGGGACCATCTGCCGCTAATATACTTCCTCCAATTCTTGAGCAAAACCAGGAAACACTATTCTCAAGGAAAGCAAATAAATCTTTTAACTGGGATATGCCCACCCTATTTCACATTTTCATGAAACTTGAATAAACTTCGTAAAGACAGCAGGTGGTTCCTCAAGCAAGGAGGAAGATGGTGTTCTACGTCAGCGCCATCATGCAGCACTCAATACCCTCAATTCTACCCCAGGGTATTCAGGGCCAAGCTCAACTTTTCCTGTGAATTGGAAAGAATCTCACGCTACGTCTGCCCTGTGTTCCCCGTCCCACTTACTTGTTGTAGGATGCTTTAATGTGTGCGATTGGGATCTCCTCAAACTTCTTTCCTGCCCACCTCAGAGAGCTCTCCTCTCCTGGAATAGGAGGGTAAATGCTGCAATCAGAAGAAAGATTTTATTTAAAATTGTCTCTACTTTTTAAAAATCAAAGAAATACAACACCTGGTTAAAAAACAACAGCTCTCTGCCCCCAGCTGCTCCTGAAGTGGCTGCCCCCACCATTCCTTTTCTTCCTTCTGGTGCTACCACTGTATCTGTGACTGCTGTGTTTATGAGGCTATTTCTTGACTTGCTGACTTCAGACACATCTAGGGACTTTCTGCTTTGAGAGGAGATTTTCACTCATACTCCCGATCTTCCTTGTCCCTGCGAGTATACCTTTATAATTATTTTGAGGTCCTTTATAGGTTCCTCTTCCCACAACTTAAAAAATACAGTCAAACATCTGTTTCTTGTTTCATCAACCATAGACAATATCTAGACTCTAGTTTATAAAAAAAGAGACAAAAATAATACTCATATCATTACGATTAAAAAAAAAAATACCAAATCCCCTAGAATAAAGGACAGCAAACTTTTTCTGTAAAGGGTCAGATAGCAAATATATTAGGCTTTGCTGGCCAAGAGGTCTGTCTCAGTTACTGTACTTATCCACTATATCTCAAAAACAGGTATAGACAACAGTAAATTAATAGGCTGTGTTCCAAAAAAACCTTTACCTCCAAAACGGGCAACTGGCCAGATTTACACAGTGGACCATAGTTTGCCAACCTCTACCCTAGACCAGTGGTTTTCAACGCAGGATGAACACTGGTCACCTGTGAAGCATACAGATGCTTAAGTTCCACCCTGGTCTTCTGGATGGGATCTGGAAATCAATGTGTCAGATGTCCTAACAAATCAGATGTGAATACATGGTGTTGAGTTCAAGATCTTCCACTGTCTTAGTCTAAGCTACTTTCTGGCTATTTCTAGCTAAGCACTCTATTTTCAGAGGGTGAAAATTAGGTACCAATAGGGGAATAGGGTTAGAAAGAGAAGACAAGTGTTGGACCTAGGAGATCTCAGTCTAGAGCTCTGCTCACCAAACTGTGCTTTTTAAAATTTGAACACACACAATCATCTTTCAGCAATGGAACTGGAAACAAACTTGCTGTTTCACTAGGCCTACACACACAAATCAGATTCATGTTTGTACCCACTACGGCCACTTGAAATACAATGGATTCCATTTTAGAAATTACATTACGATCTGAGGACTACTCTCACCACCCCAGCCCTTCCTGCTTTTCTAGAGATACTTTAAAAAGCAAAGCAAAAACACAATGGTATTCAAAGGATACTTTCCTGTGGGTTTGACCTTAGCAGTGATTAGAACTGCCTGGCAATCGGACAGCATATCCCCAGTTCAATTATCCTTCCATTCCCCTGGATGACTCTTTTATATCTTCTTTTGTCTCCTCTAACCTCCAACTCTCTGTTTCCTCATTGCTGAGCTGATGACCTTTACCGGGGAATAGAAGCAATCAGACTTTATTCCAGCTCCCACTACTGAACATCTGTGCCCACAGCCTTTGTGCTCTCTCATTACAGTGCTCCGCTTGTGTATGGGCCCCTGAAGGACACTGTTCTGCAGTGTTCCCCCTCCAGTGCCACTTGTTCTTTCCCCTCTACACCGCACTACTCCCAACAGCAAAACAGTGTTCCAAACCAAAATAATAACAAGACCCTCCAAAACCTCTTGAACCCACCTCCCGGCAGCTACTGCCCATTTCTCTATTCCCTTAGAGCAGGGACCTCTTAAGGAACTTTAAGGTACTGACTATACTTGTTTCTTCCTGCCCTCTTCTGTTCTCCCTCAATCAGATATTAGCCCCTACCACTCCACCAAAAATGCTCTCATCTGATTCACTCCACATTGCTAAATCCAATAGGCAATTGTTATTGGTCTATCAACCAGTCACATCTGCAGCATTTGACACAGCTGATCTCCCACCTTGAGCCAAATTAAAAAACAAAGGATCTCTCCTGGTGTTCCTATTATCTCTCTGAAGTTCTTTGTCTCTTCTGCTGGTTCTTCCTAGTCTCCCAAATCTCGTAATGTGAGAGTGCTCTAGGGTTCTGGTCCTTGGACCTCTCCATCTACATTTACGCTGTTAATGATTTTGTTCTCTCACGGGTTTAAATATCTCTATGATGTCTTCCATCTGCATATCTAGCTTAAAGTCTGTCCCTCCATTTCTAATGGTCTACATTGTATCTCCACCTGAATGTGTATTAAGCATCTCAAACTTAACAAACCCCAACCAAATGCCTGCAGTCTTCCCCATCTTAATGACAACTCCATCTTTCCAGTTGTTTAGGCCAAAAAACGTTGGGGTCTTCCTTGGCTCTTCTCTTTTTCTCACACTGTGCGTTAACAAATCCTGCTTGTTCTACCTTCAAAATATGTCAGACCATTTATAATACCTCCATGGCAACAACCATGGTCCAAGTCACCATCATTTCTTGTCTGGACTATTTCACCAGTCTTCTAACTGCTTAGAGGACTCTTCTCAGCTTCCATTCTTGCTCTCCTATGGCTTAATATCAACACAGCAGCCAAAGAGATTCCCTCATAAGCAAGATCACGCCAGTCCTTTATTCAACACTTTCCAGTGGCCTCCCATCTCATTCAGAGTAAAAGCTGAAGTCCTCACAGTGGCCCACAAAGTCCTACAGAATGTGGTTATGCAGGCCTGCTGGACCTCCACCTCCCCTTTCCAATTGGTATACTACTACATTTTACTTGTTTTCTATTTACTGTCTTCTACCCACTTGATTTAAGTTCTATGAGGGCAGGGCTTTCTGTCTGTTTGGTTAGGGATATAGCCCAACACCCTGAACAGTGCCTGGCATTTTGAAGAAATGACTACAACAGAATCTTGGTTTAGATCCCCTCAGCAGCTCCTCATTGCCCTCGGTGGGGACAGTGTAAAAGCTTCAGTGTGACAGACAAGACCCTTGGCATTCTGATTCCTTCTTGTCTTGTCGGCCTTACCTCCCATTGCATACACACCTGAAGACACCATAGTTTTTTTATACCACATGCCTTTACACAGACGGGTTACCTCTGTCTCCAGTGACTCACTTCAACTTGTCCAGATGAACTACCATTCACTTCTCAGCTATGTGTTCTTTTCTTCACGGTTCCCTGATTTCCTCAGGAATGAGGCACTTACTTTTTTTTTGAGACAGAATCTCAATCTGTCACCCAGTCTGGAGTGCAGTGGCGTCATCTTGACTCACTGCAAGAACCTCTGCCTCCCAGGTTCATGCGATTCTCCTGCCTCAGCCTCCCGGGTAGCTGGGATTACAGGTGCTGGCCACCATGCCTGGCTAATTTTTGTATTTTTAGTGGAGACCGGATTTTGCCATGCTGGCCAGGCTGACCTCAAACACCTGACCTCAAGTGGTCCGCCTGCCTTGGCCTCCTAAAGTGCTGGGATTAAAGGCACTGCACCCGGCCAGGAGTGAGACACTTATTCTTTCATACTTCCAAGCAATGTTTACCTCCATTCTACTATAGGGCAGATTATGGTGAAAATGTCTGCATGTTTGTCTTCCCTCAAAGACTGTGGACTACTTGTGGGGAGGAATGATCTTTTGTATTTGGATTCACGGCATGTGGCATGGTGTCTGATACATAGTAGATTCTGGGTAAATGTTTGTTAAATGGATGTGAAGTTAGGAGGATGTGTACAGAGCATACAGCGGTGGTGACACTGGTGGGAAGCAAGATGCCAGTTCCTAAGGCTGAGCACAAAAACCCATCCTGGACCATGTGTAAGAAGTGCAGGAGCGTCTGCTCCATCGCTAGCGCCCTCCACCTCCCCATTTTGTGTTGGAGGCAGGGAAGGTTTGACATGATCTCCATCTCAGAAGGAAAGAACGCTGATATATGTTATGCACATCTCACATTCACTCATTCATTTAAGTTCACTGAACATGTATTTACTCTGTGCCATGGCTCATCTAATTCTCACAACCTCTTTCAGCATTCTCCGCATTTTTAGCTGAGAAAGCTGAGGCTCGGAGCATAAGGTCCCATGGACAGTAAGTGACAGAGGGTGTCGGGCAAGAGTCGGGGGTTGCAGGTCTCCCGAAGGCTGGTCCAAGTGGGGCTCACCTGAAGCTGGCGTGCCTGGGAGCTGCCGTCTTCTCTGCAACTTGCTGCTTGGCCGCAGCGTCTTGCAGCTGCCGGGCGCCTGTGTGGATGGTCCGGGCCGGCGTCCTGGCCACGACCCTGCCAGGAAGAAAAGCTCGGTGAGGGACACGGCGTAACGGTCACTGGGGCTCAAGGGACACGAGTACGAGCGTAGACCTGGAGGTGACAGTGGGAACGAGGGGGACAGTCATTGTTACCCAGTCGTCGGGGGCCAAGTCCGCAGGAGCCACGACCCCGCGTTTCTTACAGCCTGCATGACTTGAATTGACCCCGGTCAGTTTCCGTTGGCAGCGTCAGTCATCGCTGCGCCGGCGCCGGTACCAAGAGTGCCTGACGGGGTGGGGACGGAAGGGAAAGTCATCTACTCTTAATCGTAGCCACTGAATACTTTTAATTCCATTTAAGTGCTCAATAAGACTTTCGGTGGTGGTTCACCAGGGAATTATCTCCCTTTTTTAATGTTCTGAAATGTTGACCCACCCCTCCATATGCGAATGGTTCGTTCTAGTAGTTCCGGGACTGAGCTCTCCCCATAGTCGGCCGCTCCCGCGCTGCCTTGTGGGAACATGGGGTTGGCTGAGGTTTCCCTGGGAGCCGCGGTACATTGTGGGAGAACAGAAAAGATGGCGGCGCCCGTACGGCTGTCTCTGTTAGGGGTAGCGGGGGGCTGGCGGCGGTTCGAGAGGCTCTGGGCCAGTAGCCTAGGCTCTCGCAGCCTGGCCCTTGCTGCTGCACCTTCAAGCAGCGGATCCCCATGGCGCCTGTTGGGCGCGTTGTGCCTGCAGAGGCCGCCTCTAGTCTCCAAGCCGTTGACCCCATTGCAGGAAGAGATGGCGTCTCTACTACAGCAGGTAGGACTGAGATGTAGGGTTCAGAGTGACGTTTATTCTGTGTGACCTTGAGCAAGTAATTTCACCTCCCTGAACTTCAGTATATGGTACTTATCCGCAGAATGGGCACCTTACTGACTTGGTTTGGTGCATAGATGTTCAACAAAAAGGGATTTCTTTTCATTGGTCGTCTTTATTATCACTTCAGGCAACTTTTTGGAGAGGCTCTACTTACTCGTTCAACACAGTAGGGATCCTGTGGTGAACAAGAATCGGTCCCTGTCACTAGGAGCGTACAAATTTGGAGGGACAAAGTCTTTGTGATGGGGTGAGGGTTAAGGAAATACAAGAGGCAGCGAGCACATCTGTAAGATGCCTATGATAGGCCTACTCTGTTTAACCTCATGGGGCTATTTGTGTGAAGGGCAAGCGAGGAAACATGGGCAAAAACAGTATAGTGGCTGTGAGGGTGTGAAGTCGCTACAGGAAGTGATTGAGGGGTGATATGTTTCTCAGAATCCGAGATTTTTTTCTTGTCTTGGTCAATTGAGAGCTATAAATTTCTCTTCTGTGCTTTTTGCTTGATTTATTCATTTACTCGCTCACTTGACAGATACTCATTACTCACCCTACGGATGTTCATTGTGCCCATACTAGGCATCAGAGCAGATGTTAAGTGCTAGAGATGCTGTAATGAGTAAGGCAGAAGTACCTGTGATTCTCAGAGTACTTCAGTCTAGTTAAGTGGAGGGGATCAGTCAGTAACCAAATAATTATACAACTATTGCAGATCCTGTTAAGTGTTAAGTAAAACACAGGACACTATAAGAGTGTTTAACAAATACATCAAAATTTGATTTTATGGTAAGTGTCAAGGAATGTCTCAGGCTTTCTGAATGCAGGTTTTTTCTCTATATGAGAACTGTCTCTCTGAGACAGGCATATTTAAGTTGAAATCAGAAGGATGAGTAGGAATCTCCCAGAATAAAGAATGCGAGCAAAGACATAGGAAGAAGGAACAGCCTCCTGAAAGTCTCTGAACAGGGAAGTCCTTGGTGGGTGAGATTCTGATCAAAGACTGACATGACTGGATTGTGGTAAGTAAGCAGGCATTGCCCAACCCAGTTCTCTGTTTTTGTAGCAGTCTTGACCTCCAATGACATTCTAACATTTTTGGCAAATGTAACTCAAGCCCAAAGTTCAGAGGACCATTTTTTTTTCTCTGTTTCCTTTCCTCATGATGTTTTGATTTTATGTCTGGTTATGTTGGGTGATAAACTTCTGAGCCTGTCAAGTGTGCCATATCTCTTATTTTATTCTTCCTGGTTTTTCTCCCCCTTTTAATTTTTGCCAGATTAAGGTAGTTTTTTTCCCCTTTTAATTTCCCCAGATTGAGATAGAGAAAAGCCTGTATTCAGACCATGAGCTTCGTGCTCTGGATGAAAGCAGGCGACTGGAAAAGAAGAAAGCTGACCTCTATGATGATGAAGATGAACAGGATATATTGCTGGTGCAAGATCTGGAAGATATGTGGGAACAGAGATTTGTACAGTTCAAACCTGGAGCTCGAGTAACAGGTTTGTGATCCTTTTAGGCCAGCAAGAAGGAAGGGAAAGGGGTATTTGGGTTTCCAAATAAAGGACAGATGCTTAGCCTCCTGCTTTGTGTTTTAAGTAGGAAGTAATTTCAAATTCTTTTCTCTGTTGCACACATCTACCATAATGTGACTTTTAAAAAGTCTGTCTTGTTTCTGAGTGAGAGGTAAGGGTATTGGAATGCCTTTTCACTCAGTTAAACTTTGTGAATGTTATCTTGTGTTTAATTCCAAGTTTGAGACTGAGAGTGGAGCAAATGAAGCCTTTTCCCATTAATTCCTGTGTTTTATGTGAAATCCCTCTTAAAGCGGGAGATTGAGTTCTGTTTTCCTTGTTTCACAGATGAAGACTGAAGAACAGAGAAAGTAGGGTCTAGTTAAGTCAGTAATCATATCAAAAACAATGAAGTAGTTGTATTTGAATTAGTATGGTCATTGTTTTTTTTTTTTGAAGACTCAAAATATGATTTGCTATTCAAAGAAGTTTACCTCTTGATTTCTTACATTGTAGTTTTCTCAGGATTGTGAGACTCTTCCCTGGAAGAGGTCAGAGTTAGAAAGATGGGGCAGAGGTGTAATTTGGTTCTAAGCTCTTTGAGGTTAAGGATTGTGGATCTTAGAGGAAGATTGTAAAACTCCAGGCTTCTTGGTTCTGGTAAATCACTGTCTTCTTACCTCTTCTGACTCCCTTTTCTGTAGAAGCTGACGAAAAGAATGACCGAACATCCCTGAACCGGAAGCTAGACAGGAACCTTGTTCTGTTAGTCAGAGAGAAGCTTGGAGATGAGGACGTTTGGATGCTGCCCCAGGCGGAATGGCAGCCTGGGGAGACCCTTCGAGGAACAGCTGAACGAACCCTAGCCACACTCTCAGGTGAGTTCTCTGCCTTCCTCTAAATCCCACAAAATTCACTTCAGATTCAGCCAGAGGATTTACAGGCTGACTGTGGGGAATTGAATTAAGGGTAGGAGTGGGAAGGTTAATGGAAACTTTGATGTTTATAAAAATTTCAGCTAGAAAAATCCAGGTAAGGATTTCTTTTTTTTTAAGGTCAGGTGAGAATCTGTCATTGTTCCACTGAGATTTTAAAATTTAGTACATTGAAAAATGATATTTTTGCCATTTTCTCAGCCGCTTGTCTTCTTGTCTTTGCAGCATTGCTTATTGGGATCTTACTGCTTATCTATTCACTCAACTAGAAACCTCAGAATTGTACTTGACCTCATTCCTACATCCATAAGTCCTTGAGTCCCTCATGATCTGTTCTAAATAGTCCCCTTTTTGTTCTAACAGCTTTAGCTGTGACCCTCTTCACTTCTCACTAGACTAGGGTTTCTCATCTTTGGCATTATTGATGTTTGGGGTCAGATAATTGTGGGGAGCTATTCTGTACATTGTAGGATGTTTGGCTCAGGCCTCTTCCTGCTAGATGCCAGCAGCACTACCTCATCCCCCGACCCCACCCCCATGCAACAACCAAGAGTATCTCTAGACATGGCCAGATATTACCCAGGGAGCAAATTACAATAGTTGAGAAGCACTACACTGAGCTGTTGAATTAGATGCCAAGTAAGGTTAACCTTGCTTTTGTGGAGTGCCCTTCAGTGCTGCCTAAATGAGCTTTCTGAAGCACAAATCCCTTGTCTCTTCTCTGCATAGAATTCTTTTTTTTTTTTTGAGACGGAATTTCGCTCTTGTTACCCAGGCTGGAGTGCAATGGCACGATCTCGGCTCACTGCAACCTCCGCCTCCTGGGTTCAAGCAATTCTCCTGCCTCAGCCTCCTGAGTAGCTGGGATTACAGGCACGCGTCACCATGCCCAGCTAATTTTTTGTATTTTTAGTAGAGACGGGGTTTCACCATGTTGACCAGGATGGTCTCGATCTCTTGACCTCGTGATCCACCCGCCTCGGCCTCCCAAAGTGCTGGGATTACAGGCTTGAGCCACCGCGCCCGGCTGCATAGAATTCTTAAAAGGTTTCCCATAAAAATTCTGTCAAGCATGGCCTGCAAATCTTACTTGCCCTGATCCCAGTCTCATCAGTCTTCTGTCTTGCTGCTCATTAGTGTATAATTCAAGTTCTAACTTAACAAACCTTTTGCATTCCTTGAATAATGTGGTCTTTCATGTGTCTCTGCTTTGGGGTCTGCTGGTCTGTGATGAAATGCTTTACTCCTTCCTGGCCTGAGTGCTCAGTTTTTAAGACAGCTTCAGGAAGACAGTGCTACTAGAAGCTTCTTAGCACTTTTATGTATCCTTGTTCCATTTATGCAATAAACATCTAGGCTCTCAGTGAACCCTGCTCCCTAGGAGCTTATGTTCTAGTGGAGAATACATTCTTTCATTTAGGCCATTGCACTGTAATTGTTTACTGATACATTTTTCTCCCTAGTCAGAATTTTGACTTCCGTGAACATATGGGCAGTATCTATTCCTCTCTATGATCCTAGCTTTCAGTAAAGTACCTGGCACATAGACATTTGTTGAATGTTGACTAAATGGATTTGGTGGTGCACAGCCACTTTACCTGCCTGCCCCCCAGCACAAGTACCTGCTAATGAAATGGCAGCAGCCAGTGTGTTCCCTGGATTCTCCCTGTGTGGCCTGCAGGAGAGACATCAAGACAGAATGGAATATGGTGGGAGGGGAGGTTGCTTCCTTCTCAGTTTCCTCAGCCATCACGCAGCAGTGGCAGTTGAGTTTCTTGCAAGGATCATTGTGTTCAGGTGCTCAACCTCTCTTAATGTCAAACATTCACGACTGATTCTTGCTCAGCTCCCACTTTCTTTGCAATGTGGGGAGGGGTTCCAGCCCAGCACTGTGTTTTCCTTTAAACATTGCCATTGTAATAAGTAAATGGAAATAGATCAAATATATTAAAAGGGATTTATGTTTAATAGATGCATATAAAATAGTATTTTGACTTATTACAAATTTACTAAACTGACAAATATAAAATGGCAAAGAAAAGCTCAAGCAATATGAGTATATACTGTATTTTTAAAAAGTGAAAGTGCACTCCTTTCCTTCCCACTGGCTCCACACTTGTATTATTGCTGTAAGATGGAATTGCTGCAGGTAGAATTAATGGGTCAAAGGTGGACACACTTCAGATCTGGTAAGTTGCCCTCCAGAATGTATATAACAATTAATGTTTTTCAGGAGTGGCATATGAGAGTGCCTCTTTGTCTAGAGCTCACCAACAAATGAAATAATCCCTTTTAAAATTTTACCCATCTAGTCAGTCAAAACGATCTCTTTCGGATTCGCATTTTCCTGTTTGCTGGTGAGATTCACTGTCTTTTCCTATGTGTATTGCTATTTGTACTTCTTTTGCGAACTGCCTGTTTAGATTGTTTGCTTATCTTTGTAATAAGCTGTATTTTCTTTTTAATTTGTTTGTTTTTAATCCATCTTTTCCAGATTATAGAAAAGTAGTGTGCATTTATGGAATTAAGTATAGAAAATTCAAGAAACTGTAAAGAAATACACCAATACAATTCCACCACTCACAGAGACCCACTGCTAATGTTTTTTATTGTACATGAGCTCACACTGTATATAAATTTTTCATCTAATGCTAGTAGTGTTTTTTTGTTGTTGTTGTTTGTTTGTTTGTTTTTTGAGATGGCATTTTGCTCTTGTTGCCCAGGCTGGAGTGCAATGGCATGATCTCAGCTCACCACAACCTCTGCCTCCCGGGTTCAAGCGATTCTCCTGCCTCAGCCTCCCGAGTGGCTGGGACTGCAGGCATGCACCACCATGCCCAGCTAATGTTTTGTATTTTTAGTAGAGACGAGGTTTCACTGTGTTAACCAGGATGGTCTTGATCTCTTGACCTCATGATCCGCCTGCCTTGGTCTCCCAAAGTGCTGGGATTATAGGCGTGAGCCACCGTACCTGGCCTAGTGGTGTATTTTTTTAAATATGAGAAAAGCAATTCATGTATGTGGTAAAAAAAAAAAAAAATTATTGGTGTCTGGTAAATGTAGGGTAAGATGTAATTCTCCCTTTTCAGAGGCAGCCTCTATTAGTAGTGCTTTCCTGTATCTCTTTAGAAATTCTCGATGCATATATAAATGCATAATTGTTTTCTTTTTTCCATTT
The DNA here is from genome assembly GCF_048565385.1 of Saimiri boliviensis. Taxonomy (NCBI): domain Eukaryota; kingdom Metazoa; phylum Chordata; class Mammalia; order Primates; family Cebidae; genus Saimiri; species Saimiri boliviensis. The sequence goes on along the minus strand of NC_133453.1, from coordinate 132,827,355 downwards.
AATGGAAACATGTATATACACTGTTATGTGCCTTCCTTTCTTCTCGTATACAGCTTTTAAACATCTTTTCAGATCAGCCTGTGAAGACCTATCATACTGTTTTGTAATATGTGTGTGCTGCAGTTTGTTCAGCCAGTCTGTTTTCACAAACAAAGCTGCAGTGACTATCCTTTTGTGCTCATTTCGCTGACATGGGCAAATTATTATATCTGATATGATAAAATTCTGAAGTGGAGTTGCTGGGTCAAAGACATGTGCAACGAAATTGATACCCCTTGCCAATTAATAGCAGTTATACTAATTCATAATACCACGCAAAAAATATGGATTTTTTCCTTAGCCTTCATAAGCAGTGTACAGCTCAGTTTTTGAACTTCACTAATAATGATATATTGTTTTAACTTTATTTCTTTAAATTATTAATAAGACTGAATACCTTTTAATGTATTTATAGGCCAGTGATATTTATTTTCATGTGAGCTTACTGTTCATGTGCTTGGTTCATTTTTCTTTTTAATTTGTGGCTTTTTCCCCCCCCTTCATTGATTTCTTTCTTTTAGAGATGGAATCTTACTATCTTGCCCAGGCTGGCCTAAAACTCGAATACTCCTGCCTCAGCTTCCTGAGTATCTGCATTGATTTTTAAGTTCTTCTTATACCTTAAGATATTCCTTTGTAGAATGTGTTGAAAGCATTTTTCCTAGTTTGTCATTTTGTCTTTGACTTTTCCTGTACTTCATTTTTCCTTGCAGAAAGAGTTAATTTTTATGTAGACAAATATAAATCTTTTCTTTTTTGGGCTTAAAAATTTTATTTCTTGCTTAGAAAGGCCTTGCCCTTTCAAATAATATTTTAAGGTAAAAATAAGTATCCCTCATTTTCTTTTAATGCTCATGTTTTTATTTTAATTAGAAAATACACCCAGCACTCGGGAAGGCTGAGGCAGGCAGATCGCTTGAGGCCAGGAGTTCAAGACCAGCCTGACCAACATGGCAAAACCCTGTCTGCACTAAAAATACAGAGAAAAATATTAGCTGGGTGTGGTGGCACATGCCTGTAATTATAGCTACTCAGGAGGCTAAGGCCTGAGAATCCTTTGAACCCCGGAGGCGGAGGTTGTAGTGATGCAAGATTGTACCACTGCACTCCAGCCTGGGTGACAAAGTGAGACTGTCTCAGAAAACAAAAATGCAGAAGAGATTGGAAAATATTAAATGTTCACGAAACAACCATCTAGAATGAACACGTTTTTAATGAGAAGTTAAAATGTCTGTTGAATCTTTGATCTGTATGTTAACAGTTTGAATGTGAGGACTGAGCATGGGATCCAGCTTAGTCTCTCCTGTCTGGCAGCCACTTCTTCAGATGCCAGGTAGTAATTAGTCCATCATTTCCCCATCCTTTGAAATGCTGCATTGGGGTTATTAACTCTTAGTTTTGGATTGCAGATATTGTCTACTCATCTGTCTTGTCTTTAACCTTGTTTATGACTTTTTCATTCCGTAGGAGTCAAATCGGGTCCTTTTTAATGCTTTCCACGTGACACCCTTTTTAAAGGTGGATGAACTTGGTGGATGAACAGCCCAAATGTCCTGGTCCTTCACCAACAGATAGGGACTGGGCTGAACATAGGAACTAGGTGCTCTGATTCCCAGGTGTGATTGTAACTGTGTTGCTGACTTCCAGTCTAAAAACAGTAGCTTGGCACATGGGAGTGAGCCCAGTGAACCTGGACTCATGGGCAAGGAAGCATTTGGACTGAGAGGGGAGGAGGCGCTTTTCAGGAATGGCTCTAGTCCTGTTTTTACAGATTGATTTTACCTCAGGGCCGGATCTTGCAGAGACCCCCTATAGTTTTGGTAGCCAGAGTAAACAGATGGCTGTATCCTTACCTTCCAATTGTGATTTTTCTTTTCCTCCCTCTTCAGAAAACAATATGGAAGCCAAGTTCCTGGGAAACGCACCCTGTGGGCACTACAAATTCAAGTTCCCCCAGGCACTGCGGACAGAGAGTAACCTCGGGGCCAAGGTGTTCTTCTTCAAAGCACTGCTGCTAACTGGAGACTTTTCCCAGGCCGGGAAGAAGGGCCAGCATGTGTGGGTCACTAAGGATGAGCTGCGTGACTATTTGAAACCAAAATACCTGGCCCAAGTTAGGAGGTTTCTTTTGGACCTCTGATGGGCCGAGCTGCCTATGGACGGTGCTCAGATAAGTCTGAGATTAGGGCCTCAAGGACATTGTGTGGTTGCCTCACATTTGGAGGTAATATCTAGCAGTAAGCTAAATTCTGAGAAATAAATGAGTCTATTATTCTGTTGGTCTCAGCTGATTTGCCCTTTGATGGCTCAGTGAAGAGAGAGCCCTCTCTTAGGGTGTCTTTCTATTTGTTCCCAAGGTGACAGTTGAGGGCTGCATGATATTAGAGGGCATCACTGGCTTACTGGGCCCAGGAAGAAAGAACAGAAGGAAAGGAATTGACTTCCCGAAAGCTTTGAGTTCTGTGAAAGCTTCTCTAGGCCCCTGGGAAGAAACTAGTTCTACTTAGTTTCTTAGCCATTCCCAGTTTGTTTTTTCCCCTCCCTCTCCACTTAATATGAAGGTGTTTTAATCTAGCCTGGGAAATAATCCCTCCTCCTTTCCCCCCACTTCCTAAAAGCATTTTGTTTTAAAAAGAATTTAGTCATGTCTTACCTTTTTTAAAAATAGTCACGTGAAATATCCAAGGTTAGTTCATCTCCATTTTAGAGATGGAGGAATCATGGCCAGGCTGTGACTTGGCCCAGAGTCATCCTGCATGTCCCTGTTGGAGCTAGAGGGGACTGCTGACCCCCTGCCCCTCGCCTCTTTGGGGCTCTTGGCTCTTCAGTGTGTTGCTCTGGTCCTCATTGGTCCCCAGTGCCTGGCACAAACAAGGCCCTCGGTAAACATTGGTTAAGTGAGTGGAAGAGCACGGGGAACTCAGGCATACCTTTGTCTGCCCAGAAGAGTGATTTTAGTCTGCAGTCCTGGATTCTGTCAGATGCTTCCTGGTTTCCTCTCAGATGGCCTGGGTTAAACAGGCTGTGAGCACGTGAAATGGGATTTCTGTTTCTGCATCGGCCGCAGCCCTGTGTTCTTGCCCAGGGTCAGGGAAATTGCTTTCTGTGATCAAAATGGAGGGGCCTAGTCCTGGTATTGCTCTCCTCACCTTTTTCCTCCTCCATGTGTTCTCTCCCCCACATTACTGAGGGGAGATGCCCCCTGGCATGGGCTTGCTGATTCGAGTTGTAGTGGCACCTTTAGAGTGAAGCCTGGGTGTAGCCACAGGGCCAGGATGCACTTTCTGGGTTTTGGAGTGAGTTCTGTGTGAACTGTATTGCATATTCTGAGGGCCGCGGGCTCTTCTGACCTCCAGGGGAAGGAATCACCGGAGTGAAGTGGCGACTCTTCGTGACCATGCGTGTCTGTAATGACGTTGTTTTCTTTGGTGGGAAATAGCAAATATGCAGCTGGGAAATAGAGAAATGGTGTCAGAATGACCCAAATTATGTTAGATTTTCCTCAGAACATTCATGCTTTAAAATGATCAGGACAAGATTGAATAGCTTAAGAAAAAAGCTGAAAATTTTGTAGAGCGCCTTCCTTTATTGCAAGTGGGGGCTGGTTTAGTAGCTTCTAGAAGTACTGCAAGCCTTTCCATGATGTTCAGCTATCGGGGAAGCTGTGAGTGGAATCGAAGAAGCTGTGAAGACACCTCACCCACCTTGTTTTAAAAAATTGATGAAGAAGGCCCTGTCCTGGATCACAGTTTTAATTCTGATCGAACGCATCTCTGCTAATACTACATCTCAAAGGCCCTACGTGTCAGGAAGCAGGATGAGCCCAAGGGTTTAAGGCTGCTAGGGACTGGCATACAGGTGGTGGGGATACTGCATTTGCATCATTAGGCTTCATTCTCTTGTTACTGCTCTGGCTACAGAATTCCATAGGTTTTGAGTGGTCTGCCCCAACCCCCTTATCTGTTATTTTTGGAGTGTGATATTGCAGAATGCAAGATTTTTAGCATTATAGTATAAATAACTATAATTGCCGAGTGCCAGCTTGAATCCTTTACCGGCTGCCAAACATGACCAAAAAATTGTTTCTAGTGTATCCTTTGGGGGAAGATTGCCAGGGAACAAAATCTGAGGTGATGTTCGCAGTGTGGGAGGAGAGCGTAATGTGTGTGGTGCTGTGGGGATGAGGAGTTCCAGTCTGAAGTGTGTTTGTACAACCTAAGAAGAGACATGCCTCTGTGTGTGTGTGTGTGTGTGTGTGTGTGTGTGTGTAACATGTACAACAGACCATCCAGTTCACTCAGGATCCCCCAGATGTTAAGGTTTCACCTGTGCCTCTTGACATTGCTTTCCCAAATGGGTTCTAGTCTCGTTTTCATCGTTGCTGGTTCTACAGAGAATACTGCACTGCTTACAAACTTGTTTTCCTGGTAACTGACTTTCAGGGGTTACCTTCTGCTGGGCCATTTCCACGTCTTGTTTGTGCTTCTACACTTAGCACTTTGTAGGGTAACTACTTGTTAATCTGGCTCCTATACGGGTTGAATATATCTTATCTGAAATGCTTGGGAGCAGAAGTGTTTCAGATCTCAGGTTTTTTTCTTGGATTTTGTGGTATTTGCATTATATGTAATGAGCTATCTTGGGAATGGGACCCAAATCTAAACATGAAATTCTTCTGTGTTTTATATACATCTTGTACACACAGCCTGAAGGTAATTTTATGCCATATTTTAAATAATTTTGTGCATGAAACCAAGTTTGTGGTAAGTACTTGATATGTGGCTTTTCCACCTGTGGTATCATTGTGGCCCTTAAAAAGTTTTGGGGTTCAGAGCATTTTGGATTTGGGGGTTAGGAATGTTTATCTGTACCTACTGGACTTCAGAAACGATGTGTAAATTAGCTCCTTTCTCCATGAGCACTGGACTTGGGGTCAGAAAACCTGGGTTTGAATTTTTATGACCTCAGTTAAGTTACTACTACTATCGATGACTCCATAGTGACTCCTGAGTGCCAAGAGCCCTGTGAGCGTCCTTAGCTACAAGCTAATTGTTATTTAAGCCATCAGAGCAGGCATCTTTATCCCTATTTTATACATGAGAAATAAAGTCAAGTTAGTTAGCTTACTTAGAGTTACTTCCTAGTAAGAAGTGGTGCCAGAATTCAAACCTAGACCTGTATCCAAAGCTGGTTCTTCACTTTTCTTAACTTTACCTTTCTCATCTATTAATGAAGATGATAACTGCTACTCAGGTAAGGTGGTAAGTTATGTGAAAGTACTTAGCACCATGCATGGCTGGTTCTAAACACTCAGTAAATATTTCCTTCCAACATATTTAGGCTCCTGCATTCTGCTCCTTCGTTTAGCTGTAACATCTTTAGCTTTTACAACTCCCATTCCCACCTTTTCTAGGTTATACATTGTGGCAACCAAGCCTTTCTGACCTATCTGGAAAGGGACATGAGTAATTTGGACATTAATGGATTCCATCAGCTGATCTCAAAATGGGTGTGTGGCAGGTCAGTCCCATAGCCAGCCACATCCAGCTGGTTGGGGATGTTAGCCCTGCCTGTCCCACCCTGGGCCAGGAAATCCAGAGCCCCTGTTAGGCACAGGCTTATGGGGCACTAAAAACAGAATAGACTTGCTGACCCGTTCTATTACCCCAGCAGGGGAAAAGGAGTGCAGCTGAAAGGTCGGGAACGCAATTATTGAAAGCTCACAGATCACTAAGCTTCAAACACACACAGCGAGATAAAGCCTGTTTGCCTGAAATCTCAGGGTAGCCTCAGCCCCTGCCCTTCTCTGCTGTATTTTCTAGAAGCCCATGGAGCCTGGATTATGGCCAGTCACTTTAGGCTATGAGTCACCTTTCACCTGCCTTGGCATTTCAGTGCTTAAAGCAGGAAGTGAAGGAGGAAAGTGTTTTCTCAGGCCAGAATAGGTGCTGTGGAAGGCTTGGGGATAGGTCCAGATAGCTGAGTCACTGCTGTAGCTGAGGGGCTGGGGGTGGGAGGTCCCCTGCAAGTCAGGAGGTGGGCATGGCCAGCGAGGGTCTTACTAGCTTAGAGAAAGGCGTAGGCGCACGTGTGCACACATACGTCCCAGCCACCCTCCCTTAAGCCACTCTGAAGTAGGCCTGAGAAGCTGGTCCCGGGTTTTATTCAGGGGCTTTGGCAGTACCAACAGCAGTGATTGCTGAGGTGTCAGATACCAGGCCCCAAGTAGCTGCTGAGTGGCTGCGGTGGTGGGGAGAGAGACTCCCAGGTTGTCTGTCCCAGGAGGGAAAAACTGTCCTAATACAGTCAGATGAGGGTACTGAGGCTAGGGCCTTTGGGCATGACAGGTTAACAGACAAAGTTGAGAACACCCTGGGTTTAAGGGGTTTGGGACACACCTCCAGGTCAGAAAGCTTTGGGGTAGATCAGGCTGAGAAAAGGAGACAGGATATCCTCAGACCGAGAAGCGACGGGGGCCCAGAGTGGAAGGCCGGGCTTTGTGACAGCTGGAGTTGCTCGTACACATGAGCGCCACAAGGTGGCAGGGTTTGCCTTCTTCCGGAAGTAGAGAGGCTGCCCCTGGAAACCTTGACGGCGCCTGGCCTTAGGCTGCTGCCTTTGGAGAAGCTTCTTATCTCAGGGTGAGCAGAGTCCCCAGCACCCAGTCCCTCGGGGTTAAGCAGCAGTCCAAAGCTGGTTTGCAGCCAACCAAGACAGATGCGGGGTACTCACGCCATCCACCTCCACGCATCAGCCCCAGGGAGTGCCACAGACGCAGTGCCCTTGGGAGGGGAGGGCACCCAGACTGCCAAGTGTTGGAACCACTTCATGTAGCTCTGTGCTAGGCCTGCATGTCCACAACATAATCTGACTCACCTAGGAATTATCTTGGTCCCGTGTGGCAGTCTTTACTCTTGCCATTTTTAGATCAGACAGGCTTGGAGAGGGGAGGAGACCCTGTGAAGGTATCAGTCAATGCTTGGTAGAACCAGGATTTGAACTCAGAGCTACGTGATTCGAAAGCCACCCATTGTCCCATGCTGCCTGGACCCCTGCCTTTGTGTCACTGAATTCCTGAACTGGTCATGGAGGGGCAATCTACTGCAGGCTCATAGACTCTTTGGAAAACCCGAACTGGGTTGATCTGTGAGAGGATTGGAATGGAGAACAGTGAGGCTGAAGGGATTGAAATAATTTGAACCTGGAGAAGAGAGTGATGAGTGTCATGGTTTTTGAGTGTGTCTGTTACTTACACAGAGGATGCCAATTAGTCATCTTGGTCTGAGTTAGAGGAAGTAAGCCAGCTTCAAAACCTAACAGTAGGAATTTTGAGAAGTTACACATGGGAAGAATTCCTTGACATTTAGGATTATTAAATATTAAAGTGAGTTTTTTTTTTTTTAAAGATGCTACTTCTTAGTGCAAAAATCAACAGTTAAAGCACGATTTGGGAAAGCTAATTAGTAACAGTGGGTGAGAATCTCCATGAGTATTAAAAATAAAACAAGAACAAATGCCATAAAAATAAGGTCAGTTCTAAGTAGTTCAAGAGATTTGTCTTTTTCAGTTTCTTTGTCGGTCACCTCACCACATTTTCTACAGGACAGTAAATCCTGATGGAAGGGAAAACCTCAGAGAATTCTTCAAACATTCCAGTTAACCTTTCAACAAATATTTGTGGAAGAGGTTGCTTTACAGTCATTCACTGGGAATAAAATGGAGATCAAAATACTTTTGGCCAACATCCTCACGATGGTTTAGTGCTGAAAGCCAAGGGGAGCTGTGCTGTGTACCACTCTGTAAGGGCCTCAGGGTGGACCTCAGAATAGAAGGGAGGGATTCGGGGAGTAGAGGAGAGTAGGAATCACGTGCACAAAACCCAAAGAGGCCTGGAAGAAGCTCTGTGGGGCTGGAGGGCAGTGCACAGGGGAATTATTTTACGGTGTTTTGGTTTTTAGCTGTCCAGGACAGCTTAAGAGTGGTTTTGTCTGAAGGCAAGAGAATGAGTTCCATGATGCCTTGCACAGAGTCACATTGTACCTGAGGGCTGGATTCTAAAGTCAGTGTTTAGGTCACAAATCACCTAAGACCAGAGTTATCATGGAAATATCCTTTAGAAAGGTAACACATTGGTGACTGGCCAGGTCTCCCTGAGAATCCAATGTGGCCAGTGTTTCTTCCGGTGGTGGAACCAGTCATGACTTAGGTGGATGAGCACAAGATTAAACAGTTGGCTTGTGTTTAGGAGCTATGATGTATACAAAACTTCCCGTCTCTGTTCCTGAAGGGCAGTTGACTGCAAGTCTGTGCCCTATCCCTCAGAGGCTTGAATGAGGCGGGTTGGGAGAATACGAAGAGGATTCTGAATTATACCAAATATCATGAGATGCTCACACAAAGACATTCGAGGTCCAAGATGGAGGTGCCTCATCCATCCCAGGCTAACTCCAGAGCAGGAGGCCCTGGAAGAAAATAGTGGATGAAAATGCCTGTACTGTTTACAGTATTAGTTGTCTCACCTTTAAAATTCCTGCCTTAATAGTTTGAATTCATAAAAGTCAAATATGTCTATGATGGATTCTGTAGACTCCACAGAATTCCTTTGGTTCCGAGTTTCTGTAGCTCCCTGCACGCCGCCATCCACAACAGCTAATTATCAAACAATGAAACTTGTGTTTTAACACAGATGTGCAAAGGAAGCTTAGCCTCAAGGGGGAACAAAATCCCCTCTCCTCTTTTTTTAAAGGAGAGAGATTTGGGTTTTGGAGAAGTTCTTAATCCAACAAAGGGAATGATGAATGATAAAGTGATTAAGTTGGGTTGTTCAGCCTCAGCCAATAACAACATGGGATTACCAGTCATGATTCTAGACTTTTGTTGGGCACCCAGATGGACTACGAAAGCAGACCCCAAAGTTGTATGGGTCATGGCGGCATGAATATAGTAAGAATTTAACTTTTTAAGGTGACTACTTTGAAACTCATTTGGATGAAAAAGTCTGTTTAGTGAGGCAAATTTTGTGCTTCTTATAGTCACACCTCATGCACAGCTGTCTTTGAAGACCATCTTCTTAGCCATTCTTTATGCATACCTGAGCACGAAAAGTTTATATGCATTTCTGTCCCCAGTGAAGACAAATGGCCACATTTCCTTCTATGGATGTAGGGAACATTTTTGTTTCCTGTGTTCTTCCCTGCCTGTGTCTTCTCACCAGACACACACACACACACACACACACACACACACACACTCTCTCTCTCTCTCTCTCTCTCTCTCACACACACACACACACACACACACACCCCTTGGATGAATATCACATCACACAGCTCTGAACATTCATATCACATACACACCTCCTGAACATTCACAGCACACACACACACGTCCCCCAAGAGCTTTAAATATTCTCATCACACATACACATAGCCTTGAATGTTCGCATCACACACAAACCCTTGGGTATTTGTTCCTATCACACACAGGTAGAAACCTTGTTATCCGTCTGATACATACATACCCTTGAATGGTGACACTAAACCACACATGTGCACACTCTGCAGACACACTTTTGAAGCTGATGTAATATACATGCCTGTCCTTGAGCATTCACATCACACGTAGGCTTGAGCCTGCACCTCACACACTGGGGCATTTGCCTGTTGCTCTCAGATCCATTCCCTAGCCTTTTCCTGCTATGTTTCCAACATGTGTGTGTGCATCTTCCATCTTCCAATGGTAGATGCTAACCATTGCAAATTACATTTCTTAAACTTTTGTGCCAACTGGATTCCAGCTGGATTTGGCCAATATTAGGTAACAAGAAGAAGCTGAAAGGAGGAGCAGCCAGGTATTTCTCCTTATTCTTTGTGTGTGCGGCAATCCAGCATCTACCCTGGTCCCAGCTTTGCTGGCAGCTGCCTTCATGGTTCAAATTTCTGCAGGTTGTCAAGGCTTTCCGGGAGTACCACGTCGTGCCTCCGTCCCCCCAGCCCTGGGAGTGGTAGTGACTTCTAACTTGCTAATCTCTGGGTTTTCTCAATATCCTCTGTTTTCAGTCTTTCCGACACCCTTGTAACTGGTTCCTTACGTTAAACTCCTTCTGAACTACCTGGCATGGCTGACTTTTTCCTAATTTGACCCTGACTGATGTTCAAGCAGCACCCACAGCTCATCTTAAAATTTTCTCAACTCTAACCTACAGCCCTTCCTCTGACTGTGATCAGATTGTTGTTGGACCAAATCCTGGTACAGAGCTTTCAGTGTTTGTTGAATGAAGGGGTACACTGGCAACCGCCCCCCTCGCTGCCCCGCCACACCCCAACCAGTCCCCTTTGTTCCTGGATTTTTCTGGATAGACCTCTTTGTATCCCTGAGCCCTTGAACTGCGTGGCTCCGGGACATCTTCATAAATGACAACAGTGACGACACTGGTCATCATGGGCAGAGTTCATTTGGAGAGTGGAGGGTGAACGCTCAGTCGAGTCAGCCTGTTGTGGGAACTTCGAGGGGCATCAGGTATAACCAGATTTCGCAGTAGTAGCCAGATGTGGCTTCAGAAGCAAGGGGACTCTCACTACCTGGGATAAACAGGAAAGAATGAGGACATCTCTCTCCCTAGAGATTTAGGTGCACGTATGTTCTGAGGATTGTCCTCAAATCTACATTCTATCTTTGAACCTAGCTTTGAAACTAGACTCGGGCAAGCCGCTCTCTGCCTCAGCATTCATGCTTATAGAATTATGAGGTGCTATTACAGATCACTTCTTCCTGTTTGCAAAATGCCTAAGGAACGGTTCGATCATGAACAAGTTATCCACCCCTATGTGGGCCTTGGGTTTTTCACTGACACCATAAGAAAGTTGCATCCACAGTCCGGGTGGGGACTGCCAGGGGCTGATAAATGCTGGCAATCGGTAGGTCCCAGGCAGTACCTGTGGTGTCCACAGGGAGGCGCCACACACAGATGTACACACGTCCCCGACCCTGAAGTGGAAGGCTGTGCTGCAGTCCAGAAGCCCACATTCCCCCTTCCCTGACACCTCCTGGCGTGGGAGCACCGCTGAGTGGCCATCTGCCTATTACAAACTGAGCGAAGGCGTGGAAGGCCACCACAAACATGCAGCTATATTGGGAGGCCGAGGTCACCCACCAAGTCATGAGCACGTTAGGGTGAGCTAATGGGATTAAGCAGAGTCACGAAGAGGGTGTGGGAATTCAAGAGAGGTGAAATGTGCAAGGAGAGAGAGAGAGCCGGGAAGAAAGGTAATCACGCCAACATCCTGTCATTTCCCCGCGTATTTGATTCGATTTAACAGACTTTCGCTTTGAATAGACCGATAGGCTGGATTCTGTCTGTAGTCTGGCATCTTCATTTCTGTGATCCTCACAAGATACGTGAGGACAGCAGGGTTGTATAAGCCTGGCTAGGACTAAGGGTGGCGTGGAGCTGCGAAAGTGACGTGCACGGCGCCCGCCTCGCTCTCACGAGTGGCAGAGCTGGGACTTAAATCTAGTCCTCTTGAGCCAGGGAGCAGACTCATGAAGGGCACTGTTGGGTACAGGAGACAGTTAGTAGGGTGGGGCGCCTGTCTCAGGATGGTCTTAGGGTATTCTCTTTGGTCAGCAGCTCAGCTCCTGACGTGTGCCAGGGAGCCAGTGCAGGCCTTGGGCTCACATGTGGCTACATGCAGAGCAAGGTGGACTCTTTGAATCACCTGCCTCCACCTTCTTGCTTTACATTTCAGTATAACCAGGCCTGGACACGGGGAGTCACTTGTCTTAGACCTCACACATAGTGGAGGCAAAGGCAGGAGGCTCCAGGAGTCCTGATTCTTAGCCTGGGCTTTTGCCCATATGCCATGTGGAGTCTGTTTGGCCCCAGCGTTTTGGATCTCTGATGCTAGGAGCCACTGGGAGCCTAGGGTCTCCTCCCTGTCCTCGAATACTAGGCTTCTGAGGAGCCAGCGCTGCCCAGGAGTCCTTAGCCTCCTGGCAGAGCTGCTTGGCCTTCGGAAGCCCAGTCCAGTAGAGCAGGGATTACCCAGTGTGCTGGGCCTGCGGAGGCGGAAGAACTAGGCTCTTTGCTTTGCACAGCCCCCCCTCGGATTACAAGATAACGCATATGAAGAGACATTCGCTCATCCAAGTTCATGGATTATGTGGAAATCAAATTGGAGTAATCTCCCTGGCCATCTGGTCTTGATGCCTCTAGCCAGGACCTCCCAGAGGCCTGCCCAGGCCCCCATGCAGGGCTGGGCCAAGGGCCGGACATGCTTGTGATGCCTGGAGGCAGGCCAGCATTTTCCAAGGGGCCTGGAAGGCCGGGAGGGTTTGTGCCCTTGTATCGGGGAACAGACGGCAGGGCAGGACCAGGCAGCTAGAGCCAGGAGACAGAAAACCATCCATCACAAATGATATTGCCTGTAGACGGTCCACCTGTTTTGTTAATGAAAACAACCTTGCGTTTTAAATGCCATCACTAGGCACATTTCTGGGGTGAGGGTGTTGGGAATGGAATTTTTCTCAAGATTCAATGCACACACCTCCCATTCTCTTGAAGAAATGAGGCCTGAGCAATGGAGTGTGTTTCTAAAGCCCTGGGCCTTCCCTGCTTCTGGGGACAGGGAAGTCAGGTTTTCTGTAGCTAGTAATTTGGGCTCTGTATTCATGACCCACTGAAGCTTTTGAAAGGAGGAGAAGAGAAGGACAGTGCTGGGTGGGCAAAGCACGTGGATTCGGGCTCCGGCCCCTTAGAAGCTGTGTGACTTTGGGCAAGTCGGTTGAAAATACAAACAGGATGTACTTTGTGGGGTTGCTGTGAAGGTTAAACGAGTGCTTATATTAAAAGCCCTTAGAAGATGCCTGTCCGCAGGGTACCGGAGTGCAGAGACTGTCCTGAGTGTGAGTGGGGTTGCAGCTGATACTGAGTCGTTACCAGCTGTGTACAGGTAAAGAAGCTCTTGAAAGTGTGTGGGTGGGGTGGGTGCTGTTTTGTAGCACGCACTTGTCCATCTCCATGGTGCAAATATTCCCCCCATGGCTGATTTTTGAGCCACCATTATGGTGTCACTAAATGTGGAATTGGGGAGAAGTATGCATAGTTGGCTCTCAAGAGTTGGGGTGAGCTGGTTCCGCAGAGCTCTGGCCCGGCACCCACTGGCGTGATGAGGCCACATAATCAGTATTAAAAATGTTCGTCTGGCTGGTCAATGCCCTGAGAGTCCTCCTTCTACTTTATTAATCACGGCTTCTCCCCCAGTGATCGTTCCAGACTCCCCGCTGATCCGTTAATTGAGAGTTATGAGGACTCTACTCCATGATTTGACCAGTATCAGTTCTGACAGGTACCAGACTAGCAGAAAAGTTGTATCACAAGTCTGCAGCCCCAAAGGTGCCAAGTCCGGAAGCTGAGTGGCCCTGGCTGGTGGGTGTGATGCCTGGCATACCACTGGCAGCTACTCTGTGAGATCACCTCCCTGTATTGTCACCCAGCCCAGCCATGAGACAAAGGTGAAGCCCTGTATCTGGACTCTGATGTGAGGCAAAAAGGTGTCTATCACCGTTCAAATAGAGTTTGCACGTGATTTACTCAAATGATTAAAAAATGTAATCAATATGACCTACTTCACCAGCTTGGAATGCAAATACCATCATGTTTCTTTTATTTTTCCCACTAATTGCTTGAGTGGTCTTTAGGATTCAGAAGTTTAGACTCTCTCTTTTGAGGCTTCCTGCCCCGTTGAATTATTGTTGGCTTAGTATGAAGGAGGAAGACCAATTTCCAAAGGAGAGCCAGAAAACAGGAGTCTCGTTAGTCCACTAGCCGGTGGTGTGACTTGGGGGGCTGCTGTGGCCCTGTCGTTCAGGACTCCCCACCTGACCAGTGTGCCGGGGGGTTGGACCCGGCAGTATGAAGCCAGGCAGGGAGCAGAAATGAGTGTGATGGGCTGGGGGTGGACAGCAGAAAGTGGCGGGGTCTGTGTTGGAAGTGACATGTGCATTCCTCCAGCCAACTGGGGGAGTGTGAACTTTGTGTTGCCTATTTTCTCATGTTTTCCAAAGAAACCAGGTATGTATATGGTTTTATTTTTGAGGCATAATTTACCTGCAATAAAATATACACATCTTAATGCATCTTTACACATGTATACATATTCCTATGGACCTATCATCCATAATAAAGAGGTGGAACATTTCCACCACCCACAAAGTTCCCTGTGCTCCTTCCCAGTCAACAGCTAGCTCCCTCCCCCAAAAGGTAACCATGATTTCTTTTTTCTTTTCTTGAGATGGCGTCTCTATTGCCCAGGCTGGAGTGCAGTGGTGTGATCTCAGCCTACTGCAACCTCTGCCTGCTGCGTTCAAGTGATTCTCCTGCTTCATCCTCCCAAATAGCTGGGATTACAGGCATGCACCATGATGCCCAGCTATTTTTTGTATTTTTAGTAGAGCCAGGGTTTCACCATGTTGGCCAGGCTGGTTTTGAACTCCAGATCTCAAGTGACCTGCCCACCTCGGCCTCACAAAGTGCTGGGGTTACAGGCATGAGCCACCGCACCTGGCCATGTGACCACTGATTTCTGCAGCCATAAATCAGCTTTGTCTGATCTTCAACTTCCTATGCGTGAAGCCTTGCACTCTGTATTCTTTTGTGTCTGGTTTCCCTTGTCGAGCATACTTTTGAGAGTTTTTCATGTTGCATGTATTAGCAGTTCATTCCTTTTTATTGCTGAGTAAGAGCAAATAGCACAATTTGTTTACCTATGCTGTTACTGAGGAATATTTGGATTGTTTTCACTTTTGGGCTACTGGAAATAAAGCTGTTATGAACCTTCATGTATGAGCCCTTTTTGTGGTTATGTGCATTCACTCCTATTGGATACGTATATATGAGGAGTATTGCTGGGCTATATGATACGTATATGAAACTTTATTAGAAACTGACAATTTTCCATAAAGGTTATATCAGTTTACACTCTCACTAGCAATATGTGAGCATTCTAGTGCCTTCACTAGAAATCTTCACGAGCACTTTTGGCTGTTCTAGTGGATATTTAGTGGTATCTCACTATGGTGTTAATTTGTATTTCACTGATGAATACTGAGGTTGAGCACCTTTACATATATTTATTAGCCATTCAGTATCTTCTTCTATAAAGCTCCTTTAAAATTCCTTGCCTTTTTCCCCTTTTTAATTGAGGTATCTTTTATTATTTTGTGTTATATATGTATTATATATATGTTTTATTTGGGTTATGTTTTGTTGATTTCTGCTTTAATCCATTGTAGTCAGAGAACATACTCTTTTTGAGCCTTAGGAAGACTTGCTTTATGCCCCAGTATATGGACTATGTGGGTGACTGTTCCATGTGAATTTAACAAAAATGTATTCTCTGAAGTTGTTGAATATTGTTTTCTATGAATATCAATTCGGTCAAGGTAAGTTGATAGTGTTCAAATCTTCGGTACATTTGTTTTTTGATTACTTGTTCTCTTCATTGCTGAGGGGCTTGTTAAAATCCTCAGCTGTGATTGTGGATTTGTTTATTTCTCCGTTATGTTAGTTTTTGCTTCATGTACTTTGAAGCTCTGTTGTTATGTGCATATACATTTGTGAGCGTTAGGTCTTTCTGATGAATTGATCCTTTTATCATTATAACGTGCCCTTATTTGTTTCTGGTAACACTCCTTATCTTGAAGTCTATTTATCTCTTAGAAATGAATATAGCCACGGCAACTTTCTTCTCATTAGCATTTCTATGGGACGTCTTTCCTCAATCTCTTTACTTTCAAACTGTGTCCTTATATTTCAAGTATGTCTCTTGCAAACAGCATAATTTGAGCTTGTTCCCTTATCCAAACAGACATTCTCTTTTTAAATAAATGTAAGTGTCTGGCGTAATTCACAGTGAGTATAATTAAGGATGTAGTTGGGTTTAAGTTGGCCCTCTTACTATTGTTCCATCTCTTTTTAGATATTTATTCTTTGTTTCTGGCCTTCTTTTGAATTGACTAAGTATTTTTTACTGTTACACCTTATTTTTTGTTGGCTTTGAAGCTGTACATCTGTATATTATTTTAAATATATATTCTAGAAATTCTAATATGCATCCTTAACTTTTCACATGTAGTAAATCATGTAATTAGTATTAATTGCCATAATACCATTTAACAATGTATGAATCTGACAAAATATGATTCCTTTTATTTCCTCTCCAAACATTTGTGCTATTTTTCTTATATTTTATATCTAGACATGATATAAGTGTAACACGTCAGTTTTTTTTTTTTTTTTGCTTAAAATAGTAGGTACATGTGGATATATTCGCAAGTACCTCTTTCCTGTGTTTATTTCTGCCTGGAAGTTTTGGCTTCCAATAATGTTCATCAGCCTGAGGAGCTTCCTTCAGTATTTCTTTTAGTTCAGTCTACTAGTGATATTTAGTCTCTTCTTTTGTTTTTCTGAAAATGTCTTTATTTTGTTTTAATTTTGAATTATGTTTTCACAGTGTATAGAATTATAGAGTGACAGTTTTTTTTTTTCCTTTCAGGATCTCAACAATATAACTCCATTATTTTCTGTATTCCATTGATTCTATTGAGAAGTTTGCTATAAATCTGTAAATCTCGTGGTTATTCCTCTAGATTTAATGTCTCTTTTTTCTCTCCTTTGAAGATTTTTTTCATCATCTTTGGCTTTCAGTGGTTTAGCTAAAATATGCTTTGATGTATTTTTCTGACTTGAGATTCACTCAGTTTCTTGAATCTATGGGTTGATATGTTTTATAAAAATCAGAAAATTCTGGGTTATTATCTTTTTAAATATTTCTTTTGCTTCAATTCTTTTTTTTCCTCTGCTTTTTGGACTTCAGTTTTGTTTATGTTATACCATTTGATATATTTCCCCACAGCACTCTGATAGCATGTTCTGGGTTTTTAAGAAAGATTCTTTTTCTTTGTGCTTCAGTTTTGCCAATTTTTTTTTTGAGCTTACTGATCCTTGCTTTGTCCAGCTCATTATTAAGTTACTTCTTCATTTCAGATATTTACTTTCTTCAGTCTGAAATTTCCATTTGATTCTTCTTTAAAGTTTCTGCTTTTCTGATGAAATTATCTTTTTACTCATTATATTCATACTTCCCAGTAACTTAAAATATTTGTAATTGTTTTAAATTTCTTGCCTATTAATTTCATTATCTGGGTCATCTGCAGGTGTGCTTCTATTGATGATTTTTCTCTTGATGATAGCTATAATTCTTATTTGCATTTATTAGAACTTTGGATCACAAGCTAGATGTTGTATACAAAAGCAGAGTAGTAACTGAAGTAGGTAATATTTACTGCCAGAGAAGTAATATCTTTTCTTCTCTTAGCAGCAAAAACAATGTTTTCATTCAGTAGTGTCATTGGTTCCAAAAATGTCTTGAGGATGGGATTAGGTCTCACCCTTGGGATCTCAATAGTAACTGATTATACGATTTCTCTCTCTCTCTCTCTCTCTCTCTCTCTCTCTCTCTCTCTCTCTCTCTCTCTCTCCTCCTCTCTCCTCTCTCCTCTCTCCTCCTCTCTCCTCTCTCCTCTCTCCTCTCTCCTCTCTCCTCTCTCTCCTGTCTTTGATTTCCTGCCTGCCCCCAGATTTCCACTCTGTGGGAGCTCTTGCCCTAGTTTACAGTGCAGATTTATAAGTTCCTGTGTACTCAGTCAAAGTCCCATGGGGGAGAACTGGCAGCTAGTGAGCAGCATCTCCTTCGAGGACTCAATCAAACTCCAGTCTGTCATTCTCAGTTCTCTTTAATTCAGCAGAGCACCCCAATCTATTGCAGGTTTGTGTCTCTATCTGCCCATATCCCCAAGAATAAAAGCAGCCACAGGTCTCTATTCCGTTATGAAGGGTTCTCTCTCTCTGGGATTTAGTTTATTTATATTTCTCTACATCCTCAGCTTTTCAGTGCGTTTACAAAACATGATTTTACAGTTTATCTGATGTTTTCTCGGTGTTATGGTGGGAGTAACTGTCTTTCATGACCTTGTATATCCGAACTAGAAGCCCAGATCACTGTTCTTTCAGTGTGAAATCATCCCATTTTCGAAGTAGCAAAAAAAGCCAAATATTTAAGAAATCTTATGCAGACCAAAGGAAATGCTTCTGTGGGATAGGCTGCTGTTTGTGGCCCTTAGTAAAAAGTAATTTACTATTATTGATGGGGTAACTGAATTATTATAATATTTTTCTTCCTTGAAAAGTGATTAGTAGTTTTTGTTAAGATCTGCCTCCATGAAGAGTGCATGTCATGCTTGAGTTCTTCACAACTGTCACAAGTGTTATGATACGGAAAAATGTTAAGAATCTGCTGGATAAGCTGGCTACTTGGAAGGCTGAGGTGGGAGGATTGCTTGAGCCCAGGAGTTCAAGGCAGCTTGGGCAGCATAGTGAGACCCCATCTCTACAAACAAACAAACAATCAATCAAACAAACAGGCTGCTGGATATGGCCATTGGTGCTCACAGTTGACAGCCCTCTAACTACTTAAGTCCCGTCCTTGGATCTTAGCAAGTCTTACCTTGAGTGCAAATAGAATGGGATCTCCTGGTGGGGAGAAGAGAAAGAACCCTGAGGTTGCCAGGGGTGTGTGTGAGTGTGTGTGTGTGTGTGTGTGTGTGTGTGTGTGTACGCATGCGCACGTGCTTAAAGAAACAAATCATTCCAGAAGTCCAAATTACCAAGGTCGATGTAGTATATAACCCCAATGCCCTGGACATTATGCCAAGCTGCCCTTCCTCCAAGTCCAGTGAGAGCCTGAGGCATCAGTCATGATGTCAGATAACCTAACAGGTAGTAAACAGCTCGAAAGAGTACTTAAAAGGCAGCAAATGAGCAGGGGCTGATGGGACATGAGGTATATGCAGCATAACACACTTCAGGAGATCTTATCTGCTGTTAATAAAATTGCATTTTCTCATCCATCTTGTTGTGAACAATTAATCTTATTCTTCTCAAATAAAACCTGGAATGAGCCCCGTGATCAAACTCTTGACAGAGCATATCATCCTCTGTATCATCCACCAGCACCACCCTGGTGCTGGTGTCTCCTCCTTTCTTGGTTTGAAGTCAGAAGATTTCCCCCCGGCGCTTGTAGCTGATCACTGAAAAAACCAAGAACTGATTCCTCTGAGTATGGAGGGCAACACGGGGTATCAGAGGTGAACAGTATTCCAGCTGACTGTGATGCCTGCATTGATTACACATTTCCTACATGGCGCCGGGTCATGCTCATTAGAGCTTGTTGGTGCTGCGTATCTGGAACTTCTCTTTGTCCAGTTAGTTGCAGCGTTTTCTTTCCTCCCTTTTTCCTCCACCCTTGAGCCTCTGCTTGTCTTCGGTGTTTCCGTTTCATGTCAGCATTAGAGTTTATTTGATTGTTTCTCTAAGGTTGGATAAGCAGTGCCTTTGTGGCTTCTCAGATATGTTCATTTGGTTGGCCATTTTTGCCCTTCTTGAAAATTTAAAATCCTCAATTAATTAAAGATATGAACACAACCACATACCTATTTTCGATTAAGTGGATTAATGCTCAAAAACAATGCAATTCCTGTGAATATTTTTATGCACTGGTTAAGAGAAAAAAGTGACATGCTTAACGGGGTACTTTGCAGACATTCAAAGGTTAATTTAGAAGATTAAATGAATATTGGGAAATGCACACAGTTCTCATAAATACTTTTATATACAGTTCAAAATAGGCGACACATATTTAATAGCAATGCTGTAAAAATTCTAAATTCAATTTAAAAATATTAAGTAAACAAGTGCTCTAAAATATATCAATTCTTTCAAAGGCAGTAACCGAAAGGAGAAGCACGTTTTCAGTGGTTGGCGTCATCATTTAAACAACGCAGGCTCAGCGGAATCTTGGAGAAACAAACTTTTGGATTTTATGTGTCAATAAATGATGTTCTGAACTCAGCTCAGCCCTGGCCCCAGCCTTGGTAGAGGACTGGAGGGTGTCAGGGGCTGGAGGCTCTGGCAGAGGATCAGTCAGGTCACCTGGCACCACAGTGCTCGGCTCAGCATTTATTCCTGCTCCTAAGGCTCTGTGTTCCCAGGACACAAGATATGGAAACATGACCATCCGCAGATCCACGGGAAAAGAGACCCTGTTGGCCAGCTTCGTGGATGGGAAGTAGTTAATTGTGGCGGAATCTCTCCGGGACAGGGTAGCAGGGATCCAAACCCAGGTGCTGGTGTCCCCTCCTTTCTTGACTGGTTGGCTGCACAGAGGAGAGGAAGGAGTCCACACATTAGGTTGAGAAGTCCTGGGTTTGAGACTCTGCTCCAAGACTCACTAGCTAGACAAGTCACTTACCAGTTGACAAGCTACTTATTCCATTCAAGAAGCAGGTACTAAGCACTTACTGTGTACCAGGTACTAAGCACTTACTGTGTACCAGGCAGGCCCTGTATTAGGCACTTCAGGGAGTAGAATGATGAACAGTGAGAATGCATGGACACTCGGACGGACCGACACACACTGGGGCCTGTGCGGAGGTACGGGGGTTGCAGGGGGTGCCGGGGAGGGAGAACATCAGGAAATATAGCTAATGCGTGCTGGGCTTAATACCTCGGTGAGGGGTTGATAGGTGCAGCAAACCACCATAGCACACATTTACTTATGTATCCAACCTGCACATTCTGTCCATGTGTCCCAGAACTTAAAAATCCTCCTCTGGTAGGAAGATATGTCAGTATATAGCCAAAATGGAGGTCTTTTCCACCTGCATTTACATCTGCGATGAAAATGTGCTCTTAGCAATAGTCCCAGTTTAGGATAACCTGCTATAGTGATCATGGGTTATTTGCTTTCCAAACATCTGTTTCTGATTTTCCTGGTAATTGCATCTGAGAATGCGCCTCTCTCTCTCTCTCTCTCTCTCTCTCTCTCTCTCTCTCTCAGCCCATGTGATTGAGTAGGATCCACCCCTGGCCCATGGGTTATACAGTAGGGCTCAGACTTAACTACAGCAAATTGCATTCCCGTGCTGACAGTGATTGGTTCAGGAACTAGCACATAATTCAAGGCCAGTCAGAGCCAATGAAATTCAGTTCTGGGTGTTTTGTTTGCTTGAGCACTAGGAAAGCTGACTCACACTTTCTCATAGCTCTTAAACTGGGAGGTATGTGGTGGAGCTGCTGCAGTAATCTTGTGGTTATACCAGGAGAGTCTTTCTGAGAATGAATGCTGTCCAGAGAAAGTGTACCTTACAGATAAATAACCAGATTTTGGCGATTCTCTTTGAGCACCTGTATCCAGCCATGCCTGAAGCCAGCCCTACCTCGGAACTTTTCAGCTCCATGTGGCACTAAATTATCGTTTGACTTATGATAATTTGGGTGGGGGTTCTGTGCCTTGTGACAGAAATGCTTGTAACTCACACCAGAATGTCCTGAAGAATACCCCAAGGGCTCCTTGGAGACCCTGTAGAGAAGACCACATAAAGCGAGTATTTTACCTCTGGCTGCCCCTTCACTGCTCCAGCTCTTCCATATGCATACTCACACCTACTGAAGACCATGAAGCATTATCAGGACCAACATTTTTCAACAGGATACCAATCTTCTGCCCAGCCAGATGTACCTGTCTTATGACAATCACCCAGCCCTTTCTCCCAAGTGGCACCAGGCCTGAAAACTCTTTCCATTGTAGTCTTCTGCCTTCCCCCTTCCCTCTTAAGCAATTCTGGGAACTGGACTCATCCAGAGAATGTTTTCTAACTAAGTAGGAAAAAGCACGAACCATCTTCCTTTTCACATAGTACCCTGCTAGCCCTGCCTGAGACATCCTTGAGCCCAAGGAGGGTCAGAGCTGGAAGGGTAGACCATTGAGGTCATCTAGTGCAGGAGGAGAAAGTGGCTCGTCCACCTTCACTTGACAAGCTAGATTCAGGGTCAGGATAAGCAACAAGGTCTCTGCATTTCTTTTGCCACCATGGGACAAGTTTTGTTTGCATTCTGTATTTTTGCATTGCCATACCTCAGATCCATTTAGACCAGCATGGTTTATGTTGGCATATAAGCACCTAAGGAGCAGGGATGCAGGTATATGTTCTGGGTCAGTGGGAGACACAGGATGGGTCTGTGAAGTCAGGACGGTTGCTCCCATTGTGACCCAGTTGAGTTCCTGACCTGCCATAGGTCATTCTCCCTTGGATTCGTGGTTCCTCCCTGGGAAATAGGATTGATGTCTCATCTTCATTCCCTGTTGCAGTTTGCTGGAAGACACGCTTTCCCAGAGGCCGGACCGTGAAGTTTTGGAGAGCCAGAGCTGGTGTGCAGTGGCTCTGTGAGTCAGTTTGACGCTCGCCTTCTTCATCTGACAGGGCTGCCAGCAGCTGGAAGACCCGACTTCTAGGGTCTTCTTCAAAACCCCATAAAACATGAATGCTGCCTGTCTCCAGCATTCTCACCTACCCTTTCTGAGTCCCTGTGCCTGACCCCAGGTTCTCAAGATGCTCCCTGGTCCCCCCTGGGGTCCCTAATCAATCTTGTCCTGATTCTTTGAGTCTCAATTAACTGCAATCTCATTCTGTCTCTCCTCCTTGCCCTTCTCTTCTTTGATGTTGAAACCTGCACATGTAGCAATGGGACAGTCTGTAATACAAGGGACAAATTCTCCCATTCATCCCTGTGTCCTGAGAGCCAGCCCTAGCTCCTCACCTCCAGCAGCTGGTACCCAGCCCTCCCCCAGGCCCGGACCTTTGTCATCCTGTTTGGTGCCCTGCAACGTGGACGGCACTTCGGAGACATCTGTGGAATTGAATTTGGGGGAATATGCTTGATATAATAGGATGCTTTTCCGTAGGGAATCTAGGGAGAACTGCAGAGCCCCAAGGCCCTGGGGGAATAGAGAAGGCAGAGAAGGAGTCAGAGAGGCAAGCAG
The DNA here is from genome assembly GCF_048565385.1 of Saimiri boliviensis. Taxonomy (NCBI): domain Eukaryota; kingdom Metazoa; phylum Chordata; class Mammalia; order Primates; family Cebidae; genus Saimiri; species Saimiri boliviensis. The sequence continues at coordinate 132,804,379 of NC_133453.1, read as the reverse complement.
GGCTACCAGAAGAGGGAAGCCACCAACGGGATGTTTTGGCAACTGAATTAGTCGCGGGAGTGCAATTGGTGTAGCAGAGAAACTCAATTGCAATAACATAAAACAATAGAAGTTTACTTTCACTCAGGTGTGAGTATCACATGCGTTCTGCAGGTGGTTTCCATGTGGTAATTCAGGCACTCAGGTTCCTTTCACTTTGTTGTTCCTTTGTCCCTAGGACCTGCGAATATTTTACTGGATGCTGTATATCCAGCCAGCCAGTAGAGTGTGTGTGTGTGTGTGTGTGTGTGTGTGTGTGTGTGTGTGAGTGAGAGAGAGAGAGAGAGAGAGAGAGAGAGAGAGAGAGAGAGGAGACACCTGCATGGGAGGCTTTCATTGGCCAGGCCTGGAGGTGACCTCTTGAAATTCTGCTCACCTTCCCTTGGCTAGAAATTTCACCTCATAACTATTTTAAAATGTAGGTTTTATGATTGTTCGCGTACAGTGAGGCCAACAGATCTGGAGGCAATTACCACAGAAAAGAGTTATTTTTTTTGAAGGTGTGCACTTTTATTCAGCTGGTCTCAAGTCAGTGTACAGGTAAGCCTGGATGCGTCCAGTCACTCCCAGAGAAATTCCTTTGTTTAGTTTTTAGCTGGAGTGTTGCTCTTGTTGCCCAGGCTGGAGTGCAGTGGCACGATCTCAGCTCACTGCCACCTCCGCCTCCTGGGTTCAAGCGATTCCTCAGGCTCAGCCTCCTGAGTAGTTGGAATTTCAGGTGCCCGCCACCACGCCCAGCTAATTTTCATATTTTTAGTAAAGACAGTGTTTCACCATGTTGGCCAGGCTGGTCTCAAACTCCTGACCTCAGGTGATCTGCCCACCTTGGCCTCCCAAAGAGCTGGGATTACGGCATGAGCCACGGTGCCCAGCTGAAAAGAGAATTTGTTACTGACAGTTCCCAATAAGAAGGGGCATGCCATGCCATGCAGGGCCACATGTGGAAGGAGGTAGAGTGAGGGGAACTGTGGGCAAACCTTCAGTGAGGTTGTCTGGGGAAGAAATGGGCAAGGCAGAGTAAGCAGGTTTAAACTGGCTAGTTTGGGACTCTAACTAGCTGGCACTGGTGTAAGTAGAGCAGGGAAATAGTGTCCCACAGTATGAGGGCAGGTGCTGAGGATACAGGCTTTGGATTGGGTAATTCGCATTTGAAAGATGGATTCTTGGGAGAGTCACTGTCTCTAGAAATGTGGCAACCCTGGGAGGGTCAGTTTCAGTCTCCCCAGGTCTTGGATGTCAAAATAGCGTATTACTGAATTGCAAGAAAGGCAGGGAAATATAACCTATTTGTGTGCCCAGGAAAATAGAGACACTCAGTTCTGGTGAGCTTAGTGTCCACCACAGCAACTTAATTAAGAAGGAAGAGCTGAACATTTGGAGCTAGCATATCTGTACGGAACTCCCGACCTCAGAACGTGTAGCTGTGTAGGCTTGGATGAGTCACTTTCTCTCTCAGCACATCAGTTTCATTTGCTGTCAAAAAGGGGAGAATCCTCAGAGCTACATCTCCTGGCAGTTGAGAGAATCAAATAAAATGTATGAGATGCTCCTTGCAAACTCCAGAGTGCTGCTCAAATGGTAACCGGTGTGTGTGTATTTGTGTGTGTGTGTGTGTGTGTGTGTGTGTATTTGTGTGTGTGTGTGTGATTTTTCCAAGTTTGCGGGGGTCGCTGTGCCTCTTCCCTTCCTCTTGGAATTGCAGCTCTGCTGTCATCTAAGCACAGGTCCTGCTTCCAGCAGGCTTGGAGTGGGACCAGTGAAGCAGCTGCCATGACTTGGTTCCCTAAAGCCACATGCAGAGGCTCAGAGGGTCTTTACAGGGATGGCTCAGGATTAACAGATGTGGTCGGGGGATTTCTTGCCATCTCCATCTGGGAACACATGCAGCTCGACGGGAAAGATGCTGATCAGTGACTCTGACAGTGCTTTTAAAAAACGATTCTTTTCTCCATTTGAAATCAGTATGTGCTCATTAAAGAAATAGAGTTAAATGTAGCAAAGTCCAGAGAAAAAGTAAAGGCCTTCCTAGTACCACCACGCAATCATTGCTAACAGTTTGTTTTTGCTTTTTTCCCCTTTTGGTATTTTCCTACTGTGAAATGGCTTTTAATTCATTTGTTCTTAATCAGAAATTCATTTTGATACACAGTACATACAAAATTCAAACGTTACAGAGGATTATGCAGTGAAAAAGAAGTCTGCCTCCCCTTACAGCTCCCTTCCTGGAAGGCGGCCTTGGTTACCAGCCCCTTACGTTTCCTTCCAAAGTTAATCAATGCACATATAAGTATATGCATGCATATTTTAAAAATTTTAAACACATTCTAGCATGATATATACCCTCTTCAATAATTTGCCTTTCCATGTAACAATCTATCTTAGAGCATACACTTATAACATTTTAAAGGCTGTATAATATTCAGTTGTGTGGACTGTATCACAGTATATTTAATCAGCCTGATATTGAAGGATAGTTTGTTTCCAGTATTTTAGATTTTTAATGACGCCACAATGAATATTCTTATACATATGTCATTTCACGTATGTGCAAGCCTATCCATAGGATAATTTTCTGGAATTGCAATTGCTAGATTAAAGACTGAGCACGTTTTAAATATGATGGTTTATTGCCTTCATAAAGGTCACATGAATTGAGAGTGCATGTGAGTGAGAGTGTCAGTTGCTTCTCATTCTTGCCAACAATTTGTTATTAATCTTGTCAACTTGGCTAATGTCATAGGTAAAAATGGTATCTGCTTTTAATTTGTAAATCTTTTTATGTGTTTAAAAATTCATTTTTATCTTAGTTACTGTTAACTATTTTATATTTTGCACATTTTCCTACTGGACTCTTGATATTGATTTGTAGACACTCTTTATATATAATAGAAATTAGCCTTTGGTCTCTAATATGTGTTGCAAATATTTCCCTCAATTTGTTACTGTTCCTATAATCATCATTTTTTTTTTTAGTAAAGAAAATTTTTATTTTTGTGAAGTTAGTGTAATCAATCTTTTCTATCAGAGTTTCTGGGTTTGTATTGTATTTTTTAAAAGGCCTTTCTGGCTGGGCTTGGTGGCTCATGTCTGTAATCCCAGCACTTTAGGAGGCTTACAGTGGAGGATCACTTGAGTCCAGGAGTTCAAGAACAGCCTGGGCAACATAGTAAGACCTTGTCTCTACAAATAATAAGAAAATTAGCCAGGTATAGTGGTGCACACCTGTGGTCTCAGCTACTCAGGAGGCTGAGGTGGGACAGTCACTTGAGCTGAGACAGTTGAGGCTGCAGTGAGCCAAGTTCATGCCACTGCATTCCAGTCTGGGTGACAGAGTGAGACCTTGTCTAAAAAAAAGGTTGAGGGAGGTCTTTCCTGTTTCAACTCCAGAATGTAAAACCTTCTTTCAGTTCATGAATTTCCAAGGTTTATGAACCTTGCTTCCATCAGGAATTTATTCTGGGGTAAAGAATAAGGTTGTGATGAAACTTTCTTTCTTTCTTTCTTTTTTTTTTTTTTCCTAACTAGAGATTCAGTTTATCCCAACGTAATTTGCTGAATGCTGTATTCTTTGTTCTACTGATTTGCAAGGTTGTGTTGATCATAAGCTTTATTTTTCACTTGTATTTAGTATGTTTCTGGAATCTAAAATCTGTTTCATTGCTGGGTTCTCTAAAGGAGATGAACAGACTGAGGGGGAGTGATCAGGGAAGGTCTATGTGAGGAGGTGACATTTCAGCTGAGGTCTGAAGCATGAGTGGAGGAATTAATCCGGCTGAGAGTGGCAGGGTGGCGGGGTCTTTCAGGAGGAGGGAACAGCACGGGTGAGGGCTTTGTAAGGGCTGACGTCACCAAATTCCACAGGCGAGGTGGCTTAAGCAACACAAGTTTATTTTTTACAGTTCTTGAGGCTGGGAGTCCCAGAGCAAGGTGCTATAGGATGGTATCCTAAGGCACTTTGGGGCTGGGTTTCCTGTCTTTTACAACCAAAAGAATGCTAATTTTCAGTATCAGAAGAAAATGAGAACCCTGTATTTGAGCATCTATTCCTGCAGTGCTGACATGGTAGCATTGCTTTCTGGTGGAGGCTTCTTTCCTGGGCTTGCAGACGGCCACCTTCTCACTGTGTCCTTCCGTGGCCTTTTCTCTTAAGTGGGTACCCGTGGTGCCTTTTTCTCCTTTTCTAAGGGCACCAGTCCTGTTGGCTTATGGCCCTTCATTTAACCTTAATCACTGCCTAAAGACTGTTTCTCCAGAGACTGTCACACTGACAGAAATTTGATGGGGGGTGGGCACAGTTCAGTCTGTATCAGATTAGGTGCGTCCAAGGATCTGAAGAGACGTGTCCCGTGTGCCTGGCCTCCAAGTCAGGGAGCAGGTGGGCCGGTGGCGGGAGATGAGACTGCAGAGGTGAGGAGGGGTCTGATCAGGACTTATGGGCCATGTTAATTAAAGATTGTCTTCTTCATCCTATGCAATCAGGACACTTGGAAGAGTCTTAGGCAGGGGAGTGACATGATCAGCTTTACATATGTGTTTTTTTGTTGTAGTTTTTGAGATGGAGTCTCGCTTTGGCACCAGGCTGGAGTGCAGTGGTGCGATCTCGGCTCACTGCAACCTCCGCCTCCCAGTTTCAAGCAATTCTCCTGCCTCAGCCTCCCTAGTAGCTGGAATTACAAGTGCATGCTGCCATGCTCGGCTATTTTTTTTGTATTTTAGCAGAGACGGGGTTTCACCGTGTTGCCCAGGCTAGTTGCGAATTCCTGAGCTCCGGCAATCCGCCCATCTGAGCCTCCCAAAGTGCTGAGATTATGGGTGTGAGCCACCGTACCTGGCCGCGCACATGTGATTTTATATCCCCCCCCTTTTTTTTTTTTTTTTTAATGTTTAAGATGCTTGTTGAATGAATGAAGACACTAGGCATAAGCTTCATCCTGCAGGCCTTCTGAAGGATGGGGAAGAAGTGGGCATCTTTTCTTCACTCGGGGTTTCCAGCACAGCTGTCCGACTCTTCCTTTCCCTCTGCCTCGCTGTGCTGAAAGCAGTGAGATCTGTGTATTAGCCCGCAATTAGCTTTTAACTAGAAAAGCATGGCTTCGCCTTCACAAAAGGACAAATCTCTTTAAAAACGGAATCACTTTAATTGAATAAATCTTTTACTGGCTGGTTCTGAAAATTCTCCTTCTTTCCTTACGAGCCCCATCCAGCAAGGCCATTTGAACATGCTCAGTTAATAGAGCAGTCACTGGAGCAGTTTTAATAGGATTGTTTGATCATGCAGGTTAGCACGAGTCTTGGGCAGCAAAAGGCTCTTCCCCATGCTCTGGGCTTCCTTTGTGGCTTCTGTCAAGAGTGCTATACAAGGCGTGGTCCAGGGCCTGTAGCATCAGCAGTGATTGGAGCTTGCTGGAAATGCTGCGTCTCAGGCTCCACCCCAGGCCTCTTGAATCAGAATTTCTGGGGGTGGAGCCTGGAAATCTAAAAAGCTCTCCAGGCAATCCTAGGCACACTGAGGTCTGCATTCGGAACCCAGAGGGTATCTACAATGCTTTGTCCCATCAGCCTGTCAGATAGAAGGTCCCCAGGCAAGCCACCATCTCCTGAAACTGTCAATCATACATTCGCTTTACACACAGTTATGGAGCAACTATGGAATGCCAGGCATTTCCTGGTACTGGGAACATCTGATAGTCCCTGTCCTCTAGGAGTTTAGTGTAAGAATTCTTTTTTTTGGAGACATACTCTTGCTCTGCTGCCCAGGCTGGAGTGCAGTGGCATGATCTCAGCGCACTGCAACCTCCACCCCTTGGGCTCCAGCGATTCTCCTGCCTCAGCCTCCTGAGTATCTGGGAATACAGGTATGCACCACTACACCCAGATAATTTTTATATTTTTAGTAGAGATGGGGTTTCACCATTTTAGCCAGCCTGGTCTCGAACTCCTGACCTCAAATGATCCTCCCATCTTGGCCTCCCAAAGTGCGGGGATTACAGGTGTGAACCACTGCCCCTGACCAGATTTTTTTTTTTTTTTTTTTTTTTTTTAATAGCATGAAGGGAGTCATTTGAGAGAGAAGTCCGGAATTCCATGGAAGTAGAGAGAAGCGCATCTGAGGTGAGTACATGTTGTTTTGTCACACAGCTTCAGCTCTCTCTTCTAGGGGTCATTTCTTATGCTTTGGGGAAACCACCTCTTTCCCACCTCAACTATGTTTCAGAGAAAGCTGAGCCTACCCTAGGTGATGGGCTCATGATGCAGGGCTCAGGGTTGCTGTAGTGACTGGCAACAACAGCCCACTGGAGCTGTGCGAGGCAGCGGGACTTCTGTGGATTTCAGGGAGGGCAGCTCCTCCCAGGTCGATGTGAGGTTGAATGGGCGTGAGGTCTGGAGCTGCTGCTGCAGTCCCAGGTGACCACAAGGGGCAGCCTGTCCAAGAATAAAGGGGACTCATGGAGGAGAAGCGAGTCTGATTGAAGGACTGAGCCACCGGGTCCTGATAATATCATTGATGCCCTTGCACCGAGCCAGGACTGAGGCCAGCCAACGCTCTGGAATCTCCAGACGTGTGAAGTAACAGATTCCCCTTTTGCTTAAGCCAGTCTGGGGCTGGGTTTCCTATCCCTGACAACGAAAACAGTACCGATCTTCAACATCAGAACCGAACGATAATACTTGGAGTATTTATTCACACGTTGTGGTGAAATGCTGGCATTAATACTGGCCTTTAAAAATGAAGTCTTTAAAATTCATTTAAAAATAATCAGTGAAACTCAAATCTTAATACCTTTCAGATACAAAATATGTACAAATGTAGAAAAATCAACTAAAATTTTAATTAAGACATTAACATTAAACCAATATGATGATCTTAATGTCATTCTGACATTGACTGACATTCACCAGCACCAACCAGCCCTGCCGTTTCATCTCATTATGTCCCGGTTCTGCTAGTGGCTCCTCCCACTGTCCCAGTGAGGCCTATGGTGGTCAAGGTTGCCCTCTGTTGCTAGTCCCATGTGTGATGCTGCCTCTTTTTGGTTTCTCTAAACCTTGCCTTTGAAAATAATCACTTTGTTAAATTGTTCTCAACTATGTAGTTTGAATATGCCACTCATTTTTGATATGTATCTTGGCCCTTAAACAAAAACACTCATTGTAATCAGAAAAAAAGAGGGCTAATGATGCACCATCTAAACTAGCTTGAAGTGAGGTGATCAGGGAAGGTTTTCTGTAGCAGGAGACAGGCCCTAGTTTGGAGGGAGGAGTAGGAATTAGGCAGATATTTAGTGATGCAGCTCATTCTTCCAGACTGAGTCCTGGACTCACCTCCTCCAGGAAGCCTTCCCTGATTAGGTGGTGGGAGAAATTGGGCAATGACAGGGAGGACATTCCAATGAGAGAGAGCAAAAGTGAAGCCTAGGGACACAGCAGGGGGCTGAGAGCTACAGGGGTTTCACTGAGACATGAAAGTAGGCTGTAAGGAAGAAGTGGAGGGAAACGAGAAGCAGGTGAGGTGGGCAGGGTCCAGGACCCCACTTTGCCCAGTGTGGCAATGCGTCTTCGAGCATCCTGCCTGACCGAGGGTGATGGAGCCCTCATCTTGTGCTTGGATGTTTGAGTTGGTCGTTACTGTGGGAGTGGACTGGGCGTGGTCAGTCCAAGGATTTCCCAAAGCGCAGGAAGATAGCAAAGAAACTATGTGCTGGGTACTTTGCTGGGCGCTCTTACAAAGATCTCAAGTAGATCCTACCAGTGGCTTATGAGGCGGATGTCTTTTGGATCCATTTGAAATGCAGGGAAAACTGAGGCTCACAGAGGACGGATGACTTGTTCAAGCGACCACTAATAAGGAACGGAAGCGGGCTTCAGACTGGTTTGCCTCTAAAGGCTAGGGTCTTGCCTTAAAAGCCACAGTCTTTTAAAGTGTGTGTGTACATGTATGGGTATGAGCATGTGAGTGTATATGTGTATGGGAGCAAGTAATCATGTGCGCGTGTGCGTGCATGCGTGTGTGTGTGTGTATGCACGCACATAGGCAATACTTTTCCAGATACAGGTAGACAGAACAGAAGCTCTTTGTCCCAGAGCAGAGCAGGCTGAATGGCGCTTTTCCTGAACATAGGGCTACTCTACAGAAGAGGAGGAGAATGCTGATGAGTGGAGGTTCTAGGATGGCCAACTTCACACCCCTTCCTATTAGGATCAGTCCGGGCATCTGAAAGGGCTTGAGCCTGGGCAGGGTGGCCAACCATCGCGGGAGCATTGTAGGAGATGCCTCTGCCTTGAGAGGGGCTGGATCGGAGGGCACAGAGGGTCCCTCCCAGCTCTGAGACATTCCAGTGACTGTCAAGAGGTGACCAAGGTTACCAGTGAGTCCCAGGACCCTGGCTTTCCCCCTGCAGGTAGGGCGGGTCTGTGTGTTAGTGCGTCGCGGCTCAGGGCCTTATTGATGATCGTGCATGGTGAGCGTGCATTCAGGGGTTGACAGGAGTCACTGGTTGGGCCTCACACTCACAGAAGGCTTCAGATCTGGCCTCTTGATACTGTCCCCAAATGAGGTTACATACGCAGTCCAAGAGATAAGCTGACAAGATGGCAAGGGGGAGACATTCATCATCCAGCCCTGAGCACAATGCGTTCCTGAAGCCCGCTGCTGCCTGCCGTGTCCGAAGAATTAATTGTTCATAAATCCTATAATTATTTTTGTGGATAACACAATTATCTTGCATTTAAAACATACGATGGTAATTTGTTAAATGTAAACATTTAAAAGAGCTACAAATTTTGAAACATGGTTGTGGCAATTTGTCATACTTGAACATGCTAGAAACTTCAAAACTGTAAGTGATCTGGGTCGCTGGTTCTTTTGAGGACCCTAGGGTGTGTGTGTTCATGGATGCTTATTTGCATGAGTATGGGTGATAGAGTGCATTTGTGGGGCTGTGGGGATGTGTTTGTGTGTATATGAGGATTTGTGTGTGCGTATGTGAGAGAGAGAGAGAGAGTTTATATTCTTCAGGGGGGTCAGGATAGGTTTATGCAATACCAGGGACCATCTCTAGCTTGTGGGTGGGCAAGTGTTGAGGAGAGGGTGGGCCTCAGGGGAGGGCCGCTGTCAGAGCACTGCAAATCTAAGACGTCAGGGGCATAACTTGATTTGGAGATTTGGCCTGAATAACTCTCTGGAAATAGAAAAATCAAGGACCCAGCGTGGAGGCAGCCTGTCTGGGCTTGGCTGGTAATGAGGACTAACAAGGGTTGATGGAGCCTGGGAGCGATGGGCAGAGATGGCCCCGAGCTGCCTGGCACCGTGGGCCCTGCAGCCATCCAGGGCTACCCAGCCTGGCCTAATGCTATCACCCGTGGAGATTCTCTATGATAAGGGCTGAGAGAAGGGGGGAGAGCAGCCTTGCCAGCCACGGAGGAAGGACAGTGGGCTCTGCACAGTCTTCACAGGAAGCTGCTCTTGTGGGCTGGCAAAGCTGGGATAACTAAATGGAACATTCTAGAGGGTACTCTGTTAAGTCCCCATTAGAACAGGAGGTCTTAGCTATCCTTAAAAATACATTACATAATACATGTTCATTTTGGGAAACTAGAAGATACAGCTTGTTGTAAAGAGAAAAGAAACAGCTTTACTCGCAGGTCACCCCTGTACACATTTTGCTGGGAAGGAGCTTCTTGGGAAACACAGGTGGGGGTCAGGATCTAAAGTCAGGAGGAAAACCACAGTGGACAATTTCTCAGGAAGGGGCTGCGTTCGGAGAGGGCATGCCATCTTCCCTCCATACAACTCGGCCATTTTCCTCTGGGCTTGGACTTGATCACTGCTGCATCAGTTGAGCTAGGAAGTGTAGTTGGCTTGCATTTAGGAGACAGGTTGTATAAAAAATACACATCTTGAAACATTAGCATCATACTCAGCGTGGAGGATGCTGACATTCTGAAAGACAGATGAGAACTGAGAGGGCCTGTCATTTCAGCAGTCTTGTGTCCCCATCTCACTCATGTATTCAGTGAGTGTCAGGTCAGATCCCCTGCACGATTTAAATTATTCTCTCTCTTTCTCTGTCTCCTCAACACTGCCCCCCTCTACCCCACACATCTTGGGGAGTGCACGGTTTAACTCAGGGAAGTTAAAGGTATGCGTGATATAACTATTACGTATCTTTTCAATCTTATGCACACCAATGCATCTATATGCTTGACAAAGATGGGATCAGAATGTACATGCCCTTTTCATTTATTAGATCCTGGCTATTCCTCTACATAATATCTGTATCATCATTTTCCTCGTTCACTCTTAGTATGCCACTAAAGAGATAATACCATAATTTCTGTAATTATATAATCAATTTCTTATTGCAGGGCAGCTACTTTCAAACTTTTGTTATCCCGATAATTGCTGCAATAAATTTTCTTTCAGAGGAATCTTTGCTTTCCTAACCATTTATTTTCCTAGAAGAAATTTTCTCAGTGAGGAATCCTGTGTCAAACACATTTATAGTTTAAGCCTTTGGTCACAGCTCACCAGCTATCTTTACTCATATCTAGGGAAGGGGGAACAAGCTCAGTAGCCCAGAAAGAGGTGGATGGGTCCTATCTGTGTGTTGAAGGACATTGGGCAGTACCTCCAGTCTCACTCTTCTTGCTTTATTGCTGTTCATTGACTTCAGTTTCCCATATCTGCCCATCATCTATGGGGTAATTTCCCCTCCTACCCAGGATGAGCGAGGCTCACTTCATCTCTGCTTTCCGTGGAGCAATAAAGATGATCCATTACATTTCTGGAGCACTTTACAGATTTCAAAGTGGTGTTATGAGTTTTATCTTGTTGGATCTTCACAAGGCAGGCTTTATTAGTTCTTCATTTGGCAAAGAAGGGCCCAAAGGAGGTTCAAAAAAGTTAACGGAGATTCTCCAGTTCACAGACATCGGAACTGGAATTCGTAAAACCTTCTGAATTTTAGTTCAGCAAACTGAACGTGCCCCTGGGGTCACAGGGTAAGAAGAGTCAGGGACTCAGCTTCAGGCTTTCTTAGTCCCCATCCTACCAGGGCCCAGGGGAGGAGCCCCAATTTGACATGTAGTGGACAGCTGTGGTTTCTGCCAGCCCGTCATTCCTCCTCCTCTTCTCTGGTAATGTCCTGATTTTGGCTTGAGGACTCCTCTTAAGTAAGTGGTCACTAACTTGAAGCATATGTTACATTTTGGAGGGCAGGGCCTTCGCCTCACCAGGTCATTCTTCCATTCTGTAAGGCCAGTTGCTTTTGGGTGATGAGCTACTTGAAACCAATCTAGTTTCCCCTTCAGACTTCATCCTGGTCCGACTGTTCAGGGGATGTGTATTATTACCTGGGCCTGGCATATTCAACCTCATTGGCCACAGCAATCAATTCAGTGATGGATTTGTGACCCAAACTGGGTCAATGAGATTCAGTCCAAATATTTTTTTTTTCTTGATGATTGGAAAGCGAAACCCTCTTTCCATTGGATTTGGAGCTCCGAGGGCCACTACAAGAGAACCTGCTTAAGGAATCCAGTGCAGAGAAAAGCTAAGTCTAGCCATGAAATGGATACAGCAAAATTCTGATGACATTATTTTGTTATCTGGAAATTCTGCAGATGCTGTGACCTACTGCTCAACTCCTGTGAAAACACAGACTGGGCCTCTACCACCGAACTTCTGTTCCAGCTCCAGCAGAACTGCCTCAGCCTCCTGAGTAGCTGGGATTACAGGCGTGCCCCACCATGCCTAGCTAATTTTTTTGTATTTTTAGTGGAGACGGGATTTCACCATGTTGACCAGGATGGTCTCGATCTCTTGACCTCGTGATCCACCCGCCTTGGCCTCCCAAAGTGCTGGGATTACAGGCTTGAGCCACCGCGCCTGGCCAACTGTGGTTCTTATATTGGGGCTGGCCATAGGCTCTATATGGCTTTCAGTCGGCCACAGATCTACCAAGTTATAAAGGCCTCGTCTCAGCATCCTCAGTCTACTACACAGCCTTTTCTTGCTCTGTGTCTCACACAAAGCTGGCATCCTTATGGATTGCTTGGTAAATGAGCATGGTAGTACAATCAAATGTGTCACGTTGCTTCCAAATCTAAAGAGAACTGTCGAGCAAGGTGCAGAAATGTGACTTTCCTTTTGGCATGGTAGAATCCAAACTTTGGACCCCGGACACTCCATGAAGTAGCACATTCCTGAATTTTTATGACATATTATCACCCATAAGCTGGTAAGCGTGTGTTTCTCCAACAGAACCAGAAGACTTGGTACTTCCTGTTCACTAGCTGCTATCAGTCTGATGTCATTAATGTGGTGGTCCTGTGTGATTGTTCTATGGAAAGATGTGATTATCAAAGTCCCTGTGGACTAAATGTTGCACAGACTCTGAAGTTGATGTATCCCTGATTGTGGAGGCCAAAGCAACTCCATCTTGGATACTAATTTACCGTGTTGACGTCTGATTAACCCCAGTTCCAGGAAAGCCTCTAAGATTTCTAGTTTATCTATTATTTCTGTGCAAGTGCATCAACTTACCATAAATTCTGCCCTCAGGTCGAAACAACCTTGATTCTCCAATTGTCTTACACATCCCTTCAGAGTCGCACTTTCCCTGTGGTATATAAACCCTGGGTGTGGGGAATAACGGTGCAGCGATCCACCATCTTATTCCCCTACTGCCTGAGACGCAGAAATGGCTTCTGTTATTAAGTCCCTGTTAAATGTTTCTTTCTAAGAAGCTGGATCTCTCAGCCTTTTTCTTTAGCCTCTCAGCTTCCTTGGACTTTGAGGCTAAGTTTGCATAGGTCTGTCTACTGCAGAACACTGATATAAGAAAGTGAAGGTGAAGGTGTATTTCTGTGCCAGGTGAAAGCAAAGGACTTCTGGAATTCTTTGTTTATTCGGATAAACAAAGAAAATTATGTGTTTGAGATCAATGGCTCAAATACTATTTGCCAGGGTCCATGGTGAATTACTGCTCAGTAAATATAACACATCTGGAATGGCAGCTTCATTTGGGGTCATTAAACTTACAATAATCTACTGTTTAAGATTTATCTATTTTCTAGAAAGGCCAAGTAAGAGATTTAAATGGAACTTCCACCTTTCAAATCTTTGATAGTGGTGTTTCTCCTCGCAATGCTGTCATGAATGCAGTAATGAATGTTTTGCCACTTTTTTTTTTTTTTTTAAATAAAGGGAGTTCTAAGGACTTTCACCTGACCTTTATTCCAAATAGCTTTTACTCAGTGGGTCATAGAGTGAGTAAACATGGGAACATGGGTATTCTGTGGCTGAGTGTTACTCATTTCAACTACATAGTCATGAACTGGTGAAATAAACATGGTGGGACTCATAGCCAACTCCATTTAACTCATACTTCAAAATGCTTCTATCTTAGCAATAGAGCATAGTGATATTCAGTATTGCCAGGGAATAGTGTTAGCTCAGAATCAGGGTCAAGTAATCCCCCCAAATTCTAGGTATTCCTTTTTTCCCCAGGGTACAATTATTCTGGAAAATATTTGCATGCATCTTTGGTAACAGTCAGGTGAAAGATTATAGTACAGGCTTGTGATGTTACATAATTCTTTTTCAAGAGTACCCTATCTTCAGTGAAAATACTCTGACTTTTAAAACTGATTCCCATCTGGGAATTGAGCTAGAGGTAGTGAGTCTCTACAGTGGTGGTTCAGATCAACCGTCTGCTTACCAAATCTAGCACCTTTTTTTGACAGGTACCTCATGTAGAACCTTAGGGAGTAGCACATTTATTTCAATCATAGAAGCTTCGTTATCTCCAAAGGTCCATATCTCCAAAGCTTTATTGTCTCCAAAGGTAAGATCATTCTGTTTGTTACTCTGGCCCTGCTACCTGTTATGGTAACCACATCTACATTTTTCTGGTAGTTGAGTACATCCACTAGACCTTTGTCATTCTGAGTTTCCATCAGTCACTTAAATCTAGGAGCTCATTACAATGGCGGCATCTTCTACCCTTATACTCTACTTACAGTATTTAGCTATGAATGTGATTTTTAAAGGATGCTCTTTCTTCTGTTATCTATGTATTTCTCAATCTTATGGTGAAGAGACTGTCTTCTGAACTCTCTCAGGGGTTATTTTTGGGGTAGAGGTTGTGAACACACGGTAACTCTGCTCTTAAATTCCTTTCTCTTCAGCCTTTTGAATTCTTTCCTCTATATTATATCGATGTTTTTGTAGCATTTTAACTTCATATAGGTTACTGTTGACTCTCGTTTTTAGTATACCAACCAAGTAAATAAATAGAACACTTCACAGCTGCTTGAGTCAATAGTTTGAACCCAGACTCTCTGGTAGGTGTTCACACATTGAAAATGCAACCTGATTTCAAGTTATATTCTTTTCTCCCTGTTCCAGGTCTATGAGATTTCATTCCCACACAAGTTCCTTATAAATATTGTTTCAATTTTTAAGTTAACATACAAAGAAAATGTACTTTTTTGGGGTGTATAATTCTGTGAGTTTTAACACACATGTAGATTTATGTAATTAGTACCATGAATCAGCATACAGAATAATTCCATCACCCCAAAGAACTCCCTTGAGCTATCTCTTTGTACTTACACCCGTGTCCTACTCCTAACCCTCAGAAACCATTGATCTGTTCCCTATCACTATAGCTTTTCCATTTGAGAATATCATATTAATGGATTCATATGGTATGCAGCCTTTGAGACTGGCTTCTTCAGCACCGTGCATTTGAGATTCATGCATATTGCAGGTGTGTATCAGTAATTCATTCCTTTTTATTCGTGAATATTCCATTGAATGATTGTACATCAATTTGTTCACCCAGTTCCTCTTTGAAGGACATTTGATTGTTTCTCACTTTAGGTGATTGTGAGTAGAACTCCTATATAAACCTTAGTGTACAGATTTTTGTGTGAATGTAAGTTTTCGTTTCTTTAGAGAGTGGGATTCATTTCAATCCTTGGAGCGGGATTACTGGGTCATACGGTAGTTGTATGTTTAGCTTTATAAGAAACTGTCAAACTGTTTCCCAAAGTGAATTTATTACTTTGCATTCCCATTAACGAGGTATGAGAATTTCAGTTGCTTGCCATTTTTGTCAGCATTTGTTACTGTCAGTTTTCTAAATTATGTTAGCCATTCTAATAAGTGTGTAGTGGTATCATGTCCTGATTTTAATTTGTGTTTCCTTAATAGCTAATGATGTACGTCTTTTCAAGTGCTAATTCGCCACCTACATATCCTCTTTGTCTAAGTATTTCGTGATTTTTGAAGTTGAGTTGTCTGTTTTATTACTGTTGACTTTTTGAGAGTTAAAAAAAATACCTGCTAGATAGAAATTCTTTGTCAGATATGTGATTTGAATGTATTTTCTCTCAATTAGTATTTTGGCTTTTCATTTTCTTAACAATATCTTTCACAGAGAAAAAGTTTGTAATGTAGATAAACTCAACTTTTTATTTATTTATTTTTAAGGATCATGCTTTTGGGGTCATGTCTAAAAAACTTTGCTAACGTAGGTCACAAAAATTCTCTTACATTTTCTTCTAAAAGTTTTATAGTGTTAAGTTTTACATTTAAATTTCTGATCCATTTTGAATTAAAAAAAATAAGCTGTGAGGTTCAGAATGAAATTCATGGATATCCAGTTGTTCTAACACAATTTGTTGAAAGAAATGCTTTTGGATTTAAATTGGCTTTGCAGCTTTGTCAAAAATCAGCTGTTCCTATACGTATGTCGGTTCTTCTAATCTCTATTTTGTTCCATTGACCTATCAGCCTGCTCCTTCACCAAGACGATACTGTCTGGATTACTATAGCTTTATAGTAAGTCTTCAAATTTGTTATTATAATTCCTACAACTTTATTCATTTATAAAATTGTTTTGATCTAATTCTTTTGCCTTCCATATCAATTTTAGAATTAGTCTGTCTACATCTATAAAAGTTCCTGCTAAGATTTTGATGGGAATTATATTAAAAGGAAAAGTCAATAGCTTTAACTCATTGAGTCTTTCAATTCTGTTATTGAACCATCCAGTGAGGTTTTAATTTGTGTAATTGTGTTTTTCAGTTTAAAATTTTTTAATCTGGCTCCTTTTTATGTTTTCTATTTCTTGGCTAGGCTTTCTAGCTTCTTATTTTGGCAGATCGTTACTTCTTAAACATTTTTGTAATAACTGCTGTAAAGTCTTTGATATTTCCAACATCCGTGACATCTCTACATTGGCATCTGTTGACTGTCTTTTACCATGTGAATTCGGATTTTTTTTTTTTCGCTTCTTCTTATGCTGAGTAATTTTTAGTTGTATTCTGAATAGTTCAAATATTGTGTTGGGAGACTCTGGGTCTTATTTAAATCCTATGGAGAATGTTGATACTTGTATTTTAGCAGGAAACGGACCTAGTTGGGTTCAGGCTGCAAATTCCAAATAATCCTCTGTAAGTTGTAGTTTCAATGCCAGTTGGGTTTTCAAAGTCTCTGTAGCGCTCATTGATTCTGTTTCACTTGTGTGTCACCCACTGGCCAGTTTGGGGTCTGGGCAGTGCTCTATCTTGTGACTCCCTTTTCAGTATGCGGTTTAGAGTCAGATCTACATATGTGGAGCTCAAGTGTGAGCCTAGAGTTTATAAACAACTTTATAGGATTGCTTTTCTGAGCTCTTCCCTCTCTGCATTTCATTTTATTTTATTTTATTTTTTTAGATGGAGTTTCGCTCTTGTTACCCAGGCTGGAGCGCAATGGTGCGATCTCGGCTCACTGCAACCTCCGCCTCCTGGGTTCAGGCAATTCTCCGGCCTCAGCCGGAGTACTGAGTAGCTGGGGCTACAGGCACCTGCCACCATGCCCAGCTAATTTTTTGTATTTTTAGTAGAGACAGGTTTCACCATGTTGACCAGGATGGTCTCGATCTCTTGACTTCGTGATCCACCTGCCTTGGCCTCCCAAAGTGCTGGGATTACAGGTGTGAGCCACCGCGCTCGGCCCTCTCTGTGTTTTTTATGAGATTTCCAGGTCCCTGGTATTTCTCCTTTGGGTCCTCTAGGCAGAAAACTGAGGCCACAGACACCCCTCATTCTGTCTTGTACTTCCTGCAACTATATTTACACCTGGAGCCAAGCCATGGAAGGTAAAAGAGAGACAAACAACCTCAGGGCTTGCTCACTCTCTTGGGTTTATGACTCCTCAAATTGGAGGTGAAGATTCCCTTCCTCAAGTTTAAGGGTCTGAACCCCTACTGTCACTTCCTGTTCTATCCCCATGAGATTGCCTGGGAGGTGGAACCTGAGAGAATGGTTAGAAGAGGGGAAAACAGGAAGGAAAAATGGAGAATTTTCCTACTTTCTCTGTACGTTAGAAGTTCTCTCTCTTGCTCCTTGAGCCAGAATCAGAGGGCTCTTCCTTGAGAGCTCTCTGCCCATGCCTGGTACACCTACTTTTAGGTTTCTGACTTTCTTGAGTCTAGGCTGGTGGGTATCAGAGAAAAATGAGAATACTCACCATCAATTCAGTGATTCTTTGAGTTTTAGTCTAATTCCCAACTTCTACTTTTTATTTTTAAGTTTTTTATTTGTTTGCTTGTTGGCTTTTTCAGAGACAGGGTCTTGCTCTGTCACCCAGGCTGAAGTGCAGTAATGTGATCATAGCTCCTGCACCCTTGAACTCCTGGGTTCAAGCAATCCTCCAGTCTCAGCCTCCTAAGTAGCTAGAGCTCCGGTCATGAGCCACCATGCCTGGCTAATTAAAAAAATTTTTCTTTTTGAAGAGATGGTTGGGGCGGGGGGTGTCTCCCTTTGTTTCTCAGGCTGGTCTTGAACTCTTGACCTCAAGCGATCCTCCTGCCTCAGCCTCCCCAAGTGCTGGGATTACAAAGCATGAGCCACTGCACCCAGCCTACAATTTACTTTTCAGAGACTCCAAATACCTCCCTGCACTTGGTCCAGGTTTTATATGTATGTTCACTGGGAGATACAGAATACAATGTGCTTACATCATCTTACCTGGAAACAGAATTCTGTCCCCATATTTTTGACAACATGAACGGTAAAATCCTACGTTTCTTTTAATTGTATTTGCCGTCTTCGGCCAGGTATAACTTTGTAACTGACCTGGAGAATACTGTGATTTGACCCTCATGATAGGTCTGGAGGCAATGAGAGGATAGACATAGGTCATAAAGAGAATCCTTAAAATGTAACTATCTCAGGTAAGGTAATTGCAAGGTATTTACACAGGGTAGAACCAGCTTCATAACACAGGGAAAGAGGAAGCTCAGTGGGTTTTGGAGAATAAGTTCCAAAGAGTCATCTGGATTTTCCAAAATATCATTATTCCAGTTCTTGGGGTCTTCTTTTTCCTAACAACTGTCCTTTCAAAAGACACAATAGGGCTTTGGGTTTAAACACTAATGTCATCTGACAAACCACAGCACCAGATTCTGAGCCTGATTTTAGTTATATCAGCCGGGCTGAGATAAGAGATTTATTCTTTCTCAGTAGTCATAGAAACTCCTTCGTTTTCTAACCATACTTTGAGCTGAAAACTTAAAACCCAAGCCTTTCATTTTTATCTTCTAAGCTTTCTAGTGCAGTTATCAATCTGTAGTTTCCTCCCCAGTCTGTATTCCTCAGGCCTTAGAGAACGTTCTACCGTAGCTGCTTCTCTGATTACGAAAGTCGTCATTCCATGTTCTTCATTTCCGGTAGACACAGGTTAGTTAAGAAGCAATTTTGTCACTCGGTGTTTTAGACGAACAGTATCACTTTCATTATTGAAAACTGAGTCTTCGCCCTATCAATCAGACAGCCTATCAGTCCTGCATTCTCATTCCTCAGAGATCGGTTGCTCCTTGCATCATTTGCTGTTTTTGCTCAGGGTTCAATTGCAGACAACAGAATCCACTTTGCCAAATTTAAGCTAATAGGGAGTTAAAATAGTTTATGTGGACGTCAGAATTCTAAAATGGCTCCCAAGATTCTCCCCCCGTCGCATACACGCCTTGTCTAATCCCTCTCTTGGAGTGTGGGCAGAACTTTGAATATCACCGAATATCATTTGTTTATGTTACATGATATGGAAATAGGAATTTTCTTGCTATAATTAAGATCCCTAATCAATTTACTTTGATTAATTGAAAGTGAGGTTATTCCAGGTGGCTCTGACCTAATCACAATATACCTTAAAAGATACAAGAAGAAACAGCAGATGCTATTCTGCGGTCCTGGAAGGAGCGACCTGTCATATTGTAGAGAGGGCCATGTGGCAAAGACCTAGAGGTGGTCTCTAGGAACTGGTAGGGGTCCCTGGTTGACAGTTAAGAACATGGGGGTCTTAGTCACAAGGCCACAAGGAAACTAATTCTGCCAACAACCCGAGAGAGCTTGGAAGTGGGTCTTTTCCTAGCCAAGTCTCTGATGAGGATACAGGTAGGTGACACCTTA
This sequence comes from Saimiri boliviensis, assembly GCF_048565385.1. NCBI lineage: Eukaryota > Metazoa > Chordata > Mammalia > Primates > Cebidae > Saimiri > Saimiri boliviensis. Next base: position 132,784,876 of record NC_133453.1, on the reverse strand, counting down.
ATTTCAATGAGACCCTGAACAGAGAAAGTAGCTAAAGTGTGCTGAATTCTTGATCCATGGGATGTGTGAGGTTGTAACTGTGTGTTGTTTTAAGCTGCTAAGTCTGTGGCAATGTTTTATATAGTAATAGAAAAGTGTGCTAGCAAGCTAACAGAATTTCTAGAAGGTCCAGGACCCAAGTTTGAAAGCCACAAAGCCAGAATTGACACAGGTAGGAGGTATGTCCAACCATACAATGAGACTTAACAGCTGAAACACTGTTGCTGCTTCCACCTGAAGCACACCATTCATCAAAACAGGGATCAAACACCATGACTAAAAGCTGTCTATTTCAGTAGGGCTCAGAGAACATGTTGCAATGTTGTCTTCTCATCTGTGAAAGAAGAATAACCATAGGACTTACCTAAATAAGTACTTATAAATAGTTATAAGAATGAATAAAATAAAGCTTTTAAAGAGTTTGAGTAGTATACAGCTCTTGATGTTCCATGTGTATTAGTTATTACTCAAGATTGATTTGCAAGGCCATGAGACTGGTAGGTAGCTCCATGGAGACTTAGCTTTGCATCTGTCTGCCACCGAAACTCATTCTTCTTTTTATATCTTCTTGACTTTAGCAGAGTGATCCAGAAACTCAGTTTGAAAGAAAGTTTGCCAATTTTCCATTCTTAGCCTCTCCCAGGAGAGAAAGATCCACCTCAGAGAGACAGAGGAAATCCTGCATAATGAAGCTTGAATGTTTTATGAATTTGGTCCTCACTGAGTAAATTAAAGGGTAATTAACATGCTCATTAATAAGTGCGGCGTTTCGTTTGGGATTCTGAAAATGACTGGACAATGCACAATCACATGAACTCATGAGGACTTCTTGAACTTTCCCAGATGAGCTTCACTGCTTTCATAATAGTCCCTCTTTCCTGACTTCTGCCTCTGGTGTCACATACCATTTTCCAAATATACATCTCTTTTTCTCCTCTATCAATTGTCTGGAATTCTTCTCTGCCTGTCATTGGGAGGAAAGGGTGTGAAAGTTTGGAACTTCTGCCTTTATTGGCTATAGAAGACGTGCGTGCCTGTGTGTGGGCAGGGGCATGTGCAGGGTGTGTATGGGGGTGGAGAGTGAGGCAGATGGTTTAGTGATGATGTTATAGACCCTCAGAACTGATGCAGAGGAGAGGAATTCTGTCCAATAAGATGCAGAGTAAAGGGGCTGGTGAAGCTGTATCTAAACCAGGGGTAAAATGACTAATGGTATCAAGAAGGAATATAGTTAGCCATGCTCAGAAATATAACCATCATGAAAGTAAAATATTTAAGGCCAAGGTGCTAATTTAAAATATGTATATTAAAGGTGGCAGTGACCTGGGATGAGGGATGATGTTTTCTCAGAGAACCATGGGTGGCCAGTGATTGTGAAGAGATCTTTGAAGTTATTCATGTAGTCAGGATTTAAGCAGCATGAAGGTCACCATAAACCCTACGTATTAGTCATGGCCCTTGATTGTAAACAACTGAATGTGCTCTGGCTAATTTGAACCAAAATAGATTCACCTGGAATCATTTAACTTCACTGTGTACAAGAAATAAATGACAGAAATCTGGAGAGCTGGATTTTGAGTTGCGAGATAGATGGACAACTGACTAAGGATGATGCTTAATTTGTATGAAAAAAATATTTTAAGAGAATTCTATTTTCAGGTAATGGCAGAGGACTTTATGCCAGATGAACTTTCCCACTGACAACAATGTTCTTGGCAAAAGACTGAAAATAATTATTTGGAGGCACTGTAGAGTGAGAAAAACCAGGCAGAAACTGGAGGGACTACCACCCATGAAATAAGGCAAATGCCCTAGGCAAAACCCACATTTGTCTGACATTTTCTTGAAGGCATTCCCAGTTGAAGCAATGTATGGGAGTAGAGCTTAGTCAGAATACAGAATTCCTAACTGGTGTGGTGGCTCACGCCTGTAATCCCAGCACTCTGGGAGGCTGAGGCGGGAGGATCGCCTCAGGTCGGGAGTTCAAGACCAGCCTGGCCAACATATAGTGAAACCCTGTCTCTACTAAAAACATACAAAAATTAGCTGGGTGTGGTGACGCACACCTGTAGTCCCAGCTACTTGGGCAGCTGAGGCAGGAGAATTGCTTGAACCCAGGAGGCGGAGGTTACAGTGAGCCAAGATTATGCCACTGCACTCCAGCCTGTGTGAGGGAGCAGGACTCTGTCTCAAAAACGAATGCAGAATTCCTAATTTCCTAATGGACTGAGGAGACAGAGTGACTAGAATAGCTGGAAATTGAAGGGGGTGGGTATCCAGGAAAAGAGGGAGTCATCTGAGACAAAATGAGGTTCACCTGGTGCTCAAAAATCTGCATAGATGTTCCCTCAAATCCTTAGCTGACCCATACACTGTGAAGACATGGGGCAAGACTCCAAGGAACCCCAGAAAAAAGTCCCAGGGATCTTGCTCGTCAGATGTTACAGCAACTCCCCAGGGTTGTGGACACACAATTTAGAGTTCAAGTTTTGGCAAGTGAAGGAGGCTCAGCAAAGCTTTCTGTTAAAATGCCAGATGGGCCAAACCCTAGGAGTAAGGATCGTATGCAAAGACTAAGGACTACTCCTCAGGATGAGGGAGAAAACAAAAAGACCTACCCCAACAGAACTCAAAATGAAGACGCCACAAGATTGAGGTTATCTGGCAGGTATTTACCTTCTTGCTAGAACAAAAATCAATATTCTTCTTAGGAAGGCAACAGCATCCAGAGTCTCTACAACGTATCATCCGCACTATACATGATATAATACGACATGAGAGACACAGGAAAATGGGACCATAAACAAGAGAAAAGCTGGTCAATGGAAACATACTCACAGTTGGTTCAGGAATCAGTTTTAGAAGGTGAGGACTTTAAAATAATTGTGACAAATATATTGAAAAGTCTACAGGAAAAGATGGACGTGATGGATGAGGGGAAGGGAAATTTCAGGAGAGACACAAAAACTATAAAACAGAACCAAATGAAAACCCTAACACTAAAAAATGTAATATAAAATATAAAAGTTTTATTGGATCAGATTTATAGCAGATTGGACAGAATAGAAAAGAAGATGAGTGAACTTGAAGACAGGTTGATGTAAATTATTTAAACAGAAACACAGAGAGAAAAACATGGGAAAAAGGAATAGGGTTCCAATAACCTTTGAAAGGAATATTAAGGAATGTAGAATACATGTAACTGGTGTCCCAGAAATACAAGGACCATGGGGTAGGGAAAATCTTTGAACAAATATTGACCACAATTTTCTGAATTTTATCAAAAACAGCAATTTACAGATAGAAAAAATAGAGCAAACCTCAAGGAAGATAAATACTAAGAAACTGATACATGGTCACTCTAATAAAAATCAATAGATCAGAGAAAAAATACTAAAAGCAACTGATAAAAAGCCTGAAAAGGCAGCATCCAGGACCTAAGGGCAGGAATAACAGCAGACTTTTCATGGAAACATTGCAGAAGAGAATGGGATGACATATTTAAAATCAGAGGGAAAAAGAAAATTCTGTCGATTGAGAATTCCATATCCTGTGGAAAAATTTTTCAAAAATGAAGACAAAATAAATGGAAAAAATGGAGACAAATAAAGATAGCAGATAGATGAAGGCTAAGCGAGCTACATGGAATGAAACAGTAAAGGAGGTTCTTGAAGTTAAGGGGATATGATAGCAGATGGAAATTTGGATTTACAGGAGGGAATGAAGAGTACTGGAAGTGATTAAAATGTTAGAAAACGTAAAATCATTTTAAGAAGTGTTTAGAAAACAATTCTTTTTTTCCTTTGAGATGGAGTTTTGCTCTTGTCACCCCAGCTAGAGTGCAATGGCATGATCTTGGCTTATTGCAACCTCCACCTCCTGGGTTCAACCCATTCTCCTGTCTCAGCCTCCTGAGTAGCTGGGATTACAGGCATGCACTACCATGCCCGGCTAATTTTTATATTAATAGAGATGGGATTTCACCATGTTGGCCTGGCTGGTCTCAAACTCCTGACCTCAAGTGATCCACCCCCACCTTGGCCTCCCAAAGTGCTGGGATTACAGACATGAGCCACTGCACCTGGCCTAAAAATCAATTCTTTAAGGTGAAAATAATAACAACATGCATTGTGGAAGGAAATACATAGGTAGGAAAGAATGCGTATGAAGAAAACTACTGATAACAATGGCACAAAGTTTGGGAGGGGCAAATGGAATTTTATTCTTAAAAGGTTTTTATATATGAAATATCATAATATTAATTCAAGGTAGACTGTGATACATTAAGGAGATGTATTGTAATCCTAAGGGAACCACTAAAATGTAATACAACAAGATATACGGCTTAAATGCCAATGGAGGAGATAGAATGGAATATTTAAAAATTCTGATTAACTCACAAGAGAGTACAGAAAGGAAGAAAAGAGAAGCAAAAGCAGAGGGCATGAATAGAAAAAAAAATAAGAAGATAAAATTAAATCTACCATATCAATAAATTTGTTAAATGTACGTGGACTTAATATTCCAATTAAAAGATAGAGATCACCAGAGGAACAAAAAAACAAGACCAAATTATATGCCATCTACAAGAAATCCCCTTTAAATCTGAAGACATAGACAGATTGAAGGTAAAGAGTGGAAAAATGTATGAAGTGTAAACATTTAGTGTAAGAAGACTGATATTAATATATTAACATTAGACAAATTAAAGAGTACTACAGAAAAACAGAGAGTGATTTTATAATAATAAAAGGACCAGTTTATCAAGAAGATATAGCAATCCTAAATGCTTATACATCTAATAACAATCTGCAAAAATACATGAAGCAAGAATGGATGGAAATGCTATGGTCTGAATGCTTGTCTCCTCCAAGACTCAGGTTGAAACTTAATCCCTACTGTAACAATATTAAGAAGGTGGGAAATCTGACTATGGTATTTGAGAAGTGAGACCTTTGGGAGGCAATTAGGCATAGATAAAGTCAAGATGATGGGCCATTAGTGGCTTTATAGGAGCAGAAGGAGAGACCTGAGCTAGCATGGCTCAGCCCCCTTGATACGTGATGCCCTGTGCCAGCCTAGACTCTGCAGAGGGTCTTCACCAGCAAGAAGGCCTTCACCAGATGTGCCCTCCTTGACCTTGGATGTCTCAGCCTTCAGAACTGTAAGAAAGAAATTCCTTTTCTTTACAAATTACCCAGTCTCAGGTAGTCAGTTATAGCAACAAAAAATAGACCAAGACAGGAGTGAAAGGGAGAAAATGAAAAATCTACAATTATGGTTGGAGATTTTAATATGATCTCAACAGTAATTCAGGCAACCAGTAAACAAAACATCAGTAAGCATAAAGAAAACCTGAACAATACTATGAACTAAGTTGATCTAACTGACAATCATATAACAGACTCACCATCTGGAGAATACACGCGTTCTTTTCCAATGGATATGAAATGTTCAGTATGCTAAAACATATACTTGGCCATAAAACTAATCTTGATTAATTTTAAGAGATTGAAATAATACAGAGTATGTTCTCTGAGCACAATGAAATTAAATTAGAAATGAATAATGGTAGGATATTTGGAAAATCCCCAAATATTTGGAAATTAAACAATATACTTCTAAGTAACCCATAGGTCATGAAAAAAATCATAAAGGAAATTAGAAAGTACTTTAAACTAAATAATATTGAAAACATGGCATATGAAAATTTCTGGGATGAAGATAAAGCATCATCGCTTGAAATGATCATACTAAAAAAAATGATTTAAAATCAGTGTTCTGGCTTCCACCTTAAGAAGCTAGAGAACTGAAAAGGAAATAGAGCTGGGTGTGGTGGCTCATGCCTGTAATCCCAGCTGCTCAGGAGGCTGAGGCTGGAGGAGCACTTGAGCCCGGGAAGTCGAGGCCGCAGTGAGCTGTGATAATGCATGCCACTGTACTCCAACCTGAGTGACAGAGAGAGACCCTGTCTCGAAAATATATATTTAGTAAGTATATTAAAGATGACAGTAGAAATCAATGAATTAGAAAATAGTCAAAGAAAATGCAGATGACAAAAAGAGTCACTGAACTTGAATACGAATGCATAGAAATTCTGAAATCTGAAGTAGAGAGACAAAAATAACTGAATAAAAAGGAGAATAGAGAATCAGGGACCTGTGAGACAACATCAAAAGGTCTAACATCTGTGGAATTGGCATCCCACAAGGAGAGAAAAACAAGAGAAGAAAAAAAAGTCTGAAAATATAATGGCAGAGGAATAAATGTACAGATTCTAGATCAGTGAACCCCAAGGATAAATACAAAGAAATCACATTTAGGAAAATCACAGTTGAACGTCTGAAAACCAAAGATAAGGAGAAAATCTTGATAGCAGCCACGGAGAAATGATCCACTACATGCACGATGACAATGATTCAGATTCCCACTGATTTCTCATCAGTAACTATAGAGGCCAGAAGATAGTGGGAAAACATCTGTAATGAGCTGATTGAGAAAAAAAGGTCAATTCAGAATTCTTTCTCCAGCAAAAATACTCTTCACAAATGAAGGTGAAATAAAAACGTTCTCAAATAAAAGAAGATGGAATTCATTGTCAGTAACCTGCAGTACAAGAGATGCTCAGGGCATCTTTCTAGGGTGAAGGGAATTGACATCAGATGGAAATTCACATCTTTAGGAAAATGAAAAGCACTAGAAATGGTAACTATCTGTGTAAACATAAAAACCTTCCCACAAAGAAAACTCCAGTTCCAGATGGCTTCACTGGTGAACTCTAACAGGTGTTTAAGGAAGAAATACAGCAGTCTTACAAAAACAGTTAAAAAAAAAAAAAGTTTCAGGCAACAGAAGCGCAAGGAAGACCTCCCAGCTTGTTCATATCAACATGAACAAAGATATTAAAAAGAAATAGATTACCAATATCTGTCATGAATATAGAATAACATATTCAAAATATCAAATCCTGAGGAAAATATTAGCAAATGGAGCCAGCAATATCTACAAAGAGTAGTATGTCATGACCAAAAGAGGCTTATTTTGAGGAAGCAAGATTATGTTGAAAGTAAGTCAATTAATTCATCACATGAACAGAATAAAGGCAAAAAACCACGGAAACGACTCAACAGAGGCAGAAAAAGTCAGAACTGCCAACTTGGGCAGTGGATGTCATCCACAAGAGTGGAAAATCATGGCCCTTCACCTAGTTTCCAGATTTATATCAGTTCATTGTTCTGGAGCTCTTTGATGGAAGGGAATTGTGACTTTCAGAGAGCACAGTAAGGTTCCCACTTAACTAAACATGGCAGCTACCATTTGGCAATATTGGGCTCTTAATGCCAGTGAAGCCAACAGGAAAATAAAGGAATTACTGGGTAGGGGATAATGGACTCATTACTATGAGAAACTGAGTTTGCTGCCACATAATGGGGACAGGAAAGAGTATGTTAGGAGCTGAGAAGATTCACTGGGGGCACATTTTGGTGGTGCTTTACCAGTGGACAGTTCTAACAATGATGATTCTACGAGGTCAAGGAAACCAAGGATTTAGAATCCTTGGGGATGAAAGTCTAGGTCTTCCCACTAGAGAAGCAACACAGACCAGTCAGAATGGGTGCTGGATGAGGGCACTGATGAATAGCAGCTGAAACAACCCCAGGACCAGCTGCAGTGGTATGGAGGTCACAAGTTTGGCTTGCTAGCCCTCTGCTATGGTTTGAATATGTCCCCCAAATTTCATGTGTCAGAAACAATCTCCAAATTATTATGTTGATGGTATTTGGAGGTGGGGCCTCTGGGGGTTAATTAGGATTAGATAAGGCCATCAGGGTGTGGCCCTCATGGTGGGACTGGGGACTTTATAAGGAGAGAAACAGAGACCTGAGAAAGAGAGACCTGGACATGCTCTTGCCCTCTCACTGTGTGATGTCCTCCACCATGTTATGACACAGCTAGGAGGTCCTCACCAGATGCTGATGCCTTGATCTTGGACTTTCCAGCCTCCAGAATTGTGAGTTAAATAAACATCTTTTCTTTACAAATTATCCAGTCTATGGTATTCTGTTATAACAACAGAAAATGAACGAAACCACCCTCTTTAAATCTTTTTAGGAGAATGCATAGGACACCACCCTGAATACCTGGATTTACACCCCTCCTCTTGGAGAGGAATGGAAGGCGTCTTTCTCTGATCTGTATATTACAGATGGCTATGGGTAGATGTGAAAGGCCCAAGGGGTAGACTGTACTGGATTCAGTTTGTGTGCCACTCCACGTCCGTGTGGCCACATATTCTTCTATCTCACCCTTGGTCACTTGCCTGGCTTTCCAGTTGAGCAACCTTAGCAAGAGCTCACACTGTTGTTCCCACAGCACTAAAGCCAGACGGTTGTCACTGCTGTTAGCAGTGCTACAGATGGAGGATCCTAGCAGGTAGTATTGCATAACCAGGACAGACTGGAAGCTATGCCAGTGCCCTGGACTGCCAGAAACTCTGCCTTCCATTGAAGTTGCTCGAAGAGACCAGATTACACATCATAGAAGAGCAATGGAGTACATACTTTTTAGAGTTGACTTTGACCAGTGGGAGCGGGGACCAGTAAAGAGGCAGCAAATAGGTTTTTTTTTCTATTTCTCTTCATGAATGAACTATAAAGAGATGGGACAGATGAACTGTTAAGATCAGAATATGATCTGCAGGACTGAGCGGTCAGTTGCACTTGCTCTGAAGCAGCCCCTTTCTGTTAAACATCCCCCTTTGATTTTGTCTTCTGGTTTCCCTGCCTGAGTCTCTTTTTTCCTCAATAAACACTCCCCCGAAAGTGTTAGCCTGTGAGCCTCTCCCCTGGGCAGGCTCAGGGAACCCGTTCAAGACAGGTGGTAAGGATGATATCATGTCATTGATGAGCATGCTGATGCAGTTGTGGTGAGGTTGGGGAAAGCGGTGGAGGTGGTGATGGGGAATGACAGTGCCGAGGTGACAGTGAGGCCAGTGGTGTTGGTGATGACTTACACATGTTTTATAAGGACGGTGGCCGGGCGCGGTGGCTCAAGCCTGTAATTCCAGCACTTTGGGAGGCCGAGGCGGGTGGATCACGAGGTCGAGAGATCGAGACCATCCTGGTCAACATGGTAAAACCCCCTCTCTACTAAAAATACAAAAAATTAGCTGGGCGTGGTGGCGCGTGCCTGTAATCCCAGCTACTCAGGAGGCTGAGGCAGGAAAATTGCCTGAACCCAGGAGGCGGAGGTTGCGGTGAGCTGAGATCGCGCCATTGCACTCCAGCCTGGGTAACAAGAGCGAAACTCCGTCTCAAAAAAAAAAAAAAAAAAAAAAAAAAAAAAAAAAAAAAAAAAAGGGACGGTGAAAGCCTGAGAAGTCTGGGGTTATGGTAAATTATGTTCGATCAAATTTGGTGTTTTCCTCTGCAGTTCTCTTTCCTAGGGCAGGATTATATATCCCCATCCTTTTGAACTGAACCATGGCCACGTGACTTGCTTTTGCCAGTAAAGCTGTAAAAGCAGCACGTGCTTCGACCGTGTTCACTTTCCGTCTGCTGTGATGGCAGCCATCGTTAGTGGAGGCTGCTCCTTCAGCTCTGTTCTTGGGCTGACCTATGGCACATATTCAGCATCGGTGGGAATGATCCTTTGTCACTGAAAGTTCAAGAGATTTTGGGAAGTTTGTTACCTCGGCATAATCTAGTGTAGCCTGATTTAGGTGAGGGAGAAATCTGTCTGGGAAATGTGCCTTTGGGATGTTTAGTGATAAATGGGAAGAATGACTGCCTCACAGAGTTACATTCTCCCTTGAAAAAAACTTCTGGATGGAAGTTTTGGGGAGAATCATAGTCCATTTTCATCTGGCCCAAAGAGAAATGAGGAAAGCCACCTTCATGGGCGGCTGCAGTCACTCTGTTATTCCACACTTGCATATCTGTATTAGTGGAGTTATTCACGGGCTTAGGAAGTTCTGCCGAGTTCTCAAGGAGTGGATTCACATACTTACCGGCTCAGTGGAGCGGAGGGGGAGGAAGATGGGGTCGTCAGGCCGGGGAGTATGGCAGAGAGTCTTCCAGTGTCCTTCAATCCTGCTTGGCTAATGCAATCAGCTATGTGAGGCAGGAACGGATTCCCCCACCTTCCCCCACTAGCCCATAGGGGGTTCCTGCTAATGATTAGCTTAGGCTGATTCTCATTAATGCTCTTTATTTACAGGCAGATGAATCAATTATGGAAAGCATGGTTTTCTCTTCTTTAGTCAGTTTTGTGCTTCATTTTCGATCTGCTGGCGTTCTGGGCAGAATGCAGCGCCCCGACCTTCTCAGGGTGATGAGTCTGGTGAGGAAATGAGGAGGGTGTGTGTATTGGTGGGGGTGTGAGGGACGGAGGGATACAAGATGGCTTCATTAGGAACAGTCAAGGGGTGGAGACTTGGAGAGGAAGGATCTAATTGAGTGTGCACCCTCCTCCTTCACGTCCCCGCCTTGCCCAGAATATGCAAATCCTGATTAAAACCAGGAGCTGAGAGAGACCGTGTTCTCTCAGAGGACTGCTGTGATCCTTTGCTAACAGGAATAAGCACAACTTACACTAGCTTGCAGAGTGTGGGGCTGCCTCCTGGCATATGCTCATGCTCCTCGACCTACATTTCCTTTGTCTCTGTAATGGAGATGTGTGTGTGTGCGCATGGGGGTGGGGGTGAGTGCATGAAATCAGCAAGTATGTGAACATTCCTGCCATCAACATCTCTGTACTGAGCACCTACTATGCTCTACTCTATTAGGTAAATGGCTGGAAAACAGGCAGTCATGACCCTATTCCTTCACAGTCTGGCGAGGAAGACAGAGTTTGAGCAATTAAAGATGCAGTAGTGCATGTTTTAAAGAGCTTCAGTTGGGGACCTAACCTTGCCAGAATGATCAAGAAGGAAAGAGTGTTTAAGAGAGCTGAGAATGGGTAGCAATAATCAGTGGTAGTGAATGCATTTATACAAAACATATACTTGTGTGGACGTGTGGACACACAACAGGTGCACACACTAAGTAAAATCCTAGGTAACCGAAGTAAATAAATTAGTCCACAGAGAAAAAATTTTCATATTGCCAAGTTTATCATCCATTAAACACTCAGATGATTTTATTGCCAACAAACTAGATGTTGATTTTTAGAAAATTAATTCTGTATTTCCCTGCCCTCGTCAGCAGTGTAAGTATCGCTTTTGTCATATTTCAGGGTCTTTCGCTGTGAATGTCATGCGTGTACGATGCTTAGAGAGAGTGCTTCCTTAGGATTTATTTGGGGGTATGTAATAATTTTATCCCACTGAGATGGCTTCAGACTGCTTTGCTTTTTGAGTTCTTATGTCTGCTTTTTATAGTTTGCTGTCTCTTTCTGTGCTCTCGGGCTGTCAACTGTCACTTCCTGCAGCTGTCAGTAAGCCTGGCGTTGGCAGGCCTCACCACTATCAGCATCTGCCCTGCCCCCAACACACACACACGCACACACACACACACACACGCACGCACACACACGCACACAGTCTCACTCAGCGATTCCATTCTAATCAGGTACTGACTCACTTGGCTTGTCTTCTCCAAGCTGTAAAGCAGTGCTCTTTAAAGTGCAGCCCCTAGCCCCCAGCAACCGCTCCACCTGGGAACTTGTCAGAAATGCCAGTTCTTGGGCCCCATCCCGGACCTGCTGAATCAGAAACTCTGGGGGTGGGACCATGTATTTAACAAGCTGTCCTGGTGATTCAGATGTCCCCGAAGTTTGAGAACCCGTGCCGTAAGGACGGATAAATAGGGTCCACGCGAGGGCTGTGCTGCTCTCCTTTGTGCAAGCTGTGTGTGCTTCACAGCATCAACCCTGCCTCTGTTCTGTCCAGTCAAGGGGCCTGTGTTCCTGTTCTGGGCTGTATTCAGTGTGATTGGTTTGTTTCAGGATATCTGAGTCGTAGGAAGAGGAGAGGCTGGATGTGTGTGTGAGTCTGTGTGCATACAGAACAAGAGTGAAGGACAGAAAGATAAAGCCAGGGCCTCCAGAGAGAGCTGTGGCTTATGCTCAGCTCCCCGGCTCTTAGCTGCCGGAGTTTCTTACATCTTGGTTTCAGAGCCCTGATCTGAAGTCTCCAGCCAGGGCCCCTGGTGGTCTTCAGGTGGCAGAAGGATCTTCTGGTTCTCTCTTGCTCTCCCAGAGGAGAGTGGTTGCCTGGGGCCCACCCTGAGTGTCAGGAACACCCAGAGAGGCAGCAGCTGCCAGTGATGCTGCTAGAGACTGTCCAAACGGAGTTCTGCGGAGGGACAGCTAGGATATGTGTGGGAGCCTCTGAGATGCATGGATTTGGGTTTGTAAACATGGGCCTGTTAAATTTAGGGTGGGCCACGGGCTTAGGGAGAGCTCCGTAGCATCTTTTGGCAAAGGCTGCACATTTTGAGTGGTTTTAAAACATTGCTTATTCCTTATATAGTAGGAGGCCTGTTTTAGCACAGCTTGTCGTCAAAGGGGAGGAGAGAGGAGGGCGTTGGCACTGGGTGAAACCCATTGTGTGCCAGGTACTTTGCATAAATCTTCTCATTTTGTTTTTACACCCTTCTTAAGGGGGCTGGGGCTTATTAGCTCTGATTTACAGAGTAGGACAGTGATCAAGTGCAAAAGTCTTGGCCCAAGAGATGTCAATCCCAGTGAGTCCTGCATGACCCCAGCACTAATCTGGGGAATGTGTTTTGTGAGTATCCAAGACTGTGTAACTGGCAGATGACATGGTAGTACTGAGGGCCCTCTGCCCACAGTGAGAACACATGGTCACACTCCTGACACAAGCCTCCAAAGCTGGGCTCAAGTTCCTTTATGATTGACTTGCTCAGTCTGCCTACGTCAGTATTTGCTAGAGAGAGAGAGAGAGAGAGAGAGAGAGAGAGAGAGAGAGAGAATCTGCCAAACATTAAACCTGTGAGATGCTTCTCAATTTCAAGGTCCCACTGGCCAAATCTGTTTGGGAATTGTCATAAAGAGTTATCTATTTCCACTCTTGGAGTTCATGATTCAAATTGTATCAGGCAGAGTTCAACCAGAACCACAGAACCAGTAGGAGATACATATTAAGAGATTTATTGCAAGGAATTGGTTTATGTAATTGTGGGGTTTGGCCAGGCAAGTCTGAAGTCCCAAGGTCAGGCTGGAATTCTTGGCCATGGGGTGAAGCTGCTGTCTGCAGGAAGAATTTCTTCTTCAGGGAAACCTCAGCTCTGCTCCTAAGGCCTTCAGACTAATTAAATCAAGCCAACCCAGGTGATCCAGGATAATCTCCCTTATGTAAAGTCACCCTCCCAAGGGACTGGGGCTTATGAGCTCTGTCTAATAAGATAAGGCTTCTTAGCCCCTCTGGGGGACAGATTATCTAGGATAATCTCCCTTATGTAAAGTCAACTGATGATGAATTTTAATCACATCTACGAAATACCTTCGTGACAACACCTAGATTTGTGTCTACAGTTGACATCTAGCTGGGCAAGGTGGCTCACAGCTGTAATCCTAGCACTTTGGGAGGCCAAGGCAGGAGGATCACTTGAGGTCAGAAGGTTGAAGTATCAAGCCTGGGTGACAGAGCGAGACCCTGTCTCTAAAATAAATAAACACACAAACAAATAAATACAGTTGACATCTAGAACTGACCGTCACACAAATAAACACACTGAGAAGTCCTCCACGAAAGACATCTTGGTTTTATAGAATCTGTTGTTTCCCAAAGTTGTTTGAACAATTCCCCAACCCGATTCCCCACCCACCACAACAGCCGTTTCACCCAGTGTTCCACAGTGTGCCTTGGAGATTGCTGCCTCAGCTCTCTGGCCCTTCCTGAGAGGTGCCACGCAGCAGGAAGCCCAGGGCCGAGTCTGCTCCATCTACAGGGGCTGGGGTTTGTCCACTTTGGCCCTATTGATGTTTTGGATCAATCAATTCTTTGTTTTGAAGCTATCCTATGCACTGTAGGATGCTTAACAGCATTCCTGGCCCCTACACACTAGATGCCAGTAGCATCTCCTCCTCCCCAGCTGGGACCACCTAAAATGTCAAATGTCCCCTGGGGGAAAGAATCGCTCCCGTTGAGAACTGTTAGTGTAGAAGTGAGGAGACAGTGTGGGCTTCACTGGCCCGGCGGCCTGAGTTTGAATCGTACCTCTGTTACTTTTGTTTGCTTCCATCCTGCCATACCCCAAAAGGATCTGAGCCATTAAGTCTGTTATTTAATAGCTCTCTGGGGAAGTTAATTCTACTTTTGTGAACCTCAGTTTTCACCTCTGAAAAATGGGAATCATGATTAGACTCATCTTGCTGGTTATTGAGGGATTCACTGTGTAGGGTGCCTGGATCACCGTGGCTATTCCATATATATTCGTTCCTTAGCCTTCCAAAAGGGAAACTGAGTCTCACGATTAGATTTTCATGGGCTTTCTAAAATAATGGAATTGGAAGGATCTTGGCTGTCACCTGGTCCATTTTCTAGATAAGAAGACCAGCCTGGCACCTGCCTGAGGTTCCAGAGCTCCAGGCAGGGATATTTCTCAACCCCGAGCTGTGAAACTTTCCAGGTGTAAAACACCTGGGAATCCTGGCTAAGAATAGCCCAGGTGTCCTCCACAGTTCCTGCTGCTGCTGAGTCTGGAGCAAAGCACTTAGGTGTGGACAGGCTGTAAGAACCTTCAGAGGGCTCAACCAGCACAGTCCCAGGGCTCCTTTCTCGGCCTCCTCTGCAGGCTGCTCAGATCCTCCCTCTCCCACAGCCTTCGGTGCAGAGGCTGGAGCACCACGCCACAGAGATTTATGAATGGCGCACCCTTGCACAGCTCGAGGACGGGCCTTGCCAGGAGGTTTATTAATGGGCTTTCATCTAGCACTTTAGGTCTGCGAGCTCTATCTCTTCCCTTGGTCCGTGGCCGGATGTGGGGAGGTACACCACGTCAGCAGAATGTTCCTCTTGGCTTGGTGGCTGGGGCTTGGCAGAGTGGGGTATCTAGATGCTCTCGTTCCGGGCTTCTCTGTGGTTAGAACCCATGGGCCTCCTTTCTCTGCTCTCGGCTATCTCTCAGCCCACGGGGCTGTCTCCTTTGGAGGGAACATGTAGTTTGTCATCTTCTGCAATCAGAATGGTGACCACTGTTGCAGGCCACGGTGGGATGCTGAGAATACTGGTCTTAGGTCAGAATCTATGGACTCTGTGCATTGCTGTCTACCAACTGGATGACCTGAGAGAGCCAAGACCCCAGTTTCTTCATCTGTAAAATGGGATAATAATAGAACCCCAGTAGGTGGTTTTGAGTATTCACTGAGACCCACTTCAGAGAGACTTAGTAGAGGCTTCCTCTTTCCTTCTCCCTGGCCCAGCACATGATCTTGCACTCGATGAGGCCCTCCTCACTGTGTGGGGGGCACAAATTGCAACGGGGGCAGAGCCCTCAAGGTTAGAAGCTAGGCCACTCAGTCACCCCAGGGAGCGCAACTTCAGAGAGGCTCCTGCTTCATCCTTCTGAGGGACGTCACCTCCCAGCTAGGGGTAGCTTGAGGAGGGACCTCCTTAGCTGTCCCTTCACCTGTTGGATTCATTCAGATGTGCCCAAAGCCGGGAGGGGGCTGAGGAAGGGCGGGTTCTTAGCATGGCATCTCTTGACATTTCTAGGCTGCTCACCACTTATCAGTAAAGACGTGACTCCAGAGCTTCCTCTTCCCAAACAATGATCTAAAGTGGCTGCCTCAGCATCTCCTGAGTGGCTTGTAAATATACAGATTCTGGGGAAAGGCCCAGAAATGGGCTTCTAAGAAGATCCCTAGCTGTTTCTGATACAGGGACAGGCCTGCGAAAGGCTGTCTGGGCGTTTGCCTACCCAGATCTGTTCCGTGTGGAGCCAGCAGGGTTAAAAACCCTGTTTGACTGTCAATCTCGCTAGTCCTGTGGGGAAGCAGGGCCTGTTCTGAAGGGTGAGGGCCTAGCCCTGAGGGACAGAGCATCTTCCTCTGCAGTGACACAGGGGCTGGGACGTCTTCTTTCTTGATTTTTGGCAATCTTGCCAGGACAGCAGGAGGCCGTGTGTCAGGGCTCTAGGTATCCATTTCCTGCATTTTTGATTTAGATGGGAAGGTTGGCCTAGAATGGCCCTGAAGTCCCCTCCAGCTCTAACATCCTGTGCTTTCATGAAAAGGAGCTCCAGAAACTGGAGAAGCAGCCTCCCCTCTCTGCTTTGGGGGTGGCTGAGCTCTTGGTGGTGCAGGTTTGCCCATCCTAGAGGGCAAGTTAGAGCTGCAGAGTGGTCGTCCCTGTGGCCACATCCAGCCCTGAAGTTCCAGGATGTGCCTGGTGAGCTTGAGCCAGCTACCTCCTGGCCAAATTCTCTGTTCCCTACCATACATTGCCCTCCCCGCCCCCTGAGACCCGCGGCGAGCTGCTGAGCAGCTGTGAGCCTGAGTACGATATACCAGGCCGTAAGTGAGGTGGACTTGTCAAGAACCCCTTTTCTACCCTGTGCATTGTTGATTGCACCTGTTGTGCTGTGTCTTCATTCAACAGACATTAGTTAAGCGCCCACTCTGGGGATATAAAAGTCACAGTCTATGAGCCTCAAGAAGCTACAGTCTGGAGGGGAAGAAGACCCACGCACAAGTCAGTAACAGCTTTGCAGTATCACAGCCTACCTAACGGACAGATATGCACCCGGGGCTCCAGGTGCCTTCCTGGAGGTGCAGCTGGGGACAGAGGCAGGACTAATTCCAGTCTCCTCTGTCAAGGAGATGAACTTAACTTTGAGGTCTGTGCCTCCACACCCCAAACCCAGCTGTTCCTGGTCCTTTGGAGACCTCCAATCGGCCACTTCCAGGTTCTGACTTGGAGGTATAGAATCCTGGATGCTTTATGGTGGGAGCCTAGAGCTGTCTTCCTGGGCTGCTCTCCTCTCAGGCCCCTAGTGAGTAGCTGCTGCATTAGCTGGAAACTCCTCTGCCCTGATGAAGATGAGCAGTCGCACCTCCTCTCTCCTTAACCTAACACAATCCCGGCCTTCGAGGGGCCCCTGGGGGAAATGAGCACAGAGGAGCTTGGCAGTTTAAAAGCCCTGTAATTGCACTGCTGGGTTCTAGCACCACTCTGGGCTTCCCAAGTTAAAGAAAGTTTACAAGGCCCTGGAAATAGCTCAGGTGCCAGCAGGCTCTGGAGAAGCAGGCTAGGGCAGCAGAGGGAGGAGGAGGGGGGAGCAGGGAGGAGCAGGAGAAGACGGGAAGGATGGGGAGGAAGAACAGCTAACATGGTCTGGCTGCAGGGCTAGTCAGCAAGAGGGGGCACAAATTAGACACATTCCTGACCTTGGGTGGCTTACACCTCGGTAGGGGAATTAAGTCAAGATGACAAATTCCTACACATCAGAACAGTAGGAGTCAAGGCAGGGAGGAGGGCGTAGAGAGATGTGAGAGGCTTTGGAAAGTGTGTGGAGAAGTAGAAGGACTTCAGGGGCAGATGGACTCTGAACCCCAGCATTCCTACCAGTGGGTGTGATATTCTAAGGCAAGTCACGGAAGCTCTCTGAAACTTAAATTTTCTATATTAGAAAATGGGGATAATCCTACTGATACGGGAGGAGGGCAGGGAAGTGCTGGGAGGGGAAAGGCATGGTCCCTGGCTAGGCTCCACTCGCGGGCCTGTGCCCATGGAACTAAGTGAGGACAGGCATTTTTACTTTCGTGGCCAAATGTTGCATTCTCTGAGAACACCCTGGCCTGCCGTGCCCCTATCCTGTGCCCATAAACCCCCTGAGACCCTACTGGGCAGAGGCATAAGTGGTTGGATGTGGAGAGGAACACACTGGAGGAAGAGCACATCGATAAGGCACTGGCAGACGCAGGCAGATCACTGACTGGTGGAACAGCGTGGAGTTGGCCGGGGCAGTCAGAGGAGAGCCTGGCCGCTGGGCAGCCCGACTCCGGGGAAAATCACCTTCGCACTCTATCCCCCTTCTAACTCCCCATCCATCTGCTGAGAGCTGCTTCCATTCAAAAAAACCTTGTGCTCATTCTCCAAGCCCATGTGTGATCTGATTTTTCCTGTTAAACTAAGGCAAGAACCTGGGACACAGAAAGCCCTCTGTCCTTGTGATAAGGCAGAGGATCTAACTGAGCTGATTAGCACAAGCTGCTGGCAGACGGCTAAACTGAAAGAGCACGCTGTAACACACGCCCACTAGGGCCTCGGGAGCTGGAAACATTCATCCCTAGATGCTGCTACGGGGTCAAAGCCCATGCTCCCCGGGACTGGGACCGGCCAGTCTGCCTGTGCTCCTCAGGGGTATGAGCAGTAGGGCTCAGAAGTGAGCCACAAACCTGTGGCATGCCCTGCGAGGGGGATAAGGGAAATTTTCCCATTTCACAACTGACCTGATAAAGCTGGAGTGGTGATTAAATCAGAAAAAAGAAGTACAAGATCTTGTGTGGAGTAGGAATTTAGGGAACAGCAGCCGTTGCTGTTATTATTTAGAGCAGGGGTTGGTAAAATATGACCCTTGGGCCAAATCTGTTCCACCGCCTGTTTTTGTACAGCCTGTGAGCTAAAAATGAGTGCTGCATTTTTGAATGTTTTAAAGAGAAACAAAAGAAGAATGCTATTTCATGACACATGAGCATTGTATGAAATTCAAATTTCCATGTCCATATATAAAAGTTGTATTGGAACACACCATGCTCATTTGTTTACATGTTGTCTAGGGCTTATTTTGTTCCACAACTGCAGAGTTGAGAAGTTAGCTGTGACAGAGACCATATGGCCTAGAAGGCCTAAATTATGTACTGTGTGGACCTTTACAGAAAAAGTTTGCCAGCCTTGGTCTAGAGGAAGCAAGGAGAGATTGAACTGGGCACTGAGTCCAATTTGCCTTGAGTCTGGCCTTGGGTGCTGGGTGGGATTACCCAGGTGGGGGTGAAGGGGCTGAGAATAGTGAAGCTATAGGTCTTTGGTGTATGTGATGGAGTGGAGAGAGATTACTGCAGGCAAAGTGAGCCCCAGAAGCCAAGAACTTAAGGGAAAGAATGGCTTCCATTGTGAAGAAATCTCTCTTTCTCTGGCAGAATCGGGACAGATGGGAGGCTGGACTCCCTACCAGAATCCCCCCAAAATAGGGGTTGTATGTTTTGGGGCAGGGAGGTTCCTGGGCTTGGCTCCCTGAGCTGGTTTCCTGGGAGGCATGACAGTATCCTCTTTTCAAGACCCAAATAGTAGATAGAAATAGGGCCAAAGAAACGTGACAGGAAAACAGGCATGAGTCTCTCTGGATTAGGGCCCCAGAAGTTGCGGCAGCAGGTCCGCTGCTGGGCAGCAGTCTCCCATTTCTCTCCTGCTGAACTGACAGCTGCTAATCCAGCCCTTCTCTGCTAACCTCAAGGCTCTGGGTTTACCCATGGACCTGACACCCGAATTCCAAACTCGAGGAGACTAAGCATTCTGCTGTGAAGTCCCCGAACATCCCTCCTCCCCTCCTCACCCTTTCTTCATTTCTCAGGGTTTCCTCCTGCTGCCTGCAAGGAAGAAGTGTCTCTTTCTCCGCTCAGTCCAAACTCGCCACCATGCTTTGATCTTCTCCCTTCTTGGCTCCTCCAGGCTCTTTGCTCTGTTGATGATACATCTTTCTTGTGTTCTCAGTCTTGCGTCCACTGGCATTTTTCTCTGCCTCCTCTTGTTGGAAGGTGACTAATATTTAATGAGCTCCTATTATGTACCAGCAGTCTGCTAGGTGATTGTATATGCTGTTTCATTTGATTCTGACAAGAGTCTTGAGGTAGTGTATTAGTCACAACTTTTAGTTGCCACTGAAAGAAACCCAACTCAAAGCAGCGTAAACTAGTATACGCTAGTCAAATAAAGGGGAAGTTGATTGGCTCAGTCATTGAGAAGTTCAAGGATGAACTTCAGACGTGCCTAGATCCAGGTCCTTAAAGAATGTCCTGAGGAATTTCTCTGTTTCTCACTTCTGTCTTCTTTTGTGTTGGCTTCATTCTCAGATGGGCATAAATCATGTGATGGCAAAGGTGGCCATCAGCAGTGCTGGACTAATATTCTGCCTTTATAGAAATTCCCAAGGAAAGAGAGGTTTAACAAAAATCCCAGGACTGACTCTCATTGACTTGGCCTGAGTCACGTGACCTTTCCTGAACCAGTCACTGTGGCCAGAGGGTTGTAGGACTGTCACAGACCAATCCAGGGCTAGCTACCCACTTCTGGCAATGAGGGCATCAGCCCTAGGAAACCACATGGACTGGGTGTGAGAATGGCATGGGTTTCTTCAGGGAAAAGCATGGTGTTGACACCAGATGATGGCAGCATCATTGCTGGGTCGGCAAGAATGACAGCTGTCTGTTAGAGATAGAGCTTACCATCCTCATATTACAGATAAAGAAGTTGAACCTACAAGAGGTTTGGTGCATACCAGGTTTCCTTACACTCAGTAGAGATGTGATTTCAACCCAAGTTGGGCTCATTTTTTTTTTTATTTTAATTTTTTTAGCCAGTCTTGCTCTGTTGTCCAGGCTGGAGTGCAGTGGCCCAATTTTGGCTCCCTGCAACCTCCGCCTACTGGGTTCAAGTGATTCTCCCACCACAGCTCCAGAGTAGCTGGGATTACAGGAGTCCGCCACCACACCCAGCTAATTTTTGCATTTTTAGTAAGATGGGGTTTCACTGTGTTAGCCAGGCTGGTCTCTAATTCCTGGCCTCAAGTAATCTGCCTGCCTCAGCCTCCCAGAGTGCTGGGATTACAGGCACAAGCCAAGTTGTGTTCATTTTATATTCTGTTTGGTTTCTAGGCTTGCCAAGGCACTGTAGGAAGCTTCAGCTTGGTCAGTGGATAGAAGGGAACAGAGGAGGGAATGGTAAGAAAGAAAGCAGTTTTCAGAAAGAGCCAATGAGAGAAAAGCCATTGAATGAGGAAGCCTCCGGTGGTCCCCAGTGGCTGAGCAGAGGTGCTGGCAATCCAAGAATCTCCAAGGTAGACATCTACATTGGAGAGACCTGCCTCTCTCTCTGCCCCATAGGACACTTACTATCATCCTCTCCAAGGCTTGTTCCAATCAATCTTCCTGTCTGGCAAAGGCACTTTAGCACACCTAAGACAACTGAGCTCCGAGGGCAGTGCTGTGAATACACACAAGCCCTGCTGCTTCTCAGAATGACTTCAGAAAGCAGAAGAGTCCTGTGACCCCAGGGATGAATCCCCATGTTGAAGTGAGCTGGTCAGAAACGACCTGACCAGATATTTCAGTTCTGTATCCACCTGCCATCTTGCAAAGGAGAGGGACCCTCTGAGCAAGACCATCAGGATTAGGAAAATTTGCCTACAGGGAGCAGTTTTCTGCTGGTCTGGGAGATACTCAGGTGGAACCGTTTTCTGGAAAATTTGGGAATAGCTCTGTTAGTATACACATACGGTGGGAAGGAAAACACACACACGCACGCACGCACGCACACACACACACATATTTTGGAGCATCTGAGGGCTCCAGACCATAACACGGAGAAATAAAGGCTTTGGAGAAGGCTGAGTAGGGGGTGCTGGTGTTAGGGAGTCAGAGGAGACACGGGGCACCAAGAGGGATAGCCGAGAAGGGGTAAGAGTGTGGACCCAGAAAGGAAGGATTCGAGACCACCTCATGGTTCTGCTACTGATTCTCCTGAGAGGCAGAGATGGGGACTGAACTCAGCATCAGACCGTAAAGAGAAAGTGGCGGGTTGGCTTTGAGGACACTGCGGAAATGTTGTGTAGGAGCTCCGCTCCCCTCCCACACCCCAGCCCCACCCAGCTCTGCTGCGCTTCCAACCTGAGCTCCCGGAGGCTGAGGAGAAATGAGTTGAACGTTCCTAAGTACAGAATGTCTTAGAGTTGGAACCTGTGGGGACCTCAAAAGCCAACTCGTCCTCTCCTAGTGAAAAAGTACCCTTGATAGCGCTTCATCATTAGAAAAGCTCCTCCTTCTATCACTCCCAATTCTGCCTCCCAGTAACTGAAGTAAAGAATGGTCCCAGTTCCGGCCAGTTGGCATCATGTTGGACCAGTTCATGCCCTTTTCTCTGATAGGGCTGATCCAGGAAGTGCCAGGGACACCATGTGGTCCAAAACGGCAATACTCTCCATGAGTGTGCGCGTGGGCTCTGCACGTGTCCGGGTGGTGACGTGTATTGTTGTGCATTCGGGCAACCCAACTGGTGAGTAAATGAGCGGCTATATTTATCGCCGCCTCCCAGGCCCAGGAGCTCCCGCGCTATGCCAGCAAAGGAAAAAACAAGCACACGGGGAGATGCCTCACATTATTGTGACGAGTAATTAGGGGATGTGAGATGTTCAGAAATTATTTTATTAGGCAAATGCTGCTTATAAACCTCACGCAACAAACATTCCTGGGTAGTTGCTTCTGGTCCTGGGACTCTGCTACTGAAAGTTTCAGCTCCTCAGAGCCCAGGGACTCTTCTGGTGCCTCTGCATGACAGGCTGTGTTTGGGCAGGATGAGAGAGTAGTGTTACGTTTGCAGGGTAAGATCTGGATTTGACTCTCCAACTGCATGACCTGAGGCAAGTCAACTTACTCTGTTAGGCCATAGTTTCTATTTCTATGAGGGGGAAATGATGCTTCAGGAGGTTTCTCCAGCAGGTCCTACCACAAATAGGTCTGCAGGGACAAAGAGCAGTGGGTGTTACCAGATCCCAGGCACTGGGGCTTGGCTGTGGGAGCTGAGACCATTGTGTTGCCAGTGGGAGCAGAACATTGAATGTCTACTACTGCCAGGAGCTGAAATAGACCCAAAGATCAGTCTTGACCAAGATTTCCCCTTGAGTTGCTCACCATCCACAGAAAAGACAGATCCTGGTACAACAGCATTTGAAATAAAAATTGTAGCATCATAAAGCCAAGATCAGCAAGGTTTTCTGTTATGTCAAGGACAAGAGAGTACATGTTTTAAACTCCGTGGGTCATGCAGTCTCTGTTGCAACTATTTAACTCTGTAGCAGTGCAAAAGCAGCCATGGACAATACCTAAGGGAATGTGCATGGCTGTATTCTGATGAAACTATTTATGGACACTAGAATGTGAACTTCACATAATTTTCACGTGACATGGCATATTATTATTTTGATTATTTTCAAATACCTAAAAATGTCAAAACCATTCTTGGCTCACAGTCTGTAGAAAAACAGATGGTGGGTTGGATTTGGCCTTTGGGCCATAGATTGCAGACCCCCTGGCATAAAGAAAAACCAATGCCATCTACTAGGGGTGCCAGGGAAAGCTTTGCTGAGGAGGTGACATGGATCTGGGTCTCTGAGTATTCGAAGGTTTCACCTGGAGCCAGTACTGGTGAAAGGAGGGATGTGTCTTCTAAGCAGATGAGATTGCAGTTGCTTGAACATGGAGGCATAGCGGGGTGTCTGGGGGATGGTGGGGAGTTTGGAGTGATAGGATTATAGGTGCAAAGTGGGAAGGCGTTGGGGCTGGAGAGCGGGATACAGTGGGATTGAGAACCCTCTATAAGCCATGAAAAGGAGTTGAGCACATTCTGAGGGCTGGAGAGGCAGTTTCTTGACTTTCCAGGGGGCTTCACCGGGTCATGGCAAAGAGGACCAGGGAAAGGTTGTCCCTACAGATTGGGAAGATGGCATGTGAGAGACTCATACAAGCAGTGCAGTGGGGACAGGAGACAGAAGATACAGGGGGCGGAGAGGAGGAGAGGCCATCTCTAAGGCCACAGATTCCCAATGGAGTGCTGTGTATGGACTAGGCCTCCCATTATGTATCCTCCCTGTGGTGATCAGTGGGTATCTCATAATGCATGGAGAGCCTCTCACTTATCGAGGGCTTGCTCTGTTCCAGGCATTGGGCTAGGAGTGTGAAAGTTGATTATACAAACTGGGTCATTCTTACCATGCCCAGCTTAATAAGAGTCAGGGGCCAGGGGAAAAAAGTACTGGGGACATGAAGCACCAGCTCCAAGAATTAAATTTTCCACTGCTGAAACGGCCTGCTGAGACCCCAAGACCAGTTTTGCCTGGTCACTGCTGAAACAACCTGCCATGACTCTAAGACTGGTTTTACCTGCGACGATCACTCACCAGTCAGAGCTTGCCAGCTCCCAAAAGCTTCTCTAGTGCCAATGAGCTTTCTTTCAAAACAATGCATAACATTTCTCTTCCTAATGAAACTCTCAATCTCCTCTTTGTTCTCCAGACATACTGGAGACCACCCAGTCTGTTTGTATGCCCTGAATTGCAATTCTTACTTCCCCAAACAAAACATTTTTACTTTAAAGATTTGTCTCTGTATTTTATTTGACTTTAATGGGAATACATTTATATAGATTATCTCATTTAATCCCACAACTATCCTTCAAAGGGAGTTTATGATTCTCAGTTTATGGATGAGAAAGCCAAGGTCCAGAAGGATTGAGCGCTTTGCCCATGCTGCGCAGTTGGTAAGTGCCAAAGAGGAGCTCTGATCTCGAGTTAATTACCCTCAACTCGAATCTCTTTCAACCTGATGCCCTGCCGGGGGCAGTTTGTCAGTGTAGTGGACCCTAAGCTGGAAAGGACATTCTCGTGGCCGCCTAGAGGCTGCGGAGGATGTCATAGCAAGTCATGAGGGGTGGAGGGAAGGGCATGGGAACTGGATTTGACTCCAGAGCAAGGAATCAAGGGTGTGGCCGACAATAGTAAGCAACGTTGCTGTCTTTTGTGGGGTCCTTCTTTCCGAATCCCTCGCCTGGTTGGGAGATTGCAGCAGTGAGCCTTGGGAGTGACTCCAGTCACCCTGCATACAGAGCTGTCCTCCCACAAAAGGAACCTCCCTGACCCCTGCAAAGGCACCTTCCCCAAACCGCTAATTCCATTCCATCCCTCTACTGCTTAAAAGTGCCCAACTTTTTGTGAGTCAGCAGAGTGCACAGAGCACAACCTGGGTCCCAGCAGGCAGGGAGGGCCCAGCCACCCTGGCTTCCAGTCTTCTTTCTCAAGTTCACTTCATATCATCTTCCAAACTCTTTTGCTGCCCTGGCCCTCCGTGAGGCACAGTTGCTGAGAAGCTCCCCACCAGCCCTGCTTTCTATAACCCCGGGGAGGTGCAGTCTTCAAGGTGCCACTGGACCCTGCCCGCTCTGGTCTTCCTTGGCTGCCCAGTGCCCCCCATCCTGTGATGGTGTGAAGTCCTCAGAACCCTCTGGAGCTCGGCACTGAGGGGGCTGGCCAAGGACTTGTTCTAGGTACATGGGCACAGGCAGGGGTTCAAAGGGAAGCCAAGGGCATTCAGTCCTGAAGCAAATGACTTCTGGATGGAGGAAGGTCACAGAGGAGTCAGAGATAAAGGGAGTCATTGATTAATACAAGCCTCTGAGGGCCTGGGGTGAGAGTGTGGAGGGAACATCCACGTGATGGGCAAGGGTCCTGGGGGGCCCCTGGTCATCCTGGCTCACCTTGGGGCTGGCCGTGGCTCTGCTGTGAAAATACCTGTTATGGGATGTGCTGAGGACCATTGTTAGAGGGTGGGACCAGAAGGGCTTTGTGTCTCATGGAGGGGGCCTTGTGGGCAATAAAGCCAATCTGATAAACATGAAGATGCCTTGATTTCCATGTTACTTCAGGACCCTGGGAAGCTCTGTGACCTGGAAGGGTGGCTTCAGCTCCTACACTTGTCAGGGTGATCACGAAGCTTGACTGTGACTAGCCGCTGGGCAATGTGCTTCCATGGGCCTCGCATCACCCCGTCTGCCTAACAGCTCTGTGTGGTGGGTGTCACCATCCGCATTTTACAGATGAGGATGCTGAGGCTGATTCAACCTGACTTGCTAGGCTCTGCCTAATGATCACCTTCAAAGTTACCAGGGACGCCGTCTCTTGAGTTCTCTCTCCTAGCAGGAAAGCACTGTGTCTGCTAAGCATTCACCAGGAGCATACAATTTGAATTTGTTTTTTATGAAGTTTCTCATGGAGCTAGGAAGTGACTATTCTGGGATTCAGACCCTCGTTCTATGCTCCTTCTAATAACACTGTGCCCGGGCTTGGTGGTTCATGCCTTTAACCTCAGCTACACAGAGGCTGAGGTGGGAGGGTCACTTGAGCCCAGGAGTTTGAGACCAGCCTGGGCAACATAGCAAGACCTTGTCTCTAAAATATATAGAAAGAACACTTTGTATTGCTACTTAACTGCAGATGTGTGTGCACCTGTGGTCTTAGTGAAATCAGATCCTCTTTGAGGGTAGAGTCTCTGTTTCCTGCTCCGTGGAAGTCCCTTTTCATGCCAGGGACTGGCATGTAGTAAGTGCTCAATCAATATATGCCTGATGACCTCTTCCTTCCTACCCCATGTTGGATGTGCTCAGCCTCTAAATCATTCTGCTTAGGAATGAAGGGATGAAAAGCTGCCATGGATTCCCTTGGATCTCCTTCCTTTTGGGGTTATTTTTGAGGGATATTCCTGCAGCTGACCTTAGGAACAGAGATTCAGTCTTTCAAAGACAGCATTGATATCCTGATTATATACATTCCCATGATGTATCTTCTCATGGTCTTGGACAGTATAGGCTTTGCCTGGGGGGAAGGCAGTGGGAGAGACAGTGGCCCCTCACGATCCCTTTGGGGTGCAGTTTCTTGGATGCCAATTTCTCATGTCTGGCCTGGTTCCACCGTCCACTGTGGGACACCTGCACTGAGGACTCAAGCTCAGTCCCACTTTGGGGCTCAGGAAGTGATGGTCTTTCATAAATAACACACAGCCCCCACCCCTTCCTCCCTCCACACCCAGTATACCTCTTCTTTATCTTTCTTCCAGCTAATGGTTGCTACCCTGGCACAAAGGGTCCTGCTGGGAGCTTGGGAGGGCCCGTCTTCCAACAACTCTCTCCTAGCAGGAGGGTACTGTGTTTGCTAATAGGTGTTAAATGGGAGCATCAAATTTTAATCAGCTGCTTAATGGAGTCTGGGGACCTGGAGGAGCTCTCGAGTCCTGCATTATGCTGCTTGCCGGAGCCAGGCTGGACGCGGTGAGTGGGAAGGTGGGGTGAGCAGCTGCTATCAAAGCCAGAACTACTGGAAGATGAGGTGGTGCTGGTCCAGTTGACAGCCACTTTTTTCCAGGATGGATGGAAGCACGGACCAACTGACTACCCATGGTGACCCGTCCACTGCTGGCTGCTTTGTGGGAGGAATCAGATCTGGCAACCAATGTGAACATGGGGGAACAGTGGAATCAGGAGACTCACATGTATACCCTGGGATTTGGAAGCTGAGTGGATGACCGTGGACAAGTGCCTTAGTGTGGTAGCTCATTGTTACAATGGTTCCCAGTGAATCAGGCCTCCCTGCATCCTCACCCTTTTGCAACAGGAATGTTGCTACTTCTCCCATTAATAGGTACATTTGTCTGTCTCCTTGGTATTGGGCTGGCCTGTGGCTCCTCTGACTAATAGAAGAGAGCTTGGGCTTTAAGAGGCCTTGAAGCTTTTGCTTTC
Source organism: Saimiri boliviensis (assembly GCF_048565385.1). Taxonomy (NCBI): domain Eukaryota; kingdom Metazoa; phylum Chordata; class Mammalia; order Primates; family Cebidae; genus Saimiri; species Saimiri boliviensis. The sequence continues at coordinate 132,757,320 of NC_133453.1, read as the reverse complement.
CACTGTGGTGGAATGCCACCCCAAGTCCACCAGGAAAGGAAGCCTGTGTAGCATACTGGAAGGTGAGAACCCAAATGGAGGAGGACCAAGGTGCCTTGTTCACAGCCAGCATCAACTTCCAGACATGGATTGAGGACATCCTCAACATCCAGCCCCAGCCAAGCTGTCAGATGACTGCAGCCATATGAGCGATCCCACATAAGACGTGCAGAAGAACCACTCAGGTCGTAGTCCCACAGACTGTAAGGTATAACAAATCACTCTTGTTTCAAGACCTTGAGTTTCGGGATTCTTTGCTACTTGTTAATGAATAACTGAGATGTTTAGCTTCTCTGCATAAGCAGCCAGCATCAGCAGGACGGGGTCAGCTGGGGCCAGGGTGAGCTGAGCCAGGATGCCTATGGGAGAGGCATTAAGACCCAGCCTCCCGCTCCACCACCCAGGCACCGTTCCCAGGTCAGTTGGATTCTCAACTGTAGCACAGGGTCAGCAATAAGTACTTCATCCTTGGGAGATGATCAGTGAAAGGTGTCTGGGACAATGCCTGAGACATATTAAGTACCTGGGAAGAGAAGCACTGTCAATGAGGCTGAGAAAGGGGGGTGAGGTCCATTGGGAAGGCTGGCTGCCCCAGTAAGAAAACATGAAATTGGCTGGGTGTGGTGGTTCATGTCTGTAATCCCAGCACTTTGGGAGGCTGTGGTGGGTGGATCGCGAGGTCAGAAGTTCGACACCAGCCTGGCCAACATGGTGAAACCCTGTCTCTACTAAAAATACAAAAATGAGCTGGGCTGTGGTGGCCTGTAATCCCAACGACTTGGGAGGCTGAGGCAGGAGAATCACTTGCACCTGGGAAGCAGAGGTTGCAGTGAGCCAAGATGGCACCACTGCACTCCAGCCTGGGCAACAGAGTGAGACTCTGTCTCAAACAAGACAAAAAAAAAAAAAAAAAAAAAAAAAAACGGAGACATGAAATTACTCAGCAGTGGTGGTGGAGATGAGAGGAGAGAAATGATGTGCGAGACATTTCAGAGACGAAACGAAGGGACTTGATGAATTACTGGTACAAGCAAGAGAGATGAGTCAGAGATGACTTGGAGGTTGCCAGCCTGGGTGAGTGAGTAAATAATGCTGTCGAGGAGGTGGGTGGTGGAGCAAGTCTGAAGGGTAAAGATGACTGAGTTCAGCTTTGAGACACTGGGTGTGAGCAGGAGACATTGGGATGCTGTTGGGAATGTGGTTCTGAGCTCAGGATAGAGGCCGGGGCTGGAGCTGGAGACGTGGAGCTCACTGGAGCAGGAAACCACTGAAACCCAGAGGTTAGGGACACAGCTATAGACATTAGGGGTTTCTCCAGGGACGAGAGTGAAGTATAGTTGAAGCAACAGTCTGAGTGGTCACCCTGTTTGGCCTCATGAAGATTCAGTCTATAGGGGGTTAGACCTTCTAGAAATCCTCTGTTTGGAGAGGAGACATGAAACATCAGTGGGTCTCGTGGATCACTGGATTTCACACTTCCACAGTATTGTGAGCTTCAGCTCGTTTCAACTCTCAGTCTAGGATTTGGTTTAACGTTAAAAAGCTCATCTATGAAACTCAGCAAGGAGAGGCTAACTTCAGTGCCCTCCTGGCAGAGGATTAATGAATGATTTTTCCCCCTTCCTTCTACTTTTCTGTACATTCCACTTTTCTATAATAAATATCCAGTACTTTTTTCGGCATGCAAGATTTTTAAAGGATAAAAATATTTTGAAAACAAATCAAAACAAATTAAAACTGGAGAGGAAGAGCCTAACTCCCAGGAAAAGGGGTGCTCGCGATATGGTTCTGCTCTTAGACACGAGGATCATGCTAAAAAGCAAAGTCCAGGGAAGATAGAATGGGGACATGGTATATGGTCACTCTTCTTGGGAGCTGCAGAGACTGCTCCAACACCACAGGTTTCCTGGAAATCTAAGCAGTTGAAGGAAGATGGGGTTGGGGAGTGTGAACTAACCTGGTCTTGACAGGCATTCGAGATAGCTTGTGTCTTGGGTGCTTGGTTTTGAGTTGGTCATAGTTGACCTGACCATACTGGGAAGTCCTGGAGGCAGCAGAGCAAGTCCAGGTGGGCAAGGCCGTATGGCTGGGCTCTCCAAACAGCGAGAATGACACAGTCCAAGCCTCTGAGCCCTGAGGTCAGGCATGGAGGTGTGAAATCTGATCTGGAAGGAGGATTTCTGGAAGCATTGCGCAGTTGCAGGAAAGTCCAAAGCTTTGCTCAGAGAGTTCTGAGATGCATATAGATGTAAGAAAGCTGGCTGGGGTCCTCGGGAGGGTTGGAGAGGGAAGGACAGAATGAGCTGGCTTAGGAATCAGTCAGCTGACCTGGGAACGGTGCCTGGGTGGTGGAGCGGGAGGTTGGGTCTTAATGCCTCTCCCATAGGCACCCTGGCTTAGCTCACCCTGGCCCCAGCTGACCCCGTCCTGCTGACGCTGGCTGCTTATGCAGGTTGTTTGTATCCTGTAGTTGCTATCGGAGAGAGGACTCCTGATGTATCCCAGCCCTGGTCCTTGGTACTCAGGGCTGAGGGTGCCGCAGCTGGGTAGAGTTGGGCAGATGGGCTGGAGAGAAGAGAATTCAACTGGGGGAAAGATTCCCTCCTCTGTCCAGAGGGACTGTTATTCTTGCTTCCTTTTGGGCAGAAGGGTTATCTTGAATGAGGGTAATCACCTCATTGCTCTGAAAGGCCTTTTTATTGTTTTGGGAGAAGGCTAATCATATGAGTTTGGGGAGGATAAAGTGGCATACAGGAGGTGGAATAGCTTGCTGTAAAGCCGATGGCTGTGACAAAGTGGATATTAGGGTGACTGCCCCTGGATGGGTAGGGGATCCCTCCTACTTCTTGAATGTCTGTTTCCTTTGGAGCTGTCATATGTCCTGGTCATGACTATAATGTCAGGTGGGTCTGTTGACTACTTAACTGACATCAAGCTTTTTCTAAGCTCTTCACAGACATCATCTGTCTCATCCTTAAAATGACCCCGCTGTCCCCATTTTACAGACAAGGAATCAGAGGCACAGAGCGTTAGCTTGACTCACAGTGCACACATCTAGTAAGTTCCAGAGGCTGATGCAGGCGGTCTGCTCCAGACCCCACGCTAAGAACCAGTGCCCTCTACACTGAACACCTGGCACACTGCACACAGTAGGCACTTACTTGGGAGTGAAGTATTTGCTGAACTGAATTAAATCCAACTGGCATTCCCAAGAAAGCCAAAGACCGTCAATTCCTAGGGACCTAATCTCTTTACAAACCGCGTTTGGAATCTCTGTTACTAGGAAGAAAACAAACAAGGAGCGTGGGTGGGTTTTCAGCAGGGACCTCGCGTTTCCATTTTTGTAGCTGGTGCGGTTTGCTGCCCCTGCTCCTATGCCCTCCCTCCCTTTCTTGCCCTCTTGAGGAAGGGAAGAGGGTGGAAGGCCCACTGTGACAGATAGGAGCAGGGGCAGAGTGGAGATCAGTGCCCTCCTTGCTGCTGGAGCCGGTGAGGCAGAGGCCAGATGAGCTCGAGCTGAATGCAGTTTTTGTGAGAGTTCCCTTCCCGTCTATGAATGCAAATCCTGAATTACAAGCCATCCGGATGACAAGTTGACATTTTAGCTCCAAACATTCTCCTATAATTAGCAGAATCGAATGCAATACAGGGAATGGCTCCATTTTACACACACATTATCGTAATGCCTTTAAATAAGATAATTGATTATGCCTCTGCATAAGAAAGCGAAATATTCGGTGTAATTAAAACCAGCATTCCGGTCCTGGCTCCCTGGCAGGTGATCCACGTGTCATTTAAAACATCATTAAAGTAGTGCCCACGCCCACATTCTAGTTTTCAAAGTTTGTTGTGGGGGGGAAAAAAAAAAAGAAAAACTTTGGAGAATTTTTCTCATGGTTTTCGGCTTTGGGTCTGGAAATCTGAGTGGGGGTGGCTACTGACTTTGGGTATTTCTGTGTTTCTCCTCAGCTCTCTGACACTACCACAGACTCAGTCTCATGTTTTCCCACTAGATCTTCATTTCAGGGATGGAGTAATTGAGGCTGAGGGAAATGACAGCCATTCTGTGACGGAGCCAGCCTTGGAACTTAGTTCTGTCTGTCTCACAGCCCTTGAGATTGGATTTTATTTTGAGTTCTTTTGCTAAAAGTGGGGAAAAGTGTGGTTTGGTGGACAGGATGTCAGACTGGAATCAGGAAATCCAGATTCCCGCCTTGGCTTTGCAGCCAATGAACTTCTTTGGGACTTGGTTTCTCAGTTGCTGCTACCTTGACTCACTAGGGACAAAATTAGATTAGATATGTAGAGTGAGAAGTCTTAATTATCACAGAAATTCAGTTGGTAGACTCTTGGGTGGTTGAGGGTCAGGGTGGGGAGGTTATTTGTTTGAGTAAAGTCAGATTTGGCCATGGAAATTTCAGTGGCTTTGAGGTCCAGGGAGGGGCTGGGGGCTCTCTGATGCTGTCTCATCACTGCTGACCCAACCTCTGTCTTCTGGAAGTTGAGTGGTGGGAAGGAGAGGGGAGTGTGTGATACCAGCAGGAAGGGCAGCCGGGGATTGTGTAGGCAGCTCTCTGCCTTGCTAGTCCCTGAAGATGACGCTATAGATGTGTCATGTGGCATTCACCCTGTCCTACATTATCTCACCCTCTCAGTAGCCCTCTGAAGGGGTGAGTGTGTGGCGTGCTTTTGTGGGGCAGCTGGAGGGTATGTTAGGGAAATGTGCCAGGGCTAAGACACTGTGCTATTGCAATTGGTTTCTCCTAAGGGGGCAAACTCCTGATGTCCTTATTCTCCTGAACCCCATTGCTTTATCCCAATGACTGTACTCATCTCATCAAAGTCTAGCTTCCTGCAGAGACGTCAACACGACTGTATTTGTGCAGAAAAAGCTCTTCCTAGTAGTGTCCTTCTCATGCCTGTGTTAGTTTCCTATTGCTGCTGTAACTAATTACGACAGACTTGGTGGCTTAGAACAAATTATCTTACATGTTTAGAGGTCAGGAGATTGGGCTGGATCTCACTCAGCTGAAATCCAGATTTCATAAGAGCCCATGTCCCTTCTGGAGGCCCCTGGGAAGAGCAGCTTCAAGAGACTGTGTTCCCTGGTCATGCCCTCTTCGTCCATCTACAAAGCCAGCAATGGCGGGCCACGTCTTCATCACACTGATGTATCTCTGATTCAAACTCTTCTCTTTTTTTTTTGAGACGGAGTTTCGCTCTTGTTATCCAGGCTGGGGTGCAATGGTGCCATCTCGGCTCACCGCAACCTCCGCCTCCTGGGTTCAGGCAATTCTTCTGTCTCAGCCTCCTGAGTAGCTGGGATTACAGGCACACGCCACCACGCCCAGCTAATTTTTTGTATTTTTAGTAGAGATGGGGTTTCACCATGTTGACCAGGATGGTCTCGATCTCTTGACCTCGTGATCCACCCGCCTCAACCTCCCAAAGTATTGGGATTACAGGCGTGAGCCACCGCACTTGGCCTGATTCAAACTCTTCTGTCCCTGTCTCTCCTATTTAAAGATTCTTATAATGACATGGAGCCTACCAGGATAATCTGGGAAAGTCCCATTTCAAAATTCTTAACACAGTCACATCTTCAAAGTCCACTTTGCCACGTTGTAACATATTTAGAAACTCAGGGATTTGGATATGGGTGTCCTTGAGGGCAATTATTCCACCTACCTCCAGTCTTTACTTACAAGGATAATTGTATTAGTTATGCATTCCTTTTTAACAAATCACCTCCACTGACAAGCACTTACTATCTCCCAGTTTCTGTTGTTGAGGAATCCAGGTCTCTCTGGCTCAGGCCCTCTAACAGGCTGTCATTGAGGCTGACGGGAGCTGTGGCTACCCCAAGGCTTGATGCAGGAGGATTCGCTTCCATGCCCACTCCCATGGCTATTGGCAGCCCGGGGTCATTGCTGGATGTCAGCTGGAGATGTCAGTTCCTCACTGCATGGGCCCCCACGGGGCAGCTCCCATGGTGTCGGCAGGCTTCTTTCAGAAGGAGCAAGCGTGAGAGCAAGAGAAGGCATTCGGGATGGGAGCCACAGTCTTTTCAAACCCAGTGTCAGGAGCGGCATCCTGTGACTTCTGCCACATTCTTTTTGTCGGAAGGGAGCTAGTCAATCCAGCCTACATTCAAGGAGAAGGGATTGCACAGGGTATGAATACCAAGATATGTCAACGAAATCTGTGTGCCATCCTAGTGGCTGCTTACACCAGCAACCACCCACGCTGCTTTTCTTAGGTCAAAGATCAGTTCTCCAGGATTTCAGACAGGAGAACTCAGACTTTAGAGACTCCATCTCAGTATACCTAGGAGACTGAGTGAGGTATCGAGACCGAGGGTGGGTATGTGGGTGACCACGAAACTTTCTTCTATTTAAGTTAAGGGCTCTCAAACTTAGGAAGTATGCCAGAGTTATCGGGAAAGCACAATCCAATGCCAAAACCTGGGCCCCAAACCTGCTTACTCTTGTTTATTTGGACTAGGATAGAACCCATGTGTCTGTGGCTTTTTTAAAAAAGAACTTCTGAAGTGATTTTGATTTGCATCGAAGTTCAAGAAACTTTGCTCTGAAGAGTTTTCTGATGTCTGAAAGAAGGGGTTTGGATACACTCTGGAATGATTTCAAGTCTGTATCTTCTCAGTGATGATGATGACTGTTGGTGACCTCAATGATAAGAAGAATTATTGTTTATGTGAGTATTTAATACTTGACAGGCACTGTGCTATGGTGATTTTCTCCAGAACCTCAGTTTCCTCATTGCAAAATGAATGGAACAGTATCAGGCCAACAGAAGGATTGTGAAGTCTAAATGACTAAGTAAAATGTCCAGGGCAATGGGTGTGACCTGGCAAATGCTCAATTTACACAAACCCTTTCTTATCCTGGCCATCCTGGAGCTCCTTTTGGGGAGCTGAGACATCATGAAACGGGAGACCACACCTGCCCTGAGGCCTAGCACATTGGAACTGCTGGACAAGGCTGGGCCAGCTCGGAGGCGCCTATGAAGGACGTCGTATAGTGACCGCAGGCCTGACGGGCTGCCCAGGAGACCATTATGCAGGCCTGGGCTAGGCTGAGGTTGGCTGTGCGGTGTGCCCAAGACCTCATTAAAAGGCTTGGGCTAGCAGCCTAACCCAAGAGCAGTGACTGAGCTATTTTTACCTCTGCATGATGGAACTGGGTCTATCTCTTCTCTTAGAGGAAAGTCCATGCTGGACATGGCTGTACCTCTAAGGCCCCGTCCACTTCTTGTCACTGATGACTGAGCTCCATTTGACAATTATTCCCAGAATTCCCAGACCTCTGAGGCTTCCTACCGCTGCCTGGCAGCTTGGCCTGCAGCTAATGTGGATGTAATTCTTTGTGGGCAGGACTTTTGGCCTCCCCTGCTTAAGCCATCGCCGAATTTTCTGGTATGCCTGTACTTGTCTCCTCTTAGAGCCTAAATGGGAAAGTTGAAAGGGCTGATGACGCAAGCCGTCTTCTCTGTTCTGCCCTTAGTAGAGAAACTGAGGCATAGCATAGGGCCTTACCGGCTTACTGATGGCAAGAGCTTTGACTGTGATTGAGAAGTTTCAAGGCTCCTAGAAGCTTCAACTCAGTGATGATACTCATAAATGGACTCATCTTGTGTGATTTTTTTTTCAGCCTGACACTGCGAATAGGGATTAATGATGAAGATAAAAGAAATTGTGTAGTTCTAGTTCCAAAGGGGCTGAGTTCAAGATTCAAAAGAAGTTTGCAACATTGAAATCAGTCAGAAAGAACACCCTTTATATATTGGGTTTGCCACTGTCTTGGTGTGTTACTTAAGACAAGTTAGTTCACTTAACCTATCTCAGCCGTGGTTTTCTTGTTTGTGACATAGGTGTATCAGTCAGCAGGGGCTGATGCTGCAATAACAAACAACCCCCAAATCTAAGTTGCTTATCATATCAAAGTTTTATTTCTAATTTATTTTTCATGTCTACCCTGGATCTACCAAAAGCTGTATTACACGTTGTCTTCATTCTAAGGACTCAGATTGACAAAAATAGTTGCCATCAGAAATGTTTCCAGTTTCTGTGGCAGTGGGACAGGGAGAGTGGGGGAAGATGAAGGTACATGAGCTCTTACAGTTTCTATCTAGAGGTAACCACATGATCTTGCTCACATTTCACTGGTCAGAGCAGGTCATGTGGTCACGTTAACTCTAAGGATGCAGGGAAGTGCAGTTTTACCATGTGCCCAGAAAGCGGGCAGAACTGGAAATATTTGGTGGGTAGCACTCCTGACTAACACAAAGAGCACTGCTATATCAACTTCCTCATGGAGTTACTGTAAGGATTAAAGGAGATAATGTAGGAAAAATCACTTTGCAAATAATAGATACAAGTAAGATATTGCTCATGACATTTGGGGGGCAGTCATGTGCCAATCACTATGCCAGATATTTCGTAACAGCAGTGCATCTCCAGACAGAGTTCAGGAAGGGCATAGCTTGCCTGGTTTTGTCCCCTCTTGGCACTGGAACCTTGGCCAAGTGCCAGGATGGGCAAAGCCAGGCAAGCTATGTGCAGGCCACAAGAGTTCTTCAATTGGAGACTTTTGATGCTGCCCAAAGTATTTCTTTTTTAAGTATATGTTAAGTTTTGGGGTACATGTGCAGAACGTGCAGGTTTGTTACATAGGTATACACGTGCCATGGTGATTTGCTGCATCCATCACCCTGTCATCTACATTAGGTATTTCTCCTAAGGCTATCCCTCCCCTAGACCCTCACCCCACGACATGCTGTGGTGTGTGATAGTCCCTTCCCTGTGTCCGTGTGTTCTCATTGTTCAGCTCCCACTTATGAATGAGAACATGCAGTGTTTGGTTTTCTGTTCTTGTGTTAGTTTACTGAGAAGGATGGTTTCCAGCTTCATCCATGTCCCTGCAAAGGACATGAACTCATCCTTTTTTATGGCTGCATAGTATTCCGTGGTATACATGTGCCACATTTTCTTTATCCAGTCTATCATTGATGGCTGCCCAAAGTATTTCTTGGGAAGGGCTCACCCTTGTGACCATTGCCCAGTGATCGCCACAAGCAGAGAAAATGAGTGTTCCTGATATCCGTCTGTCTCTGCACCTCCTCACTAAGGGGCAGGTAAGTCTTTTAGTTCAGCAGATTTGTGACCGTTGTGGTTCTGATTTGGATTTTATTCCAGATGCCCCTCTGTATTCTTGTCCATCATGGTCTGCTGTGTGCTGAGATGTCTGCTTCTTTCTTTGAGGTCTTTGGAGTGGAAAGTCTTTCTGATCTGGGGAGGGTCTTATAATGTTACTATTTCCTGTCCATGTCAGAGGCTTTTCTGGCAGGAAAAAAAAAGTTCTTGAAGATCAGCAATGTTTCGTTGGTGGCTGTTTTCCCATGCTCTCTGACCATTGAGATTTGGGGTTTTAAGCATCTTTCTTCTTTTGATGGGAAGAGTGCCTGCTTGAAATTCAAGCAGAAAGAGATGCCTGGGTTCTTAACATCTGTGTGGGCCAGGAGAAACACCCCTGGCAACGGTAGCTCAGAACTCAGTCACTCTGTGCTCAATATTCTCTTGCAAATGCATTATCCCATACCATTCTACGAATAATCCAGCATGGCAGTTGACATTCTTACCCCCATTTTACAGATGAGGAGGTTGCGGCTACTTGCCCAAGGCCCACGAGTAACAAGCGGCCTGGATTTAAACGTAGGTCCTCAGATTCCAAGCCCATTGGTGCTTTCACTTACAGCTCTCCTTCATAGTGCGATGTTCGCCTTTCTTTGATGATGACAGGTCTGACTATCAGAGTTTTAAAGCTGGCGCAACTCCATCATTTTACAGAGGAGGAGACCTGAGGCTCATGGATAGGAGTGATTTCCCTGATGGCACAGTGAGCTGTCGGAGGTCTCACTTCATACTTTTCCTATTTTATTTGAGCCATGATGTTGCTTTATTTCTCTCTATTCTCTGCCCCTTTTTCTACAAAATTCCATCCTCATTTTATAACACCACCTCCCAGAAGACTCCCCGGATCATCTTTTTCTCTCCAGGTTTGGTGTCTGCTTTATGCAATGTGAGACCCTATAACCTTCCAGAGTATAGGAGATACCCATTGCATGGTAACAGCCAGTTTACTCATTGACAGCAACGGACCTCCTACTCCACTTATCACCTGGAGGACAGAAACTGGGTTTGTTTTGCCTGTGACTCCATACTTGGGGCTGGCACTTAGCAGGCACTCAGTGCGGTGATCATAGGCAAAAGGAATGAAGAAGAGAAGGAAGGAGGGATGGAGGGAAGGAGGGGATATAAAGAGCATAGAAGGAAAGGAGGAAGAAAGGGAGGAAAGAGGGAAAGAAGAATTGAAGGAAGGTTAGAGGAAGGAGGGAAAGAAGAAAGGAAGAAAGAAGAGCTTCCCCGTATGGCTTTCGGCACGGACTCTCTCTTGCAGGGTGAGTGGGTATCTCCTGCGGGGTTCTCCTCTGTCAATCTCCCAAGGGCCAGGGAGAAGGAAGATCTCTTGGCAGCTTTTGGGAGGCCTACCCCCTGCCCCCGATCTGTTCTTATTGTCAGCAGCCCCCCGGAAGAGGGAAGTGAGTGAGGGGGAGCGAGGAGAGGAGGGTGTGCTTCTCCAAGGCAGGGGAAGAGCACTTAAAAAATGTCACTTAGAATCCCTGAAAGAATAAGCTGTAAAAACAACCACACACTTTCTGCTGGGTGACGCAAGTCAAAGAGAAATGCGATGCAATTAGTCACTGGTTCTGAGTAGGAGGTGGGTAGTGGGGGAGGAGGCAGAATGAGAGAATGGGGAGGGGCCGGGGGGCAGCCTCCCTCACAAACTCTGCTTCATCTGCTCCAAGGCAGCCTCCGTCGCCCTGGGGAGATGCTGTTTCTTTCCTTTCATCTCCCTGTGCTGGCCGGAGCCCCTCCTTACTCCTCCTCTTTCTCTCCCACGAGGTGCCACCTTCCACCTTTGCCAGCACAATCACCTTCTTAGGCCTAGAGTTGGAGAGGGGAGCCCAGAGACTGCAGGCTCTGCCGTGGGAGGGAGGTGGCTGGAGACCAGGGGATCTGAAGTCTAAAGGGCAGATGACCTTGACCCTGGGGCCACCTTGTTGCTTCCATCCCCAGCTCCTAATGTTTCTGCCCACCTTGTGCCAGGTGGAATGTTTGACCCGTTCAGGAGTTTGAGGGGGTAATTCAGTCACCCCACCCCACCTGCCAAGCATTTGTGAAGCACCTATTATGTGCCAGACCTTGCCCTCATGGAACTCACAACTCACAACTCCATCAAAAGGATGGAGAAATCGACTGGCAAATAGGATGCTGAGTGGCGGGAAAGGTGCTGGTGACTTCTCATTTTCATTTGTCCAAGAGCAGGCTTGGCCGCGTTCCGTGGGACTAAGGGGCGGATCCAATGACCGTCCCTCATCAGGCCCTCCTTCCTTCCCTGGGTCGGGCGGCCATCAATGATGATGAGAAAGTCTAGGTATTGAACCTTCACAGGGCATTGGGCTCCCTTGCAAGAGAGGTAGATGCAGGAAAGAAGGGTCCTGAACTGACTTGGAGAGTCTGGGTCATTCTGTCTCTTAAGCAGAGCTATTCACAGAGGAGTCCCCAGACCAGCGGCAACCACATCCCCTAGGAACTTGTTAGAAATGCAAGTTCATGGGCTCCCTCCAGACCTGCTAAATCACATGCCCAGGGAGTGGGTTCCTATTTGGGTTTTGCAGAGAATTCCAGGTGATTTCTTGGGGCATGAGAGTTTGGGATGTACTGTCTTAAGGACTAGGTGAAATCGACACAAATCCTGGCTTGTTCTTGGGTAAGGCTGAGGCCACTCTAGCTCAGCACCTTGATTTTGATAGGACCTGATCATTCTTTTTTTTTGAGACGGAGTTTTGCTCTTGTTACCCAGGCTGGAGTGCAATGGCGCGATCTCGGCTCACCGCAACCTCCGCCTCCTTGGTTCAAGCAATTCTCCTGCTTCAGCCTCCTGAGTAGCTGGGATTACAGGCACGTGCCACCATGCCCAGCTAATTTTTTGTATTTTTAGTAGAGACGTGATTTCACCATGTGGACCAAGGATGGTCTCGATCTCTTGACCTCATGATCCACCCGCCTTGGCCTCCCAAAGTGCTGGGATTACAGGCTTGAGCCACCATGCCCGGCCCATTCTTGTCATCTATCTAGCACCCTGGGCCTTTAATAGCATCTCGGTTACAACCCAGATAAGGAACATAGGATCTTCTTGACCCACTGTTTTGCACTTTCACGGCTGCCAAATGCAGCTCACATGAAATACATCATAGGCTTTTCCTTGTGATATGAGGGCAGATTGAAGGGAGGAATGCCACAGAACTGCAAACTGATCATTTAAAATCATCCCCCTTTCCTGTCCCTCAGACACTTCTCACAGCTGAAGCCCCCGCTGACGTTTCTCGGCTTCCTCCCTCCTTCCTGCCTTTCCCTCTTCTCTGCGTTCACGTTTCCATGCATTTAATTAGCTAAGGAGCTTAACTCTGTCTTTGTTGTCTCCTTCAAACACAGTCCCTCACAATCCCACATTGTGCACCCCAAGAAACCCTGACGGTACTTTTACAAATAAAGATGGTTCCTTCCCTAAGAGGCTCTCTGGTGCCATTTGGTAAAATGGTAGTTTCAGCCACGTGCAGTGGCTCATGCCTATAATCCCAACACTCTGGGAAGCCAAGGAAGGAGAATCACTTGAGGCCAGAAGTTTGAGGCTAGCCTGGGCAGCATAGCGAGGCCCCCATCTGTGCAAAAACTAAAAAAGAAATTAGCCAGGCATGGTGACGTGTACCTGTCACCTCATTCGCTCAGGAGGCTGAGGCAGGAGGATTGCTCGAGTCCAGGAGGTCAAGGCTACAGTGAGCCATGATTGTGCCACTGCACTCCAGCCTGGGAGACAGAGCAAGACCCTGTCGCTAAAAAATAAAAACAGGGCCGGGCGTGGTGGCTCACACCTGTAATCCCAGTACTTTGGGAGGCTGAGGTGGGCAGATCATGAGGTCAAGAGGCCATCCTGGCCAACATGGTGAAACCCCATCTCTACTAAAATTACCAAAAATTAGCTGGGTGTGGTGGCACCTGCCTGTAGTCCCAGCTACTCGGGAGGCTGAGGCAGGAGAACTACTTGAACCCGGGAAGCAGAGGTTGCAGTGAGCTGAGATTGAGCCGCTGAACTCCAGCCTGGGTGACAGAGCAAGACTCTGTCTCAAAAACAACAACAACAAACAAAAACAGGCAATTTCCCTTATTCCACTTCCTTAGCAGCTGGGCTGCCTGCCCACTCCCACAGGGGCTCCTGCAACCCCGGCCTTGACAAGTAGCTACTCCTTTAGGCTGAAGCATGTGGTCTGCCCTCCCCACACCAGCATTCTCTCCACCTAGAAGCTCCCTTTGGCTTTGTTACTGACTTGGTTCTTGGGCGGATGCTTCATCCCATTGAATAAATTCCTTAACAGTCTTCCCTTCTCTTGCGTGTCCTCTTTTATTATTGTTTTTCTTACAAAGACCTTCGCTCGTTCGGCAAATTCTTTTCTTTCTTCTTTAGGATCCCTCAATCCTTAGATGCTGCCTTCTTCTACAAGCTCCGATCAGTCCCTTCTTGCCTTCACCTCCTGCAGCCTGCACAGCAAAGGCCCTGCTGGAAGGAAGGTCATCCCCCGCCCCCGGTCAGACCATGAGAACTGCCTCCCTGGTGGACTCTTATTCCTTTCAGACTCGTGTCTATTTTACCTGTTTACCAAACTACGGGTTAGACTGATGTTATTTAAGCTTTCAGGGTAAATATGAAGGCAAACCATAGCACTTTCTCCCGTGCACCCCAGAATAAACTTGTAACTAGGTGCTTCTCTTCACATGGCAGAAGTGCTGGTATTTCACCAAGGAGAAGGCCTTATCCATAGGTATGTTTGACTTGACTATGTAGGATCTTGTTAAACTTCTGTGGCTGGATGGATAGGTGGATGTCAAAATCTTTTCCCATCTTCACTATCTTGACCTGTCCATCATCTGCAAGAGACTGTCAACCTTGCTCTCTCCTCTCATTCTCCCTCCAGACTGTTCCCGATGTTGGGCCGTTTCTGGTATCTTCTATTTCAGCATTTCTTTGAGTTTCTCTGTTATGTAAGATGGGCACCTCCACCTCTCTCCCTGCTTTTCTTTGCCAGAAGTAGGTCCCAGGTCTAGAACCAAAATGTGAAGATTAAGTAGTTAAAGGGGAGGCGCGGCGTGCTGAGTCCTGGCCACCACGTTGTCTCGTCTGGGAAAACTAGGTCTTTGGGGCACGTCAAGCAGTAGACAGATAGATGACAGGGAATTTCTCTTGAAGAGCAAGGAAGGTTTCTCTCTCTGACCTCTCTTTGGTCTGGAGATTCCAGGTCCTTGAATGGAAATCAATCCTTTCCCCAGGTCGGATTTTCAGATGTGAAGACCAAGAGGGCCTGGTGGTCGTTGGTAATAGTCTGTTGCCAGTTGATCACAGACATCGGAGCTTTGGGGGGTCTGAAGATCTACGATGAACAGGAAGAGCATCTACCCGCGAGGCATCTGCTAGGTGGGATTCCCACCTAGGGGCATCTGCTAGGTGGGATTTGTACTCCTTGTCAGTCTTCAGCAGTACAAATACAGAGAAGCTGCACAGGGTGCATCAACTGGGAAAGCCACAACCACCCAGGTCCGCCCTACATCTGCCGAAGGGATTTCACATCCAGCCGCCACAGGGACATTATTCTCTGGCACTGCTGCCTCCGCTGCCTGCATCTCTTATCCCTGGAGTAGGATTCTCCATCACTGAAGGGACATGGAGGCTAACAGCACAGACCCTTTTTCCCTGGAAAGTCTTAAGGAGTTGTACAGGAGCCCGGAGGAAGGGAACCTGAAAACACACAGATGCAGTAAAATCAGCTCCCACTTCTCAGAGACCACCAGGCTCATGGCAGCAGCTGAGAAGCTTAGCTTCTGGGCCAGAACTTTGGGCTAATGTGAACTGAGCTAGAAGGATTAGTCAGGCCCTGGTCCGTGACCTCTGGGATGCTGCGATCCAGTTATTAGAGCCAAGATGCAGAGGCTGAGAATGGAAAAGGGCAGGAGACATTTCCTTTGCAATACAGGAAAGACTAGATTGAGGAGAACCCAGGGCCTGTGGCCTCAGACCCCTCATGGTGCCAGCACATAGTCGGCCATTTAGTATATGTTACCCAGATGAAACAAGTGACTTGGCTTGAGGAGAATGTCAGGGAGGGGCTGATATGGGTGCCCCTAAACCCAACAGGCAGGGCAGGGGGTATTAGTTTGTTCTTGCATTGCTATAAGGAACTACCTGATACCAGGCAATTTATAAAGAAAAGGGGTTTAATTGGCTCACAGTTCTATAGGTTGCACAGGAAGCATGGTTGGAGAGGCCTCAGGAAACTTAACAATCATTTCAGAAGGCAAAAAGGAAGGAGGCACATTTCACACAACAGGAGCAGGAGGAAGAGAGAAGGTACCACATACTTTGAACCTGCCAGATCTCGTGATAACTGCAAGGGTGAAGTCAGCCCCCTTGATCCATTCACCTCTCACCAGGCCCCTCCCCCAACACTGGGATTGCAATTCAACGTGAGACTTGGGAGGGGACGCAAATTGAAACCAAATCACTGGGGCTTCCCTTCGTCCCATGTTCTGGCTGTGAGATGTCATTGAGTCTCTTCGCTTCTCTGAGGCTCCAGGTTCTGCATCTGCAAAGCAGTTCATGATACGGATTTCGCAGGCTTGCTGTGAGGACTCAGTGAGATGGCAGGTGTGCAGTGGGGTAGGGGACGCCGCAGCCCTCGTCAAAGTGCAGTACGGTCTAGTGCTGAAAGCCCCGGGTTTGGAGCCAGACAGCCCTAGGTCCAATTTCCCATTCTCGCACTGCCCTTCCTAGCTGCATGTCCTTAGGGAAGTTACTTAATCTCTCTGAGACTCGGCTTTCTCATCTGAAACTGGGATAAAATGGTGCCCATTTGTATCAATTTCCTATTGCTGTTGCAACACAATACCACAATGAGTGTCTGAAAATAAAACACGTTATCCTACAGTTCTAGAGGTCAGAAGTCCTCAGCGGGTCTCACTGGGCTAAAATCAAGGTGTTGGCGGGGCTGATTTCCTTCATGAAGAGTCCGGGAGAGAAGCAGCTTCCTTGCCTTCTGCATCTTCCCTTGTGTCCTGCCTCATGGCCCCCTCTGTCTTCAAGGTCAGCAGTGGCCGGTCTGGTTTTTTTCACGGTTTTTTGCATCATGCTGATATTCTTGTCTCTCCTTCCTTTTTAGTGGTCCTTATGATTACACTGGACCCATCCAGATAATCCAGGATAATTTTTCTTTTGGGCTCTCCGTCCTCGCACGCCAGAGCCCAGGGACTGCCTCTGCTTGCAGACATGGAGCACATCCTGTCAGGAGAGGAGACCAGCTTCGTCTGTCTCCCCCAGCCTCCTGCACTCATTCCTCGGATCCTGGCAGGAGAGACACTCCTGGACGTGTCAGAGCAGTTACGAGGACACGTTTCTGAGAGGCTTGCAGCTTCCTCATGTTCTTCCTGAGTACCTGAGACTGAAAACCCAGCCCCACCCCATCGAAAGATGGGCTAATAACGTGGCTTCTTGGCTGGGCACAGTGGCTCAAGCCTGTAATCCCAGCACTTTGGGCGGCCGAGGCAGGTGAATCATGAGGTCAAGAGATCGAGACCATCCTGGTCAACATGGTGAAACCCCGTCTCTACTAAAAATACAAAAAATTAGCTGGGCATGGTGGCAGGTGCCTGTAGTCCCAGCTACTCAGTACTCCGGCTGAGGCAGGAGAATTGCCTGAACCCAGGAGGCAGAGGTTGCGGTGAGCCGAGATCGCGCCATTGCACTCCAGCCTGGGTAACAAGAGCAAAACTCCGCCTCAAAAAAAAAAATAAATAAATAAATAAAAATTAAAAAAAAAAAATAAAATGGCTTCTTAGACAATGTGCCTGGTAGTAATGCAACAGGATGTTGATCAGGAGAGGGGAGGGGTACTCCCCACTCTCCTCCAGCCGGGAAGGGAACCTGTGGACTTCAGGACACAGGATAGAGTGAGGAGACAGAGCTGTGCTGAGAGAAGATCATTGTGTCCTCCAGACTTTGCGTGGCTTAGGGGCAGGGACCAACGCTTGCCTAAAAGCATCTAAAGGCTGAAAGTAAATGGAGCTGCTTGCCTGGTCAGAATAGGGAGAGCGGGGGAAGGGGTCCTTCCAGACTCCAGTTGATTTTTTCTGTGCCTTAAGAGGGTTGAAGGATTGAGCCATTTGGAGAGGGGCCCATGTAAGAAAACCCCCCAACAAAACGAAGTTGCATGCATTGTGCCACTGGACGTGAGCTCTGCAAGGAGAGGTGAGGCAGTTCCTGAAAGTACTTCCCTACACAAGAATGCTATACAGAGAGAGAGGTCCCCAAAGCCAGGGAGCAGGGTGCCCCAAACCCCTACAGAGGGCACCAATGGCAGATTGCTCCTGTGCCACTCAATGAGAACTTATTTGACCCTTATTTTCCCTCTCTCCCATCCTGTGTCCCATTTCTAGACAAACCAGGTGCAGCAGGAGTGAATAGGGTAGAAGGTGATACGAGCAGAATGAGGAAAGCCACCACATCTTCCTCCAGTGAGGTTTCCAGGTATAAGAGAGGGAGGAGCTTCAGCTCAAATGACAGACTAAACTCTTTTTTTTTTTATTTTGAGACGGAGTTTTGCTCTTGTTGCCCAGGCTGGAGTGCAATGGCACGATCTCAGCTCACTGCAGCCTTTGCCTCCTGAGTTCCAGAGATTCTTCTGCCTCAGCCTCCTGAGTAGCTGGGATTACAGGCACCCGCCACCATGCCTGGCTAATTTTTTGTATTTTTAGTAGAGACAGGGTTTCACCATGTCAGCCAGGCTGGTCTTGAACTCCCAACCTCACATGGTCATGGTCCACCTGCGTCAGCCTCCCAAAGTGCTGAGATTGCAGATGTGAAACAGGGCGCTCGGCCTAGAGTGAACGTTTTCCACCTGACTTTTCCAGATGTTTATGACACATAAAAAACTGTTAATACCTGAAAGTAACCAAAGAAAGTAACGATATCTATATATATCATGGGCAGAGAGGAGATCGGTGTTGAGAATAAAAATAAAAAGCAAAGGCGTTCGTGTTTGTAAACCAAGCGAGATTTGTCTGAATAATCATCATCCATATCAGGGTTCCACTTAGAGGTGCATCCTCACCCACTGAAGTCTCACCACGGCGCTGTGAGGACACCTATTCTACTGCTTTACATTCAATATAACTGGGGCTGAGGCTTAAGTGGCAAGCCAAGGTCACCCAGCTCCCGAGAAGCGGACTTTTGATCACTGGGCGGTCTGGCACGGAATCCCTGCTTGAGCCACAGATCTCAGCGGTGAGATCACGTGGCTGGTGACTTCCCCTTTCTGACCTCAATGTCCTTTCCCAACATTTAGGGAGGATGAAGAAGAGGCTGTCAGAAGAAAGAGGCTGCCCTTGTGAGAAGAAAGAGACAGGAGCAGAAAGGTTTTCTGGCCTTTGCTGCATTTTGGTTTGAGAGGCCCTTCCAGATTCCAGTTGATTTTTTCTGTTCCTTAAGAGGGTGGTGGGATTGAAGCCATTTGGAGAGGGGTCCATGCGTGAAGACCCCCCCAAGTCTGTGAGTTGTTAGGTTGCCTGGGGGCACTCTGACAGTGTCAGGCAGTTCTGCAGGACGCCGGGCTAAAGGTGGTGTGGCAGCACCTGCTATAGGAGAAGTATGGTGCAGAACAGAGGCCAGAGTGCCGCTCTTGGTACTGGGACCCAGGGGGCCTCATCCCTGCTCCACGCCAGCCAGGTGACTATGGGCAAGCCACCCCAGCTCCCCGAGCCTCAGTTTCCCCATCCAGAGCCGGAAATCGTAACATCTGCCCTGACTACCTCACAGAAGTGGCCATCTGAGCAAGCCCTTTGTGAGCTCTGTGGCCGTGACAAGCTGGGATGAACAGATGGTCCCACCCTGGTTTGGCTACCGGCCTCTAGACCTTCTTTTTACTTGGAAGAATTCATGGACTTGGAGCAGGATGTTGATCAGGAGAGGGGTACCCCCCGCTCTCCTCCAGCCGGGAAGGGAACCTGTGGACTTCAGGACACAGGATAGAGTGAGGAGACAGAGCTGTGCTGAGAGAAGATCATAGTGTCCTCCAGAGTTTGCGTGGCTTAGGGGCAGGGACCAACGCTTGCCTAAAAGCATCTAAAGGCTGGAAGTAAATGGAGCTGCTTGCCTGGTCAGAATAGGGAGAGCGGGCGAAGGGGTCCTTCCAGATTCCAGTTGATTTTTTCTGTGCCTTAAGAGGGTTGAAGGATTGAGCCATTTGGAAAGGGGCCCATGTAAGAAAACCCCCCAACAAAACGAAGTTGCATGCATTGTGCCACTGGACGTGAGCTCTGCAAGGAGAGGTGAGGCAGTTCCTGAAAGTACTTCCCTACACAAGAACGCTATACAGAGAGAGAGGTCCCCAAAGCCAGGGAGCAGGGTGCCCCAAACCCCTACAGAGGGCACCAATGGCAGATTGCTCCTGTGCCACTCAATGAGAACTTATTTGACCCTTATTTTCCCTCTCTCCCATCCTGTGTCCCATTTCTAGACAAACCAGGTGCAGCAGGAGTGAATAGGGTAGAAGGTGCTCCCCACAAATGACTGGACATGGTTATGATTAACTTTGCTGCCACAAGGCAAGCAGATCCTGGAGCCAGGAATCCAAACCAGCTCTGCCTGCCTCCAAAGTTCATGAGAACATCTTGGTCACAGCTCAGTCAAGTTTCTGGAGAAGAATTTGACAGGTTTGGGAAAAATCCAGTATAGGAAGGAAGAGTTTCTCACTTTGTCCTGGATTTTTCTTCCTCAGAAATGCATTTCCTTTTTAAACGAATGTCGATTTTCCATTTCCTCTTTCTCTTTTTCCTGCGCCGCCTCTCTCCTTACTTTCTCTTTTCACTCCTGTGACTGTCTCAGGTTATCAGATATCCTGAGTTGAGTCCCCTGCTGAATCCAAGAGCCCAGGAAGTCATCTCTTTAGGTAGGGGAGGCTGGTGCCAGCATTGGGCAGGAGGCAGAAGCTGGCTGGTTGGTGTGGGCAGGAGGGTGACAGGCTGGCCTGGGAGGTAGCGGAACTGTTCCTGGTTGCCTGGGCCTCTGGCACTGCCTAGACTGGGAACTGCCGGCCACATGGAGGCACCAACAGGGTAATGGATGGAGTATTGCCCACCAGGCAGCATGCCAGACATCAGGACACCCCATGCTGCCCTCCAGCTGAAGTTACCCTGGTCCACATAGTGAGCATTCAGGATGGGAAGTCTGCAACTGACTTGGCACTGAAATTTAACCAATGGTTATTGACTTAATAATGAGGTCATTGCCGGGCTCGGTGGCTCAAGCCTGTAATCCCAGCACTTTGGGAGGCCGAGGCGGGTGGATCACGAGGTCAAGAGATCGAGACCGTCCTGGTCAACACGGTGAAACCCCGTCTCTACTAAAAATACAAAACATTAGCTGGGCATGGTGGCGTGTGCCTGTAATCCCAGCTACTCAGGAGGCTGAGGCAGGAGAATTGCCTGAACCCAGGAGGCGGAGGTTGCGGTGAGCCGAGATCGCGCCATTGCACTCCAGCCTGGGTAACAAGAGTGAAACTCCGTCTCAAAATAATAATAATAATAATAATAATAATAATAATAATAATAATAATGAGGTCATTAACTAATCTATTCAACAAGTACTTGAGATCCCTTTTAGGAGTCTAAATGAACCCTAAAATGATTAAATGTACATGGCAGATAAGTCCAACGTTCAAGAAACTTAACTTCTAGCAGAAGGAAGAGACAATGAACTAGCTTCATTTTGGAGCAAAAAGGGGCTAGAAAAAAAAGAAAAAGAAAAACTGCCTGTGTTCAGCTCTAAGACCTTCATTTCACACCTCCCTGCCTCCTTAATCTGTTTCCTACCTGAGTGTTGATTTGTAGCAATTACAGATTGCAGCCAACATCAAAGACACCTCATGTGGATGATCAAAGATTCAGGATTTAAGTAAAGCAAACAGTTTCTCTTTTGTATTTCAAAAGTCAGCGATACCACTGTTCCCTTTGGGAAAACACTCAGGCAGCTCTGTGGTTTCAAGGAACATCCATAACACCATGCCCCAGGGAGATGGGATGGTCTGTGGCTAATTTTTAGGGAGTAATTTCTAGGTCAAGTCATTTAACAGCAGGGGTTTTCTTTTCTTTTTTTCTTTCTTTCTTTTTTTTTTTTTTTTCAATTGAGAACTATCTACCATTCAAAGAGCACTGCCATGTGCATAGGACATCCAGGGAGCCTCAAAGGCCATGGGGAACTTGGCGTCCTCACTCTTATGTTCCAATTACAGAGGCCCCAGGGATACACCTGCTGGTGATAGACCTGTTGCTGCCAATCATCACTTGTACTAGATAAAACAGTGGTTTTAGGGCCAGAACTTATTTTAAAATCTAGTTCTGTCATTTCCTATGCAATCTTAGCAAAATGACTTAATCTTCATGAGCTTCAATGACTCTTTGGGAAGCAGGATGGTTAAATAGAAAACACAGAGTCTTTGAAGTTTGGATTCTTGCTCTGCTACTTACTTGTTGTGTAACCTTAGGCAAGTAGCTTCCTCGTGGGATCTTGGTTTCTACATCTAAAAAATGAAATAAAAAACAAAAGAAAAACGAGCATGAAAATACCAGCCTCACAGGACTGTCTGAAAGATTAAATAAAAAATCATACATTTTGAGCACAGAGTCTGTATATATTATATGGTCAAAAACCTAATGTTTAAACCTTCATTTAGAATGACATAGAACCTTCGGGGGTAACTCCTTCCCCATTTTGGAAACAGCACAACCATCTACCCAAGTGCTTGGCCCAAAAACCTAGAAGTCATTCATGATTCTTCTTCTTACATCATCATCACCCTCTTCCTCCAGCATGTCATTCAACAGCAAGTTTCTTGGCTTGTCTCCTAAATGCCTCTTGAATCTGTCTTTGCTCTCCATCTTCATTCCTAATCACTCTATTTGTTGCCAAAATAATCTCTCCCTTAGCAGTTTTAAAACATGGTCCTCAAATTCTTTAACACTTCTGGCATCAAGAGGTGGAAGTGATGTTCCTGCCCCTCGAAGCTGGGTGGGCCTGAGACTACTTTAACTAATTGCATATGGTGGAAATGAGCTATGTGACTTCTCTGAATAGATCGTAAAAAAGCTTCTTCTTGCCTCTCTTTGAACATTCACTTTGGAGGCTCCCTGCTGTAACTGAGCTGCCATGCTACGAGGAAGCCCAAGAGGCGTACATATTGGTATTCCAGTTGACAGTTTCAGCTTAACTCCACTATTGCAATTCCTACCCATCTAAATCTTCTCAGCCATTTGAGACTTCTTAGCTGAGGCCTCAGACATCATGCATGTAGCTGAGCCATTTCCACTGCACTCTTTCTGAATTCTTGACTTACAGAGAACGAGCATAATAAAATATGTTTTTTGTTTTTTATTTAAATTTTTTACAGTTTTCTCTATAAGCCAGAAAGTTATTGTTTTAATGCATCTGAATTTGGGGTGGTTTGTTACACAGTTATAGATAACCAGAATGCTCCTCCTGACTATTGCAATGCCCTCCCAACTTATTTCCCCCCTTCCACTAACACCTATTCTCCATGCAGCAGCCACAGGAATCTCTTAGAAATGTGAATCAGATAACATCGCTCTGCCATGTAAAATTCTTCCAAACATCTTACCCTGGTCTAGTAGACTGTGTTCTGGCCCTTCTCAGGTGCATGCTAGAGGTGAAACACTCATCTCTAGGGAAATCAGAGGGCAAATGACATGGGATAAAATAATCACTGGTTACAGCTTGGTTTAAGCTTCCCCATCTCAAGGGCCAAAGAAGCATCTCCTGCACTTGTATGAATTTTAGAACTCTGGTCCACAGACCTCAAACCCTCTGCCGATGGTCATGACCTTCTGTACCTTTTTGGCTCTGAATTATCTCTTGATTTCTGGCACTGTGACATTTCCCTTTCTTTCTTTCACGTGCAGCCATATTTTAAAAACAAGATCAAGTGTTTCTATGTGTTTGCAGCTGAAGGGAAGAGCTGCATCAACTTAACAGAACATGTTGCAAGAAGTCTTAAAACTCTATCTGTACGTAATATGATCATCTACTTAAGAGAATCAGCTAAAAAGCAGTTGGAAATTAGAGTGTTTGGCAAGTTGATCAGAGAGCAGAGCTCAGCACATTCACCCAAGTTCATACTGTCCTGTAACTCCACTAAAACTACTAGTAAAGGGCTTCTTCCTTTTTTTTTTTTTTTTTTTTTTTTTCTATAAATCCACAAGGATGGGTGAAATGAGAGTGGAGACAATGGTATTATTTTGGAAGCTAGAAAGCAGACAGACAAGTGATAACATATGTAGCTGACCTGAGAAAAAAAGACTCTGAGGGCAGCAGTGAAAAAATCCACCAGCTAACCAAATTTACACTGCAGAATCCTCAAAGACTCAGGGATTGGTGGCACGAGAAACTTTCAGAACTGGAGATAGAGGTGGGAAAAAAGAGGATTGGTGGAAAGCTGTTTCAGAAACAGGAATGGAGAGTTACTGCTTGAGGAGCACAGAGTTTCTGTTTGGGGTGGAAAATTCTGGAAGTAAACAGTAGCGTTGGTTGCACAACACTGTGAATGTCATGCACGGTACTGAACTTTACACTTAAGATGGTTAAAGTAGCAGAGTTCATGTCATAGATGTTTTACCACAATGAAAAAGAAGCAATTAGACTACTACATTTCTTCCCTCATTCTTTGCTGATGGGTTAGGAAGCCCTAACATCCTGGCCAAAATACAAGGGGTTTATTTTTTTGGAGAGGTAAAAGAGAGTGTTCATAGATAGAGGACACCAGGCACAGTCAAAGTCATGGGTATCATACTGAATATAGGAAGACGAAAGGATTGCAAACTGGATGCTTAGACTCCCAGGCTTTCTCCTCTATGCTGTACCCTCCTTGAATCCCAAAGACAGAAGAGACTTATATTGAGGTTCCCTACCAAATGGCCCAGCTGTGTCACTTACCAGTGTGGTTCACAATCAACAAGTGCCACCGTGAGATCAGGACTTTCAGTCAATGCTTTAGGTCCCCACTCTTAAACATAATTACCAGAGATCTGCAAATGTGAGAATAACTCTAATATGAATGAGGATACCAAACAAGCTAGTAAGCGGACAGAAAAAGGCAGCAGGTAGGAAACAAGAATAGGACAGGAAAAAGAAAAGAGGTAGGATAGCATCTGTGAAACAAGAACATGATGCTAGCCAAAAAGAATGGATATTTAGAGAATAAAATAAACTTTCAGAAATCAAAATCATGGTAGCAGAAATGAAAACTCAGTAGAAGGGTTGGAAGATAAAGCGAGGCAAATTTATCAGATAGTATACCAGGAAGACAAGAAAAATGCAAAGTAGAAGAGGAAAAAATTGATAGAGTTTCAGTGTTGAACTTCTGAATAATAAAATGTTCAACATCTGACTAATAAGTGTGTCAAAAGGATAAAACAAAGACCGTGAACAAGAGGAAATCATCAGTGAAGTAACTCAAAAAGTTTTTATAACTTAAAACGTGAAAACCCGACACTAACATTTTTATTGTGAAATTTTAGAATGCTGTTGTAGTAGTATGAGTTTTATGCTGCTGTGCAGTAAATTACCATAAACATAAGTAGTTCAAATTAGCATACGTTTAGCATAGCACGGTTTCCAGGGGTCAGGGGTTTAAACACAGTGTAACTGAGTCCTCTATTCAGGGTCTTATGATGTTGCAATCCAGGCTGTGTTCCTATCTGGAGCTTGGGGTCCTCTTCCAATCTCACATGGTTGTTGGCAAAACTCAATTCCTTGTGGTTGTAGGACTGAGGTCCCTGTTTCCTTGCTGGCTGTCAGCTGGGGGCTACTCTCATCTCTCAGAGGTACCCTTGCCATATGTGCTTTCATAGACCATCTCACAACATGGTAACTTCGTCGTTTTAGTTTTTCAAAGTCTGCAGAAAAATCTCTTACTTCATTCTAAGATGGAGTTGTAGATAACAGAATAATCATGAGTGACTATCCCATCTCTTTTGTTATAGGATGTAATCTAATCAAGGGCCTGACTTTCCCATCACCTTTCCTATATTCTGTTGGATAGAAGTAAGTCTCAGTTTCTGTACTCAGATTATAGATGAGTGTAAACCATTGAGGTTCATCTTAGAATTCTTCCTACTGTAACTAGGACAAAAAGAAGCTCTTATAAGCTTTCAGAGATAAATAAATAGGTTAATACAAATGATTAGGCAGTTGAATGGTTCAGACTTCTCAACAGCAATGTTGGAAGCTAGCAGACAATGGAGTGGTGCTATCAAAATTCCAAAAAGAAAAGATTTCCTACCTACAATCTATACCTAGCCACACATATCTATTGAGTATGAAACATTTCATATCTATTGAGTGTGAAAACAGAATCTGGATATCTTTGAAAAGAAAGGGTCTAAAATATTTAGTTTCCACATATTCTTTCTCAGGAAGCTACTGGAGACTATGTCCCATAAATCAAAGTAGTAACTAAAAGGAAGATATCCGATCCAAGAAACAGGAAATAAAGAGAATCTTCAGCACAACAGGGAAGGGACATTCTCTGAAGATCAACCTGAACAGATTAGAGCAGGTTGGAGGCCCTGGGATCAAGATGAAATTGACAGACAGTGAGATGAGTGAATGGTATGAAAAAAGATTTAGACAACTGGGAGAAAGTTTTGTTTGAGTTGATGGTAAGGACATAAAAATTAATCAAAGAGACTGAAAAAGTATTATTAACTTCAGATACAACAAAAAATTATTGAGAAAAAAATAAAACTATAGTTTAATACTTAGCTGAGCTCTGAATAACTATGAATTTATTACAATGTAAATACTGAACATTAATCTAACCAAATTGATGAAATAATTATACAGTTTTGAAAGGCTGTTGTTACAGGTTGAATTGTGTTCCCATAAAATATGTTTATGTCCTAACCCTCCATACTTGTGAATGTGACTTCATTTGAAAATAGGTTCTCTGCAGATGATCAATTTAAGATGTGGCCTTTGGGGTAAGCTCTAGTTCAATATGACTGATATCATTATAAAAAGGAGAAATCTGAATATATAGAGACAGAGACACAGTGACAACATCATTGTGAAGATTGGAATTATGCTGCCATAGGCTGAGAAATGCCCAAGGTTGCTGGCAAACCACCAGATGCTAAGAGAGAGGCATGGGACAGATTCTTCCTCATGTTTTCAGAAGAAATCAACCTTGCTGACACCCTGATTTCAGACTTCTAGTCCCTGGAACTGTGAGACAATACATTTCTGTTGTTTGTCACCTAGTTTGTGGCACTTTATTACGGCATCCCTACAAACCTAATCCAGGTGGGAAGTACGTGTGTGTTGATGGGAGGCAGGGAAAGGGAGAGGAAAGAGTCAACACTTCATTTTCCTCAGTGGTAAGTTAACACATTTCCTATTCACAAAATATGAAGAAACAGTATCAGGCCGGGCGTGGTGGCTCATTCCTGTAATCCAAGCACTTTGGAGGCCAAGGCGGGTGGATCACCTGAGGTCGGGAGTTCAAGACCAGCCTGACCAACATGGTAAAACCTGGTCTTATAAAAAAAAAGAAACAGTATCATACACATGACATTTAGAGCTACTGAGGTGAATACCTGCTATGGATTAGGTATGGTTTATTTGTCCTCACCAAAGCAAAATGGAAAATGGTGAGAGATGAAGCTGAATAGTGAGGCAGAAATCAGGTCTCTAAAAAGCCATGCACTCAGTGGGAGTTTGCTCTATTTTATAGGAATGGGAGCCTTTGAAGGTTTTCAAGTGGCAGAGTGAGACAGAAGGTGATGTTTCTCTCATGGTATAAACAGATGGGTGACTTCTCAGTACAAGATGCCCATTTCAATACAAGATTCACAGATAGCCTGTGTTGCTGGCTTGAATTCTCCAGGCAGGTCCTCTAAAGACCCTGTCTTAATTAGCTTGGATTGCTACAACAAATTAGCATGGAATAAGTGGCTTAAACAACAGAAAGTTACTTCTCACAGTTCTGGAGGCTGGGCAGTCCAAGATCGAGGCTCAGCAGATCTGGTTTCTGGTAACGGTTCTCTTCCTGGTTTTAAGATTGAGGCAGGGCCCCACCACTTCCTGATTGCTTAAGGAGGCATACCTTTTTTGAGCCTCCATTTCTTTATTTGTCAAATGAGGATAATACTATCTCTTCTACTTTCCTCATTTGAGATAGAGCAACTGAAAACAATTAATAAACTCTATTATTTTAGCCAAAGTTTCTTGTTAGGTCTGCTCAGCCTGTATCCTCCAGCCATTAAACTTTCTGGTTCACTGGGGCCAGCTCCTTCCCCTTGGCTGTGCTCCTTGGCTGAAAGATGGTCATATGACCTAAGCTGGCCAGTAAGCCTTTTGCTGGTTAGATTGAGCGGGGAGACAGGGCTCTTTCTGCTGGAAGCCATCTTGTCTCCCGGGATTAGGCAGTCTTGAGAATGAAAACGACACAGAGAAAAGCAGAGAGATGTTTAAAGGCAAATTTCTGATGATGTCATTTAAGCATCTGCATCAAATAATTCATTTTTCACTCCACAACTAGTTATTAAGTTCCTCTTATGGTCCGTAACCATTCCTGGATGCTTGGTGTTTGATGATAAATGAAAGAAAGACCCTGCTTTCATGGTGCTTGAATTCCAGTGGGCAGCCCAGGCGATAAACAAACACTAAAAAGATGTGTGATATAATGCCAGATAGTGACAGATTCTAAGAAGAAAAGTTACAGCAGAATAAGGGGAGACTGAGGTGAGGTGTTATTTAGATGGAATGGCTGAATCCACCTCCACCTCTCGATGTTTCAAACTTCATGAGCCAATAAAACCTCATTGAATTGAGGTACCGTCAGTTGCCACCAACAGTCCTGATGAACACAACTTTACAAATGTAAGGATTGGTAATGATGCTGGGGATGATTACAATAGCAGCAGAAAAGCCTCTTGAGAATGAATTGGATCATTCCCCTGGGAATCCATGTTTCAGATATTTATGGTAATGAAACAACCCAAGGACAGGAAATCATCAAAAGATGCCCAAAAATATTCCTCATGGAATCAAGTGAATACAAGGGGTCATTCCTCTGAAGTCATCAGTTGTATCAATTCATTTGGAAGCCAGAAATTGAATTTAAAATATGCATTTTGAAAGTTGAAGACACTGAGAATCAACTCAGACAAAGCATTCAGCTGGTCATCTGTGGCCAGTGGCACTAGCAGTATTAACAGAACTGACACCTGTCACTTATGTGGAGTGAGGGACACTGTAAAGGCATTAGCAATGATGATGTTAAAGGACATTCGCAGCCACTAGTCAGTCAGTTGACTTCCTGTCATTCTTAGAGGATAGTTAAGAGGCTAATAGTTTTAAACCAGGTTACTGATAGCCAGTCATCAAGGATGAGCATGCAAATGCCCGATCATGTCATCATTTCCACAGAGGTTTTCTAAGTTTGAGTCCTTTAATTTTAAATTCCTGATACTCAAGAAATTTTCTAATGCTTTATAACTTTATAACCACTCACACCCACCCTCCCCCCGCCACACTCTTTCTCTTCCTCTCTCTCTCTAAAATCCTGGTGTGGTGATTACTATTTCAGGGATGTGCCAACCATGGGATTTTCTCAGCTTGAACTTTCAAAAGAACATTGAAACATCCTATATAGTTTTGATGCATAGAATGTACACCAAACAAAAAAACTGTAGAACTGGAACGTCCAGCATTGTCCGCCTGAGCGGCCACACCTACACTGTGAATAATATTTGTCTTACTCAGATTAGAAAGTGCACAAGCCAAGATGAACCTACTCAAAAAATAAAACAAGTGCTTCCAGCCTTCCTGTAGCCGCTGGAATTTTCTCATGTTTTTCTTCCACAAAATGCAACAATTGCTGAGATGCTGCATTACCTGCTGGGAAAAGGTGTTCGTTATCCCCGAACAAGACAGCGTGAGGACCCTTCCCAGAATGTCAAGCAGGTGTTGTCTTCTGTCACTGTGCTGGTTGGAAGTGTTGCACACCAGGACTGAAATGAGCTTTGCAAAGACAATATTCTGTCAGGAGTGCTATCGTCACGGTTTCAGCTCGTTTTTGCACCAGTATGTTGACTCCAAGAAACATTTATAATCTGCCAGATAAATGTATGGCTCAGCATTTCCCTAAAAATATCAGAACACTGTTACTTTTAAGAAAGAGTTGTATGGTCAGGTAAGTTTAAGAAACACTAGGTCACACACACAAATAAACCTTTAGGTGCTAATACACATTGGTTAAGCAGAACCTTATAAATGATAATGCACATTGTAAGTATACCAGAACGAGGTATGACAGGGTTCCTATCTACATTTTATCACAGACTTTTTAGGTGGGAACATCTATTAACACTCTACCAAGCACCATGTGGGACAAATCAAATTACAGCAATACTCTAGAATTATTTATTCCCTGACCTTGGGAATTCAATACAAAGGAATAAATGAGACTGAACACACAATGGAAAGAGATTAAAGCAGGTAATACTATGAATTTTTAAGCATGATTAAACCTAACAAACTACACATTAAGAAAACAAAAAACAAAAAACGGCCGGGCGCGCTGGCTCACACCTGTAATCCCAGCACTTTGGGAGGCCGAGGTGGGTGGATCATGAGGTCGAGAGATCGAGACCATTCTGGTCAACATGGTGAAACCCCGTCTCTACTAAAGATACAAAAAATTAGCTGGGCATGGTGGCACGTGCCTGTAATCCCAGCTGCTCAGGAGGCTGAGGCAGGAGAATTGCCGGAACCCAGGAGGCGGAGGTTGCGGTGAGCCGAGATGGCGCCATTGCACTCCAGCCTGGGTAACAAGAGCGAAACTCCGTCTCAAAAAAAAAAAAAAAAAAAAAAATCTCTACTTATGAATTTCCAAGTTGCAAACTTTTATAGATAGAAACAAAGCTACGAAACAAGATCACATTAACTCAGCCTCCCACCGAAGGTGGTGATAGTTGCAGTGTGAGGTTCTTTTAGTCTGGACCATAGCGTCCTTTGTTGTACCATCATGTGCCACATAACGAAGTTTTATGCGTAACAGCTAACAGTGAAGATTCCTGGGCTGTACTTGCTGGATATTCTCATTCAGACGGTGTGTACAACAGTGGCCCCGTAAGATTATAAGACTATATTTTTACTGTACCTTTTGTATGTTTAGGTACACAAATACGTACCATTGTATTACAATTGCCTACAGTATTTGGCGTGGGAACGTGCTGTACAGGTTTGTAGCCTAGGAACCTCAGGCTATACCATACAGCCTAGGTGTGTAGTAGGCTATACGGAAGCCTACTTGGGTTTGTGTAAGTGCACTCCGTGATGTTCTCATAATGACAAAATCACGGAATGACACATTTCTCAGAATGTATCCCCATGGGTAAGCAACACGTAACTCTCAGTGGCAGTCTTGCTGGGGTACTATTCAGTTCCAAGGTATTTTGCAAAAACTGTTGAGTTCTTCGTATCCAGTGAGTACAAAAGCAGTTGAAAGTTTTAAACTGTTGAAAAAAAGCTGTGCAATTGTTACGGAATTCAAAGAAGAGATCCTAAAAGATTGAAAGTGCTGAGAAAAATCAAGCCTGTTGCTCTGTGTGCTGTGAATTTTCCGAAAGGAGGCGTGGTTCAGAAGGACAAAGTACTTAACTTGCAACCTGCTATGCGTACACCGTCCATGATAACCAGCCAGAGAGGAGGCAGAAAGGACAAACACAAAATCTAGAACGGAGCACTACAATATCCACATCCAGATGGGCTACCTACCAGCCAGATACTCATTTAGGAGAGATCTGGGACTTAGCTCAGTGACCTAAACAGCAGAATATACTGAAAGTGCTGTTGCTGAACTGTTCATTCATTCAGCACCTATTTTATTTTTTGAGATGGAGTTTCACTCTGTTGCTCAGGCTGGAGTGCAGTGGTGCGATCTTGGCCCACTGCAACCTTCGCCTCCCAGGTTCAAGCAATTCTCCCTGTCGCCTCAGCCTCCAGAGTAGCTGGGATTATAGGCACCTGCCACCACACCCGGCTAATTTTTGCATTTTTTAGTAGAAACCGGGTTTCACCATGCGGCCAGGCTGGTCTTGAACCCCTGACCTCATATGATTCCCCCGCCTCAGCCTCCCAAAGTGCTGGGATTACAGGGGTGAGCCACTGTGCCCGGCCACCTATTTTATTGAGTGTTCACTGTGAGCTCAACATTGTGCTGGCTACGGGGAACACATCAGTGACTGAAACACATATAGCTCGTCTCCACTTATGATGTGATGGAACTTGTAATCTGTGGAAGAATGGGAGATGAAGGGAGCAGGCAACAGCAAACAGAAATGTAGACGTGTAAATGCTGGTAAGTGCCATGAAAGAAATGAAACCAGGGCAGTGATAGAAGCAACTGAAGTGGGGGTCGGGCAGGCAGTGGTGTCCATATGGTTCTTGGTTCCAGGTCTTTGAAATCTGCACAGGTCAGAGTGGGTGGGGTGTGGCACATTGCAGCTATCCTGGCAGCTGAGGCCCTCCATGGGATGAGTGTGGAGGCAGGAGGGAACTACCTGGCTCCATAGATTTCCCGGGTACGCTGATCTGATCCACCTTGGAGAAAAGAAGACCCATAAAATATTTATTAGCATGAAGAAGCAGCATCTGCTGGTTTTAAAGTTTCAAGGGACTCAGATTCAGTGGAAATACTCCTTGTTCCCTCCAGGCTCACAAATAGACTTACAAAGAACACAAACCATGCTTAAGTAGAGGAACTTCTGTGCTACCTGGCGAGAGTCTGGTGTTAATTTTTAAATTTCTTATCATTAAAGAACAGTGAAAATGTTCAATTGGATTTAGCTAAGAGAATTGTGTGCTCAGGCCTGATCTGGATTTTTTTCTTATATTGTGCACCTAAGAGTCTCCTGAGCCCTTCTTTTCTTCCTGCACTGATCTCGGTCCGTACTGGTCTACACTTTCTGTGTTACAGCCTCCTTTTGCAGACAACCGTGTCTTTATTTAATAAATCAAAATTTATTCAGCATTTACTCATCGTAATGCTGTGTTTACTCAGATTAGGTTTGGATATGAGTAATGGAAGAATCCAAAAGTAACGATGGCTTTAAAAGAAAGTTATTTTTCTCTCAGATAAAAATTAAAAGCTGTATAGTCCAGGGAAAGTATAGCAGCTCTGCTCCACAAAATCTTCAAGAAGTCAGGAACCTCCTCCCTTGTGGCTCCACCAAGCATAACTCCTGTTTACCTCATGAGCCAACAGGCTTGCTATAGCGCAGTCATCAGATCTGCATTCACAGACAGTAGGAAAAAGATAAGGGAGAAAAGTCCTTTCAAGGAAACTCCCTGGAAGCTGCACTCACCACTTTTACTTACATCCTTTGGGCCAGGACTAGTCATTTATCTACACATAGCTGCAAGGAAGATTGAGAATTTGTTTTCTATCAAAAATAAAAAGAAGGCCAGGCTCATGCCTGCAGTCCCAGCACTTTGGGAGGCTGAGGCAGGAGGATCATTTGAGACCAGGAGGTCAAAAGCAGCCTGGGCAACATGGAGAAACCCTGTCTCTACAAAAACTACAAAAATTAATCAGGTGTGGTGGCGCACGCTATAGTCCCAGCTACTTGGGAGGCTGAGGTGGGAGGATTGCTTGAATCTGGGAGGTGGAGGTTGCAATGAGCTGAGATCATGCACTTGCATTTCAGCCTGGG
Organism: Saimiri boliviensis; assembly: GCF_048565385.1. NCBI lineage: Eukaryota > Metazoa > Chordata > Mammalia > Primates > Cebidae > Saimiri > Saimiri boliviensis. The sequence continues at coordinate 132,724,313 of NC_133453.1, read as the reverse complement.
TGACAGAATGAGACTCTTTAAAAAAAAAAAAAAAAAAAAAAAGAACAGTAAAAAGAAAGCCTGCCTCAGCCAACAACTCCGCAGGTTATGTGTTACCGGTTTTATCTTCCAGTCTTCATGGCTCTGCTGAGCTCTTCATCTTTGTCCTTGACTCAATTTCTTTTGAAGTGCTGCTGTCTGTGAGAAGCCAGATCTCCATCATCTCTGGAGGGAAAACACACCGTGATTTTGTCAGAGCTGAAAATTGCCCATTGGGCAAAACCCCAGACACTAGAAGACATCCTATGTACTACTAGAATTTGTCTAAATCGCAGCAGCTTATAAATTAACCATTTAGCGTCTTCATTTTCACTGTCTTACAGATTGAAGTGTTATTTTTAGAGAGTTTGAGCAAGGGAGCAAGAAGATAGTTAATTTTTATGAAAGAGCTGTATTATGACATATGTGAGCTTGGAAGTACTTTACTCACTTAGGACTCTGCTATGTGGCTGTTCCCTAAAGTTTGTATGTTGAAATCCAATACCTAATATGATGGTATTAAGGGGTGGAGATTTTGGGGGGTGATTAAGTCATGAGGGCTCTACTCACTTGAGTGGGATTAGTAATCTTTTAAAAGAAGCTTGAGAGAGCTTCCTCCCTCCTTTGCACCAAGATGAGGAACAGGGACTCAACAAGCACAGAACCTGCTGATGTCTTGATCTTGGACTTCCCAGCTTCTAGAACCATGAGCATTACATTTCTGTTGTTTATAACTTACCCACTTTAAAATGTTTCATTATAGCAGCCTGAATGAACTTAGACAGACCTCCAAAAAATAACAGTTGGCATGCAGAAGTTCATTCACTGTATGACTTTGTTCAATATCTATTTCTTGAGCACCTACTATATGCCTGACACTAGGCACTCGGCATACAGCAGAGAACAAGACAGTTAAGGTCCTCCTGGTGCTCGTATTCTAGTGGTGGGGAGGGTAAGAATGAACAAGCAAACAAATCAGAACAGAATTTCAGATAGTGGGTAAGGGGAGAGAATGACTGGGAAGGGTGGGGAAGCTATTCTGAGAGGAGGTGACATATTATTATCCATGAATGATAATAGTTAACTCTTATTTACACTTCTCACACAGTAGGCATTATTCCAAGATTTGACATGCACTGGTGAATTTGATTTTCACAACTATGCATCCACTCAGGCACACAGAGCCTTTGCCTCGCTCAAGGTGGCAGAGCTGAGGTTTGAGCCCTGGCAGGCTGGCTCCAGAGTTCTCGCTCTTATCAAGATAAGATCTCTTGAGAGAATAAGCAGAAGACAGCCACATTAGGATCTGGGAAAGAACATTCCAGAAAACGGACTAAACAAGTCTCAAGTTTCTGGGGCTGGCTGGCACCGAGATGTTTGGAGATCCACAGGAAGGCCAGTGCGACTGGAGACTGGAGGTGGAGCGTGTGAGAAAGCCAGGCCGAGGTCTGCTGACGGGGCCAGAAGGCCAACCCAGTAGGGAATTGCCGGAGAGTCACAGGAAGGGGCAGGCCTGCGTAGCACCTTTTCTTCCCCGTCACTCAGCCTTGCACAGTATGTCACTGCACCTGAGATGCTGAGCCGCACTCAGCAGCAAAACCACACAGGGCCATCTGCTTTCCGCTCAAGAGCCAGGTTATCTATGGAGAGGCCTTATGCCGACATTGATGCCAATGCGTTTGTTATTACTGCAGTTAAGAAGAATCTCTGCTTTTCTTTTTATAACCGCTCACCTTTATAATATAGTGGAAAACTAGGTGCTTTTGGGGTTCCTTGGAGGAAGAGCCCATGCTGCCTGTTTATCCATGGGTGGGCAATGCCAGCGTCTCTGCATGGGGTTTTTAAGTATACTCCTGACGAGTGGGAGGAGGGCTCGAGTGGGCTGCCTCCATGGGCCTCTTCCCTTGGAGGTGTCAACATGAAAGTCTTCCCTGAAGCATGCCTCCTCATGTTAATAACACCACGACCATCCCTGGGTCAATGGCTGACTGGGACTGGGACCTGGGGCAGTCATCAAGGGGTGTCTGCTACGGATTTAATGTTTCTGTTCCCCTAAGGTCTGTACATCAAACCGCTTTGTAGGGTTTGGATCTGTGTCCCTATGAAATCTCATTTTAAGATGTAATCCCCAATGCGAAAGGTGGGGCCTGGTGGGAAATGATCGGATCACGGCGGTGTTCCTTCCTGAATGGCCTAGCACCGTCTCCTGCTACTGTTCTCATGAGATCTGGTTGTTTACAAGTGGGTGGCACCTCCTCCCCACCTTTTTCCTGTTTCTGCCGTGTAAGATACGTTTGCTTCCCCTTCCCTCGTGATTGTAAGTTTCCTGAGGCCTCCCCAGAAGCAGAAGCCACTGTATTTTCTGTACAACCTGCAGAACCATGAGCCAATTAGACCTCTTTCCATTATAAATTACTCAGTCCCAGGTATTTCTTCATAGCAGTGTGAGAATGGACTAATACACCCCTAAACCTCCATGTGATGGTATTTGGAGATGGGGCCTTAGGGAGATAGGTTATCAGGTGAAGCCTTCACAGGATTATTGCCCTTATTAGAGGAGATGTGAGAATGCTTGCCTCTTCTCTCTGGCCTGTCTTTGCAGAAGGGGCTGAAAAAATGGGACAAGCCTAGAGATTTGATAGAAATCCTTGAAGGTTTTTTAATTCTTCGGGTGGCTGCCGTCGCTTCTCCTGCTAGTCTCTCGGTAGAGCCAACTGGTTGGACGTGAGTGGTAATGACTAAAAGGTTTAGCCTAGCACGTGTAAAGTGAGGACTTATTACAGTGCGAGGTGGGACTGGCAATGACAGCAAATTCTCTGAGCCTGATGACCTGAATCTGAAAAAAAAAAAAAAAATGGCATCATATCTAGGCAACTCACAATCTCCTCTGAGCTATGTGGAAACACAGAGGTTTATCTTCCTGCCAGCTTTGCACTCATGGATAGAATTCCAATTTTTAGAGATGAAAGGAACCCCAGGGAGCAACTGGTCCTATGTTATTCTCAACCAGTGTTTTCTGGCTGGCAAGCCGGATTTTGAGCCCCTCGTGCCTATTCTCCTCCCCATTCCCCAACCTCCTTGGTCCCAGAGGTTGTGTCTCCTTTTCTTATTCTGGGGTCAGTTGCAGAACATTTATAGGGTTGACCGGTTTGCAGACTAATTTTGTTGGGAGCATATTGATCTGCTGGTTTCACATTTGAAGAACTGGGCTAGGAAGAATGTAAAGTGCTTTGTCCAAGATTGTATGGTGATAAGCAGAGGAACTGACCCTTAAACCCGGGCATTTAATTTTATTTATTGGCTTAAAGTTTAAGTTGTTTCTAGTAAGCCAGTGTTTCTCCCGTGGCTGGGTCCCACCCCAGGGGTTCTGATTTAATTGGTTTGAGGCATGGCGGAGGCGTCTGGATTTTCAGAGTCTCTTCAAGTATTGTCGTGTGCAGTTGCTGTTGACAGCCACCCATGGGGTAAAATGCAAGGCTGTGGGTTGCTTCAGGTGAGGTTAGAGGAACTTGCAGTAGCAGCAAACTGGATTATAGGAGAAGATTATAGGATTAGAGGAGATTAAAGAAGAAAGGACTAGATCCGATAACTTTATGGAAGCCAACTGGGCCAACGAGGGAAATGGATATTGGTTTCTAAATGCAGACTGTGATGGGCACAGGGCCACTGCTAGCCCATAGTGCTTTTGCACAAAACAAACAAAAAACAAAAAACAAACAAAAGAACTCCTCTAGGGAGACTCAGCCCTGCAGGTTCCAAGGTTGACAAGAGGATGGTCACTGTGTTGTGAATTTAAAAAAGAACCCGTGCTTTGGGAGGCTGAGACAGGAGAACTGCTTGAGGTCAGGAGGTTGAGATCTGCCTGGGCAACATAGCGAGACTCTGTCTGTACAAAATAAATATAAAAATGAATTAGCCAGGCATGATGGCACACATCTGTAGCCCTAGCTATTCAGGAGGCTGAGGCAGGAGGATTACTAAAGGCCAATTGTTTGAAGCTAGAGTGAGCTATGATTTCTTGCCACTGCATTCCAGCCTGGGCATCAGAGTAGGATGCTGTCTCTAAAAAGAAATGAATGAATGAAAAGAAACCCCTTCACCTCGTAGAATTCAGCCCTGCCTGCATCAGGCACATGCAAGTGATCAGAACAAGTACTGGATTTTGGTTTCTACTCACCCCCTTGGATAGTTCCTTGTATAGTGAACAGCCTGCACAAGAATTACATCAGTCTAGAGTAAGGACGGACAGCCAACTAGAAATTCCATGCACCTAGAAGCTGCATGTCTAACACCTCGACTTTCCTGTTAAATTCATCTGATGGGGGTGGGGGGAGAGAGAGATGCGGATATGCTCCTGTTACTCTAGTCCTTACACTGATAAGGAGAAATCGCTTGGTAACAGAAATGACTAGAGTTTTAGGAAAGCTCCCTTGCTATCTTAGGGTGGATAAGCCTGGGCATAATCCAACATGTTTCCCAACCCTTAAGAAGGTGGACCTTAGTGGAACTTTAAAAAAAGGTGTCCAAGCCATAGCATGAAACTTATAAAATAACATGGCTCAAGGGAATTGGAATATTGTCAAAAATATAACTCTTAAAATATTTTTTCTTGTTACGAAAGTGATCCAAACTAATTGCAAAAAATGTAGAAAATAGAAATGAGCCAAAAGAGGAAAAGAGTCACTTGAAATTTTACTACTCAGAAATAACCACTCACAGTTTTCTGTTTATCCTATCAGTCTCTCTTCTATGCTTACAGATACATTTAGGATACATTTATATAGACTTTCTTGATCTGCTTTTAAACTTAATAACATTTCATAAGTATTTTCCATGTAATTAGCTACTCCTCAACCTTGTTATTTTAACAGTTGGATGGTAACCCATTTAATAGTACTTTAAGAATTTATGTAATCCATCCTTATTTTGGAATTTACATTGTTTTCATTTTTTATTATTATAAATAGCGTTTGATGAACATTCTTTGAGTTTCATCTCTTGCCACATGTATTAGTCAGGGTTCTACAGAGAAACAGAACCAGTAGGATGTATATGTAGATAGACGGAGAAGAAGAGATTTATTATAGAAGTTTGCTCACGTGATTATGGGGGCTGAGGAGTCCCATGGTGTGCTGTCTGCAAGCCAGAAAACCAAGAAAGCCAGTGGTGCAGTTCAATCCGAGTCCCAAGGCCTGAGAACTATTGGCATGAGAAGGGTTCTGATGTATGTCTGGAGTCTGATGGCTTGAGAATCAGGGGCTCTGATGTCCCGGGGCAGTAGAAGATGATGTCCCAGTTCCATAGGAGAGAGCAAATTTGCCCTTCCTCTGCTTCTCTGTTCTACTGAGGCCCTCCTACATCAGGTGAGGGAGGATCTTTTTCACTCAGTCTGCTGATCCCAATGCTAAGCTCTTCCAGAAACATTCTCACAGACAGAACCAGGAATCATGTTTCATACGCTATGTGGGCATCCTTTAGCCTAGTCAAGTTGATGCGTAATATTAACCATCATGAAAGCACTAGAGGGTGAATATAATTAACAACAATTTATTGTATCTTTTTAAATAGCTCTAAGGATGGATTTTGGATGTTCCCAATACAAAGATATGATAAATGAGGGGATGGATATGATAATAACCCTAGTATGATCATTACACATTGTATACATGTATCAAAATATCACACTATACCCCATAAGTAGGTACAATTATTATGCCAATTAAAAATAATAAGAGCCTGGGCGAGGTGGTTCATGCCTATAATCTCAGCACTTTGGGAGGCTGAGGTGGGCACATCGCTTGAGTCCAAGAGTTCGAGACCAGTCTGGGCAACATGGTGAAAACCCATCTCTATAAAAAGATACAAAAATTAGCTGGGCATGGTAGTGAACACCTGTACTCCCAGCTACATGGGAGGCTGAGGATCACCTAAGCCTGGGAGGCAGAGGTCGAAGTGAGATGAGATCGTGCCACTGCACTCCAGCCTGGAAGATAGCATGAGACCCTGTCTCAAAATAATAAGCACAAGAAAAGCAAAACATCACACCACATTCCTGAATAAATTCTTAGAAGTGGACATGAGCCTGAAACACATCTTGCCAAATGGCTACACGGAAAGACTGTATCGTTTTCTACTTCCACCAGCAGTGGATAAGAATGCAGCTTTCCTGGAAGGCCCTCCAAGGAGGCAACAAGGGCCAGAATAATATCTCTGATTTAGCAATTTGTCAACTCTAAATGAGGCTTGGGAGCAAGCACGGGGGCTGAGACCTTGAAAATAGGCAGCCCTTGGCCGGGCGCGGTGGCTCAAGCCTGTAATCCCAGCACTTTGGGAGGCCGAGGCGGGTGGATCACGAGGTCGAGAGATCGAGACCATCCTGGTCAACATGGTGAAAGCCCGTCTCTACTAAAAATACAAAAAATTAGCTGGGCATGGTGGCACGTGCCTGTAATCCCAGCTACTCAGGAGGCTGAGGCAGGGGAATTGCCTGAGCCCAGGAGGCGGAGGTTGCGGTGAGCCGAGATCGTGCCATTGCACTCCAGCCTGGGTAACAAGAGCGAAACTCCGTCTCAAAAAAAAAAAAAAAAAAAAAAAATGAAAATAGGCAGCCCCATGCTGGTGAGCACGTGGAGAAAAGGAAACACTCGTGCACTGTCGGGACTGTAAATTAGCGCAGCCACTGTGGAGAGCAGAATGGGGGTTCCTCAGAAAACGAAAACTAGAACTTCCATGTGATCCAGCAATTCCACTTCTGTGCATATATTTAAAAGAAAGCAAATCAATCTATCAAAATGACCTCTCCTCTCCCATGTTTATTGCACCACTGTTTACAATTGCCAAAATATGGGATCTACTTAAGTGCTCATCAAGGGATGAATGCATAAAGGGAATGCGACACATAGACACAATGGGATACTATTCAGCCATAAAAAGGAATGAATTCCTGTCACTTTCAACAAGGTGGATGGAACTGGAGGCTATTAAAAGGGAAAAAGAAGGGAAGAACCCAGCGTCCTCCTCACTGGCAGTGTGTCTGATACCTCCCAGACTTCAGGGACAGCTCATCGTGTCCCTCCAGCCTCTTCTCACTCCTTTACAAAATCAAGTGCAACTCACCCCATCCCACCCACTGGGCTCAAGCAGTGTCAGGTGGCCAGGTGCGTGCAGTGAGAACACCTATGGACAGGAACCCCGGAATGAACTCCGTGCGGTGAGGTGGGAACATGCCTTGAAGGCTGTTACTTCCTCTGGGCCAGTGGATTCAATGCAGGGCAGACAAATATCTTTCTTGAAACTTTATTGTGTGAGAACAGCCTACTGGAATCAGCTTGTTGGGACTGTTTCTTTTCTGTTTTTGAAATAAAGTTTTCCATTTTATTCAAATTGAGTCTCCTTTATTGATGCATAATAGATGTACATGGTTTCAGGTACACGTGCTAATTTGGTACATTGATGTAACTTGTAAAGACCAAGGAAGTGTACTTGAGATATTCACCATCTTAAATGTTTATCTTTTCTTTATGCTAGAACCGTTTGAATTATTCTCTTCTAGCTATTCTGAAATATACAACACATTACGGCAAATTATAGTCACGGCACGGATCTAACACTAGGTCTTATTCCGTCTCTTAGCACCCATTAATCAGCTTCTCTTCATCTCCCCTCCCGCCTATGCTTCCTGGATCTGGTAAGCACCAATCTACTCCCCATCTAAATGAGATCCACCTTTCAGCTCCCACATCTGAGTGAGAACATGCAAGATTCGTCTTTCTGTGCTCAGCTTATTTCACTTAACATAATAGCCTCCAGGCAGAAACCTGGAGAGCTCCGATATTTCAGGGGCAGGTGGCAGAAAAGAAACCTTCAAAGAAAACCAGGAAGGGACTGCTCGAGGGGCAGGCAGCATAAAAAGAGGCAAGAAAAAGATGTTCTGGAAAGAATGAAGACAGTTTCAAGAAGAAAGAGGAGGTCAGCAGTGTCAAAGGGTTGAGATTAACGTTAGGGTTAGGTGAGTGTTAAATAAAGGCGAAGCACGGCAGGCCGAGCATTGAGAACACTGAGACCCAAGGCTTCCAGCTTGAAGGCTGATGTTCTCTCCCTATCCCCTGCTTCTCTCCTGTGACTGTGATCCCATTCAGAATCTCAGGGGAGGGAGCATTCATCCATCACACAGAGCCCCTGTTTGTTTACCACAGGGCCCATTTTAAGCAAATGTATTATGTGAACATAGGAAATTACAAGTGTTAACAGTTGCTAGGCTGAGACTGCATGGCTGATGATCGCCCTCAACCCTCTACCCCTGCATGTATCTGCGCCCTTTGCGGGCAGCTCTGTAATTCCTTCCACAACAGGGCAAGTTGTTTCCCTGCTCTGTGCCCTTCCGCGATGCCACCTGACTTGCTTTGGCTGGCTGATATTAGTAGATGTGATGCAAGCAGGAGCTTCCCTCTTGAACGTCTGTCATTACCCTGAAAAGAAAAAAAAACCTGCCTGCTGGCTCGCTGGCCTCTGGCGGATGAGGGGTGTATGGAGCAGAGCCATCCCTAGCCACCCACAAACTCATGAATGAGAATTTGACGTGCTCGTTACTTACGCCACTGAGACTTTGCGGTTCTTTTTTTCAGAGCAAGCGTTTGAGTTTTCCACTATTCATTTAATAAAGACCTAGTGGCTTCACAAAAGCTTTAATCTGTCCTGCCTTTCTTGAGTCCCACCTTGGTGAGAAGTGTCACCCACTTCCTGACCCCTTGCTGGAACCTGGTTCCTCTATTGTAGTCACAGCGCCCCTAGCTCCTGGGGCCTGATCTGGGGCAGGATGGATTGAAACCACTCAGCCCCACCTCCCTTGCCCCACTCCATTCTAACATTCTATTTGACATGAATTAAATAATTTGTTCAACTTTTTTTTTTCTTTTGAGATGGAGTTTTGCTCTGTTGCTCAGGCTGGAGTGCAGTGGCATGATCTCAGCTCACTGGAACCACTGCCTCCTGGGTTCAAGTGATTCTCCTGTCTCAGCCTTCCAAGTAGTTGGGATTACAAGTGTGTGCCTCCATGCCTGGCTAACTTTTGTATTTTTAGCAGAGATGGGGTTTCACCATGTTGGCCAGGCTGGTCTCGAACTCCTGACTTCAGGTGATCAGCCCACCTCAGCTTCCTAAAGTGCTGGGATTACAGGTGTGAGCCACTGTGCCTGGCCTATTCAACATATTTTATTGGATAGCTACTATATGCCTGTCCTTTAAAAGCAAACTCTCCTTAAAAAAAAAAAAAGAAAAGAAAATAGTTGGTTGTTTCCATGTAAATTACCCCATGCGGTGCTTGATATATCATTGGTGATTCCCTGATGGTAAACATGTTATTTTAGAAAATAGTGTAATGAAATCTTTTTTGCATAAATCTTGGTTTCCATTTAAAAAAAATTCTTGTATTTTTAAATTATAAAAGTAATGCATGTTTTAACATATTAAAATATCAGATTACATTTAAATTTTAAATTAATTGACAGGAGCTTGTTTTTCATGTCTCCCAGGGAACTGTCTGTTGGGTAAAATGAGGCTGAGTCTTGTATTATATGCTTAGCACTAGGCCTGGTAAAGGGCAAACTCTCAGTTTAGCGAGTGGAGCGAGGTTGCCACTGTGCAGGCTGGCTGGCGCTCCTGCCGAGAACCCCGAAACGGCCTCCTAACTGGTCTCCCCTCCTCCAGCCTCTCCGTGCACTGGCTGATTAATTAATTAAAGCCTGATTAATTAAAGTGCATCTCTGATCCTGTCTCTCGACGCTCCAAGCCCTTCTGTGGCTCCCCATTGTCTTACTGACTCTTTCTAACTCGCTTTAAGGCTCGGAAACATCTAACCTGAAACCACTTTTTCAGCCATTTTCACTACTCTTCCTCATGAACGCAGTACACAACACAGCGCACCCTTCCTTGAACCCACCCCTCACTTCGCACCTTCTAGGTCTCGCTCAAGCTCTCTCCTGTGCTGGAAACGTCTTCTCCATCATCCTCACGCGTCCATACCCTCCCCATTTGTATGATCTTCTCAAATACCTCTTCTCCATGAGCCTCTTCTGATTTCTTTAGCTGGATTGACTGTGCTTTCCTCTGCGTGTCTCACTGCTATTCTTTCTTTGGATCAGGGTTTCTCCAGCTCAGCTCTGTTGAGATTTTTGGGGCTGGGTAATTCCTCGTCGTGGGGAGCTGTCCTGGACTGTTTAGGATGTTAAGCACCATTCCTGGCCTCTACCCACTAGAGGCCAGTAACACCGGCTCCACCCAGTTGTGACAACCAACAGTGTCTGCAGATTGGCCTAAGTCTGCTGGGAGACAGAATTGCCTCCACTCAAAAACTACTGGTCTAGAGTAGTAATTACGCCACAAATCCCCTGCCACACTCGGAGTGTGTGTCTTGCTTAGGAGGATGCTACTAAGCACGCCAGGCCCTTTCAAGCCTCCAAGCCTTTGTTCACGCTGTTCCCTCTCCTGGGAATCCCCTTCCCCTCCCTCCTTCATCTGATGATTTCCTCCAGAGCCTTTAAGGCCTGGATGATACGCCGTCTCCTCCTGTTGCCTTTCCCAACCTGCCTCGTCTTCCCCACGCAGAATGGATGGCTTTGCTGCCCGAGTTCCCACAGCACTTCGCACAAACCTCAGCCACAGCCCTCACCAGACCATGTCCCGTGTCATAGAAAAGCAGTTGAAATAACTGTGTCCCCGGGTAGAATGTGAGTTTGTGGTGTGGCAGGGGTCTTGGCTGGCTGAGGCCTCTCTGGGGTTGGCGGGGCCCCGCGCCGTCTCCTGTCGGTAGGAGGTGACGGAATGAAAGGCAGTACGCAGGAGTGCTCGTGCACATCTAGAAGTTCTGCAATAACGGTGCCTGGGGTCATGCTGTTCCCTCTGCTCATCCCTTGGAAGCATTTACTACTTGTGTGATTTTTGAGTGAGGCATTAAGCTCTCTGTAAAATGACATTATCATAGCATCTATCTTACTAGATTGTTTCAAGGATTTAGTATATTAATACATAGAAAATGCTCCCCAGGTGCCTGGCACACAGTAAATGCTTGGTAAATCCTGGTAATTAATGGAGAATGGGTGTGTTGAGCTGGGTGACGAGGGAACTCAGATCTCACAGGCGGTTATACCAATTCTGTAACAAGGGTGCTGCTCTTGAGACCAAAGCCTCTGCCCCTCTCCTGCCCCTTCCAGCTGTCCTCACCCTATCCTCCCCAGCCTGGGCAGGGGACATCTGCTGCTCAGGGAGCGAGGGCTGTGGGCTCACTTCACAGTGAGGTAGCCAGGCTGGGCGGAACAAGGGTAGACATTAAAAACCTATTTTCTCACTGGGCATAAGTAATTGGCAAAAAGCTCTAAATCCATAGCTGTCAGCTGAAGTCATTTCCTAGAGAAAAGGATGGAGGGAGAGAGCAGGAGCAGGGCATGGGTGGGAGCCAGAGGCAGAGAGCAAAATGCAAAACCAGGAGCTGGGGAGGCCAGGACAGATGCCTTCTTCCCTCTCCCAGATGAGGCTGCTCTCCTTGCTTCTAACCCGTCCTCACTGACTGTTTTCTTTTCTGGAAAGAGGTTTCTAAGGTGGTAAAAGCAAAGAAAGCCGTCCATGGGATTATTTAATGAGTCAGAATGAATTGCATTTAAAATCCTTTAAATGGGATCTGGGAGCATTTAACTGCAGCTCGGGATCTTAACTAGAGTGGGAAAGAATCTTTGTGCTAATTGCTGGCAATGATATTCATGCAGAGAGAGAGAGAGAACAGTGAACAATTGGCAGGCAGAGGGGTAGTTTCAGGGTCTGGCCCACTTGGCTATGAGACTGGGCACCTTGGTGCAGCCACCTGGGGAACCCAAGATCCCCAGCAGGAGACAGGCAAGGCTTGGGGCCCACAGGGAGGGGAAACTGTGGGGGTGAGGTGAGGTGGGAGTGGCGGGGGAGACCCGATCTCGGCTTCCAGGAGTGGAGGCAGGTTCTAGCATCCTTCCAAGGGAAGAGCATTCCCAGGAGGGAGAGACACTGAAGCTGTTAGTTCCGCGTTAGTTCTAACCCCACCATCCAGAATGCAAACTTTGGGCAGGCAGCAAACTTCACCTAAAGTTCAAGTGAGAGCACGGAGACCTCCCCACTTCACCCATTTCAGGTTTTTCTATTCCATCCCACTCACTGAACCTGGAGTTCCTGCTATTCATTTCACTTTTTTTTTTTTTTTTTTTCAAATGGAGTCTCGCTCTGTCACCCAGGCTGGAGTGCAGTGGTGCGGACTTGGCTCCTGCAGCTTCCACCTCATGGGTTCAAGCAATTCTCGTGTCTCAGCCTCCAAGCAAGCTGGGGGTACAAGCGTGTGCCACCACGCCCAGCTAATTTTTGTATTTTAAGAAGAGATGAGGTTTCATCATGACGACCAGGCTGGTCTCGAATTCCTGGCCTCAAGTGATCTGCTCGCGTTAGCCTCCCAAAGTACTGGGTTTATAGGCGTGAGCCACCGCGCCCAGCCTCACTTCACCTTTGATGATTACTTTTGGCAGGATGATTAGAAATAATAACAGCGTAGGATCCTGTTCATTAGCTTTTTAATGCACATATAACCCTGGGAAGGTATTATTAGCTCCATTTTACAGATGAGAAACTAAGACCTTGGATTGGGACTTAGTTGAGGACATGTAGTTGATGAGTGACAGAGGGTGGCCTAAGACCCGAGGTGTGTCCTGGATACCCATCACCTGTTGGCCATTGCTTGTTATGGTGATGTTTAGCTAAGTGTGTAGGACTATGTCCTCTGATCTTCCAGGATGAGTCTACAAGGCTCGTACTCTAGAATCATAAATAATTATAAAAGATTAAAATGCCAACTTTCATATGAAAGATGTAAGTGAAAGCCAGAGGAGAGAAGGATTACTTCTGAATGAGTGGCCAGCAGAGGCATCACCGTAAATATGGATAAAATCAGGGCATGCGGGGGATCTGGAAGAGAGAGACGGTAACAGAGGGTATTTGAACAAAGGGACGTGGGAAAGCATAAGACAAGTATTGGGAGCCATCACATGTCTCTGTACGTCTGGATAGGAGGAAGAACTAGGGAAAGAGTTAGGGTCAGATAATAGAGAGTTTCGCGTGTAGATGAGTTTGAATCTCATTGCACAGGCAGTGGGGATCTATGGATGGTTTTTGAGCTGGGGAGTAGCTGCAGTTAATGATTAATTTGGCTGTGATGTGGAGAAAGGACTGGAGTAGAAATGGCTTGACTGCTGGAACCAGCTGGAAATTATCATAGTACCCTACAGAAAAGGTAGTAAGTGTCCGAACTGGGGCAACGGAGGTGAGAAGGAGAGAAGACAGCTCTCTCTCTCTCCATCCATCTCTGTCCTTCGCTCTACCCCCAGCACCATGCTGGCTGTCATGTGTGTGCTCTGAGGTTCTCAGCAGTAGTTGGACCTCTGCCTGGGTTGGAAACACAGGTCGTGTAAAACATGCATGAAATGTGGGATGCAAAGCTGGTGCAGCCAGGAGGTCATCTGGTCATCAAGACCAGTCCTTGCCCTTTGTAGATGACAACCCAAACCATTGAAAACCATGGTCGCTTATCCTGTACTGTAACTCCCCAGTCTCTCTTCTCTGCCTTCAATCATCCTGACAGTCCAGAAAGCCTGCCCTAGTGCTTCTTCAACTTTGAGCAGGAGCGTTTTCTAACTGAGCTTTTGGCAGAGGGGAAGTCGGCCTCCCTAGTGTGGTTGGAACTCATCCCTGGAGTAAGGTAAACAGACCAGACCCGTCGGATCCGGCTTTGATGTAAGCGTGGGACCAGGTGGTTGGACGTGACCTTTACGTTTCTTTCCACCCTGATTCTTAAATTTTCCTCATTGTGCTGTATGTCCCTTTCGTTCTATCCTCTTTGCTGCCTCCTGCACCGACACTTTGTGCCTCCTGAAGGATCTGCTTCCTAGAAGAGTTGTCCTTAGAGAGATTTGACCCTATCTTGAAGGCAGGGTCTGTGTCTTGTACGTATTCCCTGTAAGACTAGCAGGAGGCATGATAGAGGGAAATTTACTATTAATACTTTGTTGTTAATATTTTGCTATTACTAATAATACTAATAATTATTATTAAAGCTTATTATGCTATGTTCTGAGTATTTCAATACATTATTTCTAATCTCAAGGAAACCTGCAAGGGAGGTATTTTCAAATAACTGAGACTCAGGTCAAGTCACTTGTCCTCTGCGCTGCAACTAGAAGGGGAGACATCACGATTTTCTCGCGGGCTGGCCAGCTCTGAAGTGCTCTCTCTCTCTCTCTCTCTCTCTCGCTCTCTCTCTTTTAATAGGTGGAATTGGATGATCATAATCATGTTTCCAAATATCTCATGACTGGAAGAATAAGAATAGCAAACCATATTGAGTGTGCTAAACCTGGGTTATTGTCCATCTCAAGGTCCCCACGAGGATTTATGGCACAGGAGGAAGCTTGGTTATGGTTCTAATTCCGCTGATCATGCAGCTTTCCACAGCTCTAGTCCTCTGGAGTTGGGGTGGGAGGACTCACATTCAAGAGGTCGCGGAGAAAATGCTGTTGCTTGGGGGGGTCTTCCGGCCAATAGGTGGTGCTGTTGGACCCTGGGAAGTCCCACAGTCCAGTTGCAGAAGAATGGAGGTAGCATTGTGGTGCAGTCCCAGCTCCGCTCTGCTAATGGGAAGGCACAGCTCTGTTTGTACGAATGCACCCTGCAAACAGCCTAAATGACCACCAGGATGGGCCTGGTTAAATAAATGATGATACGGCCATATAATGGAATGCCATGTAGCCATTAACATTTTTGACATAGATTTATGTTGATTGATATAGAAAGATATCTCACAATATATTTTGTTGCGGGAAAAGCATGCCTTGGGACATTTCAAATGTATAGCATTCTCCCAAAGATATTAAATTGTGTGTGAGAGAGACAGAGACAGATAGCAAGTCGGATGTTCACCAAAACTACGAGCAGTGTAGATCTTTAGGTTGGTGAGATTTCAAATGATTTTTACTTTAACCTTATCTGTAATGTGGCGGTTCTACAAATTTAAAAAAAAAAAGCATGCATTATCTTTACAATTGGGAAAAACCAGATTGGGTTCCATTTAAAAATGTATAAACCAAACCAAATTGAATGTTTGGTTTGCTGAAAAAAGTCCCTTTCAGAGTGTAGCCACCTCTGATGTCTCATCTGCGTGTTAGTGACTAGTTATCCACTCTTTAAGGAGTGAATACATTTGTCACCAGTGTTAGAGAAAAGCTCTAAGAGGCTTTTCCTGGGGCAATTCCAGGGTACATTTCGCAGCTCACGGACAAGGTGTAACCCTAGTCCTCCCTACCCTGTCTCAGCGACACCCGTCACCCCCTCCCCAGCCTGCACCTCCCATCCTCTCCTTCCACACCTTCACCCTCTTTCTGGTGTTTCCAGAAGCTTTTGTATCCACACATTCTATTCAACAGCGAGTCCCTGAACTTTCTAATTGAGATCAGAGATAAATATAGTGGGGAACGCAGGAGGGAGAAGGAGGAGGCCTTGTTTTAATTTGCAGCACTTCCCCTTAATAACAAATTCTAATTAAAAAGTCTCTGTCTTCCAGCCTAAGTCCAAGGGAAAAGTCTCCCCAGGTCTGTCTGGCTGGAACCTTTTTGACAGTGAGTTGGGGGTGCAGTTTTCTCTATCAGCTGAGCCCTTGCTGTCAGAAGCCATAATTAAGCTGGGAAAAGAAAAAAAAGGATGTCATCTAAGACCATAGGGATCTTCTCTCACTGCAGTCCTAAAATGAGGCCATATACTTTCCTTGGACAGAGGTGCCTCTGGGCTATTCCTCTTAGAGAGGGTAGCCAGCCCCGGTGTGCAATGAGGCAGATGTTCAGTGGCATTTTTGGAGCGCAGAACCTCCTAGTAGAAGAGGGGAGCTCTAGGGGGGACCTTCACTGCATCATCTAGGGGGCGTCTGCCTCACCTTTACTTTTTCTCTTCACCCAGAATTTTCTTAGTGGAAACCTCCTCATTCTGTGATGTGTGAGCCTGTGTGTATGTGTGTGTGTGTGTGTGTGTGTGTGTGTGTGTGTGTGTGTGACAGGGTGCTTGTGCTGCTGACAGAGGAGCAGAGGCTATTAACAGTCTAAGATAGTAGGATGTGCCACTTAGTATTGATCTAAATACAAGTTTATTTTTTTTTGTCCTCCAGAAACATTTTGATGCCTTGCTGACCTGAGGTAGGCACTCAGTAAACGGCTATGAATAAACGACAGATGGAGTGAACAAAAAGTTCCGCCCCGAACTTTCGATCTCTTACAGCCCCCTACTTACTCAGCACCTCCTCTTGGAGGTTGAATCCTTAGCAGACTAATGCAGGAACAGAAAATCAGATACCACATGTTCTCACTTACAAGTAGGAGCCGAATGATGAGTCATCTCGGACTTAAAGTGCCAAGGTCATAGGTGTGGTCCAAGGTCATGTTGTTCAGACCTTCCAGTTAGTTGCTCAGACCAGAAATCCAGTAAATGATCCCTTCCCCACCTGGTTATGACATCCCTGACTCTGCTCTTTTTCTTACATGCTCGTTCACGTGGCATTCCCGTTGGGTTCTACCTTGAAAACATATCCAGAATCCAGCGGGATTCTCTGCACCTCCACTGCTGGGACCTTGGTCGGAATCCCCGTTGTCTCTTATGTATGATTTCAGCAGCTTCCGGACTGTTCTGCCTGCTTCCGCTCTTGTAAAGTCTATTCTAAACCCGGCAGCCAGAGGGTGCACTTACAGCCTTCGCCAGGCGGCCTCCCTCCTGCGCTCCAAGGCCTCTGCTGGCTTCCCTTCTCACTCAGACTAATGCAGGAACAGAAAATCAGATACCACATGTTCTCACTTACAAGTAGGAGCCTCCAAAGCTTTGCGGAGACCTCAAGCACTGCAGGGCCTTGCCCTTGTAGACCTCTGCCTCCCTTCCTGCTGCTCTACCCCTGGTCCTTCCACTCCAGCCAGTTGGTCTCTCTGCTACCTTTCGACTGTGCCAGCTATAGCCCTACCTCAGGGTCTTTCTTTCTGTGCTTGAAAGCCTCTTCTTCCAGGTTCCCACACAGCTCAATCCTTCTCCTCCGAGAGGCTGCCTTCCCAGCAAGGCCACTCCGACCACCCTGCTTGAAACTGAAACCCTGCCCACTCCAGCAAGGGATTCCTTCCCTGCCTAGTTACTTTTTTCATAGCACTTGCCACTTTTAATAATTGTTTTTCTTTTTCTTTTCCTTTTTTTGAGACGGAGTCTCACTCTATCGCCCAGGCTGGAGTACAGTGGCACAGTCTGGGTCACTGTAACCTCCGCCTCCTGGGTTCGAGCAATTCTCCTGCTTCAGCCTCCTGAGTAGCTGGGATTACAGGCATGAGCCACCACACCTGGCTAATTTTTGTATTTTTAGAAGAGACAGGTTTTTGCCTTCTTGGCCAGGCTGGTCTCAAACTCCGACCTCCGGTGATCTGCCTGCCTTGGCCTCCCAAAGTGCTAGGAATACAGTCATGAGCCACTGCTCCCAGGCTTAATTTTTTTAAATTTGTTTTATTTATGCCTCTCTCCCTTTTCTCCACCTTGCTAAAAGGTAGGGTCCTGAGGGCAGATAGTTTTGTCTATTTTGCTCACTGCCATTATTCTAGTACCCAGAACAAGGCCTGGCACATGTATTTGTCAATGAGTCGCTTGTTGAATGAATACAGGTGAGCTAAATTATCTAGTTAAAGTCAAGATTTCCTGATCTGGGAACCATAACCAAATGTAACCCAGCAGGTTCTAGTACAGGCATCCCCAAACTTTTTACACAGGGGGCCAGTTCACTGTCCTTCAGACCGTTGGAGGGCCACCATATACTGTGCTCCTCTCACTGACCACCAGTGAAAGAGGTGCCCCTTCCTGAAGTGCAGCGGGGGCCGGATAAATGGCCTCAGGGGGCTGCATGCGGCCCGCGGGCCGTAGTCTGGGGACGCCTGCTCTAGTACGTGGGAAGGGGAAAGCTATTGTTGTAAGATGGGGCTTGGGAATCTGTAGGCCCTGGGTTTGAAATCTAACCTTGTCATTTGTGAACTGTATGACTTTGGATCATACTTAGCTATTCTGAACCTCCAATTTCTTCATTTATAAAATGGGGATAATGATAGGATCTACCTTATAGGAGAGTTGGTGGAAACGATCAAAGCAGTGACGTACAGTACTTATCCCTGGCCTGGCAGATAGCAAGTGCTCAGTGAACGCTAGCTGGGAATGGTGGCGCTATTTTGTTGTCAACGGGGAACGCCTTACAAGGTGTTCAGCAGTGACTGTTGACCATGAGGAAGTGAATGTCATCTTTCTCTGCAGAAAGAAGAGCTTGGTGTTAAGAAAACGCAAGGAGATGAGTCTCGTCCAGCTCCTGCAAGAGCATGATTATGGAAGTGCTCTTTAAAAAATGAACATAAATTAATGGGAGGTGTGAGGAGGAGAGTGATCAGGATGGTGAAGGTGAAAAGACTCGAAACCCTGCCCCGTGATGATCATTAGCAAGATCTGGTTTGTTCTGCTCATACTGAAGAAGTTATAGCCCGCTTCAGTGGTCCCCAACTGGGCCGCACAGCAGGAGGCGAGCAGCGGGCTAACCAGTATTACCACCTGAGCCCCACCTTCTGTCCTATCAGCCATGGCATTAGATTCTCATAGGAGCCTGAGCCCTGTTGTGAACTGCTCATTCAAGGGATCTAGGTTGTGTGCTCCTTATGAGAATTTATCTAATGCCGGATGATCTGAAGTGGAACAGTTTTATTCAGAAACCAGCCCCAAACCATCCGTGGAAAAATTGTCTTCCATGAAACCAGTCTCTGGTGCTAAAAAGGTTGTGGAGGGTGCTGCTGGTATACAGCAGAGGTTGGCAAATATTTTTGTAAAAGGTTAGATAGTAAATATTTTAGGCTTTGTAAAAGGTTAGATAGTAAATATTTTAGGCAGGGCATATGGTCTCTTTCACAACTACTCAGCTCTGCTGTTGAAGTGTAAGAGCATCCATAGGCAAATGAGTGTGGCTGTGTTTCAATAAAACTTTATTTACAAAAACAAGGGGAAGGCCACATTTGGTTCCAAGACCTGGGGTTGCTTAACCCTGGGCTTTAGGATCCTATCTTGAGATGGCTGAAAGAATGTTTGAAAGAGGGCTGGACTGTTCTAAGGGTCCTCGAGGGGAGAAGCAGAGCAGAAGGATGGAAAGTATAGGTCCATAAATTATCTTCCTTTTAAGGGTGATGTTTAGCTGGCCAGAGCTTCTGGCTGTGCCTAGTCAGAATGGGCTGCCCAGGGCAAAAGGCTATGAATCCTTCTCTGTGGATTGTTCAGGAAAAAGCTAGGGCAGCTTGGCAGAAATACTAGAGAGTGTATTGAAACATTGGGTAAGTCATTGATTCAGTCATCAGGGACTTTCAAAATCCCTGCTTATCGGGATGTTCTAAAGCATACGCAAGTTGACATTCAGGAAAACAAAGTCACAGATTCGGCACCTTTCCAATGAATGGGTGATTGAAATGTGCATATTGAAGACAGTTCTACTTTCTAATTATATCACCAAACAGATTTTGTGCATATATCCACAGGTGAAAACCAGCAAGAATGTATTGTCAATTTCACTTAAGATGCAATCCATCTCAGTACTCATCTGGGTTTCCCATGAAGACCCAGACACTGACTGTCAGCCATACTCACTGTCCTACTAATAACAGCATGAGGAATGCATGATAATTCATTTTCTATTTATATCCAACAATGGCAAACATCTGGCATAAAAGCCTCCACTCCTCTCACCTCTATGTATTTGAAAAAATTGCTAATTGATCTTGACTGTCTTTCTTCCCGAACCTTGGCCTCAAATAGTTCAGGTTCTAGAATTTTTATAATAGGAGGGACTGGGGTCAGCTGCCTTGTTGGATGGAATAGGGATGAGAGTGTGGGCTCAAAGCTGAAGTATGTCAAAGAACAGAGTGGGAATGAATGAGAACCCCCAAAGAGTCTCTTCTCAAGCACTCCCATTGCCCCACTAACCGGGAATTATTCACAATATCTTGCTTCTGGTATCAGCTATCAACTTATTGAAGGTGGCTGTTTCTCATCTTTGGTTAAGGAGGTCCAAGGACAACAACAGACATTTTCTAGAACCACATAGAAGTTGGCCAGGGGACAGTAAGGAGAGTGTGGATAACCTGGGATTCTTTACTGAGCATCCTGTGCAGAAAGAATCAGGATCTCAGCATCTTTGATATCATGACATCTTAATGAGATAGCTACCGGAAGCGATTCAAAACTTTTGGGTTCAGACACACCCTAAGCCAGGTGCTAGAAAATGTGAAGTCATAATTGGTGACATTTATCTGACCTTTTTCTGTGTACTAGAAGCACCTGTCTTCATGCTCCATGAGTAGCAGGGCTGAGCGGTGAGAGGAGAATGGGAATCTGGTGAGAGTGTGGGAGTGGTGGACTTAGCCATGTGTCCACACTTCAAGCCAAGTATGGAATGGAGGCAGGAGAACCAGGGCGGGATCAGTGGTGAGTGTGTTTGTGGAGACAGGGTTGGCCCATTTGGAACGCCTTCCAGGAGGGAAGCCCCAAGATTTGAGGGTTTGAAGTAAATGTGGAAATAGCCAGGGTCCCGTCCTAGAAAGCGGTACCTAACATCAAACCCCAAAGGCTAAGGTAACATTGCAAGTGGTGGACTACACAGAAAGCAGCCATTGGATGGGTTGGTTGCATAATGAAATTGGTGTGATGGATGGACTAAGCAGGGCAGTTCTGAAGCACGGCGGGAAGTGGTCAAGGTGCTTGTATTTGCGTCTCACTCAGAATAAAAGACAAAACCCAGGTTCCTCAGTTTGGGTATTGTCGATATATTGGTCCAGACCATCCTTTGTTGTTGGAGGCTATTCTGTGCACTGTTGCATGTCTAGCCTTTTACTGCTAGATGCCAGTGGTATCTCCCTCCCATTAAAATGTTACAATAAAAAATATTGTGACAATAAATATATCTCTAGACATTACTAAATGTCCCCGAGGGTCACATCACCCATGGCTGAGGACCATGGCACAGTCTGCCAGACTGTGGCGTACAGCACGTGTTACAGAATATGGAGGAGACCTGCCAATCCAGCCTGTAATGCGGGACCTGGGAGAAACTGAATAGCCTTGTGGCCCTGGGGATTTTCTGTAGAGTCTCTCAGATGCAATGCCAGCTCCCTGGATTTCATGCTCCCGACTTAAGAGTTCCACCTGTCGTGGTCCCAATGTATATCACACATTTCCCCAATGCAGCTACTGTTTTCTGGTATTGCCAATGTTTGCATGGTTTTATCCCCATAAGACTTTAAACCGCCCCCCAGGGCATGCCTGCATTCATTTGTCTTTGTGTTTGTGGGACCAAGCATGGAGCCTGGCATATAGAAGTCACTCTTTAAATGTTTCCCGAATGCATAAATGCATGCATGAATGAATGAAGTAGTGATTTCATGGATTATTGGCTCCAGCATTACAAATGGACGAGAGAGGCAGGACCCTGATTCATCAATGCAGAGGAGATACCGAAACTGGAAAATGATGAGTCCTTTCCTCTTCTGGAAAACATAAGTCAGCCTAGGAATGAGGTTCCTGAGTCACTGAGGTGAAATAAACCCAGAATGGGGACAGGAGGGCAGAGCTTGGGTTTGGGACCAGGCCAGAAGGACATGTGGTCTTAACATCCTGACAGCGGCCAACCCAAGGCCCGCTCCCTTCAGCATGGGCCTGCAGCGGCCACCCTGGCAGCTCGGCTCCCCCCACGCTGCTGCTGCTTGCACAGGCTAGCAGCTGGGAGCACAGCCACCAGTTAATGGACCTCTTAAAGGGGGGACCCAGCCAGCAGCCATCAGCGCAGCTCCCTACCAAGCAGTCCTACTGAACCGGTTATTTCAATTAAAGGACCATTACCATGAAACCCTATCCAGCCCCAGCTCCCATCTGCCGGCAGGAGGCCTTTCTCCTCCCTGTCCCAGGCCCCACTCTGTGGTTACCCTGCAGCCCTCTCACGGGGGCTCACCACCTTCGCTAAAACACAGCAGCTGCTGCTAATAAACAAACATATTGATCATACAGATATGGGATGTCAGGGACTTAATTCATGAATGAAGTGAGCTTTAAGGGTGCCCAGTGGGAGCTGGCTCCACTTAAAGGGCCAGCAGCTGCCTGAGCACTCTTGAGGGAGGTCCAAAGAGGCCAGACGAGAGAACATCTCTCCGCCCTGTGTCCTATGGTGTGCTGTTGGGGAGAAATGGAATCTCCTTCTCCGTGGCTATCACCCTACCTGATCCACTTTCCTCCTCCTTGATCCTTTTTGCAACTCGGAGATAGTCAGGTGAGGCTGGCGTGGACCGGTATCTAACAAGGGATGGGCCCCCATTGTGGAGGAGCAGAAGAGGCTAGAGCAGCTCTTGGCTCAGCTCTCAGGCCCCTTACCCTCATGATGTGATGACAGCCTTGGTCCTGGCAACCAGTCTCTCCCAGGATCTGCTATTTCATTAGAGCAAGGGGCATAAGGACCCTGAGAATCAAGCTGAAGGTGGAGTGCTTCTCCAGGACACTGGTCCCAGCCCTTGTTAGGTACGAGCCCACTCCAGCCTCACCTGACCATCTATCTTCATGTTTCCCAGAGGAGAACAGTGGAGAGCTGGGGAGGGTGAGAACCATGAGATAAGAGATTCCATTTCACTCCAACAACACACCACAGGACTCAGGGCAGAGAGAGGTTCTATCGCCTAAGCTTTGTGAGATTTCCTTTAACAATGCTCAGGCAGCCGCTGGCCCTTTGGGATGCCAGGGAACCCAGACATGTCTTCATGTCAGATGGACCGCCCACTTTTAGCATTTAGTCAAGAGTGAAGGCTCTGGAGCCAGACTTCCAGGCTTTAAATCACAGCTCTGTCATTCACAAGCTATGTGACCTCAGGCAAGTTTCTTAACCTCTCTGGGCCTTACCTATTCAAAAGGTAAAATTGTGGGTGTAGAGAGTAAAATGAACCCAACATGCATGGTGCTTACAGAATGCCTGGTACTTATTCCATGTTCAGTAACAGTCCTGCTCCCAGCCCCAACCCGCGGTGATGGCCATGGACCTGCACTGATCTTTATCTCTCTGTCCCTCATGTATTCTGAGGTATCACTGAGGAGAAGGAGGGGACTTCATGGAAGCACGACATACTGCAAAACACGTTCCTTCTTTTCTCAGTGTCCAGATGGCAGCTTCAGCCTGAGTCCGGGCCCAGTTGCCAGCTGGAAGCTCAGAGTGGCTTCTGCACCTAGACTGAAATCCACCTCCCCTGAGCCCTCCCAGGCCTGAGCTTTAGACTGCTGTGGGAGGAGGCTGGTCCTTCAGCTCCTGCGGCTCTTTGCTGTAGCCCCTCCTCTTGGCTTTGTCTAGAGCTGCACTGACCCAATATGGTGGCCACCACTAGTCACATGTCACCATTTAAATTTCAGTGAATTAAAGTTAAACTCAAAATTCAGCTCCTTTGTCACACTAGCTACACGTGGCTACCACATTGGACAGTGGAGACTATAAAACACTTCTTTCTTTTTCTTTTCTACATCCCTAGAGACGGGGTCTTGCTCTCTCACCTGGGCTGGAGGGCAGTGCCGTGATCCTAGCTCACTGTAGCCTCAAATTCCTGGGCTCCAGTGACCCTCCTGCCTCAGCCTCCTAAGCAGTTAGGACTATAGGTGTATGCCACCACACTCCGATACTTTTGTTAAATTCTTAATTTTTTTGTAAAGACAGAGTCTCACTTTGTTGCCCAGGCTGATCCTGAACTCCTGACTTCAAGTGATCCTCCTGCCTCAGCCTGCCAAAATGCTGGGATTATAGGTGTGAGCCACCACCCCGAGATAGAACATTTCCATCTCTGCAGGAAGTTCTATAGTGCTACTCTAGAGGTCTGTGGCAAGGAGGGAGGCACCCAGTTTTTAAAACCCTTGCTACTCAAAGGGAGGTCCATGGGCCAGGACATCTATATCACCTGGGAGCCTCTTAGAAATGCACACTATTGGCCAGGAGTGGTGGCTCAAGCCTGTAATCCCAGCACTTTGGGAGGCTAAGGTGGGCAGATCACTTGAGGTCTGGAGTTCGAGACCAGCCTGGCCAACATGGCGAAACCCCATTTCTACTAAAAATACAAAAAAAAAAAAAAATTAGCTGGGCATAGTTGTGGGCACCTGTAATCCCAGCTATTCGGGGGGGGAGGCACTGACGTAGAAGAATCTATTGAACCCAGGAGATGGGGGTTGTAGTGAGTTGAAATCATGCCACTGAGACTCTGTCTCAAAATAAGAAGAAGAGGAGGAGGAGGAGGAGGAAATAATAATGCACAATGTTGGGCCCTGACCTAGACTGAGTCAGAATCTGCATTTTTTTTTTTTCTTTTTTGAGATGGAGTCTCGCTGCGTTGCCCAGGATGGAGTGCAGTGGTGCCATCTTGGCTCACTGCAACCTCCACTTCCCAGGTTCAAGAAATTCTCCTGCTTCAGCCTCCCGAGTAGCTGGGATTGTAGACCTCCCTCACCACGCTAAACTAATTTTTTTTTTTTGTATTTTTAATAGAGATGGGGTTCCACCATGTTGACCAGGCTGATCTTGAACTCCTGACCTTAAGTGATCCGCTCGCCTCGGCTTCCCAAAGTGCTGGGATTACAGGCAGGAGCCACCGCCCCAGAATCTTCATTTTAACAGGATCCCAGGTGATTCCCATATACATCAAGGTTTGGGAAGTACTGCTCTAAACCTCACTCTTTCTGTTAGGGAAAATAGAAATCATACCTTGTAGTATTATAAAGAAGTTACCCCCTAAAAACTTCTTGCCAAATAGTAAATGCTCAATAAAATCTAGACCCCTTAACCAGCCTCATCTGCCTCAGTGAAAGGGTGATTGGTCTGAGTGTCATGGAGTACCTGATGTTGTGTGGAGACCAGGGGGTGCCACCTGTTGTCCTTTCTAGCTATAGAGGCAGAGTGTGAGGTCCGAAAGGGACCCGCATCTGCTCTGGGCACGTGTGTTTTCTTTCCAAAGCCCAAGCTGCAAAACTCTCAAGGCCCATGGCTCAGAGATGTTCACCAGTTGAGTTCAGAGGTCAGCATCGGAATGAAGGACGGGGCCCCCAGGTGAAAGGAAATGTCGCCTTTGGTCAGTAGTGAAGTGAAAGAGAAACAGATAAGCAAGCAGACAGATGATTCCAATGTGCCGTGGTGAGGAAAAGGCAACAGCCATGTCCGTGTGGCTATGGGAGTTGAGGGGCACTTTGCAGGGAGCAGGCAGGGGGCAGGGAGGGTGCCTGGGGAGGCTCCTGAAGCAGGGGGCTCCTAGATTCAGATGAGATGGTTGCAGCGCAGGGGCTGACAGGGAGACATGTGGGGTAAAGGCAGCCTGTGGTGCAAAGGGATGGAGTTCTGCACTGAGCTGGGGGTACTGGGCACCATGCGTTGCTTGGTTCTGTTGGAGGATGAAGGATTAGCGTGCATGGAGTCTGGGAGGGAGGGCGATCGAGGTTAGAGGTGGGCAGGAGTCCAGACGCAGGGTGCTGTGTGTGGCATTACCAATTATCCTGCAATGAGAAAGCTGCTGAAGGGTTTTAGGTAGCAGAATCATCAGACTGTGTTTGTGAATTAGAAAGATCACAGGAGCAACCCCGTGAAGCTGGAGCTGGAAGCAGAGACCATTGGGGGTTAGCGTCCAAGTCCAAGGACAGACGGTACAGGCCTGGAGACGGGTGGGCAGGCCAAGGGGAGAGGAAGGAGAGTGTTGAGGACACGTGGTCACACACGAACATGTCAGCTACCAATTTTGAATTATTAATTCTGAATTTGTGATCAATTTTCTAAGAACTTGTGTTCAGAAATAATTCTTCAGACAGGGTGCAAGTCCCCAAACCTATGAGACAGTGAAAGCTGTTTAGAGAGGAAAATTTATAGCCTTAAATGCCTTCATTACTCATGCCCTCACTTCTAATGAAGAAAGATCTTCCTTCCCCTGACAAAAGGGATGGTGTTAAGTACTCATCTTAAGAAATTAAATTAAGAATGACTAAATAAACCCAAAGAAAATGGGGAAAGAATATTAATAAAGATAAAAGTGATGGTTAATAAGACCTAAAACAATGTATGTTAGAAAAAATAAATAAAACCTGAAGGCTAGTAAAAGATGTGAACCTGCTTTGAGACCCTGATTAAGGGGAGCGGGAGATATTAATGAGAGAAAACAGAGATGATATAAATTAATTGCCTCAGCAAGATGGTTGGGAATAAATTGTAAACACGGTACTTGAGATTCAAGAGCCTCTTCCTATACCGATAATGGATCTGGCAACCCCAATTCATGCTTAACCCTCCATTCCCTGGAGCCTGACGATACCAGCAATATTTTGTTAATATCATTCTTCTTACCGTCATACAAAATACAGCGACTCACAATTATCCAGCTTTTCTTTTATATGTCAGACACTATGCTAACTACTATGTATAGATTTTATTTTAATCTTCCCCAAATCGAACTAGGTGAATTCGGGCCAACTATGACATTATTTTACAGATGAGAAACATCAAATTTAGCATGACAGATTAATTTGCCCCATGCGCCCACCTCTCTCGAGAGGCAGCATTTGCGCTGGGACCACGTGACTCCTGGCTTGCTGTGCCCATACGGTGTAACTGATGCCTCTCCCTCACTATACCTTCCCCCAGGTGAGCGTGTTTGGAATAGTCAGAGGTGTAGGAGGAGCACTTTGGTTGTGACTCAGCAATAGTCTGGGTCCTGGGTTCCAGTGCATCGTTGTCACGCAGAGGCTCAACTTTGGGGAACATCCTAAGGCTTCTGAGGCTGAACTAAGTCTTCCCAAGGCTAAACTAAGGCTTCCTAAGGCTCCGTTTATGACTCTTCTTTAAAACAAAGGAGTTGGACTGGGCTCCTCTGCTTTTAAAATTCTTTTTCATCTTTAAAAATGCCCTGTAGTCAGACCTCATTGCTAATGCAGGTGGGCCTCGACAATCAGTGTCAATTTGTTTGGATGTTCCAGCACTGTGAGTCCTACCCTCTGTGCAGGGTCCCTGGCTCCCCTCTAAATAAGTGTACCTACCATATACCAGCACATAAACTGCCACAGTAGGAAGTACAGGCCGTGGCATATGGCAGTACTGTCTTTAGACCTGGTGGGACACACCTACTAGAACCCCCATTCTCTTTTTTTTTGAGACAAGGTCTTGCTCTGTCTCCCAGGCTGGAGTGCAGTGGCACGGTGATGGCTCACTGGAGCCTTCACTTCCTGGGTTCAATCAATCCTCCCACCCCAGTTGCCCAGGCTGGTCTTGAACTCCTGGGCTCAGGTGATCTGCCTACCACACTCCTCTCTTGACCATACTTCCCAAGCCTACTCCCAGGGCCTGCGTAGGCCTCCTACCCCTGGCCCACCTCTCCCTGATGGACTCACTGGTGGGTGCATGCCCAGCCCCACGTGGTGTCTGGGGGCAAGTGCTGGAGCTGTGGACAGAGTTGAGCTTTGTGGGACCTACAGGGTGGAGGGCATCTGGTCCCTTGTGGTGTAAGGCTGAGCCAGGACTGGGAAGAGAAGAGGAACACTGGGGCACAGGGCCTCCCACTAAAACTCACACCCTGCCGTGTGGTGCCCTAGAATTTAATAAAGGAAAGTTCAATGGCCTGATAAGAGTTAAACTTCCCACAAAAGACACATATGCATGATAATAAATATATATAGGAATGTAGATAAGATACAGGCAAAAACGATATGTCGAAGGGACAGGTCAAGCTTGATCCTCAGAGGGCTAGGTAAATGAGCACAATTGCGGCAATACACGCCCTCAGAAGGGAGCTGCACTGCCTAGAGGAATTCGAGAGACCAGGATGGAGAGAAAGCAAGCTAAGAGAAATCTATCTTAGCTTCTGATCTCACAACTAGCTCACTTCCTTTGGCCCTGGCTTGAACCTGACTGGAACAATTTCCTCCAAATAGATGTGCCAGGATTCATTCACTCCTTCATGCATCCATCAGCGAATATTTATGGAGCATCTCCCATGTGCGAAGCACAGCGCCAGGGATGGCGGTGAGCAGAACCAGATCCGGCTCTGCCTCACGGAAATGCAGCCTGGTGATGAGAGACACGTGTGGATTGAAGAATCGTAGAATGGTGCAGGCAGATGCGAACTCATGCTTACGAGGCACCCACAGAGGGGAAGGTCTGACGGCTCCAAGGTGCCAGCAGAGGACCTGATCTGGGCTAGGAGTGGTAGGTGCTTTCCTGAGGATGTGACATTTGGGGATGGAACAGCTTGTGTGTGGTCTCTGGGATGAACAGAAGGCCAGTCTGCTTAGGGGTGAGAACTAGATGGGGAGAGGAGGCCAGGTGAGGCTGGAAGGTAAGCAGGGATCAGGAGACAAGAGGGAAGCATCAGGGGAGTTTCTGGCTCCCATAACCTGTTGAAGTGGGGGGCATTTCCTGAGATAAGAAAACTGGAAGGGAATCAAGTTTAGGGGTAGAGGTTTGGGGGAGGTCATGAATTTGGTTTTGGACCTGCTGATCTTAAAGTCCTTAAAAAATATTTTATTTTGAAATAATTTATCTTGAAATAATTTTAAACTTAAAGAAGAGTTGCAAGAACAGTACAAAAAAATCTTGACGTCCCCTTTCCCAGCTTCCCCAGTAGTTAGCATTTAATCACATTTCTTCCAACGCCCTTAAATGCTCCCCTCAAGACACCCTCCTTCATGACCACCACATAAGCCCCAGATCAGGAAAGAAGCCACAAACCCCATTCAAATTTCTTCAACCATCTCAACAAGGTGCTTTCTCTTTACGGCCCAAAATCGCGTCCAAGAACACATGTTGCATTTGGTTGCCATGTTGTTTTCGTATCCTTCAGTCCGAAACACGCTCCCGCTATTTCCCTGGCTTCCATGTGGATTTTGAAGGGTACAGGACTGTCCTTCTGTGCGATGAAGCTCAGTCCACTTTAATATGGGGCTTCCTTGGGACAACAGTCTTTTAAAAACACGTCAGGTTTTATTGAGGTTTAATTTACACGTGGTAGCATTCCTCCTTTCTAATGTGTTTTTATGGGTTTCGACAAATGCGTGACACCAGGTAGTCACACCAGCATCAAGATATACAGCATTTTCATCCGGGGCCTTCTTCCTGGGCGTGGGACCTGAGCGAATGCATAAGCCCTGCACGTAGAAGAGCCCACGCTTGGTTTAATGGTACTGGTATCCTGTCACTGTCTTTAAGTTCTTAATAATTTTTGAACAAGGGGCTCCACGTTTTCATTTTGCACTGGACCCTGTGAATTATGTAACCGGTCCTGTTTTCCATCAGTCTAGAAAGTTTCCTGGTGCCCTCTTCTTTAACTATCTGCTTCCCATCCCTGAGTTTTGTCTTTTCCTGGTTTCGTGTAAATGAAATCATCCCATATGTAGCCTTTCAAGGCAGCTTTTTCCTTCACTTAGGGTAATGCATCTGAAAAGTATCCTTGTTGTTTTAGGTGCTAGTAGTTTATTTCTTTCTATTGGTAAATATTATTTCACTGCATGTCTGTATCACAGTTTATTTATTCTTAAGTTGAAGAACATTTGAATTGTTTCCAGTATTTGGCACAATAAACATATACATAGTTTTGTGTAAACACTTGTTCTTATTTCTCTTGGATAAATGGTGGTATCAGTTAGAGTGGGACTGCTGGGTCAAATGGTAAGTATATGTTTTATGTTTGCCCTTTTTTTTTTTTTTTTGAAGACAGGGTTTCACCATGTTGGCCAGGCTGGTCTTGAACTCCTGACCTCAGGTGATCCGCCTGCCTCGGCCACCCAAAGTGCTGAGATTACAGGCATGAGCCACCACGCCTGGCCAGTAAGTATATGTTTAACTTTAGGAGGAACTGCCGAACTGCTTTCCAGAGTGGCTGTAGCATTTTGCATTCTCACAAGCCATTCATGAGGGTTCCAGTTGCTCCATGTCCTTGCCAGAACGGCATGATGTCAATAATTTTATTTTAGCTGTTTCAATAGGTGTGAAGTAGTATCTCTTGATTTTATTTTGCATTTCCCCAAAGACTAATGAGGTTGAGCATTTTTTCATGTCTGCCATCTGCAGATCTTCTTGCCTAAAGTGTCTATTCAGATCTTTTGCCCATTTAAAAACTAGGTTTGTTTTCTTATTTTCAAGTTATGGGCGTTTTAAAATATATATCCTGGATACAAGTTCTGTATCAAATGCATGTTTCATAAATATTTCCTCCTGAAGTGCTTTTGAGACACTCAAGTGGTTAGAGCTGATGCTCACAGGAAAGTTTTAAGCTTGTGTTTTATATTAAGTTCTAATATAAACTTAATTAGTGTGTAAATTAGAATTGAAGACATGGGTCTGGGTACAGTTGTCCAGGAGAAAGAATAGCCTTGGAAGAAAAGGTGGCTTAAGACCAAGCATTCAGGAGTTACAATATTCAGTGGCCAGGTGGAGTGGGGCGTGCTGGAAAAGGCGATTAAAGAAGAGCTGCCCACATTTTAGGAGGAAACCAGGAAAGTGTAAGGCCAGAGAAGAAAGAGAAAGGAGTGTTTCAAGAAGAAAGGAAAGGATAAGAGAGTCAGATGCAGTTGAGAAATTAAGTAAGATGAGGACTGAAAAATATTCTTACTACATTTAGCAGCATGGAAGTCTTCGATGGGCTTAGCAAGAGCTATTTATGTGTAATGACGGAGCAAGGCTGGTATTCACACCGCACCTAATGATGCAACCGTACTGTGTGAAGACATGGAAATACTTATATGTTGGTTGGTAAATAGCTACCACCCCAGCCCCCCTAAATGATCTTCCATAACCTCAGCTCATTGTCTCTCTCCCTGGCTCACCTACAGACCTCAACATGGTTGGGTAACAAAAGTCAGCCTCCCAGCCATCAGGGGAATGTAGGACCTTACTAGAGCTGTATGGCTGGGTGATTGCTTTCCAGGTCATCTTGGTAAGGAAGTGTCTTGGTTACTTAGATACTTATGTCACTACTGGATGGACTCCATGTGGAAATGGATTGAGAAATAAATGGGTCTGAGACAATACAATGAACAATTCTTTACAGAGTTTTGCTTTTGAAAGGGAGGAGAGAGGGAGAACAGAAACTGAATGTGAGGCCCCGGGGTGATAGCTTGTGTTTGTTGATCTTTTTTAGGTGAGAGAGACTTAAGTGGTCTAAATGCTGATGGGAGGATTTTGACCGAGAGAAATTGCCCTAGTTGGTAAGACCCAGGCACTCTAGTGTTGCATGAACATCATGCTTACAATATTTTTCAATGTAAATTAACAAGTTAGAGTCCAGTTTATATATCTTTCTGAAGAACCCAGTTGATGTGAGTTGTCCCTAATTGACAGATAGGTTCTGTGTGTTAACACATCAAGTTTCTGAGCCTCTCAGTTTGAGGACCAGATTCTGGACTCATACGAATTCACTGATGCATATGCTACCTTGGGAGAGTGACGTGGTTTGGCTGCGTCCCCACCTGAGTCTCATCTTGAATTCCCACGTGTTGTGGGAGGGGCCCAGTGGGAGGTAGTTAAATCAGGGGGGGCAAGTCTCTCCTGTGCTGTTCTCGTGATAGCGAGGAAGTCTCTCGAGATCTGACGGTTTTAAAGAGAGGAGCTCCCCTCCCCCAGTTCTCTTCCTGCCTGCTTGCTGCCGTCCACGTAAGACGTGAGCTGCTCCTCTTGCCTTCTGCCGTGATTGTGAGGCTTCCCTAGAGATGTGGAACTGTAAGTCCAACTAAATCTCTTTCTTGCATAAATTGCCCAGTCTCAGGTATGTCTTTACAGCAGCATGAAAACAGACTAATACAGAGACCCACTGGCTTTCTGCTCACACTCCCTGGCTTCATCTCAGTGTCCCTGTTAAATCTCCTAACCATCCCAATCGAGGCCAATCAGGACCACCACCCAATTTCTAGTGCAAGCCACAGTAACTCTTAGCAGATCTTGTAGATCACCAAATGTGTGGGTCACTGAGCATTGATAAGATGTGAACCCTTCCCTCATCTTGTAGATGGAGAGACAAGGCCACGTTAAACCATGTTAGGAGACTATAAGGTGGACCACAACATGTACCATAAACAGTACGGTGGGAGCCCACAGCAGGGTGCAATAGGCTGTGCTGGGGCGGTAATTTAATTCTGCAATGCAATTTGGCGTTCTCTTTGCCAACCCTGCATATCATCGTCCTTTCACTCCATGCCCAAGGAAGTATTAATAGTGTCCTGGAATGGCACCTCCGGAGGTGACTTCCATCTGCCCAGCTGCATGGGGTTGGGATTAGTTCAGGCACCTGCTGCTCTTGGAGCTTAGAACCTAATTACTTTCCCTTTAGATGGCCTTCCATCTGCACAGCTGCATGGGGTTGGGATTAGTTCAGGCACCTGCTGCTCCTGGAGCTTAGAACCTAACCACAGTCTCTTCTCTTAGACTGTCTTCAGATGTGCACAGCACAAAGCTCCACTTTGCCCACTCTCTCAAAGACGATCTCCCGCTGCCTATTCTACAGCTATTTAATCCTTCCGGTGTTGTCTTTCTAAGTCCTCCCAGCTCCACCACCTCATTCACTTGAAAGAGGGGAAAACACAACCCCAATTCCGGGGGGATTGTTTTGATACAGAAAACACTTGCTTGGCCCCAAAGGGAAGGCCAAGCTTTGTTTTTTGGTGAAATTCTCTAGGCTTCCATGCAGCTTTCTGTTCACACCGACTCGCAAATTCCTGAGATCTCCTTTCCTCTTTGGATGGCACTACCCTCACGTTCCCCAGCTAGCAAAGGAAGAAGTTGTACCATAGTGCTGAAGGCCGCCTCCAGCTCTGCCGACTTATGAGCCTTTGTCCTTTGTGGTTTGTCCTGAGCCAAGGGCACCCAGGCACTACCATATACATCGCCCACCTGGAATAGCTGCCCACACGTGACGCCATTAAGGAAGGCCACCCTGGTCTTGTGGTGGTTCAATTGCAAGGTTACAAAGTAAGTTAATGGGAAATAATGCTGCCTCATCGTTTTTAACCTTTCTGAATAATGCCTCTGTGCATAAGCCAGAGATTTTTATTTGAAAATCAATTGTGCTTATTGTGTTCTTTGGAAAATAAACGAGAAGCTGGGAAGAAAGAAGGGGGATCCAGAGTTTATTAAGACAAAGAGTTTGGAGTGGGGTGTGGGAACGTGGTCCTGCCTAGCCTAGACTGCTGTTGTCCTGGAGGACGGGGTTAAGCAGCTGAAAACCCTAAGTGGTTGCTATGGGAGAAGAGAGCTTCTCACGCTACAAAAATGTACCAGACATATGTGGGCAAAGCATCTGTCTTCTATTACCCTCAGGCGCACTGAGAACCTCCATTCTTATCCCAAGGAAAATGAAGCTCTGGCCCTATGGAAGGGCTTTTAAGTGTAAAATATCAGACATCAAATTCAGCTTCAGCCACGCACCAGCTCTGTGGCCTTGGATGGGTTACATGATACCTCTTCTGCAGAATGCAGGTGACATCTACTTGGAGGTCAGAGGGCCCCAAAACAGCATACACACGAGATCAGAGTAGCCAATGGCTTGTCTAGGAGCCCAAAGCTGAGCCCCAAAGTAGCATGTGGAAGTGCGGATCGCGGGAGTGGAGGGGCTGGTATCTTGAGAGAACAAAGTCAAGCTCAGTGGACGTAAGAGGAGCTGACATCTCAGCTCAGACCGCAGTCAATTCTGCAGCTGCCTTGGGCATTCTGGTGATAGCACTTGGAGCAGTGGAAACCCCATGCTTGGCTCCATAGTGTCCATGCTCGGCTCTGGACACAATGTAAAAAGCCACAATGTACATACACGAATCACACACATGCACACACACACCATGCACACCACGCCATCTGCCTT
Source organism: Saimiri boliviensis (assembly GCF_048565385.1). Lineage (NCBI taxonomy): Eukaryota > Metazoa > Chordata > Mammalia > Primates > Cebidae > Saimiri > Saimiri boliviensis. The sequence goes on along the minus strand of NC_133453.1, from coordinate 132,690,324 downwards.
CAGCCCCATCTCGCCACTAAACCTCATACAGCTTTCCCAAATCTACTTTCACTTCTTAAAGGAGAAAGCTGAGGAGCTCTTTTTATCATTTGCAGGGGAAAACCATGAAGAGCATGGGCCACATTAGACTGTATGAGAGCGTGCTCATTTTTGCTAGTTAGATCGCTATGTATAATCTAACAGCCACCTAGTGTAAGAAACAGATCTGGCCCTCCAAGAAGCCAGGGAGCTTTCTCTGAGTGAGCCCTTAGCTCATTTTCTCCTACAGATCTTGATACAAGTAGGGATGGTTATTTTCCAGCCTGGGACTTAGCGATGGCAAAGCTCTCTTACTGGAGAGGCCACACCCTCAGTTTAATCCCAGGGATCCGCATTGATCTGTCCTCTGCTGTTCTCTAAGGCTCATTTATTTGCCACCTATATCCTAATGGGACTAAAAGTAGGAAGGTGGAGCGAGGGAGGAGGGATGCAAAAAAGTAACTGTTCCTTCTTGCTCACCAGAGATTTATTCATGAGATTTGATCCACCGGATTTGGGATTATTTTCGTCTTCTACCTGATGAAAGTGAGCTGAGCATGGGGACAGACTTGGGAATGGGGAGCAGATGCTTAGGGTGTGAGGATCTGCAGGGAGATCTCAGAGACCTGGGGCGGTGTGGAAGGTTCCACGGAGGCTTCTAACTGTTCTAGAGCTGAAGCTCTTCTTCTTACACTCTCTTCACCAACGAGAACTGAGGTCCAGGTGCATCTTCTCCGTGCACTATCAAATGTGTCCCATGTGAATAGCATCCTCTGGAGTTGGGCAGCATGGCAGCCCTGATTCCCATCACTGTTCAAGCCCCTAGCCTAGACTGCTGTTGTCGTGGAGGACGGGGTTAGCAGCTGAAAACCCCAAGTGGTTGCTATGGGAGAAGAGAGCTGCAATAGGCATTGCTCTGTGGGTCTGTCGCTCCTGCTTGCCATATGGTTAAGCTTTATGTCTGGAATAGTCCTTGACGTCCTGCGTCAAAACTGGCTCTCTGATACTTAGACCATCCTAGAACTCCAAACTCATTCAAGAAGCAATTTTGCATGTCTAAGCGACATCTATGGCTAGACCTTACACAAACACCCATCTTACCAGGTAGGGCACACACTGCTGGTTGCTTACATAACAGATGTCTCTGTACCCCAAATCTCTTCTTGTTGTTAGGGTTGACCTTCTACTTTAAGTGTTAGAAAGTCACATACTCACCTCAGTAGGCTCTCTTGCATCCAGAGCATGGACAATGGGATGTAATCTTCATCAATGGGGCAATGTGCAGGGAAGTCTCCAAGAAAGATGTTTCTCTCTGGTAAAAAGAGACATGTGAGGAGAAAATGCCATTTTTTTTCTTCCTAAGAACATGGGGTGTGAGAATATGATGCCTGCAGCTCCAGCAGTCATCTTGGCAGCACGAGGATACCTACCTTAAGGAAATTGATGCTGACAGACCCCAGAAGGAAAGAAAGAGCGTCATTCCTTGATGATGATGTTGCACCACTAGAAAGATCTTTGCATGCTCCTGGTTCTGTGATCTCTTGTTAGGTTTGGTAATTAAACGGCCTTCGTGATTAACTTTTTTCCCGGATGTGGCTAAAAGCCTCATCACTGGGCATCAGAACCCATCTACCATCATTGGCATGTGGAACTGTGTAGTGGTAGAAAAGGAGTCCTGGCTATTATGCCCAGCTCATCTACCACCTTTAAAAAAAAATTCATTCATCGTACTGGGGTACATGTGCAGATTATGCAGATTTGTTACATGGGTATACATGTGCCATGATAGTGGTTTGCTGCATCCATTGCCCCGTCATCTACATTAGGTATTTCTCCTAATGCTGTCCCTCTCCAATCCCCCTACCCCCTGTTATCCTTCCTCTATGCCCCCACCCCCCAGGTCCCAGTGTGTGATGTTCCCCTCCCTGTGTCCATGTGTTCTCCTTGTTCACCACCTACTTATGAGTGAGAACATGTGGTGTTTGGTTTTCTGTTCTTATGGCAGTTTGCTGAGAATGATGGTTTCTAGTTTCATCCATGTCCCTGCAAAGGACATGAACTCATCCTTTTTTATGGCTGCATAGTATTCCATGGTGTATATGTGCCACATTTTCTTTATCCAATTTATCACTGATGGGCATTTGGGCTGGTTCCAAGTCTTGGCTATTGAAAACAGTGCCACAGTAAACATATGTGTGCATGTGTCTTTATAATAGAATGATTTATAATCCTTTGAGTATATACCCAGTAATAGGATTGCTGGGTCAAACTTCTATTTCTAGATCCTTGAGGAATCGCTGCGCTGTCTTCCACAATGGTTGAATTAATTTACACTCCCACTAACAGTATAAAAGCGTTCCTATCTCTCCACATCCTCTCCAGCATCTGTTGTCTCCAGATTTTTTAATGATCGCCATTCTAACTGGCGTGAGGTTGTCTACCACCTTCCTGCGGTGAGTCAGGGATTGGTAGGAAATAGCCTTGAAGGTCAGGCTAGAGTGCAGTTCTTGATGAGAACTGGAGTGGGTTCAAGGAACCAGGTGCCAGGACACAAGGTCACCCCAGGGTGCTGGGCAGAGCAGTTACAGCATTACCCTCTTAAAAGTGTCCAGGAAGTTATTCCAGCCTGTTGCTCACTAGAACATGGTATTCAAGTCCTAGACCACTTCTAAAAGCCTGTCTCATATGAGTGGGGGGAGGTCTCAACAAGCTATATGGCTGCCTGGCTCTTGTTGGCTCAGGGACTGGCTAGGATGAGTTGGCAGTTGGCAGGGAGCACAACCCACACAGGACATGGGGCAAAGTCTGCAGAAGGCTTAGCTGAGGTGTGGCCTGACACCCTTGGCTAAATTTTGATCTTTGCTGTTTGAATTTTTCATGCTGTCCCTGTCTTCCCTCCCCTTGGCTATGAAACACTGGCCTATGCCATACTTAGTCTGCCTAGGCTCAAATTACACTTTGAGGAAACATCCTTGTCTAGGGCAGGTGCTGCTCTTACTGCAAGGCAGGGCCCTTAAAATCCCATCCGTCAGGTGGGGAATGTCTTTTGGAATCACAGGACCTTAGGACTGAAGACGCTGCGACCCAGATAGTGACAGATGATTTACTAAGGTCACCAGCTGGTGGGTGGAAGAGCCTGCTTAGAATCAACACTCTGGATGACTATTTAATACATCCTATAGGACACCAAAAATAATTCACTGGTTCATTTCATGGGTGCCCCTACAGGTTGATAATGATGCAGGCAAGCGTGTTCATGAAAATTGGGGCTGAGGGCAGACCAATTCACCCTTGTCACCCTCTGACTTTTTATTACCTTCTGCCACTCAGGCTCAAATCATTGGTGAAAAGATGATATCAGAGCATTGGGATTCTCAGTTGCAGGCATGAGAGGTCCCCAGGTTTTGATGGGTACATCTTTTTTAGGACTAATTTTTATCAGATGACAGTGGGTCCAATTTGGTGTGGCTTGGATAAATAATTCACCTCTTGTCTTTTTTGAAAATCAGACGTCACTTATGGGTGATTGATCAAAAGCAGTACCGGTGACACCACGACTTCTGGTGGTGGTTTTCATTTTCAGGAGCTCTATGATAGGTAGCTTATGAGATCTTTTCCCCCCATTGAAGCAGTTTACAGGCTAAAATAATTCCACAAGCACTGTCATTCTTTGTGTTTTGTAGGTAACTCAAATGAAAATTTAAAGACTCGTGAAGCAATCTGTGTTTGTCAGGGAAGGAACGCATTCTACGAGCTGGCCCCTAGTGGTAAGAAAGCGCTCAGGGGAATAGGTTGAACTCTAAGTGACTAGAATAACTTAGTTCAGTGTGTTTGGAATACAGGCAGCTGTCATCTGCCTGCGTGATGTGTATGTATACACGTCCACTCAGTCATGTATGATGGCATAGCGTCAGCCACGAACTCACCCCTGCACCTGCACAGACACATACGGTGGGGTGTAAGTACACAAACCTTAAGTTAAGCAAATCTGGGGTCCAATTCCTGCCTACCAGCCTGTTATCTGGAACTAATCTCTTTCCCTCACTGGGTCTCAGTTTCCAAATCTAAAAAATAGGGATAATTATAGGGATCCTTTCAGGTTTCAATAAAGAGTAAGTGAGATCCCTTATTTAAAAAGTGCTTAGCATGAAGTAGGGCCTCAGTGAATACCAATTCCCTTTCTTTGCTTTTCCCTCGCCATCTGCCAGCTGCTCTGGGAAAGTTGGTTCCCACCCCTGGCAGTCTGCACGTCATAAGCTTCACAGTCATGTCGTGGGGAAGACCCAGCACAGGGAAGATGCTGGGAGCAAGGGGCTTTCCTGCTGCTCTTCCCATCCCTTCAGCAGGCACATCTGCTTCTCGGCACAGGGAAATCACATCACTCTCTTCCCCAAAGGGAACCTGACTTCTGAGATCTTTTAGGTATTGGGTATCAGGGTTATAACAGTAATAGCTTTCATTTATTACAGTTTTACTAGGCGCCGAGCCTCGCTTTAAGTGCTTTAGTGCATTCTTACCACGATGCAGGAATGCACATCCTCATCTTCAGTGAGACTAAGGAAACCCAGGTAGGGAGAAGCTAAGTTGCTTATCCAGCGTCACATAGCTAGAAAGAACTGGACTCAAGATAGAAACCCCAAACCAAACCTCACTCTTAATCAAGAGCCCCAGTGAGATAGATGGCATACATCTACCTTTGTGTGGATATAGCATGTTATGACTTATCCTAATTGTCGTCAATACTGCATTGTCTTTAATAACATGCATTTTAAAATTTTAGACTCCAGCCCGACCCAAATGGGCATCACATAATGTCCGTCCTCCCTGTTTGCCCAAATGTATGTTTATGAAATACAGGCAAGTGCTGCTCAAAGTGGAGCTTCATCAGGGAGCCTGCTAGGAATGCAGATTCTTGGCCCCCACCCCAAATTTGCTGAATCAGACTTAAGGGGCAGGCCCAGGGATCTGTGTTTTAGCAAACCTCCAGGTGATTCTAACTTGTGAGAAGCACTGGAATGGATGCTTCTTTGAGGTCCTTGGCACACAGCCTTGCAGAAAAATAGCAAATTAAAACCCACCGTCCCTTGATGGGTTCAATCAGCTAGTGGGAGGTTTCTGTGTTGTGCCAAAGGCCTTGCAGTGTTCTTGCTTTCTGAGAACCTGAGGCAGACCCGTTATTTTGCTGAGAGCTGCTAAATAAAAAAAGAACCATCAGCTTCCTCTTTGACTGAACGACACTCTCCTGCCCCTTTCATCCAGCGACAATGGCAGCAGGCTCAGCCACTCTCAGAAAGATTTAAATACTCAATTAATCAATGGAATATTCCATTAGGGGGATAATCAGTTGCCATTGCCCTGATCTATAGTTACATCTCAGCTGGGCCTCACAAATTGATTCCTGATGAAGTTCTAATTGACTGGACCATCTGATAAAGGGCCAGTTGGAGTTTATTGAAATACCCGGTGAGCAGTCCCTGGGGTCAGGGCCTTCCTTAAAGGAAGGCAGAGGGTGGAAAGAGGGGCAGAGAAGCATGATTTACGCCTGGTTCTCACTACATCTTCTCTCTAACGCAACGTTTATGGGTCCCAGGTGAGAAATGAGCGCTCATAGCTGGGACATGGGGATGACATAGCTGCTCTGAGCCTGGCCCCAGCCCTGGGTGGCAGGTGGCCTGAACGAGATTTTCCCAGGAACTCGTGGGGGCAATGAATCTCCAACTTGAATATGCTTAAGAATAACCCCAAGAACTTCAAAACGTAGAGTCTCAAATTCTGGTTTCAGATATTCCAACCTTCTGGGTCTGGGGCAGGTTTTAAGAATCAGTGTTTTAACAGATTTCTGTTAAATAGGCCAATGGTGGCCTCCAAGCCTCACTTTAAGAAACAGTGTCTTAGGAGCTGGTGGCTTAGAAGCGGACTGTGCCCCCCGGGTCCAGCTTCCCCTGGGGGAAGTTAGAGCTTCTTAGGCTGTGGGGGGGGACATGTGTATCTGTGCATTATCTAAGGATCCCAGCCTCTTTCTTCCCTTGCACCTTTTTCATTATTTTTTTCATTTGTTTGGAGTGATTTTTTTCTTCCAAATAATTTATGTTCATTACCAATGAATTTGCCTTCACATTTTTATTAAGATCTATATACAGTGAAGTATGCAATAAAAACAGTATAGTGTCACATTTGTTTCATTCATCCAGTGGGCCCTTACTCATCAGACATCTTTTAAGGATTGTTATGTGGCAGGCATTGAGAATTTCAAATGCATGGTTCCCAATGGAAAGGAGCTAACATCCCTTTGCAGGAGACAGGCAAGAAAATGATGTGTAACGTTAGAGATAAGTGCAGGACCCTCCTATGGGGCCACAGGTAATTTACTAGGTTTTGTTGTAGGGAAATATATGGTACCCATTAGGTTTTTTTAAAACTTTGAAAATAGCTCCGGAAGCCCTGTATCCACCTTCGAGAATTCCCCCAGAACAGGGAGTCCTGGGTGCTGCTAAGACCCTATCAGCTGAAGATGCCCTTGGGTATGTGCATGGGTGTGGCTTTTCTTTGGGCCCTTCCTGTGGGGATTGCAGACGCTGGGTGGTCTTGCGGGGGGTGGTGGGAGCTAGATTTAGATGTAAGTGATCTAAAGCTTTGTGTATCCAAAAAGAAGAGTGGCCTTGTCCCTATTATAAAGGGAAAAATAAAGATCACTGAAGAGTTTCACACAGAGACGCTACAGTCAAATTTCAGATAGGCCATTTTCCTTTTCCTTTTCTCCTCATTTCTGCCTTTCGTTTTCCATTTCTCTGCCTTCTCCCCTTCTCCTCTGTCCCTCCCTCCTTTTCTTCTCTGTTAATACACTGTTTTGTGTATATGTGCTGCTTAAATTTGTGTTTAGATACAAATGCTCAATGTTCTGTTTGTAAAAATACATTCTCGTGTTTTGGATGATGTGGGACATACTTGAGAGCCTCAGAATGTCTTAATCTGGCCCTGGAGCTATTGACTGTTTTAATTCCTTTAGAACAGCCCTGCCCCACTGTGCCACAGGAGCGATTTGGTAGATGGAACCTTTCGTGTGGTTTCACATTTTGGTCCCATTTCCTTTGTCATGATGTTCGGTTTCTGACAGTGACCGCCAACTAGGTCAGAGACTGTTCTCAGCCATGTCTTCACTCATTTACTGTTTATTAAGTGGCTCCTATGTCTAAGGCACCAAGAGAGATGCCATTTAAATGTGATCTTGGCCTTCAGAGGCCCATCGTCTAGGATAGTGGCCCCCAAGTGGGCATAGATCCCTCTGGACAGCACTGGGGCTCATCTGATGTGTGATATGGATATGCACTGGAGAGCTGATCACACCGTGGGAAAGATGTTCTTAAGATTCTTTCATAATCCTGATTATTTTAAGGTGAAAGTCTCATCACGGTATTAGTCCATCTTTAACACCTCCCCACTACTTGTTTATGTCCCTTTTAAATAGAGAAAACCTAGACCTAGACCCTCAGACCCAGAGCCTCCGATAGGCTGCAGATTCTAGCTGGACTTAATCATAGTGTTAGGTTTTCATTGTATTGTATCTTCTAATTGTGTAAGCGTGACGGTTCATTTAATGCATTGACTTGACTGTGCTACAGTGCCCAGACATTTGGTCACACATGATTCTGGGTATGTCTGTGAGAGTGTTTCTGGATGAGATTAACATTGTAATCAGAAGACTAAGTAAAGCAGGTGGCCCTCCCTAGGTTGCGTGGGCCTCATCCAATCACTTGAAGGCCTTAAGAGAATAAAATGGTTGACCCCTTCCAAGAGTAAAAAGGAATTAGTTCCTTTGGGGCTGCCTTGAGCTGGGACATTGTTTTTTTTTTTTTTTTTTTTTTTTTTTTGGCCTGCCTACCTTTAGCCTGAAACTATAGCATCAATTCTCCTGGGTCTTTAGCTTGCTGATTAAAGATCTTGGGACTTGTCAGCCTCCTTTTAAAGAATTACATAAAGTGTCTGTAGTCAATATATTCAAATTAAAAAGAGAGGCTGTTTTTAAAAAGATATTAAGTAATTGATAATAGAGGTAGTCATGGATTTGGCAATCAAGCTGAAAAGAGTTTGGGAAATACAGAAGTTGGGAAAGGAATGAAAAGAGCTGCAGGGCTTTGCAGGAAGGAGGAAGGGTCAAAAAGGCGTTGGCTAAAATCCTAGCCCCTTGCGCTGCTCTCTGGGGTTGAGGGAGGGAGGCTGGGTGCTGTGTCTGGAGGGTTTACGGCAGCTGAGTGGCTGGTGTTGGGGTGTCCTGACTGCTGTCACAAACAATCTCAAAACCTCAGCCGATGCACCCACAAAGGTGATGTCCCATTCACTCATGTTTGTGTAAAGGTCGGTAGGGGAGGGTGGCCGCTCCACGGCGTGATTCCACGGCCAGACTTCACTTAGCACGGGCTCCACAGAGCTGCACGTCCCGTGGCGCTGTCTGCGATCGTGAACTTGTTCTCTAGCTGTGCTGCGTCGAGCAGGCATTTGAAATGGGGTTAGTGCAACTGAGGAGTTGAATTTTTAATTTTCTTTCTTTGAAAGTAATTTAAAGAACTGCACATGGCTAGTGGCGACCGTATTAGCGGAGTCTAGAGCCTCATCTTCATTTGCAAGCATCCATTGAGATAGATATAGAGACAGACAGAGAAGAGGGGACGTGAAAGAAAGAGAACGAGCTTGGCGGGAGGAAGGAGAGAGAGAGAGAGACTGAACAAGGCTATGCGCTGGGTCTAGAGGTGAAGTACAGAGGTTCTTCACGTTCTCACATCAGAACGATGTGCCGGGAAGAGGGGGAATGGGTTTGGTGGGAATCTAGCTAATCTCTGCCACAACATACCTGACAGAAGAGAGTGACAGTATCTGGTGCTAAGCAGTCTTGGGTGGGCACTGGGTGGTAGCGTAGGCAGATGGCATCAGAGGCTGAACTGCTAGTGGCGGAGTTCTAGTCCTGTGGCTGAGGTTCGGAGAGGGAATTAGCCTCCAGGTAGAAGGACGCTAGACCATGGAGGAAGTGGAGAACTGGGACTGTGTTTCCTTCTGAGACCTGGAGAAAGGGTAGGCGGTGGTCTCAGGTGCAAGGCAAAAGCCAACCAGAGGCAAGGAACAGAGTAGGTTGTTGAGCACGGTGCCTCGTCACTGAGTCACTGCGCATAGGAGGCCTGCCATGGGCTCCTGATACTGCTCTTCCCTTTGCTGTAGCTCCAAAGTGGGAGGGGCTGAGGGCAGAAGGGGCTCAGTGGGTCTAGCAGTGGGGAGGCGCATGGTGGGAGGTGTTGCAGGGGGTCAAGCTGGTTATCACAGTGACCTAAGGAGGGAAGGAGCTGTGTGAGCATCATTCGTTCGTGTGTTCAATCACCAATTCAACAAGCGTGTGGAGCACCTACCATGGGACAGGCAGAGAACGGGAGCTTCTGATACAGTCATTTCAACAGTGAGACGTTTTGATGCACTTAAAAACCAAACCATATATACTCTCAGCTATTTTTGCACTGACAAAGGTACAAGCCAGGCATCTTCCCTCCATCCCCAAACCACATCCCCTGGTCAACTGTCACCCCTAGGGTGACAGCCAGGGGTGGGATGGGAGTTGGGTAAGGTAGGACCCAGGGATTTTAAATGCTGATAGGGCTGAGCCGAATCAGTTGCGCCACAAAAAACTGCATGTGAATGTGTCCTGCTTTTGCCAGGCACCGCGCTGAGTGTGGGCAGTTCTGTGGAGGAGGTGACACCTGAGCTGGGCTTTGAAGGCGAGGTGGGATTTGACAGGTAGAGATGGAGGGGAGAACAGTCTAGGCAGAAGATGTAGAATGAGCAAGCTCACAGGGAGGAGAAGCGTGGGTGTGTGCACAGGAGACCGGAGGAGACCAGCTGGCCGGAGGGTGAGTGGGTGCAGTGAAAGATACAGCTGGAGAGGTTTGCAGGGGCCAGGTTAGGAAAGGTGGTGAATGCCAGGCGAAAGGGATCGCTTTTATTCTGGGGCCAGTGGAGCCTGCTGAGGGGTTTTGAGCAAGGCAGTGGCATAACCAAACTCTGGAAATGAGCAGGACTGGATCGGGACAGGGGCAAATAGCGTGAGACATGATAGGAGGCTTTTGCAATCCACTGGAGAGGGGCCTGGGCAGCTTGGGCCCATGTGCAGGCAGAGGCCATCGAGAGGGCTCTGTGTGTTTGTGTGTGTGTGTGTGTGTGTGTGTGTGTGTGTTTGTGTGTGCCTGCCCCTGCATGTGCAGGTGAAGTGGGGAAAGGGGTTGCCTATTAAAGACTCTAATGCAGGATTTGGTTTCGTAGTTCAGCAATATGTCTTGTGTCTACTCTGCTTGCTCGGACATGCCTGGCTTTCGGCTGTGTGGACAGGTCAAGAGAATGGGAGCATTTCACACGTCACCATCCTTTTCTAGAAGAAAAACTCAAGGCATGTGCTGCTTGCTTGGGTGAAGGGGTGGATACTGCTGATTTCTTCTAAAACAGCAACTTCAGTCTGAGAGAGGCTGCAGCTCAGATGGAAGTCCCATGAGTCTGTGCCTTGGAAGCCCAAGAAAGGGCAAGAAAGGAAGGTGCTTCTCAGCTTGGGTCTCCACGGGAGCCACACCCAGGCTACAGGAGATGAGAAGACAGGTGAACGGAGGGTCTGGTGGGAAACAGAACAGCAGCAGTGGGGGCTGCAGCACTGAGCCAGGTGGAAGCTCAGTGGTGAGCAGGTTCATTCCCCTGGCTGGCTGGATGCCTACAATGGAAGCGTAAACATTATAGAACTGGGTTGTTCGCTACCTTACAGGCCTGCCTGTTGGGGGTGGGTTGTGCTTTTTAAGGGGGAATTTGGTGAGTCAATTTGAGTCTATGACAGCAACCTGATTCTTTTTACCAATGCCAGCTGGAGGTTTAGAAAGGGAGATTTCCTTTTCTACCAAAGACATTCAGTGTGGAAACCCAAAGAGGCTTCAGAGTAATAGGCATTCCATATAGGAGTATGAAGGCAACAATTTTCTCATTGTGTGTGTTTCCATAATAGCTACAAGAGTCTCTCATTCTCGCCCTACGTAAGTGCCCAATTAGAGAGATTTCAAAGAGGGAGAAAGTCTTCAAGGTACTTAATTTTCGGGGCTTTTTTGATTCCGTTTTCATTTTTCATTGTGGTTTTAATCCCAAATGGAACTGGCAAGAAAAGGCAGCATGTAAGCTCAGCAAAGTTTATCTCCTGTTCATTCCGCTCAGGCAGAAGCTGGCAGAGCCTCCAGCAATCCCTCCCTCCTCCTGAGTGAGTGGGCTACAAATGGGGGGGCTGGGCTGCAGCCAGCCAGGCACCTACCCCTAGTTTGGTAGAGAAATCCTGGCCCGATGGTCAACAGAGCGAACCTGCCTCCTGCTTCAGCAATGTCCATCCTGCCTCTGAGCTCATGGTGAGGAATCCAGACCTCAGAGCAAATTATCACCAGCATCCACAGGGTGCCTCTTGTAAGGGCTTTCTTCATTTTCCTGTATCCACTCCTCAGCATGTGGACCAGTCAGAAATGTGCCAGTCATATTTATCCACAAAGGTTTCACACGACCCCTAGCTCTGCTCTGTGACTTTGATGATTTGCTTAGCTCTTCTGAGCCTCAGTTTCTTCATCTGTAAAATGGGGCTCTGTAATAAAAATGGAGTTCCTGGGGCTGCTGTGAAGGCCCAGTTGGTCCCTTTGGGGTAAATGGCTTCAGGAGCTAGGGTCTGGCAAGGCTGGACATAACTGCTCTGAGTGACTGTGAGGGAATGGGGCAGACACAAGCTGGGTGGGACCTCTGCTTTAGCATCTGGGAGCTGTGAGACCTGGAGCAAGTTACTTCAGCTGCAGAAACTTTATTTTCTTCCTCTAAATAATGGGAGTAATAAAAGCACCGAAGGCATAGAGCGGTGGGAGACAGTTGGTGTGTAAGAACGAGAGCTCACACTCACAGGGCACTCGGCATGTGGGAAGCGTGGCTCTAAGCACTTTCCATTTGGGGCCGGTTGGCCAGGCAGGCATCCAACATTTATTCTGCACCTGTGACACCTAGCCCCATGCCAGGCAATTGGGACTGAATGAGGCACATGGCAGATGTGCTCTCTGCCCGCCCACGTTATGGGGCAGGGGAGGAATGCGGGGACCAGGCACACGCCGTGAGGAGGGCGGCCTGCTGCAGTGTGGGACGTGGCTTGCGTGAAGGAGACTCCTGGCTTCTGAGACACTCCTAGCCCAGCAGTGAGGTTAAAGAGGTTGGAGTCTTTCTATGGCTGGGAGCAGCTGCCATTCACCTTTAGGATTTGGAACTGGGGGCAGGGAGGCTGGTCAGCAGGGGTGAAATGGGGCCTGCTCTTGGAGCACGGTCTAAGCTGAGGAGCAAGGGCATAGGCAATACCAAGATGGAATCCTCCAGGTGCACATGTTTGAGGCTGCCATTTCGTTGGCCAAAGCTCCCTGCGTGGGGGATCTTGTAAGGAGATGCTGGCTGCGCTCACCCTGCAGATTCCAGAGAAGAGCAGGTGAAAGGGACCGCCAAGCCAGGGCTGATGGGCTGGCCCTCTCCAGCCACCCTTGAGTGGGTGTTTTGTAGCAACTATCTCTTCCTGTTAAGTTTCCCTCTCAGACCTGCATTCCCAAGCAGCTCAGCATATGGACGGAATCTGCAGGAGGCGGGGGGAGTGGGGAGGGGTGCCCAGCCCAAAGCATGTCACAGATGCCCATGGAGAGCTGGTGAGGATTAGAGCGAATCATTAATTGTCATTAATATGCTGGGGCTTAACAGCCCTGGGTTTATTTTTACACTGAAGACCAGACGTGCCTTGCACATGTCCCTGGGTTCTGGGCTCTGGGAGAGAAGGGAAAACTGGTTGTGCTCTCATCTGCCAGTTCTCCAGGACTGGACAGTAAGTATACCTTCGGCTTGACTCCATGGCCTGGCAGAAACTGTATCTTCCAAGGGGCCCCTCACCCTCCTTCCTTTCTGGTTTTCTCCCCTCGAAAGGGCTCTGTGGCTGGTTGAGCTGTCTGCCAAGGGCCTGAGGGATGAAGGGAGCAGTCCAGAAAAAAGATGAATGATGTCACAGAAAAGGCCACCATTCAAGGGTTAAACTGCTACCTAGAAGAGTGTTGTATCAAAAGAAAAGGCTTTGGCAGGGTGCAGTGGTTCACGCCTGTAACCCCAGCACTTTGGGAGGCCAAGGCGGGTGGATCGCCTGAGGTCGGGAGTTCGAGACCAGCCTGGTCAACATAGTGAAACCCTGTCTCTACTAAAAATACAGAAAATTAGCTGGGTGTGGTGGTGGGCACCTGTAATCCCATCCACTCTGGAGGCTGAGGCAGGAGAATTGATTGAACCCAGGAGGTGGAGGTTGCAGTGAACTGAGATCGCACCATTGCACTCCAGCCTGGGCAACAAGAGCAAAACTCAAAAAAAAAAAAAAAAAAAAAAAAAAAAAAAGCTTCATAATAGATACTGACTTCTGTAGAAGCAATTGGACTTCTGGATCGCCTTTCCTTCCAAATCGTTATTGAAAACCTAGGTTTGCCTCTAAAATTGATGTTGTAATTCTTATGAGAAACTGGTGGCTCTTGCTGGAGACACTCATGTTAGCCAGTGTTGTCCTCTGAGGCTAGAGGCCCCGTGAATCCTTGAAGAGTTGCCTAGAGCCTTCCCTCTGTGCCAGCACTGAGCTGGGCCTGTGAATTCGTCACACGGAGCACACTGGTTGTGCATGAGAGGCTCCATCAGCAGAGCAGTGGGGGCCTCTCTTCCAAGTGACAGGTGCCCTGATGTGTCTCCTTTCCCCATATGCCACCAGCTTTCCTTCTGGGGCTTTTGTCCTTTTCCCCTTTGCCATCATTTGGGAGAACTTCGTCCGTTTCTAGGTGGTTGAATTAGTTTCCTGTGGCTGTTACAGCAAATCCATAAACTTGGTGGCTTCAAACAGCACAAATCGATTTCAGTTCTGTAGGTGAGAAGTCTGACACGGGTCTCGGTGGATTGAAATTAAGGTGTCTGCATGGCTATGTTTCTTTCTGGAGGTTCCATGGGAGAATCTGTCCTGTGCCTTTTTCAGCTTCTAGAGGTACACACTTTTCTTGGCCTGTGATTTCTTCATATGTGTGTTAAAAGCTAGCAACATTGCATGGCTCCAGGCCTGTCTTCCACAGCCACGTTGCCATTAGCTGGCCTACCATGGTGGTGGCTTCATTGCTATTGTCGGGCAGCTTTGCTAGCTCTTCCTTCTGCACCTGTGTGTGTGGGGATGCAGGGCTCCTGGTACAGTTAGAACAGAGGATGGAAAAGCACCTCATGTCCTGGAGAAGGAGCCCTGTGCTGGGTAGGGGGTGGGAGGTGGTGCCTTCTGAGATCCCTCCCGCTCCAGCAACTGTGATTTGAGAACTCTGTGTTACCGGCTGAATTGTGCCTCCCTCAAAATTCATATATTCAAGGCCTAACTCCTAATGTGATGATACTTGGAGAGAGGGTCTTTAAAAGAGGTGATTCAGGTTACCTAAGGTCATAAGGGTGGGGCCCTAATCCAGTATGACTGGTGTCCTTAGAAGAAGACGATGAGGTAGGGAGAGGGGATGGAGACAGCAAACCACATGGCATGTATGTACCTGTGCAACAGGCCTGCAGGGTGCAGGATGTGCACCTGTACCCCGGAGCCCAAAGTGCAATTAAAAAAAGGATGAGACAGCAGGGACGCGTGTGCACAGAGCAAAGGCCACGTGAGGATACAGCAGGTAGGTGGTCGCCTGCAAGCCAAGGGAACCAACCCCTTTGACACGTTAATCTTAGACTTCTAAACGTCAGAACCATGGGAAGATAAATTTCTGTTGTTGACGCCACCGAATACACGGTATTTTGTTATGGCAGCCCTAGCAAGTAAGACACCCAGGCTGGAAGACAGGATCAGTGTTCGGCATGGCCATGTCACCTGGCTGAGTGCCCATGGAGAAAGTTTACTACTGGCGTGCAACCTAATGGCTCCATTAATCCTCCCCCTCCCTCCCACCTATTTTCTGGGATCTTCTTTCATTCAAAGGTGAGTCTGTGGAACAAACATCACTTTCTTTGTCTGAATTCCTGTGGGTTACTTGCTGAGTTTTTGAAGGTTTGTTGTGATTGATTTCAGAGCAGCCTTGATGAACCCAAGGATGACCCACAACTGGGATTTTCCTGGATATGGTTTGCAGTGGAGAGAGTCCAGAGACCTTTGTGAAAGTCACTTAGAATACTTAAACCAACATAATTTCATCTTGGATCTCACTTGTCTTACCTTGAAACAAAGGCAAGATTAGATCGGGGATGGGCAAGAGGTTTGCCAGTTCCAATTAGTTCAGAGTGGTTGCCTGGGACTAGTAGGAAAGAATACTACCACCAATTAGCCATGTCTGCAAATGGGGGTGCAAGAGGAAAGTTAGGACATAGGTCAAGTATCTGCCATCTCAGAATCAGTCTTACATTAAGTTCTTTTCCGGCTCCAAGTTTGTAAGACTCTTAGTGATCAGAGGTTTGTGCAGAGACCTAGGATCCAAATGCTGCCTGATCTTGTCTGGAGTTGTATAATGATTCATGTGGCTCTTCAGCCCACATCCTCCAGACCCTCTTGACGATCCAAGTCAGATTTTGTTAAGATTTGTTCCGTTGCCAGTGGCCATCAGTGGAAGATTCGCTTTTGAACTGGAAAACCACTCAAACCTTTTGAAGTTCATCCTCAGCAAAATCCAATCAGAGGGAATTTAAGGGTTGATTTTTTTATTTTTTATTTTAAAGAGTGTTCTCTCTCTCTCTCTCTTTCTCTCTCTCTCTCTCTCTCTCTCTCTCTCTCTGTGTGTGTGTGTGTGTGTGTGTGTATGTGAGTGATTCCCCCCAAAGAAAACATTTCAAATGCTCATTAGGCAAAAATACCTACTTTACATGCACTGTAATTGTTTTACCTAAGATGAAATATGTTATTTTTCTTAAGTAAAGCTACAGGCAGTTTATTAGCAGAGCTAATTAACCCACAATCAGGAACTGGCTCACCTCTAATCACAACCTGCGTGCATTCTTCACAGGCAATGTGGCAGTGCTACAGCACTTATATTTATAAATATGTGCAATGCAATATGAACTATATTTATGGGGACAGCATCATTTTTTTTAGCCACAAAACCTGACCTACCTAAAGCAGATGGTGAGAGAACTGGACTGCCGATCTGGGGCTGGAGGTGGAGACTCACATCTTTTTAGCAAGAGCTTTTTTATCCCCCCCTATTATCCTGGTACGCCTTTTCCTCCCAGTGAGTATGTTGAAGTTAAGGGTTGTCTAGTGCACTGTGTGTTGCAAGCTGGTGTCTCCTGGTGGGTGGGTGTCAGCCTTTCTTCACTTCCCCCAGTTAGTTCCTCACTGCAGGAAATGAATGAAGGTAGCCCTGGTAAAGTTGGCAGGTGTCTTGGCCAAAGGAGGTTGTCTGAGGAAGGTGGACAGGTCTGCTGGGGCTTGGGCAAGGGTCAAGCTGAAGGAATTCCTCCAAGAATTCGGGAAACTCTGCCAGTCAAGGCAGAAATTGTCCCATTGGTGGTAGGTAACCTAAGTTTGTTTAATGTGATATCTAGCAGAGGCCATGAAATGCGCACGTCTTGACCTGACAACGATGCTTTGGCAGGGCTTTAAGACATTGAATGGGAGGAGAGAATCAAATAGGAATAAGAATCACTCTTTCTGAATTCTATGATAAAGAGTGCCTTAAAGCCTGAATGCAAATCTTAGGTGCTCACTAACTATGGCCAGCTGAACAGAAGGCATTGGGAGAGAAACAGCCAGGTCCCAAGAGGATCCTCTGCATAGACTGCAGAGAAGAGACAGCTGAGTATAGACACAAGCTAGCCCTGGGCAGCCCAGCTAATGCTCTGTGCCCAGATGGATCTGATGGCTATTTCTTCCTGCGGTGGAATGGGTGGTTGTGAGGTAAGCAGGAAGGAAGATGCCAAGGGAATCCAATTCTTAATAAAAGTTAGTGCTTATTTGATGAAAGAGAAGGGAAGAAGGAAGAGAGGGAGGGTGGGAGGAAAGAAGGAAGGAAAGTGAAATTCAGAATCTGGTATGTGTCAGGCAGTATGTCAAATACTTCTACATCCACTATTTCGCATAATTCTTCAGCCCTTTGAGGCAAAACTTATCACCTTCATTTTACAGAAGGGGAATTAACATATAATCTTTTTTAAAAGCTAGCATTTAGACCCAGGCCTATCCAGATCTCTTTCTAGTTAGCATTTTTCAGGTGTCCACTTAAGTGAGACATGTTTGCTTGTTGAATAATGAGACCACGAGGCTCTTTAATGCATTTCTAATCCAGACTCTTACCATATCAATGGGGTAAAATTTCCCTGTCGATTCAATCAGGGGCGTCTTGAAGGTTTCATAGAATCTCTAGTTATATGAAACCTAGCCTCCTATATGAGGCCCCAGTGTCTTCACGTAAGTTAGAAGAATAAGTCAGTCTGGGCACGGTGGCTCACACCTATAATCCCACCACTTTGGGAGGCCAAGGTGAGTGGATTGCTTGAGGCCAGGAGTTTGAGACCAGCCTGGCCAACATGGTGAAACTCCATCTCTACAAAAATACAAAAATTAACTGAGCATGGTAGTGCACACACCTGTAATCCTGGCTACTCCCAAGGCTGAGGCAGGAAAATTGCTGGAACCGGTGAGACAGAGGTTGCAGTGAGCCAGGATTGCGCCACTACACTCCAGCCTAGGTGACAGAACGAGACTCCATTTCATTAAGAAAAAAAAAAAAAAGGAAAGCCGGCTATTGCATTTATTATCTAACAGGCAAGTATAGGCATACTATGTCAGTTGGTCTTAACTTCCTGGCAAAGCCAAGGAGTATTCCTGTAGGGGCAAGAGAGAGGGTGTGGAGATTCTCTGGTTTGCGGTAGGTGAGAAAGTTCAGTAGACAGGAATAGAAGACTCTTGGTTCATTTGTATCCCTATATTGTGCCAAGTTTTCCTTTGCACCCCGTGGTGGAAGAACTGGCTCTCCTGGGTGGTATCCATTGCCCTTTTCTGGTTCATTTGTTTTCAAGGCTGAGAATAGAAGCATCTGGGATCCACACTGGATGGGGGCCATGCATGGGGCCATAAGGCGCATGTCAGATGCCAGGGCTGGAGGGGCATCTACAAAGCGCAGGGGGCCTGGGACAAACTGCGGGACCCACAGGGCATTGAGAGCTGAGGTAGAACCCAGGAGCCACTAGAGCATGAAGTCATTGGTCAGAATGGGCGAGCTGGAAAGGTTTCAGAAGCAGGATCCACTGCCCTCTAAAGGAGTTTCTGTGTGAGCGTGTCCATGGGTACACCTGGATGACTTTTTTTTTTTTAAATGAGAGTCTTAAAAGCTCAATTCCTTTTAAGGCCACATGAATACACTTTTATCTTTTGAGCCTGGGCAAGACATCACAAACTCACCCTAATGAAACCTCCTTCTAAAATCACTATTCTCCAAATTTATGAGATTGGTTGGAAATGTGAGGAGAGAGAAGCAAATGAATAGATAACCAAGTCATTCTTCGGGTCCTGTGTGTGTGTCTCCTCGATCTTGGAGTTTTCCTGTTCCTTGTCAGAAAAGGAGTTTAGGAGGGAGGTGTACCAGGAATGAGTAGCTCAGTTCTTGGAGCATTAATTCAAGTCTGCCGATAGGGTGCAAGCCCTGTACTTAAAAACACAGATTCCCTTCTCCAAACTTCACCTTCCCTAGGTGTGAAATGAAGCAGGCAAGTTGGCCAGTTCAGTGAAGAACAGAAGCACCAGTTAGTAGGTATGACGACAAAATGTCTCAGAAGCTGTGTTGCATAGGTGAACCTTGAAGACGTTGTGCCGAGTGAAATAAAACTATGACGAAAGGGCAGATACTTATGATTCTATTTATTTTAGGTACCTAGAGTAGTCAGAACCACAGACACAGAAAGTAGAATGGTAGCTTGCAGGGAATGGGGAGATCAGGGGATGGGGAGTTATTGCTGAATGGATACAGGGTTTTTTGGGAAGAGAAAAAAGTTCTAGAGATGGATGCTGGTGATGGTTGTAGAACCATGCGAATGCACTGAATGCCACTGATATGTACACTTAAAAATGATTAAAATAATTTTTACATTAAGTGTATTCTTAAATACCTATAACTAAACCATAACTAGAGAAGGCTATATTGTCTACAAGAGGGCCGTAAGGTCAAGACACCCAGTTTATAAGATTGAGGCATGCCCTCAAACAGGTACACAGGCCAGCCCCTGTCCTGGACAGGCTCGTCGTGGCCATAAATAGGCCACTTGTTCTTACATGTAAAAAACAGCAGTGGGCTTCCTGTCTCCAAGAATAACAACAAAACTTGATCACAAATTCCATTGTCTACTAAGCAGACAATGAGGAGATCACAGCTTCTTGGGGTGAGAAGTCAGGCACAAAAGTCACAGTGGCACAAAGTGGGATGAGGTCAGCATGTGTGTCCCACCCTAGTATCCCAGGCAGGTGTGGCAAAGAGAGAGAGGCCATTGGCACCATGCGATACTCGACCCCAGAGAGCTGCATGAGCTTCATGTCTCTAGCATTGGTGTGAGGTACTGGATTCCATCAAGTCTATCTCTCTGGTCACAGGGAGGCAAGGCCATGATGCAGTGAAACCCCCCTGCTTCCAGCAGCCTGGTCCACTGCCCCCTTTGCAGGATTCCCTCCTGCAGGGCACCCTGTAGCATCACCCCCAAGTAGAATCTGGGAAAGCCTCTGCCAGGCCAGCATTTTCTCTGCTTCCTGAATAAGGAAGCTAGTTGGCCTTGGCCAGAGATGACATCCTGTGTTGGCCTCTTTCATGGACCTAAAGCATCTGGATGGATCAGGACCCTTTTGGTTGCACGTGACAGAAACCCAAAGTGGCTTAAACTCAAAACTTATCAATCCAGTGCGTTACTGAAATGTATCAGTTCAGTGTGTAACTGAAATGTCCGGTGCAGCTGGCTACAGGGGCTCACATAATGCTGTTAGCTTTATCTTGTTTGCTTACTCCACAGTTTGTTTTCCACTCACCTTCCTCTCTCTCAGGTGGGCCCTCTCCTCATGGTGCCCATTGGCAGTAAGAGGCTTATGTCATGCTTTCGCCTGGCAGTCCGTCCCAAGTTTTCTTTTTCTCAACAGGGTTTACTCTCAAGCTCATGTATGAGCTATTGGCATGGCCAGGGGTCACGAGTGGAATACTTTGGCCAGGCCTGGGACACTTGCACAGCTGGAAGCAAGGGTGTGAGGCCAGAGCCACCCCCAACCATGGATGGAGCCTGAGGGAGGAATTGGTCCCTGTAGAGGAAGTGGGTACCGTGACCAGAACAGGAAGCAGAGACCAGTCAGGCAGTGACAAGAGAAATACCTTTCCAAGCCCATTGTGGCAGCTGTGAGAAGGGCATGAGAGGCTGCCCTGGGCTTAGGAACTCTAAGCTCCTGTCTCCCCGCTTCTGCCCTGACTCACCACCTTCGGTGTCTCCCCATTTTGGGTTTTCTCCTTGACTCTTGTTCTCTCTCCAACCCTGAGGCTGGTGACCTCATTTCAGATGATTTAGTGTGGCTGACCCTCCCTCAATATAGGACTTCCACCGTCTGCCCTCTGACCCACCACCCAACACAGGGATGGGGGTGGAGCGCAGGGCCACAGGGATGGTGCCCTAGTTTAGGGGAACTCACCTTTGGGAGGCTTCAGTCTCACCTTCCTCACCCTGCCAAGATTCAGAGTGTTGGACTCTTTTTCCCCCTTGCAAGTTATTTTCTTTGTTTGTCAGATCCTGTTAAGATGTGTGGCATTTGCTGCTGGGTGATGTTGGTTTGTTATTTTCACCCTGTTTTGTGCCCTGACACTTCCCAGAGGTGCGGGCACATTCTAAAATAATGAGCTCCCCATGGCCAAGAGAGCCTGACCCCTCTACAGTGGTTTCAGCAGCTCTGGTCTAGGGGAAGGTCTGAGAGTTTTGCTTGGGACCCAGCACTGGAGGGGCTGGTATGAGCCCAGTGGGAGAGAAGAGAATGTCCCAGGGATGGGGGGTCCAGAGGGCCTGAGCTGGAAGGTGTCAGGGTGGAGGTGAAGATCACAGGTGTAGGTGGCTGGGCCTCAGGGGTGCTGCTCTTGGTGGCATCACCGGGTCCCACCCAGGCGAACTCAAGGTCACTGAGGGCATCAGGCGCTGAAGAAACCTGCTCATGATGGCTAAACTCTCCAGGAGCCCCAGAGTGGTGGTGGCTGATTTGCCTTGAAGCATCTGGGCAGGGGAGCGGTGGGGCTGGATGAGGGGCTCCAGATCTGAATGCCCACAGGTGAGCCCCTGCCTTGTGAGTGTCCAGGCGCACGAGATCCTCCCATCATTTGAAGGTGGCTCCATGGCTGTACTGGTAGCATGTACTTCCAAGATCCAGGTCTTGTTGGAAAGAGACTTCTTGCCCTAAGGGGTTCTGTGTCCTTGTGTCCTTAGGTAGCCTTCTGTGGCTGTTGGAGAAGAGCACTCCTCCATGGGGGGGGGCGCACATGCCTACCATCCCTGGACAGAGAAGGCCTTGGGGCTCTTTGAAGCTGCCCACCTCGGTTCTTCCTCCTCTCTTCCAGTTACTATGAGACATCTCTCCTTTGGCTGGTTCTGGCCACAGTAATTCACTCTGTTTAGAATTCAGTGGTATCCCATTTAACTATTGCAACTCCCAAGTGTCAGGTGATGCTGCTTTGATAATGAGGCGTGATCCAATCCTGCTGGGAGGAGGCTGGCCTCGAGCTCTGGAGAGAGGTGGACTTGGATTCCTGCTGTGGCTCCTCCTCTCACAAGTTAAATTCCTGATGTGAGTCACTCAGCTTCTGTAAGCCTTAGCTTTCTCATTGGCAAATTGTGTTGACAGAATTGCCTTCCTTTCAGGGCTGTTGTGAGGATGCAATCAAGCAAACATTGATTCCTTCACTAAATATTTATTGCATGCTTAGTACCCGCGAGGTACTGTTCTGGGCACTCCACTGCACTCATAAAACAGTTCCCGTGGATGGGATGTAAGCAATGCATATACAAATCCTTGGCAGGCCGGGCGTGGTGGCTCACACCTGTAATCCCAGCACTGTAATCCTGAGATGGGTAGATTACCTGAGGTCTAGAGTTCGAGACCAGCCTGGCCAACATGGTAAAAACCCTGTATCTGCCAAAAACAAACAAAAAACCCCCAAAATTAGCCGGATGTGGTGGCAGGTGCCTGTAATCCCAATACTCAGGAGGATGAGACAGGAGAATTGCTTGAACCCAGGAGGTGGAGGTTGCAGTGAGCCGAGATTGTGCCACTGCACTCCAGCCTGGGCAAAAAGGAGTGAAAATCCGTCTAAAAAAATTTTTTTTGGCAAAGAGAGGGGGGCCCCCGATGTTGCCACACAGTGGGCGTTTGGAAGGGTTTCTACTGCTGCCCGTGCTGTGGGAGATCCCGAGGCAGACCCGCCCCAGAGTCTGGACTGCACAAGCCTTGCTGGTAGGTGTGGGGCAGGGTGAGCCATCCTGTCCACTCACCGCAGGGTGAGTCTTTGTTTTGCTAATGAGAAGGGCTGGTTTCCTGGAACTCCCTGACCTTATGTCTCAAAATTCTTCCCACAAGCCTTTGTGGTCTTGTTCTTGAAACCCAGGGCAGGTGAAGACAGTGTGTGACCCATCAGCTCAGTTAGAGAAGGCTGATAGCTGGGTGGCCTGTCTTTGCCCCCAAGAGCTGGGCTGAGGTTGACTCTTGCTGCCCAACATCCTGGGTATGTGCACACACACCCCGTTTCCCATACCGTCTGCTGTGAGGCCTTCACTTCCCCACGTGGCTCCTCTGTGGCTGTAGCACTCACCATGACCTCACAGCACAGCCAAACAGGACCCACTCAGGTGCTCTTCAAGCAGGGGGTGAAAGGGAGGGGCCAGCCAGATGCAGAGAGAAAGAGAACCCCATTGATGAGGTTTCAAAGGTTCCTTTTGCATCTAGGGCCTTAGCTGCCTCTTCTTTGGGGTCTCTGTAGGTGGAAGGTAACACCCTTGTTTCAGCCTTACACAGCCTTTCCCCTTGCCTGGATTGTCCCAAAATCTAAGACTTCATTCTGGGGGCACAGTCTCTGGACCTCCCTATACCCTCTCCCTCCCAGAAGGAGAGCTGAGATGCTAAGGAATGAAGGAGAAACGGGGAATCAAGGTATCAGCCAGTGGGCTAGGCTGGCAAGGAGCCACTGCTTCCTGGGGCAAGTTTTCCCTGTTCTTTTTACATGTCTCCCTAGGAGGCCAGGGGTGCCTATTTGACCCTGGAGTCCTGGGCTTCTCCAGAGAGGTGAGACTCCCCTCTGGAGAGGATGCAGCTCTCTTATCAGAGGTGACCGTGATGCCCCAAAAGACAGCAGCTTCATCCTTCCAAGACCAGCCACGGCAGACTCTTGCAGCCCTAGCTGCTCTCCACCATAGCCAGAAATTTAATTTGTAAAGATTCTCCCTGGCCTGAACTATGGCTCCCTCACCTTGTCTCTCTGGCTACTGCTGAAGCTGGCTCTTCCCTTTTCTCTCTCTTTTCAGATTTCTTGGATGAAATTGATTCTCTTTGAGCCTCTCACCCCTAATGCAGCTCAGAGCAGAAGGGTCAGCAAACTTTTTTTTCCCTCAGCAGACTGTCTGTCTCATCTGATGAGCAGTGTCCATGAAACCCTCAGATCTGGTGTTCTTGCATGCGTGTGCATGTGTGCACAGGTGCATCTGTGTGCGTGCATGTGTGTGCGTGCATGTCACTGCATGCATGTCTGTGGGTGTCTGTGCAGGTGTATGCACGTATGTCCATGTGTGTGTGTGTGCATTCATGTGTGTGCATGTGTGCACATCTGTGCATGCATGTGTGCCTGTGTGTGCATGTATGTGCATAGGTCTGTGCATGCATGTGTTTGCATGTGCCTGTGTCTGTGCATGTGTGTATGCGTGTGAGAGAACTGTGGTGAATGAGACGGAATCCCGGGAGGGGATGCAGCTCTCTTAACAGAGGTGAATGTGATGCCCCGAAAGACAGCAGCTTCATCCTTCCAAGACCGGCCAGGGCAGGCTATTGCAGCAGGCTCTCCTTTGGCGTCTGAGTGGGCTGCTCCTTCCCCCTGGAAACTGATGGGGGCAGGGAGAGGCAGCTTCTATATGCAGAAAGGTCAGGAACAGAGATTTCTCAGCTAAAACTCAGGCTCAAAACATATTTTCCCCAGCTCCTCTCTCTCTGTTCCTCAGAGGTCGCTGCTGAAGTCTTTCTAATGCCTGTGCCTTGACCTTCTTTCGGTTCTCATGGCCTTGAGCGTCTTACCTAGACCTGCAGGGCCCTGCAGTAAGCTCCTAGTAGGACCTCCTTCTCTTCTTGTGCATCCTCCAGTTCTCCGACTGCTAGGGTTTCAGGAACCTGCCCCGTTCTTGCTCATTTGTGCCTTTGCTGACCATCCTCCTGCTGCCCCGTCCCTCTTGCCTATCTCATTCCTTTTCTTCATTCCAGGCCACGTTCTGCTCTTCCCATGAGGTCTCTGTGGACCTCCCCCTCTATCGAGGTCTCTGCTATTCATTTGCCGAGTCTGCACCTCAAGCAGTCAGGCTGGGCAGTGTGGATTGAGGTGCATTACCACGTACTCGCTGTGTGACACAGAACCAGGCTTTTGAAAACTTTTCTGAGCCTCAGCTTTCTCATCTGAAAAATGGAACCTACCTGATAGAATTACTGTAAAAAAAAAATCCATGAAATTACATGTGTATATACACACATACACAGATTCTAGTGGCTCACACCTGTAATTCCAGCACTTTGGGAGACAAAAGTGGGTGGATCGCTTGAGCTCAGGAATTTGAGACCATCCTGGGCGATATGGCAAAACCCTATCTCTATAAAACACAGAAAAACTCGGCGAAGCTAAGTTTGGTGATGCCGTCTGGCTGTAATCCCAGCTACTTGGGAGGCTGAGGTCAGAGGATCACTTGAACCCAGGAGATCAAGACAGCAGTGAGCAGAGATTGCGCCACTGGGTACTCCAGTCTGGGTGACGGAGTGAGATCCTGTCTCAAAAAAAAAAAAAAAAAAAAAAAAAAAGAAAATTAAATTCCTGTGACTGGCACGTAGTAGGATCTCAATTACTTGAGGTTTCGCTCCCTTTGTGTATATGGGCCATTTCTTCAATGAGAGTTCAAAGCTCTGGAGAACAGCGACGGGATCCGATTGTATCTGAGTTCCCAGTGCTTCAGCATTCAAAAGTGTGGTTTGCAGTCTCTGATTTAGCTCCTGTCTGCCTCTCTGGGACTTTTTCTCATTGCTCCCTCTTCTCTTTACTCCAAAAATCCCGAAACTGCCTGAGATCTTTGTAGAGCAGGTTTCTCCATTTCTCAGTCTTGGGACTATTGACATTTTGGAGTGGGCGCTCATCCTGTGAAGTGCGGGCAGTTTAGCAGCAGCCCCGGCCTCTACTCACAGGATGCTTGTGGCACCCCCAAGTGTGACAACCAAAAATGTCTCCAGATACTGCCAAATGTCTCCTGAAGGGCAGATCACTCTGTATTGAGAGCTACCATTGTAGAGCTTCCTTTTCTCTTAGAGTTTTATGCTTTTCCACATGTAATTGCCTCTACTGTGCATTGACTTCACCTGGTGAACTCCTCATCACCTGTGGAAACCCAGGCCAGACATCAGTTCCTGGGAGAAGTCTGCTCTAATGCCCACAGAGGCCCTTCTTCTAAATCCCACATCTTTTCGTGTTTTCCCCTCAGCCACTCTTCATCAAATCCTGTTGCCATTGCCTATTTTCGTGTCGCTGTCTTATGCATATAAGTTGACCTCTTGCAAGGTAGAACTTGTGACTTACACGTCTCTTTATCTTTAGCACATAATTGAGGGTGTAGAATATAGTGGGTGGTCAAAACAATCGAGAAAAATGGGTAGAAGGCTAGATAGATGAATGAATCGTAGATAGATTGATGAATGGATGGATGGATGGATGAGTCGATAAATTTGTAGGAAGGTAAATGGGAGAGCAATTGCGTGGAAAGGTGGATAGAAGGATGGATGGAATTTATGAATAAATTATTAAGTAGAGAATGATTAGATGTGTAATTTGATGGATGAATGAGGGGATAGGCAGATGAATGGGTCAATAGAGAAATGACTGGGTAGATAAATGGGCGGGTGAGTAGATGGATGAGTAGTGGATAAATACATGGACGAGTGAGTAGGTGGTGGATGGGTGTGTGAGTGAATATCAGTGGGATGGAGGGAAGGATGGATGAAATTTATGACTGAATCAACGAATGCATGAATGGATAGGTGTGTGGTTTGATGAATGGACAGGAGGATAGATAAATGTGTGAATGGATAGACAGATGACTAGACAGATAAATAGGTTGGTGGGTAGATGAGTGGGTGGGTGGGGGTAAGTGGATGTATAGGTGGATGAATGGGTGAATTTTTGAGTGAATTAACCCCTGCAAAAGATAAAAGGAGTTTATGAATGGGTGCATGCATGAATGGAAGGAAGATAAAAGAAACAAGGTATGAACAAGTCAGTGAAGAACAGGGCACATTCCCCTGTGCTTTCCTCTTCACTTGGCCAACCTGCAGGGAGAAGCTGAGTTACAGGGGTGAGGACATCCTGAGGGTCTGGGATTCTGAGGGAACCCAGAAGTTTCCTTCCTTTAAAAATCCCTCTTACAGTGGGTTCGGACCGGCTCTTTTAAGGAGGGGTTTTTTTGGGGTCCCATTTTAAA
The DNA here is from genome assembly GCF_048565385.1 of Saimiri boliviensis. Taxonomy (NCBI): domain Eukaryota; kingdom Metazoa; phylum Chordata; class Mammalia; order Primates; family Cebidae; genus Saimiri; species Saimiri boliviensis. The sequence continues at coordinate 132,663,546 of NC_133453.1, read as the reverse complement.
AATGGAAATCGGGCAATGCGCAGGTCAAAGTCATTAGGTGTGGAGCTCAGCTTTCTAACTCTAAGTCTGCTGCTCCTTGGGAAAGCACGCCCTGCCTCTGCTGCTGAAGCTCAAGACAGCCTGGCCAGGGACTGGCAAAGTCTTCGAGTTGCCTTGAGGATTCAAGTCCTCAGCACAATGTCTGGCACGTGGAAGCCACTGAATGAATGTCAATTCCACAGAGAGACTGGGGCCTCAGAGCCTTGGGGTGTCAGGCCACGCACAGTCTCATTTTGTGTTCAAAGGGGACAGAAACCTCAGGGCTCAAGACTGATTGCCAAAAGAAGGGAGGGTGCAGAGACAGCTTCTGGAAGGGTCAGCAACAAAGAACACTGGCCAGAGCTGGATGCCAGGGACTAGAATTGCTGGTGATAGACTCTGCCAGCGCCTCCAGGCTCAGAAGCCAGAGCTTCAGGGTTAATCTACCTGAGTCAGCAATGCAGGACTCAGACCCATATGCCAGGCACAAGGCTTCCTGGACCCAAGCGAGGAGGAGGGTCCCTAAATTAGAATCCAAGTGCAAAGCAGGGGTCACATCTCAGAGCAAGGGTCAAGCAGGGAGCTGCTGCAGCCAGCACGCTGGGGTAGCTCTGACAGGCTGGTGAGGAGTCACCACCTTTGCCTCTGTTTATAGAAGGCAGACTGGAGACCTGTGACCCGGGACACATGACTCCGTGGAGGAACCTCACTCCCGTGGGGCTTTGGAGGGGTGCATGGAGCAGAGGACCATTTAGCTTCTTGCAGAGAGAGAAGGGCATGGGGGCAGGGTGAAGGAGGAGAGCTGCAAGAGGCTGGGCTAGGGGACAGGCAATTAAGGCTGCCTGAGCTGCCAGCAGAGCTGATGCACCTCCTCCCCCTTGCGCTGCGGAGAGGGCCTCTTCCTCCATTAGCTGCTGAGCTGTTCCCCATCGCTAGCACCTCCGTGGGGCCCGGAGAGGCGGGGATGTGCGACCAGCCTCCGGTGGAATGGGAGCTGATGAACACAAACACACAGACAAGGGTGTGCCCGCTTCCACTCGGCCAGCTCTCACAGATACCCAAAGCTCCTCCTTGAAACCGCCCCTGCCTAGGGTCAGAAACAGGCTTTCAGACTCTAATCCTTTGGCCAGAAACAGAGGCACTGTGGGAGGGACATCAGAGAGAAGCCCCAGAGGTTCCAGTCTGGATTCCGTGGCAATGCACATCTGATTGGTAGGGAGTGGTGGAGAATTGAAGATAATTTTGAAAAACAGTTTGCATTTTTGAGGGATATTCAGGTTCTCTTGTACCGCTCTGCATTTACCAGGTTTTAGGCAATTAAGTTCAAATGATATTAATAGAGCCCTCTGCCTGCGGTGCGGACGCCTTGACAGGCTGGACCCTGGAAGGCAGGCGAAGCTGGGCAGGGCTCCCTAGGGTCCCAGAGCACAGGGACGCTGGTTGACTTTGCAGATGCTGGGCACCGTTCACTTGAAGAGGGTAAAGGGAAACCTGGCATGATTCAAGGAAGCCTGGAAGTTTCCAGAACAGGGGTGGTTGCTGGGTTCCTGGGGAAACTTTGCAGCCTAAACTTGCAGCTCCCCATCTGTCTGAGGATGGCGGACATTCTGGACTCTGGATAGGTGGATGGCTGGATGGCTGGATGGAATTTGGCTGGAATCTGAAGATGGCTTTGTTTGTCTGTGCAGCTCCTAAGGGAGTGGGTTGAGGGACCTATTCCTCCCTCTGAGGCAGCCGCCAGCATAAGGGTCCTGACGCTCATGGCTGGGCTGATGCATAAGTAATCATGCCTTGCAGTCTCTGCTTGAGGTGCAGAGAATCTCACAGTGGGCAGAGAGCTTGGAGGCAACTGGCTCTTCCTCTCCGTTGTATAAACTGGGAACATGGATGCTTAGTATGGAAAATAACCTGATGGTAATCTAGGAAAGCTAACTGCAGAAAAGACTGAGACTGAGTTCCTGAGAGGAGCTGGGAACCCCCTAAAACAGGGTGCAAAATTAACACAAACATGCGTTATCCTGGAGAATGGTTCGGGGGAGTGTCTGCTCGTCTGCACGTTGCTCGACACCAAAGCTGGTTAGAATGACTCACCTAACAGTGAAGCGTGGGACGGAGGCGTGACCGGTGGCATGAGGATGAAACGGAGTTAGGGCCTAGGGGTTAGATGAGTTGGTGCCAGCCCCAAAAGGTAAAGGAGGCTTTGAAGGCACCATCATCTGCTGTGAGCTCCCTCTAAGAGGCCTCCACCCTCTGTGCACCCACCCCCACTTCACTCTTCTGAAGGCACGCAGGACCCCAGATGAGGAGATATATTTGTGGCCAGACCAGATCCCTTTTGTTAAGCAAACACAGCAGCCCTCCATTTAGCAGAAATAGCTCTGGAGCAAAGAGAGGGAGGGAGCGTGTCCACGAACCCATTTGCCGTTGAGGTGTCAGAAATAAATTTTACCACTGGAGTCTGTAGCATCTGATTAGTGAATTATTCAGTTGGGATATTGCGTTCCCTCTGACCTCATTAGTAACCCTGAGGTGAGAGGGATGCATTAGAGTAACCACCAGGCTGTCACGGAGGAGCAGAGTGGGGGCATTAAAGTGGATTAAAGTGCTTTACCAAGAACTACGGCACAACTCGTAAAAACAGCGCATTGTTAAACCAGGGCTCAGCAAATAAACAGGCAGATGCCACTGGGGAGGGGGAGGGGAGGACAGCAGGGCAGTGAGGAGGTTGGGGGCGGGCAGAGCTTTGTAGCAAAGTTGGCAGTCCTGCCTACCTCTGAGGCATTGGGACCCAAGTCTGGGGAGGTAGTGTTCCCCGATCCTGGCTTAGTTTGTGTTACATCCTTTTAAACACCTTCTGTGATTGTCCTTTCTGCCCTCTTTTGCCAGTGGGTCTTAAAATTCTGGAGAGTTGACAAATTCAGAGTGAACAAGACCTCATTGAGTGTCCACTGTGTTTTGGGTTCCAAGTAGGAGATTTCCATTTTAATAAAACCTGCTGCTGCCTCAGGTTGATAAAATAGTCAGCTAGCAGAGGGAGAGGCTGCCCTCATGACTGGTTCCCTGGTGCTCCAGTGTTCCTGTCTACCTCACAGAAGAGAGCTCCCATCCATGCCTGGCCCTTGTATCTGGGAGATGTGCCAGAGGGCCAGGCTGGTCCATGGATCAAAGAGGGCATTGGGAGGGTAGGTGTGACCTTTTGTTCCTCCCGAGGAATTCATATCCCCAGACCCGTGAGGCTTTTCACTCCATACTGCTCTTAGCCCTCACACCAAGCCTAGTAGATGAGACATTTGGGTCTGGTACCCTATGGATTGAATGGGGACAGAAGGGGAACACTGGAGGGACAGCCTGCTTCTGCTCATCCATACCAAGGGCTCTCCAAGCCTCCAATCCTTTTTCAGGAGAACGGAGCCTGTTGCATAATCCTTAACGCGGAGGAAGTGTGTCTTCCTCCAAGGATGGGTGGATTCCATAGACACGGTCTGATTCTGAAAGCTGATATCTAAACAGTCGTTATGAAGGTCCCAGAGCCACTCATTTCTGTTTATCATGGAACCACCTTAGCAGGACCATTGCTCACTGAGCTAAAGATACTGGGGTCTCCTCCTTGCCAAGGAACAGAACACAGTTGGAGGGCTGCAATGTTCCAGGTCTGGATTTAGCTGCAGAGATGGAGATGGGCTGCTGAGAGCACCTCCTGTATCCTTTGTTTGGGGATGGGGCTCTGGGCTGGAGTTCAAGGCTGTCCCAGGAGAGCCACGCGCCAGCTAGTGACTGGTGTGTTTGCAATTGTTTGTTCAGCAGCAGTCGCAAATGGATACTAAAAGGCTTTGTGGTTCATTGATGGTCGCGATCCTCTCCATCCCATTCTTCATCCATTTCTTAGGCCAGCCGCAAGATCTCCACTGGCAGCCCCTACCTCTGCCCTCACGTGGCGCTGGGTCCTAAACCCTGCCTTGCTCGTGGCCCTCTGTCTGCCAGAAGTCCTGGAGATGGGTGCCCTTTCCCCAGGTCCTATATTTTGAAGACCCTTAGCAAGACTGGGGCCTTGCTGGTCTTCTGTGCTCCTGGCTTTCTTTCTGAGCTCGTAGAAACTGGAGGAGAGGTTGATAGAAGCTGGTATAGTCCAACAGAATAAATAGTTGATTTAAGACATCCACCCACCAGGACCTTAATCACACAGAGAAGGGGGCCACAGAGATGAGCTGTTGGGAGCTCCGTTATCATTTTACTCCGCATTTGTGGCCCCCTCGTTTGGGGTCCAGTTACTGATTCTACTGCAAAGACCAGCCGTGGAATGACCGTGGGTGGAGAACAGGACCTGTCTTTTACAAGCAAAAACATACCCGTCATAATTTGGCATGGGGGTCGGGGAAGAAAGGACGCCTTTTGTTTGGTGATGCCTTGAGATGTTACATGAATCTGTGCATCTGCTGTGGCATGGGTGAACCTTGAGCATGATGCTCAATGAAAGAAGCGAGCCACAAAGGACCATGTCTAGAATGAATCCATTTATATGAAATGTCAGAATAAGGAAATCCATAGAGACAGAAAGTGGTTGCCAGGCACTAGGGGTATGGGAGCACTGGGGAATGATGGCTAAGAGATACGGAGTTGTTTTTTTGTGGGGGGATGGGGATGACGTAAATATTCTAAACTTGACCATAGGGACGGTTGCACAGCTCTGGGATAATACTAGAGGTGGCTGAATTATACACTTTAAATGAGTGAATTGTATGGTATGCAAAGCATGTTTCAATAAAGCTTCTTCCTACTCCTTGAGTTCTTCGAAGGGTCAAGAAGGAGCTACAAGTCCTTTTCCCCACAGCAGGCGTTTTTCCCTTTCCCTTCTCCCTTTGAAGTAGGTTACCTGACCCTGCTCCTTGCCATAGGGGAGAGGTGGTGCAAAATGTGAAGAGCTTGCATATCTCTTAGGCTTTTGTGCCTCAAGAGCCTAAACTATTAGGCAAAGTTAGATGCGTTATGAATGAGGTAAAAGGAAGACAAAAGAGATGCTTGGGTATAAATAGAGTGTTATGGAAACACAACTCTTGCCATGTTGGGCTGGAAAGAGGATCCCAGGCAGGAGAGAAGAGGAGAGATACATACAGGTTCCAAATCAGTGTGGACTCATGCCAGGGAGGAGGCAAGACCCCAGCCAGGTGTGTCTGCATATTGATGCCCTGTGCAGACAGGGTGTCCCAGGTACAATCGATGCATAACAAACCACTTCAAATTATATAAAACAATCATTTTATTAGGCTTACAGATTTGGTGGGTCAGGAATGCAGAAAGAGCACATTAGGAATGGCTTGTCTCTGCTCTTCGAGTTCTCGGAAGGGCCAAAGGAGAGACAGTGGGAGACGGTGCTCCGCGATCCTGGCTTAGTTTGTGTTACGTCCTTTTAACAGGATGTGATACATGGTCCTTTGTGGGAGTGATTTGCTGGCTGGCCCAGGGCTGGAATCACACGTAGGCTTGTATACCCATATGTCTGGCAGTCACTGCTGGCTGTCAGCTGGGATCTCAGTTGTGACTGTCAGCTGGAACCCTGCATGCATATTTTTTATGTGGCTACTTGGGCTTCCTCATAGGATGGAGGCTTAAGTTCCGAGAGCAGGCATCCCAAGATAGCCAGGCGCGCTGTATCTCCATTTAGAGTCTGATAGAGTCTCTTGTGCTATAGGCACAAGACTCTATCTCTTGATGGGAGAAGTTTCAAAGTTACATTGTAAGAACAACATGTGGGATGAAAGAGGTTCTGGCCTCTTTCGAAAATACAGCACGCCGCATGGGATTATAGATGGCCTTGAAAAATGGTCCTTAGTCTCGAGTGCTATGCAGAAGAAGTAGTGAACCATCAGATACACCTGAATGAGGCATAGAGAGAGTAACAGTGAATATTTCAGGTGCAATCTGAGTGAACAGATGGCCAACAGCACCCCTCACACTGCCTATCTCCCCACCATGTCTTGGCACAGCTTAGGACCCAGGAACTCCAACCTAATCTCAGGGAGTATGGAGGGCAGGAAAGGCTCAAGAAGGACTAAGATCACAGTTTTGCCAACCAGGCCGCAGGGGGCTCAAGACTGGAAAATTAGAGTCTGTGAATGCTTGTTTGAACGTATCTTGAATACCTGGAGCTTATGGCATGAACTTGGTGCTTGTTCTTCATTCATTCATCTCTACAAAGATGGAACCAGGGGGACAAGGGACAAGTGCCCACACATGGAGGTGGGATGAAGTTCTAAGTCAGCCTCTAGGCTTCCCCGAGTCTCAGCTTACTGCCCTGGCATGGTGAGATTATATGATGTCGGGTACATAATGCATGGGCAGCCCGCATGGGATGCACGCTAAAGCTCAGTGCCTGAAGCATGCTCAAACTCGGTGCACACGAGCCATTGTTACTGTTCTTTAGGCCAAGCGTAGGTCCCAAGCTGGAGAGCGGCCTCGCCTGAGATCGAGAGAGTCCTGTTCCTTCCCCCAGGACCTCTGAAGGTTGTGGAGAATCCCTCATCTCTTCCCTGTCACGTGAAAGCAACCGGATTGTGTCCAGGTCATTGGTTCTCAATGAGGAGAGATTTTTCTCTCCACCCCAACCCCGAGGACTTTTAGGAATATCTGGTGACATTTTTTATGTCACAACTGGGAAAGAAGGAGGGTGCTGCTGTGGCATCTAAAGAGTAGAGGTCAAGATTGCTTGCAGAAATCCTGCAATGCATCATAGGACAACTCTCCAACATGGGACCCTCAGCTGCAGATGTCATAGCGCCTGGCTTATGAAACCCTGATCTAGGTATTCCCAATAAGAAATAGATCTTTCAGGGAGATTTGAGAAACACTTGTCCCCATTTCCTCTCCCTGTCCAAATGGCATCCCCTACTCTTGCTCCAAGGTGGTGGCGATTTTTTCACCACATGCCAGAAGGAAGTCCAGCCAGGCAAAGTTGGTTAAAAGTACTAAATTTGAGTCTGTGGGTGATTTCTCTTTGCCTTTCGCAATCATGCATATGCCACATACAACTTTTTTGTTTTTAAGGCATCATAAAATCTGCCTGCCTTATAGACCGAAGAAGTTATCTGCTATAAAAGTGAGCTTTATACATGAGAAAGATGGGATTTCTTGACAAGGAAAGGAATGCTGAGAGCGGGGTCAAGGTTACTCACCTTGGGATCGGGGGTGATGAGTTTGGAGAAACCGAAAAGAAAAACGTCTGAAACGAGTCACTGATTTTGGTTACAAGGATTGTCAGAAATGAGCAGTCAGAAGAGGCTGAAAGTTAAGTTTAGGAAGACAGAGGCTTTCAGAAAGGAGACTGGTCGGCTGGGCAAGGCGGGCAGAGTGGTTCTTGGGTTGTGTCCAAAAGGGGAGAAGAGAGGGAAGATTGGTCCTGAAAATTTATTGGACTGATGGGAGGAGAGGTGGATGAGGAAGGGGTGGTGAAGCTCCGTTTAGACCTAGAACTTGGGAATGGACTTGACTTCCTTGGGAGTCAGGGGATCTGAGAAGAAGAAAGGTAGGCAAAGGAAGACAAATGAGAGAGAGGATTGTGAGGGGAAAGAGACAGGGCAGCAGCACAGAGCAGCTGGGGTGGGGAGGAAGCGAAGGGGAGGGCAGGGAGGAATGGAGGCTGAGGGAGAAAACCAAGCTCCTTGGGAGCGCCAGCATCTCCTGTGCTCCAAGTCTGTCAACAAGTAGCCAGTAGCTTTGCACCCAGACTGGCTGGCAGGGCGGTGGTCTGCTTGGCAGGGTCCCTAACAGAAAGGGCACTAATGGAAGCAAAGGGAGAAACAGCAAAGGTGTGAGGTCAGGATCTGACTAGTTGGAAGGAACCTCTGAGCCCCTAGAAATCTGAGTGCAGGCAGAGCGTGAACTGGGAGCCTCTTGTTCCCCCTGCCCCCCAGCCAAGAGCCTTCCTTTGTGTTCAAGGATGGAACTGTTTTTCTGTGTGACAAAGACACACATGGCAGAACCCACAGGCACTTCCTCCCCTCCCTTGGAAAGCTGTTGTCAAAAGCCCCTATCTGTCCCTGGGAGAAGATGGGCAGGGGGAGGGAGGGCGTGCGGCGGGTGGGGGAGTGGCGGGGAGGGAAGGCGGCTCGCGCTCCTCCCTGGTACTTGCTATTTCGGACCCACCGAAAGTCTGTTCCTCCTAGGTCTCCGCTCAAATGCAAGTGACAAGACTCCTCGCAGCGATCTCTTTGCTTAACCCCTTTTGCTGGGCCATCTGTTCAGAGCTTGGATATATGCTGTTCCTCAGAGCAGACATCACATTATTCAGGCTCCTTCCCTGGCACAGGCTCTGTCCTTCACGGCTGCCCCTGCCCCACACAACCAAACCCAACTGCTTGCTCACGTCCTGAGTGACAAGGATACTCGGAGGCCTGTGGGCGAGTGGATTGCTGTTGAGCAAAAAATACTGGAGGCCTGGTTCCCTACTCCGTCCTCCCCTCAGATTCCAGCTTATGTCTCAACTCTGCTGACTCCCCCGGGCTGGTTTTTAAAAATACCCCTCCTCTGTGTTCACATGGTGCCTCGTGTTTCTCTCTTGTGGTCAGCAAGGAGCCACGGCTGCCATACTCTGATCCTTCCAGAGAGTCTTCCCGGGGCCTGTCCTGGCCCCCGTAGGTTCTTCACGCTCCCACAAAGCCTCAACAGCCGCGGAGGTCTTCATTAGACTACCTTTCACTTCTAGCCTGTTGCCCTTGATAAGCCCGTCATTCTGGGTAGACTTTCTAGAGCAGTGCTGTTTGACAGAACTTTCTGCGACTATGGAAACGTTCTCTGTTGGCACTGCCGATGTGGCTCCGCTGACCACGTGTCTACTGGGTACCTGAAATGTGGTCAGTGCAACCGAGCAACTGTATCTTAAATTCCAGTTTAATCTGATTGACTTAGATTCGTGTCATCCCACAGCAGCTGCCGCAGCACCTGGGAACTGTTGGGAATGCAGAATCTGGGGGCTCCTCTCAGACCTTCTAGATCAGCATGTCTAGGGATAGGGCCCAGAAATCTGTGTTTTAACAAGCCCTCCAGGTGGTGGTCATGCACGGTAAAGTTTGAGAAGCACTAATTTAGGCATGAACCCTTGGGAAGCACCAGCTCCCCTTCGAATGCCCTGCCACCCTCGTCACCTGGAGCTTTGGAGAGCCAGGGTCTTGGAAGATGGTCCCAACCCCCTTGCGGGTCTCTGCACTGGTCTTGCTGTCCACCTCCGAGGCAGAGAAGGCAAAACTGGCCTTGGCTGGTATCCCTCACACACCCCCATAGGAGGCATCAGGCTGTGGGAAGTTCTGAATAATGAATGCTGCAGAGAGGGGTGCTGGCTTTTTCCGTTCACTCACTGAGCGCCTTCCCTAGTGGGTGGGGTGCACAGTCATCACCCACCCCAAGAACAGTCTTCTCTGGGTGAGAACAGGCCCGCGCCCACGCCTTTCCTCCCTCGCCCACGGAGGCTGAGAGCTGGCTGGGGGAGGCTGCTGAGCCATGCCTGAGAATTCATTCCAAGCGAGGGGGATGCAGGGCCCTCAGCGATGATGCCTTCAAGGTCTGGGTTTTTCTTTCTACCTAGCCAGTATTTACTGAGCTTATCTTCCAGGTACTGTGCTAAGTGGTTTGTGTGCTTACTCTTTACAACAGTTCGATGAGGTGGTTTTGTCATCCTTATCTTTCAGAGAAGCTCTAGGCTCAGAGATGTTAAATGACTGGCCCAAGACGACAGTTGGCATGTCTGATTCTAAAGCCCTAACTTTGACCTGAAGCTCCGTCTGCTTCTTCCTAGGCCCCTCTTTATAGTGCCTGAAAAAGGAGGGAGAGTGGACTATCTGGGATGTCAGCTTCTGCCAGTGCCCAGGAAGCTATCTTTGAAGCAGAAATCCCTGAGCCAGTGATTCAAAATTGAAGGATGCTTAATTGCAATTTAATCTTACATCAGGAACTCTATATGTGATTCATTTAATATCAGCTCATGCTGAAACCCTCACCTCTGTTTCTTCTCTCTGTCTCTTTCCAATCTTCATCACTATCTCCCGACTAACAGGAGCCAGAGCTGAGCTGGGCACCAGGAAGGGTGTGTCCTGACTCCAGTTGCAGTGCCGGGAGCAGCTTTGGGCAAGTGTAGCTTGTGGAGATCAAAGGGCTGCGAGCTGCCTAGGAGCACCTGGGTACAAGAGGGGTGACATTGTCCAGGAGGAGGGCAGCCTCAGCACCTGACCTGCGGTGCCCGGAATGTGACTTCTTTATGGGACTCCAGGGTCTTCGGGAAGATTCCATAGAACCCTCCAGCATCTTCCATGTCTGCACTGCTTGGTTCTGAGTCTTACTCACTGTGCTGCTGTCCCTTTTTGACTTCTTTCTCAGCCCCCATCCTGCTTCATCCTCTAAGTCTCTCCCTCAGGCTCCAGGGCACAGATTCTGTCCCCGTCCGCCTGCTCCAGCTGACTCTGTGGCCTCTTGTTCGCTTCAGGGTGTCTGTCACCTTTGAGGTTTGCCATCTGCTCCAGGGTGGTAATCAGGGTGTGAAGGGGTGTGGCATCCAGGCAAGGGGTGACTGCAGGAGCCCTAGGAGGAGAGGTGGCAGCTGGACCTTTGCTTTTCCTCTTGTGGCCGGTAGGTGGTGCTAGATGCCAGCTGAGGCCCAGCTTGGGCTTCGGATGTGCAAAATGCAGCCCTCACTTAAAGCCAAGGGCTCAGCTTTCCATGCAGCTCTTTTTGGGAGAGAGATAAGGAAACACAGACTTCCACACTGATGCAGGACGCTAGAGGGGATGGGAGACCTCAGTAGTTTCTCTTCACTCAGGCTTGTCGCCCTTACAGGTTGGTTCCCCGATAAGAATTGAGAACAGGTTGGAAAGAGCACCTGCCTTCCCTTTTCCTCCCTGAGGAGATGGGAGCAACTGGATTTCAGGCACTTGTTTCTAAACAGGGGTGGGCCCTTGCCTTTGGGCGCTCACACAAGCTTTATTAATGCTTTACCATGCTGGGGATGCATTACATATGACAGAAACACCGTTTCCATGGCTGCCTTCCTCCGTAGACTGTCAGCTCCTGGAGGTCATTTTATAATCACTTCTGTATCTCCAGTGCGTACTCAAGGCCTGGCACATAGCATATGCTCAGTAAATGAGTTAGCAAGTCAATGGAGGGATGAGCTCCGTGGTTTTCCTGGCTGTAAAGAGAATGTGCTATCTTTCTTTTTGGAAATCTTTATGTACAGAGGTTGTCCCTCTGCTTAGAGATTTTAGAGATGGCCCAATGGAAAGGATGAACCTCGAAGCCCTTTTGAGGCCAGTGTTGAGTTCAGAACTTCACACAAATATATGGAAGGTGCTGCTTTTCTTTCATTTGATGAACGTTCACAGCATCCCCACAGGGGACCAGCTACATCTTTATAAGTCAAGAAACGTCCTCATGTCTGTAAAGAAATCTTTCCATATCTATAAAAAAGAGAAATGACATAGAGCCTGAGCATTGGGACTTTGGACTCAGCTCCCAGGCATGCAGAACTTGGGAACATGGTTGGACTTACGGAGTTGACTGGTCAGAAAATGAAAAGGGGGCTCTTGGCCGGGCGCGGTGGCTCAAGCCTGTAATCCCAGCACTTTGGGAGGCCGAGGCGGGTGGATCACGAGGTCAAGAGATCGAGACCAGCCTGGTCAACATGGTGAAACCCCGTCTCTACTAAAAATACAAAAAATTAGCTGGGCATGGTGGTGCGTGCCTGTAATCCCAGCTACTCAGGAGGCTGAGGCAGGAGAATCGCCTGAACCCAGGAGGCGGAGGTTGCGGTGAGCCGAGATCGCGCCATTGCACTCCAGCCTGGGTAACAAGAGCGAAACTCCGTCTCAAAAAAAAAGAAAAAAAAAAAAAGAAAAAAGAAAAGGGGGCTCTGTTGGGCAGGACCTGGGTTGCTGGGCTCAATACACAGAGTAGGGGGGTTGTTATCTAGGCAGGGAAGTGAACAAGCATTGAAGTAACCGGGTGGGGGTGATATTTGTTCCTCTAAAACCATTTTTGTCTGTCTAAGACTCAAACTCTGCAGAATGTGCAATTTTGTTGAGAATGAGGCAGGCTAATCAGATGTGCAGCTGACATGAAATTGGGAAGGGGTAGGTAATTTTTAGGATCCCTAAAGTTCTGTGCAGACAAGGCTGGAGGGATGATTCAATAAGGCACCGAGTAACAGGGATAAAAGTAACGTTCTGCCCCAAAAGCCAACTGGATTGGGGAGGTGTGGCTTCACAGTTACAAAGACTCTAGTGCTTCCTAGTGATAAGAGTTAGCCATGAGATGGGAGAGCCGTAACAATGAATTCGTGTTGCAAGAGCGTTTAGAGTAAGGGTCTGAGCTGTGGTCGGCTCTGGTCAGCCACTCTTGGAAGGTTCCATTTAGTTCTAGGGAACTTTATAAGATTCATTGAACATGAGTTTGTGCTGAAACCCTGACCCCTGTTCCTTCACCCTCTGTCTCTTTCCAATCCTTATTGCTGTCTCGCAACTAAGAAGAGCCAGAAGACCCGTCTTTTAATAGCCATGATGTACCGAAGCAAACACTGAGGGAGCAAGCTGGACGAGGCAGGGACTTGAAACCAGCTTGTAAGAGAAACCTATGAAGGGACTGGAGCTCTTTACCCTGGAGAGAACAAGGCATGGGGCACACACACAAGACTCAGAGGAGTGATTCTCCTTGTGTTGAGATGACTTGGTGAGCAGACTTGACATGTTTGCAGCAGATGAGTTCCCCTGGAGATTTGTAAGACTAGGATGGGGGTTGAGTTTGAAGCCCCTGTGTTTCCTTTTGGGCCTCTGAGACCAAGAGCAAGTCTCTTCTATCTCTCTGTGCCCCTAAGCTTCCTCAGGGACTGCTTAGCTGTATTGTCAAGCAGCTGAAAGGGTCTGTGGCCTCACAGCTCTACCTCTACAGTTGGCCCTGTGGTGCTGCCCTGAAGCCCTCGGGGAGCCTGGGGCTGCGGATTGAGCTGGCTCCTCTTGAGTCTCTGGGTGAGGACCAGGAGTAGCACAGCTGATGTGCTCATGGCTCCCAAAGATGGGGCAGCTCAGACTCGAAGGCTTCTACTGCTCTCCTCTCGTCCCCTCCTGTGCAGAGACTGGGGACTCAAGTCCCCGCTGTGTGGTCTTGGGTAAGTCAGATGCCCTCAGCCTCAGCATGGGCCCTTACTGGGTTAATTTCAAGATCCATTAATCTTTTTTTTTTTTTTTTTTTTTTTTTGGGGACAGAGTTTCGCTCTTGTTACCCAGGCTGGAGTGCAATGGTGCCATCTCGGCTCACCGCAACCTCCGCCCCCTGGGTTCAAGCAATTCTCCTGCCTCAGCCTCCTGAGTAGCTGGAATTGCAGGCATGTGCCACCATGCCCAGCTAATTTTTTGTATTTTTAGTAGAGACGGGATTTTACCATGTTGACCAGGATGGTCTCGATCTCTTGACCTCGTGATCCGCCCGCCTCGGCCTCCCAAAGTGCTGGGATTACAGGCTTGAGCCACCGCGCCCGGCCAAGATCCATTAATCTTGAAATGACTCTGCTTGTGTTCAGATGACCCGGTGAGCAGACTCGACATGTTTGGAGAGCGTGAGGTCCCCCAGGGATTTGCGAGCCCAGGATGCTCCGTTCCTTCATCTCAGCACTCTTTGTCATCTGCTCTGGAGCTCCATAGCAAAGCCTGCGTCTCTTCTCAGTTGAAATGAGTTTGCCCTTTCCCTTCTCACTTGGCAACTGTTCATTTCCTCCCGGAACTTCTAATGAATCTTGAAATTAACCTGGCATTAACCACGTATCCTTTGGCAGCTATGGCAGGTATCCTTTCCGTGGACCATCTCTCAGAGCCACCCTCCTCGCCTAGGCCACGGTAGGATGAAGCACCTTCTTGCTGGAATTAGGGGAATGACCTTCCCCATTTGCCTGGGGTGGAGGGGATTCCTGGAATGTGGGACTTCAAATGTTGAAATCTGGAATAATCTGGACAAGCCAACACCAGTTAGTTACCTTAGCTCAAATTCCCATCCATTTCACTTCCTCTGCCACGTGGCTGTCCTGCTGTCGGCCCTCAAAGATTCACTGAAGGATGGCTTGGGGCAGCTGTTGAGGACTGATGTTCTGTCCCTTCATCTCAGCACTCTTTGCCATCCCCCTGGAGCGCCGCGGCAAAGGGCGCATCTCATCTCACTTGGAATGGGCTTGCCCTTTCCTCTCTCACTTGGCAGGTGTTCATTTCCCCCTGGAATTTCTAATGAATCTTGACGTTAACCTGGCATTTTCTCCCCGATCGTCTCACATGGGGATCCTGGTGCTTTGGGCTGTCCACGGCTGGACAGAGGAGGAGCTGGAGGAGCAACTGTGGGCTCAGGCTTAGCCTGCAGAGGGACAGCAGCCTTTACGCCCTTCGCCACTAGAGACCTCTGCGTCCATGTGGCCTCTAGAAGCCTGAGTCTTGTTGTCTCCAGGCTCCCAGGATAAACAAAGGTATTTGGGCTCAATGCATGTCTTTTCCTGGGGCAAGGAAGTCATCGTATTGACTGGTGCCATTCTCAGCTATTTTCGCTTCGTTTCAAGTTGTGCAAAGGCCCTGCAGGGACATAAGCCTTGTTTCCCAATGACCATGGATGGGATCCCATGTTGCTGCAACCCCTTCCAGCCCATGTAAAGAGGGCCTTCCATAGAAGCACAAAGCCCTAGGCCACACAGTCTGACAGGGGACTTAGCCTTGCTCACTTGCACCTTTAAAACTCTGTCCAAAGACCACACTGGTCAGTTAGTTCAGTTTCTTCCTGGGACCCAAAGAAATATCCCGCTGGGATGGAGAGTAAGGGAAGGGAAAGACTAGAAAGTGTTAATTTCTGGTTTGATTTTCTAGTTTAATTCAATACGTACTAGATAAACACTCACTGAAGGAATGCCTGCTAGGTACATACATGGCCTCGGCTTCAAGGAGCCTAGCGTTCAAGACAGGCAGAAGTGTGCCTGGCCATCTCTGAGCAGTGGGAGCCCTACGGAAGGTTCTGAAGGATGCTGTAACAGTTGCTGAGCTGTCCCCTTCTGAACACACAGGAGGCAAAGTTGCCTGGAGAAACCGGGGGCTTACTAAGGCGGCGAGATGCCTGTGCTTTGAAAGTTAGGCAGGGTTTTGACAGGAGCTGAAGAGCCGAAGTGTAGAGCTGGGTAAGGGTGGGAAAAGGTGAGATGGGAGGTGGGCTTGAGTCTAGGTGCTGAGTACAAGGCTAGACAGAGCCGCTGAAGTGGGAGGAAAGGCTGTCTCCTGGAAGGTGCCGGATGCTGGGTGGTGCTTAAACTGGAGACCTGTAGACAGTAGGGATCCAGGGAAAGCTGGGAAGCAGGAGACAGCCAGAAACCCAGGCATCTTTTGATGAAATGTCAGCCCCCAGACTTCCACCTCTTGCTGTCTTTTCCTGTTTATTCTTTAACAAGAAGCTGGACCAGTCTTCCCCCACCTGGAGCAGGCTTGTCCTTTCTCTTCATGCCTGGAGCAGGGAGGCTTGACCCAGCCCGAGGGAAACTCTGGCCACTGGCTCCACTTAATTCCCAGGCTGGGAGTGGCAGAGCCCCTCCTCCCCATCCCTGCACTGGATCCCGCTGCTCCCTGGCTGCTTAGAAGCAGGGCTTTGAGATCAGACAGATCTAGATTTGCTCCTGGTCTCCCCACTGTACCCTCAGGCTTGTGGCTTGAGCTCTTTAAACGTCTGGTTCTTCACCTGCAAAGAGGGATGATGAGAGAGACACCACGGGGTGGGGAGGAGTCCACTGGGGCCTGACCCTCATGGGCACTCAGGGATGTGCTCCCTCTTCCCTCTTCTCCCTTTCAGGTGGGGGATGGGAAGAGGGTATCCTGGCCTTTCCAGGAAGCACCTAGCTGGCTTTGGCTGAGGAGCCAGTGGGCAGCTCCAGGTGCTGTGGGCTCCTTGCTGGGCTTCCCAAGGCTGCTGGCCTTTTAAATTGCCTTGCTGTCTTCCTTACAGGATAACAAGGGCATAAATCAGGAGCTGTCAGCATTCATTTCCATCCTTGGGCAGACAATTGTCCTGCCCCCACCAGGCTCCAGGCCTGTCTGCAGAAGATCAGCTCCCTAAAGTCAGGGAGGGTGATGGGCTGGGGTGAGAGGGTCAGTTCAGACCCCAGAGCGGCAGGATGAAGGGCCAGCATGTGCTGCCACTCCCGTGTGGACCTGTCCTTCCTGGTCCACATCAGTCCTGGGTCTGAAACCATGAGCTGTCAGACAAGTAGGGACTAGAATCTTCTTTCCAAAATGCCAGGCTGCCAGGATGAGACCAACGCTTGCCAGGGGCTTTCTTTGCCAGGAATAGAAGAGGGGAAACCTTCTGCCAGGAGCCTCAGGCAAAGAGACTTCAACCAAGGGGGTTTTTCCTTGTCCTTGTGCTTCTAGGGGCCTGGAGGGTGCCAGAAGAAAAAGTAGCTCCCAGAAAATCAGTGAAGAGACTGAAGGGGTAGCACAGAACCTCAGGACTTGGGCAATAGAGCCCTCAACTGCAGCCAGGACCTAGAAAGCTTGGGGGTTGCAGCTGGTAGTTTTCGAAAGCCTCCTGTTTAAACATGGCCCTTTTACAGAGGAGGAAAACGAGGCCCAGCAGGACCAGACTCAGTTATCTGGGTCTTAATACTAAGACAGCTGGCACAGGATCTCATAAACACAGAACACGCACCCAACAAACAAATGAATCAGTGAAAATCGATGTAGGAATGTATGAATGAAAATGTCTGAAAAAAGAGAGTGTTAACCCCTCTGACTTGCCCCACTAAAAATGAACCTCTCGGCCAGGCGCGACGGCTCATGCCTGTAATCCCAACACTTTGGGATGCTGAGGTGGGCAGATGACTTGAGGTCAGGAGCTGGAGACTGGCCTGGCCAACATGGTGAAACCCTGTCTGTACCAAAAATAGAAAAATGAGCTGGGTGTGTTGGTGCACACCTGTAATCCCAGCTGAGGCAGGAGAATCGCTTGAACCTGGGAAGTGAAGGTTGCAGTGAGCTGAGATGGTGCCACTGCACTCCAGTCTGGGTGACAGAGTGAGACTCTGTCTTAAAAAAAAAAAAGAAAATGAAATTCTCCCTGTGCTCACTGTCCCCTGATACCTGGCCCCTGCCATTTGCCATGTGTCACAGGTGATATTCTGCTGTTTTCCTTAGCTGAGCTGACAAACCATACATAAGCTACTTGAGACCAGAGACCAATCTAATGACCAATTGGATGTCTCTTGCCTCGCCCATGGCTTGTCCTTGGTGGATGCTCTGAGATGCCCCAGACCTTTTTTTTTTTTTTTTTTTTTTTTTTTCATTTCCACTGGATCCAACTGGGATAAGGGATGCTGGGACTGAGAGGACATTCCCATCCTACCTCAGTTCAGCCCGAGAGTCAGCTGGAGAGAAGCAGGCAGCTTTTCTGCCCACTGGTCCCCAGCACAGAGTCAGCAAATTCGCCCTCTTTAGGAAAGGTCAGCTAAATCAGCCCCCCTGCATATGCCTGGTATTTTTAGAAGCTTTTCAAGCCTGTGGGCCTGAGCTCAGCAGGAGGCACTCAGCCTTTGCCTATCTAGCCCCAGATCACCCCAGTTGAAACCCACCTCACTCTCTCCGACTTCAGGCAAGGGAAGGCAACTGCCTGCTAGCAGAAGCTGATGGAGTCATTGAGCAAGGCCATGCGGCTAACCTTGACCTCCTTCAGATGGTACATAGGCGGTCTCGTCTATGCCACTGCCCAAAACATATCACGTGAGCCTGAGAAAGTCACATGCCTACGTTATTCCTACCTGTACAGTGGAGAGGTTGTTATGTTAACCTGTAAATCCATTTTGGAAATGGATAAATAGGCATTTATCCGTTAAATAGGCAGAATAAATAGGAATCCAATAAATACCAAAAATTGCTGCGCTCTGCTGGATTCTGGGGCATCGGTGTAAGGCCTGGGTGAGGTTGTTTCGGAGAATTTTGTGTTCCTTGGAGAGAGAGAGATGCTTACAGAGCTGATGTCGTAAAAATGTGTCATAAAATGCTATTGTGCTAAAAAAAAAAAAAAAAAAAAAAAGAAAAAAAAACAAAGGCAGCTTTCCACTTAGAGGTATGTGGTCCAGGAGGGGCCGGCAGTGTTTGGGACATGAGGTTCTCAGGCCTCCAGCCAGAATGTGTTACTTGGTGGTTTTTTTTTTGAATGGGCAGAATGGATGCTTCATAGTGGAAGCCTTTGGCTGTAGTCCTAACTAGCTGTATGGCTTTGGGGACATAACTTAGTCATCTTGGGCCTAATTTCTCTGCTTATAAAATAGCAGGGACAGGGGTTTGTACTAAATGTGGTTTTTCCCAAATGGGTAAGTTTCTATGAGGGTGTTGTGACTGTGACAATACTCCAGGGTCTTCCAAGGCACAGGAATGAACATGGCACCCATCTTGCCTCCCCTCCCCCTCAGCCCCTCCCTCCCTGCTCATTCTCCTCCAAGTTTGGGAATTCTGGTTGGGAAAATGTGAGGAACACTAGAACGGTTCATCTCTAAGGTCTTTTCAAAGGTTATGATTTTATAATTATAAAATCTGTGATATTATTATTGCTATTTTGTGGTGTGAATGTGAGGGAGTTGGGGTTCATAATAACTGAATTCATAGAAATGTTTAGTATATTCTTTCTTCGCAGAATCCAGGTACTGGAAACTTCCGGTGGACTTGAAAGTTGAAAGGAAAGTGAGCTGGCTTCTACAGCCAGCCCATGAGGGCAGGGAGGGACAGAGGAAAGAGTGGGAGGTCAGGAAGTGGGGTTGATACTCACAGAGTTCTGTTCTGTCCTATCATCTTTGTGTCAGCGAGTTTACAGATTAAAAGCCTGGCTTCTCATTCAATCTGGCACTGGGGAATGAGGATCCCAACACCAGCACTTTATTAAGCAGCTTCTTTTGCCCCCAGACCCTGCAGTTGCCCTCACCACACACACGACCACCCCACACACCCCTCTGGCTCCCACCTTCCTCCCCAACCTACATCCACATTTGCATACCGAGCCCACTGGGAGTACCCCTCACCCACATGCCACCCCACCTACCACCCGTTCCCCGTGCTTACCTGCGCTGTCCAACCCCACAGACCCCCTCGAAGGCGGGAGGTTCCTGCCACCCTCAGCACATGCCCCTGGGGACCACAGGTGGTGAGTCCACACACCCACCCCCAAGCCTACTCCCCATCTCTCACTGCCCACAGCTTCTCCCCCGGCTTGGAGCACACACTTGATCACCTCGTGTGAGATCAAAAATAAACTCTATCTGGAACCTGTTCAAAGGCTAATGTGCATCCTCCCTTAATTATTGATTTGTTGATTACAGATGCTTGGGTAGGACATTCAATGCATCCACTGTGCCAAGGACCTAACTCTAGAATCCCTGTCCTTTTTGGAAGAAAGCTGGCCCATTGATCTCTTGGGAAGGGAATTTTTGAACGTTAGGTAAAACCTGGTCATAGGACAGGTCACAGACTAAATATTGTGCTCCCAGCTGAAGCCCTTATTAGCCCTACCCCAGGATGGTCACAGCTAGGGTCTTCTCTCCCTCCTTCCTTCCTTCTCACAACCAGGAAAACTTCGGCAAAGGGCAAAGGGCTGTTGGGATGCAGAGGGGTAGGACCGCCCCCCCACCCCCACTAAGTCCCCTGCAGAGGAGGCATCCTCCTGTTTCCTCCCTGCCCCATGAGGGGCAGTTTAGTGTAAGAAGTAGGTTCCATGCTGTGTTTAGGAAGACCTGGGTTTAATACCTGGCTCATTCCATGTACCAGCTGGGTGACCTTGGACAAGTGACTTAACCTCTCTGATTCTGTTTCTCCACTATAAAACAAGGTATTTCTGAGGATTCAATGAAATGATGCTTGTAAAGGCTATAGGAAAATGTCAAACACAGAAAATAGCCAACAGGTTGTGGGGTTTTATTTTTTATTTTTTACTGTACTTTAGGTTCGGGGGTACATGTGCAGATCTTGCAGGATGGTTGCATAGATACATACATAGCAATGTGGTTTGCCGCCTCCATTCCCCCCGTGACCTTTATCTGGCATTTCTCCCCATGTTATCCCTCCCCAACCTCCCTACCCCCTGCTGTCCCTCCCCTAGTCCCCCCCAACAGACCCCAGTGTGTGATGCTCCCCTCCCTGTGTCCCTGTGTTCTCACTGTTCAACACCCGCCTATGAGTGAGAACATGCAGGGTTTGATTTTCTGTCCTTGTGTCAGTTTTCTGAGAATGATGGTTTCCAAGTTCATCCATGTTCCTACAAAGGACACGAACACATTGTTTTTTATGGCTACATAGTATTCCACAGTGTATATGTGCCACATTTTCCTTGTCCAGTCTATCAACGTCTTGTGGTTGAAGTTATAATCATCATCGTCACCATCATCCTGCCCGTCTTTATCTCACGATCATAGGAGATGTCTTGCTCTGGCCCAGGGTACACTTCCCTTTTGGTACATGGGTGTGGCCTCTGGATGGCTTCTGTTACATTGAATGTATCAGGGACACTGAGCCCTGGGGCAACCGTAAACTCTATGGTAAAGAGGTTAGATCCTCCAGACCAGAGTTCTGTGGACATGTCCTTGTTCATTCCAGTATGAGGCTGGACAAGGAGTGTGGGGCTTATCACTGGGAAACACTGGGCCACACGTCTGTCACAGGGCACGTGCACAGTGCAGAAATGTCACTGCCATCCATCCATGGGGTTCGACTCCTGGGCTCGCTTTCTCGGAGGGAAGTTCTAGAACTTGACACCAGGAAGAGGGTGTTCAAGGGGAACTCCAGGTGTCCGCAGTGCTTTGAGGGTCATCTGGCTTCCGGCAGTTGGATGAACTCATGGTGCCCTCCAGGTGTGCTTCCAGGCTGAGTTTCTGGGACCTCCTTCCCACACCTCACATGCACCCCAAAGCTCTGAGCATCCCACCTGAGCTTTGGTCAGGGCTGGTTTGCACCTTCCCCCACTGCCACCTGCATTCCCTGTCCCACCCCCATCCCAGAACTCCCCGGGCTGGGCTTTCTGTTCCCTCCGTTCCCAGGCAGTGCAGCTGGTGCTGTGGGCTGGGGAGGGGGTGGAGGACGAAGCAGAAAGTCTGTGGGAGGGAACTGTCTTTTAGTTCCAAAGGCAAGCATGGCTTCCCATGGCCTTCCCCACAATGCAATGCTTCCCCTAAATTCCCACAGTGGTGTCCCAGCAAATAAGACGACTTTTGTTTGTTTGTTTGTTTTCTATTTGCTCTTGATACCTACTTAAATGTGTGTGTGCTGTTCTCAGTAATCAGTTCCAGAAGAAATTGGAGCCGATCTGGTGATTTCTTGTTTTGAATCCCAGGTATCTGGCAAATATCTGGTCTCCTCCTCTCTGGGCCTGAGGACTTTGAGGCATCACCTCTTCAGCCCTCTATGCTCCTGGACTTCTGTTTTATTTAAAGAAACAGAAGCCAGGATAGTTTTTAGTAAGCAAGAAGTGTGGAGTCGCGAGCACCCTAATGTGGAGGCTGAACCACCTGGTATGGAGTGGGCCCTCGAAGGAAGAACAGGGGAGAGAAACAAGAAGGGGCTCATGCCTGTAATCCCAGCACTTTGGGAGGCTGAGGTGGCGAATCACGAGGTCAGGAGATCAAGACCATCCTACCATGGTGAAACCCTGTCTCTGCTAAAATATAAAAAATTCGCCAGGCTTGGTGGCACATGCCTGTAGTCCCAGCTACTCAGGAGGCTGAGGCAGGGGAATCACTTGAATCCGGGAGACGGACGTTGTAGTGAACTGAGATCGTGCCACTGCTCTCCATCCTGGCAACACAGCAAAACTCTATTTCCAAAAAAAAAAAAGAAAGAAAAAAAACAAGAGAAGGGAGAACTTGTGTGTGTCAAATCCTGGGCTGGGCACATTGTGCATGTTTTATGATTGCTTTCTCCAAACTGCACTGCAAGGGAAATATCCATGAGCAGTGCCCTTCAGGAGAGGAAGATGAGGCTCAGCTAGGTGAAATGATAAGCCCAGGTCACCAGCGAGAAGGTGCTGGAGCTGGGGTTTGAACTGGATTTGCTTAGGGCTAAGACTCACGCTTTATAAAGCTGCCCCTTGGAGCCGAGAGTGCAATGTGTGCTTTGGATGGAAGCTGTTGCCTTGGCTTTCCTTAGCTCTGAGATCATCTGGTGGCTGATAAATGCCGGCAGGTCAGGGGTGAAGTGCTAGTCAAGTGTGCAAAGGTCCTGGAGTCCAGTACTGTTAGCAGAAACCGGTGGCTGTCACTTGTGCAGTGTTAGTGTCCACAAGGTGTTTTCAGGTGTGTTATCTTACTGGGTCCTTGGGACCACTGGTTCCCTGCATGACGGAAGTAGAGGACAAGAGAAGGCAGTAGCATGGCGAAGGTGGTAGAGCCCAGTATGTTTGGATGCTAAATGAATGAATTAGTATACAGCTGGGTCTGAAAGCCGTGGTCCTACAATCTGAGCGAGAGGTTCAGAGCCAGGGCAGTGGAAGGTGTGGCACGGGCCAGTTGGGTGAGGAGTAGGTAGAGAGAAGGGCAACTGTGGGAGGTGGCGAGGCAGAGGCTGGAGCCCAAGAGCTGAGCAGGAGTGGGCTGGATGGACTAAGATGGGCAGTAGGGTGCAGCGGGGGCCCTAGGAGGTGGGAAGGGATGAAGGGGGGTGTCCAGCCCAGAAGGAGCCTTAGGCTTTCTGCAGGGCAGAGGCCGCGGTAATGGGGCTGCTGGACCTGGGCTCTGCCCTAGACTCACTGGGAGGAGGTCGCCCAGGGCCCCGGAGGTCAGACGTTGCTGTTCTCAACCTCCTCTTGAAAACAGGAGCTACTAATCTTTCTGCTTCCAGAAACCCCTTGATACTTGTCTCACTGGGGAGAAGTGTGTGGCGGCACACATAATTCTGGGGATACAGAGGAGGTGGTTAGCTCAAAGCACCCCATTTCTGTTAAGTCCCCAACTTGTCTTGTGGACACACATGAAATTTCAGGCAGCAAAAGAACTCATTTAATCTTTGTCCAAAATACGTGCTATCCATTTTGGGGCCAGCACCGAGGTAGGCGCTGGGGATTATGTAGTGAACAGGCTCCTGGCCTTCTTGGTGCCGGCCGCCCAGGGAGGCAGACACTGAACGCTTACTTCGTGTGTGTGGAGTGGTATAAAAGGGCAAGGTGTGCTGGGGGCAGTGATTCATTCAACAACCACCAAGAGAGCCCCTCTATGTTCTCAGTGCTGCTTAAGGGACTGGCCAATCAGTAGATAAAATAGGCAAGGTCTGCATTACACTGTAAAACCTGGCAAGAGGAGGACGATCCCCTTGGGAGTCAGGAAGGTGCCCAGACTTCTCTGCCGCACCCTGTCAATCTTAGTTCCTTCATCTGCCAAATGAAGGCCATTATCCCGCCTGCCTTCTGAGATGATCTCTGGCTGCTCTCTGATCAGTAAACAGGCAAATGGCTGGGTATTTTGCGGAGGAAGGCACAATGTAAGTTACTTGGAGAGAGCTCGTCTAGGAAGGCACGTGAGGGCTGTGTCTGTAACGGAGGGTGGGTGTGGAGGTGCAGTCCTGTTGCCTCTCTGTGCTGGAAGAGCGAGGTGCTGCCCTAGCGTCTTCCAACCACCTGCAGGTTTCCAGCTTCCCAAAAGTGTGAGTCCTGACTCTTGACTCCTGATTTCATACCTTGGGGGAAATTGGTTTGTGGGATGCGAGTTCCTCTTTCCTGGCTCCCCTAGCCTGCCAGCAGTGCTCACCTGCTGGCAGGAAGCCAGCTGCCTGCCCTGGATCCTGCTGTCCGCAGAAGGGTTCTAGCATCGGCTCCTGCAGAGCCCCAACCAGGACGCTCAGAGGCCAGGGAGGCCCAGCAAGCCACTGCCTGTGCAGGACCTAGGGCATGCAGCATTAAATTCCCAGCCTAGCTCAACTGCTCACAGCCAGTGGCGACTCAGAAGGGGCTACCTTCCTATGGAAGGGACCAAAGTCCAGAAGGAGCAACTCAGAGGCAAGAGAACCGACGGCAACGGGCTCCTGGGCTGATGAGCTGCCCCTCATGGGAGATGTACCTGAGCCTGCACCCTGCATCTTCTTCCCAGGGGACCTGAGACTCGCTGAACCTTCTCTGGTGCACACCAATCCGGGATCTAGGACCAAGCCAGAAAGCATCTGTAAAGGGGGGCTGCACCTGACCTGTTGCATCAACTTGCCAGGGGGCGCTGCAGCACGTGTGGGATGAGCTTTGTGGCCGCAGTGTGTTTGACTGTCAGTGGATAAAGGCTGCTGGGGCTTCCCTGCTGGGTAGTAAAGCCCTCTGGGAACCTCAAAAGTGGCATAAGGAAGTTGACATACAATGCTTCTGTGCACCAGGCACTGTTCAAAGTGTCTGACTGTGTTATCTCATGACAGCCTTGTGAGTTAGAGCCTGTTTTGCAGAAGGGGAAACTGAGGCACAGAGACTTAAGTGCCTTTTTGGGTTCAGATACTAGTGGGTAGTAAACCCTACGTGACACCATTTTAGTCCTATTGCAGCTGCTTACTCCCTGGGTCCCCAAGGTCAGAGCACCTGCAGACCATGTGACTTGGAGCCATACTATACTTAAACCAGTCATTATGACAAACAACTGTAGTGGGAAAAGACCAGAGGGCTGTGCTTCTGAAGTGTAGGGAAGAAACAGATTTTGCTTAGAGAAGAGAGAGGCGGTGGGCGGCCTCCTGGCTGGTTTGTAGAAGAGGTGACACTTACCTGAGGATCTGGGTGGCAGCTTTAGGGGGCTGGCTTCATTATGTCAAAGTGAAGGATACCCAAGCAATGGGGCTTTCTGAGAACAGAGTCGAAGGCTCTGGAGTGGCTGGTAATGAGCTTCCTGACCCTGAAAGTATTCAAGCAGGACAGACTGGGCACCTGTTGAGGAAATTTCTGCATCATGTGGACTTTCACTGGTGGACTTTCACTGGTGGACTTTCATGTGGACTTGATCTCAGGGGTGTGTTCCAGCCCAGATACTCTAGGAATCTACATTCAGGTTAAGTAGAATAATAGCGTAGGGTCACCTGGGCAGCATCACTGGTGAGGACCCCTGAACCCCCTCCATACCCTGGCAGGGCAGGAGAATCTAGCAATATCTCCAGGAATCTTTAATAGTAGTGGGATGCAAGGGTTCCCACTCTTTTCCCAGCTCACTGCCACCACCAGCACGTAGTTCCAACCACCTGGCAGGTATTTGTCCAAGAAACTGGGACTTGAGTGGGGGTCCTGAGCGGGGGGCCTCCTTTGGTTGGATTCTTCTGCTTTCCTGGACCACTTTGGTGCTCGACTCTTCTCTTTTGTGGGTGGGCTTTCATCTTCCATGTATGGTCAATATTCTTTCCTTGGACCCAGAGCTTCTGGATAGCATTATACAGCCCCAGCCTCCAGCCAGGCCCAAACCTGCCTCTCCCTCACATCTTATGCTTTGGCCGCCCAGGAAACAGGCCTCTTCCTTTAGTCGAAGCCCAGATCTGCCAGCCAGATAGCCCTTTGAACAGCAAGAACTTGAGGGTCTAGTCTTCCCTTTGTAGCCCGCTGTGTTCCCCAGACACAACCCAGTATATTCCTCCACCACCTGAGACTTTCAGCCGTAGGTCCTATTTCTGCTCAAACTTGAAAGTTGCGTTGCACAGCTCCTGGATTCAGAATGACACCTTAGGAGCAGGGCATGGTGGGTGAACCCACACATCTGCCTGGGGTCTGGCCTACGTCCCAGTCATGTGGCCACTGACTCAGGAATACGGGTCCTTTGGAAAAAGGGATGTGGCTAGTTTGGAAGGGCAGACAGGTGACTAACAGGCCACCCTGAGTTTCCACTCCCTTTCTCCCTTGCTAGATGGTGGGGAATTGGGACTGCTGGAAATCTCCCATAAACAGTTGATACTAATCTCAGGTGCATGCACCCCTGGAACATACCTTTTAAGAAAGACACGTGTTCAATTTCTCTAGGTGTCAGAGGAGTTGGGCCACTGTGCTCCAGCAGGCAGCCCCCACTCTGACCTATCTGGTGAAATACCTCGTCCGAATCTGGGGAACATTTCTGTCTTCTCTAGTCCCTTGGTACTGGAAGGTGTCTTCTCACCTGTAAAGGATTTCTTTACTTTCTGTTCAAAAAGTGAAACAAGACAAAAAACTCTGCCTATTCCTGCCTCTTACTGATCAGCAAGGGGCTGAGTTTCTGCCTTTCTAAGACTCCAGCTGGTAGCAAAGGAGATGAGGAGGTTGGGGGGTTAACCCTGCTTGACTGGAAGCTGAGCTTGATGATGATCTCTCCAGGACTCCATGATGTGACAGGCATTCTTCCTTGTCGACTGGGACGTTCCTACCAGGAGATAAGATACTGCAAATGCTCTGGACTCTTACTGAGTAAAGGGAGGGTGTCTACGCTGGAGACTGTCTCCTGCTTCCTCATTTAAATCTGGCCTACTGCAGAGGTTAAGAACTAGCAAACTCTGAGTTTGCACTACGATTGACCCCGCACCATGATTTCTGTGAGCAGTGCGTGAGCAGGTCATTTTCCTCACCTTCTTAAGCTGCAGTGAAACTTCAAAGGTCTGTTTCAGACAAGGCCCTTGCCTCTGAGACACCCAATTTATTTCACCCTACCTGAATAATATTCTGAGAAATCCCCCATCCCCCATCATTTTTTTTTTTTTTCTTCTTTTTTTCTCAACAGTCCCTTTGGCCCAGATCCATGTAGAATCAAAGAATCTTTAAGCCGGAAGGGACTCTGGGGCTGCAATGTGATGATGAGTCACCCGGGAGCATGTTCTGAGGAACATTCTGGTTTAGGAGGTCTGTGGTGGGGCCGCGGATGGTGCTGGACCAGAGGGCCACACTTTGGATTTTGAGGATCTGGTCTTAATGTGGTCATTTTAAAGATGTGAAAGCCGAGTGCCAGAAAGCTTCAGTCATTTGCCGGTGGTTACAAGTGAAGTTCTGCTTTTCCGCACACCTTGTCCATCACCTGCTTTTTTTTTTTTTTAAAACCTTTAAGCTCAGGGGTACGTGTGCAGGACGGGCAGGTTTGTTACATACAGACATGCATCATGGG
The DNA here is from genome assembly GCF_048565385.1 of Saimiri boliviensis. Lineage (NCBI taxonomy): Eukaryota > Metazoa > Chordata > Mammalia > Primates > Cebidae > Saimiri > Saimiri boliviensis. The sequence continues at coordinate 132,636,449 of NC_133453.1, read as the reverse complement.
GGTTTGTAGTACGGATTATTTCATCACCAGGCATTAAGCTGGCACCCATGAGCTGTTTGTCCTGATCGTCTCCCTCCTCCCACCTTCTGTCCTCCGGGAGACCCCCATGGGTGTGATCCCCTCTATGTGTCCATGTGCCACCTGCTTTCAAAAGGGCTTCCCTCCTTTTCAGCTGCCGCTTCCTGCTCAGGCCGAGTGTGAGGGTAAACGTAGCGCCCCATCCGAATCCCACTTTACTGTCTGGATGAAAGACTTTTTGCCTATCAGGACCCCTTACTCCACAACCTGCACTTTTTTTTTTTTTTTTTTTTTTTTTTTTTTTTTTTTTTTTTTACCAGATCCAGAGGCGTTTTTAAAGGGATTTTGTTGTTCTGACTTATGGATGTCTCTCCTTCTCTCTCTGTCTCTCTGTCTCTCTGTCTCTCTCTCCCCTCTCTCCCTCCCTCCCTGCCCAGGAGAGGCCAAGGGTGAGTATCTGACTGCACCTCATGTTCTCTGACTCTCAGATATTCTAAAGCCAATCCCAGAATGGCACTTGAAGTGACAGGGACATTCCCAGGGGCCTAAGGACACCAAGGATTGGCCTAGGGCCAGTAGCAACTAGTTTGAGAGTCCAAGGAGGTCTCCACACTCTGTCCCCTCCTGCTGGTGGGAGGGCAAAATGCCAGTCTGGGGACAAGGCCATAATGGCGACAGGGGTAAAAGTCTCCCTGAGGCCAAGGGAAGGTGGAATGTGACGAGAAGTCGGGAAAACTGCCTTTTATAGGCATGTTGTTTTCTTTGCTTTCTTTCGTCCAAGTTTATACTCCCAGCGACAGTGCCACCCGAAGGCGCCCAGCCTGTCTGTGCCTGGGGCAGGCGCTGACACCGGCATACCCTTCCCCCATCTTGCCTGCAAGTTGCATGACCTGCATCGGAATCCACAGGAGGGCGGGGGAGACTCCTTTCAGATACTGGATGCAGTTGAATTCAATGTATTTTGCTTCCTCGCCTGCCCTCATCCAAGCCCGGGCAGGAGAGCCCTGCTTTCTTCTGCGTGTGAATGCTGTAGTGTGTCTGCCTGCTCGGACTCCCCTAACCCTTTCTTCTCCTTTCCCACAGCGAATGCTCTTTTTTTTTTTTTTTTTTTTTCCCCAACAAACAGCTCACACTTGGCATCTTTGTGTTTTATTAAGAAAGAATTCCCTACCAGCGCAAAAGCGGGGATGCCCCCAATTCTTTCCCGGCTGGGATCTGAGCTCCTGTCGGAAAGCTGCACCTGCTTTGCGTCCCTACCAGGAAGGGGTGCTTGTGTGGGAGGGAAGGAGGAGGTTCTGCACCCCTGAATCCGGAGAAAGCAGCCCGCCCGCCCCCTCACCCGGCAGCCAGCTCAGCGCACCCGAGAGCTGAGCCCGAGAAGCCGGCTTGTGATGGGGTCGGCGGCGTGGCGCTTGCCAAAATACGCCCCTTGCATCTCAATTTCCCCGGCCGTTTCTTTCGCACGCACGGCTCGCCCGGGGCCACCTCGACTCTCCAGCGCAGCCCTTTCGACTCTTGTTTCTTCCTTCCCCATCCCTGCTTGCTCAAGGCCGAATGCAAAATCCACCTCCAGGAAGGCGCAGCGGGCACAGGGGGCACCTAGCGTGCCATGCCCCGCAGTCCCCTCCCAGCCGAGACCAGCGCCCCAGACTCTAGATTACGGAAACGAGTGTCATTCAGACCAAAGACTGCGCATCTGAGGTCCCGGTCCCGGGCTCTGAGTGCTCCTCTGGGGTGTCTGTGCGCTCTGGCCCCCACACCCATTGTCTGCGCCCCCACCCAGGCTTGGGAGTGCTCCCCGATCACCCCCACCAGGTCCATTTCACTTCCTACCGAGGTCCGGATTGCAGCAAAACCGGGCAGCGAGAGGGCCAAAAAGTGGAAAGGAGAGCGCCTTTCCGCGTCGCGCAGCCAGCTCGGCAACTCTCCCTCCCCAGCCTCGACCCTGGCAATCTCTACTGCAACTTTTTCCCTTTGGTCTCGATTTCCCCTCGGCTGCAGCGAGCGGGCGCCGAGCTGCGAGGCGTGGGGCGGGCGGGCTGCCGCGCGGCTGGCTGCGGGTGGCGGTGCCGGCTAGAGCCGAGAGCCGGCGAGTGGGTGGGTGGGTGGGTGGGGAGGAGGGAGAGGACGAGAGGGGAAGAGAGACGGGTGTGGGGAGGGGAGGGAGGGGGAGATTCCGCTCTCCTGCCGCTCCCAGCCCGGGCGGGGGTAGGAGGCCGCGACGAGGGAGGGGAGGAGGGAGGGAGGGGAGGAGGGAGGGAGGGAGGGAGCCGAGGAAGACGCTCCGATAACCCGTGCGTTTCGTAAGGCTCGGAGCACTTGTACATTTCTGCAGCCGCGCAGCGAGCCATTCGCAGCGGCTGCTGCAGCTCCTACTGCGTCTTCCTTCTCTTCCCTTCCTCGGACTCCGGGTGTGTGTATGTGTGAGTGTGAGTGTGTGTGTTTTGCAGGTGTGTGGGGTGTCCGTTTTAATTCTGCCCAGTAGGTGGGACTTGGTGACTTTAGCACCATTTTTTCCTCTTCCTTTTTTTTTTGACTCCCCACCGTCTGTTGCAACCCTGCAAAGTCTCGGAGTCGGAGAGCCTGCCTAGCTTCCAGAGCCCCCGGACCCGGCGAGTCAGCAATCGCTGAGCCGGCCACCATGCCCGGCAGACCGCGCCACTAGGCGCTCCTAGCGGCTCCCACCCGGCGGCGGCGGCCGCGATGGTTTCAGACGCTGAAGGATTTTGCATCTGATCGCTCGGCGTTTCAAAGGCAGAGGCCCCCCCTCCCCCTTCCCCCTCCCTCACCGTCTTTGTTTCCTTCCCCCCCTGCTCTCCCCACTCCCCCCACCCCACCCCCTCTCCTCTCCTCCTCCTCTTTTTTAGAAGCAGCGATCGGAGATGGATGTCTCTCTTTGCCCAGCCAAGTGTAGTTTCTGGCGGATTTTCTTGCTGGGAAGCGTCTGGCTGGACTATGTGGGCTCCGTGCTGGCTTGCCCTGCAAATTGTGTCTGCAGCAAGACTGAGATCAATTGCCGGCGGCCGGACGATGGGAACCTCTTTCCCCTCCTGGAAGGGCAGGATTCAGGGAACAGCAATGGGAACGCCAGCATCAACATCACGGACATCTCAAGGAATATCACTTCCATGTAAGTCAGGCGGCCGCTCCCCAGCCCGCCTCCCCCCCGCGCTCCGCGTCTCCCTCTTGCCTCCCGCAGCCGGGAGCCGGCCCTCGGCCCGCCCCAGCTCGCTGCTGCCTGCTGCCCGCTGGGCGCGCGTCAGGCTCGCTCTGGCTCGGGAGATGCTCTCGGGCTGCGCGTTCCAGGTGACTCCGGCCCTGGCGAGACGCGATCCGGCGGTGCGTGTGTGTGGCTCTCCCTGGAGAGGACCCCGGCCGCCGAGGGCACGCGGGGCCCAGCTCCCACTCGCTCTTCCCCACCCGCTGCTGGCTCATTTCGAGGGTGCAAATCGGGTGGGTTTTTTTTTGCCCCCCACTAAATAGCAACAGTTTGGCCACGCTCAAGTGGAATAAAGTAGACGAGGTTCGATTCTCTGGCAGAGGCGGCGGCAGTGGCGGAGGCAGTGGCGGCGCTTAGCCGGCAGAGGTGGTGACAGATAGGGACTGCTCGCGATCCAGCCAGGTGTTTAACTATCTCCATTTGGAAACAGCAGAACACGCTGACAAGTAAACAAGTTGGGAGCTGGCTGCTCGCGGGGAGACTTTGGACGCGTGGAGGCTGTCATGGACGCCTACCTCTTCCCTTCCCCTCCTGCAGCCCGCCCTCTCCAGCCCCATTTTGGGCATTTCCGAGACACCCCCTTTGCCACCCTCATCTGCATCTGGGCGCCTACAGATCCTTTCCCAGTTTGGGCTTTGATAACTGCTTTGGATAATTCTGAGTCAGGATGGCGCAGGGAGAGGAGAGGACGTGTGTTTTGGGGAGGGGGGTTTCTTGTATGATCGTGACGATGGGTTCGTTGGGAACATTCAACTCTGGCTGGCTTTTGCTTCGTTCTGCCCCATCGAAGGGAGACCAGTGGTGGCCTGCTCTTTTCTCCTTGTTATTTTTCTTTGGTGGGGATGGGAGCAGAAGCAAAGGAGGGGAGGGAGCGACGACTCGGAAAGCAGAGAGTCTGCTCCTCTTTTCTTTGGTTGACCTCGGCCAGGTGACCCCCTCCCAACCTACCACCCGAGAAGGGTGTGGACCGCACTAGAATTGCTCAGAGGATAATTCTCACCTCTTTCCCCCCAAGGCTTCCAGCCCTTGGGGACCCCCAGGAGTGGGTAGGCAGCTGAGAAGGGTTTGTGCTGAGGTCCTGGCCAAGGTCTGTAGGAAGACGTTTTGGGTGGCTCTTTGCCCCTTGGACAGACTCAAGGGGGCTGGACCTGCCTTTGGTGCTGCTCTGGGAGCCCCTCCCCTTGCTTGAGCCCAGGGCCCTGGGGCTGCAAAGCCTGGAGGAATTGCAGTCCTGCTCTCTGGGAAGCCCACCAGCCCTCTCAGCTTAATGGAGCCTCTGCTTGCATTCTTGCAACTGACAGTTCGAGGGAAATGGATAGCCCAGGAGATGTCTCTGACTCCTGGCCCAGGAGACAAGCTTGACCCATATCTCAGCTCTGCTATTCACCCCCTCACCCCCTTCAACCAGTCCAGAGATGACAATACAAACAGCCAAGGGATGGGGGGTCAGGGGGAGGGCAGGAGAAACAGAGGACAGACCCAATTGTGCCTGTCCCCGCTTGCAGGCCACAGGCTTCCAGCATTCCCAAGGAGGCAGGGAGAAGAGTGCGATCGTCAGGGCAACTCAGACTTGGAAGTGGATTACTGGGGCTGTGTGTGTGGGGGGGTGGGTGTTGGGGAGTGAGTGGGGGTGGTGAAGGTGGGAGCTGAGTGGCCAGTCTTGGTGCTCAGAGCCAGACCTAGAGGTTTCCAGGGGTGGGCTAAGGGTTGGAGGAAGGGGCCCCGGTGCCCAGCCTGGGTCTCTGGGAGTGGGTGAGCTGCATCCAGCTTGTTCTCCGCTCCAGGGAGGACAAGTGTCTATCTGTAGAAAGCCAGTGGGAGGCAGGGATGGTCATAATCACGTAGGCTCTTTATAGCCACACAGAGGTGTTGCTCCTCTGAAGATGATGCTTGGGGAAGCAGTCTCATAGGGAAGAGTTAGCTTAGCCTTTCTAGGCTGCCAGAAAGGTCCATGATGGTAGGGACTGGGGTGGCCTCCTCCATCTTTGGCATTGGGGGCCCTCAGGAGGGCATCTGGGAGGATAGTGAGCAGGGAGTGTGTCTGGACCCCCTCTGCATGTGTCCCCATTCTTGTTTCAGGACTTGGACTCTGACAGGCCATCAGGACCCCTTTCTCTAAATCCACCCCAACAGCAAAGAACAAGGGAACTGGATTCCCATAGGAGCCGTGCCAGCAGCAGGTTGGGGAGGGTCAGAGGTCATGGATTGAATGACCTCTCCTCGCCCCATCTTCTCCCCAGTGCCCTGTTATATCTATGGCTGGTATTGACCGACCTAGAGAAGGGTCCAGATTTCCACTCCAGAGCCAGAGAGCTGGAGAGAGGGCGAGGAGTCAGGCTCACCATGGGGAAGTCAGCATCCCCATCCCTGTCCGACTTCCAAGGAAGTGGAGGCTTAGGGTGGTGACTTTCCCGAGGCACTCAACCCCAACAGGGACCCTCACTGTGCAGGCCTGCATGTGGAGCAGGCTGGAAGAGGGGCCTGTGGGCAGAGAAGAGCACCCTCAGCTGGGGTTGGTTGTTTTGGTGTGGCTTGGGAAGAGGGCTTCAGCTGAAGCCTGTTGTCATATTTCTGATGTTACCAAGGCAGTGGGGTCGAGAGGTCCTGCAGCTTCCCATTGGCTTGAAGCTCTGGACGCTGGTGGATGGCTCGGGGTACAACTTGGGCACGTTCTGGGTAGAAGAAGATGCCGAGGCTCCACAGTTTCACCTTCTTGTTCTTCGGGCTGTAATCTTTCAAGGTCCTTCCTTCGAGGACTGAACTGATGGTACCTGAGTTTCCAGAGGGACAAGAGGTCTCCCTGTGGCTCTGCTTCTCAGGGGTGGTGTGTGGAGTGATTCCTGTGTGACCGTCCCCGGAAGCTGGCTGGGAACTGCCTCTGATCGGGGAGGCTGCCTCCTCATTCTGCTGCCCTGTTAGTATGTGGAGGCAATCAGTTGCACGGCATCGGGGCAGAATTGTGGGTCTCATTTCCACCTCTCCCGGAGCCAAGCTGCTCCAGAAGGGCCTCCCTTTTGGCCCCTTTCTGCCCAGGAGGCCCAATACCTTTGCCTTTGCAGCTCTTGATGCAGGAACCTCATGGGGCCTGGAAGGGTCCATGCGCAGCCACACCCAACCAGGCTGTGATGTCACAAAGGCAGGAGCGTGGTGGCTATGCTGGACTGACTGTCTGGGCTGCCTTGCTAGGCCAGGCCTGCCTGGGGCTGGGTCGGAATGAAACGGCCTTTGGCTGTTAGAAAGGAGATGAAGGGGAAGAGGATGGCATGGCTGGGCTGGCTACCTGTTTGCAAAGACCATGGGCTCTTGGCTGGAACTCTGAGTCACCAGTTGGGTCTCCTCTGAGCCCCCAAAGGGTTCCTGGCATCTGGCAGCCTCTGGTCCCTTCATTGCCATGGCCCTCCCTAAAGGTCCTCTTCTGGCTGAAGGATCATTCGGGGCTTTGGCTGCTGTGCTGGCTCCTTGAGTCTCATTCTTTCTAAGGATCAAGGGGAGACCCAGCTTGACAATGACCCGGCTGGGTATGAGCCAGGCCCCAAAGGCATCGTGGGGCTCGCTCTCGGTAGGCACAGGGAGATGCTCAGAGCCCCAGGATTAGGACTAGACCTGAGAGAGGAAGGTGGAAATGTGAGGGGCTATTGACATGAGATTTGGAAGCGGGAGTAGTTACAGCTCCAGAGAAAGATGCTTCCAGGATCAAACCTGGGGCACTTGGTCTCCTGAGGCCCGAAGGGTGTCCGCCAAGGAGAGGCTGTTCGTGTCTCCAGAGCCAGGACCCCAGGAAGCCCAGCAGGTCAAGCTTCTGTCCTACACCCTGGGGGCCAAGAGCATCTGCTCTGCAGCTCCGTGGGGCCTGAGGCCATGACAGCTTTGGGCAAAACCCAGCCCGCCGTGGCCACTGCTTTGAGAGTTGAGAGTGCTGGGCTACTGGCCCCAGGAGGGCTCAGCCTGCAACCCAGAAGGTTCCTTAGGGTCCTGGAAGGCTCCAACTACCCCCCATCCCTGGCTGAACGGAAGGTCCTTCCCCTGCCAGCCCTTGCCAGCTGCTGCTCCTGTCAACTGTGCAAAAGGACCAGGGCCCCACCTCAGCTGGCTCTTGGGTGGGGTGTGTGTAGCCTGAGGTCCTCTTTCGGTATGACCCTTGCCAATATCATGGCATTTCCACTGTGGCCCTGGGTCCCCATCCCAGGTGTTTCCATGGGTGGCTTGCACAGGGGTCATGGGCAGGTCTCCAGTCTCCCCTTGGGTCCTCCAGTTGGCTGGTGGCAGGGTAGGATTAGAGAAAGGGATGAATCATGTGACTCCCACCTTAGCTCTGTCCCCAGCCCCTGTGAGCCATATCAGGGAGCTGTAGACTTTTGGAGCCTGGAAATTTAACTATGAATTGAGGCCATGGGGCAGTGTGGCTTCCAACTCAGACATATGTCATCAGGGGGCCTGGGGAACTTCTCCCAGGAGACTCAGCCAGGACACTTTTAAGGGCACCTCCTTGGGATGGCAGTGACCCTTGTGGTGTACCAGGAGGAGGTGCACTCCCTCACTGACCTTGGGACACTGGTTTTCTCCTCTTTCTTCCCTTCCCACCTCTAGCAAAGAGACCACCCAGAATTTGACACCATTTTGTGACACATGACACTATTTAGAGTCAACGGCCCAGACCAAATGGCATATTTAACAAGAATGTGCTGGGGCCTGCAGCCTCTCATTAGGGCCTGGACACCCAGCTTCGTGGTTCCCCATCTGCACCCTGGGCTCACAGCCAGGAAAAGATGTCCCTCTGCAAAGCTTTCAGCCCGTTGCTGGAGCGCGGCTCTCCATTGGGTGTGAGAAGAAGACATTAGAACTTCGACTGCAAATTATTCTTGCCTAGAAAAGAGAATATTTCCTATTTAAAGTATAGATGATAGATAAACATGTAATTTAATATAAATATCAGTGTTTTAGGTTGACTGCTAAATCACGTGTGATCAGAACAGCTTGGTACCCACTGCTCTTGTGATTGGGAGGGTTGGTGCTTCAGGAGGAGATGGGGTGGTGACATGAGAGATGGTCCTGAAGCCCCTGGCTCCCCCTTGGTGCTGTGCCAAGGAGGAGTTGATTAATAGGGGGTGGGGTCAGTGTGAGGAGGGGCTAAGCTGGGTGGGGTGGGGGATCTCAGTTCTGGATCAGAGTTCCCAAGGCCCAAAAGCCCCCTCCCAGGGGCCAGGCCAGCCCTTCAAGGATGGTCTTCTAGTTAATCCCTGCCAGGATCCTGCCTTTTAATCTCGGTATAGCAAATTCTTCATCTCCATGATGCCGCCATCAGTCATAACATGATTTTCAGTTTACAACTGTTGAGTTAATTTTTGCAACAGTTGCTTCTGGTGTATAAAAGCAGAGCTTAACTATCCCATTTTACAGATTAAGAAAACAAAATGAAGAGCAAATCTAGTGTCTCAGGTGGTCATGCTGTCAGGACTCACAAATGGGAAAGGCCAGAGTCTGGTCCCCCCGGGGCTTCTCTGACTGGCTCGGGGGCGCCTTGGCTCCATGCTTTCTCGGACATGTCCCTTTCAGCTGGACCTTCTATGGCTTGTTGAGAAGGAAGGTGCAGAGCATTTTCATCTACAAAGTTTATTTGCACCCAAAGGGCAGCATTGCGGGAATGAGCCATCTTTGAGGGACTTGCAGAGGGCGACTGAGAGTTCCAGCAACTGGTGAAAGAGGGGCCGGGATGGAGGCTGGACTTAGCCGCTCAGATGTTGGTGAGCCACGGAGTGATCAGCTCATGCCATGTGTCATCCTTTGAGCCTCGCTTACCTCAACTTCGAGGAACACAAATCCCCCTGGTGGTGTGGCGTGTTGGCAGCTGCTCTTTGATGGGTTGGGTCATAAGGAGTAAAGACTCCAGCGAGGTTATCAGCAAAGCTCGGTGCCTGGTGGCGTCCTGAGAACCCCCGAGGGGGCGCTTCCCATTTCTGCTGCCTATAGTGCAGGACTCACAGAATTCAAAGCCGGAAAGGACCTCTGTAGTCACCTTCTCACTCGTGTCACCCACCAGGGTCCCAGGACCCAGAGTGGGCAGGGACTTCTCTGGGGTCCCTGGGTCACTTGCAGACTCCTCTTCCCAGGCATACTCCTGGGTGCTGGGGCCGCCTTCTGCTCAGCGCTGGCTCCTGTTCTGGGCACTTCGTCAAAGCCAGAGCCTCCCCTGTGCCTGTGTCTCCCTCTGAGGCCATGTTTCCAAATTCAGGGTCCCCAGAGGCAGCAACTATGTGAAGCTGGCAGCGCCAGGGCGCCTTGCAGCCTGCAGCCCCCACCAATTAGAAATCAAGTTGAGGAGTCCTTCTGCTGAGCTCCGCTCACAGACAGGGCTGGGGAACATGGGGCTCTGCAGGCTGGGGAGCCGGTCCTTTTCCCCTGGCCTCACCTCGGCCCCTGGCTCGTCCCATCAGAAGTGTCCCCGAGTCTAGCTGGTGGGAGATTCAGGATTCCTTCCCCAGACTCGCGTCGTCAAGCGTGGATGATTCCGGCAGCTGCCATCTTCTTAAGTCCAGTTTTCTAGCAGCTCCTCCAGCTCTGAACAAATCCCTTTCCTCCTCTGCGCCTCAATTTCCTTATCCATAAGAAATGGATAATACTAACACCTACATGATATAAGCACCTTGTTGAAGGTCAGGGCCCTGGGTCACGTCTGGCAAAGAGAAATCTGTGGATACGTAATTAATGCCAGCTAGCATCTCCTGAGTACATGGTACCAAGCATTAGCGTTTCCTCAGCACTTACTATGTCCCAGACACTGTGCCAAGCACTTTAAGGCTAGTACCTCGTGGTGGCCTCACATCCACCCCCATAAGATAAGTACTTTTATTAGCTCCCTTTTCCAGATGGGGAAACTGACTGGAGGGAAGGAACTGAACTCACTTCATTTCATGCAGCCGGTAAATGGCCAAGCAGACTGGCATTTAAATATTAAGCTCTGTTGCCTGTGCTCTTTTGCAATACTCTCCTGCATACTAGCGTCTACATATACATGGATACATGCACACACACACACGAATATATTACTATTATGATAAGTTAAAAATAAATGCGTTGATGTAAAAGTCTAGGAGAATCCTTGAGTTTACAACATTTCAGTTCCTTGGGTGAGCATTACCCTGGCTGCAGTTGGAGGGGAAGGCAAATAGGATAATTACGGGTGTGGTGACGGCCAAATGATGGGACTGTCACTGTCCCAGGCAGGCGCCTCTGGTGGTTGGGGGAGGCTTTTGGTCGCTCCTCTTGACCTGTTCCCAACAGAGAGTTTCCCCTAAGGCTGTGTCAGCCTTCTTCCCAGTCCTCCTTGTCCACCCCACGACGTCCTGGCCTCTGAGATCAGGTCAGCCCACAGGAGAACAGGTGCCAGCCAAGGCTGGCTGAGATTCAAGAAGCTGGTGGCTGGGTCCCAGCCAGCTCCTGTCTGGGCTGAGCCATGGTCAGCAGGACTATGCTCCTGGCGCTCATGGCCAGCAAGAGCTTGGATAGGAGAGGAGAGGGCTGCGTGGCTTCTCCCAAGTAGAGCTTTGAGGGTGCCAGGACCACCTCAGGGTTCAGAGCAGAAAGGGCTGGGCAGCTGGAGTTGGAAGCTGATGTTTAGAGCTTCTTTCTGAGTCCTTCCCTGACTCCCTCCACAGTAAGCAGCCTTTGTCCCCTGCAACCTGACCCCATCTCTCTACCTTCATTGCTCATGGAAGCTCCATCTCTCTCTCCATAGGGATGAGCTCTGAGCATGTGAGAGAGATGCAGCTTTCTTCCCTGGAACAGCTCAAATGGGTCGGGCAGGGTTGGGGGCGCTTTCAACTTTGACTCCTTCTCAGCTGTATGAGCTTGCTTCTTCATCGCTCGGTCACTGGCCTCAGTTTCCACTTCTGAGAGCTGAGGTCCTGGAACGCTCCAGCCTGGCTCCCAGCAGGGTCGCTGTCATTTTCAGACCTATGCAACGATGTATTCGCTGGGCTCTGTAAGTAATTCGGTACCACACTGGTTATGTCCTTTTCTAGACCACTGGGAAGATTTCCGAATTAGGGAGAAGATCAGGACTTGGAGCCGTAAATGACTACATCTGGAAAAAGGGCTCAGCAAATGTGGGGGCCAAACATCGTTTTACAGAGAAAGAACTTACGGCTCAAGAGAGGTGAATTGATTTGGCCCAGACGCCCAGTGAGTTCCTGGCACAAGGCAGCCCGGAACGAACGGCCCTGCCTCCCTAGCTGGTCTGCGTCTCCACCCGCTGTTGGTGTCTGTTCTGGGACTGAGGGGTTCAGGCTTTTACAAAGCGGACGGGAAAGGAACCTTTACAGTGCTGCAGAGAAGGGGAGAACACGAGGGGAGCCATCTTAGCCTCGAAGTCCTAAACCCGGCGACCTGCGGCGGGGAACAGGCTGTGTGCGTGTGTCTGGGGGCGTCTTGGCCCAGGCACAAGTGCGTGTCTCCTGTGTTTCGTGCACGTGGTGTCTGAGGTCTCTGCACACAGACCTTCAAGACTTTGGCTTCCCTCGGCGTCGACACTCCCGGTGGCCACCAGAGGGCAGGGTGGCGCACGAGACGGTCCTGGGCTGGTGGCTTCTCAGGGCGGGATCCGGGCGTGCGGCGCTAGCCGGGTGAGAAACGCATCGTCAGGCCTGGCTTTCAAGAGCCTTTCTGGAGCCAGGGCTGAGCAGGGAGGTCGCCGCTCCTCTGGGAGGGGCATCTGTCTGCCGCGGTGGCCCTGCTTCCATTGCATCTTTGCAGCCCAGGGATGTGAGACTCCCGGACCTGGGCTTTCTGGCTCACGAGCCCCTGGCTTCCCGGGAAGGAGGTGGCTGGGACAGTTCCTTGGATGGAGGAAAGCCACCTGGTGTGCGCTCGTTCCCACCTTCTCTCCGCAGCGCCAGGAGAGATCAGCACATTTGCATAGAGGGTAATGGGGTGGATGCATGGGAGGTAGCCCAGGAAGACCATAGGCTTAGGGAACAGAGAAGCTGACAGATAGTTTCACTGTGAGGCTAGTATCATGGAGGAAGCGAGCTTTATTTTTATTTTTTTTTGTTTCTTTTTTTGAGATGGAAATAGGCTGGAGAACAGCCTCATGCTGTTGTCCAGGCTGGAGTGCAGTGGGGTGATCTCGGCTCTCCACAACCTCTGCCTCCCTGGTTCCAGCAATTCTCCTGTCTCAGCCTCCAGAGTAGCTGGGATTACAGATGCATGCCACCACGCCCAGCCAGTTTTTTTGTACTATTAGTAAAGACGGGTTTTCACCATGTTGGTCAGGCTGGTTTTGAACTCCTGTCGTGATCTGCCCACCTTGGCCTCCCAAACTGCTGGGATGACAGGCGTGAGTCACTGCGCCTGGCCTTGGGAATCGAGCTTTATATGTGCCCTCAGGCTGTTTGATACCCTGGCCCAAGTGTGGGGCCATCTCTCCTCTCTCCCGGCCCCTCAACCTGAGCTTGGAAATTACCGGATAACAAGTAGTGCTCAGAAAATAGCAGGCCCTGGCCTTTACTAGAACGAGAGCTTGGCGCCTTCTCTTAACCTCTCCACGTGCTGTATCTGCTTTCAGAGATGACCGTTTACAGGAATGAGTATGAAAGTGCCTTGCAAACCAGGCTCATGGGCCCTGCCTGCACAGGCTGGTTTTGACAGTGCTTCTGTGAGTACTGTTGGCCTGTCCGTCTGTCCCAGGCAGTCTTTAGTTGAGCAGATGCTGTCTCGTTCCATGTGCGAATGAGCCTCCTCCTACTAACGAGGTTATCGGCTTTAGAGAGAGAGTCTGCTGCTTTTGGGATGGGTGCAGAGCTTTCTGGTCTGGGGCCTGTGGCTCTTTCCTGAGAATCTGCTCCCAGATCCCTGACCCGGGGCTCCAGGCACGGTCCTCTGTGTTGTGATCGGTCTTCCCCACTTCCTTCTGATAGTTTTGCAAGCTTAGTCCACTGAAGACCAGGAAAGAAGCTGACATTATGGCCCTCCTAGTGGGCCAGAGATCATTTGCATTTACAACCCTACTTTCTTATGGCAACGACTAAATGAAGCTTCAGATCCTGACTGTGCCTCTTACCTGCTGGGACCCTGGGCTGGCTACTTGGCCTTGTTGACCCTCAGTTTTCTCATATGAAAATAAAAATGAGGCGGGATTATTGTAAGATTTCAATGAGACGTGTGTGTAGAACTCTACTCTCTTCCTATTACCATACTTGAGAACCTCTTTCCCACGGGCATGTATACTTTTGATAGCCCTCATCTGTTCTTTCTGCATTCATTCTCTCATGCCTCCAGCTCATTCTCCACACCCTAAATAGATACATCTTCTAATCCAGGGTATATGGTTAGACCAATTCCTGTACCCCGAACTTTTCAGAGGTTCCTTTGTCTGAGAGGTGGCTTAGTGTAGCGGGAAGAGTAGAGGCTTCTTTGTTCAAAAGTTTCAGTTTAAATCCTGGCTCTGCACTGGTGTAGGCTTAGGCACGTTACTTAACGTTTCCGAGTCTCAGTTTCCTCATCTGAGAAACCTGGTGAGCTATACCCATCTGATAGAGTGGTTGTGAGAGTTGAACGAGATGGTGGTGGGTGCCTGGCATGTGATAGCTACGCAGAAGCCAAACTGGTGAGCGGCCCCCAGGAGTCTGTAAGAGGTGATGGGCAGCGACGCTTCCAGGTCCTTGTGGAGTGGGATTAGAGGAAGCTGCGTGAGGGAGGTAGCCTGTGGACAAAGCTGAAGGAGGCCACAGAAGGACTAAGATGGCGTATATTTGGACAAAGGAACAAAGTGGCTGAGGTACATGCCTGCCACAGGACGGGGAGATCGTTATGGCTCCTGCTGATAAGGGACTCTTTGGAATCCCAAGTGTCGCAGTGTGCCAGGCAAAGCCTTTCTGCTACCTGGCTCCCCCACTCTGCAGCCCCAGGAATCTGAATGGCAGAACTCTCTATGAAGGGTCATTTAGTAGCATCCAGCCTTGTGCAGATGTGATTTTGTTGCTATTCTTACCCTATGTAGCTTCCCGTTCACTAGCTGATTCCCTCTTGGCTATTGTAATGCAATGTTTGTCTGAAGAGGGGGCTTCAGGACCATCCCTGCTAGAAAGAATTTAGAAATCCAGTGGGATAGGATGACCTAAAATCCCTCCAATCCACCCATGAGAGCCCCCCGTCCCGTGGACATTCATCCCAGTTCCACGTTAAGCCACAAGAGGGCACTAGACCATGACTTCTGCAGGGCAGGGCTGTCGAGCCGAACTCTTTTGAGTTGCGCCTTTGGTGAATTTCTTCCCAGGTACCATCTTCTTTGGGGTCATGGCAAACCAGCTGGGTTCAGCCAGAGCACTGATGGAGCCAGTGCTCTGGGTTCAGCCAGAGCACTGAGACTGATAGCTCAAAGGAGGCTAAACTGTATAGTAAAAAGGTCATGGAATTGGGCATCAATCTCAGGTTTCAATCCTTGCCCTCCTCCTTGCTTGTTTTTTTTTTTTTTTTTTTTTGTTGTTGTTTTTTCTGTTTGTTTGTTTTGTTTTAATGTGAGGACGTTACTTAATTTTTCAGGGCCTCATTTTCTTCACCTGCAAAGTAAGGTGTCATTGGGAGGTGTTGCTGTGGGATGGTGCTGTGCGGATTAAAGGAGGTGTGTGAGGGTGGCATCTGGAACATGGTGGAACGGCATCTGGAACGCGGCTGGTCATCTGTCTCTTTCTGGGAGAAATAGCAAGTTAGGTCATACCCCGGAGATACCTACGAGATGCGCTTGGCCTGCTGGAGTCATTTTACCCTCCACTGAACCCTCTATGGCTCCCATTCATGGGGGGCAGCAGTGACACCCAGTGGCTGGCATGGAGAACAGCAAGTGTATGCTGAACTTGCAGGTGGTGTGGGGAGGATTGTCCCGGCCAGATGAGGCTGAGTCCCGGTTAGTGGATACTGGCTTCAGAGGTTTCCTTAGCAGAGCTTCTCCCCTTCAACTGCTAGGTGAAGACATTTTTCTGGGGCATTCATGTGATGTTGGCTATTGGGGATGTTTCTTGCTGGGGCCCACAGTACGAGGTCACAACTGAAGAAAACGCATGGACTAACTTGATTGCAACGAAACGATCTGGCACCTACAAACCAGAGCCTTTCTGGTGTTTTCCTGGGGTACCACTTTTTTTTGAGATGCTATAATAGAATCCATCTGGTTGGCCTTATCCAAGAGACTCCAGGTCTCTGAGCCTTAGTTTGTTTACCTGGGAAGTGCAGGGGTTGGTCTGGTTGACCAAAAAAAAAAGGCTCTTGCAGCTTTGAGTGTCAGATGTGACTGAATACCTTTTGCTCAGTGTGTGTGTGTGTGTGTGTGTGTGTGTGTGTGTGTGTGTGATATGGGGGATGGGATCAAGTGAGAAGCCAGGATAGGGGGTCACTGCTAAGTTTTGGGCTTTACTGGTGAAGGAACTCCAGCCTCCTCTCAGCAGATGGGTGGTTCTGAGGCTGGCTTGGGGTGTCCCTGGCTCTCACCTTTGCAGCCTCTTCGTTTCTCTACCTGAGATCCAGGAGGGAGCGCTGGCAGACGGGCCAGGCTCAGGAAGTTACTTAATACCAGCTTTGCTCCAGATTGTGTTTCTGACTCCCTGCCACCTCTTAAGTGGCAGTCTTTTTCACAAATGTGGCGATAAGACACGGAGAGGGAAATCACATGAGAAGTGGGGAGGGGCAAGGGCGTGGAGGGAGGCGTGTGGTTTTATTCTCTTGGCAGAAACCTCGTCTTCGAGGCACTCAGGAGCAAGAAAGAAATGGAGGAGGAGATCCGCTCAGAGTTCCTCAAAGTCTCTGGAAGGAAGAGTGTGGAAAGGAGGGCCTAATGTTGAGGGGCTCCGTGGGAGGGGCCTATGTCCTGTGGGGACTTCGGGCTCCCATGGCTGGGCAGGTGTTGGAGGGGCAGCCCCACATTCCGCTTTCCCAAGGACTGTCTTCCAAGTGCATAACAGACAGTTAATGGAGGCCTGGCATTGGCAGCATGTTCGACCCACAGTGACTGCTGGGCTGCATCTGTACCTAGGCTGTGGGGTGCCCAGGTGTCTGGCTGCCTGCCTTGGAGCTTGCCAAAGCCCATCCTAGCATCTGGACTGCGGGGGAGAACGAGCAGATTGGCTAGCAGGGCCAGCCTGGCTCTTCCTTCTGTGGGACCCAGAGAGCCGGGGAGTCTGCCCGCTTTCATCCTAGTGCCTTGCACCAGCCCTGGGCCAGGCCTGTGCTGATCCCTGAGGCACAACCTTGAGAAAACAGAAGGCCGTGATACTGCTTCCTTCTTGGAGTTACAGTTGAATGGAGGGAGGCAGGTATTAGACGGATGATCTACAGCTCAAAGGTTATCTCGAGAGAAGTATGGGCAGAATTTTAGAAAACGGATTTAATGTGAAGTGTAATGAAAAATTTATATATATGAAAATGTGGCTTCCCTAAGGTGGAGAGGGCACACTTTTCCTACATGGAGTTTAAAAAATTCTAGATGTACCTGCTCCCAGGTTTATTGAAGGCTGGTAATACTGCAGTGAGCCGTCAAGATCGTGCCCCTGGCTGAGAGGTAGATTCACTGGCCTTGCTGTTGCCACCAAGGCCCCACGCAAAGGCAGGAGAAGCGAGTTCCATCTCTTCCCCTCTCCCTCTGCCTGTGTGAGATGAAGATTTGGGGTGTGGGTGGTTTATTTGGAAGGTGACCCCGGGAAGCCTGGGAGGGAGAGCGGCCGGCTGGGAGACAGGGAGGGAGGAAAGCCAAGCGCCACCGTGTCCCCGAGCAGGCTGTCCCAGCTGGCTGTTAATTGGTTTCTCTATTTGTGCGTTTATCCAACATTGGTGTATTAGTGAGCCTCCAATGGACCAGCCATGAGGGAGAGCTGGGAAAGCAGTGGAGAGCAGGGCCTCTGTCCCTGTTATAGGATGTGCGCGGCCGAGCGGCAGCTCTCCCTTCTCCCTGCCCCTGGAAATTGACCTCTGGAGAGGGGAGGTGGGTCGCGTGTGCTGGGAGTGTGTGGTAGGTTCCATTCCGCCCCCATGGCCATGTTCTTGGCAGAAAAGTCCATCAGGAGGTGCTGGGAAGGGGCAGCCTTTCTCCCCCCTGCACTGGGTGGAGGTGAGCCTGGGTGGGGTGAAGTGCAGCTCAGATGGAGATGACCGCCATACCGTCCTGAAGGGTAGCCCCGCTTCCTGCTCCCAGCACCCAGCTGACACTCTGCCCAGCCAGCGACTGACCTGTCCCATGCCCCCTGCCCCTGGATGAACCTGGCCAGGGCCTTGCCTCCCTCCTCCTTCCCAGCCCAGAGCAGCTCCCTGGGCCCTGGGGGAGCAGAAGTGGCAGGGGCATGACTTCATGCCTCCCTGAATCACATCTAGGGTTCATTTTCCAGGGTCATGTTCTGTCTCCCTGGAAATGATTGGTCACTCCTCCCTGTGCCTATCACCCCCATCCCTGAGCTGCAGCCTGTGTCTACACAGGTGACTGATGTCCCTGTCCTCCTCCTGTCACACACTCAGGGCTGCTGTTGCCTGCAGTCTGGGTGGGCATGCTCTGGCCTTGGGGCCCCACCCTGCTGCCCTCTTCTGCCCTCTATGTTCTTACCTGCCCTGGGGGTCACCAGACAAAGAGGGTGGCACAGCTGGAGTCTCAGTCCGGACAGCTGACACTCTGGAGCCCCACGGTGTGTCCTGTCTGCCATTAGCTCATTAATGCTCCTGTTGCCTCACTGTGCGGTGAGCTCCTGAAGGCTGGCATTGAGGCTCGTTCAGCTCTGTCCCCAAGACCCCGCACCTTGTTGGCGTTCAGTAAAGACCTGTGGACTGGAGCAGGCTCATTTCCTGCACCAGAATGTCCACCAGACCCACAGCGGCCCTCCCAGCCTGGTGAGGGTGCACAGGCCTCTATCCAGAATGCTGGGCACGCCATTCTCACTGCTCTGCACACCTCTGTGGGCCTCGGGCTTTACCCTGAGCAGGGCAGCATGTTGGAGGAACCTCCTAGAGAAACCTGAGCTCATGATGGTAAGAGCAAATGCTGTGTGATGACGGCTCCGGGGGCTCCCTTAATGGATCTTTTAACCTCTTCCATTCTCATCACAGGGACAAGGCAGGTCCCACAGTCATCCTTACTTTATAGGGGAGAAACTGAGGCACGGGGTGAGTAGCTTGCCACTGCCCTAGGTGGTTCAGCTAGGAGGTGGCAGAGCTGAGATTTGTCTGCTCCAGAGCCAGGTGGGCAGCCCTGTATTACAGACCCGCTTCCGTTTCCTGCCAGCCCAGCCTCCTCCATGGTAAGCGGACCCACGGGACACACGCCGTGCTGTTCTGGTTTTTGACTCTGGTAGTGGTAAGGAGGGTGGGGCAGAAGGAGCCCTCGGGACCCAGCAGAGTTTGAGATGCTTGAGATTCATAGAGTTTTTGGCCACATCCTCACAGAAGGGTCCCCTGAGTCACGGCAGGAGTGGGCTGGCCTCTGTGTCCCTTCACTGCCACCAGGTTATCGGTGAGTCGGGGCCAGGGATTGTCATCTCTAAGGTCTCAGTTTTCTTAGATTGAAAATCAGGGAGCTGGATTAGGTGATCTTTGAGATTCCCTTCCGGCTCTGACTTGTGATGTTTCTATGGGGGTGGTTGGGGACGGGGTGGGAAAGCAGGGAAGCCCTACAGCTGCAGCAGCCCTGGGTTTCTCTGGGTCAATCCTGTGGGGGAGGGAGCGGTGCTGAGCCCCTGCGCACAGGTGTGTGGGAACCTTGTTCTTGCGTGTGTGTGTGTGTGTGTGTGTGTGTGTGTGTCTGTGTATGAGTGTGTCTCTGTGTGAGTGTGTGTGTGTGAATGTGCGAGTAAGAGTGAGTGAGTGTGTGTGTGTGTGTGTGTGTGTGTCTGCGTGTTCCGGAGACCAGACCCTAGTGGTTCCTAAGCTTTGGCGTGTACGCACATCACCAAGGGCTATTAAAACACGGACTGCTGGGCCCCACCCCAGAGTTTCCAATTCTGAAGATTGGCTGTCGGGCCTGGGAATTCGCATCAAGTCCAGGACCACAGTCTGAGAGTGACTGTCGCTATTGATGGCTTTCACACTGCACTCCCTGGAGTGAGATCAGAGGCGGGTGGTATTCTGCATAACATTTTTATGAATAAGACTTCTTAGACTGCAAAAAGCCAGCATCCTTCCATTCTTGAAGAATCCCAACCCACTCCCAAGCACATTCTGCCAGGACTTGTCCTGGTGCTGGGTTCTCTCTCTCTTTCCCTCTCCCATCTTCTCTCTGCACCCCAGATGTGGTGACTGCCTCTCTCAGGACTTTGGCCCCATGCTCACATTTCCTAAGGGCTGGACTTGACCTTAGCCTGCCCTGACCTGTGTGATCCAATCTGTAGTTAAGAGATGAAAACACACTTACATGTTACAGAATGTCCTTCCAAACTCAAGTGGATTTATAAAAATGATCTGGGACATAGAGTAAGTCATTCTATAACTGCACCTCAAGAACCTTACTTGGCTCCCACTTGCCTCCAAGGTGTGCTTGAGTCTTCTCTCTCTGGCATTCAGAGCCATTCAGGTTCAGGCTGAAGTGCGTCTTTGGAGTCCTGCCTCCTTCTCCCCCCATGGGAATCCTCTGCTCCAGCAAGCTGATCTGCTGTTCATTCCTCAAACGTTCTCAGCCGGTTCAGTCTCAGTCTCGTGATCAGACCGCTTCCCTGCCTGGAGGCCTTCTGGCCTCCAGTTGGCTCACCTGGGCCCTCCCTGTCACTCCAGTCCCACCTTTGAGAGGTTCTTTGTTGCCCAGATCCATGTTTGTTTGTTTTTGAGATGGAATTTTGCTCTCATTACCCAGGCTGGAGTGCAATGACGCTATCTCGGCTCACTGCAACCTCCACCTCCTGGTTCAAGCAACTCTCCTGACAGCCTCCTGAGTAGCTGGGATTACAGGCGTACACCACCACACCTGGCTAATTTTTGTATTTTTAGTAGAGATGGGGTTTCACTATGTTGGCCAGGCTGGTCTCGAACTCCTCACCCATGTTTATGGATTATTCTGTCTTTCCACTCCCTGGAGCTATTAGTCCTAGCAGCTGCTGTTACTTAAGCACTGTGTTCAGACCTGGCAGTATACACAGTCACGCATTTAATCCACACAGCCACTATCTGAGTGGAGCGCTGCTCTCGTTTGACAGATGAAGAAATGGAGGCCAAAAGACGCAAAAACTTGTCTAAGGCCACAGCAGCAAATGACAGTGATAATTGCAGCTCAGGCTACCTCCAGAGCCCGTGCTCCCATGTTTATTGCAAAAATGCTTGCAAGAGCAAAACAACTGAAAACAAGCTGAAATGTTATCAGGAGGCATTTGAATCAAGGGCTGACTCACGGCATAGTGCTGATGGATTCCGGTACAGCAGTTACAGTGAAAACCTCTGTGTAGCAACATGGCTGTATTTTGAAAACATAGTGCCAGTGGAAAATATAAGTTGGAGAGTGACATGTCATATATACACGTTAAACATCACAATGACCGGTATAATACATTGTTTATAGGCAGAAAGATAAAATCATGGGCTGAATACAAACCAATTTCATAACAATCTTGGCCTCTAGGGAGAGAGGAAAAAAAGGGTATGTACAGGGCTCTTAACTTTACCTGTAGTGTTTATGTTCTCTCTGTAAAGATCTTAGCATTTGACAAAATGGTGATATGCATTGATTCCAGGTGATAGGTAGATAAAATATTTAATGGGTAATCCTTTGTTTTTCTTTATTATAATGAAAACTTTAGAAGCCCTAAGCGATGAAAAGATTATACTCACTAAATTTATAATTTAAAATAAAAAAATTATTAAAATCCTCATATTTCTTGGCTGGGGCTGCCATAAGAAGGTCCTGTGGACTGGGTGGCTTAAACAGCATACATTTGTTTTTATGGTTCCAGAGGCTGGAAGTCCAAGATGCAGGTGTCGGCAGGGCTGGTTCCTTGTGAGGCCTCCCTCCTTGGCTTGCAGATGGTCACCTTCTCACTGTGTCTTTACCTGGTCTTCTCTCTGTGTGTGTCTGTGTCCTAATCTCCTCTTCTTATAAGGACATCAGTCATTTTGAATTCGGGCAGAGTTAATGACCTCATTTTAACTTAATCACATCTTTAAAAACCCGATCTCTAAACGAGATTACATTCCGAGGTATGGGGGGTTAGGACTTCAACATAGGAATTTTGGGGGGGGGGCTCACAAAAATGTAACAATCATAAATCAAAAAAATTGCATGCCTGATGAAATTTAAAAAGCTGTTGTTAGCGTTTCTGAGTGCAGAATCCTGCAGAAGTTGATCAAAGCTGACTTTTCTCATTTTCTTTTTGTGTGTCTTCCTGGGAATGTGCGAAGTGGCTGCTTCGTTGCTCATGTAATGAGAGAGCCCTGTGGAAGGAGCTGCACATTCTTAGATGAAATAGAGGTGGATAAAGGGAAGGACACATGCAAACAAGTGTGAAGTCTGAGAAGGGTTCACAGGACAGTTTGTGTTTTAAATCTAGATCTCGAGTGTAAATAAGCAAAACAACTCATATGAAGTGCACGATTTCTAGCTCTATTATCAATTAATTAATTATTTCAGCAGCTACCAGTGAGCACCAGACTTGTCAGCAACCGCGTTAGGCATCCCTCCACCCCCTATACAATGACAACGGGCTGGGACCTTCAGCTCGGGATTTGGGTTAGCGGTATAAGAAAGAAATTCCCAAAACATGGGTCAGAAAATATGGCTATGGGCTGGGCGCAGTAGCTCACGTCTAATTTCAGCACTTTGGGAGGCCAAGGCAGGTGGATCACAAGGTCAGGAGATTGAGATCATCCTGGCCAACATGGTGAAACCCTGTCTCTACTATAATACCAAAAAAAAAAAAAAAAAAAATTAGCTTGATGGCATGCATCCATAGTCCCAGCTACTCATGGGGCTGAGGCAGGGGAATCACTTAAAACCAGGAGGAAGAGGTTGCAGTGAGCTGAGATGGCGCCACTGCGTTCCATCCTGGGGACAGAGCAAGACTCTGTCTCAAAAAAAAAAAAAAAAAAAAAAAAATGGGATCCCTCTCATCCCATTATTTTATTATTAAAATCCTCAAATATACAGAGAAGTTGAAAATTTGGCAGTGAATATTCATAAAACTATGCCCTAGACTCGGAAATGAGTATCGTACTCCACCACATCTTCTATCTGTCCACCCCTCTGTCCACTTCTTGACCCGGCCTGTTTTTCTGATGCATTTAGGAGTAAATTTTGGATGTTGGTATGCTCGCTCTTGAGCATGTATAGCCTAAAATTCGAGTTGGATGTTTTCTCATTTTTTTGAGCTAATATTTCTGTTTAATGAAATGCATCACTCTTAAGTGTACATGCTGAGTTTTGACAAATGCACGCGCCTGTGGAACCCAAATTCAGTGAGAGGGAGAATATTACCGTCCCCCAGAAAGTTCCCCACGCGCTTCCCAGTCAGCGTCTGCCATTGTCTCCACAGGGACAGTCACTGTTTTGGGGTTTCTTTTTGTTGTTGTTGTTATTTACTTTTGAAAGTAGCAGTTATTTTTTTTTATTCAGTAGCTTTCGGAGTACAGGTGGTTTTTGGTTTCATGGGTGAATTTAGTGAGATGAGCACCCTTCACCTGAGTGGTGTACACTGTACCCAATATGAAGGCTTTTATTCCTTCCTTCCTCCCTTCCATGCTTCCTTTTCTAAGTCTCCAGAGTCCATTATATTGCTCTATTTGTCTTTGCATCTTCATAGCTTATCTCCTGTATTGGTATTTTTCTACTCTTTTCTTAATTTTTTTTTTTTTTTTTTTTTTTTTAATAATAGAGGCTAGAGTCTCACCTTGTTGCTCAGACTGGTCTTGAACTCCTGGCTTTAGGTGATCCTCCTGACTCAGCCTCCCAAAATGCTGGATTTACAGGCACGAGCCACAGGGCTCAGCCTGTTTTGGGCGTTTTCAACAATAGATGACTTTTTCTTCTTCTACCACTTCATAGAAATGGAATCATAGAATATCTGTTTGTCAAAAATGTTTGCGAGATTCATCCACATTGTTACAGATATCAGCATTTGGTTCCTTTTTATTGCTAAGTGGTATTACATTGTATGGGTAACCTGAGTTGATCCGTTCTCTTGTTTGTGAAACTGTAGGTTCTTTCTAGCTTTGGAGCATTATGGATAAATCTGCTATGAACATTCTTGTACAAGCCTTTTTGTGAACATACGCTTTCATTTCTCTTGGGTCATTCCCCAGGAGTGAAATTTCTGGGAGGTTTGATACATTTATGTCTAACTTTATAAGATAGAGTCTGACCTTTTTCCAAAGTGGTTGTAACAGTTTACACACTAGGACTGTTTTTGATTAATCTGGGTTAGGAGAGACACATTTATATGACTAATCGAAACAGGACCTTGTATCTTTGTCTTGCAGAGGAAGAAATTGAGGGGCAGAGGGGTGGCGTCACTTGGTTCAAGGGGGCCCAACTGGTAGGTGGCAGAGCTGGGATCCTGTTGGATGCAAAGCCCTGGGGGGATTTCTGTTGTGATGCACGGCTTCTTGCTGCTGTTTGCAGAGGAGTGAAGCAGGCAGAAAAAGCAGACGACTGACTTCTCAAGGGCACCTGCTTGTGTCCTCAGCCCAAGGACATCCCCCAAGGGTCCCCTCAGAACTCCCTTCTTCTCTCTGACACTGTGACACTGTGGAAGCCAGGGCCAGTGCCATTTGGTGTTCTTTGGCAGGGTTGGGGTCCTGGGTCTCTGGCTTGGGGCTGGGGTGTTTCATTGGGGTTCAACATCCACCACAGTTGTGCTGCCCCTCCCAGGGGCCCAGGCTGAGTCTCATGTGCCAGGGATAGATGAATACTACTCAAAGAGGGCCTGGTCCCACCAGAAAGGCAACTCCCCTGGGCTCGCGTCTCTTTCCCACAGTGGTTTAGCTTTGAGTCCTGGTTGCTGGGTGCTCAGATGTAGGGTCTGAAAAGGCAGAGACCAGTGAGTGTCCACTGACCCCTTCCTTGGTCTACTGCAGGGTGCTGAGTGCAGAGGCCAGTGGCCAGCCCAGCCTACAAGACACACGTTTCTGGCCTAGGACCTTACAATTCAGTAGGTAGAGGCTGTCAGTTGATATGTAAGCAAATAAAGCAGTATGATCATGTCAGGAGTAAGAGGTCCCACGAAGGGACTCAACAGAGTGCTCTGTTACGAGGTGTGATGGGGAGGTGAGAAGGCTGCCCTGGTGTAAGGGTAGGGCAGCTGGGCTCTTGGAGAAGAGACTGTACAGCTCCCGTCTGTCAGTAAGAGAGAGACAGAGCTTCACAAGAACTGGAGCCAGAAGCTTCCAGGCCCAGGGCAACACCAGTGCAATGCCTCTCAGGTTGGAAGGGGCTAGAAGTGTGTTGGGGGCTGGATAGGAGTCCCTGGGTGCTGGGTGCACTGGCGGCCATGGGAGCTTGGAGAGGTCTGCAGGGACTAGATCTCGCAGGCCATGGGAAGGGGTTAGATTTTAATCCTAGCAAAACAGGAAGTCCCAGAGGGTTTTTCCTTTTAAACAGGAGATGATTTGAGTTGCAGCTGAAGAGATGGATACAATAGATGTATTGGAGAAAGAAGCACTAGGGCGTATGGGTTTCTCTGAGGGGGTACTTCATTCAGGCTGGGCATGCAGAGAAGCTTCCCAGAGGAAGGGGCAACCAAACTGGAACTGGAGGGATGAGCTGGCATTAGCCACATGGCGAGGGCAGAGGTGATAGAGGGCTAGTCCAGAGCAGGGAGGAACGTGAGGACAGCCCTTTGAGCAATGGAGTCTTTGAGAAGGCAAAGGAAGTTCATTCTGGCTCGGGAGGTCGAGAGGGGACAGACCGTGCCAGGCACAAGGAATGTGGGCTTCTTTTAGGGATGGCTGGGGTTTGGTCCTGCTTATCTTTGTCCTTCCAGTGTTTAGCATATGCCTGGCTATGTATATGCAGGGCTGATGCATGCATGAATCAATGAATGAATGAAGGAGAATGAATGAATGAAAGAAGAAAGCTCACTCTGGAGATGTGTAGGCTAGGGGGACTTTTTTGAAGGTCCGAGGGGCTAAGGGACAGCCTTGGGTCCTAAGGGGGCAGATGTGATTGGACTAGGGTACTGTCCATCACCTCCTGACTGAAGGTCCAGGCTGCCTGGCCGGCTGGCCTGACACAGAATGGTGACTGTGGACCTCCTTTGCCACGAGAAGAAAGCCTGGTCCCTCTCGAAAGGCATCGAGGTGCATGGTGGCAGAAAGGGACTCAGCTCAGGAATGCCACTTGCTAAAATACAT
This sequence comes from Saimiri boliviensis, assembly GCF_048565385.1. Classification (NCBI taxonomy): domain Eukaryota; kingdom Metazoa; phylum Chordata; class Mammalia; order Primates; family Cebidae; genus Saimiri; species Saimiri boliviensis. Next base: position 132,610,924 of record NC_133453.1, on the reverse strand, counting down.
TTGTTTATTCAGAGATTTAATTAACATGTTTAAATATTAAAGAGTAAACAACGCGTGTCTAGTGGGACTCCACATTTACCAACAGTTCTGACTTGTTTAATGATTTGTTTTCACAGCCCTGAGAGTCCTGTTTCTGGCTTTGTTCTAGGAAGGCCAGGGGGAGTAGAGATTCTCTTGGACAAGGCAGGGAGGGGGAGAGCAGGATGTCGTGGGAGGAAGCGGGCAGGGAAGGAAGGGAGGAGAGGAGAGCAGTTATTTTGAAGAGGTGGCGCTCTCCAGGCGAAAGAAGCAATGACAATGTATTTGGTTTTTGCAGAAGGAGGAGAGTTTTGGAGTTTCAGGACGGTGGGCCAAGGCTGCAACTTAAGGAGGCCTGTGGCAACTAGGAAGTCGTAAGGGGAGTCTCTGCAGCTGGGGGATTGGAGGGCCTTAGGGTGTGCTCCTTCGAGGATGCTAACTGGTCTCAGTGTGCTAACTTTTGTAACCCCTTCTCCTCACGATGCCTACAGAGCCTGCAGGCTGCGTGGTAGCAGCCCTTTGCCTTGCCTTCACAGGGAGGGAAGGATATGCACAGATAATAAGACCCCCAGCCGCCACAGCAGGTGGAACTGTGTGAAGCTGGAGGTGTTTCACAAGCGGTCTGCATTATAATATCTCTGCAAATGAAGTCCTGGATGTTGAGAGATTACACTGGGGGGGGGGGTTATTTATTGGCAATGTGCTCTATGGTTTTAATTTTTTCTTTTTGCTTATTCAGGCTTTAGCTCCAGAGGAAAATAGCCTGGGGTGGCTCTGAAATAGATTGTCTCTGCCCCATTAACTTATTCAGTGAGTTTAATGGTCCCTTTTCCCCTCAGCCTTGAAGCCATCATTAAAAGGCAGAGATTTATAAAAACGAAGACACTGAGCTTTAGTCAAACTTTCACTCTGGGCTGGGGGGAGGGTCGGGGTGGGGGCACCCCCTCAGCCCCACTGCTATGAGTGGGGCCAAGTCCCTCAGAACCGGAGCTGTGGGCTGGGGGATAGGTTCCTGGTTGTGGTGGGTAGTGACATCACTTCACAAAAACTCTTTAGGGTTGAGTGACCCCAGCTTCTCCCAGGGCAGGAGTGTCACACGTGTCACTGAAGGCCCGGAGGCTGAGTTTTCTGGGGTCCTCAGTAGGCTTCTGGGGCCTTTACTTGGTACATCCCATTACCCTACTCCTGGCCACTCACGGCCTTGCTTTGGTTGATTTACTGCAAATTAACTCCTCGGAAGTCACTTCATGAAGAGATTGACTTGTCAGACTTTCCAGCCAAGTGTCTAGCAGTGTCTTTGCTCAAATGGCCAATGAGCAAATGGCCAAAAGAAAAACAGCCACATTTACCAAAACTTTGATTTAAGGAATATAATTATTGAATCAAGCCAAGTTAAACCAGTCTAATCCAGGGCCGTTCAATTCAGTGCGATCCAATTCAATCCGCTTCACTTCCTCCATTATTTGAGCATCTGTGCTGTGCATGGCCAGAAATTGCAGAGGGTACAGCAGAGGAATCAACCATGATGGGGGCAGATTAGACAAGTTCTGCAGAAGAAGGTGGATGTGACAAGGAAGGTGGCCATAGGAGGGGATGCAGCGGGGTGAGGTGCAGTGGGTTTTAGGAAAACTTTGAGGACGGAAGCAAAGTAGGGGAGTCCCTGGCTGCACAGGTGGGATCTGGATACGGAGGGAGGTGACGCGGGACATCTCAGGCAGAAGGTGCAGCACACAGCCAGAGTGCCCAGTGGGGTGGGGGAAGTGCAAGGTCCCCGTCTACTGGAAAGTAGGGAGCACCGAGTGGCCATGAGAGGCCACAGATGACCTATGGGATTCACCCGGGGAGGGTCTTGAATGTTGGGCTGAGGCATCTGTACCTCATCCACTTAGTGACTGGGGTTGTTGAAGGTATAGGAGGACAATCTTAAAGTTCAAGTGGCTTGAAAAATTTAAGTATCTTTGTTAATGGAAACTTGAAAATAGTGAAAAGTAGAAGATAGAGTAATAAATCGCTCATAGTTCCAGCAACCAGGAAAAAAATCCCCCATACTCTGATGGATTTCCTTTCAATCTGAGAGTAGGGTTGATTCTGTAGTACAGTTGGTACTAGAGTCACGAGGCCAAAGGTGATCTCCGGAAACTCTAAACTGCCCGTGAGTGGTCCCGAGTGTGTTCACTGTGAACACAGGAAAGAGGCCAGGTGGGGTCCGGCAGATTCAGCACTTCCTCACACTGGTGCCGACGGATGCTCCAGTTGAGTTAAAGGAGGCAGAAGCATCAGCATTTGAAACCTGGTTCTTCCTCTCCTCATTTTACCTGGGTGCATAGAGCTAAATTTGCATAGACTCAATGTGTAGACTAAAGGAGACCGTTGCATATACATATATGTGTGTGTGTGTGTGTGTGTGTGTGTGTGTGTGTGTATTTGTGTGTTTGCATATACTTGAGCAATTATTTTTAACCTTTCTTTCAAGAAAGAATCTGAAAGTGACACAGATTGAGGAAGAGGAGAAGCAGATCGTGGAGAAAGAAGACAGAGGGCAATTTCAGTGGCTCCGAATGGGTAATGTGGGTGGGAGGCGAGGGGAACGGAGTGGAAACATTTCAAAGCCTATTCAAAAATTTTAAACAGCGCTGATTACATGTGTCAAGTGTGAGAGATGGAGATGTTAAGAAGGATTAAAATGCCCAGAACTTGGGTGAGAAGGGGAACAGTGCTGCCTTTAGCCGGAATTGGTTAGCGGGAGGGATCTGTGATGTCTGTTTGGAACACACTGAGTTGATGGTGCTGGAGCAAGACATCCTCCTCTAATTAGCAGACCTATCTTGGTTAAGTTTGTCAACACACGACACCAGCAAGAACAGCTTGTCGAAGAAGCTTGGGTCAAGACTTGGCCATATTCTGAGAGCCCATTCAGCCATGGCCACCAGCCAGTTTTCTCCACGGTGTCCACTGACTGGCATGTCTTCAGGAAATGGGCTTTCTCTTGGGAGAGCTTTGTTCCTATCAGCTCAGAAAACATTTTACCTTTGTCTTCATTTTCAAGATCTTTTTGTCTTTCATGTTTCCTCTCCCCAACCCCACTCTGCTCGCCAGTTCTGTAGGTAGGATCGCGCCTCTGTATCCGAGAACAGGTATACTACACGCTAATAGGAGAAGGCCAGATGTTGGCTTTCTGATAGAGCGGCAAGAAAATGGGTTGGTACATGATTATTAAGAATAGTGGGAAAAATTGAAATGATTAAAATTAAGATTGATGGCTTTTCTAAATAACTTTTTACTCCTCTTTGAGGAAAGCTGGCCAGATTTTTTTGTTCCATTTTATAGAGAAGGAAAATGACTTATTTAAGATCTGCCTGCCCGTTAGGGGGCAACCAGGACCCTTCCTGCCATAGCCAGCCTTCCACGATGATGATCTCTGAATCCAAAATGAGAACGTGTGCTCTGCAGAGGCGAGCATGCTTGTGAGAGCAACAGGTTTCCATACGTGAATTTTCAGTCATCCTAGAAAATTCAGGCCGCCTCTTATCCTGGCAGACGATGTACTTACGATGATGATGATGACCAACAACAATAGGAAGAGGAGCGTCCCCCAAATTGGGTGTTATGTGCTGAGTATTCCTCATTCAGGGACTTTAATTACAACTGAACAAGGTAGGTAGTATTGTTCCCTCTTTTTAGATGAGGAAACTGAGGCAATGAGAACTCAGGTCACATGGCCAAGATCATCCAGCTAGTGACACTAACTAGATTGGTGCCCAGACCAACCACTCCCAGCTCTGTAAGTTACAGAAGGCAGTCTAGGCTTTCTCTGGACTCTTTGTCCAGCCTACATCTGGAGGTGGTGGGACCACCTGGTGCTACCACTTCTGTGCAATGGCTGCGTTATGACTTGGTTAGATTTTCCAGGCTGGAACAAATGCTCCTGACGTCAGTTCAATGAGAAATTCTGCTCCGTGCTCACATCCAGATCTCACTCTGACAAGAGTTAATTGGCAGGCTCTTCTGAGGATCCCTTCTAGTGACAGACTGTGTTAGTTGCAGACCAGGGTATCCTCTTTTGGATGGGAGTGACTAAGGCATCCATCTTGAAGATGATGTAGTCCTTCCTCACATTTTGGAAGGCTCATATGGAAGATTTAGTAAAGTGCATGGTCTTTCTACTCACTGAGTCACTCAAGAAGCATTCGAATGTAACATGGAGATGCAGATTGGAAAGATACTGAGTGTAACGGTCAGGCAGATTTGATCCCAATTCTCCTGCTCATGGGCTCTAGGATGTTGGATAAGTCCAGTGAACTCTTCAAGCTTCAGTCCGTCCTGGAAAAACAATTCTCATCCCACAGGGTGGTTGTTAGAGTTGAATGACATTATGTGTGTAATCAGTCAGGCTTGCATTTGACTGCAAGTAACCGAAAACTGGCTTAGCGGCTTAAACATGCAGGGGTTAATTTTTCTAATGAAAATTAGACAGTGGGAGATTGGCTGGTGTTGGTCCAGCACTCAGCTATGTCAAAGGCAGAGTCTCTGCCATTCTCTTGGCTTTTATTTCATGATTGCAAGGTGGCTGCAGCCAAAATGTCCCGTTGAGGGGCAGATAGGAACAGGGAGGGGTAAGGAGTGACCCCTCAGCAAAGGAAGGAGTTCCCAGAGGTCCTCCCACAATGTTCCCACCCTTAGACTTCTGCATATGGCTCAGGCTTCAAACCTGGTCGTCTCTTCCTGCCAGGGAGGCTGATCAGATGAACATGTGGCTTTCAATCTCTATGGCAAGGTGAGGTGAAGTGGGCGGAAGCTGGAGGAGCTTATGGGGGTGCTGCTGTATCTAGAGAGCTTGCTGGCTTGCAGACATCCAGTTCCGCTCTCTTACTGTGTGTGAAGCTTTGTGGAAGTTACTTTGAGGATCACAGTGATGACCCCCATAGACAAATATAATACAAGGGATGAGGTGAAGAGTACTGGGGTCATGTGCTGTGGGTTTTCCTGGAGGAGGGTCTGTTTCTGCCCAGGGGAATCGGGAAGGCTGTGGCAGGATCTGAGTGGTGGGTCACAACTGACCAAGAGGAAGGGGCTGGGAAGGGGCAGCAATTGCCACAGCTCCAGAGGCTCTGAGTGCAGCCATAGACTTGTCCTTTATGCATTAGGGGGTAGTATCAGGGCAAGTGGATGGATAGGATGAGACCCATGTTTCAGGAAGACTGAGCCGTAGCTCACAGCCATGGATTGGAAGTAGCAGACACCCAGGGTGGGGAGACCCACTGGGAGGAGCAGACTCTTCTACAGATGGAGAGGTGAAATCCTCATAGGAAGAGGGGATGGGGGAGAGAAATGGCAAGGTCTGAGTGGCAGGATTTGGGCTGAGGGGGCATGCATGGATTTTGAGTGCTGAGATTTCCAGTGGGGAGCCCAGGAGAGAGGAGACTGATGTGCCTACAGGTAGAGGAAGGTCAGCAGCACATGGATATGAGGAGGAAAAGCATGAGTCTGGTTTCACACATTGGGTTTAGATTTGGCCTGGAAAACCAGAGGCAGATGTCAGCTGGCGGTTAGAGTTTCTGGGCTGGCCTTGGGCATAAAAACCAGGCCTGCAGTTTTGTGAATTATGTGTCTAGAGGTGAAGGCCAGAGCCAAGGATGTGAATGAACATGAAGCATGGAGGAGGGAGGGCCAAGGTGAGAACTCTGTTTCCATCTGGATGCGGGAGTAAGGAGACAGGACCTGCCGGAGCGCGCTAACACGAGCAATGCCTGGTGCTGCTGCCAGGGGCATGCAGCTTCTAGTGGGACAGAAGTGGTCAGTGGCCTCAGAAACCCAGAACTGAGGAGGGCAAAGGGGAAGGGAGGAACGGCCGGGAGTGTCCCTCTGAGCGTTCGGTTACCAGGTGTGTTAATCTGCTGCTGCTGCTTCTGTAACAAAGTCCCACAGACCGGGTGGCTTAAACAGCGAAGTGCATTTCTCATCATTCTAGAGGCTGAAAGTCCAAGGTCAAGATGCCAGCAGGGTTGGGTTCCTCGAGCGCCTCTCTCCTTGGCTTGCAGATGGCAGCTTTCTTGCTGCCCCTTCATGTGGTCGTCATTCTACGTGCCCCTGCCCCTGATGTCTGTCTTTTCTCCTGTCCAAATTTCCTCTTAAAAGGACTGAGTCAAGTCACATTGGATTAGGGCCAACCCTAATGACCTTATTTTATGTTAATTACCTCTTTAAAGGTTCTGTCTTCAAATACAGTCACAAACCAAGGCTTCAGGGGCTAGGACTTCAACGTATGAATTTCATGCTGGGGGCGGGGGGTGGCTAGGAATCAGCCCCTAACACCAAGGGAGGGCTGGTGATAGGTTGGTGGTAAATGCAGCTTTTTAAGGGTAATGAGGAGAGAAGGAAGAAGCCCGTGGATGGGAGAGCCTGAAGGAGCAGGAGAGACTGGGCCGGGAGGATGCAGGGCGTGGAGAGTTTGAGGGAGAGAGTATGCGGTGCAAACTGAATCTGGGATTTCCTGGAAGGCTGGGGCACCATTGTTCATCTCTGTCCACAGAGCCGCATTGTCGGCTGAGTTTTGGATAAACAAAAGCATCCTCTGTCTCTGCAAAAGGAGGGGAAGTGGACGAGGTGAATGTGCAGACGCATTCATAAAGTGGAAAGGAGTTGAGAGCTCAGGTCAGGTGTTCTAGATTTTCTCAGTGAGATACTTAACCTCTCTGAGCCTCAGTTTCCTCCTCTGCTAAGGGCTCTCTACAAGTTCAGTGTGATGATTGTTGTTACTTTTACTAATTATGGAATAGGACATAAGATGATGTGAGTGTGGGCCCAGGGGCAGGGCTTGGGGCTTGATGGAGATTTGCATCAGGGGCCACGCAGCCCAGAGATGGCTCAGTGCCCCCCTTGGGTATGCCAGGACGGAGGGTGGCAGGGGCCTAAGGACAAGGGGAGGGGACTTCTGAGGCTGGACTTCCCTGGCCTCTGAACCAATTGCGTCTGATACTTCAGAAGCCAGACTGTTCTCCAGGAAGTGAGTGAGTGGACTGGAGACCCACCCACCGCTGTGGGTCATCTCACTGCCCTTCAGTGTGCAGCCTTCCCCGGCAACTCAGGGCTGCCTTGTGGACTGCTGGTGGCCTGTTTCTTATCCACTCACACCATCCAATCGGCACTTCCTGGGATCTACCCTGAGGGACCCTCTGGTGGCTGCAGCCTCTAGGGTGGAGGAGAGGGCATTGGAGGGCAGGGCTGAAGGGAGAGGGGCCCATGGAAGGGATCTTCCCGGGGCAACCGGCAGGTGCTGCCCCGGACGTAGGACTCTTGGTCCCAGAGCTGGGGACCTAGAGATGGTCTGGCTCACTCCCCGCATTCTACGGATGAGGAAACTGAGGCTGGAAAGGAAGGGGACTTGCCTGGAGTTGCACAGTGGGGACATCACAGAGTGAAGACTCCTACCATGCCTTTGACTTCACGTCCAGGGTTCTCTTGACTTCCGGGCTGCTTCCTGGGATCACCCTTGGCTTGTCACCTCAGCCTTTTAGAAGGGACATCTCTGCAGGGTCTGGGGTCTGAGCAGCTCAGGGCCAGAGGCAGCGGCAGGCTGTGCACCGGGTAGTGGGCGACTGCTGACTGCAGCTTATTGGATGCTCAGGAAGGCATCTGTGCCTGGCTGTTCTCGCCCTTCCTTCAGTCTCCTTCCATCCCTCCTCCTGCCTTCTGTGAGGTGTGGTGTACGGGGCTGTCAGGGGTCCCTGAGTTTCTGGAGACGGCTTAGATCTGGTGCGCGTGGATCCGGGTGGGAAACATCAGCACTGTCAGAAGAGGGGAAGTGGGCTGTGCCTGGCTGCTCCTGATCATTGTGATCCTGCTTTGTGAATCGGAATGCTGGATGACTTAAACGGAGATGTCAGGAGAGAAGCTTCCTGTGCCCCGCAGCCCCACCCCACCGCGGCCCGCCCCCATCTCCTGGACTCTTCATCTTCCCACTTCATTCATTTGCGGCTTGCTTTGGGAGCCTTCTCTGATCAGCATTCAGGGGTTCCTCCTACAGAATGCAGAGGCTTCTTGGGGTTTGCGGAAAGGAGGTGGGGATGGGTGGCTTGTGCAGCTCTGACTGGTTGGTCACTTTTAGGATCAGGGTGACGCAGAGGGTGTAGCCCCTGCTCACCCCTGCCTAGCTTGAGCCCAGTATTTGTGCAGAAATGTCTTCTTTCACTCAATCAAAACCCGCGTTTGATTGCGCTCACTCGATCAAAACCCCACGCAGAACAACCCCGTCAGCACACGGGTAGAAATCCACTGGGGTGTCTTGACATGCCCCTTGCAGTTTCATCTTGGAATTCTTTCCCTTTGATTATTCCTGCCATCCCCCTCTGGCCCTGGGGCACACTCCCCTACCCACCACCCCGTGAGAAACGTCATCTTTCCAGCAACCTCTTGGTAGCGGCTGGCATCTAAAAGAAGAGGACTGCTAAGGGGACTTAACTCACTAACTACTAAGGGAAAATAGTGGAGCTCGTTACGGGAAAATCAAAAAGCAAACAGGATCAAAATAGCCCACGTTGCAAAGCAGCGGGTCGCAGTCCGGCACCAGTGACGCCCTGCTCCACAGGGGTTGGTTTGATTCTCCAGCTCCCGTGCCCGGAGTGAGTGCCTTGTGCACACCTCTGCCACCCTGCCTGCTTCCACGTGCCAGGATAATTTATGTAGCTGCCTCCCTAACGAGACAGGGACACCTCAAGGTCAGCGGCAGCCTGTGCCTTATCAACTTGGCCTTCCTGGAGTCACGGCACTCCTGGTAGGTACCTGGGCAGTGCGTTCCTGCTGTAGAAGGAGTGTCACAGGCCGGAAGCAGCGTATGTGAGAAGAATGATGACAGTCGTGATAGATCCTGATGACTGAAGTCTTCATAGGTTCCAGGCCCTGCTGTGGACTTTATAGAGATGACCTCAGGAATAATGACGACGCTTATCTGAAATTGGAATTAATACTGTCATTAGCTTCGTTGGACAGAGGAGGAAACCGAGGTTTTGTGCTTTATAATGTGCCTGAAGTGCCCTCAGCTGGGAGATGAAGGAGAGAGTATTTAGACCCAGCTTGTTCGGGTCCCCAAATGCAGCCTGTGTGGGACTTGTCTGCACGTGCCGGGCATGTTCTTCTCATGCTGGGAAACAGGGCCCTGAAGACTCCTTAGGACTCGCTCTCCAGGCCTCAGGCTCTGCAGGCCAACTGTCCAGCCTGCCCTAGTCGCTCCCTTTCAGATCTGGGTTCTGAGCTCTGGTGCCTGGTGCAGGGCTGGCCCCTCACCTTGCAGGGAGCCTCCTGTTCTGAACTTGGGGCCTCATCCTTCTCAGCCCCCATGCTAACACAGGGGCCTTCTGACACTGTCTTGTCCTTCGGACAGGAGGCCCAGGCCTGTTGTCTTAGATGATCTACATCAGCTCTGAGATGGAGAATCCGAGATCACACCAGATCAGAACACAGGTCTCCAGCCCGGGGCCTTCCTCGCTGTGTGGGTGCTGCCTGGGGTGTTGCTTGGAGGCCAGCTCTCCTGCTAACTCTGCAATTCCCAGTAGGCAACAGAACGAATGCCAGCTCACTGCCCACTCTTGTCCCTAAATCTACCTCCCTTGCCTGGTAGTCCCTTTGTTCTTCTGCCTCTGGAGCACTGCCTCAGTTTCTAGCCTCTCCCCTGGGCCGCACTTTCGAAGTCTTCAGCTCCTACCTTGTGAACAGCAATCATGGCCAGCCAGCATTGTGCTTTTAATGTGTGGTAGCCCGCTGAATCCTCTTGTGGCCCAAGGAGGTAGACAGTATTATTATGCCCATTTTATACATAAAGAAACAGAGGAACACCCCGAAAGGTTGAGTATTTTGTCTAAGACCATGGAGCAATAAAGCCATAAAGTGGTGGCATTGCGTGGGACGGGACTCTCTTACATCCGTCAATGCTGCCTCCTTACCTAGGGCTGCTTTTGGCCCTTTGGCAAGCCAGGCCCTGCTTTGCAGTCTCTGGCCCCCAGGAAACTCCCCACAGGCCCACACTTGCTGCTCACGGCCTTTGCCTTCTTGTTCCTGGTGCAGTCTTCGCCTGCCAGCTGGTCCTCCTGCCTCTGAGCGCATGGGCAGAGAGGGGCTCTGGGGACGAAAGGAGCAATGGGGCAGCAGGGGGCACAGCTGTGACCAGCGGCCAGCCCCCTCCCCCAGCACTCACGCCTGGTGACACAGGCCACTGCATCCTCCCGGGTGACCTGGTGTGACGCTTTGCCCTGGCCAGCTGGTCAAGGACGTTCCACTCGGCTGGTTTGGAAGAGGTCACTGTCTGCCCTGGGGCCGGCGTACCGGGGGTGTTCCAGCTGGAGCAGCTGACATCTGCCTTCTGCCCAATCCCACCCACCTCCCGAGCCCGCAGCACTGGCTGGAGGGAGCATGGAGGCAAGTGCCTTCTCTTCCCTGCCGCCCACCCTCCTGCCAGCCCCACCACCCACCTCTCCCTCCTCTCCCTCCTTCCCCACTGCTTGGTTTGAGCTTGGAGACCTCTGAGTGCAGCATGAGGCAGTCCAGAACCTCAAAAGGATCCTGTGGGTTCCTCGGGGACCCCTTGGTCTCACTTGGCTGTTGCCTGACTGTGGGATGTTCAGTGAGTCATTGAGCCTCCCTGGGCCTCGGTTTCCTGATCTGCTATTAATAATGACACTTGCCTCCTAGGGTGATTGTGAGAATTCCAAGTGCCTAGCACAATGCCTGGCACCCACACTCCAGAAGTGGGCATTCTGGTCACAGATTACGGCCGTGACCTCCAGGAAACAGTCAGTCACATCCAAGTGCCAATACTCAGCTGTCTGTGATCCATGAGAGTGGCAGTTTTGAATACGTCCATCTCGTAACTGGGCAACCTAAACTTCTTGAGCAAGTCTTTGAGCGCTCTGTGCCTCAGTTTCCCCATCTATTGAATGGAAGTCACAGACTATTTCGTGAGATGACTGTTCTGCGTTGTGTGAAATGTTCTGGAAGTGTGTTCCATACACTGAAATGGATGATTAAAATTAGGAGTATAGCTTTAAAAAATTGTGATTGTTGTATTAATGAAAGGCAGCTTCAGGGTTAGGAGCATAAACTGTGAATCCTGCCTGAATTTGAATCCTAGAGCTGCCTTTCGTGTCAGCCATGTGACCTTGGCTAAGCCGTTGAACATTTCTGTGTCTATTTCCTGTTCTGTAAAATGGAAACCGTAAGGGTACCTGCTGCACAGACTTGTTGTGAGATTTGAGCATGGGTGATGCGCCACATTCAGGAGTAAGCTGGTGTGAGAGGAATGTGTAGGTGCATGAATGTCTTATAGCTGGACGCTGGGATCTGTACTGTGCCCGTGTCACAGAGAACCTGTGAGTTCAGACCCGCGTGCATTCCAGTTAGTTGGTAAACAGCCCCTCTGTACCACTTCACCCAGCGGGGGCTGCAGAGTTTGCTTTCTAGCTCATGCTTTGAGGCATGACAGGCCTCTGTGGCCAAGAGCTTGCAGCTGCATGTAAGGTGTACAAGAAGCCCTTGTTCTGGTGGTTATCTCTGCAGGGCCACATAAGCTGTATTGATAAATTAATCTTACATTGTTGGGACCAAACAGCCCTGCAGTTTTTCTATTGTGCAGCCTAATCTGTCTCAACAGCTGCGTCATTAGTTTGTTTGTTGTAATCTAGTCAGGTCCATGTGAGCCATTAAACAAGCCCCCTCTCCTACCTCCCCATCATCCATCACTGCGGGACCGGCCTCAGAGTTCTTAATCCTAGCCTGGACTCTCTGTTGGAGGGGGGCAAACCCTTAGTTTTGTTTTATTTTTATTTAATTTTTAACAAATTTTTTTTTTTTTGAAAAATAAAAGAAAATGGAGACAAGGTTCCACCATGTTGCCCAGGCTGGTTTCGAACTGCTGGGCTTAAGGGATCCATCTGCCTCAGCCTCCCAAGTGTTGGGATTGCAGGCAGGAGCCACCTCACCTGAGAGTAAACTCCTTGTTGAAAAAGTGAGCACTGCATCAAGGTCAGGCTACTTGGCTCTGCCCCGATACTAACTGGCTATTTACTTGGTAACATCGTTAAAATCTTTCAGTTATTTTTCCCATCTTTACTGATGGTTTTCTTATGAATTTGAAATGACATCAGAAAATACCTAAGGTGAAATATTAAGTGAAGAAAAGCTAGGATTCAAGTTGTGCATCCATTGTCATTTCATCCTCTAAGAACGAAGATGTGAGAAAACGCTCCCACGCTGAAGATGGTTACCTCTGGGAGCCGTGATTGCCAGTGACTTTAATTTTCTTTATATATTTTCAGTTTTCCCAGACTTCCCACAATATGTCTGTATGACTTTATAACCAGGAAAAGAGTAATTGAAATTAATCAGCATGAAGTCCACCAGCAATAGAATTTCTTCCTTTGGAAAATGAAAGCACTGGACTAGATTCCCAACCCTGGCTGTGTTCCAGAATCCCCAGGAGAGCTTGCTAAAAATGCAGAGAACTGAGCCCCACAGGATTCTGAGCCTGTACTGGGGGTGGAGCCCAAGAATCAGCATTTTTGAGACATACCCCCTGGAGGTTCAGATGTATCTAGAGTTTAGATCTCTGGATGGGTTGGTCTCTTGGAACCTCTCTGCCATGATCACTTCCTATGGATGTATTCTATTTTGAGTGGCTTGCCTGTGGGGTGGGAATGGGGAGTCCTGTGGCCAGCCACTCCTCTGGCTTGAGGGATTGGACAGGTCTTTTGGATGTTCCTGCTCTCACTGGGAAGAAGCTGGCTGCAGGCGTTTGTGGCCATGGGCAAAAAATGGCTGGCCTGAAAGCTGTGGGGGCTCCTGAAACTGCCGGGAAAGGGGCCTTCCTCTCGCCAACATTTCCCAAGAGCCTTCCAGGGTTGGGCCTCTCCTTATCTCTGATCCATTTCACTCTCAACAACTCACACGCTGGACCTTGCTCTCACTTTTTTTCAGATGGGAGGCCTCCAGATGTAAGTGACTTGCTGGCATCACACAGCTACTAAGTGGCCGAGCCTGGATTTGAACTCCCATCTGTACCTGCAAGCCCATGGTGTTTTCTCTCCAGCAGGCTCCATTGGGGGGCTGACCCACAGGTCTCTGGCTTGGTGGCCTTTGAGGTTTCGGTCATTCTTTTGAGTAGGGGAGGGTAGGATTTTCCTGTGGGCTATCACCCCTCTCCTTGCCTACAGTAGGACCCCTGCCATGGAACTCCCCCCGGCCCCCAAAAATGCATGAGCGGCTGATTTGCTTATGGAGCTTTTTAAGGGTCCCTACCTGTGGCTCAAAGCCGTGGTGGTCATTGTGATCTCTGCTGCTGGCATTCTTTTTCATTTCTTTATTTCGTTTATTTTATCTTACTATATTTTAGTCTGCTGCTGATGTCTTCTTTTAAACCCAAGCTTATTAAATTGTAGTCTGATTTACTTGAGGATTTTCTCTGGGCATTTGAAGCTCTTCTCTCCTGGCAGTCGATAGCCATGCTTTTGGCTGGGCTGGCAGAGGCTAAGAGAGGAGGGGGCGGGGTGGGGACTTTTCTGGGTTTGGATGCAAGTTTCCCGGTGAGAACTGTGTGACCTTGGGCAAGCCATTTTGCAGACCTTTGTTTCACCATGCGTGGGGAGGGGATAATGCTGTCCCCCTCAGAGGGGTGCAGAGAGCAGGGGCCAAGATGATTTAATGCACTCAGTGCAGGGCCTGGCACTCAGAAATGCTCAGTGTGTGTTAGGCGCCACCGTCAAGATTCTTCGAGTCTCGATTTTGACCTCCACCACCCCCGGAAGCCTGGACAAGTTCCCACCAGAATGCACTGTTTTGGACATGGAAGCGTGTGTCCACAGCCGGCCTAGTAGTGGTCTGGGTTTAGGGTTGAGTCTGTTTCATCCAGGGAGAATGACTGTTTCTTCCAGAACTTAGCTCAGTGTCAGAAAAGCAGGATTGGCTCTGTTTTACCAGGTTTTGCTTGGTTTCACTGCTAATAGGCAATGAGGCCAGGAGCCCAGCCTTCTGTCCCAAGGGCCCAGCCCTACACAGCAAGGGGCTCTGGGATGCCCCATCAGTTGCAGCATTCCAGCAGCTGGCTGGGACTTTTCCTCTTGGCCCATGCCTGTGGGTTTCAGGGGGCTGTTGGTTTCCTAGCAGACAGCCCAGTTGTACCCAAACAGCCACACAGCTGGCTAGAGAGAGGTTTAAACTTAATTTGCTGCAGGTCAAAGGGATTTCAAGCCTCTCCTGTCCTTTTTCATTGATTATTTTGCTTTGATGTTGAAGGGGGAAGTTGGACTCTGCTAATGGGCTTCCCTCTCTGCCCAGGCAGGTGCCAGCCTGCACGTATAGGTGTGCCTCAGGCCCTCCACGGCCTTTCCTTCGTGCATGCCGATTGTTGTTTACATATTTCACACCGGTCTGTGGCCAAGAGGTTGCCTCCTGTCATCGTTGCTAGGGCTGTTGCTATGGCATCTGTCATCCAGGCTGTGCCGTGAGAGGGCGGGTGGGTGATCCCATGCCCTCTTCAGTACGGTCCTTGGCACTGGGATGGAGGAAGGCCTTGAAGTGGATATAGGCTGGGTTGACAAACAGGTGGATTTGGATGAGAGTAGAGAACTCTTAGGCCAAGGGAGCCTTGGGCGCCCTTAAAGCTCCACCTCTCACAGGGGTTAATGCGGAATCAGAGCCTCCTGTGACCGGAGCAGACGTGGGTGCTGATGTCGGTGGTGATGTCATTGAGTTTTCGGGCAGCTCAGGAAATGGTGCAGAGCACGGAAGCAGCACAGTCACCTGTGCCTGGGGATAATGTCTCCCAGAGTCCCCAGGCCCTGCAGTCAGAGTGTGAGCCCGAGAGTGACGTGTGGGGCTCCAGCTGACAGCACAGTGGCTAAAACTCAGCATCGTCACGTCCCACGATTGAGCATTGAGTGCCTTCTGTGCGCCAGCCCTGAGCAAGCATTGTCTCGAATCCCCAGAACAGGGCTAGTTTATGAGCATTATTATCCCGTTTTACAGAGGAGGAAATGTAAGCTCAGAGAGATCCAGTAAGCTGTGCTGGGTTGTGCAGCTGGTAAGTGGCAGAGGCAATCCTAGGCTGTCTGGCACCATAGCCTGGGTCTTCACCAGCAACCCAGCTGTATGGAGAAGTCTGCTTATTTCCCTTTGGGAGGTTTTCTACAGAAGTTGCACAGAAATGTCCCTCAAAGGCCTGACCATAGTGTTCTTGTTTATAGCAAAGGCAGATGCTCCCATTTCACAGACGGGGGAGTCTGTGACTTGCCCAGGATGTAGTCAGGCAAGACTAGAAATGGTTTCTTGAAGCACACCTGCATTCAACTCGGGGGAACAGATGTTCTGGGCCCCCACAGTAGGTCTTTAGGGAGAGGTGAGATTCCTGTTGTCTAGGTGTTCTTCCAAGATAGCGGCCCCCGGAGGCGGCCTGGAGAATGAGCACAAGAGCCTTAAAAAATTGTGCTAAAAACATGTAATAAAATTTACCATTCTAACAATTTTTTTTTTTTTTTTTTTTTTTTTTTTTTGAGACGGAATCTTGCTCTGTCACCTAGGCTAGAGTGCAGTGGCACGATCTCAGCTCACTGCAACCTCTGCCTCCCAGGTTCAAATGTTTCTCCTGTCTCAGCCTCATGAGTAGCTGAGATTCCAGGCATGCGCCACCATGCCTGGTCATTTTTGAATTTCTTTTTTTTTTGAGACGGAGTTCGCTCTTGTTACCCAGGCTGGAGTGCAATGGCGCGGTCTTGACTCACCACAACCTCTGCCTCTTGGGTTCAGGCAATTCTCCTGCCTCAGCCTCCTGAGTAGCTGGGATTACAGGCACGCACCACCATGCCCAGCTAATTTTTTGTATTTTTAGTAGAGACGGGGTTTCACCACGTTGACTAGGATGGTCTCAATCTCTTGACCTTGTGATCCACCCACCTCGGTCTCCCAAAATGCTGGGATTACAGGCTTGAGCCACCACGCCCAGCCTCTTGAATTTCTTTTTAGTAGAGACCGGGTTTCACCATGTTGGTCAGGCTGGTCTTGAACTCCTGACATGGTGATCTGCCTGCCTCGGCCTCCGAAAGTGCTTTTTAAGTGTACAGTTCATCAGTGTTAAGCACATTGGCATTGTTGTGTAATTGGTCTCCCACACTCTTTTCATCTTGCAAAACTGAAACTCTGCCCATTAAACAACAACTCCTCATTTCCTCATTTCCCCTTACCCTGCGCTTCCTGTCTCGAGGAGTCTGGCCGTTCCCCCATCATATAAGTGGGATCGGATAGCGTTTGTAATTTTGTGACTGGCTTGTTTCACTTAGCATAATGCCCTCAAGTTTCATCTCTACTGCAGAGTTTGTCAGAATTTGCTTCCTTTGTAAGGCTGACTAATATAGTCCATAGCGTGTATTTACCACATCTTGTTATCCATTCATCTGCGATGGATATGCGGGTTACTTGAACCCTTTGATTATTGTGAATAGGGCCGCTGGGAAAATGGGTAGACAGTTATCTCTTTGAGACATTTAGTCTTTTTGGGCATTTATCCTGAAGTAGAATTGTTGGAATATATGGTAATTCTTTGTTTAACTGGGGAACCACCACACCGTTTTCCACGGTGGTTTTACCGTTTTACATTCCCGTCAGCAGTCTGATGTCTCCACGTCCTCACCGACTCTTGCTATTTTTTGGTTTTCTTGTTAGTCTCCATCCTAGTTGTCACGGGGTGTTATCTCATGGTTTTGATTTGCATTTCCATAATGATTAGTGATGTTAAGTATCTCTTCATGTGCTTGTCGGCCGTAAGAGTCATTTTTTGAAGCTCTGTTAACTTCAAACTTTTAACCGCTGAGGTCACCTCAGTCCCTGGTACTTTGGGGTCACCACCAAATATAGTTCTTATTCTGATGAGATTTGCAGGTTAAGATAAGTGGGGCCTGAGGCTGTTCCACAGTCAACTACAGCAAGAAACGGTGAGATCAGTTCCTCAAGAGAGGGGTAGATATTAGGTTCCAGAGCTCTTCCATGATAGGAGATTGTACATTTCTGATGATGCTGAGCTCCCCTAAGAGGGCTGATAACCATTCCCCAGGCAGTCATCATCACCATCTTGACCCTCCACAGGGGTGTGCCACGTGGAGGCCTGTTCTAGGAAGGATGGCTGGGTGGCAGGGGGCAGTTCTTGCTGGTGTGCTTGGACCCAGAGACAGCTCTCCCTCTGGCCATGTGTGTGTGGCCTTTGCCAAGAGGGATGGATGGTCTCACTGCTAATTTGGAGTCATGCAGAATTTCCTCCCTGCCATGACCAGCACGTGGCTGAGCTACTGAGCCCTTGGGAGAGCTATCTTAGTACATTTTTATTCTGTAGCTAAGTTTCCCTCCGTCTCAAGCCCCAGGTCCACAGGGGTGAGCTCCTTCTGAGCCGGGACAAGTACCTGGGGCTGCCGTGTGGTTTTTCAATACACAGCCCCAGGATGGCCCGGTTGCTGAGCCTCTGGGGCCAGATACTCCATCTGATTCGGGGGAGACAGTTCTAATGCAGACCAAATGTGATACCCTAGTGGCTGTTGCTCAGACGTCAGTGTTCAACAGCTCCTACCCTCGCTGCTCCGGTGAGCTACAACGTGACACTCTCTCTTACCCCTGATTTAATCCTGGCTTAAATGGGAGCACTGTTGAGTGGGGGCACTAAGATGGCCCAGCCATGACCTTGGGCCAGGCACTATGCAGGATGCTTTATGAACATCTTTTTGTTCAAGTCTGATAACAACCTCATGAGGGTGAGAATTGCTTTTTCCAATTATAATGGGACAGCACAGGATAGGGTACAAAATCAGGAACCCTCTCAAATCAAGCTGCCCAGGTTCAAATTTCAGAACTGTTTTGTCCAGGGGAAACTTGGGGAGCCTAGCTCCAGGGAAAGAACAGCACTGAGAGTTCTAAATCTTTGCATTCATGTTTACATTTGTCA
Source organism: Saimiri boliviensis (assembly GCF_048565385.1). NCBI lineage: Eukaryota > Metazoa > Chordata > Mammalia > Primates > Cebidae > Saimiri > Saimiri boliviensis. The sequence continues at coordinate 132,592,944 of NC_133453.1, read as the reverse complement.
ATGTCATATTCTTTGCACATGACACTTTATGTGGTTCCATATTTTAAAAGTATGTATAAATGTTACCCTGCTACTGCTTTCAGAGTGTAAATTCTCTTCCTCAAGAGAATTGACTTGTGATTCTGTCACTAGGGGTGATGAGCGTTGCATTTAATTTGCAGTTTGCCCCTGTCTTTATTACGCATTTGTGTTGTTAGCGTTAGACTCTGCTTTTCCGGATCTGTCATTCTGGAATTCTTTGGGCCTCTTCTCCTCCCCGCTTTCCTCCAAGTCTCAGCCTAACTCCGCTGAGCTGCCTGTTGACGCTCTTGATTTCTCTCTCAGTGGCTCCTTCCTGTCATCACAGGACACAGCGTCTAGCACGCAGCGTTTCAGGGGAGCTATGGGAGCGCTGAGTCAACGGAGGTGTAATGCCGGAATGAATGCCTGCACGCAGCGAATAACCGCACGTGGGAGAGAGTGATGGGGACGAGGCAGGGCTGTGGGGGGTTGTGTTTGCTCTGGAGCCGGTGTGCTGGTTGGGTCCATCCTGGTGACAGCTGCTTTCCTTCTCCAACCCCTAAGGGCGATGTTCCCTTTGAACTGGGATTTATCACGGAAGCTGTGAACAAACTGGGATGTTTTCCCTCTGATGAACTGCCGTGTCCAAATTTCAGAGTTACTTCCTGGGCCTAAATGCTATGGCAAACACACAGTGCTTATGATGTGCCAGACACACAGGGTAGGAGGTGAGGGAACCCAGATCCCTTTCTCTGACTAAAAAAGGTTATGGGCCTTTGTGGGTCTTTGAGCAAATTGCTGAATCTTCCTGGAGCCGTCGGGTTCCTCATCAGGGAGGAAACCAGGCACAGCAGTGGGGAGCAGAGGGAGACCCAGGAAGTCATTAGTTCCCTTTGCTGAGCGCCTGGGCACTGCTCTAGGCACTGGGGCCTGAAGATGCGCTCCGCTGACCCTGCCCTTCAGGGGCTCACCTCCTAGTGGAGGGGCAGATGGAGGATGCCTAGCTGATTATCGGACAAAATGGCTAATTCATATACAGCCGGGCTCGAAACGGAAGGCATTCCAGAGAGGTTGCATCTCGCTTGGGAAATATGGAGAGTGTTCATTTGGGGGCACATTTTTTTTTTGGTCCTTATTCTCTGTTTTGTTTTTTCCCGGCTCGAATGGGTCCTAGCCCTAGTGACCTTCCCTTCAAGACACAGTGCAGCTCATTGGCTGCACCAGGTTCAATAGTGTCCTCTGAAAGCTCACGTTGACTCTGCAGCTGTGTTGGAAATGGGGTCTTGGCACATACAGTTCCTTAAGACGAGGTTATACAGCACTAAGAAGGGCCCTAAACACAATGACTGGTGTCCTCATAATGCCACCTGTGGACCCAGCCACACACAGGGGGAAGAAGATCTTGTGAAGTTGGAGTAGAGATTGGAGTAATGGAGCTATGAGCCAAGGAATGTTAAGGATTGACAACCCCCCCTGGAGCAAGGAAGAGGCAGGAAAGGATTCTCTGCTACAGTCATTGGAGGGAGCGTGGCCCCTCCGACACTTTGATTTCTGACTTCCAGCCTCCAGGGCTGGGAGCAGTAAATTTCTTTTGTTTTAAGCCACACAATTTGTGATATTTTGTTATGGGAGCTCTGGGAAACTATACAGTCACTAAGCACAGACATCCTCATTTCTTTTCTTTCTTTACTTTTTTCTTTTTTCTTTTTTTTTTTTTTTTGGAGACAGTCTCATTCTGTCGCCCAGGCTGGAGTGCAGTGGCATGATCTTGGCTTGCTGCAACCTCCACCTCCCAGTTCAAGCAATTCTCCTGCCTCAGCCCTTTGAGTAGCTGAGACTACTGGCATGCGCCACCACACCGGGCTAATTTTTGTGTTTTTAGTAGAGATGGGGTTTCACCATGTTGGTCAGGCTGGTGTCAGACTCCTGACCTCAGGTGATCCGCCTGCCTCAGTCTCCCAAAGCGCTGGGATTATAGGCGTGAGCCACTGCACTCGGCCACCTCATTTCAAATCTTAAGCTGTGTGACCTTAGGTGACTTGACTCCTCTGTGCCTCGGTTTCTTCTCCATAAAATGGTGATGGTATTAGCATTTATCTCGCAGGACTGTGTGAGGGCTACAATAAGTTAATGAAGGCCCAGCACCTAAAATAGTGCCCGGCACATAGCAAGCATAGTGTGTTTGAGGTTATTATTTGAAGTCCGCCTGCACTCCTGCTTCTGAGCCACGGAGCTCTCCTTGCACCCTGAGTGAGGCCGCGCCGCCTTGTCCGTCTGTCTGGGCTTTAGTCTCCACCGTTCCAAGAGGAGGCTGTGGACACACCCTCGCAGCGTCTCAAGTGGACGTGTGGGCAGCTTGTCCCCGTTCCTCTTTCGTTGTCCTTGTCACGCCTTCATTTTATTCAGGCTCCAAGGATAGAAGGTGGGAGAACTAAGCTGCCTTTAAAAGTAGACGGTTTCCTCCAGCGGAGAAGAGCTGTGAACCTAACAGCTGGTGGGGGGGCGCTTTGAGCAAGTTACTCAATCCTGGTGGACCTCAGTTTCCTCACGAGTAAAACGGGAATGATGGCTCACCCCAGGGTCAGAGGGCTGCCTGAGGGTGTTGGGAAGTGAGACCACAACTCCAGGGAGTAGGTGTCAATAAATGTTCCATGCAGGAAAATCCACATCGGAAAGACTTCTGTGCTAGTCTCTGTCAGGCATAGAAAGAAGCATATTTTTACTATGGTCTAAACCTCAGACAGCCTCTGCGTGGGATGTTGGGAGTCAGATGGCCAGGGGATGGGACCCCACCACCCTGCGGTGTGTCGGCACGGGCATTGGTGCGGTGACTAGCTTTCCAGGTGCTGTTTCTGACTCAGTACAGGGTGAGGACGAGGCTGGACTCCACTCGGTCCAGGGGCCCTGATGGTTTCCCTTCAGGCATGGCTCCTGTTTGGATGTCTGATGGATTTCTGCTCTGCCAAAAGCAGCCACAGAGTGGGACATACTACTGGCCGTGGGGTGGGGGCCTGGGTGTGTGCGTTGGAGGCGGAGGGAGGGATGGAGGAGGAGGGAGGGAAAGATTGAGAGGCAGCAGCCAAAACAGGTTCCATGAAGCATCTGCCAGGTTGGAGAGGTAGGAGGAGCTAGGAGAAGGGAGGGTCAGAGGTCAGCCACATGCAGGTCTCAGTTACTGTATTTTTGGGGAGGAACGAAGCCCATTAACAGAGAAGTGTCTCAGGAACATCCACAGCTCAATGGCAGCTTTACCCCTTACACGCCCCACCTCATGTCTAAGCTAAAGGCCATCGCTTTGACCACCAGCATAAACTGTCTGCCCTATGGGCACATGTTAAAGAATTCAGAGACGTGCTGAAGAAGTGAAGCGTTAGAGGTTTTTAATGGCTGCTTCCACCATTATTTCTTTGGAATTCTTCACATTTGATTCATGTAATGAATTGGGTATTTAGAAAGCAATGTATCTGGGCTGTATTTTGTTTGCTTTATTCTACAAAATTGGGTTTATTGAATTACAGTTTAAACGTGTTCATGAGCCATATAGAGTTGATTAAAAAAGAAAAAACAAAACCACTCATTTGAAGAACATTTCTGTCTCTTGTAGAGATATAAAGAACATGTTTTCCGCAATGTCACACACAATCTTTTATAGAAGGATCTATGCTACAGGTGCTTTTCTGGATTTACTGTCAGGGAAAACATGTTTATCTCTACAGCTGACTTGTAGTGATTTGATTTGTTTCCCTTTTCACCTTAGCTGCCAGGAAACCCGTGGCCACATTCGGTGCCTGATTGTGAGAATTAGTTCACCTTGGACTCCTGTTAACACAGACGCCTTTGTTCCCTTTTAATAAGTCTATTTTGCTTACTTTCCTGATTATGCCATTTAAGATTATGTCTTCTCTCAAATCCTTTAAAAATGGGCAGTTCTTCCGGGTATATACCCAAAATAATTGAAAGTAGGTATTGCAACACAAACAAACATGAATGGCTGTAGCAGCACTATTTAGCCAAAAAGTGGAAATGCCCCAAAATGTCCATCATCTGATAGATGAATAAACATGTGGTCTATTCTCCATAATGGCATATTATTCAGCCATAAAAGGAGTGGCATTTTGATATATGCTACAACATGGATGAACCTAACCTTAAACACGTGTTAAGTGAAATAAGCCAGACACAAATGCACGTGAATATTTTATGATTCCATTTATATGAGATATCCAGAATCGGTAAATCCATAGTTGCCAGGGACTGGGGAAAGGCAAGAAAGGCGAGTGACTGCTTAATAGATACAGGGTTTCTTTTTTGGGCGATGACAATGTTTTGGCACTAAATAGAAATGATTGCGGCCGGGCGTGGTGGCTCAAGCCTTTAATCCCAGCACTTTGGGAGGCCGAGGCGGGTGGATCACGAGGTCGACAGATCGAGACCATGCTGGTCAACATGGTGAAACCCCGTCTCTACTAAAAATACAAAAAATTAGCTGGGCATGGTGGCGTGTGCCTGTAATCCCAGCTACTCAGGAGGCTGAGGCAGGAGAATTGCCTGAATCCAGGAGGTGGAGGTTGCAATGAGCCGAGGTCGCGCCATTGCACTCCAGCCTGGGTAACAAGAGCGAAACTCCGTCTCAAAAAAAAAAAAAAAAAAAGAAATGATTGTGTGACATTACAAGTGTATTAAATGCCACTAAATTATACATGTTAAGATGGCTAATTTTATGTTATGTAAATTTGGCTTCAATTAAAAAAAATAGAGCATTAGTTTTTTTTTTTTTAAATGAGTGGAGTCTATAAATGCAGCTTGAATGAAAATGGCGTGCTGGGGTTCTCAGTGGAACATCTGACTGCTCTGGGTCTCCGGCAGCGTGTCTTCCTCCCTGCTCACTGCTGCGTTTGTCCTCCCAAAGCTGCCCTCCATCCAAGGTGGCGGCTCTCCCAGGAGCCCACTCTTTGGGGGAAGTTGGGGCAGAAGTTGCGCTCTTTGGTTAGCTTTTTAGGACAAGCTTTCATGATCCATTTACAAGTAAATCAGAAGAACTCAGTGATATCAGCCATATGAGGGAAGGCTTCTGCTTTCTCCAAAGACTGTAAACGTAGAGGAATTTCTAAATAAAACCAGAGGCAGGCTGGTGCCCGTGTTAGCCCTCTCCTGCCCTTGGGGAGGACCCAGCAGCAGCATCTTGAGAGGCATCACCTGGGACAGTTGTCTCTGTATCTGAGCTTTCCCTCTGGCCAGGTTGTTCAGTTCTAAACTAGCGTGGTGCAAAGGCAAGAAGGCAGTTGAGGAATTGTAGAGGAATAACTGGTTGAGGTACAGGACATTCGATAGCATTCCTTTCTTTCAAAACCTAAGGCTAGGACTTTTTGGGGTTTTATTTTAAGAATTTCTTCTATCTTCAAGATTCTGCGTGGAAGATAGACCAGGTCATTGCTCTCTGTTTTGGAATCAGCCTGCTCTTCGAATTGCTTCTCCCCCAGTGCTCCCAGAGGCCAGCACAGTTAGAGGGGTCTGAGGCTGCCTTCCCTTGAGAAGCCCTCCCTGCTGAGAAAAACATCTCTTCTAGGATGTGGCTCCCTTCAATCCCTCTTTGTTAGCTTTTTCTTGGAGCAGTGCTTCATAAACACTTGTACATCACTGCAGGAAGAAATTGATAATATTTGTTGTTTGTGTAGCACCATGAGGAAGCATAGAAGAGGTATTATAGCTGGATGTGACCTGCCTGGTGGCCTCTCCAGGTCCTGTGTGGACAGTGTCTATGCTGAGTTGGCTGGGAAGCTTTTTCTTCTAGGGCAAGATAGAGTTTAGAATGTAGGGGAGGGGATGAGGGATATGTTTAGCCTGCTTTTATCAGAAGCCCAAAATGAGTCTGTCATTTACCTGTCATTGCCCAGATCCATTCCCTGCCATTCAAGGCCTGACCCGTGGAAACAACATCTCCCAGGACCCTTTGCTACCTGGCTGGGGGCTAGGTTTGGCCAGTGGGAGGCACCGGTTGAGTCTGTGGTCAGAAACTGAGGAGAGGGCAAGCTCCCTGCCTGACTCTCTGGATAGTGGTCTTTGCATCTTTAGCAATGGCTGTGTTTCTTAGTAGTCACAGCTTCTGCTGGACAGTCCCCGCTGTTTGTGCCTCCTGCCAGATGGCTCCAACCCTCGGCTTTATAGCACCACTTCCTCCTTCCATCCCTTCAGCCTCAGGTCGTCCTGCTGTTGCTCATATCTGGGTTGCCTTGTGGCTATTTGGTTTTTTCAGCAACTCTAAGATGTCATCCATTTCCCCATTAAATTTCATGTCTCAAATACAGGGTGTGAATTCTGTTTATTCTGTTTTCCTGCCTGGTCTCTGACTGATAGGGCATCCTGGCTGCTCCCCTGTGGTCTTCCAAATAGCACAGCTGGTAACAGAACACACCTTGGATTAACCTCCTTCTTTGTGCATATACCTTCCTTATCAACTCATGGCAGCAGTAGGCAGCTGCCTAGCATGTAGGACCCAGCTCCTGGCCAAGCATCACCTCCCCATGACCAGTAATGAGAAGAACAGAGGTCAGGGCAGCTGCTTCCCTTGTCTTTCTAGAAAACTCCTGTGCATCCAGTGAGGCCCATAGAGCACTCCATCTTGGTGACTGTTCTTCTGTTTCCTATCATTTTCCCATCTTAGATCAGTTGTTCCTTCATCTGTATTCCCAAACCAGTTTATAAAATTATGCCTAATAGTAGTCTTCCCAATATAATTACACATAGATTTATTTCCCCTATTAGTCTTTAAGTTTGCTGCGGGCAATACCTGGTCTCACTCAACTCTGTATGTCCAGTGCCTCTCTCAGGACACTATGCCTGGCACCTTGCAGGCAATGACATCGTTTTATTGAATTCATTGGCTCTCTAACCTGATTGCACACTAGGATCCCCTAAAGAACCTGTAAAAAAGACAAACATCCAGGCCCTACTGCAGACCAATGAAATCGCAATCTTTGAGGGTGGGCCCCAGGCACTGGCATTTTCAAAAGGTTTCCTAGGTGATTTTGAGGTGCAGTCTTCACTGGGAGCCGTTGGTTTAGTCGACTGCGTTAGCTTACCACTTGCTGTTTATTAATGAGTCCTGCCATCAAACCCAGCTCTTCCTGCAGTTTGATTCAATGCAGCAAATCACTGCGAGTGCCTACTCTGTGCCAGGCATTGTGTGGACACACTCTTGCTACTCAAAGTGTGTTTTATGGACCAGCAGCCTCAGCATCCTGGGAGCTTGTTAAAAATGCAGAATCTCAGGCCCTGCCGCAGACCTATGCGTCAGAACCTGCATTTTTACATGCCCAGGTGGTTTGCATGCACGTTACAGCCTGAGACACAATGATGGAGCCATCAGGCAAATGCCAAATTGCTTTCTCACTGTGAATCTCGTTTCCTTTGTGTCCGCTCTGTTTTGCTTCCCTTTAGAGGGGTATTCGTTTTATGTTCCTTTCTCTAGCTAAAATGGAACATCCAGAGGGGGGTGAGACGAAGCAGGAGTCAGATGAGATGAAGGATCCCCTTGAGGGTGGGAGGGAGGGGGAGAGAAGAGCTGGACTTTGAGAGATGGAAGCCTTCCTGGGCACACAGAGTGTCAGTGTTTGGGAGGACTTGGGGATGGGCTGTTCGGAAGGGATGTCCCCTGTTTCTGACATTGCTACTTCCTTGGTTATGATCCGGGCGTACTGGAGGGTTGCTGTGGCTATGGTGGCTGGAGGATGGCAGCAGATCCCTGTGCACAGAGTGGGGTGGTATGGTGCCAACCGAGTAGCCTGGCCTGCCTCAGGCCTTTGGGATCCATGCACATTAGGAAGTTTCTGTAGGCTGGCCTGTCAGGGTCCGCCAAGTTACCTGTTGTTCAAGTTAAAATGAAATATGATGACTTGGGTCCACAGGAGTAGTGGCTTTTAAAGGCAACCAGGAAGGGGCTGAGAGTCTTTGCATATCCGATCGCATCTCTGCCATCTCTTGTGAGCTGAGCGTACCTGGCCGTGGTCTATTGAGGCTGTGTTTGGGGGTGATGCGGATGATAGCTCCAGGAAGCCAGGAGGGGCCTTGGCTTATCTGGGAAAAAAGCCTTGTCTGGGGACCTGCTGCTTTTGCCTGCAGCAGAGGCCTCTGCCTCTGCATGGTCGGTGCTGTACCTTCGAGAGGGCGAAGAGGAGGCAGGATATCCATCTCCAAAGAAGAAAGCGTTTGTCCCCTGATACACTGCTTCGCCACCTGAGTCTCTGTGACTGGATGAGGCCACAGTGATAGCACCTAACCTGCTTCAACAGGACAGCTGTGTGTATGTCATCTTGAGCTCTTCAGATAGATTCATCAGAAGTTTTTGGAGGAATTGGGATTGTGCTTGAGAAACGATGTAGTAAGGGTATGTTTGCGCTGTGGACAGGAAGTCAGAAGGTGTCAGGGGGAGTGACATCTGTGGGTGGCTCGGTTGTCCTGACTGGCTCAGCGTGAAGACAGCTCTGCCCCCCAGCTCATGGGAAAACTTTCCCCACGCAGCGTCATCCTGGAGGCAGGAGCCTGGGGACTCCTTAGAGGGAGGTGATACAGTAGTTCCAGCAATCATCTTTTCATGCAATCAGCGTTTAGATCAAGCAACCTGACAAATACCATTGAGCTTCTGGCTGGGGATGCAGCCAGGAGTAAAGCAGGACCTGATGGGCCCACAGTGTGGGGGCGGAGCGAGACGCTACGCCAGTGACTCTGAGTTGGACTACAAGTGCTCTGAAGGAGGAACACAAGATTCTGGGCAACATAGACCTGGGGCGCTGATCTGGGGGTCCCTAGAAGGGTCCCTGAGGAAGCACATTTCCCCTGAGACTCGGAGGAGTTTACCAGGTGCAATGGCATGTCTGGGGACAGTCTCAGGCGGAAGCACCAGCAGACCCTAACGAAGGTCTTGCGTGGCACCCCTGATGCAGAGACCACATGACTGTGGCTGCAGGGCTGTGGGCAAGGTGGAAGCGGGGAAAGGAGCTGTGAGCCATGCGAGACCCAGCCCCAGTCTCCTGGCCACAGTGAGGAGTGTGGACTTCTCCTCAGAACCAGGGCCCCTTGTGGTTTCTGGAGAGAATAAGTGTCTTTCAAGGCTGTCTCTGGCTTCTGTGAGAATGGATTGGAAAAGGGGGCTGAGCAGATCCTGGAAGATGTGGTTGGCAGCTGTCCCCTCTTCAATAAGCCGTCCATTCACAAGGCACCCTCCAGGTCTGCAGGAGGGAGCAGGAGGGATTCAGGGGATGGCCTTGTCCCCTGTACGCACCTAGGGGCAGGTTCAACGACAGTAGGTAGGTCAGGGTTATGGGAGACTCTGCTCAGCCTGTGTGCCCTCCCATACCCGAAGTCCTTAGGAGCCTTCCCTTGCAGTGAGGCCCTCCATTCTATTTATTCAAGGCCTAGAGAACCAGTAGGGGCCAAACTGGGGTGAGAGGGCTGACCCTGGCTGGAGTCACCATTTTGGGGGCTTAGGATAGCCCTTGTTCAGAAGGAGGCTGTGTGCGGCTGAGTTACCTTCCGGTGCTGAGAAAGTAGAGGGTGTGGCCGGCTGACTTCCTGTATCCCTAGGATGATGCACCAGAGCTCATGTCTGTAGAAGTTTGTAGCCTTCTGGGAAGAGATCTGTGGCAGATCACATAATAAGTGTGATTTCACATAAGCATCGCTGCCATGCTGGACTCTTAGACCTCCGTGGGACCTTGGAGAGATGCTTGCAGGAGAGTCCTCAAAGGCCTGGGTGGCGAGACAGGAGGGTCTGAGAGCTGAGGACCACATAGGCCAGTCTGGGTGGTGGACACATTCTGGCTTGTTGTTGCCCCGTGCTCTCTTGAGTCAGGGAAGTCTGTCATCCCCTCTGTTTGTCACCCCACACAGACAATGAGGCATCAAGGCTTTAGCTGACATGCATCTTAAAGCCTGAATCCAGATCCCTCGTCTTCCTGTCATGTATAGAAGCACATGCTAAGCTTAGCAGCTGGGGGAGAAAAACACTTTCAGTGAATGTCAGTGTCATCCCTGGATCGTTTTCTTCTTTCCCTCCAATTTCTCAGCACTCCTGAGAATGCTAATTTTCCTGGTAGGAAGGGCAGCGCTGATGGAGGCTATTGCCCAAACTGGAACAAGAACCTCAGAAATGCATCATGTTTCCCATCATATTCCTTTCCTTTTCCCTCACCTCCGGTCAAAGTGGTTTGATCCAACTGAGTTTGATCCAATGGGAGAGGAACTTGTGCCTCACCACTCAGGTCGCCCTGTTGTGCTGAGAGGTGACACCTGATGAATGTGCCTGAGCCAGAGACTGTGCCCAGCAGGTGGCACGCCCCCAGTAAATACTTGTCCAGTGACTGCAGCCTCACTTCCCTTCACCAGCAGCTCTGGATGTGTGGAATGAGAGCCTGTGGCTTGGGTGGGCTCCCATTCTCACACCTTGATGTAACGGATTAGTTCATTCAGAAAGAATTTTCAATACCTCCTTGGGTGTAAAGAAAAGGGCCTTTCTGAGGGGAGAGAAGATATATCCACAAAAACTCTGATCCCAAAACAGACTGTGATTAGATTTGAAGGAGACCCGGGCCAAGGACCTGGCCATCAGGAGAAGAGTTTGCAGAGTGAGTAGCGTTAGAAGAGGCTGATTGTAGAAGTAGAAGTCATCAAAATCTGACTTACTTAGATTTCTATAATGTGTTATAGTTTATTGTGGTTTTTGTTATAGACAGTGACTTGTTGAATCGTCCCAAGAACTCTGTGAAATAGGCAGGACTTTTTTTTTTTTTTTTTTAAGTTAGAAGATAACGGGAGAGAGTATGCCGGGAGGAGGAGAAATCCGAAGTCTGGCAAGACCAGGTTCCCGAAAGGCAATAGATTGTTGACATTAAGAGCAATTGCTGGAGAAACTCTCCAATGGGGGAGAGTTTGTATCTGGACTTCACTTAAAGTTACCTTTGATTAAGTAACCCAGGAAGAGAAAACTAACCACCACATGTTCTCACTCATAAGTGGAGTTGAACGATGAGAACTCACGGACACAGGGAGGGGAACAACACACACCAGGCCGATTGGGGGTGGGAGACAAGGGGAGGGAGAGCATTAGGACAAATACCTAATGCACGTGAGGTTTAAAACCTAGATGACGGGTTGATAGGTGTAGCAAACCACCGTGGCACATGTACACCTATGTAACTAACTTGCATATTCTGCACATGTATCCCAGAACTTAAAGAAAAATTTAAAAAATTACCTTTGCCTTTTAAAAAAATACATTTTTATCGATACATAATAGATGTACATATTTTGGGGTATGTGTGATAATCTAATACATACATATAATGTATAAAGATCAAATCAGGGTTATTGGGATAGCCATCACCTTGAATATTTATCTTTTCTTTATTCTAGGAACATTTGAACAACTTTCTTCTAGCTATTTTGAAATATACAATAGATGAATGTTAACTGTAGTCATGCTACCAATCTATTGAACATTAGGTCTTATTTATTCCATCTAACTGTATATTTATACCCATTAATCAACCTCTTTTAGCTGTGTGAGGTTTGAGAAGGTCACTCAACCTCTTGGTGCCTTGATGCCTTCATTTAAAAACAAGAATGATCAGACCTGTTCATTAGGGTGGTTATGGGATTGAAATGAGATTAGCGGGGTAAATGCAGAGTCTGACACGCAGTAAAAGCCTAAACAGTGCAACTCTTTATTCTTTTAAGTGGATTATTGGGGTCTGAGTCATGTCATGAGACAGAGCTGAAAGACATACATGGGTTCCCATGTGTAGCAGCTGGGAGGAAAGAGGTGTCTTAGTTTGGGAACCCCTAGAAGCAGACCCTGAGAGAAATATTCAAGGGCAAGTAATTTATTTGGGAAATAATCTAGAGACTTCTAAGTAGGGGAATGGGGAACTGAGATGAAAAGACAGGAAGGGTGTGTACCGAGCTGGCAACCACTGCGAGACAACTGTGTCTAGGATATTTGTCCACCATCATCGCTCGGAGGGTTGCTCACTTGGCCCATCCCGGAGGAAGCTCTCAGGAAGAGAGAAGCAGGTGCTGGCCACTGGGCACCAGCTACTCTCAGCAAGTGGCAAGGTCTGAGGGACATCAGGGGGCCACACGTAGTGTTTGCTTAGCAAGGTTTGCAGTGTCTCATCCAGCCCCTGCCCAACCAGATTCTCCTGCTAACTGGTGGCATTTCATTTCCTAGGGAATCAGTGATGCTGGTTTTCTTTCTTTACCTTGTGGTCTTGGGTCTTGTTAGTTCTAGGAGCTCACCTTTGTGGAAAATAAGACTCATGGGTCACACTCAGCCTTTGGACACATAGGTGTGGATGCCCTCCTTGGCAACATCGTTCTCTCCAGGGCAGCCTTCTCTGCAGCTGCACAGGCCATGGTGAGGAGCTGGGCTGGACTGGAGACTTGCAGGCAGCCCCTGAGGAATTCTGGGCCAGGGACAGGTCTGGGGCCCATCTGGCCACACCCTGAAGATGAACATGAATGAATCGCTTAGTCAAAAGGGCATCCGTATTCCATAACTCCCCCAAATGACTGTCCAGAGGACCCAGCTGATCACGGGACAGCTTTCGGAAACACTGACTCACTTTTTGGGTTCTTTGAGGTTTCTGCTTTAGAGAATGGGGCATTCTGCCCATTGCTGCCAACTATGATTTCACACGGCACAGAGCAGCTGGCTGGGAGAGGAGCCCTGTCTCCCAAACGTGGAGATGAATGATTGAAGCGAAAGGCTGGGAGGGAAAGTTAGTGAAGTGGAGGAGATACCGAACGGAAATGAAGTTGGAAGAGCTTGAGAAAGGCTGCTGAGATGCAGGCTGGTGGAGAAAAGAAGCCCCTCGTGGCTCCCACTCAGGCTGGGATTAGTCAGAAGAAGACCTGGAAGGCAAGAAACGAAAACCAGGTGGAAAGCTCCTGCAAGTTTTGGGCAGCAGTGGTCAACTGGAGAGTAGCTCTTAAGGGATGTTTGGGGATCCTAATCCGTGGAACCCTGACCTTCTTCAGAGGCAAGTAGATGCTCACATTTAGGTCTTGGCGGGGTCTTTTTATAGGAATCCAGACCCATTGGAAGGGTGCCATCTTTTACAAAGAAATGAGGGAGAAAATAGAAGAGAGAGTTCAAATATATTTCATGAAGCTGCCATCAGTAAGAGCTCTTCATGCCCTATGCAAGCATTATTTCAGGGGAATAAAAAGAACCCCTCGTGAGCAGACCTAGTAGACAAGGCCTCTTTGGGAAACAGGCAGTTTCCTTTAAGATAAAGCCCAAAATCATGGTGTCCTGGTCCTGTGTTCTGAAGTGCTGGGACCTCAACACACCTGCAGGCAGGGCTGGCACCTCACAGGTTTAAGTACAGGGACAAACAGACTCAACCGTCTAGGCCTTGGAGGGATGGCCCTTGTGTCCACATGATGTGAATTGGGAGTGTTTTCCTCAGGGTTCATTTGCACCCTAATCTCTCTGCCCCCCTGTTGCATCTACAAGGTGTGCAGGAGGAGCGGGTTTGTTGTCACATAGGTTCCTTGAGAGTCTGAGCTGAAGACTACTGTGAAGTTTGCTACCTTCATAGAATTCACATGCAAGCCCTGTGCTGGCTTAGGTTTTGAGTTCTTGAATTGCACACGTTGTGGTGCACACACACTTAGAGCCCAGGGACAGGGCCTTTGAGACCCATGGGTGGTAGGTGTCTGTGTGCTGTAAATGCGGCTTTTAGGCATTTTGAATTTCCAATGGCATGCTGGTGAGGAAAAGGAAGAAAACTATCAACAGGTGGGCTGAGGTCAAAGGGAACCTGACCAGCTGCTGGACTGGTCCCCAGAGTCTAGACGGCACTGCCATTCCAACACATCGCGGTGGGTAAGACATCGGGGCTTGAGTCTGATTGGGACTGGTCTGGCTGACCTGGCGCCTAATGTGGTGGGTCTGGGAAGCACTGCTGTTGTTAACCAAAAATGAGTAACACTGTGATTCCAACGGGACAGACAGGGGGTCCACATGGTTTGAGATTGGCCCATTAGCCATTAGCAAGATGCTGATGAGAAAGTGTGAGCAGGACTTGCGTCCATCTGCCAGGAAAAGGAAAGCTGAGGGTGTGCTCACTGCATTGTTAGAGGTTCGCTGAGCAGCTGGGATTGGGGCAGGGCTCCTGTCCCAGCTTTTCAACATCTCATTGAAACGGCAATCAGAGCCTGGGATAGAGACCCTGTCATATTGCTGAGGTTCTTCCAGCAGGCCTGGAGGGAGGGCTGCAGCTTGGTGGTTGTATAAATCTGTTCTCGCACTGCTGCAAAGAACTGACTGAGACTGGGTAATTTATAAAGGAAAGAAGTTTAATTGATCTACAGCTCCATGTGGCTGGGGAGGCCTCAGGAAACTTAGAATCATAGCAGAAGGGGAAGCAAACAAGTCCTTCTTCACATGGTGGCAGGAAGGAGAAGTGCCGAGCAAAGCCCCTTATAAAACCATCAGATCTTGTGAGAAGTCACCATCATCACGAGAACAGCATGAGGGTAACTTCCACCATGATTCAGTTACCTCTCACAGAGTCCCTTCCATGACACGTGGGGATTATGGGAACTACAACTCAAGATGAGATTTGGGTGGGGACACAGCCAAACCGTATCAGTAGTGCAGGAGGAGATATCTCTCCAGGATCACCAGATGCCAGGTGGAGGCAGCTGGCACATAGTAGGTGCTTTACAAATAAATGAATGAAGTGGAGTTCCAGCCCATACTTGCTGTTGGGATTAGACCTGGATAGACCAGCCTGACCCAGGCTTGGGAGAAGTTGAACCCACTGAGTAAAGATGCTCTAGGTTGTTGGCCAGGCTGGGCAGGTGGGGACTGATGGAGTGGCTTCTGGCCATCGAGTCCTCCTTCATGGTGAATGCAGGGGGATGAGTGAGCTCTGTAGCCAGAGGCTCAGAGGCAGGGCTCAATCACGCTGCCAATTTATTCACTGTTACCCTTTATCTGGACAACCACGGCTCTGTTTCTTCCTTGTGCATAGTGTGAGAAGAGAGCCGATTGGGGTGGGACCTGAGCATCCTGGTGTGTTCTGGCTCTGACTCCCCTCTCCCACATGTAGGCTTTTCCCTTTCCTTTACTTACTGGGCACCGGCACCACCTCCTTTCTTGGCAGTGATGGCCCAGACTGTCCTGCTGAACTCCACTTCATCTACATTCCCAATCCTCTGGGATCTTTGAGTAAACCCGGCCCCTACTGGCCTAGAGAGTGGAGGGAATTCTTACAGGAGTCAGGGCCAAAGCCTGGGTCTCCCCAGGCACTTTCCCCAGGGGTTGGAGTTGAGGGCAGAGACACCACTTTGACTTTGAGGTTTTCTCTCTGTGTAGCGTGGAAGGCCAGTCACCAGGAGGTGTACTCCACCAGGCTCCCTAGAAAAGTGGCGGTTAGAGTCTTGGTGGCGTTCCCCTGTCCTTTCCCACCATAGGACTCCCAGGGTGGTGCCTCGGGCCTCCCTCCACTAATTTGGACAATTCCTTTCAGGATAGTAAATGCTCTTGCCGAAGGGTGAAGCTGACGGCTTTGGGAAGGTGAAATCCGGCTGCAACCATGCCACATTTAATAGGGCTTTTTAGGAGCCAGGAGTCCCATTGGGCGCCAGAGATGCTGAGATAAAAGACATAGTTCCTGCCCAAGGATCTTGGAGTTTTGTGGAGGAAGTAAGCATGTCAAAGAATACAAGACAATGTCATGAGTGTCCTGGGAGAGGTGCAGGCTCTGTTTGGAGTGGACTCTCACCAGCTCACATCAGTTAAAGTCTGGAAGTTGTGAAAATAGAGAACTACTTCTATAGCAAAGGGTAAATATTTGCTCCCTGAGCCCCCGGAGTGATGATACCCAGTATTCCAGACAACCTGCCATTCCAGCCTGATACCTGCTTGTCCCCACTCCACCCCATCCCTGGATCCACGAACTAAGGATCAGTGCCTGACTTAGGAGGTGATGTCCATTTGGTCTTGAGTTTGTGTTCTCTGAGGTGTGGCCTGTCCCAAATATCAGCCCTAGTTCCATGATGGGGACAGCACAGCAGAGGAACTTGTAACCAAGAAATAGGGGGCCAAGAAGGCTCTCCGAAGGCAAGGACATCCTGGCTGAGTTGTGCAGTATGAGAATCTGAGGAGCATGTGGCAGTTGGTATCTCTCCCGGCTCTCTGTTTTGTGCTTCTCGGGGCCTTGGCATTGGTCCTCAGCCCCGTCCCAGGCCTTAGACAGCTCTTCCCATGGCGGGTTGGAGCTCACCTGGTCTCAGCTTCAGGGAGAAGCTTCCAGGAATTTCTGCCAGGTCTGGAATACTCACTGAGCACAGAACTGAGCACGGGGCCCGAGGAGGACAAGCAAAATAAATAGAATGCAGCAGACTTTGTTGTCAAGGAATTGACACTCTCACAAGGGAAACTGGGCAGGTAATGCCTAGACACACAGGTGACAGGATTACATACGTACATCAACAGTAATTAGAGGGTGAGGCTGGGATCACAGAGTGACTGTGACTGGGTGGTGATGGTTTGTTAAAAACTTAGTGGAGAGAGGAAGATGTGGCATATCAGAACCCCAGAAGAAGACATTCAGCTCCACCGACATTCTGAGTACCCAGGGGTGAGCGGGGAGAGGCACCAGGGCTCAGAGGTTACTGGAGGGGACCAGATCTGGGCAGCCAGAACTTTGTTTGGCTGACCTATGAAGTGCAGGCTGGGTTATGAGAGGAGGAAGCGGTGGGTAAGGATGAGAAGCGGGTGACTGGCAAGAGTCCCACACTATATGCCTGTCACAGCCTCAGCCACTGCAGCTGTAAGCAGGGTTACCCTCCCTGCTGTAGTGGCCCTAGTTCTTGACTTAAATCTCTGCACAAGCCAAGGATTGCTTTTCTTTTTGGAGGTGAAAATAAACATTGTCTGAGCCCTAGTATATTTCAGGCAACATGCTAGGGCTTTTTACAAACACTATTCTCGTTCATTCTTATGATGCCTCTGTGAGGGCAGCATCACTATCTCTATTTTACAGACGAGGAAACTGAGGCCATGGGAGATCCCCTGGCTTGTCAGTGACAGGCTGGAAAGTGAAGCCCAGTGATGACCTCAAAGCTGTTCATTTTTCACTACACAAAGCCACTTCCAAAAATAGTACAGGGAAGAACCAGAGGGAGGAACGCTCGATGATGCCTGGCAGGTGACTTCAATGTAGAAGTGAGCACACCTTCCTGGAGTAGCTTGATGTTTTGTTTTCTTTGATAGAAAGATAAGGACACATGGGGACAAGAAGAATGAGAGTCACAAAAGCCGTTTACACAGGTCCTGTTAGCAATCCCCTTTCCTCTCAGCTTCCAACTGGATTCAAGCCTCAGGGAAGCATCTCTGAGTGCAATGGTTTGGATACGGGGAAACAGAAAAAGTTGCTTCTGCCATGGTCTGCAGCTCTGTTTACAGTTCCTTCTCCTCAGTTCAGATTTCCTGCAGGCTCAAGGCTTTCTGATAGAAGTTTGGTTTGGTGTGAGGCGTTTGATAGCCATTGGATGTCTTGGGCCTGTAGGGTACGTGATCGATGTTATCTTTGAAAAAAAATGAAGCCTAGAACAGGTTAGCACTCAAAGACTGAAAGCTGAAAGGGTTTCTAAGAGGTCGTTGTATCCTTCTGGGGATGAGGCTAAGATAGAAGCTATAGAAATAAAAAGACAAGGGAAGTTACTCGCAGTATCGGAAAGGAGGGACTGATAGGGGACTTGAATCTGAGAAAGAAAAGACGTTACAGAGCCTTTTGAGTAGATGTGGTCAATGGATGGTACTTTCATGGTCATTCCATATACTGTGCCCATGGCAGACATCACTGATCGATGACAGGTTTTTTTTTTTTTTTTTGTTCCGCTTAACCACAGACCTCTTCAAATCAAAGCACTCTGTGTTAGCTCTTGCCAACCCACGGGTATTGTACATAAATTAAAATTGACTCACCATCTCTGCTGTCATGTTTCAAGTCAGGAGGACTCAGTGAAGGTACTTCGGGAAAGTTCAGGTGGTAAGAGTGAGCTGTTCTGTCTGTATTTGCTTTTAAGAATTTAGGGGAATGCATATTGTGATAACACAAACTCTAGGAGAGGGGAGATGTTAGGCATCAAGGGTAGAGCTGTAGAACTGGAATTAATCTCTAATTAGGCAGGAATTGAAGTCAGGTGAATGGATAGATGCCTTCACAGAGGGTGAATACATGGGGAAAAGAACAGACCGTTTATTGCTGGAGTAAAAAACGGGTGGGAGTGCAGAGGCAGGGGTGGGAAAAGCTAATGAGAGAAGCCTGGCCGGGCATGGTGGCTCACGCCTGTAATCCCAGCACTTTGGAGGCTGAGGTGGGTGGATCACGAGGTCAGGCATTCAAGACCAGCCTGGCCAACAGGGTGAAACCCCGTCTCTACTAAAAATACAAAAAAGAAAAAAAAAAATGAGCCAGGTGTGGTGGCGGGTGCCTGTAATCCTAGCTGCTTGTCAGGCGGAGGCAAGGAATTGCTTGAACCTAAGACGCAGAGGTTGCAGTGAGCCGACATCACAGCACTGCCCTCCAGTCTGGATGACAGAGCGAGAATCCGTCTTCGGAAAAAGAAAACAAAAAAGCCTGCATTTCCTTCACTTGGGTGAGGAAGGCCACCTCGCTAGCTACTCAAATGAAGCCCGCTGGAACCTTCAGAAATTCTGGAGCTGGTTTTCTTACAGATTGCAAGGGCGACTCATGTCATTTCCTCCTTTTCAGGCCCCAGATGTAAGTCAGTGTTCCTCCCAGTGCTCAGGTCTTGCAGGAGCTGGCCCCAGGGCCTGCCTCCCTCCTGCAGAACTTACTCTGCATTCTTTGGGAGTCCCCAGCCCAGCCCACCCTTCCTTCTTCATCCTGTGACTTCTCTCTTCTTCTGTGTGGCTCAGTGGCATCCCAGCTTGCTGTGCACGCAACAGAGTACCAGTCACTGCAAATGTGATCTTGTCTTTCTGATGCTTACCTTGACTAATCACTCTGACACCCTCAGGTTCCAGGATAATTATTCCTGCAAAGTCAAGGTCTCCCTTTCCTTCTAGTGACCTGAACTTACCCTCGAACAATGAAAGTGCCCCGAGCTTTGGAGCGACTTTTCTGCATTAACTCTGAAGCAGAGTTGCAGTGAGAAAATCTACCCTTTTAATAGGCGAAAATATTGCCCTCATAAGTCTTTCTGCAATGCACTTGAGCTTAATGCTCACTTACCAATTCGCCTTTATAACTTCCATATTGAGTGAATTAAGTCCTCCATGCGGGTAGTTATTAAAGAAGTGATAAGTGCTTTATAATTCAGTAAAGGGTGGCCTGGCCATTTCATATTTTCCTAAGGAAATTGGCCACCTGAAGGGCAGCACTCTCAGAACCCCCGGGGCCAGCTGATTTTAGGCATGTAGCTCGCGCTATTGGATTACTTTCAAGCCAGCTGCTCAGGCCTGGACCAAACTCCTTCTTGCTCAGTCTTTCTCCCCCAAGACCCATTGGGGAGTAAGGGTCAAAATCAGTGTCTGTCTCCCTGCCTGAGGCTGTTTTTATTCTTGATCAAAGGCCTCCATTTTCTCTCCTGGTTCAAAGCTAAGATGTCTAGTAAGGATCAGAGGTTTTATAATCAACGTAATTTGATTCTTATCTGTAGACAGGAGGAGACTTTGTCCAAGGGGCCACAAGGGTTCCAACCATCTGACCCCAACCCCATGAGTACAGCTTGCTTCTTTATACTTTAGACTCTTGAAGTGGTTGGAGAAAGTGCTGTCCCCATCAAGAGCTCGGTAACCACAGATTTTTCATGACTTGTTGCGAGGTCACAGGGTTCATTTATTAATTTGTTTATTTAAATTTTCTACTATGTACCAGGAACTGGGGTGCATGTTGCAGATACAATAATGAATAAGACAGGCTGCCTGCCTTCAGGGAGCCTGCCTTGCATTAGGAGAGAGACGCAATAAACAAGTGAACCCAAAGGTGACAGAATCAGAGGTTTTGACGAATGGTAATAAAGGGAATATGTACAGCATCATTTCCCAACCTTAGTGCTACTGATATTTCGGAATGGATAATTCTCTGTTGGGAGTGGGGGCTGTCTTGTGCATTGTAGGAGATTAATACAATGGCTTCTTCCCACCAGATACCAGTGAGATCTCCCCAATAGTGACAATCAAAGCTGATGTCTCCAGACAATCCAAGCCTGGGGGGCACAGTCTGTCTCTGACTTGAGCTCGAGCACTGTTGATCTAGAGGAAGGTTCAGCGAATGGCCCTAGCTAGGTTGGTAGGGAAGGATTCTCTGAAGAAGTGACATTTCGGAAGAATCCTGAAGCTGGCATCTTGCCTGAGGGACAAAGAAATGTAAAGGTCTTGAGAGAAGACCAGTGAGGCTGAAGTCAGCCGAATAAAGAGGAAGAGAGGTTTGCACCAAGGACGGAATGGCATACATTGCATCAGAAAGGGCCTTGCTGATCACAGTGGAGTCTGAAGTGTCCCCCAAGTGCAAGTGCGGGAGAAGACACTAGAGGTTTCCTGTTTTCGTTTTGTGGGAGGGCATGATTAAATTTATGTTGAACTAATTCATTAAGGTTTCTGTGTGGAGGACAGATTTTAATCACAGTGCAGTGGAAACAGTGGTCATGTTTTGGAGGGAGGGATCTTTGTGAAAGGTGACAGTGGCCTGGACTCGGGTGGGAATAGTGGATCTGGCAAGAAGTGGAGAGAGTTGAAGGGTTGAATCAGTGACGGGGTTTGGCTGGGACAACTCCGAGATACCAGTGCCATTTACTGACGTGGACACAGCTCCCTGGGAGGAAAGCAGGGGCTGGTGTTGGATCCGCTAAAATGTCAGCTAAACATCTGGAGCTCAGGGAAAGTCCTGCTGGAGATGCACATTTGAGTGTTGTCAGCACAAGGATGGCATTGAGAGCCAAGCACTTGGGGAGATCACCTTGGCTTGTGAGAGAGGAAGTGAAGAGAGGAGCCCCGGGTTCCCTGGGAGACTGCAACATTTAGGGATCAGACAAAGAATAAAACATCAGCAAATGAGCCTAAGAAAGAATATCCAGGGAGTAGAAAAATACCCAGGAGAGAGTACGGTCAAGGAAGCCAGAGAGGAAAGAATGTTTCAAGGAAGAGAGAGTGATTAACTGGGTAACATGCTGTCCAGAGATTGAATAATGGGTGACAGAGAAAAGGGATTGGATTTGCCGACATGAAAATCACTGGTAACCTTGACAGTTCGTTTTAGTAGAGTGGAGGAACAGAAGACAAACTGGGATGGACAGTCAAAGGGAGGCCAGGAAGAAGGGCCTGCAGGTCTAGACGATTCTTTTGACCCATTTGCCATAAAGAGGTGTAGAGACGTGAGTTGGTAGGTGGAGGGGGACATGGAGTCAAGGGTTTTTTGTTTTCTTTTTGTAGATGGGCTAGAACATGTTTGTATGTTGATGGAAAAATTTAGCAGAGAGAGAGTTGAGGGTAGAGAAGAGGAAGAGCAAAAATAAATGCTTTCTGGAGAAGATGGGAGAAGGTGTTCTTGAGAAGGCAGGAGAGGTTGATGCCGGGAAGAAGGTCCACATGGGGAGCTGATAGCTAAACGCTTCACGTCTGACATTGATCCCTTTGGGGATTCATTCATTTATTCACCGAGTTGTTACTTTTTGCACAACACTGGAGCCACAGCCTCCTGGCCCTACCCTTAGAAAACTCATGCTTTGGTGAAGGCCATAGTCCTGAAGGGAGGGAATAGGTGGAAAAAGTGTGCCCAGGTGCCAAGGGCATTTCTGCTTCCTCCTTGTCTGGTGCCGGGGATGATCCTCCTTCCCCACTCCTGACCCTGACAGTGGGCATCAGGCTGAGACCTGGGCCTGGGAGGGAGCTGTGGATAGGGGGCCCTTGAGACCTCTGAGATCACCTTGTCCTTGCTGCTGGGTCCTGCAGTGATGCCCCCAGCATGCCTGTCCCTGGGTGGGATGTTCAGTGGTGTGCTCGGGGCCACAGCCCTCCCCAGAGATCAAGTTCAGGGTGCCTGTAGGGTCAGACCAGGGCTCTGGGCTGCTCAGGAGGCCAGGGTGAGGTCTGTGCCAGTGCTGAGTTTGGAGATCCTCTGGCAGGGAGGTGGGGCATCTGGGTGGCTACATAGCACCACTCTGGATGGCTTCCCATGGGTAGCCCAATTTGAGATTCTGGGGGTGAGTAAGACAGATAGAATCTCTGTTCTCATGTATTATGGTTCTCATGTAGAGATAGCGATGACAAACTCATAATCAAATAATCTAATAAGACAATTATAGATGGTTATTAAGGGCAGTGAAGGACAGAAACAGGAGTTTGTGCCAGAGAGAAACTGGAGGGGGAAACACAGGGGCTGCTAACACAGGGGGGTCGGGACAGGCTTCCTTGAGAAGGCAATTTTTGAGTGGAGACCTGAGGGGTTGAAAGAAGCCAGGGATGGGTGTTTCATGTAGGAGGTCCGGTTGGGAATAAGCCTGGAATGTTGGAAGACCAGAGGCAAGATGGTGTGGCCAGAGCCCCCAAAACAAGGGAGTGTGTTCAGAGAAGGAGCCCTAGAGGCATCTGGTGGCCAGCTTGTGCAGGACCTTGTGGGTGGCTTCCCAGTGACTTCGCTGCATTTTACTGTCATAGCCAAGGGAGGTCATCGGGGTTTTAGGCACAGGAGAATGGGGTTGCAATAACACAGATTGTTGGAGAAGGGGGAAAGCAGGGAGGCCAGGTAGGAGGGGATACTTGTTCTCCAGATTAGAATAGGTGGTGGTTACCTGGAGCATTGATGTGTGGTTGCCCTCCTGTGCCTGCCCAGGTAGCAACAGTGAAAATAGACAAAAGCAGATAGGCTGGGGAGGGGTAGGGTAGGAGTGTCACAGGCTGGGGTCCAGCCACAATGGCCTGGACTCCCCAGCGAACTGGCTGGCTCCCAGGTGAAATCTCAGTCCTGGGAGTTAGGCCTTTGCTTAATTGGGTATCAGGGAAAGTGTGTCCTTGATCTTTTCCTATTAGGAGACACAGCATCTTTGCACCTGCAGAACACAGGTGTGTGTACAAACGTTCCTCGATCCTGGCACAGTGCTTTGGAATTGATCAGGAAGCCAGCACAGATGCTGTCGTCTTCCATCTGTTCAGTGCATGATCTGAATGTTCCTTTCTGTGGTCCCGTGGAGGTGGGGGGGGGCGGTCCCAGATGTGGGGCTGGTTCACCGTGGTCCTGGTTCACCGTGGTCCTTGGCGCACAGCTGCTTGTAGGCTTATGTGCTAACGTGCTGGCATATTGGGGTCACGGGCACAAGCCGCCCTCCCCACCCTGGCTCCCTAGGGCTCTTGAGTCTGGCTCCCTAGGCATCTAGTACACTGCCCCCCTACAACAGCTGTCAAGGGAGGGAGAGCCAGGTGACTTGGCTGGCGTGATCTGATGCAGCTCCTCCCCAGCCCCCTTTGATGCCTTAGCATTGTGGAGCTGTTGCTCCAGACGGTTTGTTTATAATGCTAAACATATCAGATAATTGAAAGCTAATGCTGCTGTCTGGATCACTAGACATAATATGCCTGGATAACAAATCAATCTCCTCATTGCCCTACAAGGCTTTGGAGTCAAATGCACGGCACATTGTGTGTGTGTGTGCACACGGGCACTCGTGCATGTGTGTGCTCCAACGCCGACTTGTTAGGAAATGGACTTCCACACTAGCTTCTGCAGGCACTCCCTGGAGAGAAGGGACACCTCTATGCAATCTTACTGTTTTTGAAGCTTTTGAATTCTGTGTTGATGGAGTAGAGTACTCATATATAAAAAACATCTGGAGGCCTAGGCAGGCAGATTACCTGAGGCCAGGAGTTCGAAACCAGCCTGGCCAACATGGTGTAACCTCGTCTCTACTAAAAATACAGAAATGCCACCAGGCATGGTGGCACATGCCTATAGTCCCAGATGCAGGGGAGGCTGAGGCACAAGAATTGCTTGAACTTGGGAGGCAGAGTTTGCAGGGAGCAGAGAGGAAACATGAAAACCAGGGCAAATATCTACCTGTCTGTATGTGTGTGAACGTATGTGTGTGTGAATTTTTTTCATATTCCCTTAGATCCTATTTATACTTAACATGCATTTCTAACAATACAAATGGAACCGGCTATTTATTCCGCTAGGGCCAGGCACCCCCACTGGATTGAGGACATGGGGATTACTCCTCTAACCCTCACCACAACTAGATTTGCTGTGGAGTAACCGAGGGCTGGAGAAGCTCTAGTAACTGGCCTGAGGGCATCGGCTTCTGGTGCTAGGGCCTGCGTCATCTCCAGGTCAGCCTGCTTCCGGGTGTCAGCTCTTACCCATTGGGCTCCAAGAGGCTGCAGAGGAGACTGTGCACAGCACATTTGGGAGGGTGGAGGGACCCTGGGGACAGCTGTTCAAGAGGTGATGGCCTGCAGCCTAATAGCAAAGAAAGAGCCAGAAAATAGTTAAAATGGATGTAGTAACCACTGGAATTAGCAATTCTATCAGGGCAGGGCCATTTGTAGTAGGGCTACAAATTCTGCATCCTTCAGGAGCCTCCGAGGGTTTTCCTGTGCTACAGCCTGGCCGACTCATTAGGTTGGCCGTGTTGATGTAAGGTCATCAAGAAAATGTAAATCGTGACCTGTCTCCTCTGCTTAAAAAGGCAAGCACGTGTGTAATGCATTTTAGGCGGAGAAAAAGAAACCACCCAGCAAAGAAGTTGAAAATGCAAAGGGTTTTGCATTTAAATTTAGTTGTCTGGAAAATTTGGTTATGAAGAAGAGCTCATTAATAGCACTGAGAAGTCATAGTGAGGATAATGGCAATCTGACAGCAAGAGAGGAGCAGGAAAGGCTCAGAAACAGGAGGTAAAACTGGGCCTGCTTCCTGTAGAGAAAGGAAGGATGTCCCATCGACCAAGTCCCTGTCTCGCCAAGCGCCCAGGGAAGTTCTGCTAGGTAAAAGGTGCCTTGTCCCTGTGGTGGACCCCAGTCATTTTAGTTCTGTGGGGTTAGATGGTGGCGGACATCTTTGAGTTTTACACTTTTCTGCATAGAAGAGGAGTAAACATGAAACATAAAATATGGAAGGTATAAACAATTCTTAAACATATCCGCATGACATGTTTTTAATTAAACTATGGACCACACATTCCGTATCATCTAATTTTTGGTTGCTGGGAGATTGCCAATTCATTTCATATTGGCCCAAGCAAAACAGGAGGAGGAAGAGTAAATGGGGGTACAGAAGTACAATCTGGCCGGTCGCAGTGACTCACACCTGTAATCCCAACACTTTGGAGGCTGAGGCGGGTGGATCACCTGAGGTAAGGGCTTCAAGACCAGCCTGCCCAACATGGAGAAACCCTGCCTCTACTAAAAATACAAAATTAGCTGGGTGTGGTGGTGTATGCCTGTAATCCCAGCTACTCATGAGGCTGAGGCAAGAGAATTGCGTGAACCTGGGAGGCAGAGGTTTCAGTTTCTTGTTGCCCAGCCTGGGTAATAAGAGTGCAACTCCTTCTTAAAAAAAAAAAAAAAAGTCCAGGCATGGAGGCTCATGCCTGTAATCCCAACAGTTCAGGAGGCTGAGACAGATGGGTGGATCACGAGGTCAGGAGTTCAAGACCAGACTGACCAAGATGGTGAAACCTCGTCTTTACTAAAAATACAAAAATTAGCTGGGCGTGGTTGCAGTGAGCCAAGACCACACCATTGCACTCCAGCCTGGGTGACAGAGCGAGACTCTGTCTCAGAAAAGAAAAGTATAATCTAATTTATTCTAGCACAAAGGATGTTTGTACTCCCCATGAATGTATCAATTAATATTTAATTTATGCCATGTCCCATTATAAAAATGGCTATGAAGCAGCTCTCTGTGGTCCTGGGTCTCTGGGACCTGGTGTTGCTGTTGTGAGTCACCGAGAGGGGCTATATTTCAGATTGATTTTCTAGTATTTCTGGAGAGCCATGCGCTGACTCTATTTCCCCTTCCAAGCCCACCTGACAGCATCATGAGATCTTGATCCCAGAGGTCTACCTTGACCTCACTGAAGTTTGTGTGTTTCTGCCCTAAGCCCGACTCTGGCTCTGGAGGTCCATGTCATCATATTTGATGCTCTGCTGCTTCCTCCTCTCTGGAAAAGTGGTGCCCACTAGCTCTTGGCAGAGCAGTGGTTCTGTGGAATGGAAGGGCAGTGGTGGGAGGGTGGGAGAAGGGCCCTGAGCAGATTTTCTGAATGGAGCATTTCACATTTCTATGGAATGAAGAGGCATGAGAAATCCAGGAGAGGAACTTTGAGTGGAGAGAAAAGGCTCTTAGCCAGCGGGTTCCAGCCAGCGATGATGAGAAGGGTACCACTATTGCTTCTGGAATGTGTAGCCGGGGTTGGGCCATGGTCCAGCAGGCCAGCACACACACCGCTCGTCTCCTCTCAAGAAGTGCCTGTGACTTGAGAGGGTCCTGGGAGCTGTGGCTTGCCACTTTTTTCTCTCATCTGGACTCAGGAACCTAGAGACAGACTTTTTGTATTGGCCTGAGGCCTGGTAGTGTCTGCTGCAAAGCAGTCATCTTCAAAATTGATGTTGTTTTAACCTGTGAGACCCTTGCTTTAATAGCCCTGGTAGGCAGAAGCTTTGTATAATAAAGTAGGGTTTTTCGATCCTGGTGCTGTGGGCATTTGGGGCTGATGATTCTTAGTGGTGGGGGCTGCCCGGTGCATTGTGGGATATTCAGCAGCATCTCTAATCTCTACCCACTGAAAGCCATCGTTACTCTCTTTCTCCAGCTGTGGCAACCAAAAATGTGTCCAGATACCATCAAATGTCTGCTGGGGGGCAAAATTACCTCCCTTTGAAAACCACTGTATGAGGAGACTAAAGCAGAGGTAATTTGTTTTAAGTAGGAATGGTCAGCTGATGTGCTGCCCCTTTGCCCTCTTTCTCCTCCTTCCACTCTCTGTTTCCGGTTGAAGCAGGGACACCCAGATTGAGAGCAGGGCTGCAGGTTCCTGTGGGGGCCACCACCGTGCACTTTGCAGAATTGCATAGTTCCCTGGGCATTGCTCCAAATTCTTTTCCGGCACAGCGGGAGTGGGTTTGTAAGGTTTCCGGACAGGGATGAGCTGGTCCAGCCTATGGTCCTGGAACAGGGCAACCAGTCACTGGCCCGCACAGGGTTTAGGTGCCTGGCCTTCCTCTAGAAATGAATAGGTATTGATTTTTTTTTTTTTTTTTTTTTTTGAGATGGAGTCTCACTGTGTCACCCAGGCTGGAGTGCAGTGGCATAATCTCAGCTCACTACAGCCTCTGCCTCCTGGGTTCAAGCACTTCTCCTGCCTCAGCCTCCTGAGTAACTGGAAATACAAGCACATGCCACCACGCCTGGCTAATTTGTATATTTTTAGTAGAGATGGAGTTTCCCCATATTGGCCAGGCTGGTCTCCAACTCTTGACCTCAAATGATCCACCCACCTCAGCCTCCCAAAGTGCTGGGATTGCAGATGGTATTGATTTATTTTCAAATGTTGACACAATACTCAATGAAAACAACCTGGACAGCCCAGAAAAACACTAAAAAGGAGAAGCCATGTGTAACTGTGCTAGGTTGAGGTGCTCGCTTACCATTAACAAAAGCAAACCGAACCTGCTCTTTTATTTTTTTAATATATTTTTTAGAGCCCACCTTTTTCACTGAAGATGGTGGTATCCCTGATAGCACACACACACCAGCCAGCAGAGTCACAACCCTGACCCTCCTGGTTGGGTACCAAGTAGTGAGTCATAGGCAAACTTGGCAGCCACCCAGCTGATGCCATCCAGAAATGCCAGGGCCTCACCTTCATCCTCTTGCTCTTCCTTGGAACTTGCTCTGACGTGGCATCTATGCATTCCTTGAACCTGTGTATAAACTCCTGCGGAAACAGTTTTTCCTGGAGGTCATGAATGACAGGTTTCTTACCCCTCCACACTCCGCCACATGGGGTTTTTATCAATGATTGCTGAGAAATGACAACTTCCAGCAGAAGCCTGATGCCATTTTTAGCTTGAAAACTGAGAACAAGACTGCTCAGTTTCTGTAAGGCATGGGAGGAAAGTAATCAGCACAGCCAGCTCTGCCGGAGGACTTACATGTACTTCACACTGCAAAGGGTTTTGTTTTTTGTTTTTTTTTAACTGTAGTCTTTTGATCTTCACATCATTCTTAGGACGCAGTTATTTTATTGTCCCCATTTAATAGATGAGAAAACTGAGACACAGACGGAAGAAGTAACCTGGACAGGGTCATGTAGATAGGAGTACTGATGGGGCCAGGATATGCATCCTGACTATCAGCTTCTAGGGCAGGAGTCAGCAGCTGTTTTCCATACAGGGCCAGAGAGTAAATATTTCAGGCTTTGCAGGCCACATGGCCTCTGGAGCAACTATTCAGCTCTGTCATTGTAGCTTGAAGTTAGCTATAGATAACAGAAAATGAACGGGTATGAACATGGAAATTGGAATTTTGTGTAGTTCTCATGTGCTACAAAATATAATTCTTTTGATTTTTAAAAATGTAAATTCTATTTTTAGCTCTGGGGCTGCAGGAAAGCAGGCAGTGGGGTGTAGCTTGGTGCAACTAGTGTGGAACCCTGACACCCACCTACACTGCTGCACTGTGGCTATAAAAATGCTATTCCCTGATTTAGGAAAACTCAGAGCTACCCAATGGAGGAGGTTGCGGGGGGGCATTATTCTGCTTATCAGAGGACTCTTTGGATCAAGGAGTTCGTTCATTTCTCTGCCACATCTCAGCGTGTGCCTAAGTCAGGGAAGGGTCAATTGTGGGCATAAGCCACGAGGGATCAGAAGGGTAAGGCTTTAGAACATGGTAATGACTGACAACCGTAACAACACATTTATGGAATTCTAAGGTGGGCTGAAAAAAATGATTTCATTGATTTAAACAATTTGATCAAAGTCGCTTGTTGGGAGCAGATCCTTGGAGGAAGCTGGGCTCCCATGAATGGTCTGTACAGTCATGGTGATCTACTTGGTAATTTACAAAGCCCCGGGAATATACTGGGCAACCTGGTTTCACCGAAAGTTCGACTCCTCTGGGGCATTCTTTTCATCTGAAATGTTGGCAGGTTCCCTGCCACAGTGGGACCAGACCACCCAAACTGCCCTGGGGCTATAAGGCTTCCAGGGAGAAGATTTTGGCGTCAGAATCCAACACCAACCTGGCCACCTGGGCCATGTCCCCGGCAGATGCCAGTGTCTCTGGTTGCTCAGCAGGGACTTTGAGAGAATGTGGTACAAAACAGGTTCTCAGCATACCTTGTCACCGTGTGGCTCTGAAATGCTTCCAGAGGCCCTGGCAGCCATCGTCCTGCTGCCTTGCTGGCTCTGACTCCACTTAGTGGCAGATGGCAGAGCTGCGGGTGTGTTGGTGTTGGGGAGGAGATGTCTGGGGAAGGTGGCTGTCACTTTCCTGGCCAGAGTGTGCCTGGGCAAGTTCTGTCCCAGGATGAGCTGTCACCTCTCTGCACTCTTCACTAAATTGGTACTCAGACTTCATGGCCACTGAGCAGAATAAAATCCTAGGAGGATGGGGTGAGCAGTGGAAGGCCTTTTCCCAAGATCCTTTGGTGCTCCTTGGGATCACAGGTGTGTATGAATGAGCATCTTTCATACACCTTTAGAGCTGCAAGGGCCTTGAAAATAGCCTAATGGTGCTCAACCTAGGAACCCCAAAAGCAGTAATGAAGGATGTTTGTTTCTGGTATTTGGTCAATAGAGAAAGGATAAACCCAGAAATCACATCCATACCCATGACAAACCACCTCATGTCAATAGAATGTGAGTTTCTTTGCTTTGAGCTGGAATTTATGCACTGAATGAGTTAGCATGGGTTTGTGTCCGTTGATAAGAAGCTCTGTTAACAGTGATTTATATATCTCTGATTAATAAATCCAAGAAGATGAATTAATTAGTGCTTAATAGATGTAGTGTGCTTGCTAGACATACACCTCCTTAAATGTGGGATCTCTTGGGGCGAAGTTCTAAAGGGAGATCTTTGCGATGGAAAGGGGAGAAACTGCTGATTCAGTATAACTCTCCTCTTTTACAAATGAAGACATGGGAGACCCAGAGAGATGGAAAGACTGGCTCAGAGTCACTGGGTCCTGAAGTCTTGAATGAAGCTAGAGTTTGTGTCCTCAACTGCCAGGCTCCCATTCTTTCCATGACACCCTAGTGCCTCCGGGATCCTTAGGTGGCCCCCATTCTCTGGAGTCAGCTCCATCAAATCAAGCCATTGGTTTTCTTGAGCTCCAGGAGGGATTGAGCTGTGGTCACCCACAGGGGCCTTCCAGGGTCTAGACCAGGTGTCCCCAAACTTTTTACACGGGGGGCCAGTTCACTGTCCCTCAGACCGTTGGAGGGCCGCCACGTACTGTGCTCCTCTCACTGACCACCAATGAAAGAGGTGCCCCTTCCTGAAGTGCGGCAGGGGGGGCAGATAAATGGCTTCAGGGAGCCGCATGCGGCCCGCGGGCCGTAGTTTGGGGACGTCTGGTCTGGACCCTGGTGATGCTGGAAGTAGGTGTGAGTCCGTCCTTGGCTCCGCCCACTGGCCAGCCACCCCCTCCGTTTATAAAGCCACGTCATTTGTCTTTATGGGTAAGAACTAAGGAAAACAAGGGCCAGTTCTTAGGAAATTCTGAATAGGAAAAAGAAAGAAAGGGAACAGAGGAAAACTGAGCGAGGAAGGCAAGCAGGGAGATTGAACTTCACGTCTTTAAATTGCGTCTTTTTTGAACTGACTGGGAGACATTCAGTGCAATCCATGGGCCAGGCACTTGGAACCAGTGAATTCAGTTAATTCTTGCACCAACCCCATCAAGGCAGACAGTGTGAACCCCAGCATGCAGAAGAAGAAACTGAGGCTCAGAGACAGTGAGTTGGCAAAAGGCCTGGCTCTCAATGAGCTCATCTAGGATTCAAGCCCAGGTCTCTGTGGCTCCAAAGCCAGCCTCATTCCTGTTGCCTCTGGCTGACCCTGACCTTTCCTCCTCCCCTGCAGACACATAGAGAACTGGCGCAGTCTCCACACGCTCAACGCCGTGGACATGGAGCTCTACACCGGACTCCAAAAGCTGTGAGTGCACCCGGCCACAGAAAGGCCTTTCCCTGTGGAAGGGGTGGGTGCCACCTGGTCTGCCTTCTGGGGTGGAGTGAGGGGCACAGCGAGGCTGCCATCTGCGATTTCCCTCCATGAGTCCTCTTTCGGTAGAGTTGGCAACATACACTTAGGAGACACCAGAGGCTTCAAAGGCCATCTCTTCACACTCCTTCACGTTTTCCTAGTCTAGAGAGGCAAGGGGGTTGCGTGAAGTCCCATCTTGAAGGCAGCGTTTTGAGGCAGGCCGGGGACCCAGGCACGGTGGGCAAGTGTCCTTTCCCCAGCCTTATGCTTGACTGATGAGCCCCCTGGAGTATGAGATTTCCCAGCTACCTCCTCCCTTGGATGTCAGTGTTAGAGACTGTGGGGACCTGGAGTGGGGAGAGGGACAGGAACAAAGAGAGCTGCTGGACCAGCAGAGGCCCTGGTCCTTACCCACTGGCCAGGAGGGGTAGAGGGCAGCCACCAGTACCCCTGACATTCCAGCCTCACACAGGGCCCTCGGGCGTGTGAGCCCAGATGCTTCCACTGAGCACCCCCAGAAGGCCACCAGTGATAAGTGGCAATGAAGAGGTGCAGATGACCCGCAGGGCAGCTGCAGGGCCAGCCTCGGCCTCACCCTCTCCCAGCCTCAGCCCAGAAAAGACATCCCTCTGCCACTTGAGCTCTGCTGAATCTCTCTCTCTCTGTCTGTCTAGGACCATCAAGAACTCAGGACTTCGGAGCATTCAGCCCAGAGCCTTTGCCAAGAACCCCCACTTGCGTTATATGTGAGTAGAGCTGGGCTGCCGGGATGGGGGGGCACATGGCAGGGACTCTGAGGGCAGTGAAGCCACAGACCTGAGGTCTAGATCTGGCTTTGCCTCCAGGGGCTCTTGGGCAACTTTTGAACTTTCTTGGGCCTCCAATTTTGCCTCTTAAAAGGATTACTTTGAATTTGATCATCTCTAAGCTTCCTGTCAAAAGGGCTTAGAGGGAGAGTCTGTCTCCTGACACCCAAGTTAGTTCACTATCATGATAAAACTCGGGAATCTAAATGATAGGGAATTCCACCCAGATGTAATGTGAATGCTACACTTCTAAGACCACAAGTAGGCCCGTAAGAGTGCGTATATGTGTGTTAGGATTGGGGGTTGGAAGAAGAAAGGAAGCATGGCCAATAGCCAGTGTTACGCCTAAATAGATTCTGGGTTCAATGGGGGAAAAGCTCAGAGAAGTGGAGACACCTGTCTAAGGTCACACAGCTTTGGGACAAGCTGGAGGTCAGATGGTTATGGGCCGGGGGTCCTGGCTGTGGCTCCTTCATCCTGTCTCTCCCCTTTCTTCAGTGGGGCTAGAATCACAAGAGTTGATGCTTCCTCTCTCAGCCTAGTTCTGTGCTGATAGACTTTGGGATTCAATTGAGGATTGCCATTTCCTGGGGAGAAGGTGGGCGTGAAGGGAAGCCTGGGGTGAGTGATTAGGGGCAGTGCTAATCCGCTGCAC
This sequence comes from Saimiri boliviensis, assembly GCF_048565385.1. Lineage (NCBI taxonomy): Eukaryota > Metazoa > Chordata > Mammalia > Primates > Cebidae > Saimiri > Saimiri boliviensis. The sequence continues at coordinate 132,560,242 of NC_133453.1, read as the reverse complement.
TCATAGAGAGGTATTCGTTGTCTGGGTCAACTCCGAGAATAGTGGCCATCTTGGACATCCACTGGGTGTGTTTTCTAAGAGCAGAGGCTCTGCAGGAACCAGGTGGGGAGGGGTCTGCGGCCTTTTGGGGGAAAGTGGAGAAGTGGTGTGCCTGGGGCTAGTCTTTCCTGTGGCTACTTAAAAGTTTCACTGACTGAGCACTTTGCATTTGGTAAGGAAGGGCAGCTGGGTTGGAGAGAAATCAAACCTGCAGGGGTAGAGCATGCAGGAGAGCTGTGGGAAGCGGAGGGTAAGGGACGAGGGGAAAGAGATGATGGTGAATCCTGGTGGAGTTGTTTTTGCTCTTCTGGGGGGTCCTGACCTTGCCCCTGGGCTCTGTGTTTTCCCAAGCGCATCGTGCGTGCTTGATAAATATTTGTTTATCAGTATGGTCACCTCTGCTTTGTGTGGAACCTGCTTTTCTCCCTCTGGAAATAGCAGATTCTATGGCCACTGCTCAGGGCCAGATGTATCAGCTCCAGAGGACCGAGACCTCCCTTTCAACTGTCTAATTTGCCTGTTGCCCCCTGCCCCAGGGTAGCCTCTTTGGTGAGAGTCTCCTGATGTGTGTTCTTTGCAGCTGGAGGCATAGCTGGGACCAGAGGAGGGCCTGGGACCGGATGTTCCAGGTGTTTATTTTATTGGGGGTTTGAGTTTTAATGTAAAACATCCCAAATGCTTTGGATATCTGAGAAGTCTTCCTTTTCGTACCAATTCATACAAAGGTCACAAAGTCAAATGCCCATGGTGGACCAGGTGGGGCGACGTGTCCCCTTCAAAGATGCAACCAGAGGAATCAGTTCCAGCTGACTGCTGCCCCGTGGAGGTGGGGCCTGGTCAGACTTGTTTCCAGAAGACTTGGAGATTCCATCAAACCACTCAAGTTTTAAATGCTGCCAACTAAAAACAAGACCCTTCAACTCCATGGCCAAACGAAACTACTTCCATGAGCAGAATGTGCCACATAGAGTGCCAGCTTGTGGTACGAGGTCAGATTTGGGGGAGGACGCTGTCCATGGGGGAGAAACCCTGTTCTCTTTGAGAACAGGGGCTGGGTGCTCAGGCCCCAGAGCCTTCTAGGGTAGGGGGTCCCTGCAGCTTTTAGGGAGATGGAGAGGCTTTGGGACCCAGCAGGTTTCTACAGGCTCAGGAGTGGGAGCAGGGTTGCATCCTGGGCTGCTGTGCCAGAGCATGTCTTTGGCTTGCTCTTGAGGATCCTGGAAGAGGGCTGTGATCCAGTGTCTCTTTTGGGATGATGTGGGGTCAGCTGAGCGGTGGCAGCGATAGAGGCTGGCGGAGGTTGGCAAGATTTCCAGGGCTTTGTGGGTAGGAGGACCTGCTTGGAGTAGGACCCAAGGATACCATGAACCTGCCCATGACCTTGGGCCCTGTTTTCTCCTGAACACAAAGGCCAGCTCGTGCCAAACTACTTGCTATTGGCTACAGGGGATCACCAAGAAGAATGGATGGATGACCATTAGTTCACCCCTGGCTTGAGACTGGCTATGCATTAGGGGCACGTCAGGGTGCTCAACCGAATTCAAGAAAGCACCCAGTCAAGTGGCTCTGATAGGCACAGTGAGGCACCCAGAGGAGCCTGGGGGTCACAGAGAAATGAGTCAGTAGAACGAGGCATAGGTACTGGCTTTATCCACGGGTTTTATTTAATAACTTTTCTTATTTGTGAAGACACACATCAAATCCCAATTGAATAAATTTCCCGGCAGCTTTGGGACATTTTCTCCTGGCAAATGGGCCAGGTTTCTCTGATGTCTCACAACATCTATTTCTGTCCTCTAAATGCATTTACAAGTCTTCTGGCCCCAGCTGAGCAATCACAAGATGATCACTTACTCCAACACTAATTGCCGATCCCTGGCTTGGCGGCTTTTTTTTTTTTTTTTTCCCTTGGGCGATGGCTGAGAAGTCTTTTCTTCTCTCCTCTGCATAAAATTAGAAGTAGGAAGTGATATCATTGCCCCAGTACTGATGTCAAATTGTCCAAGTTGTTCTGATTGGTTGAACTGTCTCCCGCCCCTAAGCTACTGGTGCGTTAATCAGTGTAATTCTTCCTCATGCCAGAAAATGAATGGACAAAATGTTGGTCATCTTGTCTGCTACAAAGTGAGCTGGAGATTGGGACCCTGGGGCCCTACTTCTGGTTTGTGAGTGACTGATCATCTCCTCTTGATTGCTTCAGTTTTCTCTACCTTTCGTAGAATGTGGAAAAGGAGACACGGACAAATATACATCAAGGGAAACCCTTTTTTGAGAGATGGGAATACCCTCCACCCTCGTATCCCTTCTCTGATCTTGAGGACTTTGGATTAAGGCGTTTTTAAGGATAAGGATTTCTGAGATTGACAGTTGGAATAGCTATGTGCTAATCTGAAAAGTGGGCCTCGTGTTAGCGTCAGTTCTAGGGATGGGATGTGGTCAAGATTAACAATAAGAGGCACATACAGCTCTCAGCCCGGTGTACAGCAGGCAGTGAGCGTTCAGAGAGGACAGTTGCTAGTAGTGTTAGTAATTATTGTTGTTATTGCTGGTGGTGATGATGGAGTCAGAGAGAAGGGGTTAGATGACCTTGACAGGTATTCTGACCACTTCTTTGTCCTGGAAAAGTTGAATTTCTGTCCCCAGTGGAGCCCACCTCTCTGGTGACTGGAATACTCACATTCTGCAGTGTCTTTCGTTACTGTACACTGATGAATAAATCCGGATAAGTTCTTTATTCTCTCCATTTATCCCCCCTTGCTCTAGACTGTATGTAGACCTCTCTGTAGACGCTGTCAGTCTCAGAGAGGACCTAAGCAATTGCAACTGATGAGCTGACCACTTTCTTTATTTTCACCTGAGTTGAGATCACGTCCACCAGCATTATTGAACCTGGGTTGTTCTCGGAGCCCTGTGAGGCCTCTGAGCTCTGCCTCTGCAGCCGGCCCCTCTTTCCCTTTATGGGGCGTGTTTTCTGTGGCATGGCTCACCCAGACTAGATTGTACAGTCTGGGATCCCCATACCTGAAGAATGTAGATGTCCGTCTATGAGCTGCGCTCAAACAATGGTACTTCCTTTCATCTGTAGAGCTCTTCGTGGCTTTCAAAGTGCTTTTCAATACATCATCTCATGACTGTCCTCGGGGCAGGGGTATGGTAGGCAGCTTTATTTTCCAGCACAGGCGATAGGCCCGGAGAGGGTCTGACCTGTAAGCAGCAAAAGTAGCAGTGCACCTAAGTCCTCTGATTCTCTTTTCAGGAATCTTCCCACTATACCCCATGGGTCAGAAGAGGCAATGTCTTTTCACAGAAGTAATTTGAAAAGTTACTAAGTTTTACTAATCATTGCTATGTTTAGAAAACCACATAAAAATGCTAGTATCAAAAAAAAAATTAAGATCCAAACAGACAATGATAGGAGGTTCTTAGATGGGAAGACAGTATCATGAGTCAAACTTCCCCAAATAAGTAAATTTAATGTAATTTTAACCCCTCATAGGATTAAATTATCACAAACTTCAGAGGCTGAGAATAGCCAAGAAAGGCAGTAAAAAGAACAGTGGGCAGGGAGTGGGGTTGGGAAAAAGGTCTGTCTGACCATATTATAAAGCCATCAATAACTGAATCCATATAATACTGTCATATGAAAAGAGAACTGTAAGGGAAACAGCATTACATACTGAGAAATAAACCTCATTAAATAGACACATTTAATATAAAAGCATGCTGGTATCAGTAAAGAAGAAGGAAAAGTTAACACTGGTTGAGAACTTCATGTGTGCCAAGGACTGTGCCTGGTGCATTTGCAACTATGAGCTCACTCCTCACAGTAACTGTAAGTTAGGGCTCCTCTCTCCCCATTTCCTAGATGCAAACATTGAAGCTCAGAAGTCATAACAGTTCTCCTGAGGTTACGCAGTAAGTTAGTGGAACAATCAGGATGTGGACTCTAAATCCTTTGAATCTGAAGTCCGTGTACTTCTTTACATCCCAGGAGCGTTTTGTCTCTCTGGTTTTCACAGCAAGAACTTCTTATAGGAGGGGTGGGCATCTTTAAAGTTCTATGAAAGAGCTGCTCTTTCCCCCTGGGGATTCAGCTCGATCCATCCTCAAAGAGCTCTGTTGAGAAAGCTCTGTTTAGTTTCCCTTCTTATTCAGGTCAAATCCTATAATGACAGTTATGTTACAACCTGAATATCTTTATTATGAAAGATTTCTTAGCATTAGACTATGGCCTACTTATTTCCAAGAATATTTAACGTGAGATTCCAGCCAGCCGAAAGAATTTATTTAATCCCTTAGAGTTGATTGTGGTGGGACCTCTCTTGGGTTCCATTTCTTGCTCTCTTCCAGAAAGCTCTGGTGCTGGACTGTTATTTTTCCTTTTGGAAGCAATGTGCACTCAATCTGTAGCTGCAAGAATCAGCTGCCAGAGTTGGGTGGAAGATGGAGAATGTGCTGATGTGAGCGTGATTGTATCAACGGTGTTATATTTGTAAGGAGAGGAAGTCAACATATGCTGGGTGAATCGGAAAAGAGGTGATCAGGGTCCCTACCCTTTGAGGACACTGACTGCATAGGTAATACATTTCTCTTGAGATTATTGGGGTGAAAAATGGTGAGATTGATTTATTATGTATTACAGATGTCTCAGTGTTCTTTCTCCTTGATATAACCCCAGATTCTGAGTTTCAAGATGATGTGTAGATACTATCTCGGTAAAATTTCACATTTCTGCCTGCCCCCTTTCCTCTGCACTGAGACTTTTCTCCAAGTTCCAGACTGGGAACTGGCACACTGGTCTCCTCACTGCATCTCCACAAGTATCCTCCTCCTTTTGTTTTTTTTGTGGATGCCTTAGCCATGAAACACTGGATAGCTGACAATAAGGAGCATGGGCTTTGAAGATAGAAAGACCTGGGTTCAAATCCTGGATCTTCCACTTCCTGCTGTTGACCTTAGGCAAGCTATTGAACTTCTCTGAGCTTTGAGAGTAAAGTAAGAGTTCCTGTTTCATAGAATCGTTCTTAGCCTTAAGTAAGACAACGCCTGGAAAGTGCTTACAACCATGCACTGTGAACGACTCAATATATCTTTTTTGTATGATTAAAGACTTCCTCCCTCCATGTTGGTCTTCAATTTTGTAGAATCATCGATAGTTAAAGCTGGAAGGGTCCTTAGAACCAGCTCCCAAATTCGTATTCCTATCCTTGCCCTTTAGCTTCCTCTATCAAACTGCCTACTTGTGTGCCTGAGTCACGCGTCAAGCTTCACTTGGCCAGGACGGGATTCCTGATTTCATACCAACCCCTCCCTCCCTCCAAGCCTCTTTTTCCTCAGTGCTGCTTGTTTTTGTAAGTGATACCATCCATCAGATTGCTCAGGCCAAAACCTTGGGAGACATTCTTGATGCTTCGCCTTCCTTGACTTGCCCACCCGCTTCTTCTGACATTCAGTTTAATAAATTCCTGAAACGTTTTGGGTCCATCTGCTTTCCTCCGCCTTCCATCCTCGTATCTATTGTCTTGGTCCAAGTCACCATCCCCTTCTCTGGCACACTGTGACAGTAGCCTTCTAACTTAGGTTTTTTCATGCCTCCACTTTTGTCTGCTACATTTCATCATCAACACAGTTGCCAGAGTGATATTTTAAACACATAAATCCGATCCTGCCACTCAGCTGCTTAAAGCCCTCCAATTACTTCTTGCGTTACCTAGAATAACAGCTAAGCCCCTTTCGACGGCCACAGGACTCATGTGGATATCGTTTCTACCTCCCTCTCTAATTGCCTTGCACTTTTCTCTTTGTTCGCTCTGCTGTAACCTTACAAACCTTTTCAGTCCCTTAAATGTGCCAAGTTCATGCCCACATTGGAGTTTGGTCCCTGTTGACCCATCTGACCCGGAAAAATACCCTGCCCCGGATCTTGGCATGGCTAGCCCCTTCTCATCATTCATTCAAATGATACTTTCTTAGCAAGGTCTCCTCTGACTGCTCAAACTTTGTGGCCTTTCTTCTCCTTACAAGTGTATCACTTTTTATTCTGTCATGTGGCTTAATCATTTCCTTTGTCTTTATTACTGTGGATCATCTGCAAGCATCTCATTCAGCTATTTGTTTAAGACTTGATACTCTATCGCCTGCACTGGAATGTAAACTTCTGTAGAGTGTGAACTTTTCCCTGCTGTATCTCCAGTGCCTAGAACAACGCCTGTCATATGCCAAGTGATTGGAAGCGATTTGTTGTGCATACGAGTGACTCTAGTCTGACTTGATCATTTTCTGGATGATGGGAGGAATGGCTTGAATGGAGAAGAATTCTGACCAAGATCCCATAGCTAAGAGCTGAGCCAGGACTAGAACCCGGGCCCTGGTGTGCTTCATGCGGCATTCTTCCCATCGTGTAAATCCTGTCTAGTTTCCTTCGGTCCTGTCTAGCCAGAGAGGCTCAGACTTCTATGTGTGGCAGAAACCATTGCAGTCCTGTTTAAAAGAAGGGACATATGAGCAAATATTATATGCAAATCACTTATATTATTGGACTGTACAAATATAAAGGGTATAGAATCATATTGCAGCATCCCCCTGCTGAGATGTGATAAAAAATGTACAATGAAGGTAGGTCTCCTCTTTGAGCTTCCTTCTCATTCGGTTCTTCCTTCTCAGAGCTTCCATCAAACCTCCTGCCTCTAACCAACCCTCATCGCTCATTTGGTTATTTTGATAAGTTGTTGGGAGTATGTGCTCTTGAACCATATGGCCTGATACTCAATTTGGGCTTTATCACATATATCTGTATATCGCGGGCAAGTGACTTAACGTATCTGTGCCTTAATCTCCTCTTTTGGAAAATGGGGATAATCTAGTTGTTAGCAAGATTAAATGGGTTAATGTATATGAAGCATTGAGGAGAAAGTCTGGCCCATAACAAGAACCCAATATACGCTAGTGGATATTGCCATTGCTATTCTTTAGATGACAATGTCACAGTAACCCTCTTGGTATGCCCCTGAATAGATAGTATGTATTGAAGTTTATATCAAGTCTTCTATGTTTTCCCCCAAAGTGCTTCATGCTGCAGAGGATTTATCAGTAGACAGGATGTAGTTCCTGTCCTTAAAGCTTACCATTTATTTAGGGAATGTGGGGCCTTGACAGAGCCTGAGCAGGGGCTTCTAGTTTTTTAAAAAAATCTTTTGAGAATGAGACGAAAGCTATGGGCTTTGTCCTCATAGAAAGCCAGTACACACATACATATACCATCTCTCGGAAATGTTCAGGGGCTTGCAGACTTCCCTTAGTCTCTGGATTAAGAACCCTTTCCAAGGACGTCCCGGGGAGAGGTATGCGGTGACTGAGATGCATGGTTTACGTCTGGTAGGCCTACGTCCTTTAGGAAATACCATTCCAGATGAGACTGGGCATGTTCGGGGTCTTATGTCTGTAGACACAGTGTTCTGTAGCACTGTGGGATAACTATAGTTAACAATAATGTCTAGTTTCAGATACCTGGAAGGAGGATGTTGAATGTCCCCAACACAGAGAAATGCTAAATGTTTGAGAAGACGGATATACTCATTACCCTGATCTGATTCCTATGCAGTATACGCATTGAATAGTCACTGTGTACCCCCAAACCATGTACAATGACCATATGCCAATGACAAAAGTAAAATTAAAAAGAAAACGATTCCAGATGTGACACATGACACGCCATATTCTCATGGGAATAAAAGAATGCCTTCGTAGCTTATAATCTCCACAGTGATTAAGACAACTTAGGAATATACTGGATATGGGGTTTTCCTTTGAGGTGATGAAAATATTCTAAAAGTTGATCATCATCTAAAATTGATATTCTAAAATTGATCAGTTTGATTCTAAAATTGATCATGATGAAAACATTCTAAAATCGATCAGCAGTATTCTAAAATTGGTTGACAACTCTGTGACTGTACGAAAAACTTTTGAATTGTACACTTTAAGTGGTTGAATTGTGTATATCTTTCACTTCTCCATATCTCTCTGTCTCTCTCTGTCTCTGTCTCTGTCTCTGTCTCTCTCTCTCTCTCTCTGTCTGTCTCTCTCCCCCACCCCATGTTTATCCTGTGTTGGTTCTTAGCAGAAGCTTTCAGAGCCTGCGTGGGGCCTACCATGTCTCTTTTCCCTCTGCCACGAGGCAAAGGATATTACTTTCCAGATGGAGACTGCTCCATTAGCCAGAGTCTTGCTGGGAAGATGATGGGAGCAAAGCCATAGCTGACCTTCTGTGGACACGTAGTGTGAGAGAGAAATAAACTTTTATTGTGGTTAAAAAAAAGAAGAAGAAAGAAAAGATAAACCAAAAATGACAGCGGCTGTAATCAGTGTACAGAGTAGATAGGCTCCTGGGAGCGAGTGAAACTTGGTGTCTAAGCTGCCACCCTGTTTTCTCTCCTACTCATGACAGGGTCTCAACACAGGTGAGAGAGAGATGATTACAGGGATAGCTTTGAACCTCTTCTAATTTAAGCATAAGGAAGTATATGGTACACGAGTGGTCGTTCTTCATCAGCGGCTGTGGGTTGTTGGTGACACAGCTCACACCTTTGACACACCGTACAAACGGCTCACATTCTCCAGGGTCTTTGAGCATGAGGCAGCAGAGAAGGTGCTGGAGTACTCTGAGCAGGCTGCTGACCCGAGATGGGTGGGAGTGGCTGGGCAGCCTTATGGAGCAGGTGACAGCTGGCCCGGCCCTGGAGGAGGGTGGGCTTGGGTTTGTGGACAGCCTGCTTATGGCACAGGGCTGCAGCTTACCGTGGGGTGTGCACAGCCGTTTCCCCCGGACTTCCTGCTGGAGCTGTTTGGACACGTGCTCATGGGTACAGGCCATTGAGCTTGTCTATCAGGTATACTGAAACCATTGCCAAGGGGGAACAGCATTCGGAAATGGAGCAATTTGTCCATGGAATAGGATTTTCACAGAGTGAATGATGTGGGAGGCTAGTCCCACCTCCCTGTCAGGACTACATGTAGTGGTGTGCCGGGGTGGTGGCCAGGAGGGAAGATGCTGGGCTTTGGGTCCACACGAGTGTAGGAGGGGCTGCTGGGGATGGCTGTCAATCATTAGAGGTATTGTTTGGCTACAGCAGGGCTAGATGGCCGCATCTTGCACATCCCTTTGGCTCGCTCTTGGCCTTATGCTGTGACCTCGGATAAGCTGTTTAACCCATTTGATCTGTTTTCACATCTCAAAGATGAGACAGTGTTATAAATGGCCCGATGCTGACCTCATAGCATTCTGGGAAATTCTGTCTGGAAGAAAGGTTACATCTGGGACGCAGCTGGGGCCGCGGAGGGGCAGGGCCAGAGGAAAGCTGTTGTCTGTTTATTTTGGTTTTACTCACTTCATTGTACTCCCCCACTTCAGCTCTGTGGGGGGGGGGGCAGTTATTCCAATGCAGTGAGTTCCAGGGATGTGACATCAGTGTAGCCCTGACTATAAGCCCAGCATTCCTCTCTGCACTTCCTGTGTCACCTCATGCTTCTATTAGCAAGTGGACACCACTGTTGTCCCCATTTTACAGAAGGGGAATTTGAGGCACAGAGAGGTTGAGTGACTTGCCTAAGGTTTCATACCTACTAAGCGGCAGAGCCAGAAACCAATACCAGGTTCTTGCCTCTAGAGCTCCAGCGCCTGTCCTCGACGCTACCGTCTCTCGGCCAAGGCCAACTCAGGTCAACCTTGGCTGTTGTCAGTTCAGGAACCCAGCTGGAGAAGAGAGGGAGGCAGTAGGCTTCAGAGCAGCACTCCTCAAAATGAAGGGCAGAGGGAGGGGAAGGCCCATGGGAGACCATGAAGGGAGTGTCTGAAACCATGTCCTACTTTGCCCCTGGCATCTAGCAGGGTCTGGGTGAATTGGGCAGTGCCCCTTAGCTTAGTGGCTGGCACTCAGAGGGGTCATTAGCAAATGATTACACAGAGTGGGTATTCAGCATAGAGAATGGAGCCTGATGATTGAGCAGGTGGAGATGAATCATGCTGTGATATGTTGATGCAGGAGTGGCAGATTTCTATTTCCCCCATTTCCAGGGAGCATGGGGCTACACCAGCCCTCGATATCTTTGGCCCATTTCAGGCAGGATTATGACTATAGATGACACACCCTGTTACAGATTGGGAAAGGTGGGGATGTGGACCAGATTAGATGAGTTCCAAGGCTCGGTCTACTCTGACATCCCGAAATTTTGTGCCTGTGTATGCAACTTCAACATCTGACACCTCCTGGGTCAATCAAGCCATGCTTTTTCTATAGGTGTGCCTGGGTCCCTGCATTCTTCCTGTGTCCCAGCCCCTATGGCATGTGATAACAGTGACTAGAGTCTTCATTGTCCCCTTTTAAATGGATCCTTCCTGCTTTTATTGAACCCCAAATGTGTTACTGAACCCCAACTGTGTTTTGCACCGCAGACTCCACCAAGCTCCAGATTTTCAATGGATATTTCTGAGTTTCCGCTCTTGTATCTGCTGTCTCCAAAGAAAGTCAGTTCCCAGTCCCCTCATACCATGAGTCTCCTGGGCGCCTGCCTCTTCTGGGGCCCTGTGAAGGAATTGCTCCTTGTGCCCTCGTGAGGCAGGTTGTAAGCTTCCTAAATTGAATTTCCTTTTTCTTGTCCACTCGTGTGTCTCCTCCAGATGCCCTGTGGTTCTGAGATGGCTCATGCCCCCAACCTCAGATCATTTCTTTCTGTTCAGTTTGCTTGTGGACCACATTCTGATCCACCCGGGGCCAGATAATGTGGTTGTGTGCCTCACCTGCTGACCCACTGCATGTTTGTGATATGTACTTTGCAATTCTCTTAGTTGAAAACCCTAACCTCTTCTTGAAGACTGTGTTCTTTCTGATTTCAGGTAGCTCAGCTCTCTAGCATCCCATGGACTGAAACTTAAGAATTATCTTGTAACCCTGTCAGCGGTTGCTTTTTAAAAAGTCATCGTAGCGCTGAGTAAACATTCTGGCCTCTGAGCTGTGTGTCTCCTAGCCTTGGGGATTAGACAATGTGCTCATATTTTGCCGCCTTGATTATTCTCAGTAGATTTTCTTCTCTTTTTCCCTCCTCTTCCCTAAGGTTTCATTACCTCCCATTTGTTCACATCTATTTTCTCCATTTTTCTTGTTAAGGACAGATTTAGGAAATGAGTTTAGTCTCTTGGCTATTTTGGAGTCATCATTAATTTCTGTTCCTCTTCATTCCTTAGCAGGCTAACAGCCTTGCGTCTCTGTCTGCCTTGTTTCCTCTTAATGGATCTTTGGAAGTCTCTTTTCTTCTTGGGTTAACCCCTCTGCCTTTTGGAGCTTGCCTTGGGCCCAAGAGGCCTCTGCCTTTCCAGGGTGGTCTTCTAAGTGATGCAGCCATTGTGATTGTTCTGGATTTAAAGGGTATTGGGTCTCCCAGAGGGAGTAATCCAAGCACTGCCTCTGGCCAACTTCATTCAAGCTGCAGATGGGAGTCTCCCCAGATGCACCTGGAATCCCATCTAAGGAGTCCAGGTAAGGCCTGAAATATGCCTGTGGAACGATATGACTCTCTCAGTGATGTGTAAGCGCCATGGGGGCAAAGACTAGGTCTCCTTAAAACCTTTTTTCTCAATATAAAATTTGGATTTGGAGAACAAATGACGAACTGAATGAATGACCGAGGGAGGGAGAGAACGAAGAAGGGAAAACGCCATGCGCTTTGAGGGTGGACAGACTACGCTGTGAACCCGGGTTTGACTTTGCTAACTCTTTCACTTTACATTCTTGGCCAAGGACTTGAGCTGCTGTGTCCTTCCTAGAACACAGGGAAATAATTCCCACCCCTCAGGGCTTTTGGTGAGGGGCCTGTCTCAGTAGCTCCACGTGGTAGGTTTTCAGTAAATGGCATGCCCCACACCCTGTTAGTTAGAAACTTGGTTTTTACTAAGGGTGTTCAGAAGCCCAAGCCCTAAGCCCCTGAGTTTGAGGCGTCTTTGGGATTCTGCCCCTGTATTTGGGGAGAGCAGAAGCTAAAAGGGAGAGGGAGTTACAGAGTTGGACTGGAGATCTGGCTGGAGTCCCCAGCAGAGACTCTCCACGTCTTCTTTGGCAGTCCTAATGCACACGTACCCTTTCCAGCTCTTCAGTGTATTGCTGTTACCAGGGAGGGAGCTTTATTAGTGTATTACTGTTACTCTCAATGAGGAAACAGACAGAGGAAAAAGGGTGCAGTGACCTGGAGCCAGTCCTGTGGGGAGATTTAAGAGCTGGATTTAGGGTGTGGCTTGCTGGTTCTTAAGCCTCCACGGTGGCCCGTTTCAACCCTGAGTTCCACTCTCTTCCTCTGATGGCCGTTTCTACTTGGATCTGGTCACCTCTCCACCTCAGGGTTTACATCTGCATTTCTTTGATCGTGGTTGCCTTTGGCTTTTTTGGTGATTGTGAAGCTTCTACCCAGGATAACTCTCATCCCGTTTGCATCTGGAAGGCCAGTGTACTTAGACAGATGGGTTGAATTCTCTAGAGGACCTGGGGTGTGAGGCATCACTGAGGGCCACCTGCCTCTCTTTGTGACAGGGTGACCTGGCTGGATGGAACTGTATCTGTCTTGCTCAAGCTGAGGTTTTGCTGACTCTCAGAGTTGCCTGGGGTTGGGCCTAGGGGAGTCATCTCGGTTCATTTGACTTTCCAGAGTGATGAGGGCCAGGGAATCCTCCGGGATCCTACAGTGGGCCCGTCGGGACCCTGACCCAGAGCCCACATCCTGAGGGTGAAGCAGCCTGGTTCTTGTGCTACCTTGGCGATGGTCAGCATGTTGTTCCGGGTCGTAGAAGGAATGCAGACCTGTTCTCTTTACATGGTGCACAGTGACCCCTTCCTCTCTGTATCTGTTTCCTCATCTACAAAATGGGTCCACTCCTGTTGCCTACACATCCCCCCACAGGGTTATTATGAGGACAGAGTGAACAATTTTGAGAAAGGACTCGGACAGACATAGAACCTGAGTACCCAACAGGGTGCTCTGGGGATGTCTTGTCCCGCCATCAGTTCTCAGGGTCTGGATAATACCGGGTTGTTGAGTCTTTTTGCCAGACTCTTGGGGGTGGGTGCTGAGGAGCAGAGGCTGCTGTGGGATATGCATTGCCTGAGACAATCATTCCCCCTGCCCTTGAGGCTGGCATGTAACCATTGATGTTTTGTGCTTTAAAGTCCTACCAAATCCACTCACAATGGCCCTTGGAGTCCTGTGGGGCTTTTCTGAGACATGAATGCATTAATACTCTCCAGGAATATCTGTTGAGGCCTTATCTGCCTCAGGAGAATTCATGCAAATTCTCTTAATTCGTGCAAAGGTGAATTAGGTTTAGGTCTTAGGCTTTAGTGGTATAGTCTGGGGTCAGAAAGGAAGACAGCATGTAGTGATGGTTACTATACAGCAGGCGTCCCCAAACTTTTTACACAGGGGGCCAGTTCACTGTCCCTCAGACTGTTGGAGGGCTGCCACATACTGTGCTCCTCTCACTGACCACCAATGAAAGAGGTGCCCCTTCCTGAAGTGCGGCGAGGTCGGGGGGTCAGATAAATGGCCTCGGGGCCGCATGTGGCCTGCGGGCCTTAGTCTTGGGGCGCCTGCTACACAGTGTGACGAAGACTGGGGGCTCTCTGGGAGCATTTAGCACAGGCAGGGGATGCATCTTTGGGGATAGGGAGGATTCCAGCAAGGAAGGCTTCCAGGGGGATGACAGGCCACCTGAAACCTGAGGGGGACATGGCTGAGGTCTGTGCCAGGTAAAGGGAACCATGTGCCGCGTGCCCAGAGGCCTGGCAGTGAAAGAGAAAGCCTGGTAAGTTTGCAGGGCACAGGCCTGTGGGACCCAGTCGACCTAGAACCAGACTGATAAGGTGACTCCCCACCATGCTGTCCTGTAGCCCCAAAGTCAGTGGAATAAAGAGTTAGAATCTTTGTCTCCAAGGATGGCCCTGAGACTTGAGATCTCTGTCACTGAAGCGGCAGAGCTATTCAAGTTAGAGCAGGAGGGGGTTCAGGGCTGCAGAAAGACAAGGCCCCCTCCCTGTGTGTCTCATTTGCTGCCAGCTACAGGTATCTCCTGCCTCTGTTGCTCCTTCCGGAGGGACATCTGGGTGCCTCCTCCACAAGGGCCCAACCTCTCTTACATGCAAGCGTCCTAAGGATCACAGCATCCTAAGAGGTCTCCCTCCAACCACCTGCCATACCCCAACCCGTTCTACATTTGTTTTCCATGTACTCTGCAAGGAGATGGATTAAACATTGAAATATCATCCTCTTAAATGTGCCTCTGATGTTCTTAGGATGTGAGCCAAGCTCCCTGCCTTAGACTTCTGGGTGAGTGTGAGATCCATGCAGAGACCCAGGTGAAACAGCATGGTATGGGTGTGGGACTGGTTCCAGCCTCTCCCCACGTGTCCTCCGGTGCTCTCTGCTCCAGCCACACTGAGTTTCCTCCATACCCCTGCGTATCATGCCACCTCTAGCTCATGGCTTTGCCTGTGCTGTTTCCTCGACTTGGAATGTTTTCATACCACCTCTGACAGGCTTTAGTTAGTATCTATTCCTCTTTCAGGTTTTAGCAGAAGGGTCAAGTGCACAGGTCCAAAAGCCAAAGACAGCCAGTGAATTGGCCTGAACTACATGGCAACAGAAAGTAGGCTGCTGCCCTTGAGAGACAACAGCCTCTCCTGCTGCTTGTTGAACCTGAGTCCATAGTGTGCTGGTGCCTCGCAGAGCAGGTGATGCTCCATAGGGGAACTAAGGGAGATGACCCCTAAGTCTCTCCCCCGGAGTAAAAGGGCATCTTGGTTCTCTTGTCCTTGCTACATCTGGCAAGTCCGGCTGTGCCCCTGAGGCAGGCGGCTCGCTCCCTCCCGGAGGCAGTGGGGCTCCCCTCCCTTTGCCAGCTGTCCGTTTGCTGCTCGGGAACCTTCGCCGATGCCAGCAAGGGTGGTGTTTGCAAAGAGCAACCGTGTGCTCCTTATTTATTGTGTGGAAAAGAAAACAAATTAAGCTCTTGTAATTATACAGTCAGACATGGTCTTAAATGAAGCTTAAGCAGTCAGAACTCCATTTAGCATATTAATAATTGCCTTCCCCAGCCCTGATCCCCAGCAGCTTTCTCTCTTCCTACTCTGCCCTTCCTTTTCGGTCCATCTCTGCTCCTCTTCTCCCTCCACTCCCTCATTGGTGCAGACCTCTGCTTGGCCCTCAGCAATCTCTGGAAGATCCCCTGGCAGTGACCAGGCACAATTGAGAGTCCCTGGTGAACTCTTCAGAGATCATTAATGGCATTTATTAAGTGACTTTGCAGCCATGGGGTTGTCCTAGGATATTCTTGTTCTGTTCCCGCCTCCCTTATTTTGGTTAATTCATGAGAAGTGGCATAATACGATGATTGAAGACGCAAGTTTTGCATCAGTCAGAACTGGGCTCTATTCCCAGCTTGATTGCTGACCAGCTGTGAGACCTTGGTCAAGTCATCTCATCGTTTTGAGCTGACTCTTCCTTCTGGTAATAAAATCATCTCCCTCATAGGCTTGTTTTAAGAGTTGGATGAGATAATGCATTGGAAGTTTTGGCACACAAGTTTCTTAGAAATAGTAGGCCTTTCATTTTCTATAGCTCTAGATCATACCTCATACCAGAATTTTATGGAGTTTCTTATTTTCATTTTTCTGGACTCATACATTTATTGATATGCCTAGAGCCCGCATCTACCTATTAGGTCTCCCAAAGCATCTGTGAAGTGACATGGATGCATCTGTCTGGGGCCTGGCAGGAGGACATGGAGTGGAAGTGGTCAGTGATATCATGTGATATGTTGTTCTGGGAGTCCACTGACATGACGCTTCTCACAACTAATGACCAATTATCTGAGTAATATGCTATCTTAACCATTGCGGCTACAGTGCTTTATATACCACATCTCAAAATACCATCTAATTTAATATGCTGTAATAAGATGAAGTAGCTAGCAATTAACATCATCTCTGTTTTATTAGACAGGAATCTGAGAGCTGGGTGTGGTGGCTCATGCCTGTAATCCCAGCACTTTGGGAGGCTGAGGCGGGTGGATCACAAGGTCAGGAGTTCAAGACCAGCCTGGCCAAGATGGCGAAACCCCGTCTCTACTTAAAAAATACAAAAATTAGCTGGGCATGGTGATGGGTGCCTGCAATCTCGGCTACTTGGGAGGTTGATGCAGGAGAATCGCTTACACCCAGAAGGTGGAGGTTGCAGTGAGCTGAGATTGCACCACTGCACTCCAGCATAGGTGACAGAGTGAGACTCTGTCTCAAAAAAAAAAAAGGAATCTGAGAGAGTGCATTGCCCAAGGCGCCACACAGCTAGAAGTAGTAGAGTAGGAGCTGGGATGCAGGTCTCAGACTTGTTCAAGTTCTAGGTCTTTTGCGCTATGCTGGGCTGTTTCCTAAGCCACTTCCCACACCTGGGAGGAGATTCACCTGGTTTCTGGACCTCAGAGTCATGATGGTTCTTTAGGACTTAGTGTCAACCAGTCAGTCACCACCTTGCTGTCTCTTTTAGTTTCCTTTCCTTTGACAAGGCACATGCACAGCAGCACTGGTTTCACTTGTGATAGGATGGTAGTTGGGTCATTGCCAGAAGCCAACTTGAAAGTAGTTTGGAAACACTGAAAGATTGTTAGGTTCCAAATCTCTATTAGGTGATTATATGGATAATAGCGTAAAGGGCTTTGTTCAGCGCAGGTAACAGGTGCTTTGGGATTGCTGACCACAGGATTTGGGAAGGATACAGGTTTTAAGTTTGTCCTTGGGGCAATTTTTGCAGTTTACATAGGAAGAGGGGAGACAACTCACGGAATGTATGTGTGTACGCATACAGGCAAGCAGAAAACAAAGTGAAGAGAAAGAAGAAATATTTACTGTGTCTAGCTCTGTGATAGGTGTTATTCCAACAGTAATCCTGTTCAAATAACTGGCATTCTTCTTGTTTTACATGTGAGGACTCTGGGGCTCAGAGAGGTTATGTAACTTGTTCAAGGTCACACAGCTACTGAAGAGATTTATTCATATCCATAAATGTCTAGTCCAGAACTCCTGTTCTTTCTGTTGTAACTGGTATAAAGACCATGTCACCTCTCTGAGGTCAGGAGTCCAACATTTCCAAAGGAATATTCAAAAGTTGTTTTTTCTTGAGAGGGAAACCGATGCTACTGTTTGGCTTACTCAACTCCCACCCTCCATGGTTCTGTCTCTGGGGGTTCAGCACCATGGCCAGAGCCCAGGGAACCCTTTCCTTCCTCCTGGGCGGTGAGCTATGAAGGGCTCCCCAGAGAGAAGCTCCCAGGCTGCAGTCCCCGTTTACCTTCTCCTAGGACTGTCACAGCTGCTAGTGGGCTGACCTGTGTCTTTAAGCAAATGCCACCGCCTTGGCACACGCAAAGAATCAGGTGCATTCGGTGGACAGGTGACCTGCTCTGTGATAGCCAGCCCTCCTGCTGGGATCTAGACCCAGATGTAAACAGTAGAGGGAGTGTCCCTTCCACTCCTGCCTTCCAGAGGCCCAGTCTAGAGTAGATGAGGATGGTGATTTATGACTCTGATTACCCTGCATTAAGGAATTATCTAGGGCTGTAGGATTTCAAAGGATCCTGAGCAGAAATGGGATTCTTTCTTCCAGGGCAGAGCTCCCAGGGTCAGGTCTGTTCTGTTACTGTTGAATGGGGCCTGGGGCAAGTAGATTTGTCATGCGCTTTCTCACAGGGATAGACAAAGTGGGCCAAATGGCGGGAAAAGCACAGCAAAGCTGGCTGAGTTACGAGGTGCGTGGGTTTGTTCCTTACGATGATGCGCTGTCTTCATTCTTAGAAGGTTTTCACCTGCATAGTATCAAAGCAAGTCCCCAGCTGGTGTTCAAGGCAACTTCTTGCTCTTGCACTTACACGTACACACACAGGTGAACCCTATAGTGTCATGCTGAGAGTGTGCATTTTGAAATTAGGCACATGGACTCAGGCCCTACTGTGACACTACCAGCTTCATGACCTTGAACTAGCTACCTAACCTCCGAGCATGGATTATTGGATTGCTTATCTGTCAGCGAGAGCAAATCATCATAACGTGGACCATGAAACGTTGTTGGGAAGATTCAGTGGACTAATATCTTTAAAGCGTATAGTGATTAGCTCCTAACAAGCGCTCAATAAACGTTACTTAGTATTTTGATTTCTCAGAAAATGGTTTCCGTATCCCAATTTTCTTTAGTTGACGCTCATGATTATTGTTAATGACTATGGAAAAGTCCTTATAGCAAAGAAACATGATTAGCAAGTTAGTTAATTGTTTGCACTTATGTTCGGATCTCAAGGTTTTAAATTAAGTTGAGGTCAGCCATAGTAATAGTGCTGATCTAAGAAAGAATGAGTTGAGTTTGGCACCCTGTTCAGTGCAGGACTTGGGAAAATTGAGCCATTTGGTGAAATTTACCTGTATGCGTTTATTTAACAATGGTTGTGATCAAGGTGTAAATTATTCCTTCCACTTTGCACAAAGGACTATAAGCAGAAACAGTTCATAAGTCCTAAGGTTAGTGATTATTTCTGAGAGTGCCAGCCTTTGGCTCGGTCCACACATCCATGTGCTCTTTTACTCTGTTCTCTTCCCTCTCATTTCTCAAGTCTCAATTCAAATTGCATTGCCTCCTGAACTCAGTTCATATTCAATCCTCAGCTCCTTGAGAATCTACATAAAACCAAGTGGGATGGGGGTTGACTCTAGGGTCTATATACTCAGTATGAGATAGGAGTTCTATCTTGCCTCTTCCTTGGGTGAGCCTATGTGGACACTACCAGATCTCTGCAGGAGAGAGGCCACGGGGTATAAGCACGAACACTGTGTTTCCCAACATTTTGCAGAATTGGACAACAGAGGCCAAAAGACTGTGCGTGGTATAAATTACAGAAAATGGTGGTGTAATGACATTGTTTGGTGAATAAATTAAAGCCCTGAGTCATAAGGCCAATCACAGAGAGGGAGCAGAGAAGTATAACTAAGAGGAGAAAAGAGATGACACCAGAAGTGAGACAGAGATAGGGGCAGGGTGGGTAGGGAGGGCAGCTCAGAATAGAGGACATAGATATTACTGGCGGTCAAGGAAGGGAAGAAACGAGACCAGTACTTCTGAAGCTGAGGAGGAGAGAGAGGGAGGAGGGGGAGAATTTTAGTGGACACAAAACAACACGGGCGTTGGCAGTGAAGATAGCTCTCAGATGTATTCTGCACACACAGAATAAGCTGGATGGAAGAGTTCTGATGAAGACAGATGAGATCCTGGAGAATAAGGAGTGAAAATCGGGGCTCCTTGAAGTCACAGCGTTCTGGAGATTGTACTCCAGTGTCGCTTGTATCTGCAGCTGGCATTTTTTGCAAATACTCTTTGACTTATCCTTTGTAGGGATGAGAAGTAACCCAAGGCATTTGGGGCAAGAGTGCCTGTCTTGGACCAGGTGACTGGGTGGATATGGAGGCTGTAGCCAGCCTGGCTGCAGCCCATCACCATGTGGGTCCAGCTAGGGCTCAAGACCACGAGCAAAATTCAAATTCTGAGCCACAGGCAATCCTTTTTGGACAAGATTTCTTCCCCGGATTCCTCTGGAGACAGAGTAAATGAATACATTTTTATGAAGAGCTGCTTTGTTCACCCCATACGTCCAGTACACCCACATTTCTCAGCACAGTATAGGTACCTAATTAGTATATGTTGAATGATTGCATGAGCAGAGATGCCTTTTAAGGTAGAGAAAATGAAACGATACTAAAGCTGACTCTGTTTAGAGCATTAGCTCCTCTCTCGTTCTCTGCTGTAAAGTGACACCTAGAAGAATGCATGGCACGAAGTAGGAGCTCAGTAATTAACCCATTGTATGAAGTGGGATACTTTGGAGAGTGAAAGAGAAACTAACCTGTTGATATTCCAGGATACGAGTTGTGGGCTGGGACTGTTTGTGCAGACCAGAATGTGTGGTCACCGGTCACCAGTACTTAGTACAATGATTTAGTCTTGTATTCTTGGAACTATCTAAAGAAGAATGAAGGTCCTGCCGCCTCCTGGCCACGTGACCTCCATTTATGCTTGAACTCGTTAAACATCTACTAAGCACATGCTCCATACCAGGTATCTTGCTGAGCATCAAGGAAACAACTAGAGAGGAAAAACTGTGGTTTTACTCCAGGATTCCCTCCATTCAAGAGGCAGCTAGACTTTTGAGAAATACATGATTTGACAGTGTGACCAGTGCTGAGCTAAACGGATGGACAAAACGCTCTGGGAGCACGTGAGTGGGGAAGGCCAGCTGTCTGGAGGTGGTGGTCAGGGAAGGCTTCTCAGAGGAGGGATGCATCAGTAAGTCATGGAAGGTGTTTAAGAATTTGCCAGGTATTCTGGGAGAAGATGAAATGTCAAGGACAACTGCCCAGGGCACAGGGCTCATTATAGATCAGCTCAACACCAGGTTGCTGGATGCTGGGAAATAGAGTTGTGACTAAGACAAATGAGCCCTTGACCTCATAGATAATATGAATTGCTTGCTACCAGATATAATATTATATAGTCCATTGGGGCTGTGATGGGAGAATTTCTGTATGAGTTGGGTGCCTGGGGGAGGGACACCTACCTGATAGGGAGTGGTGTCGTTTCTAGGTGCTGACAGTGGCCTCTAGTGAGAGATAGGACGTGGGGAGAGAGCCGTCAAGATACTCAGGTGGACTGGGAAGAGAAGGTTTGGTGTGTCCTTTTTATACCAAGGGTATGGGGTACCTCTCACCCTTTTGCGGCTAATGTTACCTGGGCAAACAGAGTGGCCACAGTTCTGGACCAGGGCAGCAACTGCTGGAAGGTCTAGAGTTTCCTTGATCCTCCCGGAAGCCTCAGGATGAGGAGGGAAAGGCTGGGTGGGAGGTGCTGGAAAAAAGAGACAGGAAGCCAGAGGAGGAGGAGGAAGCTGGGGTGTTGCCTAGATGGGATGAGAAAGCCCGTCTGCCTCCCCATCCAGAGCTTTTTGAATGTAATATTAAAACGTTCCTGGTTATTTTCCTTGGATGAGCTTGCTATCCTGATGATATTAATTATTCTTAAAGGTCAACAGCACTCTTTCGAATCCCTTCTGTTCTATCACGTAATCAGTTAATTAATTGGAAACTGTTTAGCGCGTCTGCTGAGTGCGTTGTCTGGTGCGAGTTTTCTTGGTTTCTTGCTCCTGTGGTGCTGGTTCCCTCCATCCTGCTGCTTTCTTTCAAGGATTTGGAAACTTGAGCGTGGGCCCCCTTTCCCTCTCTCCTTCTGCTGGCTGATGCCACATGCATTCACAGTTGGCTTTGGAGGTGTTATCTCTTTAGCGTTTTCCTTTGTGAGTCCTTACTGGTAACATTAATTCATTTCCACTGAGTGCCTATCATGTGGTGGGCACTGTGAGGGGCATCTGTATGTGTTATTTCATTTGATTCTCATCGCCTCATGTGGAAGAGATTTTGCTCCCATTTCAGAAGAGAAGTGAGTGAGACTCAGCATGGAGACGTGAGCTGTTCCTGAGTTGTATAGCTAAAACTTGGCTAGGCAAGAACGGAACTTTCTGGAAGCCTTATATCCTGATCTGCTGTGGCGCTGGTGCTTCAGAGTATCTGGGAGAGGAGACTTGGGTCTTGTGATAGGGCCTGATTTAGAATTCTTAGTCCCAGGCACTGCTGGTTTATTACAGGAGTGAGCATTTGAAATATGAAGCTGGAATTCTATCTTCCCTGTCTTTTTTTTATTGCGCTTCTGTTTTTCTCTGATGTACACAGAGGGGATTCCTCAGCAGCTGGAAGGCAGATTAGAAGCAGGATTGCAATGCCTGTGGTGAAAAGTTTCTGCCGGCCCCTGAATATGCCCAGCCCTCAGCACGATGCAGTCACACCGAAAGGCCGACCTCTGCTAGAGTCATGAGCAGCTCAGCATGTTTGTTCAGCTGGGATCCCCTGCCCAAATCCCTCCTAGAGAGGGGCTCTAGGATGCTGCAGCCCTGATGCATCACCCTGTGATTGCTCTCTGAGACCTCTACCTGCCTGGGGTCTGGTCTGCAGCCAGAGGGGGAATGTGTAAGCCGTCTCTGGTTGACCTCTCTCCATGCCTTTCCCTGTGCTCTCCTCCGTGCTAGTGGACAGGTCTTCATCTTTTAGGGCTTTCACACATGGTTCCAGTTAGTCCAGGAAACACAGTGGAAAATGTGACTCCAGTTTCCCTCTCAGAGACCAGAACTTCAAGTCTTTCCAGACGTGGGGGTGACGAAGGCTTTCCAAATTTTACCTAAGCATGGTAGGATCCCGTCCTAGTGCTGGTGACAGGCAGCGATCACTAGGAGCACAGGAGACGGCGGCCCAAGTAATGTAGCCCCTCCTGCTAATGCTAGCAGGCAGTAAAGGACACAGACTGCATCCAGACTGCTGGGGCTCAATCCCTGGCTCCCCCAACACAGCAGCTGCTGATCCAGGGCAAGCTGTCTAACTCACTCGCTCTGTAATCTCCTCTCTGTAAAACAGAGACGATGATAAGATGATAGTAGCACATCTCTCCTAGGGTTCTTGCAATGTTTAAGTGAACTCTTACATGCAGAATCCTTAAGGATAGCTGCCTGAGAGAGCAGTCACCATGTGTGTTAGCTGCTATCATGTTACCACCCCAAATACCCCTGTGACCCCAGCAGCCATGCATCGAACACCTGCTACCTGCTAAGCGTTGTGTTGGGCATTTGACATGCATTAATTCATCTTCATCTTTAGAGTTGCCCCGTAAGGCTGATATTATTAGGACTTGTGTGGTCAAGATGAAGAATCTGAGACTCGGAGAGATTAAATAACTTTGTTAGGAAGGGTTCCACAACTCAGGAGGGTCAGAGCTGATAGCCTAGCCCATCTTTGAAAATGATTGCCTAGCTCTCCCGTAAATGTTTTCGCAAACCCACACAGCCACTGCTTCCTCCCAGAGTAGTGTGCTGAGGACAGAATGAGCTTCTCCATCACGCACTTGGACAGGGCTTTCTCTGCTGTCAGTTGCCCATTGACTTGGTCCTAAAAGTGCATCTGCTACCTTGTTCCTCACGTGATCCCTGGGGGTGAGTCTCCTGGAAACCCGCAGGGGAGAAGGCCCCTAAAGGCCGGTGGTATGCTCACATGTCCTCCTGGGCCTTGCTAGAAGTGGAGCAGAGGGAGTCCAGCTGTGGCTTTTTACAGGCACAAGACCTGGTCTGGAAAGGGGCAGGCAGGAGGCCTGAACTGCCCTGGCTTAGAAGCACCCAAAGCCCTCAGGCAGCTGGTCAGCAAAGCCACTGCTCTTCTTCCCTGGCCACTCCAGTGAGCGGCCTCAGTGAACCCTCTGACGCTAGACAATACTCTGCCCCAGGCTCCTAGGACAGTATCGCGGGCACTGAGCTAAGGTCTCTGCTTCTTGCCCCAAGGGCTCCCCCTCCTCAGGCAACCAACCAAGGGCCCCTCAGTGGGCCCAGGTTCCGCTGCAGGTCCTTGGGTTTGGCTCTGGCTGGCCTGTTGCTGTGTGCTCATGTCTTCCCTCTCACTGCTCAGCAGCGCCCTGTTGGCCATGGCTGGGGCACCCCTCCTCCCTCTAGATTTGGGTGTCACTCACTGATTTGGATGCTCTTGTCTGAGTCCCATTTTCTCCTCTGCTCTCTTTTGGGATCATGTCCCCACATCCTGGAACCCCTAGCTGCCCCTCTCACTATGTCTGGTTTCTAGCCTGTCGTCCTCTATGCTCACCAGGCATGCAGTTCAAAAAAAGTGTGTGTGTGTGTGTGTGTGTGTGTGTGTGTGTTTGTAGTGTATGTGTGTAATGTGTGTGTATGTGTGTGAAGTGTGTGAAGTATGTGTGAAGTGTGAAGTGTGTCTGTGTGTTTGTAAAGTGTGTATGTGTGTGTGAAGTGTGTGAATGAAGTGTGTGTGTGAAGTGTATGTGTGGTGTGTGTGAAGTGCATATGTGTATGTGAATGAAGTGTGTGTGTGAAGTGTGTGTATGTGTGTGTGAAGTGTGTGTGTGTGAATGTGTGTGTGTGAATGTGTGTGTGAATGTTGTGTGTGAATGTGTAAAGTGTGTGTGTGAATTGTATGTGTGTGAAGTCTGTGAAGTGTATGTATGTGTGTGAATGTGTGAAGTGTGTGTGTGTTTGTGAATGAAGTGTGTGTGTGTGTGAGTGTGTGTGTCTTTGTGTGTGTGTGTGGAGTTGGGCAGGGTTGGAGAGGCACAGATTCATCTTGTAATTGAGTGCAGGAGGCACTTGGGGCAGCAGGGACCTCCCCTCACTCAGTTTGCTGTGCTGAGATGGCCCTGCCCCAGACCACCCAGGGGCACGTTCCCATTGGAGATTCTCCGTCAGGTTCCAGAAGGAGACTGTGAAGTCTCCTCTCTGATTATTTACAATGGCATTTGTTCCCGGGAGCCTGTGCGGGAATCCTTCGGCTCCCTGACAGGCCATCTCTGCATCTGCTCACATGCCTCTTTCATTTCCTTACATAGGTATATGTGATCCTCTAATTTTTGAGGGCAGAGGGGTTTGACTGGAGCCAAAGTCAACTCGCCTATAGGGAAAACAAAATTTCACCAGAATAGTGGTTCTTAAAGTGTGGTTCCCAAACCAGCAACATCAGTTTCACCCACAGAACCTCTTAGAAATGCAAATTCTCCAGGCCTGCTGAATCAGAAACGCAGGAGGTGGACGGAGCTGGGCAATTCGGTGTTTCCAAGCCTGCAGGTGATTCTGATGCCCAGCGTGGGAGATCCTCTCCCCTCAGTGTTTTCTCAAACCCACAGTTGGCCTGCGTTCCCTCGGACCTCTTATCTTGAAGGAGGGATTGGATGCTGTGTTGGCCTAATCAGGTTTCTTTGTGAAAAGACCTAGAGCAGGTTTCTGCTCAGTTTTGTCGTTTTTAAGAGCGTCGTAAATTTTCCTTTCATCCGAAGGGTAGATCTTAGAATGGGTACTGGTGTCTGGCCTGGCTAAAAGGTAATTAACAGGAATGTGCTTCCTCAGTCTGGAGAGCAGCTTAGTACTCTTGCCCCTGCAGGCTCCCGCCAGCCTTCCGGGGGCCCTGGCTTCTCCAGCCTGACAGCGCTCTCACTGGGCAGCTCTCTCCAACCCCGTGGGCATGACCTGCAGCTGTACCTCTGTTCCCTCTCCCTCTCTATCCCTTACTTTGCTTTTAGTCTATAGCTGCAAGGGGTTCTCCATTTTTCCCACAGATGCTTTCTACATCTTTGTTTTTCTCTTGTCATGACAGCTCTTGAGTAAAAATGAGTGTGAGGTCTTGGCCACATCAGCGTATCATGTGCTGGGGCCTCTCTGGGGCAGTCGGCTCCCACGCCACGCCTGGCCTCCTCCTCCCCGGGTGGGTGGACCCCGGGTGAAAAGGCCCAGCCTCTGTCTGGCAGTGCCCACCCGGGACGCCAGAGAGAGCTCACATCCTTCAGGGTAATTAGCCTTAAGTTAATTTGTCTGAAAAGAAACTCCCAAGGAGCAGTGCCCCCCACCCCAGAATAGTTTCAACAACACTCAAGGTCTGGCGTGAAGCAGACAACGTGAAGAAACGCAGCAGATTTTGAGGCCTTTTGTGGCCTTGTGCTGCAGCGGAGACCCAGATGCAGGTGGCCCATAGACCCCAGGGTGAGGGCCGCATCCTCCTGGGACCTCAGGCCCTGCCCAGGCGCCTGCTAGGTGGGCGGCAGGAGGCAGCACGCAGACACCGGCACATCCCTGGGGGAGCAGGTGCTGCCTCCTGTCCCATTACAGTAGGTTTCTATATTGCTTTGTGAACTCAGACTTTATTTAATAAAATGGTGCCTGAATTCAAGGGGGTCACCGCCTGGACCTCCTGTATTTGTTTTAATGGCATGGGCATGTTGTGGCTTTGGTGGTGGCTGGCAACGGGCAGAAACAGTGACAGAGCGTGTTCACTGAGGGCCTGCCGAGGGTAATGCACAGTGTCAGCTGCCGTCCATACCCCATTTAATCCTCACCTCAGCTCAAGGGGACACGCCGTATTGCGATTCCCAACTTCCAGATGAACAAACTGAGGTACAGAGAGGTGAAGTAACTCACAAGGGGCATGGAGGCAGCAGTGGTAGGACTGGCCTCCAGGCTCGTGAGATGCCAAAGGTCATGACCTTAGCAGCCTGCCGCACAAAGGATCAGCAGTCACTGCTGTAGCCAAGATTGAACAAGAGGCGAGGGTCCCTCAGCTGCCCTGGTGCCGGCTACCAGCATCTGCTACCATCCAGCTGGGTCGTCTTGAGAACGGGCTTAGCCTCTGGGATCCTCCTTTTCCTCTCCCGTGATCAGAATCCGGGACTCCCAGTCCTGGCTCCAACACTGACTTTCCTGGTGACAGGGACGAGTTAGTATCTCCTCTCCCAAGTCCTCTTGGGTCTCACAGTCTTGGTGTTCCCTGCGTAGGCCAGCGGAGGTGGGCTGGGGGCTCCTCACTGTTGCCCCATCTTCTGTGAGGTTCTGAGTGTGCTCCTCACCCCGGAGACATGAAGGTTTGTGCTGATACCTGGAAAGGCATGCGTGCTGGAGGGAACAGGGCAGGGCTGCTGGTTCTGGGACCTGGGCTCACATAGTCAGCCCCTGGTCCTCCCGGCTGCACACGTGTTCCCATCAGGAGGCCAGGGCAGGCCCTGCCGAGGCAGCACAGAGCAGAAGGGCTGGGGCTCCTGAAGGGCAGAAACCCAAATGTCCTTGAGAGGCAGGGGTGGGTCGAAGAGGCAGAGCTCCTCAGACCTCCTAGGAAGAGTTCTCAGTCTGTTTCCTGGTGGAGCCAGACTGAGACAGCTGGTGGGGGTGAGTGTGTGTGTGAATATGTGTATGTGGTGTGGTGTGTAGTGTGTGTGCTCTATGTGTGAGAAAGAGGGAGGGAAGGGGGGAGAGAGAGAGAGCGAGAGAGAGCGAGAGAGAGAGCGCCTTCAACCTCATGGCATTTGCTGGGAGAGTCTGGCTTGGCTGTGCGGCGGCTGTGTGGGTTCACAGCAGTGGAGAGGTTGGCTTCACAAGGACAGAAAGAGGTCCCAGGACAGGTGGGTGGAGGAGGGCAGAGGGAGGGGCGGAAGCCACACCCTGCAGAGTCCAGGGTTGTCTTTGTCCCTTGGCCTCTTTCTGCTGCAGTCTTCCCAGAGCCTCTTTGTGTACTGTGGTTCATAGAAAGAAATGCTTCCTTCCAGTGTCCTTGGAAACTCAGGTTGGTTTTAGGTCCCTTTGGGTGACAGAGTTTTGTGGGACTTCTGTTGAACTGTCTATACGTTTCTTGACCACTTACTGGGTTCCAGGTGCTATAAAGAAAATAAAACTGACAAAGAAAAGGCTGTCTTCGAGAAAAGCAACCTGGTGGGGAGGCCCACACAGGCACAGTCTGAGATGCAGGGTGTGGCCGAGGCCCAAGAAAAATGCAGTGGGGCAAAGCAGAGGGAAAGAAGATTTTAGAGTGGGTGGCACTAGCTGTCTGCAGAGAGAACCACTCACGCTGTGCCTGCAGGGTGGAGAAAGGGCATGAAAGGGGCAGAAAGCCCCAGGTGCAGTGGCGTGGAGCAGAAGTGCCAGGGAGCTCTAAGGGTGAAGCCAACAGGGTGACGCCTTTCTGTCCCAGGTGGGTTTTTAGGGTTAGCAATGGGAAGGGGCTGAAGGATGAGGGAAGGAGGTGGGTACTGAGAGACTGATGGAAACAGGAGGCTGAGGTCACCTTGTGGAAGTACTTGAATTCCAAGGTGGAGTTTGGACATGATTAGACGGGCCAAGCGTTCTGGCAGAGTCCAGCTCTCTGTGCCTGTGTCTGGTCTTTCTCCACCTCCTCACCACATGGCAAATCCTGACCTCTCCTTTCCTTCTTGCTCTGAGCTCCAGCCTGAGAGGACGCTGGCAGCTACTCAGTGATGCCGCACTGTGCTCTGGGACAATGGGAGTGATTTCCTTTTCATGAAACAAGTTATGTGACTGCTGGATTTTGGGATGCATTGACATCTGGAGAAAGAAAATCTGACTTTCCTTTGGAGAACGTGTAATGACAATTTTCTACCTGTTGACTGCTTCTCTACTGGGGACTTCAGGCAGTGTCTGGATTTTTCAGATGGTCCAGAGTCGTGTCTTCTGATATGGTAGCCTTTGGCCACCCATGGCTTTCAAGCACTTGCAGTGTGGCTAATTCAAGTTGAGATGAGCTCCGAGAATGAAGCACAGATGGATTTAAAGACTTAAAATGAATGTAGAATACCCCATTCTTTAACTTGTGACTCATAGAAAAATTCAGATGGTATTTGTGTTATTTATTTATTTTGAGACGGAGTGTCACACTGTCGCCTAGGCCGTAGCACAGTGGCGCTATCTCAGCTCACTGCAGTCTCCGCCTCCTGGGTTCGAGCAGTTCTCCTGCCTCAGCCTCCCGGGTAGCTGGGACTACAGGTGTACGCCGCCACACCCAGCTATTTTTTTTGTGTGTGTATTTTTCGTAGAGATGGGGTTTCACCATGTTGGCCTGGGTGACCTTGATCTCCTGACCTCTTGATCCGCCAGCCTCGGCCTCCCAAAGTGCAGGGATTACAGGTGTGAGCCACTGTGCCCGGTCCCTTTATAGTATTTCTATTGGAGAGTGCTGTTTTAGACCAGGAGTTGTCACACTTCTGGAAAGGGTCACATAGTCAATATCTTGGTCTCTGTTGCAACTGCTCCACTCTGCTGTTGTAATGTGAAAGTGGCCCTATTAGTTTCTCATTGCTGTTGTAAGAAATTAACACAAAGTTTGTGTTGTAAAACAACACAGATTCATTGCCTTACACCCAGAAGTTCAACAGGGGTCTCACTAGGCTGCAGTCAAAGTATAGGCGGGGCAGCATTTCTTTCTGGAGGCTGTGAGGGAGAATGAATGAATGGGTTTTCTTGCCTCTTGAAGCTTCGAGAGGCCACTCACATTCTTGGCTTGTGGCCCCCTCTTCTGTCTCTAAAGCCAGCAACATTGCATGTCTTTGTGCCTGCCTTCATCAGTCACGTGGGTCCCGGCTTTCTCTCTGCCTTCCTCATCTACCTTTAATGCTCCTTAGGATTACAATGGGACCATGGGATAATCCGGGATAACCTCCTGATCTCAATGTCTATGCTTTGTCATCTCTGCAGTGTAAGTTAACCTCTTCACAGATTCTGGGGATTCGGATATGGATACCATTATTCTGCCTGGAACTTGACCATAGACAACACATAAGCAAGTGGACATGGCTGTGTTTCAGGAGATCTTTAAAAACAAACTGTCCACCTGCAGACTCTAGCTTGCTGATCATTTCTCTAAGGATGTTATATGGCTGTTTTTTGGCTAGACACTCCACAGAGAAGATTCTATGCACAAATAAGTTCGAGATTCAGTTGGCCAGTTTTTCTCTTATAGTAAAGGCTCTGAGAAGTGCTGCAGTAAATACACATGCTTAATTTTGATACAGTGGTTCTCAAGCGATGTGATCTTTTTCCGCTTGTAATTCCCATGAACTTATTGCAGACCTCAGATTCCAGGAGCACAGTCTGGGAAACCCTGGTAGAGCCCAGAACAGGCTGCACAGAAAAAGCTGCCTCTAGTCTCTGGAGCTAAGGTCAAGATACCAGTCGTGTCATTTGAGATTTGATTAGAGAAAGCATTTTGGCTTCATTAAAGTTCATTAAATGAGCCATCCAGTGTAATTTAACTGAATAAAAATGGCTCAGATGGCTTTAACCCCCACCCCCTTTTACAGCAATTTAATTGAGGGAAAAGCAAATATATCAGTGATATAGGAAAATATTTCTTGGCCTTCAAGAGGAACGCTGGGCAGCAGCACCTGCTTCCCTGTCATAGGCATTGGATTTTAAGGGGTTGGCTCATGGCCTCATCAGTGGGGGCAGCAGGCCTTGGTGACAAGATTATATGATGCCTCCTTCCTTCCTATCAACCCAAGGAGGCTGGCAGCAGCCACCCCAACAGCTCCTTTGACAGTGGGCTGCAGATACCTCTGGTGTGGGGCTGAGGGTGCATAGAAGTCACAGGGTCAAGACTGAGGAGGTGTAGGTTCCCTGGATCTTGGAGAGGTGGGCAGTGGGCTGCTGCTCCATCCTTCTTCCGTGTGTGTGTGTGTGTGTGTGTCCGTGCGTGCGCGCAAAGTCTATGTGGGGTTTGGTGCTGCATCAGGGAATTGACCTTTCTTGCAGAGTCTTCATTAGTTCTAGTCTAGAACAGCACTCTTTTCTTGCAGATTCTTCAGCAGAATCTAAAGAATCCTGGTATGGTGTGTCATGAGAAGGGGCTGGTGGTCTCCAAGATGATTGCTATGATCTGAATATTTATGTGTCTCCAAAATTCACATGCTGAAGTCCTCCCCCTCGAGGTGATGGTATTAGGAGGCAGGAGCTTTGGGAGGTGATGAGATCCTGGGGCGGAGCTCACATGAATGAGATCAGTGCGCTATAAACAAGTCCCCAGAGAGCTAGATAGCCCCTTCTACCATGTGAGATTTAAGTGAGAAGACTTCTGTTTCTTAAGAGGTGGATCTTTGAATCTGCTGCCCCGTTGATCTTGGACCTCTTAACCTCTAGAACTATGAGAAATAAATTCCTGTTGTTTATAAGTCACCAAGTCTATGGTATTTTGTTACAGTAGCATGAACGGGTTAAGACAAAGACCAAGGAGATACCTCTTTTATGGTGAGAAAAAATAAAAAGAAAAGGGACACATATTTGAATATGTTAGATCTTAAGGGAGAAGGAATTTCACCTTTCAAAATGCTGCCTTTGTGGATGAAAGAAATAAGATTTGCACCATGATGATTGCAGCCAGGAAGTCACAGGCCCTGGGAGCTTGCAGGATTGAGAGGGGTTGGACATTCATTGTTTTCTGGTTAGCTATGCTGGGTGCCTCAAGCCCACACAGTGCTCAAAAGAGTACCTTTCTGCAAGCAGCAGAATGAATCCTCCAGGAAGAGTCAATGACTGTGGCATTTATAACTGGGATGCAAGCCGAGCATGCCCCTGGTTCTCTGTTTGCTCATTTAATAATCTTTTTGCAGGAGGATGCTGGAGTACACCCAGTGGGTGGACAAGTGGGCAGATACCAGATTAGATCTTAGTGGCTGGAACCTGATTGGGAGGCTGGTTCCCTGGAACCACCAAGCATAGACAGAGCAAGGGGGTGACAGAAAACGATGACTTTGAGGCTTTCAGGGATCACAGTGAGGCAGCCAACTTGGCCATCAGGGCCTCCAGGCAAATGCGGAGCTGAGAACAGGTATGTTAGTTTGCAATTGCGGCTAGAACTCAATGCCACAGTCTGGGTGGCTTAAACAACATGTATTTCTTCACAGTTCTGGAGGCTAGAAGCCTGAGATCAGGGTGTCCTTGGCAGGGCTGGTTTCTTCTGAGGCTTCTCTCTGTGACCTGTCGATGGCCATTTTCTTCTCCCTGTTCGTTTTTTCCTCCCTGTGACTTCTTATCTTTTCATATGTCTGTGTCCTAATCCTCTTCCTATAAAGACACCAGTCATTTTGGTTTAAAAACTGCCCATATGTCCGAATTTAACTTTAATTAGCTCTTTAACGATCCCATTTCCAAATACAGAGAGGGGGGCACAGGGAGGGGTTAGGATTTTTTTAAAATTTTTTTATTTTATTTATTTATTTTTTTGAGACTGAGTTTCAGTCTTGCTGCCCAGACTGGAGTGCAATAGCACTATCTCAGCTCACTGCAACCTCTGCCTCCTGGGTTTAAGCGATTCTCCTGTCTCAGCCTCCCAAGTAGCTGGGATTACAGGCCCCCACCACCATGCCCAGATAATTTTTGTATTTTTAGTAGATACATGGTTTCACCATGTTAGCCAGGCTGGTCTCAAACTCCTGACTTCAGGTAATCCACCCGTCTCAGCCTCCCAATGTGCTGCGATTCTAAGTGAGCCACCGTACCCAGCTGGGTTAGGATTTTAAAATTGAAGTTTGAGGGAATGAAACCTAGTCCATGACAACAGAAAACATTCAAGTGAGAGGGACCAAGGAAGTATGGCGGTGGAGTGAGCATCGGGGAGCTGGCCTGGGAGTACACAGGTGAGACAGCCCGGTTTAATAGCTCAGGGATGCAGAGGACCTGCCACCAGCAATTCCTTACACATGCAAATCCTACGACACACCTGCCCACTGGTGCCTCTATCAGTAGAAGAGGAGCTGCTTCCAAAAGTCAGCTCACTCTTAATCCAGATCCACAAATCCTTCCAACTTCAGGACCACTTTTCGGATGGGCCTTAATGTCTCCTTCTCAACTCTCAGCCACCAGAGGGGCAACAGAGGGATTCATCTGGTTGTTTTTTTTTTTTTTGGGCAACAGGGTCCATCTTGTTGAGCCTTTTGTAACAGTAGGGTTCTCGAGGTGGAAGGTGAAATCCTCCCCATTCGTGGGCTCCATTCCTGCCGTGGTTGGGTGCCACCATTACGAAGGTCTTAGGACTGCTTACTGTGCTGATGTTTCTACTGGTCAGAGGAGGGGTTGCCTGGGAGGACCCCTGTTCATTATGGGGTTAATGCCAGAGGTGATATCTCAGCCCTGTTGCCCCTCAGGGCCCAGGGTCCAGCCATCTGTGTGTCTGGCTCCTTGTTCCCAGAGCACCCAGTAGCCACATCATCATCGTTTATTACCTCTGGACCCCAGAATCTGGTCTGTGAGAGGGCCAGTTGTGAAGCACAAAATTAATGGCTTTGTTTGGAAGTCCCAGGCGAGAGATAGAAGGGGCAGTGTCACGGAACTTGATTTTGGGAACGGGTTTGATGCATCATCTCATAAAATCTTGCTCACCAAATTAATTCAATGGTCAGGTGGCTTGGAAACTGGCCATTGACCCAAGCAAAAGTCAGAGACGGATGATAATGGATCTGTTAGGGAGGATGCCCAGGGAAAAGGCTGCTGTGGGGCTCAGAGGCAGGATGGTTCTTAATTAAATTCTTGTCTGATGAGCAGGGTAACCAGCTCATCAATAACTGATGACAGGTGCATACAGGTGAGGCCCCAGTTAGAAGAAAAAATCAGGGGCAGTCAGTTCCAAGTGGTTGGCAATTCTTGTGAAAGCTTCTTTATTTACCCTACACCATGAGAATTTATCAATGCCGGTGAGGGCAGGCCGGCCAGAGGCATGCTCTGCTTATTTCGTGGTGTGTATGGTTTGCCTTCTTGTCTTTTTTGTATAAGTTTGTTTCTGGGGCTTGGTGCTTCTGCTGTGTGTCTGGCAGGGCATCGTGTACAGTTGCAAGGGTTGTGCAACCTGCACTCCTCCCTGGACTTGTGCAATACAGTTTGCAGTCTGGGTTGTATGTGCCTATGGGCAGAGCACATGAGTGCTTCAGTCCGCTGCATCCAAAGATCGGGAGGAATCCAGGTGGGGGCTTGATGGGTAGGGGAGGGGCAAGGGGGAGATGAAGCCGAGACAGCCCTGGGAGAGCCAAAGCCCATTTCCCCCTTCACAGGTGTCCCAGGACCCCTCCCTCCTCTAACTTGTAATAAGGCAATAATGCTATTTCTTATTCCTTATTTGCCCAGAGTGTCTGTTATTTTCTTTCTTTCAGAATCCAATTTTCTTTTGACATTTCTGCCTAATGTAGCAAAGCATGACCTTTGTGAGAGGACATTGCTGGCAACCTGCTCTCTGCCTCGGGTTCCCCCGAACGCCTGGCAGGCTCCCTGCCTGCTCCTCCCTTGGAGATGGTCAGGGATGTCCATTTCACCTGAACTGCTTCAGTCTCCCGGCTTGCTAGTTCCTGCCAGTTGCTTTTGCACTTAGCGGGGGTATGCTCCCCAGGGCTCAAAGAGTCTGGGGTTTCTGGCTGCTGACTGCCCATTGAATGCAGCTGCTCAGGTTCAGAACCATGGGTTTTGTTCAGGGAAGCACTGGAGAAGGGTAGGGAGCTAAAGGCAGGGGACAGACATCTTCCCAAAGTGCTGCAGGGAGTACCTCATGGGTTTGAAAGTTGGGGGCTTGTCCGGCTTTTGCTGCAGCGTGTAATGTGTGGTGCATAGAGTAAACCAGGCAAAATAGCAAGACAGATTTCTACCTAGATGAATCAAACACTTAGATTTAAGGAAACATCATAAAGGCTAATGGCAATGGAGACTCAGAGCGGTACCAATTCCTGTTGCCCTGAACCCCAGGTTCGAGCTCCTGGTCTAATAGTTACGGTAGGGTTAGGGACTGGGTGGGAGTGTGTGTCTGGTCTCTGGCTCCACCCTTCTGAGCAGGAGATGGGCTGCTGCATAAGGCTTTGCCCCACCTGGTGTCCTCAGGTGGTCGTCACTGCAGTTCTTTTATTGACCCTTTCTTATCGATCGGTGAACAATTGTGTAGGAATAAGATGTATAGTCATTAGGGGTTTTGTGAAGCTGAGCATGGTGGATGGCGTAGGTATAACAGCATGTGCTGTTATACCACAGGTCTCAGCCTTGCAGAGAGGAGGGTTGGTGACAGTGTAGGGCTGTGGGGACTATCCTAGAGGCTTAAAAACTCTGAATGGGGAGAGTGCTGGGTATAGGGAAGGTAGCAGAACAGTAAACCTGGGAAACTACCTATGCTCCTTTCCCTTCTCCACCAGTCCCCTGCACCCCCAGCAGGAGGCTGCCTCCTCTGCACAGTCACGGGCCATCACAGGGACCCAGCCAGTTCAGGCCAGGGTAGAAAAAAACCACCTCACCAAAGAGGCCTGCATCCAGTGAGAAGGGGAAGACATGTTCCTTTGTTTGGTCTTGTATTTGAATGTCTGGTCCTGTTATGAACTGGATAGGTTTTCTCCCTATGTAATTTTACCCAGCCTTAACCTCTCCCTTGAGCTCTAGACCCATGAACACACCAGGCTATTTGGCATCTCTTTTTGGAGAGCTAACAGTGTCTCAAACTTAAGGTTTGCAAAGGGGAGGGTCTCTATCCCATCGCCTCCAGGTGATCCTTTGGCAGGCTACCTGGTTCTACTCAATGACATCACCATTCACCTGGCCATTCAGTTCTTTTTCTCTCCTCTACAAAATCCAATCAAGTAGGAAGTCTGGCAGGTCTACCTGCAACACCTATCTTGAATCCATCCACTTAATTATGTCCACTCCCTTCTCTTGGTTGGAAGACCATAGCAGCCTTTTAACTGGCCTGCCAACTTCCCGTCTTGGCCTTCTGTTTTTAAAAATATTAATTACATTATGTCACTTCCCTGCTGAAAACCATCCAATGCCTTCCCACCACTCTTTAAAATCAAATCCAAACTCCTCCCCATGGCTGGCAAGTGTGGCGTGAATCCTTCTCCCACTTATCCCAAAGCACTTCTCACTCCTTCCTTTCTGAGTGGCTTCCTTCCTGGTCTTCTGGTTTTCCCAGGCCTTGACACTTAATACTTCCACTCCCTCATACACTCCTGTTTCAGTACTCAGCTCTTTCTTCTCCTTGTCTGAGGCCCGATGCTACCTTCGCAGAAGGCACCTCTCTTTGTATCAGTTATTTACATAATCACAGTAATACATGTATCCCCGCTTCTATATCAGTTACTTACGTAATCACAGTGTTGATAGTCTTCCTTCTGCTTATTCATTTGTAACTTGAATGTAAGATTCCAGAGGGAACTTGCCTTCACCCTCAATGGTCAACTCCCTCATTGCTCAGTGTAGCCTCAATAAATATTTGTTGTAGAAGTCATCTAAATATGGGTATGTGTAAGCATATGTGTGTGTATAAACAAGAGTCTGTGTTTGCATTTAGTACCTACATGTTTAATAGACACAAGTATACACACATCGTGTTTGTGTGGATAGATATTTACCTAAATGGAATCAGCACTGCCATGTGTTCCCATCAGTAGATGAGTACATTTTTCCTGGGATGCCACTTCAATTCGAGCTGTGTCTAACTGCTACCTTTAAGAGCTGTTATCACATCAAAAGTTGTTTGTTGAGCCTGGCAAAGTAATAACCGTGGGCGTGTTTCTTCTTTTATCCAGAAGACTAATGGCTGCTCCTTTCCCCTGTACATCCTAATGAGAACAATTAAACAGCCATTAGGAGGAGAACAGACGTGTGAACAAAAGGCTGATGTCTTGATCATTGGTGGGCATGTTTGCCGAGAGAGACACTGGCTAAAAGGAATTGTAGGTGACCTGCAGAGTTTTTCCACCTGTGTGCATGTTAAGAATGCTAGTGAGCTTATCTACCCTGAGAACTCCCTGTCCTCTTACAGAAGGATCGCTGCATAAAGGCTCTGTAAATTTTTATTGTGGGGAGGGGATATGGGAGAATGACCGTGAGAATTTAATGGTTTCTTTTATTTGTAAAATCGTGCCCTTTAAAAGGCCTCAAAAGCCTATCCAAACCTGATCTATGGCCTCAACTATTAGCAGATGTAGCATGAGCCTAGCAGAATGAAGAAGAAGGAAGAGGAAAACAAAGCCAGGCTCCAGTGAAATGAACTAAGCTTGCTACCTATAGCATTGTTTGTGCCGGATTTGTTTTTAAAATTTCCCTTTATTTGTCAATCTTGCAGAAACCTGTCAAGTAACCGGCTCACCACACTCTCATGGCAGCTCTTCCAGACGCTGAGTCTTCGGGAATTGTAAGTTTGGTTTTGAAAACTGTCCAGGTACTGAAATCCTGGTAATGGGTAGATGGGGACAAGTGGCAAGCAGTGGAACTACCTGAAGGCTGAGCCCACATATACCTGAAGAGCCTACTTGGGTTGGATGACATAGAGTGTACCATGTTCAGTGAGAGCAATTAACCCCATTGCTTCACTTCTGATGCTCTTTGTGAGCACAACCTATTTCGGAAGACAGCCTCTTCTTTTATTAGAACTTAGTTTTGTGATCTGTAGGTAATTAGTTATAATAGTATTAATATTCATAATGTAGAATATCAATTTATGATAACATTCATACAATATGTAACTTTATAGACTATTAGGCATGTTTTCATTTATATAATTTTAGATTTATCATCATAAGAGTCATAAGAGGTAGGTATTATTCTCTGCGTTTTATGGATGAGGATTCTGAACCCTAGAAGGACACATGAGACTCAATTAAGAACTAAGACTGCATTTCTAGGGACTGGCCAAGCTGGGACTTGAACCCATACCTTCTGACTTCCAATTACATGCGTTTTCACCACTCATAATCTTCTTCAGCTTATTTGGATTGAGTATAGGCACGCCAAGGGATGGGGGAAGGCGATAAATGTTTTTTCAATCTGCTTGTGGACTGCTTAGGCTTGCTATGGTCCAAGGCTGATCAGGGCACTCCTGTTCCAGCTAGCCATTCTGCACAAACAGACGTAGGATGGATGAGTGAACGTTCGTGACCACTGCTGGAAAAAATAACTCATATTGATGAGTGAGTCATCGGGGTCATCTCTGTGCATGAAGGACATCATATTATGTTGAGGGTATAAATCAAGGAATAAATGGAAAGGAATTGAGGCGTGGATCAAGTTAGGGGGTCAGGGTTCCAGAGGCACCACTCATGTGTTCCCTCTTACTGGTGATGCAGATCCACATTCACTGAATGCAGATTGCTTTACTCTCTTTAGCAAGAGGCAATGACCTTGGCCCTCTGCCTGTGTTGCTGGCCTTTCAGCTTGCTCTCCCTTCACCTACCAAGACCTGAGTTCATCGATGAGTCAAAACCTTACCTTCTCTGACCCAACTCTTGATGCCTTCATCAAGCATCTCAGTAGCCTATCACCCCATGATGACCTTGTGTACTGTAGGTGGAAAAGATAAATTAACATGGCTACGATTTACTATGAACACTGATTTCTGAGTTCTTCCTCTGTGCCAGGCATGGTGCCAAGCAATCTATTAAGTTGTATCCTTTATTTCCTTTAATCCTTATGGCAATTCCATAAGATAGGAATTATTACTCTCATTTCACTTTGGAGGACACTGAGATGCTTAGCAAGGTTAAGTATCCTGTTTAAAGTCACTCACTGAATAGAGGCAGTGTGTGGACCCAAAAAGCCTTGACCACTGTGCTCAACCGTCGCCAATGCTTTCAGTCTGTTTCCAACACTAGGATATATTCTACAGTAATTTTCAGAAAGCACATGATTGTGGTCTGTCTTAAGTTACCCTAGAACTGACTGAGGGGCTTGAGGGATCCCTTTCTTGGGTGTCTTGCATTTAATTATTCTGGAACCCCTAGCCCTTCCATCTTCAGGAGGCCAAGGATGGCGTCTCTCCAGGGGACATCAAGGGTCAGCTGTTGGCTGAATTATTGAGAAAATGTTCAGTGCTCTTTCTAAAAAATTACCGGATGTGAAATCAATGGTGTGCTGCTGCCCTGGTGACCTGTTGTGTGGAGTTTTAGAAACAGTTGTTTGGTGGATATATGTTTAAAGAAAATGTCAGATTTCTCTTAGAGGATCATGGGCTTCTGCATTCATCTTTGCCTGGGATCAATATACCAGTGAGCTAGATGTGACTTAGGGAGAAATGAAGACATTCCCTGCAGTTTGAATCAGTGTGTGAGTGCCACCATGTCCGCAGAGTATTTTATTTCTGTCATATTGTTAACTAAGTAAAAATTATATTGGAGAATAAAGAAGCCCTCCTCTAAGGAGCAATTACCCTGGTAGGGGTCTATTTTTTGAGGAAGAATTGAATCTTGAGAGAGGAAAATTTATCTTTTGGCTGGGAGGGGCCCTGTGTTGGCTCTTAGCTGAGGCTATGATTAAAATCCAAACAATCCCAGTTCCTGGCAAATGCAAGAAAGGGTAGTATTTTCTTGTCTGACTTCCTGATTAGTCCACATGGCGCCATCTGCCACGAGCCATCTAGACTGCCAGGGTCTGCTCAATGGAGCCTGTGGGCTGGGGCATGGGGATGGGTTGGGTATTTCCAGGAAGAAAGAATTTTGGTCCTCGAGGAGAAAGGGCTCAGTGTGTTGTGGAGCCAGGAAAGCCACAGGCCAGAAGTGTGAGGCTTTGAGTGACCCTCTGCAGGGACAGAAGGGGAAGAGGGTGTGTAGCAATTCCTTAGCATGTTTCTTTCTGTCACTAAGGACCTCTGCTGTACCCACACCAGCCCCTCCCCAATTAGAGGACCTTTGCTGTAAGAATGGAAGGGCTAAGTGTCCATGACCTTTCCAGTAGGACAGAAGGAGAAGAAAGAGGCACATCTTGAGCACCTAACATGTGTGAGGTTCTGTCTAATCCTTGGAACAACTTCATAGGAGGTATCAGTATAACCAGTGTTACAAATGAGGGATTTGAGGCTTGGCCAAGTTAAACCGCTGGTTCAAGATCACATGGCCAGTAAGTGGTACATCTGGGAATGAGTGTTAGGATTTTTAGTATTATCACTATCCGATTTGCTGTTTCCAAAGACCGTGCTCTTTCTCTTCCCTGACTCAAGCACACGCCCTACATGCTCAGCTTCCAGAAGCCCCTCTCAGGATGGTGGGTTCCTTGCAGGGAATCAGAGGAAAAAAAGCAAACAATGTTCCTGTCTCAGAGTTCTTAAAATGCACCAAGAACCTTCCTCTACCTCCTGTCATTTATTTTTGTGGGATGAGGGAGATGGTCTTGGCCGAGCCCCTGGATCACTGCTGTTCCTGTGTCTAGGGGGTGTGCCTCTTATGGAGCGAGTTAGAAGCATCTTCCATGATTTGCCTTGGAGTAGCCGGCACAGTTTCAGTGGCACAGGTTGGAAAAATTTGACTTGGCATTGTGCAGTGCTCTTGGAAGTTTCTGGTTATGGCAAGATGATTTTTTTTTTTTTTCCTCACAGAGAAAATTAGAGCTGTCTGTCCAAAAATCAGAGCAAGAATCAGATTGTCTTAGAGATAAAGAATGAATTAGGAAGAAAGGAAGCTTAGATTCTGAATCTCAAGATACAATTTAGGCAATGGCAGGAGGTCCCAGAAGTCCCAGAGTAGACGCACAGCACAGAAGTGCTCCAGCCGTGCTCCGAGGACCCTCAATGTACCTTGAACTGCCTTCTCTTAGTTCCCTGCATGCATGGAGCAGACATGATTAAAATAGATTGGAGTATTTCATTTTCTTTTCAAGGAAAGTGATAATTACCTCTGGTATCATTTGCAGATTTAATTGACTTGGTAAAATATTAACTCAGTAGCGAGGATGGGCTTGGGCTGGTCCTGGTACATTTCTCTTCCCAGTCTTAGGTTCGACAACTTTCCATAGCTCTTGGAGATGCCACTAAACAATAATCTTACAGTGTTACTATAGTGATCATTTCTGGCCTCTTAACAGCTTTTTTTTGTTCCCCAATTATGCTAACATATATTATCACGAATCCTCCTAAAGACTTTGTGAAGAAGGAAGGTCGAGCACGATCATCCCCATTTTACTGGTGTTAAAAGAGAATCTTAGAGAGTTAAGGTATTTGCTGTATTCGTTTACTAGGTTGCCTTAGCAAATGACCACACACTTGCTGGCTTAAAACAACAGAACATTATTGTTTGGCTGTTCTGGAGGCCAGAAGTTTAAAATCAGGGAGTTGGCAGGGTCACGCTCCCTTCAAAGGCTCTGCAGGAGAACCGGTCCTTGCCTCTTCCAGCTTCTGGTGGCTCCCGGTGTTCCTTGGCTTGTGGCAGCATCACGTCAACCTATGCCTCCATCTCACATGCCTGCCATCCTCCTGTCTCTGTCTTTAATCTCCTCCTCCTTTCTTTTTCTATTTCATTTTATATTTTTGAGACAGAGTCTTGCTCTGTAGCCCAGGCTGGAGTGCAGTGGCATGATCTCGGCTCACTGCAATCTCTGCCTCCTAGGTCCAAGTGATTCTCCTGCCTCAGCCTCCCAAGTAGCTGGGATTACAGGCATGCACCATCAGGTCTGGCTAATTTTTTTTTTTTTTTTGTATTTTTAGTAGATAGGGGGTTTCACCATGCTAGCTAGGCTGGTCTCGAACTCCTGGACTCAAGTGATCCCCTGCCTTGGCCCCCCAAAATGCTGGGATTACAGATGTGGGTCACTGCACCTAGCATTCCTTTCTCTTGTAAGGATAGCAGTCATTGGATTTAAGGCCCACCTGAAATCGAGAGTGGTCCTTAATTTGAGTACATCTGCCAAGACTCTGTTTCCTGATTAGGTCACATTCACAGGTGGTAGGGGCTGGACTTGGATATTTCTTTTTGAAGAATACAACTCAACCTGGTATATTCGCTTGAAATGACACAGCTGGCCCAACTCAGATCTTTGGTTTGTGTGCCTTTTTTTTTTTTTTTTTTCTTAACCATTTGACTTTTGTTGTCTCAGGGAGACCTGTTCTTTGGGGATCCTTAACTCGGTGACAGCAGGGCTCTCCTGGCTGATGTGGGTCCCCTCCTCATTTTCCACTGCCTGGCCCCAGGACTGCCACTGGCAGTGCTGATGCTGCACAGGGAAGAAGAAAACCGCTAGAGTGATGACTGGAGGGAATCAGTGTTTTCTAAACACCCCGTGGCGGCCTTGGCTGTGCTGCGAAGTGCCTGTCCACGCAAGCTCAGATGGGGCTGAGTTAATCTACGGGGAGCCCTCAGGGCCCTGTGATCAGGCCCCAGGCTGTCTTGGGGCAAGGACTGAGTGTTGGGAAGCTTTGCTTTGCAGCAGCTGCTGCTGTATTATTCATGGGGCGGCCTACATTATTCATGAAGCGTGGAAAGCCATGCTTTGGGCTCCACAGGACTGCCCCCAAGGCCCTGGCCAAAGTCTTCCCTGCTTGAGATCTGGTTCCATGGGAGGAGGGACACAGGACGGACAGCATCATTTAGACTTCAGATGTGCTGGTCGTTGCTTCTTGCCCACCTCACCATTTGAACCCTCCCTTGTCCAGATATAAAGACGATTGTGGATTTGCCCAGCGGGCTGTCTAGGGTGCCATTGTTTCAAGACTCAAAATGCTTTCTGCTGTGTGTGTGCCTTGCTCTCCAGGAGCAAAGTCCAGAGGGATGGGGGAAACAACCCACAGTTCTTGTGCAGTTTCCCATAAACTCAGCTGGAACAAAGGACCAGGTTTCAAGGTGCAACCCAGCTGCTGGCCAGGTCCTGTGAGCAGGACCCTGTGGGAGGAAGGATGGAAGGAAGCAGAATGTTTGCACAAAGCCCGTGCCCGGCAGCATCCTTGGCACAGCCCACACATCTCCCTCATTCTCCCACCAGCCTCAGGACATTCTGATGCTGTCTGCCCTAGGGGGGCCATGAGACGCTGGGATGTGCAGCAGTGCAGGGACCAGACAGGAGGCCGCCCCGCATCAAGCGCTGTGTGGCTTGCGGTGACGCAGCCGAGCCCCTCGCCTGTCTAGTCTTTTCCACCCAGGTGGATAATTTGTATTTTTACACCTACTTAATAATGAATGCCTGCATCTTGTCAAGTGAGCAGCTGGGAAAAACCAGGCTGACCTGGTTCAGTTAGCATATATTCAAGCATCTGGACCCTCGTTGTCACGCCAGCAGGCGGCCCGGCCTCTCCTTGCAGCCCACAGCGCTCCGCCTCCTCCGGCCTCTCTTGCCCGCCCACCCTGGGCAGCTCAGCTGACTTCCTGCCCTCCTTGTCCTGAGGGTTAAGTGAAGTCACACGTGGAAGGCATGTAGTCTAGCGCTGGCCCTGCAGCACGTGCGATGCTAATATTATGATCCTATAATGTCTGTTACTTCCCTCTCATTTCCTCCTGTCTACCTTTTCGCTTTTCTCTGTCT
This sequence comes from Saimiri boliviensis, assembly GCF_048565385.1. NCBI lineage: Eukaryota > Metazoa > Chordata > Mammalia > Primates > Cebidae > Saimiri > Saimiri boliviensis. The sequence continues at coordinate 132,517,458 of NC_133453.1, read as the reverse complement.
CATGTCCGGTTGCACAGGCATCTTGACATAACCCCAAGGCAACACCTCCGAGGCTTCTCGACCTCATCCCTCCCTTTCTCCTGCTGGGCCCTTGCCCTCTCCCTCCCCAGCCTCACCCTTCTACCAACCTCATTCCAAACGTGTCCTTTCTTCCTTTCCACGGGTTCCTCCTCTTCTGGTTTCAGCCGAAGACAGTTCTCCCTGCCACCGATTTCCTGTTTCTTGGAGCTTAAAATCTTGGAGTCCTCTTTCTTTTCTTCTTCTTTTTTTTTTTTTACCCCCTACAAAGTACCACGTGCCATTTTGCCTTCCTTGTGATGCCTACTGGTTCTTCTCTTCCCTCTCTCTCCTTTTTACCACTCCGCTCTAGGGGCCATGTGAACTAGGCAGCAGGTCTCAAGTGGTGGCTCGGGGTGCCCTGGGGGCCCAAAGACCTTTTTAGGAGATCGTGAAGTGAAATCTATTTTCATGGTAGCACGAAGCCATTATTAGCCTTTTTCACTCTCATCCTCTCATGAGCATATGCTAGTTTTCCAGAGGCCACATGATGTGATGACATCATCGCTCTGAAGACGGATAGAGTATGTGCTCATGTATCCTGGAGTCGTACATCTTTTTTTTTTTTTTTTAATTGCATTTTAGGTTTGGGGGTACATGTGAAGAACATGCAAGATTGTTGCATAGGTACACACGTGGCAGTGTGATGTGCTGCCTTCCTCCCCATCACCTATATCTGGCATTTCTCCCCATGCTCTCTCTCCCCAACTCCCCACCCCGCGCCGTCCCTCCCCTATTTCCCCCCTACAGGGGAGCATCATATCTTTCCATGTTTTAATTCCTAACGTGGTAAATAGTGATAGCTAGGACTGACATAAACAAGGGCTCTTTGAGGCCCTCGTGAATTTTTTTTTTTTTTTTTTTTTTTTTTTTGAGAAAAGGAGTTCTGAAACCAAACGTTTGAGAACGTTGGCCTGGACCCTGCCAGTCAATATGGTGCCTACGTGTGAATTAGAAGAGATGCCCGTCGTCTGGCTGCATGTAGCCGCATGCCAGGGTTGCAGCTGGGTCTGGCCATGAGGGTGCAGACTGGATTTTATCCTCTGTTTATCCCTTTGAGTACTTTGAGAAATGCTCAAACTACACAACTGTACATGGCAGGCCTGTGTTTCTAAGCCGTCCTAGCTGGCTTCTCGGTCTCTAGTCTTCCTCCTCTCCAGCCTATCCTGTACATTACTGTTGGATTTCTCTTTTTACAGACCTTCTTTGTCCTCATTGTTCTCCATTTGTAGAGGCCTCAATGGTTTTCCCCTGCCTTCTGAATGAATTCCAAATTTCCTAACGTGGCAGTAAAAATCCTCCGCTGTCTGGCTTCCACTCACCCTTCCAGCTTTGTTTCCCAATGCTCCTCAACACATTCTCTGTTCTGCTAAGCCTTTCTTTTCTGTTGTCACACCTCACCTACAGCTTCCCTTTGCCTTTGTGACCTCCTCCTCCTTACCCCCACCCCCGCCACCCACAGCCTGCTCTTTGCCTGTGTGAGCTCTTGCAGTCAGGTCTCCTAGCTTGCTCCTCTTTGCTTCTCCCATGCTCCCACAATGCCTTGCGCATGACAGATGGTGTGGTAGGTGCATGAGTTTCGGAGTCCAGCACACGGAGGTTTGAAGCTGTGCTGTGCTGCATACCAGCCAAAGGACCTTATGCATGGGACGTAATCCCTCCAAACATCAGAGAGGGCCCTTCCATCCCGGCGCTTCTGGCCATCTCCCAGGGTTGTGGTAAGAAGCAAATGCTCAGTAAGGGTTAGTTCCTTTCCTTCACCCTTCTGACAGTATCAAGTGTAGAGAGTACTTTTACGTAAGAGGATGATACCATGTCGGGGTATTTGCACATTCTGCCTCTGGTGCCCTAGTAACTGGAAAGCACTGATTCCTTCCACCAGGAGCCTCATGTTTTCCTGAACGCTGATTGATTTTGTTGCATGCTTAAGTATTTTGGAGTTTGCCAGTTGTCAAAACTATCCCATGTCTTAGTGCAGTGTACCCAAGTACTCCTCCCACTGGGTTCTAACAGATTCATCTCCCTGATGGTCCAGAAAGAGAATCATGTTTCCTCTAACGATCCAGGCATTCAGATTTATCCGGTTCTCTTTACTCTGAGTTTTGGATTGATGAATGCTGTTCATCGTCTCCTTAATAATCCCATTGAGAGGAGAGGTGACTGACTTCAAGTCACAAGGACAATCATTGGAGAAGGAGGTCCTTGAAGGTGACTCTTCCCCCATCAAACATTCTTCTTCACCAGGCTGAGTGCTCCGGGAGGACAGGGACTATCTTTGTCATCCCTGTGTCAGCAGCATTCAGCCCATGGCCAGTTACGGAGCACGTACTTATTAAGAATTTATTGAATTTATGAAAGAATAAAGCTGGTCCCAGGATAGGCTTTGAGCATATCTTGGAAATAGCTACCCACCTACTCTCCTAGGGAGAGTCAGTCAGTCTCGCGCTCTGTCCTTTAACAAGAATTTATGTGCCAGACTCAGTTCTAAGTTAGGGAATGAACAAAACAGGCAATGTCGCTGACCCCAGTGGAGCTTAATTTTTATTCAGGGAGACAGATAAACAAACTAATTAAAAATAAATATTTAAAGTGATGCCAGTGGTGATAAATTCTAGAAAGACAAATACAGCACGGCAAGGGACTGGGCCGTGTTAGCCTGAGAGAGCCAGCCTTGCAGATACGTTGGGTGAGAGCTTGGCAGGCAGTGATAACGGCAGGTGCGAAGGTCCTGGGGTAGGAATCACCCGGCCAAGCAGGTGAACTGACAGACACCAAGGTCAGTGTGGCTGAAGAGGAGGAGGGGGTGCGGGAAGATGACGTCAGAGAGATGGCGGAGAACGGTGCAGATTATTTAGGGCTTTGACTCTGCTTTTCAGTGAGATGGAAGGCCACTGAAAGGTTTTGCTAAGAGGCGCATCTTAAGTTGATACTTCTTTAAAAGGATCTCTTAGATAGGTGGATTAAGTGGGGTGGATTTCTTTTTTCTTTCTTTTTTTTTTTTTAATGAGTCTATTGTTGTCAAACTACAACTGAAGGATTTTTCCCCTTGTTTCACAACCTTGTTACATCCCTCCTCCCCTTACTCCCTGAACAGGTAGGGTCCCCATTGTCCTCACAACCCTGGGAGGGTCCTGGGCCGTCTTCCCTTCAGAGGTTCCCTTCCCCTCTCTCTTCGCCCGCAGGAGGTTGGAGCAGAACTTTTTCAACTGCAGCTGTGATATCCGCTGGATGCAGCTCTGGCAGGAGCAGGGAGAGGCCAGGCTGAACAGCCAGAACCTCTACTGCATTAACGCTGACGGCTCCCAGCTTCCTCTCTTCCGCATGAACATCAGTCAGTGTGGTGAGTGCGTGGCCGCGCGGCCCAGCTGGCTCCAGGGAGGCATCACTCAGACACCAGAGATGGTGCCGGCTGTTACCTTGGGATGCCAGAGCCTTCCTTTCAAAGTGCCCTTCCAGCCTCGAACTCTGCGGTTGGGTGCAGGCCTCCTGACTCACCATTTCCCTTCCTGGTCATTGCTGTCCCTTTGTGCATCAGCCATAGGAAGACTGGTTTCAGGAATGCAGACAGGAGTTCAATGTGCTCCTCCTTACCGCATCAGGCTCCCTTTCTCTCTGTGAGGTACCTGTCAACCAAAACTGAAGGAGCGTATCTCAAAATGTGGTGTCTGGATTCCCTATGGCAGTGGCTTCTAAGGAGTTTCCAGAAAAGCAGATTTCTGGGCCCAACCGTAGACGTTGAGAATGTCTGGGGATGGGTTCCAGAAATCTGAATTTTAAGCAAGTTCCCCAACGGGAGTCTGAAACATTTAGATAACCAGAGCCCAAAGTGTGATGTTGCCATTGAGCTTAATGACCAGAAATGCATTCCTTGAGTACTGCCCCCCTCGCCCCCCACCCTCCGCCGCACTGTGGGAGATCTCTACTGCATGGGCTTCAGTTCTGAGTTCTGATGTCTGCTGGGGAGATGCCGTAAAGCATCTTGGATAAGCGGGTCTTCCAAGAGCTCAAGGAGGTTGCGTTAGAGTCGTTATTGGGCAAGGCAAGAGGTTCCACCGTCAACCCCACGGACAGAGCTTCCTTTGGGTTGTAAGTGTTTGCCTGTCTTTTCACCCACTTTGTCTGGCTCCCAGACCTTCCTGAGATCAGCGTGAGCCACGTCAACCTGACCGTACGAGAGGGTGACAGTGCTGTCATCACTTGCAATGGCTCTGGATCACCCCTTCCTGATGTGGACTGGATAGTTACTGGGCTGCAGTCCATCAACACTCACCAGGTAGGCGTCCTGGGCTTGAGCCCATCAGGAGGTTAAGGAGTGATCACACTGTCGTCTTGAACAAGAGGGAAAATGTGTGGTCTTGTTACTCTGGGAAGAAACACATAGGCTCGCGTTACGTGCAGCTGCAATATTTTCTACCCATTTTGCTCTTGCACATGCCACTCAACTTCTCTGTAACTTAGTTTTCTCTTCTGTAAAATGGGCATAGTACTGAACTGCTATTCACATAGGGTTAATAGGAGGATGACCTGAACTATTGCCTGTGAGGAGCCTGGCATTGGGTCGGTGTGCGTTCACACAAAGATCTCCTCCACTTCTGCTCAGCTTTCCTTTTGATTCCTAAAGGTATTTGTGGATTAGGTAGTGGAGCCATCCTTTTAGAGGCTGTGTGAGTGATTGTTATTTTTTATTGGGGTTTTCAGACCAATCTGAACTGGACCAATGTTCATGCCATCAACTTGACACTGGTGAATGTGACGAGCGAGGACAACGGCTTCACCCTGACGTGTATTGCAGAGAACGTGGTGGGCATGAGCAATGCCAGTGTCGCCCTCACGGTCTACTGTAAGTGCGTGTTACTGTGGGGGATGGCTGTGTGTGAGGGGAACTGGTACAGGAGGCTGGAGAGGGGTCAAGGTGTTGCCAGGGCTGAGCTAGAGCAGTGGGCTGGTCTACCAGTAGGGGCAGAAGGACTCCTGTAGGGAAGGACTGACAGGTAAGTCCTTGCAGTAAAAACCCCAGAAAGAGCACCCTTGTCCCTCAGAAGATGGTGTGGCTCCAACTCAACCACATCTGCAGGACACTTCTACGTTGGCCTATTCTGTCTTTTATTAAACCCCTAAGAGGTCTCAAGAGGGGGCCCTCCAGTTAAGGTGGATCTAGGAAGCTTGGATGAAGACATCTCTTCCCCTCTGCTGGGGTAGTGGTGGGACCTCTGCTTCCCTCAGCCTTTTCAGCGTGGGTGGGGAAGAACTGAGATCCCCACTTTGGTTGCTGGAAGGCTGCCGTGGGAGGCGGGAGACTCTGTGTCCTGGAATTCAGCTGGCTTCTTTCTTGACAGACCCCCCGCGTGTGGTGAGCCTGGAGGAGCCTGAGCTGCGCCTGGAGCACTGCATTGAGTTTGTGGTGCGCGGTAACCCGCCGCCGACACTGTACTGGCTGCACAACGGGCAGCCTCTGCGGGAGTCCAAGATCATCCATGTGGAATACTACCAGGAGGGTGAGATTTCCGAGGGCTGCCTGCTCTTCAACAAGCCCACCCACTACAACAATGGCAACTACACCCTCATTGCCAAAAACCCCCTGGGTACAGCCAACCAGACCATCAATGGCCACTTCCTCAAGGAGCCCTTTCCAGGTGAGGGCGGTGTAGCTGGCTGGGGGTATATGGATTCTTTCTACAAGCTTAGGAGGTGGGGCGTGGTAGCTGGAGAGGAGAAGCAGCAGCAGTGCTGATGCTTATCACGGGCAGCAAAACACACACTGGCACACGTGCAGCAAAACACACACTGGCACACGTGCAGCCACCGTCCGCATCGGGTGTGAACAAGGATAGTCTCCGTTTTCCAGTAGCTGTCATGGTAAAAACCAAGACCCCTTAGAATTAGCAGTTGTGCATGTTAGGGCATAGTGAGGGAAAGCAGAGAAAGCAGAGGCTGTAATGGTAGGGAATTCTCACCCAGCCCTTTAATTGTGGGGAGTCTCTGGGCCTGATAGTTTGCTTTCCTAAGCATCGATTTCCTCTTCTATGAAACGGTCATCATTATACGGCTCCTGTGACTTTTAAATGAGCCAAGGTATATAATGCATGTCACAGGGTTTGACGCCTGATAATGGTTCCATGACTTTCCATTGCAAAGGACTTGAGAGTGTGTCCAGTTTAACCCTACATTTAACAGATAAGTGACCTGGGCCTCATTCTACTTGCTGATCTGTGGCAAGACTTGACTTGGATCTAGGCCCCCAGGTCTGGGTCTTCATTCTTCTCTTTGTTCCATGCCGAGCTGCTAGAGGGCATACCTGATGCCCTCAGCTTAGGATGGTGCTAATGTCAAGTGGACTGGGAAAAATTAGTGAAATTACTGAAGAACTTTGCTTGATTTTGATTTTGGGAGGTGATGCTGTCAGAGAAATGTCTGGGGTAAGATGCTTTACGTATCTTCCTGAAGTTGGAGGAGGAAAAAAACACCGAAAGAGTTTAGTGAAAGTGATTGTAGCATCTTTTGGTGCATTCCACAACTGATACATTTTGTCCATGAAGCCATGTGTCTTTGCTGAGCTGGGTGCTTTGTTTTGGGAAGTGAGTAGGAGATCTTTGGTCTTCAATTCCTAGGAATGAGGAGTTCTAATGGGATACAGTGTATAAAGTGATACAACACAGGCACATGCAAGCTCACACACACACACACACACACACACACACACACACACACACACACAAGGGAAGAGGCAGCAGGAGCTAGCAGAATGCAGCATCTGTTTCTACGAAGCCAACCTCACGGTCTACAACAAATAACCAGAGTAGCAGCTCCAGGAGGCCCTATTTATTTCAGTGCAAGGGAACTCGAATCGGAGGCCCCAAGAGTGAAGTTGGATAAATGTGGCTGCATGTGAAGCTAAATTCTTGCCACTGAGGTCCTGGGACAATGGAGCCATCTTTTCAGAGAGGTTGAGAATGTGCAGATGTTTGAGGTCCTGGAAATCCCCTGTGGTCTGAAACTTCCAACCTCATCCCCAGTATGCTCAGTAAAAGTCCCCAGGACACTTCTGCTCCTGTGCCACATTGGGTGCTGTCACTCTCTCTCTCTCTCTTTTTAAATTGTACTTTAGGTTCTGGGGTACACGCGCAGATCCTGTAGGATTGTTGTGTAGGTACATATGTGGCAAGGTGGTGTGCTGCGTCCATCGCCCTGTCACCTATGCCGGACATTGGGCTGTCTTTCAGCAGGTAGACAAGTCCTGGCCTGCACTGTGGACATAGAGGCTTTTTGAGCAGAGATACTTTGCTCTTAAGGTGTACAAGGTCAGGCTAGGTCTTGTTGATATAAAAGACTGAACCTTTGCCTTGCCTGTGCCCTGATTAGAGAATAAATTGTTTTTTAAAGAGGAAAGTCTATATATTGGTGAGGGTAAGTCTCGATTGGTGAGGGAATGAAGCACTCTGAAACAGTGCTTCTGTTTCCAAAGGGAAGCTTCTGGAGGCTAGAGAAGGGGAGACCCTAGAATGTCCAGGAGGGAGGAGGAGCCAGTCTGGGCTCCTTCTGCCAGAGGATGTCCTGAGAGGTGCAGGGTAGTAGCAGCAGTTGGATGATGTGGTGGACACAGATTCCTGGTTCTCTCCCTTATCTCAGGAGGAAGCCGTTCTTTGCTTCCTCTCAGCCCTCGGAGGTATCTCAACATACCTCCTGTGCCCCCGCAAGATGCGGCAGCCCCTTCTGATAGTCTCTGGATACCCTTGTCACCCTAGTCAGTTATCAGTGCTCCTCAGTCAGGCCAGTGGTTCTTAAAAGTGTGGTCCATAGACCAGCTGCATCCACATTACCTGAGAATGTGTTAAAACTCAAGTTCTCAAGCTCCACTCACCTCTACTGAATCAGAGATTCTAGGGTAGGATCTAGCAGCTGTGTTTTAACAAGCCCCCCTGGTGAGTCTGGTACCCCCTCCTTTGCAATCTCCTACCGTGGAATTGGGTGGGAATCTGTCCCCAGGAGGAGGGAGGGAGGATTGAGTCACAGAGAAGCTCAAAGAGAAAGCAGTTCACCTGAGGTCATTTCCTCAGACCCATCTCCACCCTGCTAGGGCCACCCTGTGGGAAGGTTTGCTTGTTATGAGTCTTTAGATTAAAGGAACCAATGGGTGATGAAAAGGCAGTGACAGGGAAAAGATGGGCTAGTCACGCCAAGTGGCAAGATGCTTAAACGTTCAGGAGAGTCAGTTATCTGGGGGAGTAGGCAGAGATACATCATAACGTTCTAAACCAAACTCACCCCAGCTAAGCGTAGACGTAAAGCTGGTCTGCGTAGACGTAAAGCTGGTCTGTGTAGATGTAAAGCTGGTCTGTGTAGACGTAAAGCCGGTTTGTGATTCTTGTTCTTCCCTTTTAATGTGAGAGTGTGGAGGCCTCATGATCATGTGTGCTTCTCTTCTGCTTCCAGGCAGCTAAGCATGGAGGTTAACAGCAGACGCCCTGAAATGAGACAGACTTAGGTGAAGATCCCATCTGTGGCCCCTCCCAGATGGCCTTCCCATCTGGTGGCCTGGGCTGCTTTTATCATGGGGTTTAGTGCAAGGTCAGCACTAGATGAAGGACAGTCACTTCTCTGTGCCTCTATTTCTGTATCTGTGAAATGGATGAGAATGCCAAATGCTTTAGCAGTGTGTCTGGACAAAGAAAAGGCTTACTAGCTGTGGGCCACTGTTAAGATTCTTAGGATGTAGAGCTGAGATGAATTCAATAGTTCTAGAATCAGTAGTCACTCTCTGGTCAAGCTAGGAAGTTCCAACAGAATCTTAAGGTAGTCTAGGATAGTGGTGATTGGACCGCATTGCCAGGGCTCTAATTCTCACTCAATCACTTGTCAGTTCCGAGATGTCAGGCAAATTACTTCACCGTCCTGCTTTTCCCTTAAAGCCTAAGATTAGTTTACAGGAGGGCCCTTCCTGAAGAGTTTTGGTCTGGGACCGTAGGAGACACGTGCATTCTCTTCACCGCACGACTGTAGTTTATGTTCAGATTGTGCCGTGATGTGCTGGACAAGCAAGCACTCCTCCCAGCCTGCTGGTGGGGTCATAGGTGAGGACCAGTCCTGGGTACCATCCTCTTCCAGGCTGAATGCCTGAGGCCCTCCCAAGGTTCAGAGAGGAGCCATGATGTCTCCTTCCAAAGCATATGTGCTTTCTGGATGTGTAAATGCTTCCAGGCTCTGTCAAAGGCCTTAAACATTCGTAAGCTGATTTGGAGATTACAGGATTCATAGACTTGGCCAAAACATTTGGCTAACATAAGAATATTCTCTCATAAATGGGAGCCTTATGAGATGTATGCAAATCTATGTAAAATGTGGATCGATCTGGCACTTCTCTCCTCTCAGGCTCTGAAACCCAGGCTAGAGTTTCCATTTCCTCCATCCTCCCACTGCCCCAGTGAGGCATCTGGTCACCTGCCACTGTGAAGAGGATGTTGGAATGAAGGATATGCCCAGGAATGTGGAGAAAGCTTTGTGGCTCTCCTCCCAAACAATACGGAACAGATAAACAAGCAAACAAATTGCATTTATCATAACTAAGACTTTCTTTGAAGGACTCCCTCACAGAAAGTATCTGGTTCCCCATCAGGTGGTTAGAGAATATTTGCTGGTTCATACTTAACAGAGCTAAGACTGTGAGGGGCCACAATGAGTGAATGAGTGAATGAATGAATGAATACATTCTTACTTTTCATGGCATGGTGGGCTGAGTCAGGAGGCTGTGTAGTATGATATAGTCGTCCCAAAGGGAAAAGCTGTATCAACCTCTCCTGAGAACTGTTAGAAATGCAAAATCTTGATACGCACCCCAGGTCTACTGAATCAGAAACCCTAGGGTGAGGACTAGTACTCTGTGTTTCTTATTAATTTTTAAAGATTTAAAAGATTTAAAAGATTTTTTATTTTGAAATAGTTTGGAATTCGTATTTTTAAAAGTTACAAAACAGTACAAAGCACTTCCACCCTTTGTCCAGCTTCCCCAGATGTTAACGTCTTACCTAACAATGCACTGATCAAAACCAGGAGGTTAATGTGGGTCCATCACTATTATCTAGTGTACAGACGTGGATTACATTTTACCAGTTGCCTCATTGATGCTTTTTCCTTGTCTAGGATCCAATTCATCAGAACTACACACTGCACTGAGTTACTGTGTCATCCACTCTAAATCTGGGACAGTTCCCCAGTCTTAGTCTTTCATGATCTTGGACCTTTCTAAGAATACTAATGTTTTTGGAGACAGTCTTTCCATTCGGATTTTTCTGATTTTTTTTTTCCTAACGATTAAATTCTAGTTACGCATTTTTGGCAGGAACTCCACAGAAGTGATGCTCTGCCCTTTCAGTGCATTGTTTCAGGGGTGCGTGATGTCGATAGGTTTTGGTACTGAAGGTGTTAACTTTATCACTTGGTCAAGGTGGTGTCTGCCAGTTTTCTCTGCTGCAAACAGATGATTTTGCCCTTTGTCAGTCATCGGTATAATATTTTAAAACCACATAAATAGCTTGTTTCTCATCCTTCTTTCACACTCTAATTTTAACATTCATTGATGATTCTTGCCTGAAACAATTACTGCAGTATTTGTGAAATGATGATTTTTCTACTTCTGTCATTCCTTCTATGTTTAAAAATCAGAATTCTCCCATAAGAGCATTCCATTCTTCCACCTTTTATTTATTGACTTATTTATTTGTATCAGTATGGACTCATGGATATTTATTTTGTTCTATGGCTGATATTCATTTGTTAGGAATGTCACAGCAGTGAAATACCATAGATTGGGTGGCTTAAACAACAGAAATGTATTTCCTCACAACTCTGAGATCTGGAAGTCTGGAAGTCTGAGATCAAGGTGTTAGCAGGGATGGTTTCTTCTGAGGCCTGTCTCCTTGGATTGTAAATGGCAGTCTTTACATTGTAAATGGGTGGTCATGTGATTTTCCCTCTGTTCATGTGTGTTTACCTTGAAATTTTCTCTCATAAGGACATCAGTCATATTTGATTAGGACTTACCCTAATGACCTCATTTTAACTTTAATTCATCTTTAAAGACCTTTTCTCCAAATACAGTCACATTCTGAAATACTAGGGGTTACAGTTTCATATGTGGATTTTGGGAGGACAAAATCCCATCCGTAACAATCCAGGACTATCATCCTTTTGTTGCTTAAATGATCCTACATTTGGCCATTGAAATCCCCTGTACATTGGCTCCTATGTCCTGTCTCCAGGCCTCCATTAATCTCTGAGCGCTTTCTTACTTTCTAGTATTGCAAGCCATTCCAGGCACATCTTGTACTTTCCCTGGTTCAGTCCTGATATCATCCATTTATCCAAGGAATCCTCACCTTTTATTGGAGGTCGGTAGCAATTACCCTCTGGGTGCTTCTGTTATATGCTAAAGTTTGAGCATCTCTGGTAGAGCAGGCAAAGACTTGATTAGGATTTGAATCCAGCTCCAATTTCTTCTTAAATGAGTGGCATCCAATTAGTTACTTAATCTGTATAAGCCTGTTTCCTTATCTGTTAAGTGGGAATAATGTTACCACCTCTTAGAATGGTAATAAGGATTGAGTGATCTGTTAGATGAACCATTTAGCACTGTCCCTGGCTCATAATCAATGTGCGACAAGGATTAGCTTTCATTATTAGGTGAGCTATTTCTAGAGACCAAAGATCAAATAACACATTACCATCTGCAGGACGGGCAGATTCTAGAGGGATTCCCAAGAATTTCTCAGTGACCTACTAGAATCAACTCTGCATATTACTTTGAAGAATTTTATCTTAAGATCATACCTGGCATTTTCAAGGAATGTCTAGGGGAGTCCACCCTGTGGCCCCATTCCCAGCACTTTGGGTCCCTATGGAAGAGCTGTGAATGAAACCGAGGGTCTGGTTTAATTCCCCGTCTCATAACGGAACCGGTTTGGTTTCTTGTTCCTAGGTGGGCCACCTGCCTTGAAACCAGGAACTTTCTCTCTCATTCCTTCTCCATTCGGAGGATCACCCCCTAAAGTGGTAGCTTGGTGTGGGGAGAAGGGTGATGTGCCATAGATTTTAGTCTGTCAATTGCCATGGGAACAGGAAATCATGGTGAATGGGAGAGATTATAGCTATTAGGACCATGTAGTGTGTCTGTTCTGGTTTTTTATTAAATTTGTTAATTATCTCTTTGTCCTTTTTTTGCAGAGAGCACGGATAACTTTATCTTGTGTAAGTCTGCTTTACCTGTTGCTTTGAAACTGATTTATTCTGGTACTATCGGTAACTATTGAATTTAAATAGCCCTCTCTCCTATTCCACATCATCCCTGGCCCATGGCAGCTGAAGGGATCTCAGTGTACTGTGTGAAAGGAACTGAAAAGTAGCAATGCTTTTTGGGCAGGTCCAAGCCCACTTTTCTTGGGTAATCTCTCTGTGGTTCACTTGCCCCCAGGGAGTTTCCTAAGGTCTCCCGATGCTGCGGATCTCTACCTGGGTAGACAGGGGCTTTGTGAGGATGGACATGGGGTTTCATGTGCCTCAATAGACCCTGTTGATCATCTTAGTTGTTCTTGGAGAGAGAATATGGAACCTATAAACCTGCTAGTGTTTCTCACCTGCTTCAAGAACCTGAGCATTTGGCCAGGACTCACCCCATGAGAGCTTGATTTACAAGGTTTCCTGATAGGCGAATGTGTCCTCAAGTGGAATTATTGAGGCTCAGTTTATAAGTGATTTGGGGCTAGGGCTAGACAATCCTAAAAGAATTTGGGGTTTTGTTTATGGACTGTGGGGAACCTATTTATTCCTTTTTCTTTTTTTCGCCATGGAAGGTGGAAATACAGCAGCAACTGCTGCCATTTCTGCTCCGTGTCTGGCCTGAGATAGTAGATGCTGTTTAGAAACACCCTTGGCTTTTTGGCACTGATGTCAGTATCATCTGTGATTCCTCTAGTTGTCCTCGGTCTTAGAGGACTTGTAATCTTGCAGAATGTTCCTTCAGAGAATTCTGAATGGGGGCCATTTCTTGTCAAGGAGGTGAATTCTAGATGGTGGAGTGCGGGGAAAATTGATACTTGGCTTCCCATCCTTGGCTTGCCGGGTAAAGGTGGTATTTCCCGGTCAGATGTTTCTGTTTTTTAACTTGAGCTGCCATTGTGTTCTGAAATCAGTGTTAGGGGAATGGATAGTGGGCTGTTTGATGGATCCCCAGGCCTCCCGACTCTCACTGAGGGGTAAAGAAGGAAAGAGGGAGGGCACAGAAGAGGGAGGGTGAGGAAAAGGAATGCCTGTGGCAAAGAATAGCAGAATGTCAGCAACAGCTGCTACCACCAGTAACATTTGCCTAATCCAGACCCTGGCCAGGTTCCCAATCCATGCTGCTTTTTTCTATTCTATAGCTCATGGCCCAAGTCGCGCAGGTTATATTATTTTCTCTGGGGTGGGCGTAGGGAACGGGAGTGAATGTCCTTTATTCCTCTGGAGCCTGTCCTTGAACTGTAACCCCAGCCAGATGGTCAGATAAGAATCTGGTCTCTGGGGGGTCCTGCAAAACCTGGGGAAGGCAGACTGCAAGAGCCTGGCTTCCAGAGGATGTTCTCCATGAGGAAATATCAAAGGAGCTTGGGAGTTGGGCAGAGACTGTGGCTGAGCCTCCCCGGGCAGGAAGCTAACCTTCCTCCTCCTTTTTGTGTTTGGTTTTCAGTTGACGAAGTGAGTCCCACACCTCCTATCACTGTGACCCACAAACCAGAAGAAGACACTTTTGGGGTGAGTCACTTCTTGATCAAGAGGCATGCATTGACTGGCATAGTCATTTTCAGACTTCATTTGTGTTGCTGACTTTTCCAAATACCATCTTGAAACTTTGAAAAAAAAAAAGTGATGAAATTGAACTGCCTTCAAGCAGTTTAAACCTTCCTTATTTGCTGGTGATAGTTCATTGTTGGAGGAAGTCTTTAGGGTTCAGAAAATCCCCAGTCTATTAGGAGCAGAGCTGGGCCTGATTTGCAGGGGCTGCTAACTGTACAAGCCTTCTACAAAAGGCCAAGTTCCTCAGGGCATCTCCTTGGGTGGGGTTTTCAAGTGCCCACTCCTATGATTTCAGAGCCTCAGATTCTTCTGGAGAGGAGAAAGGATTTTTTTTTAAGAGTCTAGATCCTTTAGACTTTCCTGGATAAGAATATTATATAAGGCGTTTTAACATGAAGATGCAGAATTCACTTGCTAATTAAAACAAAATTAGAAGCCTCTCTAGGCTTGTTTTTGCATCTGTTAGAATGGCCCCAGGTGAGAAGGGGCTCAGCACATTGAATTATGGAACTTTCTCTAATCAAACTGAGTAATTGATATATTTTGAAATGTTCTTATGGTCTCACAAATTTCTTCTTCTAAAGTCCTTACTCAGTATTGCAGTTCTGAGAAAGGTACACTTTCTATGGCAGTAGGACTGGTTCTCATCTGGGCACACACATTATTTTCAAAGCACTTGGGTTTTCCACGGCTGTCGCTGACTGTCTGTTTCTGGTTCCTCGTAGGTATCCATAGCAGTTGGACTCGCTGCTTTTGCCTGCGTCCTGTTGGTGGTTCTCTTCATTATGATCAACAAGTATGGTCGACGGTCCAAGTTTGGAATGAAGGGTAAGGTGGGAGTTTCATTTTCAAGGGTGTCACAGGGAAACATGACTGCTTTTGGTCAAAAGGTACTGTTGGGATCTGTGATTGCTCTCTGAGAGGGCCTCTGGTCGTGGGGCCTAAGTGGTACTGCTGGAAACTCCTGTTAGCTCCTTGTTCTTGTTAATTAGGGATTGAAGGCGGTGTCGGGATCTGTGGCAACCAAACCATGGATCCACACGGTTTTGCTTTGACTGCTGGTACACGTTGCTTAGATGGGCTTATGCAATGAAGATAATTTGGAAAGGAAGCTGGACTTCAGGGCAAATGAAAAGGAACTTTGGTTTATTTTTATTATTGGTGGGCAAAGGGACTCCTAGTCTGAGGACACGGTTTTCCTCTTGTTTTTGAAGCTGTGTTGGGAAGGCGTAAGCGCAGCAAGACGTAGGGTGGGAGACTCTGGCGTTGAAAAGCTGCCCATGCAACGGGATCTCAGCACGTAGCTCGACACTGAGTCCCAGAGTAGATGCCAAGAGCAACACGATTGCTAAATCTGCTGGCTGGCTTCCATGACATACAGTGCTCCACTCCACTGCGGCAGGGTGGGGTTGTGGGATGTGGCTCTTTGCCAAGGCTCGGTTAAAGGGACTGGCATGAGAGGGGTTAAATGGTGAATTAGCATCCACCTGCCTGGTCTCAGAGACGAATGTGACCAAATGGCTCGAGGGAAGCTGGATGCCAGCTCCAAAACAAACCTGAATTTCAAGATACACTCCCAGCTGGGGTTTCCATGTATGGTGATGTTGGGTAGGGGTGGGTAGGGAGGGACAAGAGAAGGTTTGACAGGCTATCAGGTTGCTGAGCTAGGACTCAGGTTGGTGTTATCTGGTGAGAATATGGGATGTGTAGAGAGATGAATTTCTGTGGGTTTTATGGATGAGTTTGTGTCTGTGGTGGGGGACCGTGGGGCTCAGGGACTGAAGAAGAGTGCATGAGTGGCTTTCACAGGGACAGTGATCCCCTGAGTTGTATGTGAATATTGGAGTGTTTGAGCATGGAACTGAGCTAGTCCATAGCTTTTACTATCTTCTTGGAAGTCTCTGTGACCCTTGAAAATTCAGAACACTGATATATAGGGAGATACCCAGAGAGGATTAGAAGGGTAGAAAACCCTGTAGTCCCAGGTACTCAGGAGGCTGAGGTGGGAAGACTGACTGTGCAGAGGAGGTCAAGGCAGCAGTGAGCTGTGATCGCATCACTGCACTTCAGCCTAGGCAACAAAGTGAGACCCTGTCTCAAAAACAAACAACAAACAAAAAACGGGGACAGAGTACCCTGTTTCCAGAGGGTTTCTGCCTTTGCACTGCACTGTTTGCTTTTGATGAGCCTGATCAAGTCACAGCGAAGCAAGCTAGTTTTTCTTAAGTCATCTGAGATATTTTGACCAAGAGAAAGACATAGGCAGGCAAATGATAAAGACAGGATAGAAGTTTGACTGGAAGCCAGGTGACTTCGACAAAATCAGACCACTCTTAGGCACCTAGATTGGAGATATCTTATCTGTGAACACTCACGACGTGCCAAATAGGGTTTTCTAGGTCTAGAAGATGAGGCGACCCCTGAGTGAGCTCACAGCATTCAATCTTTGGATAATCCTTAGGCTCCTGGTTTTGCAGACTGGCGCTATTGCCTATACAAAGTTTTCCTACCATGCAGGGAGCTTTCCTAGCTCTTCCTCCTTCCACCTGAGAAAACATCAGGGCCTTGACCAAAGGAAAGAATGGGGCATTATTGCTCTTCCCCTGAGGAGGCGCACCACCAGCTGAGACACTGCGACATGCTTGGCAGTGCTGTGAGAGCAGATTTTTCCTATTAATTGTCATCCGGTTTCTGGAACAGCATGTCCCCATGTCGGATGGATTAGGCAGCACCCAGGGTAGTGCCTGCCCTCAGCTGTCCTCAGAGCTTCTCCCAGCCCCTGCTTCCCTCTCCCAGGCTGAGCCTCCTTTCTTGGCCCTGGTTGGGCCAGGAGAACATGTCCACATAGGTGGAAGTGAAATATCCTCTATTGTAAAGTCAGGTAACTTAAAGAAGGTCGACTGGAGTTATAGGCAAGATGAGATGGTGTATCTAAGACTCGCCTTGTTTAGAATTAAGCCTGAATCTCTTTGATCTTCATGAAGTCAGATTATGTTTAGGTCTCACTTTAGGATAAATAAGTGCAAACCAAAAATAAAATTCTAAGCCCCCCAATCATCTGAATACATCTCTCTTCTCAACAAGGGCATCCCAAAGTTAACCTGAAAAACTAGTTCAGGCTGTGATGGGGAGGAGGGAGCCACACATGCCTTATTATACTCTCCTTCCTTTTGGAATTTTGGTGGAAGAGACTCTTGAAGTCTGATGAGAAACATTTGCAATCTATTCTCTCTGAAGCCCGCTACCTGGAGGCTGGATCTGCATCATAAAACCTTGGTGTCCATAACCTCTTATGGAACCTTCCTATTGAAAATAACTTTCAACCAACTGCCAATTAGAAAATCTTTGAATATGCCTATGACTTGGAAGCCCCTGCTTCCAGTTGTCCTGCCTTTCTGGTCTGAACGAATGTACATCTTACATGTACTGATTGACGCCTTACGTCTCCTTAAACTGTATAAAATCAAGTTGTGGCCCAGCCACCTTGGGCACATGTCCTCAGGATCTCCTGAGGGCTCTGTCACAGGCCACTGGTCACTCATATTTGGCTCAGAATAAATCTCTTCAAATATTTTACCGAGTTGGACTCTTTTCTTTGACACAAACAAATGCCTCAAGCTGCCTTTGATATATTATTGCCAGCGTGCATCACAGTCTTGGATAGAGAGTGACGGCATGGGTACCAGAATTTCCCCACCTTTGACTTAGGGAAACCCTCGTCTCACCTCCACCCCAGTTTCAGTTTTGAATTTTCAAATCTGGGTGAGAATCTACAATGCCAGTTAATTGCCTACTGACTTCAGCAAAGTTACTTACCTTCTCGGTGCCTCTGTTTCCTCAACATCAGAATGGTAATAATACTTACTACCTCCCTCCCTGGGTTGCTGTGAGTGTCGAGATCTGTGTGTAACTGGCATATAAAAAGGCTCCACGGGAACCATTTCTCCCTTCTTTTCTTTATATATGAACCTTCGTACGCGCCTTTTATTGCCTTCCAGGAAGGGCTGCCCATCCAAGACCCAGTCATGCCCTCTTTTGTCCTACACAACATTTAGTAAAATGCCTTTATTATGCTCTAGTCCCAGTACAGTGTCATTTCTTTGCTGATAGACCATCTGTCTGTCCTACTTGACCAGGAGCGACCTATGGCAGAAACCACAGATCACTCAGCCCACTATGCCTGAAACATCACAGCATTTGACGATTGCTTGTTTTTTTTTTTTTTTTTTTTTTGGTTTGTTTGTTTTTGTTTTTTGTTTTTTGTTTTGTATTTTTTAAGTAGAGACGGGGGTTTCACCATGTTGACCAGGATGGTCTTGATCTTTTGACCTCGTGATCCACCCGCCTCGGCCTCCCAAGGTGCTGGGATTACAGGCTTGAGCCACCGCGCCCGGCTACGATTGCTTGTTGAACTTAGAAATGAATGACTTTAATTTTAATAATAAAAAAGCACCACTTATAAATCAGCAGTGGGCTAGTTAGAGCTAATTGGGAAATCTGAGATGTCTGGGTAGTGGGAATTAGAGTGATGATGATGAGGAAAACTCATAAACAATTCCCCGTCCACATCTGAGGGCCAGGTGTGTTGATAAGGAGGGCCTACTAATAGCTTTAATTCCTTCTGAGAAATAAAAAAATATAAAAAAGACAATATAACAAACACCCATATTCCCTCTGCCTAGAATCAACGACTTACTGTTTGGTCTTATATTTACATCTAATGCTTTACTTTTGTCAGATATAACATATGACTGATAAAACTAAAACCCTTTAGTCCCATTCCCATTCCTGACTCCACAGGCAGCCACTAGCCTGAGTTCAGCATCCTCCAGTTCACTTGTTGAAGCGTCTTTCCCTGTATCTCTGTCTCTGTCTCTGTTGGCTGTCTCTCCCCTCATGGCTGTCTCCCAGATAAACTCACACCTCCCAGACTGCCAAATTAGCAACCACTTCTGCTGCATGAAAGATGAGTGGCCAAGGCTGGTAACCAGTTCATTTTTATCCTTCTACCTATATGTATATGTACACATATATGCATTTGTCTCTATATATCCATATGTAGACATACACACATGCATATCTATGAATACACTTTAAAAATGCATTACTTTGTGTTTTAATTTAAGTATATTAACTTATACTCTGAGTGATTTGCATCTTGCTTTATTTCCTTGTCATATGTTAGAGATCTGTCTCTGTTGGTTAGGTGTAGGAATTCCAATGGATGCCCATTTTATGGGAGATGAATATATTAACCAGATCTCATAGAAACAAACTGAAGATGCTTTGTCTCAGATCCCTCCTTCCTTTTACCAACTGCTATGTTGTTGATTAAAATTTTGGCTTGGGGAGGGGGTCACCTTAGGACACAAGCTCATCTTCTCTTGGAATCACAAAGGTTTAATATGGTGCAAAGTGTACACCGGGGCTTTCTTTTCGCTGTTGATGAAGTCTAATGCCTTAGAGTGGCAGGGGTGATTTGTGATGTATTTGGTGTGTCCTGGGCACTGCCCTAGCAGCCTGCTCTTCTGCTGGAGCAGGGCTCTGTAGGTGCCTGCTGTGCTAGGCATTAATTAACTCTTTGATTTTCAGATCATGGGTCCAGGTGATTGGGAGGTGGGTACTTGTGGGGCTAGGGTAAGGGCTATTTACTGCAGCTACAGAAATATATAAAAATATTTCAGCATTTTAACAACTAACTAGAGTGCACCCTTGCATCCTGGGCCTGTAAGTGAGATGGTTCAGAATTTGGGCCAAATTCATTCTCATAAACTACTGGTAAATTAGGCATCGGACGACTGTGACAATGATCTGGCTGGGCTCTCCTGTATCTGCATTTCCAGGCGAAGAAACTGAGTGAGTTTTAGCTCCACCCACTTTCCATAGCAACACTAACGCCCAAACTCCTTTGTCTTGGCCACCCCACTGTCCACATCCATAGTGCACCATCATCATTTCACGTGGTCATTTGAACAGTAACCAGCCAATTGGTGTTAGCGTGTCTGAACAATAATAAAAATACCCTGTAGTTTTCATATAAGGTGAGTGTTATAATTATTTAATAGAAAAAGAAGCAGGTGTATGGATCTTTTGCAGCCTGTAAAAAGAATGTGCATTATTTGGCCTCTTCCTCTTGACCACCTCGTAAGTATCTTTAAATACTTCTAGATCAGAGATACTGTGAGAGTTTCTTCATACTTCTTGGCTTCCTCTTATTCCCATGGAGAAAACAGAACGATGGTTTATCAGAGCTGAAACAGACCTTCGGCTTATTAGGCTATTAATGTGCCCATTGTACAGCTAAGGAAACTGAGACCCAGAGAGATGCAGTGAGGTGCTGGAGCACACAGCTAGTGAGAGCCTCCTGGCCCTGCTTTTCCACATACTTGGCTTGTGCAGAGGACCTGGGAGGGTCAGGGAAGTGAAGTTACTGGGTTAGGAAGACGTCAGCTCCATCCCTCCAAGGCTCTGTTTACTTAGCTCTCAATGCCATCCCATTTAAATGGAGCTTTCAAAAATTCTCTTATTAATCCATTTTCTCCAACATGGGGCACTCCTAGCCTTGGGGAAAGATAGGTGCTGTTGGAGGAGTAGGCTCCAAGAACTTTATTTCTTTTCAGACATGCCAGAGACACAGGGCGTGGCAGGGTGGTGGAGCTGGAAGGCCGGGAAGGAAGAGCATCAAGAACTGCTGCTTGGGCTTCCGGCGATGCCTCCAGTGGCTCGTCGGCAGTGGCTGGCCTTTCTTCCTAATGGCTGGGTGTGTGCTGGAGCCTCTGATGGGCCTGGGCACTTGCAGGACTGTTCCATTGTCAATTAGCGTTAGTTAATAGGTACTTAAAGTAGAGTGGTTGCCTATTTGATTATGATTGGGGGCTATTAACATTTTTTTTTCCATAAACAGATGGTAACTGTCCTCTGAGTGGATTGTAGAATCCTGCCAGAGTCTTGATTTGGAGGGACCAGCTCCTGCCAAAAGATCTCAGGGACTGCTGCCGCGTTGAATGATCTTGTTATCCTTCTGGGTTTCACCCCTTGGTTAAGGGAGTGATTAGACTTGGGAAGGAGTCATTTCTGCTTTCTCTCCTAACCTTGGGGCGTTGCACTGAGAAGAGTTTCTTCCAGGTGGATGGAGGTAGAGGTGGGGAGGGATCTTGGACACGTGCGGTTTGATGATGTAGGTTGGCATTTCTTTCTCAGCTGGGACAGAGTGTCCTTATGTCTCTAGCCATAAAAGCTAGGAATCAAAGCAAATTCAATGTGTCCAGAGCAGGGGAATTGGTACCAGAAGCGTGATGTGCGATAGGAGACATCTGAGGTGATGGAAAGGGGGCTTGGACCATGGATGAAAGCACTATTGGCATCGTTGAGTAAAATAGTTTCTTTCTCCTGCACGATATACCTTTTTGATCACTATTTAACAAGGATTTGGAAACCAAGAACAGTGCAAGGCAGAATTGAAACCAGGTAAAGGAATTGTGTTTCCTGGCTTCC
The DNA here is from genome assembly GCF_048565385.1 of Saimiri boliviensis. Taxonomy (NCBI): domain Eukaryota; kingdom Metazoa; phylum Chordata; class Mammalia; order Primates; family Cebidae; genus Saimiri; species Saimiri boliviensis. The sequence goes on along the minus strand of NC_133453.1, from coordinate 132,496,089 downwards.
CAAGATAGGTCCATTCTTCCTCCTTGTTTTCTTTCTTCTTGACTTCTTTTTCTACTTCCTCCTCTGAATTGACATGTGCAGGGGAGGAAGGCACCTGTGGCCCTTGTCATGATCCTGTACTTGTGACTCCTGGTGTAAGATGACTCTTTGAACACAATGTTGAGAGCGGTTTCTGGCTTCTTTCCTGTGTTGTGATCCACATATTCGCATAGCAAATGCTTGCATGCCGTCTCTTTTCTGACGTTTGACAGAGCTTCCAACCACCCTCCTCCCTCAAATACTCCTAGTATTTGATCACTTCTAATTTAAAGAGGTTAAGTTTGTAGCAGATTCACAGGCAGGATGAAACTTACAGAAGCCAGGGGTCTTCTGCTTCTCCTCCTTTGGCTTGGACTTCATGGACAGACTCTGATTCAAACAAAGCCCCACCCACTTGATGACTGAGTTCTAGAGTGTGACGCTTGGAGCTTTGAGAAGGCTGGAAAGCCACATGTGTTTTTCTGGCGTGCTTTCGCTGCCCTGTCCTTTGTGGGAGTTTTTCAGGTGTGCAGTGAATCATCACAGAATTCCCTACACGGTCACTATTGGTCGTGTGAAGGCTGAACTGCCCCGATTCTCCTGTACTCATTCCTTGCTCTGAAGGCTCCAGGGAACCACCTGTTCCCTTGCATCTACTCTCCCACTGGAAGGGAATTCCCTTGAAATAGAGCCTGATGCAAAATATTTTTTTCTCCATGGCTACCTGCTAGCTGGCTCTTCTTGTCAGGCCTGTGTATCCTGTTCAGCAGCGCCAAGGATGACCACTATGCTTGGCTCTACAGCCAAAGCGATGGCGTCTCAGATTCGTGTAGTTTTGGCAGCAGAACACCGTGCTTACTAACTTGCGTTGTTGCAACTGGCTCTGACCCTTGATACCCGCCTTGATACCTTACTCACTTTAGAAGTTCTTCCCCTTTTGTCCCCCTGCCACTCATGTGACAGGTTAGAGTCACCTGCCTTATGCCCTACTGTGGGTGTCACCCAGCTTTCCCAAAAGTGCTGGCTGTCACAGTAATTTCACACCCTAGAAAACTGTAACAGTCAATGGGTTAGTAAATGAGGTTTTTAAAAGCTAGGAATAAAAGCAAATTCAAACTAATTTCTGGCTCTTTAAAAGTCACGAACTTTAGTATTTTATTTTTCACCAAGAATCATGGTGACATACTTACTCACCACGCCAGTTACCCTGCACTATCATGGTACAGGATGGAAAACCAGGAGGGGCTGGGGCTGCCAGCCTTGACTTCCCCACATCCTTCTTTACTCTGAATGTTTTTCACCCCCTGCAAAGTCAGGTTGTAGAAATTGCTCCAACAGACCCGCTCCTCTCTTCTCATGGCACATTATTTCTCTCTCTGAATATCCTTCTCTGGGTCTTGGGAGCTTTCGCTTCCACAGAAGAGGCATGATGGTAGACTTTGGCTAATGAGAGCCGTCATGTGGGGGCAGTACTCACGACCCATGGTTTCGCAGCTCATTCTCCTGTGAACTCTGCAAAGGGCGTTAGGATGGCCAAAGAGCAGCCTTGGAATCCCAAGACAGCCAAACAGAGAGATCAAAACAACTGCTAACCAGAAAACACGTTTTTGGACTGGGGGAGACAAACCACAAGCTGATAACAGCAGCCACATAGCTAATGGCTGCAAATCCCCAGCCCCGGCTCCTCGTCACCTCCTGTCCTTTGTGCTGTGGTTCCTCACAGAGGATGAGGTGTGCAGAGGAGGGCAGAGGACTGCCCTGCAGGGGCAGGCACAGCATCCTTCGGCCAGCTGTGCTTCCAGCAAACAGGTGTGTCTGCCACCTGTCCCAGGCCCAGAACTGCCAGGGAAGGAGGCAGAAGCCTGAGGTTGGTCTCTCTCTGGCCTTTGCACTCAGAAGGGTTAATAACACTTCCTGTCTCTCTTCCTCACTACCCCAGCATACTTAGAGGACAGGGACCAACCAAGTTGCTTTGGTGCCTGTCTCTTTATTCTTTTCTCTTGTATCAACTCTGTTACCACAAGCCAGAGGCGAACGTGCTGCTGACTTCTTCCCCAGAGGGATCAGCTATCTGATTTGCGTGGCCCAGTGAAAAATGCTCAAAAAAGATTAGAATTTCCAGACAGCTACAGCACAGCATTAAACCCCAAGCTCAAGGTTCTTTTGAGCATGGAGCCAGGTCACTGGTCCACGAAGCCAGCTCTGCTTCCTGAATACAAAATCCATCATGGCTTCAGCTCCTAGCTCCTTTGTCTATCCTGAATGGTGATGAAACAGCTATTTCTGTACTTCCTTTTAGAGAGAAGCTGGGATTTTTAAAGACAAGAATATCAGTTGGTTTTTTACTTCTAATTATTGTAGGGGAAGAGAATGATAGGCATCAAACATTTGTTGAGAACCTACTGTGTGCCCGACATCTAATATATCTTTAAATATAGAGTCTTCACAGGTGGCTATTATTCCTACTTTAAAGATGAGAAGCTGCTGAAAATGCTTAAATTGCTCAAGGTGTCATGTACCTGGTATCAAACCTAGGTTTTAAATGAGTTTACTCTACATTGGAGGTTCTCAATCTTAGCTGCACTCTAAACACTTGGTAAGATTATATAATTTTCCCAAACCTAGACCGCAATCCAGGTCACTTAAATCAGGCCTGGGTATTCTTTTTTAATTCCTCTAATGACTTCTATGTGCAGCTAAGGTTGAGGAACAATGATCTCAATCCAATGGACATAGCATATTTCACTGGTTCTTCAGGTGGTTTATGTAGTCTGCAGACCAGCTCATCTGATAATGCTGGGAGCTCGTTAAATGTGCAGTTGCCTGGGGTTCACCCCATACCCACGAAACAGACTTGGGGTGCTGTGAGGGACAAGCAATTTCTCTGGGTGATCCTGAATGATGGCTGGGGTTTAGCAACCACCACCCTCTACCTGTAGAGACACCGTGGCTGATAACATGAACAGTACGTCTCAAACTTTAACCTGCAAGTGAATATTGGAAGATTCTGGGGATCTGGTTAAAAACGTGGGTTCTGGTTCAACAGGTCTGGGGAAGGCCGAGAGTCGGCATTTATTACAGGGTTCCAGACAACGCTGCTCTATGGGGCATGCTTTAAGTAACAAGGGGTTAAGTTACTGGCAAACACTTCAGGCCTATGGCCTGGGACCTTAGATCGCTTCTCTGCTTTTTGTTTTTTCCTGAATGCCAGTTGTGAAATGAACCTGCTTCAAAGGTCTGTGGGCTGGGATTTTGTGACTCTAAGAATACAAACTATAACCACTACTTTTTTTTTTTTCTTTTCTTTTCTTTTCTTTTCTTTTCTTATTTTTAGTAGAGATGGGGGTTTCACCATGTTGGTCAGGCTGGTCTCGAACTCCTAACCTCAGGTGATCCACCCATCTTGGCCTCCCAAAGTGCTGGGATTACAGGTATGAGCCACCGTGCCGGGCCTCTATAACCACTACTTCTAAGGCGTTTCAGTTCTATCCTCTTTGGGCCTGTCTTCTCTCCTAAAACTGTTTCTGTAGTGGCTTCCTTGGTACAAAACCAAACTGCCGCCTCTTTCCACACCAGGGGACTTGTAAGGTTCTGCAGCCTCAGTTGATTTCAGTAATAACTGTCAGGTCAATCAGCACTGATGTCCCCACTGAAGGAGTCGGGGCAGAAACCCAGAGAGGCTAGGAGGCAGTGGGCAGCGGCATTCCCAGCTCAGACTCCTTTAGCTGTGGAAGCTGCCATTCCTCTCTTTCTCTAGAAACTTCTTTACCATCTTTGCTGTCCCTCCCACCCCTGATGTGGAAGGAAATGTTGGGGGTATAGAAGACTGGAAAAGCTTGTGCTGGCAGGCCCCAGAATGGCTCAGAGTGGGTCTGTCGGCAGGCGGAGGAAGCCCCGTGGGTTAAGTTGGTGGGCTGCCCGGGCTGTCCGCCGGCCTCAGAGACGCTGCCCTGGGTGGTGGCTGGGATCCCATTCTTCCCAGTCTTGCTGCTCTGGCAGTTGGTATTCACACTGGAAGCCTGCCCTGCCTTCCATTTTACAGTGGAATAAGAGTTGCGTATTTGGCAGAAGACCAGAGCAGTTTAGTCCTGGAAATGCCCAGCCTCTCTACCTGACAGGCATCTTGAATTCAAAGGCGCCTCTGTGCTGCTGCAGCAGCCCTGCGAACCTGTTCCCAGGCAGGGGCAGAAGAATGCCAGCGTCTGTCTATCTGCCGGCAGGCCTTGACATGAAGCCCCAAGGAGGGCGTCGGGTAGTTCCAGGAACTGCCTGTCAAAAGTGCATCCTTCCAAATAGATGGGGTTCAGTGGGTTGGCCTTGGACCAGTCAAAGGGGGTGCAGGGGGTGTTCTGTTGTTGGCCTGGGTCTTAGGGAAAGCAGGCCGGATTTGAGCACTGTTATGAGCCATTATGTGTGAAAATGGCTCCCACAGCACTAGCCCCCTGCTTCGTAGCTGCTTTGCAGGGGGCATGCCAGCACGATGGGGCCGTGCGTGGTGCTTGCTCCCTTCTGAGGAGAAGTGCCGTCGGGAATCAGGGGCCATCCCAGAGCTTGGAAAATGGACGCTAACGTTTGCTGCTGCCCAGTGTGTAGATTGGGGTAGGCTTTCTGGAAAGTGGCTTGGCAATTTTTATTAGAAACCTAAAATCATGAAAGCCCATGTCCTAGTGACTCACTTCTTAGATTTTCGCCTAAGCTGATATTCACAAACGGCTATCCGTATTTGTGTATATGGGTATTTATCCCACTGTGACTTACAGAGTAAACTTGATAATAAAGAATTACTTAGAGTTCTAACCATAAAACGACTAGTTAACTCTTACTACATTATGGTTCATATATATGATATAATACAGTGCAGACCTTAAAAATGACAACTTTTAAAAGTAGATTTTTAATGTTTCTGAAAGGATACATACGCAAATGGGAAGAAAACCTAATACGTAGTATAAAAGATAATAGAGTAAAAACACGAGCCTCAGTCCCTCCCTGATTTCCTGCCAGTGGGATAACCATTATTTAGAGGTTCTTATCCTTTCAGAGATAGTCAAGGCTTATGCAAAGACACATGTTTCTCTGTTGCCTTTGCACAAATGCAAGCTTGTATTCATATTGTTTGATGCCATTATTTCTGCTAACAGCCTGTCTTTGAGATGATTTAGTATCAGCTCATAGAGATCTACTGCATTCTATTTTTATAGTTGCATACCAAGAATGATATTTTAGCAATATGTATTGACATGTGAACATGTTTACAATATAAATCCAAGTGAGAAAAGACTCCGAGCAGTTTCTCTGATCCCATTTTGTGTTGTCGTAAAATAAAAAGAAAATATTTTTCTACACATACCTAGGAAAAACACTGGGATCACATAGAATTATAGGTCAGAATGTAAACAGTAGTGATCTTTGGGTGGCGAGATTTGGGATGCTTTTTTATTTCATCCTTTGTGATGTCTTCTGAGTTTTCTGTATTGAACCTTAAAAACAAAGCAGATGTGAGGCCCAGGAGGACAGGGGAGCTGTTCCTCCCACGATGGATCTAGAGGCTGACTCATTCCCCCACCCAGCATCCATCTGCCCCTTTGTGGTGAAAGCTTCGGCTCTGGTGTCACTTAGGATTGCTGACTGCACAGAGCAGGATTCCCATAGTGTTGCCTCTTGCCACGTACTTGACAGTCATTAGTGGGGGCGGAGAGGGGGCTGATTAAAATACAGATTCCTGGGTCACATCTACTGAATCTCATACCTTGATAGTATGCCCTGGGAGTTTGCATTCCTTAAAAACAGGCTATGTGGTCACACTGCCATTAAAGTTTGTGAAACTATTGTATAGATCAGGAATTTGCCAACTGTTTCATAAAAGAGCAGAGTCAGTATTTTAGACTTTGCTGGCCATATGGTTTCTGTTGCAACCACCCAAGGATGCTGTTGTAGTATGAAAACAATCATACTCAATATGTAAATGAATGAGCATGGCTGTGTTCCAATAAAACTTTATTTATAAAAAACAGGTGCCAAGCCAGATTTGGCCTGCAAGCCAGAGTTTCAGACCCCATAGTTTCATGTTACCCTTAAAAAAATTAAGCCAGGAGTGATGGCTCACACCAATGACCCTAGCACTTCGGGAGGCCAAGACAGGCGGATCACCTGAGGTCAAGGGTTCAAGACCAGCCTGGCCAACATGGCGAAACCCCCTTTCTATTAAAAATACAAAAATTAGCTGGGCATGGTGGTTCATACCTGTAATTTCACCTACTCGGGAGGCTGAGACAGGAGAATTGCTGGAATCCAGGAGGCAGGGATTGCAGTGAGCCAAGATTGTGCCACTGCACTCTAGGCTGGGTGACAGAGTGAGACTCTGTCTTAAAAAAAAAATAATAATAATAATTGATCATCAGGTGGGGGAGTCTACCAAGAGCTGCTTCTATCTGAAGAAGCAGGTCATAATATTAATAGCTACAATTAATTGAGTGATTATTATATGCCTAGCAGTTTTCAGACACAACCTACACCTTAATCCAGCCCTGCACAGTAGCTGTACCACCAAGGCCATTGAGAGAACAAAGCGATTAGCTCAAGCTTACATGATCAGGAATGGCCAGGTTGGCCTGAATGCCATTTCCTCGAGAGGAAAGAGGTAATGCCACAGTCCTATTACTCTCTGGTCTTTGGGAAAGAATAATTTCAAAATCTCTCCCCAGGGCATCAGGCGCCCACAGGTCCCTCTAAGTCTCCCGCCTAAGGAGGAACAGCCACAGCCATGCACTTGGTGGTGGTACAGATCCTGGCGTAGCTCTGTACCTCACGGGCGCCTAGGCTAATTGAAGTCCTGAGTGGTGTGGGGTCTTCCAGGGACATCGGACAATCCTCAGGCTGAGGTGGCTGAGTTCACTTTCTTGAAGGAGAGGAGAGTGCATTTGCCATAGAAATAGCTTGGGCCACTGTGCTGGACCGTTCCGAACCCAGCTGCTCAGAGTCTCCCACCACTGTGACCAATAGCCTTTAGTGCCAGGCTCCTGACAGGATGCTTTGTTGCACCCCTCCCCCAGTGACCATGCAAGTTTCCAGATGGCCATTGTTAAACATTCACCCTGCTTAAAACTCATGGAGATAGGTTAGTGCCCTGTGTGTCTGCAGACCGGGCTGGCTCAGTGAGACTATGGCAGTGGCAGGCAGAAGGCCGTCCCTCGCCTCCCTTCTGTCTTCTCCTTGTCCCACCTTCCTGACCCTCAACCACATCCTGACTCTATGGCAAAGAAAAATCCCCTGAGCTGAATTCAGCCCCTGGGGCTGGTGGTTCAGCTTGATGGCTTTGCCATGTAGCAACGTGGGTGATGTCAGCCCCCTGCGAGGTTACTGCTATAAAAATACCAGTGTTTTACATTTATAGATAGCCCAGTTTGCCTTGAGATGTTGGTTTATTACATAAAGTATTGAAGGCTTAGGCAGCTCATTGGATTAACTGAAATAAGGGACTTAAAACAGAAACCAGAAATTGGAATCTAGAACTCAGAACACAGTAACTGCTCAACCAAATAGTAGCAAATTGTATCGTTGTTACTGTCCATATTGTGACAGTGAGTAATCCACACAGCAGTCCCCTGAAATCCATATTATCACTCTGCTTTTTTACACATGAGAAAACTGAGATTCATAGACCCTGAGCAGGGTCAGCAGGTCTATCTGGCTTCCAAGCCACATGCTCTTAGTCAGTATCACACATTTTATAGTCAGAATATAAGGAGACCTAGGGCTGCTGGGAACCTTGAAGGGTCCCTGGCCCAGGGACCTGCAGAAAACCCTGGACAGGTTATTCTTCAGTCCTCGCAATCATCTGAGAGCGTTCTGCCTTTCTACAAACCAGCGTCAGACTCCCTAAGCTAACAGCTTCACACTTCCCTCTTATCAGTCAGTAAGCTGCTTATCCAGCCTCAGGTGGACATTGGGTTGCAGGTGAAGGTGTCATTTTGTGACTCCGGTCCTGGGCCTTTAGTCCACCCTCCAAACCCTTTCTTCTATGTTCCTCTCTCTGCAAGGAAACAAGTTTTCATACTTTGGGAGACAACACAGCACCTCCCGGCAGAAACCTTAATTCCATATTGCACCTGAGGTGGTGACTGCAGCCACCTGCCTCGGGAGGACCCTATCCAGGTTCAAGGAGGCAGCTTCGGCAGGTGTGAAGCAGCAGCCTGGGTAGATGCCTCAGCCATGGAGCCCCAACCATGCCCAGGGGCAATCTTCCACCCACTGCTCATCATCTGTATCTCCATGAATTTCCTGTAAATTACAGACGTAGGAGTCATTCTTGGCATGTCTTCTCGCCCAGTCTCCATCTCTTCACCCCTCCCTGCTCTTGCACAGCCCAATCCTGTGTTTGTGACTTAAATATCTCCTGAAGTTGTCCCTTCTCTCTTTGCCCACTGCCACCCCTCCACTCCTTCTGGGCTCCACCTTACCTTTCAAGCCAGACCTTCTGCGTACCTCTGGCCCTGGCCCCTTCAGCGTGTGCCCTGCTCTGTAGTCACAGTAGCAGGTTCATGGCTCTGAAATGAAAATTGGGTTCTGTAGTAGACTCCTGGTTCTGAAATAAAAATTGGGCCCAGGCATCCCCAGCCTCACCGAGCTATAGGGTTTCCACTCCTACCAACCGTGTCACCTGCTCCCTAAGGCTGAGGTGCCACATGCACCTTCCCTCTGTAGCAATTGGCATAGTTACTGACAGAAGCATTTGATTAGTGCTTTGCCCCTCCCAGTAGGCTGTTGGGTTTGCTCACTGCAAACACTCATGTCAGCAGGCTGCCTAAAGCATAGGGTACACGAATGTCCTTTGGGCCCCTTGGGCATTGCATCCAACGGGCTGGAACCAGCAGCCCCTCCTCTGACCATGCCTAGTTTTGTTACTACCGTGATGAAGATATAATCTGGGATCTTTCCTTTTGGTGTCTGCAGATTGCCTGTAAGATGGAGACAGGGATATTCCGGGGGAGAATGCTCTGCTCCATCTAACAGCTCTTGTCTTGGTTTCTTCCTTCTGCCGACTCCACGGTGCCCACAGACAGGAAGAGACTAGGGCTGACTTGCCTTTTTCTGAGATCTCACCTCCATGCTTATCTGATGTTCTTTCTTCCTTACTGCCTCTTTCTTAACCCACCACTTTGTGCAGTATCTGGCTAGTCCTATGGCTTTTTTTTTCCCATGCCACGACACTAGGATTTTTTCCCCAGTCATGCTACTGAGTCTCATTAAAATTCAGAGCTAGACAGTCTAGGGTCGACTCTCAGTTCTGCTGCCTGGGAGCTGTGGGACTTACAGTGACTTATGGACCATTCTGGGCCTCCACACCCTCAGCTGACAAATGAGAGGGATAATTCTGATCATGCAGGATTTTATGGGAATTAAATGAAATTGTGTATATAAAGCAAATTAGCTTAGTCCCTGGCCTTGTAGTAATCACTCAATTAATGTGTTGAGGGGCGAAATCATGATTTTTGCTGCATTCAGGAAAGCTGTGAGTAATCCACAGGTCCCATTGTGGCTGTGGTTCATAGCCTTGGTTTTATGTTAGAATCACATGGGGATCTTTAAAAAATTGCAGCAGCGAGGCTACTCCCCTAGCCAGTAGGTCAGAATCACAGTGGATGGGCTCCTGGTCTTGGTTGTTTCTAAAGCTGCTCAGGTGATTTTCCGTGGGAAGCTAAGGCTGTAAGCCTGCGCCTTCCCGGCCTTCCCGGCCTTCCCGGCCTTCCCGGCCTCCCAGCCCCGCACCTCTTTCTGCTAGAGCACAAACCTTGAAACTCAAAAGGGATAGGAGGGGTGGGGGCAAAAACAGAGCAGGGAGAGCTCTTGTTGATTGGGCTCCCACAATGCCTCTGGCACTGTGCTTGGCGCTTCACTTTCATGTTCTTATTTGATTATCACTGTGAACTTGTGAAACAAGAATTACGGTACCTGCTTCTTTTAGGAGCTTCAGGAAGGATGAGCTCCTTGCTTCATGTCAGGTATGAGGTGGCTTAAGGACAAAGGACCAGGAATTGAGGTGGGAGAGGTCGGGGTCAGGACACTGTCTCCTCTTCTGTCCCCCCTGCAGCATGCTCCATTGGTGAGGTGACTGAATGCCCGAATTTCCCCCACCTTCAGTGTGAGGTCTGGCTGCTGTACCTGTCCACTGCAGTGTTTAATGACCCAGCCTGCTTGGGGCTCACCGGGCCCTCACCAGTGATCTGCCACCTGTTTTAGCATGCGTGGTTGTGCTGTTTGCTTAACAGAGAAATTTAAGTGCCTTGCAAAGACTCCCCATGGATGGGGGGAGAAGCATCCGCTGACTAGAAATGGGAGCATTGTTGTTGTTGTGTTATTGCCATCAATTTCCAGACACTCTGTTGGGTTGGAAAATAGTGAGGGGTGGATGGGCAGAGAGAGGGAGGGATTCTTTCTTGCCTGACTGTGCAAGTGGATTAGAGAGAGAATTCTCTCCTTTGTAGCTCCCTGAACTTTATGGGGCATGTGGAGCCCTGGAGATCTTGTTAATGCAGATTCTGACTTGATATGTCTGGGCTAGGGCCTGAGGTTCTGCATTTCTGCCAAGCTCCTTATATGAGGCTGGTCCTAGTGGTCTGCCAGCCACACTTGGCTTAGCAAAGCTTTAGCTTCCAGTGAGGGAGACTCAAGTCTATTTTTTGGCCTCTGAAATTTTTATTTTGGAAAGTGTCATGGAATGGTATAGAAATCTGGGTTCTAGCCCTGGCTACACTCAGATTTATCTTTGGATATCTTTTGAGCTTCACTTTTATCCTATATAATTGGAGGGTTTTGGATTGAGGGCTTCTCAGGATGCCTTTCAGTTGTAACATTCTCTGATTCTGTCAGTTGGAGAGGGTAGATTAGAGGGAGCATGGAGTGAGAAGGATGGGAAGTAGCAGGAGGTGGGAGTTGTTAGGAGCACCCACTGCGTATATAGGCTCTTCCTTTTAAGATCGCCAGGTTTGAACCCTGATAGGCCAGAGGTGAGGAAGATGGGCAATGAACCTCCTTTTGTGCTATGTCCAAGATCCCGGCGTAGACTATGAACTCCAGGCAGGTAGTGATAGTGGCTGTTACTTCCTAACTCAACATGCGTGTCTTCTCCAAATGGCAGGAGTGTATCTGGGGATGTCTGCCATTCTGTGGGTTCCATGGAGGGCCTGCTCTATGCTGGCCCCGGGCTAGACACCGTGGGATACAGATGCAAGCAAGGCACACTTCTCGTCCTTAGTGAGCAAGGGTTTTCTTAAGAGAATGGCTTATCTTTCAGAACCTGGAGTCTAGTTGTTGCTTTCAGACTGGAATCCCTCTACCTGGTACTCGGGTCTTTGCCTATGGGCTATTGTCAGTGTCTCCTAATATCCCGACTCTTGGCCCTGGGTCTGCCCCTACTTGCCCAACACCGTATCTCTAGGATGTCACTTGCTCTCTGCCTTGGGGTCCTGTCCTTGCCTGCCATTGGGATGTCCCTGCATCTTGCCCCCTTCCCCTTGTTGGTCTTTTGGATGCCCAGGTAGTGACCACTTCCAGTTTGGCTTCTCCCACTGCTGCCTGGGACTTAGTGAAAATGGTACATTCTATTTGGTGGGTTCAGGTCTAAGATGGTATGATATTTTAATTTTGCCATTCCCTGCAGAGCTATTTCGCACACAGGCAGGCTTTCTCCATTCTTCCCAATTAGACCTATCTGTCTACGAATGGATAGGCCTTGGCCTTCTGTCTCTCATTGCTCTTGGCAGACGGGGAATGGGCCACAGTTGGGGCAGGGAGGGCTTTCAGAACAGGGAGGCTGTGAAGTTTGGAGACAGAGTCCTGGTATGAGGGGGGCACTGCCATGACCTCTTTAGTTCTTCCAGACCAACAGAGGCTCTTGGAACTGTGCATTGTGCCCGGGAAGACACATGCCTTTATTTTGAACTGTGTAGACTTTTTTTTTTGAAACATTGTTTCACTCTGTCACCGAGGCTGGAGTGCAGTAATGCAATCATGACTCTCTGGCCTCCAACTCCCGGGCTCAAGTGACCCTCTTACTTTAGCCTCCTGAGTAGCTTGGACTGCAGGCACATGCTGCCATGCCTGGTTAATTCTGTATTTTCTGTAAAGACACGGTTTTGCCATGTTGCCCAGCTTGGTCCTGAACTCCTGAGCTCAAACGATCTGCTCACCTCGGCCTTACAAGTGTGAGCACGGTGCCTGGCCTATGGGCTTATTTTTATAAAAGGAATGTATGTTTGTTATATAAAAATCTAGAACATATTGTTTAAAAATTAGTGGTAATCTTATTCAAAAATTACCACTGTTAGCATAGTATGTGTGATATACATATGTAAATATATATATGTACATGTGCACATGTATCTACATAATGATAGATCTGTACCTAAGTATCTGTATTCCCATACGTATTTTAAACATACATTTAAGTGAAAGTGCTATTGAGCTATTCATACGGTGTTTGACCCATTTTTTTTTTACCCGACACTATTTCTTAAGCATCCTCCCATGTCATTCAATAAGCCCGTCTCTAGCTTTTCCATTACTTGGCAAAGCTCATTTTCCTTTCTTGCATTCTTTCTTCTTTTGACGTTGCTTGTGTATTACGCCATTTCACTTGGTTAATTCAGAATCTAATCCATTTGCCCCGAGGCTGCATGGTAAAGTGTGCATATATAAAATGTGAATGAGCCCAGGGAAGACATAGGCCAGGGCTGCTTGGCTCCTTGGTCCAGCACAGCCTCCCTCTGTGCGTGTTTGCAGCCCGGCTTTATTCAGGGAACCTCTGGTAGGGGGAACTTGGCAGAGGCCAACCCAACGTTGCCCTGCTGGCCGCTGTCGCCACCGCTGCATCTATTAACAATTATGGGTCATCGGCTGTGGGGCATTTCAGAGACCTGAGGGACGCAGCTCTGCCATGAGCAGAAACCACTGGGGAAGTCGGGCGGACCAATGAAAATATGTAATCTTGACAACAGCATCCTTGGACATAGGCCCACATAGACACCGACAAATGCTCGCAGAGTGAAATGGAGGCAGCAGAAGGCAGTGACTTTGGGTCCACACTGTGGGCTAAGACTGGAATTGAAGTCCTAGACTTAAGGTTTTCTTTTTGACTTGGGTGAGTCACTTAAACTTTCTGAACCTCAGCTGTCCTCATCTGTAAATGCAAGTGGTACTCTCTTGAGAGGGTGCAGAGAGATTTGACTGGAATTACACATGGGAAGCACTCAGCACAGGGACTCCCACGTGGTCCACGCTTAGGAAGTGGCCACCACTGGCTTAGTTTTAGGGATTTCAGAGGTGGGAGAAAGGCAGGGCTTCTGGGGTGTGTGTGTGTGTGTGTGTGTGTGTGTGTGTGTGTGTGTATTTCCACTCATGAGGTACCTTTCTTTTGAATAAAGTATAATACTTTATGAAGTTATTTTATTTAAAGTCTGTGTGAAGCACAAGAAAAAAATACAGCCCTGCTGATCAATCCAGACCCAGAGAAGCAGCGTATGTGGAACTAGAAGAGCGTACTACACCAGTAGTAAGGAGATGTGGTTCTCCTCCTGCCTCTGGGACTGCATGGCTGTGTGGCCTTAGCTAGTCACTTGTTCTCTCTGATCTTCTCTTCACATTACTTGGAATGTGCCAGCTGATTGGAACACCTCTTTGCTAAGGTCTGTTCTAACCCCAACCATCCATGACTCTTTAAGGTATAGTGGCTAGGTCTCTGGACCTTCCTTGAATGCTTCCCTAATTCTGGAGTGTCGTTTCTGACATGTTAAATGTAGACAGGCCAGTGCTCTCCAGCACCTAAGAGAGCTGCAGGTGTTTTCTGGAAATGCAATGTTGTGAGTAAGCTGGGGAGGAGGAGCCGTGGTAACAATTGTGTCCACGGCCTCACTGGGATATGCTTTCTCTCTCTAGGTGTAGTTTAATTTGAATTATTTATGATGATCCTTCCTAGTCATTTGGGAAGATGAAGGAAGTCTCAGTCATCAGATCCCATGCACAGCCTCTCTTAGCTAAAGTCGATTGAGATACCAATCCATGAAGAGAGCCGGGACTTGAGAACTTAAGGGCTTGCCCCAGGAAGAGTCACAGCCAGCAGCGTCCCATCAAAGAGGCAACCCAATTTGGGTGCTCTGTCTTCTAGACATAAAAGGACTGGTCAGTAAAGAATTAAACCCTTGGCTCTGGCCTTTCACCCTTGCAGGCGGATAACTTGTCCCCTCTGTCCTCCTTCCCATCTCCCTGCTGATGCCAGTGAGACGTTTCGGAACGCCCTCTCCTCACTGCCCCTGCAGTCATAGATTCCTTGAGCTCAGCCACACAGAACTGGCAGCAGGAAGAGACAAGACAGCATGAAGATGCTATGGCTCAGGCTGCAGAAAGGACTGGGAGAGGGCGGACAGCCAGGAAAGGGACCAGACACACACACAATTTGAAGTAACTGAACTTCAGTGCCGATTGCTGGGAAGTGCCACCAGCATGAGGCTGTCAAGGGCAACTCACTGAAAGTCAAAACATTGTGCTGATGACAAAGTGAGCAGCCAGCAGCCGTAATCTTTATCCTCATGAAAGACTGTTAAGGAGGCCCACACAGCAAGGAACGAGTGGCCAAACATTTTCAAGGCATGAGCTCAGATTGCAGTCGGAAAGACAAAAATTGTTCTAGGGAAATGCATATCTTCATTAGAGACAGTACCATGGATTTCAGAAGGAGGCTGAGAAATACATTTTATTTTAAAACTATAATCTACCTATGTCCAAACTGGAAAGGATCTCATGCAACAGTTCTAGACCTACCTGCATGCAATAAAAAGTCACCCTCTTTCAGCGTCAAAAGTGGATGTGTGCCTGATGTCTCATCAACCTTGTCATACTGAAACCAGCAACTTAGTCCTATTTGCAGCTAAAATATTCTAGAAAGTGATATTCACTGACCCAGGATTGGCTCTGCTTTTGCAGGCAAAGCAGATGTCTTCCTCCAGATACCTGGCTATTTGTGGGCAGAGAAGGTCCCTTATAGCAAGAAAGCTAGACTCAAGGGGAAATTCAGTAGCACAGAAAAACCTGCCAGTGGCCAGTTACACAGAAAAATGTCTCTAGTGTAGAACTGTCCATTGGCATCTCATGGAATGGATTTCTGGTTGTGCTGCTCCAGCCACAGCCTATGGGATGTATCTAGAGTGTCCTTTTGTGCTTTGGTGCTCAAAAGGTAAGGAGTTTGTCGTCTCTTTAGGTGGAGGCTCTGTGAGGAATGAACAGCTGTTGGAGGGGTTTCCGTATGCACTAATCCCTCACTTTCATGTGGGTTGGCTTATAGCATGGCACTGAAGACTTGAAGACTTGTGCCCTTTCAAGGTCTCTGTCTTCTATGAAGCTCCTCCCAGAGTCTTACTGACAGTGGACAACTACCATGGGTAGATGGGATTTTTATCCAAAAAAGGAAAGGGGTTTCTCTGATTGAGCAATCTAAGGTCTTTTTGCCTGTCCTGCCTATGGGCAGTACTGAAGCTGCCATATCTTTCACCGTTCTGTTAAATCAGAAAAAATCATGTTCCACTCTGCCTCTCTCATACAGATAACTAGCTGCCATCGTGTGTGTGTGTGTGTGTGTGTGTGTGTGTGTGTGTGTGTGTGTGATTTATTTTAAGGAATTGGCTCAAGCAGCAGTGAGGGCTGGCAAGTTTTAAATCTGTAGGACCAGCTGGCATTCTGAGAACTCAGGCAGGAGTTGATACTGTAGTCTTGAGGCAGGATTTCTTCTCTGGGAAGCCTCAGTTTTTGCTCTTAAGACCTTCAAGTGACTACAAAAGGCCCATTTATATTATCAAGGTAATTGTGACTTCAAACCAACTGATAATGGGTGTTAATCACATGTATAAAATATCTTCACACTGACACCAAGATTAGGGTTTAGGAATTAAGTACTACCATCTAGCCAAGTTGACACATAAAACTAACCATCCTTGCCTAACCTTCTTGAACCTGCGTTCCTCATGTATAAAATGGAGTTACAATATCTGTAACTCAAGGTTGTTGTGCGGATTAATACGTTGACATCCATGTAGTTCTTACTGTGTGCCCAGTAGATACTTTCTATTAGGCTGGTTTTCGTATTACCAGCAAAGGCTATGAGTCATATACCAGGGATCCTCAAAATACCCTTCATCAGCTGTGATGGAGGGTCGTGATAGCTTTGTGCAACAAGCCTTTCGAGCTAATAGAGACAGGCCTTGAAGGGTGGTGGGATTCTGGAAGGTAATCCTCTGGGTAGAGTTAGAGCATTTCTTAGTTGATTAGAGGATGCTCACTGAAATTCAGCTAGATAGACTCTTCCTGGGGAAATGTTGAGGGGATGGCACATTCTTTGGAGAATCTTTAAGCCAATTCTTCATTCCCCAAGTGTCTTTTTCTTTTATTAATTATCATGAATATATAATAGTTGTACATATTGATGGGGTACATGTGAAATTTTGATACAAACGTGTAATATGTCATGATCAAATCAGGGTAATGGGGATATCCATCGACTCAAGCATTTATCATTTCTTTGTGCGGGGAACATTCTAGTTCCACTCTTTCAGTTATTTTGAGATATGTAATAAATTAGTGTTAACTGTAGTCACCCTGTTGTGCCCACCGAACACTAGATCTTACTCCTTCTGACTATGTTTTTGCACTTATTAACCATTCCCGCAAGTTTCTTTTTCTGTCATCCTTTCCAGACGGCTTACGTATAGAAATACTGTGTTTTCTTGGAATAACTATATATACCCCAAATATGCTTAATTCAGATCTAGCAACTCATAAAGAATTCGGAGCACCTTCTAGAATGTCTCTTATGCTAGGGACATCATCAAGAACCACCTCTCGCTTCTTCTGTCAGCATCTTCTTCCTGTACCATCAATAGTTCTGTTGCATGGGGCTAGCGGAGATGCTGGCCTGAAGCAGGGTCAGAGGTCACTGTGGTTCTGGGCAGGTCCTTGTGGTTCTGGTGGTTGGGGACAGCCTGTTTCCTTCTCCTCTTTCCAGCCTTTCCCTAAGGTAGGAGGAGTTTCTAATCGGATGAAACAAGCCCCAGGCATTCACTCACATGTTTTCAAGCAGACAGGTTTCCTTTGCCTGAAAGGTCAGTACCCATGCAGTGTCCTCTTACTGATGCCCTTCTTCTCTGACATCCTGGCTGCATGTCTCTTTCTGTTCTCCTGACTGCCGCCTGCTATCGGGTGGGTACATTGGCTGAGGCTCGCTTGAATTCACAGAAGATGGAGTAGTCAACTCCGTTGGGGCCGTCTGAGGTTTACCAGAGCTCACTACTGGGAGTTGCTGGCTGCCGGCTCAGGTGTTAACTAGGTAATACTTGGTTCCTCACTGGCCACTATTTTCTGCATGTGGCTCTGCAGATGGGAGCCCTACAGAGAACAGGGGTGATGGGAGGATCAGTCCTTTCGGCTGTTTGGTGATAGCACACTTGAAACAGCACCACATCCTCTTGCATTGTTCTTTGGAGCAAAGCTTGATTCTCATTTTGCTTCTTTGCCACGTGTCTCCCTCTCACAATAGAATCTGGGGAGAGCTTATGTCTGAAAAGTGGCTAGCCCTGGGGCCAGCACGTGGGAGTTTTAGGAAACAAGAGTGAGGCGTGAGCTTTGAGGAATTTGATGTGGAACTCTTCATCCTGATCACTGGAAGAATACTTCAAGTTTGATGAAACAAACTTAAACAATCCATAGTTTAAGCTTTGTCTGTCCATGGCTGCCCTTGGAGTTAACCTTGATGCATCGAGTCTTCACGAGGCCAGAGGAGGTGCGAGGCATCCTCGCCAACTCCCCAAATCCGGAAGCCTTTCAGTAGATGCGTGTGGGGCTGTCCATGCTGTCTGTTGTTTCTAACTACGTGAACCACCCCACCATAGCTTTCATTTTCTGGTTTTAATGTTTGCTTTTTGTTCATAAGAGCACTTAGTAACTATTAGGTCAACATGGTCATAGAATAAGAGACAGCTGCCTTTAAGTTTTCTGCACCCCGATTTGGATGCAGAATTGGAGATTCAGATCAAGCGACGTCTCCGAGGACAGTATTGACCAGGCAGAGCCAGCCTAGCCCCCAGTATCTTGCCTGGTGATGCCATGTTCCCTCTGCTTTGGCATTTACAGACTTAAATTGTAGCCTCTTTGTTTCATGAATCATTAAGAGTTTCAGGGAATACCTGGGCAAGTGAGGGATGAGATCAGTCAGTAAAATGAAGGATCTAAAATTTGAAACCATGTTCCTATTTATAATACACATCATTGCAGTCTTTTCTCCTCGTCCAGCCTCTCGTGATGAGAGACTTTTTTTTTTTTTTTTTTTTAGCTTTTAGCAGGTACTGTAGCCAAGGCACCTTCTCTCTTCCCTGTTCCTTCTCCAAATCATCTTTTTTCTTTTCATCAGCTGGACCGTTTTTTCCTTTTCTCTTCCAAAATCAGTCATGCTTCACATTTTGACTGCTTTCCCTGGTTCTGTGAATTCCTTCCAAGTTGCTGCCATCTTTTCACTAACAAGCTGCCCGGTGCACTGCCCAGGTCACCTCTCCGGACCCTCTCATGGCCTCCTGGATGATCTTCAGCCTCTGTGCTGGAAAAACCAAGACTTACACCACCCACTACAACGCTTTTTCAGCCCTGTGCTCCCCAGGTGGCCTTGGCTGTTACATCTTGTTATTCATCACCCCTACCACCTTTACAAGATTCAGGTGAGTCTGGGAGCCCTTGGCCTTGAGCAAAACATTTAGCAGGGTGCTACAAATTAAAAACCCCAGTGATCGAGATTTTTTTTAAACCTACAGATTTTTTTGCATTAATTTTGTTTTTATAGCAGATCACATTACAGTATTATTTCTCTTGATTACTGAGTTTCTCAGCAGCTCCCCTGATTTCATGCCCCAGATGAATGCCTGTCTTTCACACTCCGTCTCTTATGCTCCTTTGCTCTCGGTTTTGCTCCTCCCCATCCTTTTCTGTTATTCCTCTAGTCTTCTGGCCCCGGCGGATTTATTCCTTATGAATTAATGTTCTGTATACGTCTTCTTCCAGATTTTTAATAAAGATATTAACACATTCTCGAGGCCTCACTCCAACCTCGCCATAGCCTGCCCACTATCTGGGGCCCTTCACTCAAGAAAAGAAACTGGATTTTATTTATCATAAGTTCTATTGTTTACCGTCTCCTGCTAATTCCATCCCACCCAGGTTTCTGTCATTCTCGTCCAAGCGCCTTAATGTCTCATGCGTGAGGTTTGCTGAAGCTCCACGAGTGGCTTGAAAGATAAGCCCCTGTAAATAAAGCTTATGATCCTTATTAATGTTGGGAGCTGATGGCATGCGTAGTCCAGCCAATTTGGATTAATTTTTTAAGGGAGATTTTTGTAGATACAACGTCAACAGCTTCTCTGAAATCCCCCTCTCTCATCTTGCCTCCTGTCTCCTTGGCCACTGGCTCGTTTTTACCAATTAAGAAGAGACATCATTTCCGTGGTCGGGTGTGATTCGCTCTTTATAAACCCCAGTTGCTCTTTCGTGCCCAGAGCCCACTTGCTGCTTATAAACAGTGCTTTTCCGGGAGCAGCTTGAGCTAGATTCACCTTTGGTTCTTTTTGTCAGAGGAAAAGATAGATTTTTTGGTAACATAAATTTGGCAAAATGGAAGGACACTGTAGAAGAAAACATCCTTTGCAAAAAGTACACACTTTTAGCAGCTCACATTTTTAAAGAAGATTGTCGTTCTCTTGGTTCTCTGTGACTGAAGTAACAAATGTCCATGAAACTAACTTGAGAAATAGTGAAAAACAGTAAATCACCCTTGTGCTGGCACCCCAAAATAAACACTGTTTACATCTTGGCACCTTTCCTTCCAGTCCTTGTTACATATTTATCATGCTGTAGATGCAATTTTGTGTCTTTACTTTCACATAGTGTATCATAAATAGTCTCCATATTATTATGTAATTGTTAAAATTATCATTTTTAAAGATTGCATGCTTTTCAATCCAAGTAAATCTGTCTTTTTAAATTTAATCGTTGCCCTTCTATTGGTCGCTTAAGTTACAAATATTGTTGTAAATAACAATGAGGTGAACAACTTTGTATATATGTTTTCCTTTGTTAGGATTATCCTATACCTTAGAATCCTGGTGGTGGAATTACTATATTAAGAGTGAGGATAAACATGTTGCTAAATTGTGTTGGAGAAGAGTTTGACCAGTCAAGAAAGCCTCTACCAGCGTATGAGAGTATCTCTTCGCATTCCTCTCCTTGCACTGGGTAAAAACAGTTCTTACCAGTGTGTTCTTGTCACTCTAGGACAGGCGTCCCCAAACTTTTTACACAGGGGGCCAGTTCACTGTCCCTCAGACCGTTGGAGGGCCGCCACATACTGTGCTCCTCTCACTGACCACCAATGAAAGAGGTGCCCCTTCCTGAAGTGCGGCGGGGGGCCGGATAAATGGCCTCAGGGGGCTGCATGCGGCCCGCGGGCCGTAGTTGGGGAACGCCTGCTCTAGGAGTTACTCAGGTAGACGTATAAATAATCTCACTTCACAGTCCTCCGGCACATTCATCTTGTCACGCTAACAGCATCAATGATGGTAGCAATAATATCACAACTGTTTTCTGACGCCCGTCTTTAACCAGCACTGTTCAATAGAAATACATTCCAGCCAAGTGTGTAGAGTTAAATTTTCTAGTCGACGTGTTCATAACAATAAAAAGAAACAGGTGAAATTGATTGAAATAGTATATTTTATTTAACCCAATATATTGGAGATACTTCCTGTCAGCCTGTGTCAGTAGCCAAGTCACAGGTACGCAGTGGCCCCATGTGCTTGGTGGGCCGCTGTATTGGACAGTACAGCTCTGAGCCATGAGCCTAGAGCTCTACTAGGCTCTCTCTTCTTTCTTTTAGGAAGGCTGTTACATCCTTTTTTGTTTTTCGGTCTTAGTTTTGGTTCTCCAAAAGTCAGCACTGAGACAAGGACTTGATGTGCAGGTAGTTGGTTTGGGAGATGAGTCCAGGATGCATTAGGGAGCAACTGGGAAGAACGAAGGGGAGATGATAAAGCCAAGGAACGGTGTGAGAGTGAGCAGATTACTGCAGGGGGCAACTGGAGCTTAGCCTTGCTGGGAACAGTCTGAGAATCCGGGTGGCACCTGCTCGAAGTTGGTCTCCGCTGCAGACGCAGGGACTGGAACATGTATTTACTGACTC
This sequence comes from Saimiri boliviensis, assembly GCF_048565385.1. Classification (NCBI taxonomy): domain Eukaryota; kingdom Metazoa; phylum Chordata; class Mammalia; order Primates; family Cebidae; genus Saimiri; species Saimiri boliviensis. Next base: position 132,474,812 of record NC_133453.1, on the reverse strand, counting down.
TTGTCCTCCATTAATTAGTTGTAGGTTGTTCCAGTGGTGTTAATTCCCCCCTACTTCCGGGTTATACCTGCTTAGGGCCAAGCTTGCTCTTGTTGTGCTGGAGCAAGTTCTTAGGCAAAGAAAAAGGATGCAGGCTCTTGAGGTGGGTGTAGTCAGGGTGCTGAACTGCCTGTCATCTTTGCCAGGAGACTTAAGTAGGCCAGGGATGTGAGTGGGACCTCAGCAGCACCTGCTTCAGGGACTGTGTCAAGGTGAAGTGGGGTCTTCTCCAGTGGGGCATTGTCCCAGCCAGGTCGTTCTTGGTTGATGGTCTTCATGGGTGATTCATTCTGTACTCTTAGATATAAGCCACAGAAACTGATTGTGGCTAACCAGGCAAAATGTAAATGATGGAAGGATGCTGGGGGCTCTCCAGATGTAATAAGCCAGGAGGAGAGGGCTGCTCAGGATTGTGGATGGGAGAGAATAAGGTTTTGTTCCATGCTGGGATGAACTAGCAGGACAGTAGCGTCTTGGAGAACAGCGTGATTAGGATGTGCTGTGCTCCTTCCTCCTGTTTGTTCTGGGGAAGGAAATGGGGAGCAAAGTCACTTTGGTTTTCTCTTAGAAGTTACCACCTAAAATGATTCTCCCATTTATAATACACACAATGGAAGAAAGATAATTCCTTGATAGGATATCAAATTGCTATTAGGGAATGACTGCTGGGCTGCTAAAAATGGACAAGTGACCACTGCAGAAGGAGATTGGGCTTTCTGGCGAAATCTGAGTAAAATTGTGCTGATTTCCTGGGTTTGATAATACATTATGATTATGTAAGATGTCACCACTCAGGGAAGCTGGGACATGGATACATGGGACCTTTCTGTACTATTTTTGCAACTTCCTGTGGCTCTATAGTCATTTCAGTTGGGGTATACAAGCTTCACCTTTGCTCTCTCCCTCATCCTCCAAATTACTGGTGCTCAGGTTTTGGATGTAAAGGTACTCCTCTAACGTTCCAAACCTGGGGAGGGTTAGGCACCTACTTACTTGGATTCAACTGGTTTTCTTGCTCTGATGAATTTATGATGTTGTTCAGAGTTTATATTTGCAGATTTGATGTTGACCAGTTAATTGTGGAGGATAGCAAGCAGGTTCTGAAAGGGGATTGAGAGTTATACAAACCCTGCTGTCCCCCTCCTGACTGCAAGCAGGTTTCCCAAAAGTGCTGTGACAACATTGACACCCTGTAAATGAGCCATAGTTGAATGGAGAACACTCATAGCCCCAGTGTTCTCCAGATCAGCCCCAGAAGCTCTAGGAAGGTTTGGGCCATCCAGTTCAGAAAGCTTTGGCTTGGCCCTTTGAACCCTGCAACCTACCTGGTCAGATATAGCTCTTGGTTGGAAGAGAGTGGGCTAAAGCTGTCTTGGTTGAGACATTTCCTCTCAACAAAGAAATAGCAGCCATTTCTTCATGTGGCTTCCCAACCAGGGCATATTCTGAGAAGACTATTAAATTCCCCGATGGGACCATTGACATGAAGGCAGTCAACCCCTAGAGAATAGAGGCTGCTGTCAGTGTTCCTTCTTGCAATGATTGAATGTCACTGCTGCCGAAGCAGAGTCTGGGCTCAGGATCACAGATACTGTGGTGCCCTCCAGAGCGCCATCACTGTGGCTATCTCCACAACTCCCAGGTAATGGGTATTGGAAGCCATTCTTTTCTAAACAAGATCTGTGAGACTTCTGTCCTCAGTTAGCTGTTCAATTTCTACTAATAATTCTCTAATAAGCATTTGGCCAATCAGATTCATTCTGTTATGCTGGAGTTAAAATGGCTGAATTTAAGCAGTAATGATAATTTACAGCTACAGGAAACTCTGAGCCATATTCTTCCCACTGTCTAAGTTATTCCCTGGGAGTCAACCAAATGTTTAGGGAGGTGCATTCACGTCTGCAGGGCACCAGGGCCTTGCTCAGTCAGCTAGGGCTGTGGATACCAGATGGTCCCTAGGCCCTGGCTTGCAAATCTGTGCATGGCCCAGCCCTGGGGAAGCCCAGGCTCACATTCTACGCATGATCCTTTTTCCCAGGAAGGCAGAGTATTTCATGAGTATGATCTCATTCTTCCTCCTCAGCTCTCTCTGGAGGGTGGGAGGGGTCTGCTTTGGGGATGTTGCTGGCAGATTTCCTTTTATTCTTAAGACTCCTCCTGCAGCCCACTTCTTCTAAAGGCTGCAGCAAGAGGAGCCCCTTCCACTGGCTTTTAGAGACTTGGCAAGGAACTGCAGTGTCCTTGGGGAGGAGTGAGAGTACATCCCCAGTTCGTATCCTGGGATTTGGAATTATGGAGGGTTTAGGTCTGATCCTGGTGCCACCACACGGGTGACCTTGCTGAGTTTGTTTGCCCTCCCCAAGTCTCAGTTTCCCATAGGATTGGGGAAGGCAATACCACCTCATGCTGTTGAGACAGTCAATAATGGATAACGACATACACAAGATGAGTAGAGAGCTAATAACTTTATAGCAACTGCCCCCCCCACCACCCTGCCATTAAGGCTCACAGAGAGTGTTAAAGGAATCCTTACTTAGTCCAGAGCAAGAACCCTGTCTTCTGGTCCACAGTGCCCATGGCAGGACCACCTCCCTCTCACTGCCTTCACTGTGCATGTTCAGATCACCCTTTACCTCTCCTTGACAAAGACACATGTTCTTACTTTTAGGACCTACCTGGATATTCCAGGGTAATTTCCCCATTTCTAGGTCCATAACTTAATCACATGGGATGTGATTAAGTTATGGACCTAATCCTATGCCCACGCTGTTGGGTTTGCACTGCTCATTCAGGGATCATACCACATGTTCTTCATAACAATGATCAGGTGCATCATTGGAGACAGGTGTGCCGAGGCAGAAATAAGGTGACTCTGAGAGGAAGACAGAGCCTGTCTATTTAAATCCTGACTGCCATTTATGAGCTGTGTGATCTGGGCTGGCTTTCCTCATCTGTTACGTGGAGAAACTGACTCCCATCCATAAGCATGAGAAGAAGAAGTGAGCAAGGGAAGCGCTCAGCAGGGCTGCGCACGTCTAGTGTAACTGTTCCTTTCAGATCCTACCTTTCCTGCTTTCTAATCATGCTACCCTAAGATTGACACTGGTTGTTGTAGGCTATCATCCCTTCCTGTCTTCCTTTTTTCCCCACTCCCTGCAGACAGATTTGGCATTTTTCAGAGGAAGAATAGATGTTTGACTTTGTGATCCAAATTGAAGTTCCACTTTGCCAGAAAATGCTTCTCCATATGTTTGAGATTCCTTATCAAGCGAAAAAAATTCATGTTTACATTGAGGTAAAAACGACACTTGGTTTTACCTTCTGTGGTAGGCAGAGTAGTGTTGTCTCCCCCACAAAAAAAAAACCCCAAAGCCAAAAAAAGCCCCCCTCCAAAAAAAAAAAATCAGATAGTAATCCCTGAACCTATACATGTTACCTTGCACAGGGAAAAGGTCTTTGAGGATGTGATTACTTTATGGACCTAGAAATAGGGAGACTATCATTGAATATCCTGGTAGGTCTTAAAAGTAAGAACATGTGTCTTTGCATGCACAAGGGTAGGGAGATCACTCACATCAATTAGCGATGTCTGTCATGGACACGAGCAGGGAGATCACACACATCAATTAGTGATGTCTGGGCACAAGGGTAGGGAGAGGTAAAGGGTGATTTGAACATGCACAGTGAAGGCAGTGAGAGAGGTGCAAAGAGATGAAGATGCTGATCTTGAAGATGGGAGCGACTGAACCACAAGCCAAGGAATACCATCAGCTGCTAGAAAGAATCTGGAACAGACAAGGAACAGACTCTCCCCAGAAATTCCAAAGGGAGTGTAGCCCAGCTGAAGGCTTGATTTCAGCCCAGCAATACTGATTGCCAACCTTTGGCCTGCAGAACTATGAGTGAATAAGCCACTGAGTTTGTGGGAATTTGTTACACCTTCATACTATTGGGACAAACCTCTGGTCAGTCTGGCTTGTGGCCTCATTTTTCTGAGAGAGTCAACATCTTGGGTACCTGTAGACTCCAGGGAGTGGGAATGCAACCTGCCAGAGACTTAACCAAGCTCTGAGCCTATGTTTGGGCTCTTCCCTGCCAAAGGTGCAGCAGTTGCTTGGATGTTTCAGGATTAACGAGCAAAGGTAGCAGGTTTGATATAGGACCTTTGGATCCAGACTTTTGAGGCCATGCAATCGGAGTCTTGATGGTGATAGAAGTTAAGGAACTTCAGTGACTGGAGACCTGGCCCAGCCCTTAAAGGATGACACTGAGCTGCTGAGATAGCCATCATGTTTCATCTGATGCTCCAGCTCTGATTGCTGGGTGAGTTAGCAAGTTATTGAGAAGAAGCTGGGGGCTGAGACTAAGCTGCAGGCAAAGTAGAAGCAAGCTGCTCAAGAGCCTATGCTTTGGTGCTGCCGCACCTACGTAAGGCAGAAGTAGACTTCAGAGTCATGATTCTCATTTGCCTTGTTGTGATATATGATCTACGGTGAGATGGGATGCGAGTAATTTGTTACCAATATGAAAATGCCACCTTTTGCAGAAGATTTACTTCTTTTAATAGATTGGGGCAGATTCGTGATGCTCTTGCTAACTTGCATTCTGATACATCTTCTTGAGTAGGGCAGAAAGGGGTGGAGTTTTAGATAGCACACAGGAATTGCTCATCATCTTGGGGACACTTGGCTGGCAGGTGAGTGGTGGAGATAAAAAAAATGTCTGAGAGCCATGACCAAGGAACACTTACCCCTTCCCTTGGGTCAACAATTATGGGTCAGATGTGTGTCATTTCCCACCCTTGTGCCCATGGCAGACATCGATAATTGATGTGAGTGATCTCCCTACCCTTGTGCATACAGCAGACATCACCAGTTTTGTGACCACCCTACCCTTGAGCCCAGACATCACTAATTGATGTGCATGATCTCACTACTCTTGTGTCCATGACAGACATTGCTAATTGATGTGAGTGATCTCCCTACCCTTGTGCATACAGCAGACATCACCAATTGATGTGTGTGATCGCCCTACCCTTGTGCATACAGCAGACATCACTAATTGATCACAGCACTGTTAGGGTTGAAATCAGGCACAGAACCCTTCTCACACATTGGTTTAGTTGTCCACTACCAATTGATCAGTGGGTAAGAGGAAAGCAGAGGAAATAAGTGAAGGTAAAAGTAGTATGAGTTTTGTATTTTTGAACTGTCATTTTTATGTTATTGGATGTGGGAAACGGTATTACCACTATCAATGGATCAGGGATGAACTTTGACATGATATACATTTGCCATTTCTGCTAATTCCTTCCCCAGCTTTAAGAGAATCTGCCCTAATTCCCAGCATGTATGCTGGTCTTTCCCAAGTTTCTTTTGGCATCCTTTAACAAAAAGTCTAACCTTCCTTCCCTTTCATCAGGAAAAATAAGCTGCTTGTAGTAAAACCAGCTGCTAATTTATCATAGCTCCTCTTACAGAGGGGTCAGCTGCTCCATTCCCCTAGCTCCTGAGTTTCCTCTGGAGCCCAGGGATCACATGGAGTTACAGGGATTAGATTGAGAAATCAGCAACTCTCCTAAGATTGGTGTTGGCTGTGTTATTTGAAGGTACGTGTCTTGGTCAGATGACTTGAACATGCACGACCATGCACCAGGTTCCCAGAGGCGCAGGCAAAAGGGCTGCATCCAACTTGTCTTGGAAACCATGCTTTTTTCCCCCCACCATTTAGGGCTGGAGGCCAGATGCTCGCTGCCAGGGTAGAGGAAATAGGAAGGAGCAGCCAGGGTTTGGTGCCGGAGCAGAAGCATGTGGTGAGATTCTGAGTGGGTTGTGGGGTGAGGAGGATTGAGGGAGGAGGAAGAAGAGGAAGTGAAGATGAAATGCAAAGTTGCATCTTGGGAGTTATCAGCATGTTGGTGTTGTGAACTCGTTTATCTGTTTGACGTGATACACCAGGGAGTAACTGGAGAGACAGTGGCTGTCACGGTCATTTCTGGAGGAGGAATGACTATGGCTGAATTTGCATTAAGGATTTCCTACCAGGGTTGCCAAGTGATTATCCCATAGGGAGATTCTGAGATCTCACTCTTTGTCCTTCTTTATGTAAGTATTTAGAGAAGAATGCTTATCTGTGTTGCCTAGGGCACGCTGTCCTTCCTCTCTTCCTCCTTTCTTTTCTCCTTCCCTCCTCTCTTCAACATTTGTGGGCATCCACTGGGCACCAAGTACTCGTTTACATACTGGGATTTAGCAATAAATAAAACAGTCCCTGCTTTTGTGAAGCTTACATTCTGGAGGGGATTGTGGGGGATCAAAAGAGACAAACAATACACAGAAGAATCTGTAACATGGTAGGTAGCGGTAAGTGCTCAGATGCAGCAGACTGAAGATAAAGAGGGCACAGGTTGGTGGAGAGTGCTGGGAGGTCTTTGGCATGGGAAGCCTTGAATGAGGGCAAGCTGAGCAGAGAGGGGAGGGCTTAACAGACATCTCAGGGAGGAGAGTTCCCGGCAGAAGAAGCTGCCAGTGCAAAGGCCCCGAGATGGGACTGTGCCGGCATGTTCAAAGAACAGCCAGGAGGAGAGTGTGGCTGGACTGGTGGTGCGGGGGTAACAGCAGATTCGGCCAGTGAGTTCATGCTGGGCCAGGCTACACAGAGCCTTCTAGGTTATGGCAAATACCCTGGCAGCCATTCGAGCAGGTGGGGAGACTGTGCAGGGTGTGAAGCAGACCTGTATTTTATAAGGGGCCAATCTGGCTGCTTCATGGGAAAAGAACCACAGAGGGCCAGGGTGGAAGGAGGAAGGACAGCTGGGTCCAGTCGCACAGGTTGTGCACTGCTCAAGGGTAGAGAGCTGAGGCTGAAAGGAGGGTCAGGAGGCTGTGTCTGTCTGAGGGGAGCATCTTTCTGGAATCCATCCAAGGTGGCCTACGGCTAATTGGGACCCAGCTAGTTTTGTAAACCACTTTAGTTAGTTATTAATATATCACAGACATTTCCCCCATGTCTTTAAATAGTCTTTGACAACATGCTTTTTAATAGTTGTACAGTATTATATCACCGGGATATACTGTAATACAACTGACCTCCCGTGTTGGACATTTTAGTTATTCCCAGTTATTCACTATTTTTAAAATGTGCTGGTGGACATCATTGTGCATACATCTCTGTGTACATCTCCGATTATTTCCCTGTGTAAGATTTCTAGAAATAGATTGGTTGGGTTAGATAAAATGCATTTTTAAGCCTCTTGGTTATTAAATTACTTTGCAGATAACAGAGCTGAGGCTTAAGAACGATGAGTAACTGGCCTCCATGCACAAAGCCAGGAAGTGGGGGAGGGGGTAGGATTTGGATGCAAGTATGTCAGTTTTGAGATTCTGAGATCTGTCTTCTCCCCTACCTCCCCCTTCATACCACACTAAGGACGTCTTAGATGTCACTCAGCTTACACTCAGCCAAAGGCCAGGTAGCCTCCGCTTTGGTGGCCTTGATGAAGACGATGATGAATGCTGAGGAGTGGAAACTAGTCAGCTTTCTCTTGTTTCTTTTCTAACTTTTTTTTTTTAAATTTTGAGGCAGAGTTTTGCTCATGTTGTCCAGGCTAGAGTGCAATGGTGCACTCCATGATGGGTTTCATCATGTTGGCCAGGCTGGTCTTGAACTCCTGACTTCAGGTGATCCACCCACCTCAGCCTCCCAAAGTGCTGGGATTACAGGCGTGAGCCAACGCACCCAGCCAGCTGGAAATATTTAAAGTATGATTTGAGGTTGTGACATTGCATACGCCAGTGAAATTGCCACCACAGTCAAGACGGTGATATCTTTAGGGTTCTGGTGCTAATACACGTATGACCCTTTCTGGAAAGACGCCATGTGTCCATGGACAGTGCCTCCTTCAGTTCTCTCACCTGTCCTATGGCTCCCAAGAGGAAGGGCTCAGCGTCGGCCAAGCTTTCTCACGGGGAGTGTTCCTGCCTCCACTCTCGTTCTCCTGTCCCCACTTGCAACAGTGCTTTCTGTGGCTGAGGACCAGAATTCATGAGGCTGAATGACAGTGGAAATGTATTACTGGGATGATTCCTCTAGCAAAAAGAACACAGTGAGGACAAAATGCAAGGAAGATGAGACCTAGACAGCAGCCCCTCCTGAGAGACCTGCCGGACACTCCCCCAGGGCCATTTTCAGAAGACCCGGCAAGGAGAAAGACCCAGTGGAGCCTGTCCTCCAGGGAGCCCCTCCACCTTCCACTCTTCAGCTTGTGAACCTTATTTACTCTGCAGTACTGTTCTCACTTTCACACACACGTGCGTTTCATGACTCCCTGGGGTACCCGCTTTGCTTCTGAGAAGCTTGCTGTGTACTGTTAATTGTTACATTCGCTTCACATCACACTTAGCTAATATGTTGATAAACTGTGTGAGCACAATGATTGTAAGTTGTGTGTGTGTGTTCCATTGCTAGAAACCTCTCTGTGACTCAACACGGTGATGCACCCATTTTTGAGCTGGGCCTGCTTGGGTACGGAGAGGTTAAGTAACTGATGTCAAATCACAGAGCCTAGAAGGGCAGAATCTGGAAGGAGGTCGTGGCTTTCATTCACTTAGGCTTGGTCCACTGAAAAGCCCCCTCCTTAGGGCAGAGGGTGGAGAGCTGAACACCTCAAGTTAGAGAGACTAGGATCATCGGCCACACAACTGTCCCAGGCTAGGAGAGGGTGCCTCTTGCTACCGTAATTGTTCCTGAACTTGTCTGCACATTGAAATCAAACAGCACTGATGCATGGGGCCCATCCATAAACACTCTGATTTTATTGGTCTGGGATGCAACCTGGGCTTTAGAATTTTTAAAAGATCCCCAGGGGAGGCTAATAGGCAACCAGCTTTAGGTCTAGAGTCTAGCACAGTGCTGTCTAATCACGATATGGAAGGCACATACATGCGCTTACGTTTTCCAGTAGCCACGTTTTTAAACAGGAAAAGAAACAGGTGACACGAATTCTAATTATGTATTTTATTTAGCCCAATGTATCTAAAATACTGTCATTTCAACATGTTATTTCAAAAATGATCAGATATTTTAAATCCTTTTTTTTTTTCCCCCCTCATACTAGGTCCTTGAAATCCAGCATGTTTTTACGATTACAGCACATCCCAGCTTGGGCCAGCCACTTTTCAAGTACACAACGATTGCATGCAGCTAGTGGCTGCTGAGTTGACATTGAAAATCTAACATATAGCAGCTGCTCAATGGAAATTTTTTGAACACTTAAGTAATGCAGGCAGTCTTGTGCAATGTTAGCAGTCATGAGACTGGGTAACCGTTCCTAAGTTTTAGAAAAGTGTGGTTTCTTGGCAGAGTGCTCTGTAGAGAACATTCCTGGCTATGCCTTAGGGTCCAGGCACTGGACACCCATCTTACCCATGGAGTCTTCTTCATCCATCTTCTCTGTCCTACTCCTGAACTCTGTGCGTTGGTGACGTATGCCTCTTAGACTGCGATGCCTCGATGCCCTCGGCTCATTCTGTCATTGTCATCCTCTGTATCACATTGTACTATCATTCTGTGTTTGTGTGTCTGCTTCTCATGTATCCTATTAGCTCCTCAAGGCCCTAGCCCTCTCCTCATTAATCTCCGTATCCCTACTGGCCAGCATTCAATAGATGTTTGTGGAGTGAAGTAATTAACAATCACATAGCAAGGAGATTTGACTGTCCTCAAGCCCAGTTTTATGGGGCAAGACCGGCCAGGGAAGGAAGTTTTTAAAAACTCTGCCTTAGGTGGAAGGCACAGCTGGCTCAATGCATTTTTGTGGTCTGGTTATTAGAAATTGTAACCGATGTATCTTAGTTAGCATGGCTGCATACTGCTGGGTAACAAACCACCCCCCAGCTCAGTCTCTTCTGACAAGCATCTAGTTCTTGTGTCCAGGCCTGTGGGTTGGCTGGGCTTGGCTGAGTTTGGCTCCCGGCAGCAGGTAAGGTCCTGGTCTGCTCCATGCTTCTCATTCTGGGTGCCGGCTGAAGGGGCAGGGAATATTTGTCTCCTGGCAGATGGCAGGCATGCAAGCTGATGGGCAGAAACAGTCCGTACCTCTTAAAACCTTGGCTTGGAACTGTCACTGTCACCTCCCTTGCATTTCATTGTCCAAAGCAATCACTGGGCCAAACCCAGAGTCAGTGGGGCAGAGACAGGAAGGGAAGTGAATATGGGTTGAACACTCCTCCAGTCTATTACTCTGAAATATGCTTTCCTGACTTAGGGTGATGGTGTTCCTGCCTCTGAAAACCCATCCCTTCTCTACGCGGTGATTGACTTCAAGCCTGTTTCTCGATGTAGGAAGAAAGGTAGATCGGGGATTTTAATAACCATAGCTGCTTTGCTGCACTGAGGCTGTGTATTTGACATTGGCTATCTTGTTTTCTACTCTTTTGACCCTGAGAATTGGTTAACCTAAGAATTCATGCTAAACTCCCTTCTTGCTCTTGAGGGACCAGTCAAATCAGTCCCTGATATGTACGTTATCCCAGCTGCGCATCACGTGCAGACTGTGTGAACACCCATGCGGATGCATGTACAAGCCATGGTTCTCTTCCCCTTGTCAAAGGGAGGATGGGGCTGTCCTCAAGCCGACCAGAGCTTACAGTGGCTCTCAGTGCATCCTGCCCAGCTGTGCACCCGTTGTAGAGTCGCCTGCCTGAGAAGCCTTCCCTGAGGCTTAAGGAGGTGGACCACTCATTGACTGTCCCCTCGGGAACCTTCAGCTCCACTGGCCTGGAGGGCAGGGGGACGTCTTTGTGCCGTGCAGCTACAGAGGAGACTTGCACGGTGAGCGGGGTGGGGGCGAGGAGATGTGAGGCTGGAGCACTGGTTACTCTTCCAGCTTTCTGGCTTGGACTTTCCAAGTTCACTGCCATTCCAGAGACCTTGCCCGAGTCCACGGCTGAGCTGAGACCAGGGACTCTGGGCCATTTCCAGAGGAACCTTCTTGCAGCTTTCTGTTGTGAGTAAAGACGCTGCTTCTAATGAAGCAGAATGGAACTCCTGGCCTGCCTCCTCTCCCTCCTGCAGCCTGCAGGCCTAAGTGGGCTCGGAGGAGCTCAGTCTTGGCTGTGAACAGGAGAACAATTTTACCGTGAACTAGCCCAACCCTGCTTCTTTCTCCAGTCTTCTCCCGGTCAGATTTGGCTGCTTTTAGCATCTCTGTCTCCCACTGGGGTGCAGGAGAGTGATGGGGCAGTGGGACATCCTTTTAGTTGGTTGGGGTCTCTGGGGAAGCAGGAGCTTTGAACCCAGTTTGAACCTCTGAGCTCTCAAGTTCCTTTTCTCTTGGCACCGTATGATTTCCTGTTTCGAAGAAAAAAACCCAAAGTTTTAAGACCTTTAAAAAAAAAGGTACTTGGACATGAAATGGCTCTTACAAAACAACATGTTGATGAGTTAAGTATAAATGATACAGAGACATATGGATTAAATTTTCCTTGTAATCCACAGGGGCTTCAAAATTAGGGGAAGAGTGTTTGTCAAAATGTGTGTGTCTCTGCCAGGATCTGGGACAGAATCAGGCTGTGGGTTGCTGGAGAGGGCTTGCACCCCTCCCCTCGCCCACTTCCCCCACCCTGGTAATAGGGCTTAGAGCCAAGGAAGTTACTGCAAGTCTTAGGTTCCTGCTTGTTTACTCCTCTAGCCTAAAGGCCTTTTGCTTTTAATTGAATTGTTCCTCATATATCTCCCCTGTGCCCTCAAATGGGGGAACAGGCCAACACCTAACTCTTGCTGTGACTTTAAGCCAGTGGAGTGAAGGCAATTGACATGAGCCACATTGACATGTGGGATATTGCTGCCTATTCCTTGTCGACTGTGAACCATCCCATCCTGGTGCATCCTGTCTTAACCCTTCCAGGCAACACAAATATCTGTGGTTCAGACATGCTATTAGAAATTCTACTCCTGGCCAGGCATGGCGGCCCACACCTATAATCCCAGCACTTTGGGACACCAAGGGGGGCGATGGATCACTTGAGGTCAGGACTTCGAGACCAACCTGGCCAAATGGCAAAACCACATCTCTACTAAAAATACAAAACTTAGCTGGGCACGGTGGCGGGCACCTGTAATCCCAGCTACTCAGGAGGCTGAAGCAGGAGAATCGCTTGAACCTGGGAGGCAGAGGTTGCAGTGAGCAAAGATCGGGCCACTGCACTCCAGCCTGGGTAACAAGGGTGAGACTCCATCTCAAAAAAAAAAAAAAAAAGCAGTACCACTCCCCTCTCTCCTGTGGTGGCCAGGAACAGAGGACCCTGCGGGGGTGGGGAGGAGGGTTGGTAACTTCTGCTGTAGATCTCTCTGATACTATTCTTGAAATCAGGAGAAGGTGGGAACTGGAAAGTCTTCTGGTCTCAGGAATAAGGGTACCAGAGGGCTGATGGGTTTTTCCCATCTGTAGTTCTCCAGACATTCCAAAGTGTGTTGGCCTTGGAGTTTATATCCTTCCTTGTTTGATCGAGGAGTGGAGAAACACTGTATGTTCGGAGAAACCCTGAGCAAGCTTCTCTAACTGTGTTGTTGTTGTTTGGCCTGAGAACCTTTGTGGAAGCCCCTACGTGATACAAACAGCTGAATCAGACAAATCAGGGATAAGCATCTCCCAGTCCCAGTTAGACCCCGTTTCCCTTTCCTTCCCTGCTTATTGGGACATATAGGTCTCTTTGGGACAGTCTGCAGCGTATCAGTGTTCTAGAGTAGGAATCACTAAATTCTTTGGCTCTTAGCTCCGGCAGCAAAGTTACGAAGTGTCCCATGGACATGATGTTGAGTGAAAGAAGCCAGACTTAAGAGAGAACATGCAAGGTGATTCCGTTTACACGAAGTTCAGAAATCAGCAAAACTAATCAGTGTGGTTGGAAGTCAGATAGCGGTGGTTTCTCATGATTGGGCGACAGCGTGAGAGAACTTTCTTGGGGCACCAGAAATGTTCTGCATTTTCATCTGGGTGGTGGTGATACAGATGTATACACATGCAAAAATGTCTTGAGCTGTACACTTCAGATCAGTGCTCTTGAGAGTCTTAATTGCATGTATGTGATCTGTTCATTAAAATGTAAAAAAAAAAAAATCATTCTTTTTCCCCACTGCCAAAGTCTGGGGGCACCACGGTCCAGTGAACCTCTTAGAGTCTGAGCTTGGAGATCGTTGTTGTAGGGATGAGGGCAGAGCCCAGGGGGAGGAAGGCACAAGAAGGGTCGCTCTTGGAAAGAAAAAGCAGAGCAGGGTTTTGGTGACACAGAGGGCCTCAGCAGACCTGAGGGTGCCTCAGTGGACTCTGACCGAATGGCCTCAGCCTCATGAGAAATGTACAGTAAGGTGGCCGGGGAGGGCTTGGCAGGGCCCTGGAGGTTGAGGGCTGTTACAATATGGAGGAACAAGAGGTCATGAGAGCCAGCCCTGCCTCAAGTCCTTCAGCCCCATTTACAGAGAGACCACCTTTACCTTTCTCTGCACCATCTGGACATGAACAGGATTCTGGGGCTCAGAAGGAAGAGGGCACTGCCCACACAGCCCTGGTCTCCCACCCATTCCGATTCAGAGGGACTAGGCGTGTTGGAGACACAGGGAGGACGGAGTGTCCACAGCCAGCCCACTAGGATTCCAGAAAGGGCCTGTGCCTATCATAGGCTGTTGGAAGGTTGCTTGCAGAGACAGAATGAGCCTTGTCAGGCTAGCATGTCTGGGCTCTGGCTGGGAAACACGGTCCATCAGTGAGATTGAGGAATGTGCCCGGACAAAGCGTGTGGCAGTTTGCATAGTTCTGAGGCCTGGATGGGCGTGGCGGTGGGGGACATACTGGGGGTCCTGGTCGTGGGGCAGGTGCGGGACATCTCCCACCTGTCCCACTCCACCCCACCCTTCTGCTGCCTTCTGAGCCTAGGTAATGGTCATTGGATCCAGGCTCTAAGGCTTTCTGTCTCATTTCTAGGGTCTATATATGGAGGCCTCCACCTCAGCCAGGCACTCTCATGCAGGAGGGAGTTTTCAACAAACTTTTGGAAAACAGTTTTCTTTCCAACCCAAGCAGCTGCCCTTTGCCAATCAGTGCTAGAAGTGAACTATACACAGCTCTGTTTAAGAATTCCCCTCCCAGCTAATTCATCCCAACCTCTCTCCGCTTAGTGCAAGGACGGGGGAATCGGGCATGGTGACTCTCAAAGACTTCAGCTGCCATGTACTGGCACTTTGATTCTCCAGGCATAAGTCATTTCTTATTGGACTTGACTGGCTGGACCAACACTGCCAGTTGCACCTGTGTGTGCCCACTTTTCTTCCTTCCCAATGGAGATGCCAAACTTCTGCCTCATGGAGGTCACCAGCACCATGCCTGCTCCCTGGCCTGCTGTTCCACCTCTGATGAAACCAAACCAGGGACTAACCGGCGTCCGTCGTTTCGACTCTGGGCCTTAGCCCCTGCCTTCATCAATGTGGGGTTCTTTGGCCATGAGATTGGAAGAGCCACATCCCTGTGGGCTTTAGCCAAACCTACTGGGACTTCCCGTAAGTGATGTTTGGTCCTCGGGCCCAGGATGGCTTGTGGAGTAACTTTTCCTTGTAAATTGCCAGTTGCCTTGGGGCTCTAATAAACTCTCAAAAATCAGCATGAAAAAGATAAACAAAAAGCAGGAACAGGCAATTCCCAGAATTAGAAAGTAAAATGGCTAATAAACATATGGAAATTTGTTCAGCTTAAGTAGGGATCAAAGAAACATTAATTATATCAGTTACAAGATTCTGTTTTCCCCTATTAAATTGGCAAAAATAATACATGATGGTTCAGATGTAGAGAAACGGGTGCTCATTCCCCTGCTCTGGGGAATTAAGTTGGTACAACTTTTCCAGAGGGCTGTTTGACAGTATTTTTCAAAGACTTTAAAAAGAGATATTCTCTTTGACTTAGCAGTTCCGTGTTTTGGCATTTTTCTCACCTTAAGGAAATAATCAGAGATGTCCACAAAAGTTCATGTGCAAGGCTGTGTGTTGAAGTGCTATTTGTAATGATGGAAAATTGGAAATGATTGAAATATCCAACATTACAAAATCTGTTACATAAATCATGGTTCATTCAAATAACGAAACACCATGAAACCATTAAAATATGTTGTGGAACAATATTTAAAGGCATGAAAAAATATTTACGAAATTTGTTACATAGAAAAAGTCAGCTTGTATTTAATATGATTCTAATTTTATATTGACAACAAAAAATCCATATTGGTGCATAGAAAAAAAGAGTTGGAAAGATATATGCCAGCTATTTAATTGTGGTTATTTCTAGGTTTGGAGATGATGGGGGATTTTTTTTCTTTGTGCTTTTCTTTAACCATCTTCAAATTAGGGATTTAATGCAAACTTGTTTGAATTTTAAGTTGTTTCCAATTTTTATTACTCATAATGTATTGATGACTGTCTTAATTATTGCATAGAGTTTTGTCAGTTCACGTAAATGGAATTTTGGAGTCAAACGGCATGTCCACTAAATGCATGTTGCTTTTGTAATTAAAAACACAATTAAATCCCTTTAGGGTTTTGTTCTAGAATTCTCTTGCCTCTAATCCCCTTTGAGCTGGCTGTACGTGCTAGTCTGTTCTCCCTTTAAGGCATGAACTGAGAGCATGTGACTGCTGGTGCTCTGGAGACAGAATTTGTCAGGAATGTAGGCTCTGCCACCATTTCTCCCAATTCCTCTCTGTACTTGTCTGTCTCCTAAGCTTCTGGAAGCAGGGGGCATCCTGATAATCCCTCCCCTTCCTTGGCACTTGTGACTGATGGCAGGTGTGGTGGGGAAGGGAGAAAAACTCTAATGTGTATGAGGACATGCTTCGTGCTAGCTTCTGGCCTAGCTCTTGCCAAAACCCCAGTCATCTTTTGATGACTCTTTGTCACTTCACAGCTAATCCCAGTTTCTTCGTCTTGCCTTCGAACGGTGTCATGAGTCTAACCCTTTCCCAGCACCTCCACACTTGCCACTGAGTTCCTCCCACTATCCTGTCTCGCTGCACAGCTGTGAAGCTTCCCCCATCCCCCACCATCCACTGACTGGGCTCCCCGTGTTCACCTGTGCTCCCTGCGCTCCCATCTTTACCCAGCAGCCAGAGGGATTCTTTGAGAACACTCCGCGGGGCTCCCTCCAGACCTTCAGACCCACTGGGGTGCCCCATCTCACGCAGCAGAAAGCCAAAGCCCCACACCTTCTGACCTAAGCCCCTGCCGCGTCCCCCATGCTCATCCACGTGAGCCTCTTTGCTGTTTCCCAGATGTAGAAGAACGTCTTCCTGCAGGACCTTTGCCCTGTGTCTCCCTCTGCCTGGAGTGTCACCTCCCCGTGCCTCCTTAAGGTTCATCCCTGCTGAGTTGAGGTCCCAGTACTGAGGTCACAAGGTGGCAGAGGACTTCTCTGACCTCACTTTTCTTTTAAATTGAGGCAGAGTCTCGCTCTGCAGCCAAGCTGGAGTGCAGTGGTGCAATCTTGGCTCACTGCAACCTCTGCCTCCTGGGTTCAAGCGATTCTCCTGCCTCAGCCTCCTGAGTAGCTGAGGTTAGAGGTGCACGCTACCACACTCAGCTAATTTTGTATTTTTTAGTAGAGATGGGGTTTCTCCATGTTGGCCAGGCTGGTCTTGAACTCCTGACCTCATGTGATCCACCCACCTCTGCTTCCCAAAGTGCTGGGATTACAGGCATGAGCCACTGCATCTTGCCTGACCTCACTTTCTTTAACCCCACTTTACTGCCGTCACAGCACCTGTTGGGACTTGCCATGTGAGGTAGATGCCTCTTCCCCAACGAGGACAAAGCTCTCTGAGAGCAGGGACATTGTGTATTGCTGTACCTCTACCCCCAGAATGTAAAGAGTGTACATTGCAACAGTCCCTGAGCCCGTGCTAAGAGCACAGAGCTGAGGAGGTGCCGAGATGTCAATAGATCCATCTGTTGAAGGTCGTGATGTATATATCTCATAGACTGAAGCATCTGTCCAACTCTAAATACGTTACTCCTCTATTCTCAGAGGCGTGGCCCCTGGGCAGGGGATGCTGCTCTCTATGCTGTCATTCCCAAATCCAATGGGAGCTGCTGGCTGGATCCCTGTAGCCCAGGAGGCCTGAGGGGCCTGTTAGGGCATGATCTTAGACTTCCCCGTGAGAGTCTGTCTCTGCAGCCCGTACTGCTCCATCCTGAGTTGGCTATGTTGTGTGGTTGTTGGTGCCAGTGTTTCTAAGTTGTGTGTCTGGGAAGGAGACACACCTGCTATTTTACAAACAGGGTGAAGTTCCTTGACTTGGCGTGGCAGTCCAGCATGGATTCTGGTTTCAGAATGCCTAGAGGCTCAGGCTGGAAATGGAGCCATATCCCAGCTCCGGCAGCTCCAAGTAGAGGAGGGAGGTTTTTATAGTGTTTCACTCAGTCTTCCCACTTGCTGCCTCATCCTCGTCATTATTTATGATTTGTTGAGTACCCCTACTGTGTTCAGCAGGCTGGGAGATAGAACGTTGTCGTTCTCTGCCTGAGGCCTTGGAGTCTAATGTAGCCAGACAAATGACTCAGGCATAAACCACCTTCCCAGAGAAGGTGCTTACTTCTCCAAGGTGTCGGGTTTCTCAAGGTTTTGATTTGCACGTGGCTGTAGCTTTCCATTTTTAAACTCCCATTGGGAGGAGTGGAGACAGCGCTGGGGTGAGGGTAGGGGATGCAGGGAGGGCAGACTGGAAAATGGCTAGGTAGGGGTTTTTGAGAAGAAACGGCATTCCAGGCAGCATTTTTGAGCCATGCAGTTCGTGATTCAAGACACAACATTGGTCTGGGGCCAAGACAGTGCTGCGAACAGAAATAGTAAAGGCAGAAACCCAGTGAAGAGAGCAGGAACCGGAGGAAGGGGCCAGAAGCCAGGGGCAACTTTAGTAACTCAAGGTAGAGCAGAAATATCCTTCATTTATCTGCAGGAAAAATGCAGTCATCCTCAGAAGTTATTTATTTATTTGATGGAGTCTCACTCTGTCACCCCGGCTGGAGTACAGTGGCACGATCTCGGCTCGCTGCAACCTCTGCCTCCCAGGTTCAAGTGATTCTCATGCCTCAGCCTTCTGAGTAGCTAGGACTACAAGAGCACACCACCACATCCGGCTAGTATTTTTGTATTTTTGGTAGAGATGGGGGTTTCACTGTGTTGGCCAGGCTGGTCTCGAACCTCTGACCTCAAGTGATCCACCCACCTTGGCCTCCCAGAGTGCTGGGATTACAGGCATGAGCTACCACACCCGGCCTCAAAAGTGTTTTAAAACCTGTGGTTCCGTGCTTGCTGGACAATGTCAGGTCCCGTTTGTGATTTCTCTTACAGTGCACTGTACTTTTCTCTGTTGCATTTGTCACAGCTTTATTTATTTATTTATTTTGCATGTAGATGTTTATTTGATAAGTCTTCAGCTCCCCTCCTAATGTTCTGTGAGGACAAGGATCCTGTCTATTTTCTTCTCGAATCCCCTGTCTGAGGGCAGTTTTTGGCATGTGTATATTTCAATAATATGTTGAAATAATACATTGAAATATTATTTGAATAAATGAAACCACCAATGAAGGCAGTGAAAGAAGGCTCTGGTGCATTAGAGGATTAGAGGGGGATGTAGTTGGGGGGGTTCAGGAGAGGACTTGAAAGAGGAAATCCCGCTTAATCTACTCTGGTATGGTTTGGCTGTGTCCCCACCTAAATATCATCTTGAGTTGTAGCTCCTATAATTCCCATGTGTGGTGGGAGGGACCCCGTGGGAGGTAATTGAATCATAGGGGTGGATTTTCCCATGCTATTCTTGTGATAGTGACTAAGTCTCATGAGATCTGATGGTTTATAAAGGGCAGTTCCCCAGCATATGCTCGCTTGCCTGCCACCGTGTAAAACGTGTCTTGCTTCCATCTTAGCCTTCTTTTGTAATTGTGTGGCCTCCGCAGCAATGTGGAACTGTGAGTCCATTAAATCTCTTTTTCTTTATAAATTACCCAATCTTAGGTACAGCTTTATTAGCAGCACGAGAACAGACTAATACATGCACCCTGATGCTTCCTACATTCATGACAATAGCATCACCACCATCAAAACTAGTGTCTACTATAAGTTGAATGCTGACTGTGTGCCAGGCTCTGAGTTCAGTGTTTCACATACATGATCGTGTAGAAAGTACATATGACTATCCTTATTTCATAAGTGAGGAAACTGAAGCTCAAGGAAGCTGAACAGTTTCTCCCCAGGCACATGGTCAGCAAGTAGCAGAACTGGGACTCTCATGTGACCCCCCCCCGCCCCCACCAAGTGGTGCTTTGGGTCCCTCCACTTTGTTGCCTGCAAAACAGTGTCTACTGTTTTTGCAAATAACCATCATGGAACTGAAGCAAGAGAAATTGCTACTGGGTGGAGGGAATTTTGAGGTACATGGATGCTCTTCAAGAGAAGGAGGCTTTTAGAAATATACCACCATCACCACCACCAACAAAAAACACAAAGGAAAAAGAGGGAGACTTATAAGAAGCAAATGTGAATGGTTAGGGTGAAGTGGCTCTGCTGGGGTCCTCTTTAGGGGCACAGTGGGGCTCAGGATTTTCCTGAGGTTCCTTTCAGGGCACTGTCTTTTATGACCAGTAAATGGCTAATGGAGGGTGTCAGTGCTTGACATTTGGGTAATTAAAACATCTACTGACTGAATAATAACTTTTTATTGACAGTCATACTGGTGAAGGCAAAATTAATCTGATTTTTGACATCCTCGCTGAGTTCATGGCTAGACAAGGGCCAACGTCACGCGAATAGAGTTGTTGACCCTGTGGATGGTGGCTCGGGCCGCGGGTGGGCTCGACTCAGGCCCAGCATGCAGGAGCCAGGGTGGCCAAGTTCGTAGCAGGGAGGCCCAGCTGATCCCAGCAGCTGAGGGGTGCACACTGCAGGGTCACTGTCCAGTTTACGTGTGGGTTCCAGACGCTCATTCTAAAAGGAGTTTGGGTTAGGCAGATATGTGAGATGCTTTTTAGTCCCTGAATAGTTAGAACGGTCCCCTGGAGCTTACAGGTCAGAGAGGAATTGTGGAGAGGAATTGGGTGTAAGGGGAAAAGGGTGCTGGAAGATGTAGGAAGTGCCTTACATCATACATCAGCTCACTTGATTCCAATGACTATCGTAGGTGAGTATTTTATTCCCATTTTACAGATCGGGAAAATGGTGGTTCTGAGAGCTCTGCACCTTGCCTTAGTGATAGCACAATTTAAGGACCCGGGTTGCTTTCTGACTACGTCTGCCAACTTGAATCCTAAGGAACCTGTATGTCAAGATGAATTTCTCTAGTTTGATGGTAGAAATGGGATGGCCGAGGAAAAGAGAGATTTTCTTTGGTAAAGCCATAGGAAAACCACGTCATATACGGCTGTTGATGTCATCATTTACTAGCAAGACGATGCTGGGTGGGAGGGACCCAGGCCAGAGGGTGTTTGTTGCTCTTTCCATGATTAAGGGCCTAGGTGAGAATTCCATCTCTACTTCTATCAGAGCTTGAGTCATCCAGGGGACAGGATCAGCATGATGTCGGAGACAGGGACTCACCAGTGGTCTAGAGCTGTGTTCTCCAAAACAATGGTGCTGGCCATTTGTTGCCAGTTAAAATTAACTAAAATGAAATAAAACTTGAAAGCCAGCTTCTCAGAAGAGATAGCCACATTTCAAGGGCTCAGTTAACCACATGTGGCCAGTGGCTACCATATTGGACAGTGCCATGCACTTCCTTCATCATTCTAATGGATGGAGCTGGACCAGAGGTCACCTGGATCTTTCTGGCAGCAAGATAGGACAGGGGACATTGCTTTTATTTCCAAGCCGTGTGACTTTGAGTACAGTACTTAGTCCTCTGAATCTCTGTCTCTTCTTGTGCGAAATGGGAAGTGGGGGCTTGTGGTGAGCACTCAACCCAAAGGTGTACGTTAAGCTTGCTCCATGGCCCTTGGCTCGTGGTCGGTGTTCATCAGGGGCTAGTACAGAGAGACAGAGACAAGCCCCCTTGGTCTGGTATATTTCTTCTACAGATCAGTTTCCATTTGGCGAGTTTCCCTGAGGCTGCACATCTTCCTGCCTGGTTGCTTCTGGAGTACATAATACCAGAAAGGAAAAACAAACCAAAACCAAAACCGAAACCAAGCAAGCCATTGGCGGCCCATACTTTTTTCTCAGTCTTTCCCTGTAAGCTGCTGTCTTGCCATCCTATGAGTCTCTCTGTTCCCCTTCCCTGGGGGGTTGCAGCACTCTGGACCCCCCCCCTCCCCAGGGCTTGCATCCTTAGATTTTCCCTCTTGCTTTCTTTTCTTTTTGTCCTTCAGGCAAGGATAACAAGCAGAACTGTTTAACTCCGAGGGCTTGTTAACGAGTGACACAATCTCCATTATTTTGTACTTGGGCAGGCTGAGGGTGTCTGTCAGTGGCCCACCGGAAAGCACTCTGTGTTTTCTTTGCTAATACTGCTCTCCCTTCTGGAAGAAGGGGTGGCAGGGTGTAAAGTGACCCGTGGTTGTCCAGCTTGAGTGTGCACAAGGGTCACCTGAAGGGCTTGTGTGACAACACCAGTCCCAAGGCTCCGTCCCTGACTCTTGGATTCAGTAGGTCGGGAGCAAGCTGGGAGCCTGACTTTCTCACCAGTTTCCTGGTCCTGCTGCTGCTGCTGCTGACCTGGTGCTCAGACTTTGGGAATCACTGTTGCAGGCTGTGCTTCCCAGTCAGCTGAATGCTGTTGAACAATTTGTATTAGCATTACACATAGGGCTTGTTAACAGGCCAGATCACTGGGCCCGTTCCCCAGAGTTTCTCTTCCAGTTGGGAAAGAGGGATGGAACCCAAGAATGTGCATTTTGAATAAGATCCCAGGAGAGGCTGATGCTGCTGGTCTGAGAACCGTACTTTGAGAATGGCAGGTGTCTGCATACCAATGTTATTAATAGCTGTGGGATCCGTCAGGCATGAGAGCAAAGCCTGTCTCACCACTCTGTGACCCTCAAGCTCCCTGAGCCCCAGTTTTCCCATCTGTCAAATGGAAATATGAGCTTCTAAGATTGTTGCGAGGATTGAATAAACTAAAAGTAGATGCTCAGTAAATGCTTGGTTTTCCTGTCCTCTAAAGGTGAGCTGTCTTGACTGGGCTACAGCAAAGCTGAGAGGAAAAAGAACATGTATAACTCTGGATTGGCCCATGATGGCTTCCTGTGGCCCAGCCAGCACTGCCCACTTGCCCTCTCTGACTCCTCAGCCTGGCAGTCCTTATCGGCCTCTCCTCCAAAAGCCAGGCTGCCAAACCTCTCGGCCTTCAAGTGCCCCCCGTATCTCTGCCCTCTTCCTACCACTCCCCTGAATTCTTCAAATGAACCGTGTCTCATCAAATTGTGCATAACTGTGTTACAATAAGAATCAACTGTGTTTCTTTCTAGATGGCCTGGAGCTTTTGGCTGTCTTGCTTAAGTGTAACTCAAAATAGTTAAAAAATAAAGAAGGAAATAAACTGAATAACAGCAACAGAAAGAGGAAAAGGGCAACTTCAGCCTGATGCAAGACTTGGGAGCGTGAGACCTCTCCCTGTCCGGAATAAATTGCCAGTTGCCTTTTAGTGTCTTTCACTGTAACTGATTTGAAGAAAACCCAGACCAGCCCTGAGCAGAGCTGGTGATGGGTCATTTTAGTCTGGGACTCCTGAGAGCCCCCGTGGGGAGTATGAAAAGGATGTTTGGAGGCAGGCACAGTGGCTCACGCCCATAATCCCAGCACTTTGGGAGGCCAGGGCAGGCAGATCATGAGGTCAGGGGTTCGAGACCAGCCTGACCAACATAGTAAAACTCCATCTCTACTAAAAATACAAAAAATTAGCCAGGTGTGGTGGTGGGCACCTGTAATCTCAGCTACTTGGGAGGCTGAGACAGGACAATGGCTTGAACCTGGGAGGCAGAGGTTGCAGTGAGTGGAGATCGTGCCACTGCTCTCCAGCCGGGGTGACAGTGCAAAACTCTGTCTCAAAGAAGAAAAAAGAATGTTTGGTTTGTCCTGGGGTCTATGAGAACCCTGAATATCTTTCCAGGATTCTTCATGGACTTTTTTACGCTTCCAAGGCAGGAACTATTAAGAGCCAAGGCACCAAAAGAGGACTCAAAAGCTGGACAGAGGCTAGGTGTATGGGGCCTCAGAACAGCAAACACAAAAAAATTCTATGCCTGCTAATTCCTACTTCTAAAACAATTGTGGTGCTTTATGGCATAGCCGGCCAATCCATTTTCTCTAATATTCTCCCATCAGGAGCATCAGTGTTTTCAAGCTATGTAACTTGGAGTATGTTATTTAGTCTCAGCGATCCTAGCTATAAAATGGGAATAATGACATCTTACCTCATAGGGCCACTGCTCAGATTGGGATTACATTTGTAAGATCAAGCAGGCCAGGTGCGGTGGCTTGTGCCTGTAATGCCAACACTTTGGGAGGCGGAGGTGGGCAGATCACCTGAGGTTGGGAGTTCAACACCAGCCTCGCCAACACAGTGAAACCCCATCTCTACTAAAAATACAAAATTAGCCAGGCTTGGTAGTGTGTGCCTGTATCGCAGCTACTTGGGAGGCTGAGACAGGAGAATCGCTCGGACCTGGGAGGCAGAGGTTGAGCTGAGATTGCGCCATTGCACTCCAGCCTGGGCAACAAGAGTGAAACTCTGCCTCAAAAAAAAAAAAACAAAAAAAACCAAAAAAAAAAAAAAACAACAAGGAGCATGCTGCCTAATCATAAAAGGTGCCTGATAAATATCTGTTCCCATTTCCTTTCCTAAGTTGTATCAGAAGCACGGATGTAGCTGTTCAGAGATAAAGGTGCTGCTCTTGGATGCATTGACTTGTGCCAGGGCATAAACCTCCATGGTGTTCCGGCCTTGGCCAAGCCAGACACACTGGTAGGGAAACCCAAACAGAAGAAACAGGTTGGAATGTCAGCAGCGGGCACTGTGGCTCCCTCGATTCCACATGCAGCTTGTGCTCAGGAAGGAAGCAGGCAAGGTGGAGAGAGACCTCCCAGCCAGGCTGCTCCCTGCAGAGCCAGTCAGCAGGAAAGCAGAACGCACTTCTCTCATCGCTGGGATGCGGTGAGGCCCCAGGCCTCAGGTGCAAGGACGTGTGTGCAATCCTCGGCTAATCCTGCCTGGGACTTAATCGGAGCTGCCTCCTCCATGACTGCCATCCATCTTCCCTGGACAGTTTAGACTCACTGAAGATGAGGTAGGACATGACGAATGCTATAGGATTGAACCCTAATCAGATCATTACTGGGGCAAGAGAAAAAAATCATTCCAGGCCCAGGCCGATGTCTCTTTCTGTATCTTTTATTTATTTCCTAATAGCCTTTATTTATCTGTTTTTCTGCTGGAGGGCTAGGAATCTTCCTTCTCCTCCTCCTCTTTATCCTGCTTCCTTCCTTTTCTCTCTCCTTGGGTTTTGGTTATGGCTTTTCTTTTTGCGTACTGGTTAAATGTGGTCCTGAGACCCTTTGTTGCCAAGAACGTCATTCACTGACTCTAGTTCAAGACAAGAAACATTTTGTTGTGACTCTGGCTCAGGCTGTTGCTCCCAGGCAGCCCTGCAGACCTAGGTGGATGTTGAATGGACACGTGGATAGGATTGAGCTTCACTGGGCTGGGGGAATGGGTGGAGTGAGGTGAGGAGAGGCTACTGGAGATCAGGAAGGAAGGAGGGGAGTGAATCTGGGAATGAGACTTTGGACTGGGGCTGATTTTTGGCCACCTGAATTTAAGGAAACCTCCAGACATGACCTTTGCTAATTGAAGGGGAGCAAAGCTGATGTCTGCCTTCATATCCTTTGTCATGTTTCTCTGCTCCTTTCACCACATCCAGACCTGTAATGACTCTGTATGTGGATGGCTCAAACACCCACAGAGACCCCAGCGCCCCTCTCTATGGGTAGCCTACCCCTGCTTGCCTTCCTTCTGGCTCAAGTCGGAAGACAATCAAGGCAGGAGCTTGAAGGGAAGAGGAGGGTTCTTGCTGTCTCCGGTAGAGCTGGCAGAGGTAACGTAATAAACTGCCAAAGGCTGCTAGATCTCAGGGCATTTGGTCCTTCCTAGATCTCCTTCTGGTCTTTCTCTTTTCTCCTCTTCCTCTCATTGGTTTTTGGAATCGGGTTGCCCACAGAGGCCAGCTTTCTGTTCAGTTCACAGACGAGGTCTCATATTTCTCTATTGTTAGCCCTGAATCACATGGTAGCACTGAAGGATGATGGCAGGAAGGAAGAAGGCAGCAAAAAGAAACAGCTGCGAGATGGATCTGGGGCAGCTGAGGCTGCAACTTGTTCTGCAGAAACAAATGTGGCCCTTGCTGTGCTGTCCTGCATCTTTCTGAGATCTCCCTAGACTCTCAACAGTGACCTGTGAGTTCTGACTTTCCAAGCGCCAGGGAGGAGGCACCTTGCGTTTCTGAGCTCTCTGGGGTCTGAGATCCCTCGCCTTTTCACCAAGTCAGCCTCCCTCTGTGAGGTCAGCAAATGTGTTTGGACGTGTACCACGTAAACAGTGCAACACTAAAGGACAGAATGAGAAGAGGCAGATGGAAAGCTGGAGCTGGCATCTGGCAGTTTGGAAGCAAAATCCTGTGTGTTCTATGCCAATTTCCTTCATATCGTGGCCCCATCTGCCTCCAGCCCTGTTAACACAGGCCTGGGCATCTCTGGATGCTGAGTGACAGTGTTCTGCTTCCTGCTTCTTAGCATCTTACATTGGCATTCCTCTCCGAGGAGCGCACTTCTTCACGGGAGGATCCAGTGTAGCTCTGCCTGCACCCGGGCTCCACACCTCCCTTGCTCCCCCTGACACCACTGTGCCATCCTTGGAATCCCAGGTGTTAGCATGCCACCTCCATTTTCCGTGTAGTGCTGGTAGTCTTGGTTAATCCCTTTAATTCTTTCCCCAGTCTTGAAAAACTTGTTGAACGTGACTCATCAAGATGACAGCAAACCAGGACTTGGAATAATAATCACAGGTCTTTTTTTTATTTTATTTTTTTTTTAATTTTTTTATTTTTTTATTTTTTTTTTTAATTATTTATTTTTTTATTGCATTTTAGGTTTTGGGGTACATGTGAAGAACATGCAAGATTGTTGCATAGGTACACACATGGCAGTGTGCTTTGCTGCCTTCCGTCCCCTCACCTGTATCTGTCATTTCTCCCCATGCTATCTCTTCCCACCTCCCCACCCCCCGCCCCTCCCCCATTTCCCCCCAACGGACCCCAGTGTGTAGTGCTCCCCTCCCTGTGTCCATGTGTTCTCATTGTTCAACACCCGCCTATGAGCGAGAATATACGGTGTTTGATTTTCTGCTCTTGTGTCAGTTTGCTGAGAATGATGGTTTCCAGGTTCATCCATGTCCCTATAAAGGACGTGAACTCATCGTTTTTGATGGCTGCATAATATTCCATGGTGTATATGTACCACATTTTCCCTATCCAGTCTATCATCTTTGGGCATTTGGGTTGGTTCCAGGTCTTTGCTATTGTAAACAGTGCTGCAATGAACATTCGTGTGCACGTGTCCTTGTAGTAGAATGATTTATAATCCTTTGGATATATACCCAGTAATGGGATTGCTGGGTCAAATGGGATTTCTATTTTTAGGTCCTTGAGGAATCGCCACACTGTCTTCCACAATGGTTGAATTAATTTACATTCCCACCAACAGTGTAAAAGTGTTCCTATTTCTCCACATCCTCTCCAGCATCTGTTGTTTCCCGATTTTTTAATGATCGCCATTCTAACTGGTGTGAGATGGTATCTCAATGTGGTTTTGATTTGCATTTCTCTGATGACCAGTGATGATGAGCATTTTTTCATATGTTTGTTGGCCTCCTGTATGTCTTCTTTTGTAAAGTATCTGTTCATATCCTTTGCCCATTTTTGATTCAACGCTATTCCCATCAAGCTACCAATGACCTTCTTCACAGAACTGGAAAAAAACACCTTAAACTTCATATGGAACCAAAAGAGAGCCCGCATAGCCAAGTCAATTCTAAGCAAAAAGAACAAAGCGGGAGGCATCACACTACCGGACTTCAAACTATACTACAAGGCTACAGTAATCAAAACAGCATGGTACTGGTACCAAAACAGAGATATAGACCAATGGAACAGAACAGAG
Organism: Saimiri boliviensis; assembly: GCF_048565385.1. Lineage (NCBI taxonomy): Eukaryota > Metazoa > Chordata > Mammalia > Primates > Cebidae > Saimiri > Saimiri boliviensis. The sequence goes on along the minus strand of NC_133453.1, from coordinate 132,447,538 downwards.
GCCTCACAGGAAATACAACATACCCACAACCATCTGATCTTCGACAAACCTGATAAAAACAAGCAATGGGGAAAGGACTCCCTGTTTAATAAATGGTGTTGGGAAAACTGGCTAGCCATGTGCAGAAAGCAGAAACAGGACCCCTTCCTGACACCTTACACCAAAATTAACTCCAGATGGATTAAAGACTTAAACATCAGACCTAATACCATAAAAACCTTACAAGAAAATCTAGGCAAAACCATTCAGGACATAGGTGTAGGCAAGGACTTCATGACCAAAACGCCAAAAGCAATGGCAACAAAAGCCAAAATAGACAAATGGGACCTAATCAAACTCCACAGCTTCTGCACGGCAAAAGAAACAGTCATTAGAGTGAATCGGCAACCAACAGAATGGGAAAAAATTTTTGCAGTCTACCCATCTGACAAGGGGCTGATATCCAGAATTTACAAAGAACTAAAGCAGATCTACAAGAAAAAAACAAACAAGCCCATTCAAAAATCACAGGTCTTTAGGGTGCTCTGTCATGAACTCAGCCTCTTACATGGTGATGCCACTTTGGATTGAGAAGGCAAGTGGAAGTTGCCCAGAGAGGGTTGCGATGGATGTCTTTCTGCAAGAGTGTCCTAAAGTTGCAGACTTCTGCTGCAGGACTTGAGAGTAGACTGAAGTTCCAGGACCTGAGGTGATGCTGGTAACCTTTGGCACTCTGTGTCTCCCCATCATTGAGCCTTCCTCACCAGTGCAGGCGCTGCAGGTGCCCACAGCCATCCCAGCTCGAAAGCAGAGCAACTAGCAGCTTTTTTTCTTTCCAAAGGTGGGACAGTCACTTTCTCCTCCAGTCCCCTCCCCCACCCCCTACCCCCATCGCGTCCACGAGTGACCTGGAGGACTGGTCAGAACCATTACTGTGAATGAGCGGAGATTCTGGGACGCCCAGGCCAGCTCTCAGTGCTGGGGAACGGAACAGCCATGTGTCAATGTTATGATGTTTTTAAAAGAAAAAAAAAAAACAAAAAACCTCAAAAGTTTTTTTAAAGTGGGGGAAAAACATCCAAGCACTTTAATTCCATTGTACCAGGTGAACTGATAGAGCTCAGAAGTTTTCCTTTACACCAACTGTCAATGCTGGAATTTTCTATTCTGTTTTGTAAGGATTTAAAAAAAGTCTGGGAAAAAAAAAAAAAAAAAAAAAAAAGTACACCCCGTTCAGCCTCATAATAGCCAGTTCTTGACTTGCTCTGTGGCTTGGAATTTCTCTTCAATTCAGATGTATCTACATCTATTCCTTCCTTCTTCCTGCCATACTTTCTTTTTGTACCCTACCTTTCCGCTAATCTCTTGGTCCCCTCTGACCCCTGGGTCCTCCTTGGCTCCATTTGCTTCCCTATCCAGACCAACCCCATTCTTAGCCAGTAAATGGTATCTCCCTAGAGCCTCAGCTTCCCCCACCTCCTTGCTCTTCTTGCTCTGCCTGCTTTGAAGACCCCTACCCTACTGGTCCTGAGTTGCCGAGCAGGATGGCCCTAGGCCCATGCTAAGTAGGTTCGGTGTAGATCTGGCATGCAAACCCCAGCAGGAACCCTTACTGCTTTCTGGCAGGCCTTTGATTCAGCTTTTGTCGATCTCACAGCAGTTACTCACCCTGTCTATCCTTTTTGAGCCTGATATATTGGCTTTTAAATTCTCAGTTAATATCTTGCATGTTTTGTTTTGAACACGAAGCTGCCTCATGTTTTTTTTATTATTTTTGTTTTGTTTTGTTTTTACATGGAGTCTCACTCTGTTACCCAGGCTAAAGTGCAACCTCGGCTCACTGCAGCCTCCACCTCCCAGGTTCAAGCAGCTCTCTGCTTCAGCCTCCCGAGTAGCTGGGATTACAGGCACGCACCACCGCACCTGGCTAATATTTATATTTTTAGTAGAGATGGGGTTTCACCATGTTGTCCATGCTGGTCTCGAACTCCTGGCCTCAAGTGATCCACCCTTCTTGGCCTCCCAAAGTGCTGGGATTACAGGCATGAGCCACCATGCTTGGCCATAAACCTTGATAAGGTTTTGTATCCTCATCTTTTCTTTCTTGTATCACTTAAAGAGTCTAGGGAGTTCCGTTTAGTCATTAAACATTTGCCCATTATCGACTTGATTCCTGAGCTAGGAATATACAATGTCAGTAAGTCTCTTTCCTAAGATCGTCACAGCCCATAAGGTGTGGACCCTGTAAAACCTACTGCAAAAAGTATAACAACATAATGAGGAAAATAATACCATGTTAAGAGCAGTAGACTTCATTAATGAGCGCTTGCCCTCCATCGAGTCCTGCGTCAAGGACTTTTCATGTATGTTACACTTAATCTTGACCTCAGTCTTGTGACACAGGGACTTAAGATTCTCATTTTATAGAAAATCGAGACAGGGCTCAAATAAGAGGTAAAGCTGGGATTTGAACCCAGAATGTGCAGTCAGATTCTACCAACTTTGGCCTCTTTTTTCCCCGCCTTCCTTCTCATGGGTGGACTCATTCAGGGCAGGTCTAGAGAATCTCCAGCCCCCTCCCACATCCTCTGTGCCCTCTTTGTTTTCCCAAGTTCATACCTTTCTGCTGAGCAAGCACTGCTGCTCTGACCCACCACAAATTTAGCTGCTGAGCACGTGTAGAATCACATCGTGCTTTTAACTGCAGGCAAAACCCATCCCCCTGGGAACTGTCCCAGTTTGAGGGTTAAAAAAAAAAAGTCAGTCATGTTAAAATAGAGATAAATACTATAGACAGAGAGAGACCTGAAAATAGATACAGGAGGGATGGTAGATATTCTATCAAAATAGATACCAGAGATAAATACATGGAAACCATAGTTAATTATTGTAGGGAGTTATACTCAATAGGAGGCTCTATGGATAAATATATAGACTTCACAGATAGTAGAATAATCTTGAGGAAGTGAAACAAAAATGGCACGTGGGAGTCTGTACAACTCTGAGGGGCCGTGCTGAATGGGACTGAGCCCTCAGCACCACGTGTTCCGTGGAGCAGATCCAAGGGAAGATCTGAAATACATAGGCAGCTTGCATACTTCCAGAAGCCATGCTGCACCCTGGGCAGAAGGAGTGAGTGGGATTAACTGAGGACTGCCTGGGCAGGGCTGGAGTGGGATGGGGGATGATGAAGGCAGACCTGGGAGAATGTGGAAGGTTGAGCCTTTTAAGTTGATACAGCAATGTGGGAGGGCCAGTGGAACTGGGAGAAAGGGACTTCTTGGAAAGGGAAGTAAGGACCAGGCCTTTCTAGCCACCCTGTAACTGACCTGCGTAGATGAATCGTTTCGGCAGGCTGCCTGCATGAGAGTGGGGAGAGGGGGTGAATGTCAGGAGACCACAGCTCAATGTGAGAACCACGGAGAAGAAAATCCATCCCAGGCTGGCACTGTTGCTGTCTTTGGTGATCATGGCTCTGCTGTGAGTGGACATGGGATTGGCCAAGGCTCTGTCTGCAGGTCCTTAGGGCAGGTGATGAGCAGCTGGGGTAGCCCGGGCTAGTCACTCACTCACATGTGCCTCTCGCCTTCCTTGTCTCTGTTCTTCTCTCCCCTGTCCATCCAGAGACTTCCGGGAGGACTTTGCAGTTCCGTTGGACAAATGTTCCTATTGTTTGGCCGTGGAAATTTTCATTCAAGGGACTACAAAATGGGCAGAATTAGGCTGTGATTCAGAAAGGCAGGGCTGTGTGTCCATCTCTCTATGGGCTTTCAGCTCTTTATGGATATGATTGAGTAGAAAGGGGATCTGAAATCATTAAGTGTGACCTTTACACCCAGGTGGTGACCCTGTCTCTGTATCCTACTCTCCTTTCCCAGATGAAAGAGGGAGGTGTCTATTGTCACGGAGGGGGAGCTTGTCTTTGATGGGCAACTACCCGTCATTCTCCCTACATGTCTGGGGTGCCCGCTGAATATCTTGCCTTGTTCTGGGGTGAGTTAGGGGCTGCAGAGCAATAAAAAGCAAGGTCTTTATCATCAGAGAATTGACATTAAAATAGTTTATGCTAAAAAGCCAAGCTATTGTTCTCTCTCCATAGGGGAGAAAAAAACCCAGGTAGTTGCTGCTTTTGTATCAGGAGTTTTGCCTTCCACACGTTATTTAGTTGCTACGGCGTTATCTAAAATGTCATAAGGCCCAGATGTGCTTTCCAGGGCTTAGCCCTGACAGTAGGCCATTTTGGCAAAGTCAACTTCGTGTGTAAATCAAGGTCTCTCTTTCTTTGTTTGACAAGAATTATGATGATTTGATTCATGAGGCATGAAGAGGATCAGACAAGGGGGATAATGGAGAAACTCAACAGGCACTAACACTGCCTCATTAGAGAGGTTCAGATCCACCAGTTCAACAGAGGACTTTAGGTACACGTCCCCTGTGGAGTTAAAATCCCTGACCTGTTTATACACAAGAGAGGCTTCCATAAATAAGATGGGAACAGTTCCAAAGAACTTTTCTAATAGGAACTTGGATAATCAAGTCTCTAGCTGGACTTGTACCCAGAGAATTCATGAGAACAAAAATCATAGGGACAGGCATCCAGATGGCATCTGGTAGGGGTGTAGTTTCTTCTCCAGCAAGATTCCGGGGTATCTGCCCAGTCCTGGCTGTCTGGAACACCCCTCCCTCCACTCCAGGCAGGAGGGAGGGTGTCCTGGAGAATGGGCCGCCCTAAGCAACCATCTGGCCACCAAGCAGAGCCTCAAACCACCTGATTTGGGGACAGGGACTATATGGGCTTTTCAAGGTTCTACCTTGCTTACTTTTGACTTTAGTCTTAGAGACCTCAGAACTGGAAACAGGACTAAGAAGAACGTTTTCTGTGAGAGAGCTAGAAGCTATGAGTATATGGATTTCTCCCCCTGGTGATGGATGTCCCTGATGGTGGGTAGGACAGTGATGTGGTGGACAGAGGATAGGGCCGGAACTCTCCTCACTTGATTGGCCGCCTATCAGTGAGATGCTGAGGTGACTTCTGCCCTCTCTATAATGGGCAGAGGAGTACAATCCTGGAGCTTGAATCAGTGCCTATAAAATTCAGGAACACTGTTGAACCGTAATGAGTTTAGTTATCTTCACATAGTTGTCATAGATCTTAATTCAGTACAAAAACCTGTTATCAAGCGTATGTTATGTGCCTGCAATTGAGCCAGGCTTTGAAGATCCAAAGAAAAGCAAGATGAGGTCTCTGTGCTTAGAAAGTCCTCAGTCTGAAAGTATGACTCGCACTTACAATTCCTTCCTCCCTCTCAACCATCAGAAATCTATGTGTTAACATCCATTTAGCCCATTGTATGTGGATAAGGGTGAAGGAGGCATGAAGCCCTAATTGAAGAACAGACACGGATTCAGGAATAGAACTGGAACCTCAGGAACAGAGACCCCCATAACCTCTTGTGAGCTAAGTTTAGGCTCTTCCTGAAAGCTCCTGGATTGTGTCATGTCCAGCCTCTCGTTCTGGCCTGCAGTGGAGGGGGGCACTGGGAGCTACAGTGTAGCTAGGAGCATAGAATTCAGACAGACTTAGACAGGAGTCCCACCTGTGCATGAGGGAGCAGATTCCTCAACCTCCGTGAGATTTAGTATCATCATCTGTGAAACAGGGATAATCGTAGAACCTACCTCATGAGGCTGTGGGAGCGTAACATAAGACAGTGCTATCATTTCTGTCATTGCTTCCATTATTATTTTTGTCAGAAGGGTGAGAACATTCCTTTCCTTGGGCTAGTGACAGTCAACCCTGGGTTTCGCTCCATATTCTCTCTTCTCTCTATCAGCTTCCCTTGTTCAAAGGCCAAAGGCCCCCCATTCTCCTTCAGAATCCTAGGCATTTGAACTTCTGATTTTCTTGTTTTCTTCATTAAAGATGTGTGGGGAGGAGGAAGGCTTCCTAAGAACCAACAGTAGAGGACGTGGAGGTTGTCAATGTAAAGTTTCCAGCTGGAGTAAGGAAGGGTGTGGCCTTGAAGGACCATCCATGTAATCAGTTGGTCCAACTCTAGGTGATGGTGTTAGTTGTTTAGGGCAGCTGTAATAAATGACTGCAAACAGCAAGGCTTAAAACAGTGGAAATTTATTCTCTGACTGTTTTGAAGGCCAGGAGTTTAAAGTAAGGTATCAGCAGGGCCATACTCCCACCAAAGGCTTTCTAAGAGAATCTGTCTTTGTCTCTTTCAGTTTCCAGTATCCCAGACATTTCTTGCCTTCTAGCTGTATCACCCCGCTCTCTGCCTCTGTCTCACGTGACCTTCTCTGTGTCACTGTGTCCTTTTCTGCCTTTTATAAGGACATCTGTGGTTGGCTTTGGGGCCTGATCTAACCTTGTATGATCTCATCCCAATCCTTACTTTAATTATATCTACAAAGACTCTATTTCCAAGTAAGGTCACATTCTGAGGTTCCAGGTGGACATAGGTCTTTAGGGAGCAGAAGATACTGTCAAACTCACTGCAGTGACCAAGACAGAAGCAAACGTAGTTCTTTTTCTTTTCATCCAACTCATCTGTTTCTTCTGGGCTCCAGGTTATTTGGTGTTTCATGACAGGAGAAAAGAAGTGGGGAGCAGTTCCTTCATTCATCCACCTATTCAACACATATCCATTGAACACTGCCACATGTGAGATGGAAATGGTGCCAGGCATTGGAGCCACAAGATAAAACAGATATGTGGCTGCTGGGGGCCTGGTTCGGCGCTCAGTTCTAGGTACAGCTGTGATGGACGTACTCACTGTCTCAGGATGGAACAGTCTCCAGGCGAAGGCAGGCAGCTCATGAGGTGAGGACCAGCTAGAGTGCTAAGAGCTTCGACAGCCACCAGCCAGGGCTCTGCCATCACAGCAGAGAGATACCCAGTGGGGGACAGGGGTTGTCCACAAAGGCCTCCTGAGAGAAGTGGCTCTGGGCTGAGTGTTGAGGGACATAACAGAATCCATTGGTGAGAGAAGCTGTTTTTAGACAGATTGAAAATCTATAAAAGTGAGAGACTTGAGAAAACAGGACGGTTTGGAGAGCCACAGCTCTGCCTGGCCTGGATGCTTGCATGAGTTGGTGGCTGGGAAGCAAGAAATGAGGTTGGGCAGACCTAGTCTTCATCCTCATCATCATCACTGTCCACATCGCTGGCACATATGATCACCCACTGTGTGCTCCTCTGAAGCACTAAGCACCCTTAACACTTTGCCTGAATTAATCTTCACAGCAAACAAATAAGGGAGTTACACCCCAGGTTTATAGATGTGCTGAGTTCAGTAATCTGTCTGAAGGATGGAGTGCAGTGTTGAACCACAGCCTGAGGAACCTGGCTGTTCCCCCTCCCCAGAACACTGAGAGTGGGTGTGTGGGGTGTGTGGGTGTGTGTGGTGTGTGTGTGTGTGTGTGTGTGTGTGTGTGTGTGTGTGTGGTGTGGGTGTGTGGTGTGTGGGTGTGTGTCCGTGGGTGAGGGGGATGGGAAGGCTTCCTCCTCCCCACACGGCTTTACATGAAGAAAACAAGAAAATTAGAAGTTCAAATACCTAGGATTCTGGAGGAGAATGGGGGACCTTTGGCCTCTGGAACAAGGGAAGCTGATAGAATGAAGAGAGAATATGGCGAGAGAAACCCAAGGCTGACTGTCACTAGCCCAAGGAAAGGAATGTTCTCACCCTTCTGACAAAAATGATAATGGAAGCAATGACAGAAATGATGATAAAGATAGAATTCATTTAGGTATGAGTAGCAGAAAAGCTCCAAAAAACTAGCTTTTAGAGAATGGACATTTACTTCTGATTTGTGAAAACGAGGTTTGGAGGTAGGCAGTCCAAGGTTTTTGTTTTGGATTAGTGATCATCAGGGTCCTTTAATCTTGGGGTTCCACCATCTTTGCCTTGTTGCTTCATTGGCTAAGTTGGCAGCCAGGGCTCCAGCCATCGCATCAGCATTTCAGGTGCAGGAGGGAAGGAGGGCAGAGATAGACTACTCCATCCTGTTTAGGGAGACTTCCCAGGAGTTACTCATCAAGACTTTTGTTTATATCCCATTGGCTGCAAGAGGAGTTGGGAAATGTAGTCTTTATGTTGGGAAGATGTTGCTCAGCTAATAATGGGAAAGGGGTAGGAAGCACCTACTAGTCAATGCCAGAAACTGTTACCATTTGTGGAGTACTTCCAGTGCAGAACACTTTCATCCTCATGAGACACCTCTGTGGGAGGTACTATGGTTGTCCCTCAGTATTCACGAGGCATTGGTACCAGAACCCACCTCCCCATGATACAGATGACTGATGCTCAAATCCCGACATAAAATGGTATACTATTTGCATATAACCTACACACGTCCTCCTGGAGACTGTAAATCATCTCTAGATTACGTATAAAACCTAATACAATGTAAATGCTGTGTAAATAGTTCTTATGCTGTATTTTAAAAATTTTTTGTATTTTTTAAAATATTGTTAATTTTAATTTTTTTCCAAATATTTTAAATCTGTGGTTGGCTGAATCTGCAGATGTGGAATCTGCAGATACTGAAGGTTGATTGTCTTATTATTACGCCCGTTTGATGGATGAGGGTCCTAAGGCTGAGAAGGGAAACTGAGGCCACAGCATGAGGAAGAAGCAGAGTTGTTGCAAGCCCAGCTCCGAGTGCCTCCAAAGACTGGCATCTTCTCCATGAGGCTCTCCTGCCTCACAGGGGGCTCTAAAAAAGGATTCCAGAACAGAGCCTTTGGGCCCTGGAACCAGCCCAGCCTCTCTGACGTCTGCCCTGGCTTGGGTTCACCACCCTGCCAGGCACCAGATGAAGAAGCAGGAAGTGGGAAGGACTGGCTTAGTGAGCTCTCACCCTGTTGAGGCATGAGTGTCCGCGGGCCCATCCTCTCCAGCCAGGCGTGCCACATGGGTTCCGGCTGCCACTCCCGCTCCTGCTCCTGCTCTGGCCGCTTCTCTGTGTCATCAGCCTGTTGTAACCTGTTGTAGGCCCGCATTCAAAATGCTCTCAGCAGCCACGGGCTGACCCACTCCATACCTTGTGGAGGGCAGCACAAGCATTCTGTGTCCCTTTTGACCACTGGGGTCAAGTAGATGGTTCATTCAGTGGTGGTAGTGAGGCCCCTCCTCAGAGTTCCGTTTGATGGCTAAGCGTTCAAACTTGACCTTCCTCTTTTCCTGTTGCAAGTCCAGATTTCATGCTCAGGTAAAAGTTAAATTTATTTATTTATTTTACCTTTATTAAAGGTGTCTCTAATGAATTACTGATTTTTTTTTTTTTTTATTAGTTGTGGTGAGGGAAGCTAGACTTTCTCGGCAAGCAAGTTATTTCCTGATGCCAGCTTTGAAAGCCGTTCGACAAGGGGGTCTGTTTTTGAAAGATTATGTATTTCAACGTGAAAATCAATGAGGTACCTGAAAAAGTGGAAGTGGATGAACAAATTAAAAACTCTTTTTTTCTGAATGAAGATATTTTAATCGTTAAAAAAGAGGAAAGAAACATTACAATCCCTTGTCTGATACCACGGGGCCAAAATAACCCAGTTTGAAATTTGGGAATAGATCGGTAGTAAATTTAAGATGACGCCAGTGGCTAAAAGTAAATATTTTTGAGCAAAAATAACTTCTTACACTTGGATTATGCCTCTTTCTTTTCTTTCCTGGGTGATGAAAATAGCCTGTGATCGGGGCCTGTTGCTTCCACTTTTCCCCCGACCCGTGGTCTGTTCTGCCCATAGCAGCCTGACCCATGCCATGGAAGGGACAGCTCATGCTGTTCCCGCGTGCTCAGGTCCAGGGGCTTCCCAGAGTGCCTGCTCTTCCCGGTGGTCCCCATGGTCGTGCATGGCCTGGCTTGGGGCCACCTCTCCACCCTGTCTCCCCCTTCTCTTGCCACTGGTCACTTCCCCTCAGCCACGCTCGCCCCCTCACTGTTCCTAGACCATGCTGCCTGCTGTATCCCTGGGAACTTTGCATGTGTACTTCCACTGTCGAACATGCTTCCCTCACATGGTCTCAGGGACCCTTCTTTTTTTTTTTGAGATGTCGTCTCATTCTGTCACCCAGGCTGGAGTGCAGTGGCACGATCTTGCATCACGGCGACTTCCACCTCGTGGGTTTAAGCGATTCTCCTGCCTCAGCTTCCTAAGTAGCTGGGATTATAGGCAACCACCACCACACTGGGCTAATTTCTGTTTTGTTTTGTTTTTTCAGTAGAGATGGGGTTTCCGCCGGGTGTGGTGGCTCACTTCTATCATCCCAGCACTTTGGGAGGCCAAGGCGGGTGGATCACCTGAGGTCAGGGGTCCTTGACCAGCCTGGCCAACGTGGTGAAATCCCATCTTTATTAAAAACACAAAAAATTAGCGGGGTGTGGTGGTGGGTACCTGTAATCCCAGCTATCGGGAGGCTGAGGCTGGAGAATTGCTTGAACCCAGGAGGTGAAGATTGTAGTGAGCTGAGATCCTGCCACTGCACTCTAGCCTGGGCAATGAGAGCGGAGCTCCATCTCAAAAAATAAAATAAAATAAAAATCAGGAGATGGGGTTTCACCGTGTTGGCCAGGCTGGTCTCAAACTCTTGACCTCAAGTAATCTTCCTGCCTTGGCCACCCAAGGTGCTGGGGTTATAGATGTGAGGTGCTGGGATTACACTTCAGCCACAGGGCGCCCTCCTTCACGACAGCCAGGTCTCTGCTTAGATGTCATCTCCTTGGGGAGGCTTCTGTGACCACTCTATCCAAAGTCCACCGTCACACCCATCCTCTTCCCCTACTCATGTCTTTCCGTAGCACTTTTCAACTCCTAATGGTATGTTACGTATTTAATTTTTTCTCTTTACCATGATCTGGAGTGCAGGCTCAGAGAATAGGGATTTTCTCTGGGTTTCTGTGTTCACCATTGTGTTTCCAGCGTTGAGAGCCATGTCTGGCAGGTGCCCTAGGGGTATTTGTTAAGTGATACAGCATATGCTTATCCTCATTGATGATCTAATTCAGGCTCAGAGTCAGCCTGGGAGGTGGCCAGGGCAGATACTCTTGTCCCCACTTTTCTAGTGAGGAAACTGAGGCTGGTCATCAGCTGGTGACCAGGTAGGCAGGCCTTGGACTAGACCTAGTGTCTCTGAGTCCCATTCCAGATCTTGTACTTCACTGCCCCCTTGGGAAGTCATACCAGAGATGTGAAATTTCTGCAATGCTTGCAGCATCATTTCAAGGGAGGCGCTCTGCATGTGAGGCCGTACCTTTGACTTTAAACAGATGAAGGAGGCATTGCCTAAAAGAACCAGACCATTTTTCAGCACCTCCCCACGTGGGGCCTGTAAAGGAAACTGCAGGCAGTCGATATTTCTGCAACCAAATAGAACTTAAATTATTTTAGTGATTAAGTCAGGGGCTTGGGTCCCAGCTCCTCACTTACACAATTCCCCTAAACCTCTCTGAGCTTCTGTTTCCTTACCACTAAAATTAGGATAATAGTTGTACTCATCTTACCTAGATAGGGCAGTTGAGAGTATTAACTGGGCTAGTGGGTTGGAAGTACTTAGCATGGGCCTGGCACATTTAATATTTCAAAAGTGGTAGACATTTGATTGCTGTAATTATTAGTATTCACCTGTGGTCTTTGGATGTTCTGGGAATCCTCATGCCTTGATGCTGAGTTGGGCTCACAGGTACCATACTGGTTATAGAAATGAGAACAGCAGGGGCAGCAGCAGAAATCCTTTGATAGTACAGTCTGGTTTGCAAACCGTTTAAATGTGCATTTTGGCCTTTAGGTGTTATACCATCTAAGACCAGAGGGGACTGTAGAAGGTGTCCTTGTGCAGAAGTTGACGAGCATTTACTGGTAGAGGCTGAGCCCACTTTATGGTGGCAGTATGACACCCTGAGCACTGACTGCCTTCTGGTTTAGTGTCTTTGTTTTCCCAGGCTGCCATGACAAAGGACCATAGACTTGGTGGCTTTAACAACAGAAATCTATTCTCTTACCATTCTGGAGTCCCAAGTTCAAGGTGGCGTAGGGTTGGTTTCTTCGGATGCCTCTCTTCTTGGCTCTTCTCACTGTATCTTCACGTGGTCTTCTCTTTGTGTCTGTCTGGACCTAAACTCCTTCAGTTCTAAGAAGGATACCAGATCTCGTACTTCACTGCCTCCTTGGGAAGTCATACTTCCCAAGGATTAGGGCTTTCCCTAATGACCTCATTTTCACTTAATTATCCCCTTAAAGACTGTTTCTCCAAATACAGTTATATTTTGAGGTGCTGAGTGTTATAACTTGAATATCTAAATTTTAGGGGGCGGTCACAGTTTAGCTTGTAACAGTGTCTCCTTCATCCCCTGAACATAGTTCTGGGTAGAGGCAGCTCTCACTGCACACATGATGGGTGTTCTGGAAAATGGTGCAAACTTCACGATGATGCGTTCCTCCTGTGTTGGTTGAGGTGCCTGGGTGTACTTGCCAGGGAGTCTGGAGCTCTGCACAGAGTAGAATATAGGTGGAGCGTGTGCAGAGGTGAAGCATGCATGGAGGATATTTATATGGGGCTGGAATAATGTGCATTTTGTTTCAGGTGTTTGCCTATAACTAAGGGTTTGTAGGCGATAGAGGAGCACAATGAAATGAACGTGTAGGATGTGTGTACCGCTTACCAAGTGAAATCTCGGCTCGGGGGACAAAATCATTGTATATTCTGGACTCTTGTTTCCCAGCAGAGCCATCCCTGATCTATCTGAATTACAGATTAACTGGCACCGAAGGGACTGCAGATCCATTTAAATGAATAGCTCTCTAATTTATTAAAGGGCTTATTTATGCTGTTGATATCGGGTGCTCATCAAATTCTTGGAGTGGCACAAGCCCCTCTCCTGCCCGCTGCTTGCTGTTGCTGCTGGAAGATTTTCTGTTTTCCAGGAGAGTTCTAAATGGCCACGGCCAGAGGTGGGGCGTTTGTGTGTGTGTGCGCGCGCGTGTGTGTGTGTGTGTGTGTGTGTGAGTGAAATAAAGGGGCCATGTACCTTCTGTGGGCTTGCTGTGTTTCTTGCAGCTTTGCAATTAGCTTGCTGCTCATGGTGAACATGTAAATCTTTGGAAGTAGCTAGAGTCCCACGTTTTTCTCTGCTGGCTCAGAGGAGAATGAAGGTGGACACTTGGCTGACAACTAGGTCCTCCCTTTACTGCCACCATCATAATTCCCCTGTGCAATGACATTGAGATTTCTGAAACCTGACATGTAGCTCTTAAGTTGCTTTCCTGAACGTGACCCTGCTTCAGACTCTTCCAGCCATGTGGCTTGTGGGCAGGTTAGGGGAGGGTACAGCAGAGGGGGATGGACGTATCTGCTATTTCAAGAGCCCTTCTGCTGGGTTAGCTGTATAGTTCTGTTCTCAGGAATGGACATTGGGGCATGGTGGACGGTAGTGGTGCTAGGTGTGCTTTGGGCCAGAATTTTGGGAAAAGAAGTAGAAAAATGGTCATGCTAGGGGTCTTTCTGGAAAGGAGAGAGACTCAAAAACAGAACTTCCCTTGTTTGATCTAAGACTGGAACTAATCTTTAACTTTTGGAAGAACGATGTTCATTTCCACTTATGACAATAACCTAATGAATACCAAACACTTTTCATATATTAATTCATTTAACCCTCAAAACAGTCCCATGAGGTCAGCTATCATATCATTACCATTTGACTGGTGAAAAAACTGAGAGAGACATTAAGTAATCTCCCAAGGCCTCTCAGTTCGTCAGTGGAGAAACGGGGATTTGAACTCAAGAACTGTCTCATGTCAGAGTCTTGGTGCTTACCTGCCACTCTGGACTCTTTCCTCCTTGGCCAAAGCCATCTGAGTTCCTGCACACTTGCTCCTGACTCTGTCTTAAGTCCAAGGCCCCAAGCTGTGCTTCCTGCCATCTGCTCTTACCTTCCCCTTGCCAGGCGGAATGATGGGCTTGGAGAGCCAGTCAGATCTCACCCAGAGAGAGCGAGCTTTGTCACCCTGTGGCTTCTGTGGTCTGAGCATCTGCTCGGCTCTCTGTCCCCAGCCCTTCCTTTGCAAATGATTCACTGTGTCAGTGGTGTGTCAGCCCTGCACTGGCAGCAGGCATCTCTCAGCGTATCATCAGAGGCAGAGGAAGAGAAGCACAGAAGAGAGCAATGAGGGCAGTCCCCCTCCCCCAGGAAGATACTGGGAGTCATTTTGAATGGGCTTGACAAAGGACTCGGAACAGCTCAAAAGGTGTTCTACAGGAGATTATGGATGCAGCCCTGGCTGGCTGGAAATAGAGTCGGGGTTGTCCCGGCAGCTCACAGCCCCCAGGGGCAGAGCAGGGCACTGACCATATTTCCATAATGCTCCCCTGAGGTTGTAGTTGATAGCAATGTAGAAGGACCTTCGTGCTTCTTGAAGGTCAACAGAAGCTTCCCGTTGCTCTACCTTCTGGGATTGGCCAAGACACTCAAAGAACAGCCTTTGCTCAGGACACAGTTTTTTTTGTACTTTAGGTTGTGGGGTACATGTGTAGATCATGCAGGATTGTTGCATAGGTACATACATGGCAAAGTGGTTTGCTGCCTTCATCCCCCTGTCACCTACATCTGGCATTTCTCCCCACGTTATCCCTCCCCACCCTCCCCACTCCCCGCTGTCCGTCCTCTAGCCCGCCCCCCACCCGCCACCAACTGACCGCAGTGTGTGATGCTCCCCTCCCTGAGTCCACGTGTTCTCATTGTTCAACACCCACCTATGAATGAGAACATTTGGTGTTTGGTTTTCTGTTCTTGTGTCGGTTTGCTGAGACTGATGGTTTCCAGATTCATCCATGTCCCTATGAAGGACATGAACTCATCGTTTTTTATGCCTCCCCCCACTTTTTTTTTTTTTTTTTTGAGAGGGAGTCTCGCTCTGTCTCTCAGGCTGGAGTGCAGTGGCATGGTCTCAGCTCATTGCAACCTCCGTCTCCCAGATTCCAGCAATTCTTCCACCTCAGCCTCCTGAGTAGCTGGGATTACAGGTGCACACCACCATGTCTGGCTAATTTTTTGTGTTTTTAGTAGAGACAGGATTTTACCGTGTTGGCCAGGCTGGTCTGAAACTTCTGATCTCAAGTGATTTGCCCTCCTGGCCTCCCAAAGTGCTGAGATTACAGGTGTGAGCCACCACACCCGGCCCTCAGGACACATTTCTTTGTGTTCTTGATACCACCTGAATGAGGCCATTGCTTAAGTGAGGGTGATCATCAGAAGGGACTTTGTCACAACCCAGAGCCAACCAGGAAGAGCCTGGACTCCCTTTGGAGTCACCACAATGGGGAGATACTGAGAGAGTGCAAAGGGTTTTCCTGACAGACACTCTTGTTTCAGAGACTCTCAGACCATGTGGAAGCGTGCTAGGGCTTTGCGGTAGGAGCGAACGAGTGAGCAGCACATTTCTGTGAAAATGCAGTCTCTTTGTCATATTTGAAATTCATGTGAGATTATTTTAATTCTTGAAACAGGTTTCTTTCCAGCTCCAAATTATGATCTCAGCGTCAAGTTGAAGCAGTGTCTTTGTTCCCAAGTGGAATGAAGGCCCCAGAGGCAGATAATAAACTACATAAGTACTGTTAACCATAGGTAGAATATTTACTGTACTTAATTTTCTACATTTGGACCATGAACAAAAAAACAGAGAAGTTTTATCATCTCCCTTCATCTCCAACCTCTGCCCTGAAAATGTGCTTATTATTAATATTTAAAGCCCCTCACTCTGTGTGAATCATTGGCTATAAAAAGACATAAATTTTGCTCTATTTCCATTTTATACACATATTTCTCCAACTCACCCATATGATCAAGGTTCTACATTAAAAATACATGTATATGAAAAGAGTCTGTGCTTATAAAGCCTTACCCACGTTGTCCTAACCGATTTGTTCAGTTGTGAGCTCTGGGAGCCTTCACCAAGGGAACGCAGGGGCCTGCCACGCTCCTTTGCTTCTTGCTTCGGCCTGCTTTCCCTCCGTTTAGCCCACAAGTCCTGCCTTAACCTACATGCAATGCCATCCTGCTGCCAAGGCACTTCTCGTTGCCAGTGTCTTTGGTTGGCTCATCTTAGTGTCTATGGGAAAGACAAGATTTAAGTCTTTTTTCAATTTGATTCTTCTTTTTTTCTCAACAGACTGAACTAGGAGAGGAAAATGTTGACTTTAGATTTTAAAAACCTTGTGGCTGCCCCGTTTAAATGCATCATTTCCCATCCTAGGTATTTTGCAGCATGGAACCAGAGAGGGCTGGTGCCTCAGCAGTGGGTGGATACACTGGAAATCCTGGGTTCTCATGTCTAGTTGATTGTGTGAACTTGGGAAATTCACTGGGTCTCAGTTTCATCACCTACCTGATCTATGTCAGAGGGTGATTGGGAGAGGGAAGCAAATGAGCCAGTGAATGTGAAAGTGCTCGGCTCCATGAAGCGCTGTGCAAATATAAGGAGATACTTTGATAATGATTATAATGATGACGATGTTTTCAAGGGTCATTGAATGAATATATTTCATATTTCCAGGAAATATGTAATTTGATTGTTCATGTAAAATTGCATTATTGGAATCTGAGTTTGGGTCTAGTCCAAAAATTGGGAAGTGCTTTTTCTCCTAGAACTGCCACTGATTCACCAGTGGCACTGTTTGGATGTGGTCACCAAGACGCCGCATGTCCCCATCTGTCTGCTCCTCCTGCTTTAATTTTTTAAGTGGCACAGATCTTCTTTAATCTCTTCCCTATAGAGAGGTGGGGAGGGCTGAAAAGAGACTGTTGGCACAGAGCTTCGAGTTCCTCTGCAGAAGGCTGAGGTCGTGGGGCTCTACTGCAGGGTCCGGGGTTGGCATTCACTACCAGAATCTAAGCTCACTGGGTGTACCACACCCTCACACAAAACACCTCCCCCTTCCTTCTGCCAGTTCATGGCTTTGTAAAGCACAGGGAAGTGTTTGGGCTCTGAGGTTAGTCACATAGTCCCAGCTCTGTTAATTTCTACCTGGTTGGTGTGGGCAAGGAAAGCCTCAGTTTACTCATTTGCAAAATGGTGACATTAATAGTAGCTTTCTCATAGAAGAATCACTGGTACTTCGGAAAAAAAAAATACTTGCAAAGAGCACAATGCCTGAAACACAGTAAGCACTTGTTGAATGTTTGCTACTACTATTATCATCATCATCATCTTCAGTATTTTCAGAACCTAGGAGCAGTTCTATATAACCAGCTGACCCAGTGGGAAATTGAACCCCGGGAGTACTCTGGCCTCATCTCTGGTGTTGCTATCCTAATGTTAGTTACCAAGGGCTTTGCAGAAATTCCAGAACTGAAATAGGAGGTTCCATGCTGTAATATTTTGCTGTTTCTGTTTTTAAATTAATTCTAACTATGTGGGATGCCCGGTGAGTTGCTCAGTTTGCAAGACATGAACTCATGCCTCTACTGTGAAGGAGCCAGCATCTCATCTGGTAGGGCTCCCAAGACCGTATAACCAGCTGTAGGTCAAGGTGGACTGGTGGGATTGAATGCCAGGGATGAGGAGTTCTGGCTGGGTTGGGGGGTGGGCAAAAGCAGAGGGCACTTAGATAGGAATTCATAGAGGAAGTGGCTGTGAACTGGATCAGTAAGACACGTAGAACACTATGTCTATCTCATGTGAAGTTCCCAACAAATGGTAGCGACTAATGTTATTATTTAGTGGTTTGCTCACAGTAGGCATTCAGTATATTTTTTGGATTGACTCATTGCCTAACTGGTAGTACAAACAAATGAGGCAGGTTTTATTATTCCCATTTCTTTTTGCCCAGAACGGCCTCGGGCTTATACTGAACTGGGCTCAATGCTCACGGTGGTGGAACCAGTCATAACACCACATGTTGAATTAACAGCTTTATTTTCCCCTTAGATTTGCACCCCGGCACATTCCATCTACCTTGGCACAGAAGGGAGCAAACCTTCCTTCCATTAACTTCCTGTAGTGTCAAATTAAATAATCAGTACCTTTTTGCAGAGCCTCGTCTCGGGGAAGAAACTTGAGGCAAATTGCCAAAAGACATAAAATTCTGATTTTTACCAGTTCCGTTAAGTATAGCGTTTCATTTTGATAAGATATTTGTACCCACATCCAAACTTAACAATGCTCTTCATTACTAACATTTGTATAGTCCCTGCTATGAGCCCGGCACTGTGCTAAGTATTTGACGCACGTTTCTTCATTTAAATCTCGTAATAATCTTAGAATCTTTGTCAGGAGGTTTTATTATTTTCCCTATTATTGATATGGGGATACTGAGGCACAAAGAGGGCAAATAACTTGCCTGGCTGAGGCCACAAAGAACTTGGGAGGTCTCCCACCAAAGCCCATACCCCTAACCAGCATACCTATGGCCTCACTGTATGCTGGCCTTCAGATCCATGGTCAGCTTGCTCTTGTCAAATTCAGGGTGAAGTATAGTCATGTTGGCTTGCTGGTTTCAAGGACTGTTCTTGACGGATACCCTTTGCATGGTCTAGCTGTCAGTCCTAGGAACCCTCATAAGTCCACTGTAGCCAAACCCTTTTATTTAGTGGGTATGAGGTCTCCTGTCTTGGCTATTAGGTAGAGCCTAGAGCCTCCATGTACTGACTGTGGGACACGCCATTTGAAACTCTGAGCTCCTATAACCCTTATGACCACCCTATATAAAATTTGCCTCATTATTCTGTCCCCTTACCCTGCTGCACCTTCCTCTGTGGCTGCCAGTCCCACCTGGCATAAATTTATTGGTTTAGTTAGCCACATTCTGTTGCCCTCACCTTAGAATGTTAATTCTACCAAACAGGGGCTTTGTTTTGTTTCTGTCATATCCCCAGTTCATATGACAGTGTCTGACATATAGTAGATACTTAAGAAATGTTTTCAGAATCTGATAAATGGAATGGCTAGCAGGGGATGGGGCTCATCCTCCCAGTTTTCCAGATAAGAAAACCAAGCCTCAACGAAGTTAAGCAACTTATTTAAAGTTACACAGCTAATAAAGCTTCCATAATGATCAGCTGATAGACAACCCCTTGAGCCCAAAGTCTCTTAATATTTTCAGCTCCTTGTTCCTGAACTATCTGGAATCTGGCAGCCTGTTCGATGGGTGAGTGCTTCCACTGCGGCACCCTCTTGGACTGTCATATCTGCGGGCAAACTCGTGCACATATGTTCCTCTCCCTTCCACCCTCCACCTCCATTACCCAAAGATTTTTCACTTTCCATCTCATTTCTCATTGATTTATTAGCATAAGCCATTTTTAGCTCACTATTATAATAAATGTATTAACTCCTAGTGATTACAATCAGCATTAATTACATCTAACCTTAAAGTATCATACCATGCACGGCTGTACAGAAGACGCCACCTTTGGATGTGGCAGCCCCTGACACTTCTGACAGCAGATTTCTGGATGCCTCTTTGAAAGATACCCGTGGGCTTTAACACATTGGAGTTGAGTCGTAGCGTGCTCGCTCAAAACTAGAGAATTGCCTTTTAAGTCTGACAGACATAGGTTCCAGCTGATCTTTCCCCTTTCTGGCCATGTGTGCTCAGGCAAGTCACCTCATGTCTTGGAGCTGTAGCTTCCTATTTTTACCACATTATGGGGAAATTGAGGTATGGCAGCCATGCTGGTGTCTCACCCAGCCCCTCTTCAGGACGCAATAGGGGTGATGGATCCCTGTGTTGAGTGCGGTCCACCTCCTGTCCTGTTCTTGGAGCTATTTAGAGTGAACGCCTGGAAATATTTTTGACGTCACTTATTCTATATTAGGTTTCCCCTTTATGTATGGTAATTAGAGAACTATGTCCATCTAACATAGTTAACAGTGCTGTCCTTTAACGTTGATTGGGTCCTTACTAAATGTCCGGATAGGTGAAGAATCAGACTAAAGTCCATGGGAACCAAGAGGAGTTACCCAATCTGTGAGTTAAAGTGTTCTTCTCTATGTCTAACAAAGCTCATTCCTTATTTTCATTATTAAGTCCTCTTTCTTTGATGAGAGGTAGGAAGCATTGGCTAACTCTGATTCCCTAGCATGGAATGAAATATTTTAGGACGTAAAGATGCTGTCATTAGGGGCTATATTAAAATAAGAACCTGTCACTTAAATCAGTAATTATCTTGGGGGTTAAAAGTATCAACAGCAAAATTCTTGACTTAGTTAAAAGCTATAGTTTTTTCTACTTTACTGGAATTTATTTTTAGTTAACATTTACTGAGCACTTCTACCATGCCAAGTGCTTCACATAAATATTTTATTTAATCCTAATGGTAGTCTGATGAGGCAGTTACTGTTTTAACCCTATTTATAGATAAGGAAAAAAATACTTAGGCTAAGAGGCATGACCAAGATTGCTGTAGTTAACAGAGCACCGGAAATGATGCTTTTGACTGAGACATGCTCCTCATTGTGATAAACACTGTTGCCTTTTCTTAGTCAAGAGGAATAAAAGTATTGAGTCAGAACAACTTCCTTCCCTGTTAAGACTTTTTCTTAGGTTGCAGAGAATCAATAGAAAGAGACAGAGAGGCAATAGGCAAACGTTGGTCTTCAGAAGAGCTGCACAAATCTAGAGGAAGAAGTGACTGTGTAAGTGGGTGGAGTGGGGAGAAAGAGGAGGGAGAGTTAGGTTCAAGAAATGCTTTAAGGGAGGGTAGGGATTAAGCTGGTTCCTGGGAGGTGCAGGGTTGGGCAGGTGAGTCGTTGGCGTCAGGGCAAATAGCTTGGGCGGGAGCACCGCTCTGGCAGAGTTGGAAATGTAGGTTGTGTATTTGGGGAAGAGCAAACATGTACTTTTATTCAATTGCTAATAGGAGATGTGGTTGGTGAAATAATTAGATGACCATGGTGTTTGAATGTCAAACCCAAATTGTGTATGTTTATGAGTCAGGACACACCCAAACAGTATTAGAGAGTAAATTTGATGAAAATTCTGCAACAGACCCATGGGAAATACTATATATGCTCTCTTACCACATTGTTTCATAAGTTTTCTTAAAATTATAGTTATTAAACTATATATAGAAGTATATTGTAGGATGAATATGGGCCTTGGGATGGATGACATGGTCTTGGATGGGAATTCCAATTTCACCATTTATTAGCTAAGGGACAGTTGGCAGGTTAATAAAATAGTTCTGAGTCTCAATTTCTTTGTAAAATGGAAGTGATCATTGCAAGTTTGCAAAGATTAAATGAGGCACTACTTATAAATTGCTTGGGGGCAATTTTGTCTATGGCATATACTCATTAAATAGTAGCTCTATTGAATTAGAAAGCACAGAAAAGCATAGCTTGATCCCTGAAGTAGAGAGGATTTTGCATAAATATGATCTGGTTTATTTGTATGTTTGAGTGTGTATATACTACTTAGCTATGCTTTACACACACACACACACACACACACACACACAGAGAGAGAGAGAGAGATAGAGAGAGAGAGAGAGAGAGAGAGAATCTGTTGATAACTCAATCTACCTAGCTAAACTTTGCAAAGATACATGACTAATACCCGAAGTAGAAAACATTCCACATATAAATATGCTGTGAGCCCAGGCCAAGATGGGAATGGTACCCAGGCCCATTAGAAGTCAACCATTTTTAAAATAAATGCCACTTATTAGCTTAAAGATGGTAATGTGGGGACTTTGAGAGGCATCTTGTTGGAGCCCCACCTATAAAAGTCCAGTTTTCCCTTATAGCCTGGGACACATGTGCCTTTGAGGTCATGCCAACAATAGGGAAGGACAATAAAGAGAATCCTGCTATCATGTTGACACTTTCTTTACTTCTCTTTGGAAGTTCTCCTGTTTATATTCTTAGGTGCTTAACTGCGTTAAAAAAGTTTAGGGGAAAATTGTTGATTTAACGAAGGCCCAGCGACTTCAACAGAGATATTATTATGTATCCTTATTGATTCAAAATCATCAACAGCCCCTTCAAGGTTTCCCAATAGATATGTTTCCAAATTGTTGATTGTGAAATTTTGTGTCTATGAGCTTCAGAAGGACAATGTCAAGCGTGAGCCTAACACAACTTGTTCACTGCCTAATGCTTTCCTGTAGCCTTCTCCAGCAGTTCCAGAGATGCATAATCGTTGATTCTGAACCATCTTCGATTGGCAGACACTTCTAACACTTCAGGTTTCTCTGCTCCCAACCTCTCTTTCAATTGGTTGTTGATCTTAAAATATCCTCAACTGCACCACAGTGTCTTTAAAGGGCCTGCTATTTAAAGGCACCTTGGGAGGAATCCCTGGATTCACACATATGCATATTAGGCCAGTGTTCTGAGTGTGTTTGGGAAGTCAGCAGTTTCAGATAATATTGACAACAGCCTTCTGGCCAAGGGTTGACATTATTCAGATAAGGCTTATTACATACTGATCTTTTCTGTGTATCATTTTACTTAGTTTAAATGCTTAGGTCAGTGTCAGGATCGGCTGATTAATATTAGTGTTAGCTAACCCCATAAACATATGCATTATTCTGAAGTGGACACTTTTAAGATTACATGAATTTTAAATTCCATTATAAAACACGGTGGGGTTTTTAATAGAACACCAACGAACAATATTGTTAAGCAATTAAAAAATAATAAAGCAAACCTGCTTAAATAGCTGTGACCTCACAGGCTCAAAATTATGCCTGCTGCCCTGGGAACATTAACTCCTGAGAAGTAGGGAAAATAAACTGTTAAAATAGACTAGGCACACTATGGAAGTAGCTGAAGCATCACTTCCATGCTTCTTGCATGCGGTCCATTTGAGCAGGTGACAAGACTTGATTCTCTCTCTCTCTTCACTGCCTTGCACTGAATTCTCACGTCCGGGATTGCGTCTGTACATCTTCTATCAAGCACAGACGAAAAGCAATTGCTACACACCTCACCAAGTCTTAAAATGTTTCCTTCTCTGATTCCTCTGTTGCCCTTGACACCGCTGGCATTTCATTTCCTCAATGTCATAGGGTAGCGGGAGGTTATGGTTGACCTTATGAGAGGAACTTGAAGCCTCAGAGAGATAAGGTGACACCTTCCTGAATTCATACAGTTGTATTTACAGCAATGCTGGGGTAAGAGCTTGGATTAGAACTCGGGACCCTTGTGGCATCCATCTGTTGCTCTTGGCTTCCAGGATAAATCTCCTTTCCTGCCTAGATGGTTTGACTTTTACAAGATCTTGATTTTCATTTTAATAATCCCAAGTCTTCCCCTGACTCTGCAAAGGAATTACATTTAAATACGTAGCCTACATTTTATCTTGACACTTTCTTTAGAAGGCAGGAAAAAGAAGAAAAGGAAAAGGAGGGGCCAGATACTCAGTCTTGCCATCGTGAGAGCAAAAATCTTTCTGTTGGGTTGGATCCCTTTGTTCAGGTCCTCCTGGGAGAGGTGTAGGACCAAAGGCTGCTTTGCAAGCCTCCGGGCTCTGCAGTTACCCCTGGGGACACCCAGAAAAACCTGCATCCCACGTTCTAAATCTCTGTGGGGAGCGTACCCATGTCAGCATTAAGTGATGGGGCTCAAAGATACTCTTGTCAGTCTAATTGCTCTCGAGTCATTGCCTCTCCTGTCAGAGCTGTCTGTCTCCTTACCCGTAATGCTCATCACTTTGATAGCCCGTCAGGAATATGGGACTTTGCCCAGCCTTGCCTTCATCCAATAACATTATGAAATTGATACTGACACTTCCATTGGCACTAATTTCTCTAAGAGATTGGAGCCAGAGGACAAGTGGTTTAGCTTCATGGCAGTGAAGCTTTCCAAGTAGATCAAGATGGCCTAAGACTGATTGACCCATACCCTGAGGAAGCGGGGAGGGAGGAGGGCACAGAGGGAGAAGAGGGAGTGGAAAATCAATGGCTGCATCGTTGTCCCCAAATGATATTTATTGACTGCCTAAGAAGGACAGTGTCCTATGTGGATATTCTGAGGATATATGTGAGGCTCCCCTATGAATTGCCGCGAAGGGCGTTTAGAAGATGAAGATGGAGGCGCGTTGGCTAGAGTGGTTCGCTGCTTGACTTGTGATATTGCCCCCACTCGTGTCTGGAGGTCAAAACAGCAGCCGATTCCACCCGTGACTCTCTCTTCTTTCCACCTTCCACTCCCACACACAGGAGGTCTAAGTTACTTTTTATTAGGCTTACTACATCACTTTTCATCCGGACCTAACGGGGCTCTGGTAATAAAGATGCTGGAACAACAAATACAAATAAACAGACTGTCCTGGGCGAATCAGGATGTGTGGTCACCCTCCTTTTAATAGAACTAGACATCTCCGAACTGAATGAGGAGAAAGCCCCTTTGGGGCAGGCTTTAATTTCTTACCTGAACCATTTTTAGATTAATGGGTGCAGGACGAAAGAGACTTTTGATGACGAGGTACCATGATGGTGAGAAGTTTTAATTAATTGGCCAGTCTAATAATATAACCTGAGCTGGATGTCAATACAAGAATAATATTATAAACTGATTGTGAGAAGTCATGAAATTGCAAAAAATAGGCATTTTCAGATTAGATCTTTGGATTTTTTTTTCCCTTGGTACCAGGGCTAACTTAATATGATAGAATCCACCCCCCAAATCTACCTTGCCACCACTTTTCGGAGTATTCTGTTTGGGAGTTCAATGCTCCTGGGTATATAACACATAAGTGTATTATATACATCATTTATGGAAATATTTTATCTGGTGAGGTGGAGGAAAGTATACAATTATAAAGAAATGCATACCAGAAAATCTCCTTACACACCTAGTAGGCAACCAACTGGTGCTAGTTCCTGTGTGAGTTCATACACATTCTTGTTCAGGAGCACATCTGTGTGGGTGCACATGGGATTTCCGCCACGTTTGTGAGGGTCTGCTCGTGGGCATGGTGGAACCTCACTGCCTTTCCCTGTGTGACTTAAGGGGCTTCTTAGAGCACATGGCCCTGTGGATGTCAGCCGTCAGCCTCGTCCACGGAGCCGCTGCAGGGCGGCCGGAGCAGGCGTGTAGACAGCAGCAGGTACTACAGTATATAAAGTGTGCTGTACGAGGGAAGAGATCACAGAACTGACGTGTTATTTCAATTGATTTTGGTGTTGCGTTTATACCCGCACATGCTGGAAATCAATCGACCCGCTGTACCCTCGCCATTCCTGCTGCAGCACGGTTCGAATGAAAGGCTTATATCATTTTTATGGCATGTCTGTGAAAGGGATGGGTGAGCCAAGAGATTAATAGAGGTTCTGGGGCCCTTGCCCAGCTGCCGTCCAGGTTTGTGGGGGGAAGAGACAGTGGCCAAGGTTCAAGGTGCCACGAAGGTGACTCCCTGGAGAAAGCAGAGAGGATCTGTGGAGCAGGAGGCTAGACAAGTTGTCTGGGGATGGAACAACGATGAAGGGTGTGGGCTGATGGAGCTGCTAGGTGAGACGTCCTTCCCTGGGTGACTGCCTCAGGTGCTGCCTCGGGTCCTGACTGCACCTGTAACATGGTGCTCTTCCCATGTGTCATCTCTGTTGGTTTATTTGTGTTTCCCTATCCCCCGCATAGACCTGGGGAACTGTTCAGGCTGGAGTGGTGTCTTTTTTCTCCCTTTCTAGTCCCCAGCTCAGGGCCTAGCACAGGAGGAGGTATTTGGTGAGCACATGGGCAGGAAAGGCCAGTCTGGAAGGCGTGGCATGAATCATGAACTGTAGTGTGTAGGTCACTTTCAAGGATTCTAGAGGGTGCATATTGCTATGGTCCCTGGGGAGCTGCTTTTGGGAGATGAAATGCCTGTAGATTGAACTCCCAGTTCCCCCAGAGCCTGAGAGTCCCCTACATCTATCACTATCCTTATAACGTTGTTTCATCTCCTGTGCCTGCCACTGATACACCAGCCTGGGTGCTGAAGGCTAGACAGAGGGGAGACATGGTGCTGTTGGTTGAATTGTGTCCTGCAAAAAGGTATGTTGAAGTCTCAATCACTAGTACCCGTTAATGTGACCTTATCTGGAAATAGCATCTTTGCAGATGGAATTAAGGTTTCAGTTGAGATGAAGTGATACAGGAATAGAGTGAGCCCTTGATCTAGTTTGACTGAGAGCCTTATAAAAAGAGGAGAAGAGACACAGAAATGGACACACACAAAGAAGAAAATATCATGCGATGAGAGGAGAAGGCCAGGTGATAACAGAGGTCAGAGAGATGCGTTGACAAGCCAGAAAATGGCAAAGATTGGCAGCCATCAACAGAAGCTTGGTGGGGGCAAGGAGGGATTCTGTCCAGCGTCTCAGCCATCAACAGAAGCTTGATGGGGGCAAGGAGGGATTCTGTCCAGCATCTCAGCCATAAGCAGAAGCTTGGTGGAGGCAAGGAGGGATTCTATCCAGCGTCTCAGGGACCGTGGTCCAGCTGGTACCTTGATTTCCAACTGCTAGCCTCCACAGCTGTAGAGAGTAACTTTCTGTTGTTTTAAGTCACCTAGTTTGTGTTTTGTAGCCATTGTTAAGGCAGCTCTAGGAAGCTCATACCTTTGGAGAGCCAATGCTTACTGATGTCCATGGTAGCACTTGGACCACATGTATTTTCTAATTGCCTGATTGCCTGCTCTCTTTTTTTTTTTTTTTTTTTTTTTTTTGAGACGGAGTTTCGCTCTTGTTGCCCAGGCTGGAGTGCAATGGCGCGATCTCGGCTCACCGCAACCTCCGCCTCCTGGGCTCAGGCAATTCTCCTGCCTCAGCCTCCTAAGTAGCTGGGATTACAGGCACGCGCCACGACGCCCAGCTAGTTTTTTGTATTTTTAGTAGAGACGGGGTTTCACCATGTTGACCAGGATGGTCTCGATCTCTCGACCTCGTGATCCACCTGCCTCGGCCTCCCAAAGTGCTGGGATTACAGGCTTGAGCCACCGCACCCGGCCAATTGCCTGCTCTCTTAAAGGGACTCTACTAGGAACTCAATGAAATTCAAAGATGTCCAGGATAGGGTCCTTGCCTTGGAGGGATTTATGATATAGAGAATTTTAGGAACAGCTAAGAAGCTTGAATTGAGGTAAGTAAAGAGACAGGCCAGTGTTGACCCCAGGACATTCAGCAGCAGGATGGGTTTATATGCAGATGGGTTCCTCATTGCTTTTTATGGGTACACGATTCTGATGAAAATTCTAACACTGGCTGATGGCACAACTTCCAGAAGTAAAATGTCATAGGACTGCTCTGTGACTTGCCCACAAGATACCCTTGCCACAGACACAGGGTGGCAGGCTCCTATTATCGATCCTGAGATTTGGGTGTACAATTCTAGTTGGAGGCAACTCTGTGCCTCAGTAGAGAGCTGGGCCTGGGAGGCATGCCAACTAAGATGGGCAGGTGCCAACACCTGGTCCAGTGAGCAGTAGGCAAGAGGCCACAGGAGGCCAGTGCACCTGCAATAGTCCATCCCCTCTGCAGAGGCAGGGCCTGTGTTCCCGCAGCAAGAGGGTGCAATGTTCAGGGCCTGTACAGTCCCCGGCAGAATGACCTTCAGAGCTTGTTGAACTCAGCATGGTGCTGCAGTGAATATTTTCTAATAAAGGGGAAAGTACCATTTTGTCTGATAGAAGATGATAGGTCTGTCTCAAGCCCAGGGTGAGCCGAGTGTGAGCACACAGGATTCTCAGGGTGTGGGACTGAATTCACATTCTCAGAATGGCCTGGAAGAAGACATTGGACTTCCGTGTTTTCTCACTAACTGTAAATTCAGGCCTCATTTCGGCATCTTCGATTTGGGCGCATTAGAGTTCAGAAGTGTGTTCATTCTAGACCCAGTGCTTTGAGGCCATATGGTTGTGGAGCTTGAGGCAGGGAGGGGCGAGATTAAGAACATAGACTTGGGAATCCCACAGCTCCAGTGAGAATCATGACACTGCCAGCTACTAGCTGTGTGACCTTAGGCAGACTACTTAACTGCTCTGACTCTAATTATAGGACCCACCTCATAAGGCACTGTGAGCATTGGACCACATCATACAGAGCCCAGTACAGTGCCAACACGTGATCAGTGTTGGTCAACAAGGGATAGCAGACCGCAGCTATTCTTACTGTGTTTTACTGCACAGGTATTTAAGACCATCACTCTGACTTTTCTGATGGTGGTAATATGCCATGATGTCACTCCATGTGTACTTAGAAATACTGGGGAAAGGGTTTTCTTCAGACATATGCTGGATACACTGTTACAGTGCATGAGACCCATACAACTGTGGGTGACGTGTCTAGTGGGGAGGTCTTATATCAGCCAGCGCCTATAAGAACCTACGTTCCTCCAGAAAAGGATTTTCTTTTTCTCAGCATCAGTTCACTCTCTTTTCTTCTGACTCATTGTGCCTCCCTTTAATTTGAAAGAACTTCATATTGAAACCATCCAGGATGCCCTAGTGGGGTTTTAGATATTAGATTTCCCTCTTGTGACCTAGGTAAACTCAGAGGCATTTGGACTTAGCCCTCAAGAATTGGGCTCTTGTTCTCTTGGTCTTGGTGTTGACATCAGATCACTGCAAGTGCCAAAAGAGACAGGAGTGGGTGGGTGAAGGCGTGAGGACAGTAGGGATTCAATGTGCCAGCCCCTGGCGCTGCATGGCCTCAAGTGATGTGTCCTCCCAGTCTTCAAAAGTCCCCAGGAAGTTGGGGAAACATTGCAGATACATCTTTAGGGAAAATGAATGTCTCCATTTTGAGGTTAACACTAGCTAGCCATAGTGACTAGAACTGAATTTAGACATGTTGAAATTTGAACTCTAATCTCTTTATGGGACGTTGGACCAAAAACTCAGCATTTTGTATTCCAGTCATCGTAAATGCAATCAGGAGGGAACTACTCACTTCCTGTTGATGCCTGGGATGGTCCGAAATACGGTCTATACAGAGTCTTTGGAGAAGTCTGATGGCATCAGCCTTCTCCTCAGGCCCCTTGCTGCCGGCCATTCTTGTGCTGTGAATTTCTAATTGCTCCCGACAGCTGCATCCTCTGCCACAGTTGCGGGGCTGAAGTTTCCTGGAAATGTCATGGGCTTCTCTCCTACACAAAGCCAGTTCTCTTACCAATGAATGTCAAGGGAGTAAAGGTTGGGGATGGGCAGGAGACGGTGGCTGACTGGTCCCATTGTTCGAAAAACAGTACTGGGTTGGCGGCAGCGTGGTGCTGCAGTGAAATGAGCCCAGACTTTGAAGTCGGATGGACATGGATCTGTTTGCCATTTATTAACTGTGTGACCTTGGGCAAATTATGAAACTTTGAGCTTCGGTTTCCTCAACTACATCACTGGGGATGAGAGGATCTACCCTAAGGTTGTCGTGACGACTAAGGGAGGTCGGGGAAGCCTAGTGTTCCGAACACCCATCCGGCCTTCCCCTTCCTTAAGTGTGTGTTCTTGGGCTGGTTGATAAGCAATATCATATTCAGTCACCACGCGGTACCTCTGAGCTATGGATGCTGCAAGCCATGAACAACGTCTGTGGTTCCTGTAAGGGGCTGGGGAGGGAATCCGAGCCAGAGAATAAAGCTTAACTTTTGGGAAATGATTCAGGGAGAGGAGCAGAGAAGTGAGGAGGACATGCCTTGCTGTGCTGCCTGCAGGACCCTGTGTGCCCTGGAGACCACAGAGGGCAGAGTCTGTCTGGAAGCAGAGGAGGCAGAGAGGGGAGGGCACAGAGGAGCGGGCACAGAAGGCTGTGACTCGTCCCCAGGTCTGCTCTTGGGCGCAGCCCATGTTCACTTGGCCTCTGTCCCACATCTGCCAATAAAAGTTAAGAAATTGATTTTCTTTTGTTTGCCTCTGAGGACCAGGCTCTTTTTTTTTTTTTTTTTTTTTTATGAGACAGTAAATGGAATCCCTCTCTGAGCATGGCTGGATTTTTAATTGTGTTTGTTGTGCTTCCACTCATTTTGTTTTATGAGTTCCTGCTCCCAGATTTGTTGATGCGAAGCTCTCACCCACCAGGGACGTGTCAGTGTTTGATTTCTATCAGTAGGAAAAGGTTGAGGTTTTAACAAAATCATTTTCTTAATCCAAAGGTTGGCTTGTTTGCTTCGTTCTGACACATTAAAAACGCATGAGATCCGTGCAGTCTTATTTACCTCTCCTACCCAAGTCAGATGTAGGTGGTCATGATCTGACTCTGCAGAACTGAAGATTTGAGCTCAACTTTGGGACAGAAAGAGGGGAGGAGGCATTTTTCAAATGGATTGTATCATTGAGGATGACAAGACCCCTCCTTTTTTTTTTTTTTTTTTTTTTTTTTTTTTTTTTTTTTTTTTGTGCATGAGAGACTTCTACAGAGACTTGCTGAAGATGGTGGGAAGCGTGTAAAGCAGGCATCCTCAAACTACGACCCGGCCCACTGAGGCCATTTATCTGCCTCCCCCGCCCAACTGCACTTCAGGAAGGGGCACCTCTTTCATTGGTGGTCAGTGAGAGGAGCACAGTATGTGGCGGCCCTCCAATGGTCTGAGGGACAGTGAACTGGCCCCCTATGTAAAAAGTTGAGGGATGCCTGGTGTAAAGTGTCTGAATGAAAAGATTAAGTACTGTTGGTGAATGTGGAGATGTGATAGACAGCACCCCCACCAATCACAGTTGCTTAAAACAACAGTGCTGCACTTCAAAGGTCACCAGGGCTGCACCAGGTGTCGGTGGGAGCCCTTCGCTCCGTTGGCCTCACTGAGACTGGGGCTGAATGGGGTTCTGCCTCATGCTTCCACAAATGCCAGCACAAAAGGGAATGTGACAGTTCACACTGGATCTTCACGCTTCCGTGTGGGAGCGATGCATCCTCACTTCCGCTCACTTCATTTCAGGGAAGGTGATGCGGGTACTGTTTAACTTCAAGGTGGTCCACAAAACTGTAGTCCTAGTGAGTGCCCGAATATACTCGTAAACAGCAGTTATGCTTACCACAGCTCCCGAGAGGGCTTTCTGAGTTGGGAAGTGAGATTGCTGCCCTGCTACCCTGCTTTGGAAAGAAGTACAAGAAGGGAGTGCAGAAATTGATTCTGGCCTTGAAATTGTACGGTTTAACTCTATCTGTTGGACTTATCAGCCCAGAGCTATTTTATGTGGGCTGAGCCAACCCTGAAAACATTTGGCAGTCTGTCATTAGATGCACTGATTTAGCCCCGTCACAGGGGAGCTGGCATCTTGCCTTCTGTATATGGGCTCATGTATTCACACCAAGTACTCTCTATATGTGAAAAATGCTTGGTGTCAGCTATACTGTTGAGAAAATGGGTAGTTTGGTGTGAAGAGTCAGAACTTGGGAGTCAAAGATGGCTTCACATACAGGTTCCACCACTTCCTGAGTAGGTGATTGTTGAAAACGACTTAAACTTATTTGAGGATCAGTTTTGTGGTTGATTAAATTAGAATAGTCATAGTTTTTGAGGATCAAATGAGATGAGAACAAAATGCCTAGTAACATGTCTGGCATGTAGTAGGTATTTAATTAATGTCAGTTTTATTTTCCCTCCATCTTCCCTTTTCTTGTAAACCACAGAGATCCCAGCATCCTTGGGGCTCTGTCATTCCTTCAGAATTTGGAGAAACACTTCTACACGCTGGCTGGGCAAACACCCTAGGGTTGGGCCAGTGGCTGGATTTTCTTGGGGCTACATTTCGGAGAAGGGTCAATGCTCTATCAGTCAGAGAGTTGCTGGAACAGAGCGGAGTTGTAGAGCCAAGGGTATGGCATTTGAGAAAACAATTCCAAGGCCATTTTTCCCCCAATCTGAAAGAGGGAGTGAGTATTGATGTGTCAATGGATTCCCTGCGAAGGAATGTGTGACTCACCTCTTTCCCCCTCTCTTTGTGCGTTACAAACCTTGAGAAAAGCTTTCTCTGGAGTCACCAGAAGCTTCTGCAGGACGGTGGTGCACTGACAGGTCCTCAGGGTGACTTGCTGTTCCAGGTTTTCCTCCTGGGACTGGGGCTCAGCCCACCTGGACGGAAGCTCACACTACTGCAGTAAGTTCCCTCTCCGCTATTGCCATCAGAGACTTTTGCTTTCTCTGGGAACCTGAATCCCACCTTGGAATAAACCACTTATGGAAATTGGAGCCATTCCTTACTCTACACCCTCATCTTTCCCCTGTGGAAGGAGCAGGGAGGAGAGGAGAAAGCCTTTGGGCAGACAGTATGGACCATCCTGCGGGGAATGACACCTATAAGGGCCATTGGGTTTCTCCAGTCCTCCAACGGTTCCATTACGGTGTGGTTGCAAGAATAAAACCCACCATGGATCACACCAATTTTAGAAGAGAATAATACGATGTTGAGAGTCTGCAGACCTCTATTCCTTTGAGGGTCCCTCTCCCAACTTGCACTTACTCTGAAGGCTATGTTTCTCTTCTTTTTAATTATTAGTGTTGCGTAACAAAGTAATTGTGTAGTTTGGAATGGATCAGTGACAGCAGAGAGGCCAATAAAAAGTAGTAGGCGGGGTGTGTGTGTGTGTGTGTGTGTGTGTGGAGGGCTCAGTAGACATCAAAGCTTCCCTCCTCTTGACCTGCCTTCTACCTCAACAGCTTCAGGAAAATAGAAGAAAGCTGCCCAGACAACTGAGATATTTTTCTGCATATTAGTTGTCCCTCCTTCAGTCTTTTAATGAATTCTTCGCTGTGGTCATTAAGGTGAGAACAGTCTGCACTGTGGTTTTTACGGTGAGAACAAATGCTTCCTCCCCTAGAGGGAGCACACAGCTGTGGGTTTTGCCCTGAGGCCAGTGATGTGAGAACTGGCCAGAGTTTCATGGAATAAAATGTTGGTGTCTCTGTCAGTGATTCTCAACCTGGCACAGCTCCGTCACCACGAGGGATGTTTGGAAGTGTGTGTGTGTGTGTATGTGTGTGTGTGTGTGTGTGTGTGTGTGTTTTGAGGAGACTGCCCTGTTTTTGACGTTTTAAAATTTTTGTTTTATTATACTTTATTTTCAGAGTGATTTTAGGTTCACAGCGAAATCAAGTAAAAAGTACAGAGATTCTCATCTTTCTCATGCCCCTCCCCATGCACAGCCTCCCTCATGATCAGCCTTCTCTGCAGAGATGAAGCTGAGACTGGCTTTTCATACCCAGGTCTAGAGCTGCTACATACCCAGAGCAGGCCTGTCCCAGGAAGACTCATCTCGGCCCAGTGCCAACTGCAGCCCTCGAAGGAGCTCTGCTGGACGCAGACACGGGAAGGCAGGGGCAAATTACGGGGCTCCCCTCTTACATCCTTTGAAGTGATGGGTCTATGTGCTATTTCTTGGGTTTTCTTTTAAGGAACGTAGTTTATAGAAGTGAAGGTGAGTCAGAGGACCTTGGGAATGGGACAGAGTTTGATCGTGTGATGCTCTTTTCTGCTGTAGATACGGTTTAGTAGGAACACTCAGCAGTGCTGGGAAGAAGACATGATGAATTATCTGTAATCTATCTGGGTGAGCCTAATGAGGTGACTCACTCCTGTTCCAATTCTCAAGGGTCAAGAGGAACATCTTTAAAAAGGGTCTCGGGGAGCTGCAATTAAAGGCAGCTGCTTACGAGGAGGCTGATGTACCGGAATTGATCAAGTATCCCTTTGCACAAATTCTTTACCCCACAGTCTGCACGTACAGGGAGGCAGTGCTGGCTGAGGGTTATGAGCACTGGCTCCGGAGCCAGAATGTGAGTTTGAGTTCCAGCATCACCACTTCTCTGCGAGGCATCTGTCCTTGGGCAGGTCGCTGCTCTATGCCTTAATGTCCCCATCTTTAAAATGGGGAAAATGGTGGCACCAATGTCACAGAGGCATTATAAGATTAGCTGCCTTTACAGAGCCTGATGTATAGGAAGCACTCAATAATAAAAATTATTACAATGATTATGATTTCTCCAAGTAAACCTTCAACTCACTATAATTGGACTTTTCCTTAATACTCCCCGGAAACTTCTCTCATTAAGGTAACCTCCACATTTTCAAACACAGTGGCGTATTTCCGAGCTTAATTCTGTGTCTCCTCAGTGTATGTGTCTCTTGAACTTCTAGAAACTCTCCTTCTTTGAATTTTTTTTTTTTTGATGGGGGTTCTCGCTCTGTTGCTCAGGCTGGAGTGTAGTGGCATCATCTCAGCTCACTGCAACCTCCGTCTCCCAGGTTCAAGTGATCCTCCTGCCTCAGCCTCCCAAATAACTTGGATCACAGACGTGCACCACTGTGCCCAGCTAGTTTTTGTATTTTTAGTGGAGATGTGATTTTACCGTGTTGGCCAGGCTGGTCTTGAACTCCTGACCTCAGGTGATCTGCCTGCCTTGGCCTCCCAAGTGCTGTTGCCTACCACATCTCTGACAGTTCTCTTTTCCCTTGCTCCGCTTCCAGTGCCCACATTTTAGATATTGGGGTCCTCAGGGCTCTGACGTCTAGCTTTATTCTTTCATCTCCATCGTCTGCCTGGGTGACCTCGTTCCTTCCCAAGGCTTGCGAGCCTGTGGCAGGACACTTCCATCTATGGTTCTTACCCCAGCTTTTTCAAATCCTCAAATAATGCAGAGAAGGTGGAGACTGTTTTAGATCTCAGGCTCTTGGAACATTTCATTGACTACCTGCTATGGATGGACTTTACTTGAGCAGATGCAAAGAAGCAGACTTTGACAAAAGGTTTCAATCTTGATGTATCTTCTCAAACTTCTCCCTCTTCTGTGTCCTTCCTCCATGTCACTGTGTAACAGTCCACATCTCAGTATGCTGAGAACAGAAAGGGGTGGGATTGAGGGCATCACTTCCATTGCGTGGCCTTTGTGTCTTCCTGCAGTCTGTGGTCTACGGTTCTAACAAAGCAAGTAGTTTGTAGTTGGAGCGAAGGCTTGTGAGCTTTGGAGTAAACAAGATAGCCTGGGCGTGGATCCTGCCTTCATCGTTGTAGTCTGTAACCTCTCCCTCCAGACACCTCCCTGTAGCCCTGTGGCCTGAGACTGCCTCGCTATGATACGAAATCCCCAGTTTGCCCTTTTCCTTGCTTGCCCCTGTCCCGTTTTGCCGACGTCCCTCTTCCAGATGCATCCTAAGGAGGGGATGAGCGAGGCGAATTTTTACACGTTTGTCATTACCTTGGTTTTGCCCTTACATTGGATTTATTTATTTTTTTCTTAGGTGTAGATTTCCAGGTTGAAAAGTTGCCCATCCAAATGCTGAAGAAATCGCTTTGTACAGTAACAATAGTGATACTGTTAGAGAGAATGATTCCATTGTCTTTCTGATCGCTGTTCCTTTATAAATGTACCCCTCTTGCCTGGAAGCTCTTAGCATCTTCTCTTTGTCCCCAGGGCTCTGGCATTTTGTAAATGTATGTCTTGGCGTATGTGTGTGTGTCTGTGCACATACATGCATACTTGTATACTTGTGTTAATTGTGCTGAAAACTGGGTAAGTAATTTGGGTGAAATTTCCGTAAGTTTTTTAGTTTTCTATTCATCTCTTCTATTCATAATCATTCTCCTTGTCTCTCTTTTTCTGTTTTTTTGTTTTGTTTTGTTTTGTTTGTTTGTTTTTGTCTCTCTGGGATTTCCTATAATTAGATTTTGGATCTCTTTATCAAACCTTTGATTTTCTTATCTTTCCTTTTTCTATTTACCACCTCTTTCCAATTTGCTTGATTTTCTGGAAGATTTCTCGACTTTATTTTCCACTCTTCTTTACGTTTAAAATTTTGGTGATTGTTATTTGCAAGGACTCTTCACTACCCTCTAATTGTTCACGTTTTAAATACTGCCTTGCTTTTATAGATGCAGTGTTTTCACTGTCGGCTCTGAGGATATTAGTAATTTTTTTCAGAAAATCTGCTGCTTCCTGCATTGCCTCTGTTTTCTGCAGGTCGCTGATGGTCTACTTGTCTTGTGCTCTTTCATGCTGCAGCTTTGCTGAAGTACCTGATGATCCTGAACTGTTTTTTCATGTTTAGGAATCGAGCCCTGCAAAACTAGCACAACTGTGCCCTGTGTGCATGGGTGGGACTTGCCAACTGGCAGGCTTCACTGTGGCATGATCACAGAATGAACTTGGTTTTTTATTGGGAGATCCCCAAATGTCCATATTGAGAAGTTTTTTTTTTCGTTTTGTTTTTTGTTTTGAGAGAATTCATCCAGAGATGTATTCTGTAATCTCCTGCAGGGTGCTGGTATGAGATGAGATTGCGTGGTGGGGAGGCAGGGTTGCAGGAAGAAGGGGCTCGACTTCATGCTTCATCCCAGCCCTCCCCTGTGCCTTCTGGGTTCGATGTCTCTGGGAGAACAGTTAGAGTCCTGTGGTAAGGGGGCAGGGTGATGGCTAGGGCACCTTGTTTCCACCTAGAGCCTCACTCCACCTCAGCCTTCCTGGCTCTCTTGTCTCTTCAGGTAGTGATTCTTTCCAGGAGAACTGACTGCCTGCAAACATGACCCCTGCTCCTGTTGTTCATCTCTTCTCCCACTCTTTGATCTTGCCTCCTCTTGCCTCCCTAGACTTTTCAAATTCCAAAATATCATTGACATATCTTACTTCCTTTTATCTCTTCCTCTTTCTCTTTGTGAACACATATTTTTTATTTTATTTTATTTTCTTGGAGGGAGTGTTTAGTATATGTTTGAGGAGGGAAGGAGGATAAAAACCACTGCTTAGTTTTCCCTGTTTAACTGGAATTTGCTATAAAGTTTTTCAAAAAGTTTACAAGGTGTTTTCAGGAACTGGCTTCTTTTTTGCAAGGCAAGTGATTATTGTGAGTATTTGAGTAACCACTTACAGCTACGTTTCCACATGGTTTCCAAACACAGCCAGACATTTGTCATGGATTGGAATAAGCCCGTCTGTGCTGATGGAGTGGAATTCAGGGTCCTCCGTTTGCATTTACCAGTCTCCCATTTAGTTCTGCCCCATTGGTGCTTCACCTCGCTATTTGATGGGAAATATTCTCTCCATAAACTTCAGTAAGATGTAATGGATTTCTGCAGTGGAAATATTGTTCACGCTGCAAAACCTAATCACAGCAGGCACTTTGTCTGGGGACTGTGTGTCTAGCAAAGCAGCCATTTAAAACGCCAGTTGTATGAAGCCACAAACAGTCACAGCTAATTCACTTTACAGGAGTTTTATTTGTATGTATGGGAGAATCATGGCACCAAACAGAATCATTCTTCTACCAAGACTGCAGCATTAATTGTCTTTGCCATCTTGGGCTTTTTGAGTAACTGCGTGTACTTACTGGATTTCTTCTTTGGGTTAGAAAGAAGCAAGAGTGAAGGTGGGGTTGGTGATGACACAGATGATGTTCCTTTGAAGCCATTGGGTCAAGGAGGATATTTCAAGAGTGAGGCAGCTGGCACAGCTGCCGG
Source organism: Saimiri boliviensis (assembly GCF_048565385.1). Taxonomy (NCBI): domain Eukaryota; kingdom Metazoa; phylum Chordata; class Mammalia; order Primates; family Cebidae; genus Saimiri; species Saimiri boliviensis. The sequence goes on along the minus strand of NC_133453.1, from coordinate 132,410,197 downwards.
TATGCAAATTATGATGCAGCCTAGTTACTGTCGTTTGTGAAACTTGGTTCAGGTTACGTCCAGGCCCATACTGGGCTTACCTCCCTGTGAATAAGGGAGGGTTGATGGCCAAGTGCAGTAAAAGCTGCAGCATACTCCCCTGGTAGTCTCGTGGCCAGCTGCAGAGGCTCTGAGTCTTTGAATCAGAGGTTCTTGATGCTGGTTGTACGTGGAACTCTGATGTTCAGCTTGTACCCCCAGCCCAGTTGAATCAGAACCTCTGGAGATAAAATCCAGTATGAGCCATTTTTAAAGAAGAGGAAGGGCACGATACAAACTACTGCCAGGTCTTTTTTAAAATCCCATTGTTACTACATAATAAACGTATTTAAAACTCTTATTTTGAACTAATTTGGATTTGGGAGAAAGTGAAAATAATTTATGCTAGGATCATTTAAATTCACTTTGATTTTGCAGCTGTTTCCATGGTTTGTTGGGTGAGTAATTCTCAAGAAAGAGAATTTAGGGTGTTTCTCTGAATTCAGAATGCAATGTATTTGAGGCATACTCTTCTAGTGGATTTTGCTAATAAAGAAAATGTGGGCTGAGTGTGGTGGCTCACACCTGTGATCCCAGCACCTTGAAAGGATGAAGCAGGTGGATCACTTGAGGTCAGGAGTTTGAGATTAGCCTGGCCAACATGGTAAAATCCTGTGTCTACTAAAAATACAAAAATTAGCCAGGCATGGTGTCAGGGGCTTGTAATCCCAGCTACTTGGGAAGCTGAGGCACAAGAATCGCTTGGGTCCAAGAAGCAGAGGTTGCAGTGAGCCGAGATTGTGCCACTGCCCTCCAGCCTAAGTGATGGAGCGAGACTCTATCTTATTTAAAAAAAAGAAAAAGAAAGGCAGCCTATAGAATGGAAAAAAAGAATTGTAAGCTGTATATATCTGATAAACCATGTATATCTGATATATCGAAAATATACTAGAAACCTAAACAATTGAATATCAAAAAAACCCCCAAAAAACAAAACAAAACAAAAATCAAAACACCCTCCAAAAGGAAAAAAAAAAATGTTTATGGTGGGAAAAGCAGTTGGGGGTGGTCTGTGGGCAGGACTGGGGACTGGCCGGATGTGACGTCACCAGGTCCCGCGTCTCTCTTGGTGTGTGCAGGTCCCGTGGCTGTCATCAGTGGCGAGGAAGACTCAGCCAGCCCACTGCACCACATCAACCATGGCATCACCACGCCCTCATCGCTGGACGCCGGGCCCGACACTGTGGTCATTGGCATGACCCGCATCCCGGTCATTGAGAACCCCCAGTACTTCCGTCAGGGACACAACTGCCACAAGCCGGACACGTGTAAGTACTGGAATGGAATGCTCTCCCTCCTGGGGAGGGGCGGGAGGTTGGTGATAGACCATGTACCTGGGATTCTGGAACCTTCTAGGGTGACTTGCCACCTGCCAACCTCCCACTTTCTAAGAGACCCTCCCTGTTTGTCTTAAAACTTTAAGAATAGCCTGAGCCAAGAGTCCCCAGGACCAGAGTCCTCTGGGAAGGGGGGGGTCTGTGGGTCTGAGTCTGCTTCCCTCTTTTCTTCACCTGGGTTCAGCAGGACCGTGGGTACCGAGAGGTGCTCCCAATAAGCCAGGAGACACAGTGAGGCTGTTCTCTTCTCTAGACCTGGCTTATGTAAGTAGGAAAAATAACCTGACTCTGTTCAGACAGCAGCCCCTGAGCTCACCAGAACCTCTACCCAAGCCTCCATGAGGGGGAAGGGAATGAAGGGCGGTGAGTACCTTTGAATGGAAACATCTCTCTAGCTGCCCCTCCAGTGCCCCAAAGGGTGCACTTTCTGAGATTCAGATCACAGCCCGAGTGCTAGGAGCTCTCATCTCCCCAGTGCAGATGTCTCACTCAGACCAGAGGGCTCAGGGCACCTGTTTCCCTCTCATCTGCCACCTCCTGTTGGTTCCAAACCCCTTCCTTGTCCTTCTGCTGAGCCCTGCCAGGCCCTCTCTCAGCTCCTGAACCTCAGTGGCTTGGCTGTCCATCCAGCAGGGTCCCTCATGCTGTGTGCCCAGGTTCAATCTGGGCCCAGCAGCACCCAAGTACACCCCTGCTTCTCCCACCATTCCCGCCTCCCAGGAAATGATCCACTGCTTCAGGAGAGAGCACAGAGGGCCCTGGAGAGCAGGGACACCCATGTCTGCCTGAGAGCTGGAAAGACAGAAGTGATTGGCTAGGTTGAGGCCTCACCTTACAAACAGGAATATTGAGCCTCTGGGGGGCTGCCCCAGGCTTCCTGCCAGTGGATTCTCTTCATGTCTCAGTGGATCACAGGGTGGGCCTAGGAACAGGCACTTTCTGGTCTTGCTCAGCCCCTGGGCTGAGCTCTCTGTACTTGGGCTGCAGTCTTGGTAGCTCACAGAACTCTTGCTGCTCTTGCTGGTTCATCTCACAGCAGAGTGTGCATTGGGCTAACCCATCAGCCTTTGCTTGATTTCATGGGCTCTGATTTTTAGGAGAGCATTGTCACAGTAGGAGGGAGTGGGCCTGAGTCAGCATAAGGCAAACATTTGCCTCTCAAGCTTGTGTGTTCTTCAGAATCTGTCTCGGTGTGTATCAGATGCTCTCTGTCAGTATCAGGGAAAGGACACCTGGGTTCTGGACCAGGGCTGGGCAAGGAAGAGAGAAACCTGTGTTTCAGAAAAACCTTGGGAAACAGAGCAAAGATTAGTTCACCTCTGGCTGAATCTCTTGTCTCAGATCAGGCTCACCCCTGGACTGGCGTGGGTGAGGCCGGGAAGAAGGACCTTGTATGGTGATAGCTGGGTTCAGCTCAGTCTAGGGTTGATACTGAGTTTTCTAGGGTGCTGTAGGCATTTGAGCAGAGACTTAGACATTGCTGTGTCCAATATACAGTCAATTCTCATTAACTGTAGCAGTTGTGTTCTGTGAAGTCGCTGTGAACACTGAATTAGTGAAGACTGAACCATTGCTCCTAGGGAAGACACGAGGTTAGGTTCCTGTGAGCCTCTGGTCACATTCTGTCAACCAGTCAATACATAATCTTGTCGTATGTGTGTTTCTGTTTAAAGACACCCATTTAATGCATATTGTTGATTCATTAACATTGAACTCATGGCCCTGGCCACTGTCACTCTTCCCTGAGCAAAGCTTATCTAACACATGTGTTTTTTTTTTTTCTGTGACACACATCACAGCTGTCCTGAGCTAAGGAACACTAGCCCATACTTCAGATCTATGCTTGGGGACCCTACTCAACTGCAAAGTCAGCAGCAACAAGTACAAAAGTGTAAAAACTGTGGTCTTCAGTAGACCACAGAAAGGATGGTTGTTTACAGTGTGAGAGCTGAAACAAGAACTTTAAAACAGTGTTGTATGTGATAAATATAACAGATGACAGGTTTTTTTTCCCAATTAAAATAAATGATTAGGCAGATATCTCTTTGTTCAGCCTCAGCGAAAACAGGCACCTAGGGTCACGTATTGTCACTCCACACAAGTTCCTAAATGACTGCAAAAGTGCCTTCAGTCTTGGTTTTGGGGATGCACATAAATTTTAGAAAGTAGGTGAATTCCCAAATATAGCATCTGTGCATAATGAGGATCCCTCTGTCCTCTTTAGTGGAAGCTCTGGGTTCCTGGTGCAGAATACGATCTCACTGTCATATCCACTTGCAGAAGCTCCCGGTACCAGGTTATCGGCACAATTGCCAGATGGGGCAAATCTGGTGTGTTGGAGGCAAGTTTCCTCTGGGCCATCAGAATAAGTGTCCCCATGGAAGTCTGGGAGCCATGGAGGGAGCTCTGGGGCCTGGTGAGCATTCTCTGGTGTCAAAACAAGGCATAGCCAAGGACTCATCACACTAGGCAAACCATATGGAGGAAGTCTTCCTTCTAGAGCCCTCTAGACTTGCGATTCAAAGTGGCTATTCTAAGGATCCAGACAGTTCTATGTAAATGAGAAAAGGATGGTGAAAATGGAAAGGCAGCAGATTTATTGATGAGACTTGAAGGAGCAGGGGAAATAAACAAAGCTTTATCAGAGGAATATCATGAGATGACTCCAGATGATCAGAACCCCCTATGCAGGGGAAAGTAGCCTTTTCAGAGAAGTGATAGATTTTGTTCTATCAATAGAATGGCTCTTAATTGTTTTCAGAAAACATGAATGGCATGACAGACGATGAGCAGGAGCAGTGTAGCTGGATTTGGCTAATCCTCCCTCTGCTAATCCTTTGGTGACTCACACAGACAGGGTGAAGGGGGGCCCAGGCCAGTCCTCAGTGGAGATTTACTGGCTGAGCCGGCAGCAGGTCTCTGATTAACCAAGACTTCATCAGTCGAGGGAACAGACTCCAAGAGACTTCCTGTATGCGATGAGACACTATCATAAATAATTAAAGCCACATGCGTCTTGGCATATAAATAAGTGGAGAGCATTTATGGTGTGGCAGACAAGGCCAGGGTCACTCCTTTGGGGGGATGGCAGGGACCAGGAAGATTAAGAGAATAAAAATGCTCTCACTGTGACTCACCCAGGGGGTCTCCTCATTCTGATTCCCTTCTCTTCTCATTAAAAAATGTGTAACGTGAGGTGGAATTGCACTAACATAATGCTACCTGCCTTCAGGCCTCATTTCCCCATCCCCCTAGTGATGGATTAAGCACAAATGTGCTTTCCTTTCTGTACTCATGTGTTTGTCATAAATGGTGGGATCTTTTTGATGGAAATGATTAGGATGCTGGTCCTCTCCTTGCTTCTCACTTTCTATCTGCCTTCAATCTGGTTCATAGCATTTTTCCTAGCATGTCAGGCTGCAAGGATATTTAGAGATCACCTGGTAAATTCCCTTATCAGATGCTGGCATCCCCACACCTGTGTTCCCAACAGGTGCTCTGCATTTGACATTGCCTTTATTCTGCATTTGTTTAGCCTTTCCAGGGATTCTGAAACAGCTGAATAAAGATGCTCCTAGCTGACCAAGGTAGCCAGAACCCAAAGCTTCGGAAAGCATCCCTTATTATGTAAAGCCCCTTTGTTCTTGACAGTATCAGGAAATGGATACAGCCCTTCCGGTCACAATGCTGAGGACCCTAGACTTGGGGCTAGGTCCGACAGAGTGGGAGGGACCAGTCCAGGTGGGTCACTGGAGAGAAGCCGAAAGTTATCTGTAGCAACATGGGGCCCTCAGTTACCTCTGTCACCCATGTGACAGCTCTGGGCTGCAGTAAGTCATTCATGGGTGAGGGCTGGACTGTTCACCGCTGTCTCAGGAGTCACACCTGGGCCCTTTCCCACAGGCCAGTTGAAAGGCTTCTTGGCTTTCTTTAAGGCCCTGGGGTTCTCTGTTCATCCTTTTCTCCCCAAACCCATATCTTGGTTGAGAAAACAGAGACCATCTGGCGAGAGACAACTAGTGTCCTCAGGTGTCGTCATCAGCCTTTGCTCCCACATTGTCCCTGTCTCAGCGGAAGCAGCGTGTCCACCTTCCCACAGCCTGCGCCTCCCAGCCTTCCCAGCCTGCAGAGAGGACACGTCTCCATCCCGGTCGGCCCATCCCTTCCTCTCTTCTCCCCACTGAGGTCCTGTCTGTCTGCTCCTCTGCCCACTGCCACACCTCTTGCAGGTCTCTGTCCTGAATGTCCCTCTGTTTCTTTTTCGCCAGGAGCCCCTCCGCTCTCCATCTGTGATCACTTTGTAAAACCTGACTCTGTTCCTTTGAGCCTCTTTTCCTCCTTTGCATCCCAGTCACTTTCCACTGGGCTGATTTTCCCTTTTCATCTATTTAATCCATGTTTATGGAGGGTTTGTGTCGGTCCTTCTTTTAGGCTCTGGAGACGACTGGGAACAAGAGACACGTGGTCTCCACCCTCATGGGCTCACTGCCAACCATAGCTGATGCCCAAGATGTGGGATGGCACCCCCTGCTGTGGGACCACTCAGGGAACCTTCCCTCCCTCCATCCCTCCTTCCCTCTGTCCCTGTCTCGCTCGCTCTCTTTCAGATTTCTGCTGATGACTCACCAGCTTTTATTCCTCCTTTCCAGATTATCAGTCCCATACCTCCAGTCTCTACCTTTTTCTGTCCATATTCCCTCCCCAGCCTCGTGCCCTTTTCTTTCCTTCCATGCCCTGTTCATCTTACAACACCTGGTTTGTTTCTAGCTTCTTGTGAATTCTTCCTAGTCCCATGCTATCCCGATGGGACTTTTCCTGACCCTCTTCCTTCTAACCCATAGCTGTCAGTGCCATGCCTCAGTCTTGAATGACTTTGAGCCAAATCATAGGTCATCCTGTCGTTTCTCATTTATACATATCCTATTTCCCAAACCCGACTTTGAGTTTATTCCTAGTGTCATAATTTATTTTCTACAGAAACCACAGCATGGAACTAGGGTCAAAGAAGGTGCTAACTAACGTATCTGATGACTCCATGCTCAGGTTCTCTAGAAACTCACAGAGAGGAAAGTGAAAAGCTTATTGATATTTAACAGTAACCTCTCTAGAGCAAGCACTGGGTGGATGTTTTTATGTTTTTCATCTTAAGCGGTCTTTAACCAGCAATCTGAGGGAGAGCAGCCACTCCCATTTTATAGATAAAGAAACTGAGACCCGGAGAACTTAAAGTGACTTGTTCCAGATCATACAAGAGAGAGCCTGAGATTTAAACACAGACCTGTGAACGCCAGCATCCATCCCTCCCCTGTCAAATCTCATGGCCTGGGCTTGTAGTGATGGACGTTTACTCAGCACCGCCTGAGGTCAGGGAAGCAACCTGTTGAGGATAGTCCTTTTGTTCTGTAGAGGCTCACTCTTCTGTTTCTAGCATGAGGACAGTCCTGTATAGGGTGTTCAGGGCTGGCTGACGGCCTCTGTAGTCCCGAGGCTGGGCCAACCTCGGTCTGGCTGTTGGCACTTACTACCCCTCTCTGAATTCTCCATAGAATGAAGTTCTTGAGGGGCCATGACTGCCCTCAGATAAGGTGATACCTAGCCCAAGGGTTAATTTTTATTTGTTTTAAAGAACATTTTTAGTATAGGTTTAGGTTTACAGAACAATTTCAGAAAGTACAGAGAACAGCCCCATATTCCCTGTCCCTCCGCTCTTGCCACCATAGTTCTCTCTGTTATTAATGTTTTGCATAATGATGGTACATTAGTTGCAGTTGATAAACCACTACTGATACCTTTTTGCTAACTAAAGACCACAGTTTAAGTAGGGTTCACTGCTTGTGTCTAACAGTTCTGTGGGTTTTGACAAAAGCATAGGGTCGTGCATCCACCATGACAGTATCACATGGAATAATTTCCCTGCCCAACATGTCCCCCGTCCTCCATCTATTTATCCCCTTATGCTGCTCAGTCCCTGGCAACCACTGATCTTTCTGCTGTCTCCATAGTGGTGTGGTTTCCGCATGTCGTATTGTTAGAATTAAGCAGCGAGTAGCCCTTTCCGATTGGCTTCTTTCACTTAGCAATGTGTGTTTAAGGTCCTCCGTGTCTTTTCTTGGCTTCATGGCTCGTTTCTTCCTATCACGGAGCAATACTTCATTGTATGGCTGTGTTACGGTTTTTATTCCCTCACTTACTGAAGAGCATCATGTTCGTTTCTTAAGGATGCTGGAATACAGTGCCACAAGTTGGGTGGCCCCAAACAACTGAAATGTATTATCTCACAGCTCTGGAGGCCCAAAGTCTGGAATGAAGATGTTGGCAGGACCACCCTCCCTCTGAAACCTATAGGACTCAGTCCTTACCTCTTCCTGGTTTCTGGAAGTGTTCCTGGGAATCTTTGGCATCTCCTGCTTTGTAGGGGTTTCACTCCAACCCTCTGTCTTCATATGACTGTCTTTTTCTAAGAACACCAGACATAGGGTTGTAGGGGTCCATCCTTATACTGACTTAACGAAGCCCATCTATGGTGACTCCATTTCTGAATAAAGTTCACATTCTAAGGCACGGGGAGTTAAGGCTTTGACCTATCTTTGTTGAGGGGGACAACACTCAACCTGTAACAGACGGCTTTGTTGCTTCCTGTTTGGGGCAGTTATAAATAAAGCTGCATAAACGATCAGGCGCAGGTTTTGTGTGGACATACGTTTTCAACTCATTTCCATAAATACCTAGACACATGATTGCCTGATCATATGGTGAGAATATGTTTAGCTTTGTAAGAAATTGCCAACCGTCTTCTAAAATGGTTATACCAAGTGAGGTTCATTGCATTTCATAGTAGACTGGCTTCCACCGGTCAGCTCCTGTCCAAGGGTCTCCTGGCATTTGTGGATGCACACTGTCCTTGGTGTGCCTGCTGAAGTGTTATGTGTTGTGTGTGTGTGTGTGTATGTGTGTGTGTCTGTGTGTGTGTGTGTGTGGCTACACACTTGTGTAATTGTATCAACCTTTCTCTCTCCTGCTCTAAAGTACACCAGTAGCTGGTGACTGTGTAATTCTTATTGGATGGTCACACTGACTAATAGTGAGAATACTTCACTTCTAACCTGTCATTGGTTAAAGACCAATTGCCATGTTTATTAAAAGACTGACCCCTCTTAGTACCAACCAATGTGTGCATGCCTTCACAGCATTTCAAAGGCAGCATCTCAGGGTGATTCTCCATGATGCCAGCCCCCAGCCCCACCTTTCCAGGCATCCTAATTCTTTTTACCTTCCTTGAAGGCTTGTTAAGGCTTTCTTTTTCCCTACATGTCACTTTCAAGCTGATTTTCATGCTGAATGCATTTTTCCTCATGAGTTGCTATAGTTTAAAGTACAGGTGTGCATTCAGATGCTCCTGGCTGGTCACCCCTTCCCATTCCTTTCCTAGATCTGTTCTACATCCTCCCTGGCTGACCTGATAACTCTGTCTTGGGGTCCTCTTGGCCCCTCACTGTCATGACATTGCCAAAACCCCATCTCTGTTGGTTTCCTTCAATTTCCTTTTCTTTTTCATTCCTCTGTCAGTCAACAAACATTCGCTGAGCCCTTAATAAGTACCATGCACTCTCTGTTAGGCCCTGGGGATGGAGCAGAAAACCTGTCCTTTCTTACCCCTCTTTAGCTAAGAGCAGTGGTATGGAGTTCCTGGCCTCACTCTTTTTTCCGAGGACAACTGCCTGATGCATTCCCCTCTAACATATCAGCCCACAAGGCAAGAACTTCTGCACAGATAACCGAAGCTGGAACTGCTAGATCTGTACACTGTCTCTTTAGCTGGGACCAGTGGTTCCTTCATCAGCATGTGCAAGAGGCTTATCTCCTCCTTTTCTTCTGGGCCAATTAACCATGAAGCTTGCCTTTTCTGGAAGAGGAATTGCCCAGGCCAGTTTCCAGCTGTGGTGGGGAGCACAGAGCCTGCGTGCGTAATGCAGTATTAATAGTGCATCGGCGTGATATAGATTTCTGTCACCTTCTATACTAACAAACATCGCTTAGCACAGGGTAATGATGGGTGTTTATTCCCAGCCACTTAACTCAGCATAATAGACTTGCAGATGAAATATGGAAAATGGGCTCCTTTGTCTTGGAGGCTGGGGCCCCTCCTAAAACCAGTAGAGAGGCAACAGCAGCAGCTGCTGCTCCTGCAGAATAAGTCTTTCTAGGTCTTTCTCTAGAAGAAGTCCTGGATGGAAAGAAGGAGATCTGGTTACAGGGCTGGGCTGGGAGCTTGGGGTGTGCAGCCAAGGAGGGGAGGCTGGCGTACCAGGCAGGGGCTGCTGTTTGCTCCCTGCATTTGTTTTAGGAGGCAACTCTGCTAGATGTGACATGGGAGAGATAGGACCCAGGTGGGTGGGGGATTCTGATGGGTCCCCTCTTTTATTCTGCCTGTTGGATCTTGACACTCCACTCTAGGGGAACTGTAAGATGAATCTTGGTGAATCTTGGTTAATAATGGAAGCATTTAGCTTTAACCTTTTTCACCAGTTCAGTGTTTCACAAAACTTTTTTTTTTTTTTTTTTTTTTTTTGAAATGGAGTCTTGCTCTGTCGCCCAGGCTGTAGTGCAGTAGTGTGATCTCAGCTCACTGCAACTTCTGCCACCTGGATTCAAGTAATTCTCCTGCCTCAGCCTCCCAAGTAGCTGGGACTACAGGCAGCTGCCACGATGCTCAGCTAATTTTTGTATTTTTAGTAGAAACGAGATTTCACCATATTGGCCAGGCTGGTTTCAAACTCGTGACCTTGTGATTTGCCAGCCTTGGCCTCCCAAAGTGCTGAAATTACAGGCCTGAGCCACTGCACCCAGCCGTGTAAAACGTTTTAAGTGGACACAAATCACTATTGTCCCATTCTGATTTTTATTCAGTCTTGTCTTCAGATGCAATTAGAATAAGTAGCAGATGCCCAAGAATTCTGTGATACTATGTTTGGTAAGCCAAGGTCTCTGGAGGGACGGATGGGTCTGAACATATTACCAATGTTCGTTCTTTCTAGGACGAGCTGGATTATGCCAGAATGAGCTATCTTGGGAACTAAGTGAGTAAGTCCTGGCCCACAAGCTTGAACTTTAGTAGACGTACAAGCTTGTCTGCAGGGTCTCAGCCTCAAGATGTTAGTCTCTGCTGAGCGCTGACATCTGAGTTCCCTAAATGTTGGTACAATCCAAGTATGGCCCTTTGACACTTTTCCCACATCCCAGGAAGAAAAAAAAAATCATATGAAGCCATTTCTCCTAAATTAATTGAAAACACTAGACTTTCCTAGCAGGCACTTTGGAGCTATAACAAACTAGTTCAAAGTGACAGGCTAGCATTCATCTCCCTGGGCCAAGACCACCTGCCTTCCTCGTGGTTATCATGACTTCATCTGCTGTGTACCTCACTGCCATAATCACATACTCAAAGTTAGTAGCTGCATGCAGTCATGCTAATTAAGTAATTAGGTCTAATTATGCTCACTGTAAATACAAGGTAATTGGCTTTAAAAAAAGTACTTGGGGGATAAGCATGCACTTCACGGTTGAGGAGGGGAGGAATGATAAGACCCCCCCACCTCCACCAGCCAACCTGGAGTAATGTTGTTTCATGGTGGGCTGGGAGCCCAGGGGAAGCTGTGTCCAAAAGCTGAAGGTGAGCAGGACATGGAGTGGATCCTTCATGTTCTGCTAAGAGCCCTAGGAGGAGAAGGACTGCTTGTCTTCCTGGAATGTTTTGGCCTCAGTCTTGTCTTCAAGGAGTGAGAGGATTAGCTTTCCTCCAGAGATCCTCTCTAGCTCAAGATTTCCCAGAGATAAGTAGTTTATGTTTTTTCTCCTTCCACTGGATTCAGGCATCCAGTCTGCATCGGAGTTTTAAAGGGTCATAATTCTGAACCAGCTGAAACATACACATAGAGGTCACATAGGAATCAAAAGATGGACATTATTGTTGCACCCAACAAGACGGCTGGGACTTAAAGCCAAAATGGGCTCCTTGGTGCTTCTCCTCAGATAGAACTTGGGTTTGCTGAGCAGATGTTACTCATTCAGTTGCATGGAGGGTCATGGTCCACCTCACCTTGTGGAAGCCAGAGAGCTTAGGAACACCCCGAGAAGCTCACATGCACGGGGAGGGACTCCCTTTTCTTCATGAACTTTGCCTGGAAGAGAAATGTGATGGCAGATGCTGTACTCTGCCCCTGTCACCCATCAAATAAGTCACTTGCTTTTCACATGGAGAAGCCAGGAATGCAGGGTGAGGGAAGGGCTTAGGGTTACTTCCCTGTCTCCAAGGAGACAGACATTGTTACTTTAGGTGCAGAAGTTAAAAATCAGGTAAAGGGAAAGAGATCTCCTCCCTCCTACAAGCAGGAATCTCTGTAATTGATGGTGGTCTCTATCAGTGTTCTCTTTTCAGAAGCCTTTTCCAGGAAAAAGTGGTCATCAGTTCCATCTTCTATGAATGAAAACATGAGTCATTTCTTATGGCGGATGTGCCAAAGAATCTGTCAGTTCTCATTCCCCTTGCACTATATTCTGGATGGTCAATCACTGAAAACCGAAGCTCTACCCACACCTTGGCCAGGAAGCCAGGGGTCTAACTGCCCTTCCATCTTCTCTCCAGCTGCCTTTAATTCACTGTTTCCCAAATTGTCCTCTGAAAGATATGAATAGGCATTGCTTAAAAAAAAGTTCCATGATCAAATAATTTTGGGAAATCCTGGATTAAGTAAGTTTCGTACTATAGGAACCTGAGAGCCTTTAAAGCTAGAAATCGCTGAGACTTACCAAGAGGGACCTTTGGTCTATAGCACTTCTCAGATTTATTGAGCGACTAAATCTGATTTTTGAGGTATACCTTTTAGCATCTATGTAGACTCAGATGTTTCAATGGATCCCATTCAGGGCTGTTCTGGGGGTTTGGGGCTCCATTGTTGCCTCCCCAGCAGGTGTGGTCACTCACTGCGACAGTGTCCAGATGGGCCTGAACCCATTTGGCACAGGCACTGTCACATTTCCTTTCAAGCCCCTGGGGGAGGGACAGGATGTAGCTGCATTCCGTGGGAATAGCCCGAATTGGGGTGGTAACATTCTTCAGGATTTCCGGCAGGGCACTAAGTACCCTCTATTAAATGGATCAGGGGGTCTTTGCCTGTTGTTATCTTCCTAGAAGCTCTCGCAGGTGCTTCTAACACTTCCTAAACCCCAGATCCGGAGATGATGGTCATGGCCAAATGTTCACTGCATTCCTCGTTTCCAGGCAGACCTGCTGCCACTTAGGAATGGAATCTTTGGGAGCTGCTCCAAGGAGAAATGCGTACACTAAGATGCAGGCAGCCTTTTCACAGTCACCATTTCCAAGCCACTGTTTGGAAGGTCAAAGCATCTTATTTCAAGAAGAGAATATAATGGCCTAGGCATGGAGAAGGCAGGGTCTAGAAACTGAGAGTGAACCGAACTAAGGGGTTACAGAGGTTCCCTTTTCATTAGAAATGAAAGTGACATGAGCATGGGTGGCACTAGACCCAGGTGCCAGCCTACCATCTCAGCCACTGCATGACTGTGGGCAAGGTACCTGCCTTCTCTAAATTTGAGACTAGAAAAGGTGACCAAGGTGGTTGCCTTTTGAGCACCTTGGTATCTTTTGAGATGAAACGACACGAGAATTTGAAAATACTCTTGGCACCTACATAAGTGACAGTACCTGATCATCCTTGCCTTGACGGCAGTATTTTTTACAACTACATTACAATTTCTGATATAAATATGCTATTGGGGGAAACCAGCTTGATGGTACCAAAAAAAATGTATTTTCCAAGCTTGGAGTTATTTCTGAAATAAGAATCCCCTCCAGCAACTTCTTTCCTCCAGCTCTAAGAAACAGCATTTTATCACCCAGCTCCACAGCCACGAAGAAGCTCTTAGGAGTCGGAGCTGTAATATGTTGGTTGTCAGGAAATGATGGATGTAGATGAGCAGAGGGCTCAGGCCAATTTCCTTCTGGGTTAATGAGACCAAAATGCTGTGGGCTCAACTACAAGATGGCAGAGAGATTCATGGAGAGATTCTTTTGTTTGTGTTTTTGTTTGATTGATTCTTTGTTTCGCCCTTCCCTTTGTCAGCAGACTTAACTTTATTGAAACAAAGCTCTCCTGCTCCCCTGTATGCCTGCCCCTGTGTATTACGCTAAGTTCTCACATGTTTGTGCCTGCACGGTCCCCTCTGAGGTTAGGGCTTGCATGTCTGTCTACGTATTTGACTTCCTTTTTGCTTCTCTTTAGACATAAGTGCATAGCCCTTTTGTTTTCTTAGCAAACTTACGCACAGGATCTTCATTCACAAATGTACGTGTGTCAGTCTTGTTCATGTCTGTGCACATGTCCCATGTTTTAGACACTGATTCTATCAGTTGAGATCCTTCTGGCTGAAAGTACAAGACAATCCTGGCTCACTCAGCTTAAATAAGAAAGATATCAATCATCACATAACTCAGCTGAACAGCTAGGGAAGGCTCCTGGAGAAGTTTTATTAGGACTCTGTTAGGATTCTAGCTCTGCTTTTTGTGATTCTCTTGCCTCTGCCTTTCTGTGTTTTGTCTTATCAGCAGGTTGACTTCTCTCATGGCTACAAAATGGTTGCAGTAGCTCCAGGCATCACAACCAAACACTTGGATTAGGGGCCACACAGAGTTGTCTCTTGTGGGTGGGTTGAAACTGAGAAAACCTTCTCCCAAAGCCCCTAAGTAGTCGTTCTTTCCTGTTTCATTGGCCAAAATTATGTCATATGTTTATTCCCAAGCCAGCCACTCTTAAGGGAAATGGAAATATCCCCAAGCACTTTAGGCTCCTCCAGATTCTCCCCTGGGGCTGGGAATGGAACTCATTTTCCCTGAGGCATATGGTTGCCTGGAGGGCATATGTCTCCACAGAATCACAGGGCTCTGTTAGCAAGAAATGGTAAGTGGCTGTTAGAAGTGACGGTGCCTGCCACCCAGGTCTCCTCAAGGAGTAAAGCAAATGCTCACCTAGGCTTTCAGCCTTGCAAATGCTGCCATCCTGCTCTTCTGGTAGTAAGCAGATGCCTCTTGGGGTGCAGGGGGTAGAATGAAGGTAAGAACATTTATACCATATACATTTTACTGCTTGAATCTATCCTCTTAGGGAGAGCGACCAGGTAATTTGTTGTTGTTATCACCACTGTTCTGATCTGGTAAACTGTCCTGCTCATTTTCAAGGCTAGGCTTGTATGGCCAGATGATGAAACGTTTCTGCTCGTGGTTTTAGCTGGATCTAAGTATCTTGGTTTAGCAAGCTGAGTGAATTCCTCACAGCTGCTGTGTGATCCTTTGGGAGCATAGCTGTTGGAGAGTAGGTGAGAGCAGGTAGCTGGTGAAGAGAGGGGAAAAGGGAGGGTAGTAAAAAATAAAGAAATAAATTAACATTTACTGAATACTTTCCAAGGGCCAGGCTCTGAACTTGAAATACATTCAAATAATAATAAAATCATATGCTGCATAGTGCTTATAATATCTTAGGCACCAAAACCAGTTTAAACATAATAAATTGTTTAATCCTCACAAAAAATTGTATGAGGTAACTTTATTACTTTCTGCATTTTGTAGAGGAAGAAGCTGAGGCATAGGGAGTGGTTAAAATATTTGCTGGAGTCTTGCAGCTAGAAAATGACAAAGCCGTGATATGACAGAGCCTACCACCCTCTCTTTTTTTCATGATGCCTTTTTCTCTACATTAAATCAGGCTTTCATGTAAGGGTAGTGTTCTCCACTTTACAGATTAGGCGTTTCCTAGGGACACAGGGAGTTAAGGGATGTGCCCAAGGTCACTTACTGGTCAAAGGTAGAGCCAGAATTCAAACTCTGGGGTTTAGGAACATGCCACTTCTGCTAACCTGGGATGCCCCCTATCACTGTCAACTGACTTCAAATTCACGTACACCCCCAGCTTTTTGGGAGATTGAGGGGAATCTTGGAAACTTCAGACAGATGCTAGTTTGGGTGACCCATGGTGTTCACCAGCGAGGTAGCAGAATGTTGTTTCTCTCTAGTACTTCTTTGGGTCCTGTGTAGTCATCCTCCTCCCCATGTGCACCCCAGGAGGTTCTTTGGAGCTTCAGAGCCCCATGAAGCAGGCCTCCCAGAAGCAGGGTCCAGCTAGAGATGGGCACTGGAGGTGATGCAAAAGCTACCCCTGAAGGAGAAGAGCAGAAGTCCTTGGAGCCAAGTTGACCTCTTTTTTGGCCAAATCTCCTTTTATCCTGTCACCGGTGGTTCTGTAGCTTAATTTGTCACCCAGATTGTGGCTGGGCCTCTCAGCAGGCAGTGTATAAGCTTCTGTCCCCAGACCTAGAATTGCTGGTGACACAGCAACTCTTCACACTGAATTCTGCTGAGTCGAGCAGCCCTAATGCCACTGGTAATGAAGAAGTGTTGGGACTAAACTCCTAATGGCTCATTGATTGGTTGAATTATGCTCAGTGTAATTCTGAAAATAGATTTTAAATATGTGCTTGGGGATTTGTGGGGATTTGTTATTTAGGAGCTTTAACTCAATCATGACTGGTTTGACAGAGACATCAACACAGGGAGCCTGTGCCTGGGGCGTGATGCTCATCTCCGGGAGATCCCTTGCCCCCATTCCCCAAAGTCAGGAAAGTATGCTGAGCCGAGTAGCTAGGGGTAGAATGGTGCCCCCTCCGTTCATACATATTCCTTGGCCCAGGTCTTGAGAAGGTCAACTTGGTTGAACCAACCACTGCAAACCCTTCAATATTGCTAAGATGGGATGGAGACATCGCAGGTTCTGGATTCTCCCTTTTGTTTCCTCAAAGTTAAGAGAACAGAAGTTGTCCTCTTTCTAATTCCAAGCTTTCACTTTTCCTGGGGCTGCGACTCTGGGGAAGAACCAAAGGGGAAGCCTTCATGGAGGCTGAGCTAATCAGCTTCGCCTATTCTGGTGCCATATTATCCTTCCACATCCTTGGATCCTGGGCCTAAAGCTGTATGAAGGGCTTCTGGTCTTGGGCTGAGCTTCCAACATCCATGCTTCCTTTGGTGAACGCCACGTTAACTTTGAGAGAGTAGAAAAGTTAAGGCCCCTCTGTGAGGGAGCAATCATTAGAAGGCAATATTTAGTGACCTCCAGCACACCCCAAATCACCCACCTTAGATTTCTTTCTCTCTGGTCTATCAGAAACGTAAAATGCCTGTCATTTTTGGTTCAAGGAAGCTCAGAAACAAACGAATATTATAAGTTAGACTTTATGAGACAAATCTGAAAGAGACAGTGAGACCATATTTCAATGGGGAATTTGGTCGGGTTTTGTTTTTTTCTTTAATCCTCTGTCTGAAAGGGTATATTCCCCTTTCCTGGGGTGATTTATACTCAGCCAGTCTTTAGGAAAAAGAAAAAGGTATCCCCAAAGAAGGGAGGAAGTAAAAGCAAAACCTGGAAGAAGAGGAAAAAAAAAATGGTACTCTCCTCTAATAAAGAAATTACTGACGTTCTACATTATGAACTGGATTAATTTTTAATGGCTGAGAAAGGAGTTGATTTATAATGCATCCTTCCCGGCTGCAGAGCCTGTCCCCAGCTAATAAATAAATGACAGGTCTCTTGTATTAAAAGTATCCGTCATCTTACACTGTTGGAATGTAAATGGTGAGAGGCATTGAATGAGAGGCCCTTGGGAGGGGCCTGCCGAGCTGGAGATGAGCTGGCCATCGAGGTCTGCCCAGTTCTGAGACAGCTTAGCCCAGTCCTTCCTCTGGTTCTCAGCAAAGCGACCCAAATAGTTGCATCTCTTGCAGTCCAGGAGAAAGTCCATAAGAAAAGGTGACGGACCATTTAGGAACAGTTAATGATGTCAATTTAAATTCCTGGCGTTTAAGCAAAACTGTCCATGGCTTCTCCTTACATAGGGGTTTCTCATCGGGTTCCATGCGCTGCTGGGATTATGCGTTCACTAGTTCATCCTTTGATGGTGATGGCAACACTGGGTAGCCTCTCTATGCCTCTTTAGAAAACAAACAGGAACACCTAACATTTGTTTCTGGTTTCAAAGTAATATATACTCATTGTAAATATTTTGAGGAAAATCCAGAAAAGTGAAAAGAAGAAAAGAAGAATTAGCCCTAATGCCACTCCCAGGGATGAATGCATGAAGATTTTGCCTTTCAGCCGTGTGCGTGTGTGTGTGTGTGTGTGTGTGTATAAATATATGCATAGGCTAATAACATACACAGACATGTGCACATCAACATGGACATGTATAGTACATGCAAATGAGATCATATTCTGCATACGGTTTCATAATCTGAATTTGTCATCCAGCAGGACATCATAGACCTTTATTTCACAACACCGCTATTTTTAATGGCTACATAATGCCTGGCAGGCTGTATCTACGTTGGAGCCACTGTAGAGCTGGTGATCAGTCCGTCAGGATGGATTCCTTTGTTCTCCATGACAATGCCCACTCCAGAGTAAACACAGTACAGGAGAAAACCTGAGTACAAAGGATGATTTTGGCACAGAGCTCCTAATCTTGGAGCAACTACCATGCTGCAGAGTCAGTGCAGTGAGGCTGAGAGATGAACAGAGTGGCATCATCCCCGCATGAGGGAGTCCACACTCCAGCTGGGGAGACAGGCCGGGAAACAGTTCTGGAGATAGGAGCATAATGAGATGCCTGACACCGAGACCCTGCCACTAAAGGGCCGGGTGTGCTTAGAGACCAGTGGCTTGTTTAAATGAGGGGAGCAGAGGCTTGGGTAAAGGCTCAGCAGAGGGGAGAGTGTTTGAGCTGGGAAGCTGCGGGGTTGGGGGAAACTTAGACTGGCAGAGATGGACAGGAAGGACCTTCCAGGCCACTATAGCAGGAGCAGGAGGCAGAGAGGGGGTCAGGGTTTGGGAGGGGCAGGGTTGGAGGTGAGTGACTCACCTCAGAGAAGGACTCCCTCCTGTGGTGGAGGGAGCAGGTCTTGCTGATGTATTAAAGAGCATAGCTTATTGAGACAATAATTATGAATTTATTCATAGAATTTGCACTTACGTAGTCCAAGCCTTTGTTTATCACGCTTCTCAGTGTTTCTCAGAAGTAGATAATGACTGAGGAAGTAAAGAAACTATCAACATTCTAATAAAAAAGGCAAAGCAAAGTAGCAAGTTATTCTATCTGAATTTAAGGGACAGTTCCAGGCAGACATAGAGAGATCCCTGTTCTAGAAAGAAGAGAAGTGAAGCACTCACTGAATATACCTTTCAGCACAGAGAACGTTATTTAGAAAATGAGAGAGATTTAGCGGTTGCTGCCAGCAGATTCCACTCCCTCTGATTTATTTATATTGTCTTCATAGGCTTATAAAAATGGAAGTTTGCCTGGATTTTGAGACTAACATTTCTATCCTTTCACATACGAATTTATTTCTTGATTTGTTGTGCATATTTCTAAACATAGATCGACCAATGACTTTTGCTTTTGGAAAAATGAAAATGAAAATCTCAGAGCTGGTGAGAAGCGGAATCAGAAACTGTGTTCCTGCAAAGAAGCTGCTCCGGGGTTGCCGGAGAGGTATGCAGGGAAAAGCATCCAAGGAGCATTTATTTATTCCTTGAGCACCTAAGAGAGCCTGTTTTTCTGGCAGGTGGAAAAGTGGCAGCCCGCGATCAGGTCCTAGCTGGTCTTGGTTTTATAACCGGTTAGTTACAGTTGCAATATGATCCTCGCTTATATTTTTGCCTTCAAATCTTGGACCCAAAATTATTCCAGCAATAGGACTTGGCTGAAAGCTAAGTTTTTCCTTTCCTTCTCTTTAATTCTCTTTCACTTAACTTCCTTGTAGAACATAGAAGTTTTTTAATCAGAAAAATATCTCAGAGATACAGTGAGACTTACCTTTTCATCTGGTAGATGAAGAAACTGAGGGCCAGACACATAGTTTAATGACATGAAGCCACTAAGCATTTGGAAGAAGGAACAGGTCTAGGACCAATGGCTGTTGTCTCATGCTTTCGCACTCCTGAACTTGTAAGTGGAAATGGAATCTTTTCATTTCCCCCAAAGTTGATTTTTGTTTGTCTGGGCCATTTAATAAGGAATGTTTGACTCAGGTGCAGTAATTGCTACGGAAATTGGTTTTGGTGTCTTTGGGGAATTCTACAGTTGAACCCAGAAGCCATCCTTATCAAGTAGTCTGTTCCAACACTTTCACAGATTTTAAGAACCTCAGATATGACTGTTTCTCTTTGGAGTGATTTTTTTGTTATTTTAGTAAACTTTCAAGGGCCACTGCCACTTTGCCGCTCTGGCTTTCTGGTGAGATACAGTGTTACTATCTTAAGGCTTCTTTTTAAAAACTGAGACAGGGTCTCACTGTGTCACCCAAACTGGATGGAGTGCAGTGGTGTGATCTTGGCTCACTGCAGCCTCAACCTCCTGGGATCAAAGTATTCTCTGACCTCAGCCTCCCAAGTAGCTAAGACTGCAGGAGCACAACCACGCCTGCTGGTCTTTGAATTTTTTGTAGAGACAGGGTCTCAACATGTTACCCAGATTGTTCTCAAACTCCTGGGCTCAAGCAGTCCACCTGCCTCAGCCTCCCAAAGTGCTGGATTTATAGGCATGAGCCACCACGCCTGGCCAAGTCAGGCCCTGCTATTTTTATACATGATCTAAAATGTCACCTACCCTTGAAGGATCTCTTAGAAGGGTGTCTGAGTTCCTAATGGCATTAAAAAGGAAGGAAACTTACGGCGAGGCATCTATTTGATTCCCAGGCCACTTCCATGTTACTTAATGCAGTCAGATCATAAAGGGAATTCATTTCTACTCTTCAACTTCTAAATGACTTCACGTGATTTACAGTTGACAAACAGCACACTGGGACTCATGTTCCATTTCCTTGTTTCTGTGGAGAACTGGTTGATACAGCCTCGCCAAGTGTGTGGCTTCTCGTCCTCAGGCGTTTCTTCCACCAACCCTGACCGATGGCCCAGGGATCGGGGTTAGTGAAGGAACCATTTCTGTTTTCCACAGTTCCGTTATCTGGTTACACTCTGCCCCTGAGGAAGATGCTGATGTGACTTTGAACAGTCTTAGTGGTGCAGAGGTTGAGCTGCTGGTGGTGGAATTTCAGAAGACCCTTGTGCTTGAAGGGCAGGGGTTCTCCAAGCGTGGTGTGCGGACCCACAGCCTCAGCATCCACTGGAAGCTTGTTAGAAATGCAGATTCTCAGGATTCACTCTGGACTCACTGAATCTGAAACTATGGGCGTGGGATTCAGCAGTCTGTGTTTTAACAAGGCCTCTGGGTGATTCCCATGCACATCAAAGTATGAGAAGCACAGCGTAAGATACGGATCTAGTTTCCTGCTTTTCCCCGATCAAAAATATCTGAAGAAGCTGAGAAGTGTTTCAGTATAATTATCGGGTATATTATAAAACATTATTTAGTAAACATTGATTGAACATCCAATAATTTCTAGGTTCTGTATTGGATGTTAGCAGAAATAAAGCACACATGGGTCATTCTGATGTGGTTGCTTTGACAAGAACACGTAAAAACACTTATTTGTGACAGTGATATAAACAAGAGGTCCTCAGCCACATTCTCACCCTGCATGTGATTTCTGTGCTATTTCTGGGCCTCTTCAAATGGCCAAGTTTGCCAAAGCTTGGGGTCAGAGTGTCCTAAGTGAGAAGCAGGATGTAAGAAAGGCACAGGGATGAGCCATGGATGGAGGAACGGTGCCAGCTCTGCATTTTATTTGTGAATAATAAGGAAGAGAGTGGAAAGGTTTGTATTTTAGGTTGTGTTAATATGCTTCCTGGTGTCAAAACCACCAGCTCCTAGCATCCCGTCAAAATGGCTGCATTGGAATGTCACAGTTCGCCCAGGATCTCGTTGTCTTACAGGTTCGTGGGTGATGTGGAGATAGCAGGATGGGAGCCAAAGAGCTGAAGGTGGGGTTCTGTGAAGAACAAAGCATGCCATCTCCTGCGTGCTGCACGAGGCTGTCGGGTCCGGGGTGCACGGGCTCTGTCGGCTTCAACACTGGAGCCTAGACTTGCTGCTGTGCCCTTTCTCCATGTCTCTGTGTGTCTGTCATAACGTGGGACTATTGGGAGGATCTGCCTCATTGGGGCTTCGTGTGTGTTAAATGAGTTACGTAAGGGGTTTGGGGCAGCTGCCTGTGTTTGGAAGAAATGGCTGACTCCTGGCTGTCAGTACTATTACTATAGTCTGCCTTAGTTACACTATAGAAGAAATCTATTTCTGCCCTCTCTGCCAGGTCATCCCGGTGGCAGAGGATGGGAGGGGCAGTATCTGGCTCTGTAGATTTCCCCTGACATTATTGATAAATCACGCTTTCCCATAGGGTAATGTGTGGTGGGAAGTGTCTCCCCATGTAGAAGCTGGTGTCCTGTTGTGCTGGTGTGGCTCAGTGGCCTGCTGTTACACACACTGCCAGGATGTGTGTATCTTCAGCCTTGGCTTCTTTTCAGGGAGAGACCCAACCCACCATGACCCAACCCCAGGACTTCACCTCATTGCCAAAGTCAAGGAGGAGGTTTTGCCAGAAAAGATGATTACTAAGAATTTAATTATGATTTCCAAATGTTCTGAAGCTATAGCACTGTATGTAGCAAATGCCCCATAGTGCATTGAGTTTAGAGACTTCTAACCTCTTCCTGTTTAATATGGAGATGCGCATATTTCCTAAGTCTTCTCAATCTTACTAGGAGAGACACATTCTCATTCATTCCCAGAGAAACTTTCTTAAATGCTCTATTGCGATTTCTTCAAGCAAGCTGGAGACTGAGCTTTCTGTGGTGATGAGTAGGTGTTACAGACAGCAAGAGGCGAGAGGCTGACCTGGGAGAGGGAACAACAGATATGAAGGTGTGGAGGTGTTTTTTGGGGACATTCAGGAGCTCTGGATGAGTGGGGTAGAAGGTGTGTGGACGGGAGCCAGTCATAATGGCCTGCGTGGCGTGCTTTTTCATTCCAAGCCATTTGAAGATAACACTGGGTAATAGAATATCCCTCAACAACCCATGGATTAGGAAGGAACAAAAAGAAAAACGTGTCCAAAAATAGTCTCTTTTTAATTCCTTCATGGGTAGTGTGGTGTGATGGCAAAACCCTGAGCTGAAAATCTGCATTTTGGGAAATCATTCATGTTGGGAATGAATTAGAATGCAAGCCGGATCCAGGTAACTGCTGGTAATGCATGGTGTGGCAGCAGGGGTTGAGTTAGGCACACTGAGATGTGTCTGTGAATGCTACAATTAGCCCTGCTGTTCCCCAGGTTATTTATAGTGTGGTTAATACTTTGATTGTGTGTGTGTGTGTGTGTGTGTATGTGTGTGCGAGTGTGTGGGTGTGCGTAAATTCCAGCAGTCCTAGAGGTAAAAATACATTTAGCAAGTTCTGTTATTGGCCCTTAAGTGGACAAAAATATAACGCATATCTTTAAAAATAAAGTTCCCCTTGTTCAATAGGTTTATTACATTGCTTTTAGGAATAAAATCTGTTCGTAAAATATAAATATCTTCACCATATTATTCATCATTTGCCAAAAAAAAAAGCATAGTTTCATTCTTCCCATCCTTTTCCTTTTCTTCAGGAAAAATTACTAAAAAGCTTGGAGAAAGAACTACCAATTTATTTTACATAAATTTTTCTCCTTTCCCCAGGATACTCATCTCTTACATAATTATAGAGGCGGTGGTTGGAGCCTTGAAAATGAATTCACCTGGAAGGAGAAATTGTAGAGAAGAGCAGATCCAAGCCAGGACCCTGTGCTGGGGCCGTGTTTTAGGGAAAGAAAGGAAAGGCAGATGGCAGGGCTGTTAGAATGAACGAAGGTGGAAACACTTTGCACAAGAGAGGTGGTGTTGGAGGCAGAAGGAGTAGACAGAGGCTGGACCCCCAGGTTAGGTTAGGAGCTGAGGCCTGGAGCCTGGACCAGAGCGGTCAGGGAGATCCCTAGATTGCTGTAATCAAGATGGGGCTGGTCATGGCAAAACAGGACAGAGAACAGAAGATGGACAACATGGGCATTGAGCCTTTGCCTTGTAGATTTGAAAGAGGTTTGGGGACAAGCTCGACATCCAATCATTTGGAAGAAGATTTATTCTATTTTACTTTCTCCATTGTGTCTTTTGGCTTGGATAAGTTTGGTGGATCTGAGACAAAGAAATCCGCTCTGTTGTTTGGGAGGAAAAGCAGTCTGCAGTGTGTTTTTTTCTCACTGGATCTAAGGAGACTCAGAACAGGAGCAGAGGTGTGTCATGTAACGCTGCAGTGGAGAGAGGGCTGGGGGTCTCCTGTCCTAGTAGAAAAGTCCGGACTTGAGTTTCAACTCCAGCTCCAGTGCTTAGAAGCTACACATCCTGTCACAGGTCATTTAACTTCTCATCTGCACAGTAGCATCTTGTAGGGCTCCAGGAAGGTAGAGAGCAAAACGGACGCTGGAGGGTCACGTGCAGCCTGTAGCGGGGTGTCCTGTGGCCTATGCAGAGTGTATCATTCTTTTTGAATTGGTTGCCAATGAGGAAAACTTGACAAAGTTGACACCAAAAACTCTGCATTTCCAGTTTCTCTTGGAAGATAGAAGGATCTGGCAAAACGGACTTGGATTTCTGCATGACAAGCATGAGCTAGAACGGAGAGGCAGCAGCCCCCTTTCCAGACCTCCTGTTCTCCTCTTTGCCAGAGTCTCCTTCGCTCCTTACTGTCTTAACACCTGACTCTTTCTGCACGTTGACGTTGGTCACCTGGCTTTTGTGGCCATTTTAGTTTGTGATTCTCTCTGTGTTTTAAAAATGAGGAATAAAGGAAATACATGGGAAGTGTTCTGCATATGGTAATAGCTTCCTACATTGAGTGTTAGCTGATGCCATCATCATCAAAGCTATCTTCATGTTTTTAACCAATATGAAGTTAAAGTCCCTGACCTGCCACCAAGGTAGGGGTTTCTCCATTGCCTCTTTAGCTATACACCTCAAAAACTTGCAGACAATGACGACTCTCTTCCCACTCAACTTGGGGTCTCTTCCTTCTCAACTAGAGGTCCCCTGGAGGCAGACAGAAAACAAAACCAGGAGTCTGTTCTTTAGCTGAGGGTAGAAATCCCTCTTCTTCAAGTCTTAATTTTTTTTCTCGTCTAGGCCTGAGGGGGGCTGGTCTGTAAAGTCTGGGACATCTGAGCTACTGCTAATGGAAAGGGAAACTTCCAGCAGGGAGAGCAAAGGGAGGTGATATTCACGGAGGTGATCTTATATATTCCATTTCCTGGTAGTGGTCAAGATAATATTTCAGTAAGTGATATGACTTTATGAATAATGGAGTGTGGATCAAAAGAATCTGTTTAATATGAAGAATCGCTGGGGGCTGAGCCCTGGTTACTCCTCCTGAGAACTTCACTGCCACCAAGAGCTTTGAGTGTCAGCAGACTGGGACTCAGAACTGGGAACTTAATAGAATTTAAAATGCGAAGCACTTAAAGGTCATCTAGTTCTGTGAATACCAAATATAGTGTCCTCAGGAATCTGCATTGGAGTCAACTGGGAGCTTTTAGAAACCACTGTGTCCAAGAACCTCAGAGATCCTGGTTCCTGGACTGCGTGTGGGGCCTGCCAGCTTCTCATGGGGCTCATGTGTACAAGTGGATTTGGTACTTGCATGCAGTCTTGGTGCTTTACAGATGAGGAAACAAGCCCTGAGTGGCCTGGCGGCACTGGTAGAAATAGAACTGAGTGCCCACCTTCCTTTTTCACCTGAAATTTTCCTACTAACATCGAACACATGGATCTTCTCCAAGAGCCACCTCTCTTACGCTCTAGGGTTCTGGGAGTATATTTCCTCTCTGTGAGTTTTAGGATTCTGCTCTTTTTCTTCCCCTGGATAGATCCAACCCAAATTAATTTTAATTTCTTTGCTTCAGGGGACACTTCCCTTCTGAATAGGATCCTCTCTCTAGTATATGGGAATATTTCCTTACATCTCGGTATCTCTAGAGAGATGTGGCCAAGTCATTCCAGTAGATAATTTCTTGGCAAATCTTCTGTGCCCATGATTGTAGGAAGCTACAGTCACGGAGGAGCATTTTCTTGGTAATGAAGAACTCCTAGAAATGCAGCATCATAGAGTATAAGGCACTTTTGGGGTCCTATTCATCTACCCGTTTTATAGATGATGTTACTGAGGCATAGATCAAGTGGATTGCCCAAGAAACACAGCTGGTTTGTGTGTGGAAGATAGGAAGAATTAGAACTCAGGTCTTCAGATTCCCCTGCCCAGGGATCGCCTTGATTTTAATGAGTGCATCTCTGCTGGTAGAATTTTACATGTCTGGAAACAGGCTTAAGACAAGAGATAAAATGGGTTTCCCAGTCAAAAGCCTTCTCTTGTTTCTCAACAAGTCCAAACTAGAAAATCTCAGGATTGGAGAAGATACAACAGATCCTCTGGGCATGAGTCTCCTCTCCATCCCTTATAGGTGGTACCCAATTTCAGATTGTTTTTCTAGAGACCAAAAGTCACTCTTTCCAGAGTACCCAGTCTCCTTTCAGGCAGTTCTAATTGTGAGAAAGGGTGTCCTGTCTTGGCCCAAGAATTGTCTTCCTGGGGACCCATTCCCTCGTCCTGATTGTTCTGCCTGAAACCACTGAGCAAACAGCATGGTGCTGTGAGCAGGATTTGATGCTGGGTTTGGGGACCACTCTGCCAAGTACTAGCTGTGTGCCTTGGACTAGTCCTTCAGCGTTTTCAGCCGTGCTTCCTTGCCTATACATAAGGATAACAATGTCCATGTGGGAGAGTTACTATGAATGGAACTCAAGCTATCATTGTATCATACCTTTTCCAGCACATCAGGCCCTTCGCTCAGGCTTGTGCACCTATCGGAGGCCTGAGGTCATGTCTCCTCTCACTCTGGGTTCTTCCGTTTTCATACTGAACCGTCCCATGGCCCCCAGTTGTCCTCGTGTGGTATCAGTTGACACAGGTGGACCTAGGGCTCTGCATTCCTCTCCCAGCTGAGCAGACTCTACTGAGATGAGCCTCAGTTGCTGTTTCATGCATGAGGAAGGCAATGTGAACATTACCGTGGGGTTATCTTAGTGTCTGTCCGACGGTGCTGTGGTCTGGAATCCACAGTTTGTTAGCTAGCTGGCATGGGCTGTGTGTGTGTGAGTCTGTGTGTCACGCGTGCGTGGAGAAGCCCAGCTGTGTGCCTCTGCGTGGCCCCCTCCATGTGTGCATGTGCTGTGCTCCTGTGCGTTTTCCCACAAACCTCAGTGTTAAAGCTACGGGTGTACTGGCCCGTTTTTTCACATCGAGGAGATGCTCACGGCTTCTTTACATCCCAGAGTCATGCCATCCTGTGGGGCAGGGCTTTCCAGTTCACCTCTTCTTTCCACCTGAAGCCACATGGGTCATGTGCCTGTGGAGAGCTGCTGCCTCCAGATAGAGCTGCCTCTCTGCTGAGGCCGCCACCAGCCGCCAGCAATCCCTCTTCATGTGACCTGCGATTGTGCATGACAATGTCTATGAATCCTCTTTCTCCAGGCTCCTGGTAGTGCCTAGGATTGCACCAGGTGCTTCAGGAGAAAAGCTGCCTCCACTGCTAATCTGAAAAGCACTTCGCCTGGAAAGACACCTGAGACATGTAAGATATTAATAGCTGCAGAAGTTTCATTCCTGTGTAACTTAAATCCCTTTCCCGAGGAACACTCTTATGGTGGGGGTGGAAGACAGGGAGAGAAAAGCCTAGAATAATTATGAGAGGTTGTGGGAAAATTTTTTTTGGGGAGTGACTGAAATATTCTTGTTTAATCATCCACCCTGGTGCTTGCTGGATTTGGTAATGAACATTTTTACTTTCTCCTTAAAGTCAGAGGCTATTTTGACAGCTACAGATGCTGCAGATTACAAGTGTTCTGATATGGTCCTGTGAGAAGCTCTTGCAAAAGGGTTCCACTGTAAATAAGTTTGGGAAGGGCTGTAAATATAGTCTGCCTCCTAGTGAGCCCCAGTGCACGTCGGCATATGGGGGGACGAGAGATTCTTCCTAAAGAAACCTGTTATGCTCTGGTTATAGTTGGATTTACCGTATCAACGTGAAGATAGATTTCCTTAAGTGTATTGCCCTATCTCTGCTAATAATGTTCAAGGGTAAAAATACTTGGTTGAAGGGGAATGGAGATTGAAGTGCAGACCGTGTAGTTGCTGGGGGAGACGGGAGGGTCCCAGGCTCATGTTGGTAAGAGAGGGAGACTGCCTCCTAGCACCTTTTCCTGGGCTCTGGCTCTTAGATAGTGGGATATACAGATGTCAGGTATTCCAGGATTCAAAGAATACTCAAGAAATCCCTCTGGAGAGATTTGAAGGGATCTATCTGTTCTATGCATGGAGTCTAAAGGTGAGACAAGTCGAGGCAGTTATCAAGGGCAGTGGGAGAGCCATGCAGAGGGTAAGATCAGGTGTCTTTGTAAAGGAATCAATGCAGACCAGTGTGATTCAGGGTGGACAGACGTTAGGCTCGAAGGGCAGGTCCTTTTCCAAACCCATTGACAGAGTCGCTGACAGCAGTTTGGAACAACTGACTGGGAAAACCTGTCCCCACAAACCTCTGGTCTTAGCACAGGCATCCTACATGGTGATGTTATTACTCCATGGGCTTTTCTGGGGCCATCAGAAGTCCTGAATGAACTGAGGGTCGAGCTCAAGAAGTATCTGGTTCCTGCTCAGGGAAGCATGGCAGCCTGTACTTAGGCTTTTCTGGCAGCACCAGGGTGTGTCTGGAAAGCATCAGTCAGGGAAGAACAGTGTGAGTACCTAATGCCAATGGATTCCAGTGAGCAAAGAGACCCAAATCAATAGAGGGAAAACAAATCCAGGTGAAAACCTGTGGAGTAACACTAATATAGGGTTAAATCCCAGCTCTACTATCATACCTTTGCACAAATTACTTTGTAAGCTCTCTAGGCCTCATTTTTCTCATCTGTAAGATGAGAATAATAAATACCACTTTGCTAGGCATTGGGAGGATGAAATGATTTCACACATGGAATACTCCAGTGCTGTGATGAATTCCAGCCATTCATTCTGCTGCCACAGATCAAGAGGAGTTGAACGATAGTGAGACCATCATTCACTTGAGCCAATCCTTCCCCTAGTCCTTCAGTTTTGATCCTGTTCACTTTTACTCTTGTATTTCAAGGCTGAGTCTCACAGAGCTTTTAAGTTTGGCCTCTCACGCTCTCCCACACCTGCTAAATCCTTAAAAATGTTTCTTCTCTTCCCTCAGACTTCCCTCACTGTCTTGTTTGTTTCTTGCCCTGTGAAAGGCAGTAGGGTACACATTCTTCTCAGTGTAAACAGGCCTTGGATTTGCACAAGGGTGGAGCAGTGTGTTCTTTTTCCAACAGCTGTTTTGATAATGCTTGCCAGCATGTTGGGATTTTTGGCCCTAGTGGCACATACTGAGACCACATCCTCAAGGAATACTTTCTGATCTCTCCTAAGTCTCTTTTCTAGACTGCATGATTTGGGTTTTCCATCAATGAAAAGCATTCCCCTTTTCTGGCCCACATGAGAGTTGATCTCATTTTTCCCGTCATCTCTCTCCTCTTGTTTGAAGCACACGCAGATGTCTTGTGGGTTCTTCCTAGACTTCATAACTTTTGTTGTAGTTTTACATCACCTGGAAGAGCTTAGGATCATCTGAAAATCAGAGGGACTCAGAGGCATAGTCTCTTTTGGAGGTCAGGGATGCCAGGAGGGCATTGAGGATGGAAAGATCAGGTGAATAGCGAAGGAATGATACTAGAAAAAGTGTAAAGCTTTAGAGCAGATGGAGGCTGGCACAGATGCTGAAAGACAAGAGAGATAAGGGAAAGCCTAGAATCAAGTCAGAGGCACAGCAAACAAAGGCACCCCAAGCAAGCCAGTTAGACTGAGAGAGGGGCTCACTGTCCTTTCCCCGCTTTCTTACGGGTGTATGGTCCTGAAGCAGAAGATCCTGCTCTTGACTGGGAAAGGGTTTTCAAGAGACTCTTTGACCAGTTCTCCATCCAGGAGGATACATCTCAATTACCATGGAGACTTCCATCTTATAAATAGCCATTGAGTGGAATCTTCGTACAAAAAAAAAATCCAAATATATCATAACAGTTGGTTCCTTACACCCTTGTGCCTATTTACTCTCTTGAAGATTTTCATGAGGTTTGACTTTTCCTTATGGAGAAAGTGTTTGTTCCTCCATATGTTATATTGGCTTAGCAATGAGTGATTCCCTGGTTGAAACTTTGTTCTACAGTCCTCTTGCTTCTCAGCAAAGCAGTGCATTGTAGTAGTTAGCTGTGTGATTGTTGGAGGCATCCCTCCCATGCTCAGATCTCAGCTCTGTGTCCTTGTAACCATGTAACACTGGCAAGTTGCTTAGCCTCTCTCTGTGCCACAGTTCTTTCACCAGTAAAATTAGACCAATATGTTGCCCACTTCATGGGATGATAAGGTTTAAAGGAAATCAAACCTGCCAAGGACTCAAAACCGTGCCTGGTGCAAAGTTCGCTCTCAGATCATGCCAGTTAAGAATTTTCTCTAGGGAGTTCTGATGTACATTGGCATACAGTTTACTCGTGAGACCTTGGCTCTGCTGGAAAGGACTTGAATATTTTGGTCAACAGGTCTACAGGTTCATAGTATTGTTCAAAGCTCAGAGTTGGCGGCTTCTACACCTCCCAGTTTATCTCCTATCTAGTTGTCAGTTCGATCCAAACCATTCTGTGTATGTGCCACACCCGTGTGCTTCAAAAGACAAGTGAGTGGCTAGCATTCGATGGCCTCAGTCTGCTGGAGGGGACGTGGAGGAATAGGAAGGCTTTTACACTGTTGGTGGGAGTGTAAATTAGTACAACCACTGTGGAAGACAGTGGGGCGATTCCTCAGGGATCTAGAACTAGAAACACCATTTGACCCAACAATCCCATTACTGGGTGTGTGTGTATATATATATATACATATATATATATACATATATATATATATATATATTCCCAAAGGAATATAAATCATCTATTATAAAGACACATGCACATGTATGTTTATTGCAGCACTCTTCCCACTAGCAAAGACTTGGAACAAACCCAGATACCCATCAATGACAGACTGGATAAAGAAAATGTGACACATATATACCACAGAATACTATCCAGCCATAAAAAAGGATTAGTTCATGTCTTTTGCAGGGACATGGATGAAGCTGGAAACCATCATTCTCAGCAAACTAACACAAGAACAAAACTAAACACCACATGTTCTTATAAATGGTAGTAGAACAGTGAGAACACATGACGCAGGGAGGGAAACATCACAAACTGGGGCCAGTCGATGGGTGGGGAGATAGAGGAAGGAGAGCATTAGGAGCAATACCTAATGTAGATGACGGGGTGATGGATCCAGCCAACCACCATGGCATGTGTATCACTATGTAACAAACCTGCACGTTCTGCACATGTACCCCAGAATTTAAAGTATAATAATAAGAAAAGAGTATAATTGGATTGTTTCTAACAAAAAGGATAAATGGACCAGGCATGGTGGCTCACACCTGTGATCCCAGAAGTTTGAGAGGCCAAAGTGGGCGGATCACCTGAGGCCAGGAGTTCAAGAACAGCCTGGCTAACATGGCAAAAACCTGTCCCTACTAAAAATACAAAAATTAGCTGTGTGTGGTGGCATGCATGTGTAGTCCCAGCTGTTTGGGAGGCTAAGGCAGGAGAATCTGGTGAACCTGAGAGGTGGAGGTTACAGTGAGCTGAGATTTCACCACTGCACTCCAGCCTGAGCAACAGAGTAAGACTCTGTCTCAAAAAAAAAAAAAAAAAAAAAAAAAGATAATTGCTTGAGGGAATGGATACCTTATTTATTAATTAAAATGGGATTATTACACATTACATGCCTGTATCAAAGTATCTCATGTACCGCATGGAAAAAAAATACAAATTTGTGAAGCGTTCCATATTTAAAAAAAAAAGAAAAAAGTATATAAAAATATATATAATCTATGTACCCACAAAAATTTTTAAAAAAAAGAAATGTAACATTTTTTTTTTTACGTCTCCCTTGCTTCTTCTCAACCCTAAGTACCCACTTTGCTCTGTGTTTATTGGGTGGAACCAAAGATTCACCAGTGCTGGCACGCTGCCTTTGATAGGTTTAAAGTCTTCTCTCTGACCTTGGAGGATTTTTGAAAAGTGCTACTTGAGTGTTTGGGACTCATTGAGTGTCTGATTTGAGCTTGCTGGCCAAGCTCCCCAGGTTCCTTCCTCTTTCTCTGGCTTGGGGAGTCTGCTTTTTGTTTTTGCCTTTTCATATGCCCTGGTTGTGATAGGCTGAGATTCACCTTGTTAGTCATGCTTGCTTTCATTTTCTGTTGGTTTAAAGCAGGCGTCCCCAGACTTTTTACACAGGGGGCCAGTTCACTGTCCCTCAGACCGTTGGAGGGCCGCCACGTACTGTGCTCCTCTCACTGACCACCAGTGAAAGAGGTGCCCCTTCCTGAAGTGCGGCGAGGGGCCGGATAAATGGCCTCAGGGGGCCGCATGCGGCCCATGGCCGTAGTTTGGGGACGCCTGGTCTAGTCCTATGAAATAATATTGCA
This sequence comes from Saimiri boliviensis, assembly GCF_048565385.1. NCBI lineage: Eukaryota > Metazoa > Chordata > Mammalia > Primates > Cebidae > Saimiri > Saimiri boliviensis. The sequence continues at coordinate 132,378,073 of NC_133453.1, read as the reverse complement.
ATGTAATAGAAAAATCTCCCCCCTCTCTCTTTGGTAAGAATGATTTATATTCTTTAGTAAGCATCCATTGTCTGTCCCAGTGCCATCCTCTCGATCTGAATTCAGATTTCCATGAGCCTATCCCAAGTCTTAGAGAGAAACTCTTCCAATTCAGCCATGTCCTCAGCTCTTTTTCATGCCCCTATCCACAACAGCTTTGTGTGATGGGGCCTGCCTGCCATATTCCTCCCAGGAAAATACCTCCATGGCTCGATGCATGGGAAATAACATTTGCATGAAGGAAGAAAAGACATCTACATGTTATGTACTCAGTAATGTCTTGTCTTATTGCAGAAAAATGTTTCAGGTGCTTTGTAAAAATGCAAATGTAATACAACAAAGATGAAAAAAGGGAATGACAATATCTCGGGGGGATACATAAAATTAGTGACAAGTTTAGACTACCCGCTGCTAGGAGGAGTTTAGAGGTCTGGCTCTGGGCATCCTAGTGACCAAGGTACAGAGGTAAGAGTCATAGGTTACAGGCCACCATTCAGAGGAAGAATATCTTTTCCATTGTTCACAGGAAGAGTGTGGAGATGCAGCACTATACTTTACAGCCTCCTGACAGTAGATCCAACAGTGTACCTCTTAGAGGTGTTTGTTAAAATATCCTGTGATGCAAGTCAGTGGCTTCATGACTAAACCCACTTCATAAAGTGGGTGGGAGGAGATGGGGAGAGAAGCTTTCAGAAACACCCATAGGAGCCTTGTCATACCCTGGGCAGACTGGGGCACTGCTTGGAAATGGGAATCCTTTGGGAAGCCCCATTTTTGGGGATTGATGGAATTGCCTTCCTCCATAGCATTACGTCACCTCTGGGACCTTACTAGTCGGCTTTTGCAGCCAGCAATCCCCCTCCCCTGACTCAACACCAGCAAGGCTTTTCTTCTCAGGGTTATTGGAACTTCATCATGTGAGGCAGTAAATCATTGAAGTCCAGAACAAATCTCGCTTGACATTTTTATCTTGACTCTTCTGGGGGCCTTTAATTAGCATGATTGCAGTGCAGGCAATTGCTTCGATGGAGTCTGTATTACTCTTGGTTGGCATAATGGCTATTGAAGTTTCTCTAGTTGCTGTTTCTGGTCATCCAGGAAAGACTCTGATTAAATAAGTAATTAAACCCCTTAAGATGGTATAATTAGGGGTGGTTGGCAGTGAGTTTACATGGATTAAAAATCAATCAGAATATGGATTCATATAGTTACAAAAAATGTCACTCCCTAAGGTCCAATGTGGGTTGTTTACACGAGAGCTCCTAGGACTTCCAGAGCTCTACACAGCCACTGTGTAGACATCTGCTGCTGGTATGGCCACTGCTCCATAGCACATGCAGCCACAGTGTCCTCGGCCACCCCTAGCCATGGAGCACACAGCTACAGAAGGCAGCTATGACATTCTCAGCAATGGTATGGGCTTTGAGAAGCATCAGTATATGTCATGGTTAAAGATGGAACTCAGTTAGTATTAGGGGTCTCGATTCCCCCAGTTCCTGAAGCATACGTTGCAATGAAAATCTCCTACTTACAGCAGTGGTTCTCAGCCAGGGTGATTCTGTCCTCAGGAGACATTTGACAATGTCTAGAGACACATTCCATGATCACAATGGGGTGGAGGATGCTATTCACATCCGGTAAAGAGAGGCCAGGGGTACTGCTAAATATCCCACCAGGCTCAGAACACCTCCCTACAACCAAGAATTATCTGGTCCAAAATGTCATTGCACTAACATTCGAACATAACTCCTCTATTATCTTGTTTAGAGCTCATGATGTTTTTGTGAGGGAGAAGGTATAAGAGTTATATCTCCCTTTTACAGATTGGAAAACTGGAGCTTAGAAAGGTAGTGATGCTCCCGGTCTCACAGGGCTAGGCCATCATCTGGTTCTTATTCTACAGCTATTTGCACACATCGTTTGGGAGGGTGTGATCTTTGGAGTTCCTGCAAGTGTCCAGAAGGGGCACAAGTGTTATCTAAGTGCCATTAGCACATCTCTGGAGAAACTATGACCCCCAGTTTCTTAGGTAAGAAAGATACCTCAATTTCACATTTTTTTCTCTAAGAATCAAAGAACACATATCCATCAAAAGCATTGTATAATGATAATGATCACACTTGACACCTGATGCTTGAGGTTTTTGGAATAAGAGTACATGATCTGCCAAAGAGCATTCATATAAAAGTATTAACTGCTCGAAATCTGTATGTCTGTGATATATTTGCAGGTGAGGTTTCCCTTCAGGCCTTGTCAATTTAGTGAAATAACAAGCAGGAGAAGGGCTGTGTAGGGTGGTAAGAATGCAGTTGTATTCCCACCCTCATTGCCTAAGAATTTTGAAGGGTATATAGAAGGAGAGTCTACCACAGAGAATGCATAGCAAATGTCTCACTGATGCTTCACTGCCTTCTCTCTCTTTTTAGGACACTCATGGTTGTCTTATGCATTGTCTCAGCTCACATTTGGAATTGGAATGTAATTCATGCCAATGGTGGCCAGATACTGCACTGTATACTTCCCCTACATATCTGTAATCCCTTAGGCCTTCAGGAGAAGTATAATTATCCCCATTATGCAGGTGGGAAGACTGAGCTCAGGAAGTTGCTTGTGCCTGATTCACATCTGCCTGATGGCAGGACAGGAAGTGAAACTTACAATTCGCTCATTCCCCTTGACTACACTGCCATGTTAATTACAGCAGTTACATCTCACTCTCTGCTCTTCATTTAAGAAGAGGATACAGGGCCACTAGGCATTGAATGTGTTGTCATATCTCCTGCCTCTTAAGGCAGTGAGTGCGTTTGGGGGATAATAGACACAGTGAAGTCCCAAAAGAATTCATCCACATACAAAATGTTTATAAAATAGATAGATCTAACATTAATCTCAGTTCTTCCACTGATCTTAGCGAGTCTACAGTGGCTCTACCCTGAGCAGAGTATACTGCAGTTCTTGGAGCTGAGAGTTCCTCTGTATGCTGCCATGCCTGGCCAGAACAGCCTCATTTAACAGCAACTGGCTTGCCTCACGTCTGATGAAATAAAGTCGAGGGCATAAGATGTCTGATTCCTAGTCCGAGTCTTGCCACACTTCTTTCAGCATTGCAGGTATGCTGTCCTGAGTTTGTGCTGAACACATTACCAGCTTCTTTGCAGTTGCCTGCCCCGCCCCCCGCTGACCCAGTGTTGCTAATGGTCTTGGCATCGTCACACTGAAGAACCCTGGAGCATCCCAGACCCTGCCTCCTCTCCCACCCGCTATGTTTAATCAGATGCCAAGTTTCTGATTTCCATAAGCTCTACCCTTGCATTCCTCTGGTGTTCATCTTCTTGGTTCTCCTTCTGTGATCCCAGCCCTAATGTACCACGAGTCCAGGATGGCACTGTCACCCTTTAACCCAGGGGCCACAGACTATAGCTTGCAGGCCCAATCCAGCCCACCACTGGTTTTCGTGCAACTCTTAAGCTAAGAATGGTTTTTATAATTTTTTTTTTTTTTTTTTTTTTTTTTTTTTTTTTTTTTTAAGATGCGACTCGCTCTGTCACCCAGGCCGGAAGGCAGCCGCATGATCTTGGCTCACTGCAACCTCTGCTTCCCAGGTTCAAGCAATTCTTCTACCTCAGCCTCCTGAGTAGGTGGAACTACAGGTGCGTGTCACCACGCCCAGCTAATTTTTGTATTTTTAGTAGAGACGGAGTTTTACCATGCTGGTCAGGTTAGTCTTGAACTTCTTACCTCAGGTGATCCACCCACCTTGGCCTCCCAAAGTGCTGGGATTACAGGTGTGAGCCACTGTGCCCGGCCAGATTTTATATTTTTAAATGATTGGAAAAATTCAAAGAAGAATCATCTTTTGTAACATGTGAAATTCAAATTTCCCTGTCTCTAAATACATTTATTGGGGCCCAGCCATGTTCATTCATTGCGCATTGTCTGTGGCTGCTTTCACGCTGCAATGGCAGAGTTGAGTCGCTGCAACAGAGACCGTATGGCCTGTAAAGCCTAAAATATTTACTATCTGTCTGTTGACAGAAAAAGCTTGCTGGCTCCTGCCCTAGCTAGTCCAGCCACTGCTGAACCTTCTCTGTCTCATCTTTCATTCCTTTTTAATCTGTTCTCAAGCCATCCCGTTTCTCAAATCCTTCAACACTCACCCATTGCCCCAAACTCTGAAGTTCCTTCATGATCTGCTGATCTGCTCCCAAGCTAATCATCTCCATTTATTAGAACTCCTTGCACTTCCCCAAGTGTGTCTTGTACTTCCCCTGTATGGCCATCAGTGTGGTGCTTTCTTCCAGGAATAACTTTTCTTCCTATCTTTTTAGGAGGAAACCTTAGGTCTCCTTTGAACCTCATGGCCACGGCTGCCTTCTCCAAGAAGGCTGAGTCTCCTACTATTGTTACTTCTTAGGAATGCCCTAGCACTCTCCCTGTACTGCTTTTATGACTTGAAGTCCTCTCTGTCACAGTCTGGCTGTTTCATCCTACTCTGGGTGAGATCCGTGAGGGCCAAGGTACAGATTTGGTGAGTGCAGGCTAGCCACGTCTACCTGAGCGAGTGCTCTCTGGGCTCCATGGGATACTCTGCTTTCCCAGGTGTGTAAATGCTATGAATTTCCAGAACTTTTGTCTTCCTAAACCTATGTGACAATGCTTTGAAAGTGGGCAACAAAATCCGGCATTTGGAAATTGATTTTTAACACTAACGTGAAGAGCCATTATCATTAGCTGAAGGTACATCACCTAATCTAAATCTCTTATGTAGGTATCTATCCATGTTCATATCTATTGACCCATCATCTGTCATCTTAATTTATCCATCCATCCATCTGTCAGTCGTCATCTCTGTGTGTGGATCCATACCAGTGCCCACGTCTAAAATCCACAGCTGCAGGTCTACCACTGTCACTTGATTGGCGATGTCCCATTTTTGTGGAATTACTCCATAGTCCTGCCACACTGTTTTCCTAATCTCCCTTTGAGCTGGTTCCCATTTTCCCCATATTCCTGCTTTATGTTTCTGCTGAATTATACACTTTGCTTCTCAGGGTAAAAACAAATCCTGTTTTAGTTTGCCAGGGCTGCTGTAACAAAGTGCTGTAAACTGGATGGCCTAGAACAACAGACATTTATTTTCTCAGTTCTGGAGGTCCCACATCCAAGATCAAGGTGTCTGGAGAGCTGTGAGCCCCCTGAAGGCACTAGGGAAGGATCTGTTCCAGGCCCGTCTTCTGGCTTTGGTAGTTGGCTGGCAATTTTGGACATTCGTTGGCTTGTAGACACATTATGCAGATCTCTGCCTTCATGTTGACGTGGTGCTCCGTGTGCATCTATCTGCATGTCCACATTTTTCCTTTTCATAAGGACATAGTAATATTGGAATAGGGCCCATCCTAGTGACTTCATCTTAACTTGATCATCTGCAAAGGTCCTGTTTTCAAATAAGGTGACAATATGATGGTTTTTGAGGGGGCAGAGTTCAATCCCTTACCGTTCCCTATGTGCAGTGCTTTGTCTGTTGCCCCCGCCATATGGAATGGCTCACCCTCCGCAGCCCATGCATTTCTGCCTGGTGACTGTTTTTCTCACCTGGTCTTTTCCACCCACACAGGCTCTTATGACCACTCCCTCACTTCCGTCCCTCAGCAGTGGGCGTGTGCCTCTCTCTTGCCGCTCACCAGTATATATACCAGATTATAATTTGTTTTAGGATCTCATGACTGTAAACTTTTCATGCTTTCTTTTCGTTTTTACTTTCTTGACTCCTAGAAGATTGATATTTAGGTATTTGTACAATTATTGATAGGTAAACTTAGGTGTAGGCCTCCCATTCTTGGCACTGGGTTTTTAGCTCCTCTCTGCAGTCATTGCTTTTTACTCTTCTTACTCATCTTGATATTCCCTCTCCCTCTATCCAGCCCTGAGCACAGTGCCCATGAGCATAGGAGGCCCCCAATGTGTGTCAGTAATTTAGGGATTTGGAGGACAGCGAAGGCAGGGGTTTGATACGCATTTGCTGCTGTCTGCTGTAGTGTATGGCACTGCAAAATGCTGATGACCTGTGTGGTATCTATCTTCCCCTCTTCACCTAGGCCTTTAGGGGAGAGGATGACACCTGTACTGCCTAAACTGAGTGTTTTGTGTGTGTGTGTGTCGTGTGTATGAGTATGCTTCCATCAAATTAAAAAGGACACAAAAAAGGTGGAGAGCTGTTGCTCTGTACTGATGTACAAGGGGACACCTTTGCTCTGTCTTCTTTTCACCTTCAGCACCTTCAGCAACTTCTTCTTCATCAGAAATCATGGAATTCAGGGCCAAAAAATTCTAACCCACAGGTTTATATTACTTGATTTTTAGGGCCACATATTTAGAATGAGCCAGCTATCGGATCCTATTAGGCGTGTCTTGCTCTGAGATAATCTGCTTAAAATTGATACCACCCTGGAATGTAGACTTTATCGATTGCATTTCTTGCCAGATTCTGGCTTTTGTCTTTTCTCGTCATATCCTAAACAGTATGGCCATGACCCCAAGGAAAGTTGAGCACCCTGGGGGTAGCAGCTGGGACTTGAAGACGTTGGTTCCAAGAACCAGATGGCCAAGTCAGGGTAGGAGGCATTGATGTTCAGATATTTTTTTTTTCTTTCCTTACCTCAAAGTTATTTTGAAACTAACATAATCATTTTTAAAGTCCTTAGAAGGAGAAATGCTTTGCAAATGCCAGGATACTGTAGTGTAGCCTGAAGATAATGTGGCACATTGTTATACAGATCACACACATACAAGTCAGATTACCTCGTTCTGGAAAAAACAAGTCTTAAATTCTCTAAAATCCTTATCTATCACATGGGAAACAGTTGGATTTGCTTCTTGCCCTTGGCATCTACATACAGAGGGGGTTAAGAACGTGGGAGCCGGAATGGCAAGGCCTGGATTCAAGTCCTGGCTGTGTGTCACATTAACAGGGCAACTTGGCATGAATTGCTGAGCCTCTCTTCCCCTTAGTTTCTCCTTTCACAAACCAGGGGCCATACCTGTTCTCCTCTCATAGGGATGCTGAGAAGGTCAGATTGCAAAATCCATGCATAGTACTTTGCTCATTGCCTGGGCAAGTGAAAGTGCTTATAGATATTGGTTGTTGGGTTTTTTTTTTTTTTCCCAAATGGTCTTATTGAGAAATGAAAAATAAAAACATGAAACATTTCATTGTAGTGTATGTGTTTGAAACAGTTCCAGATAAGAGGACAAGAATGATCACACAGAAATTCACAATTAACTGCCAAGTGACTTATACGGAGACTGGAGTTTGAGCTGGGGGTGGAAGGACTGGATGGCAATTGGATGAGAAAAATAAGTTAGAAGATAAGCATTCAGGACAGTGGACTATGGTGGAAGTGAGGACAGAAGCTGACAAGTGCACAGTGTGGTAAGAGTTGATCTGAACAGGAGAGTGTGACTAGGGAAGGAGTGGATGGTGAGCCCGAATGGTTGGCTGGAGTTAGAGCGTGTCAAGACCAGAATGGCAGCCTAAGCTGTTTGGGCATCACGCAGTTGTCACTTTGAAGTCACTGGTGGCCTCTGAGCAAGATTGGTGAACGGAATTTTTACTGATATGATTGGACAGTGATACATAAGATGGATTAACTTAAGGAATGGAACCTGGGAAACATATTAAGAAGCCCCCAAACGGTGGCCCTAAAATAGCGGTGAGTGGTGAGGAAGCATAAGCCAACATTTGTTGATCATCTAATGTGTGCCCTTGGCCAGACACTGACCTAGGTACCTTTAAATTTTTTTAAAAAATGACGACAGCATCTGGGAGGTAGACAGTGATATCCTCACTTTACAGAAGGGGAAACTGAGGCTTAGGGAAGTTAAGTAGTTTACTTAAGGTTATTATCTCTTGACCTTTCTGCCATGCTTTGCTAAAGTAAGGATCTAAATTAAAGGATGCTTACATGAGATACTACAAAACAAATCATTGAAATTGGACGTTTGATGTGGGGAATTAGAAAGGCACTGGCAAAAATGTAGAGGACTAAGAGTTTGAACCTGGGTAATTATAAGGATGATAGTGATTTTAGAGAATTGGCCTGTCAGAAAGGGAGACTGGGATGGGGATTATAGAAATGTTGAGTTTGTTGTTAGGATGCACAATAATGGGAACGCCCAGAAGCCAGTTGCCATTGTGAGAAGAAAATTCAGAAGCAAGTTTGTGCTGGAGGTAAAGGGTTAGAAGTCACCACACAGAGATGGACATTAATGATCGGGGGAGGGTGCAGGGAGGTGGGGAGAGGAGCAGATGGCTAAAGCAGCATTTCCCATGTTTTATTCTCAGGATTCTGTTAAAATGCAGATCCTGATCTAGTAGGTTTTGGATGGACACTGAGATGCTGCATTTCTGACAAACTGGTGATGCTGCTGCTGTCAGTCTGAGATCCAAACCTTAAGTAGCCAGGGGTGAAAAGACTGATGCTTGAGAAACTACCGTAGGGACCAATGAAGGAAGAGAAGCCAACAGAAAGAAAGGGAGCAGTAAGCTAGAGAAGCGGTGAGGATGGCACAGTATTCTAAGTGTCATGGGGGTTATGGGATGGTCAAGGTGCCACATTCTGTGGAATGATCAAGGACTGGAGAAAATCTAGTCATGAGGGAACCACTGGTGACCTTCAAGAGGTTAGTTTTTGTGAAAGGATTAGAACCTGAGTTACGGGAATGTAAGCATGAATGGTCTGCAAAACAGTGGAGGTCAGGGTTGGAGTTAGATTATGTACATTGTGGATACCCAAAGGAACTAAGAAAATGGGATAAAAACAAATGGTATGGTAAAGTGGAGGCCACTGCTCCATCATTTACTAGGTAAGAGACTGAGAGTGTGGGCCTCCGTGGGTTTGGTGTGTGTACACATACCCAAAGATAGAGATAACCATTTATGGATTTCTGTACAAAAGAGAATATAACAGGAAAGGCAGAAGAGGTTGAAGAGACAGGAAATAATTGAAGACAGAATTTGGAGATACTCTTGAAGGTGTCAGTTAAAAGGTTTTAGAAATAAAATATATTTTTCTCCAATACAGAAAGAAAGGCAGATAATTGGGCACTAGTCAGGGTGGTCCAGTAAGCTCATGCTTTAGTTTCTTCCTCTGCACAAAATATGTAGCAACGACAAAAAAATATAAAACAGTATAGCTGGGCCCAAAACAAGATAAATGATGTGTGGACCAGAAATGGCACAGAAATAAAAAGTGATGCACAGAGGTACATTGATTGTCGCTAGGCTCCAAGTCTAGCATCAGTCAGGGCAGGGGTTTAGCTCTGGAGAGTATCTGCAGAATGGTATGTGCTCCACATTGTCAGAAGACCAGAGCTAGACTCACTGCTTCAAGTCTTGGGGTGGGGACAGTGAAGAAAAGAGTCTGAAAAGATAATTTGGCTAACCCCTATCTGGAAGTACAACTGATAGGAATCTGTGAGCAAGGAAGTGGGAGAGAGAGGATAAAGTTGCAGCTTGGAGACCGTGAGCTGAATTAAGCCAGTCAGCTAGCTGAAGATTGCTGTACTCTATCCTCAGTGTTACCCTTGATGAGGATTCCAAGTCATCATTGTAAGATTTGGTTTATAATTGAAGTCCCAAGAGGCAAGATGGAGGTAGCAACAAGTTAGACAATATGGGTGAGAAGAAAAGAAAAAGGGAAAAAAACAAAGAAAATAAGAAAAAAAATCCCTTTTCACTCTAAATGAATTACAATAAGATAACATGAAACAAGGCTGAGCATGGTGGCTCACACCTGTAATCCCACCACTTTGGGAGGCTGAAATGGGCACATCACCTGAGGTCAGGAGTTATAGGCCAACATGGCAAAACCCTGTCTCTACTAAAAATAAAAAAAATTAGCCAGGTGTGGTGGCACATGCCTGTAATCCCATCTACTTAAGTGGCTGAGGCACAAGAATTGCTTGGACCCAGGAGGTGGAGGTTGCAGTGAGCCGAGATTGCACCACTGTGCTACAGCCTGGGTGACAGAGTCAGACCCTGTAAAAAATAAATAAATAAATAAATAAATAAATAAATTATATATATATATATATATATATATATATATATATATGAAAGACATGAAAAAAATCTAATGATAAGCATGCTTGTTATTACGATTTTTATTCCATAATATTCTGGTAATGCTAGCCACTGCAATAAGACAAAAGAAATAAAAGATTTGGAAAGACAGATTATCCTTCTTAGGAAGAATCTGATCACCCTACATAGAACATCAAAGAGTCTTTATAAAATCACCGTTAGAACTAATTAGGAAGTCCAGCAAAATTGTTAATATAAGATCAATAAGCAAAAATCAGTGTCTCCCCTAAACACCATTAGATCATTTAATGCTAAACGGATCACATTTATAGTGGCAAAAATGAAATAAAACCAAGAAATATAAGGTAAAAAGCATAAACCTAGCAAAGGATATGCAAGAGGCTATAGAAAAATACAAAACGTTATGAAGAGAATAAAAGAACTGAGTTAAGTGGAGCACATACCTTATTCATGGATGAGAAGAAACTAAAAATAACTGTTGATTTTCTCCCAAATCTATAAATTGAATACAATTTTTATAAAGCTTCCAGCAGAGCTTTTGAAAGCTCTTGCCTGGTAAGCTTATCCTGTAGTTTATGTGCAGGAATAAATGACCAAGAATAGACAAGGTGTCTTTTAAAAAGAAGATAAAGATGGAAGATATGTACCCTAATAGACAAAAATACTTATTTTAATGTTACAGTTAGCCTGTTATTTTAATATTACTTAAAAATACTTTAACGTTACAGTGTGCTTTCACTGAAGACACCATCTTCAGTGAAAGCAAAGAGGCTAACATATAATAATTGTTTTTTAACATTTAGAAAACTTACGTGTGTATATATGTAGACAGATAAATAGAGACAGACAGGGAGGGAGGGAGGGAGACAGATGTGTGGATATGAGTCCTTTTTCGTGTGCGTGTCATTTTAAGTCAGTATGAAAGGGAGAAACTCGGCCAGGCGTGGTGGCTCACACCTGTAATCCCAACACTTTGGGAGGCCAGCGTGGGTGGATCATGAGGTCAAGAGATCGAGACCATTCTGGCAAACATGGTAAAACTCCGTCTCTACTAAAAATGCAAAAATTAGCTGGGCATGGTGGCACGAGCCTGTAGTCCTAGATACTCAGGAGGCTGAAGCAGAAGAAGCGTGTGAACCCAGGAGGCGGAGGTTGCAGTGAGCCGAGATCACACCACTCTACTCCAGCCTGGGTGACAGAGCAAGACTCTGTCTCAAAAAAAAAAAGGAAAAAAAAGTGAGAAACTGTTAAATAAAACCCCATAAGGAAAAACGAAGTGATGTTTTTATCTCATACCAGTCACAAAATAAATGATAAATTCTGGGTGAAATTTTAAAGTAGAACTTTTTATTTTAAATCAGTTTTTTATTTTAAAATCACTTCAGACATACAGAAAAGTTGCGCCGTGGTACAGAGCATTCCCTTATATCTCTCATCCACTTTTCCCCATTGTAATCATCCTGTATCACCATGATGCATTTGTCACAAGTAAGAAACGAGTATAGGTACATTATTCTTAATTAAATTCAATACTATACTCTAATTTCATCAGTTTCCCCCAACTGTCCTTTCTCCATTCCTGGACCCCATCCAGAATACCACTTTATATTTAGTTATCATGTCTCCTTAGCCTCCTTTGATCTCTGACAGTTTCTTAGACGTTCCTTGTCCTTGATTACCTTAACGGTCAGGTTTTATGTGGAATGTCTCTCAATTTTGGCTGTCAGTGGGGTTTTGGGAAGGAAGACCACAGAGGTGAAAGCCATTCTCATCACATCATATAAAGAGTGCATGCTTATTGCATGACTTAATACTGATGATGCTAACCCTCATTACCTGGATGAGAGGGTGTTTGTTAGGTTTCTCCGTGGTGAAACTACATTCTCCCTCTTTCCATATACTTTGGAAGTAAACCAGTAACAGCACATACTCAAGGGGTGGGGGGAAGTGAAGCTCTACCTCCTTGAGTGAGGAGTCTCTACATAAATTATTTGTAATTCTTCTGTAAGGGAGATTTATTAAACATGGTACTTTTAAATGAAAAGGTAATATCCCGACTTTGAGGAGGAAAATATCTCTTAATGCACAGATATAAGTAACATAAAGGGAAAGGTGAATATGTTAATTAAAAAGTATCTGTGAGTACCATATACAAAGCTAAAAGACAAACAGTAGATTGAGAAGACATAATTTCAATGCATATATATGTAACAAAGAATTTGCACACAGAATAAATAACAAACTCCCACAAATAAAGAAGAGTAACAACTACCTATCTACACACACACACACACACACACACACACACACACACGCAGAGAGAGAGAGAGAGAGAGAGAGAGAGAGAGAGAGAGAGAGAGAGACCGACCAAGAAAGAGAGAAAAAGACACACGCACACAAATGAGGAAAGGATACAAATAGGCAATTGACAGTTCCTCAACAGGGGAAACCCTTAAGATGGTGTACAACCTCAGTAGTAATCAGGTAAATGAATCTTAAAACTGCAAGGAGACAACATCTACCACCCAATAGTCTGTTAGAAAAAATATCAGATATAGGAAGGTGGGGTAAGAAGTTCATCCATTTAGTGATTATAGAAATATGAATTGGTATGACTTTAGCAATAGAATAAGCAATAGAATGATTTTAAGGATTTAATTATACTAAATTATAGGGATATCCTCCAAAGATGTGCTTCTCAAATGTTTTTGTGCATAGAAATCACCTGAGGGGCTTGTTAAAACACAAATGTTGATTCAGTGGAGTCTGAGCATCTTCGTTTTTACCCAGCTTTCAGCTAATGCTGTTTGTTCACTGGCCTGCACTTTGAGTGAGAAAGCTCTAGGGTAGAGGTCAGCAAACTACCGCTCATTCGCCAAGGGCCAAATCTGGCTCTTGCCTATTTTTACAAATGGAATTTTACTGGAGCATGCTCATGTGTTTATGTGTTGTGTATGGGTGCCTTCAGACTACACTGGCAGAGTTTAGTGGTAGCAGCAGAGACTGCATGGTTTGCAAAGCCTAAAATATTTTCTATCTGGTCCTTTATAGGGTAAGTTTGCCAACTACTGCTCTGGAAAAAATCTCCATGTGCATAAAGAGATGTGTATAATAATATTGATTGCAACTTTTTTTGGAATAATCAAAGGATAGAAACAAGTGTCAGTTGGCAGAATAGGCAAATAACTTGTAGTATATTCACACAATGGACTTCGTTAGCTAAAATTAATGAACGGGAGCTACATGTATCAACATGGATAAATCTAGAAAACATTTGTTTTTTAAAAGCTTAAACTTACACAGAACAAAACTATAATTTAGTTATGGATATATGCTTAGACAGCAAAATTACTGCAAGATTCCTGAAAAGGATAATCAGTTATTTTAGAGCAGTGGTTGCTTCTAGTGATGGGGAAAAGGAGAAACAGGGTTATATATGGACTCACATGGATTACTGCCATTGCAGTAATGGATTATTTGTTTAGAAATTTGAGAAGATACCGAAATACTATAAATTGATAATGCTGGAGGTAGGCACAGAGTTTCTATACTATTCTGATATTTTTGATGTTTCAAACATTTGAAAAGAGTCAAAAGATTCAGGAAACAATATGCTGAATATGAAGACAGATATTTGGAAGTGCAAGGAAGGCAATGAAGATAGATTATTAATACCCAAGTTTCTCTCTGCTCTCAGTTAAGCAAGAAAAGAAAATGCTCAGCTATTGCAAATTGTTCCTTATATAGTGAATTCTGAGAATGGTAAGAAAACAAAAAAACCCTTTTTTCCATATGACTAATTCTACTCCATGGCTCATGAAGTATTTTGATTCGAAGAGGTTACTTCACCCATGTTATGGAGCAGAAGGATTTTCACTTTCTCTGGGGACTAACATTTCACTCCTTTAAGCCAAGATCAGCTTATCATTGGAATAGTCTTAGTGAGGCCAAGTGGGGGTGGCCCCCCCAGCACACCTCCCCCTTATTTTGAATTAGAGTCTTGAAATACCCATCAGGGACAAGCTGTGAGAGCCTTCAAATTCCTTCAAGAAGGAGCCTTTTGCTTTTTTCTGAGAATCTCAGTGGTCCATGCCCTTTTATCTGACTCGGGCATGGATGTCCTCCCACCATGACTTCCTGTGGGCATGAGGCCATGAGCTAAATTGTAATTGGGGTACATTCACCCTCAGCCCCCTCCCTCTGAGCATCTGCACACAGCTGGAACCAGACTTGGCAACCCTGGCAAGCAGGCCAGGGCAATGTCATTACTCATTTTCCCAGCAGTAGCGAGATGACTTTATAGGAAGAGGTGCTCCATACTGAAGTTGGGGAATCTCAGTTCAACACTCTTAGCTACAGAGTATACAACAGGGACATTTTGGTTCCAAGTACATTTCAATATTGTATAGAACCCTTTGAAATGTGTGTGTTATTATAGGAAGGTAGGAACACTTTGGGTCCAGCCATTCCCCCATGAAATATTAAAAAGTCCTGCTTACTGGCATTCAACAACCTTTTGTTATGTGCCTCATACATGTCAGGCAATGTGGAAGACATGGCCATGGGATGATATGAATGTCGTCATCTCTCCCAGCAGTAGGTTTTTCCAGCATTATGCTTCAGCATGGTGTCTTGCTGGGACCCTGATTTCTGAACACACTTGCTTCTGTTACCCACCTAGTTCCCGTACCCATACCAGGGGTATTCTCAGACATTCCACACCCTTGGTTAGTGTGTGACTATATTCTAATTACCCATCTCTCCATACACATTAGTACCTCATGTTCATGTGATTATTTTTCATCCTCTGTAGGCTGAACTCTCAGACATAATGTCAAAATGAAGGAGTCAATGACCAGACAGAGTTTCTGAGCTGTCTCCCCTTTCTGAGATAGGCTTGTCCCTCTGCTGTAGGTTTCCAGCCACTTCCTTATCATTGTTAACCGTGACCAGAGGGACCATACGTTTGGTAGTATAGGGGCAGTCGACAAGCCTTGCAGAGATGGCATTTCCTGGTCTTTGACGCACAGCCTATAACGTAGTGAAAGAAACACAATGTTTATTGCAATGTTTAAATCTCGAGTGCAAAGACAAGCCCTGCAGGTACTGTAAGTGTGTGCACACAGGTAGAGGATAATAGGAATTGGTAGGGAATATGGCAAGCCGGAGAACAGACACCCACACACCTTGTATAAATTGAGTGGCTACCACAGTGGGTTATCACTGTGCAGAAATTCTGGCCCAGGATTGCCAGAGCTCTTGGGTTTTCAAGGGAAGCTAGAAATGGGAATATTTTAAATGTGAAATTTCTCAAGTTTTAAATGCTGGCAACTAAGCAACAAATTTTTTAAAATACCCCGTTTGTGCAAAATAAATAAATAAATAAATAAATAAATAAATGGCATATCCTAAGGCCATATATGGCCTGTGGCTTAGGTTTGCAATCTCAGGATAATAAAAGAAAAAAATCTGAGCGTTTCAAGCGGCCTAGTCTGAGGCCAGCAAGCGTAGGCATTTGGGGCTCACCCACCTGGGCCAGTGCCACCATCCTTTTATTGAATCCAGTGGCACATGAAGAAGGAACTTAGACTCAAAAAAGCAATAGCTATACCCAAGGAAAAGATACAGAACAAAGCAATCATAACCACAGCCCAGGCACCATTAGAATTCCTTGATGACCACTTTCCCCTGACCTTAGAAGGGCCACCACACAGGCAGGAAGAGAAGCAAGAGACATGTGTCTATGAGGAAGCCTTTCTTCACCATGACTCACTCTTTTCTGCCCCTACTTGTTCACACAGTGGCCTGGGGTGGGTGCCCAGGGATGATGCTTGGCTTACCAGGGCTATTCTCAGATACTCCACACCCTTGGTTACAGTGCAACTATGTTCTAGTTATCCGTCTCTCCATACTCATTACTACCTCATGTTCATGTGGTTATTTTTCATCTTCTTTAGGCTGAACTCCCAGAAATAACATCAAAATGAAGGAGTCAAAGACCAGACAGAGTTTGGGTTTCTTATTTGGAAGGTCCCAATGCATGCAAAGTGTCCTTATAAGGATGGGGGGGTGAAGCCACCTGAGATAGAGTTAAACCAGGGTTGGCCAGAGGAGGGAACGGCAGAGTATGGTGCTGCTTGCCTTCTTAACTAAGGAAGCTGTTAATGAGGTAAGAAAGCCCTGCTCTCTGTTTAGAACCTGTTTAAGTGGCCAGACCGATAGCCCTGCTTCCCCCAGAGAATGTCCTTACCGTCACTACCTTGACCTCCATTTCATCTTCTTGCTGGATATTGGTTTTCTACAAATGGCATCCACATTTCAAAGTGGTTAGTTGCAAGGACTTTGGAGGTATGAAGAGCTGGAATCAAGTTTAGACTTTGCCACAAAGTGAACTTGGGGCTGTTTTTCCATATTTTAATGGCACAATTTTCCCCCTTGTAAAGTGGAGTTAATACCATCCACCTTTTTGAGATGTTTAGGGATAAAGAAGTAACTGTAGGTGATGCCTGGCACTGGCACTACCTTATATAGATCTACGGATTCCAGGGTGACGCACAGTATGTCTAATGATAGGATTGGCATAGCTGGGTATTGCTTGGGGCTCCCTGCTCCATCCCATGCCTGCCTGAAGTGGGGTTGAAAAACATCTCACCTCTTCTTGCCTCTTGGGGAAAGGTGGGAAGGTTGTGGAAAGTGTGGCATCCTGACTGGGGTGGGATGTCCTGTCCACTGCATTGCTCTCTGCCTCTGGCTCCCTGTTAATCCACTGCCCTGGACCTCATCACCACCAATCCTGTGTATCCCAGTCCCTCCTAGGGTATAAAATTTTTTTTTCCAATGCCAATGCTATGTCAATACTAAAGGTTATTGTGAGGTAGCAATTTGAATATGATAAGCTAATACATTTGAAGAGGGAATGTTTGAAAATAATTCTGTAGAACTCCATTTGGTATTGGGCCTATTATCTAAACCATAACTTAAACTGCTTTATGCAGTTAGGCAATAGTCTCGTCAGATAACAACGGGAAGAAACGGAGACAGAAGGAGAAGTCTTTGAGAATCCACAGTCAGGTAGAAAGAGTATGGGCAGAAGATTCAGGGAATACCTTCTCCCTGGAGCGTGCTGGGCTAGTAGCTCCCGAATCCCAAGGCCAGCGCACAGGGGCGAAACCTCACAAGGGAGAGAGAATTAGAATCTGCAAGAACCTCAGATTAACAGGTTTGAATGTCTTTTCATGTGGCAAAACCATAGGAATTGGCCTTTGCTTCTTGCAGTGAGTATAAAGCACTCACCTTTAGAGATTTAAGTAGCTTGTGGCTCAATAAGATTGGCTCCAAAACCTCTCATCCAATCCTGTGGATGCTCAGTGCCCTTCTCTCCTAAGCTCCATTTACAGTGGCCCCTCCCTTTCCCAAAAAGATCTTAGCGCCTCCGGCTTGCCTCTCAGGAAAAGTATCCTTAGAAGATTCCTGAAGACCCAGCTCTGTTCTGAATTACAGAGAGCCTACAGGTACCTTTGTGCTGAATGTTTGGGGGGAACGCTGTTGACAGAGGAAAAGGTTAGGTGTAGGGGGGTCTCTGGGCCCCTGGTGGCAAAGGCCTTCTTTGAAAGTGCCTTTGATTTGCCCCTCTTCAGCCTTTTCTTCACCCGTTTATCCCTTTACCAGTGTCCAGTGTGGTTCTAGGCTCCCCTGCCCTCCCCCCAGTAAATGCATTTTCCTTTCTGCGCAGGGGTTGTTCTGAGACAGAGGGGGAGGAATGGAGGATTTTGGAGCAGTGCCTCTTATGCTATCAGGCTTCAGCTTTTAGAATCTTGGAAAGACTCCACCTGGGAAAGAGTTCCAGAGAAAACAAACTTCAGATCCCAGCTCATATGGGAAAGGGTTCATGTTCACGAAGGCAGCTTCAGGGACCTTGGCAGGGACTGAGGCGGGCTTGGCCCTGGTCTTTAATGGATCCGACACGGATCTTTCCAGGGCCCGTGAATGCTGCATGGTCTCCGAAGGAGATTTCCCTCTCAGAAGCTACAATGATATCTCTTTATGGGAGCTGTAGTCTTCAGGTCTCTAATGAGCCAACTTTCGTTGTTGCAATGGTTTATGCCCTAACAGTAGCAAGGAAGAGTTTAAGGAACCAAACACCACCATCTCCTCTTATCTGATCATCCCCTTGTCACGTTGCTTTCCTCTTGAAAATTCGCTGAATTTCTTGATGGGATATTAGGAGCCAGAAATTGGGTCTTGGGTCCAGGATTATCTCCTAAGTTAGAAGAAATCCCTTTCCAGGCCCAGGAATGACACCCTGAATGGCAATGATGGGCACAATTTTGGGGCATTCTGGTCCAAGAAGGAAAATGGGGGGCAAGTGTGTTAGGAAAAGTGCAGGACAGAGTTCATGGTGATGGTGAATCTTTCTTCTCTGACTCTAACTTGTGCCATTTCTATAATGCCAGTGTAAGATTCTTAGGATCTATATTTTATGCATACAATAAACCAGCTGCCCCTACAGGCACAGCAGTGTGGATACAGGAGCTGAGAACACCTGGATTTCTGTTTCTGGCATTGTGCACTTAAGAAAAATACTTTCCCATGTTTTTTGCACTTGGGGTTTAATACTGACCATTAATTCCCCCGTGTCTGCCTCTTCTGCCAGGGGTCTTTTCAAACATAGACAATCATGGGATATTAAACTTGAAGGACAATAGAGATCATCTAGTCCCATCAACTCACTATATATATGAGGAACCTGAGGTCCAGAGTGGGGAAGTGTCTTACCCAAGGTCACATGGTGAGTTACCTCCTTTGACATCTTTGTATGAAGTAAAGACCCCTCCCCTAACCAATTTTAGTTCTTATGACCTTAAGACTTACCGAACCTCCATGTATTTCATGGACTGAGGTATGACTAGGTGCCCAGTATGGGATTTGGTACTAAAAACATCCCTTAAGTTAAAGGAGTGTCTTCCAGGGGAGAAAGCTTCACAGGGCCCAGGTAAGGGCTATGGGAGAAGCAAGAGAGGACCATGGCTTGGAAAGAAACATGCTGTCACAGACTTTCTCAGCAGGCTGCCTAGACTAATGGTCTTCCTTCCCTTTTCCATCAGACCCAAGAGAACCTTTATGTGGGGTCAGTGTAGAGAGGCTGTCTCAGAAACATCTCACCTTGAAAGTGAGCCTTCCTCCAAACATGACATCGTAGACAAGAAAGGATTCCTCTGTCTTCACAAATCTGACCCCACCTCCTGTTTTGTCTATAACACGTCCTGGGCAGGAGGAGAAGAAAGTCTCAATGCAATCAAATTTTGTTTCAAGCTTTTCCCATCATATTCCCAGTGTCCACAGGCCTCTTATGACCTCTACATTCCTCAGCACAGCTTCCATAAAAAGATAGGCCTACTCTGTGTACATATCCGCACACACATCCACATCCACATGCAAATGCACACACATATGCACACACACATATACATGCACACACATGCAAACACATCCACATGCAAACACATCCACATGCAGTGCATACAAATGCACGAATACATGTGTAAACATACAAATACATGCAAACATGCATGTGTACACATGCAAACACAAACATACACATGAAACACACACACACTCTTTAAGACACTTTTAAAATCTGTAGTTAAGCTGAACAACATCTCTGGAGATTTTATCAGGAACGCTCACTTTTCAGGACATCCTAACTCAGTCCATGGGTGTATGGCCAGAACGGAAATGAGCTGTCTTGGAAGTCTTCCTTGATCCAGGCAGCATGTGGCCTGGGGGCCACCAGTGTTACTCCCCCAGGGTATTTTCCTCCCATGTAAGACTTTGAAAGGTGGCAAGGCTCAGAGATCAGCCATTATTCCCTAAACCTTCCACAGACCTGTGGCGGGAGCCAAAAAGATCAATGAGAAGGAGCTTGTAGACTTGGGAGCATGGCACCCCGACCTCCTGGTGTCGTCAAAAGTGTTCTGTGTAATTTTAGCTCCTAGAATTAGAAATGCCCCCTTGGTATCCCTAAAGAATATCAGTTCTGGGGAAGCATAGCCTTCTCCTCCCGTCTCGTAGCCCTTTAGTGACCCTACCATCCATACCCCTTCTCCCACACACCCCTCAGCTCATCATCAGGGGCTCCTCCTTTCAGAAAGATGTTTATAGATCGAAGGCCACTTAGATGAGACCTCTCCTCCTCTTCCATGACAATCCAAGGCCAAGCCCCGTAAGGTTTTGCTCCCTTCCCTTCCTCGGTTCAATGGAGGCTGCAGCAAAACGGAGTGTTTCCAGTTTCTCTGACCATGCTGGGTTTTAAGTTAATCCCCTCCTCCTATCCTTCCCTTTTGCTGACAGTTCTTCCCCTTTCAAGCTCCCTCTCTATTTCCCCTCCTAGTTTCAATCTTCTTTGGGGGTTTTGGTTTTTACTTTATTTTGCCTTTTTCTGTTTTTTTTTTTTTTCTTTTTGTTTTTTATAGGTTTCAGAGAAATTATGTTGAATCCAATAAGCCTTCCCGGACATTCCAAGCCTCTTAACCATGGCATCTATGTTGAGGATGTCAATGTTTATTTCAGCAAAGGACGTCATGGCTTTTAAAAACTCCTTTTAAGCCTCCTTGTTTTGATGTCACCTTGGTAGGCTGGGCCCTCTGAGAGGTTGGAAGCTCTAGGCATTGTTCTCTTTGGATCCAGGGATGCTAAGTAGAAACTGCATGAGCCACCAGTGCCCTGGCACCCTTTAACACCACCGAGATGGGTGTTTTCCCCCATCCACCACTGGCAGGGTTGCCCCTTCCCTCCAATCATCACTGTGCTCCTTTTTTTCTGGCCTATGAGGCAGCTCCTGCCACCTTCTTTAGAGCCAATAAAGAGAATTAAAAACCTGTGCACCAGGAGCATCTTTTAAACACACTAGCCATTCTCTTGGTTTACAAAAACAACCTAACCATCACAAGAAAGCCTGATGAAGTCCAGCCATGCTCCAGCCTCGCTTTCCCTGCTTGGAAGCGTGGGGTCTCCCTGGCTCTCCCAGGATACCACGCTGTCCTCTTAGTGACCTCGTCGCCCTGCAACCTCCAGTGGGGAAGAGTCACAGAAAGCACCTAAGCAGAGGCGGAGACGGCGCGGTAAGAGGAGGGGGAGCCAGGCTCAAGTATTGGCACCAAGTTAGGTCTCAGAGGAAAGAATGGAAACCAATCACTTTACATTTTTATTTTTATTTTCGGTGGAAAAAATCATCCTTTTTTGGGACACACTTGCCCCCTACTTCCTCTTCTCTCTGGAACGGCTCACAATGAGTGCGATACTAGAAAACTCCTTGCAGAGGAGAGTTTCTCCAGGCTCTTCCTGGACCCTTAGATCTGCAGTTCTGACAAGCTTTGGCTGCAGGAGGGTTTTGCCCATGAACTGGCCATCCTACTAGGACCACAAGGGACCAAGGGGATCAGGGACCAAGGCCCTTCCTGCCAGCCCATGATCCCGGGATTGGCTCTCTTCCCTACTTCCACTTATTCTTGACTCTGAGAACTTTTGGAACCCAATGGAATCAGCATTTCAAGGTCAAGATGAACTGAAGGGGAAGAGAAGTAAAACTTGGCCTCCTCCAGCCCCTCTCATGGCACCAATGGAAGTGTCCTGTTCTCTGGTCAATATGTGTGTTTTCTTTGCTTGCTTTGACTCATGCCTTACTCCATGGCCACCCTCTCCCAAAGAGGGGGCTAGCTTACCCCATTTTCAACTTGATCCACTGAGGAGAGGGAAGGGGGTGACTTTCCGTTCTTCAGTAGGAAAGGCACATTTGTAGGGCCTGAAGCTCCCCCGTATTTGCTGACACGCTGGTGGAGTAGACTTCTGGCTCCCCAGCCCATGGGGCCTCCATTGTGTGAAGTCAGCATAGGCTGCCCACCTAATGGTGGAGAGCATGAAACTGGGAGCATCCCGTGGGGGGCTTTTGCGGGGGAAAGTGGTTGTTTTAACCCACCATTGTTTCAGGGGTGGTGTTGCTCACAAATAGAGAATCGAGTCTATGCCTTTGGCAGATTTATTTGGGAGTTCAGATTCCCACCTAAGGGTTTTACTTCTTGGGTCCTGTGGATGGTGGTTCTTCATGTCAGGATCCCAGCTTGATTCTGCAGATGCCGCCATGGGGTTTAAAAACACGAGGCTTTCCAAGTTCTTGCCCAGTATCTGGGGTGGCCTCCAGAGTATCACCTGGGAATTCAGCTTCTCTCCGGGGCTCCAGGTGTGTGTTTATCTTGCCCCCCTTCAGCTCTCCTCATCCTGCTCCCCATTGTTCCATGTCAGGCTGTTCCCCATGACGCCCTGCTGACGCTTCGGGTCCAGGGCCTCCTCCCAAGTGTGGCTTTAAGGAGTAAGCTTGAGGGTGATGTTTTTTAATTATTGTAAATCATTACCTCATTTCCAGCCTCCCAGGCTCCATCCATTCCAGCATCTTTTATTCTGCCATTTTTCTCATCTTGTGCTATGACAATGGGGCATTGTGTTTCCACAGAGACTTATAGGAGTGTTCAGTGTATAGTTTCTTA
This sequence comes from Saimiri boliviensis, assembly GCF_048565385.1. Classification (NCBI taxonomy): domain Eukaryota; kingdom Metazoa; phylum Chordata; class Mammalia; order Primates; family Cebidae; genus Saimiri; species Saimiri boliviensis. The sequence goes on along the minus strand of NC_133453.1, from coordinate 132,355,393 downwards.
ATAAACACTTTATTTTCTAATGAAATGACTGAATCAGACCTCTTATTTGGAAATTTTGCAAAAACATTACAAATACAGAAATTCCAGGTTACCTGCATTTTTTCCTGTTACTCTTTTTAAAAAGTTTTTAAGTTAAGGTCTGTGTTTACAAAGGTATTCACAATCTGTTCCATTGGTCGCTTTCACTGAGAGTCTTCCAGATAGGTTAGGCTCATACAGCAAAGTGCTTTTTCATCTTACTGAGAAAGAATTAGAGGCTCAGAGAGGTTGAATGGTTACCCAGGGTCCCACAGTATGAGAGGTGAAAGCAAGACTCAAAGCTGACTTCTACAGACACTACTTGGGCCACTGAGACCCTCACTCTCTTGGTATCTGGGTAATGTTCTGTTGTCTGAGTAGCCAAGGCTCACAGAAATCTTCTCTCCAGAGCTGATATGTAAGGGTGCCTGGGAGTGGAGTTGGGGATCCTTTATCTTTGGTGTATGAGCAAAGCCAATGGGGCTCTCCCAGGGATGGAGTAGTTTTATATGTTCCCTGTGGATATTGGGAAAGTGACCTTGTCCAAGGAAGGATGGGGATCTGGGCTTACAGGTCAACACACTTGTCACTCAGAGACATGCCCCTTTTCATACACACACACGACACACATACACACAAGAGCCAAACTCTCATGGCAAATCCCATGTGGGCTGCCAGGAGACAGAGGCCAAGGAGTGAAATGTTTGGATGAACTGACACATCTGTGCGCCCTTGGACCCTGGCGCTGCTACAGCTAGAAGAGTTGAAATGCTTCCTGTAACTTGCCCTCTTCCTTTTAGAAGGGGAGGACAGTGTGAGGCTCTGTATGCAGGAGAGATAGAGCAAGAGTGGAGGATGTGGGCTGGGAAAGGGTTCCTGGGTGGAGCCAAGTGCTTCACTAGGCCCCAGTAATTCTGGTTGGAGCTCCGTCTCTGAGGAAGCAGAGGTGAGGCAAGTAAAGTAACACAGAAGGGCTCATGTTCAAATCTAACAGGAAGTTGATCAGACTAGGTTGGTGCTTTCCTATGTACCTCCACTCACTTTATCTTTTATTTAAGTCTAGTTTGGCTTGAGACTCCCTTATGATAAATGGAAGTTCCTGCTCTCTAGAATGGCCTGGGTGAGGGGTAGACCAAGCTCTACATTTTCCCCTTCTCAAGGGTTCCAGGGAGAAAGAGTTGGAACAGGAATGCCCAAAGGGTTGGGACTGTCCTTGGGACCATGAGGAGATGTGCTGGTTCAAGGGAGAACTTTCATTTTGAATATAGGAGGGATTTGAGCTTTGTTTTGTTCTGATGCTTGGAGTTTGTTGGTGTTTGGGGGGAGAGACAATGGGTAAAAATGGCCCCCGAGAATATGGGAGGGAAAAGTATCCACAGCTCGGGAGGAAGGGTTGGCACTGGCCTCATGGAGGGAGTGCTCTTCCCATGTAGCAGGAGGCAAGAAAAGGAAAGGATTCAGAATGTCTTTTTGAGGCTATAGGGCAAGAAAGTGAGGGAGTCCTTGTCTGGTGGCTTCCATTTTGTCTATAAAGAACGAGGCAAGGTCTTGTGCCATGAGTGAAAAGATCCTAGCAGAGTAGAAGGTCTGAACTGCCAGGGCCGGAGAGTATGAAGACCGTGGGGTGCTATGGAAAAGTTGCTTGGCAGAATGAGGAACCGGCCGAGGTGCCTGGCTGAAGTCTAGGCCCCTGCTTTCCACGTTTTCCTGCTAGGTGTTGAAGTCTCATGGCATTTACCCCAGTGTTCATGCCTCTGGAGCACTCAGAGCTGGCATAGGGCGCATGTGGAGAGCTGAAATCAGCCCAGAAAGATGCTGGTTTGGACTGGCTTCAGTTTAGAGTGGCTCAGGGAACCAGCCAGTCCTGGAGCTCCCAACCTCCTGCATTTGAATCTCACCAACAGGATTTTCACAGTAGCTTTCTCAGACCTTAGGCTTCCATTTTGGTCCTGCAGGATGTTGCTGCCCAGGTTCACAGCTGGCTCAGTTCACGAACCCGTGGTGCTTGCCAGGTGCTCTCTGGATCTTCATTCCAGAGGAGTGGTTGACAGGTGCTGGTTCTGAAGCTTAAAGAGTGAGAAGCTCAACTGTACCCACCCATCAGATCTTGTGGAACGAGGTGAAATTCGATGTAACACATTCCAGGAACATGCACTGGAGGGGCTGGAGTCTTTTAGTAGCATTACATGACCAGGTCCTGGAACTGGTTGCCACGCTCCCAAGAATGGGTTTACTGTGGGTCATTAATAATAATTCTCTGTATCTTATGAAGCACTTTCTCAGAACCAGGCACATTTTACCCCCCAAAAAAGCTGACGCTCAGAAAAGTTTAATAACTAGCCCGGGTTTACACAGCTACAGACAGAACTAAGACTCACAGGGGGCCTCCCTGACCTCAGAATGCTTTTGGCCACTCTGCTGACCCCCAGGAGCACATCTTCAACTCCTGGAAGGCTACAGTCCTGGGGATGCTCCACAATCATAGCTGCCCCCAACCCCACTCCACTCCCAAGACAGAGAAGTCTTTCGGGGGTCTTCAGAGCTAGACACCATCCTTGACTTCCTTCTGGAACCACTGGAACAGGATGATTTTAAAGACTAGAACATCTGCAATGTCCTTTCCTCTCTTATTGTAACTTGGGGTGCATGAAAGCGTGGTTGGGCTTAGATCTAAGATTAATCACCTGTCTTACAGTTGGTGAGATTCCCACGCAATGATGACCTCTTTGATATTGGGGAGGACTTGTTGGATGACAGCAACCTGATCCTTAGGATAGCAGGTGAGGCTGCCCAGGTCTGTGCAAGGGTGAGCAGCTTCAGACAGGAAGGTGGTAGAAAAAAAGGGCCTCGTCTGACTACCCACTGCCACTTAACCTTTCTTCAACCCACCTCAAAGACCTCCTGATATGTCCAAGCTCAGCCATGCAATGCTCACCCAAAAAAGACCAAACACTAAGCAGGCTCAATTTGGAAGTCAAGAAGCTGGCCTCTAGCCACCTCTGTCTTTTCTTTTGTGTGGGAATCCCTTTCTGAAGCCGAGCTCCCAGCAGCCACATCCTCACCTCCACCTCCCCAGCCACAGGTGTGACCGCAGCACAGCACTGGGCTGTGACATATCCCCTGGCTCATCCCAATTCCCTCAGGTCAAGCCCAGGCATGAGCAAAGGATCAAGCATCTCAGATACAATGGTGAGGCGGCAAGGGAGGGTTGGATGCCGCGGGAAAGCTCGGGAGCGGGCAGATCAATGCAGGACGACTTCATTGTTGTACAGCTTTCTGCATGGAGCCAGACGTGGATTAGGCGAAGAGCCAGAGCCTTTGTTCCTTCAGGGTTTACTGACTCCTGTGCTCTGGCCAGACTCGCACATTGCTACCAGCGTGACTCTGAAAGCAAGAGCAAAATGAAGGTGGCAGGGAGGGAGAGTGGGAGGGGAGGGAGAGGGTGATGCTGGCTGCTCGGAGCCTTCCCTGGGAAGGGCCCAGGGAAAACTCTTAAGCATGACAGCGGAGGTGGGAGGATGGTGGAGAACAATGGGGAGTCTGGTTTCCATCTGGACTGTCCGGCAAGGGCCTGGAGCCTGCCTCCTCCTCCCTCCCAGCTCCCCTCCACCCCTCACATTTCCACTCTTTAATGCTGGCTGATGTGGGCGAAGCTCCTTGCAGCCTCCAGATTCCTTGGATAGCTCTGGTTCTGCATTTTGCCTTTAGAAATCCTGTTACCACCCCCCTGTACTTCCCACCTCACAAGAAAACCTCAGCCTAGATCTGACAATATATTTCCAGAGCGAAATAAGACTCCTCCTTCAACCCTACTTGAACCCAAAAGTGAGTTGAAGGAGACGTGCTGGCAAGAGACAAGTCCCTTGTCTGCTTTTTTGGGTGTTTCTGAAATTCCGTCAGGATTCTGAGGTCCTCTTGGGTAGGACTTTTGTTCCAGTTTCTCCTGCTAGCAGATGAAACTTCCATAGAGTGACTCCCGTTTCCCTTGAAATTAAGTCTTGCTGAGGGAAGAGATTTCGGCATGGGTGATAAGGTCTCACACCCCTCTGCATTTTCGTCCCCTTTCATTTGGGCACATTTTCCTTGTATCACAAAATATCTGGGGGTTTGTGCCTCAGAGAGCTACATCTTCCCTCGTCATTATGCTTGAGTTCTGGGTGGGTGCAAATGCATCGCTCAGATGTTCTGTATGCTCCTGGTCCAGGAATGGTGAGGACTGACAAACACGAGGGGAACCTCTGACTGGGGCATGCTCTGCTTTGAGAGAAGGGAACAAGAAAGACAGGAGGACTTCTGAGGAGCACAGACCCCACAGGGATGCAGAAGGTACCGATGGGGCAGATTTGGTGTCACCGGCCTCCAGCCCAGGTCCGTGTGGGTTGTATCTGGGAAGGAACTTGGTCCTCTGGGGCAGAGGAAAGAGGCACGGTTACGAGTTACCCAGAGAGCAGAGCTGTAGAGAAATCTTAGCTCAGGGCTCTGGTGGGACTTTGAAGCCAAGATGCACGAGCCTTCCACATGGGACCAGATGGACACCTGGCCTTCTCAGGATCACGGTGTTTTCTCCTGATCCTCTGCCAGTAGGAGCCTCTCAGAGCCTCTCTGAGATAGATGAACTTGACTTTGATTTACCTATGGGTGGAGATTGGGGCATGAGGCATAAGTCAAGAAGAATGGAGCTTGGCTTTTCTGAGAGCCAAAACCCGTGAGCAGATCGCACTTCATGCCCTAAGAGTAATGTCAAGTAACATTTGAGTTCGGAGGGGTGGTCAAAATCCCCTGCTCAGCTACGAAGAGGGTTTGCAGAGCAAGGACGGAGGCTGCCCAAAGGCACATTCCAGAATGGCAGTTTCTGACTTTCGCCTTCATGCAAGTTTGAGGGATAGGACGTCAGGTCAGCTCAGAAAACACTACCAGACCTGGCTTTGGTAAGTAATGCTGGAGGCCATGGTGGCTTGCAGTGATGACCAGCTTGTCTTCATGGCTGTCTTTGCCTTGGTTTCTGCCCCCTGTGTGCTGTTACCATGGCAGCACAATGAAGCCTAGCTCTGTCTTTAGGGACCTGAGTGGAGCAAGCGGCCTGTTTCCCTGAAAAAGACACATCCTTCCCTCCCTTGTCCTCAAGTTGATTCTGCAGTGAGAAGGACAAGGATGTAGCCCCGGTAAAGTGGAAAGTAACTTCACTGCTGTCTAACATGGCCTGGTGATGCCTCCTTTACAGAGTCCTGATAGGCCACCTATGTTCTCACTCTGAAGCTCACATTACCTTCAGTCTGTCTGGGTCCTCGAAATGTTGTTTAAAAATCACATTTTGGCATTCTTGACTCTGCAATGCTTGCCATAGATTTTTGCCGAAAGTCATGAAATTCTGACCTTCAAATGCACTTCTCATAAAAAGAGAGGATGTGGAGCTGTGGGGAGCACATGCTCTCTTCCAGGGATGGGGCGTGTCCACAGAGCCTGTGACATGGTTCTTCGCAGCTGCACAGGCCTAGGGAGATACTTACCCCTCACAGCTAGTTTCTTAAGCATGTCAAGAGAACGTGACATTGAGGGTTCTTGAGTTTTAAGCTGAAAGGATCCAGCCTCTGTGACACAGGGGACCTTTGCACCTTACAAAGGCTCTCTAATTTCTAGTCTTTCCCAGCACTGGTCAGACAAGCAATCTCCAAGCTCTGTCCTCTTGCTGCCAAAGTTAAGGAAGAATCAGAAGGGACATTCCAGAGTACTGGCTAGATAGTCACTAAATCTGGCCTATGAATTATATTAGAACCTCTGGATGCTCTTGCTGTTAATTCTGAAAGAAAATTCACATGGCAGAGAACTTGACAGTAAATCTCAAACAACTTCTGTCATGAGTCTAGTCCCTGACAGTGTGCCCTGGCCAGAAGGGCACAGCCAGGATCCATGACGTTTTGTGATTACCCCCATCTGGGGGCCATAGCTCTTAACTGAGACCTTTTGCTTCAGAGGAAGCCAGATATAGAGCCAGCCAGGGAAAACTTGAAGCTGTTCCCTCCCACTGTCAGTGGGCAGCAAGGGAGGCACCACCAATATAGAACATATTCTGAGAATGTTCTTCTTGGGAGAATTTAAATTCTAAGTTCATGTTTAAATGACTCACAGAATCGTTCAATCTTTATGGCTGTCGATTTGGCATTTCTTGCTACCATAACAGGAGATTGCTGCACAGTACCTCTGATACCAAATGGCCAGCCTAATCGTTAAGAAGACCAGAATAACCCCACTGTGCATTTTCAGGAGGGTGTCTTTGGCCATCTTAATAATTGTATTGGGTCAATCACTTGACCAACTGTTATTCTGCATGAATTGGTCAGTTTTCTGAGCACAGCTCCAGTGCCTGCAATATGGTTCTCCCTTAATTTGAAATCCCCAACTTGCAGAAAAACCTTTTCCTCTTCCTCCAGTTATTAGATAAATGATGCTGTAAGGATCAAGTGCTCCCCTTTTTATTGTCTGCAGCAGTGTCTGTCCTTACTCTCATGATATGCCGAGGATCCATCAGAGAACATTGGAAAACATTGCACAGTATGGCCAGCTCTTACAGATTCACAGTTTGCATTAGGATATCAAAGGCTCTAAGAAGCCCTGCTGTAAATAAAACTGATTCTACCACTTTCCAATTCTAATTAAACACAAAACATTCTTCACTTAATACCTTTTAATGGACTCAGCACACATATGTTAGAAACACACTGGGTTATGGTGTGGTCAGAAGCTTCTAAAGAAGAATCGAGCAAGATGTGTTCGTCCACCTCCCACCTTCTTATATCAAGAAACCACCACAACCAGCGCTCTGCCCAGCTGCAGGCTCAGCCCTCACTTCTGCCTTCTACGTAGAGTCAGAAAAAAATCTGGTTGCTGATGGATAGATACCCGTGTGAAGATCAGGAAACCTTCACTGTGATATCTCAGAAGAAGATGGTAAGTCATTTCACATAAGAGCTTGAGACTTCAGCATTAAACCTGGCCATCTGCCCAGGCTGGTGGAGGTGACATCGACTAGTGATAGCACACAGCAGTGAAGACCTGGATCCCTGTTTCAACTCTACCACTAGCAAAATGACATGGGGTAAGTTACCTTTCCTTGTTCCATATTTGTCTCTGAGTAGCTAGTAGAGTTTGCTGATCCTCGTGTAAAAGACCCTGCCTGGACAGATGCCCCAAATGCCATGTCCCATGAGTCACCATTGTCTCTTAGTGGAGGATGTCTTTTGGTTCTTGGTCCTTCTCTCCTTTCTGAATGTGTTGTGTATCAGGCGAACAGAGTGAGAGAGATGGCTGCCCCTTTGGGTGAGGACCAGTGGATTTCTCTGGATGAGGATGGAAGCAGATGTGTGGGGGTTAATAGACCCTCTCTGTCACAGTTGGACAGGGCCAAGCGGGAGTTCTTGGCAAGATTTTCCGACTTTGATCTCAAGAAGGCAGCTCTGCCTAACAAATAGTCTGAAATGTCAAAGAATAAATGTTAAAGCTTGAGGGGTCATTCTCCAGGGAGTTGCCTCGGATGGCTAGGGAGGGAGATGAGGAGGGAGAGAGGGACGCAGCAGAATCCTTCACATAAAGATTCTGACTTGGTTTTGTGATATTTAAGAAAAGGAGAAAACTCTGAATTATTTATATCACAGAAGATGTAAGCAGGCTGTAGAGAAGTGGCCTGGCTTTGCATAGTAGTTTATGGCCATCATTTAGCTGCCCCAGCCTTGAACTGGTAAAACTTTTTTTTTTTTTTTTTTTTGTAATTGACATGGTATTGAGCTCTACTTGAGCTGTTTATTATTATTATTATTATTGCTATTATTTTAATTAAGAAAATTCATGTCCTTCGATATGTGAGTTGGGGGAGACAGTTTCTAGAAATGACATTTGCACAAAGCAAGAGTTACGTCTTTCCCTTAAAGGGACTCCAGCACACCCTTCAGTAACTCTTTCCAGCTCTGTGAGTTTTTAACCTGCTTGCCTCTTCAAGCAGGGATTTGGGAGACTCCTGCTCTGATATGGGCGGGAAGCATCTTAGTTTGGGCCTGGGCACCAATTGGCTGTGTAGGTCCGGGAAGGTGAATTTCATCTCTCATTCGTTCCCTCTGAAAGATGAAGATGATTGTCCTGTGCCTCTTCTGAGTACGCTGGGCATATGAGGGATGACTCCATTGTGTTCACAATACCTTGGTACCTGACAGGGAGTGGGGGGATAGCGTCTATATTATGTGAGAGGATAAAGAAGTAAAAAATGTTAAAAGGTTAAATGAACAGTGATTGAAGGATTGGTGGTAAATCTGGGGGGAATGGGTTCTTTCCTCTGTTTATTTTGTTCAGTGATAAAATGAATACTTCATGTTGATAATTATATCCTGATTCTATAGCATGGGTAATTGAAATTCACCAAAAATCCCCACATTGCATTTGAAATTAAAATGACAAGCTTCACACACTCTTCCATCTCTCTCAGTCACTCTCCTAATTGTTTTTGCATACCCTTGATGACATTCTGGGAGGTGCAAACACATGGAGCCAACTTTTGATCAGTTTGGGGGTGGTGAGGTGAGGCTAGTCAAAGTGCGAATCAGATCATCAGTAGACCTCCAAACAAGCCATATTGTATTTGGGAGGTATTGCTTTTGTTGAAGATATCAATACTTTTGTTTCTTTCCTAAACCTGTTTTTTTTCTATTGAAGAACCTAGAGAACACTTTGCCGTTAAAATGTCACAGTGACACTCCTGTCATAAAACTCTGAAAATGTACATATTTTTACCCTCACTAACCTACCCTACCTCCCAGAAAGGTCTTTGAAATGTTTTTCCTCCACTCTCTACTTGCTGTGATTGGAAGTTAGACTGGCACCATTGCTCTCGGGCAGTGGTTCTCAGAGTTTTTGGTTTGCATACCTCTTTACACTTAAAAGTCATAGAAATCCCAAATAACAGTTCTTTCTGTAGGTTATATCCATCATATTCACTGTATTTGAAATTAAAACTGAGTATAACTTAGACGCTCAAGCATACACACACATTCCATTTAGCTGTCATGATGACGACATCCTCAGATGTCTGGAAACCACTGGACAACTTCTTGAATAATACCTGTGAGACACGAGAGTGAAAAAAGGCATACACTATCTTACTATTGCTAGGAAAATAGCTTTGATACATGAATCTCCTGAAAGGGTCTTGAGCCCACCAGGGACCTCTGGACCATTTTGAGAACTGCTGCTCTAGGGAAAACAGGCACAAGCAGATTCTGAAATCAAACCTGGGTCCCCTTGGAGCCAGGGCAATCTGCCAGTCATGGACTTTGATCCAAGTGTAGGGGTCTGTCAGAATTCCATTTCCAGATTCAAACATCACTGACTGCCCCATGGGTGTTCACATAAGGCAAACGGGATACAACCATGCATGTTCAGTTGCTGGAAATGTGGAAAATATACAAGAAGGACTTCACCTGTTATTAAGAAAATGGAGTGGGGGCTGTTTGCTTGCTCTGGAGAAGAACATGGGCTTGATGTAATAGTAAACATTATTGGCTGATTGAAGAGACTCAGCACAAACAAGATTGACAAAATCCCATTGGTGAGAGCAGGAGGCATGAATGGAAGCAGATGAGAGAATTCATAAGTAGCACCTTGAGGTTTGGCATCCCTTCGTGTGCACTGTAGCTCTCACTGTGCACCAAATTTGGACTTGTTTAAGGAACACGTGAGGCTGGCAGTGCTCTAGCAAGGACCCATGGGAGTGCCTATTTAAGTTTAGATACCCTGGCACCTTCTTCCTCTTTCTCCTAAGCTGGGCAGCTTTGGTATAGGAAGATTGGGCTATGAAATGCTTTAATGTCTAGGGAGCTTCCTTAGGTTAACTCTGTGTAGCACCCAGCACACCACCCAGCAGAGGGACCTGTCTCATCATGAGGTCCTACGTGGGTGACAGTGTTCATGCCTCTTCCTGTTCATCATTTATACACCAAGGAGCAAGAAGTGCTCTTTTGTGGGATTATCTCACAATCCCAACGGGATAGGGTCTTTCAGGGATTACCTCTGAGATCGTGAGCAAATGTTGCTTCACTGACTGATTCTTCAGACATATCTGGGGCATCCACTCTGTGCCACACACTCTGCTACTAAGTGAGTCAGTTGTGTTTCCTGCCTTCAAGATCTTTATTGTCCTGTGCAGTGGTTTTCCATTGGGGGTGATCTTGTCTCCCAGAGGACATGTGTAGAGACATTTTTGGTTGTGACAACTGAGGGTGGGTGCTTCTGACAGCTCCCCACAACAAATAATTATCCAGCGCCAAATGCTAACAGTGTCAAGGTTGAGAAACCCCAGTCTAATGAGACTACAGGCCAGTATTCATTCGTCTTAAGTAAAAGGGACCTCCTCGCTTTTTAAGGCCCTCCTTCAGCTACCAAGAATCCTAGGGCCACGGGAAAGGACCACATGGAGCCCGCACCCCACCTTCCTTCTAAACAATGTTTTATTTCCTAAACCAGAATTCCTTACCCAAACAGCTCTCAGCTTTCCTCCGAGACATGTACAGGTTTCTTCATTGGTCTGTTCTAAGGGTGGGCTGCACTGCAGGTGTGTGTGCTGCTAAGCCCAAGAGTTGGACAAAGGATTACTCTACGGGGGCAGTGGGAACTTCGAGAGTATGATGGGGGCAAGGTTAGAGGAAGATGGAGTTGCAGGCTCAGTGTGCACACATATGTACATGGGAACCCCTTCACTGTGGGGCACAGGACGGAGGTGGAAGAGAAGGGAGCAGGCTGGGGGCCAACTCCCTAGCACCACATGTCTCCACTCACAACTCCAAGGAACCAGAGACACCGGAAGTCAGACCTGGCCCTTCAGGACATCCTGAAAATCAATTTCACAGGGCAGGAGGATAGGACATGCCTTATTTGTTAGTGTGTTAGCTTGATTTATAACTTCCAAATCTTTAGACGTATGAAATGTGGGCTTCTAATTATTCCCTTGTTCCAGCTACTTCAAATGTAAGGAATAGGCCTGGTACGGATAAGTGAGTTATTATGAAGCAGTTTGATGAAATTATGGGAGAGGTAAACATAGAGGAAAGACACCTAGCACCTAGTTCCTAAACGGAGTTCTTTTTTGGTCTTTTCTTTTCTTTTGAGATGGAGTCTTGCTTCATCACCCAGGCTGGAGTATAGTGGTGCAATCTCGGCTCACTGCAACTCCACCTCCCTGGCTTAAGTGATTCTCATGCCTCAGACCCCGAATAGCTGGGATTACAGGTGTCTGCCACCAAGCCTGGCAAATTTTTGTATTTATAGTAGAGACAAGGTCTCACCATGTTGGCCAGGCTGGTCTCGAACTCCTGACCTCAAGTGATCCGTCCACCTCAGCCTCCCAAAGTGCTGGGATTGTAGGTATGAGCCACCTTGCCCGGCCTAAATGGAGTTCTTAAAAATATTGCCTCATGACATTGATCTGCAGATGATTAAATAAAAAATGGCAGTTCAAGGAATGGCATAATTAAAATGGTCAGTTAAGACTTTAAGGTTTCCATTGTTTAGAGAGCTGTATTCAAGTCTTGGAAATCCTGACCCCATTGCCTGGTAAATAAACACCACAGTCTTTCGGTGACCTCTGGCTGCTGGAAGTACATACTTGTGGAGATTCTTCCTGCTGGACCATCTCCACATTGGGGCAATGCTCTTACAGGCCCACCTGATTGCCAGAGACCAATCTCGAGATCTCCACAATTGACTGGTATTCACTGGGGATCTGGAGCTTTATGGATGGCGTGGCCAGCATCATAACGGAAAGAGACAGGTGCCCCTTCCTTGCTCCCCATTTCTGCACTACTGTGAGGATATCTCTCGGTCACAGAAAGGTAAAGAATCTGGAGAAATTGAGTAGGAAGGATTTTTTTACTTTTAATAACATTGTGCTTTTTTTTCTGATTACAAAAGTAATTTATATTCACAGTAGAAAATTCAACGAAATACAGAAAAGCACACCAACACATAAATTATCCACCATCCCATCACCCAGAGATAGCACTGTTAACATTTTAGCTTTCTGCCTTCTCATCTTTTTTATGTACTTATTTGTCAGAATCAAATCATTCTGTGTGCGCATGCACATACACATTACTTTGCTACCTCTTTTTTAAAATAAGATTGCGTTTGCAATTTAACTGATCTTTTACAATGTTAAAAAAATTTGTATAAGTGATATATTTACCACATGGTTAAATACACACACACACACAAACACACTCGCACAGAAATGTTCATAGCAGCATTTTTTATAACAGTCAAGAAGTAGAAAAACGCCATGTTTATCGACTGGTGAATGGAAAGGAAAATGTGGTGTTGCTGCACAATGGATTGCTACTCAGCAATCAAAAGGAATGAAGCACTGATACATGCCACAACGTGGATGAATCTCAAAGAAACATGCTAAGTAGCTGGACACAAAACATCCCATTTTCTATGATGCCATTTGTGTGCAATGTCAAGAAGAGGCAAATCTGGAGAGACAGAAATTAGATTAGCAGCTGCCTAAGGCTGGGGTTGGAAGCAGGGATTCACTACAAATGGACCCACGGACCTTGTTGGGGTGAAGAATGTTCTACAGTTGGTTTATCTGGATGATTACACCATTCAGTAGATTTACTAATCATTGTTGAGTTGTACATTAACATAGATGAATTTTATGGTATGTAAAATAGTGCCTCAATAAAGTTTATATATACATATATACATATAATAAATATGTAAAGTTTGCATATATGAACTCAATGATGCTTATACATAATACATAATATATAAAATATATATGTAAACTTTATTGAAGTATTAATTACCATTATTATTTATCTCAAATTCCTGCTATAGATTGATCTGTCTATAAAATGGGAGCCCTACCCTTCTTTCACCTGTTCCTCGTCTGCAAGTTGCTCCTAGCACCTCTACCATTACCACACAAGTAATTTCTGTTATTGAGTGTCCTTACAAATTATATCTAAGCAAATTATATACCAACAAATATAAATATATGTGTTTTATTTTTGAGACAGAGTCTCACTCTGTCGCCGGGCACCAGGCTAGAGTATAGTGGCACAATCTCAGCTCACTGCAACCTCTGCCTCCCGTTCAAGTAATTCTCCTGCCTCAGCCTCCCGAGTAGCTGGGACTACAGGCACATGCCACTGTGCCCAGCTAATTTTTGTATTTTTAGTAGAGACAGAGTTTCACCATGTTGGCCAGGATGGTCTTGATCTCTTGACTTTGTGATCTGCCTGCCTCGGCCTCCCAAAGTGCTAGGATTACAGGCTTGAGCCACCATGTCCGGCCATGTACTTATTTTTTCTCTATTTTGTACAATGGCAGCTATATCATACATACTATTGTGCACTTTTAAAGATAATCCTGTCCCCACCCCAGTTACTTGCAGCTCTTAGAGAACTCCTTCCTTGTTGTTTTAGAGATCCATACTATCCCCTTGTATTGATATATTCAAATTTATTCAATTTCTTCACAATAGCTTGCTCTTATAAATAATGGCAATGGATTGATCCTAAATATATTGAAACTCAATGAATATGGTTGAACCTAAATATGATATTAACACGGGAACTTATGACCCCCATAAGCTATTTGTTATATCTGTTTTACATATATTGACCATATGGGGTTTTGCCAGTGTATACCCCAAGAGTAATACAGTTGCTCCTCAGTTTACCATGGGCTTGTTTCCCAATAAACCCATGATAAGTTGAAAATATGACAAGTTGAAAATGTACTTAATACACTTAAGTTACCAACCATCATATTTTAGACTAGCCTGCCTTAAATGTGCTCAGAACATAGCCTACAGTTGGGCAAAATAATGTAACACAAAGCTTACTTTATAATCAATAAAGCACTGAGTATCTCATGTAATTTATTTAATACCGTACTGAAAGTGAAAAGCAGAAGAATTTTACACCATAGTAAAGTTGAAAAGTCCCAAGTTGAACCATTCTAAGTGGAGGCCTGTCCATGTATGAGAATGAGGTTCCCCACAGCCTTCATAAACATGGCATGACTTTTAATGGCTGTATCATGCTCCACTGTGTGGACATACCAGATTTATTTGATTAGTACCCTCTGTTTGAAAACTTGGATTGATTTATTTTTCCATTATTTTTCCATTAATCTAAAAACAGCACAGGTATTTGGTACTTTTGGTGGTTAAGCTGAACAAGGGAGATGGCTCAGTGGCAGCCCTCATCAGAGGTGGTGTGTCTGTCAGTACCTTGCTACCTCTGGATACTTAGAGATCCCCCAAGCAGGTATCCAGTAGATTCTCCTAACGGACAGCTATCTTGTAACAGAGAGCTGACTATGGAAAGCTGTCTCCTTCTGAAATATTATTGCTTCAGATCCCAGGATGCAACGTCATTGAATGCAGGGGTCATTACCTTTTCTCAGGTGACTTCAAAGTGTTGCCAACATTCACATCATGTTGTTCCCCAAAAGGCTCTTCTGGCCAGAGCCTTACCACGTTTAGGGCTGGGGATTCTGAGCTGCACAATCCGGAAATGTTAATGGGATTCTGAATGAAGCCTCTAATCTCATATGTCCTACAGAGGGCTGACCAAGCGTGACACCGTGACTTTCTCAAGGTCAGAGTGAGGGTTGGGAGGCAGTACCCATGTATCCTGACCTCTTGCTCTGGCCTTTAAGCAGGTGGCCTCCTAGGAAAACATCGGGTGAGGCATGGCAGTAGAGATTGAAGCTGGATGTAAAACGCCACAGACGATTCAGAAAGGTGTTTCCAGCCAAGCCACTGATCTGGGCTCCAGGCAGGGGAGGGGCACAAACCAGAGATAAGTCAACCAGCTGGAAAGAATTCAAGAACATAGCAACAGGAAGGATGAAGGGGTGAAGAGATTGATGGTGAGATTCTCTGTATCTGCAGCTTTTGAGGCCAAGTGATAGCCATGCTTTCTCTCTAGCAGCCCTCAGTGGTGACAGCAAAGCCCGTGCTGTGGTTCCAACACCTCTCCTCCTCTTTTTCAAATAAACAGGGTTCTTAGTGTCTTTCCGAGGGCGAGCATGGATGGGACCAAAGATGGCCAGGCAGGAGAAATACATCCTCTCCCTCTCCTCTTCTGAGTTCCTAGGCTCTTGTCTGCCGAAGATGAAGTCCTGGGAATGGAAAGGTCTTTAGACAGCAGAGCAGATGAAGCAGAAAGAGCCCAAACATGCTGGGGCACAGATGAGCATAAAGGGGTGATATTAGGGATCAAGATCTGATGGCAACAGGGAAAGGAGGAAAAAGCTGGGTTGGGGAGGAGCATTGCAGTTGAAACCAATGAGTGCAATTAGCTTTGTGTCACTTCCTACAGCCCAAGCAAGCTGTTTGTTGGTCATCTGTTAGAGGTGGCTGCCAAGATGCCATGTGCATTCCAAGATCCCTGGGTGCTGGCCCTTCCTATCTGCCAGGCGGAGGGAGGGACAGTGGATGCCAGCTCTGGAAGCCCACTCAGACATGTGTGGCCCACCATGTGAGGCTCTCTGGCATCCTCCTGGCAGCAAGCGTAGCTGGAATCAAGGAACTAAAGCATGGGAAAGAAGGCTGAGCACCTGCTCATCTCTCTTCTTGCCCTGGGGTTGGGAAGAAGCAGTTATACGTGGATTGAAGCAGAAGTTAACTGCTAATGGCCAGGCCAAAGGGAAGCCTTGTGCTCTTACCAACACAACAGTGTCCATCCATTGCTTAGCCCATCTGGGCATGCCCTGGGCAGGACATGCTGCAGCTCAGAAAGCAGGAGCTTTTAGAGGGCAGACTGCACCCTCAGGAATTGGCCCTACCACTGCAGCCCACTTCAGACCTGACTGATTTCCTGCCTGCCTAACTTTGCCCTCTCCCACCCCAGCTCCTGCTATACCTGGTATGCCAATCTATCTGCAAACCTGCTAATGCTCCAATGCCCAGCAAAGTGGGTGCTCAAAATATTTGTTCGTATAAAAAAGTTTTTAGCTAAGGCATTACATGTTCCTTTAAAACAAATCTCTCTAGAAGGACTGTCTCCAGATTCTTTGGAAATCTACTCATATAGGTAGCTTGAGTTTTTTATGGGTCAGTGGTATATGTTCTTCTTTTCATTACAGCAGTTTGATGATAGTCTCTAAACTTAATGCCAAGTGTAGGCTATGCATCAGGGTTACAAGGAGGACTCAAACCCGGTCCCTGCTTCAGAGGGAGATGGCCATGCACAATGAAGTCATATGCCATGTTACAATAAGTACCTGTATGCCCTGAGCTTTCCAGAATTTCAGAATCCCGATCATACCTATGTCCGTCGAGATAAACGACTGCCCCATCTCATCAGGTGCAAGGCTGCTAATGATTAGAGAGTCCAGGTAGGATTTAGTCAGACTGCGAAGGATTTGAACTTCACTTCTGTTGAATGAGGACTAGGAAAAAATCAGTTGGGCCTGAGCATGAGAGATCGCTGTGACTTTATAACAGGTAAAGTTCGTGGGGTGAAGTGGTAGAAGTGAGAGTGAAATGAGGCTTGAGAAATGATTGGGGAGCCTCATTTCTTGATGAAGAATGACATGGCATGCTGCTTAGACTACCCGTCAGTGAGTCTGGTGATGAAGGCAGACAAGGGAGTAATTTCTAGGGGAGGCGGTGCCAAGGGAGTACTTTGATTAGGATGGGGGAGGCCAGGCACAGTGTCTTACACCTGAAATCCCAGCAATTTGGGAGGCTGAGGAGGGCAGATCCTTTGAGGCCAGGAGTTCAGACCAGCCTGGACAACATGGCAAATCACCATCTCTACTAAAAATACAAAAATTAGCCAGGTGTGGTGGCACACACCTGTGATCCCAGCTACTAGGGAGGCTGAGGCAGGAGAATCCCTTGAACCTGGGAGGCAGAGTTTGCTGTGAGCTGAGATGGTGCCACTGCACTCCCGCATGTGTGAGGGAGTGAAACTCTGCCTCAAATAAGAAGGATGGGGGGAAACTATTCTGTAGGTGAGAAGTCAGTGGGCAAGAGGGGTTTATAGTATTGAAGAGAGATGAGTACTAGACGGGTCCACATCCAGAAAGTAGATGCGAAAAAATGAGATAAAAGCTTGAGTGGAAGCTTTATAACCTTGGAAAAATAGAGAACCATTAATTCATCTAAGATGAGGAAAAATAAAGATGAGGTAAGTAGAACTGAAGAGCAAGGGAAATAAGAGGATTTCTTCCTATTTCCTTAGCTCCTCTGAGAGCGAGTCCATTTATACTGGGAGATTTTTGCTGTGGTCCCTTTGACAGGAGGTCCTGGATCAGTCTTGTTCAAGGAGGGAGCCCAAACAAGGTACGGATGAACAGATCCTCATTCATGAAGGAGGCAGAGCCCTGCCTGTTTCCACTATTATGAGTTGTGGCTGAACTAAATCACTCTATACGCTTAATTTTGGCTGGTGTCATAGCTTAATTTGGGGTCTGCTCCTCACTTTTTTTAGTAGGATGCAGCTGTGGAAAGGCAGCAGGCAAGCTCCTTCATGTCCAGCTTTCCACATGTCCAAGAATCCAACTTGGTGGCCATGCCGACATATGCTGGCCCCATGCAAGGAGGCCTTGGGACTGTGTCCCAGAGACTGACGGAGCATCCACGCCTGGCTCCCTCTTAGCCATTACTATGAAGAGAGTCGCAAAGCCCATGAAACTGCAGCGTATTTGAGGGCTTTGCAGTAGATTCAGTGGCCTTGTTTTGTTGGTGTCAATGCTTTAATGAGTTAATGCTGTGATCGAGCTCCAGCTTGAACATAGGGCCTCAAGTTGAGGAGCTGCTGGGATGCCCCACGAAGATGGACACCCGAGCTTCTGATTTTCCATAACTTTAAACGTTTATGTGTTTGCTGGTAGAATCTGTGTTTAGATGGCTGTTGTCTTAAGCTCGATGTGAACTCAGAGCTGTGATTGATGTCCTGTTGGGCACTGCCCTGATTTAAGAAGCAGCACGTCTGCCTTAGTTTCAGAATTCGGATCTGGCTAGGTGCAGCCGTCTCAGTTGGTGCTGCACCTCCAGCTGTCATTTGATGTTTCCAGAGAGTCACAGGAGCCTGTGGAGTAATGATAATAAAGCCCAGAAAGGCAACCGCTCATTTATTTGACGAATATGTGTTGAGCGCCACTGTCCACCAGGTGTTGGCGGAAGTGCCGGGTACAGCACTGATGGGGACACAAGACGCCAGAGCTCCGGCCCACTAGGGGACCAGATGACAAACAAACAGATGACTTCGGAAGATAATTATCCGATGGGGGCAGTGCAAGGCATGAGAATTGAAACCGTGTCCTGGGCAGAGGTGACTTCTTTCCGTTGAGTGGTTGGAGAGTGAGCATTCACCGACAAGCAGTGGCTTCTGTCATGGCTCTAAGGTGACCCTGAACTTGGAATGTTTAAGAAGAGAAGGAAGGGCACAGGGTAGAGTGGAGAGCAGGTGCATGAGGGGCTGAAGGTGTACTCAGAGGGCTGGGCAGAATCAATTTCCATAAGCAGTGATAGAGTGTACTGGGCTCTTATTCTAAACTTGGGATTGAAGCAGGAGAGGAACATCAAGATTCCTGCTTTACAGTTTTTTAAAGATGACTCGGGTTAACTGACTATGTCTCAGAGTTGGGGTGAGGGATTGAAGAGAGGGGTGGAAGAAGAATGAAAGCTCAGTTTGGGAGACCCCTGCCCAGGTGAGAGAGCCTCGTGGCTTGAGATAGGATGGTGCCATCAGGGTAGGGGGCAGAGAGTCTACTGCAGATGTGGACTGATTTGAGAATTGTTTGGGTACAGAGTTGAAAGGATTTACTGATGGGCTTGGGGGCACTGCGGAAAAGAGTCCTCAAGAAAAGCACCTGGGTTAGGGGCTTGAGCCACTGAGTGAGTGGGAGTGCTGCTTACCACACACAGATGCCCTGGGAAAAGTCAGATTCGAGGGGAAGAACAAGAGTTCTTTTCTGGCTGTGTTACATGTGAAAGACCACTAGACACCCAAATGGAGATGGCAAGACGGGGTTTGGACAACGATGATGATTTCACAAGCCAGATGATATCTGAGCATCCTTCAAATGAAATCTGTGGAGCTTCACCCTGAATACACCTTCCACCCTAAGGATGCTGAGTTGAGACAGGCTGAAGTTATCTTACTCTTCTTCTGAAATCTTCAGCGTTCTTGCTTTTATTGAAGCGGGTCAATACAGACAGTCTCAGCATCCTATATAGGCCACTGCTCTTCTGAAACTTCATCCTGTATGTGAAACATGCCATTTAATGCAGTATTTTATGCCCCTGAAATCACTCATGTGTGGAATTGTGTGTGGCACGGCTTTTGCTGTAATTTTGGTGTTACGTGGGAAGTTTATGATGAAGCAACACAAACCCCCATATAAAACATCTTAGACATTTCTATTCTAAAAGTCCTTCAGCCAGCCCCCCAACAGGCCACCCCCAAGCTTATAAGTTCCCTTTTGTTCTCTCCCAAGTTACCTGAGTTTCCTCCGCTCATCGCTTCTCAGGGAAATTGAGCCACTGCACTCTAAGGTCCAGAGCAATTTAGTTCTTTCCTTTCCCAGGCTGAGCCTACTTTTGAATTTACACAGATTAATTAATGTGCTCTGCTAAACAATGGGCCATCGACTTCAGGTCTAACTTCTAGCAGCACAAAGAACACATAGAAGCTTGAAATGATTCGGTCTTCTTTCATAGTCTCTGAGAGGCAGAGGCAGCAGTGAAAAGACTTATTTCTCACTTCTGTGAAGTCTGTTACCCCAGCTTACAGCGGTGACTGTGGTTGTATTCACAGTACACAACGTTAGTTTCCTCTGTGTTGACCTAATAATAGTACAATCACTCTATTTTCCAAGGGCTCATTTTCCCCCTCTCCGTGGACATTGCTGACTGATTTCTCTAAAGGGTCTTATTCAATCCTACACAACACTGTGCTATAGGAAATCTTTTTGCAGATGAGGAGATTGAGGCTCAGAGAGGTTACACAGCCAGGGCAGTGGAATCTTGGTTGGAGTCTAGCCCAATCTCTCTCTCTCCTATTTTTTTTTTTTTTTTGAGACAGTCTCACTCTGTTGCCCAGGCTAGAGTGCAGTGGTATGACCTCGGCTCACTGTGAACTCCACATCCCAGGTTGAACCAGTTCTCTGCCTCGGCCTCCCAAGTAGGTGGGATTACAGGCATACACCACCACTCCTGGCTAATTCTTTTTGTATTTTTAGTGGAGATGGGGTTTCACCATCTTGGCCAGGCTGGTCTTAAATTCCTGACCTCATGATCCACCCGCCTCGGCCTCCCAAAGTGCTGGGCTTGCAGGCGTGAACCACCGCTCCTGGCCTAGCCCAATCTCTTAATGATGCCACGCAACGTCCCATAGGGATGTAGTCTGTGGATGCTCCCACTGTGGGACTGTAGGCATCATCCTCATAAACTTCCTGGGGAAAATCATATGGAGACAATTGCAGTGGTGATGGTAGCCGAGACTTGGTACTCACCTAATAGGTATTTTTTCCAAGTGTTTTACACATGCTAACACATTTGTATACAAAACAATTCTATGAGGCAGCCTCTAGAATTATCATACCATTTTAGAGCCAAGGAAACTGAGGACCAGAAATGTTAGGTAACTTTCCTAAGATCTCAGAGTGAAATGATTGGTGTAGGCTGGATTTTATCCCAGAGAGTCTGGCTCCATGGGTCATGTTGCGTCGGGTTGGCTGGAGCTATGAGGGTTGGGTAAGGAGGCAGAAGACCACATGGCTCCACCCCAGGTACAGAGATGTCTTAGTCAGCCCTGAGAATTGACAAATGGCAACCACAACAAGGTGGGCTTTCCTGGACAGTTTTTCCCTAAATGATGACCCCACCCCTGCCCTATAAAACAGAGCACCTCACACCTGTAATCCCAGCACTTTGGGAGGCCGAGGCGGGCAGATCACCTGAAGTCAGGAGCTCAAGACCAGCCTGACCAACATGGCGAAACCCCATCTCTACTAAAAAATACAAAAATTAGCCGGGCGTGGTGGTGGGCTCCTGTAGCCCCAGCTACTCGGGAGGCTGAGGTGGGGAGAACTGCTTGAACCCAAGAGGCAGAGGTTGAAAGCCATTGCACTCTGGCCTGGGCAACAAAGCAAGACTCCATCTCAAAAACAATCAGAAACCCACCACTACTACCACCACCAACAAAAAACAGAGCAGCGTAGTTTGTAAGTACCTGGAGTAACTTGCAGTATGTTATTTGGGCATTTTTATTGCTATTGTGGGAAGATGAAAAAGCTAGAACACTTTCCATCTGACTGTTGCGTGGAAGTCATTTTTCCATATATTCTCACATTTATACACAAAGATATGGAGGCTCAGGGAGCGTAGGTAGTCTATTCCAACACTTCCAGATCAGATATAGGCACCTTCCAGGTACCCCAAGGGTCCTCTCCCTGTCCCACCAGGGTGCTTATTACAGTGTTTTCAGATTTCCCTGGTGATTCATCTATCCTCTTCCCTAGACCAGAGAGCTCTAGGAGGGCCAGAAGAGTCTCTTACTCCCTGCTGGAGACCCTAGCCCAGTTCCTGACACACACTTCAAATTTTAATGCACATTTGTTGAATATGAAAAGGATCGAACCAACAGGTGACCTGTCAGCAAATAAGTGGGAGAGTTCTGGTTGGTACCTTAGTTTCCATCTCTGTCAACGATGATCTCTTCTGTTGAACTGGCCCCTTTTCTGCCCAGTACCACTAAGCAGGGGGCTGGGCTGTGGCCAGTGGTTGTGCCTGTTGGCAAGTTTGGAGCAAGGGTTACTCGCAGACGTTGGTGTAGGCGGACATTTCCAGCTCTCTCCGTCCCCTTCTCAGTTAAGACCCAGGCACAGAGCTGCTCACTTGCTGCAGTCCCATTCAGCCACCCCTAGGGCTCTCTAGCCAATGTGAAAGGCACTCAGCAAGGTCACTGTGTGTGCCTGCCACCTGCTGCCCTCCAGCTTCCCTGAGCCATGCTATATCCCCAATCTCCTGACCCTCTTAGCGTGTAGCAGATAACAAACGGCCTCTGTAAGCAGAGCAGAGGCCCCATTTAAACACCTATGGCCTGGGACAATCAGAGTCCTCTATAGCCCAATCTCCGCAGACAGATTCCTGCTTTAGGCGGGCAGGTAGAGTCGATGTGTTATTATAGGAGGGAGGACCTTTGAATTTATGCTTTTCCCTGTGTCCATGGGCAGAAGGCTGCTCAAACTGAGCAGCCTTGGGTGACAGAGCAGAAATGAATCTTAGTCTTAGCATGCATTCCATGCCTGGTACTGTGCTAAGGGGTTTACAGAGAAATATTAACTCATTTGCTTCCAAGTGTCAGCAGTAGATCGCACTTCCCAAATGCAATGTCATGTCAGAGAGGTTGAGTAAGATGTCCAGTGTCACACAGCTGGTTAGT
This sequence comes from Saimiri boliviensis, assembly GCF_048565385.1. Lineage (NCBI taxonomy): Eukaryota > Metazoa > Chordata > Mammalia > Primates > Cebidae > Saimiri > Saimiri boliviensis. Next base: position 132,332,924 of record NC_133453.1, on the reverse strand, counting down.
AGCAGAGCTGGGAGTGCTGCATCTTGCAGTTCACACTCCTCTTTACCGCACTCCTAGAAAATCTATGGCCAAAGAATTGTGCAAATTGTGCATGCAAAGCGAAAGGACTTGCTAAAAAAACAACAAAACTAGACACAGTGGCTGTCAGGGAACTATGGATGCACTTATAGATGATTTTGTTTATTAAACTGTTTGTTTTTAGCATCCTCTAAGTTAAAACAGTGTAGATGGCGGATCAGGTGAAAAGATGACATGGCATTTCACATACAGTAAATTAGTAACCATGGGCACTGAACAGCGAATTCCATTTCCCAAACCCTGGCCTGCTAGAAACTTTTCTTGGGGGGAAGTCTCTTCAATGAAACATTTATCTAGTGGCTTTGCTATGTTGCAGGTAACGTTTTTTTCCTATGACTGGTCTTCCATCCAAATATTTAATTCCTTCCTGATTTTATAAGTTGGATTTCCTAAACATTCTGCCTAAGGCACAAGCTGGAGTAACTGGAGATTCACATGTGTTTGCTCCAGAGTCTCACAGATAAGGGAAAGTTATAGAGGAGAATATCCATGTGTAATTGACACAAGACTCATTTGCAGGAGGCAGGTGGTATAGCTGTCTGGTCATTCAGCCTCCATACGTTTTCTACTGAAAATGGGAAAATGAGTCAATAGAGAAGAGACGTAGAGGGAAAGACCAGTTTCTAGGGTAAAGAGCTGGTGTGGGACACATCTCATCTCACATATATCCCCTAGTTGAAATTTGTAGGACCGTGCAAAGAGAGCCCAAGGGCTGGCCTCTCTGAGAGCTGGCAGGAGAGGGATGGTAGCCCAGGCCGTGGGCCCTGCCTGAACCCTGCACAGTGGGGGCTCAAGGAGCCGTTCACATCTGCCTGGAGAGCCTACAATAAAGATCTATTTCAGAGAAAAAAGCACACACACACAGAAAAGGTCTGGCAGGAATCGAGCAGCTGCAGAAAGCAGCAAAGAACAGGCCGGTCATGGAGGTCAATAACCCTCATGGAGGAGGGGCGGGTGGGAAGAGCTCGTTCCCAGGGAAAGCAGAGATAGTGGAGTAGTCTATGCCCAAGGAGGCCTCAGCATGTAGATGATGCGTAGATGTCACCATATCAAGCAGTAATCGCTTCTGGAAAAGGAGAGAGGAAAGGTCCCCGAGGCTGTTGAGGTTCCTTCGGCAGATCATGGAAGGGTGGCTCCTTTGGCAGCTTCTGAGTGTGTTTGATGTGGGCTCCTGAGGCTGATGCCCCAGAGGCCTCACCTTGATTCTTCTGGAGCCATCCAAGGCGGCCCAGGCCTATCAATCAGAGGTGGCTGTTCATTAGCTGCACAGCTCTAGTGCTATTCAGTGAAGATTTCTCCCTGTTCTGTTTTCCACTGACCAACAGTCCCAGCAACCACTCGACTGTCTGTGATCTTCCCAAGGAATAATAAGAAAAAAATAACGTTGACATCATTGAACTCGCACACTTCTCTATGTGACCCAGTTTCTGTCAGTACCAGGAAGACCATAAAGAATTACCTTCTGGTCCAAAGCACCATCTATGTAAGCATTCCCCAATGACATTAGCCAGTGCCTGACAGGCAGAAACTTGAACTTGGTGAATACAAATGGGCCTGATCCAAGACTCCCAAGCCAGTGGTGGGGTTCCGAGGTCAAATGGGGGCACTCACAATTCCACCAGTTCTTTTTCTTTCTTTCTTTTTTTTTTTTTTTTTTTTGGTTGTTGTTGTTTTCTATAGAATTCTAGGGCAGGGGGAGGTTCAGGAGACGGGCCAGAAAACTAGAAAGCCAGTGCGTCTAACATCTGGTGTGGGGGAAACTCTTGGAAGTCAGCTCAGAGGATGTGGTGGGAAAACACCTGGCAGCGTGAGTGGGCTTCGATGGGGGAGAAGCGCGGATCCGGGATGGCGGAGGCCGTGCGGAACGAATCTGCTGGCAGCGCTGAGCTCAGGCTGCCCACGTGGAGTGCCTGCGTGGCAGGGACCCGCAGGCCCTGGCCTCTGACCTTGTTTCCCATCAGATACAGGGCTGGGCAGGGTGAGGGCCAGACCGAGAGGCTTAGAGAGGGCGGTGGGGGTGGGGCAGGAAAGGCAAGGGTGCCTGGCAGAAGCCCCAGCTCCGGGAGTGGGAGTGGGCAATGGGACCATACACCTCGAGAGGGGCCCAGCGTGGACTCCCGGGACTCCTGGACAGCCTCCTCAGTCTGCGGGGGAGGGCTTCAGGGGTTTCCAAAAGAGTCTGATGGAGACGGTGTCCAAATGCAGAGGTCAGGTGGAAGGAGATGGGGCCGGGATGAGCTGGCAGCAAAGATATCTTTGTGTCACCGTGGGCTCCAGAGGAAGCCTGTGGGAGCTGGGCTGAGTTTGGGAGGGAGAGGGAGCTGTCCCTCCCCAGGTCAGGGAGAGGAGATGGGGATCCGCAGGTGAGGCTGATGCTGATCTCTGCAGCCCCTCTGCCCCTCCATCCCTCCATACAGCTGTGGAAGGCAAGAAGTCCCCATGGGGGGAACCAGAGCTGCCCAGGAGAGCTTCCCTGCTGTGCGAGGGCAAGAGGCCTTTCAAGGGAGGCACGTGGTGTATGTCCTAGGAGCTCCCGATTAAGGAGTAAGAGGAAAGACGAGTCTTTCTTTTCTTTCTTATTTTTTTGGGGGTGGGGGGAGGTTATGGAGTCTCACTCACTTGCCCAGCCTGGGTGATGTAATCTGCGCTCACTGTATAACCTCTGCCTCCCAAGTTCAGGCGATTCTCCCACCTCAGCCTCCTAAGTAACTGGGATTACAGGTGCTTGTGCAACCACATCTGGCTAATTTTTGTATTTTTAGTAGGGACTGGGTTTCACCATGTTGGCCAGGCTGGTCTCAAACTCCTGACCTCAGGTGATCTGCCCACCTCAGCCTCCCAAAGTCCTGGGATTACAGGCGTGAGCCACCTCGCTTAGCCATCTTCCTTGAAGAAAGACCCTTAAGGTTAAGAACCCCACATAGGATATTAGTTTCTACGTTTCAGTGGACTCTGGGCCTGCCTTCCATTCCCTTCAGAAGCACTTTCTCTCTGGTGTCTGAGCCTCCGGCTTTAAGCAAGAGTAAAGTTCGACTTTTCCACAGAAAGGCCTCCCAGGTCTCTGTGGGAGGCCTCACTGGGTGACCTGTTCATTTCCTGGGGTCCTTTGTGCATTAACTAAAATCTCCTCCATGGTTAAGTTCATTGCTGGGGGAAAGAATGAGGGTAAACAGACCTCTTCAGGCCAGCAGGCTTTTCTTCTGGAACCTGGTTAATGTCGGATGTCTAAGGGCTGGGCCTGTATCCACAAATGAACTGGAATTTGATGCCCCAGTATAACTAAATGCTGTCACATAAAAATTGAACGCTGGACTTTGCCAGCACCATTTGCTCTCTTTAGTTAGCAAGGTGGTTTTGAGCTGGTTTTCTCTGAGCTGCCCCAGAGTTGAGCTTATGTAGGGGGCAAAAAAATAAGCAGAGGTGGTCCCAGGCCACCTATATTTGTGTAAGGAATAGACATTCTGGGGAAAGAAAGAAAGAAGATCAGGAAAAGACCTTATGGAGAACACAGGATTATTTTGCATGTTAGGGATTGGGAAGTGGGGACGGGTACCCCAGATGGAGGAAAGCTAGGACACAGATGCACAGGCGTGAGCTCACGTGGTTGCTCAGAGGACAGTGGATGGCCAGCCTGTCCATCTGTTGGATCTATTTAACGCATTTGTGAGGACGAAGCCTGGGGAGTTGGGCCAGGTTATCAGAATTCTCCAATATCAAACTAAAAGCCCTGAAGACACGGATACTCCAGGTTAAGGTCTGCTGAGCCCCTACTCTGCACCTCCCAACTGGTTTAAACACTTAATCTCTTATTTCATTTAAAGCTATCACAACTGCATGCAGTAAGCCCTTTAATAATAACAATAATCATCACGGAGGATCCTTGCAGGTTTGAGCAGAGAGCAGGTAAGAGGAAGAAATTGGCATATTCCTTCCTGAACCTTTATGGCTGGTATTTCCTTCAGCATGCTCCACATGTATGACTGTACACAAGTTCGTTGAATCCTCATGGCAAGTCAATGAGGTGGATATTTTCTTAACTTCACTCATGCAAACGGTATTTGAGACTGGTTTGATAAATTGCCAAATGCCACCTCTGAGGATGTGTCCTTGAATATGAATTTGTACCCGGTTCTGTCTCGTTCCAAAGCCATGTTCTAAATTGACTCCCTTGCTCTGATGCTGGTATTTGCTCCCAAGCGTCTTGTCCTGTCCTTTCTTCTCTTCTTTGTGTCTATTGTATTTTAAGGTGTGCCACTGCCTCTCTTATACAGATCAAATAATGCCCTCTCTCCTCCTCCTGTCAGAAGCAGCTCACTTTTCTCTGGGACCCACAGTTCTGGGCGGTTGTCAAGGCCAATGACGTGTCTTGAGAATGAGTGACTGGGATCTTCTGGCCTCCCCTTCTGTGGTTCCCCTGTGGTCCTCACAGGTGTTTCTCTTCCTGACCTCAAGACTTTCTGCACAGAGCTGCATCTCATGGCACCAGAACTCTGGTGCTGGAAGGGACAGCTTTGAACACATTATGCTCTGTGTGTTCTGGTGAGAAGATGACATCACAGGGAGACTTGGGGGACAGAGTCAGATGCCAAGGTTCAGAGGCCAAGGCAGCATTCTTGGGTAGGAGCTGGAGAGGAAGGGCCTCTGGGGAGGTCGAGAGGTGGGATGTGACCCTCATGTGAAGACTTTGAAGAGGGTTTGTCACTATCAGGCCAGAAGTGGTGGAGGAAGTGGGGAGCCCAGCAAGTTGTTGGAGGGACAGATTCTCAGTCGGAGCCTGAGATTCATCTTTCAGCACCTAACGTCTCATTTCCAGCTCTCCTTGGGGAGTTCTTTTGCTCTTTATTCTTGGCTCAAGCAGTCACTGCTTAATGAGAGCCAGAGGTACTCTTGCCATGGGAAAGGCCGACAGGACATGGAGACCACGAAGTGGGTATGGAAGGGCAGGTGTGCTGTGGTTAGGGAGGCTGATGTCGGGAGCCTGGGTGTCGGTCGGTGTCTGAGCTCATGGCGGCGGAGCTCAGTGGGGTGGCACTGGGGAGCAGAGACACCTCTGAACTTCAGCCTCAGTCTCTGAACTTCTTTAGTCAAGTCACGTGAGCTGGAAATTGCCCCAGAACAGAGAGTCCTGTGCTGCTCCTCTCTCTTACCGCTTCCAGCAACAGCAGGGTGTCTTATTTATGTACTCATCTTGGTGGGAACACAGTGTCTCTGTGTCCTAGACCGCTACCTCTAGCCTAAGGGTGCACACGTGCCCCAGAGTGGGACCTGCTTTTTGCTGAGCTTCTTCGGAGCTGACCCGGGAGGCATTGTTTAGAAGTCTGGGGCACCGGAGACTGAGGGTTAGATTGTGGGTCTCAGTACCCTCCTGTTTGAGTACGATCTTGGTTCCTCAGGCCATTCTCGGAGCCAGGACGTAAATAAGTCTGTTCTTGGGAACTTTTTGGGTCTTTGCCCATTCTCACTCATCTTTCCTTTCTTTTTGCCACTCCCCTAGATTTCCTTCTTCCTCCTGCTTTGCAACGTTTTCCCTGCTAAAGTCTCTAGCAGCGCTTCCGAAGGAGTTTTAACTTATTCTCCCATTCATCAAATAGTGAGTGAGCACCTACTTGGTCTCAGACTCTGCGTTGGGCCCAACTTATGAACTCAAGCAACACATGCCTTTTGACTTTTGGCCTTTTGATTTGAGCAACTGCCAGCACCCTTCAAAGCTTCCTTGAAAAGATGTCAAACTGTGAAAAGAATGTGTGAGGGAAGCCTTAATCCCGAGAAGGCCTTGGGAAGAAGCATGGGCTGGCCAGCAGAAAGATCCAGGTTCCCATTCTTAGGTGAAAATTGCTGAGCTTAACCTGGCCCCAGGGCAGCAACAGAAACAAACAGTGCTGGTGGCCGTTCAACCTGGAGTCCACTCCCAAGTCACTGCTACACCATCTGATCAATACTTTTTATTTTTTGTTTCTTTATTTTTGAAACGGAGGCTTATTCTCTCACCCTGGTTGGAGTGCAGTGCTGTGATCTCGGCTCACCACAGTCTCCGCCTCTTGGGTTCAAGCGATTCTCTGCCTCAGCCTCCCAAGTAGCTGGGATTACAAGCACGTGCCATTGTGCCCAGCTAACTTTTGTATTTTTAGCAGAGATGGGGTTTCACCGTGTTTTCCAGGCTGGTCTTGAACTCCTGACCTCAAGTGATCCACCGCCTGCCTCCCAACCTGTTGGGATTACAGGCGTAAACCACTGTACCTGGCCTTGATGAATAATTTTTAAATTGTAGATCTCTAAAACAATTCTGCTGAATTCTTCTCTTGGAGCTCTAGTCTTCAAAATGTCTTCTCTTAGAAAGGTCCTTTACAGGAACCCAGAGATCCCCTTTTGTCTCCTAGTCTCTAAATCATCCAGGGACGGCTCTGCGGGAGTGGTGGTTTGAATAGTTTAGCCATGCTAGGCTCCTCTGTCCAGGTGGAGAACTGACTGGGTTGGCTGGAGACCCCTACAGAGGGTCTATAGCTGGCCAGGGGATGCGCTTGCCTGGCTATGCTCTTATGCAATACCTCAGCTAGGAGGCCACGAGAAAGTGTGAGAGCAGGTCTGAGAGGGCTGTCAGGAATTTCTGTCGTGAGCTCAGGCAGGGCCCTGCCCTCGTGGTGGTCTCCCTCCCCCTCATTGATTCAGAGCTGGCCCTCTCCCTCCCTCCTGCCACTTCAAACATGCACAGTTGGAACTCCAGGAATGTTATTCTTTTCCATTTAAAGATATTCCATTTCATGTGTAATTAAATGTGTGGTATTGAATTAATGTTTTCTTCTGAGCCTTTTTGGCAGCCAGAGACCCTAGGGTCTGGTTAGTGCAGAGAAAACACACGCTTCTCACAGATCCTCCCTTCCTCTCCCTGTTTCCTCTTGCCCACTCTCCTGCCAAGAATCTCCCTCTCCCCTCCTGCATGCAGTCACCCTCAGGACTCACCTTGTAATGGGGGAGCCCTGAGGTCCTGGAAACTCCCTGTTTCTGGGTGGGGCAGCAAGATCTTGGATTTCTGCATTCTGGGGCTGGCTTTATCTTCAAATGTCATGCTGGTTGCTCACATTGAGCTTAGGTGGTGACAATCAAGGATAGCAAGAATAGGTTCCAGGATAAAGTGGCGCATTCTCTCTTTATGGATGTTACTGGTTTCTACCAAGTACTGATGCCAGTTCAGAAAGCAGAGCCTTGAAGTAGGGGTTGTGAGGGTGACGGGGGCTGTCATGATTGAAGGATGTCAAGGTGGTGCAGTCTGCTCAGCCCAGCCTTTAGAGTCCCACAGGATACCTCAAACAGTTAGGGGATCTTGGGCAAATTACTTAATCACCTTCAGCTTCAGTGCCCTCATCTGTAGCACGGGGACAACACCACATTGTGTTTAAGAGAGTTGTAGGGTTGGGCACGGTGGTTCACACCTATAGTCCTAGCACTTTGGGAGGCAGAGGCGGGTGACTCACCTGAGGTCAGGAGTTCGCGACCAGCCTGGCCAACGTTGGGAAATGCTGTCTCTACTAAAAATAATTTTTTTAAAAAAGCCAGGTGAAGTGGCACGTGCCTGAAATCCCAGCTACTCAGGAGGCTGAGGCAGGAGAATTGTTTGAACCCGGGAGGTGGGGATTGCAGTGAGCCGAGATTGCACCATTGTGCTCCATCCTGAGTGACAGAACAAGACTCCATCTAGGAGTAAAAAAAAAAAAAAAAAAAAAAAAAAAAAAAAAAAAAAAGAGAGAGAGAAAGAGCTGTAAAGAGATCATGTGCTCAGCCTGGTATCTGGCTCAGGGTAAGTGCTTTATCGATGGCAGTTATTTTTATTATTAATAAGGGCACAAAGGGATAATAATAAGCTAAAAGAGACCAGTGCAGAGATGGAATCCACAAGGGAAAGATCTGGGAGGTCTCAGAGATGAGGGCAGGAACCAGTTGGGAACTGAGTATCAACATGAGCCAGGGAAGAAGGGAGGGCAGGATGGGGGCTTCCATCAGGGCCAGCCCTTAGGGGCACTGGTGGTGGCAGGGGGTGCCCGTGAGCCTCTTTAAGTTGCCACTTTCAGAGAAGGACTGTCTCAGTGCCGTCCACACGCATGGTCCCCAAGACAATAATTAGCCAAAACACCAAGGTGGTAAAGAATTTCTGTTAAGGCGATCTGAGCGTGCCTGAGTGTGTACACTTACCTTTGGGGGCCGAGCTTGCCGCTCGGCAGGATCACCGTTATTTATAACCACCGACCCTGGGAAACCGGGTTCCTCTCTGCTGATCAATACCAGTCTTGAGTAGGTGGCTGTCTCTGCCTTTTGATGCCTTTATTCCACTGTCTGACCAACCTCCTCCCACAAACTGTTTTGGCCTCTGAAGGAGGAGCACTTCGGGCTTGGTGGTGGCAGCCTTAGACAGAGCTGGTGACCCCTGAGTCGGGCCGGCTCCCCGCCGGACAAGTTCATGCCATTTTATTTTAGGAGAAGAGCGTTATCCTTCCCCACATTTCTTTCCAAGCCACAGTTTTATTTGCAAGATAGGTCTCGAGCTCTTAGTTGAAATGAAAATCAGAAAGGAAAGAAACACATCTGTTAAATGTTTAACGTATTTTTGATATTTTATATCATCTCTGTTGCCTGACAATGTGAAGTCATCCTCCCAACAGTTCTCCCAAGTCAGTATCCATGTTCCCATTGTGCAGATGAGGAACCAGAGGCACGGAGAGAGTAGGATTCAATTAGCAAGTAAGAGGGTCAGGATTTCAACAGAGATCTGTTTTTTTTTTTTTTTTTTTTTTTTTTTTTATTTTGTTTGTGTTTTTCCCAGTCTTCGCTCTTTCTCAAGTGCCATTTGGGGCAGGTTTTTTGTTCCCTCTTCCTCCCTGGTCAGCAGGGCTAAGCAGTTTATGCCTGCTACCTCCCTGGCCGCATTCTCCTAGAACAGGGCAGTGAAGCTGACAGTGGTCACCTGTGTGTCCAGCGACGCCAGTGTATCCAGGGGCTCTGTGGATGTCTCCCCTCCAACCCCACAGGGCAGCCAAGGGGAGCAGAGGCAGGACGAGGGGTGACCCCTGCCTGCCCACCGATCTCTCAGGGCTCTGAGGTCTTCCGTCCAGAGGTGGCCGGTGACCTCGATGAACTAGAGATTCTGCTCTAGGTCACGCTTGCTGCAGGCCTGGAAGACCTCCCAGAAGTGAATCGCACACATATGGAATAGTTATCTTGGTCCCCGCTACAGAGAAAGAATTCTTGGAGCAGCCACTAAAACACAGAAATTCTCATTCTGTCCTTGTGTCGGATGAACCGGTCGCCCTGTGGGAACAAGATCTGCAGGTGGCTTCCTCTGGTGGAACCCAGTTGGTGGCTGTCTCACAAAAAGGAATTAGGGAAAAGTCAGGCCAGAATGTCCCAGGAACTCTTTAAATTTCCCAAAGAACCCTCCCCATTATATAGCAGCCCCCTGCTTTCTCCAGCAGCCCCTTCCTTGTTGGAGATTGGGAGGTCTTCCCACGGCCTGGGCTGTGCATCCCCCGCCCCGCCTCCCCTTCCAGTGTCTCCATGTCTGAGCCTTGTGACCCAGACTCTGCTGGGCCAGCCAGCCAGGCAGTAAAAGGAGATTGATGCCCTCTCCTCTTAGGAAAATCCATCACTTTTTGGCGTGTGGGTCAGTTAGCTTCACCAGAGGCAGCTCTGAACAGCACTGTGTGAGCTAAAAGGATGCAGAACAGGGACCCAAATAGACGCGTGGACGTCAGAAATGAAACGGCTCACTCCAGGCATTCCCCAGGGCCTGAGCACAGGCTGTTCCTCCTGCACTGTGTCCCCAGATATACCCGTCTCCCCAGGGCTTTTTCTGTTCTGCAAGGCTTCGGGGGCGGGGAGGCTCCTGCCCTTTCCCTTGGGAAGGTACCGTCATAGAGTTCCTGGATGAGCAGGGTGAGGGAAAGCTGGGTAGTGGAAGATGAAGGGTTAAGCCTCTGTGAATGGAATCATTTTAGTGACCGTCACGCTGTGAGGACAGAGGGAAGACAGCCTAAGGTAAAAGAAAGAACACGGTTTTGGACGTCATAAACAAGAGAGTCCTTCCTTGGCCACTTTTTACCTCTGTGAATCTGGAAAGTTACCCCCTGCCTCTGTTTTCTCAGCTGTGAAAGGGGTGTAATTACACTGATCTCTCCATCTCTCAGGGTTACTACGAGAATCAAGTGTTGAAGACATAGTAGGTGTTGAATACATAGGGTGCAAGTTAATTCCCTTTGCCCTACTTTTTTCTTGGTAGGTTCAGTGAAAGAAGCTGCTCAGATGGTATTTTGGAGTCTCCAGTCTTGTGGATGCATGGGGTCGTCCACATGGAAGTGATTTGCCTTATGTGTTTGGTCCAAATCCAGCTACTCTCTGCCAAAGCTCCCTGGTTACCTTGCGGAGCTTCTTATCCTCATGACCAGGAACAAGTCCTCTCCTGGGGGAGAATTTATGGTCGAATAAAATCTGTGCTTATTTCCCATTCCTCCTCCTGTTCCTTCCCAGTGCTCACCACCCTACCCAGGGCTAAGCACAGGTATTGGTGTCAACATTCTTTCATCCCAAAGAAAACGAGAACGAGCCAAGGCTATTTTCTTCCGAGTGCCCAAGTATTTCCACGTCCCTGAAATTTGGGGAAGACACTTTGGCCCATGGGAGGCTTCTGCTTGGCCTTTTTCACGTGCACGCAGAGAGCAGATGGGCTTCCAGTACTATGGTCACTTACCCTCTGCTACCTTCAAGGCTCGCAGCTGTCACAGCTTCCACACTCCTGCAGCCAGGGGTTTGCAGCTGCTGCCCAGCTCTCCTGGGATGTTGAGGGAGGGCTGGCAAACCACCCCCTGGATGCCGCTCCCACTTGGCGTGTCTGAATCTCCCAGGGCTTGTGATTCTTGCTGCTGAGGGAGGGAGAGCAGAAAGACGAGTTCCAAGACGTGACCAAGGCACAGCAGTTGAAAAGCAGAGTCTGGTTCTCTTTAAAGCTCCTCCATTCCCATTTTGCATTTACTGTAGCTGGGAGTGAGTGTTCTGAGGGGAGCTGGTGAGGATTCCCAGCCCAGAGTTGGACTTAGGGACCCAGGAAAAGATATAATATTGCTTGCCTTTGTAGAGATGTTTCTAGAACCTAAGAAGGCAAGAGAGGCATGATCTCCATTGCATGGATGGGTAGTTGGGCCTCTGAGGAAGGACTTGACTCTATCTAGACCACACAGCTAGGGAGGGAAGGAGGACCGTCGAGCAAAGTCCAGGATGTCTCACTTCCTCCTGGGCTTCTGGAAGTGAGGTCTGTGGCTAAACTGTTTGTGAGCACCGTACTTGTTTAGGTCAAGTTGTAAAGGTGAACTTCTTCAGCTGGCTAATTCCCCACCCCACCAAAGAAGCCATGTTCTAGTGGTTCTCAAAGTGGTTCTTGCACCAGCAGCACCTGGGAACTTAGATTTGCATATTCTCAGGCCTCAGCCTGGACCTACTAGATGGGAATCCCTGGTAGAGGGGCTCAGCAATCTGTTGTAGCGAGCCGTCTAGGTGATTTTGACATGTTCTCAAGTTCTCCCATTGCAATGGAGAGGGAAGGTGGGATTGAGGTGGAGACAGGGGCCGAAGGGGGCCCTTCCCCGAGTGACTTGGCAACGCTGCCGTGTTCTGATGCTCTGAATTCTGTGCCCAGCTCAGCCAGTAGGTGGGGATGCCTGAATTGGCCCTCCTTTCTCCTCTTTGTAAAATAATATCAATCATAATGAAAATGCCAAAACACAGCCTGCATTTTGGAGGACTTAAAGGCTTACAAACTTCCACGCTCAGGTAATAGGTAAGTTGAACTCCTATTCTCCCCATACCCATTTTGCAGGTGAGAAATCTGAGACCGAAGTTTTTGTTGTTTTTCGGTGAGGTGTACAGGCCCTTGGAGGACCCAGGTCTTGAAGCAAGCACCTGTGGCTTCCCATGCCTGCCTTCCCAATCCCGGCATGTTCAGAGGGGTGGGCTTGGCATGGTACAGCTGCCGTCTTGAACCCTGTCCTCACTCCCAGGCAGCACCAGACACTCACCTGGCAGAAGGCCTGCATCGTCCCTGGTCACCTGAGAATGATTAGGCAGCAGGAGCACATGGCCTCCCAAGAGAGGGCTTGACTTCCTATTTTGTCGTAGTGGGAGACTCTTTAGCCTTGGCCTCCAAGGTCAACAAATACCATTCCTTGGAGGCTGAGAAACAGAGACAGAAACTGTGAAGAAGGGAACCAGTTTTAATCCCCTCCCCGTAAAGACCAGGGCATAGCCCTGCAGCGTGTAGCAGCCGCATTGCAGCCTGCAGCCTGGGAGGGGCGGTCACCAGCAGCTGTAAAGCTGCAGGTCTGTCCTGGGGGAAGGAGAAAATGATAATCTGCAAATGCTTCCTCCCACGAATACTTGCTAGGCAGATCATCTGGGACACTGTGGGATACCAGGGACTCTGATAGAAGGGAGAAAAAAGATTCCTGTAGTTTACTCCTGAAGGAATCCCTAAACTCACAAAACATTACCCAAGGCTTCCAGCCACGCCCCTCTGTCCCTGTATGTCTCCCGACTTAAGAGGACGATCTGCCACGGTCCAGGAGCTGCAGCTTTTATTTCTCAAGAGAGTCACTTGGGAAAATCCTCCTTTTGGCTCTGCAATGCTCTTCATCATGTGAATGCAGGTATTTAATGGGCTTCTGCCTGTTGAACAATTAATGTAAAGGTCAGTGAGTAATCTCCGGTTCCCTCCTTTCATCGCCAGCCCACTGCTTGTCCAACTCCTTCGTAGCATTCTTTCCAAATAGGTGGGAGGGCTGAGGTCACAGCTCTGCTTTCTCCAGGCAGACAGACTTTAATTCGGTTGCTAAATTAGCAGAGGCGGGGGCAACTCTTCTCTCTGCACATACTCTCATTCTTGGGTGGACTCTGAACTTGCCTTTGGTGATCTCATTGGTCTTTCTCTCTTTCAGAGAATGGTTGATCAAGTAGAAATTTATCCCAAATAATCTTAGCTACCCCTTAGTAGTAGTCTCTGTCATGAACCAGGCACTGTGATGGGGTCACTACAGATTTTTTGTTACCATAAAAGCCAGTGTGTCTTTGTGTGTGTATGTGTATGTGCGTGCACGTGTGTCTATGTCTTTACTTTGTCCTTAGCACTGGGCCAAGCTCTTTCTATGGATTATCTCAATTAATTCACAAGAATTCAGTGAGGAAGTTGTTCTTGTTAATCTCATTTTACAGAAGAGAAAATTGAGGCTCTCAGGATAAATAACTTTCCCAAGCTAAAAAAACTATTAATGGAGTCGAGCCAGGATTCCAACCTGATTCTCCATCGTAGCCTGAAAACCTGGCTGTTCAAAGTGTGACCAACAGCAGATGGACATCACCTGGGAGTTTCTTAAAAATGTAGATTCTCAGACCCACTGGATCAGAATCTTCATTTTGACAAGATTCCTAGGGGATTCATGTGCACAAAACTGTGGAGACTGCTTTATGCTATCTCCAACAACTCTGACTAATCAATACCAGAATCCTGTGCATTAACTACTGACTCCATTTGCCAGTGAAGGATGCTGTGGTTTAGAGGGGTAGGGAGTTATGCAGGGACAGCACTGAGATTTGATTCTGGCCCATACTCTCAAAGCACAGAGGGATGTCAGTTTTTATGCTAAAGTTGGGGTGCTAGAGTTTGCCTTTGCCTGCTGTGGACTCAGAAGCAGAAGTCTGCACTCTAGACCTCTCTACTCTTCTGTCTCCCTGTGTCAGCACATGAGGACTGATTTGCTGCCCTCCTTCCTATCCCCCTCCTACAGATGTACAGCACATTAAGAGGAGAGACATCGTATTGAAGCGAGAACTGGGTGAGGGAGCCTTTGGAAAGGTCTTTCTGGCAGAGTGCTACAATCTCAGCCCAACCAAGGACAAGATGCTTGTGGCTGTGAAGGTAAACCCAGAGGCCTGCGGACGGCAAGAGGAGGGCCGGGTGAGGGCCTGGGGAGGGGAGGAAGAGGCTCACTCCATTTGAGAAGATAGTGCTCAACTGGCTTTCCCAGATGCAATCAGAGGACTTTGCTCCAAGGTCAGTGAAGTTTCCTAGGGACCAAAACAACTTCCTTTGGCTTCCAAGGTCAAGGGCTGCAACACTTAAAGGAGCTATGCCCGGGGAGCAAGTTATTTTTGTAAATGACCCTGGTTGTTTTCTGGTGGTAATCACAGAGATGATTACCTCTGTGCCAGGGCAGGCCCTCCACCCTCCACCCTTCACCATGTAGTGGCTTTACAGGACATGCGTTCTGAGCCTGAAAAGTCACATGACCATTTCTCAGGAGTTGAGCGGTTGTAGCTTGGGCTGTTTAAGGAGGCAGGGGTAACCACTACCCACGGGCACAAACATCACTGATAATAGAAGAAGATGTTGTGGGGCAGGGGCTGCAGCAGGGAGGCAGGGCGTTAGCACTGGGAAAATAATGAGTGGAGTTGGTGAAATTGTTAGGTATTTTCCATGGGTTTCAGTTTCAGAGCCCAAGGGGCAGCATGCCTGGGAGAAACTTCCTTCTGGAAGCTGCTGGAGGGCTCCCTTGACCACAGGGCTTCTGTGTTGCCAAGACACATGGCAGATTTGCGGCAGGAGCTGAATTGCTTGGAGCGGGAGAGAAGGGGCTTTGCTGCTACTAATTGCCCTTCCAGACTCTTCCACCCAGCAGTCAACAGCTTCTCTTTGGAAACCAATATTGGACAAATCTTTGAACATGGTCGACATAAACAAGAGTCAGGTAGCCTCCTGAAGGCAGCCACAGATCCCTGAAACCCTTCTCTGAGTCTGGAGTGACTTCCCTGGGTGCAGTGAGCAGGCTTCTGAGGCCAGTGTATAGTCTGCCATGTCCTGAGTTGTGGGCTGACCAATGCCAGAGATATAGCTCCCAGTGAAGACACTCACCAAGACCTCAGAGTGGTCCTGTCCTTAGCATTGAGGGATCACAAAGGCACTTCTTGTTTCTGCAGCTTTTGAGTCTCTGTATTCATAGTCTTGTGTATCTATAGATTGTTTCTGTCCACAGAGGGCAAATGGCCTCCAAGAATAAAGGTAGGACAGTGCAGGCATAGCACGGGCATCAGGGAACCGGGATGCAAATCCCAGCTTCACTGCTGATAAGCTGTGTGACCTTGCACAAGACACTCAACTTCTTTGAGCCTCAATTTCCTCATCTGCATAATAGCAATAATAATATCCCTCCATAGAATGTTGGTGATTAAATTACGTTATGTTTCTAAAATCCTTAATGCACTGTTTGGGGCTTAGTAAAGACTCAATAAAAAGTGGCTGGCATTTGTTTCCATCAACATCATTATCATTGATGTTGATATTACCGAATTGCTTAGACGCATGACGTATGACCTGCCAAGCTTGCATTGACAGATTCTCTGGAATTGGAGTCACCAACCTTTTTCTTGAAAGGTAAATATTTTAGCCCTTGAGGGTCTTATACTTTCCACTGCAACTCTGCCCGTGTTGTTGGAAAGCAGCATAAACAACACATTAACTAATGAGGGCGGCTATTTTCCAGTAACCTTTTTTTTATTACAAAAGTAAGCATCATTTGCTGACCTCTGCTCCCGAAAATAAATAAGGTACTGCATCCTAAAAGGCTAATGATAGTTGTTACTGTACATCCTGTCAATAAATTTGCTCTGTGTGTCTCCATGGACATGAGATGGTCAAATGAGCAAGGGTGTCTTTAAACAGCTTGGAGCAGGGATGCGGAAAGGTTTCTAATGTCGTCCCTAAGCTTAGGATCCACACTGCCCTGGCGTTTTTAATATATAGGATGGCACTAATCCACAGGGTGTTCCAGCATCCACGTGGGAACTGGTGAATGAATTGAACATTTTTGTGCTTTCAGCAGAGGATGAAATGATGGCTGAAAACCCTGGGAAATGTTTCCCCTGAGTGGTCTGGCATTAAGGGGCAGACCGAATAATGTACAAAGTGCATTTCTGTTTCCATCTTTTTAAAAAGATTTCCTTCTTTCCTTGGATCTGGGGAGCTCAAGGAGATGAATCCTCTGGGATTTTGCACCATGTGCCACTCAGTGGATGTCCCTCGTTGTCACCCTGGAAAAGATGCCGTGCTCCTCCAGAGAACATCTTGGAAGTGATGGTTCCTGCTTCCTGCCCTCGTCAGATTCCACTTCTTTTTGCAGGAACCTTCCTTTTGAGTTGGTTCTCATGTGGGTGCAGGGTAATGTTGTACTTCTGGAGAACACCTACAAGTATAACCCAAGATAAAGTTTCCCCAAACAAGACTGTTTTGCCCAACAGTTGCTATGGCACAAATAAAGAAGCAGAAAGCACAGCCTATTTTTAAGGTGCTTACAGCCTGCTGGGGAGAGGGAGCAGGACGGCACAGGACATAATCTGCATATATGTGCAGTAGAAGTGTGACATGAAAATAGCATCATGCATGAGATAGATTGTTAAGTAAGTGGTACCGCTCTAAATGGTCGTTAGACAAAAAGAACATTTACATGGCATTCAAACCCAGGCAACTCCCTTCCTCTGCAGAGGAGGGAATGAGGTCCTCCTCCCCATTTTTCCTATTTTTTTCTCTCTGTCATTTCATGCTCTGTCCCAGATGAACCTCAGTGGTCTTCTAAATCATGAATTCTTCATGTGGTTTTATCTGGTCTAGAGATTTTCCTGTCTGTGGAGGTTTTTATTTTCACTTCAGTGGTCATATATTTTACTTCCAAGATATCTAATCGGTTCTTAATTTTGTTACCTGAATTTTAGTTCTCCCCCTACTTCCAGCATGCCTTCTTATTTCTTTAAAAAATGTATTTCTTCGCTGTTTTTGAGCATTTACGTATTTTAAAATCATTTTGAGCCATTCTGATGAAATTGATTTATCTTCAGGAAATTTATGTTCTGTTTTTTGATAACTTTAGTCATTTGAATTTAGCATTATATTTCTTCCAGTATATCTGAACTTCAGCTATTGGGTTTCTTTTGGTTTGAAGAGTGTTTTGGGTTTTATTTTCAGTAGTCAAAATTTCCAGTTTCAATCATTTTACAACGAAGCAGGAGCTTAAGACATTTGTGAAACCATCTGAGCGCAGAATCTCAGATTTTTACTATTTTCCCAATGTTTGGATACTTTTGCCTTCCACTCTTAACAGTATTTTTAACCACTGACCTTTAGCAGGTTTTTTAAAAGCATTCATTATAGCTTCCATAAAAACTCCTCAATCTACACTCATATTTCATTGGTTGCTAGAACGTTTCATTACATTAAGTAATTACGTTAGCAGGTTGAGCTGTCATGAATGAGTTTGGGAACAATCACAGATGACTCTTGGTAGGCATCTCTGAGGGACAGAAGTATCTCCCTGGGTATCCAACTAGCAGGGATTGTTGAGGATCTCATGATCTGCAGAGATCACAGACAGTGCCAGCTAATCTGGCCTGCAGTATAGACAGCTCAGTGGAGAGTTTTCTGGCCAAAGGAGCAGCAAAGGCCCTGAGGCAGAGAAAAGCTTGGAGGGTATGGGAAGGCCAGTCAGACTGAATTGTAATAAACGATGGGGGAGGAGTGTGTGGGAGGAGAAGAGGCAGACAGGGACCGGGAGACCAGACCTGATAGAGTCCATGACTGTTAAGGAGTTTGGATTTTATCCTATGAACACTGGGAAGCCCATGGCCAGTTTTAAGCCAGGAAGACAGATGAGGGAGGGGTACCCATCTTCTTTCCTGGTGAAGCTGTTTGAGAATCTCATCCAGAGGATGTGGCAGTGGATTTCGAGTCACTAAAAGAAAGATAATTTTATAATTAAAGGGGGTTGATTGATGTGTGTGTGAGTGTGCATGCCTGTGCATGTGTGTGTGTGACCACTTAGGACTTTGAACATTCAGGAATGTGTTGTATGTATGACATACAATATATTGTATGTATGTCATGAGTTTCAGGATATTAATGAAATCTGAAACTGAACATCTCTTGAAATATCTCCTCCTAAAGAAGAAAAAAAAAAAAAGAAAGTAAAGTGGAGGGCAGCAGCGGTTGGATGACATGAAGATGCTAGGTGACCCAGGAGGAACTGGGAGCTGTTGAGAAGTTTGTGTTCTTGTTATCTAGCCTACTTTCCTTCCACCCAAAAAACGACCTTCCTAAAACCCTTTCCCCAAGGCAGAGGTGGGCGTGACGGCTGGTGCGTGCAGGGGGAAAGATAAGAAAGGGAAAGGTTCCCAAACTTTGGAAGGAAGACAGGGAGAGAAGGAGGGTGAATTCTAGCTCTCCTCTTTGTACTAAGGATACTGTACAAGGGCCTGAGCCAGGAGCCTCCCTGGCTTCGGAGACCTCTTGGCACAATGCATGTCTCTGCACCCACAGTTGGTAGCCATGATAAATGGGTTCTTTTCCATGTCACTGACTGGTGACTCATTTTGAGGTTTCTAAGACATGAAGATGTTACATGTGGACCCCACTGAGAGGGGCCAGAGAGTCACTGGCCCCTGCTTTCCTCCTCATTATTCTCCTCCTGTCACCTCTGTTCTCATTGCATCAATCCCTGGGGACGGGGCCACTGGCAGCTCCTACCTCATTGCCACACCCCACCCTTGGCCAGTTAGGTGAGAACTTCAGGTTTGACTCAAGAGCTGGAAAGCGCACTTTGAAAGCACAGAGAATGGCTGTGGGAGAGTAAAAGTGATGGTGGTTGCTTTGTGCCCATCTCCCAAAGGAGGACCCCATCTCTGCCTCACAGTGCAGGGTGCCAGCCTAGGGGACGCTGGCTGGTACTGCTCAAGACCTGAGAACAGAAATGACCCATGGCCGTCATTGACGTCCAGACTGTGGGAGAGAATGATTTAAAGAGATGGAGAGAGGCCATTTGGCTGGCCTCAAATTTGATCTACTTTTCCCTCTCATAAATCCAGCGTTCACATAAATCTTTATATTCTCCCATCCCACCCATGCTGGGTTCCTTTTTCCCCCTTCTTCTTCATGAAAATAAATAAATCACTCTCCGTCATCCAATACCCATGACCCAGCCAGTGCAGCTCAGGGCTGCTGCTGGGAGCTGGGTCCCCAGGAGAAACTGTCTCTCACCATGACTCTCTGACTTCTCAAATGTCTTTGTGCTGGCTGTAGTTGGACATTACCTCCTATTCGTTTATTGTTAGGTAGCTTCCCAGAGCCAGCAGCGAGAGTTGAAGTGGAGAACATGTGGAATCAGGTCTGGTAAAAATCAGCAATGGGCCGATCAAATGTCTTTGGCCTATCCTGCAAGCCTGGCACCTTCTCTGGGCCCAGCCACTCTGCTGGCAGCCCATGCCCCACGCCTTTCCTGACCCTCCCCTCTATACTTTCATATCGTTTGATTCCTCTGCTCACCATTCTCTTGGGGACCTGCCTGGTGACTAATTTATCCCATAAATTAATTCAGGCAGCGTGCTGGGCAGGAACGTGTCCTGGACCCTAGAGCCAAGCTGTTACGTGTTACGTGATCTTTGGCAAGTTCCTTCCCCACACTGAACCCCAGTTATTATCTCATCTGAAAACACTAGATAACTTTCAACATTTTTGTCAGCCATAGATTCATTTAATCAAGCAATATTTTTTATCAAGCCTCCAAATGTTTTTTTTAAAAAAATAGAAGGTGATACTTGTTGAAGTGAGGCTTCATCTCTGCTGAAAGACCACATCTCCACCTGATGACCCCACAGGCATTGCTACTGAACTCTGGGGCACTGTGAGGCCCACCAGCAGAGTCCTGAGGTCCAGTCAAGCTCTAAGTGTCTGTCATTTAATTAGTGTGAATGTGAGCAGATTCATGGAGAGACTTCAGCGTCAGTTTCTCCAACTCCAGAAACGAGTAGGAGTAGATGTTGCGTAGGGCCCTTTCATGCTAAAAGTCCATCATTTCTGATGTGTGCTAACGGCTGAGAGGTTTGACGGACCTCCTAATACACCTCTTTTGGAATATTCACACTACTGCGGTGCTAGAACCAAGGAAGCCCTGTAGGTTTCGGCTGATGGGTCTGCAGAGACAGGAGAAAGATCTCTGGCGAGGGAGACGTATTGGCACCCACATGACCTACAGGAGAGGTCAGCCTGGAAAAGCCAGATGCCTAGCAGAGAGAATGCAACCCAATCTCCAGTCTGTCTAGATTGTCACTCACCTGAAAATGGTGAGCCAGTGTTGCACTCACTTCCTGATTGCCTTGTGTTTTGTCTATTGAAGTGGCTAAAGTGTGTCAGTTGAAGCAACTGCGTGTTCGGCCTCATTTGCCTTCTGGCTTCATAGGGAGGGTGGAGAGGCTGGAGAAATGGCGGAGCCCACCTGCATAAGCTGCTTCTCATGCAGAAAGGGCCCTGCCCCTTCACAGACCATTGTCCGTCTGGCCGGCATTGCTGTGCCCATGGCAGTGCCCTATCCAAGGTCCTTCAGATGTGCTCAAAGGCTTCGTTTTTGATCTTGTAGTCCCCTTTAGGTACTGGGAATTCCACATGCACAACTTATACTCCACCTGGGTATATTCATCTTCCTGGGCCGTACAGGAAGTGCATATCGTGGCATTCTGGTGGTTCTCAGATGCTCCTTTCCATCTTACACTAGGACTTTGCAGGACTTGGCCTGGTCCTGGGTGTATCTGAGGTTTCTGTCCACTGATTGCCATTCCTGTAGCTGCTCCTCCACTCTTCCCACGCTAGTGCTTCCTCCAAAGCCCTGTTAGGAGAACACAGGTGCTTTCCAGAAGGCAAAGCACTCAGCCTCCTTTGCAAACGTAGACTCCTTCGCTGTCTAAAAACAAGCACTCCACAAGGCAAGGAGACTTTACTGTGTTGTCTGCCTGGTTTCCAGTAGGCTACAAGCATATGCTAATTCACAAAGCTAAAACAGTTGGGGCGGTGGTTTTCACACTGTTGATTCTAGCTGTGGGACAGTTTCCTCAAAGAAAACCTTTGGAGCAGGGGCTTTTGCCAGGCTTTCCTCTTCACAGCCCCTCCAGCTGCCATGCATACTCACCTGCAGAAGCCCAGGGCTCTGTGAGGAGCAGTTTGAAATAACTGGTGAGTGTGTGGGATGTGGATGTCAGAAAGTGGGTTTCTATTTCTGCAGAGATCAGAATGCTGGAGGAGGAAGGATTCAGGCCTTATAGTTTGGATTGGGCTTCATCGTCTTTACATTCCATTTAAAATCATATTTATTGGGAACCCGGTGGTGTGTGGGGCCAGGTTTCTTCCAAAAAGTAGAAAAGACAACCCCCTGCTCTGTAGTTGCTAAAACCCTTTGTCCTGCATTGTTCCTAGGCCCTGAAGGATCCCACCCTGGCTGCCCGGAAGGATTTCCAGAGGGAGGCCGAGCTGCTCACCAACCTGCAGCATGAGCACATTGTCAAGTTCTATGGGGTGTGTGGCGATGGGGACCCCCTCATCATGGTCTTTGAGTACATGAAGCATGGAGATCTGAATAAGTTCCTCAGGTAAGCAAGGATGGCTGTCCCCTGCATCTGACCCCAGTCTCAATGAACCCTTGGGGTTTTCCCTGGAGCCAGAAATGATACTAGCCCCTCTAAACACTTACATCTCAGGATGAGAAATTAGGTGAACACATTCATTCTTATACGTCATCTTCTCAGCAGCCAGGTTCAGGCCTTTGTCCCCGGTTTGTAGGGAAAACAAGTCGAGGATGCTATTATAAATAACCTATACTCTTCTTCCTCATTCCAAAATGGACTGAGAAGAAGAACAGGGTCTGGAATGGGTCCAGGAGGAACCTGGAAGGCTCACAGCTGGAGGCTTACATCTCCAAGATTCTAGGGCCACCCTTCCCCGATATTGCAAATAGCTTTCTCCCGTTGTGCCCTAAGCTTCTCACTTGCAAAGGGAGGCTAGTATCTTACACCCCTCCTGGAAACCAAGACTTTTTGATGATGAGTGAGAAGGTCCAAGGTTATAGTTCACTGAGTGCCAGAGATGGCAGAAACAAAAAGAAGGCCGATTTTCTTCAGGCCACTTCTACAACTGTGCTGTTTAGTGCAGTGGCCACGTACGGCCTTTTTACATTTAGAGTTACATTAATTAAAGTTCAGTACAATTTAAAAATTCAGTTTCACTCGTTCCTTGGTTGCCCTAACCATATTTCAACTACTTGCTAGTCACGTGTGGCTGGTTTTTACCATACAAGGAAGCGCAATATAAACATTTCCATCAGTAGAAGGTTCTGTTGGATAGTACTATTCTAAAAAGAAAGGATTTATTGTAAGAAGCATTTCTCCAAGCCTAGAACAAGATTATCTGGACTTCGAGGGCTCTTAATGTCACTGGTAAGAGACTGGAACTCGAGTGAGGAGTTCTGGAAGAAGTTGGAGTGGCGGATCTCCCTTCCCCAGAGAAGGCAGCACATCATCACTGGTGCAGAGTTAGGACTCCTCTACCTTCCACAGACGCCACTTCCCAACAGTGCCCATATGTGGAAGGGACAGCCGTGTGAAGGTCTGTGGAACCCAAGGTCTCAGGAAGCAGGTGAAACACACAGGCCCTCTATACTTAGGGTGTGGTCTCTGCCACCGCCACTGTTTGAATCTCATTGAGCTCTGTGTCTGAGAATGAGCTTTCCAAAGTTGAAATGTGAGTTATAGAAGGCTCTAGCCCACTTGCCAAAACCTGCTAAGTATCTCTTTGAAGTGGGAATTCAATAGGGTGTTGTGGTTTTGAGGGGCAAAGAAATGAGTTAGTACCAGGTAATGGAATGGAAGACTCTCTGGAGCTCTGCTTATGAGTGAGGTTTCTACAAAGATGGCCCTGAAGGAAATGAAAACATCTGTGGGATGTTGTAAGCCTCTTAATCCTGGATTCACAATTAAATGGATCCCTTTCCCTGGAGAGCTTTGTCTTTAGCATAAGACAGATTTGGGTTCATATCTTGGATTTGTCACATCTTAGTTGCAAATTGGAGCAGCTTATTAAATCTTAATTTTCTCTCCTGGAGAACATGACTATTAATAACTGCTTCACAGGGTTGTTGCTATGAGCATTAAATGACTACATAGGTATAATGCCTAGACAAGTTTTGCAAGTAGTTCAGTGATCAGCCAATGGTAGCTTCTATTAAAGTTATTACTATTACTATTTTATGAGAATTGTGAACCATGGTAGCTTCTAATCCAGGCGACACCTTTTCTCAATATTCAGGATAGCCCTCACCCTGTCCTTTTGTTCCCCTGGGGTCCAAGGGACATGCCCTACTTTTTGCCACACCCTATCCTTACATTCAGCAGTACCTCTGGCCCCAGGAGCCACCAGCAGGGCTAAAGAGAGCACCTAGGTGTCTGTGCGCTACTGTCATGCATGATAAAAGGGAAGAGAAAGAAGATAGTAGAAGGGAGCTAAAGAGTGAGCACCTAGAGTAAAGGTCAGGAGGGGGAGAAGCAGGAAGTAAGATTAAAAGAAAAATGAGTACAAAAGAAACAGAAGGACGTGCATAAGGTGAGGGGCATCGCCAGTGCCTCCCCTTCTCCAGGGCAGGCAGCATGAGGAAGGCACGCATGTGAGTATGGTTCTACAAGAACTTGCTGACACTCTGAAGACTTCTGTGTCTCTATGGGGTCCCTTCTTGAAGACAGCATGGATAAGCCTATCTAAATCAAGGCTAGATAGTCTTCCTGGGGCAATTTTGCAGCAAAATCTGAGCTTTAGCCTCCACTTCTGATCAGATTCCCAGTAGGTTACATTAATCTGTCTTCCTCGGCTCTACTTGTCGAGGGTGAGCTTCTAAAGAATGCTCTGAGGCCAGAAGCTCTTAGCAGCAGGCCATACCAACCCTTTTTGGGAGGTGTCCTGTTGGCTGCTATCATAAACACAGCCTCCATGACCTGCAGGCCGACTCCACTTGCTTTCGCGTCTCCACACGGGTGTTGCTGAGAGGCAGGCTGGCGTGCACTCTCTAGGTAGATGGAGGGAGGGCTTCTCTGCTGTTCCCTCTTCCTTGCGAGCTGATGCAGCCTTCCTCCTTCTGAGGAGTGAGATAGGCACAGTCCACTGGAGATAGTCAACGGAATGTGGTCATACTTAATGGTGCTTTTCAGAGGAAATGGGGGCAGCAGTAAAGCAGGCAGAGGCCTTGCCGTGCACCAGGGCACAACTTAGTCCACAACTCCAAATGTAAAGGCCTCGGGTGTGGTTACGGCTCATTGGGCTTTCTAGAGAAAAGAGTGAACACTTTTAGTGACGGATATGATCGGGCAAGGTGTTAGAATAACAAAGCTGGGCTTTGATTTGGGATGGAGTGGGTTCTGGGGGTTCCCCAGCCCTGTGCTTCAAGGTCACAGTGCACCGCCGTGGCCATAAGTTACCCAGGGCTAAGCAGGGTGGTGGAGTGGTTAGGAGTGTCCCAGTGCCATTGAGTGTGACTGCCGGCACCAGCGCAAAGGAGCAAGCTCACCTAGCCAATCAGAATCCTAGGGGATGGAGCCAGATAATCTTAGCATGAGCCCTCCCAATGCTCCTGTTAGTGGGTCTCCTTTTACGGTCACATACCTGGTTTCAGATCCTACTTCCTGATTTCCCATATGGCCATTCTGGACCTCTGGAACATTGGCTGAGCGATCTGATCATTTTGTGCCTTTATTTCTTTTATTTCAAAATTGGGGTGGGAAAAGTAAGTGAATTACAATATTTAAAACAACAAGAGAGGCTCTTGGTACATAGGAAGGGCTAAGGCAGAGTGATTTGTTGTTTTACTAATTATTCTATAATAGACATCTGGCACTTGTGAAAATCCTGGGAAGCAGTCAAGTGTTAAAAAGGGTAGGTTTATTCCCTCTTTCATTTGAGTATGTCTGCTGTCATCTTAGTCAGAATCTGGTTGTGGAGTTTCACCCCTTACACATACGTAATTTAATTTGGGGTAGATAAAAACAGGCTATAGGCAGACTGGAAAGGCAAATTGTATTTATTTCTGTGGGGCATTCCAGAGGACAGGGAACCAGGAATTTCTTTCCCCTCGATCTCCTGATTTCTCTCTGCTTTGTCTCTTCTCCCCATGCTCCTGCAGGGCCCATGGGCCAGATGCAATGATCCTTGTGGACGGGCAGCCACGCCAGGCCAAGGGTGAGCTGGGGCTCTCCCAAATGCTCCACATCGCCAGTCAGATCGCCTCGGGCATGGTGTACCTGGCCTCCCAGCACTTTGTGCACCGAGACCTGGCCACCAGGAACTGCCTGGTTGGAGCAAATCTGCTCGTGAAGATCGGGGACTTCGGCATGTCCAGAGATGTCTACAGCACAGATTATTACAGGGTAAGGTGACTTTCCCGGCCGCAGGACTCAGCCACAGAGCTAGTAGTGCCTTGCTTACATGTCTTTTTCATTGTCCGTTAACCCTGTCACTCTGGCACACAAATATTCACATCCATGCCCAGACATGCACCCAACAGTTACCTTTTGGCTTCTCTTGCTTCTTGACATACCTGTTCGTTATTTTCTCAATTGCCCGCTTTTCCTTTCTTCTTGGACATTTAACTGAACTGTAATCTGTACATTGCAATGACATACGCATTGTGTTCTTATGTGCATCAATACTCATTCTTCATGTAAATAGACTCATACATGTATATGTATGTACCCAAACACGCACACAGACATGCCCAACTTGGTACTATGTTTAATATCTCCCTACTCAGTTCCAGATCTAGCCTCACCCATGACACATTTTATTCTCTGAAATTATCTTGTGATGATGGAAGAATTACGTTGTTTCCAAAAGGTAGATCTTGATAAGGAGGGGAAACCTAAATAAAGTGACAAAAATGGCTAATACATTGTTGAGTATTATCCAAATGGGTCAGAACAGAGGAGGAAAGGAAGCAGGTTGTCTGTTGCCAACTTCAGAGAGAGGACGGGTTAAATCTTAGAAAAGCTTCTTGATGGTGAGAAGAGGCTTACTGCTCAGTTCTACCCTCATACAGTCATCTGCTTTACATTAACACGAGTCTTATTTTGCTCCCCAAATCATTTTTTCACCTCAGTCTTTGGGGGTCTGTTTTTCCGTGGATCGTTGACTGGTTCTGATAGTGTTTTATTTCCAGGTAAGGGGCGAATGGCCATGCGTGTCACTTACCTCAGAAAGGGAAAATGTGAGTGCAGCCTGAGATACAGTTAGCTTCTGCAAACTGATTGAAGGTGGATTCCTAAAAAAATATGCAAGATCCAAGACTAGTCATGGTGGCTCACGCCTATAACCCCAGCACTTAGGGAGGCTGAGGTGGATGGATCATGAGGTCAGGAGATTGAGACCCGCCTGGCCAACATGGTGAAACCCTATCTCTACTAAAAAATACAAAAATTAGCTGGGCGTGGTGGCATGTGCCTGTAGTCCCAGCTACTCAGGAGGCTGAGGCAGAAGGATTGCTTGTACCTGGGAGGCGGAGACTGCAGTGAGCCGAGATTGCACCACTGCACTCCATTCTGGGCGACAGAGCAAGACTGTGTCTCAAAAAAAAAACAGAAGATCTATGTCTGGGACATCAAAGGGAAGAGGAGTTTGGTTAGGTGGTACAAGGAGAGTGTAGGACAATGTTTTGGAGCTCAAGGGATGTCTTATTCCTTTTCGGCTGCTAGACCAAATGCCACAAACAGGACAGGTTACAAAAAAAACAAGTTTATTTCTCATGATTCTAGAGGGTGGGAATTTCAAGATCAAGGTGCCCACAAATTCATTGTCTGGTAAAGATCTGCTTTTTCATTCATAGATGACCTTTTTTTGCTGTGTCTTTACTTGGCAGAAGGGTTAAGGGATCTCTCTGGCATCTCTTCTATAAAATTACATTGCCCTCATGACCTAATCATTTCCCAAAGGCCTCACTTCCTAACACCATTACCTTGAGGCTTAGGTTTCAACATATGAATTTGGGGGGTACACATTCAGTCTGTAGCCAGGATCATGGCAGCCATTTGT
Source organism: Saimiri boliviensis (assembly GCF_048565385.1). NCBI lineage: Eukaryota > Metazoa > Chordata > Mammalia > Primates > Cebidae > Saimiri > Saimiri boliviensis. Next base: position 132,305,890 of record NC_133453.1, on the reverse strand, counting down.
CTCATTTTCTTTGGAGAAATGAGGGATCACACTGTGAGTCAAATAGGATTGTCATGTTGGCCTGGACATGGTGGACCAGAGCCTGGGAATTTGAGGTATGTGCAGATCAGTTCTATCTGGATGTTCCTTATGGCTTTGCCTAGATGAGATCAGTCAGACATCAAGACAGATTACACAATACACTTTATTTTAGCAATAGTTTAGAGAAAAATTGAATGTTTGAGAAACGATCTTTGTGGTTAGAAAGTGACTTGTTTGTGGTACAACCAAAGAATGGCAGATGATGTACCCTCATGAGAGAATATGAGGCAAAGCATAGTGTGTCCACAGCAAACTGGGCAGCTTCTCCAGCCACGCGTTCTGTCCAGCATCCCCAGGGATGGAAAAGGGGACACAATGTGTCAGTAGTCACAGACTGATGGCCAGGGCACACCTGCCGGGAACTCTCAAAGAGGAGTCTTTCTTTAGTGTCTAAACCATATTTTTTATTCTTTTCCACGAGAGGCATTGGTGTGGTTACCAATGAGGGCCCATGGGTCATAGATTTCCTAGAGTCTGGCTGGAGCTGGCGCTGTTTAATTGCCTTTCCACTTTGTTTACTGGGTTTGCTGGTCTGTCTGACTGTGCTTAGATCTGTGTTGGTGCTGATGGAAACAAGGGATGGCTCGTTGTTGTTCCTTGTGAAAGGCACATGTTTGATTATGCCAAGCTGATAACTACTGACTTCACTAGGGTCTTAGGAAACCGCTTCTGACCAGAATGTGCTAACTGGCCCTTCAAACTTGCTTCTAGATGTGCACTTAATATTCCCTGAATCTGGTTTAAAAGAGGAAAAGCAAAAAATAAAAATAAAAAGATCACATTCCCGATTGATATTTCTTTGCCCTTGCTTTAACAACTGTGAACTGTTGCTCTTTATGCCTGAAAATGCTACAAGGAATACATCTGTCTAATTTCTGTGGGTACCAGGGCAGATGAGAATGTAAGAAAGGAAGAATGAGGTGGGAAAATGTACACAGTACAGGTAACCTCCATGCCTTCTTCACGAGTTCCAAGGGGGATGTTAGCCAAGGCCAGCTAGCTTGCAATGTGTATTTTTGGTCCCAAGGAAGTTTGAACAAAAAAGGATTACCCTTACAGTAAGAACACTGCACATCATTGGAAAGCTGTATATTCCGCTGATGAGATATTTGAAGACCAGCTTGTAGCATATCTTCTTGTTCGCTTACTCACAGTGTCCTAATGTATATACCACTCCTCCTTCCCTATTTTTCTGTAAAATAAAAGGCAGAAATAGATTTGCCTGAAGTCACATTAAAATGAACCCCAAAGTCCTATTGTCCATATTGGAAGACATGGGAATGACAAGGGAATTCTTGGATTTAGGGCTAATCTTACCTACGTTCACATCCTAATGTACAACCACCATTAGGGACCACACAACCTGAATGCACTTCCCCTAACCTCTGTTCAGTTTTTACGTTGTTAAAGTCAGAACAAAAATACTCACTCAACAGAGTTGTATCGATGTTAAGAAAGTTAATTCGTACAAAGAGCCTGTAATACAACACTTACTGGATTAGCTCTTATTTATTTTTATCTTATGAGTCCCCTCACATCCAAGCCAAGACAGCTCTGTGGATAATTTTATTTCTCTCTGCAATTCATGGGACAAAGAGGGGGACTCCCTGACCACTGGAAGATAAACTGGATCATGCAGCTGCTCCAAAGGAGTAGGATCTTTATATTGATCACCTTAGGAAAATGTTCTTCTTAAGGTTTCAATATGTATGGAAATACTGGGTCATCAATACCTGCCTCTTCATCTCATAAGTGTTTATAGGGTCTTGCTCATGAATCCTAGAGCTAAGTCTACATTCGGGTGATTTATGTCAGACTTTTTGTTCAGTATACATCTGCTGAGGCCTTCAGGGAATGCTCTGATTTGTCAGATAGTAAGAACACTGTGAAGGATTCTCTCTGCGAGCTGATACCCCTGGACAGGTTTGTACCTCTCTGCTATCACTGATTACTGAAATCAGTTGGGCCTAAGAGTTTTTCAGCTTCTTATGCCCAATATCACTAAGTGCAGATAATCCAGGTGTGTGTGTGTGTGTGTGTGTGTGTGTGTGTGTGTGTGTGTGTGTGTACATGTGCTTGCCTGCCCGGTACGGATTCCAGAATGTGCATATGAGGGCAGGGGGAGAGATGGAGATAAACTCCTCCTCATAGTCTTTCTTTTCCATTTTTAATTTATTAAAATGAAGAGGCACCATCTGGCTCGTTCATAAGTGATATGCAAACGATTTACAAAGGTGAACTGCCTAATTTCCTGTTACACATTTAGAGAGAAAACAAACCTCTCCACACCAGAGCACCAGAGTGACTTGTTCTTTCTTCTTAAGACCTTCACAATGACAGACACCTTTTCCTTCTATCAATCACAGACTCAATGCTTCCAAGATTACCTTTACACTGGCTTTGACCAGGGTAGGCTTTAGGTGCCATTATACCTTTCTACGAATGTCAGAGAACACTAAGAGATTGATAGTCAAATCTAGAATTAAAGTTTTGAGTGTCCTGAAAAGGAGAAGTTTAGATTTTCAGAATATATGTTTTCAGATTTGATTTGGGGAGAGGAGTCAATACAGTGAGGTCAGGGAGGAATGAAATTAGAGGGGATGGGATCCTACTAATCTAGAAGTCCAGGAGTGTTCCTTTCTGTTCACCCTGTGTCCTATGTGCCTCTGTGCTGTCCTGTGTGACAGTACCTGACACTTGTTGGACACCTAATAAAAGAATGGAGTCAGAAAGGGAATTTAGAGTTGGGAAATGGGTCATTCTAGACCGAGAGAAACTCAGGTAACCAGATGCTAGCCTTTGGAGATGACGTGAAATGCAGCAGCAGGTGGTACGACAAGTACTGTCCAATCAAGCAGTGCGTTATCCTGCGAGAACGTTCAGATGGTACAGATGAGTGATGGTCTGAGTTAGGCATGATCGACTTTGGGTTCTGGTAGAAGACAGAACTGAGTGTCTGGGACATGATGGTGGAAGTATGCTGAAATCCAGGTGGACACACAGGTGCAGGCCATAAGGCAGGTCTGGCAGCAGGCAGTAAGGCGCTGGACTCTAAGCTGGAGATTCTGGGTCAGGGTTCCCAGAAACTCCTCGAAAGATAGTAACAGTAATCCTTAGGAAGTGGAAATCATTTAGAACAAGCCAATCTTGCTGGAAAAATGTTTGATTTAATGGATGTTTGGTGTCCCTATAGCAGATGAAAAGCTGCGAGCTCTTGGACCCACACTGCCTAGGTTTGAATCTCTGCCCCTGTTATTCCTGACTGTATGACCTTTGTCAAGTTACTTGCCCTTTCTGTGCCTTCAACTATCAAATGGAGCCACTAGGCCCTACACATGCATTTTCTGTAAGGACTAAGTTAATACATCTAAAGCATATCATCTTATGAGTCAAATGAGATGACTACATATCATCTTAGGATGATAAATAATAAATATTAATTATTGTCTTAGTCTGTTCTATGTTGCTATAACAGAATACCACAAAATGGGTAATTTATCAAAGAAAGAAATTTATTTCTTCTGGTTCTGGAGGCGAGGCAGTGAGGCCTTCTTGCTCTGTCGTAACATGGCAGAAGATACCACGTGGCAAGAGACCAAGCGTGGGCCAGACTTGCTTTTATAATAAAACTGCTTTTGTGCTAACAGACACACTCTCATGGTAACAACATTAATCCATCCATGAGGGCAGAGGTCTCGGGATTAATCACCTCTTAGAAGTCCCACCTCTCAACACTGTTGCATTGGGTATGAAGTTTTCACCACATGATCTTTGGAGGATACTTTAAACCCTAGAAATTATTGGATGTAAAATAGGAATGTTTTCTCCAGTTCCAAAATGGACAAAGCTTACCTAAACGTATTAGTTAAGGTAGGCCACTGCTGTATCAAATAGATACTCAGATATGTAATGGTTCCAACACAAATAGAAGCTCATTTCTAGGTCACTTAACAGTATGAGCAGGTGAATTCGCTGGAGGAGTAGTCCTCTGCTACACCATCATTCAGGCTCACGGAGCTCTACCCTTTTCTTTGCGTGGGGTCCTTGGTCGTGCTAGGCAATTATCTCCATCCCAATCAGCTAAAAGGAGAAACTGGCATGAAGGAATGTGTGTGGGATGTTGTTAATAGGCCTGGCCTGAAAGTGGGGACAAGTCACTGTCTCTAATGGCAAGAGCCCAGTTATATGACCTTCCTATTTAAACAGGAGGCTGAGAAATGGAACATAGCTATGTCCCACATAGAAGAGAAAAAACATGAATTGTATCGCATAGCTGGCAATCTCTGCCACAGTTAAGGATGAAGAAAACCTATATTCTCTTTCGACATTTCATCCCAACAGCAGATCATACCATGTCCGATGATTTATCAGGAAACATAGGTCAAGCCGTTCTTACTTTGTATTGCCACTCCAATCCTGAATGTGGAGATAGTTATTTTGCAAGTCCCCCTTTTCTATTCTTCTTGCAAACTCTTGGTGTCCCATGCTTTTGTAAGTAATGGAAGAGTTTGGTCACACCTGCCATCTTGGTGCTTTGATTTATCCTCCAGAAAAGCAGAATAATAAATACAAGAAGCCATATCCTATGAATTGGGTGGGGAAAGAAATAATGTTCCAAATCAAAGGGAATATAAGTTAACAGATAAGAAAACACATCTAGGAGAAAAACAGGGAAGAAATACAGAGTAGAGCAACTTCTACTCCAAATCCATGGTAGGACAGGAGGAATCCAGAGCATGTCCAAATTCTAACTGAAGTCATCTAGTACTGTCTAGAGAAGGGTTACATCCTTGACGAAAAGCCTGGGCTGTTCTCTACCAGTAGGTCAAAGGATGAGCTACGGAAACTCTAAGACTTTCTGAAATTATATGAGCAATATTGAGTGGGGTATTGTATTTCATTTTTTTGTTTATTGAAAGTGCAGGGCTTTTAAGAGAACCCTAAAGATATTTATGGTTCATTGACTTTACTGGAAGGAATTTCCCAGCATGTCAGTCCTGAGAGAACAAGACAGAGATCTAGGGATTGTACCGCCATGAGAGCTTTGGAGGGCAGCCCCTTCATTAGGTTTAATGGGAGGACCTGAGGTGAGAGCAAAACTGAGGCTTTATCAGATGCTCTCTAAGGTGGCTTCCAGTTTTATGATCAACAAGAACCTTGACTGATTACTCAGTCACCAGATCTGAGAGCCTGAGGCTCCTCCAAGTCTTGTTGACCAGTTTGTTCTTACTTTCAAGTTGGGAGAAGTTCTTAGATGAAAGTCAAGTGGTTGGCAGTGTACTGAAGAGAGCCAGTGGTCTACGAAATAACTTGGTTTTAGGTAACTTTAAAGATTAAAACAAAAGCTAATGACGGTAATTTGAGGCAACTGACTTTTAGGATCACAGGGTACCACCATGCTTTCTGCTCTTCGTTGGAACTTTGGGGATCTCACTTAGTAAGTGGCACTTCTTTTCCCTGCCCAGATGATGTGTCTGAGCCCACTGAGGCAGAGAAGCTAGGCAGAGGAAGATTATAAGTTGCACTTGAAAAATGATAGAATTGTTGCTGATGGTGGTTTCACTGTGCAGCAACATTTTTTTCTTAATACCAAGTCCCTAGATTAGGCATTCCAGCTCAATCATAGCAGCCTGAGGATATTGCAGACTTTGCTCTGCAGAGGCAGGAATTTTGCTGCTCGTTTCTCCCCTCTGTAGGGAGAAGATGCTCATCAGAAAGAAAAAGGGGTTGTAGTCCCATGCCCAGTCCCCCAAATCAGACAAGTTCCTTCTCCCGAGGGGTGAGATTAAAACTGGAGAGCTGTCTGCATTAGACCCGTTACTCCAATAAGCTGTCCCTCTAGTTGGAAGCCTGGAATAGTGCAAAGAGGGGGTTCACCACAACTCCATTCATATCCACGTAGGGAAGTAACTGCAGCTGCACTCAGAGTCTTGTGGTTCCTTCCTCTAAGGTCAGGAGTAGGGGGACTTGACCCCCAGCTTAACTGGCTGATAAAGGATTAGCGGCCAGGTATACTGGTCCTGTTTGGAGAGGGCTTATCCAGATTTATCCCTTTGGTTTTAGCCATTAGGTACTCTTAAGTAGACCCAGGCACCAATGAAGCAGAAGTGCTGCTGGCTGTCAGGAGATAAGGTTCTTGTACTGGCTGCTTAGTGACCAGACTCTATTTATTGTGCTTGATTCTTCCTCTGCTGTTTTTGAAATATCCTAATAATCTTTAACCATGGTCCTATGTACTTAGAGGAGAACAATGGAAGAGAGTTGTATTCTATTTCCAAGGAATGTGATTTTCCCAATTTTACAATAAAATTTTATTTAAGAGTAATTTTAGATGTACAGAAAAGTTGCAAAAATAGCATAGAGAATTCTCATATGCCCTTCACTCAGTTTTTCTTACTGTTGACATCTTGTGGAACCAGGGTACCTTTGGCAAAAAATAAGAAATTAACAGGGGCACAAATTATTAACTAAACTGCAGACTTTGCTTGGATTTTACCAGCTTTGCCCCTGATGCACATTTTACTGTCCTAGGATTCACTTTGGGATACCAAACAGGTCTTACTTAAAGGCAGTGGAACTACTATGGTCAAAGCAGGGGTGAGGGGATGGATCCCTCATTGTACGCAGTCTCTCCTTTGATATCTTATGCCCTTCATGCTCCTTTAGGAACCTCCAGGTTTCCACAGTTCAGTTTTTTTGCAACGGGGATAGGTAGGTTATAAGATACCCTCCTGCAATACCAAATCTCAGAGCTGCTGAGAAACTCTATTTTGTGAACAAATTATAACTCCAGATTCTTACAAGAATCCTTTAGAATTGTGCAGTCTGGGGCAGCCATCTTCATAGCAAGTGGACAGGGCTGGAGTTGTCTTTCTCTGCTAGAGTTTAGGAGGCTAGAGGAAGATATGGGGTCTTCTTAAATTCCCTGCCCTAAACCACATGTTTGCTCTTTTCTTCAGCTTTGGGAGAGGGTTCCTTGTGCTAATCCAGAGACGTGGCCACAAACTGGAGAGACTTCCAAGTGGGGCTCAGCTTTAGTTGCCTGAGCATCTGCTGTACGACTGGGTGTCGTGAAACGCACAGCTAAAGTGAATTTTGAAAAACAACTTAAATGCTAAGATCTATTAAGTTGTACAAAGCCGCAGAGGGAATGAACACAGAAGGAAATGTGTGGGATAGATTTATGCTAATTATAAGCATTACAACCTTATTTCCTTGATTAAAGCCAGTGGATCTGCACACCAATTATCTACAAAATATCAGTCACTTTGGAATGTAAAAGTCTATTGAGGGACAGGGCTGATATTTAAGGCATCTTGGTCTCAGTGCCAGTTCTATGTCCATGTTTCAAATCAGAGATTTCCCTTTTATCTCTAAAATCTGGAGTTTGGGTTCCAACTGTATGATCTCTTTGGGGTTTTGCCTTCTATGGAAGTAAGTTCTGTGTGTAATGATAAGTGAGAAGGTGACTTGATTGCTTTAGGATAGTGGAGAGACATGGCCAAAGATATAATAATAATGCCAAAGTTGTCTTAAACAGTCTCTACTGTTGCTTTGACACTAGACCATAGCTATTCTATATCCTGGTCCCTTTTGTTTCTTCCTGATAAAATAAAAGAACAACCTTCAGTTTTGAAGCAGGCTCTTCTACGTTACCTGGATCTTGTTTAGTAGCTAATTTCTGTTCCGCCCTCTTCTTCCTCTTTGAGATATTGAGAATAATTGGCCAAAATTCACCCTGTTGAATAGAATTACCTGAACAGAATTTCTTTGTGTTTTTCCAGGGATAGGGATTATCTAAATATTCTTGTCATCTCTGCACTCCCATACCTTCATCCTTTCTAGACCATTTTATACTTTATTTCAATACGGTGGTAATGCTGGGGACATCTACCTGCAACTCAGGCATTCTGAAAAGTATCAAGTGAGTACAGAAAAGAACCTGGTATTTTCCACCCTGGGACACTCCAGCAATCTAAAGTGAAGATAACCTGGAGAGGGCATGGTGACCAGGAAATTGAGGTGCGAAAAAACAGACTCTAACAATGAGATGATAAAGTTATTTTGGGAATTCTCCCTGCAATGGGCTGGGAATATTAGTCCTGGGAAGTGGCCTCCCATGTTTGCTTATGGGTTCTTGCAGCCAGTCACTAACGTGGGAACTAGAACGCAGGAGTGGAAGCCAAGGAGCCTATGTTCAGTCTGTATGCCATGACTCCTGACATGGAGCACATCCCCTTCTTGCCCAGGACTTAAGTATATCATTTGTAAGGTGGACATTTGTCATCTTTCTTCTACACTATCATGAGGCTTTTCATCTTTTCACAAGGGCTGGCCACGCCAGTAGCATGATTGTCTGCCACTGCGTGGAAACGAGGTTGAGAGTTTGTGGGATGTACTCAAGTTTCCTCTTTAGATACATTGATGGTTTCATTGCTTCTTTTCCTGGACTGGGATTGACAGGGCAGAGTCCCAGTTCAGTCACTCGGTTTCTTTGATGACATTGTCTTTAGATCAGTGTTCTTAACTTCAACTCTAGTTAACACTTGCCTCTCATGAGGTTAAATTAGGTGCTTACTTTGCAAACACAATATATTTTTACAACAGTAAAACCTTTTCTTCAAATAGGACTGTATAAAGCAGATGTGCAGGTATGCAGGCAGACAGGTGGATAAACACAGAGCTGCTCTAGTTGAAGTGGAGGAACAAGGAACCATAGCCGCTCTGCCACCTCTTCCCTGTCCCTTCCATGCCTTGCAGGGCTGAGCACCAGAAGCTCATTTAGCAGACACCCTGGTTAAGATTTAGGGCAGCTGTTCTGGCCACATAGAGTAGTGACAGTGATGACAACAGGAATGTAACACTCGGGAATCAGTGAATGACTAGCTCTGCTGTTGAATTTCATCTAATTCTCCTGCCTCGTTGTGGCTCACCAGTTGATCCTCTAAATCCTTGCACCCAAACCAACTGAAGGAGAAGCATTCACTTTTCACCTGCTGATTGTGGGACTTTGAACTTTCAAACCAGCCTTTGCAAGATCTCTCTGTGCTCTTCCTGGAGAGGAAGGGAGACTTCTGAGATCTCCCCAAAGAAGTCAGGCATCAGGGATTCGTAGTCTGTATTTTATAAATGAGGAAATGGAGCATAAGAGACGGTTGGTGGTGATGCGTTCAGTCCCTTGAGGTTCCTCAGCAGCAGAATAAGTGTTAGAGCACTTACGCAACCTTAAGATGGGTGATCTAGTTGGCACATTTGCTACACCTTGTCCATGCTGGTTTATTTCCTCCCCTCAAACCACATTCCCTAGCCATGGGCAAGATCCTTGTGTGAGGGATGGGATTCAATTCAATTCCTTGTCCATGTGCTAAGATGAATAGAACACAAGGAAATTAAAATCTCATAGGGAATATAAGAACAGATAAAAATGTGTAGCTCTACCATAAGCCAGAGGGAGGCAAATTGTATAAAAGGCAGTTACAGACATCTAAACCTCATCTAAGTAGAGGAATGGCCTGGGTCTTGAGGGGTTGGCTGGCAGTCTGGATTACATTTTAGGAAGATATTTCTGTCAGAGAGGTTAGCATGAGCAAAGGCTTGGAGACAAACCAGGAGAATGATCTAGAATGGTGTGTGATTCACCTGGCTAAAACTAAGGATCTGTGGAAGATGCATGGAAAGAAATATTGGTAAAGAAAAGGCTACCATGACAGCTTTTGAAAGGCCAACTGTTTTGGCTTAGGTAGTCAATGGACAGTCACAGAGGATTTGTCATCTGTTGAAGTGTCAGTCAGGTCATGTGTAAGGACAAGTCATAAGGCAGTGACACGTGGGATAGATTGTAGGAACCAAGACCATAAAGGCAGGTCACTGCACTGGTCCGGGGAGGAGGCACTGAGATCCTGTGCCTCAGTGGTAGCCATAGAAGACAAAGGAGAAGCCATTAGAATCTGTGGACTCAGGACTGTGAACTGGAGACCAGCTGGTCCCACAGGCTCAAAGCCACTTGCCGTTTGTAAGGGTAACTATGAAAAAAGTAACCGTGAAATGGAGGGTCAGGATGTGTCTTCATCCATTTCGATGAGGTGCTATAGAAAATGCCTGAGACTGGGTAATTTATAAAGAAAAGTAATTTAATTGGCTCGTGTCTCTGAAGTCTGTGCAAGAAGCATGGCGCCGGCATCTGCTTCCAGGGAGGACCTCAGGAAGCTTCCAGTCATGGCAAAGGAGGAGCAGGAATGTCACATGGTGAGAGACGGAGCAAGAGAGAGGGAGAAGGAGGAGGTGCCAGACTCTTTAGTAACCAGATCTCATGGGAACTAAGAGTAATAAGTCACTCCCTGGAGAATGGCATCAGGGCATTCCCTCAGGGATCCACCCCATGATTCAAACGCCTCCCACCAGGCCCCACTCCAACACTGGGTATCAGACTTCTACATGACATTCGGAGGGGACAAATACCTAAATAAGTCAGGATGATTTGCATCTTTTAGGCTACCAAGTTCGTTCTGCATCCTTAAAGCATTAGAAACAACTGAGCAAATGCCAGATCCTTCCATTTTAAAGAAACATGTATCTGGAAGGAGCCTTAAATGTCATCTATTTCACCCTTGAGGCACCAGGCAGAACGGTATGAAAATCATCCCAGACCAATGGTTTGCTCGCTCCATTCCAGTGCCTCTTCCAGGACTCCACGGGTTTCCTTCCTTATTCCTTCCAATCCAGCTGTGGCAAAGGGAAGCTATTTTCAGTGAGAGATTTGTCTTTTTCTTTCTAATTCTTAACATTGTTTAGAAGTGGGAAGTTCTCAGTTATGTCTAGTGAGAATCCTCCCTGCTACAAGGTAAGTCTGTTTCATCCTGTGTCCTTAGTGGAGATAAATGTGGTTTAGATTATAAAACATTATAAGACATTAGAAGACTCAGAAAAACTAAGAAGAATCTCAGTGTGACCAAAATGGCCTTGTGGCCAGGTGCGGCGACTCACGCTTGTAATCCCAGCACTTTAGGAGGCCAAGGTGGGCAGATCACTTGAGGTCAGGCATTTGAGGCCAGCTTGGCCAACATGGCAAAACATTGTCTCTGCTGAAAGTTCACAAAATTAGTTGGGTATGGTGATGCATGCCAGTAGTCCCAGATGCTTGTGAGGTTGAGGCGGGAGAATCGCTTGAACCCGGGAGGCAGAGGTTGCAGTGAGGCGAGACAGCACCACTGCACTCCAGTCTGGGCAGCAGAGCAAGGCTCTGTCTTAAAAAAATTTTTTTTAAAAAAGGACTTGTGCTTTTCATAGTTAATTTGTTATATTTTATGCATTGGTTTTGTCTTGACTGGTGGGGAACCAGAGGAATAAGAATCTTTAGCCCCCTAACCCTGACAAAAAATAATAACGTCTTTCTGAGAGCAATTTCTGGTTATCTCCTAAACTTATTCTCTTCTCTCTGCAGTTTAGAAACCCAGTTGTTTTCTTCTGTCAGTGAAGGTGGTGCAGGCATGAGGACTGATACTGGGGAAAATATATGGGGAAGATGCCCCATAAGAAAATTCTGAGACCTTAAAGCATGCTTCTGTTGACTTCTGTCCTCAGGAAAGGAGAGAAAAAGGCTGTAGGAGACGGTTGAATCTGGTGTTGAGTCATTCACTTGTCTCCACTCCTATGGAGGCCCCTGATGGAGGTATCATAACAAGATCTTTTCCTTCCTCAAGTGCAAAAGGCCCCCCCTTTTTATTCCTGAGACAAACTGAATATATAACGTATAAAGATACATACATTTCCATACAAATATCTTCTTTACCAGCTGCTTTTATGATATTTGCATGTAAAGAGAACATTGGTTTCCCTTGAATTCTTCCTAGTAGGGAATTGTATTTCTCTCGTAATCCTCAAAGCCCAAGATTTTGTGATCTGTCTGTCACTAAACAGAAGGAGGAGCAGGAGGAATCAGAGGACTGGGTTAATATGAAGTATCTGAAATTCAGAACTTTAAACACAGTTTTTACTCTTGGTTATTTTTTTCTAGGCTTTGCTAATCCAACAGAGCAAAGCCGGGAGTAGGAAAGTAGATAGCCCAAGAGCAGGTGGGTGGAGCACTCACTGACTCTGCAGTAAGTTCATCTGAATCACTGAGCTTCTGCTTAGAGAGCTACATGACCTTAGGAAATTTACTTAAATTCACTAAGACTTAGATTCCTCCTCTGAAAAAAAAAAAAAAATAGCAGTTTCTTCTTTTGTGCACATTAAATAAGATAATGTATTCAAATTGCCAGTACCCATTAGGCACCCAGTAGATGGCTATTATTATTCTATGTAAAAGAATAAGGTAGAAATTATATATCAGAAATTTTAAATCATTTTAAGTTACAAGCCGAGGTATTCCCTGTGATGGATCTTTGGTGCTGAATACTAAAATTAGAGAGGAGAAGAACCTACTCAGGAGAATTTAGGGAAATTTAAAATTTAAAAAAGCCACCCACTCCTCCAGGACTGGTTTAGACATTTGAGTTGATCTGTTGGAAGCCCAGGAGAAACGAGAAAACACTTTTAAGCATCTGCAGGAAGAGCTTTTCTATTGTGGAGTTAGGAGCTCCAACCAGGAGCTAATTTTTTGAACTATGGACCATGAATTCTGCAGTAGACAAAGGTTTTCAGACTTCAAGCTTCATTCTCCAGATGTCCTTAGTATGTGCTGCCCTCTTCATCCCAGAGGGAGAGCTTAGGGTGATGCACCTGCCCTGGAGCCTTGGGGGTAGAGAAAAGGCTGGCTTAAGTCCAGCCCTACCTGCTTTCTCCTTTCGTTTGCGATATGATGGTTACTGCTAATTATTATACATAACATGAAATATTCAAGTGTATATGCATGTGCATCATAGATATGCCAGTGCTGTGTAAACTGTTGGTTTGAGTGCTGGTGATTTTGTCACCACTACCACCACCATCACCAACATCATCACCATCATCACTGCCACGATTACCAACATCATCACCACCACCACCATAGCCACCACCATTATCACCATTATGACCTGTGCTTACCAAATAACGACATACACTCTAGAAAAAGTAAACTGAATCCGTCAACGTCCCAAGTTGACTGGTACCGGGTGGTCTGTACTCCAGTTGTTCACATCTGCCAATCATCACAACAATCTTGGTTGCCTTCCTCCATTGAGTCATGTTTTCCAGCGTCTTCAGCCAGCTTGGAACTTTGATTTATGGCCCAGTTTGTTCCTGTAGTTGGTCATTTCCTTGCCCATTGGGCAAATCCCCAACTTCCTGATCTTTGTATTTATTTTTTTCACATTCTACATGTCTATTCAATGCCTCACTAACACTTAAGTTCTCTTGAAGGCAAAGAAGCCCACCCCACTTTCAGCACATTCTACATTATTATATGTACATTTCCTAATATAAGTACTATATTATAATGATTTCTACGTTAAAAGTACTTAACAAAAGTACTTAAAAATATGTAATACTATATTAGATTTTTGTAATGGGTAAAGAATAATGTCCCCACTTGCCTAAATCTTACATAAATCCTCATGGGTCCCCACTCACCAGGCACCAATGGTCACTATGTGGGGATTCTGAGTAGGTGTATCTGAAAGACGCACTGGTTTAACCAAGGGAAAACCAGCCAGATTCCCTGACAATGGCCCTGACATCTGACATCTGCTTATCAGTGCAGAGAAGTAGAGAAGATCTCACAATAATTGAAATACCCATGAGAATAGAGTTAGCACCAAAAGGAAATTTATTAGTGCACACAGAGAATCACATTCTCCAAAGGCCATAGGATCAAATCATTCGTTCTCAGTAAACTAGTCTATATGGGAGGCTGGATCATAATGTGAAAGGTGCTTAAAGAGGAAGAAATCGGAGTAAGGCCGTTAGGAGAATCAAATAGTCAAAGCCATCCAGCTAAGAAAGGCTAACAACGGGGTTCCTGGCTTCTCAGCAGGTCCAGAACTACTTCATGTCTTTCGCCTACATCCTTCTTTCCCTCTTGTCCAGAGCCAGGAAGGGATGAACATCTCCACCATCCAATTCCAAGGTTCTTCCCTTCCCAGGCCTTCAGGACCAGCCGGTGTCCCTTCTGAACGATACAGTATTTCTTCATCTGCATCAATCAGGGCACGTTGCAGCCATGATAACCTGAGAGCCACAGACGACCTTGGATATACATTCGTGTTTTCATTCATTTCTCTGCTGATCGTAAAGAGGCCAGTTGTATTTTCTTCATTTTCAAATGTTTGGGAGTCACTTTATCATAGTCCCGAATGCTTTCCATGTCACTGAATTGCGTTCACACCTAAAAATGAGTCTTTTTGTTGCTTGCAAATCTTATTTCCTTGATACCTAGTATTATATACCCCAGGGAGAGTAAGTAATCATAGATTTTTAAGTGCCTGTTCCGATTGACTGGTGGTGATTGCCCAGAGTAGAATGATAAGAATCTGGTGGTTGCATCTAGGGTCAGTAAAAAAGTGGTAATCAGGTGGTGACATCTGCCAAGAAAGTAGAAAAGAGGATTGGTGGCAGTTTGTTCTATTGTTCTAGCCCTGACACATGTCATCCTAAGCGGTGCTCTCAATTCAGGGATTCTGCTGGACCCTGTTAGGTATGCTCTAACCTTGGGTTAGCGCAAATGGGGGTATTCTAATATGACATAGGTATGAGCTTATGAACCTGTGTTGAAGTATTTTATTCTGAGAAGAGAGTTTGCCAGGTGGATCTGCATTACTGGTGCTAGTTAACCCATCACGTAGATGGGACTAACATCCCCAAATTCTAGTTTATCTTCTACTGGCCTTTCCCTCACACTTCAACCAAATAGTTATGTTTTCTCTCTCTCTCTCTCTCTCTCTCTCTCTCTCTCTCTCTCTCTCTCTCTCTCTCTCTCTCTTTCTCTCTCTCTTTCTCAAACTTGTATACAGCAAAGGCGCCTTGTTTCTGGATAGATTTGATTCCCTATTACTTGCCAAGGTGTTCAGTGTTCTACATACAGCTTTCCCTGCCAGCTCTGTGCCATCATCTCTGAGCCAACTTTTGTCAATGTACCAACAGTATCTTGAAGCATATTTTTTCACTTTTTGAAAAGTTGAACAGCCCAAGACCAGGGTTTGCTGCTGCAGGTTTGCTCCCAAGCAGATGTTGATTCAATTATCAGCATTCTTTGGATATGGTCAATGCATTTTTATTACTCCACCCAACTGTTTTTAAGTATTCTGTGAGAGACCTTGATAAATGTCTGGTTGAAATTTGGGTAAGCATCTATACTGGCAATCTTGTGAAATCCTGACTAGAAATGAAGTTGGAGGTCATCTTGTCAAACCCACTTATTTGATAGAAGAAGACATTGAATGCCAGCCAGAGAGAGAGAGAGAGAGAGAGAGAGAGAGAGAGAGAAAGAGAGATGGCAAGCAGATGTCCCTCAAGATCACACACCTAGTCAGTGGTAGAGTGAAGACAAGGACATCAGCCGCCCACCTTGTGAATTCAGTGTTCCTCTCTAATCACCATCAAAGTGCTGTGAGGTCAACTGGCTGGCATGATTCTTTCTATTTACAGACAAGTAAATTAAAGCTCAGAGAGATTAGTGGTCATTCCCCAGACTGTATAATGAATGAAGAGTGGAATTGGTTTTGGTGTTCTAGTTTTGCTAGGGATGAGACTTTACTTGTGAATAGAATGTTTAAAGAGCACAGCAGTATAGCACAATCTCCATGAGATTATGAAGAAGTATGAGCTTGTAATAATTGAGTTCCATGATTTTTTTTTCTAATAACATTTTGTGGCAAGGCCATTCAGGGCAAGCAGTATGACCCAAGCCTAGTCACCACAGCAAGCAAAGGTACTTTAGGGATTTGGGGCTCTCCAATATAATCTCAAAGCAAGCAGCAGCAACGTGATTTGAGGTGGTTGTAGTCTGAAAAATGTAACACAGATTCAGTGAAACTGAAGGGCGAGGAAGGAATATTAGAAGAAAGGGAGGTGGTGCTCAGAGATGAAGAATACCGTCCTATCGCCTTGAAATGTGTTTCAAGAAGTAATTGTTCTAATGTTTATTGTGAAAATGTGTTCTCAAGAAGTTTGGCTAACACATATTCATTCACAGTAGCTTAGAAGTTCTTTAAGGGCAGTATTCATACCTTATTTCACTGATTATATAACCCTTGGACCTAGGACCATACATGATATATGGTAGACATTTCATAAATGTTCATTAAGTGACATAAACAAGAAGACAGGTGGTCTTCTCAGTGAACGACTGATCTGGGATGATGATCAAGGACCATAAAGTTTGGAACAATCAGAGATCACAAAGCCAGGTTTCAGTACAGGGATGTACAGAGGGGTTGTCCTCCATTATTTGGGTGTGATGAATGGGCTCTGCAACATGATCCCTCACCCACAGGGGTGACAAGATTGGAGAAGCCTAGGGATAGTTGACTCTCAAAGCACAGTGCTGCAGAAAGTTACCCATATTGTGTGAAAATGAAACAGACCATCCTACAAGAGAGTGGGTTCTCCATCCCATTGAGTTTCTAGAAAATCCACAGAACTACATGCAGATGCTGTAGAGATGCCTTTGCTGGCCATGAGGTTTCCGTAGATGATCTCACAGTTTTGCTTTTCTCCAATTCTGAGATTCTAAAAGCCAACTCTACGATAGAGATTGCCTGGATAAGTGCAAAGTGGTGTCGCAATTTAAGGACTTAACTATTATGTATGTGCAAGGAACTGTGTCAAGTATATATCTCTGTGATGCTGTGAAAGATGAGGCCAAATTCACCCTCTGCATATCTACACATTCACAACCTGAATCCTCCAAATTCACCCTCTGCATATCTACACATTCACAGCCTGAATTCTCCAAATTCACCCTCTGCATATCTACACATTCACAGCCTAAATCCTTTCCCACTTCGCTCACACCTCAATACCTGTCACCTGCCCTGTCTCTTGTCTCTCGCTGTGACTGTGTTTATCTTGCTCTGAAGGCTTTCTCGAAGCCTCTCTCCCTCCTTTCAACTCTAAAAATCCACAATCCATCCTACATTAAAGAAAAATCTTCAGTTGACCTTTCTGTCCCTTCTAACTTCTATTTGTCCGCCTGAATACTGAAGTAAGTAATTTTCATCTTCTGTCTTAATTTTTGGGCTTCTGATCTTACCACTGAATTGAATCTGCAGTTTGGAGGGGTCACCAATTATCTCTCATGACCAAATTTAAATGTCTTACTTCAAGTCTAACCCTTCCTGAACTATTATTGAATGACATTATTAATAATTCCCCCTTTCGCCTCCACTCCCTGCAACTGTGAAGGCTGCATAATATTCTTGTTGAATGCCTCAGTAACGCCTTGTTCCCTAAGCTATAACCATTTCTGGCCATTTTTTCCCGGTTCCATTGGTTTCTCTCCTTCCTCTCATTTTAAGTTTGGGTGCTGCTATTTTAGACATGTGTTTTGCATACCTCACGCACTCACATGGTTATAACCCCTTTTTACTTTTACACAGAATCTGTTTGAAATTTACATTTGCAGCCTCCACTTCTTCTCTCTTTGATTACTTAATCTGTAAGCCTCCCCTGGAGAGTTCACTGGAGATTGAAACATGGCATGTTTTAAATAAAACTCGCCATGGCTGCCTCCTGCTTCTCTGAGCGCTAGCACCTCAGCAACCGTTAGCATCCCTGAAAACTCTCTTGGGAGCTTCCCCAAAGGGAAGTCATTGCTGAACCCGTCTCTTTATTACAAACCTGCTGTGCCTTTCCTTAGAGCGCCTCAGTGACACTTCTTCTCTGCATGTTGGTCCATGCCTGGTCAGTGCAGCACCTGGATCTGCGCACATACCTTCAGGCTTAGAGCTCTTCCCCCAGGCTCCTCAGACTTCCTCATCCCTCCTGTTTCTTTGGAGCCTTGAGTGAGTGAATCTTCATTTCTCCAAAATATAAATCTCTTGCCCTTGCCTACTAGGCCCTCAAGCCCCTGCCAGTCTCCTTCCCGATCCTCCACAAGAAGCTTCCTGGGCCCCACCCCAGCCAGTCTGCCCCCATGGCCAAGTGCCAGTTGCTCATTTCCAGCTTTGCATGAGGCCTTCTACGTTCATTTGCTCCGGCTGCCGTAGCAGTGCTCCACAGACTGGGGGCTTCAACAACAAAATCTGATTTTCTCCCTGTTCTGGAGGCTGGAAGTTCAAGACCAAGGTGCCAGCAGGATTTGTTTGTTCTGAGGCCTCACTCTGTATCTTGCAGATGGCCGCCTGCTCACTGTGTCCCCATGTGGTCACTCATCTGTGTGGTTTGTGTCCTAGTCTCTTTTTATAAGGACACCAGGTCCTATTGGGTTGGGAGTCTACCCTACAGACCCCATTGAACCTTAATTACCTCTTTTAAGAATCTCTCTCCAAATATAGCCATATTCTGAAAACTTGGGGTTAGGGCTTCCCCATAATGATCTTGTGTTGAGGGCACACAGTTCAGCCCATCACACCTCCTCTTCCACACTGCCCATCCGTCCTTTCTTTCATCTCTCTCCTTGTTCTTTCTCTCTGTCTGTCCCTCCCTGCCGTCAGCACCCAGTGATCCTCATTTTGTTGTTCCCACGGGAGGGTCTTTTCAGCCTCACCATATGGGTTTATGCGCAGGTATGCGTTGCTTCGTGAACCTGCCTTTTTTCCGGGTCATTCCAGTTCTGCTCTCTGTCTCTGACTCGACTGAGAGCAGGGACTGTGTCTCTTGCACAGAGCTCTTGACCTGGAAGCACTTGAGAAATGCCATTGTTAAGTTACCGTGAGTCCGTCCTCACACACCCGCTCATCTAACTTCTCAAGAGACTATTCAAGGGGAAAGCCTCACTTAGGGGCTTTTTTCCTGAGTGGTGATGAAGAACACACGTGGTAACTCTGTGGACAGCCAGGAGGAGAAGGGCTGAGGCTCCATGCCAGTGACATTCAGCAAGCTAACCTTTCCAAATCAGAAAGGCAAGGAAGGGATTCTAGGAAGCCCTAAAGGCATTGGAGAATTCAGGGATTTTCTGCTGGACACAGTAAGAACAGCTATTCTCTCAGAAGCTTTGGAGAATGTGCTATTTCTTTGACCTAAGTGGTTGAAGATTCTAGCTAGAACCCACTTCCTCTCCAAGCCATAGGTTGGCTGGGAGGCCCCTGCTGGGAGTAGAACTGAGCCTGTGAAGGGAAGCCCATTGTGTCTTGGTGGCCCACAGAGGAAGACAGCTGGGTGTCATGTGCTCGGAGTGGCATTATGATGGGCTGGCTGGGCCCTGAGTGTGTTTCTGGGCAGACTCCAGAGTGAGGGTCTTGAAGGTGGGTTGCTGCGGTCTTCCGCCGTCCTTTTAGTGACACAGGACCAGTGTTTGAGGCCGTGCCCAGGAGAGACACGCCATTCAGTTAAAGATCCCCCGCTTTCCTCATCCTCCCTTCTTTCACCCTCCCATGCTTCCTTCCTGTCCCTTCATCCCTTTTCTTCTCTCTCCCCCTCCCTGCTCTCTCCCCTCATTCACTGTCAGGAAGGGCCATACCAGAAGGGCCCATTCAGCGTGGCGTGGCAGCGGCAGAGGCTAGCAGCAACGGCAGCTTCCACAGTGAGTCTGGATTTCATTTCTGGGGCCAGGGGGCTTGGCAAGGCAGTCCACACACAGACTGACAGCTTGCAGGCTTTGGAGAGGCACTTCCATGGGCCGGGGCATGCTTCCAACCTCTCTTTCCTTGCCTCCCACTGTGGGGCATCATTTAACTTCCATGGAAGTTTCCTGCCAAAGCCATTGATGTGCTTGGGATGTCTCATGGGGAGGCAGCATGGTGGGGGGTGGCGGGCCATAATCTGCTAAAATTAGGTGCACAGCCGGGAGAGCCGCCGGAGTTCACGTGGCTGCCAGGGTTTCTGTCCAGGCCTGTGCGTGTGGTTGAGGCTGGAGGCTCTGCATGGACAATGGTTTGGCTGCTTTCTTGCATTTCAGGAGGGGTGACCTTGAGTTTTGAGTACACACTGGGTGCCTGCACTAAATAGGGGAGTCCTGTCGGGAAATCAGCATGCCTTAAGTGCACAGACTAGAGGGTCTGAGAACCGGAGGTCTCCCCGTTGACCGCAGGTGAAGCGTGGTTTAACAGACCTGATGCTCAGGACGGTCATTGCAGATCCTCTGTGACTGAGTCAGATACCCCAGCGCTTGCAGGGAGGCTTTTGCCCTCCGCATTTTAATTTGTATGGTAATTTCTGGCAGGGAGATGGACATACTGCAGAGTCAGTCGAAGTTCCATCTGTCTTGCCGTGATCGTCAGACGGCATTGGATGGCTTCCTTCCACTTTTTGCTTGGGGGCTTTTTCTTTCTATCTGGGGAATGGTCCACTTGGGAAAACAGAAGCAAAAAATTCACCTACTCAGCCTTATAGATCCTGCCTGGGCTAAGAAGACACAAGCCCTGTCTGCCATCTTGAGGGGCTTTCCAGAGGCCAGAGGCTGTGTCCAAACACTGACGAGGCATGTGGTAGTTACGTCAGTTGTGAAGCGAGAAGCTTCTGGTTTCTAATATACGGTATTATCCTGACCCTGCAGTCTTATGGGTAGGCGCATGGGAAGGAAGGCTTTTACGATTTCATTCATTTCTCTCATAATTTGCTTAGGGAGGTAAATTAAGCATAGCCTCCCAGGTTCTATCAGTTTTATAGGTTTCTCATCTTGACACAGCTCCTGATAACCGCGTGAAACTTTAAGATTTTCAGTACTGACAATTGTGTATAGCTAGGGTATATCAGAACAAACATGCTGGGCAGCCCTGTGAGAATTTTGCAAGCAGGACCGTTATGGAAAAATAATCAATGTGTTTTCACACATGTATTTTAGTCACATCAGGTTCAAACTCTTGGTTTTAGGAACTGACCGGTTGCATTAAAATATCAAGTTGGTCAAATTTATTAATTAATTTCAATAAATGTTTAATATTAATCAACTGTATGTGTTTGTCTAAAGTTGGACACTTCTGAGAATGAAAAGGGAAGCTATTAATAATTAAATAGGAGCTACAGGCATAAATTTAGGCCTTTCTTGGTAAATTGGGGCATACAGTCATTTTATCCATGTATGCCGAGTTACTGTTGGTACCAGCGATACCGCTATGAATAGAACGGACAAAAGTCGCTGCCCTTACTGAGGGAGATAAAAAATAAAGACAAAGTAAAATATGTAGTAAATTTAAGAGTGATAGGTTCTTAAGCGAGAAGTAAAGCAGAGAGGAGGAAAAGAAGTACTTGGAGGTAGTAATAGTGGTAGCGTTGGTGGTGGTAGTAGTGCTGTGTGTGTGTGCAGTTTAGGTAGGGAGGTCAAAGCAATTGCATTGCTTAAAGAATATGATATATTTTCGTTTCTTTAGTTCCTCCAAAAAGGGCTTTTGTGGTTCAGCTGGAACTTACTGCGTGGATGAAGTCATATCTGAAAATTCTGAGTCCAAATAAAGAAATACTCCCCAACTTCATGACAGAAAGCAAAGAGAGAAAACCAGGTGGCTGTGACATTGGAAGCATACCTTGTCTGCTTGATGGTATCTCCCACTGGCATCACTGAGATGGTATCAGAAAGTGAATATGGCTGTGGATTCATCTATTTGGGGAACATCTTTGCAGAAAGTCCCTTAATCTCTGACTTGTGCTGGCTATTCAGGGCATCTTAAGGCATTTGCTTCTCCCATTTTCTGTGGGGTAATGGAAGGGCAGCTTACATCTGCTGAATACCTTCTCTAGCCAGGCACTTTGATGGAATTTTTAGTAAGTTAATTTATTTAATTTATACTGTTGTATTGAAGACATTATTATGGTTCCACTTTGGGGATGAAAACACTGATGTTTAAACTCAGAACTAGAAAATAGCAGAGCCAGGGTTAATCCAGGTTGAATTATGTCTGAAATTCTGCCTTTATCAGTTAGCCTGAGCAGCTTTCCATAGAGACCAGTGGCAGGAAGTGGAAGTGTGAAAAGGACTCACCGGGTGACCTGAATGTCCCATGTGTGGGCTGATTTGCATGGCTGGATCAGGAGCAGCAGATGTGTCATATCTTTGCTGATTGTGCATGAAGGCGCAGCAACTTCTGCTGCTTTCTTGTGTGTTGTCATGGAAATGGGGATGGGCATGGACAAGTTTCGGGGCATGAGAGTAAATCTTCCTGTGTGGCTTCCCTCTTCGGCTGAGGTGGAGGCTAAACTTCCATGAGTCAGAGTTCCTGGGGCTCACACACATTGGAAGGAGGAGCCGTGCATGGTGTCTGCATGCAGAGTGCTGAGACTCAACAAAGGTTTTTTGACAGGGGTTGTGTCAAGAGTGGAGTTTGAAGATAATCCTAAATTTCCCGTCTGCCTTTGTAAATGTAATCCACAGACTGACCTCATCCAGTCTTAGGATGCTATTAGCAAGAAACAGGATGTCTCTGGACCACATCTCAGATATGATGGTTATATTTCACCTCAATATCACTGTGTAACCTTGCATTTATCTGTGGCGTATTTCCCAGAAAACAAATAGGTAGCATCTTGTTTTATGCATAATATGGTAACCTCCTGATAAGGTTGTGTGTCAGGCAAATCACCATTTAGATACACAAAAGAGACCTGCTACAACAAAGTACGGAATTATTTTGGGATACCCGTGACCCTCTCCAGTTTTCCTTTTGTGATAAAGGAGAAGATTTCTACCTACAATGCTATACTTTCCTTGGAGTTTTTGAACGTGTTTATTCCAGGGTCTCAATGCATGTCAAGGCAATGTCTCTTAGTTTCACATGTATCGTAGGGGTGGAGAGAAGTCATTACTCTTGTCTTTCAGCAAGGATTTTCTTTTTCATGACATTGTTACCATCACAGAAATATACTTCAGGCACTGATGTCCCTCGCTGTGGTCTTCTGACTGTTGGGTAGCACTACCTCATCAAGTTTTTGCTCTTCACTGCTTCGGGATTGTTGTCTAGTTCCCCGCCTCATTTTGATGCTTGAAAAGCGAGGAGGAAAGCATTATTCATCTTCCTCCATAGGATACTCCACTCTTATCTGAGTTTTCCCTCTGGTAAAAACAAATAAGCAAGCAAATTACCTTTTCTTCTAAAATATTAACCCATCTCAACACAGTTCGCTTCTCTCCTCTGCATCTGTGTGCTATGTGGAGTCCCAGCTGGGAATCAGGGTAAAGAGGAGAAGTGTCTGGTTATATTTCAAACTGACAAGGATAGTCCTTCTTTTTCTGGTTACATATGGTCTGCCCTGCCACTCACACAGACAAGATATGTCTTAATTCCAGAAGGGAATTAAGCTGTAGCTAAAAGAATAGTACCCATGCCTTAGACACAAATCTGCAAGGACACCTGGTCATGAGGGTGCCTCGGTCTGGGAATCTGCTTAGAGGCTTGGTCATAGATGCATCCTTTACAGCAGCATGCTGGGATCTCAGGAGTGAGATGAACCTAAGAAAAAAGATTCAGGAAGATCCCAGAGGCCCATATGAAAAAGCTTATTGTAGTTTCATCCTAACTGAGCAAGTTTTGGTCATACACACATCCTTTAAGGCAGCATTCTGGGATATCTCCTCACCCAAACAGAGTTAGTATTTCTAAGGAACCTAAGGACACACACCTGTTTATTTGCATGCCCAAGATACACCAGGAGAACGTAAGAGAAGCTTTTTTCACCCCTGTGAGCATGGCACTGGTTTTCAGCCATGACTGAGGTTGTAGAGAGTCTGGTTGTAGTGAGGATGTCTGTGAGCGAGAGAGTATTCTAAAACCCACTGGGGGTTTCCCAAAGTCAAACACCAATGTAGTTTAACAGTTTGCAAATTGTGGAATGTGGTTTCTGCCCTTTTCATTGCCATCTCAATCTTGTGATCATTAAGACTGGCCTTCTAGGGAAAACTAAGGCAGTCCTCTGTATGAGATGAGCGTCAATTTACGTGGTATCCCGTGTCCTCATAAGTTCAGGGGTTGTCTGTTCTTAGTGCCAGTCCTCTGGGCTCTTAACTGGAGATTTATCCAGAGATAAGAAATCTGCCCATTAAATAGTAATTAAACTTTGAACTCTCAGTTCTCTTAGCATTTTGCTTTCTGATTATCTGAAGAAAGACAGAGCAAGCCCCTAGAACAGGATGGTAAGTGGTGCCTGGAATGGAGTAGGGCTCAGGTCTTCAAGGGAAGGGGATGTGGGAGCTAAAGGGAAGATGACAGAGGAGTGGGGGAGTCTTTCTGGTTGTGCCATCCAAGACCACTCACTAGAATGTTGCCCTAGTCTCTTGATGGGGCTTCTTGGTCTGCATCTTATCTTCAAAGCTGGTCAAGTCCATTTGCTTCCACAATTCTTCTGGGACAAATGAGTCATGAGAAATTCATATGACTACAAGAATTGTGATACCGCCTCCTGTCTGGCGATGATGTGGGTTCCGCTATTTCTGGGCTGGTGCCCACCTCTCTTGAGCCTTATCTAGTTCCTCTGATTAGTGCTGCCTCCTCTCTTTCTGTCACTTGTGGCTAGCCCTAATGGAAAGTAGATGTCTGAGGCAGCCTCCAGACAGATGCATCCGACTGAAGAATTCTGGCGCCTAGGCAAATGCAGTCCTCCAAATAAAGCCTTTAGTTCAGATGCCGGTCTCAGAGCCCACATTGTGAACTGTGTCCTGTGAGGCTTTATGGCTAGAGAAGTTCTGGCATGCAGGGTGGGGAAGGAACGAGGCAGGTTTGGGGTGAAAGGAGGCTTATTGTAGTTTCATCCTGGCTGGGCATGTCGGTTTTACAAGGGCCTCTGGGATCTCTCTGAATCTTTCTTCTTTGGTTCATTTCTAGAAATAGACATTTTATTTCTAGAAATAGAGACTAACTTGAGAGTTGAATTTTCTAGTGTTTTCTCAGGATTTTTTCAGCTGTGACGGAAAACTCTCTACCTTAAGCAAAAAGGCAATGTATTATCTTAATAATAATTTTTTTTCCGGGTTTAGGACTTATTTCTAGTGTTGGCTTAATTTGAAGACCTAAATAATGTCACCCCATAAAGCCTGTTGCTTCCTCTCTCCCTTCTTCCTTCTCATCTCTACTCTGACTTCTTTCTGTAATTTCTTCATTTCTCTCTGCCTCTTCCTTTGTCTGCCTAAGACCATGATCTTAGAGAAAGAGATGATAATGGGAAATAGATTTCCAAACAATCAAGGCTAATGAATTTTGAAAATTATGATAATAAATGCTGCTGCAGTTGAACAGATTATCTGAGACCTAGATGTTCAGTAATGAAGACTTGTCCTCATCAGGGAGGTCTTGCCATCCGGAGTCCAGCTGACAAAGTGAGAAATTATCAATGCCATTTCTACAAGCGTGGGACTGGACATTATGCAGAGAAAAGCTGCAAGAGAAAGACACAGGAAGCAAAGTCCATGACCGGCTGCTTTTTCCGAATCTATCTATGGAGGAACATAGATGTTTTCTGACGCCATCTTTATGAGCCCTCTCTGGGTTGGTGTCGGTTCCCATCTTACTTCATTGAATCTGCTGATTTAGATATTTCTGAATGAAATTTCCCCTTCAGCTTTTCTAAGGGTTTTATGAGTATTTTATATAAATCAAATTTATAGGATTTTTATCACATTATCTAAAATCTGCCATCCTAACCCATCAATTTACGTGCTAAAACATTTTTACTAATGAGTCTTTTTTTTTCAGTTTATAATGTAAAAGAATTTTAACTTGGTGGTGAATAAGAACATTGGTTTTGGAATTAGAATAATTCAGGTGTAAGACTTGGATTTTTCTGTCTCAAGCATTTTGGAATAAGATGCTTAACCTCTTCCTCTCCTGTCTCCCTCTCTCCCTCCCTCTTTCCCTCCTCCCTGCTTTCCTCCTTCCTTTTTTTCTTTCTCAATGCTATGCTGTTGATAATATTAGTTTTCAGAGCCAATGCGTTTTGAAGGATTGAGTGAAGCAGTGCATTTGAACTTGTTCGGCAAAAATCCTAGCACAGTATAAACATGCAATAAGGTGTTGTTCTGTATCCCTGTTCACTGGGACAAGAACTGAGCCTAACTCTACACCCAAACTTGGAATACTGAAAGCACCTCTTTCTGCCTCTGCTGTGGTGGAGACCAGAGCTTTCGATAAATTAAGATGAGGGCTCTGCCCTTGGGGATTACCTACCCCAGCACTTAGCCTGGCTCTACCTTTTGGGGACCCACTAGGTGACCCTGAGAAAGATACTTCATCTAGTTTCATTAGCCTACAAACAAGAAGTCCACTTGCTCAAATTCCCCTTTTATTCTTTTGGAAAGAGGAATGTGTGTAACAGAGTAGGAATGCCTTTGAATAACAACTGTGCAACTGTGATTTCTGGCTTAACATTTAAGACTTTCTCCTGGGTTCATCCTCAGAGCAGTCCTCTCCTGCCTTTTGACCTTGAAGGAGAAGCCAAGAGGCAGGGCTTGTTTATAAGGAGAGGTGGGGCAGCCCACAGCTGCAGGCCTCAGATGACGGCCTGGAATACCAGATGTGCGTGCGTGGAGGTACAGCTCTTCCATCTCTGTCTTCTGAGCCTGCCCTTGGCCTGCACCCTTCACGGCTGAGAGGTACCCCGGGACCCAGTTGTAGAGTAGCAGGCTGTGTGGACAGAAGTGGACCCCAGAGCTCTAACCTTCTCACAGGGCCAGGAGAGGCATCCAAAGGTTATCCAGTCTCTACTTGACCAAATCATCCCGTTTTGGAACTGGATGATACCTAAAGGTCAACTAGCTGAACTCTTTCCCTCACCCAACCAATTACACAGATGAGGACGCAGGAGGCCAGGGGTGAGCCCGGAGGTATGATGCAAACTAAGGCAGGGCCCCGGAGCTCCTGAATTCTGGCCCATGTTCTCCTTCATTGCCTACAGCGCATGCACGCACACACACACGCACGCACACACACACACACACACACACACACACACCCTCTATAAAGTCAGGCTGCGGATGCTGCAGATGTTAGGAAGGGCCTTGAGTTGCGCTTTTGTACAATGTTCTTGATGTCCTGATTCAGTTTAGAAAATTATGTTTTTGACCATCTCATGCAATTTTTGAGCAGAGAGGAATCTTAGCAAAACTCTGGTCTGACTATGTCATTATCGCAAGTGTGAACACTGAGACGGAAAGAAAGCACAGGCTTCCAGGACCACAGGATGGTAGAACTGGGGCAAGAACGCAGATGAGCTGACTCTCAATCCAGTGCCCTTTTCATTCTGTTTCCTGGCTTATCTCGGTGCCAGACCTTCCCTCTGGCTGCCTCCCTCCCGGGATGCCTGAGATGCCTCTTGGCCTTGCCATGGCTGTGTGGCTGGGTTGATACCCCATTTCCTGGCATTTTTCAGGGACAGGCCCAGCTAGAAGCCCGTGGTGCCTGAAAAGGCTGGTGGTACTCTTACGTTGATGAATCACCTTGCAGTTCCTAGGGTACTTCAACTGCTATTATTACCCAACCTCAGACTTTCTTGAGAATTTAACCCTGCTATTTTTTCCAAGTTGAATCCTGACTTTTAAATGAAGATAAAGGACTTTATGCACTGTTTCATGTCTGTGGTCCTGCAAGTGATCTGTGAGCTCTCTTCTCTCAGGCACCAAGCATCCTTCCTTTAGAATTAAAGGGCCGTTTTTCATTACTCAAAGAAAAATCCCATTTTCTATTGGGTGAAGAGTGCATTCAACTCCCAAGAAAGCTTTAGGTGTATGAAAAGGCTACTTTTGTCCACCTTCTCCTTCCCCTTATCAAAGCTCCTCCAGCAGCCAGTCAGTGCATGGATGGGAAATTCAGCTCCAGCTCAGAGAAGCTAGATAAGGCAGCCTGTAGCCTAGGAAGGACTTGTGTATTCTTTATGTCATCTCACATGATGTGCATTCAACTTGCCTTTGCCTGGGGATGTGGCCATCAGTAGTAGGTTTCTGCTGTGCTCTGTATTGTTTACTGAAGAAATTAAAATATGCAAAGTGTTCCCAGTCCCCACTTTTTGGGCTTCCTCTCCAGCTACTTCTGGCAGTTTTGATTGGCATTTAATAAAACAAAAGGGGAGTCCAAAGGCTTGCATCTCCCTCCAGCTGGAATAATTAATTTGGAGTGGTTTGGAAGTAGTAGATTTTTACTTCCAACTATAGCTGTGCCTTTCTGGCCTGATCTGTCCAGCCTGCGGTATGTGCCCTGACTGACAGACTTTGAATGCTTCATGAAGGGTGCAGGGATTTAAGGGCTCAGAAATTGAGAGGGGGCAGGAAAAGAAAGGAGAGGTGGGCCTCAATTTACTTCTTATAGCAGCACGAACCGGCAAAGACTTCTTATCTTTCCCCAAGACAGCCTTACATTGGAAGAGCTACAGTGCAAGACACCTGAAAATTACTTCCTAATCCAGCCTAAATCTTTCCATCACTTACCACTAATTATCACCATCTACCTGCACACATAGAAATTCCAAATTCAGTCCCTTATCTTATTTAAATCCTGGACCCAGAGAATGCCTCTTGGAAAGATTTATAAAAGAACATCACTACTGACACCATTACAACTCTTATTCGTCTCAATGACTGGCACTTGGTAAGCCTCAATAGATGTTAGTAAGTAACAGTCGCCATAAGATTTGTAATTGTGTTAGTAATATTGTTCTCTTATAAATATTTGAAAGAAGCATGCCCTGGGTCCAGGATTTAAATAAGATAAGGAATTAGATTTGGAATTTGTGTGTGTGTCAGCCTCCCAAATAGCTGGGACTACAGGTGCATGCCACCATATTCGGCTATTTTTGTTTTTTTTTTTTTTTCAGTAGAGACAGGGTTTCACCGTGTTGGCCAGGCTGGTTTCGAATACCTGACCTCAGGTCATTCACCTGCCTTGGCCTCCCAAAGTGCTGGGATTACAGGCATGAGCCACTATACCCAGCTTAGAATCCCTGATTAAAGGATTCAATGCCATCATCTTAGAGCTGGTGGGATATTCAATCAATAAGAGGTATTATTAACATCGCTGAAAGGATTACTCAGTGAGCCTATTTGTAGCTAAGTTTGCCTTTTGTGGGGGGAAAAAACACCCCATCTCATTGTTTTCTTTATTAAAGCCAAATCATGTGGTTTTTCTTTGTTTTCCTGCCATGAAGCTTCACACACAGAATATGCAGTCATTGAGCCTAGCCCACAGTAGAACACTGCACATTCCAAGCAGCCCGGTCGTGTCTTCGAAATTCACTTTAGCTGCTCCTCCTGAGTACCTAAGCCCTGCTTTTGTAAACATCCTGAATCCAAGAATACAGACTGGCGGCCACACAGATCCTGGCAGCTCCTTTAAACCACTTCCAGCACTTAGGTGAAATTGTCTTGAACCTACACAACCCACAAAAAGAAAGACTTGGAACGCAGCGATGGATTAACCTTCTGTCTTTGGCTCTACCATGCTGACTGGCTGGCATTTCGTCCCTGAAGTGGTTTCCTATCCATGAATAGGGGATTATTGTCTCATTGTAAGGGTAATTGAGCAGAATGTCTAAGTCGTTAGAAAAAATGGGAAGTGCACTGTAACATACATGATCATTATCATTGAGAAATTAGCATCTTTCAAGGAAGATTTAGATTAAAAGTATTATGCATGTGCAGGTGTATTGAACCCTCGCCCTGCCTCTGCTTCCCTTACTATCTCATTTAATTTCTGCACGTGTTCTGAGTAAGTGTGTTATTATTCCCATTTTTGTGCACAAGGAAGTCAAGGCTTCCAGAGGTTAAATAAATTCTCTATGGTTGCTGGGCTAGTGAATAGCATTGGCTGAGTTATGCCTTACTCCCTCCGTTTCTTTGGATCCTCCATTTCCTTATCCTATGTACACATTTCTGATACGTTATAATTTTTACTTTTTTTGGCCTCTTTTTAGCAAAGTCAATCTTATTTGAAAGAAATTATCTTATTTTGACTAAATAAGTCTGAATCTAAACTAGAGCCTGATTGTTAGCACCTGAGCTATGCAGGGTCAGATTTTTCAAAATCTAGTATCATTAGAAGGATGTATTCTGCCATTCTTGACTTACGAATATGATATTATAACCTGCATTTGGGGGCTGGGTGGATCCCTTTGAATCCAGAGTGATCCATGGATCTGAGCTTGATTGAGACCTCCAGCTTTGTTGAGTGACTTGAGCTCTTTTAACATCATCTTAAAGTTTGTTTCCGCTAGAAGGTATTCCAGTCATTTGCAAAGGGAAATAAGGGCCAAATTATTTTTCAACACATCTTTGGACTTAAATGTCTGCTCTACAAAAAAAATATATAGCTTTGGGGCAGTAAAGGACAGTGAGGTCTCAGAATGAGTGCTAGCTTTTAGGCAGGATTAAGAAAGAGGAAAGCAAAATAAGTTATAAAAGGCATGTGTTCTTGGGGCTTCCCTCAGAACTTTGCTCCTGGCAGATGCAGCTCTAGGTAAGAGAATCGGGGAGAATCACAATGGGCCTATTTATCCTCTAGGCTCACACTGCTAAACAGCTTGGCTCTCAACTCCTTGTATTTTTGGAAGACTCCAGGGTTTTTCCTAATCCTGGGGCTAGAAGCTCAGACTGAGACAGCCGTTCCACTGAGATTCTGCTAAATGGATGCTGTTTGCGTAAACTGTCAGAGAGCCCTGCTCTGAGGGAGCAATACTATAATGACGGCTTTGTGAGTTTTCTCTGCATTTTCCCTCCAAAGAATCTCAAGCACCTACTAGACCCAGGGCTGAGATATTTGATTTGTCTATAAGAAGCTAGATAAACAGTCTGTCCTACTTCACTGGGTAGACCAGAGGCAAGAAGAAGGCAAGCAATTCCAACTTAGTAAGTCAAAAGTCTCGTGTCACTGCAGGGAAGTCACAATCTCTTGTATAAAACTTGTGTCCGTGGAGCTTCCATACCTGGGGTGAGGCACAGATGGACATGTATTTGTGAATGCACACTCATGTATTGTAGATCAGAAATCAAAAGGATAGCCAAACTAATATATCCCTAAGGCATATACCCACAGAAACTGGAGGGATTCCACAGAGTTCCACCAGGTGACTCAAAGTCTGTATACATCAGGGTGGAAAGAACGAAACTATAGAACTGTCAGTGAATAGAGTCAAACTCTGTAAAATATTTTAAGAGATTTATTCTGAGCCAAATATGAGTGACCATGGCCATGGCTGGTGACACAGCCCTCAGAAAATGTGCCCAAGGTGGTCAGGGTACAGCTTGGTTTTATATATTTTTAGGGAGGCTTGAGACATCCATCAAATACATTTAAGAAATACATTGATTGATTTGGTTCAGAAAGGTGAGACAACTCAAAGCGGGTGGTGGAAAGGCAGGGTGTTCCAGGCTATAGGTAAATTTAAACATTTTCTGGTTGACAATTGGTTGAGTTTATCTGAAGATTTGGGATCAATGGAAAGGAATGTTGAGGTTAAGATAAAGGACTGTGGTTACCAAGTTTTATTGTGCAGAGGAATCTCTTAGCAGACTTCAGAGAGAGAGAGAGAGCAGGTTGTAAAATGTTTCTTATCAGACCTAAAGGGTACCTCACTCTTAGTTGATTACCTCCTGGATCTCAAAAGAAAGGAAGGGAAGGGGATTCTCTATATAATGTGGATTTTTTCCACAAGAGACTTTGTGGGGCAGTTTCAAGGCATGGCAAGGAAATAAAGTTTGGTGTAACACCTTTTGATTTTTTTTCCCTTGTTATGCCAGAGTAGTCATTTGGAAAACAAGTCACAATATACAGGATTAAATAAAACCCATCTAATGAGAATTTGTGGTCTGTAGGGCATACTTTCCACACCCTCTAGAGCGGAATTTAGGCAAGATAAAAAAATTCAGAGCTTAGTCCTCAGAACCAACATGTAAACCTCATGACACTCAATCTGTATATTTCTGATTTGTTTGCCTTTGCATATGCATGCTATACTCCAGTAATACGTTTACATTAAAAACAATAACAATACTCTGTGAGACCTCAGTTCTGTTTCATTTACTGTTCTTAGTGATTTAGACAAGTCATGGCTTTTCTGGCCAAGGTTTCTATGTCTGCAAGTAGGCTGGGTAATTTCCAGGGTCCTTTCCAGCTTTGGTTTACGTGCTGCAGCTTTGGTGTTGAATCTCTTCTTTCAAGCCCTGGATTCTGAGAAACTTGAATTTCAGGAGCTGGACAAGGTACAGTGGGAGGGTAGGGCTGCACCCCTGAAGATACACCAGGAATCCAGATGACATCTGGAGAGAATGTAGGCTGAACCACCAAAGAGATATGCCTAATAAATGATCAGGTGGCTGAGAAGAGAGCTGAAGAACTGGCTCACAGTACAGCATCCAGCATCCACAACTCAGAATAGTCTCATTGTTAGAAAGTGAGGAGAGAATAGAGCAGGGGGAGGAGGAGAAAAGGTAGGAACTGGGGGAGTTTCTGAAGGGCAGGCTGCTATTTCTAAGGTTCTGGCAGCCTCTCACATATGTGGGGAAGGAACTATTAAGAGAGACCAACAGTTGGAGAGGGGGTGGGGGCAGTGAGAAGGGTTCATTCCAGGAAGGAGGGCTATATCATTTTGATTAACTAGTTTAGAGCAAAACCATTCACTTCACTGCTTGGAGACAGGAAACATTAAAGGAAGACTTTGGGCTTTTCCTTTTCCATTTAGGCCGTTTATTTCTGGAGATGTCTAAGGGAAGTTTCACCAACCCCATGTGATCAGGGAATGATCAGGGCAGGACCGACACGCCCGTGTCTGTATCTGTGCCTGTACACACAGTGTGCATGCATTGTGATGCACGCATGTCCATCTAAACCGCCTCCCCCCAGTGTACGGATGTGTGTATGTGTATTACATGCCGTTAACCTATTATGTACAGCCCATGCGTGTGAAATTCCCAGACCCTCCAGAACAAGAATGGCGATGATTTTAAAGACTGTTATGCTGACTTCTGGGACTGCTACTGGGGTCATGTTCAAGGTGACTGGCAGCCGTAGCTGATGCTGTCCTCAGAGAGCAAAGCAAGGTGGAACAGGTGAAGGCCACTGGGGCCTGTGGGAAACCAGACTTCCCAGGGAATGACAAAGGCATAGACTTAGTGTTTCATTTTTACTGAATGCACATAAAGACTTTTCCATGTGAACAGACATGCAATCAAGAAAGATTAAAATTTAATAAATAAATAAATAATGGCGCTTACCATAAATGACACTCTTTATGACAATCTCCTGATAGACCATTTATCATTAACGTATGTTGCCAAGGTTTTACCACTCTTCAGAGTTGTCTCCTTCAAAGCAGATGAGTTGCTTTCTCATCTACTTCAAACAGTTCTGACTCAGCCCATGCAGATTAGGGAATACAGAGGAAGCTTGAATCTCTCCAATGGTTCTAGAAATATTGTACCCTGTGAATCCATGTTTGCTCATCTTTGCTGGGTCTTGATTTCTTTATCTGGAATATGGGCTACTTCGTGTCCTGTATACCTCATTGGAATTGTGTGATGAGAGATGTCTTGAACCTCTCGGTAAGAAGCAGACTTCTGTGTGTTTTTTGGAACCCACCAGCTGGCTCCTTCTGTAATTAGACACGGAAGGCTGAGAACCTTGTAGAACTTAGGTGAGTTTTTCTTTTTAACCCAAAGTTATGGTTTCTCTCTAACTGAACAAAAGTTGTAGTCACTCAGTGGAAATTAGCAAGACAATTCTCTTTTCAGGAAGGCCTGGCTTAAAGAGAACGGACAGCTGTGGTTGGATGAGTGGGGAGGTAGGAGAGTCCCCCAGAATGGAACACTGCCCTGCAGGGCATTCTGCCCCAAGTACGACCTGGAGCCTGAGCCTTTGTAGCCACTAGACTTTGAACACCTTCTTCCCCACTTATTCCTGGCCCTCAGGAGTGGGGCAAAGCGTGAACCCTAAAGACTTGAGTGAAAGAGATGGGTTCTGGGGGTTTCAGCTAGGCACCTCAGGGCTGGAGGTGGAACTGCTTCTCTTGCTCGCCTCTTCTCCCATTCTCCCATTATATAGAGCTCATGGCCTGAGGATGGGTAGGATACGGCCTCGGCGAAAGACGAGAGGAGCAGGACTCTGAACTTTGCACTACTAGATGCTCAGTCTCTGTACTGTGGTCTTGAAACGTTTATGCTCCTACAAGAATGCTGAAAAAAATATATATATGTCCCTTGCACATCTTAAGTTGACATCCAACATCTTCAAAGTAATTTTAAATAGTTGCAGTAAATGTCATTTTCAGAATATTGTAAATATTGACATTAAAAATATATCATTCCTTTAATGCATCTGGAACTTTAAGTACCAGAGCAATTTGGTACATCATCTATTAAACACATGAACAAGTTCTTAAACAGTCAGTTTTGCATGGCTCCTGTTCCTTGAATTTATATTTTTCATTGCAGTTACCCCACTGAATTTTATCTTTGTATATTTTTATGCATGAAATCCTTTTATTGGCCACTCTATCATAATTTACTGTGACAAAAATATGTATGAAGATTTAAATTTAATTTTTAATGGCCAATGATCATACATTTCTAGATGTTAAGAGTTTTTGGTTTGAGTTATCATTATGATTATTAGTAATAAATGGAAATGAAACTGATTAAGTTACAGTTATTAGTGATGGACAAAAAAGGCAGTCAACAAAATAATATACATATCAACTTTTCATGAATGTAAATGATAAGTAAAATATTAATGGAAATGCATCTCATATTTTCAATTAGCTCATGTATTCATTAATGAATGTTGTTTTAAACTAAGAAAGAAAAATAGATGAAAAAGAAAGAAATTTTGTTATTGAATTTTAATTCAATTCTTTGAACTATTATCTAGTTAGATTCCTAAAATCACACAGTGGTCTCTTTTGTTCTTCTCTCAGCCGATAATTCTTTTAGGTTTGTCTTTCTTCAGTTGTTTGAAAATTATTGAAAACTACCCAACTTGTAAGTGAACTTTTCCCCGATAGTTAGAGACATCCATTTTCAACACCAGTACCAATATTTTATACAGTTCCTTTCATTGTACTCTGTAGGGTTTCACTCCTGAGATTTAGAATGAGTGAGAAGTCTGTCCTTCCTTTTGGAGAGGAGAGGAGAGGAGAGGAGAGAGAGAGAGAGTGTGTGTGTGTGTGTTTGTGTGTTTGTGTGTGTGTGTGTGTTGGGGATGGGGGCAGCTGGGCAAGGGATTGATGGACCACAGGGGCTCTGCATTTAATTTTAGAAAAAATCCATGTGAGAGTTGTGTATCTGCAAAATCCCTCAAAATTATCCTTGCCCTGAGTACACGCTGGAAAGACCATGCTCTGTATGTTCTGGTTTGAAACCACTTGTGTGGACACTGTACCATACCTCTGTCTATTACATGGCATGGAAATTCTAGGTCTCGTCCCATGGGACAGTGGCTCTTGATCTTTAGGGTGTGTATGGATAACATGGGGTATATATAAAAAGTACACTTCCCCATGGACAATAACAAAAGACTGGAAACAATCAAAGTCCCTATTCACAGGAGGTTCATGGGAGAAACTGTGGCATCTTCAAGCACAGTGGATCCTCTACAGCTATAAAAAGAACGAGTGAACGTTAGTGAAAAAAGCCAAATATAGAACAGATATGGATTGTTGCCTTTTATCTAAGAAGGTGACCAAGTGAATGTAAATCCATATTTGCTTATGTAAGAAACAATGGAAAAATAAACTAAAACCAAACAAACATGGTTATCTGTAGAAGAAAGAGAACAGGGTGAGGAGAATGAGCAGAGATGGAACAAAATTTTGCTTGAATGAACCTTGTTTTGTGGTTTTGACTTTGAAACAATGTCTCAGTTTTTATGTCATTATAAAGCAACATGTAAATCAAACTGAAAATAAACAAAGCAAGTCCTAAAAATTAAAAGCAAACATGAAACAAGCCTAATTGTGTATTACATTGCTGGCTTCACCACACAGAAAGGAGTTACTTCAAATGACTTTAAAACATAGCTATGTTTTCTATATGACCCCAGTAGGTAGATTATAAGGACAGAAAGAGCTATAAAGATTGTAGGTTGAAGGTTGTTTTCAGTAATCATATTATTAGTACTGTTATTTTCAAACTCTCTCTAATATACTGTATATTACTTATACAAATTAGGATAAAGCAAATAATATTATGAGTGTTAATAAGAATCAAGATTTTCAGCATAAGTAGAAAACCACATGTAGACAAGAAGTAAAAGCTCTGTAATTCTAAATTTGATTTGAAAAAATCAATATGTAGTCATGATGTTTTTTTCTCTTAAGATTTTTTTTTCCTAGCTGTTTTTACAACAGACCTGGAAATAGTAACCACCCCAGTAGAGACGAACACTCCAGTAATCCATGTTGTGGTCTTTAAATTCCATTGCCCTCCAAAAGGATCCAGGAATCCCTGGAGATATGGCTGATTCAAAGGCTGGAGTAGGAAATGTACAAGATTGGCATAGAATATTATTTTATGTCAGAAAGGAAGGATGCTACGAAGAGTATTTCTTAGGGTTATGTGAGAAGACACAGACATAGGCTTTCGTTGCCCAAAGGTGAAACACCAAGCATCAGATGATAATACAATACGTCAGATAATGACTACAAACTACAATAGAATGAAACACTTCAAGAGTGTGTGTGTGTATGTGTGTGTGTGTGTGTGTGTGTGTGTGTGTGTGTTTAAAGAACAAACACTGGTAATGCTTTTCAAAACCAAACCAAACCAAAACACTCCTTTCATTGGTCACCTCTGGAGGATGCTATGGGATGAATTCATGATTCTAATAACTAGTAAATAAAGAGAAAGAATTTATCCTACCTGTGCTGTATAAACTGTTTCCAGTGTAGCTAAATAGCCGATGAAAGGAAGTTTTGATTTATAAAAGATTTCCAACTAATATATGCAGAAGGAATGCTATAATTAGAATGTCACCCTTTTACAGCCACTAATGAAATAATGGATCTGGGCGGTGATCATCAGTGGCTGCTAAAATTGCTAGGTGAAAGGGAACTTTATAATAATCAGATTGAATCCACTGATCAGTCTTAACATCACAAAGAAGGAAGACAACCAGACAACCTTTGCCTGATGGTGTGTTACAGAAAGAAACAGCACCATTTATGAACCTAGGTCTAATCAGAGCTCTGGATACCTAGTCAGGAGTCATCATGTGTTCCTGATTAAAGGAAATGTAGTAGATAGAGGAACATGTGAAATGACCCATAGAGATACAGGGAAATAGACTGTGAGAATTTTGTGGGACAAGTGACCAGGATCTTCAACCATCAATCAGTCAACCAATCAATCAATGGAAAGTTGGGGCAGAAGGTAGGGGAATTCTATAGATTAAGAGACCCTAGGAGACATTACTAAATGTGATGTATGAATATTTTCTGGATTAAACTTTCAAAAATCACTTGAAAACATTTGGGAATTTTTGACACTGAATGGTATCTGATGTTAAGGAGTTATTAGTATTGTGATAGTGTTACAACAAAACCGTAAGTTTGTGGTTCTCTTACCCTTTGAGTCTAAGTCAGAGGCCACCTAACTCTGTAAAAGACCACATAGTAAATATTTTAGGCTTTGCAGGTGGCCCCTGTTGCAACTTTAAGGTGGTCTCTTCTATAACTATTCAACTCAGCCCATGTATTATGAAAGCAGTCATAGACAATATGGAAACTAATGAGCCAGACACAGTGCCATGCACCTGTAGTGCCAGCAACTTGGGAGGCTAAGGCAGTAGAATGGCTTGATCCCGGGAGGCAGAGGTTGCAGTGAGCTGAGATCCTGCCTTTGCACTCCAGTCTGGGCAACAAGAGTGAGACTCCATTTAAAAAAAAAAAAAAAAAAAAGGAAAAAAGGGAACTAATAAACTAGTGAGCATGGTTTTATGCCAGCAAAACTCTGTTTCCAGTATCAAGGGACAAGCTATCATTTGTTGACCTCTGGTCTAATTCATTGCACTTGGGGTAAAGCCTAGGAATCTGTAGTTTTAACAAGCATGCTAGGTGCTTATGATCAGGCAAAGAGCCCTGGGAGGTGATTTTAGTTATCTCTTCCATTTTCACACGAGAAAACTGAGGCTGGAGTAGGAGAAAGGACTTGCTCAGGGTCCACAGCTAGAAGGTAGCAGACTGTGTTTATAGGGGAAAATCCTGGCTGCCATGTCCCTTCTCTGCTACATTCATCCCACAGGTAGACACTAAGGAGAAACAGGGAGAGAAGCTGGGAAGAGAACAGGGGGAACAAGAAGGAAGTTTTTCTGCACATTGTACCTCTAACTCAGCAGTCTTCTTTAGGATGAGGCAGAGGTAAAGGGAGGGAGACAGAGCCTGAATGCATGCCAAAAGCCCAACAGATAAAAAGAGGATGTTCTGGAGCATAATGTCAACTTCCTTACCAGGTCTAAAATTCAGAGTTGCCAGACTTTGAAAATAAAAATACAGGAAACCTTGTTAAATTTAAATTTCAGACAAACAACAACAACAACAACAACAACAACAAAAACCCATATTTTTAGTACAAGTATGTTCCAGGCAATATCTGGGACATAATTATAAATTTTTTTTAATGTTGTTTAACTGAAAGTCAAATTTAACTGGGTATCCTGTATTTAATCCGGCAGCCTTGCCAAAGTGTGAAGCAAATTCATAAAAGCATTTAACAAAATATTGGTGGGCAAGGGGTCAAGGGCATCCCTTACCGAGGGACTAAGAATCACCAGGAAGCTGCTTACAGGGAAGGTTCAGAGGTCACAGAGACTGAACTCTGACCTGCCAGATTTTGGAATAGGCACTTGACCCTCTCCTCTAAGTCCTTGGTTTGTAGTTGACCTTGGCATGGATATCCTAAAGCCTGAGTTGATCAGGTACCTCTGTTCTCTCTACACAAGATCTGGATTCATTCAAAGCCCATCTGGTCTCTGGGTATGAATTGAATTTTATGGAGATAGTGACATTCTCGTTTTGCTCCTGCTTGATCCCCAATATACCAGGAGTGATCATTTTCCCTTGAAAACAGTCTTAATAATGCAAACAGGATTCCATTCTTTAATTAGTGCTCATTCCCCATGAGCACCTTCAGCCTCCCAGATTTTTCAAACTCCCATCCTCTTTGTGAGTATGCATGTGAGAGGGCAGGGAAAGGGAACGATTGTTGGAAGGTAGGCAGGGGCTCTTTGCCAGTGCAATCCAAAGATCTGTTTCCCTCCAATTACTTACTATTTTTATTTCTAGAGTCATTCCTTGGAATATTTCCTGTGCCTCATTACTTACGTCTCCTTTTTCAAGGTTCAGCCTTGAAATCCTTAAGTATCTCATTGAGAGTTTGGATGAATAACTAATATTTCTTATGCAGTGCTTGGGCAAGGTACCTTACCTTCATCTGTGGTTTGGGGATGATAGAGCCTTCTATCACACAGGAATGGAGAGAGCTTAAATGAGGGATGTAGGTAACAACAGTGGCCAGCACTCATTATTAATTCACTAGTACATTCTTCGTGTTACTGTTTCTGGCTAGTTTTTGTCTGGCTAGGTTTTATCATGGGACATATTTGTCAATAATTTTTTTTTTTTACCAGGGAAGGCTTTGGCCACTCCCTTTCCCAGACAGGGTCTCTCCAAAGAAGATCAGTCACCTTGGAGGAAAATCACCATGAGTTTTAATGGAAAATAAGCACATTTGAGGAAATTAGGTTTGTTAAGCTGCATGTAAAGACACACGCAATGAACAGTTACTGTACTTTGTATATATACTTTTGCACTGAA
This sequence comes from Saimiri boliviensis, assembly GCF_048565385.1. Taxonomy (NCBI): domain Eukaryota; kingdom Metazoa; phylum Chordata; class Mammalia; order Primates; family Cebidae; genus Saimiri; species Saimiri boliviensis. Next base: position 132,266,026 of record NC_133453.1, on the reverse strand, counting down.
CAATGCTCAGTGGGTTTTTACATACTTGATCTCGTTTTAGGCAGGCTGTTGCTTCGTTCTTATTTTGAAGAAAAGAAAACTGAAGTGCACAGGGGTTAAGTGCTTGTCAAAAGTGACATGAGAACGCAGGGCTTATGACTTCCAATGTCATGTTCCTCTTTGTTGCATCACAGGCTTCTGGAGATATTTTATTAATAGTCCACTCCTGGAAGCATGCAGTATAAACTGTACCACATTGGTTGTGCTACTTGGTGAGAATTTTAAAGATTCTTCTCAAGGGAGGCTCTGTGACCAATTAATATCCTTCTGATACTCTTTTACTCAAATACTTACATGCATCACAGTTTACACCCAGCACCCTTGAATTTCTGTCTATAAAATTGGAGATTTCAATCTGGGATACCTCTTCTGGATTGTGTTAAAATTATGAAATGAGATGGACACCAACATCAATTATGGACTCTACTACTGAAAATTTTTCATCAAGAGAAGTGTTTCTATATTCCTGATTTCTGTTTTTTTAATCAACAAACCAAATGCAATAAACCAGTGTACGATTTTCTATCACAAACATAATTTTTCTTTTAAAAATATTAATTTTTTAATATATTAAGTAGAACTTAAATTAGGTCCGCTGGTTTCCTTAGATTCACACTTTTTTTTTTACTGTTTTTAAATTTTCAAATGTGATACCTGATTATTGTAAAATTTCAAACAGCATAGAAATATATGTGTGTGTGGAGATATATATATATATATATATATATATATAGAGAGAGAGAGAGAGAGAGAGAGAGAGAGAGAGTAAAAAGTGGAATTTTTCTCTTTGGTCATAACTCACATGCTATAGAGGAAGTCACTAGTTTACTGGTGTTCCGAATATTTTTCTATGCATTTTCAAGTTACATGGTATCACTATATATTTGCTTATACATTTTTACATGAATGAGAATGCTAAAATATATTTTTCAATACCTTGTTTTGTCACTTAATATATCCTAGACATGTTTATGTATCAGTACACATAGCTCTACTATATTCTTTTTAATTGCTGCGTATAACTATAATGATGAACAAATTTTTGCCTTTACAATGAATGAAATAAACACTTTCAACTAAATACTTTTGCTTACTTGGTTGAATATCTTTCTAAGACACCTAGAGGTGAAATTGCTGGGTTCAAAGTCACTTGCACCTTTAATGTCAACAGAGTCTACCAAGCTGTCCTCAGAAAAAGCAGAAACATTTCTCACCGCTGCCATTTGAGAATAACTCTTTCCTCACCTCTCTCAAACACAAGATAGCATTAATCTTTTTCCAAACTTTCCCAATTGACATTCAGAAATCTATGTCTCTGTTGTTTTAACTGACATCTTTTCATATGTTTGTGGCCACTTCTAGTCCTTTTGTGGATCATCTGTTCTTATCCTGTATTCATTTTCCTGTTGGGTGGCTTTTTCTAACTAATTTGAAGGAGCACTTGGTATGGATTTTAATTCTTTGTCTGTTACATATATTGTGCCTGTTTGTCATTTGTCTTTTAGCTATGCTTACGTTGTCTTTTGCCATGCAACAGAATTTAATTTTTGTAAGTTATAGTTCTAAATCTTATTCTTGATGGCTTCTTGAACATGTGTCTTATTTAGGGAGGCCTTCCTTTTCTGAGGTTATAGAGTACTTTTCTAAGTTTTCTTCTAATATTATTATTGTTTTGTTTTTTATGTTTAGCTCTTTAATCCATCTGGAAATGATTTTTGTATATGGTGTGAGGTAGGTATCTAAGTGTATTTTTTTTTTTTAATGAATAGTTCATTGTCCCAACACTTCAATTACTAACCCATCATTTCATATATTAAATTCCAATATTTATACATGGGTCTGCCTCTAGACTCTCTGGTTTGTTCCATTAATAAATTTGTCTGCCCTATGCCAAAACACAATGTGTTCATTACATAGTTTGATAAAATGTTTTGCTATCTGATAGAGTAACTCTCCCTTATTGTTCTATTTCAAGTATATCTTAGTTTTTATCAAATAATTACTACTTTAGGTGAATTTTGGATTCATCTTGTCAGTTTCTGTACACCATTTCATTTGAGTTTTCATATATATTGTGTTAAATTTTTGATTAATCTATGGGAGAAATGAAAAATGTTTAACATTGCGCCTTGCTATACAAGAAAATGACACAACTTTTTATTTATTCAGATCTTCTTTTATGTTTTTCAACACTTTTCTTTAAATAGACTTGTTTTCTGCTAAAGTTTATGCCTAGGTGTTTTAAATGCTTTTATTGCTATTGTCCAAACAGTCATATTTTCCATTGTATTTCGAAGTCATTGCCATTGGCCTGTGAGAATAGTTTGATTTTTGCGTGTTTCTCTTATTTCTGAGTAGCTTGCTAAATCATATAATGGTCTAACTGCTTTTTATTTAATTTCCTGAATATTCAGGCAGTTTGACTTTTAAAAAAAATATTTCTACCCCATTTAAAAAATTATTGCTTTATTGCATTGGCTAGGACCTCTTGAAAAATGTCACATAGAATTCATGATAGAAGATACCTTGTATTTTTCTAATGGTTTGTCAGTAAATATGATACTTAGTGTATTTAATAAAAGAAGTTACCTTCTATAAATTAGACTTTTAATCAGAAAAAGATGTTGGAAATTTTTGGCATTTTTAAAAGGGTGGCTTCTCTTCTTTTATCTTTTAATTTAGTAAATTTAACAATAGATTTCCTAAGGTTGAGACATTCTTGCATTTCTGGTATAAACCTTGTTGATCTATAATATGGAATTCTTGTAATATATTGCTGATTTGATATTTTATTCATATTTGGAGAGTATATTCATAACAGTTTTATACAAGTATAGATAAAATATGTATATTGATATTTATTATGTAAATACTTATGTAAGTTAGTATGTTAAATTTGACTGATTTTTTCTTCAGGAAAGTTCAAACCACAGAGAATAGTTTGGGAAAGTTTCTATGTTTTTTGCTTTGAAAAAGTATAAATAAGACAGAAAACTTTAATAGAACTCACCCAGAAAACCATCTGAACCTTTTATCTTTTTAATGTATAGAATTTTTTTTTTACTACAATTATGGTTTTTGTATTCAACTTTTCTATTTAATTTTTTTAAAAATTAATATTTTCTAGAAAAGCAATTAATGCATGTATACTTTCAAATTTATTGCTGTAACATTCTTAACATTTTACATTTGTCTCCTTGACGTCCCTCATTAATCTTGCCAAAAGTTCATGTGACTTTTGAGAGAACTAACGACTGTATAGACCAAGTCTGATTTTTATTTTCCTTTTGGTTGGTTGTTTGCTTTGTTTTGTTGACACTGATTAATCAGGGTTTATTTTATTTTATTGTTTATTTCTTCTTACTTTCCTTGCATTTGCATTTGTTTGGTGGGTCTTTACTACCTCTGTGTGTGTGTGTGTGTGTGTGTGTGTGTGTGTGTGTGTGTGTGTTGAATCCTTATTTAATTTTATTTTCACTATTTTAAAAATAAATGGTTAAATGCTGTAACTTTTTCAAAAATGACTTTAGTTATATTTCATAAATTTTAAGGAATAGGACTTTAGTAATTATTACAATAAATACTTTTACATTTACTTTTAATTTTTTCTTTACCAAATAATTTAATTGCCCAAGGAAATTATTTTTTTCTTGTTAACTTCTATTTTATTTGATACAGAAAATGTTTCTTATTGTTTTACCTTATATTTATTTTTTATCTTGTAATTCCAGATTTCCTTTGAGATTTAATATGTTACCGGTTTTTATAACTTTTTTAGGTAATTGAAAATAATGTGCAATTTTTCAAGGAAGCTGAAAGACACACACAATCAAAACACTCATCTATTTATTAGAACTCATCCTTTGTATTTTTAAAGTATATCTTCATTTATGTTATCTTGATCTTTCAACTTGGGAAGCATTTTAGTTTTCTATGATGATAGCTTTGTCAGTTTTCTTTTATTTATAACTTGTTTTTAACCTTCTTACATATATATTTATATATATACACACACATGTATATGTATTATCTCTATTTTTTATAAATTTTTATATATTGTTGCTATGTTAATTGGAGCATAAAATTCATCATCATAATGGTGAATTTTACCAGCTTTAAATATTATATGAAGTATGATATAAATTTAAAATAAATTATTTAGTCTCATTTTAATTTTTGGCATTCTGAATCCTTTTTTTCACATATATATGAGACAACAGACAATGTATAAATCACAATAAAAGAAATGTAATTGGCTATAAATATCTATATGTGCATATATACATATAAATGCACATGTATGCATATATGTAGCCAATTATATTTTTCTTTTATGTATAGTTGTATTTTTAGCATTCCGTTTTCAATGTTTTCTGCTATTTCATTTTAGACATGTCTATTTTAAATCATTATCCTATTCCCCCTTTCTGTAGTCTTTTGGTATTAGTCAAAGATTTTAGGCTGGGCGTGGTGGCTCAAGCCTGTAATCCCAGCACTTTGGGAGGCCGAGGCGGGTGGATCACGAGGTCGAGAGATCGAGACCATCCTGGTCAACATGGTGAAACCCCGTCTCTACTAAAAATACACACACACACAAAAATTAGCTGGGCATGGTGGCACGTGCCTGTAATCCCAGCTACTCAGGAGGCTGAGGCAGGAGAATTGCCTGAACCCAGGAGGCAGAGGTTGCGGTGAGCCGAGATCACGCCATTGCACTCCAGCCTGGGTAACAAGAGCGAAACTCCATCTCAAAAAAAAAAAAAAAAAAAGATTTCGGCTTTCTTTGTTAAAGAAAACGGTTTGAAAGCTATATGTACTATTTCTATTCTAGAAGCTGCTTTAAAATTTTAGTAAGCATATTTAAATTTAAACTGTTAATTTCAATAATTAATCACTGTAAGCTTCTTCTTTTTTTCCTTTCTGTAGCATACAGCCTTTATCAGGCTTTTAATTATTTCTATATCTACTCTTCTATGCATTTATGGTTGAAATTATTGGAAAGTTTCATTTCAGATAAGTATGTTAGTTGTAGCAGTGGTAGTACTAATAGCATTATTAGTATTATTATTTACTTTATGTCTCTATTTTACAAGAAGCCTTTATTAGTAATTGTATTACTTTTACTACTAAATTAACAACTATTATTCAGATTTAAATTGCATTTTCATGGCTTATTTGCTCTGCATTTTTGTTATGTTCCAATCATTGTATAGCTTGGATTATTTTTACTCTTTTTATAGAATATGTACTCAATTAACTTGGCTTCTATGTTTTCTGAAAGGGTGTGAGTGGTAAACTTTTTGAGTCTTTGAAAGCAGTATCTTCAGTTGTCTTTACACTGCATAAGCTATCCTGATCGGAAAGTTCCAGAGTGAAAATAACTTTTCTGGCCAGGCGCAGTGGCTCAAGCCTGTAATCCCAGAATTTTGGGAGGCTGAGGAGGGTTTATCACGTGAGATCAGGAGTTTAAGACCAGCCTGACCCGTGTGGTGAAACTCCATCTCTACTAAAAATACAAAAGTAAGCCAGGCATGGCGTCTCATGCCTATAATCCCAGCTACTCCAGAGGCTGAGGCAGGAGAATCACTTGAACCCAGGAAGTGGAGATTGCAGTGAGCTGAGATCACACCATTGCACTCCAGCCTGGCCAACAAAAGCAAAACTATGAAAAAGAAAGAAGAAAGGAAGAAAGAAATAGAGGGGGGGGAGAGATAGAGATAGAGAGAGAGAGACAGACAGAGAGAGAGAAGGAAAGAAGGAAGGAAGGGAGGAACGGAGGGAGGGAAGGAACTTTTCTCTAGACGTATATTATCACTTATCTTCTAAAATTCAAGTGGTTAAAGCAAACATGATTTCTCTTTTTTGAAACAAGATTGCCCATCTCCCAAGCTATTAGTTCTTAATTGTTCATTTTTATTGTTCCTCTAACTGACCCACCATAGCAATAAGAAGTTTAAGCAGTAATTCATCAGGACATACATAGAGAATTCTTTTTTTTCAATATTGAGTACTTTTGTAACAAGGAATTCCATGTATTACCCAAAAGTTTCAATTCCCAAAACTCTTTTCTAATGATGCAGTTAGTTTCTGAGTTTTAACACATGCTGTGAATTTTCTCTCACTTAGGCTAACGTCTCTAACCTGCTGGGCAGTGAGGAGTTCCCTAATGTTTTTCTCAGGAAAGGGTACCCTGGGTCTTTATCCTTGCCAGTCACTTCCGCTTGCCCTTGATTTTCAGTTTGGCAGACACACAGATGGTGGATATCCTCCTTAGGCTATTTTTAAAGACTCTCCCTACTGTCCTCTGAGATCTTACTAAGAACTGTGTGGAATTCTCTTTCTGCCCCCTTCCCATCTTACTAGCACATGGTCTTTCACACTTTCGGAATGTTCACTTTAAACACTGAGTCCTAAATTGTGGTGAGAGAGACAAGATTGTCAGTTAGAAGCTAAAGTTCTCCAGATCAGAGGCAAATGGAATATGCCATGCACTGCACCAAAGAATCTAACCTGATGTTGGCAGATACTGATACTTGGTGACTGACTTAGTCATTCTGCTGACTTCTCGCTGGACTTGCTCTTAAGGTTAGATTTTTCTGTAGTGTTAGATTCTGAAACCTCCTCTCTCACCTCAGTTTACCTTGTGATCTTTCTTCATGCTAAGTGCCAAGAAACTTGCCTTCCCTCAGGTGTTATCTCTAGTTGTGAGTCTAGCTGTCTCCTTTATCATAGGTCTCCAAAGTCAGCGTCTTCACACACCTCTGATAGAAATTGCATAAAGCTGTGGCTGTCTTAGAATAGGATGCATCAAGAGTGCATCTGTGTGTGAAGAGTGCAGACAGACAATACTCATTCTGGCCATCTGGTCACTCTGTGTGCCTCTATCTTGACCCCTTTTAGGTAGGAGGACACACCATGCTCCCCATTCGCTGGATGCCCCCTGAAAGCATCATGTACCGGAAGTTCACTACAGAGAGTGATGTGTGGAGCTTCGGGGTGATCCTTTGGGAGATCTTCACCTATGGAAAGCAGCCATGGTTCCAGCTCTCAAACACAGAGGTAAAAAGGGGGTGCGTAGGAATCTTGACTGGGGGAAGGCTGATAAGCACTATCTCAGGCCAGGTCTTGCACATTCTGGACAAGACATTAGGTGGGCTTTAGAGCTAGCAGAGTGAATGTAGGCATTAGTGGGAGCAGAGAGCTTCTTAGGGGGAAAAAATGGAACTGAAGGAAATGTGGCATAATTGTCAAAAGAGCATGAAATCAGACATCTAAATTGAGACTCGAGTCATGGCTCTGTTCAGTCTGCTACCCTTAAAAATCACAAATTTTTCACTATGACAGAAAATGAAAGCAAAGAACAACTATGAGTTTTTCAATTGTGCCATCTTGTGGAAACACCCGCTACTTAGTATGCCTACATAATCTGTATGGACAAAGGTTTTAGGTATGCCAAGCCAAGGGACGTACAGGATGGTGAATTTGGAAAGGCCAGTTTTATAACTGACAGAGCCATGTGTGAATGTCTAGGAATAAAATAAACCATCATAGTAATAAATACTCATTATATTTTTATAATTATAATTTGCAGTAATAAAAATAAAAAATGCTAGTAAACATATTTTAATAGTAGCTGGCATTTAGTAGCAGGCACTTTTCTAAGCTTGTTAGCTCAATGAACTTAGTAATTTTTACAAAAAACCCTCTTGAGATTCAGGTTAAAGGAAGGGGGTCTGCTTGGGATACTGAAGCGGACTGGCTAGCTACTCACAGGTAAGAGCCTCTGACACAGAGACAAAGCCTGGCCTGTAATCCTAGGACTCCTCTGCCTCCAAAACCCATCAAGATGCTTCTTGGTGATGCATGGACCAGGCCATGTTGCTCCAGGGAATTCAGTACAGTTTGTAGGCAGTAAGGAGCCCAGTCTTTCAGCCCAGCCGACCTATGAAACGATGCAGTCCTTTTTTTTTTTTTTTTTTTTTTTTGAGACGGAGTTTCGCTCTTGTTACCCAGGCTGGAGTGCAATGGCGCGATCTCGGCTCACCGCAACCTCTGCCTCCTGGGTTCAGGCAATTCTCCTGCCTCAGCCTCCCGAGTAGCTGGGATTACAGGCACGCGCCACCATGCCCAGCTTATTTTTTGTATTTTTAGTAGAGACGGGGTTTCACCATGTTGACCAGGTTGGTCTCGATCTCTCGACCTTGTTATCCACCCGCCTCGGCCTCCCAAAGTGCTGGGATTACAGGCTTGAGCCACCGCGCCCGGCCCGATGCAGTCCTTTTTATGGTCTTCTGTTTGCTGGGAAAATGTAAACACGAGGCTTTTAGAATTGAAATCTTATTTGAATATTGAAGAGTGTCTTTTTTCTCGAGAGCTGTGTTTGTCTCTGCTTTCCTATGTCTTGACCACTTAATTAAGTGAATTTCAAAGACTGAAAAGAAAGTGTTTTTTAAAATGTGTAGTATCTCATGATTCACAAGCTCAATGGGGCCTGACCAGATTTCCCAAAGTAGTACAAAATATTTTAACGATCTTTTAAAGTAATGAAAGGGTGTATACTAGAGCCCATTTGTTACGGTGTTTTAAAAAATTGTTACTGTTTTCCCAGGGGAGGAGAGGTTAGGAGCACACACACGCCCACATGCACATGCACATGCACATGCACGCACCTGAACGCTGCTTCCATGTAGTTTGGTGGCCCCCATATACAGAGACTCTGGGCTGAGGTTGCTGTGGGTCTTAATAGAAGACTTAGCCTCTACACTTGAGCTGGCTCATAGTAACTAACAGGGTGTTTGCCGTTTTTTCTAAGACTGCCAGAGGAGGCCGGGCACGGTGGCTCACGCCTGTAATCCCAGCACTTTGGGAGGCCGAGGCAGGTGGATCACGAGGTGAATTGATCGAGACCATCCTGGTCAACATAGTGAAACCCCGTCTCTACTAAAAATATAAAAATTAGCTGAGCATGGTGGCGCGTGCCTGTAATCCCAGCTACTCGGGAGGCTGAGGCAGGAGAATTGCTTGAACCCAGGAGGCGGAGGTTGCAGTGAGCCGAGATCGCGCCATTGCACTCCAGCCTGGTTAACAAGAGCAAAACTCCATATTAAAAAAAGAAAAAAAGACTGCCAGAGGAGGCATTGGCCTTAAAGGCAGGCTTTCTGCCTTCAGCCACTTTCCCCACTCCACCGACCATAGCAGCCACATACGGGCAGTCACTGATCATAGGTTTGTCCATGGAAATCAACAAACCTGGACAGTCCAACATTAGGAGAGACGCTCCCGGGTGCCTTTGATCTTGGCATCAGCAGCTGCTACTGTAGTTCGAACTGAATCCCTTTTCCTGGAGGTAGAGGTGATGGAGGGTGGAAACGGGGCTCTAATACGATGGGGTATTTAAGCTGCTGGATACTTATCAGGCCGGTAAAGAAATGAGCTGAGGGGCCATGGCAAACTCCAGGGTGGATGTAAGCAGGCAGATGCTGACACGGTGACGGTTTGATGAGCCCTCCTGAAGTCACCGTGACATGAGACAACGCTGAAGACAAGGCACGGCTGAGCCAGCGTAGGGAGATGCAAAGGGGAAAGAAGACGGCCCTCTCGCCTCGTTAGATACAGAATAATGGGGGCAGAGAGGGGAAATCATATTTGTTCAGCTGCTGAGCCAGACATGATTCTGTGTATTTTTATCATTGTGACCAATCTTTAAATGCCGAAATTGAAGTTCAGGGTCAGTGACTTGACCAGTTATACAGTGGTAGAGTTAGGGAGAAGTTAAAACCAACCTGAAAACTAGACAATGAAACCTAGAAAACGCACATATTCAGTGTCGGTAAAGAAGAGTCTTTGAGGATTTGGGAATGAGTTGCACATTACACACGTGGTACTCAAATGGCCTGCTGGGGTCGGCCAGCCTCACGTTGCCTGTTTTCTTCCTACTCCTCCTTATGGCCATTCTTTCAGTATGTTGGGCCATACAGTCCCTTTTCTTGGTCTCGTTTCATCCTTACAACACTCCTAGGAGGGGGTTAAGGCAGACATTTGATTCCATCTTACAGATGGGTATGTTGAGACCCTGAGGTTAACAGACTTGACCTGGCCGCCCAGAAGGCAGTGGTGAATCAATAGCTAGTCCTACTGTTAAGGACTTCAAGAGGAACTGGAAACACGATTTAGTGCAAACAGCAAGGAAGGATGGACCTTGCTGCAAAAGGGTCCTATGTCATGACTCAGAGGCAAGTATGGTGACGGGCACAGAATCTGCAGCTGGGAGCTTGCCAGGAATGAGAGGTAAGAGGAGATAGGCATGCAGGGGTCGGAGGCTGCTGAACTCCTTCAGGGGGGTTTCAAAGTGAGGCAGGCTCACGAGAGAGGGAGGGATGGGTCAGAAGCCCATCTCCACTATCAAGTGGAAAATGAATGCAGCTCAGTCATCCAGATGAGATTCAGGACTAGAGAAGAAGAGTGAGGTAAAAGAGAGGAGAGCGTGGGGAGTCATTGGTCAATGGAGACCTGTCCCGAGACGTGGAGGACGAAGGGCAGCAGAGGGCTCCACCAGCCAGTGCTGCTCGCTGCCCCGTGCGCCGGACAGACCAGTAACCCCGTGCCGTCTGCACCAGCCTTTAGCCTGTGCTTCTGAGATCCTGGGCTCTGCGTTGAAACTGATGAGGGAAGTTGTTGCTTTTTGCTGAGTCTGAGCCACAGGGCTGCGGCTGGGCTTTGGGTGTGACTTCCTTGTTCTCCTCACTGTTTCAGGTCATTGAGTGCATCACCCAAGGTCGTGTTTTGGAGCGGCCCCGAGTCTGCCCCAAAGAGGTGTACGATGTCATGCTGGGGTGCTGGCAGAGGGAGCCACAGCAGCGGCTGAACATCAAGGAGATCTACAAAATCCTCCATGCTTTGGGGAAGGCCACCCCGATCTACCTGGACATTCTCGGCTAGTGGGGGATGGTGGTCATGAATTCATCCTCTGTTGCCTCCTCTCTCCCTGCCTCACTTCTCCCTTCCACCTCGCAACTCCTTCCATCCTTGACTGAAGCAAACATCTTCATATAAACTCAAGTGCCTGCTACACATACAACACTGAAAAAAGGAAAAAAAAAAAAAGAAAGAAAAAAACCCTGTAAGGCAGTTTGGCATATACATATATATATATATATATATTTATATATCTAACTATCTATCAATCTATATCTACAGAGAGATACCTTCTCTAGTACATGGAGAAGCTGCTGATACACAAAACCAGAAGACTTTAACAACTCAGAGACTCTAAAATATTAATAATAAAAAGGAAAATTCCCTTCGACTTAAGCTGTGGCCCGTGCTTCTAATGCTACGGCTTTTCGGCACAGAAGACCTGGACCATGCAGAGAGACAATCTTTGGGATGGGAGCTTTGGGACGGGAGGGGCTAAGGTGGTGATCACTTGCTGCTGTGCATGCCTGTTACCCCAGAAGCTCACCGCAGGCGCCTGGGGGCACCGCATGGCTGCGCTCAGAGAAGGAGTGATGCTGGAGGAGGGCCCTTGCCTCCACTTCTTCCCTATTTCCTCCACTTCAGGACAACGTTCTGATTTGTCCATTCTAAAGAGTGTAATCTTGATGCTTTTGGGACTCAACGATGGCACCTACGGGTAAACGCAGAACAGACAACCCCACAACTCAAAACCATGACAAGAGCTGACGACATCCGTCCTGGGTGTAAGCTTCTTGCTGGCGTTGCAAAGGAAGTGTCTTTCTATTCTCAGACCTTAAAGAACTGGACTTTCTGGACTAAAAGAACCACAGAAGAAAAAATAGCTGAAAGCTGAACCCTGCCAAGACACTGCCACCTGTCTTTTCCATCATCGCAAAGACTCCTTGGCTTCACCTTCCATTTTCAGGCCCCCGGGAAGCGTAGGGGGTTAGGAAACCAGGTCTCCCATGTTACCTTTGAATGTAGACACAGAAGGCTTTAGGGTTGCAATAGCAAGAGGCTTGGTTGCTTGAAGGTCATTATAAAGAATGACCGCTGGTCCTCAGGTTCTTATCCTGCTTCCCTAGATCCTAGACCCCACTTCCTGGGTGAACCCCACTTCCAGGGAAGGAAGGCAGGTCTAGGGAGAGGCTGGAGCAGCGAGTGTTTCAGGGAACCAAGCCATGGAGTGGGTGAGAGCCAGCGGAGGAGAATCTACTTGGCACCTGCGCCGGGCTCCTTGGCATTCTCCTCACGTTTCCAGTCCCTGGGAGGATTGATGCATCTGCCTTTGAGCTGTTGTGAAAACGCAAGGGCTGAGAAATCACTTTTGTGGGCTGGGGTAGGGGGAAGAGCTGAGGCTTCTCTGGGAGATGTCCAATGAGCGGCCAGTGCCGCAGGCTTAGCATCTTAATGAGGACTGAGACCTCACCCGAGAGAGGGAAGGAAACATCTGGGCTGGGGCCAGCTCCCTCTGCCCCAGCACCAGGGAATCGCTGCCTTCCTGGCTGCCGCCACAGACCACAGTGGAGCTAACCTCTGGGCCTCCCTGGCACATGGCACATGGAAGCCAACAGCCTGGCCCCACAGAGCTCTTCTGCTGGGGAGGAGAGGATGTGCTTCTCCCAAGCCAGGATCCTCCACCTCACCCCAAGCACAGAGCTACCTAATGGACTGACTTTTGCCAAACTGGAGCTCACCCCCGGAAGCCTCTGGCCTGCCCTTTTCCCTGCCAGCTGAAAAGACTGCCAGCAGTCTGGACGTCCTGGTTAGCTGAAGACAGCTGAAACGTGTGCCTCCCTGTGTGGGGTTTAGGACTGAATTATGTGTTTGTGGTTTTGCTTCTTTTTGTAGACCCACAAATATTTTTATTTGAATAGTAAAGAGCTGTGCTCAGATTGTCGCCATGGTGGGGATTTGGGATCAAGAAGGCTGGTTAGCTGGACTGGAAGGGGAGGGAGGTGAATTGGGATTTTGGTGGTAGTTTTCTCACTGTGCTATGCCCCCAGCCCCTGAGGACTTTGAGGAAAAGCTGTTTGGATTGACCACCTCAGAAGAACCCTTTACTGTCTTATGACACCCCTTTTGTCTTTCTACCTAGAGGGCCGCTATGCCGGGGCTGTGAGTGCTGGTGAAACTGCACGGGCTGGCTTTGATCTGGGTAGTTAAGAACAGGTGTTCAGGGAGGGCATGGTCTGGAGGGGCCTCAGGGAAAAGTGTCTTCTGGTTAGAAGTGAGGTGCCAATGCTCCTGTTGCCTCCCTTCTCCCATATCCTCCCCTGAGCAGACACTGTGTGGCTTCTGTCTTCTTGCCTGTGTGTTTCAAATGTGATAGTCACTGATGGGTTGGGAAGAACTGGGTTGGAGACGGGTGGAAGACTGGGAATAAGGACCATGCTACGGTTTTATCTCCAGGCTCCGCATCATCATGGCCTAATGAAGAAGATGATTCCTTTGGGAACAAGAAGCAATGAAGGAGACTACGGTTGTCAGATCGCTGGCACCTGAGGCCCACAGGCTTTCACGTTGATCTTGGGGTCATGTCCTTGCCATGACAGTTGTAAGCAGCTGGCTGTGGAGCAATGTGAGAGAGGGTGGCAGAGCAGGGCAGGATGTGGGGGGAGGGGGGGACCTGCCTTCCTGCAGCCCTGGCTGTCCTCTCTATACAAAGTCTACTTTGATTTATTAACTTTGACAGATTTTTTTTTAAAGTTTTTTTTTTTTTTTTTGAAGAATAAAAAAGGCAGAAAATAGGGCCATGGAATTTGCAGGGGTACACTATGGCCCTGGGGGATGTGGCGTGTATTGGGACACATCTGTTCCTCCTATATTGGGACAAGACTGATAAGGCTCAGTCCACTCTGTCTTAGTTTCCCCATCTGCAGAATAAGGGGTGCACTTGCAGTCTCTGGCCCCTTCAAGCTCTGAATTCTTAGATTCTAACAGTGTCACGTCACTGTGCCATTTTTCTCAGCACCACCCTGGAATGCCAGGACAGCCTTGCATAGATGGGAGGCAGTTGCTCTAAGGGCTCACCGGGCCTGGGCAGGGTCGAGTTTCAATAAGACACTCCTGTCCTTCTTTGCTCCTTGCCTCAACATTTCAGAGCCTGAAGTGTCCGAGACGACTGTAAGCCGGGAGGGGAGTGTTTGCTCGGCTTCCCATCCTGGCATTCCTACATACCAGAAAAGCACTGTTGACGGTCTATTTATTTATTTATTTATTAAGAGCCTAAGATGATTAAATGTGTCATGAAATGACATCTGATTAGCCAATATGGCCACTCCAATTCACTTCACCCTCATCTTCCCACATCCACATTTTAGAAGACCGTGTCACACTGCCTCCGAGAGCCTAGCTTTGAAGTGTGCTCTTCCATGCCTTTTGGCGAATGCTCCAGGGCACCCAGGCTGGTCTCTCCACCATGCCGACCTCACTGGATCCTCCCCTGGACCGACTGAGCATAACCTGCTTTTGGATGTCTACCCTGGAGTAGGGTGTCATGGTCAAGGGACCTCCCAGTTCTTCTTTGCTTTGGATGGTAACCTAATGCTGCCCTCTAATGATATCCCTGAACTCTGAGGGGACCTTGGGCATCACTAAAGCCTCCTCTAGTCAACAAACAAGAAAAAGGAGGTGACGCTTCCTCCACTCAGCAGATCATGCACAAATTATCTCTAGACAGAGGCTTCCCACTTGAGGCAAAGGGTCTTCCGTCCTTCTGGGTTCAGGTTGAACATTAGCGTCCTTCGCTAGTGATGCCTACTTTGCGGAATACACTAGTGCAAGTCATTTTGGTGCTAAATACTACAGAAACCAACACCAACAGGAAGCTGTCAGCCAGTTTCTGTGGCTGCACAAGGCTCGGCTCAGAAGTAGAAATGAGTCAGCCATGCTGGGAGACTACAGGATGCATTGGAAGTTAAGCGGAAATGTGGCAGGGTGAAAAGACCAGCAAAATGTCTGATTTTGTTATTAGTTAGTTACCATGTGGCCTTGATCAAATCAGCTAATTTCTCATCTGAGACATTTAAGAGGTTTTTACAGATATTTTTAGAGTCCTTTTCATTTTTTTAAAAGCTGTGTTCTGGTCCCACCTGTTTTTTTTTTTTTCTTTTTTCTTTTCTTTCTTTTCTTCTTCTTTTTTTTTTTTTTTCAAATGATTGCTTGTTAAAAATAAGAGATAAAGTAAAAGATAAGGGAGGAGACCGAGAAAAGTTACCAATGGCGATGGCAAGAGATTGAATTTAGAAGGCAAGTCAAGAAGCCTGGTGACTGGCAGATTTGAGGACTATTGCGCAGGGAACCGGGCAGACAAGCCAGAGACTTCATTTTTATGCTCTTCAGAGGAGGCCTAGCCCCTTTCCTGTGTTTCACCAGGCTGTGCTCCTCAGCTAGTCAACCTTCCCTGTTCAAAACTTGGAAAATTCCAAGTTGGCGCATCATTAAGACATCGATATGGGCTTGGGAAAATGTTTTGGTGTTGCTTCCATGCTCACACTTGGCAGAAACTATTCCAAGGTATGGAGACAGGTCTGCCCATCTCTCATGCAGGCTGCTGGCAATCTGAACTCTGGGTCGAAACCGACGAGATTTTGATCTTTGGTAAGAGGATGGGATGTTAGAAAGAGGGCAGCATCTTAAGTTGCAGACTATTCACCAAAGTCCTATTCAGGAATGGCTAATGGCTTTCTTGGTTCCCCTTTTCCAAAGCAAACAGCAGCATTGACTCCAAAGTACAGTCATTGCAATGGACAGGCTTGAGGTTAAGGTTCTTCTCAGCTCTTTGCTCGGAATCTGGAGCAAAGAAATGTCTAGGGATTTTTGTTGAATGGACCTTCCTGCCAGCAGTCCAGAGAGCTGTCCTCAAAGGCCCCTGAGGTGTCTATTGTCTCCTTTGGTAGGGAACCAGCTTGCTAGAAGATCCAAGGGCATTTGCCTTAGTGAGGAAAAAAAAATGGCACCTTTAGTTCAGGACATGGGTGCTGAAGTCACTGTGTTTTCGGTTCCTGAAGGTCCACTTTCTTTTTTCATACCAAATACATTGTTTGGGCCAATATTTAACAGGTTTTTAAAGAAAAATTCCAAGTTTGTGTATCATTATTAAGACATTGATATGGGCTTGGGAAGATATTTTGGTGTTGGTTAATAATACCAGGAGTGTCTTGCTAAAGAAAGTATACGTATATGTAAGTTTTGTGGTTATTTCTATATATTTGATTAGAATGGCTTGAAAGAAGGCCTGTTTGAAGTCAGCAAATTGATTTCAATTTGGGATTCTCTTTGAGCCTTGCCATTCTTGGGGATAAGAAATCCAGAGATGAACTGGCCTCAGAAACAATCAGGAAGATTCCGATGGGAAATCTGTCGTCTTGTAAAGTTTGATCATTCGGTGCTCTCTGAATTAAATTATGCTGACCAACATTCTGAGCATCTGACAATCATTCTTCCTGGTTCTTCTGATAGATGACCACACAGGAACCATTTCTATCACATCTTATTTGGGGGTTGGTGTTGAAGTCACCAGCACTGCAGGGGAAACCACCCCCCTAAGAGGGATGGGACAGAGAATGTGAGGTTCAAATTCAGTTGCTCTTTCGGAAAGGCACTGCTGACCGTGGTAGGTGGGGTGAATATTTGTATCACTACATTGGATATTAGAACTTTTGCTCTGAGCATAGACTGCTTTACCCTAAAGAGCTGAATCTTGGCTTCTGATAGAGGCTCTTCCCGGTGCTTTCTCCTCAAGCATATTTTCCTTATTTGCTTATAAAAATATCTACAGTTTGCAACAAGAAATGTTTTTGGCCTGTGTCTCAGTGTACTAGAATAGATGCTCTTCTGTGAGACCTGTGGAGATGAGGTTGGGAAGAGGTGGTCCCTTCAAAGTATTTGGAATTCTTCATCAAAGAAATAAACTCAGATTCCCTTTCTTCTAGTTTACTTCTAAGTTCCAAATTTAAAGCAAGACCTGGTTTGACATTTGCAGTAGGAGATAATGTCTTGAATCGGTGAGGTAGGCTATCTTTCTTTCATTACAGGGAGGAAGGACAGTAAGTTGTATTAATTTTTCCTAATCACCCAGGCAAAGATTGCTTTTTGAGCAGTGTCATGACCAACATTTATAGCTTGCAGGAAATACTTCCAGCGGACGGAGCTAGAAGTTTCTAATAGATGTTTCAAGATAACAGAGGTGAGGAAGGGCCTGTTGAACATCTACTTCTGAGAATTACTGAGGCACTCCGGTCTTGCTTTCAGTTTCGTATCTTATGAAAGGAGTTGGTTTCTTCTCATTTCAGGCAATGAGAAATTTAGACATCTTTGCTGAAAAGCCAAAGGTAGATTGAGAGCCCAAATATTTACTGTTTACTCTGACATTCTTTTATTTTATTTTCCAAGACTTTTTTATATATTTAATTTTTTTCATTTCCATAGGTTATTTGGAACAGGTGGTGTTTGATTCCATGAGTAAGTTCTTCAGTGGTGATTTGCGACATTTTGGTGCACTCCTCACTCAGGCAGTATACACTGTACCACATTTGTCATCTTTTTTCCCTCACCCCCTTCCCACCCTTTCCCTCTGAGTCCCCAAAGTCCATCATGTCATTCTTATGCCTTTGCATCCTCATAGCTTAGCTCCCACATATCAGTGAAAACATACGATATTTGGCTTTCCATTTCTGAATTACTTCACTTAGAATAATAGTCTCCAATCTCATCCAGGTCACTGAGAATGCCATTAATTCATTCCTTTTTATGGCTGAGTAGTATTGCATCATATATATATATATATATATATATATATATATATATATATATTTAAATAATAATACATACATATGTATATACCACAGTTTCTTTATCTGCTCATTGATTGATGGGCGTTTGGGTTGATTCCACTTTTTGCAATTACAGATTGTGCTGCTATAAACATAAGTGTGAAAGTATCTTTTACGTACAATGACTTCTTCTTGGTAGATACTCAGTAATGTGACTGCTGGATCACTGACATTCTTTTAGATGTGACATCCCTAAAACCTAACAGGAAATGTAAACCCTGAAGTCCAAGTCTGATCATCATTCTTTCCTTTAGGAAGAGCACATGGGAGTTTTACATATTATTTTTAAAAACTAATTTTGTAGTATGTTAAATGGTAGGACACATTCAGTTATTTTTCCTCACTGGAGATCTGTCCATGTTCCATCTTGATTTAATAGCTCCGGCATATAACTGATGCCTCTGAGTCTACCTCTGAAGTAAATAAATAAAGCTGGTCCAGGTGATTTGATTTCTGCCATTTATGGTGGAGAAATCAATCTCAGTGAAGACGACTTTTTTTTTTCATTTTTCTTCTTTTTTTCTTTTTCCTTTGGCTCCTATCCACCTGCTTCCATGGGATGGAGAATCCAGCTTCTCAAACGCCATGAAAGTCTTAATACAAGGTAAATCCCAGGACCACAAACAGTTTGGACTTCAAACAGTGAGAAAATTGGCACTATATGATTCGGCACACAAAGCAGAAAACTTTCATTTCCTGTAGGCAGGATGGAATTGACTGTTACATTAAGACTTCTGAAGAAGCCCTGCCCTGGAGTAATTTCAGTGCTGTCAGATGATGTTGACATCTAGATTAACCTCTGTGCAGTGAATTTTGCCACAAAGCTCATTGAGATGCATGTGATGTGTCTCTACAGATCCCATCTGGAACCCTTAGTGGCCCACCCTCAGCAACCCTCCTCTCCCTCCCTGACCCTGTTTTTTCTGTCCATAAGCTTTTAGCCTCCAGGAGCAGAGGAGCCATGGCTGGGATCTGACCTTAGGAGAGGGAGTTTTGGCTTCTCTCTGACCATGGTGCTGAGCCAGGCTTTCTGCTCAGAGTGACAGTGATTATCATCATATTGGGTTTTCCCTGAGGGAACTGCAAATTAAAGCATGAAAACCACTGTGCTGATGACAGTTTTACAGCATATCTCAATGCTGCACAAAGTGAAATGGTTTAAAAGGAATTCGTGTGTCCTAAGTCATTGAGCCTTGCTCTGGGCTCTGCAATCCTCCAGGGATTCAAGGTCCAGCTGAAACAAGGTCATGACTGTGTCTAGGTGGGACAGATGCATTGTGAAAGACAAGGTGTTTGTCTGTTGTGTGGATGTTTCCTATGGTCCTTACAAGAGAGGCAGCTGCAGCTCCAGTTTCTTCCAGTTGGGACAGAAGATGTAGCTATCTTCTAAGCCAGGCGTCCCCAAACTTTTTACACAGGGGGCCAGTTCACTGTCCCTCAGACCGTTGGAGGGACGCCACATACTGTGCTCCTCTCACTGACCACCAATGAAAGAGGTGCCCCTTCCTGAAGTGTGGCGAGGGGCCGGATAAATGGCCTCAGGGGGCCACATGGGGCCCACGGGCCATAGTTTGGGGACGCCTGCTCTAAGCACTGGTTGGTCAGCTCTTTCTTTAAGGGATGGCTGGCTCCAGAACGAGCCAAACTCACTCGACAATTCCACACTGGCACAGCAACCACATAGAACCTCAAAGCCGAAATTGCAACTTCTTTGCAAAACAGGGCCATTGATTTCATCAAAAATTTTGAGGAAAGGCCTTTAGCTTAGATTCCACCACGTTCAGACTCCACAGAGTTGCTCAGCATGATAGCACGCATCTTTGGAAACTTACCTCAGGGTTTTGGAATACTTGACCCTAATGTCTAGATAACAATTTTCTCTGAGATTTTACTGATTCTAATTCCCTCTTAAATTGTTTTTTCTACTTGCCTCTTGTCTTTAATTTAAATAATAAGAATCTCCTTGCACATTCTTAGGTATTTATTTAGGAGAATTGGAAGTTTCCAGCCAAGGAGATTGTGTTTGTGGATTGGAAAGAGAGGTTTCTGGGCTGAATAAGGTATAAATCCTACAGAGGCAATCTTGATGATTTTATTTAAAAGCAATTATCAGCATTGTGTTTTATTCTAGGTGCTCATGCTCATAATGCAAGCTACATTCACCTTTTTCATTATTTATATTATGATTCTTATTCCTGTGTACATATATGCACGCACACACGCAAAAGCCTCCACAGTCCTACTGGTATACACGTTCATATGCCCATTTGTGTCACTTCCATTAATCTCTGGGTGCATGCATTTGCAATGAAGTGTAGCTCCTCTTTCCTCTTCTTATCAACACATACTCACATACCCTTTGACTTTCTGCACTTGGTGTCCCATGAGATTAGGGCTTTTTCAAAGGAAATGAAATCTTGAGTTTCTTTAAATCTTCATACTTAAAGGCAGGATTGGTTTTCATGGAGAAACAAAAACCGAGCCTTGATTCAGATTTTATTTAATTAACTTTCTGTGGAATTCGTTCTTCAGTAATAAATATTAAGTGCAAATGTAATGGAAAAGGGGTTCAATCAGATTATTAAACCTATCTTGTAGCTGAAACAAATGGTCAGATATGAAGCTCAGACACTGAAATTGAACTAGAACATGAAGCAGAACAGTTAGCATGGGGCACGAGAAGAGCCCTGGGCTAGGAGCGAGACTGCTAGACTGTCACTTGAGTGTCCTTAGCTTAATATGGGCAGCTGGCAGTTGCAGGCCTGTGTCCCTCTAATCCCAGTGATGGGGCATGACAATCTGTCTCTCGTCCGTTGTTCAAGTTGGTTATCACTGAAGTACTGTATATTAGCTCAAGGTCCTGCCCTGAGCAACTCTGCAAACATCCCCACTCTGAGGAGTCCCATTTTTGTTTTACGGCAGTTTATCTGTTGTGGCCCTCCTCTGGAAGCTGTCCAAACTCTGAACACAATGTCCATCCCCTATTCCCCGCCCCATACTTCAAGGCCAGGGAAAAGCCAGGGAAGGTCCTATTGGCTCATCTCCCTCTTTCCTAGCCTGCATATCAACCAAACTTGGGATGTAGCCTACGTTTTTAGAGAGGAAAACAAGTGTGTTCTCCCAGCCATCAGTATCTTTCCAGCTCCATGGACCAAGTGATTAGCGCCTCATTAGCGCCTCATCAGTTGCTTTTGCACAAGAGACTCTGGGACAACAAGTCTATTATAATGCCTCAGTCTGTCTTTTTGAAGTCAAACCATCCTTCTGGCTTGGTTAGGAAAAGCGAGCCTTTTTACAAACAGGTTTTCTTTTAATTTCCTCTGTTGTTTTCTGGCTGTTAACTATACGGATAAATGGTAAAACATAATTTTCATTTTTTTAGGCCCCATGAGTGTGGGTATGCTGTATTTCTATGGATGAGGAGTTCCACATGTCAGCAAAGCATTTATTTAGTGAAGTGGCTATAATATTGACACACAGATTTGCAGCAGCATCCAAATCTTGAGGGGAGAAAAGAGCCTTTTTTGAGCAAATGAAACCTTTTTCTGTGATGGCACCAGAAAGGTTTATACCTTAAGAGCAGAAATGAGCCTGATGATATGCTTCCTTTCTAGAAACAAAGGTAGAAGACATTGCTGAAGGAGCTGGATTCCCCAAATCATTATGTATCAATAGATACTGCAAATGGCTCTGAAAAACACAAATACCCATATTTGTTATTAAAAACAAATTCATAATGTCTAACCCAATCCCTTATTTTAATATATATATTAAAATAATCCCATATATATGATTATTATATGGGATATATATTTACATATATATGTATATGTTTGTATGTATATATTTACATATATAAAAATATATTTACATATATATAAATATATATGTTTTTTAATGCTGAGGATAGTTCCACATTGTTTTTTTTCTTGGTTCCTTCTAATATATTCAATGAGATTCATTTTTTTTTAACTTTTATTTCTTTAGGAAGGAGTTGGGGTCTATTTTGAATGCTTTCTAGGATAAAACGACAAAACGGCTCGAAAGTGTGGTGGAGGGAGAATAATGGGAATAGGAGGCAGAGAACTTGCACATTCCTATTTCCTGCTGAGAGGTCTTGGAAAAACATTGTCTTCCCTTTGCCTCAGTTTCTTCTCAGTTTCTTAATATACAAAACAGAACTACCATCAACCCTCTGCGTGCCACAGAGGGTTATTTGAGCACCAAATGAGATCATAACTGTTGACATGCTCTGTGAGCTGTACAAGGCCAGACAAACAGAGTCCACTCTCTGGGCAGTGCATGGGACACGCAGTCTTGCTGGGAACTGAACTGAGAGACTGAGAGCTGCTTTTGAGACGTGCCATGTTTTGAGGCATATCTTCCTTACATTTTTGTTGGTGTCTGGTTTTAGATGTTTTGCCATTAGCCTTTTTCGCTTTGAGTATCTAGTGATGGTGAATGCTTTAAAAAATACAGGGAAGATGCTTTACTTATTTAGGTTCATCATTGGAAAGGGACAGTTAGATTTTGTTTTCAATCTTGGAACCCGGAAAATTTTGCAGCAAAATGGCATCTCCTGCTGCATTTAATTCCTTGCCAACCACTCTTGCTTTCATAAGATTCTGTCAATTTCAACATAGTGTTTTGTAAAATAAGACTCTGTGAAGCTTCCTCTATAAATTTGTGGTATAACTAATCTTTCAGGAAGCATCTGAAGGGATAATGATTTTTAAGCGGTATCCTGTTCTTCCCAGGACCAGCATTTGCACATGGGGAAATAAGATAGGTGAAGAGCAATGCTAGACCACTCCTTTAATAGGTTTGAGTGCCAATAAATAGGTGTGAGTGGGATTCCCACTGAGAAATGTGTCTGAGTGAAAATGAAACCCTTGGTAATGAATCCTGAGGCCAGAATGTCAACTTCACAGTATTCTGTCATCTATATCCCCTAAAAACATCCCAGGTGTTTGTGATGACAGCCACTGTTATAAGCACTCTGTAGTTGTGACTTACATGGCAAATAACATTTTCTCAAATGTTATTTTTCGTAGATCTCCAAGCAACAATCAGGTGCATTTTATCTGACAAAATTCTGTGAATGATTTTCTAGAAGTTTTTTGATCACTCCAGAAAGAAATCAGCATAAAGCTGCATACCTAAAATCCTAAGAAATTCTTAAGTATTTTTCTCAAGTTCAGGCTGCCTCAGCTTCTCTTTTCTCTCTTTACCTTTTACCTCATAGAGGGACAATCTTGATGACAAAATGTTGGGCTCAATTTTTGTTTGTCTTACGTAGAAAAGCAACACCTCTGTTCTGGACCACTGTCCAGTAGACAAAAAACATCCCAGCTTTTGAAATGAAAGTCCAAATTGGATTACCACTGGGGTTTTAAATTATGATGTGAAATTGGAGAAGGCAAGCTGGTTCAGAGTGAAGTTTCATAATTTGTTCTGATAATCTGGAGGGGATGATCTCCTTCACAGCACTGTTAAAGCCTGCCTTGAACAAGCTCATTTCACTACATAACTTCCTAGAGACAAGACTGATTATTTAAGGATTTCAGAGGGATCATTTGGGGAATAACTCACCAGATAGAGAAAGTTTGATCTAATGTTTTAACAGACACAAAATCTAATATTTCAATGCTTTTTCACCCTGCCCCTTCTCTGAGAGTTTAGCCTTTCTTAGGGGCCATTAGGATATGTCCTTTCCCAGGCTAGAAATGACTGATTGTACTTCATGTCCCGAAGTAAAGGCTCCTCCAAATCCATTGGACCTGAAGGCAACCAAAATGACCCATGTTATTTTTCTCTTACTTCACAGCATCGAGGACCTTCTTGTTTATGTGTGTGGGCCATGGTGGGTTAGCTTAAGGGAACTGTCAAATTTAAATGAAAGGAAAACAAGTTGGGGTAAGAAAACTCTCACTCTGAATGTGAAAGAAAATAGCAGTGTTCTTTGCTGTGGCAAAGATTCCTGTGCCGTTGGGGGAAGAGTCGTGTTATTTCTCCGGTAGGTTTTACCTTCTGAGATTCCGCATGTGCGTGTGTGTGTGTGTGGGGGGGCTGGTGGTGGGGGTTGGAGCCATATAAAATATAGTTGTTTTTGAGTTTATGCTTTCTCTTTAGCATAATAAATGCCCTGCTTATTTTCTCAGAATGTGACCATAAAATTAGGAATTGAGAGGAATTCAGAGGCCCATGTCGCGGTTCATGGTAAAGTTTTACCCAAACATTTCCTTCAGAAACATTTAGTCATAGCAAGCCAAATCAATTCTTATCTGCAACTGGTATCAGAAAAAGAAATCAGTAGGTGGTGATTGTAGACCCTGATGCTGCATCTATTTACAATCTTTCTTTTCCAAGGTTTTAGGGTTCATGATTCACATAAGGAAATTTTGGGGGAGCTACCACATCAGTACTTTGGCATGCATTAACTCTGTTCCATAGGAAAACTAGGGTTGCTTCTGTGCTAATTTTGTTTGAAATGGCACACGTACAGAAAGAGATTTTTGGAACATGTTTTAAGCCTTTCACCTGAGGTCAGCCCCTGCTGAAAGAGTGTTTAGTTTGATAGGCATGGTTTCTTGCTTCTCCCATCCCAGGGTGTAAATTCTGCAGTGATTCCTGGGTATATGTTTTCAGCACCAGGGACAGCAAACAACCTCCTGAATTGAAGTGCCCTGCCATCCTGATTGACCTCCCAGACCCAGGAAGGGCAATTGTTTTGTTTTCCTTTATTCCCTTCCACTGGGGCCTCAACTCAGAAGTCTTCGTTCTTTAGGTGCTTACATCTTTAATTTATTACCAAGCCTAGCTTAGCTGTCTCTGTCACATTCTTGACCTCCTAACAAGTGGGTTTGGAGTAAGACTCCCAGGTCTGCTGGCTCAGAGAAGTAGACACTTGACTTCATTTGAAGGCCATGCTTTAGAATAGGCTTCCCCTACAGAAGTCTATAACATACCATTGACTTGTAAACCCCTAAATGAAGGACTGCTTATACACAATCACTTTCCTTTTAAAATTTCTGCGCATTTCTCACAATGTACAAGTCTATGTTTGACTCGGTGTGCATCTGAAGGCAGTATTTCACAGCAGTTGAGCAGAAGCTGTGAACTTTGAGGACTGAAAAGGGCCCAGTGATGCTGCTTTTACGCGTTTTGGACACTCAGTGGGGGCACTGCTTTGATTCTCAGCATCCACCCTTCAACCCTGAGTGCTCCTCAACAGCTGTTTTTGCCTTAAACAATCACAGTAAGAATGCAAATGACTCCTTGTGGCATTCTTCAGGCCTGACTGAAGGGTGCCCTGAGAAAACAAGGGGAGCAGAAGCACATGTTGTCACGTTGCTTTCTGATTGGCCAGTTTTCATATAGCACAATGACAGACAGGTGTCATCCTAGAGCCAGCACTGTCTGCTCTTAACTAATTGTCAGCATCTTCTCCACTCGGGTCAGGGTGAAGCCCCGGTTGGTAAGGCAAGTCAGTCACTGCAGATCTTATCTTAAGTACTGCCTTCTGTCTCACAGATGTTAGAACAACTCCATTTGGACTGCCCCTGTACCATCCAAGACTGAATTCCCTCTGTATCTTCTCCCTTTCTTTCTGCTCTCTTTCAGTGTTGCTTATCATAACATCCATTACATGTACTGATGTAAGACAATAAGGGGTTTCTTTTAGGAATAAATGAGGTGAAAAAAGTAGGCCAGAGCCAGATCTTAGAGAGCAATTTCAGTGAAACTGTAATTTCTAACTTGGGAGTGGGTCTAAGGTGTAGCCATCCATTCCTTCCATTCCTTGTCCTCCTGAGTGAATCTCATTCCAGTGCTCACACTTGCCCTGCCAGAATGGCCATGGCCCAAGATTCTCTAGATTATTCGTATGAAAACCAGAGGTGAGCAGCATCCAACACCTCTGTAAGAGTTCTTCAGAATAGAGGAGATTTGACTTATGTTTAAATCCAGGAGTGCTCCTATGTTTAAAATGTTTAGAAATAATATGCACAGAAAGGACCTATGGCGATAGGAAAGCTTAATAATACAAATTATTTTCCCTTAGAACAGAGAGGAAGGAGCTGCAAAGAGACTGCTAATGAAGCCATGATCTGCTGGCTGGGGGAAATGTGACCTGAGACTAGAGATGCAGGACCAGCATCTCTAGAAGGAGAGATGATCTCAATAGAAGAAGCCCCCGGAGGGACCTGGCCAGACAATACAATTTTATAAAGGTTCTCAGTACTTTTTCTGAAAAAACTCCTAAAATTTTCAAGGGCGCTTCTAACCCTCTGCCTCTTTAGAGGTGAGCTCAGTGCGATGTCTGGGTTCTTAAGGCAAATGCCCTACAAACACCAAAGTCTCGTATTTTCCACTCTCAGCCGGCACTGGCTAAGTGGGATATATATTTCCCTTCCCTAAGTGAAAGGGACTTGTTTTCAGGAGAAGTGTCCTTTAAACATCCAGCTAAAACTGGAAGTAATTTTTTGCATGAATGGCTTTTTACAGCTAGGTCTAAAGCAGAACAAAACTTGTATTAAACTAAGTGCTACTTTACATATCTTATTTCAAGGGAAATGAAGGATTTATTGTCGTGTAAATGATATACACTGATTTGTTTCCTACTGGACATTACATGTCCCTTTATCTTTAGGCTGATGTTGTGCAGCAAACTTTCAATATTTGGAAAATCAGCTGGTACCTACTTCAGTGCATTACTAGGATATTACGTTCCCTGAGAGGAATTTTCCCAGTGAAGTTTAGGTACTGCTGTAACTGATTTCCATCCCCACTCCCTAAGCTTCTGTACTAAGTATATGTAAAGTTACTATATCTTGTCTGACCCCATGTGCTTGTGTGTGTTTCCCAACGTTTATATAAATATATTGGCGATCGGAAGGGTTAGCTGGATTACGGCAACTGTTGAACATTGTGCGTGTGGCAGGGGGCACACCCGATACCTGTGCACACCCGTTCTGAGGCCAAGCTAATTTTACAGGTTTTGAAAACAAAAAACAGCAGCAGCAACAGCAACAACAGTGTGGCTTGAATTGAGGAAAGTTTGACGATGGATACAGTATTGACAAGTCATCATTTATGGGTGGAGACCTTGACCACAGCAGAGCTGAGGTGTGTTCAACTGGATCTTATGTCCTTTATTTTAACCCCAATTGATCGTTCCTCATTTGTATTTTATGACCTAGGAATATTCCTACGTGAGGCTTGTTTTTTCTCCCAGTCCTCTGGAAAGTGCTGATCATGATTGCTTCCCATCATTTGGATCCCAACGTTGATAACTTAGCATGAGTGACTGAGGCTTTAGTAGAACTGTGTTTTACTAACTGTGTCTCCTCCTTGAGGTGCTGTTCCCTTCATTCTTTTCCTTTGTGACAGACGAATGCATTGAATGCATTGGCTATGCTAATTTTATTTGCATCCTGGCAAATTTTAGAGGATCAATCTAGTTAAAATGATGACTGCATTTGCCTTTGAAGCAGAGGTTTATTGTCTAAGTAAAACTCTACGTGAAGGTGTCCTTTATGAAAAAAAAAAAAAAAAATCCAACTTGATAAGATGGCCACAGATTAGAGGGCTGTGTTCTCAGTTGATATTAAGGGATATGTTGAAAAGGCAAGTGCCCCCCCTTTCTCTATTCTTCATGCCCCCCCTTCTGTCCTCCCCAACCTCAAAAGAAAACAGAAAATTATTTTTTTAAACTGTATTAATAATTTATGTTTAATACAAAAGGCTGATTTAATGGTATCACCAAAGGTCGTTTCTTCCATTGTGCATGTCCTTCAGTCTCACCCCCTTACCAGTCACCCCATTCTTCACCCTCATGCTTCCATCCCAAGGCAAACACGTGTCTTCATCGGAATCTATGGGTGTTGAAATTAAATGTCGGGGCAGAGATTTAACACCATGACACTAATACAAATCAACCATTCTTCACTTTCAAATGGTTAATTGCTACAGGAAGGCAAACTCTTTCCTCAGTTTTTGTTTAAAAGCATTTTATACATATATATGTATATATGTGTGTGTATGTATGGACATATGTATGTATATGCACATGTACATGTATATATGTATATATCCATCTTCAGTATAAATATATCATGTGAGAGTTGTAAATACTCCTTGGTCATATGTCTGTCTCTCTCATAGTACCACATCTTCAATGTTATCTTAACAACTCCATTTATTGATTGATGAAATTGTGTGTAGAACTGTATCCTCCTGACATAGTTTATGTAGGGTCTCTTCTCAAATAAAGTATAAAACAACAATGCCCTTGTTTTATTTGGAGTCATTATGTGGTAGGAAAGCATGTTGAATTTAAAGATAGTTTGAAAGCTTGGGAAAGTCCTAATGTGTTCAAAGGTCATGAGTTCCAGGATCATCTCGAGAACTTGAACCTTGCTTTTCTGAGAGTAAAAGTGGATTGCACAATTTTTAAGGTAGCCTATAAGTTAAACATTGGATGGAAATGAGTGTCGTAAGGGGAACATACATGCAAATATGATTTGAGACTGGGTCCCAAGGAAAAGACTAAGTATCTCCAGGTCTGTGTCTTGGTGATATCCTGTTACTCCAGATAAATTGACTTTCAACTTCTCCATTATAATCATTTGAGTAAGTTCTCAAAGTGGGATAAAATGTGTTCTCTTGAATATCCATTTACCCCAAAGATTTTATTATCCTTTAGCAAAATTAATTTAAAACCCTCCCTCTCTTCTCTTCATTCCAGTTTCCCTCTCTTTGTCTACATATTTTCTGCTTCATATCATATAATGTGTTTTCTCTAATAATATTTCACTGCTAATTTTAATTAACTTTGTTCAGAAACATTGATGGGTTCTAGGAGAACATGTGAGAGACAGGAGGCACAGGCTGCAATTCCATGAACAAGAGTTCAATGGAGATGTAGAAGGTTTAAACAGAGTTTTTCCATTATGGCACTGTTGACGTATCAGACTAAATAATTCTGTGTTGTGGGGGGGCTTTTCTGTGCATTTTTATTAGTGCATTATCAGTCCTTCCTGCCTCCTCCACCCCCACCCCACTACTGTGTGAAGACCCAAAATGCCTCCAAACATTGCCAGAAGCTTCCTGGGGGGTGAAATTGCTGTACTTGAGAAACACTGGCTTAAGCTTTTACATCTTACCACACAGTATTAAAAGAAGAATCAAATTCAGAAAATATTAGAGGCCTCAGTCATGCTCCAGGCCTTTCTAGACCAGCAGCTTGGCTGTCCCACGTGGTAAACTTGCTGCTTTTCTTTAAGCATATTTCTCTTCAAAGCCTGTCACTGAGAATCAAGTTACAGTATTACATTTGGGGTTTAGACAGCGATAGAAATACCTTCTGCATCTCCATAGATTAAAAAAAATGTGGCCGGGCACGGTGGCTCACGCCTGTAATCCCAGTACTTTGGGAGGCCGAGGCGGGTGGATCACGAGGTCAAGAGATCGAGACCATCCTGGTCAACATGGTGAAACCCCGTCTCTACTAAAAATACAAAAAATTAGCTGGGCATGGTGGCGCATGCCTGTAATCCCAGCTACTCAGGAGGCTGAGGCAGGAGAATTGCCTGAACCCAGGAGGTGGAGGTTGTGGTGAGCTGAGATCGCGCCATTGCACTCCAGCCTGGTTAACAAGAGCGAAACTCCATCTCAAAAAAAAAAAAAAAAAAAAAGTTTTCATCCCTTAAATATTGGTTCATAACACTTAAAAATGTATAACTTGTGTGTGATTAAATCCTTTGGATCTGTGTGAGAAGAAACCCAAACACTGTTTCTATTTGTTTTTTGTTTTTATCGGGATTTTTTTGTTATTTTTTAATTTTAAATTTTTATTTATTTATTTATTTATTTTTCCCAAACACTCTTTTTAAAGGTGATGTCCCTGTGAAAGATGTGGGCAGACCTAAGGGAGAGAAACCTTTGTTTTTCAATCGTTTCAACATATTTTCCACCTGGCCCACATGGTTACACACATTATAAGCTCATAAGTAGAACTTTTGTCAGCCTGGGATATAGGTCTTCGGTATATAAATTCCTTTTGTTGAGTAAATAGAACTTGCATTAAGTTGGTCGGCAAAAGTGAATGTTCTTTGTACAATTCTATAAACACAGTACACATTTAATGGACATTGGCTGCAATGTGCTGGATTTCTCATCCTCTAAGCCCCAGATTATTTGTACAACATTCAAAGTGCTCTCTTTATGCCACCTCTTCAACTCACTCATGGAAGCACTCAGGATCTAAAATCCTGAACAACCTGACAGTATGTTCATTATGAAGGAAACATCTCTTCTCCCCAGAATGTGGCTACCTTTGCATTAGAGGCTTCCTATGACAGCCAGCTGGAGTAGAATTAGGCTGCTTGAAGGCAAAATAAGTGTTTCTCAAGGTAGGAGTTTGAATGGCCTCTGACATCTAGGCCTAAGGCTTCACCTTTACATAGTGTACTCCAGTGACAGCTTGAGAACAAAGTGCTGTGAGAGACCTCTGGTCCAGCCCACAGAGCCTCAAACTTGGCCTTCTGCAGGAAGCCCTTCCTACACAACACAAAGGCCAAGGAGGCTGTGGAGACCTGCAACTTCACCTTAGATTGTCCTTATACCCTTGTGACTCACTATTTGATACTTAATTTGAGATGACAATCCAAGAATTGGATCACATTATGTCCTCCTATGTCTGGAAAGTCCTTGATTGATGTTCTCATTCAACTACCTGCCTGTGGCTAGGATTCTCAGATCAATAAGAACTGGGACACCGTCCCAAATAAAAGCATCTCCCAGTGCTGGAGAGCATGGCTGGTAAAATCTTATAAAGATCACCTGGTCCTAAAACATCAGCATCTCAGTGATGACACAAAAAATGTGGTTTAAAGAGGATACTTCGGAAATAGCAACTAGCTATTGCTGGGAGTGAACCTGGAGGCTGTTCATGATGATACTGAGAGCAGAAATGCAAGAAGGTATTTACTTGACACAGGATAGGGGTGCAAATTAATCTGAAAGTTGATGTCTGAGGTAGGGATCACTCTTTTTTAAAAAGTTAATAATTAAGTTTGATTAAAATTTATTTTTTAAGAAACAGGGTCTCCACCCAATTGCCCAGGCTGGAGTACAGTGGCACAATCATAGTTCATGGCAGCCTCAAACTCCCAGGCTCAAGTGATCCTAATCTCCTGCCTGCCTCAGCCTCCTGAGTAGCTAGGACCACAGGTGCATGCCATCACATCTGCCTAATATCACTTTTTTTTTTTTTAACCTTTGTAGGGATGAAGTCTGACTATGTTGCCCAGGCTGGCCTCAAACTCCTGGCCTCAAGCTATCTTCCTGCCTTTGCCTCCCAAAATTCTAGACTTACAGGAATGGTAGGTAACTCCTGGTAAGGACCTTGGGTAGATATAGAAGTAAGCTCCCCCAAAACACTGCTTAATCTTCTCAGGACACATTTCCTTAGTATATCAAGGCACGGTGGACTCCTTGCACAGGGCCATGCCCTGTTCTTTGCTCCCATTGGGATGCCCAAAATTACTTAGCTATTAACTAGGGAGATGTTCTATTTTAACTTCTCTTTTCCCCTGTCATGAATGTTCTGAATTATTCAAATCTCCAATTCGGGGCTCCGCAGAGGATCTAATGACTGCCCTGCTTGCCACTTGCTGATGAGCTTCAAGAGCCAAAGAATGACTTTAAAACAGTTAAATATTGAGAGGCAGCTTTTTTAGAAAATTCCGTAGGCGTCTCAGTCTTATTACGAAAAGCTGGATGGCACGGTCTGAGAGTTTGCTGGGTAAGGCCATCTTCTGACTACACGTAATTCCCAGATCCTCAAGGCTCAGGAGAAAGTCCTGCCTTGAATTAAATAAGCGGATCTCTATGAGTGTCCTGGTCACAGTCCTTTTCTCATCAGAATCTTGAAGACATTCACCACCCCTCTTGTCACTCAAGACGGGTGGTCTTAGCTGACAAATGCTGATGTATAATGGAAAGAGGTGGTGGAAGGAAGAAGGTGCCGAACCTCCTCTCTAAAACAAGAGTGGAGGGTTTTAAGCTGAGGAAAACAGAGCAGAGATGCAGTTTGGAAGACATATCTCTTTTTGGATAATCATTTATCTGCTCATTCATTCACTGATTTATCCATTAATTCATTTGTGTAATCAATCAGTTTAGGAGTACCTTTAAGGTACATGTGGCTCAACATGCTGGGCCCTAAAGATGTAAAAGGATTTAAGACTCCCCTCTCTCCACACCGTCTCCATCCCTGCCTCATACTGGGAATCCCACACTGAACAGAAGATGGAGTAGGGTGCTCAGAGCAAGCGTATAAGATGCAAAAGGAGGGGCAGTATTTTTGTCCATGACTTGGGTGTTGACTAAGATAAGAGTGTTGGATGAAGAGACTGCTCTGGGCTTCTCCCAGAATAGAGCCAAGTTCTCACCCACTGTGACCTTGGGCTGTGCATGGCAAGTGATAGGGTTTTGAGATAACACCTAATCAGAGTCCAGTGAGAGTCTTTGCCTTCTACAGAATTTCACTCTAGGTAGGAAGGCAGAACTCTTCTCCCAAGCCTCATGCACGTACTGACTTAGAAAGCAGGGAAATGTCTCAATCATGGTCTGACACCCTTAAGTCACTGCTCCAGGGACACACTGGCCCTGCTCATTTTCCACCTCTGTGAGATGCAACAAGCCAGTGTTCTCTGCTACATTATGGAAAGCCCCACTGGCAGAGTTATGCTCAATGGGGCCGATCATAAATGTGATTTATGGAGTTAGCTCATTTACTGCCTCTGATGCTGGCCCCAGCTGCCAGGAGTTTGACTGACAATTTCTGTTTATTTATTTCTCACTATATAATATCTGACTTCACATTATAAATTCTTTGGTTGGAATTTCATGGTGTCTGCTCCAGTATTTATTGATGGGATGCTCATCGGGGACTTGGTCCTTTTTTTGGGATGAGCTGGACTCTGAGCTCTTGGTTGTGTCTGTGAGGATGAGGCTAGGGCCCTGTCACCCTAGAGATATTTTAGTATTGTAAAAATCTCCTTGTGTCTTTTGATAGACAGTCCTCTTTACGCTAGAGATATGGTCACCTATGATGGATAACTTGTGATTCAGAACCAGTGGAAGGAATCGGCAAAGAGTAACTCAGAGTCAAAGTGGTGTGTGTGTGTATGACCATTTAGAAGAGGTCTGGAGGGGTGGTGTGTGTGTGTATGACCATTTGGAAGAGGTCTGGAGGGGTGGTGTGTGTGTGTGTGTGACCATTTGGAAGAGGTCTGGAGGGGTGGTGTGTGTGTGTATGACCATTTAGAAGAGGTCTGGAGGGGTAGAGTGTGACATGCCAGTTTTTGCCTGGATGATGGCTACCATGTCCTTTTCCTTATTCCTTCCTTCTAGTCCGTAGATAAAGCAAAATGATCACTTAGCCAAAGTTTGGACAAAAGGCCCCAGGAGAGTTCTGAATGTTTTTCTCACCCTATGAATGTGAGGCCTTTCATCTAGAAATGATTGACCATAAAATGTTTTTGAGAAGAAACATGAGTTTTTTAAATATAGGCTGCATATTGATCATAAAAATTTTATATTTTCTCTAGAGAAATGAGGCCATCATATTGTTTGTGAGTTTTTTTCCGGTGCCATCAACCACTGTTAAGACCCCCCTCTGTCACTCTCAGTCAGCCTTGTCTGCACCAACTCCTGTAGTCCAGTGCTGCAGGGCTGAGATGGCCCAGCCCCTCATCAGTCCTAGAGGAAGAAAACAACATTCATTAAGCACCTCCCATGCACCAGATGGGCACCTCAATAAACCTGCATC
Organism: Saimiri boliviensis; assembly: GCF_048565385.1. Taxonomy (NCBI): domain Eukaryota; kingdom Metazoa; phylum Chordata; class Mammalia; order Primates; family Cebidae; genus Saimiri; species Saimiri boliviensis. The sequence continues at coordinate 132,232,357 of NC_133453.1, read as the reverse complement.
ATAATCACTCCCCATGAGTTATATATTTCTGTCTTTACTTTGCCAGGTGAGAAAACTGGGCTTTGAAGAGCCTAAGTCTCAAAAAGATTAATTTCCTTCCCAAACGACACAAAGCAAGTATGAGTCAGGGACAAAATTTAACCTTATGTCTCTCTGACCACAAAGCAAATTTTGTTTCTACTTGGCATTCCCTGTGAGAACATTTAAAGGAAAACTCGAACTTCTACAGCATTGCTTTATTCCCCAAACATCTAGGAAAAAATATAGCTCTCATTATCCCAACATCCTTGTCATCCACTGGGGACCTTGGGACAAGTCATTTAACTTCTGTGGGTCTCAGTTTTCTCATTTATAAAAATATATAGTCCTATCTATGGTCTGTTGTTACAACACAGGGTCATTTGAAGACATGCACAGTGTCTAGTGCAGGGTCTTGCACTTGATAGGCCCTGAATAAATGAAAGTAATCATTTGTCATCATCATCACCATCGTCATCATTATTATCATCAATTATCTTCATCCTCCTCCTCCTCATCATCATGTCATCAACATTATAATCATCTTCATTCTTCTTATCTTATTGAGAGTGGCCTATCCTTTCACTGAGAATTAAATGTGTCCCTGATGGGCTTGGATACTCTCTGGGAGGCTTTTTCTGAATGAAGGAGACCTGGTGAGCCAATGACAGCACTGACATTACATTATTGATTTGTGCCTCCCAAGGCCAAGCCCTTGTAAGATTCATTAAATCAAACAATAAAAAACTCAGCTGCCACGCTTTTCCAAGCACGGACCAAATTCAATCCATCTCTCCACATCTTCCCCCAGCCTGGTCATGGTTATTTGTCTCTAACTGTTCACACAAAGAGATCACTAACAGCCACTAAATAGATCCAGAAATAATAGTGGCTCCCAGAGCTTCAAAGTTAGCGTATATTTTACAAAAGTAAAAATTTGTCTTCTGTTAATATTTGAGCAATAGAAAGAGACATGGAAGAGTGTAATCTGCCATTTTAGGGTCATCTGCTTGTTGCTAAGGTAGGTTTTATTAATCCCATTTTCCAAATGAGAAAACTGAATTGCAAAGAGGTTAATTGACTCGTCTGATGACACAAGCTCATAAATGGCAGAGGTGAAATACGAACCTAGGTTCATCTGACTCTGAAGCCCGTGCTATTTTACAATGTTCTGCTGCTTTTGTGAACTCACAAGGACTTAAAGACCCACACATACTGACACATGATTGTATATATATTATCATTTCCCCAGAGACTTCTCAGGGCAGTCAGGTCAGGGTTAGTTAGATGAACTTGCAAAGCAAGAGACTCCAAGGTCAGGACCACCATTGCCCTCCCATGTGGTGTCTTTATAGACCAGAAATAGAAACTTTTCCCCAAGCCCTGAGTCACCGTCATAATGCCCTGAGACCTTGAGAGCAAGGATAAAGAGTCTGGAAAGTACGACTCTCATCTTATTCCTATTCCTGGGCAAATATCTTACACTATCCACTTTACTGATCTTCAGATAGGAGGATAGCAAGGTGATATTCTGTACTACCAAGCTGAGTGAATGAATGGATTGCAGACAACCAACACAGGGTGTATTTTAACTATGGCCACTCTTTACCAATAAAACAAGGCAAAACATTGAAGCCTTTCATTTCACACCATCAAGGACATACTCATTACTAGGGCTCCTCTAATCCAATGAGCACATCAAATTCTTTGTCTGTGTTTGGAGGACGTGTGTAATAGACATGTACATAAAAGAAGTAGGCAAAATACATACTTGCAATTTAAAAAAAGGTGCGAAGATGCTACTTTTCCCATGAAGGGTCAAGGATTCATTATGAAAATAAAAATAGTGAGCAGGACAATGTTGACAACAAACAAACAAACACAGATGAAACAGTAGGAGTCAGTGAAAGACAATATTGTCCCCAAAGTAAATGTAACTTTGCAATAATTTGAGGTTAGAATAGATGAGGAAATGGCTTGCATTAACACAGCTGTTCAAAAAATTACAATTTTACTACTAATAATAGTTCCAGGGATGATAATAATAGAGGCATTATCATTATGTTATTATGACTATTATTAACATTAAAACTCTACCATCTATTGACTGCCTAAGACAGGCATTATTACACTCATTTTAAAGACAAACTCCCTAAAACTCAAGGAGGCTAAAGGAATTGCCCAAATCTACTCAGCTGCCAAGGTAGTGTTTCTCAATCTTGGCATTATGGACACTTGGTACAAGATAGTTCTTTGTTCTGGGGAACTGTTCTGTGAGTATGTGGTTTGGCACCAGACCCTGCCATTGTCTGGCAAAGCATCCTTGGCCTCTACCTGCAAGACGCCAGTACACCCCCTAGCCATGATGAATAAAATGTCCCTAGACATTGTCAAAATTGGCTCCAGTTGAGCTGAGAACCACTGCTGTAAGAGTTGGAGCTGGGTTTCATGCCCAGGTTTACACACTTTCTAATACAAGAATAGTAAAATTAAGTCCAGGCAAGGAATCTCCCTCTAAAAAGAAAAGTAATCTGAAAACAACTTACTAGCAGTAAAAAAAAAAAAAAAAAAAAAAAAAAAAAAAAAAAAAAAAAAGAGCTGGGGTATAACTTTATGTTATAAACTCCCAGAGTAGTGGTTATAACACTATAAATTCTGGTGGAGTATGGTCTCTGTTCCTCCCCTCAGCCCTTAGAAGGAATGCTGGAGAAAGAATGCCAATTGGAAAAAATAAAAATAAAAATAAAAACAGTTGAGATTTGCAAAGAAGCGGATTGAGGGAACACAGGAAAGGTGAAGGCAAATCCTCTAGTGTAGAGGGCCCTGCTGACTTTGTGAGGCTCTCATCAAAGGCTATAATGCTGGCGAGAGCTCCCCTCGGTCCCATGGCTCCAATCTGTCTGGGGACAGATCCAAGCACACCTCTAGTATATCCAGTTCATGGCTGGGATATCAGCCAAATAGTCCATCAAAGGACATTTGTACCAAGCCAAGTCCTCTAGAATTCCAGCCGCCACTGGGCAGTCCCTCTTTCCTTTCCAGATTTTCTTAGACCACAGAAAAATCGATGGCACACAATACTCAACCCTCAAACGTATGCTAAGACATAGGTGTCTCAGTTAAGGTGGGAAGAATGTCAAAGAGAATTCACCCACTATGGATCAGAATAAATAGAAGATATGGACCCAATTGCTCATGTTAAGAAAGAGCTTTGATCTTACTGAGGAGGAAAAAAAATGAAAGAAAGAGCTAACAAAAGAAATACAACAATGAATATAATATTCTATTATATATAATATCTAGTTTTGTTATATATAATATGGATTATACAATAAAGAGAAACAGAGAAATGATGGGCGAATAGATAGTTGGGTGAAAGGAAGGGGCACAGCATTGAAAATACATTTATAGAACAGAATCTGGAAGAGAAAACAGGAAGAAAGTTCTCCAGAGTCCTTGAAGGTATAGAGCAAAATAATGATAGAAGTTTAATAAAGCAAGCTTTATAATCAGATTATAACCAGCAGACTGAGAAAGAAAAAATGATCATAAGAAATTAAGAAAGCAAATTAAAGACCAATGACAGTATCGTTTCCTGACTAACAAATAAATAAAAAAACAGCAAAAAACGTAAGAGACATGGTCAAAAATGAAATCACTGACACAGAGAAGGAACTTGAAGAGATTACTATGAGCACAAAGGAAAGGTGTTTAAATCAACTAGAGTTAGGAGAATGGATATGGATGTCACAGATAATTCAACTCAGGTTAACTGATATCCTTTAAGAAGGTAATCAAACGAATGGAATAGAAGCAATATTTGAAGATGCAATGGAAGAAAATTATCCTCAAATTTCAAAAGAATGAATTTGTATATGCAAATATTAAAGTGTATTCTAGAGGAACACAGAGACATTTTCTGACTAAATTATTAAATTGTGTATAATAAAGAAAGAATTTGAGGCAGCCAGGAATGCCTTAATTTTGAGGCAACCAGTCTCCCTCCTGGGGAAAAATTAGTCTGGTCTTGTATTTTTTCACAGTAAAGAAAGAAAATGTGCCACAAGGATGTCATAAACAGCTTTGCTGAAATTCAAACTTATGTCACTGTCAAGTTGGCTAATAGACTCAACTTAGAAATGAAATCTGTTAATTCTAAAGTTAAACTTATAACTATCATATAAAAAGGACATTCAAGGCTGGGCATGGTGGCTCACACCTGTAATCCCAGCACTTTGGGAGGCCGAGGCAGGCGGATCACCTGAGGTTGGGAGCTCAAAATCAGCCTGGCCAACATGGCGAAATGCTGTCTCTATTAAAAATACAAAAATTAGTTGTGCCTGATGGCATGCGCCTGTAATCCCAGCCACTCAGGAGGCTGGGGCAAGAGAATCACTTGAACCTGGGAGATGGAGGTTGCAGTGACCCAAGACCAAGCCATTACACTCTAGCCTGGGTAACAGAGCAAGACTCTGTCTAAAAAAAAAGAAAAAGAAAAAAAAAAAGGACATGCCAGTTAATCCCCTTGTGCTAGAAGACTGTTAAACAATTGCTACAGGATTAACAAACAAAGAGCACATTCCCTAAGAATTTTATAAGTCCAGGCAAATTGGACACAAAGTTAAAAGACAGGTCACTGTTCGTGTGACTCCTCTCTCTTCCCATCACCTCTTCTACCTCTTCCCATCACCCCCACCAAAAACATGAAAACAGCTCCAAGATAGGAGAATATGTAGGGATTAGTCATAAATACATTTAAATATTGAACACAATCTAACAGTTATTTAAATTCTTGTAGAAATAATGGTTTAATCAAAAGAATATGAAATCTGGCAATATAAAATCATACTGTAATAAACAAAAATCAGTAAGAGACAACATAAACATCTCTTCATTTCTCCTAGTAGAGTGTTAGTTAATAGTAGCTAAGGTGAAACAAGTAATTTGGAAATGACTTCATATTTTCTTTGTCTATTCGTCCACTGATGTCTTGGCTAATGTGAATAGTGTAATTATAGTGCAGATATTTATTCCACATACCGATTTCAATTCATTTGGAGGTATATCCAGAAGTGGATTTGCTGGATCATACGATAATTCTATTTATTTTTGAGGGACAGCCATACTTTCTCTACAATGGCTATACTGATTTACATTCCCACCAGTGGTGTAGAAGGATTCCATTTCCTCGACATCTGGACCAATACTTGTTTTCTTTTGCCTCTTTGATAATAGCCATTTTCACAGATATGAGATGATGTCTCATTGTGATTTCAATTTGCTTTCCCTGGTAGTTAGCAATGTTGAGCATTTAAAAAATAAACTTATTAGACATCTAAGCTAGGCACAGAAAGATAGATATCCCATGATTTCACTTATATGCAAAATCTAAAAACGTCAGACTTGTAGGAGTAGAGAGTAGAATGGTGGTGACCAGAAGCTGAGGTAGGGGATGGAGTGGGCAATGGTGAGAATTTGCTCAGAGGGTACAGAGTTCCAGTGAGACAAAGGAATACATTTTCAAGATCTATTGCACAGCAAATAACCACAATTAATAATAATGTGGAACATATTTCCCAATTGCTAGAAAATAGAGTTAAATGTTTTTATTACCAAAGTAAGCATGTGAGGTGATGAATATGCTATTTAGCTTGATGTAATCATTGACAATGTATTCATATAGCAAAATATCACAATGAACCCTGTAAGTGTATATGATTATTATTTGGCAATTAAAATTTAAAAATTTAAAAAAGACATAGGAGATATACAAATCTGACTGACATTTTCATTTTTTACATAATCTTTTATATCAGCAATGTATTAACTTTTAGGCATTATCGTGCAATGGTTTCTATGCTTCTGATGGATTTGGAGGCATAGAAAGATACAATTGAAAACATGGATTGTGTGTGGGCTTTGGAGTTTTACAGATCTGTGTGCACCTTGCATCTGCCACTTAACTAGAGTTTCATTAGACAAGTTCCCTAAAGCTAAGTCTGAAGATTCCGCAACTGTGACAAGGGAGTAATCACACCTACTTAGCAGGTTGCTTTGAGTTTGTGATGTTATGCCCAGTGCAGTGCCCAGCATTGGACAGTGTCTTAACACTGGATTCCTTTTGCATTTCTCCTGAAAATTCTTTTCCAGTCCATCCATCCATTTATCCAACCATCCATCCATCCATCCATCCATCCATCCATCCATCCATCCATCCATTTATCCATTTATCCATCCATCCATCCATCCATCCATCCATCCATTTATGCATCCAAGAAGCTTATATTGAACAGGTGTTTCCTAACTGCTGGTGACCCACCTGGGTGAAAAGATACAGCCTCTGCTTGGCAAAGATAACTAGCCAGGCAGGATGAGAAGAGGGAGGTGGCAGAATTTCAGGGTCAGAAGATGCAGGTGCTTTTGCAAAGAAGCCTGGGCTACCTTTTCTTAATATTTGTTTCAGAGGCAATCCCTTGGTTACTGGCTGGTTCCATGCTCTTGCTTGGCCTTTTGGAGTGGCAGTGTTGTTCTGAGCCCTCAGGACTTGGAGAATGTGTCTTTTTACTTTCCCTTCCTCCCACCTCTTCGGTCTCTGTTCTGCCTCCCATCTGTAAGTGCTCCGGATCTTTATCGTGGCTTTGAAATTGAGAAAGACATTTTGGAATGCAATTAGCCACACTGTTGCCACAGCAATGAAAACATAAACTTAAATGATTTATACACAGAGACAACACTTCAGAAAATAATGAATTTAATCCCACAGCTGAAAATGAAATGGATTGGACAATGAGAAAATTTTATTCTTCTCTCCCGGATGAGAAGCCTCCAGGTCTTCATGTGACGTGGGTGTACATTGAGATGGAGAGAATTAGGTGGCCTGAGAGCCACTCCTGCACACACCAGAGGTCAGGGTTCGTGTTGGGATTCATGCCTAACACTCAGCCTGCTCTGCAATTGCTGAGGCAATCCAGTCCAGCAAAACCAAATATAAGAGTGAACATCATTCCATGAACTATAAGCATGTCTGCCCATAAGGTCATGCTTGTCTCTTCATAATACTATGCATATCCGTACCCATAAATCCAGAAAATGTCATTACATTAAAGTGAAATCTTTTATAGAGCCACAGAATGGGAGGGGTTGTGCTTTAAAAACAAAACAAAACCTACAAATCAGGTATTCTGCAACAGTTTCTGCCTTATTCCTGTGCTCTCCCCTTGAAGATTGCCTAATTAATAATTAACACAGCCCCCAGTGCCCTTGGACTCAGGATACTTTCTAAGGTGGCTTAGAAAGTGTCAGGAGTTATAGTACTTTATTTCTACTATAAAATGTTGTTGTCTTCCTAGAAGATAAGTATAAAAATAAATGAAAGCAGATATTATCTTGAAATATTTATCTTTCATTCTTCATTTCTTTTCCACATTTTACATATATGGACCCTTTACAATCACTAAGAACAGGAGTTTCTGAATTTCTTCTACTGCACATTCCTGTGAGTGGAACAGATATCTGTGTAGTGCACTACTGCCAATCCATATACGCTCAAAAATAATGTGTAATTTTTTAATTTTTAAATAAATACAGTGAAGTTTTAATTTTTTCTCTCATACCTGAATGAACCATCTTGCACGCCACTGTGAATTGGAGATATCTCATTTGTTTCAAGAAGAATTGGATTGGTTAAAATGGGAGCCATAGAAAAAAATAGCGCTTCAATTTCTAATACAAGATCTGGAGGATCAAAATAGAAGGTCATGAGGGGGCTCGGCACAGTGTGTTTCATAACAATAGTCTGGAAAAGGATAGAGTGGGGATAGAGAAGATACTGATTCTCATGTCCTCCTGGAAGATTTCAGAGTGGGTGGGGAGAGAAGAGACATGGAAAAGAGCCCTATGGGTGCCTGGGTCTAGGCAGTGAGTTGGACACAAAGCCACGAATTGGGTAGTCACTGTGGCACAGAGACTGAGAAGCTGCCCTTCAGTAGGTCTCGTGAAGGCTCTCCATCAACAGTGACTGCAGGTGGCCACTGGGTGCTCCAGCTGTTGGACACTCCCCAATGCTTTGCTGAATACCTCCTAACTGCTGAGCCCATCAAGCACCCATGCTATATGAAGATAGCCCTCCTCAGACTACCAACGTGAAAAACAGCACAAGGTGCTCCCTGGCACTCATGGGATGAGCTTAGATGCACGCCAGGAGCCCCACTCCTTGATAGGACTGATCAGTGATGAAAGCATCCCATGGTTTCTTGGGAAACCACTTACATCACTCAATCCCACTAATTGACTTGCACTAATTTTGCATCATTGACTTTCTACACTGTGCCAAACACTGAAGTCATTTTTTTCTATAAAAATGATTTCTTTTTCAGCACTGAACATGTATACCACAAATCGGCACATAGGAGCTCAAATTCCAAACAAAATCATATCAATTTATACGTCATGTTTCGTATTTAGGAACTCCTATTAAGAAATAGTCTACTCACCAGGTTTAGTTAATGTATCAGGGAAAAAAGAAAATGCAGTAATTTATTTATATTCTGCAAGCTAGGATTTTCTTTATTTCAGACAGTTCTGTGGATATGCGTGAACGTGGAAGTTGGAAATGGTTAGATTCCTGCTCTACCACAAGTCAACTCTGTAGTTTCAGGCAAACCACAACCTCTGGAAGTCTCCACTTCCTCATCAGTAAAATGGGGATGATAATATCACCCCTGCTGAATTGTTGTTAGATATTTACCATCCTTCACTCCCTTCCTTCTCTTCCTTTCCCTTCCCTCCCTCCCCTCCCCCTCCTCTTCTCACCTCTCCCCTCCCCTTCCCCTCCTCTTCCCCTCCCCTTCCCTTCCCTTTCCTTTCACTTTTCCTTTCCTTCCTCTCCTCTCCTCTCTTCTCCCTTCCCTCCCCTCCTCTCCCCTCCCCTTCCCCTTCCCTTCCCTTCCCTTTCCTATCATTTTTCCTTTCCTTTCCTCTCCTCTCCTTTCTCCCTTCCCTCCCCTCCCCTCTTCTCCCCTTCCCTTCCTTCCTCTCTTCTCCCCTTCCCTTCCCTTCCCCCCTAACATCTAGGCTCATAGGAAATTTCCAGTATACAATATTAACTATAGTTCTCCTTCTGTACACTAGATCTCTAAACCTATTCATCCTACATAACTGCCACTTTCTACCCTTCAATCTGCATCTTCCGGTTTTCCTCATCCACCAACCCTCACCCACCCCTGGTAACCACACTTCTCTATTAGATTTGTTGTTTTTAAATTCTGGGTGTAAGTAAAATAATCACTGTTTTTCTTTTCGTGTCTGGCTTATTTCACTCAGCACAATGTCCTCTAGTTTCATATCTTTGCAAATAACAGAATTTACTTCTTTTTAAAGGCTGAATAATACTTTATTATACACACACACACACACACACACACACACACACACACACAGAGCAAACTCTTTATACATTTATCCATCAACCGACACTTCAGTTGTTTCCATATCTTGGTGATTCTCCCTAATGCTATAATGAACATGGGCGTATAAGTATCTCTAAGAGGTGGTGGTTTTAATTCCTTTGGGTATATATGCTGAAGAGAAATTGGGGCATATGTTCATACTATTTTTAATTTCTTTAGGAACCTTGGTTTGGTTTTCCCCAGTGGCTCCATCAACCTGCATTCCCACTAACAGTGTACAAGTTTCGCTCTGTACCCTTGCCAAGCTTGCACTCTCTTGTCTTTTTGATAGTAGCCATCCTAACAGGTGTAAGGTGCTACCTCAATGTAGTTTTGGTTTCCATGTCCCTGATGATTAGTGATGCTAAGCACCTTTTCACGTACGTGTTGGCCATCCACGTATCTTCTTTGGATAGATGTCTATTTAGGCTCGTTGCCCATTTTTAATCCTTTGCCCAAGTTGCCCCTGTGATGTTAGATGCACGCACCGAGCTCTCCAGAGTGCCATGCATGCTATGTGTGTGAATGTATACAAAGTCTCTAGCACTCAGCAAGCCTCAAAGAATTGTATTACTTCCCTTTCCCTCCTTTGAGGACAATGGCTATGTCTTATTTCTTATTTGTCTATGGGCTCCATTAAGTGTCTAGACCAGGGTTTCTCATATAGAAGTGGTCGCTAAAGGTTTGGTGAATTAAGGTGAATCCGCAGACCCCACTGGCTGAGGCATCACTCCCCGGTCAGAACAAACCAGTTGGATCTCAGTCTTCTCTCCTGAGGACGTTCAGGAAGACAGAGCCCCTGGGGAAGGACTCTTTACCCCATGAGGCCCTTCCTCCTTAGCAAATGCATACAGGTGAGTACACCTAATAAGGCAATTGCCTTGTAGGCCACGGAGGCTGAGGCAGCCCCAGGAGAGCTCCAGTTCACACAGTGGGCTGGGCTAATGAGGTCCTTTGGCACAGGACCTATGACTCTGGCCGGTTCCCTGGTGGGGGTTGGGGGCAGATTTGTCGAGTCTTGTGAAAAAGGAATCAGTCTTCTGCAGGAAGTTCAAGGTGGACCCAGAGCTCTCCAGAGACTGTGCTGCCAGCAGGGGTGTTGGCTACACCCCAAGGCCCTCTGGCTGCTTCCTGTGTGGGCGTCATTTCAACTGCCCAAGCAGGCATCAGCGGAGCTTCCTTGTTTTTGTTTAAAAGAAAGGCACAGACAGCAAATTTGATACTTTCCTGGCAAATAAAACAGGCCCAGAATGTCTTATCTACAATTCTGAAATCCAAAGAGTGCAGAAAATGGAAACTTTTCTTATAGCTTAATTGGCAGCAAAACCTTACCTGATCTGAACTCATTTGGCTGCAAAACTTGACCTTATGTGATGTGAGGTTATCTGTTTAGTGTGAATATTCATACATTGCACTGCAGGAATATTTACGTATTTGCTTACGGGTGCTGCCCTGGACCCTGCTGAGGGTGCTGTGGAATGTGCAGTATATAGAAGCATGCTTTCCCTTCCTAAAGTCTGGAAAGGTCTGCATCCAGAAACATCGCTGGCCCCTAGGGCGTCAAAGGAGGAGCTGTGGGATGAGACTGAGTACTTCCTGTAATTTTCCATTTGCACATCAGCATTGAGGAATATTGAGGAATGGCATGTTTATCTTCTAGCAGTTTGCCTTAGCTGGTGCCTTCTGGTGGGAAGGACAGAAGACATTCAGATAACTTCGGAAAAGGGGCTTTGCTGTCAAAGCCCCTAGTGTCAAAGTTCTCATATGAGTGAGAACTAAATGAGTTAAGGAGTTGCCACTGATGGGAGGGGCAGCTTTACATCATCTCTCTCTCTTTTAATCTCACTCTTGGCTTCTTTTCCTCTTTCTCTCCCATGAGGTTGTTGTGTGGTATCCCTTCCCTCACCACCTTCTTTCCTCTCCTTCTCTCTTCTCCTCTTCTCTTGGTACCTCTGCTCCTCTCTGGGCATCTGCTCCATTCTCTCCACAGCCTCCTCTGTGTACTCATCATCATTCCAGTTGCTCATAAGTTTGGCTTACACACAGCTTACCTGTATCCAGCTATATATCCATGGCTCGCGTACTCATACTGTTTGCTACTGTTGATTCCATCTTTCTGTGCGTCTCAACTGGGCAACGAAATGGTTGGTGCAAAAGTAATTGTGGTTTTGGGTCATGAATTTCAGATCATTATAACTGGGCTCAAACACATATTTATTAATCAAAACAGAAACCACTACAATCAACACATTTTTGCCAGTGAGAAATAGGTTTGTTTATTTCTGTAGCGTCAACATTCGTGCTTTGGGATTTGACAAACTGTTGGGAAGCACTTCCTGCATCCTGCTGGTTGTGGAAGCGTTTCTGCTGCAAAAAGCTGTTGAGATGCTTGAAGAAGTGGTGGTAGGTTGGCAAGGGGGCAGGTGAATACGGCAGACGAGGTGAAAGTTCGTAGTCCAATTCGTTAAACTTTTGAAGCATTGGTTGTGTGATGTGTGGTCAGGCTTTGTCATGGAGAAGAATTGGGCCCTAGCTGTTGACCAAGGCCAGCTGCAAGCATTGCGGTTTTGGGCGCGTCTCATCGATTTGCTGAGCGTACTTCTCAGATGTAATGGTTTCACCAGGATTCAGAAAACTGTAGTGGATCAGACAGGCAGCAGACCACCAAGCAGTGGCCATGACGGGGGTTTTTTTGATGCAAGTTTGGCTTTGGAAAGTGCTTTGGAACATTTTCTGGGTCCAACCGCTGAGCTGGTCATCGTCAGTTGTCTGTAACATCTACTTTTTGTCACACATCACAATCTAATCAACAAATGGTTCGTTGCTGTTCTATGGAATAAGAGATGACATTTCATAAATGTCAATTTAAAAAAAAATTTTGCTCAGTTCATGAGGTGCCTACTTATCAAGCTTTTGCTTTTCCAGTTTGCTTCAAATGCTGAACGACCATAGAATGGTTGACTTGAGCTCTTGAAACTTCTCCTGTAGTTGTAAGAACATCGGCTCTGATGATTTCTCTCCACTGGTTGTTGTCAATTTCCGATGGCTAGCCACCAGCTCCTCATCCGCAAGGCTCTCATCTCCTTTGCAAAACCTCTTGACCCACCACTGCACTGTAGGTTCACTAGCAGTACCTGGGCCAAATGCGTTGTTGATGTGAATTGTCTCAGCTGCTTTGATTTTGAATGACCCATTTTGAACTCTGATAAGAAAATCGCTTGAATTTGCTTCTTGTCTAACATCATTTCCATAGTCTAAAATAAACATAAAATAAATAGCAAGTCATAAGTCATTAGCAAAAAAACATAAAACAAGAAATGCCCATTAAAATGATGTATAACATAACCACATTTATTTAGGAATGTATTCCAATATCAAATGGCAAAGTCCAGCAGTGTAAAAACCGTAACTATGTTTGCACTCACCTAATAATAGTCTCATGTTATCTTTTCGTGACACGTCTGTGGAAGGAACACCCTAGTTAAATGATCGCACTGATACTGTCAGCCGTGTTAAGGGAAAGGGACATGTGACACAGAATATGGCTGCCTAAGCCTGACCCTTGAGTGGGCATTTCACTTAGAAGGAACCATGGCTATGTGGGGTCCAAAAGTCTACTACATGGTCCAAACTCTAACATTGCTGATGGATGCCCCATAGGACCAAAGATTGGAAATATTTCATCAAGCTCTGGTAGTCCTGGTTGTATACTTCTTTTTTTTTCTTTTTTGCCATCCTCCAGCATATACACAGATACTCCACAATTTCCAGCTACTCTGAGGTTACAGGGTTCTTCTCTTAAAGTCACAAGCTTCTGAGAGTTGCCATTGCAGATACTCTCTTTCTGGATCAACGCTTGCCAATTCCCATCTAACCCTATGATCCTAATACCTCCCACAACAAAAGAAACTGAGACCAGAGCAAACCCCAAATAGAGTCACATTTATGGAAGTCATTTGTATGAACAGACCGAAGAAAGGCAAAGAGTCAATGACTACTAGTGCTTCTATGACCATATTTACCATATGTACCATGTTTCAGTAGCTCCTAGAAATGCAGTTACCCGAATCGGGGAGAATGGATTTTGCTGGTGGAATGAACACCCCTGGAGTCCCTTAGTAGCACACTGAGAAGATGGTCCTTCCACATCTATGTGTACAGACAAAAATCCAAGAAGGAGACTAAAATTGCTAGGATCAGGTGCAGCCTGATCCTAAGTGGCTCCTGCCCTCGCCAAGTGCTGGCAGGTGTGGGAGACCGTGGCACTGACAGGTCTTGGGCAGAGTGAGATCGGAGAGCAGGCATCTTGGAGCTGAGCTGGACATGGCCCATGCTCAACGGTGCCATTAGAAAGGGGCTGAAAGACCATCCTCCATGCAAAAGGGAGGTGTGCTGTGTCAGCAAGAGCTGTTGAAATAGATTTCCTTGCTGGCAGGGTGCTAATGAGGTGTTAACACAGGGGAGGGAGGCAGGCGGGGCTTTCTGGAAGAGGGAGAAGATCTGAGCAAGGCTTCAAAGGAATTGAGTTAGGAGCTTCAGACAGCGGCCCTGCCCACCTGCCCTAAGTCAATCTGAAGGCTCCCCGTAAGCGAGCTGAAGAGAACAGCCTGGATGTTCTGAGAACAGCTCCTCTTGTTCTCTGTCACAATCTTTCAAGAATGCTCCTCCTTATTCTTTAGAAGCCAAAGTGCTCACTATTGTGTTCAGGGCCAAACTCCACTGGAGACTCTTTGCCTGCACAAAGAGGTGGAAATTGGGTTCACTCATCACTCCCCATCTTGCCTCACATCATAGAGATGGGCTCTGGGCCCCATTGCCTCTGGAGGGACTCTGGGTCCCTGCTTCTTCCATGCCAGAGAAACTACAAGAGGCATACACCTCCATAGCTGTTTCCAGCTGGATTTAAAGTTTTTAAAAAATCACTTAAGACTTTTTCTTCTATGAGACTAGCATGATACCTTTGTTTATGTCCCTCCATTTAAAGGACAAAAAGAGTTGGCATCTATTAGATCAAGCTATATGAAAGTCTCATTTTTGTAAGTCAGAAACAATTTTATATATGCAATGTCACATAGTTCCAAATAATACATCTGCCTGGAGCTGGGCATTGGATGGGCTGGAACTCAGAATGCTGGATTTTCTCAGGATGGTGTGTATGATGCTCTGGCTAGAGGAACATGAGGATGGAGAAGGGGAACTGGAATTGGAAGTTGAGAAAAATAATAATGATGATACTAGAGAGCCAGCAGTCATAGTAATAGAGCTAACATTTACTGAGTTCTTACTACATTCCATAACACAAGTTTTGTATGTCATAACTCATTGAATTCCCACAGTATCCCCAGGAGGTAGTTATTGTCCAGAGAGAATTGAAAGTTCAAGAAGATTAAGATGACCAAGATCACCTATGAGGATGCCAGAATTTGGTCCAAATATGTCCTGAAGTCTGTGCTGTCTCCTCAGCTTTAACATAGATAGAGGAAATTTGAATAACAGACAGGTGTTCTTGACCATCCCATCTTCTCCATCCATGTTTCCCTGCTGGGCTGGTGGGACAGTCCAGGCTGAGTGGTGCTATAGGGGAAAGAGGGAAAGAGTGGATTTTAGATGTAAGACAGAATTGGTTTTGGATACCAGCTCTGCTTTTCATTATTCATGTGACCTGAGAAAATGAAATCAACTAATGTGAGTCTCAAGTTTCTCAGCTTTGAAATGGAGCTAATTATAAACATAAACACCTCATGGGATGTTGTGAGACATCATGAAATAAAATCGTCCTAAACTAGAAACTCTCAGGGCAGGCCAATCTTATTCTCATCTGTGTGACCGTTTGTTAGGGGCTCCGTGAGTCTTTATCGAATGACTGGGTGTTAAGGAGAGTTTGGGAAGATAGGTATGGTGTGGGGAATGTGGAAAGGTGTTGCAAGTTATTAACGAAGAGGAAAAATGGAAAAGTAAATGTGAGGGAGTGAGTGAGAGTGGAACTCAGAGAGAAGATGTGGTCAGGAGTCCATCCAGTCGGGGGGAGCTATAATGGAGAAGACTTTCCTTCCACACCTCTGCATGCCCTTTCCCTAGGTGTTAGTTTTCTGGGGCTGGAGTGACAAATTATCACAAACTGGACAACAGGATTGGGCCACGCTCGGTGACTCATGCCTGTAATCCCAGCACTTTGGGAGGCCGAGGCGGGCGTATCACTTGAGGTCAGGAGTTCGAGACCAGCCTGACCAACATGGTGAAACCATGGCTCTACTAAAAACACACAAATATTAGCCGGGCAGGTGGTGTGCACCTGCTGCTTGGGAGGCTGAGGCAAGAGAGTTGCTTGAACCCGGGAGATGGAGGTTGCAGTGAGCAGAGATCGTGCCATTGCACTCCAGCCGGGGAGACAGAGTGACACTCCAACTCAAAACAACAACAGCAACAACAATAATGATAAAAAAAACTAACAGGAATTTATTCTTGTTCACAGTTTTGGAGCCACAAGTCCAAAATCAAGTGGTTGGCAGGGCCACAGTCCCCCTAAAGACGCCAGGGCAGACCCCTTCCTTGTCTCCCCTAGCTTGTGGTGGCCGTCAGCAGTCATTGGCACTTCTTGGCTTGTGGTGACGTAACTCCAGTCTCATTCTCTGCCCTCATGTGGCTCTCTTTCCTCTGTCTGTATTTAGATTTTCCTCCTTTTACAAGGACTCCAGTCACTGGATTAAAGCTCACCCCAATCCAGTATGATTCCATTTTAACTTAATTACATCTGTAGAAGGGAAAGCATCAGAAAAAAATAGCTAATGCATACTGCATTTAATACCTAAGCAATGGGTTGATAGGTGCAGCAAACCACCATGGCACACGTTTACTTATGGAACAAACCTGCACATCATGCACATGTATCCCAGAACGTAAAATAAAATTAAATTAGATTTAAAAATATATCTGTAAGGATTCTATTTCCAAATAAAGCAACATTCATAGGTTCTGGGTGGACATGAATTTTAAGGGGATGCTATTCAGCTCCGTACACTGTACTATTCATTAGTGTCAGCCTAATACTAATTTGTTCATTCATTAATTTATTTAACAAACTTTTTCCAAACATCTACTCTCTGCCAGGCACTGTGCTAGACACTGGAGATACGTGTTGAATAATGCAAGATCCTTCTCCATAAGGATCTCACCAACTTTTAATTAGAAACAGACATGTTGGCAAGGAAGCTTAATGAAGGTTTATGGCACCCATGATTGGACCTTATTCCTAAGGCTTGGTGGGGAAGGGGTCAAGTCTGCCATGAAAGAGCCTTGGTCAGGGTAGGCTTCGTAGAAGAGGTGGGGCTTGTGTTGAGTTTTCTTGAAATCATCAAAGGAGTTTGCAGGATGGACAAAGAGGAGAAAGTGCTCTAGGTGGTGGGCACGGTGTGTGCAAAGACTGGGGACTTTGAAGCTGCCTCTTATGTTTGGCAGTTCTGCAGGTGCTTTGAGGCTGATGCTAGCTAGAGCAGGAATATGGGACTGTTGGACATCGATGCTCTGTGCCGCAAAGAAAAATTAGCACTGAGACAAAGAATCTTTCAACAATGCAATTTTTACTTCCTGGACTGCAGGAAGGGTACCCTCACTAGCCGTCGTGCCACAAGAGTACAATGAACAAAGGAAAACAGACACATTTATCCCTTATGCATTTGGGGTCGTCCTTACTGCTGTATCTGATCACTGCTGGCTAGAGCCAGACCTCACAATCTAAATGAAAACTCGACTGGCTAACAACTTAAAACTTTTCTAAATAGTTAAAAGCAGTGGAGAGCTGGGACATGCCTGTGAGCACGGCCAGCACAGATACTTTGGTTAAAGTACAAGGACATAGAATGTACTGTGTTCCTGTAAGCATGGCATGTCTAACAGCTATATAGGATAGGGCTTAGCAAAGTTATTAACACACTTATTCTTTAAGAAGAAAGGAAACTTTAAAAGGAACTTTTCTACTTCCCACAAGGACCCTCTCACAGGGAGAAAGAGACACGCCATGGGAGCTGTGATTGCACTGAAGCCCAGCAATGGGTCACATGGTGGCACCAGTAAGACTGAACAGGGGATGGGGCAGCAGATGGGCTAGAAGCTCCCATCCTTAAACTGGTTGTTTTGGCACTGCTTGCCTGGCCAGTTGGCCCTGAAAAAGAAAAGACAAAACAAGAAGAAAAGAGGGAGGGAAGCTCTGTGGTCATTTGGCTGTCATGACACTCTCATTTTACAGACTGGAATACTGAAGTATAGAGAGGTTAAACGGTTTTCCCTAAATGACAAAGCAAATAAATGGCAGAGGGTCAAACCTCAATGACTGGATTTCCTCTGTGGATCATTGCCAGTATTCTACACTGCCGCACAAGGAAGCCCGACACGGAAAGAAAACAACCGACAGTTACCAAACAGGCCGATTAAAAGGCAGTTCTTTTTATGACACCACAAGTCTTCAGCTTACCTGGGGATTTGCTACAGTGTCATGTTTCACTAGCAGCCCCCCAGTAACAGCCTCCACTCAACAAGGCTCCTTCTCAAGTATTAAAACGTGCCCCGATAGATCATACTTATTTTAGAAAAAGAGTAGCAGAAAACTATCAACAAAGTGTTAAAAGCCACCACCAATTAAAGACTAACCAGAATTGAAGTGGTATTAGTGCTTCGAGGGAGGTATAACCAAAGTCAACAAGAAAATGTGATTTCTTTTCTTCTTTCTTTTCCATCCTTCCTTCCTTCCCTCCCTCTTTTCTTTCTTTCTCTCTTTCTTTCTCTCTTGTTTCTTTCTTTTTTTTTCTTTCTTTCTTTCCTTCTTTCTTTTTCTTCCTTTCTTTCTCTCTTTCCTTCTTCTTTCTTTCTTTTTGATGGAGTCTTGCTCTGTCGCCCAGGCTAGAGTGCAGTGGCGTGATCTTGGCTCACTGCAACCTCCACTTCCCAGGTTCAAGCGATTCTCCTGCCTCGATCTCCCAAGTAGCTGGGATTACAGACAGTGTCCACTGCACCCAGCTGCTTTTTGCATTTTTGGTAGAGACAGGGTTTCACTGTGTTGGGCATTCTGGTCTCAAACTCCTGATCTCAGGTGATCCACCCTCCTCGGCCTCCTAAAGTGCTGGGATTACAGGCATGAGCCCCTGCACTCAGCCAGAAAATGTGATTTCATTAAAAAAAAAAAAATCTGTGTTAACTGTGGATGCCTCCTCCACCCTGGGTGCAACCCAGGGTACCCCTTAATGTAAACTTGTTTAAAGGAAATTTGGATCCAAAGTATATACAGTGTGCAATAGTTGAATATACACAATTATTTAGAAACATGGCTTTGGTGCAAAGTGAGGAAGAACATCCCAGCCATTTGCAAACAGCAACCACCTGCAAGCCTCTGGCATCTTAGAGAGGTGCCTTGGCTCTGGTGGTTGTGTTAGCCAAAAAGTGGCCTTGGTTGGAACTGGTGACCTGTTGGGCTTGCCCCCAGTATGATCAAGACCCTAAAGACCCCAAACACATGTGGGGCCCTTGTAACAGAAAACCGAATTACCTCAAGAAGGCTGTATGCACTGGGAAAGCCCCAGGTAGGATTATTCTAGAATAAGGATGGTTCTTTGCTTCTAAAGTGGAATAAAGAGTAGAAGAAACTGTTTGGATGTCAATCAGGAAGAAAAAAGCCCCAAGTTCAAGTCCTTGCTCTGTGCTATTTGAATGGCAGTGGGCAAGTCCTTATACCTCTCTTCATCTTTCTTCTCTCACCTGTTAAATGAATGGATAGAATTAGATGCTTCCTTTGATATTTCGTGATCAGTAACCAGGCAGGTGTGAGGTCAAAGGTCTTCACGTAGAACAGCCTGGTTGGGGGCTGAAGCTAGATCTGTCTTGGCAAGGCTCAGACGGGGCTGATATTGAGGCTGCTGGCCAGGATGGGGACACAAGCTACTGTGGCTTTTTCAACTTAAGACTGGGAGGAAGCGATCAATGCAAGTCAGATGGAAAAGGACATAAGCGTCAGGGGAAAAGTTATTGGCAAAGGGAGACACTTAAACCCGTGCAACTGGAAACTATAAGGCAAGGACAATGAGGCCTTAAAACCCAGCAATAGCATCAGCAGTCTGCACTTGGCTGGCTTCACCGAGCCTCGACAAAAGAGGGAAAGGGGCCTTTGGAGGTGCAAGGGGTTCTAAACCCCTTCCTCGTTCAGTTGCCAAGATGTGGTCCCACAAGTTGACTTTCCTGAACTCTAATACATGGCTCTGTTCCCTCTGCAACTCCCCCACCCTACCTCCTCGATCCTCAATAGGAATAATGGAGTATACGACGTTAGGTATTTAGCAGAAGACGTTTTTATTATTGGAAGCCGTCATTCCCTATGATTCTCACTGATACAGGGATGGAAAGAGGCCTGCTTTTAATTAGCTGCCACAGGCCAATTCCAGAGTCAAGAAGAATTGAATAAGTTCCTGTCTAACGACATCCAGTGGGATAACTGGGAAACCTAAGGGACATGCATTCTGCTATTAGGAACAGTGACAGCAGTCACGATGTTAGCAGCCCGCATATCACATCTGCTCTGTACAAGCACTGCACAGGGTGGTTTACATTTGTTGAGGGAGGTGGCTGTTTTTAAACTGGAGGCAGCCTGCGTTTGCTGCTCCCAACTGTGCAAACATTCTGTTAAAGGGAAAAAAGGAGCCTTACTCTCTTTTTAAGGAAAGCACTTCGTTGGAGTTGATGGTCAGGAAATAGGGGCTTGGCTAGGTAAGAGTGGGCTGAGATTAAGAAAGAATGAAATTACTTCTGAATAAAGCAACAGGTCTAAGAGGAATGAAGGCGGAATAGCGTCTGCCTAAGAGGAAAGATGGAGAAAGAATGGTTCAGTAGAAGTAGGCAGGGACTCAGGAGAGAGAAGGTCTTGTGATATACACCTTTATGCCATAGTCTAACGCGCCTGCAACGTTACCTTGATGGCAACAGTTACTGGTGGTGAGGGTTGGGGAAGGCGTTCTACAATTGGGCCCTACATTAGATAATGTGTGAAGATACTTTCTGTTGTCATAATTAGGGTGAGGGATGCTACTCCCATCTAATGGATGGAGACCAGAGATGTTTCCAAACATCCTATATTGCGCAGGACAGCCTCACAACAAAGAATTATGCAGCCCCAAATGTCAGTCGTGCCAAGGCTGAGAAGCCCTTAAGGAATGAGGAGAAAAGGCTGTTTCAGACTGAGGCAGAGCTGGGCACTGAGAGGAGGGCAGCTATAGGTTTGAGCCATCCGGCAGGATGACCGAGAACCCAGCAAAAAGAGAGCATAGAAGAAGCAGAAATATGAATATGGGGCAGGAAGTGACAGCGCGGGCCAGGCGCAGTGGCTCGGCATAGGTACATACATGGCAATGTGGTTTGCTGCCTCCATCACCTGGTCACCTATATCTGGCATTTCTCCTCACATTATCCCTCCCCACCCTCCCTACCCCCAGCTGTCCCTCCCCTAGCCACCCTCAACTGGCCCCAGTGTGTGATGCTCTCCTCCCTGTGTCTATGTGTTCTCATTTTCCAACCTGCCTGTGAGTGAGAACATGTGGTGTTTGATTTTCTGTTCTTGTATCAGTTTGCTGAGAATGACGGTTTCCAGATTCATCCATGTCCCTACAATTGGGTATATACCCAAAGGATTATAAATTGTTCTATTATAACATACATGCACACGTATGTTCATCACAGCACTCGTTACAATAACAAAGACCTGGAACAAACCCAAATGCCCATCAATGATAGACAGGACCCTTTTTCTATGGGGGAATGATGTGACATGTGTGTGGATCGGGGTCCAGGGCTGAGCCCATTAGTGGAGGTGTAGTGCAGCCCTGCCCTCTGTCCTGCAGACTGGGCATGGAGTCCTCTTGAGAATCTGGAAGGCCAGCTGCTTGGATTGTCTAGATCTGGCTATTATGTCAAAGTCTAATTGACATCAAAACCAATCAGAAAAATTGCTTCACCAACTTATATCAACTCTGCACACTCCCACAAGGCTGACATAGCTACTAAGCTATCCAGGACTGGTGGTAGCTTTCATATTGGGTCCAGTGAAATCTCATGCTTTACTTTGGTTACAGACATCTACAAAATGCTTTTAGGTCCGGCCGGGTGCGGTGGCTCACACCTGTAATCCCAGCACTTTGGGAGGCCGAGGCGGGTGGATCACGAGGTCAAGAGATTGAGACCATCCTGGTCAACACGGTGAAACCCTGTCTCTACTAAAAATACAAAAAAATTAGCTGGGCATGGTGGCGCGTGCCTGTAATCCCAGCTACTCAGGAGGCTGAGGCAGGAGAATTGCCTGAGCCCAGGAGGCGGAGGTTGCAGTGAGCCGAGATCGCGCCATTGCACTCCAGCCTGGGTAACAAGAGTGAGACTCCGTCTCAAAAAAAAAAAAAAAAAAAAAGCTTTTAGGTCCATAGCCATAAGGCTGCCCATTCACTAGAATAGTAATTTAACTCTTTAATACATTTATTATACAAAGATAAGTCATGCAAACATATTCAGTAGCGTTTTCAAATGAGTCTGTCTTTTACCGATCAGGACATCAACCACACACCTTCGGAAGACTGCAGCGCGTGTACACACAAGTACAGGTGTGCAGATTTTCGGCAGTAGGTCCTCCCTGTCTCCCTTCATTGTTCACCCTCAGGCCTCGCAGCCTGTAGGTTGAGAATTCCGTGGTGGGTTTCAGCTCTGAAGACCTGCGTCTCTTCCCTTCCCCAGACAGAAAGTGAGTTGTGGGAACCTAAAAAGTTAAGTGATTGATTTGTGTTGTTTATGCTTTGTAACATTAACGATATGTGATTGTTCTCAAACTTGGATTCTTCTCAATACTTCTGAATTGGGATAAGAAACAGTGTTAGAAGAACAGATACAGCTAACATCTTCTCTCACGCTGCAGTGAGTATTTGTAAGTGTTAATTCAGATGCAGTCCTAATTCTCTCCAGCTCTCCTCTCCCTCGTGTCTTATCTCTTTATACCTTAGTCCGGGTTCCTCGATTTTGATATTTTTTGCATTTTAGGTCACGTAATTCTCTGTTGTTGGAGCAGTGGGTGCCATCCCGTGCATTATAGGCTGTTTAGCAGGATCCCTGGGCTCTCCCACTAGATGCCAGTGGTACCTTCGCAGTGGTGACAATCAAAAATGTTTCAAGACCTTGCTAAAAGTCCCCTGGAAGCAAAATTTCCCCCAGTTAAGAAACACTGCCATAGTGGATTGGGCTTCTGTAATCACTTGCTTGATGTAAGCCATAAAAACTAAACCCTTTAAATGAGACTTATTAATTTTCAGGGTTAGCTGATCTAAAAACAAAGTGTAAGTTGGAAAAAGCATTGCACTTGGAGTAAGTAAAACCTGGACTTGAATCTAGATTCTGCCATATGTTATCTACAGAAGTGAAATTCTCCTAGTTGCGATCTCTACTGTGAAATGTGGGTAATATATTCACCTTGCATGGCTGTTAGAAGATTAAAATGCTCGAGGTAAAGCATGTAGCACTATGCCTCACACACAGCAGGCGCCCAGTGAAAACTGAATTCAGAACTGGATTCATCCCACTCGGTGTTTTGCTCGTTACCATCCTTGTCCTCAATATGTGCTCGATAAAGCTTGTTTAAAGACTGCATGTTGCTAGAAATTTGCTAACATAATTAGGAAGAACCGATTGCTAAAGACTATTATTTCAAAGTGAAACTGAAGACTCCAAATCTCATAGAGTCTCACTGATGGAGGAAAAATCCAAGAAAATTTAGTTGGTTAAATCAAGTTAAGGTAGGTTACAGGACGTGGGGAATTCCTTAATCCAATGACTGACGGACTTGGGAGTCATATCTAGCCGTGGTAGATGACCATGGCTTTGATCTGCATCTCACTCTGTGTCTAATTCATGGAACTGTAGGCAGTGCGAGTGTGTGGTGCTTCACAGAGTGATTCAGTTCACTGGTATGAAATTCCTGTAACATGCCCATTATACCCAGGAAGCTCCTATGCCAGCTCTTGCCCCAGGTCTTCAAGGTAAAAGACATATTTTGCATTTTCTAGAGGTAGGAGAGCTAAATTCTGCACTGCAGTCCGGGGAGGCCCTGTCTCAACTTGGTTTTCTGGGTATAAGCCTGGTATATTTGAGGCCTGAGGTCACCTTCAAGACAGCTGTGAATGACATGGCTGGCAGTGCTATTTAAATAGAGACCCCCTAAATCCCCTGTCTTCTGTGGAGTGGACACAAATCTAGTATGGAAGTAGAATGGTCACAGGATACACAAAGCAGGTGCAATAGAAAGAACATGGATTTTGGAGATAGACAGATTTGATTCAAACTGGCCCCAGTGCTTACCTGCTGGGTGATGTGGGGTGCTAACCCACTTTGAGTTTTGGTTTTCCAGTGTGTGTAGCTGACGTGCAGGGTTGTTTTGAGGCTTTGGGGGCAGTGTAGGCAAAGCATGTGATGCAGCATGTCCCACACAACGGGACCTAATACATAGCACTTCCTAATACCATTATTGCTATTCCAATGATTGCCTTTGAAATGAGAAAGTTGGTATGACATTGGTTCAACAACTCTTTTTTTTCCTGATGTAGTAATTTCTCACCGTGAAAGACTTTTAGCAAACACATCCAGAGGAACTCATGTTTAGTTATGCATTTTTGCGGTGCCTTTAGCCAAACGGGACAAATGCTTGACATTGGCACTGAACGGAAAAATCTGGGGCATGTAGACTCCAAAGCAGGCCAACAAAAGATCACGTTAGAGAGGCTTTGAAGCCAACTTTGTGGTGACCTTAATCACGGTGGCTCTCAACTCCTCTCTCAGCATTGTGCTTCTCTCTGACTCAGCCTCCTACCTGCAGCTCTCCGTCAGCCATCTCCAGATCTCAACTACAGAGAATCCCTTTACAAAGACTTTTATCTCCCAGAAGCAGGTCGTTCAGCCTGAGAGCATTAATAGATGGATTGGAGGTAAACTCTGGCACTTCATGTACATCTGATATATTTTTTAACGACTGCAGGTTATTACTTCTGAAAACTGTAATTGACTAGTCTGTCAAAGCACGTAATATCTCAGGCTCTAGCTTCTCCCTTTTTGTTGACAGAAAGGTATTTGTCAAATTCCAAATATGTTTGTTTCTCAGCTTTTCTCTTCTATCCTTATGGATTGAAAGGCATCAATGAACACTTAAGCATTAAAAGAAAGCATTGTACTCTGAGTGATTCTAAAAAGAAATAGGGCCACGGAAAGAAAGAAACCCTCTTGTCTGAATTTATAACAGCTTTGGGAGCCACCTGGAGCTCTACTCCCTCATTTGTAGGGAGAGTCCTGACAGTGTTGGTGCAGCCAGGGCTCCTGTAAGACTCAAGCTTAAGAAGTTTAAAGAGTTGGAAGTTTCCTCTTGATTTTTTCTAGTATTTTACTGCAAAAAATTTCAAATGCTTAGCAAAGTTGAAAGAATTTCAAAATGGACAGACTACCCTTATACCTACCATTCACCTTCTACCATTACAATTTGTATATTCACTTTGTCAGATCTCTGCCTACTTATCCATCCCTCTATCCATCTATGAATTCATCTCATTTCTGGTACATTTCAAAGTCAAGTACAATATCAGTATACTCCCCCATCAATATTTCAGCCTTCATATTAACTCTGATTCAACATTTCTTTACAGTATATTCTTCCTTTGAAATAAAATTTACATACAATGAAAGGTATGAATCTTGAGGGTACATGAATTTTGACTAAAGCTTATACAAAACTAAAATTAGATACTTGCACATACTGGGCAGAGTGGTTATAATTAAAAATGACTGAAAACAAACAGCAAACTTGGCAAGATTTTGGAATGACTGAAATTCACATACAATACTAGTGGAAGTAAAAATGGTACAACATATTTGGAACAAGTTCTGTCAGTTTTTTATAAATCTGTATCTACTTTATGATGCCAAAATTTCTATCAAGGTTCTGAACTTTGCTGTCACCTCAGAAGTTTCCCTTGTCAGTCTGCCATTGCTACTGTCCTCCAGAGTTAATGACTGTTTTAGCTACTTTCCACCATGGATAAATTTTGCCTGTTCTTGGACTTCACATCAATAAAATCTCACAGTATGGACTCTTGTCAGAGACTTCTGCCACTCAGAACAATGTCTTGGAGATTTAGCTATGACGTTGTGAGCATCAGTAAACTACTCCTTCTTACTGTGGGGTATTGCACCAATGTATGAATATATCCCCATGTATTTATCCATGCTCCCATTGATGGACACTTGGGCTGCTTCTAGTTTGGGATTATTATGAATAAAGCTTTTATGACTATCATTGTACAAGTCTTGTTCTGTACATTATTTTAACATCTCTTACGTAAATACCTAGTAGTGGAATTAAATACCTAGTACTGGGTCATAAAGTAGGTGCATGCTTATAAGAAACTAAAAGACCTTTCCAAAGTTAGTTATTGTACCATTTTATATTTTCACTAACATTGTGTAAGAGTTTTATTTGTTCCACAATCTTGCCAACATTTGGTGTTGTCAGTCATTTTTAATTGTAATCATTCTGATAAATATGTACAGGTGTCTGATTATGATTTTAATTCACATTTTTCTGATGGTTAATGATGTTAATCAGTTTTCATCTGCTTTTTGGTTGTTCATATATCTTATTTTGTGACATATTAAAATATTTTCTACATATTTAATGACCTGTCTTTTTATGATTGGTTGTAGAGTTTATTCAGGATACCAGTTCTTTGTCAGAGAAATGATTTAGAAATATTACTCCCAATCTGCAGCTTGTCAAAGCATTTCCTTAATAGTGTCTTATGATAAGCGGAACTTTTTAATTTTGATGAAATCAATTTTTAATGGCAATTGTTTTCTGTGAATTAAGGAACTTTAGCCTATTATTAAATCTTTTCTTTTATGTTTTCCTCAAAAATATTTATGATTTTACCTGTTACATTTGTGTCTATGGTAAGTCTTGGATTAATTTTTGTGTTTGTTGTGAGGCAGGGGTTGAGATTCATTTTTTCCTATATAGACATCCAGTTATTCTGGTATCATTTGTCAAAAAGACATTTCTCTTGCTATTTAATTTCTTTGATTCCCTTGTCAAAAATTAAATGACTATAGAATATGAATTTATTTCTGGGCTTTCTGTTTTCTTCCATTGATTAAGACTGAGATTCATTTTTGTTTGGTATATATGTATCCAAATGTTCTAGCACTGTTTGAGATAAAGACTATCCTTTCTCCATTGAATTCTCCTAATATATAAGGTCAAAAATCAATTGACCATGTATGTTTGGGTCCATTTCTGGACTTCCTATTCTGATCAATGATCTATATGTCCAACTTTCACTAATTCCGCACTGTCTTGATTACTGAAGCTTTATAGTAAGTCTTGAAATCAGTAGTATAAATATTTCAAAGTTTGTGTTTTTTAAGATTGCTTTGGATGCTCTATGTCTTTTGCATTTCCATTTAAATTTTAAAGACAGTTTGTTAATTCTTACAAAAATAGCCTGCTGGGATTTTTGATTGAGAATTATATTTATAGATTAATTTATGAAAAACTGACATCTTAAAAATATTGAGTCTTCTAATACATAAACATACTATACCTTTTTATCTGTTTAAAGCTTCTTTAATTTTTCTGTTATTTAGTTTTTAATGCACATGTCTTGCACATCTTCTTAAAATCTATTAAGTGTTTTACACAGTTTGCTGCATTTGTAATTGAAAGTTTTGTATTTTGTATTCTAACTGTTTGCAGCTGGAATATAAATGTAGAATTGGCTTTTGTATATTACCTTTTATTTTGTGATCTTACTAAATTCATTCAGTTTAACTAGTTAGTTTATAGATCCCTTGAGGTTTTATATGTATTGTCATGTAGAAATAGAGGCACTTTTACTTATTTTTTGCTTTTATGCTTTTAGTTTATTTTTCTTACTTTAGTTCTAAGGCTAAAACATCTAGTATAATGTTGACTAGAGATAATCTGAATGGGCCTTTTCTCGTGATCTTAAGGTGAAAGCATTCACTATTTCATTGTCAATATGATGTTAATTTTTGGTTGTTTTGTAATGCCCCTTCTCAGATGAAAAAGTTCACTTTTAGTCCAAGATTGCTGAGTTTTTATACTGAGCGGCTGTTGAATTTTCTTTACACACAGACTCAGGCTCAACCTCTCTTGCACTCTCCCTTCTGGGATTCCCCCTTTGCAAATCTATTGAATGAGAAAGGCTTTCATTTCGTTTGTTTTTTTTTTTCTTCCAATTAGCTGGTTACTTGGGATATTTAATACATTTCTCTTACAGTTACTAAATACTTCATTTATCTCCTTTTCTTTAAAATTCTGTCCAGCATTGTATTGGTTTGATTTTTACTGATTTATATAAATAACTATTTTTATATAAATTATTAATATAGATATTTAATTATTCTATATGAAGAAAATATTATTTTCAAGTCTGTTTCTGTCTTTTAATCTTAAACTTTAGAATATTTTAATATTGATGTAGTGAAAATTTTTTAGTTAATTTTTTTTTTTTTTTTTTTTTTTATATGGAGTCTCGCTCTGTCACCCATGCTGGAGTGCAGTGGTGTGATCTCAAGCTCATTGCAGCCTCCACTTCCCAGGTTCAAGCAATTCGTCTGCATCAGCCTTTTGAGTAGCTGGGATTACAGGGGCACACCACCATGCCTGGCTAATTTTTGCATTTTTAGTAAACATGGGGTTTCCCCATGTTGCCCAGTCTGATATTGAACTCCTGATCTCAGGTGATCCACCTGCCTTGGCCTCCCATAGTGCTGAGATTACAGGCATGAGCCACCAAGCCTGGCCAGATGTAGTGAAATTTATAAATCTTTCTTCTTATGGCCTACATGATTTGTATCATGTTAAGAAAACATTTTTGAATTGTCAAGACTAGAATAAGGCCACAACCAGAATATTATGCAGAAAATCTGTGAGATATGGCCAAATTAGTTCCAGAGGAAAATCTGTAGCTGTAAGTGCATTTATAAGTTAGCAAGAAATCAAATGTTAGTGAACAAAGTTTCTCACTCAAGAAGCTAAGAAAAGAGTACTAAGAAGTACTTTACCTCATCCATGGAATAATAAGTTAATTAAAAGAAAGACAAGCAATACAATAAGAAAATTTGGTCAAAAAACCTAAAGTTGTTTCTTAAAAGGACCAATGACATAGACAAATTTTTGGCATTTACTTAATGAAAGATGAGCTATGAACTAAATAAACAATTGCATTTAAAAAGGAGGCAAAGCTACAGATGAAGTGAAAGTTACAAGCAAATACTGATCGTGTAGCAAATATAGATGCACTGCATATGATTTTTCAAGAAAACATTCTTTACCACATTGGCTTATTAACTAGGAAATCCATGTAGAGAATAAATACAGAAGAAAGTTTAAAGATACTCAGAGATTTATCTCTAAAAATGATGCCACACCTAGCCAACTTTGCAAATTAGTCCTAGAAAACATGTAAAAGATCGGTGATTCCCATATTACATAAACTTTTCTAGGGAATAGAAAGATACGGAAAGCCAGATAGCTCATTTAAAAGGCTCACTTCACTCCCATACCAAAACTTGATCATGATAGCATGTAGGGAAAAATAGTTCAGTCTTATTTGTAAAAATAGACACAAATATATTAGATAATATATCATCAAATTTATTCCACTGATATGTTAAAAGGACAATCTACCTTTACTAAGAAAAAAATTAAAAGATAAGGAAGTATTAGAAAAATCACTCATGTAAATAACCGCCCCAGTAGACAAAGGGAAATGTTATTTGCTTAAGCCAATGCACATAAAAAACAAATATGTGTTCCAGTTCAACATCCATTTCAAACAAATAAAAAACTCACCAATCAAAAGAAGCCTCTTAGAAAACCAGAAATAGAGAGCACCTCCCTTTACAAGATTAAAAAATCTGCTGGAAACATTAGCACTGTACTTGTAGCCCTATATGATGAAGACAAGAAAGAAGAAACGTTATAAATATCAGAGAAGCAGAAACAAAAATATCCTTATTACAAGCAGAAAATATAATCCTCTGCCTAGGCTACTGGAAAATATTAGAACTTAAAATAAACTTAGTAATATAATTTAAGATCAACAAACAAAAATAGTTGGTTTAGAGAGCAAGAAAGTGAAAATCATGTATTGTGAGAAGTGCAAAACTTCACTGAAGGACGTAAAAAGGGCCTGAAGGAGTGAACAGATACAACTCATTCTTGATGAGAAGATATTGGAAGGATGAGAAGAGAAGCCAAATCTGTCCACAATGTCAATGCAACCCCCCCAAAAAAATCCTAATGGTTTTTTACGGAGTTTGACACATTGACAATCAAGTACATAGGAAAGGGGAAAAATGTAGAGCCAAAGCAACTTTAAGAATGGACAATAAAGGGAAAGGTGCCCCATTGGCAGAGATGGATTTCTCGTGGAGCTTGAATATCAGGACTATTCACTTGTTGGGCCTCTCTCTAGGTCTTGGGAGGCATGTAGCTACGTGCTGATGTGGTCTTACGTTTTTGTAAAAGTTGCCAAAATCAGATTTCCCAAACACATTTTTTCTTTTGGCTCTGCCTTCCATGCAGTCACACTTGAACTTGTTTTCCATGTTGGCGTATTAGCAGAATGGTCTCAGGACGGGTGGCAGCACCGTGGCGCTTGCTGGGGGCTGTGATTACATTGAATGGCTTAGCATTAACCAAGCTGTACACAGAAATGATGGAAACTCTGTGCATCTATCCCAAACTCAACTTCCCTTGACCAGAACCTAAACACATTGTTAAGCTATTGACTAGAAGTTTTTCCAAGTTTGACAAAAATCTTAAAATATTAACTGACAATACCGATAACTATGTATGATGCTAAAAGAAACTTTATGAAGCTACCTATAGTAAAACAAAAACCTACATTTTAATTAACTGTGTTGAAGGAAACTTAGACCAACTTTTCATTCTCCCTGTAGAAGATATTACAAAATCTTTATCATGTTGAGAAAAGCAATAAGTCCTGTTGAGCCTAAACATTGAAGAACAAAATAGTATCACAGAAGTATGTCAAGCAGTTAATAGTTAATATGGATAATATATTATTTTTTTCTGAATTTTATGATGTTTGTAGTATTTTAAACAAAAATGTTTAAAAAGATTTTTAAAACTTTAAAAAAATCAAAAAGTTAATTTTTAAAACTTTAAAAAAATGTGTAATTTATTGTGATCTTTTTCTCATTCTTAATAAGCATTTACTTTTATAGTTAATTTTGTAACTGTAATTTGGTATTCTTTTTTTAAGCTGACCTGCAAATTATATCAGCTCTAGGTCCCATGAAACTTGAGTCCTCTGTGGTCTAGTAGGTATTGAACCATTTATCAATTAGAGTAATTTAAACAATGCTATATTGGTTTTGGAATAGATCAGGGATGAGCAAACTTTTTCTGTAAGAAGGGTAAATATTTTCAACTTTATGGGTCACATGGTTTCTGTTACAACTGCTCAGCTCAGCTGTGTAAACACTTGCAAACACAATATGTAACAAATGAAGTTTCTGTGTTTCAGTAAAGCTTTATTTATGAATACTGAAATTTTAATTTCATATGTTTTTGTGTGTCAGGAAATTTTCTTTTGATTTCTTTAAACAATTAAAAAATGTAAAATCATTCTTAGCTCATCGGCTGTACAAAAATGGGTAGTGGGCCAAATTTGACCAATGGACTGTAATTTGCTGACCACTTGCACAGATAAATATATCAGAAGAGTAAAATGATAATTTCTGTAAAAAAAAAATGTATGGATTTTTTTTTAATTATAGATTTAGATTTTTCAATCAATGGGAAAAGGATGAATACTGTAATAGGATAGAAAGATTTGGCTATCCATATTGAAACAAAAATTATTGATAAAGGTAAATTTCAGATTGATTAAAAATTTAACAACACAGTTTTAAAAATATTAGCAGGAAATGTAGGTAGACAGATTCGTCCCTTTACTGTGTAATTTTTTTTCCTCTTTCCTTAGCCTGTGCTCAACAGCCTTAGGCAAAAACTTGTTTGAACAGTGCAAAAAGAGATGCTGTAAATATAGTTAAAAACAATAAGGATCTTCTATACACTAACAGTGACTAAGCTGAGACTCCAATCAAGAACTCAACCCTTTTTAGGATAGCTGCCAAACAAAACAAAACAAAACAAACAAACAAACAAACAAAAAAACACCTTAGGAATAAACCTAACCAAGGAGGTGAAAGACTTCTACAAAGAAAACCACAAAACACTGCTGAAAGAAATCACAGATGACACAAACAAATGGAAACACATCCCATGCTCATGGATGGGTAGAATCAATATTGTGAAAATGACCATACTGTCAAGAACAATCTACAAATTCAAAGCAATTCTCATCAAAATGCCACTAACATTCTTCACAGAATTAGTAAAAACAATTCAACATTCTTCACAGAATTAGTAAAAACAATTCTAAAATTCATATGGAACCAAAAAAAGAGCACACATAGCCAAAGCAAGACTAAGCACAAATAGGAAATCTGGAGGCATCACATTACCTGATTTCATACTATGCTCTAAAGTCATAGTCATCAAAACAGCATGGTTCTGGTATAAAAATAGTTTTATAGTTTTATAGTTTTATAGTTTTTACTTGGTTTCCATGTAAACCAATGGAACAGAATAGAGAACCCAGTAATAAACCCAAATACTTACAGCCAACTGATCTTCAACAAAGCAAACAAAAACAGGAAGTGAGGAAAGGGCACCATTTTCAACAAACGGTGCTCGGATGGCTGACTGGTCATATGTAGGAGAATGAAACTCGATCCTCATCTCTCATCTTATACAAAAATCAACTCAAGATGGATTAAGGACTTAAATCTAAGACCTGAAACTATAAAAATTCTAGAAGATAACATTGGAAAAACCCTTCCAGACATTGGCTTAGGCAAGGATTTAATGACCAAGAACCCAAACGCAAATGCAATAAAAAACAAAGATAAATTTCTAGGACTAAATTAAAGAGCTTTTGGGTGGAAAAAGGAACGGTCGGTAAACAACCCACAGAATGGAAAAAAAAAATCTTCATAATGTATGCATCTGACAAAGGACTAATATCCAGAATGTACAATGAATTCAAACAAAACAACAAGGAAAAAACAAACAATTCCTTCAACAAGTAGGCTAAGAATATGAATAGACAATTCTCAAAAGAAGATATACAAATGGCCAACAAACATATGAAAAAATGCTCAACATCACTAGTGGTCAGGAAAATGCAAATTAAAACCACAATGCGATACTATCTTACTCCTGCAAGAATGGCCATAATCAAAAGATCAAAAACTAGTAGATGTTGGTGTGGATGCAGTGAACAGGGACACTTTTACACTGCTGGTGGGATTGTAAACTAGTACAACCACCAAGGAAAACAGTGTGGAGATTCCTTAAAGAACTAAAATTAGAACTACAATTTAATCCAGCAATCCCACTACTGGGTGTCTACCCAGAAAAATAAAGAAGTCACTATACAGAAAAGATACTTACACATGCATGTTTATAGCAGCAAAGTTTGCAGTTGCAAAAACATGGAACCAACCCAAATGCCCATCAATCGATAAGTGGATAAACTGTGGCATATTTATATATGAATGAATGCTACTCAGCCATAAAAAGGAATAAAGTAATGGCATTTGAAGTGACCTGGATGAGACTGGAGAGTACTATTCTAAATGAAGTAATTCATGAATGGAAAAGCAAACATTGTATGTTCTCACTGATATGTCAGAGCTAAGCTATGAGGATGCAAAGTTGTAAGAATGACACAATGGACGTTGGGTACTCGGGGTAAGAATGGGAAGGGAGTGAGGGATAAAAGACTTCAAATAGGCGGCAGAAGCCGGGTGCGGTGGCTCAAGCCTGTAATCCCGGCACTTTGGGAGGCCGAGACAGGTGGATCACGAGGTCAAGAGATCGAGACCATTCTGGTCAACACGGTGAAACCCCGTCTCTACTAAAAATACAAAAAAATTAGCTGGGCGTGGTGGCACGTGCCTGTAATTCCAGCTACTCAGGAGGCTGAGGCAGGAGAATTGCCTGAACCCAGGAGGCGGAGGTTGCGATGAGCCGAGATCGCGCCATTGCACTCCAGCCTGGGTAACAAGAGCGGAACTCCATCTCAAAAAAAAAAAAAAAAAAAAAAGGTGGGGGGTAGTCTATACTACTCTGATGATGGGTGCACCAAAATCTCACAAATCACCACGAAAGAACTTACTCATGTAACCAAGCACTACCTGTTCCCAAATAACCTAAGGAAATGAAAAAAAATAAAACAAAAACAACAATGATGATGACAGCAACAGAATATTATTTTAAAGGCCCAATCAAGACTTGAAATGTCAAGTAAAGGATTTTGGAGTTTTTGTTGCAGAGAAAAAATTTTGAGCCAGAGTAAGACGATCAGATCTTGGCTTTTGAAAGAGCATTTGATTGAAGGGAACACGGCCTGAAGTGGGCAACCTACCTTAAGATGGGGACAAAGAGGGAAGAGAGATGTATGGGGCACCCAAGTCTCCAGGGACCTGAGCCTGGCCTGTCGGACTCACACATGATGCAACAGTTGCACATCAAAGCCCCTGTCCCTCACATACTGGCTGGCTTTGGACATTCTGGCTTTAGCCATTGTGAGGCCTATCAATATGCACTGAGAGACTACTGATTGGATGTAGAAGTACCAGCAAAAAGAATTCCCTGTATGTTGTAGAATGAATCGATCAGGGGAAAAGCAGCACAAAACAGCTACCAACAGAAAACCTTCCTCTGCTGAGAATGGGAGCTCTGTCGTGAAGCCACATCTTGGGGACCAGGAAACCCATGTCCTTGAAAGTCTCTGCTAAAGTCTGGATAAGACAGATAGGGATGACCGCTGAGGGCAAACAGCAGGTTCAGGCCTGTGCGATAAAAGCCAGGTGTCATTTAGACTTTCATCATCAAACAGAGTTCACAGTGTTCCTCCCCTTCTTCCTCTCATAATCTCCAGAACCACAAGCTCTCAAGATTCCAGCCAGCTGGGAGCCTCACAGCTGAACTCCCCAGAGGCTTCTGAGAGGGGAGTCCGTCCACTCATATCCATAGAAAGGATCCCCAGACCCCTTGTCTGTCTGCTCAGGCCAGAATTTATTTTTTCTTCCTATCAGTTTTCACCCAGATTCTCTTGCTCCCAAACAGACAGGGCTGCAGAGCTGGGGAGAGAAAGCAGCCAGTCTTTGCGGATGGGTTGGGAAGATATGATCAGCAGCTCCTGCCAGATTCTGTCTCACCAGCCGCTTTATTACAGGCTGTTTTGTTTCAGGTGAACTTGATTTAACCCTCCATTTATTTAGAATCTATGAAATCATAAACTCTGTCTATTGTATTTGCACTGTGCAGATGCCTAGGAGAGAGATTCTCTCAAATGTTTATATCAAGAGACTCCAGTCCGCTACTTTACTCCTGGCATATCCACACATGAGTGTGCACATAGCCCTGAGTGTCCGTGTGCTTCCCCACCCACCCATATCCAGCTCCTCACCCATGAACACACACACACACACACACACACACACAGAGCATATAACTTCATAGACACATTTTTTACCAGCCATCCACACACAACTATAGACTCACTCACGCAAATTGTCACTCACTTGCATTCTACACCCATTCATCAATCATACAAATATATGTCTAGATTCTTTCCAACCTATCTGCCCTCAATACACACACGTACACACACACACACACACACACACACACACACACACACACATGCTCACATATACTCCAAAACACACATACCAGCCCTGGCACATCAGCAAATTTTAGAAACCCATCATTTCTCCCTGCTGTAGCTCTTATTTCCACGACTCCCTCAGAATTCCTTTAAAAGTTTCCCAATTTGGAAAATGTTTGTCACTTTCCTCCACAGCAGATCCATATACGCCAAGGCAAAAGAATCATTGCTGTTGACAACTTCATTCAAGCCTCTGCATAAGCAAGACTGCAATGGTAATGTGAAGACAATCTGTGAGTTAAGCCTGTGGGCAGCTAGGCTGGGATTCTAATTTCTTTACTGTCGGGGCCCCTTATATGATTTTTCCCACATAGACTCCATAGCTTAACATGTTTTGTCGAATGAGCCACCTGCATGTGTAACTAACGGTGTTTCTCCTTTCTTATTCATCAAAGACACAATGCCCTCCAATTTCAATTTTAGATCAATGCCTGATAGCTAAAGCTACACAATGAATGGATAGGATTTGGCCAAAAAGCTAAGCAACTTGACATTTTAGCTAGCCTATGCAGCCTTATCTAGAATAATATACAATTTTGGGTATGTTGAAAATAGTTCAAAGACTTCCATGGTTCCCTTCATAGATTCCCCACAGATTTGGAGACCACAGGTTGGAAACCACCGAACTAAACCTTTGACCAGCTTGCTGGGGTGAGTAACAATGTAAAATTAGACTAGAAATAGGGGGAAAATAAAAGGGTGTGATTAATTTTAGAATCTATGGCCTTCTGGGAGGTAGGTAAGCTGGCTGAAAATCTGTGCTGGATTTTTCTTGCAAATTGTAATGCCTCCGCAGTGAATGGGGATTTATTCACCAGGCGCTACTATAATACACCGAGTTTGTGAACTTTGCCCCATTCTAATTAGAGAAAGAGAATAGATTACATCATCTCTTATGAGCAAAGAAAGGTGGTCCAGAGTCTGGCTGGATCTTAGCAAAGAGAAATCCTACCATTAACGAGTTACAGGTTGGGGTCTGAGCTCAAGATCTGAGCTCTAGTCAGGCAGGTGGGGAAAGCAAAGGCTGTGTGAAATCTGAATAGTGGCTGAGTCTGTTTGGAAGTCTAGCATGTGTGGACTAGAAGACAAGAAAAGCTCATCCAGTCAAAACAATCCCTCTCATGGAAGGGTCAAGTGAGACTCAGAGACTGAAGCAAATTGTCCAAGGAATTGCGCCAGAGATGGCTAGAACCCAAATCTACGGATTCCTTGACTAAATCTATGGATTCCTTGACTTGGGAAACACCCACTGAGGGGAGATGGGGACAGGAATTTGATATCCACTGCAAGGCTTTGTATGAATTTCTGAAGAAAAGTCCCTGGACAGTTCTTCATTCTCTACATTGAATTACACATGTCACAGTTTCTGCAAATATGGTGCTTGATTCATGCTTCTGTTAAATACAGGAACCTGAAAGAGCCTGGACCTTCTCTGGAGACAGAGCAGTCCAGCAGAGTTACCCTAGGCCAGAACTGGATATCACCAGCCCTCCAAGAGAGTCTTGGCTGCTAGAGCAGGTGCAGATAGAAAACAAGATAAGGATTCCTAGGGAAGGACGGTGAGCTGAGAGTCCGATGCTGTTGGCGATGCTGTTCAGCTCCTCAAATAAGGTGAAGACTCCCCAAAAGGAAGAGAAAGACTTTCACGTCTTCATGTGCACTGCTAAAGATTCATGACTTCTCCAGCATGGGGATATATTAACAATGTAAAAATTTCCTGAGAAGTACATAGCAAGTGGGTTATTTATCATGGGTTTATCCAGCTAATGAGAATTTAGAGTGCAACTGGGTCATGATTCCCATTTTAGAGACAGTAAAAATGAGACTCAGAAGTAACTGCGAAGCCATTTGTATGTTTCTAAGTTAGTCTGTGTTCTCCAGAGGAAGAAAGAGAGAGAGAGTGAACAAGCACACGATTATGGAGGCTGAGAAGTCCCATGACATGATCTGGAGATCCAGGAAACCTGGTGTAATTCAGTCTGAGTCCAAAGGTCTGAAAACAAGAAGAGCTGATGACGTAAGTTCCAGTCCAAGAGCCAGAGAAGATGAGATAGCATGTCCCAGCTCAAGCAGCGAGGCAGGAAAAGGAGGCCAATTGCTTCTTCCTCCACCTCTACCTTTTGTTGTATTCAGGCCCCTAGCCGACCGCATGATACCCACCCCCACTGGGGTGGGAAGTTCAATAGTTTAAATGCTAAAAACAACCTCACCCACATGCACACCCATACACATTGTTTAATCAAGGCACCCCCATAGCCCACTCTAGTTAACACATAAAGTTAACAATCATGGCCTCCAAGGGCCTTGGGGACTCCAGGGGGTAGAACCTTCTCTCTCTGCAACAGTGAGAATTTGAGTGGCTATCCCTATCAGGTCAGAAGACAGTCAGTGTATCAGAGCATTAGACTGGCATCCTTTTGTTTCAGTTCCCTCATCTCACAGGGACCAGATACTCTTGGAGTCTTCGAGTTTGTGAGGGTCTCAAGGCTTCGTACATTTTTGGAAGTTAAAAGTGTAGAAGGCCTCACCCTACATGGTTAATATTGGCGACATGTGGGGAGAGGAGGGAACGATGGTTAACATTTATTTATGTGTATCTGAATTATTTAATTTGTTACAGTAAAACTGTATCTTTGTAATAGAACTTATAAAATTAAAAACACATTTCTCCACAGGAGATTTCTGTTCTGGTCCTGACCACAGAGTAAGCTGGGTGCTCCAATCAGTTATTTTATCTATCTGAACCTCAATTTTCTCTTTGATAAGATGGGAAAAGTAATACCCACCTCCTTATACTTAATGGATATTGTGAAGATCAAGCAGAGATCCTAGACATTATAAATACATAAATAAAAGATTACTGCTATTGGGAGAACCCAGAATGGTAGATTGCAAGGAACAGGACTGCATGGCTTCAGCTTCTTTTTGCTCATCCCTTCATGGTCTTTGTCACTTTTCTATAACCAAGGGGTTGTTTTCATTGATTCTACTAAGATTTATAGGCTTTATCTGGAAGGCTCCATGGAAGATTAGAATGGTGAGCGGTCACCCTCATATACTTACATTACATTTATTCTGATTGGAAGGACCCAGAGAAAAGAAAACAATTTAAGGTAAAATAGAAATAGCTGTAAGGAAGCTATCACCCAGGCTGACTCCAACAGAAAGGCTTTCCAATTGATTTGTAGTTTTTGATCAACATTTGCTTGGCTAAGTGAAATGGTCGTTCGTATTGTGGAAAACAAGATCAAAGGAGCTGATGGCACTAAATGCGGAGATGGAGGATTAACCCAAGGAAACTTTGAATTTCATATTTTGCTGTATACCTTCCAGCTAATGACATAAAGAACCATAAACAAATACTGAAATGTAGTTTAATAGATCTGTTTATACAGGAATACGGGCTAGCAATTCCAAAACTACTGCAAATGTTTTTAAAACAAGGGTGTAAAATATATTGTGGATAATGAGAGCAGGAGTTCTTAATGTCAGAGAAGGCAGTTACAAATGCGGAAATGGAGAGGGCTAGAATAAATCCTGCGGTGTTGGATTGGAATTGGCAGTGTGAGCATGAACTCATAACTTTTTATATACAGAGCTAGACTTAGAAGTAAGTAGATAGATAAACAGAGGGGGCATATGTGTGTGTGTGTTTATATATATGGATATTTACATGTACATATACATATACATGTGTGTATACATACATAGGTATTCACAAAACATGCACATATATACACACACTTCCTAGCCTTGTCCGATGAGAGATCCCTGTAGCAATGAACATACCAAATGTCCAGATCTTTGCATCTAAGTATTATTCTCTGATAAAAGAAGGCAGAGTTTCTCAGGAAATGGCTCATTCCAGGTCTGGGCAGGGAAGGTCTAAGTGGACTCTAGAACATCTTGTGCCAAGAAGCATGGAAATGCTCAAAGAAAGACGGGGCAGGTCAAAAGAGCAAAGGAGCAGAGGGCCAGATTGGAGTTGCCATGGACCACATTGCAGTCAATTTGAGAGGCAACAAAAATAGTGCAACCGATTAGAACTCATAGAGTAAAAAATGAATTCATGAGTCCATACTGACTGTAGTAGACAGAATAACGGTCCTCCAAATGGTCCATGTCCTAATCCCTAGAACCTGTGAATGTGTTGACCTTAGTATGTTACATGGTGAAAGGGACTTCACAGACACGGTCAAGTTAAAGATTTTGAGTAAGAGATTGTATGGTTTATCCAGGCAGGAACAACGTAATCACAGGGTCCTTGTAAAGTGAGAGGGAGGGAGGAGAGTCAGGGAAGGAGACTTGATGATCAAGACAAAGGCTGGAGAGATGTGACTTCCAGAAAGGAGCCACGAGCCAAGGAATGTAGACAGCCCCCGGGAGCTGAAAAAGGCAAGAAATGGTTTCCCCCCTAGGACTTGCAGAAGGTATGCAGGCCTGCTGACGCCTTGAGTTTAGTCCAAGAAGACCCACTTTATAATTTTTACTTCTAGAACTTTAAGAGAATCCATTTGTGTTGTTTTAATCACAATGTTTTTGGTGATTTGCGGTGATGTGTGTGCATGCATTTTTTTACATGTATCAGTATATATGAGACACGCACACATCCGTACGTTAAGCCCTCATTTAACGCCATCAACAGGTTCTTGGATATTGTGACCTTAAGTAAAACGACAGGTAATGAAACCAATTTTACCGTAGGCTCATTAATATAAACAAGAGTTAATTTCCTATGGTGTATTTCTAGTCATAGAAACATTGTCAAAATTCTAAATAAAGACCCAAAACACATCTAATATTAAGTATCAAAATAAATGTGAGCCATACATACATTTAAGAAAGAATTAATTTTAAAAGTAAGAAAATTATTTACCTAATTATTCTAGTTCAGGATTGTGAATGACCAGAGTCTATCCCAGCAGCTCAGAGCACAAGGCGGGAACACGGAGACTGGGTGTGGGTGTCAGCGCACGCCACGATGGGGTGGCATCCTGGCCCATCATAGGGTACGCTCACACCTACACCCAGGTGCTCTCAGACTGGAATGATGTACACACACCACCTACCTTCATGTGTACATCTTCAGGAGGTGGGAGGAAACCGGAGTACCCAGAGAAAACCCACGCAGGCATGGGAGCAAAATGCAAACTCCACACACACAGTGGCCCCCCTGGGAAGCGATCTTTTTTTTCTCATCAATGTTACCATAAAACAATGTTGAACAAAACAATGCTATTAGAGGACCTGTGGTATACATAAATAATGGAGAACATAAAGCTCTTTTTTACAGTAGAATTCCAGGTAATAAATAGAGAACGATGGAATTAGAAAATGACCATTTGGCAACAACCTAGAAGTAATAATTTTTTCAGGCAAGACTCATCAGTGGATGCTAAATTTAATTCATGAAATTTTGATGGGAAATAGAATGTCTACATAGTCTCAGAGAACTTCTTTACCAAGCATTTAAAAATTACAAGAAGAGGCCGGGCGCGGTGGCTCAAGCCTGTAATCCCAGCACTTTGGGAGGCTGAGGCAGGTGGATCACGAGGTCAAGAGATCGAGACCAACATGGTCAACATGGTGAAACCCCGTCTCTACTAAAAATACAAAAAATTAGCTGGGCATGGTGGCGCGTGCCTGTAATCCCAGCTACTCAGGAGGCTGAGACAAGAGAATTGCCTGAACCCAGGAGGTGGAGGTTGCAGTGAGCCGAGATCGCGCCATTGCACTCCAGCCTGGGTAATGAGAGTGAAACTCTGTCTCAAAAAAAAAAAAAAAAAAATTAGCTGGGTGTGGTGGCGCACGCCTGTAATCCCAGCTACTAGGGAAGCTGAGGCAGGGGAATTGCTTGAACCCAAGAGGCGGAGATTGCAGTGAGATGAGATTGCACCTCTGTACTCCAGCCTGGCACCTGGCAACAGAGCAAGACTCTGTCTAAAAAAAAAAAAAAAAAAAAAAAAATTACAAGAAGAAAAATCGTACCTTTGCAATAGAGAAAGCTAAGAGATCCCACCTTAGCCAAGTGATCAAAGTTAACATCACAATCCTGGGACAACCGTCTATCATGTGCCTTCTGATATGATGCCCTGAGAACACAACATCATTTCTGTGCTACTTTTCCAAAAATGCACAGCTTTAACCAAATCACAAAGACACATTAGACAACCCTACTTTGAGGGACTACCCAGCAAACAACTGGCCTGTGCTCTTAAAAGTTATGAAGGTGATGGCGGACAAAGATTAAGGAGCTCTTTCAGATTGAGGAAGACTAAAAAGACATAACTAAAAACAATGTGGGTCCCTAGATTCTGGATTCTGGATCCATTTTTGTTTCTTTTGCTACAAAGGACACTAGTGGGA
This sequence comes from Saimiri boliviensis, assembly GCF_048565385.1. NCBI lineage: Eukaryota > Metazoa > Chordata > Mammalia > Primates > Cebidae > Saimiri > Saimiri boliviensis. The sequence goes on along the minus strand of NC_133453.1, from coordinate 132,190,623 downwards.
TAATTGACAAAATTTGACTAAAGTCTGTAAGTTAGATAACATTCCATTAACATTAGTTTTCTGGTTTTGAGAATGGTACTATAGTTATACAAGAGAATGCCTTTGCGTTGATAAAATACATACAGAAGTACTTAGACGTAAAGGGGCCTCCTGTCTGCAAATTACTCCGAAAGGCTTTAGAATATGTTGTCTGTAGATAGATAACAGAGAAGATGATAAATCCACTGTAGTAAAATTTTGAAATTGCGGGAATTTGAGTGAAGCATATACATCAATTATTTGTAGTGTTTTTGTAGTGCTTCTGCCAATCTTAAATTATTTCAAAATAAAAAGATCTTTTCAAAAGACAAGAAAGTGAGCTGAACAGCATCTGCTCAGAGCTGAGGTTAGAGTCAGTGGCAGATACACTTGGTTTGAGGATGTAGGCAAAGCTTAACTAGAGTCTGCTTGAGGACAGGAACTGTATCTTATCACCGTTATATCCTGAGGGCCTTGCACATAGTGAATAAGTATTCACTGAATAGAACACAGGGAAGGAAAAAGGTGGGCAGGGATTCGGAAAGGACTTTCCCTTTTAGGCTGCCTGTTGGCAGAACGTGGCCACCTCCATCTCCAGGCCTGCTTTCTGAGCATCGCTCGCATGGATTATATCCAGCCTCAAGATTGTCCATTCTTTTTGGCCTTGACTCACCTGGAGCTTCGTCATGTGCCTGGCCCTGCCCCTGAATATTTGACCCACTCTGCAACACTGAAAACGGGCTGGTACCGTCTGTTCAGAGAATTTTCTAATCACCTGGCAATGCAAGATATCAGCACCACTTACTAAATTTATAACCCCTCCTGGGTTCAACTCATTCTCCTGCCTCAGCCTCCCAGATGACTTTCTTTATGACCCAAAGTGTCACACAGAAGAACTTTCAGGGAAGTTTGAAGAAAGAACATTGGACACCTTCAGTCTGGATGAGGTTTCACGTAGTAAGGTCAAAAAAATCACCAAAAAACTTGCTTACTCAGAAAACTGTCTAAAATAGAACTGCTTAATTCCAAGTCAAATATTCATTAATTCAGCTATTGATTGATTGAGGGATCACTATTCAGCAATTCAGCAATGCTTCACTAAACACCCACAGGGTGTGGAAGGAAATTACCATTTATTGAGGACCTACTATGTGCCAGATCCAAGCAGGGTGATATAACTGCCTCATCTAATCTTCTTAGCCACCAGTTCCTCCTCCTCCTCCTCTCCTCCTCTCCTCTCTAGCCTCCTCCTCCTCCTTCTTCAATTGATTTAACACTCACCGTGGGCCAGGCTATTTGCTAAAATCTTCACGTTCTTTATATTGCTTGATTTTCACAATAACCCCATGAGTAGGTTAATCCTCTTTCTGCTGATGAGAAAACTGAGGCTCGGAAACACCACCAAATTTGCCTACAGTTGTAAAACTAGTAAGAGGCTTTTCTCTGAGGTTCATGGGAATTGTAGTTCTGTGACTTTTAAAATAATGGATGGAGATGCTCCGTTCAAGAAATTAATTGACAGGAAGGCTGCACACTAGAAACTTACTCTACTAAAGGTCATCTAATTTGTGTTTTTTGTTTGTTTGTTTGTTTGTTTTAGTGTGAGGATGTACGTTCTAAGAGTGCCTGAATCACACAGTTAGAATTACACAGAGGTCTTACATTTATCTTTAGTCAGTGTTGTCAATCTCTTTAGCCTTTCTGGCATCTTCCGAAAGGGATGACTGCTCAGCTCCTCTATTGCAAATGAGATCGCCCCCCATCTGTCCACTCTGGGTACTAGATAAGAATGTTCAGACATCTTTTTCAACTCAAGTAAATAGTTTACAATAGCAATATCGAGTACCCACTGCGTGCCAAAACCTGTGATGAATTCAGGAAGCACAAAAATGAATGAAAACTTGCCTTCAAGGATTTTCCCAAGTTGGGCATAGCTCTGTATAAAAATAACAGTGTGAGAACAGCGAATAAATGGAAACATGCATGTGATTTTTTTTTTTTTTTTTAGAAAGCAATTGTTTTAACTATGGTCTTTATAACAATGTAAAGATCAATTGAGATCATCTCTATGCTACGGTATGAATCAGAAAAATGTATTAACAGTTAACAGTAATAGTTATATGCAAGAAATATAGCCAGAAAACAATGTGCAATGGACAAATATCCTTAAAATATATCTCTGGGGCTGGCACAGTGGCTCCTGTCAGTAATCCTAGTGCTTTGGGAAGTCGGGGAGGGGAGATCTCTTGAGGTCGGGAATTTGAGACCAACTTGGGCAACATCGCAAGACAGGAAGATCGCTTCAGCCTAGAAGTTCAAGGCGTCAGCAAGCCATGATCACTTCATTGCACTCCAGCCTGGGCAACGGAGCTAGACCCTGCCTCAAACAAAAAACAAAACAAAACAAATGTTGCTCTGGTGTTAATTTCAGATATCGTTCTTACTACCTCAGTGAGGAAGCCTTTACCCAGGACCATGTTTTCTGATTCTCACCTAAATCCTCCTCACCCTACTATTCATCCTCTTCTTTCTTCTTTCCCTTGTTTCTTTCTCAGTCATTGATTGATCTCTCAGGTTATTCTGTGTTTAACTTGTTCTTTTTAACATTCTTTTGATGACAGAACTGACATACTAATAGCTGAGTATTCTCATTCTCTATGTCTATAATTGTTTAGTATTTGAAGTACAGATTCTTCCTCTTTGGTGATTCCTATTGACCAGGAGTTTCAATTCTAGTTAGTTTTTTTCTTTAAAGAGTGCATAGCACTATAGGACTGCTGAAAAAAAGCCAGCAAAAAATGCACATAGTGTGCTGTTGTAATGAATTGCTTTTGGGTGAGGTGTTTCAGAAAGCTCTTTGGAGACCACCTGGGCCTTGGTGATCCCAGGAGAAAAGTGTTTAAATCTCATTTAGTACATAACTATATGGAAACTTGATACCGCCTCAGGTGAAGGAGAAATGTGTCTATGGGTTATATGGATATGTGAGTAATATTTATTGATTCCCTATAATTTTTCAAGTACTATGTGTAAGCTCTTTTTCCATGTCATAATATTAATCCTCATGACAATACTGTGACATTTTGTTTTATTATCTTTCAGATAGGAGACTAAAGCTTAAAGAGATTAATAGGCTCTAAGTCATACAGATGGTCACTGGTAGTTTGAATTAGAATCTGGATATGTCAGGCTAAACCCCTAAAACTCCACCACAATAATAATTACCAGACTTTATATTTAGGGGGCCTGGGGTTGAGTTCTGAATTTGCATTTTTAATTAGTGCCTGAGATTTGAGAGACGAACTGCCCCAGTTTCCCCAGAACTGAAGGGTTTCCTAAAATGAAGACTGTCAGGATTAAAGCAGGAAAGTACTGGGCAAACTGGGACGAGTTGATTACTCTACTTTGTGTGTGTGTGTGTGTGTGTGTGTGTGTGTGTTTGTGTGTGTGTGTTTGAGACAAAGTTTCTCTCTCTTGCCCAGGCTGGAATGCAGTGGTACGATCTGGGCTCACTGCAACCTGCACTTCTTGGGTTCAAGTAATTCTCCTGCCTCAGCCTCCCAAGTAGCTGGGATTACAGGCCTGTGCCACCACACCTGACTAACTTTTGTATTTTTAGTAGAGATGGAGTTTCTCCATGTTGGCCAGGCTGGTCCCAAACTCCTGACCTCAAGCAACCCACCCCCATCAGCCTCCCAAAGTGTTGGGATTACAGGCTCGTGCCACCACGCCCGGCTTACTTGAAAGATTTTGATTCCTTATGATTGAAGGGAGAGAGGAGGAGGAGATTCTGTGAGTGGCAGTTACCCGATCCCTGCTTATCTATAGCACTAGAGATGGGGTATGCTTCTGAGATGCTTGTGCATACTGTACCACATGCTGTAGCTTTAAATCCTGCAGAGGGATTCCTTTGTGGTCAGTAGAGAAGAGAGTTGTGAAGGTCACCTTTGAAACCTGCTCAAAATAGGACTGACTGACATTCTCATATATGGGGGAGGAGTAGTGTTGACAGTGGCATTGTGCAGCAGAGGAAGCAAAGATAATGGCAGTGACCCACCATGGACCAAGAATTGGGCTTCCTTCGCATTTCTTAGAGGTCCCTGAGCTCAGGAAGAAAAAGTTCAACAACTTTATAGTCAGCTGGCTAGTCTCCCCAGGCCTGTCAAGTGGGAATTCAGAGTTGGCTTTGCTCTGAGAGTCAGTATGACACTATATAATGTCAGATTAAATTCCAGCTCGACCGCTTTACTAGCTATGTAACCTTGGGCAAGTTACCTAATCTCTCTGCACTTCGGTGTCCTCCATAAAATAAGACTATCTCATAGAGCTGTGGTATAAAACAAATAAATTAATATTTGAAAAGTACTCAGAACATTGCCTGACACATTGCAAGGCCTGTATAAGTGTTTGTTAAATTAATTTGGGGAAAAATGTGCTATCTCTTAGGAAACAAATTTATATCCATGAAATCATAGTAAAGCCATTGGATTTGTGACTAGAAGGTCATTGGTGACCTTAATGCATGCAGAGGCAAATTGCAATGAGTTAAGAAGGAATGACTCATAAACAATAGAGGCCCCTTTTATATATTCCACATTGAATGGCTGGGAGGGAAAGGAATTGTAGCGCTCTTAATGCTGGAACTAAGGATTTTTCTTCCTTTTAGTTCCCTTTTCTATTTGTCTGGCTCTCCAAGTGAACAAAACCCTTTTTGGGGGTACCCAAGTCCAGGGTCAGGTCGAGGTAGAATCTAGACACAATGTCCAGGGTCTTGTTAGAAGAGGAATTATACATACTTCACAGGCGAGTCACAGAGATTCTGCTTTCAAGGTCAGAAACACTGTTATTTTACTGATTTATGATTTTCACTGACAACAGACACAGGAAGATGGTCCCTCATTACCCAGAGCCCACACAAAGAGGATGGCAAGGAGACATCCTGGGAGGGACCCTGGACATCAGGGGAGCCACAGGTGTTAACCAGAAGACCTAGAGTGTCCTGGATACAAACAGCTGCCATTTGTTGACCATGTATTGCTATGTGTGGGTATAGCACAGGTAAATCTATTGTATATACATTAAGTAACAATTACGTGTACATGACTATGTATACGTACGTACTGTGATGTATCCTTGCCCAAAAGCCCATTTTTCCCATAGAGTAACTAAGTCTCAGGAAGGTTAAGTAACTTGTCCACGGGCACAATGAAGTACATGAGCTGGCGCTGGGAGTTTTTTTTTTTTTTTTTAATTGCAAACTTCTATTTTATACACTCCAGTCTCTACAGTTTCCAAACTGTGATCTATTAATTGGTGCTGAGTTGGCCACACAAGAGGCCCATAGGAGGCAAAGTAAATAAACGTTAATTTCTGATTAACGTGATTTCTTATTAGTAGGCCCAGGAGGGACCCAGGAATCCGTGATTTTAAATGTTCTCAAGGTGATTCAGCTGCGCCCACTGGTTGGAGAAGGTCTGTCTTGGGCTACCTGGGCTCTTCCCAAATTCCTTTTGGTCTCTCCAGCTTCAGAAGAAAGGAATAAAGGGAAGGAGGGAGGAAGGAGCCACGGCAGCCCAAATCTGCCATCCTTCCCTTCATTTCAGAGGAAGCAAAAAGAGAAGAGAGGCGCTGCTGAAGCCACCTGGAGGAGGAAAAGGAAGCAGAGAACGGAAGCTCAGGACCCGTACTTCCCTTCGCATCTTTCGTTTTGAGCTTTTAAAGGTAGTCACAGATTCTGGGGCGGGGGTGGCTGAACCCCCATGGGGGTGAGCCAGGGAAGGGCAGAGGTTTGGTGTGGGAGGCAAAAGTGAATTTAGTATTTCTTCCGGAGCCTGGAAACCTAAGTTCTGGTTGCAGTTCCGGCTGTGGGATTTGGGCAATCACCTATGAACCTTTGTTTCTACCAGCGTAGAATGAAGAGGCCAGATTAGATGATCTCAAAGGGCCCTTTTACCACTGACATTCTATGATTTCATTATCCTTTGATCCTGAGCCTCTCAGTCAGCCAGAAGGGCTATGACTCTTCTACTCAGACTCTGGGAAGATGGGGGGAAAAAGGAGGAGGAGGCAGAGGAAAGGAAAACAAACAGCCTCTGTTCCCTGGAGGGAGATGCTGCCTTGTCTGGGCTGATCAGCGCCAGCCTGATGAGAGGGTGGGGGCTGGGCTGGGTGATGAAGGATCAACCAGCTGATATTTCTCTGGCGACAGAACTCTTCAGTACTAAAGAAAAGTAATTGAACTTAATGTCCAAACACAAAACCAGTCCATAAATCCAGGTGCTGTCTATTGGAAATTTCATAAGGGCTCTGCTTCCCTTCATCTTATCTCTACCAGACAGTTACTGTGTTCTTGACGTAATTAGAGTGATAAGACAATGAGGGACAACGGCTGGTTTCTATCTTGGCATCGCCGCTCTTGACTTAAATGACAAGGTAATGATTTTATAAGATGCCCTTGATTTTTATTTCTCACTTCATTGTGGATGGGTGTTTTCCAAATGGGGGGCTTATCGTTTAGATAAGTTTACCAGACACCATATGCAAGGACTATCTCATTCATTGCCCATTAGTCAAGAAGCTACATCTCCTAAGGGACAATTGAGGTTGTTTCTGTTAACTAAGGGCCAGCTAAGGATTTTCAGAATGGTAGCACATTTTCTATAGATGAGTGATTTATGCCTCCTTCAAAAGTAACCCTGAAGGGAACAAGGCTGGCTTTTCCACCAGAAATAATGTACACGTGTTTATTTCTCTTTTATAAGAAAGACTAGATTTGCCTCAGACCCTGTGCTCCTGAGGGAGCTGCCCAAGTGAATATGCCAAAAGGCAGACATTCCTGATCTTTTGAGGTCAGATCCAAAGAATCTAGAAAATAGTATTCCTAGGCATTGAGGAATGGAGAGTCGAGATCCAAATCAAGTTTAGTTTAAAACCAAGATGTTCCGAGCTTTAGGACAAACTCAAACTATCCTTGGAGACGCAAGAGCCCAAGGCCCATGACTGGGTCCAGTTTACACTTTGGGAAGGCAATTTGGTGCGAGGCCACATTCCCGCCAGAGCAGTCACAGATCCATAGTGACAAAGCCTAGAGGATGAGACTTTAGCACTGGAGACCCCAACACTTTCTTGTCAAGAATAAAATTTTATGCAGAGAAGCAAGGCTTAATTATTTGGAGACACGTCTGTGCAGGGCCCTTGCTGAAACTGGGTGGCTGCTATGTGTTTTTAGGGTCTAGCTCCTCTATACCTTATTGGCTAGAGGGCTGGGATGGATTCCTGCAGCTTAGGAACATGAGCAGTCAGCAGTCTTTCCTCATTTGACTTCCCTTTATTTCAACGCTGGAAAACATTTCCATCTAAATCCATATGGATGGCTCATTGCTCTTCATTTTTCAGGAGAACTGGCAAGGAGGACTCTTTAACATGCCAGGGAGGTCTGAGAAAATGCTCAAAACGTGTAGAGGCCCCAGAGACAAGTGGTGATTCAGCTCGGGGGGCTCAGCAAGGGAAATTACCCACCTAAACACAAGAGGGCATGCATTGCTCTTCTCTGATGGCTTTTTAAAACTTACTACCTAGGAAGATAGATTTTCATGGAGGAAGGAGCAGATGATCTCATCCAATCTATTCTCAGGAATTAAAGTAGCGAACAGGAAGCCAACGGGGCCACTAGTTACCATCTTTCATAGGAAGTCAGGACCTCAAAGATAAAAGGCCAGGTCTGTACCCCATTTATACAATTCCAGGAACTTATTCCCATCCCCTGTCAATTTCTAAAATTATTTATAAAACTCTTTAAAAAAGAAAGGATTCATGGCCTTGTCTTTAAGAAAAATCAGGAAGTAGAGAACTGAAGCTACCTCGTCCCATTCTGTGGCCAGCCCCAAGGTCAGGCTGAGAAGCCTCAGAAGAGTCCACTGTGACCCTGGAGACAATGCAAAAGCAGGGATGGGAGTCCAGGAAACTGGCCCACATAGCAGAAGGATGTGTGGCTCTCTGTCTGCTTCCCTGAACTGTTACCCAGCCATTCGAGGCACTGAGAATCAAGGTTCTCTTTCCTTCTTGTGATAGCCCTTCAACCTTTGATAAGACCCAGCAGGCTCCCGGGAGTCTCCTGGGGGATGAAGCTTTCCAAGTTTTACTCAATGGGGAAAACAACAAAAACATTGAATTACTCACTGTTCCTCCTGAACCTTGTCAGAACACCTGTCTCATATATAAAATAGGACTCGGAGGGAAAATACAGATGGCTTAAACCGTGACTTATAATAATAATCAATGCCTTTTATTCAGTGCTTACCTTGTACTCGACAACAGCTAAATAACTTGCATGTGTTCACTCATTTAGTCCTCCCTACAGCCTGATGAAATGGTTACTATACTTCATGTATGAAGAAACTAAATTCCAAAGAGGTTAATTGATTAATCCAAGGTTGCCCAGCTAGGAAGTGACAAAGTTGGGGTTTGTACTCATTTCTGTCTCACTTGAGAGGCTGTACGTCTTATTTGGCCCTACATCAAGCTGATATATCAGAGTAGTTTCTACTTTTTATATGTAAGGTAAAAATCTCAAATTTTTGTCCTTTAATGCAATTTTCAAAGCTTCTGTCATTTGGTTCTGAAATCACAGAATACAGCCATGTCTAGGAAAGAGCGATTTGGGACTTTCACAAGTGTAGCTGTTTGAACTAAATTGGGCTTTGCTGCTTTTTCTGTTTAGAATTTACTGTAAACCCTTTATGTATCTGCAAATCCTAGATCCTTCTTTCTCTGATTATTCCCTATTCTCTTTCCCATACTTCAAAGAAGACTTCACCGAGCTGGCTGGGGGCAGGGTCAGCTGATATCCTTCTTTTTGCCCAAAGAGACATCCTCTCTGCAAAGGCCAATCTTTTGGCTAGTGGATTTGGTTCCCAAATTTTACTCTGACCTTGCTCCTTTGCTTAGTTCCTTCTGTTTAGTGTTTCTATGTCTTTTTAGACACAAGTAATACAAACTCTGTCTCCTTGGCCTACAAAGTTATGAACAAACTACCTCATCTTTGAAAAACTGATTTGATTTTTCAAAATTTAGTCTCTTGAGGACAAAGGAAAATCTGAACTGAACAATAATCATTGAAGATTATCAAGGCAGAGACAATTCTTATATCATGCAAATATCTTTGAGTGAAAAAAAGGAGGAAAGCTCCTACATCATTTTTTAAGTTTTTAGAGAGTGAAAATCTGACAGCAATAGTATAAGAAAGTTATTACCTAATCTCATTCAAGAACCCAGATGCAAAAGTCTTAAAGTCACAAATAAATTTAAAAATATAAAAAAAGAAATAAAAATCAGATTTTTCCTAAGAGTCCAAAGTTGGCTTAGCAATGGAAACTAATAATCTAATTAACCATATTATAGTATTGAATTTAAAATATCATACGATTGTCTAAGGGATGCTGAAATAGAGCTTTTAAGAAATTTGAAAATCTATTGATGACTAAAATATATCATAGCACACTAAGAAAGAAAGGAATCTTTTTAACATGATAGAGAGTGTCTGTCTAAAATATATTTACTAATGGTACTTAGAAGTGAACCCTTTAAACTCAGAGATAAATTCCATGATGTTCTTTCCGTATTAAGACTATTCAATATATCCTGAAGGCCATAGCCAATACTCAAAGACAAAAATAAAGAAATGAGATATAAGGTTAGAAAGAAAGAAAAATTGCCAGGCGCGGTGGCTCAAGCCTGTAATCCCAGCACTTTGGGAGGCCGAGGCGGGTGGATCACGAGGTCAAGAGATCGAGACCATCCTGGTCAACATGGTGAAACCCCGTCTCTACTAAAAATACTAAAAATTAGCTGGGCATGGTGGCGTGTGCCTGTAATCCCAGCTACTCAGGAGGCTGAGGCAGGAGAATTGCCTGAACCCAGGAGGCGGAGGTTGCGGTGAGCCGAGATCGCGCCATTGCACTCCAGCCTGGGCAACAAGAGCGAAACTCCATCTCAAAAAAAAAAAAAAAAAAAAAAAAGAAAGAAAGAAAGAAAGAAAAATTTTATTATTTACAGATACTCAAATGATTATATGAAAATAGGAGAATCTACTGAAAAATTAGAATAGGTATAAAAGTGATGGATATAAGATCAAATAATGATTCTATATAATCATATAATGTATTTTGCTTAAAAATATATTCACAACAACCACAAGAACTGTAAGATAACAAGGAATAAACATCATAAAATACATGCAGAGAAAAATATGGAGGAAATCATAAAACTTTATTAAAAGGACATAAAAGCCTGGGTAAAGCCAGAAATATACCATGCTCATGAATGGGAAGGCAGAATATCATATATATGTGACTCCATCAGATCACAATCTAGGAATTTGACAAAATTGTTTAAAATATTTATATAGTACTTTTCACAGAACATTACAAATTGATGGTAAAATTCATTTTGACATATGTATGTTTCAGGATAACTAAGCTGATTTTGAAGTATAATAAGGAAGGGGGAATTTATAAAAAGGATTTTTCCCTATCTAGTATCAATACTTACAAAGGCATGGCAATATTTTTAAGTGTACAATAAGACCATATTGAACAAAGTGACTAATTCTGTAGAATCATTGAATAGAACTTTTTGCAGTTATGAGGATTCTCAATCTCCCATGTAAAGCTGTCTAGTATGAAAACCACTGTCCACGTGAGGCTACTAAAAATTTGAAATGTGGCTTGTGTGACTAAAAAATAAAATGTTTGATATTATTTAATGTTAATTAATTTAAGATTAAATAGCCACATGTGACTCATGGCTACCTACCGGATCTGGTAACATAGCTCTACAGTAGAGGCTCTACAAGGTGACAAAAAGAAATTTAGTAGCACAGTGACAACGGAAGTTTTCCACATCATTAGGGGAAAAGAAATTGGCTGTATGTGGGGAAAAATATGTGTAAAAATTTAAATCCCCATCTTATCCCTTCTGCACAAATAAATTCTAGATGAATTAAAGATCTAAATTTCAAAATTAAAACATGTAAAATTTTTAGAGACAATATAAGAGAATACCTTCCTAATTTTGATGTGTGAAAAAGCTTCTTGAGCAGGACCAAACAGTGCAAATCTTAAAGGTGTGAATTGATGAATTCAGCAATATTAAAATTCAAATCTTCTGCGCAACAGAAGATGCTATAAAATAGAGTAAGAATACAAGCCACACAACAAAAGAATGTAATTGCTACCTATATAACTGACGAAAGATAGTTACCCAGAATATATAAATAACTACAAGTCAATATGAAATAGCAAACAACTCAAAAATACAGACAAAATATATGAGAAATGATATCTAGAAGAAGAAACCCAAATGGCCAGTAAAATCTGAAAAAGATGTTTAACCTCCATAATAATAAGAAAAATGAAAACTAAACCAAGAGCAGCATATTTTTTTTCATGCTCATCAGAGTGTCATTGTAGTGGTTATTTGTCAAACGTGTCCATGTAGCATCTAAACCCACTTCCTATGATGGGGGAATTCCCTCACTTTGAGATAAAACAGGACTTCTTCTAAGAAGCTGAAATGCTGGATGCTAATGGTTCCAGTTCTCTTGAAGCTAGGGCATTGCAGATGACCTGGGCTGTACTAGTCAGAGGCTGCTGAATGTGAATAACTCTTCCAAGGGCAATGATGCTGCTGGACCCACAGCAGGGCCACAAAAGGGACATGCGCTGTTGAGAGTGTTGGTCGTATAGCTGCAGTGAGCTTTGCTTGGAGTTGATGGAAGGCTAGTAATGGTGTCCTCACTGGACTGGATTTTGGTTGTTATACCCTGCTATCTAGCGCTGAATCTGGTGCCTCAATCTCCCTGGTAAATGGTTCTATACATCTTCCAGAGTCCTTTACTTATTTTTTCCTCTTGAATCAATCAGAGTTTGTTTCTATTGAATGTAACATCCAGTGACACCAAATGTTGGTGAGGATATGAGATTGTTATATTTGACTCACAACATAGAACAAACAGTAGTAACACAGTTACAAAAGAAAATATACAGGGCCAGTGGGCCCTGTTTCTTAAAAAATGAGTTAACAAAAATGCGAGATGTCTTAGACTACAAATTCTCAAAACAAAATGTCCTACATAACTCAGAGAGGACAACATAACTCAAGAGAAATGAAATTAACAAAACTATTTAAAATATATTCATTATAGCCAAACTAGAATATTTCAAGATAATGGGATCTCTTGTGTACACTCTAGAGGGGCTAGGACATTTTTCACAGACTCTTTTAAAAGCAACTCATTAATACATGTGAAGATGAAAATATACATGTCTTAGGACTCCAACTTTTTACTTCTAGACTCATAGTGGATAGAATTTCTTGCTCGTATGCATAGCTGAATGTGTATAAGGATTTCTATTGTAGTGGTGTTTTCAGTAGTGACAATTAGAAATAATTTTCACCAATGGCTAAATCAAGGGTGGTATACGCAGTTACTGGATTTAACAGTAATCATAGTATATGAAATTGATTCATAAGCCTCAATATGTATGAATATCACAAAAATACTGACTCAAAAGGAATTTGAATAGGATACCGAGGACATGTCATTTATGCACATTTACAAAACATATAAAACAATACTCTGCGTGGATTATGGAAGAGTATAGAGTATATTTGCAAGGACAGTAATAACGGAAACAAATTTCAATAAAGCGATTGCCTCTGGGATGAGGAAGAGAGGTGTAAGACATCTCAATTGTTTTAAGCAAGAAATACCTGAAGGAAATATAACACAACTTTGATAATTTAAAATTCTGACTACTGGATATACAGATACTGGTTACATTACTCTCCCTACTTTACTGTATATTTGAGTTATTAAAGAAAACCCAAAGCTTTTAAACTTAAAGAATTTAAGATGCTTTCATTTCATTTTTCTTCACCTGGAATAGTGATCACATTTATTGGGTGTTTAGTATTTGGCAGGCACAGCACTAATTATTTTATTTATATAATCTCATGTGAGCCTCCATCCAACATTATGAGATAGGCTAGCAGCTCATTCAAACCACCTGGAGATCTTTGAGAACGACTAATACCTGGACCCCATTCTTACAGATTATTCTGCTGAAACCTGGGCATTGGAAATTTTTAAAGCACCTCCAGTAATTTGAATAGGAAGCTAGGTGTAAGAATCCCTGACATAGTTTATAAATATGTTTCCTAAATTCTACCTGATGAGAAGAATTACCAGAGGCTGTTAAAAATGCAGCTTCCCAGGTCTTATCCCAGATCCACAAAGTCAAAACTTCTAAGACTCTACAATATTAGAATTTTTATCAAGTGCTTAAAATACCCTTATGATTGATCAGGCAAGTTTGGGAAGCCTGAAGCTACGGTTTGCCCTTCTGAGAGGCATCGGTCAGCATGTGCCCATCCCCTCACACACGTCCTCTCCCAGGGGTTCTAATTCAGGAGGTCTCATGTGGGATCCAGAAAAACTATTTTCTTAAAAAAAAAAAAAAAAAAGTTCTCTTGTATGACCAGCCATACACAAAGGGAGTCAGGAATGTGAAGCACCAGGTCTGCCTAGTCCCAAAGCTCGTGCAGTTTTCCCCACTCATTCCCCACCCCCGTGGGCTTGCAGTCACTTTCCCCAGGTTCTGTCTCTGCTGATCCTGGGTCACGTTCTCCTTTCTGTCAAGGTAGCCTAGGATGAGAAACAAATGTATACCCTTGTGGGTGGGAACACAAGCTGTAGAACCCACCCCCCTGGGATAGGACTGGTGGCATCTTCACCTGGAAATAGGGCCCCAGCTCAGCACGCTGCAGTTCTCAGCTGGCAGGACACAGCGTCAGGAACCTGGAGTGCCAGGCAGGGAAACGGAGAGAGCACCTCAATGGGAATGCTGGACCAACCTGTGGCCGTGGGAGGGAAGTGGGACTCCCGGAGCTGCTGTCAAAGCTGCTGCTGTTGGTCCTGTCCTGGTCGCTTTGGGCTCAGGAAACCTGTGTGTGTTTATATGTTGGAGAGAGGGGAACAGGGTTTGTGGGGTGCATGCTGACCCTGCAAAGCAAGAGCCCAGGAAAACCAGGGCACAGAGTCCTTTCTTTTCCAATTCTTCTAATCCAAGCCCCTTTTTCATCACCAGATGACTCAACCTAATAGCAGCTTTTCCAAAGTATGTTCTGTAAAACATAAATCCTAACACTGAATTCTTGAAATGAAAGAGGGGGTGCGGCTTCTGTTAGGAAATGCTGCAAACCATATTCCAGCTCTTACATATTTACAATGCTCGTTAGCAATTGAAAAGGCCCTTGAGCAGTCTCGCCTTCATATTCTGCAGTAACAATGCTAGAGCCCGGCGATCTGCCCCGTCTTCGTTATACAAATGCCTTGAAACTGTAATTTTAATGTTCTTGGGAATGGATCTGGAAAACAATATTATAAACGATCACATCATCTCTTGGCTGAGACCATCAGTGAGCCCGGTTTTCTGCCATAGTGGCTGCCAGTTTTGGACATATGTCAGATTACCTGGAGAGCCTTATTTTAAAATACCCATAGCCGAGCTCCATCTCAGACCTATGCCCTCAGAGTTGACGATTAGGGCCCATCACTTACAGATTTAGAAAATCTCCCAAGGTGATTTTGATAGACATCTGGTTTAGAACCATTGACATATAAAAGAAATGTTGAACTTTGTCTTGGCTGTGACCCCACATGCAAAACCCCAGTCTGTATTTCTTCCTCTGTCTCCCTACTAAACACCATTGCAGAAATCTTCCCTGCTTCTTCTCGTGTTACTCCTCCATGTGAATTGCTTTCTTCTCTGTTGATTTTCTTCTGAATAATACTTTTTCTTCCTAGACAGCTTAAGTGCCATCTCCTATGCGAGAAATTCCTTGATGGCCCCAGTGTCTGAAGATTGCATCTTTTCTTCATTGTCTTATGTTCTTTCTATGTGTAATGTGTTGTTCTGGCTTTTCCCTTTTAATTACCCAACCAGATCTCTGAATGAGAACATATTGTATATTGGTTAGGTACCCAGGCTTTAGACTGACAGTCCTGGCTGTGAGTTGAATCTCGGGTCGCAGTAGGACTCTTACCTCTTCTAAATCTCAGTTTCTCTATGCGTAAAACTAATGAAAAAAAAAAAATACACTTGAAGATTGCTGTAAAGGGTATAATGAAATAATAACATTTCCTAATGCTTAGTAAGTACTTGGTAGAAGTTTTACTATTGATTGTTGTTTTTATAACTTTTAGGATGTAAGTTTCTTAAGGACAGGGATCTTTGTCCATTTTATTCATCAAAAACTCCCCTCCTTAAAGAGTGTCTGGCAGAATGTAGCTGCTCAATGGTGAATCAGAGAGAAACTCATCTCTCTGAGTGCCTTCTATGTCTGTATCCTTGGGTCTTTGAATAGTATCTAAAAGAAGAGAAGTCTTTAAAAATGTTTCTTGATCCTGTTGATGATGTCCAAATTTCTTTGTTTGCCATCTGTAGGGACTATTGTTATCTACTTGAGGTACCTCCGCTGTTTTTACCTGCCATAAATCCATTCTGTCTTTTACTGCTTTAGTGGGAAACCCACTCACACCCTGGTATTTGGAGGAGGTTCTGTAGATGGCAGGCCGAATATGTATTGACCAATTCAGTCTTCTCAGCTCAGCCAGATAGAGGCATTTGGTTGATGTCACATCATTAGAAAAACAGTTCTGGAATTCCTTTGAAACTGTTAAGACAGCAAATCTCCCCTTTTTTTCCTGGGATTACTGGTTATACTAACACTTATTTGAAATGCCAGGGACACTAGATACAAACAACTCTACTGAGGTTACAACAACTGAGAAGAAAAGCTTGGAAGTGGAGGAAGTGACTAAGGGCTGATAACATTGTTGACACACCTGGTTCCAGCTGTGCCTGAAGCCAACCATCTGAAATTTTCAGTTACACTGAGCCAATGACTTGCTCACATGTTTCTTTTCCTAAGTAAGTTTGTGGTGAGTTTCACTTGCAAAGTATTCTGTAATACGGTGATCCTCAAAGTGAGGTCCTCAGATCAATTCACCTGAGAACTTGCTTGGCCTGTATTTCCTGCTGATCTATCGGCTCCACATTGACTTTTCTGAGGCCTAGTCCAGGTGACCTCTCTTGAAATCATCTTAGCCACAAGGTCAGAGGGCTCTGATTTTTGCTGTAATGACGGCTCCTGTAATCTACCATATATTGTAACCATGTGCCTCCTCTCTTTTGTCCACAGAGTAAGAACTCTAGAGTCATGGATATTGTCTAATGTATCTTTGATTCCACCACTGCACCACCCAACAGGGCTGAAACGTTGTCTAGAATTGTTAAGAATCCTGATTTATATTTTCAGATGACCTCCCTTTCAGAAGTCCATTCAAGAAGGTGACGCCTTCTTAATTAGAGTTGTTAGCATCCAAAAGTGTGTTTGCAGAGCTTGTCTCCTTGGGTGATTGAAGGTTATAAAGTTCAGGCCCTTGTTAACAGCTCTTGTAAAGCAGTTGTCCTAGCTTCTAACATGGGTCACTATAATAGACAGCACAGGAGAAACATACTTCGAGACCTTGCTGATTGTTCTTGCCTTGCTGAGTTAGACGTTACATCTGCATGTGACTGAAGGTCGATGGAATGAAACAGTCCCTCAAGGAAGCTAATAGACAGTCAATTAATTACTTTCGCCCTTTAAATTGCTTTCGAAACAGACTCCTGCTGGGCGGTGCGGGAGAGAGCCTTCCGCACTCATCTCTTGGGGTTGTATGAAGAGTCCTGAGGATCACTTTGGAGCCTTGCTTGCGTCATGCTGAGCTAGGAAGCAACTCTGTTTCTAGCACCATAAATCGCCACATCATCTCA
The DNA here is from genome assembly GCF_048565385.1 of Saimiri boliviensis. Classification (NCBI taxonomy): domain Eukaryota; kingdom Metazoa; phylum Chordata; class Mammalia; order Primates; family Cebidae; genus Saimiri; species Saimiri boliviensis. The sequence continues at coordinate 132,173,725 of NC_133453.1, read as the reverse complement.
CTTGGCTGGAGCACCCTGGCTTAGCCCTCACTTTGAATCTAAATCAACAGATGACTTTAATGTTTTGCAAGCAGGTGTCCCTTTAGCCAAGGTAGACAGGAGACTGGTCAGGAGTGTTCCAGAATGGGGCAGGGCTCATCTGCACCTGGAAAGGCTGCTTAGTCAGGCCCCCTGGCCAGAGGGGCTTTGCATCTGGGATTTACCAGCAGGGGTGTCTGTTCTCCACCCCTGACACCGGGAATTGGCTCCATCTCCATCCAATGCAAGGCCCCATGGCTCAGGAGTTACCCTGGGTCCAGAAAAGGCGTGGCCTCTGCTGTTCTGCTGTCCTCACTAACGTGTTTTAGTGCTGTTGAGCTAAGTGAGAACTGCTTCTTATTTCAGCAAGCACTCTGGACACTCATCATTTGTGTTCCAGAAAAATACACAAAGCAGTTAAGAAGCAAAATTGCAGTCCTTGGGAGAGAAGCTGTCATTACGCAATCAGTGAAAAAGGAGGGGAACCATCCAGAGGTTCAAAGGTAGAGTGCTTAGCATCAGCTTGAGGGCCAACCCAGAAGGTTGCAGCTCCTTATTAAGAAGGACCAACTGCTCTTGGGATACAAAAAAAATTTGCTTTCATTTCAGTCTGGCTGCAAACACCCCACCAACAATGTCTTTGCTGCTTTTCTCAGCCATTGATTTTTACTCACTTGGAGCCCATTAGGTATGTTCTTGTCTTTTTTTCTTGGAAAAAGTAAGTGTGGGGACTATTCAGAAGCTCTGAAATGACGGGCCATGCAGGGAAGTTGGAAGAATGTGGAGGTGACTGAAATTGTATTTATGTGACAAATCTCAGGGCAGGTGTGTGGGGCAGGGCTCTCTTCTAGGCTCCTTGTGAACTGGGGACCTTCCCTGCTCCTGGTCTGTGACAGAACCTCTCTTACACCTACAACGCTGAAGAGGGGGGTTGAGCTCCTGGAGACCTTGAAGGTCATGGGTGAATGAAGTCTTCATAGCCTGTTGCTCTCTCTGCCTCTTTTCTAAAAAAAAAAAAAAAATCAAAAAATCAGGCAGCAAGAAACAGATCCACTGCCGCCTCTCCCCTCCTGCTCTGTGGTACTTACTCTTTTCTAGGCCTTTCAGGTTAGGGTGAGCTAAGGACCCGAAAGTGTGGTCCACTTGAAGAAAGGAAGATGCTCATGGCCTCTTCATAATTATCTAGTGTGTTAGATAATTTTTCTTTTTTTTTTTTTTGAGACAGAGCCTCGCTCTGTCACCAGGCGCCAGGCTGGAGTGCAGTGGCGCAATCTTGGCTCACTGCAACCTCTGCCTCCCGGGTTCAAGCGATTCTCCTGCCTCAGCCTCCCGAGTAGCTGGGATTACAGGCGTGCACCACCACGCTCAGCTAACTGGTCTCGATCTCTTGACCTCGTGATCCGCCTGCCTCAGGCTCCCAAAGTGCTGGGATTTCAGGCACAGGCCACCGCGCCCGGCCGCATTGGGCTATTCTTTAGTGGCTGCCCATGCACCCTTGGCTGCTGTGTGCATGTGTGTATATGTATGTTTACACGTGTGTATATGTGGGTGTACACGTGTATGTGTGTGAGGTGAGGAGTCAAAAGAGCTTCTGAATGAGGAGCACTGAGGCCCCAGGTCACGGATCCGACTCCTGCCTTTTCTATCCCCTCACTCTACCCCAAGCTGAGAGTCGCACATCTTTTTGGGATGGGGAGATGGCCAGTCACCTCTATTAAGTGAGTAAGCTTTCTGTCCCTTGTTTTCTCTCTCCTACAGATTGGGGTGGACTAGGGGGAGATCTGTACATGCCACCAGAACTGTGAACAGTCCCTTTATTTAAGTTCACAGAATGGTAGCTCACAGGTACCAGCAGAATTGCCCTCGGAGGTGGGAGTGGAAGAAGCCAGAGTTAAATGAGCTTCCGAAATCCCTCTGATCGTACTGCTCCTAGGTTGAGACTGTTACTGACTCTTTTTCCAAGAGTGGAGTCCTTCCTTTTAGGAGAGTGTGGGCACAAGTCTGTCACGTGCTTTCCGCTTCTTATTGGTGTTAATGAACTTTGCAGAATCCCTAAGTCTTTCGCCGTCCGCTTGGGCCAGCTTCACCTAGTGTAGCTTCAAGGTCCTTTCTGGGGCTCTGGGTATTTCCATCCCAATATTTTAGTTTGACTGAACTGGGACTCTCAGGCTGACAGTGCTCCCTTTACCCCAGCCTACTCATGGCCTACTGATGGACAAGGAGGTAATTGGGAGCAAAACAACAAAACAGAAAGACTTTTTTTTGAGACGGAGTCTCTGTTGCCCAGGCTGGAGTGCAGTGGTAATCAGCTCATTGTAAACTCTGCTTCTTAGGTTCAAGAAATTCTCCTGCTTCAGTTCCTCAATTAGCTGGCATTATAGGCTCATGCCATGACACTTAGCTGCTTTTTATATTTTTAGTACAGACGGGGTTTTACTATGTTGGCCAGGCTGATCTTGAACTCCTGACCTCAAGTGATCTACCAGCCTCAGCCTCCCAAAGTGTATTTTGATTGAGAGTTAAAGGGCAAGAAGATGGGGAAGAGAGATTGGGATTGAGGGACTGTCTTTCCTATCTGCCCCTTGGGCTTGGTTTGGACCCCTGTGTTGAAGGCATGTAAGTCAGACTTGATAGACTCGGTCTGGAGGAGCCGTGCAAGGATCTGGGCCCCAGTAGATTCTGTAGAGCTGAGAGTCTTCAGGATGGCTGGGTTGGTTTGGGCGGAGGCTGCAATTTCTCTGCAGGGAACTGAAAATCAGGCCAGTCCTGACTCTTTGAGGATTCTTAATTTGGGAAAAACAGGGACTTTGGGGTTCTCCTTGGCAGAGAAGCTGGTCCACGTGTAATTTTTAGGCAGTGGAAATTGACAAGTGGGAGATAAAGAGGGAGAAGAACAGGAGAGTAGTTCTGCAGTTGGTCGGGCGTGGTGGCTCACGCCTGTAATCCAAGCACTTTGGAGGCCAAGGTGGGCGAATCACCTGAAGTCAGGAGTTCAAGACCAGCCTGACCAACATGGTGAAACCCCATCTTAAAAAAAAAAAAAAAAAAAAAAAGAAAGAAAAAGAAAAGAAAATAGGTCTGCAGTCACAATAGTTACAGATGCCTTTGTGGACATGTGTGGAACGTTTTGGGGACAGAAGATACTGTGATGGGAGGCAAGTCCCTGTTCAGACAGGAAGATGAGGACTTGGGACCACTGGAGTTTGAGCACTAATGCAAATGCATCTCCCACCGTGACGTGATAAGCTGGCCAGAGACTGGACATTCCTGACATATGTAATGACCCAAACCAGAAAAGCTGGAGTCCCAAAGCGACGTGGTGCCTGGGTCAGGGAGGAAGCAGAGGTGACGTTTGTGGGTGGTTTTACCCGCAGGAGTCACTGCTGCAACTGAGGTGCCGCTGTCTACCCTGCATGGGCAGCTTTCAAGGGCAGCCAGAAGGGTTCAGTGCCAAGGGACTGGGCCTGGGACAGTTCTTCCTGAAGGAGGTCACTGCAGAGTATGTGTGCGCATGTGTGTGTGTGCGTGCACGCAGACAGCATTATTTTTTAAGTGTTGCAAATTTTCATAATTTCATTCTTAGGTGTCTCAAACCTAAGACAGGAGATGAAAAACGGTTTTCACAGAAAAACATACTCTTATTTTTGTTTTTGAGATGGCGTCTCGCTCTGTCGCCCAGGCTAGAGTGCAGTGGTGAGATCCTGGCTCACTGTAACCTCTGCCTCTCAGACTCAAGTGATTCATTCTCTTGCCTCAGCCTCCGAGTAGCTGGAATTACAGGTACTGGCCAGCACACCCGGCTAAGTTTTGTATTTTTGGTAGAGATGGGGTTTCACCATGTTGACCAGGCTGGTCTTGAACTCCTGACCTCAGATGATCTGCCTGCCTCGGCCTCCCAAAGTGCTGGGATTACAGGCATGAGCCACCATGCCCGGCCAGAAAAACACACTTCTTTTGTTGTGCTCTAGTCTGGTTTGCTTACATTTTGCATGTTCTTCTTGAATGATTCTGTTAAGTGGCTGCTCTTCCATCCCAGCCTCAACTCCCTTTTCTGAAACATCCCTTTCTTCCCCCTCTTATTTCTCCTTTTCCTCACTCTTCTGCACATCCCCTTCTTCCTTCCCCTCTAGGCACACCAACACTGTTCTGTTTGGGTTTGGTTTGTTGTCCCAGCTGGCTTTCAGGGCACGTAAGGAGAGTGGGTTATGGTTTTGTAGAACTGCTGTCAACAAGGATGGGGCAGCTGCCCATGTCACAGTCTTTTGCTCTTCTCTTGGAAAGCCCGGGTACTTAGGGACTGGCCGCTCATGGCCATGGCCATATTCCATGACCCTGTTCCATACCACAGCTGACTGCTCTGATGGGGCCAATCAGATCCTCTCTACCTGGGCACCATGAAACTTGGAAGAGAGAATCAGAGTGGAGCTGAGCCATCCCAGTGACAGCACTGGACAAGGAAGGTTCACTGTAAATTCCTGCTGCTGCAGCAGCTGCTGCAGCTGTAGGCTCATGTGCTGGACTGGCAGAGGGGAAAGCACTCCTGCTACGCTCCACTAAACGGTGGAGATACTGTGTTAGAGTGAACCATGCTTCACTAACAGACAAGACTGGAAGTTATTCTTGCTTACCTGGTACGTGATGGTTGGGTGGCTCTGTAGAGCTGATCTCCTCTAAGCAGTGACTTGAGTTTTGAGGGTCCATTGGGTGGACATGCCAGCTGGAACGAGTGTTCAAAATTGCTTCAGCAGGGCAAGAGAGGTGGAGGAAATGCATCAGCTGTTCACCGCAGTGGCTCAGAAGGGTCACACTGAAGTGTCACATGTCGCTAGAGTTCCTGTTTCATTTGCCCCACAGGTTGTGAACCACCCTTCCCCAGGGAACCACAGAGGAATACATGACTATTCAGTGAGCATTACTTCTGTCTGCCTCATAGGATATTTTGGAAGATGAGGAAAAAGGAAACAGAAGCTGTTCTCTAAAATGCCAAAATTTTCATGTGATGAGAGTGCTTCTTGGCATAAGTATTTTAAGGCCAACAGAATCTTTAGCGTGAGGCAAGACACAAGGTTAAAGATATTATACTGAATGAATCCAAATATGCCGAGGAAAGGTGACCACTGGTACCCCTACTTTATCCTTCTGATCACCCAAAAGACAGGTCAACTCAATCCCTTAAGCCTCCAAATCCGTAGAGCTGAGATTGGAGCACTGTGGTGAAATGGGGTACAGGCTAATTTTTTAAGCAAATTTACTATCTGCTTTTGTAGTCCCAGGAGGTTATGTCTTGAAACACCAGGTAGCTGTCAGAACTTGAAGTGAGAGAGGAGGCAGGAACTGTAGGATGGGAGGGTGAGGTGTTCAGGGAGAGCATCGGAGCGAGGAGTAGTTTGGAGAGACTGGGGATGGGTGGATGGGGGAACTGCTGTGGCCCTGCTGTGGCCCTGCTGTGGTCCTGCTGTGACCCTGCTGTGGCCCTGCTGTGACCCTGCTGTGGTCCTGCTGTGGTCCTGCTGTGGCCCTGCTGTGACCCTGCTGTGGCCCTGCTGTGACCCTGCTGTGGTCCTGCTGTGGCCCTGCTGTGACCCTGCTGTGGCCCTGCTGTAACCCTGCTGTGGCCCTGCTGTGACCCTGCTGTGGTCCTGCTGTGGCCCTGCTGTGACCCTGCTGTGGCCCTGCTGTGACCCTGCTGTGGTCCTGCTGTGGCCCTGCTGTGGCCCTGCTGTGGTCCTGTTGTGGCCCTGCTGTGACCCTGCTGTGGCCCTGCTGTGGCCCTGCTGTGGTCCTGCTGTGGTCCTGCTGTGGCCCTGCTGTGACCCTGCTGTGACCCTGCTGTGGCCCTGCTGTGGTCCTGCTGTGGCCCTGCTGTGACCCTGCTGTGGCCCTGCTGTGACCCTGCTGTGGTCCTGCTGTGGCCCTGCTGTGGCCCTGCTGTGACCCTGCTGTGGCCCTGCTGTGACCCTGCTGTGGTCCTGCTGTGGCCCTGCTGTGGCCCTGCTGTGACCCTGCTGTGGTCCTGCTGTGACCCTGCTGTGGCCCTACTGTGACCCTGCTGTGGTCCTGCTGTGACCCTGCTGTGACCCTGCTGTGGCCCTGCTGTGGCCCTGCTGTGGTCCTGCTGTGACCCTGCTGTGGCCCTGCTGTGACCCTGCTGTGGTCCTGCTGTGACCCTGCTGTGACCCTGCTGTGGTCCTGCTGTGACCCTGCTGTGACCCTGCTGTGGCCCTGCTGTGGTCCTGCTGTGGCCCTGCTGTGGCCCTGCTGTCGCCCTGCTGTGACCCTGCTGTAGCCCTTCTGTGGCCCTGCTGTGGCCCTGCTGTGGCCCTGCTGTGGTCCTGCTGTGACTCTGCTGTGGCCCTGCTGTGGTCCTGCTGTGGCCCTGCTGTGACCCTGCTGTGGCCAGGGAATACAAGGGAACACTAGGAGAAGATTTTCTAACTGGTGACTAAGAAAGGAAAGAAATTGTGGAGGAGGTTTAGAGAACCACAGATTCTTCAGCTCCTGCGGCCTAACCCCTATCCCACAAGCCCCTTGAATACACCTAGAATTGCATGACATCAATTATGAAACCCATGTCATCTCTCTAAACCCCATGGCCCAGTGCCCTGGAATTCAGAGGAAAGGGCTGTGTTTCCTTTCCTGAAGGTTTCCTTTACACATGGCCTTAAAGTATTGTGGCTCTTGCTGTAGAAGATGTGAAGGCAGAAAAGTATTAAGTTTGTGCAAAAGTAATTGTGGTTTTGGACCATGAATTTTAAATCATCATACCTAGGCTCAAACACATATTTATTAATCAAAATAAAAATCATGATAATCAACACAGTTTTGCTAATGAGAAATAAGTTTATTCCCGTAGTGTAAAATCCGTACTTCGAGATTTGACAAACTCTTGGAAAGCATTTTTGCATCCTGCAAGTTGTGTTAGAGTTTTCCCTGAAAAAGTTGTTGAGATGCTCGAAGAAGTGGTAGTTGGTTGGCGAGACGTCAGGTGATGTGGTGAATGAGTCAGAACTCTGTAGCCTAATTCATTCAACTTTTGAAGAGTTGGTTGTGTGACTTGTGGTCAGACGTTGTCATGGAGAAGAATCGGTCCCTTTCTGCTGACTAATGCCAGCTTCAGGCATTGCTGTTTTCAGTGCATCTCATCGATCTGCTATTTGCTGAGCATACTTCTCAGATGTAATGGTTTCATTGGGATTCAGAAGCTATAGCGGATCAGACCGGCAGCAGACCACTGGACAGTGACTGTGACCATCTTTGGTACGAGTTTGGCTTTGGGAGGTGCTTGGGAGCTTCTCAGCCGAACCGCCGAGCTGGGTGTCACCCATTGTTGTATAAAATCCGCTTTTCATGGCACACCACAATCCGATCGAGAAACGGTTCATTGTTGTTGAACAGAATAAGAGCAGACAGTTCAAAATCACATTTAAAAGAAATTTTCACTCAGCTCATGAGGCAACCACTTACTGAGCTTTTTTGCCTCCTCAATTTGCTTCAAATGCTGCACGACTTGAGGATGGTCGATGTTGAGTTCTTTGGCAACTTCTCATATAGTTGTAAGAGGATCAGCCTTGATGATGGCTCCCAATTGGTCCCTGTCAACTTCTGATGGCCAGCCACCAGCTCATCACCAAGGCTCTCGTCTCCCTTGCCAATGTTTTTGAACTACCAATGCACGGTATGTTCCTTAGCAGTTCCTGGGCCAAATGCATTGTTGATGTTGTAAATTATCTCTGCTGCTTTAAGACCCATTTTCAGATCGAATAAGAAAATCACTCAAATTTGCTTTTGGTGTAATGTAATTTCCATAGTCTAAAATAAACATAAAATAAGTAGCAAATAATGCTGTTAGCCAGCAAATAATGCCATTAGCCAAAAAACATAAAGCAAGAAATGCCCATTAAAATGATGTATAACATAACCGCATTTGTTTAAGAATGTATTCCGATATCAAATGGCAAATCCCAACAATGCAAAAACCGTGATTACTTTTGCGTTCACCTGATAGTAAAGAACATTTCCCTTTAATTCCAGTTTAAGTGAAAAATAGGAGAAAGATTTAACTCAGCAGCTAATTTTATTTCTAAAAATTTTTAAGGATAGTTTTAAAAATTCGAATGAAGACTCTCTCCCATTTATCTAGTTTGTTTTAATCTCTGTCTCTGAAAGGGAAGTGGGATTCTGTCTCATAGCGGCTGCTCATTTCTCCGGCTGAGGAGGAGGACTGTGCTCTTCCTCCTGTGCTTGGATTGGACGTGGCACTTTTAAAGACATTGTCCTCATTCCTGTCTCCCTCTACTCCATGCTGCCTCCTCAGGCCTGCTTTTTTGTTGTTGTTGTTTTGAAAATAAATAAATAAATAAATAAATAAATAAATAATGATCAGCAGACTGACCCAAGAACAGAAAACCAAACACCACATGTTCTCACTGCTAAGTGGGTGTTGAACAATGAGAACACACAGCCACAGGGAGGGGAACATCACACACTGGGGCTTGGGAGGTGGCAGGGTAGGGGAGGAATAGCAGGGGGTGAGGGTATTGGGGAGGGATAGCACTAGGAGAAATACCTAATGTAGATGATGGGGTGATGGATGAAGCAAATCACTGCCATGGCACGTGTATACATATGTAACAAACCTGCACGATCTGCACATGTACCCCAGAACTGAAAGTATAATAATAATTTTTTAAAAAGACTTTTCAAAAAAAAAATTTCATAGTTTGAAGCAGACACTTGGTTTTGGCCTTCTACTGGCAGTGGGTTTAGTGGGCAACAGGGCATAGTGGAAAGAATGGAGGCACCAGTCACATGGACCTAAGTTTGAGGCTGGCTCTGCCCACTATGGGCTTAGGGGTAACTGACATCATTCCTTTATGGTTTCGTTTTCTCCTCTCATCTCCTTCAGGGACTGTGATGCCTATGCAAAATATTTGGGATTTTCTGGGTTGCGTAGTAGGAGTGCAAAAAATAGATCATTCCACCTTTGTGAAGAGGTGGGTATGGGGTTAACAGAGCCTCTGGAAATTGTTGACTTTCTCTTATTTCCAGAAGAGTGGTTTTGGATCTCATCTGGGTCACAGAATCATTCAAGAATCTGAAGAACGCCCTGGTACCTTTCCACGGAAAAGAGAAATATGCAGGGGACACAAGTTTGCATACACCTTTGTCATGTTGCCCGCTCTACTTCAGGACTTCTCAACCAGCTGGACTATGAATATCCTTTTTAAAAAGTTTTTTTTTTTTTTTTTTTACTTTAAGTTCCAGGATATAAGTGCAGAATGTGTAGGTTTGTTTCATAGGTAAATGCGTTCCATGATGGTTTGCTGCACCTGTCAACCCATCTAGGTTTTGGATTCTGCATGCATTAGCTGTTTGTCCTAATATTCTCCGTCCCCTTTTCCCCCCACCTTCTGATTGGCCATGGTGTATGTTGTTCTCCTCCCTGAGTCCATGTGTTCTCGTTGTTCTGTTTCCACTTATGATTGAAAACATGTGGTGCTTGGCTTTCTATTCCTGTGTTAGTTTGTCAAGAATGATGGCTTCCAGATTCATCCATGTCCCTGCAAAGGACATGATCTCATTTCTGTTTATGACTGCATAGAATTCCATGGTGTCTATGTACCATATTTTCTTTATCCAGTCTATCATTGATGGGCATTTAGGTTGCAATGATAACCTAAACCTTCACCCCTTAGAGACAACATGAGCTTTGTCTTTTTAGGAAGATCATATAACATTAGAGATGATAGACTGGGGAGGGAAGTACAGGGGAGAAAGACCAGTTAAACAACTTTTTAGAATTTGTTAGATGAAGGAGAATAAAACTGACGGCTGGGCTAGAGGGTGGGATAGGAAGGTATATAGGTTATCTGTAGCTGCATAACAATTACCCCCAAATTAGTCACTTTACATTTAGTATCTCAGGTTCTGTGGGTCAGGAATGTGGGCATGGCTCAGCTGGTCCTCTGATTCAGGGTTTCTTGCCAGCTATAGTTAAGGTGATGACCAGAGCTCCTGCTATCTGGACGTGCAACTGGGTCAGAATCCTTTTTCAAAGACTCTCGGGGGTTGTTGGCAGGACTCAGTCCCTTGCTGGCTGGCTGTTGGCTGGAGGTCAGTCTCAGTTGTAGCTCTCTCTTTCAGAAAAAACAGAGTCAGAAAGAGAATGGGAGCAAGACGGATGTCTCGAAATTTTGTAACTTGATAACAGAAGTGGCATCCCATGGTGTTTTCCATGGTCCATTGCCTGAAGTCTCAACGTCCAGCCCCTGCTCAGGACCTTACACAAGGGGACTACACTAGGGTGCAGACAGCAGGAGAGGGACCCATGGGAGCCACGTCAGAAGCTGCCTACTACAGGTGCATCTGGAAGAGGCGGAAAAACCTGAACTCACAGGAACAAGACTGAGGATTCTGGGGATAAACAAGGATTAGACAATACCTCCAGAGCTTTAGTTTGGGCAAGGATGATTGCTGATGCCATTATTTGAAATGAGCAAGGCAGAGTGAGGAGACTGGGGAAGTGGGTTAAGCTTTGAAACATTAAACGTCAAACTGAGTGTGAGTCATTCTGGGCTCCTGGCTACTCAGAAGCCCAGTCGAAAGGAACTCTTGACTTCTGACTGGGCATCCACAGTCACCCCGCTCTGTTCTCTTGTAGTCCTCTCTGTGCCTCTGAGCTTACACTGACTAAAGGAAATCGGAGTGAGGTTCCCAGCAAGCAGAGGTGGTTAAAGTGGGTTTAACAATCCAGTCATTTCCATGGAAATTACTAGGCTCTGACTTTTGTGCCAGGTCCCTGCATCTGCTGCTAGAGCGGAGGAATCAAAGGGGCCAACAAAGCCCAAACTTGCACGAGGCTTTAAGGAGACCGTGAAAAAGACACAGGACTATATGCGAAGTCAAGCCTGCCCAGCCCAGCTCTTCTTGAGAAACCTGGCAAGTGGCTTATTTAACATTATTTTTTTCCATGTGTGTAAATTTCCTGAGAGGTTGACCTCAATGAGTTCTTATCAAGATCTGATAGCCCAGGGCAATGGACTAATCCATTTTAATAGGATTATAGGCTGCGCTTAAGGGAGACTGGCAGCTTTTAGGCTCTGCATTATAATACGTACTTAAAGAAAGCACAGAAGGACACAGAAGACATGTTTCCCATATTGTTTTGCACTCCCTCAACTGCCCATATCTCTAGCTCACAGTATCTGTGGCTGCTCAAGCCGAGGACATCTGGGATCCTCTTCCAGCATTGTCTTCAACTAGTTCTGAGTCTTTACGCCTCTCTGGACTTTCGTGAAAGGGTATATTGAACTAAACAATTTCTCAAGGACAGTACAGTAAGGGCCTGATTTCTTCTGGTCATCCTTCCTCCTGGGTCTCCTCCTGTCTCCATTATTTTAGGTTATTGATTGCATGAGTTAGCAGGGAAAAGACTACAGACTTGACCCAGGGAGTCTCCAAGAGAGATTCTGCATGCTGGAGCCTGGGCTGCTCCTGGGTCTTGTGACTCTAGTCATGCATGTTCACGGTGCAGAGTCTCTGTGGTGTTCACTGTGGAAAGTGCTGCCATGTGGGAAAGGGGGTGTATAAAGCGTGTCCCTAGTGCAAAGCACCCCTCTGAGTAGCAGGCCTTCCCTCCTTTACTTACGTTTGGAGAGGGAATGCTGGCTGACATGCAGGAGGACCCGATCTGAATGTTAAATGGAATTCCTTCTACAGCGACGCGTTCTGTGAATGGCAAGGCCAATCAAGAAGAAAAAAATTAAATTCCATCCTCACAAAGGCAGGTGAGACCCATGTCAGATCAGTAGCAAACTATTAATTAAGAATATATTCTGCGAAAGGGCCCATGCTCAGTGCGCCAGAATGCCTTAAGTCAGCGCTTTAAAGGCAATAAAGCTAATCTGAAAATGTATTCATCGAGTCATAATGCGTGAATGAAAACAATATTTTGTCAAAGTTTCATTCAATTAAAGAAACACAAAGAGGCTATCTTATTAATCACCAATTTGAATGTTGCGTATATCAACTTGGTTTAAAAAAACAAGCTTGGTTTAACAAAACAAACTTATTTTTTAGCCTCAATCAAGCTGCTTGTGTGTCTAGCAAGAGCCAATCTGCTCATTTGAAGATATGATGTTTTTTTCAAATGGACCTCATATACATACATATATATATATATATTCTTTCTTATTTATTATTACCTGGTTCACACTTTGGATTTCTCTTGCCTTGTCTTGAGAGTGGACCACACTCTGCTTTGCCCACCATGGCCCAAGATCAAAGGTGGGTATTTCTTAAGACAAATGAGTGAGGCTATAAATGGAATCTGAACCCAGGTGATGGCAGAGTAGGAGGAACAAAGTCAGCTAATTCATCAGCGGTGTTTTATTAAGCACTTGTTTTGTGCACAGCACCATGGGGATATAAAAGGAGCATGAACCAGGGTTCTTGCCTCCAATTGCCTTTTTTTTTTTGAGATGAAGTCTCACTCTGTCACTCAGGCCGGAGTGCAGTGGTGTGATCTCAGTTCCCTGCAACCTCTGCCTCCCAGGTTCAAGAAATTCTCCCCGTCTCAGCCTCCCGAGTAGCTTTTGAGAAAGATAATGTCACTGAGTCCAAGGATAACCTCAGAAGGCAGGGATCATGCCGATCTTGTTTGTGATTTATATGTCCAGTGGCTTGATGAATGCATAATGTTAAAAAAAAATGTTGTTATTTGAATGTGAACAATAATGAGGACAAGTAGTATTCAGGAAAAAGAGAAGGTTTGGGATCACAGAGCATGCAGAGAAAAGGCAGATGTCAAGAGCACAGCTGTCCCTGGGTCTGCTGTCCTGTTGTCTTCGTCCCTGCTCTTCTCTGCCTACCAAATCCATCCAGTACTTTAAAGCTCCTTTAGCTTTTTCTCTAAGTTATCTCCCTCGATCTTGCAACCAAAAGAGATCTCCCACTCCTTGGCTGCAATAATATTTTATTTTAGTTAGTAATGAGGCATTTATGAGACATCATATATTTCAATGGAGGCAAGGAGGAGGAAATGAGCTAGACTTTTTTGGAAAATATCTAATTTATTTTTTAAGATAATCCAAGGAGAAAAGTACTATCATTATCTTCTTTTTCCAGCAGCGGATTTAGGCACAGGCAGGTTAAGAAACTTACCAAAGCAACCAGAGATGCTAAGAGGTGGTCCAGAATGATGCTCAGGCCTGTTGGGCTCCACCCCCTCTCACGTTCACCAAGCCATGCTGTTTCCTTTCCTCCTCTCCGCTGTCCTCCCATCCTGGATCCTTCCTCTAGAATGCTCTTGGTTGACTCACATCTTATATCACTTGAAGATTTTACACTTGTGGAGGGCAATGGGCAGACATGTCTTGCTCTGTGTTCACTACATTGCACAAGATACTCTAGCTTGTCTTTGACAAACAGAGACAACCACATTTCCACTGTCTGCGCCTTCACCCTGATTGAATGCCTTCCCTGCTTCTGTAGTCCAAATGAGGCCCACGATCACCTCCCCTTTTTGCCAGACTCCCTGGTGTCAGCTGGGAAGCCAGTTGAATAGGGGACAGCCAGGACTTGAGACTGGGGCTTGTGTATGATGAAGCATACTCCATATAATGCTTAAAGCTGATACGGTGAGGCCAGCGTTATATGCATCTTAGAATTCCAAATTCAAACCCAACACATATTTAGTAAACACCATGGGCAGAGATGTAGTCCTCAAAGATTAAAAGACAGGGAGAGGACAAGGAAAATGAAAGAGAAAATACTGTTATTTCCTGGAAGGCGGGAGTGTGACAAACAACTCAGAAATAAGGCCAGATCAGAAGGCCCTTCAAGGGCAATTCAGTGCCCAGGTCTGCGTTCCCTGGGCTCCCACTGTTGGTGGGAAAACCGATACCCGTTTGCTGTGATTCCCACACCCGGTGTACCTGGCCTGCCTCATATCCAGGATGTGTAATTATGCACAAGCTCTCCACATTTGAAAGGTGGCCTGACTGTGGTCACATCATCTGGCATCAGTGGAGTTAAAATGCCAAGTCTTGACACCCCTGGGGATGTGCTCAGGCAGTGCAGCCCTAACTACAGAATGCGACTTGCTCCTTCAAGGACAGGAAGAGGTGACCCAGTAATTCTGATCTGGGTGGAAACCACATTCGCTGATGCTGCCCTCACGCAGCCTCCGTGGGCCTCCAGCGTGGCCCGCCAGTTCTTCTGATGTCTACTCAGCTCATTTTCACTTTTGCTTTAATTTTTACCTTTGTCACTTGGGTTTCTGTTTGATTTCTCAAACCAGCCTCTCTTTACCCCACAGTTGAGTTGGTCCCCTGATGACAAGAGCCCTTCTGTGATCCTCTGGCCCTATTTTCTTGTGGCACTTCAGCTCCTGACCCCAGATGATGACCTCAGCCTCAGACTTTGTATTTTGGAAAGGAGTATCCTTGACCACAGACAGTCGCCCTGCCCCAGTCCAGTTGTAACCCCTTTATTTAGAGCATTTTTCTTTTCTTTTCTTTTCTTTTCTTAAATTATTTAACTTTGGGTGTATACCATATCTGGCATTTTTCCCCATGTTATCCCTCCCCCACCACTTCATTTTTCTAATTAGTCACTCCTGGGTGCCTACATACCTTTGTGAGCCAGACCATACCCGCTGCCAGCCCTGTCCAAAGCCAAGTTCACCCTTGAACTTTTTTGCTTAGGTCATCAAGAAATAGACCTTCTGTGTATTTCTAATATCTAAGACAAGTTTGCAGAGATGCCTCTGGGCTCCTTTTGAGTGATGATTTATGCATGGTGAGTAGAAAAGCATACTGTTTTATTCCTTTTAAAACTTAGTAATGATCTGGGGAAGAACAGTACGTCTGTATCTGTACCTACTCCTTTCTCTGTACCTGTGTCTCTTTCTCTATCTAAATATGTATATCTACAACTCTATTTGAATATATAGAGATACAATCATGTGAATTTAGTAGTCTGGTAGAGCTTTGTCCATTATTTATGTTTGACTTAGTAGATTTTGACAATGATTTCCAATGCAAAAATGCTAAGTTGCATCATGGCCTTCAAGAAATATATATGTAAATATAGGCCAATCCCTTCAAGGGAAATAAAAATATACGGTGTTAGTCTTTGTGCTAAGGAGATACACATATTCAAATCATGTCAGAATCACACCCACTGGGAAAATGAGGCTCTCAAGAAACGACCTAGAGTGAGTCCCTCAAACTCTCAGAGCCTCAATTTCCTCATCAGAACAAAAGGAGGGCCTTAGACCAGATGATCTTTGAGGGTAGGCCAACTGCTAGGATACAGAAGTTTTTGATATTTGACTGTCATTTAATGCATAGTTTTTACTCAAAATCTGGTCTTACAGAATCTTTTTATAAAATTACAATTGCATGCAGAAGAACAGAATGCTCCTGGGTCTGGGTTGTATCTCTGTCAAGGTTGAGTGAGGAAACCCACGCTGGCTAGCTCAGCAGGGATGGTTTCATACAAGGAACATGCAACATGTTGGAAGCAAAGTGAAGCCAAACGGGACAGGTGAGAAACTCAGAGACTAGCAGTGGCCGGAAGCCAGTATCCTCCTTCGGTTGTAGGGATAAAGGAGGAGATCATTTTGTCAAAGCACAAAACCCCAAATCCAGGGCTCCTAGGGGGAGATGGGACAAGGGAGGGAGGGAACATGCTAATGACGGCTGGAACCACCGCTCCTTCCAGTAGTGTCGCTCTCAGCAGAAAGAGAGCGAGCGAGCGAGCACAGGGCAGAAACAGCTTGCCTCGCTTTTGCCCCTGTTTTTCCAAATAATCTCAGAAACTAAAGGCAGCCAGAGGGCGAGGGTGTCTGGGATCTGCTGTCTGCAGCAGTCACCGCCTGCAATACAAAGCAGGTGAGGGAGGAGCAGGGAAGGATGTGAGGTCAAGCAAGCAGCTGGCTAGCCCACGCAGGCTGGGAAATACCCTCTCAAGCCTTTAGCAGCCCCATCCTCACACGGCTTTCCTAGCAAGGGGACTCGGATGTGGAAAGATGTGTCTTAGACCTTTCCACCCTCTATCACCTAACATTTGGATTGATGTGGTCAGCAGCTTCCAGGTTCTCCGTTGTAACGAATCTGGTCATAGGGCCAAACAAAGAAGTCTGGAAGTGTGAGATTTCCAATTAGTAACTGTAGTTCCGGAACACCTGCTATGTGCGAAGTAGTTTGTATGCAATAGCTCTTCCATCCTCTGGCTACCCTCCTTGGAAGATACAAGGACCTGTATGTCAAAGATGAAGAAAGTAAGGTAAGTAAGACGGAGCATTGTGCCCAAGGGGCCACAGCTGGCTGTGTAGGGGCTGGATGGAACTCAACTCGGGGAGTTTTGACTTTAAAGCTCTTTCTCAAATGGAGGCAAGGCCAAGTCAGTCAGAACTCACCATTCTATAAGGAACAGCATTTCGATTTCTGGAAGCAACTGCTTTGAAATGCCAGGAAGCAGCAGCAACAGCAAACACTTGGGGGGGGGTAACCGCCAGGCCTCAAATCTCCCGAGAAGCGTCGGTCTGGGGAAGGGACCCCTCCCTGCCCGCCCCTCCCATTCGGGGGGCTTCCGGCTTCTTAGTCTTCCTGGCAGCTAGTTGGGATCATGTGCTTCTTGGCCCCTATAACCAGATTTCTTTATTTACAGAATCACACTCGGCTGGTGAATGCGCTTGGGGAAAATAGGATAATACAGATGCTATTTGGAAGAAATTGCTGAGTAAGGCCATTAGAGCCAAGAGTAAAAATGAGCTGGGGAGATAAGTGGATTGTTTTTCACCCTCTGAAGAGAAGGAAGGCCGGTGGCAATGACAGTGAAAAGCTGCAGCGCAGGCGGGAGAAGGTGAAGGTAGGGAAAGACGGGATGGGGATGGAAAAACGCTGAGCGACACAAAACAAGCAGGTGAGTTCCCGTAGCGGATGGTCTTGGAAAATAAATGCAAGAAGCAAGAGGGCAGCTGTCTGGAATGCAGAGCACCCAGGGCACATGGCCCACGTACCCTTCCCACTGAAAGAAAACGTTGTTGGGATGAGGCCTTAGGGATTATATACTAGTGTGGACATGGAGCAAGCATCCAGGAATATGCAGGGGTGCGTAGGAAGCAACCAGGAATTCGAACAGGATTCAACACTTGGTGCTATGGTTTGAATGTGTCCCTCAAAGTTCAAGTATTGGAACTTTAATCCCAAATGCCACAGCACTGGAACATGGGGCCTAAGAAGAGGTGATTAGCTCAAGAGGGCCCTGCCCTCAGATGTGGATCAGTGTTCTTATCTCAGCGGTGGGTTGGTCATTGGGAAAATGGCTGGTTAGGAAAATGAGTTTGGCCACATCTCTCTCTTTCTCTCTCTCTCATACTCTCTTGCCCTTCCATTCTCCACCATGGGTTGACATAGCACGAAGGCCCTTGCCAGATGGGGACATCTTGATACTGGGCTTTCCAGCCTATAGAACTGAAAGAAACACATTTTTCTTCCTTCCTTCCTTCCTTTCTTCCTTCCTTCCTTCTTTCCTTCCTTCCTTCCTTCCTTCCTTCCTTCCTTCCTTCCTTCCTTCCTTCTTCCCTCCCTCCCTCCTTCCTTCCTTCCTTTCTTCCTTCTTTCCTCCCTCCCTCCATGTCTCCCTCCTTCCCTCCCTACTTCCCTTCTTTCCTTCCTTCCATCCTTCCTTCTTTCCTTTCTCCTTTCCTTCATCTTTTAAGACAGTGTCTCACTCTGTTGCCCAAGCTGGAGTACAGTGGTGTGATCACAGCCCAGGCTCATGTCATCCTCCTGACTCAGCATTCCAGGTAGCTGGGATTGTAGGTGCACATCATTACACGTGGCTGTTTTTGTATTTCTTATAATAGAGACAGGGTTTTGCCATGTTGCCCAGTCTGGTCTTGAACTTCTGAGCTCAAGCGATCCACCTACCTTGGCGTCCTAAGGTGCTGGGATTACAACTCTAAACCACGACACCAATCCAATTCAATTTATTTTCTTTGTATATTACTCTGTCTGTAGTATTCTCATATAGCAACACAAAGTGAATGAAGACAAGTAGGATCCCCATTAGCAGGTCACCCATCTTCCTGAGCCTCAGATTCTTTTTTTAATTGACTAAAGGCGTTAATAATAGTTCTTATTGCATATGGCAGAGGTGAAGATCAAGTGAGGTAACTGACATGATAGATCTTTGCTGATTGATAAAAACTATGCAAGGATTATTTCTGGTATGTCTATCACATGCCCTAAAATTGCTTCTTTTAAAGGTTCAGGGTGGGAGGTGGTAAAATACTGTCCCATGCTAGTCGGAGTGGATAGAACTCAGAGAGTTCTCTGACTTTCAAGCTCTTTCTCAAATAGAGGCAAGACCGAGTCAGGCAGAGCTCCTGTTCTATAAGAAATGCCATTTTGATTTCTGGTACCAACAGCTTTGAAACTGTTGCTTTCCCCTCTTTCACAGGAGTTGTGGGCAAGTGAGAGGATGTGTGAAGGGCTGCCCTCCATGCAGTGGAAGGACTAGGTACAACTGGGGGCAAAGGGACAAAGGGCATGAAGGACCTCGTGTGGTAGACATGGGCCAGAGGGGGGAGATTGACAGGATGAAGCCACCTGTGAAGCTACACAGGGCAATATTAGGACTGATGTTCAGATATTTCAGAAAGGCATATTTCAGGCATGTTTCAGCAGCAAAGGAAGACTTATTAATAATTTGAGTTATCCAAACATTAGATGGGCTACATTGTAAAGTAGTGAGTACCCCACCATCAGAGGTGTTCAAACTGAGGCTGGATAGTTTAGAAGAGATGGCTCTCTATAGTACTGGGTTGTACTGGATGGTCTGGGAGCCTCTCATAACCCAAACTTACAGTGACTGTTTTTTTCAGCTCTACTCAAATGTGACTCAGTTCTCAGTAAGGATACACCTAGATGGTAAGAAATGATCCAGGCAAGGAGGGCACCAGGGTCACAAAGAGGGACCAATTCTCTCTTTAAAAGCAGCCCAGAGCTCTCACAAGAGGCAAAGCTAACAACGGCGATACCCCTGGCTGCTGGGAGTCATGCTGGTAAGATTTTCCAGCTCTGTGAGACAACAGTCCCCTGACCAGATGACTGTTATTACAGATCATCCTGTTAAATATCCTGGAGGATAAAGTGAGACAGGTAATAAGATTCCAGTTTAGCAAGCGGGGTAATCAGGAATCAGAAAGATGGTCACTACACATTGCAGAGTGGGGCTGTTTGGAATCGAAAGATCTCAGTTATTACAAATCTCTCATTTTACAGACGAGGACACTGAGACCCAGGAAAACAGACCATTTGCCCCATTTCACTCTATGATTGGTGCCAAGGTCAGGGCTGAATCATTCGTTGGTCCTGTGTCACGTGGTATCTCCAAGTTCATTACCGAGGAGTTGGAGGAAGGGGCCGATAGGCTCCTATTGAGACAGTCAGGTCAGAGAAACGGTGGACCTTCTTTTCTGACCTGCTGTCCCATCCCGAGCCTTTGAGGAAAGTGTTTCAAGTAAATGGAGAATTTCTGGCGTCCAGCAGAATTTGAGGTCTGGTAGAGAAGCAGCTACAGATGTCCAGCTGACCCACCAGCCCTGCTTTTCTTCACCCTGCAACAGGATAGAAAAGCTACGATATAGCCGGGCACGATGGCTCACACCTGTAATCCCAGCACTTTGGGAAGCCGAGGTGGGCTGGAGTTCGAGACCAGCCTGACCAGTATGGTGAAAGCCCATCTCTACTAAAAATACAAAAATCAGCCGAGTGTGGTGGTGGGCATCTATAGTCCCAGCTACTCGGGAGGCTGAGACTGAATTGCTTGAACCTGGGAGGCAGAGGTTGCAGTGGGCCAAGTTCGTGCCATTGAACCCCAGCCTGGGGGACAGAGTGAGATTCTGTCAGAAAAAAAGAAAAAAGAAAAAGAAAAGAAAAGCTACAATACATGCCCTCCGGCCATGGGTGATCATTGGAGCAGCAAACGGTAGTGGATTCACCAGCAGCAGCAGCAATAGCAGCAGCGGGTTTGGGTTATCTGTCATGCTACACAGAGCTATCACTGTAATTACATCAAGAACAAGTTTTCTATTTGAAAAAGAAGCTGGAGTACAAGAAGTGCCTCCCACCAAAACAACAGGTGTGTTGGTGGCACCTGCCGCTGCTGCTGCTGCTGCTGGCACCTGGCATCTTGGCACACGCTGGCTCTGCTGGACCTCAGCTGGACAGAATGGGCAAGGAGGCCTCCACCCTGAAGGCCCTGGAACTTAGGTGGTGAGTCAGGCTTTCTTTAGTCATTTTCCAGAATTGTCACCTTCCTGCCTGACTGGAAGGAGAGAGAGACAGAAATAGAGACTGTGAAAGGCAGGAAAGTTTGAGGAAGGGGTAACATGTATGTTCCAGAGGAATTGGCAAGATGGGAAAGCCCAGAAACCCTCAAGACAAGGCAGTATTTAGATATTGAGCCTGTGATATGAAGGAGAGAAGATATTCTCCACATTTTTTATACCGATATCTATATATCATTTCCCCCCCAGAATGAGTCAATAACAGCAGGAAGATGAGCAAGACGAAACGGGTCTTGAATGAGCTGGCTCATGGCATTTCTAGGGAAATACACAGGGAAGCGCAGGAAGGTGGGGATGGAGTGGGAGAACCCTCCCTGCTACCTCTGGGTGTGCCCTTGAGAGGCCATGCACGAAGAGAAGTGGAAGGGGACAGGGTGGAGGGAATGTTGAAGACACATTGTCGACTTCCTTGAAAACACTAAGGGCAGCTAAAAAGAGCCAGCCTTGGATTACGAGTTAGGAGACCTGGGATCGAGTCTGACTCACTAACTCACTGAATACCTAGTCCTGAGCTTTGAGTCCTGGTTTATTCATTTACACTGCAACATGATTCAGTATTCATATCTATGTTATAAGGGAATTGTGAGGATTAAATAATACATGTTATGCAACATTTCTCTCAGACTGCATACATAGCTTACATATTTTATAAATATTGTAAACATAAAACTGTGCTATTATTTAAGCTTTTTTTCCACTAAGTCGTCAGCAGCAGCAGCAGCAGCAAAGCACCTGCCGTTTTGGTGGGAGGTATCCTCTGGTGCTCCAGCTCCTTTTTCAAATAGAAATCTTGTTGAATGCAGTTTTATGTAGGAAGCTTCAACATTTATTAAGGGCACTATGTGAGCAGATCATTGTGTTTACTTAAGTGAAACACCTGTTGAGAAAAACCAGGTCCTCTCTGTAAGATGCTTAACATTTGTTGGCGAGGGGGAGAGATATGGATACAGTCACAGCTAATCATCATCCTGGGTGGCCGGTGACATAATAGTGACAGACAAAAAGCAACGAGAGTTGAGAAAGAGCTGAATCCCAACTAGTGGGATGAGAAAACGCGTAATGGATAGCATTGAAACCGGCTTTGAACTAGCTTTGAAAGTTGGGTGAGAAGCACTGGGCTTGTTGTAAAGAATTGCTAGAAGTGGGTGTAATCCCAGCACTTTGGGAGGCTGAGGCGGGTGGATCACCTGAGGTCAGGAGTTCAAGACCAGCCTGGCCAGCTTGGCGAAACCCCGTCTCTACTAACAAAATACCAAAAATCCAGGCGTAGTGGCTCGAATCTGTAATCCCAGATACTAGGGAGACTGAGGCAAGAGAACCACTTGAACCCGGGAGGCGGAGGTTGTGGGAAAAAAAGGAATTGCTGGAAGTGGGAAGTGTAGGTATCACAACCAGGGGGCAGGAAAAGTGCGTCTTTATTGTGAACGTTCAGCTTGGCATCTTCCTGGGCTGCTGGAAGAAGGGAAGCACCGTTTCTGGGATCTCTGCCTTTCATATTGGTGGCAGCTCCTCCCTATTCCTCCTATCTAGGATTCACACCTGATGGACACTCTTACTACCTTGAGACAATTAGGGCGTTGCAAGCCCGACCCTTGTAAATGGGATTCCAACTGGGTCCCCAAGATCTGGGTTTTGTATGCTGCTTCTCTCTTTTGCAGATGGCTGACCCTGAGCCTTGGTTTCCCTTTCTGCCACAAATATGGCACAGCATTCGTTGTAATGGTTAAATTAGAGAAAACACAAACACACATTTTAAAATGTTGCATGAAATGTTACTTCCCTCTCTTGTATTCTGTAGATTCTTTATTGGAGGTCGAGGAATAAAAAGGAAAAAAAAAAAAACTTCTTTTGATTTTAATTGACAGGATCAAAAACAAGGATGTAAGAAACTCTCATAGAATGACCCGAACCAGCAGTGAAGCTGGGCTCTGTTATTATTGGGAAGGTATCCAGGGGTTGTCTTTCTTGCTCACTTAGGAGTTTTCTTTGCTGTATGCTGGAAGTTAGATCTCTTGACTTACAGAAGAATCCTTTAGAAGGTAAAATTATTGGCAAAATTAATTTTGAGCAGTTGAACTTCTTGCCGAGGACAATACAAATGGAGAGGTAGTTATTTTTTCCTCTTGTGATGTTTTGGGGGCAATTTACAAGGATGAACATTTTATTTAAAAAAGGAAGCTATGACTTTTATCTCATCCGCAAACTCTGCATAGGTAGCAAAAAAGTAGCTCCAGTTTGATGTGCAAACGCTGCAGATACCGCACTCTAGAATTCTGTACGCATTAAGCTCATCTCATGAAATTGCCTTCCCAGCTCGGAAACAGAGAATAAAGAACATCCTGAACTGGCTTCTGGAACACAACCAAGATATTTCAAATATTTCATATGACATAATATGAGTGTGGGAGGGGGTTATTCCCCCAGGGCTTGGAGGAGGGAAATTCCTGACCACATAATTATATTCTGACCTCCTGAAATTTACCCTACCCCTGCATTTTGCAGGGATAATGCTATGCTTCCCTTCTGACTGGAGGCCTTGTGCTGTATGGAAAGAGACTTCTCATTTTGTTCACCTACCCCTGGCTAAAGTGGCTGCTTTCTGCCCTAACGATGTCAGTCTTCTGTATTGTGTGAGGATTTAAGACATCTGCTATGTCTGATGCTAAGGGGGCTTTGAACTTAACAAATTGCATTGTAGGAAATCGACAACACCCTGGTGACATGAAAGCAGACTTGCCTGCCTGAAACACAGGCTGGGAATCAGGACTCAGTGAACATGTCCGCAATGCAGCTTGTCCAGGTATGAGCAGTTTCCATTTCTAAGGTCAAGTTCCAACAGGTCTGGGAAAATAGAGAAGTAGAATCCAGCTAAATAAAGGCTTAGCTGTGCTTCCAGTTGGCCGAATGCATCTTGTTCTTAAAATAATTGCACAGTTAGATTTGAACTGTTTTTTATGTTTGGTTTTGTTTACATTTGTACTGTTTCTCAAGGAGTGCTTTCAAAAGATATTTGTGTCTGTAACCACATCTTTGACCAAACTGGCTAATCACCCAATTAAAACTTGCATTTCAAAAATAGGTAAAGTAAAACATAAATTGTTTGTATTACTATGATAGATTGTTTCTGTGAATAATGCTGGTGACCTCCTTTAAACAAACTTACTCTTTCCAAGTCATAAAAGATATCCCAGAATCAGAAGAAGCACAGATAAGTTGGACTCCATCCGTGGCTCTTTGGTCCATAGATGATTCAATACTAGAGACATTTTAATTTTTAAAAGACAGTGTCTCTGATGTTATTCTTGCTTGCAATATGTTCATAAATTAAAAATATTTTAAGAATAAATTTGTACTAGTAGATTGAGCCTCTAATGTACCTTATTTCTATGCCTTCTCTTTTTCTCCAATGAAATTCCTTTCAATAAAGATAACTATCACATTCAATTGAAAGCCTATCCATTCATACTTTTTTTCCTTTTCTTGCAACAGGGTCGCCCTCTGTCACCCAGGCTGCTGTGCAGTGGTGTGATCACAGCTCACTGCCGCCATGATCTCCCAGGCTAAAGTGATCCTCCCATCTCAGCCACTCAAGTAGCTGGGACTACAGGTGCCTGCAACCATACCCAGCTTTTTTTTTTTTTTTTCCATTTTTGGTAGATATAGGGTTTGGCCATATTGCTCAGGCTAGTCTTGAACTCCTGGACTCAAGTGATCTGCCTGCCTTGGTTTCCCAAAGTGCTGGGACTACAGGCTTGAGCCACTACGCCAGACCCATCCAAACTTCTTAACAGACTTATAAATAGTAAATCTGTTGTGTGTGTATGTGTTGTTTTTTCACCTATACCTATTCTACAACTTAATTTTTTCACTTAGTGATATAATTGTAAGAAATAATTCCATGACAAAACATATCCTTTTTGAGAAACACTATATTGGGTTCCATGGTATAAATGTACCATAGTGTACTAAGTCTTTTTCTTATTGGTGGACACCTATGATGCTTTAAACTATTTCCTATTATAATCACACAATGAAAATCCTTGAATGTGTCATTTTGCATCTGTGACAAGTAGTTTTCTAGGCTAGGTACCTAGAAGTGAAATTTCTGGGTTGAAGGATATGCATATTTTAGATTTTAATAGAAACTGCCAAACGTATCTCTAAAAATGTACCAGTTTACACTCCCATCAGCAGTATTTAAAAACCTGTTTCTGTACACCTGAGCCAATGTTTGCTATGAAGATTATTTTACTATTTTATAAACTGATGAGTGAAAGCAGTATCTCATTCTTTTAATTTGCCTTTTAATTGGGTTTTTAATTGAGCAATTTTGCATTCGTCATGATCTCTTTGATCATGCCTACAATATAAAATGAGGGCTGGCAGTGGTGGCTTACACCTGAAATTCCAACATTCTGGGGACCAAGGCGGGTGTATCACTTGAGGCCAGGAGTTCAAGACTAGCCTGGCCAACATGGCGAAATCCCATCTCTATTAAAAACACAAAAATTAGCTGGGGCGGCATGTGCCTGTAATTCCAGCTACTCAGGAGGCTAAGGCTGAAACCTGGGAGGCAGAGGTTACAGTGAGTTGAGATTGTGCCACTGCACTCTAGCTTGGGTGACAGAGCATTATTTTAAAATAAAATAAACATTATTTTAAAATAATGTTTATGCATTGCACTTTGGATTCTTAATATTTCTGTATTATTTGATGACATCTGAAGCAAACCTGAAAGTTTTCTAGCCAAAATCCATTCTCCTGTTCTTGCCTACCACAGCCTTTTATAGAGTAGATGATGACAGTATCGCCAGGTCAGGAACTATTCATCATTTATTTAAACGTTCCTTTTTATCTTTAATATTTTCTTATTGGTTTTCAAGAGCTATTATGTGTTAATGTCATTAGCCTTTTTCTTATTCAATTTGTTACAAATATTTCTCTCTAGTTGTTCGCATATGTTTTTATTTGATCCATTATCATTTTTGGTGTATGCAGATTTGCATTTTTATATAGTTACCTTTATTAGTGTTTCCATTGTGATTTCCTCTATTGCTTTTTTGTAGAAAATGTTTTTCACACTCAGAGAGCTTTAAATATTTATCTGTATTTTCTGCAAATTGGGTTTACATTTAATTCTTTAATTTAACTGGAATTTATTTTTTATTTAGTTTATTTTTTAATTGTGCTTTAGGTTCTGGGGTACATGTGCAGATTATGCACCCAGTCACCTATATCTGGCATTTCTCCCCATGTTATCCCTCCCCAACCTCCCTACCCTACACTATCCCTCCCCTAGCCCCCACCATCTGGTCTTTGGTGTTCTGGTCTTTGGTATTTTCATCCTTTATGTGCTGGTTTCTGCCCATCTTTGTGGATTTATCTAACTGTGGTCTTTGCAGTTGGTGACTTTTGGATGGGGTCTCTGAGTGGATGTCGTTTTTGTTGATGTTGAAGCTATTTCTTTCTGTCTTTTAATTTTCTGTTTTTAATTTTCCTTCTAACAGGCAGGCCCATTTGCTGCAGGACTGCTGGAGTCCCCTCCAGACCCTGCTTGCCTGGAGATCACCCGCAGAGGCTGCAGAACAGTAAGGGTTGCTGCTGGTTTCTTCTTCTGTTATCTTTGTCCCAGAAGGGTACCCACCAGATGTCAGCCTGAGCTCTCCTTTATGAGGTGTTTCTTTGGATATACTGGGGTCAGGAAGCTGCTTGAGGAGATAGTCTGTCCCTTATCAGAGCTCAAGTGCTGTGCTGGGAGCTCTGCTGTTCTGTTCAGAGCTGCTGGGCAGGTACGTTTAAGTCTACTGCAGGGGAACGCATAACCACCTCTTTTCCCAGGTGCTCTGTCCTGGGAAGGTGGGGCTTTATTTATAAGTTCCTGACATGCTGTTGCCTTTTTTCAGAGAGGTCCTGCCCAGCAAGGACGTAGTCCAGTCACAGTCTGCCAGCAGAGGCATTGCTGAGCTGTGTAAACTTCCTTGTGGTTTTGTTTACCAAAGTACAGTTAGAACTGCCAGGGTAATGGCGGTCTGCCTCGGTAATTGCGGACTGCCTCGGTAATGACGGACTGCCTCGGTAATGGCGGACCTCCTCGGTAATGGCTACTGCCTTGGTAGTGGTGGGCTGCCACAGTAATGGTGAACACCCTTCCCCCCACTGAGCTGGACCTTCTCGGGTCCAGCTGTGCTTGCTGTGTAACTCTGAATCCAAAGCATTTCAGATTGCTGGTCTTTGTGGGGGTTGGACCCACTGAGCCAGACCACCTGGCTTCCTGTTTCAGCACCCTCTTTTCAGTTGAATGGGCGGCTGTGTCTCCCAGGCATTGCAGGCGCCAGTTGAAGTGGCCACCCAGATTTGTGTGAGTTTTTGTGTGGAAACCCACGGCACTAGCTGAAACAGCCATGCTGGAATCTTGTGGCGCTTTTCGGCCAGGGAATCTCCTGGTCTGTGGGCAGTCAAAACTCGTTTGGAAATGCGGTGATCACTCAGCCTCTGCATTGTCCCTGGGAACTGCACTCCAGAGCTGCTCCTATTTGGCCACTTTGGATTTCCAGTCGGAATTTATTCTGATATGCATGTATACTAACGTTTTCATTTGTTTTACAAATGGTTTAATGTTTTTGCAGCATCTTTTGTTTACTAATAAAAGTCTTCCACATTGCCTTGTGGTATCCCCTCTAATAATTAGTAATTTATTGCTTATTTGTGGAATATCCATTCAGTTTCACTAGGCTACTTTTTGTTTCTTTGGCCAATATGATATTTATTAAATGATCGCAGCTTTGTAAGATAACTTAGTCTCTGTAAAGGTAAGTGAATGCTTCATTCATCTTGTCTCCTAAATATAGCTACATTTCTTGAATGTTTATTTCTAGAAGAACTTTAGAATATTTTGGCTAATATTCAAAATATTTAAATAGAATTTTTATCTAGATTGTATTATTTTTATGCCTTACTTTTATAAAATGCTAACGTGTTGGAAAAATTTAGTCTTCCTAACTGGGAATATTATTACTCAAATCTTTTTATCTTCAGTTTTGTAGTGTACCTTATAGAGAGTCCTTGCATATAATTTTAGGGGTTTTTTTTGTAGGTAGTTGATATTTTCTCCTTATTTCTGTAAATGTAATTTTACTTCTACTTTGTCTTTTAAATGATTATTGCTGGCATGTAGTAAATCTAATTTTTTTCACATTTTCACATTTTTTTTAACATTGCATATGACCATTTACTGAACTCTAATAAATTATAAGAGCTTTTAAATTGATTCTCTAGTGATTGCTGGGATATAATTAGATTTCAAATCTGACTATCATTTAACCTGTTACATTTTTATCAATTACTCCTGAACTGTATATCTGAATTTCTTTTATGTTACCCTACAGTAGTGGGGAGTGGGGCCTGAGAAAGGATCTTTGATGAAGCCCTCACCTAGTAGGAAAGCCTATAAATAAGTCTTGAAAGAAGGTTAAAATATTGCTGAGATGAACAGCCTGCGTTCATTACAGATGGAAGAAATGTACGAAAACGCAAAAGCATGAAAAACGGCAGATACGGTGAGGGGCTTGGAAGTCACTTGGCGTGGCCGGATGTAGGATGTCTGAATCAAATCCGGTTGCGTGGTACATGCTGTCCTCTAGGTTGCCTGCTCTTGTCACTCCGCTCCCTTCTCCCACCGTTTCTCAGCAGACCGTCTGTGACCCGGTGACACCGTGCCTTTTGCCGTTCCTTGTCTTTCCTGCTCACATTCATGCTGCAAACTCCCACCCGCCCTTCAATGTGCTGCTCAGTAGTTTTCCAGGCCCCCAATGCTAAACGAAGCAATGATTAGTAGTGTAGCAACACAGTTTTCTATGAAGTGAACGTGTTTCTCTCCCATTCTAACCAGGGTGCAAAAACAGAGTCTTTCTTATCTAACTTCAGCCTCTAGCCAATTGGCATATTCAAGGCAGACAGAAATTGAATTTAAGCGTTTACAATTGAGAAGAATATTCCAGTCGCCTATTATTATTTTATTATTATTTGAGATGGTGTCTTGCTCTTGTCACCCAGGCTGGTGTGTAGTGGTGTGATTTTGGCTCACTGCAACCTCCACCTCCCAGGTTCAAGCGTTCTCCTACCTCAGGCTCCCAAGTAGTTGGGATTAAAGGTGCTCATCATGATGCCCAGCTAATTTTTATATTTTTTAGTGAGAGGGGGTTTCACCATGTTGGCCAGGCTGGTCTTGAACTCCTGACCTCAGGTGATCTGCCCGTCTCAGCCTCCCAAAGGGCTGGGATTACAGGTGTGAGCAACCATACCTGGCCCCCAGTTGCCTATTATATGCATGTGATATTTCCTTCCTAGGTTTAGTTATCCTGAGTGAAACCTACCATGTTTTGCCATGTTCTGTTGTTCTTCTATAGACTTCCTATCTGATTCATGTTGTCTTTAGCATTGTTCTTTGCTTTTTTCATGTTGGCTTCCAAACTATTTGTTCTAGCCCATAAGGAAGAATGAGCCAGAACATTTTTTATTATTTTTCTAGCAAGCGAGAGACCAAATTCATGCAGTAGAAAAGCCAGATAGGAAAATTTAAGAAAATGTCTGCCCCCAGCAGGGAGGGCAACTGGTTATATTCTCCTAGGAAAACTTTTGTTTGCTTGTTTTTTAACTTTTGCTTTTTTGAAGGAGTTCAACTTTGTTCAAGTTATAGAAGTGAAAGACTACATGTGACATAAAAGAAGATAATTTATTGAGAATTTCTTAATTAGGAAATTTTCTAATCAGCTACTCTTGACACAATCACTTTAAATCAGGCGTCCCCAAACTTTTTACACAGGGGGCCAGTTCACTGTCCCTCAGACCGTTGGAGGGCCGCCACATACTGTGCTCCTCTCACTGACCACCAATCAAAGAGGTGCCCCTTCCTGAAGTGTGACGGAGGGGGCGTATAAATGGCCTCAGGGAGCCGCATGCGGCCTACGGGCTGTAGTTTGGGGACGCCTGCTTTAAATACTGCATTATCACATCTGCAGGCTTTGGGGAAAATGGAGATTTCACCTTTTTGCTAAATGGAGTCTTAGCACTATCCACACTTTAAGATGATTGTTGGCATTAGAGGTGTGTTGAGATACAATACTGCAGGTTGGCTTAAAATAGATAAATTAAATGATTTTCATCTTTATCTAGTGCCAAGGAACAGTTGGGCAGAATATTGGATTGAGCCTGACATCTGTTACGGAGTTCCATCAGAGGAAGCTGGCTTGAAGCTGATGTTGGTTAATTCTCTCTCTTAGAAGGCCAGATTGGCTGGAGAGGTTGCTCGCTGGCTCAGCTACTGCCATGAGAGATGGAAGGGGCCAGGCTGCAACATGAGGTGACCAAATGCAGATGAACTGCAGAGGCCAAGTACAGAATCACCGAGGACCACAGGGGCCCACAGAGGACCACTGAGGGCTAAACCAGAGAATCAAATCTGCAGCCAACATCCAGGGGACAGATCAGGAATAGAGTTGGGCTGAGGAGCGTGGCACAGGTGACCCACAAGGGACCAGGGCTTCTCCTGTGACTGATCCTAGGGCCCCCAACTTCCTCTTGATGATCATAGGCGAAGTCACGCTTTGGATAGAAAGATACTACCTGGTGCCTGGGCAGATTGATGGAAATGTTCTTAATTCTTCACCAGGCCCTTAATGAAGATATTAAATCACATTGACCCTATAGACACACTCCATGGGGCATTATGCTATTTAAACCAGATGACAGGTACTTCAGTTCACTGCACTTTGATGAGTGTTTACTCAGCTGCTTAACATTAAATTAAATGAGAAAAATAAAAGGAGGCAAGAAGAAAGTAATGTAGAATCAGTTTTTACCTATTTGTGCTGAGTTTTATCAAACATAATCACTTAGATTCCACTACCAAGGGATGGTTCTTAGCCACAAATTTGAAAATTGAGGCTGGGTTGTCCTGTGGTCATAGCAAGAGTGAATACTGCTACTTTGACAGAGAAGAGAGAAAAGCTGTAAAAGGAAGACACATGTTTCTACATAGTACCCCAGGGACATGGAGACGAAGCAAGGAGTTTTAGACTTCAAAAGCTGTGATGACATCATTTTATGACTTCACATGTCATTTATTAATAGCAATGAGGCTAGTTAACATTTATCGGATGCTTATTCTATGCCAGCCATTACTTCCAGGACTTTGGACATGTAGACTCTGTGAATCTTCACAAAATTGCTGGGAGTTACTTACTATTATTCCATTTTACAGGTAAAGAAACTGAGGAGCAGAGAAGTTAAGAAACTTGTCCAAGGTTACAAGCTGATAAATGACAGAGCCAGAATCAGACTCAGTGTAAAAGCATTTTGTACATTCTCTTATTTAAATATCACATCAGAAGGATGGTATCAATATCCTCATTTTATACACTCAGAAATCAAAGTTCAGAGATGTCATGCAAATTACTTGAGGTCACATGGCAAATAAGATCCAGGAGTCAAAACTACACCGTGTTTCCCCCTAATGTGGTACACGGAAGACACCGCACTGTCACTTCTGTTGTATTTTGGCCCGAAATACATAACTTAAATCCAAGTATGAGGAGACAATCAAACCGGTCCTTACTGAGTGATGTTAAGCAAAATGACTGGACTGGACTCAACAGCATCAATGTTGTGAAAGGCAAGCAGAGCTGGGGAATTAAAGAGACTGGAGATATGCATCAGTCACAATGTTGATTTTGTACTTTGTGTATTAAGATACTTCATCTACAAAGGACACTATTAGGGCAATTGGGGAGATTTGAATACTAATAATTTTTTAGACAATTGCATTGTGTTAGTGTTATGTTTCTCTGAATGCAGTAGCTGTATTGTGATTTTATAAGGGAATGTCCTTGTTCTTTAAAGATAGCCTGCTGAAGTATTTAGGAGTTGAATGTGATGATGCCTGTAACTACCTCTCCAATGGTTTAGTTAAAAAAAGAAAAGTGTGTGTGTGGGGGGGGAGGGGGGGGCATGTGGGTGTGTCTATATGTGTCTATATGTATATTTGTGTGGTGAGAGAAGAAATTTTAATAATTGATGAATTTTGTTGAAAGATATATGTGTTTTCTGTACTATTCCTGCAACCTTTCAGTATGTTTGTTTTTTTTCACAGTTGAAAAGTTGGTGGAAAATACCTCCATCTGGATGACTCCTCTGCTCTACTTCTTCACCTCTACTCTAAGCTGCACAAGGTCCACTCTGAAGATTCGAACCATGAGTAGAAAGACAGATTGCTAGTCCTCTAGCTGTAGTGAGTACCACTTAATATTTACTGCATATTCAATCAGCAAATGTTTTATTGGGCACTTACTCTGTACCAGGCATACCCTCTGGGCCCTGAGGGTAAATAATGATTAAACAAAGTCCCTGACCTTGTGGAGTTGGGGAAACCAGTGTAGAGGACTGAAAATAGTTAAATGAGGAAAGGCGTACTATAGCTTCAGCCGCAGATGAAATAGGACATAGCTCAGAGAATGACAGAGAAGAACGTAGGGCTATTTAGGTAAGTGATCAAGGAAGGCCTCTCTGGTGAGGCGATGTTTGGGCTGAAATTCGAGTAAGTTGAAGGAACAAGTCCAAGGCAGTATGGAAGAAGTGTGTCCCATGCCAGGGAAGAGCAAGTCCACGGCCCCACAGTGAGCCATTCTGGAGCCACCCAAGCACTTCGTATATCTTTTAATAACACGGTCACCTTTCCCCACTTTTGTTTTATTTTGTTTTTGTTTATTTTTCAAAATGTGCAATATGCTTTAGCAAGGTACCCTTAGAAAGAACATCAAATTACATTTTTCCTTAAGGTGCAATCTTTGCTTTTCAGAAAAGGTAGACAAGGGAATACATATACTGCTGAAAGATATTTAGGTATAAGAAATGTCACATTTCATTCCTTTTAAAAAGTAAATATAACAGGTTCTTTCTCCATATTCCAAGTTTGAAAAGAAATACAGTTCTACTCATTGTCCTTGGATTTACTCTTATCTGCTGGTTTCTACAGGAGTTTGAGGATTCACACAGCACAAGCCACTTGGGGAAGTGGCTATGCATTTGGGTCATCTGCTGAAATGCTCTAACTTTAGACTTGCTCCCCACAGCCTTTCTTGTCCATATTAATTTCAAAGAGCACTTCATACTAATTTGGTCAGTTGTGTTTATTACCAACAAATTTTTTTGTTGTTTTTTTTGGAGACAGAGTCTGTCAACCAGGCTGGAGTGCAATGGCGTGATCTTGGCTCACTGGAAATTTCACCTCCCGTGTTCAAGCCATTCTCCTGCCTCAGCCTCCCAAGTAGCTGGGATTACAGATGCCCACCAGCATACCTAGCTAATTTTTGTTTGTTTGTTTGTTTGTATTTTTAGTAGGGAAGGAGTTTCACCCTGTTGGCCAGGCTGGTCTTAAACTCCTGATCTCAGGTTATCCATGGACCTCAGCTTCCTAAAGTGCTGAAATTACAGGCATGAGCCACCATGCTCGACCTCATTTCATTTTTGATGGTAGCTTTTAATAACCTACTTTCAATATTATATAAATAATGACCTATGCAATTTTCCTAAAATTATTGTAGTTTTATTACAATTAAATCTTATATTTATTTAAAACTAATGTTGATATAGGACATAAATCTAATTTTATTTTACTTAAAAAATTGTTGACAATAAATAAGGACAAATGTAAAACAAATTAGAATTTTTATATTACAGTTTGCTTGATCATGAATGCCATATTCACAGCAAAATCTTGTACATATAAGGAGAATTTGTGATATGATGATTTGTGTTTAAGGACTTTAAGGCCTCTTCAAGGAAATAATCCTGAATGAACTATTAATAGGGAACAGATAGCATTTCATGAAAACAAAGTAATAAAGTCAATGCACTAAGTAAATAATGGGTAACAGTTTGCGCTATTCACAGGTAATAGAAAACAGGCAATTTTCTTGTATTCTCTTTTGCTGTTCAGAAACTCTTCAAAATCTCCTGTCTTAGTCCATTCCTGCTGCTAACGTGAAATATCGTAAACAGGATGGCTTAAAAGCAACAGAAATTTACTTGGAACAGAAACAGTTCCAGAGGCTGGGAAGTCCAAGATCAAAGTGCTGGCGAATTCCGTTTCTGGTCGGAGTCTGATTTTTGGCACACAGACTGTGACTTCTTGCTGTGTCCTCACATGGTGGAAGGGGCAAGACAGCTCTCTGGAGCCTCTTTTAAAAGACCATTAACCCCATCCAAAAGGGTTCCACCCTCATAATCTAATCACCTCTCCCAAAGGCCCACCTCCTCATATGCAATTACGTTTCAACATATGAATTTTGGGGAGGCACAGATATTCGGATCATAGCACCTCCATTCTTTGCAAATGTAATGAGGTGCTTATCATTTTTAAAAACAATTTTTAGATATTATGCAGAGTAAGGAACATTATTTCATGTGTTTGACCTATACCCAAACTTTCAAAATATTTTTTTTGCTTAAAATTTATTTTATTCTTATAGATATTGTAATACATACTCCATGGAGATCAATATAAACTACAAACATTTA
This sequence comes from Saimiri boliviensis, assembly GCF_048565385.1. Lineage (NCBI taxonomy): Eukaryota > Metazoa > Chordata > Mammalia > Primates > Cebidae > Saimiri > Saimiri boliviensis. The sequence goes on along the minus strand of NC_133453.1, from coordinate 132,139,773 downwards.
AAAATAATAAGCCAGTTTATATTGCCACCATTTAGAGATACCTGATGTTATTCAGTTTGATTCACGCCCTTCTGTTTTTTCCTTGTAGGCATATTCACAGTTTTATCAAAACTTGTTTGTTTTATATATGATTTGGTAGTCTGTTATTTAACCTAACTCAATAACACATTGTGACATCTTCCCATGTTATTAGATGTGATTTTCCTATATATATTCCAGTGCATTTCAATTTCGTAACTCAGAATGACTTGTGACTTTTATGTACTCAAACCGCAATTCTCATTAATGTGTAAAAAGTACATAGAATTAAAATCACACATACTGGAATTCCGCATAATAAGAATTCGCGACAGGAGAGCAAGTTTGGTAATCATGGAAATGAGTAGACACTAAGTAGATAAAGAAACATTGCTAAGGTCTGTGTACTTCCTGTTAAGAAAACTGCCCAGTGATTTATCTGTACATGAATGGAAAGTGTGTGGTTTGTGCAGGTGTGCATGTGTGTGTGTTTGTAAATAACTGCTTTTTAAGAACCTGCCTTCAAGTCTGGCCTAGGTTTTCTGTAAATGAAAATGGAAAAAAAAAAAAAAAGCAGCAAAGAAAAGCAATTCTGGAAGAACAGCAGGAATAATTTGATATGAAAAATGAGGCTCCTTATAAATGGAAACCAAAAAGAGTTGACTGTGCTGAAGAAGAGAAGACTCAGGGACAGGTTTAGGGATTCCTGCAAGGCTTGTGTTTCACCGAAACAGAGATAGAATAATGTATAATTTAAATTGCAGCAACAGAGAGTTCAATTAGGCCAACAAATGAACTTCTGAATCATTACATTCAGTGCAAGAATGTACCATCTAGGATCTCTAACTGGAAATTTGTTGGGGGAGGAAGGGCCAGGGAAGAGACAGCAGAGGGTGGAGAGATTGGAGAGGGCTAATATTAGGAGAAATACCTAAGGTAAATGATGGGGTGATGGATGCAGCAAACCACCATGGCACATGTATACCTATGTAACAAACCTGCACGTTCTGCACATGTACCTCAGAGCTTAAAGTATAATTAAATAAAAATCTTATAGAATCTATAAATAGGAATCTTAACATTTCAGATCCCTGATTGTTTAAGGATAGACTAGACAACAATCTGTTTAAATTTCTTTCAGTTATAAAATTTCCATGTTTACTTAAAATTTGGAAAAATGTAGAGAATTTGAACAGAACAAATGAAAGTCTACCCCAATAGACTTTTTCTTTTAGCCAATATACAAACTTTTCTATACAGGATCTCATAGCATGTATTGATTTGTGTAATTCCATTTTTTTTTTTTTCATATAGCAGTGCAGTATGCCATGAGAATTTTTGGTATCTTGAAATATTTTTGAAAAATCCATTTTGAATGGCTGCATAGTATTTTACAGTATGGCTGTGCCCTAGCTTATTCCAGCCCCTTGATGCAGTTCCAGCCGTCAAGCTCAGGATTTGATGATGCTGATGCATGAATTTGACAGAGTTCTGGTGTTGGGTTTGGAAGAGCTGTCTGCCTTTAAGGATGATCCTGCCTCTTTGACCCACCCTCAGTGCGGTTCCCAGGGGCAGCGCTCTCTGCAAGCCTCCTCAGCTGCACTCATGACATGCTGAAAAGTTATTACAGATAACAAGGCTTCATTTTCATTCAATCTGGCCTCAAAGAGACCAATAGGGCTTTCAGGAACTCTAATGGTTTCCAAGATAAGTTTCTATTCCCATCCAAGCCCATTCTACACAGGCATTCTTTCTGCGTTTTCTCAGAATGAATGTTCTTTATAACATATTCATTTTTGTTAAGAATTTTCATTTTCAGATTTGTCATTAATAAGCCACTTTGTGAATTAGGCATGCTTTTTCTAGCGTAAATGGGGAAGAAAAACAGCATTGTCAGCTGAGAAATTATGGCTAAGCCTTCCCAGGTCCACTGTGAGATTTGGTGATGATATTTCTAGAATTCTGTGGCAGAGCTGTGGGTGATGTTAGGCACAGTACCACACTGTCTGCAGTCAGGTAGAGAATGCAGGTATCCTTATTTATCAAAATCCAAACATCTCTCTCTATGTCCAGAAAATATTCCACTAATGTATTGAATGGGACTCTTTTGATGTCCATCGGATCTTTGATAGCAAATTCTGTTTATAAATGAGGATCCCATGTGAATTTGAGGGGTAAGTGTGTTGTATATAATGCAGTGACTCCAGGGTGCAATATAAAGAGAATCACACCGAAATCTTATGAAAGTAGCCTGGGTCACACCAGATTCCTGACAGAGATTGCAATACTTGGGCAAGACAGTTGGAATTTCCTTATTTCCACTTGTAGTTGCCCAGGTTTAAAATGATAATCAGAAATGGAAAAACAGTTGAAGAACTTATTCTAACCAAAGAAAAATGGTTAGCCCAGGATATAAGTGACCTAAGTAAGATGAGATTTTTGCACGTACAGAGCCTAGCATATTCCAGGACACTTGGTAATATGAAACATGATATACATTGATTTGAACTGAATTCTAATATGGAAATTGGGATTCAAAAAGCCAGCATTGCAGTGCTGCCCTCCATCTAAATGGTCCGATTTATTTCTGGAGTTCACCTCCTCCACGGCGGGGCTGAAGTTAGATCAAAGTTGGCCTGAGTAAAAGTAATGGGTCACTGCTTGCTTTTCTGCTCTGCCCCAATTGGTCTTAGAATCTTTCACATCCCAGAACACCAGGAAGCCACTACCAACCAATAGACCTGGCACAAGTTGAAACTAGTTTTCCAACTCTTGGCTGAATCACTGATGCCCCCTTCTATCACTCTCCTCCTATGATCTATCATTTATAATTGTAAATCCTCATTTCTTAAAACAGATTTTTTTGGGGTCCATTTTTGTAGCCTTACTGGAGAAGAATGAGTCCTGCAGTGTCTCCAAGATGTCCTCTGAGTTCCGGCTTCTGATCCTTCCCCGACACCCCAGAGGGCTCGTCTTCTCGCTCTGCTTCCCCCTGATCCTGCCCTTGACAGTGATCGAGTTCTTGCCATTTATGTGAGTTATCTTAGGGTAGTAAGTCTCACACCACAGCCGTGTGAATTGACATGCTGGGAGCGAAGCTGAGGAGTTCCGCAACTGAAACCAAGTGATCATACACGCTTTCCAATTAGGAGAGAAAAAATGGAGTTGATTGGGAAGAATCCTTTTTGAATTTTGAGTACCTACATTTTGTCTTAAAACTTTGATATCTACCTTTACCATTGGTTTAAACTGGTAGCTGGTATGAAAAGGTTATAATTTAATTTACCGCAAATAGATATATTTAGCTATTACAAGTTTAATACATTCGTGTTTAAAAATGTTCCAAAAAGCACTTTCCAGGTGCTTTGCAGTTGAATATGCTTGAGAATCATTTCCCGGGATTGTTTGCTTTTGGAAAGCAGAGGCCATGCTCAGATGAGCTTTGAACCAGCGTGAGTGTGGGAAATTCTTCCAAGTACTCTCTTCTTCTTGAGAGTGGACAATCTCCAGCCTTGCCTTTTTAGGCTGGGGCTAGGGTTGGGAGGACAAGGTACTCATCATGTCTCAGAAGCAGAGGTTACTAATTGCATTCAGTCACTGTGACTTTTCTGGTTACAGAAGTTACGAGAGGCCCCGAGTGAAGACGATTGCCAGCCCTAGCCAGGTCACAGGTGGATATAAAGAGGGCACTTACCTCCAAGATCAACCCTGCCCAACTCTGAGGTAATGCAGATGCTCTGTCTCATATTCCACCACTGTATTGAGGAATGTAGCAATTAGCCTACGGAGCTATCCTTCATGGTCTAGGAATTTAGAGTCCTAAACCCTAGAAGTACAGATTTAGGAGAATTCTCTAATTCCTGTCATTCATGGTCTTTTAATCCAAGTATCTATGATGACTTGCTTCCCAAGCCCTGGATGCTAACTGGGAACATGGGTTACAAAACTGGAGAACATGGCTTTCTCTTCTGGTTGTTCAAGAAATTTGTGTGCTTATGCTGAGAACCATTATTTCTTGCAATCTTGATTTATTTTTCTGCCTTAGAAGATAAGTTGCTGAGCTTGCCCATAGACTTTGGCTGGCTTCCAGGACACAATGCTCTGCTTGGGTGACCTGAGCCTCCAGTTCGCCCTCCCCAGAGGAGGAAAGTCTGCTTCTATCAAACCTTTTAATGTCTTCTCCAAATTGCATTACCAATAGGCAGTACATGGTCAACATCTTTCTGGGAAGGCCAAGATTTGTGCATGAAACAAAGAATGTCAATTCGGGAAGAAAAGTAAAACATGAGTCAAATACTCTATTTGGACAAGTGTGGACAACGCTTCTCATTTTTTCTTGGCCCACGGTAACACATTTTGATTTGTGGGTGGGACACTGGAGATATTAAACTGGTCAGCTACTGGCACCTGCTATTAAAGCTTTAGGCTGCCATCTCTCAAATGGTACTCTTCAGGTTGTAACATGGCTAAGGACTCCCTTTCAAGTATCCAAATTGTGCCTGTAGAATGGATCATTTGAAAAGATCTTTGAATTCTGAAGGTCAGTGGTCACCTATCGTTTCCCTCCGGAAGGTCCTCCTCAAAGCTTTCCCATCCTGATGTCCCTCAGCAAATGCTGGCGTGAGTGGGTTCTGAGAGTGTTGGGGGCTCCGCAGCTGAGATCGCACAGAGAAGATCTAGAGCCATTCATCCTGACAGTGGCAGGGCCAGTCTTTCCCCTGAGTCTGAACTGCAGAGTAGCTTTCACATCAACGCAGGGTGATCTATTTCTGCTCATTACAAAAGGCATAGATTCTCCATAGGAAAACAACTCTATCCACTCGGACTCCACTTGCTTAAGACATTCAAAGGAACCTTGGTTATTCCTCTCCAGAAACCTTCTACCTTAACCAGAGATAGTCACAACAATAGCTGTTCTTTATCAATAATTCAGTGTGTGCCAGGTTCTGTTAATATGCATTCTTTTGTGGGACCCTCATAGCAGCTATCAGAAATCTCTATTTTATGAGTGAAGAAACGGAGCTACAGAGTGATAGACTCACTTTCCAAAGGCCACAGAGCTTAGCAGTGGCAGATTTGAATCCTGGATCCTTGAGCCCATTCTTGGAACTACCATACAAACTCGCTCTATCTTCCAAGGTTGCCCTTGGTTTCGTTTTCTAGTGACAGAACAAGAAAGGAAACCTAAGTTAATATCACCCCCTTTGTTTCTTAACATGTAAGGTTTCAAAGTATCTTCTAAAATGCCCTGTTCTCTATGACTGTTGCCATTTCACAGAGGGACAGTGTCATAGGGGATTGACCAGATGGCCATGTGCAAAGGCTGGGATCTAGAGAATGGTAGGGATGGGTTCTGAGCTCTGTGTGTTAAATAGTTAAGTGCCGTCTCACTGGGCAGAAAGACGAAGGCTGGATATACTTACTAGTCTGTTCATGCAGTCGCTTCATCCTGTCATTCAACAGATACGCCTGTACCCTACAAAGTGCTGCCACATTTCTAAGGGCAGGGTCTTTTACACGCAACCACTTCCTTGGGACATCTGAAGCGTTTGCAAATAACAGGTGTTTTGTGGATTCCTAATGATATATGGGGCGGACAGAGCTTGATCCTCTTTAGGGGTTAAGGTGAACCCACCTGTATGCCCCAGGATGGGCAAACTAGGGCTCAAATGGGATAAAAAAAAATCCTAGAACTTGCTTTTCCTGGCGCTTTCAAAGTGCTGTTGTTGTCAGGATGATGATTATTTCATTCGCATTCCTCAGATCTGATTCTCTTTTTTTCCCCTGACCCTGCATAGCTCTTGAGCTATGCAGTATTCTCAATGGATTCCACCGCAGAAGGTTTCAGTCTGCGTTTTTATCCAAGGGAGTGGGGGAGTGAACTGGGAAAAGGGTGAAGATGATGTTCCTTCCTCTCCATCACAGCACACTCACACCAATACCCAGATGTGCTCATGCGCACGCGTGGAGATCTGCACGGACACAGGCACACTATCTAAACACAAGCAAAGTCAAACAAATAAACCCCAGACCCCTAGGATGACACATACGTGGACATACATGTGCATTACACCCACAGCCAATCGCACACAAACACATTTTTGCAATATGTCATCTGCACCCGACTGCTCTCATTCATTGTGTCTTCCAATATTCTTAAGGTTGAGAAGAAGGTGGCTGCTTATTATTAGTATTTTGTGGTGAGTTTTTGCTGTTCCTGTTTTAGAAGAAAAAGTACATCTCATTCAGGCATCAGGATTCCTGTGGGAATGGGAGGTGTTGTTTCTCAGTGACACAAACCCCACCCCAGAGGACAAACAGACACCCAGGGCTCGGTCTCCCTCTGTCTTTCCTTTATGGCAGGAGGGACCCACTTTGACCAGGACCCACAGCAGGGGGTTACTCACCTCACCTCCTAGTTCTCACCCTTCTGAAGTAAGGACGTGAACCTACCAGGAACTGGCCATCTAATTTTTTCTTTCTCTAAACATCAAGCAGCTCCACAATTTCAAAGACCTGCCCCCAGTAATTTTCCTCTTGCCAAGCTTCCCATCCCGAAGCTGGTCACGACCCAGGGTGAGGTAGAGAAACAACGCCCCGATCCTCACCATCTGCAGGAAAGTGGTGAGGCCTCGTCTGGGGGCCGTAGCCTCCCTGTTCTGGGACAGACTTGCCCGGCCTGCCTGGAGGCCCAGCCAATGTTTTCACAGCTGTGGGCTGGGAGGGCTGCTCCCTGAGCTCCTTGCACACAGTTGGCCTGCGACCCAGCAGCTGTGCACACCCAGGCATGACCCCAGTCCCTGTGAGGCGTGGGGAAAGCCTGGCCAGCGCACCCCAACTGGAACTGGCCATCCTCGCCTGGGCCGGCTGCATCTCACACTTCTGACCCACTTCGTTAATGCGGCTATTAAACAGTTCTCACATGGTTTCCCTGACCTTCTATTAGCTCCCCAGGCAGCAGCGACAGCCTAACTAACTGAAAATGGCTTCTCGTGGCAGTGTTCCATTTCTAATATTAATAATCAGCATTTAATAAAAACAAAGGGGGAAAATACAGGCAGAAAAAAACAGACTGCTTTGCCCTGTTGTCATTTATCACCTTGGCAGGAGGCCCCGGACAGTGCCAATAGCAGCAGTAACAGCGGAGTGGTTAGCTCCATGGCAGGGACACAGAGGCATGTGCACACACACGCATACACTTGCACCCACACACATATGCATACACTCGCACCCACACACATACGCATACACTCGCACCCACCCACACACACACACACGCCTGCTCCTGGAGTGGCACTTCATTCATCACGTGGCCAACGTCAGGCTTGGGACCTCTTCCTCCCTTCCCTCCCCGCCTCCCTCAGTCCCCAGTCCAGCATCTTCAGTGACTTCGATGGTCCAGAATGATATCATTAGCTGATGTCTTTCGACGAAGAGAGGAAAGAGGGTGCTGCTGGCTATGGCATCGTCTCTGCTCTCTTCCCTTCCCCTTCCCATCAGGCCAGTCATCTGTAAGACAAATGGCTCGTGCCTGCCAAGGCCGAGGAGCGTGGAGTTAAAAATGTAGTTAATTAAATTTACTCAAAAAGATCAGCTCTCCAGATTAAGAGCTGGGTTTATCGCCACTGAAAATAAACAGGGCAGGAGAAGACAGGATGGAAGAGAGGGGAGCCGGGAGATGGCGGGGCCAAGAGGGACTTGGGGCTTTGACTCCTTGGATGCCGGGCTGATATTTAAAGACCTTTTACATTGTGAAAGATCTCAGAGAACAGCTGACGTCTCCTGGGGGCTCGGGGAGGTTTCTATGATAACAAACAATCCCACTTTGAGGGTGAGGGGACTGTTCCCTCTTTGGGTTTGCAGAAGCCTATAGGAAGACGAGTCTTTTGTTCATGGTGAGGAGTGTAGATCTTCGATTTCCTCCTCAACCTCTCATCCAGCACCCACTCTCCGTTCTCTTCCTCTAAGAGCAGACTAGACTCTAAACAGAAAACCTATGCATAGGGCCAAGGGGCAGGCAGCCGTCCCGCAGGCGTAATGCTCGATAGCTCCTAATTCTCCCAGTATACTCCAGACCCCGCACCATCAGGACACCCATTCCCCTCCTCTGAGGAGCTGAAATGTCCCCTGCGTAGGGTCAACTGGTAAAAGACATGTGGATGCCTTTGAAGAGTCACTCAGCCAGGTGCATCCAGGTGAAATGTGGAGGCTACAGAACGGCTTTCCTGTCCATCAGAGTTCATGCTCTGCTGTCTCACACCTTCACAGCACAGGCTGCTCTCCCACTGCAGGGGTCCTCTTCCTCCTTCAAAACCCTACGCCGATGTTACTTCCTCCATCCCTCTTCATCCACTCCCAAGGCAAAGTGGATCTACTGTCCTCCGCTACATCAGTCCCCACTCTCACTGTTGGGTGCTTTGGCTTCCTGTTCATCTCCCTGCTAAGCCGCGTGGCCCCTCACCTTGCTCGGCTCGGCACTCAGGCCTTGCTCCTGAGAGGAACTCCAGTGCTGAGCCAGAGGCAGAGAAACCAGCAGGTTTCTCTGGGGGTGAGGTGGGAAGCATCTGCGTCGAATCAGGTCTGCACATTGGTTTAGCCATGGGTGGCCTGAAACCAAAGAGCCCTGTGAGTTCATCAAAGTGTCAGTGACCGTTGACAAAGGACTTCCTGGCTTGAAAAATGGCTGTCACCCTCCCATCCTGAGCTTTACCTTGGAAACATTAAGAGAATAGAGTCTGTGCCTTTTAGATTAATTTACTCATCAAGATGTCATTCTGCAAAAGCTATTTGCTAGCTGCAAGTCTCTCAAGTTCCCTTGCTCTGAGCACGAGGTCGCCCTCTGCCAAACATCAACACCCAGGGATTCTCAGGTAGTGGGGTCTGTGTTGGGGGCTCAGAATCCTGGAGGCAGAGGGAGCTCCCCGAAGCCTGGGCTTCTAGAAGTGCTGCCATTAAGGCACCCACTTGTCACACAAATTCCCCTTAAGCTCAGGCTGGGAGAGGAAAGAGGACTGCAGAATAAACTTTGACGGAGAGAGAGAAGAAAAAAGAATCCCTCTTATGCAGACGATACACAACCCATCAGAGGGTTTTTTTTTTCCCCCAAGAGACAGACATAAGCTCAAAAAGCTGTCATCTACCAGGATATTAATGTCGTTACTTTTTCATTTCTTATATTTAATATCCAAGGAAACCCGGCTGTGTAATAAAGCCACGCTACGGAAACGCCAGTGCGAGGCAAGGACAGGGAGGGGCAGGGCGTCCGAGTCACAGAGTCTGCCGAGCTCTACCTCCCAGTCATAGACACACTCCAAAGCACAGTGTCTCTTCAGGCCCTGGGGGCTGTTCTACAGAAATGAAAAAAGCAAGAACCAGTCTCACCCCCTGCCCTAAATCTGGGCCGTTTCCCTCCGTGTCCTGGGGAGCGTGAACAGTGGAACATAGCCTCACTGTGAAGGCTGCCATGCTGTCCTGGAGAACACAAAAAATAATGTCAGACTTTTCACCCACCCTGGGGAGTTCAGTTCTCTTCACCTCCTGCATGGGCTCTGGGCATACCAGCTATGTAGAAATCAGGACCTTGTCACCTGACTTCTTGGCTTTAGATATAGCATTCCCCATTCAGGAGAGAGGCCTCCTGCAGGCTCCTCCTTTGCATAGAGCATTGCTAATTCTCTACGTGTGTGCATGTGTGTGTATGTGTGTCCAGCATGCGAAGAACATGAAGTGCTTTAGAGAACCCTGAAAAAGGAAATAGCAATCAATATGCCTGTCCAAACAATTAGAAAGAGATATTTCCAAGTCTCCTAAATCTATCTGGCATGTGTTAAATGCATGCTGTCAGGCTGCCTGCCATTAAATACCTTCTAAATAATGCAAAGACAATCAGCTGTACAAATAAGTGATTCAATTTGGGTGATTGATTATTGGAATAAGGCTCATGCACCCAAGGTATGACACTTCCTACCACATCTCCATTTCGTTTCTCAGGCGAAAATGATCTTTCCATCTCCTCTCGGGGAAACTGATCTGGAGGCTGGAGGTTTACAGCATGGGTTCTATGCTTGACTGTTCATCTTGTTTGAATGTTCCTTGGACACATGAAACAGGTGTGTCTATTTGGTTTCCTCTCTGTAGTGTGGAAATGCCATGCTAAACTCTCCCAAACAACCATAGAATAAGTGTTTAAATGTCTTTGAACGCAGAGGTCTTGCAGATAACCTTAATATGACTTGACTTTTCTTCTTTCTGTTCCTACTAACATTGCCATAACATTTGGACAGCAAGAGATGGGAAACTGCTTACGTGTCCCCTCACTGTAAGCTGGTTCCATTAGGTGCAGCACATTCACAAGGTGAGTATGATTCTGTGATTCTGAGGGAGCTCTGTGAAGTATACAGTTAGGTATACTCAGTAGAGTATGCATAGCATTTAGCCATTTGTATGTGAAAAGGGTAAACTTACGTAACAGCAGCTCACACATGTTGGGTTAATGCCAATGCCATTTGGTATTTTAAAGATTTACAGTTATTAACTCAGTCTTCAGAACAGCCCTGTAAGGTATGCCCAGCATTACCCCTACTTCATCACCAATCCAAAGAAGACACAGGAAGTTGCCAAAGCCAGGCTTCAGGCTTTAGGGCTTACACCTTTAGTAACTCAAGATAGTCCATCAATGGGAAAGCTTATCTAAGCAGAGAATTTCTGTGGGGGGGAACACGGGAGTCTGGAATGAATAGGTGTCTTTGGGCAAGAGAACTGAAAAGCTGGGGATGGGGGCTGGGAAGAAGATTTTAATTTCAACATATGCCCTTTAGTACTTTCTAATTTTCTTTTTTAACCACGTGTAGATGCCATGTATTTCAAAACATAAATAGATCATTTTTAAAAGAGCAAATATATTAGCAGATTATCTTAATTTTAACACCATGGCTTTAGTCTTCAGCATCAGTTGGCTCCCATCCAAAGGAAAAATCAGATCGACTTATTTTTAGGATGGCAAAAGGAGCCGCAAGGGTCTCTGCAAAAACCTTATCCTCTCTCAAGTCTTGTTTTCTTTTTCTCCTCCTCTCCCCTCAGCTCCCCAGGCCCCGGAGACAGAGAGAGGAACACTGCGCCACTGCCTGAGAATGCATTCCTTTTTCAAAGAGAAATTTTCACTAGAATAGATTTTTGCCTTTTGCAATTATGTCATTAAAAGTGTTCTGAACTTCAGACTTGAAATGAACTCCAGAAAGGGTCTGCCCTTTTAGCTTTCTGGCTTTACATAATTTATGGTTTTGACTCTTATTAAAAAATGCAAAGGGATTCAGAAGATGTTCTAGGCAGGCACTCATCCCTCTGCCCTCCCAGCGTAGTCCTCATTGAATTTCACTCCCCACAGTGGTGGGGGCACTGCCTTTGGGATTGACAGGTCTTAATCTGGGTCATGGGAAGAATACAGGCATGTGGAAACTGTTCCCCAGTCACCCTGCACATTCCTTTGGCTCATCTGTTAGTTACCAGATGTAATATTCCCCTCCCACATCCATTTTTCACTGATACCTTCTCTTCCCCTCCCCTCCCCTCCCTTCCTCTCCCCTCCACTCCCCTCCCCTCCACTCCCCTCTCTTCTGTTCCCCACTTTTCTGCCCTTTTCATCAAACTGTCTCTCCATCTTCCCTGCTGTGACTCACCTGGTTTTGGGAGTGTCGCATTCAGTGCAGTAGACAGGATCAGAGGAAGGGGACACTTGAAATCAAGTTGTCTGCTTTCTCTTCTGTGCTCTGCCCCTTTCCAAACGTGTGCCTCTGGGCAAGTCACTTTAGCCTTTGAAGCCCTCCTGTGAACTAAGGCTAATAGTTGCCTCTATCTCAAAGGTTACAGGGTAGGTTAAATAACACGCTCAAAGTAAAGAACTCAGCACCGTGTTTGCATATAATAAGCATCTAATATTAGCTTTGTTTTTAGTGAGACAGAAAGGTGTTGTAGGTAAGGTCACGTCTTCTGGGAGCAGACTGCCTGAGTTTGAATCCCCCTGCTCTGCCACTTAATGGTTAGGCCATTTTCAAAGTCACGTCTGCTCTCTAAGGTCAGTTTCCTTATCAGTGCAATAAGGATAACAATGCCATTTGTCTGTAGGATTGCTGTGAGGCGGAATGAGATGAAAATCTGTAAGGGACTGGTACAGAGTAGTCCGTCAATAAATGCAGGCTCTTGGCATGGAACTTTTGTGCCTAGCAGAGTGAAACAAACCAATAACATTCAAACAAACACGTTGCTTTAAGCCCCTGAAAATTATTTTATCTAATTACTTAGAATGAAGGGTGGCCTCACCCTAAGCCAGAACCTTGGCTGAAACTCTTGCCTTTGAGCTATGCTGTCTGTTGGAAAAGGCTGTGTACCCCAGACCCATGACAGTTTTCTGGATGAGGAGGCTGTCTGAATTTTCTTTTTTTTTTTTTTTTTTTTGAGACGGAGTTTCGCTCTTGTTACCCAGGCTGGAGTGCAATGGCGCGATCTCGGCTCACCGCAACCTCCGCCTCCTGGGTTCAGGCAATTCTCCTGCCTCAGCCTCCCGAGTAGCTGGGATTACAGGCACGCGCCACCATGCCCAGCTAATTTTTTGTGTTTTTAGTAGAGACGGGGTTTCACCACGTTGACCAGGATGGTCTCGATCTCTCGACCTCATGATCCACCCGCCTCGGCCTCCCAAAGTGCTGGGATTATAGGCGTGAGCCACCACGCCCGGCTGGCTGTCTGAATTTTCACCTGGCAACCTTCACCTCTGACCTCACTCCATGGCAGGAATGCCCCTCTCAATGTTTCTCCATTCATGGCATGCCCTCCACATCTCCCTGCTCAAGTTCCAGATAAGGAGTGTAGCAACTGAGAACGTATATGTCTGTGAGTGGGTGCAGGTGGGAACAGGGTTCCAGTCCCAAGCCTCTGCCCCACTCTCAGCCTGGGACAAGCTCAGTGCTCAAGAGTCCAAGAACTGTGGCTTCCAACCTCGGCTCAGAAGCTTGTTCTTTTGCTTCTGGCTGTGAACTCTTGCCAGGTTATTTAGCATCTCTCAACTACAGTTTTCTCGACTGTGAAAGTGGAAAGACAGCGCCTTCCTCAGAGAGTTGCTATTGACATAATGCCTGTGGAGTAACTGACTCAGCACATGGTAGAGGGGTTGTAACTGTTCTAGCCTTGCATAGTGGGTTCTCAGAGTAGCCACCCGAGGGTTGAGGTTGGGGGGTGAGGGCTGGTGAAAGAAGGTGGGATTCCTCTAAGATCTGAGGTTTCCAGTCCATCCGTTCCCCTTTAGGTAGAGTGTGAATGGTCCAGAAGTTAACTCCTGCTGTAAGGGGCCCCAGGACTGGGAGAGAGAGAGGCGGGAAGGAGCTGAACAGGATGAAAGCCTGTGCAGAGTCTCTGCAGAATCTGTCAACAGGCCTTTCTGTGGGTGCTGCCTGCTTAAGTAGGGAGCCCGAAGTTATTCTCTCTGCTGCCCCCTGGACTTATTCTTGGCATGCTGTGTGCCTTCTCAAGCCAACAAACAAATTTGCACCTCATGTAGTAAAATAAATAAATAAACTGTGGAGGTATCCAGTGTCTTTGGCAGGATGAACCCAGGAGCTCTGCCTGGCACTGCCCTCAGCTGCCCTGGCTCCTGAAGGCTCCAAGTGCCTTCACTTTGCACCCTCTCAGATCCATCTCATCTTTTCTTTTAGATGGTGTTAGGATTCTTTTATTTTCCAAGAGTTTCTTGTAACAGAATGAGTGAATGAACCAATCACAGACTGTCAGGGCAGAAAGGCAACCTGGGCAATCATTTCTAGAGATTACAGAATTGCAGCCCATGGCAAATCTGACCCACAGGCACATTTTTTTTTTCATACAGACGTTTCTTTTTTTAAAATGTGGCCAGGTGTGGTGGCTCATGCCTGCAATCCCAGCACTTTGGGAGGTCGAAGCAGGTGGATCACATGTGGTCAGCAGTTCGAGACCAGCCTGGCCAACATAGTAAAACCTGTCTCTACTAAAAATACAAAAAAGAGCTGAGCGTGGTGGTGTGCCTCTGTAATCCCAGCTACTCTGGAGGCTGAGGCAGGAGAATCGCTTTAACCCGGGAGGCGGAGGCTGCAGTGAACCGAGATGGTGCCACTGCACTCCAGTCTGGGTGATAAGAATGAAACTCTGTCTTAAAAATAAAATAAAATAAAATAAATGATATGCCAACATTGAAAACCTGGGAGACCTTTCTGGATGCCCAGTTTCCCTTGCAAAGTCATCAATCTGGCTACGCTTGCTTGCAACAGCACATCAGAAATTGGATGGACAGGAGACTGGCCTCCCCTTGGCACTGTGCCTGAGTCTCCACCCACCACAGTCCTCACCACATCCTATTGTGTTATACTCAACCCCTTTCACTCATTTTCTTATGTGCATGGCCCCAACTAACATTTGAATTTGCAACTTTTTTTGTTGTTGTTTGTTTAAATAAAGATTAGTCTTGCTTTGTTGACCAAGCTGCAGTGCAGTGGTGCGATCTTGGTTCCCTGCCAAGACTGTCATTCAGGTTCAACCTATTCTCCTGCCTCTGCCTCCTGAGTAGCTGAGACTATAGGCACCACCACCATGCCTGGTTAATTTTTATTTCTTTGTACTTTTAGTAGAGATTGGGTTTTGCCGTGTTGGCCAGGCTAGTCTCAAACTCCTGACCTCAGGCGATCTGCCCACCTCAGCCTCCTAAAGTGCTGGGATTAGAGGTGCGAACCACTGAGGCTGCAAATTTGCAATTTCTAATCTAAAACTCTTTGGAAATCTGAGAAGTGACTCTGCCAATGACACCAAAAGCACAAGTGCCCCGGGTGGGATTTGGACCCACGGTTTCTAGGTCCGAGCTCGCTTCATGGAAGCCAAACCTGTTGACGGTAGCCCATCTATATGGCACGCACCCTGGCACTGACACTGAACCCTCTGCAGGGTTTGGTGTCTTTCTTCTCTGGCCATCAACCCTCCTGAGTTTTGGGATCCGGCTGGGATAGCCGTTGTATAGGGTTGGACTTCAGGGTTTCACCTGGCCCTCTCTCCAGATGGCCAGCACGAGAGAAACAGGCCCAGGGATAATCCTTGCCTTCCAGTTGCATGTTGTGAGAGAGATCCCCTCTTTTTATCATCTCTTCTCTTCTCTCTTTCCATTGTCTCTGTTATATAGGCTGGTGTCATATTCTCAGCGTTTTGCATAATTGTGGTTAAGAGAGGTGAGCTCATGTGATATGGGGTGCCTGGCAACCCAGAACTCAGTCAGTCTCACTGCCTTTCGTTGCCCACTTACTGATGAGGGCATCTAGCCTGAAAAGGGTAACCTGACATTAGCCCCGCAAAGCCGGGATAGTGGCTAAGCCCTGGCCTTGTTCTTCCAGCATTCGTGCCTCAGAGGCACATCAAATGGTGTCAGGAATGACCAGCACTGCCTCCCAGCAGCCTGAGAGAAGACTGGCAGACAGCAGGAGCAGCGGCCTCCTTGTCCTCTGCGTCTGGGGGCCTCAATGCTCTGCAGAGGCTGTGACAACAGGTGAGGGTTGGGGGAGGGAGTGTCTCAGTGTTTGGCATGTCCTATGCATAAATATGGGTGCTCAGAAGCCCTGGGGGGTAGGGGGGCTGGCAGGGGCTAGCCCTGTGTTTCTGTTCTCTCAGGCAGCCACAAATCCCTGTCTCTGAAAATGAAATTAAAAGGAGCATCCGGGAGATAATACATACAGTAGATCCAAATGTAAAATGCCTCCCTGTCCTTCTGATAAGGCCGTTCCTAGGACAAGCAACAAGGATTACACAGTAATCTTATTATATGGGGTCTGCCAAGGGCAAAGAAAGGGTCAATTTTCTGTGCGCGGCAGGAGAAACACCATCCCCCACTTTCCTGCTCAGAGCCACCATGGCCACCGTACTGGTTTGTGCTCCTCATGGAGAAAGGCACCATCGTGCTGGCGCCCTGGGCCTCTCTCAGGCTGTAGACATTTCCATCCTCCTCACCGTGTCTCAGCGGAACTCACCTGATGCCCCTACCTCATTAACTTTCCCCACAAATGGAATCTGCCACTGGAGTTTGGATTCCATTACCTGTCAAACGAGAAAACTGCATGGGAAGGAAAAAGTGCATTGAGACCAAATGCTTTCGGTCTCTGGCCTGCCTGGGTATTGCAGGAGCAGAGGATTTCTCCCCCTTTTCCTGGGACAGCCTGCCAAAGCAAAGGGTTGTGATAAGCTTCTATCCAAAGGGATAGCATAGGTAGGAGGTAATGTGAGTGGAAAGTGGGAGATGAGAACTTATTATTATTATTATTATTATTTTTTTTTTTTTTTTTTGAGACAGAGTTTCGCTCTTGTTACCCAGGCTGGAGTGCAATGGCGCGATCTCGGCTCACCGCAACCTCTGCCTCCTGGGTTCAGGCAATTCTCCTGCCTCAGCCTCCTGAGTAGCTGGGATTACAGGCACACGCCACCATGCCCAGCTAATGTTTTGTATTATTAGTAGAGACAGGGTTTCACCATGTTGACCAGGATGGTCTCGATCTCTTGACTTCGTGATCCACCCGCCTCGGCCTCCCAAAGTGCTGGGATTACAGGTGTGAGCCACCGCGCCCGGCCGAGATCTTATTTTTAACTTCTGACCCCACTGCCTGCTTTTTGAGAAACTAAGCATTAAGAACGCTACCTGGTACCTGCCTGGCTTTCTCTCCCCTCGCAGTCAGTGAAGTCTCACGCCAGTGTCTTCGCTCATGGAGCATAACTCTGAGGTATGTGTGTGTGGTGCTGGGTGGGAAGCAGGGGAAGGAGGGAAGAATAGACTTGGAAAATTGCCACTGTAAGTCACCTAAGGATGGGAAAATGCACAGATTTTGGCCAGTGAAAAGGAAGAAGATCTGGAATGTACATCATTTATTACATGTGAAACCCAGGGCAGTGTATACAATCGCACACCACTCTATTTTGATTGCCAATGGATGGGGAAAAAAAAGACAATTTAAGAAAATGATAAAACCCTTGTTTTGAGCATCATATATAGTTTGTTTCTATATGACACTGGAATATAGATTTGTGCTTACATTGTATGAAGTAACGTTTGATGTGTTCACAGTACACAAAGCCACCTCCAAAGGCGGGATGGTCACCTGAACGTGGCAGGAGCGTCATCAGGACAGCCACGTGAGTGAACGAGAATTGCTGTCTTATGATAACACACGTACCCACAGTCATACAGATGTTCTCCTCTGTGCTCAAGTCCTTTGATGACATATTAAAAATTACAGGGTGAGTCCAGAACATAATTATCTTAGGCTTTAACCTAGAAGACAGCAAACTTTTTCTGTAAAGACTCAGATAATAAATATTTTCAGCTTTGCAGGCCAGAAGGTCTCTGTTGAAGCTCCTCAGCTCTGCCTTTGTAGCACAAAATTCAGCATACACAATACAAAACAAACAAATGAGTGTAGCTGGGTTCGGGTAAAACTTAACTTACAAAAAGCAGGTGGCAAGCTGGGCATGACCCGTGGGCCATAGTTTGCCAATCCCCCGATCTAAACCTTTGGCAAGCTTTTATATCAAGCGTGATCTTAAAAACAAGCCTGACCTTTTGGCAGCGTTTGGTCATGGAGGGAAGACTAGACCCAGCACATTTTCATGAGCAAAAGGCACATCACTTGTTGTCTGGGAAACTGCATTCTCTTTCTGGTTCATTGACCTAGAGTGAGGCCCTAAGAAAGCCACTTATCTCAGCCTTGGTTTCCTCAAGAAAAACGTGAGGGTTTATACCAGAAGCTCTTTAAGTCTCTTTTCAGCATGCACATACCCTCACCACCATTATTATCATAATTCTTATTTTTTTTTCTTTTTTTTAAATTGTATTTTAGGTTTTGGGGTACATGTGAAGAACATGCAAGATTGTTGCATAGGTACACACATGGCAGTGTGGTTTGCTGCCTTCCTCCCCTTCACCTATATCTGGCATGCTATCTCTCCCCACCTCCCTACCCCCCGTCCCTCCCCCATTTCCCCCCAACAGACCCCAGTGTGTAGTGCTCCCCTCCCTGTGTCCATGTGTTCTCATTGTTCAACACCCACCTGTGAGTGAGAACATGCGGTGTTTGATTTTCTGCTCTTGTGTCAGTTTGCTGAGAATGATGGTTTCCAGGTTCATCCATGTCCCTACAAAGGACACGAACTCATCGTTTTTGATGGCTGCATAATATTCCATGGTGTGTAGCTTTGATGAACTTTTGGAGGCTCACATGTGCCTCATGGGGAAAACAGGGGTTCCAAGAGTGATATGAATGAGAAAAAGCCTGTGTCTACATTCTGTTTCTGGAAATTAAAACAAAATAACCAATTGTATCCATAAAGTTTTTTCATGGCTCTATTTAATTTATGTATATGAAAGACTTGTACCATAACTTTCTGACGACCAGTCTCATATCTTTGCCTGCAGCTGCAGACCCTCTCTAGGTCTGCACTTTGATAGAAGGCAAGCTCAATATCAACAGCTAAGACTCTGGGAGGCACCTCAAATTAAGAAACTTTGACACTGTCACTACAGACTGCGAATCTTGAAAATAATGCAAAGGCACAGAGAGGGACGTCAGAAGAATTATTCATGGAACCAGTGTCAGTGAGGCTCCAGTGGGGATACAGTGGGAATAGATTGGGGACAGGGCCAGCAGCAGATCCTAACCAGACTCTTCCTTTGCCTGGGTCTTGCATCCATTCTCTCTTGCTTTCTGCCCCTTGTCTGAGACTGAGCCTTTCCACTATTTCTCTGTAAATCTCTTTCCAATGCACTTACTTCATGCTTAGGTTAGACAGAAACACCTTCTGTTACTTGCAAGCAAATATCTGAATGAAACACCAAAGTTAAAACTCTGAATTTAAAAATCAAAACCACAATAAGATAGCATCTGACGCCATCAGAGGACTAACATTAGAAGTCAGAAAATAGCAGATGCTGGCAAGGCTGTAGAGAAAAAGGAATGTATGTACACTGCTGGTGGGAGTGTAAATTAGTTTGACCACTGTGGCAAGCACTGTGGTGATTTCTAAAATACCTAAACACAGAAGTACCATTCGACCCAGCAATCCCATTACTGGCTATATACCCGAAGGAATACAAATCATTCTGTCATAAAGACACATACATGCGTATGTTTCTTGCAGCACTGTTCACAATACGAAGACATGGAATCAACCTAAATGTCCATCAAGGATAGACTGGATGTAGGATATGCGATACATATACACCACAAAATCTGATGCAGTCATAAAAAAGAATGAGATTATATCCTTTGCAAAAACATGGATAGAACTGGAGGCTATTATCCTTAGCAAACTAAGGCAGGAGAAGAAAACTAAATACCACGTGTTCCCACTTGTAAGTGGGAGGTAAATGGCGAGAACACATGGACACACAGAGGAGAACAATACATACTGGGGCCTATCAGAGGGCGGAAGGTGGGAGGAGGGAGAGGATCAGGAGAAACAACAAATGGATATTAGGCTTAATACCTGAGTGATAAAGTAATCTGCATAACAAATCCCCATGACACACAGTTACCTATAAAACAAACCTGGACATGTACCCCAGAACTTAAAACAAAAGTTAAATTTTTAAAAGACTGGTACACTTATACCATGGAATATCATGCATCCATAAGAAGAATGAGATCATGTCCTTTGCAGGGACATGCATGGAGCTGGAGGCCATTATCCTTAGCAAACGAATGACGGAACAGAAAGCCAAATGCTGCATGCTCTCACTTATAAGAGGGAGCTAAATGATGAGAACACATGGACACACAGAGGGGAACATCACACTGGGGGCCTATTAGAGGGTGGAGGAGGGAGAGGAGAAGCAAAAATAACTAACGAATACTAGGCTCAATTCCTGGGTGACAAAATAATTTGTACAACAAGTCCTCATGACCTAAGTTTACCTATATAACAAAACTTCACATGTACCACTGAACTTCAAATAAGTTAAATTAAAAAGTTAAAAAAAAAAACCTCTGCATTTAATTTTTAATTTTCATCTTTTAATTTTTATTTATTCAGTTGGAATAACCCCTTTCTAGAGCCAGAGGTCATACATCATTAGCATAAACTCTAAGTTCATGGGACACCCAATTTATTGGGAAGAAGCCTCCCATTTGAAATCTTACCTCGGAAACTGAAGGTGTATGTTTAGCTCATTTCAGAGCTTTCTAAAGGCCCGGCACTCTTAAGAGCTATGGCTTCTACTTCAGTGCCTTCATCCACCCACCCATCCATCCATCCATTTATTCACATAATAATTTATTTCATCAACATTTATCTAGCACCTACTATGTGTTCAGCACTACATAGGGTACTGTTCAAAGCAAGCAAGGCAACAGGAGCTTACAGTCTGTAGAGAGTACATTATATGCTCACACAATTAATTATTTAACTGCACTTTTAAAAATAAGAACCACAAGCCAACTGCGGTGGCTCATGCCCTGTCATCCCTGCACTTTGGGAGGCCAAGGCGGGTGGATCACCTGAGGTCAGGAGTTCAAGACCAGCCTGGCCAACATGGTGAAACGCCATCTCTACTAAAAATACCAACATTAGCCAGTGCAATAGCGGATTCCTATAATCCCAGCTACTGGGGAGGCTAAGGCAGGAGAATCACTTGAGCCTGGGAGGCAGAGATTACAGTGAGCTGAGATTGTGCCATTGCACTTCAGCCTGGGCAACAGGGCAACAGACTGAAACTCTCTGTCAAAAAAAAAAAAAAAAAGAACCACAGAGAAGCTTCAAGTCTTTCAACCAAGGACAGCAGTAAGACACTCACTATTTGTGAGAAACGTCAAGGAAAGGCTTGCCAAGGAAGTGACACTTGAGCTGCGAGCAGAAGGATGAATGAGCAAGACGTAGTTGAAGCAGGGAAAGAAGTGAAGGGAGGACAGTGAATGGTGAAGGGTCAGAGCAGGCAGGAGCATCCTGCACTTAGAAATTGGAAAGAAGCCAGGGGTCTGGAGTTGAGTGTGTTGAAGAGTAAGAAGGTAAACTGAGACTGGAGAGGCACAGGGGCCTTTTGACCCAGGGTGAAAAACACGGATGTTCAAGCACAGAACAATTGGAAGCCATTGAGGAGTTTTATTTGGGAGTGTGATATGACTGGAATTCCATTTTTCAAAAATGTCTTTGACTGCCATGTAGCGATTGAAGCAGATTGCTTCCAGTGGGGATAGTTCAGAGGGTAAATATATTTCAGCCCAACTGGCAGCATTTTAGAGTAGGGTGGTGGTGGTGACGGTGGAAAAAAGTCAATTCCAGTGTGAGAGGAACAACAGACAGAACTCCATGACTCACTGGCTGAAGGTTTCCACAATGAACTCAGCGTGGACGGAAGTGATCTTTACTGATATGAGAAGCTCTGGAGGAGGAAGGATTGCAGTAAGGAGGAAGAGTTTTGTTTAAGTTATACTGAGTTGTGCGATGACGTGTTGCTCCCTGCAGACACCAAATTTTCTAACTTGGCTAACTTGGCTGTACCAGTTAGAGTTCTCACTGGTGTGTTATTGCTGTCCTCATTGGTCCTTTCTTGGGAATATAAGATGGGCCTCATGCAAAAGTATTGGGTCCCACTGTCTCTGATACTGTTACTTCCTACGCTTCTGAATTTCCTGATGTGAGACCTGTGATCGTTTGTACTCAGAACAGACAACTTCCTTGCTTTTTCCTCTTCTGCTGGATCTTTCTGTACCACCCCAATGAATATCTGCAACCCCTGCTGAGCAATCCAGCTGTGACTCTCTCCTGGCTCTTTTTTGTTCTTTTCCCAGGAGTGTAACTAGTCCTGACTTCCCAGCATCTTTTGTGTGGGATGTGCTGAGCTCACTGTGACTCTTGGCTTGTGCATTAGGTGTGGCTGGACCCCCAGCTATAACCTATGTGCATATAAAAACTCTGAAAGATCCAAGTTTTCTATCTACTTCAATTTTTGGCTTCTTACCCTTCTTGCTCTTTGGGTCAAATTCCTGGCCATTCCAAGGCTTACTGCATTAAAATCAGGGAAGAGTTATGAAACTCCAATCATGAAGCTATTGTCAAATTGAAGGATGGTATGTTTTCTGGATGACCTGTGAGAACCATTTCTATATCGTCTCTTTCCATTTTTGTCTGTGAATAATTGTTGCTACCTGCCATAATTGAATCAATGATAATGATTGTCAATCCCTTGGAAAGTGTCAAATACTACACAGATAATAGACAGTTTCTCCATCCTGGGAAACTCTAAGCGTAGGCCTGGGCTTTGTTCTCTGCTCTTTGCAGAAAACTTAACTTCAGAAAAATCCCATAAATGATCCAAATGAAGAGCCCCTCCTTTTCTCACCTCACGAAGGGAAACACACACATGACGCCCTTTCATTGTACCATATTTTCCACCTTTTCCTCTATGAGGATGGGCCTTATGCTGAAGAAGATAGAGCACAGTTGCATCTGAAGGACACAGAAGGAAAAATACACCCCCAAGGCAAAGGAGAGACGGAATGAGCAAGGGCATTAAAATATTATTGAAAGTAGAGAGGCACAAAGCAAAATCCCATCAACTCAGCAGTCCTGGATTATTTCACTACATGACACCAAAAATGAACAAGATACTAATCGATTCATTTTCTTTTTCCACTTGATTCTTAGTTGGAATGGGAACATCTGGAGTTTGAAATCAATCGTCCAGAACTAGCTGCTGAGCTAATTAATATTCACTCAAACGGCACTCCACCAAGGTGTCCCTTCTTGCATCTCTGTTCCTTGCAGGCAGCAGTGCTTTCCCATCACCTTTGTCCACCTTAAAAGAACTCTGGTTGGCTGATGCAGGGAGAAGCAGGAGGCATGGAGGGCGGAAAAAGAGCCCGCAGCCTGCCTTTCTGTTGAAGAGAATGAAGACGTGCTGGAAAGAACTTAGGAGAAGGAGCGTTTCTGCAGAGTGAGTACAGAGATCTAATCGGTGGGCTTGCCTCTCCACTCTCCTTAGCATAGAAGAGGGTGAGTGCCAGAATGATTTCATGCTTGTATCTTATCAAAGAAGGAAGGAACCGGAATTAAGATCCTCTTCTTTAACCACAGGCTACTCTGGCTTGGGCACCATTTATCTTTTTGGTGATAAAGAGGGGTAGGTGCTCTAAATGTTTGGGAACTGTCACTACCACAAGTCTGTCCATCCGCCAAAGTTAACTTTTTTATGGCTTGCAACCATGTATTATTTTTTTCTTTTCTTTCTTTCTTTCTTTCTTTTTTTTTTTTTTTTTTTTTTTTTTTTTTTTTTTTTTTTACAGAGTTTTACTCTGTTGCCCAGGCTGGGGACTACAAAGGCACAATCTCGGCTCACTGCAACCTGTGCCTCCCAAGTTCAAGAGATTCTTGTGCCTCAGCCTCCCAAGTAGCTGGAATTAGAGGCACCTGCCCTCCCACCTGGCTGATTTTTGTATTTTTAGTAGAGATGGGGGTTTCGCCATTTTTCCCAGGCTGATCTTGAACTCCTGACCTCAGGCGATCCTTCCACCTCAGCTTTCCAAAGTGCTGGGATACAGGTGTGAGCCACCACGCTCAGCCTAATCATCTATTCTTTACTTCCACTTCATGGTGCCTATCTTGAACAGAGATTGGTATAGCTATTAATACCCCAGCTGACCACTTCATCCAATTCACTGGCTTGTTGGTAATTCACTTTGTAGACCTGAACTGACCAATATGGTAGCCCGTTGAAATGTGTCTGGTCTGAATTGAGGTGTCCTATGAGTTTAAAATACACACTGTGTCTCAATGCCTTCATATATAAAAAGAATATAAAATATTTCATTAATAATTGTTATATTGATTATACATTGAAACAATACTTTGGACATAGTGTATTAAACTAAATACATATTAAAATTAGCATCTGTTTCCTTTTACCTTTATAATGTGGCTACTGGAAAATTTTAAATTACACAGGTGGCTCACACTTGTGGTTACAGTATCTTTGCATTGGACAGACTTAAATTTCAATTGATGGCGGTGTTCAGTTCCCTGTAATAAAATAGCTGCTATTTTTCTACTGGTAACTTGACATGATGCACTTACCATGAGCATGCCCCCATCTTAGCTCCTTGCACATTATCGTGGCGGCCCTACAATCTAGGGATTACCAGCCTCATTTCACAGATAAAGAACTTGGACTAAGAGAGGACTTGTTACCTGATGGACTCACTTTGTTCAAGTCTACGTTTATCAAGCACCCACTGTATACTCTATGGTGCTCCAGGCACTTGGGGTCCCAGATCTGAAGAGTTACCGCTCCTGACCAATTTGGCTAAAAATCTAAGTTCCTCAGGTTCGCCTCCCTCTAAATTGCTCTTTTCCTGATACTATGTGGCTCTTCTTGAAGTTTCTCAGTGTCAGGTTTATGGGATTTTCAGTCACTTTTATTATTTTATTTTTTGCCTCTCTTTTTCATGGGGATCAATTATGAAGATAAGGAAATTGAATCAAATTGGAACTGGAGTCTGGGGTTTGGCTTATTGGAGTATTCTCAGTGGTCTGCAGGTGTAATAAGCTGAAGTGTCCAGTTCTTGACTTTATATTCATATATATATCAGTGCCAGGATCATTCAGGAAGATCCAGGACTTGATGAACTATATTGTCTTGGGGAAGGAGGTTGCATCTGGGAGGTCTGGGCAGAAGGACAAGGAGGCATAAAAGTATAAAAGTCTGCAGATACTGTGCAAAAGAAGCAGAATCAATGTCAGGACCAGAGCTGAACGGTGGGGAAGGGAATGGTGGGGAAGGAAACGGTGGGGAAGGGAATGGTGGGGAAGGAAATGGTGGGAAAGGAAATGGTGGGGAAGGGCTTCTCTAGGTTCTGATTACGAGGCTGGTGCTTGCAATAAGAGTCCTGGCAGTTTGTGAAGACAGTTGAACATACAGGAAGAAAAGTCAAAACCTGTGTAAAAGATCAGACAGGGACTAACATCTAGAAAGATCAAGCCTGCTAGCACCTGCTGTCAGGAGCCCACTTTGCCAGTAGGTTGAGCCTGAAATAATCTTCCCTTCTTAAACCTGGAAACTCCCATGCCTCAGATGACTATGTCTAAGATTCCATACATTCATCTGTTCATTCCTCTTCATGTACCATTGCCAGACTGTGCTGGGTAAATAGAGAGCCATCTCCCTTGGTAGACCAGACGCTATCTTCTGGTTATTAGATTTGATCCTGTTTTAATTCAGAAGATACCTGGAATTTTAAGACTAGCATCTAGAAATGCCTGAACTTTGCAAATGCCCATCATAATGGATTTCTTAAAGGTCAGTGCAGCCTGCGTTGCATTTTTGACTATTGTCTAAGGTCTTCAGAAGATGCCCATAGCTGAGTAGGCTCATGAGCAGCTTGTCTGCCTCTCTTTCTCCCCTACCTCCCTCTCCTCCATCCTGCCTTCAGGATGCCTTCCATCACGGACTAGGAGAACTATGAGAGCCCCCAATGTACTTGCAGCTAGAGGCTGCTGCAGAAACTTGGCTTCATTTATATATAAAGAATGGCTTTAAATAAAATCATGGCTGTATTTTGTTAATGATATTTCTGATTTTGGAAAATGCAAACATGTCCATCTATAACAAGACCAGAATACTTTTACCTTTTGGGGGTTAATGAGAACACAGGATTATAAATAAAGCAATAGTCCATAGCAGAAGTCTCTGACCAAAAGCTGATAGGGATTATGTGTTCCTGTCAGGTCCCTGGTGGGGAAGCAGGAAGAAAGCATCTGCCTGAAGTTCCAGTCTCCCCAGAAGCACTCAGCTGAAGAAACAGTGTCAAAGAAGAAGGCTCCAAATAGAGCCTTATGCAGGAAGCATACTGCCTCTGTCCTTAGCTTGGTGGTAAAAAAAAAATTTGGTTAGTGTTTCTGTTAGTCAAAAGAAATGTGTTTTGTTTACTGACTATCCAGCTAGTACAGGAGTTAGTAAGTATTCCATATACACATATGCAGAAATAAATGAATAGATGAATGGATGAGTTATATTATTCATCAATCATTTGTGTGTGTATCATTTTTAAACATATTTATCAGGTGACTGTCTTTCCCCAGTCACCACTCCTCAGTTTTGGCAGATGCTGAGAGCCTAGATTTGTCCTTTCCCATTGGATCTATAGTTTGCTTTTGCATCAATGAAGTGACTATCTGATCTTAATTCCATCTCGATCTGGACCATCTAATTAAGCACTTCTGAGCTTCTAGACCCTAGACATCCCTATCTTGACCCATTCTGTCCCCTATAACCCACGCTTTGCTGTGATAATCTTTCAGGGTCTTTTTTTAAACCAGGAACCTGAGACAAGAACCATTGAAATACAAAACCAACAGGTGGTTTTATATTAACATACCATGGTTTCTATCTTCTTGCATGACCTGCGTTGTTGTTTTACAAATAGATGTTTAAGAACGTTGATGTGATGACGTTGTGGTTCATGGCAAGTTTTTGAGAGTTCTATTACTTTTCCATGATGATTTTTAAAATTTTTGATTTTATATCCATACCAATTATATGATCTTATAGGCATTTTCAAAAGCCTTAGCAAGACCATCATTTAAGAAAATCCTGCCACCATTTCGGTGACCACATTTATAGTTTGTTTATGTTCACATCAAAGCCAACTAGTACTATTCTAATTACCTGAGCTAAAGAGGAAATAATAGAGGTAGATTAAAGCATAAAATATGTTTTCTGTCTAAGTGATGTCACTTCATCTTGCACCAGGGATAGCTTTGTAGTAGTTTACAAAGAAAAAAAGTAATGAAAAAATTGAATCATCGCAGAGCCCACATTAGTATTAGCATGCTACATTTAAAATAATTTATTCCAGCAGTCAGTATCGTATTCACATTGGGAGCTGATATTTAGTTTTAGCAAAAGAACCATATCCATCGCATTAAATTAATGTTGTTAATTTAAATGTTATTGGTTTTGTTTGTATTTGATTTGTGACTTTGTTTTGATTTTATAGTGGTATAAGAGTTATAAGCATAAAGACTATATACTTAGTTTTATGTCTCTACATATTTTAGCATGTCAGGAATAAAAGAATGAAATGTAAATATTCAGTGTCTTTTCCCGGCAGATACTGCCTAATAGCACCCCAACCTCCAATTCCCTTGAAATTGTCTCCAACTCTTTCCATTCCTGGAGAACAATGGAGCTGTCCCAGATCAGGAGGATCCCTCCTCTGGACAAATGGATAGATCCAAATTTTGCAGCAAAACCTCACTCTGCAAACCATAGGGTTTATAGATTATTTAAGGTGGAGTAAACTCTGAGAATTTCATTGCAGACGGGTTTCTAATTCAGTTGACGTTGAGCCTGCTGACACGAAGCATCATTGTACTAGAGGACACCATCTCTTCAAAGAAAACACTAAAACAAAAACCAGAACATGTATCAGAGCTAAAATTAGCCGCCCCTGATGGTATGACCTGGGCATGGATCAAAAGCTCAAAATCTGTCTACATGGCCTTCTCAAGCAAACACCAAAGGCAGGGGTTGGAAATGGTTCTCAGGGAAGAAAGCATTACCTTTTACGTTCCTACTCCAATGAGAGAAGACAGGATAGCCTGCAGAATTCTGCTCTCTATAGATTTTAGTCTCTAGGACCAAAGGACTCGTCACTCCTGTGCATTAACCATGGGAAACAGTGTTGACACGGAGACCTGAAGCCATCATTTCTGTCACTGGCTACAGCACAGGCACAGAAGGACAGTAGAGTCAGTAGAGTGCAGGCGTCTGAGTTTGCCTCCTTCCTGGATATCACACCTCAAACGTTTCAGTGCTTTTAGTCGAGTCTTGGAAAGAAGAATGGTGGATAGGAAGAATGGTGGCCGGGTAATTAATGTCAGACCGGTGGACAAAAGGTTCCTTCTCTTTGTAACACGTCTATCTAGAAATGATCTCAGCCTCAAAAGTCTTGGAATGTACTGCCTTCTCCCATTTCTCATGAGGGACTTGAGCCCATCCTAGACTTTCAGAAGTCTCGAGTATTAGGACTCCCCATGATGGGGACCCCTCCACTCCTTTCTTCTACCAGGTTCTGAGACTTATATTTGGTTGCCTGTTGAGCATGGGGAATCCTTAGAATGAAAAAGGTCTATGTGCTTTCAATATCACCCCTGGCCTCTATCCACTAGATGCCAGTAGCAACCTCCTCCTAATTGTGGCAAACAAAAATGTCTCCAGAAATTGCCAAATGTCACCTTGTGATAGGGGAACAGAACCTATCACAAGGTGACATTTGTGATAGGTTAAGAACAAATTTAGTTTGGTTAAGAACCTCCTCTGGTTAAGAACCATTGACGGCAAATGAGAGATTTTTTTTTTTTTTTTTTTTTTTTTGAGACGGAGTGTCGCTCTTGTTACCCAGGCTGGAGTGCAATGGCACAATCTCGGCTCACCGCAACCTCTGCCTCCTGGGTTCAGGCAATTCTCCTGCCTCAGCCTCCTGAATAGCTGGGATTACAGGCATGCGCCACCATGCCCAGCTAATTTTTTGTATTTTTAGTAGAGACGGGGTTTCACCATGTTGACCAAGATGGTCTCGATCAAATGAGAGATTTTTGAATGTCTGTCTGCAAGAAGACTATGAAGGGTTTATTTCTATTTATCTGCTTATCCAGAATCATTGTACTACCCCAAGCAGATCAATATCACAAATCAGTACTAATGTTACCTCACCCTAGATCTTTACAGAGAGCTGTGAGGAGTCATCATTCACCAAATCAAACTTCTAGTAAGTCAGTAAGGTAATTCAGAAAACCACATGTTTATTGGTTACCTATTAACTGCATTCACTATATCATCTCCAATTCTTCCAACTCTCCTGCAGGATAGGAGTTTGCCATGCCATTTCACTGTGAAAAGTTTGAGGCACAGAGAAGTTAGCTTATGAGGAGGAGCCAGGATTTCATCATAAATGGATTTTGCTCCAAAGTGCATGTAACCATCCTGTTTCTCTGAGTGCTCCATAATATCCCTGATGAAATTCTGCAATGCACAGCCCTGGAGCAGAGCAATGCAGTGGTCCTGTCACCACTAAAGCCACACAGAGTGTGCCACACAGACAGGCTGTTAGTGAGCTGTCAGCCAAGTGCCCTGGGGGCCCGCACCGCCACTCGAAGGCTGACCTTGCAATGTTTTTTGCATTCCGATGAAACCTGAGCACTTTTTTTAAGCACTTTACTGTCTCTGGATATTGGCCAAATCTTCCTGTACTTGTCTTATTTGAATTGTGACTGCGGTAAAACCTCTCTGTCTTTTAGGGAGTGAGGTGGCCTGTCCGGAGCTCACATTCTAGAAGTATGTTCTGAGAAGCTGTGTTCTCAAGATTATGTTTTGTCATTTCATGCCCACCGGTACATTTTTCTCCAAATCTTTGGCAGACATACCCGTTTTGTAAACTTGTAGCAATTGCCCGTAAAGTTCCAAATAAAATTCTTGCTGGCCTATTTTTAAAGTTCCCAAAAGTATATAGTTGGAAAAAAATAGAATCTCCTGCGATTGTTTGTTAAAATTTCCATGATAATATATATTTGCATCTCATTTTCCTAGTGACTTTAGGCTGAATTCTCTTTGCACAAAATGATGACATTGGACTGAAATATGGCTGAGAGCAGCCTTGGCAAGTGATTTCAGCAATGGCCCCTTTAACATCTTGGCGGGTTTGTTTTTAGCACTTTTATTCTCTGTCACCCCTCTACCTCTCCCTCCAGCTAGCTGCCCAATTTTCCATGTTTTTTTAAAAAGTAATTTGTAACTTAGATTACTCAAAGTGGTTTAGAATGTTAGGCAATTTCCTTAATATTCCAGAGGCCATGTCATCAGAATCTACTGATTTGTATACATTCATATTTCCTAGGTCTTTTCTTATCTATGTTTTGACAATAGCAATTTGGGTAAGAATTTCATTACTTCCTAATTGCTCTGATTTCTTTTCCTTATTTCCTCTCATTAAAGACAAATTTAGAAAATGAGTTCCCTATCTCAGCAGCTTTAATCCTGCCCTTCATCCTCTGTTCCTTCCTTCCTTCCTTCTTTACTACCTGAGCTGAGGTTTCTTGGAGAGCTAATTCACTCACTCGTTTCCTTTTGGAGGCAGAGAAAGCTTGGTTCTGACTTGTAGACTTATTTTTGCTAAAGAGTTCAGGACAGAAAAGCACATTTTTAAAAACTTTTCATCCTCTCATATATTTCTGCTGCAAGCTGCTTGCAGACCCTTTCCCTCTATTCCTGCATCAGTTTAATGTTCAGCGTCAGAGCTGATAAGAGAAAGCTAAAGTCCAAATGCGCTACAAATCTTTTGAAACTAGCTTCCAAAGTAACCTTGCTTTTAACCCTACAGTTTTTTTTTTCTTTTATTTTACTGAAAGTGAGCCTTCAAGCTCTATCCTCCTTTACTTTGCAGAACAGAATCTCAAAAATGGAGGAGGTAAAGAAATGCTTTCTTTTTCATTTTTTTTTCTTTTCTTTTCTTTTCTTTTTGAGACAGAGTCTTGCTCTGTCACCAGGCTGGAGTGCAGTGGCGCGATCTTGGCTCACTGCAACCTCCGCCTCCCGGGTTCAAGCAATTCTCCTGCCTTAGCCTCCTGAGTAGCTGGGACTACAGGTGTGTGCCACCATGCCCAGCTAATTTTTGTATTTTTTTAGGAGAGACGGGGTTTCACCATATTGGCCAGGATGGTCTCGATCTCTTGACCTTGTGATCCACCCGCCTCAGCCTCCCAAAGTGCTGCGATTCCAAGCGTGAGCCACCATGCCTAGCCAGAAATGCTTTCTTAGATTTAGGTTGATTTTTTAGTTCCAGGAACACCTAAAATCCCTTTCTCTGTTCAGAGGTGTTTATGTTGTAGTAGATTGAGGCATTTTCTCCATCTGGTAATCAGGTATCTCTGGAAATATTTGCCTTCATTCTGAGTGTGTATGTTTGTGTGTGTGTTGTGTGTGTGTGTGTGTGTGTGTGTGTAACTGGTAACTCATACTGATGCTACCTGTTACTCACATCTGCATGAAATCAGCAATCATTTTGGCCAATCCAAGCAGAAAGTTCTCAACATCTGGAGGTTTGAAGTTGGTGAACAACGCCTGGATCCTTGCACTGCTTTTCTTCTTTCTGGTTTTTGTCCTTGTGCTTGGCATCAGAGTAGACATCACCTTGGTGGTTCCTCTTGTAAACTGAGCCTTGTGCTTCAGATGCGTTACTGAAGTTCGCCTGGCAACAACGTCAGGGACCTCGGTGGAGAGTTGTTGGATGAACCCCAGACCATGTTATGAAACAAACCCTTGTTTCCAGGGCGGGACAGTTGCCAGATGATTTGTTTTACATGGTTGCAAATAAAAATGACAAAAATAAAACATCCTTAATTTCTGCGAAAGTCAGGGCTACAATTTCAAGAAAGAGTTATTCAAGGAAGATGTGATGTCTCATGTTGAGAGGTCTGTTGGAGACGGTCCGATAGCTTTTCCAACCTGGGGCCACTTTTTCACCTCTGGGGACGGAGCTCTGTGTCTTGGGCTGAGGAACAGGAGTCGATGGTTATGTTGGCAGCCAGTGGTGGAGGCCCTGGGTCCCATTTCCCAGCCACACGGGTTCTCCCTTCTTTTTCCCAATTAAATCCTTGCCTGAGGCCCCTGTGTCTTCTTGGGCTTGATTTCTGCCTTTGAATCTCATTCAATCCCCTCTGGAGCCTAATTTTTAAGGTTGGGCTTCTATGCTGCATCACCTTCCCAAAGATTCCCCGGGCAAATCTTTGATCCTTGGTCCATGTTTGGTCGTCTGGCCTAGGATCATTTCTGATGGGGCCTCTTCTCATGTTAAATCTTGAATTTGTTGTCCCTCAATTAAGCCATTACAAGCCTAGTATTCAGGGTCTGTAACATTTATCCAGTCTTCTGGGTCAGCCTAGATCTTAGGGAGAGGCCTGCTGTCTGATGGCTTGCATATCACCTCTAAATCCTGTCCCTATCACCCCAAAGCTCACAATGCAAAGATGGAATGACTCAAGTATGATGCAAATTCATCAGTAATGCCTAAAGAAAAAACTATCAAGTAAGGACAATTTTGCCACCCTCCTGCCTGCCCACACCCCCGCTGAGACATTTGGCTGAGTCTGGACATTTCTGGTTTTGGTTTTTGGAACTGCTAGTAAATTTGGTAAAGTACTAGTGACATCTAGTAAATAAAGACCAGAGATAGATGCCAATAACCAGCCCATAGTGCACTGGATGGACCCCACAACAACAAATCATCTGTAATCTCAGTAGTGTTGCAGTTGAGAAACCCTGACCTACAGGAAAATCAGGCGAAAGTAATAGATACACAGCTCAACAGAAAGGATTTTTTTCCCCCTCAGGCTCAACTGACTTTATTTTCTATTTATTCCACTGAACATTAGTGCATGGTAAGTCTCCAGGTGCCAACAGTCTGCACTGAGAGGTCCCTTCGCTCACCTTGCACTCCATTCCCTCAGTAAGGCCTTTACATTGTACTGAGGAATTTCCCTGGCACTTATGGAATACATACATGATTCCAGCAAACATTTTGAGAGAACCTACCTGTACTAAGAGGAGGACCAGGCTCTGGGTATACAAAAGTGATCACCGCAGTCTCTGCCACCAAAGAGACTAACTAGTGCAGGGGCCAGCAAGTCATCTAAA
Source organism: Saimiri boliviensis (assembly GCF_048565385.1). Lineage (NCBI taxonomy): Eukaryota > Metazoa > Chordata > Mammalia > Primates > Cebidae > Saimiri > Saimiri boliviensis. Next base: position 132,107,030 of record NC_133453.1, on the reverse strand, counting down.
GATTGTTGTACAATGAGATACGACAGAGTGGACAGGCAAGAGGAGGAGCACTGTTGTCAGAGTGAAACCCAGGGAGTGCTTCCTACAAAAAGCAAAATCTAAGCCAAGTCTTTTTTTTTTGAGACAGAGTTTCGCTCTTGTTACCCAGGCTGGAGTGCAATGGCGCGGTCTCGGCTCACCTCAACCTCCGCCTCCTGGGTTCAGGCAATTCTCCTGCCTCAGCCTCCCTAGTAGCTGGGATTACAGGCACATGCCACCATGCCCAGCTAATTTTTTGTATTTTTAGTAGAGATGGGGTTTCACCATGTTGACCAGGATGGTCTCGATCTCTTGACCTCATGATCCACCCACCTCGGCCTCCCAAAGTGCTAGGATTACAGGCGTGAGCCACCGCGCCCGGCCCTGAGTCAAGTCTTAGCGACGGTTCAGTGTAATAGGGCAAAAAGCTAAAGCAGTCATGGGAGAGCATGGGCTATGAAAGGACAGTATTGCAATCAGCCTTCTCCAGAGAAACAGATCCCATAGGATATATACAGATACCTGAAGGGGATTTACTATGAGAGTTGGCTCACAGGCTTATGGAGGCTGAGAAGTTCTACTATAGACCACCAATGAGTTGGGGAACCAGGAAAGCCAGTGATATCATCTAGTCTGAGTCTGAATGCCTGAGACCCAGAGGACTGGGAGCAGAGGTGCTTGCAGCTTGTGTAAGTCTAGAATCTGAAGGTTCAAGAACCTCAAGTTCTCATGTCCCAGGGCAAGATAAGTTGGATATCCTAGTTCCATAGAGAGAGCAAATTCTCCCTTCCTCTGCTTTTTTGTTCTATTGGCGCCGTCAGTGAATTGCATGAGTCCCACCCATCTTGGTGATTTCGGTGGGTCTTCTTTATCCGGTCTACCGATACAATTGCTCATCTCTTCCAGAAACAACCACATAAACACACTCAGGCATAATGCTTTACCAGCTATCTGGGGACCCTTTAAGCCAGTCAAGTTGACACATAAAATTAACCATTGCAGGCAGCTAACATAGGACGGGCTGGCTGCCCAACGCCTAGCCTTTCAGGATAGAACAGTCTTCAAGGTGAGTAAGGTGAGAAAATACTATGGATGGAAAAATGAAGGAGGCAGATGATTTGCCTAAGGCCACAACACAAATCAGTGTCAGGGTTAAAATAGTTTCTAGTTGTCAGATACAGCTGATGACGTGTTCATTCATTCATTCATTTTCTTATTAAATATGTATTTATTGAGAAACTGGGCACTACGTAAGTTCAAATCCCACCTTTAACACAAATGTTGGACAAGTTACTCAAGCTCTGTGAGTCTTAGTTTGCTTGCCTGTCGAATAGAAATAAGAGTAGTAATTATTACTCTTGGGGGCTTTCACAAATATTAAATGAGTGAATGCTTTTGAAGCTTTTAGCATATAATACTTAGGGCAAGCATCCAACTACATTGTGGTCACTGTCTTCATCATCATCATCATCATCATTTTTTCTATCTTTATCCCCTTCTCCCAAGCACGTGTTTTCTGGACCGAGGCTTTAGCACTGCCACCCAGGCAGTGAGGCAGCTTCCGGAGGCTCCCAGGCATTCAGACACAGAGTATTTAGTATTCCATTTGCCTCTTGTCAGCAAGTGGGGACTGAGCAGAGCAGACTGCTCACTCAGCCTTCAATTCACGCGTCTCCTGTTTCTCTCCCTGTAAGCTGCTAAAAGGTAGGAAGGAAGCTGTTTCATTACAGCCTCATTTACACCTCTCTAGTCTCTCTGCTCCCTCGAAGGAAAGTCAAGTTGCTGTGTTCTGCACAAACAGAATCTGGCATACAATATTCTAAGCCAGGCTTTCTCAGTTAAGCCTTGTCAGATGTCATTTCCCCTGCACTGCCCAGAGGGAGATGTTATCAACCCATCCCTATCCCAACATGGTGCTCCTATGTGCTATATGGTTATATAAATGCCCTTTGGGCAGGAGCCATGGAAAGGCTGCCAGGCTAGATCCTGGTAATGGCTAGGGGGCTGGCAGGGATCAATTTTGAAACTGACTCCTGTGCGGCAATAAATTGATCCTAGACTTGTTCTCAGAGCAAGCTAATCCCTATCCCTTCCTGTGCACAGGAGGATAACGAGGGCTCTAAACAGACTCACAGATGGCTGGATGTCACACCTTTGGCAATTCTTGCTTACGGATGGCTCCATGCTGTTGTCCTCTGGCACTTCAGCCTGTAACATGTCTAAGAACTTGCTGGAGTGTTCCCGTGGGGAGGAGAATCCTCTTCCTGTCACCTCTATAAACCTCCCTACCCCTTTTGCCCTGCCTGAGTCCACCCACACACATGTGCATACACACACACACACAAACAATAAAGTTGTCAAACACACTGAGAAATCTAAGACATTGTGCCTAATCCAATGTTGCAGTTTACTGATGAGGAGATGGTGTTATGGAATCTACATGGAGAGTCAAAACATGTCAGGACCTCTAGGACCTCTTTTGAGAGTCCCCACAGAAACGAGTTAAAGGCAACGAAAGCCATCAGCCTACATCTCTGACACCAGTGCCCCTCTGGGGGGTTACTGTCTATCTAGAACGGTCACTCTCAAACTCTAGCATGCATCAGCCTGACCTGGAGGGCTCGTTAAACACCAGATTGCAGGGCCTTCCCAGAAGGCTGAGAATTTCTGATTCGGTAGGTCTGCAGTCAGCCCTAGTATTTACATTTTTAACGAGTTCCCAGGTGATTCTGATGCTTCTGGTCCAGCAACCACTGACCTAGAAGATGGACTCAACCCTAGAATATGTTAAAAAAGGAAATTATGGACTCATCACCCATTAAATAGGAAGATACGGACAAGATGAACAGAGCAGGAAATTCTCACCTGCCCAGCAGCAATAGTATATGTGCTCTCCCAGGGAGCCACTGGAGAATGTTTCCTGAACCTCTTTTGCCTGGAAAGTCACGGAGCACAGGCTGGGGAGGTTCTGTTTCTGGCTCTACAGAGCCTGGCTGCAGCACCCATTGTTCATCCATCATCTACTCAGGATGGCTTTTGTGTCGGTCTTCTCCACTACACTGGTTGCTTTCAGAAATAGGGGCCAAGTTCTAAGTAAAGTCGTTCTTTCTCTCTGAAGCCCCAGTGTGGATGTAGCACCTGCTCCTTCCTGACCCGTCTGCCGAATACAAGAACAAGCAGGTCTTTCTAGTTTATTCTCCTACTAGGTAGCTGGCTGACCTTTCTGAGTCCAGCAGATGGCTGTGCTTAGCAGAAAGAGGAAAGGAAGTCAGAGAGCGAATACCCAGCCCCATGTCTTTGTTCATGTTGCTATCCTTAGTATATACCTTATTTTTCTTCTTGGCTTATTGAAATGTTACCAGCCGAAACTAACAGGTCATTTGTAGTGGAAACACTTAGACCAGTCTGGCTTAAGTGTACGGTAACTATAGAGATCATGGTGGAAAGGTGGGTGTATAGAGGCCCCACTGAGGACAGCCTTAACTGCCAGGCTGAAGAATTTGCGTGTAGGTCAGCAAAGGTGAGCCGGGAAAGATATGGGCTGCAGGAGGGGTGTGTAATCACAAGCACTGTCCTCAATGTTGCTCTTTCATTTTTTTCTAAAAGTAAAATTATCATCTGAGTTCTGTATACCAAATTTTTAAAAATAAAGATTTCCTCCAGAGGGACATTCTCCTACTAATGCCCATTCATCAAACCCCTGATAAGCTCATTCATTGTCTGGAGAAAGTCAAAGAGATTCAAGATGGGAGGGGAAATCTTCAGGAGGGTACAGAGAATAATACCCTTGGTGTCAGGGGAAGCAGGGTGCCTGGATAGGAGCAGTTGATCAGAACAAAAAGAACACTTAAAGAATACATGCTAAGTAGAAAGTATCAGAGAAGAAGGGGGGAAAGGGCAATGATTAACTTTATGCCCAGCATTGCTTTTTATCAAAAAATGACACAGGGAATTAGATATAAGTATTCCCGTTTTGCTGATAAGGGAATAGGCTCAGAGAGGTAAACAACCTCTCAAAATTTCCAGAACAAGTGATTGGTGGAAGTAGGATTCAAATCCTCATCTGTTGGATCCCAAAGCCTAACAACATTCATCTGCTGGTCACCATCACCACACTTGGCTCCACAGAGATGGCCAAGATCTAGCCCTCATATTGGGGTAGGTTGTTGAACTGGGAAGGGTAACACACACGGACACTCGAATATTCAATAAAAATGACCAGCCTGGAGGAGAGCCTTAAGGAAGGTACAAAGGGCTGAGTAAACTCGGAGCAGGGGAGGAGAAGAAATTTTCACCCAGAGGATACAGGGAGATTGTTATGGAGGACATGGCATTTGAACTGCTTTGGTGGTTGACCCAACTCGGGTAATTAAGAAGATTGAACAGGCCGGGCGCGGTGGCTCAAGCCTGTAATCCCAGCACTTTGGGAGGCTGAGGCGGGTGGATCAGGAGGTCAAGAGATCGAGGCCATTCTGGCCAACATGGTGAAACCCCGTCTCTACTAAAAATACAAAAATTAGCTGGGCATGGTGGCACGTGCCTGTAATCCCAGCTACTCAGGAGACTGAGGCAGGAGAATTGCCTGAACCCAGGAGGCAGAGGTTGTGATGAGCCGAGATCGCGCCATTGCACTCCAGCCTGGGTAACAAGAGCGAAACTCAGTCTCAAAAAAAAAAAAAAAAAAAAAAAAAAAAAAAAAAAAAAAAAACGGAAGAGAACAGTACTGGGGATTCCAGGCGGCATAAAGGTGGGGAATGCTGGCTTTGTTGGGGGATCAGGTAATGTACATGAGAGAAAAATTTGCAAAGGAGGGCCAGGCAGGGGAGGATTTTGAAGATCACACTAAATAAAGCATGCGCACTTTTCTGTAGGCAGCGGGGAGCCAAAGCTCAGGTCTGCACAGCGCAGTGTCATGGTCCGAGCTGGGCTGAGGAGGGGGGAATGTGGAGGAGGCCAACGTTGGAGGGCTCTGTGCCTCTGCAGTGTTCAGGAGCCTCTTAGCTCCGCATGAATGCCAACAGTGGGCACCGTGAAAGGGGTCTGAGCTGAGAATGAGGACCATTGAAGAGGCTGCACAAATAATTACGGATTTTAATTAGGGTGCGAGCCCCTTGAGTTCTTAGGTAAGATCAGATGTGAGAGACAGCAAATTATTTGCATGTGGGCCATACAATTGGTATGGGAGGAAATCAGTGAAAAATGAAGGGAGGGTCACTGAGGCCTCAGGGTAGCCCAGTGACTTCTTTCGCAGCGTGTCCTCTGGTTCAGAGTCCCTTTCAAATGGAAATCATTTCTCGGAGAACTCTGCGGTAGTAGACTCTCACCAAGGGAAATGGTTTGGCTATATCCTCCCTGAACTCTCAACCTGAATTGTAGCTCCCGGAATGTCCACGTGTTGTGGTCGGGAGTGGGGGCGGGGCAGGTAGATAACGGGATCACGGGGGCCAGTTTTTCCAGCGCTATTCACGCGATAGTGAGTAAGTCTCGCGACGTCTGATAGTGAGTCAGTGTCGCGAGATCTGACGGGTTTCTTCCGGGTTTCCACGTCCAGTTCTTCCGCTTAGTCTCTTGCTGCCTTCAGGTGGGAAGGGTCTCTTGGACCAGCGTGGCCAACATGGTGAAACTCTGTTTCTAGTAGAAATACAGAACGTTAGCTGAGCGTAGTAGCGGGCGCCTGGAATCCCAGCTACTGGGGAGGCTGAGGCAGAATTGCTTGAACCTGGGGACCGAGGTTGTGGTGAGCTGGGATGGCGCCACTGCACTCCAGCCGGGGCAGCAGAAGGAGACTCCATCTCCGAAAAAAGAAGAGTCCCTTGCTTCCTGCCTTGATTCCGAGACCTCCCCAGCCATGTGGAACTGTAAGTCCAATTTAACATTTTTTTGTTGTTGTCGTTCTGAGATTTGAGCATGTCTTTATCAGCAGCGTGAAAACAGACTAACACACCAAGCCCAGGGCCGAAGATAATGTCTTCCTGGCTTTATTACTGGCTGCCCTTCGGTTTAAGGGCAGGGATTCAGCCGCAGAGGAAGTGGGCCACACTCAGTTGAGGCTGAAGGCTGAGTTCTGAGCAGCTAGACTGACCTGGCAGTGGACTTCATTCGTCCACTGCTGGGTTTATCACCCTTCCCGTGATTATCTCAGCACCTTGCACAGCTCACAATCAGAGCTGGCCTAGATGGGAAACATGTCTTCCCTAGCACCTTGGCCAGTTAAGTTTCAGAGAATGTGTGGGACATCCCTTGGCTGTGACAGGACAAATGATGGATGACCAAAAGCTCATTTTTGAAATTACAAATTTGGCTAATTTTCATGATTTTAGGTGGGAGGGGGGTAGGCAGAGAAGGAGAGGGAAAGTAAGACGAGAAAGAGAAGTTTAAGATAGACTCTTTGTATGATGGCAAAGATGGGCTGGGTAAAGAACAGACTTGGAAAAGAGTGGGACTGCCAAGTCCAGATTTATGTTGGACCTCCAGTACCTTCCTATGATTAATTTCTGTGGGAAGCATCAGGATTCTTGATCAAATCCTAAATTTTACATCGTTCAAAACGATATCAAGCACGACTGGATTCTTGACAAATCTTGATTTTGCCACATGCAAAATGCTTTTAAATGTGACTAACATTAATTGAGCACCTAACATAGGCCAGGAACTGTGTGTCAGCCTTTTCATATACAAATCCAGTGTAATCCTTAGGACAGCCTTGAAGATTGAAATTACTTCTCAGTTGTACTGATTCTCATCTAGGAGTTTAGGAAGACTAAGTGAGTCACTCAGGAGTTGCTAATAAAGTCTGCTATTTCCAAACACCTGTCGATTCTCCTACAAGAATTCAGTTTCCTAAGCCCTTCTTTCTCATCTCTTGCAGAGCTCCAGATAATGAGAGAAAAGCAGCAGGCATCAGTTTTAACTAGGGCCATCAGATCACACAACTCCAGGAGGCTTCCTCATGGATTAACAATGCACAATTCTTCAACCTGTTGTGAACTTTCTTTGCCCTAGAGCAGGGATTAGCCAACTTTTTCTGTAAAGGGCTGAGTGTTAAATATTTTAGCCTTTGGGGGCCTTCTAGTCTCTTTGGCAGCTGCTCAACTCTGCTGTTACAGTGGAAAAGTAGCCATAGACAATAGGGAAGTGAACGTGTGGCTGTATTCTGATAAAACTTTATTTCTAAAATCAGGGCTGTAGGCTGGATTTGGTCCAGGGGTCTGATGTGACTCACAGGTTGTACTTTGCTGTCCCAGCTTCAGAGCAAAGGCCAGCTTAAGATAGATGCCTACAAGCAGGGCATTGAGGAGCAATTTTTCCTGAAAATGAGGTCCTTCAAGATAATGTTAGTGTGAGATTTGAGACTCAGAGTGCAAACTGATAGCTGAAGAGCCAAGTATGGTTTGCAGACATGATTTGTTTGGTTTATACTATGTTTAAGATTTTTCAAATTAGCTGCTTACATTTAAAGATTGGGAGAAGGCACATTAAACACATTTGAAATTTCTGCATCTCATGAAAAACTGGAAGATCTTCTCTTGTGGGGGGATTCCCTCACATTTCCCCATGGCAATCATTGGCTGGCGCTGAGTGGGGGCTGTCTGCGTTAGGCAGGCAGGGCCTGAGTACTGCCATTTACTGCAAGCTCCATGTGACCTGCATTCAGCTTACCTGATGTTGGAGTTTGTGACTCATGTTTTAAGGATACTTAGATTTTAAAAATAAATGTTGTTATGTATATTTAAGGTAGATGACATGATGCCATGAGATACATGTAGATAGTAAAATGGTTACTATAGTAAAACAAATTAACATATCCATGAAGAATTTAAAAAAATAGAAGTGAAATATGCAGAGGTAGAGAATAAAACAGTGGTTACCAAGGGTGGGGGAGGGAGAGAAGGAAATGGGACCATGTGGTCGAAGCATACAAAGTAGCAGATGAGGACACTTATTTTGCAGATAAGCATTAAATCCCAACTCCAGGTAGGCCCTCAGCTATTCTTATATTTTTCTCTTAGTGCTTTTCTACTGCTAAAACTCCCATAGCAAGGCCAGGGAGCGGCTGATGGTGCTGAAATAAGGTCCTGAATGGGATGGCTTTCTGGAACAGTGGCGAGAGGGAAAGGCCAGGGGTAGGTATAAGTAACGGCTCCAAGGATGAAAAGCACAGAGGCCAAGTTCAAGCTCAAGGGAGGATGTTGGGCTGCAGATGAGAGACAATGAAAAGGGCAAAACCCGACCAGACACAGGAGTGAGTGAGCTAGGTTGGGCCTAGCAGCGTGGGTCTAGGGGGATGGGCAGGGTTTGGTCTGTGAAGGGTTTCCATTCGCTAAAGCTAGGCAGTATGTGGGTAAACCAGCTTAATTCACAGATCAGGTTGCCAGACCTTCATTCCCCCAGGTCTTGGCTGCTTTCCGTCCCTGTGCTGGGTGCCGTGCATGTTTTGTGATACATAAATGAAAATGAAGCATCTCAACAGAGTGCCTGGCATGATTTGATAAATGTGTTTGTTTTTTATTCACATCAGCATTTCTCCATCTGTTCATCTTTCCTCTTTACCCAGTGGATTAGTCTGTTCTTGCATTGCTATTAAGAAACACCTGAGACCAAGTAATTTATAAAGAAAGAGGTTTAATTGACGCATGGTTCTTCAGGCTTTAGAGGAAGCATACACAGCAGTTCCTGGGGAGGCCGCAGGAAGCTTCCAATAATGACAAAAGGTGAAGAGGAAGTAGGCACTTCTGTCCAGGCCAGAGTGGAAGGAAGGGAGGGAGGGGAGAAGTACACCTGTAAACAACCACTTCTCAGGGGAACTCTCACTACTGTGACTAAGGGGGACAGTGCTAAACCATTAGGAACTGCCCCCATGATCCAATTACCTCCCACAGGCCTCACCTCCAACACTGGGATTACAACTGAACATGAGACTTGTGTGGGACACAGATCCAAACCATATTACCAGGCTTGCTTCTCAGGAAGTGGGGTCTCTCCTCCTTGCCTAAACTTAACCTTCCTCTTAAACTCTTGGTTTTTTTCCTCCCACCCATGTCTCCCCTCTTTCTTGCCTTCATTTTGCTTCCAAACCGGCTCGTGTCTCCCCAACTCAAATCTAAAAAGAAATAGAGCCAATATCCCTCAACCAGAGACACTTCTTATGCTTCTGTTTGGCTGCTCCTATTTCCTTTACACTCAAACATCTCAGAAGAGGAGTGAGTTCAGGCTCCCATGCCAGCGTTACCCACTTGCTCATCAGCCCCCTCCTACCTGCTGCCCCACTGCTGCTCTAAACAAGCTTCCCTGGGGACCGCCGCATGGCACAGTCATGATATTCACATCCAGTGGCTATTCCACAGGTAGCATTTTTGGTTGTTAATACCTCAATAACTCAAATAATTATTTGAATTTATTGAACCCTTTGCTTTTCCCGTAGTGCTTTTACATATATGGTCTCATGAACTCCTCTTAATACAAATAGTATAAATCTTTCATGTTGATGAAGAAGTGGGTGCTGTGAAAGACTAAGTGACATGGTGCTCAGGTACCACCATCAGCTCAGCTCCTTTGATCCCAAGTCTTACTCTCCTTCCCGTTTCTTGTTCCTCTACAGTGATTGCTCTGTTCTGTTCTTCTGTTTCTCTGTGGTGACTTCTCTGTCTCCATTGGCCAGATCTTTTATTCTTCCCAGATTTTGTCCTTAGACCATTCTTTCTGGACAGGCTCATCAGTTCCCATGGCTTCAATCACTGCCACCGTGATGGACTTCAATCACTGCTCCATCACTGTGTGACTTTGGTTCAGTTATTGACCCTCTTTTGGTCCCAGATTCTTTATTTAAGATATAAGCATATCGAGTAGTTGATATGCTTTTTACAGCTTCAACTTTAAATGAGATGAATGTTAAAGTAATTTTTAAACAAAGATCAATATGAAAGTATGGGACCTCATGAATAAGTTCAGCAAGGTTGTGGAATCAAGATCAATATAGAAAAATCAATTGTATTTCTATATACTAACAAAAAACCAAAAATAAAATTAAGAAAGCAATTCAATGTACAACAGCACCAAAAGAGATAAAATACTTAAAAATAAGTTTAATAAAAAGTGCGAGACTTCTACTCTGAAAACTACAAAGCATTGTGAAAATGAAGACATAAATAAATGAGACATTCTGTACTCATGGATGAGAAGTTTAGTGTTGTTACAATGGCACTATTGCCTAAATTGATCTAAAATTCAATACAATCCCTATCAAAATACCAACTGGACTTTCTTTTGCAGCAATTGACAAGGTGATTCTGTAATTCATATGAAATTGCTTGAGACCCAGATTTGCCAAAATAATCTTGAAAAAGAACAAAGTTAGAAAACTCACTTTTTCATTTCAGAACTAATTCAATAATCAAAACAGTGTGATAGTGGCATAAAGATAGCTATATATACCAATGGAAAAGAAGTTACAGTCCAGAAATATACCCATAAATCTATGGCCATTGATTTTTTTTTTACAAGGCTGCCAAAAAGAACTTAATGGAGAAGGAGTAGTCTTATCAAAAGATGGCATTGAGACAACTAGATAACCACATGTAAAAAGGATGAACTTGGACTCATTACCTTAAATAATACACAAAAATTAACTCCAAATGGCTAAGAAAAGATCTAAAACTATATCTCTTAGGGTAAAACAGTAAATCTTAATGACTTTGGGTTAGCAAATGGTTTCTTAGTGGTATCAGTAAAAGTACAAGCAGCAAAAGAAAAAGTAAATAAATTGGACTTCATCCAATTTTAAAACTTTTGTGTCTCAAAATAAAACACTAATAAAACTAAAAAGACAGTCCAAAGAATGGGATAAAACACTTGCAAACTACCTATATGAAAACAGACATATCCAGAAAATATATATAATGATACAACTCAATAATTAAAAGATAATCTTATAAAAAATAGGAAAAGGGTTTAAATAGACATTTCTCAAAAGAAGACACACAATTGGCCAGTAAGAACATTAAAAGATGCTTGGTATCCTAAGTCACTAGTAAAATGCAAATCAAAACCACAATGATAAACCTCATATCTTACTAACATGATTCTTTTCACATTAGTGAATTCTACTTCACATTCATTAGAATGGCTGTAATAAGATGGGACCACAGTAAGTGCTGGTGAAGATATGGAGAAATTGAAACTCTCATACGTTGCTCGTGGGAATGTGGTGCAGACTGTTTGGAAAACAGTTTGGCAGTTTTTCAAAAAGTGAAAGAGATCTATGATATGACCCAGTAATTCAATTCAAGTAATTAAAGATATTTTAGAGAAATGAAAACATAGTTCTGTACATACATGTAAGTATCTATGAATGTTCGTAGCAGCATTATTCGTTATGCCCTAATACCCAAATGTCCATTTACTCAAAAATGGATGAACAAAATGTGGTATATCCATACAATGAATTACTATTTGGCAATAGAAGGTAATTAAATTCTGATACATGCTACACTGTGAATAAACCTGGAAAACATCATGCCAAGTCAAGCCAGTCATAAAAGACCATATATTGTATAATTCCATTTACAGGAAATGGTCAGAACGGGAAAACCTGGTACAGACAGATTATTGATGCCCTGGGGCTGGAGTGGTTGTGAAGAATATGAGAATGATTGCTAATGGGATTTCTTTTGGGTGCTGAACATTCCCTAAGCTCAAATTGTCATCATGGTTGCACAAGTGTGAATATACTAAAAACCATTGACTTGTATACTTTAAATAGAAGAACTATGATATGTGAGTTATCTCGCTGAAGCTGTTTAAAAATCAAATATGTAAGAATTATGATGATATCATTCAAAAATTACCCTGGTATTTATGTGGTTTTCAGAGTTACAGCTGGCTTTTCCTAAGACAGTGATTTACTTGGGAATCATTTCTGCTCTTAACCAAGAATTCAAGATGATTGTAGTGTTCTAGAATAAAAGACACCTCTGTGTGATTCATCATTCTGCTACTATCCAAGTGTGTGACATTGGACAAGTTTTTGAACCTTCCTAAATTTTAACATCTCTACTTCCTACAGACAAGGATAACAATACTGTCTGAGAAATGCTAAACAAGGGATATACTTAGAAGCATTTAGCATAGAACCTGGACCATATACCTGCTCAATAATTGTTATTTTCATCTCTTGTTTCAGAAAAGCATCTCCAGCATGTCTGGAGCAGGTAGAAAGATTGTGAGGGGTTGTGTGGACAGAGTTATCTGTGGAGTGGAGGAGCCTCTGGCATCACCCAAACTTCTTTCCATGGGATGTGTTTGGAGATTTACAGATAGACACGACATTTTCATACCCCAAATATATGCAATTCCATATATAATCCACACTTACAATATCAAGGATGATGAAAGAATCACATTAGTAAGCTATAAGCTTTATCAATGGATTACTTCTTCTATAAAGGATTAATTAAATGTACATCATAGGGTGGTGTTCAAAGCCTGAAACTTCTTTGCGGAAGACTTCAAAGGTTAGGGCAACCCAGATTTCCCAAGGAGGAGTGGCAAGGTGGATGGAACTATTGCCTGGGGTTTTCTTCCTGACTGCTCAATCAAAAACATAATGTAGTCTGAAAGGAGCTGTGCTAACGCTGTAGCTCAGTTTTCCTTTCTGGTAACTGGGAGTTGAACTTCTTCCCTCTGGGAGAAGACTGTTATGAAATAGTCTAAAGCACTCTGACCTATGTGTAAGGAAGACCTCAAATTGGAAACAAGTTTTCATTATTATTTTCCATCCCTAATTTCTGTAATTTGGTGGTACTGTGTAATTATAGCATAAAGACATAATTATTTAGGCCTTCCCTGGCAAGTCACATGGCTACTCTATTTAGATATAAGTAGGATATTTTTGCATAATAACCCACAGAAATCTTCATCAAATTGCTGTGGTTGACTTGCATCTTGTCATGCCCCTCTGTTCAGCCTGGGCTGTCTGGCAGAGACCATTTCTCAGTCCCCGTGTTTCTGCTGGTAGGCTTCGTGACCACATGGCTGTAGTGGGAAGTGGGGCCTACTGCAGTCACAGTAGGTGACTTAGAAGATGTACTAAGTTTAAAAGTTAAACAACCAGAGGAAGGTGATTGTAGAAGAAAGGAGAATGTTAGTTTAATACACACAGTATTCTAGGAAAAAGAACAGGCCATAAAACTTCAGAGAAAAGATGTGATGGAGATATTTCAGAAAATCTCCTGTTCTCATTTATAAACTTGAGTAAAAGTTTTGCCAGACAGCGTTTTTAGAGTTTGATTTAGATAGATTTGATGATTTGGAAGTGTCAATTCTGAAACTGTTTGCCATGATCAATTTAAAGACGTTATAAAAGTGAACATATATCCTTACCCATCTGCCCAGGGAGGGGCAATGAGACACAAAGTAATGAATGTGAGACTGAGCATTTGGAGGTTATAGTTGGAATCCCAATTCTGTTAGACATCCACTGTGTGATTCCGAGCCCAACCTATAACACTGCTGAGCCTTATGAGAAGTTGACACAAACCAGTGGTTCTCAACCCGGGCTGCATATGAGAGCTATCCATGATACATTCAAAAACTAGCAGACTAATTTTTTAATGTATCATTAGGGAAACACTCTGGGATGGGACCAAGACACCTTTATAAAAGCTGGATTAAGAACCTCTAGTCTATCCCAGTTGTCCTCAAACTTTAATGTGCATGTGGGTCACAGAAGGCTTTTGTTAAAATGTAAATTTGGAGTCTGTGGGCCTGGGTTGTGACCTGAGAGTCTGCACGTGTAATAAGCTCCTACATGATGCCGATACTGCTAGACGCAGATCCCCTCAGGCCTGGATAATCTGAAATCATTCATCAATTTCAGTCAAAAGGCTATTTTTTTTTCCCTAACCTAACCAAATTGGCCAGTGATTCTAGTGTGATCTAAAAGCAGTCTGGGCAAGCTCAGGCAGAGAAGCCTCTGGAGGGAGAAGTAAATGTTAGTACTCAAAGGCTAATCCATTGCCCACTCCAAGGCATCAACAATAGTATGAGTGGGCACTGCTCGTCTCTCATGTCAACACTCCCCGTACAGCAAGGGCAGGCGACACTGCCTCCAGGGACGCTAGACAGACTGATGAAGGATCAGAAGGAGTGAGAGTTAGGTCATGAATCACACAAGCTGTGCTGTGCTCCTGGCGAACCAGGCAGGGAGGAAGAGTGAGCCTGGGGAAATCGCATCCAGTTAGTACCCAGGAATCCAGCCAGTGACTTTCCCATGCACTGTGACATTTCTTCTTTATAAAAATCCCCAAGGCTGGTGTTATTAACCTCATTTTCTAGATTAGAAAGCTGTGGCTCAGAGAAGGTAAATCACTTGTCAGCCAAGAAAGCATCTGCGTGACACCCAAATCCACCGTTTTTCCATTACAGCAAACTAAAGAGTGTCTTCTATTTTAAATCATGTTGACGGTGGGTAGGGGCACTGGGATGCTGTGCCCCACATTTATGGTCAGTTTATCATGGCCTGGATGGTAGTGTTGCTCATGCTGTGTTTCTTTTTAATATTTTCCAACATTTTTAGTTTACAGATTAAAAAAACTAAGAAATGATCTATAAATGGAAGCTATGGAAAAGGAAGCAGTTCAAAATGACTGTGAATTGTTTTCCTGGCTGTCACCATCCTCTGAAGTTTACCATTATCAAGGCCAGTAAAAGGAAAGGCATATAATGAAATAATATTTTGATATATTACACAATATATGCTTTCTTTTACACCTTGGCCCTACTCCATTCCAACTGGGCTTTGCTAAGTGGGATTTCCAAGTACGATAAGCTAACTCTGTTCTTCAGGGCATTCACATCCTTTATTCTCTCAGGTACTCCTGTGGTTCCTTCCTTCACCTTTCCATCTGAGCTCTGATGGAAAACTTTACTTCAGAAAACACATTTCTGACTAGCCTATCTGAAATAGCTTTCCCCTACCAGCCACCCGTAATTCTCAATCCTCCAACCTCATTTTCTTTATTAGAGTTCGTGACTACTTAATCTTATACATTATGTATTTTAAAAATATGTTTACTTGCTGTGTCACCCATTTACCAGAACAATAGTTTGCAAACTTGCTCTGAAAGGGCAAGATAAATATTTTAGTCTTTGCTGGCCATATGGTCTCTGTTGCAACTACTTAGCCCTGCTGTTGTAGCAGTCATAACGATATGGAAATAAATGGGCGTGGCTGGGTTCCACTAAAGCTGTATTTACAAAAACAGGCAGAGGGTCAGACTTGGTCTGCAGGTCATCATTTGCTGACCCCTCTCTAGAAAATAAGTCTCTTGAGAACATTGTCTGTCTTGTCTCCTACAGTATTTTTAGCACTAAAAATCAGTGCTTAGCAACTAGAGTGTTTAGTTGATTTATTTGTGATTGAACAAATGAATCAGTGAGTGAATTCATTACCCCAGGGAATGGTGGCCACAAGATAACTTAGGTAGCAATGTTAGTAAATTATGAGTTTTTAAAACTGAGATCCCATGTGCTTAAGACAATGTGATATCTCTGCTACCATGTCCTGTCTTGACTCTTTAAAAGGTGAATTTCAAAAAAGACACGTAAGTAGTGGGGAAATAGAGCCAGACAGTAATACTGATGTGAATCTCTGTAAAGGGGACTTGTCCCCTGTTCCTTCTGGGCTGAGCATGGCCAATAGCTGAAGGTTTTAGTTGACAGAACCTGCAGAGACCTTTGAGGATCTAAGAATAAAGGAGACGTCTTCATCTTATTTAGGCTTGGGGAGCAGGGGAAATGCTGAACATAGCAAAAGAGAAACAGAGATGACTAATTGGATGGTGTGGCAGAAAGACTAGTCATAGGCTGGGCGTGGTGGCTCACGCCTATAATCCCAGCACTTTGGGAGGCCGAGGCAGGAGGATCATGAGGTAAAGAGATAGAGACCATCCTGGCCAACATGGTGAAACCCCATCTCTACTAAAAATACAAAAACTTAGTGGGGGCATGGTGGAGTGTGCTTGTAGTCCCAGCTACTTGGGAGGCTGAGGCAGGAGAATTGCTTGAAACCGAAAAATGGAAGTTGCAGTGAGCTGGGATCGCGCCAGTGCATTCCAGCCTGGCGATTGAGCCAGATGGTGTCTCAAAAAAAAAAAAAAAAAGAAAAGAAAAACAAAAAGACTAGTCATCCTTAAAAAACTTGTGCCAATGTGTCAAGGGCCAAGGCTCAGTGCATCATCATGCATCTAAAAGCAGCTCAGCCTTGACATACACCTGGAATGGTCTTGAGGTTGGAATGGGGATGTTCTCTCAGAGACCAGCTTGGACCACTGACCTGAGTTCTGGAGGGACTGTGGCCTTCTTAGCTGATGCCAGTATAAAACAGATCCCAATGTCATGATAGTATGAAAGGCCTGCTTGTGGACTCATGATCTGTATAGTCACATAGCATTCATTCTTAGAGGTCCTTTTCTCTGATTGTAGTTTGTATTTCTGTGGAGTCAGTGTTGATTTCCCCTTTATCTTTTTTATTGCATCTATTTGTTTCTTCTCCCTTTTCTTTTTTATTAATCTGGCTAGTGGTCTATTTTGTTGATCTTTTCAAAAAACCAGCTCCTGGATTTGTTGATTTTCTGAAGGGTTTTTTGTGTCTCTATCTCCTTCACTTCTGCTCTGATCTTAGTTATTTCTTGTCTCCTGCTAGATTTTGAGTTTTTTTGATCTTGCTTCTCTAACTCATTCAATTTTGATGATAGGGAATCAATTTTAGATCTTCTCTTGCTTCTCATGTGGGCATTTATTGCTATAAATGTCCCTCTAGACACTGCTTTAGATGTGTCCCAGAGATTCTGGTATGTTGTGTCTTCATTATCATTGGTGTCAAAGAACATGTTTATTTCTGCCTTCATTTCATGATTTAGCCAGTTCACATTCAGGAGCCAGTTGTTCAGTTGCCATGAAGTTGTTGGTTCTGAGTTAGTTTCTTAATCTTGAGTTCTAGTTTGATTGCAATGTGGTCTGAGAGATTGTTATGATTTCCATTTTTTGCTGAGGAGTGATTTACTTCCAATTATGTGGTCAATTTTAGAGTAGGTGAGATGTGGTGCTAAGAAGAATGTATATTCGGTGGATTTAGGGTGGGGATTTTTGTGGATGTCTATTAGGTCCGCTTGGTCCAGATCTGAGTTCAAGTCCTGGATATCCTTGTTAATTTTCTGTCTTGTTGATCTGTCTAATATTGACAGTGGAGTGTTAATGTCTCCCACTATTATTGTGTGGGAGTCTAAGTCTCTTTGTAGGTGGTTAAGAACTTGTTTTATGTACCTGGGTGTTCCTGTATTAGGTGTATATATATTTAAGATCGTTAGTTCTTCTTGTTGCATTGATTCTTTTACCATTATGTAATGCCCTTCTTTGTCTTTTTTGATCTTTGTTGGTTTAAAGTTTATTTTATCAGAGACTAGGATTGCAACTCCTGCTTTTTTTTTGCTCTCCATTTGCTTGATAAATCTTCCTCCATCCCTTTATTTTTAGCCTATGTACGTCCTTGCTCATGAGATGGGTTTCCTGAATACAGCACACCAACGGGTCTTGACTTTTTATCCAATTTTCCAGTCTGTGTCTTTTAATCCAGCCATTTAGTCCATTTACATTTAAGGTTAATATTGTTATGTGTGAATTCGATCCTACCATTTTGTTGCTAGCTGGTTGTTTTGCCCATTAGTTGACACATTTTTTTCATTGTATCTATGGTTTTTACCATTTGGTACGTTTTTGGAGTGGCTGGTACTGGTTGTTCCTTTCTTTGTTTAGTGCTTCTTTCAGGAGTAGGGCAGGTGATGGCCTCCATTGCCCTCAGCAAAACCAGCATGCCTCTCCTTCTCCCAAGGATCACAACTGCTCACCAGCTAGGGATCAAAGATGGAGGGAGAATCAATCTGATGAATTGACAGAAACAGGCTTCAGAATATGGGTAATAACAAACTTCTCACAGCTAAAAGAACATGTGTTGACCCAATGCAAAGAAACTAAGAACCTAGAAAAAAGGTTAGATGAGATGCTAACTAGAATAAACAGCTTAGATAAGAATATAAACATCTTGATGAAGCTGAGAAACACAGCACGAGAACTTCATGAAGCATATACCAGTTTCAAAAGCTGAATCAAACAAGCAGAAGAAAGGATATTAGAGATTGAAGATCAACTCAATGAAATAGAATGAGAAGGCAAAAACAGAGAAAAAAGAGTGAAAAGAAATTAACAAAATCTCCAAGAAATATGGGATGATGTGAAAAGACCTAATCTAAGTTTGATAGGGGTACCTGAATGTGATGGAGATAATGAATCCAAGCTGGAAAATACTCTTCAGGATATTATCCAGGAGAACTTCCCCAACATAGCGAGCCGAGCTATCATTCTAGTGTAGGAAATACAGAGAACACCACAAAGACATTCCTCAAGAAGAGCAACCCCAAGGCACATAATTGTCAGATTCACCAGGGTTGAAATGAAGGAAAAAATGCTAAGGGCAGCCAGAGGAAAAGGTCGAGTTACCCGCAAAGGGAAGCCCATCAGACTCACAGCAGATCTCTCCACAGAAACTCTAGAAGCCAGAATAGAGTGGGGGCCAATATTCAATATCCTTAAAGAAAAGAACTTTCAACCTAGAATTTCATATACAGCCATACTAAGCTTCATAAGCGAAGGAGAGAAGATCCTTTATGGACAAGCAATTGCTGAGAGATTTCATCAGTACCAGGCCTGCCTTACAAGAGCTCCTCCTCTTTTGCTTAGTAATAACTTCTCCATTTTTTCTCCTCCAAAGTCCCACTAACCCCTCTAAGCACAACTGCTACCTCCCTCATTTGGGTCAACATTGTATCTCAAAAATACCGTTATTAGTAGCCCTTTTCACTCTGCCACCAGGATTGAAATCCAGGAGCTTCATCAGGGCAAGGACCAGGGAAGTTGGTCCCACCACCTGGGTTGATGCATGATAGGCTTTTAATAAATATTTGTTGAGTGAGTGAATGAATGAATGAGTGAATACATTCCTGTCAGACTGTGAGCTCTCAGAGGACAGAGGTCTATGCTTTTTTTTTTATTTTATTTATTTATTTATTTTTAATTGCATTTTAGGTTTTGGGGTACATGTGATGAACATGCAAGATTGTTGCATAGGTACACACTTGGCAGTGTGGTTTGCTGCCTTCCGTCCCCTCACCTGTATCTGTCATTTCTCCCCATGCTATCTCTTCCCACCTCCCCACCCCCCACCCCTCCCCCATTCCCCCCAACGGACCCCAGTGTGTAGTGCTCCTCTCCCTGTGTCCATATGTTCTCATTGTTCAACACCCACCTATGAGTGAGAATATACGGTGTTTGATTTTCTGCTCTTGTGTCAGTTTGCTGAGAATGATGGCTTCCAGGTCCATGTCCCTACAAAGGACGTGAACTCATCGTTTTTGATGGCTGTGTAATATTCCATGGTGTATATGTACCACATTTTCCCTATCCAGTCTATCATCGTTGGGCATTTGGGTTGGTTCCAGGTCTTTGCTATTGTAAACAGTGCTGCAATGAACATTCGTGTGCACGTGTCCTTGTAGTAGAATGATTTATAATCCTTTGGATATATACCCAGTAATGGGATTGCTGGGTCAAATGGGATTTCTATTTTTAGGTCCTTGAGGAATCGCCACACTGTCTTCCACAATGGCTGAATTAATTTACATTCCCACCAACAGTGTAAAAGTGTTCCTATTTCTCCACATCCTCTCCAGCATCTGTTGTTTCCCGATTTTTTAATGATCGCCATTCTAACTGGTGTGAGATGGTATCTCAGTGTGGTTTTGATTTGCATTTCTCTGATGACCAGTGATGATGAGCATTTTTTCATATGTTTGTTGGCCTCCCGTATGTCTTCTTTTGTAAAGTATCTGTTTATATCCTTCGCCCATTTTTGAATAGGCTTGTTTGTTTTTTTCTTGTAGATCTGCTTTAGTTCTTTGTAAATTCTGGATATCAGCCCCTTGTCAGATGGGTAGGCTGCAAACATTTTTTCCCATTCTGTTGGTTGCCGATTCACTCTACTGACTGTTTCTTTTGCCGTGCAGAAGCTGTGGAGTTTGATTAGGTCCCATTTGTCTATTTTGGCTTTTGTTGCCATTGCTTTTGGCGTTTTGGTCATGAAGTCCTTGCCTACACCTATGTCTTGAATGATTTTGCCTAGATTTTCTTCTAAGGTTTTTATGGTATTAGGTCTGATGTTTAAGTCTTTAATCCATCTGGAGTTAATTTTGGTGTAAGGTGTCAGGAATGGGTCCTGTTTCTGCTTTCTGCACATGGCTAGCCAGTTTTCCCAACACCATTTATTAAACAGGGAGTCCTTTCCCCATTGCTTGTTTTTGTCAGGTTTGTCAAAGATCAGATGGTTGTGGGTATGTTGTATTTCCTGTGAGGCCTCTGTTCTGTTCCATTGGTCTATATCTCTGTTTTGGTACCAGTACCATGCTGTTTTGATTACTGTAGCCTTGTAGTATAGTTTGAAGTCCAGTAGCGTGATGCCTCCAGCTTTGTTCTTTTTGCTTAGAATTGACTTGGCTATGCGGGCTTTCTTTTGGTTCCATATGAAGTTTAAGGTGTTCTTTTCCAGTTCTGTGAAGAAGGTCATTGGTAGCTTGATGGGAATAGCGTTGAATCTGTAAATTACTTTGGGCAGTATGGCCATTTTCACGATGTTGATTCTTCCTAACCATGAACATGGAATGTTTCTCCATCTGTTTGTATCCTCTCTTATTTCGTTGAGCAATGGCTTGTAGTTCTCCTTGAAGAGATCCTTTACATTCCTTGTTAGTTGTATTCCTAGGTACTTTATTCTCTTCGTAGCAATTGTGAATGGCAGTTCGTTCTTGATTTGGCTCTCTTGAAGTCTATTACTGGTATATAGGAATGCTTGTGATTTTTGCACGTTGATTTTGTATCCTGAGACTTTGCTGAAGTTGTTTATCAGTTTCAGGAGATTTTGGGCTGAGATGATGGGGTCCTCCAGATATACAATCATGTCATCTGCAAATAGAGACAATTTGATTTCCTCCTTTCCAATTTGGATACCCTTTATTTCCTTTTCTTGCCTGATTGCTCTGGCTAGAACTTCCAGTACTATATTGAATAGGAGTGATGAGAGAGGGCACCCTTGTCTAGTGCCAGATTTCAAAGGGAATGCTTCCAGTTTTTGCCCATTCAGTATGATATTGGCTGTTGGTTTGTCGTAAATAGCTTTTATTGTTTTGAGATGCGTTCCGTCAATACCTAGTTTATTGAGGGTTTTTAGCATAAAGGGTTGTTGAATTTTGTCAAAAGCCTTCTCTGCATCAATTGAGATAATCATGTGGTTTTTGTCTTTGGTTCTGTTTATGTGGTGAATTACGTTTATGGACTTGCGTATGTTGAACCAGCCTTGCATCCCCGGGATGAATCCTACTTGATCATGGTGGATGAGCTTTTTGATATGCTGTTGCAATCGGTTTGCCAGTATTTTATTGAAGATTTTTGCATCTATGTTCATCATGGATATTGGCCTGAAATTTTCTTTTCTTGTTGAGTCTCTGCCGGGTTTTGGTATCAGGATGATGTTTGTGTCGTAAAATGATTTGGGAAGAATTCCCTCTTTTTGGATTGTCTGGAATAGTTTCAGAAGGAATGGTATCAGCTCCTCTTTGTATGTCTGGTAGAATTCAGCTGTGAACCCATCTGGACCTGGGCTTTTTTTGGGTGGTAGGCTCTTTATTGCTGCCTCAACTTCAGACCATGTTATTGGTCTATTCAGGGTTTCAGCTTCTTCCAGGTTTAGGCTTGGGAGGATGCAGGTGTCCAGGAATTTATCCATTTCTTCCAGGTTTACTAGTTTATGTGCATAGAGTTGTTTGTAATAATCTCTGATGATGGTTTGGATTTCTGTGGAATCTGTGGTGATATCACCTTTATCGTTTTTTATTGCATCAATTTGGTTATTCTCTCTTTTCTTTTTTATTAATCTGGCTAGTGGTCTGTCTATTTTGTTGATCTTTTCAAAAAACCAGCTCCTGGATTTATTGATTTTTTTGAAGAGTTTTTTGTGTCTCTATTTCCTTCAGTTCTGCTCTGATCTTAGTTATTTCCTGTCTTCTAGGTTTTGAGTTTTTTTGATCTTGCTCCTCTAGCTCTTTCAATTTTGATGATAGGGTGTCAATTTTAGATCTCTCCTTTCTTCTCATGTGGGCACTCATTGCTATATATTTTCCTCTAGAGACTGCTTTAAATGTGTCCCAGAGATTCTGGTATGTTGTGTCTTCGTTCTCATTGGTTTCGAAGAACATCTTTATTTCTGCCTTCATTTCATTGTTTATCCAGTCAACATTCAAGAGCAAGTTGTTCAGTTTCCATGAAGCTGTGCGGTTCTGAGTTAGTTTCTGCATTCTGAGTTCTAACTCGATTGCACTGTGGTCTGAGAGACTGTTTGTTATGATTTCTGTTCTTTTGCATTTCCTGAGGAGTGATTTATTGCCAATTATGTGGTCAGTTTTAGAGTAGGTGGTATGTGGTGCTGAGAAGAATGTATATTCTGTGGATTTAGGGTGGAGAGTTCTGTAAATGTCTATTAGGTTTGCTTGTTCCAGGTCTGTATTCAGGTCCTGGATATCCTTGTTGATTTTCTGTCTGGATGATCTGTCTAATATTGACCATGGGGTGTTAAAGTCTCCCACTATTATTGTGTGGGAGTCTAAGTCTCTTTGTAAGTCATTAAGAACTTGCCTTATGTATCTGGGTGCTCCTGTATTGGGTGCATATATATTTAGGATCGTTAGCTCTTCTTGTTGCAGTGATCCTTTTACCATTATGTAATGTCCTTCTTTGTCTCTTTTGATCTTTGTTGCTTTAAAGTCTATTTTATCAGAGATGAGAATTGCAACTCCTGCCTTTTTTTGCTCTCCATTTGCTTGGTAGATCTTCCTCCATCCCTTTATTTTGAGCCTTTGTGTATCCTTGCATGTAAGATGGGTTTCCTGGATACAGCACACTGATGGGTTTTGGCTTTTTATCCAATTTGCCAGTCTGTTTCTTTTGATTGGGGCATTTAGTCCATTGACATTTAGGGATAGTATTGTTATGTGTGAATTTGATACTGTCATTTTGATGCTACCTGGCTGTTTTGTTGGTTAGTTGATGCAGATTCTTGATTGTGTTGATGCTCTTTTACCATTTGGTGTGTTTTTGGAGTGGCTGGTACCGGTTGTTCCTTTATATGTGTAGGGCCTCTTTCAGGAGTTCTTGTAGAGCAGGTTTGGTGGTGATGAAATCTCTGAGTGCTTGCTTGTTCACAAAGGATTTTATTTTTCCTTCACTTATGAAGCTGAGTTTGGCTGGATAGGAGATTCTGGGTTGAAAGTTCTTTTCTTTAAGGATGTTGAATATTGGCCCCCAATCTCTTCTGGCTTGTAGGGTTTCTGCTGAGAGATCTGCTGTGAGTCTAATGGGCTTCCCTTTGTGGGTAACCCGACCTTTCTCTCTGGCTGCCCTTAGCATTTTCTCTTTCATTTCAACCCTGGTGAATCTGACGATTATGTGCCTTGGGGTTGCTCTTCTTGAGGAATATCTTTGTGGTGTTCTCTGTATTTCCTGGATTTGAATATTGGTCTGCCTTGCTAGGTTGGGGAAGTTTTCCTGGATAATATCCTGAAGAGTATTTTCCAGCTTGGATTCATTCTCTTCATCACATTCAGGTACACCTATCAGACGTAGATTAGGTCTTTTCACATAGTCCCACATTTCTTGAAGATTTTGTTCATTCCTTTTTGCGCTTTTTTCTCTGTTCTTGCCTTCTCTTTTTATTTCATTGAGTTGATCTTCGACCTCTGATATCCTTTCTTCTGCTTGGTCAATTCGGCTGTTGAAGCTTGTGCCTGCTTCACGAAGTTCTTGTGTTGCGTTTTTCAGCTCCATCAATTCACTTATACTCCTCTCTATGCTGTCCATTCTCGTCAGCAGTTCGTCCAATCTTTTTTCAAGGTTCCTATTTTCTTTGCGTTGGGTTAGAACATGTTCTTTTAGCTCATTGTAGTTTCTTACTACCCACCTTCTGAAGTCTGATTCTGTCATTTCATCACCCTCCTTCTCCATCCGGTCTGGTTCCCTTGCTGGTGAGGAGTTGTGATCCCTTTTAGGAGGAGAGGTGTTCTGGTTTCGGGCGTTTTCATCCTTTTTGCGCTGGTTTCTTCCCATTTTTGTGGGTTTATCCACCTGTTGTCTGTCTCTGTCCCAGGGAGATGAAGCTTTATGAGTTTCCGTTGCACTACTGCCTTTTTTGATTTTTCTTTCAGGTCTGACCCGCCCAGCTAGCAGCACACCTTGCCACTGCCTGCCCACAGGGGCTTTGCTGAGCTGCTGTGGGCTCCGCCCAGCTGCCCTGAGCTCTTCCCTGTAGTCCTTTTTATATGGACGTAGTTAGAACTGTCTCGGCAATGGTGGCCCCGCCTCTGTTATGGCGGACTCTCTGTTGTGGCAGGTTGCCTCGGCAACGGCGGGTTGCCTCGGCAACGGCAGCCTGCCTCTGTAGTGGTGGAGAGTCTCAGTAATGGCGGAAGCCCCTCCCCCACGGAGCCGGACGGGTCCCGGTTCAGCTGTGCTTGGTTTGGAGGGCTCAACCCAGAGGCTTTCCAATTACTGTTTTTGTTTTCGTTGTTGTTGGGGGTGGAGGGGTGGGACCAAGGGAGCCTGATCACCTGGCTCCCTGACTCAGAGTCTTTTCTTTTAAGTTGAACGACCCTGCGTTCCGGTCGCTTGTTGAAAAGGCGCCGGGATCTCCCGTGCTGCGACTCACGGAGTCGGCTCGAACTGCGGTGCCGGCTCCTGGCGGATTTTTTGCCTAGGAATCTCCTGGCCTGACTCGCTATTTCAGATGAATGGGCAACTCTGCCATCTCGGGGCTCTGCTCGCCAGCTAAGAGGGCTCCCAGACCAGTGGCTTTTGTACGGAGAACCGCAGCAACAGGGCGTGGTCACAGCAGCCGCACGGGCGGAATCAGCCCCACGGGGGCCAAAACAGCCGCACCGGCTGGGACTGCGACGCTGGCGACCCCTCTGCCTGGGTATCTCCTGGTCTGTGGGCAATAAGAGTTCGTCTGGAAATGCGGCGTCCACTCACCCTCTGCACTTTCACTGGGAGCTGAAGTCCTGAGCTGTTCTTAGGCGGCCATCTTCCCAGCATTCCTCCCAGTCTATGCTTTTTTACTTGTTTATTACCAACATCTTATACCACGTCTGGCAATTACGAAGAATGTAGTTACTGCTTGTTTAGAGAATACATATGCCATTAAAGGAGCACACCTTCACATTGGTAGTAGCGAAGGCTAGACATTCAGTGATTGGTAGCTACTTTGGGCAGAAACATGGAGGCAGTACAAGTGCCACCACCAGGCAGTCCCCTCAACCAACTTCAACATAAGACCTTTTGACATCCTTTAATTGATCATCAGCCTTTGATTGCATGAACAGACATTTGTTATGAAGAGGGTAATTGTATATTCTGCTAGCCTGGGATAGCACTGGTTAATGCCTTTTGTCTTAGAGTAATTATTATTTAATCCCCATTTATTCCTCAGAATCCTAGTTTGGAAGATAAATTATATGGCCACCTTAGTTGTGTGCTAAGTGATATACATACATTATAGCTATCAAGTTATTAATGTTTCCACAAAGTCCAAAATATGATACCACCTGATGAAGCTTGTAATGAGTTAAGAGACATGAGAAAAATGCTCACAAATTAAAACGCATTGAAGCATCACTAGGTGAGTAAATGAGGCTGCATATGACAGTGTCCGTGTGTTTGTGAGCTCTAAAAAAGCTTCAGGGAGAATGTGACACTGGAGAAGAGCCGTAAAGAATGAAGAATAGACTGCTTCCAACAACTGAAGTTTTTTTTACTTTTCCCAAAAGAACCTGAAGCAATCCTGCCTTCGTTCATGCTGACATTTTCTCCTGCCCTGTTATTCTGCCTTTCCTTGCAGTGTTGACATCTTCTAGAGTGTTCTTCCTCCTCTTATGCGTTTATCTCGATGTAATTCATCTCTCATGACCCAGGTTGCACCCCGGAGTTCAGGTCTCTCCCATTCATGGTGATTCCTGCATATTTCAACTCCTGTGGACCTTAAAACCTACTTAACTAGCTTGCCGCTTACCATATGGTGCCTTCTAGTTTTCTCTCCGTTTGTAGCATCTTCCCTTGGATCCAGGAAAAAGTAAATCTTCTGGTGAGAATCAGAAAGGTTTGGCTGGAGTAACATAGACTGGAAGCCAGTAACCCTGGAATGACTGGCAGAGGGAGGAATAAGGGACTGAGTTCAAGAACCGGGTTCAGCTAAAGATGAGAAATTGAGAAAACACTTCTCCCCAGACCAGAACAGAGTGAACAGTTTCTTACTGGCCCCCTGGGGTGTAGGGTCACAGACACAGAGGGAGAAAGGAAAGAGGAGTGAGAAGGTCCAGAACAGACTTCTGTAGGCACTGAAGGTGGCAGCAGCTGAGCAAATGGCCACAAGCGGTGTTGGGACCTCTTCCTGCTGGTGACACGGGAAGTTACTAGCTTCTTCCAGGTCCTGCCTATGCACATTATGCCAAGGTAGGGAGGTCTGAGAATGATATACTACACACAGGGCACAGGTGCAGTCTGGAAGGAGCAGAGGAGAGAATTTTTTAAGCTACTGGAAGATAATGAGAACGGGGTAGGGGTGTTTCCATGAGGCCAAAAAATTCTTCAGGAACCAAGAGATAATCAACAATACAGTGACATCACAGTGATCTGGGAATGAGACACCATATAGGACAGAAAGAAACATTACAAGATTATTTTCCTTTGTTTATTCAGGAGAAAGAACTGTTGGGAGGGGCTGAGGTACCAAACAATTGTCCTGAAAGAAATGAGTACCCTGATGATAACTCTAAGTTGGCAATAGGAACACACCTATTACATGCCTTTCTTTATTCTTTTCCTTTCTACCCTATTCCCTCTTCCCTCCCTCCTTCCCTCCCTCTCATTTTTCTCTTAATCAGTCACCCCCAAATTGAATGTAAGTCCTTAGAAGGGATTGCTAATATGCCATAATGAATTATATCACCACAGTATTTAGCCTGATGTCTTAACCCTTGTAACTAGGTGCTCAGTAAATATTTTCTGAGTTAATGATTGCCTGGAATGTTCATGGAGAATATGAATAGGAACATTTCTTTATCATTGTCACTCTTGAAACTTAAACATCAAATATTAGCAATGCTTTGGGCTCCTTGGTTATTTTAAAAACACCATATTAAGGTCCATTTTGTGGGTGCAACCATTTGATGATCATAAGATTCCATCTCAGATAACGTGTTCTTAACCTTTTATATATATATATATATATATTTTTTTTTAACTGAAGCTTAGGGAATGGTGGATACCATAAGGAAAAGCAAGCAAGCAAACAGACAGACATGTGGCAGAAGTCGGGTTCTGGGACCCAAATATGGTCTTAATAGGTTAAAACAGCAAGGGCATTGAAGGGGGTTGAGCATAGCGTGGCTTGATTAAACAGAGCACAGAATTCATCAGGTGACACACAGACTTTCTGGGAAGCAACAAGATGGTCAGCCAAGGAAGCTAGAAGAAAAATAATTTCCTCAGAGGACAGTTATTTGTGAAAAGGCATTTTCTGAATCAGGAAGGGTCTCTCTTTTCCCTTAGCTTTACTCTGTGCATACGTTGGGGGATGGTGCAGTTCCTTCTGTTTGAGTGTGGTTTGTTCTTTACTGCTTCCTCTTCCTGCTGCCAGGGCTTTCCATAATTGCCACCTGTTTCCTGCTCCTTTTAGCTCCACCCTCATGAGCCACATGCTTAGACTTCAGAGAGCATGAATATACCAATGGCCTACCCTTGATTTCTTTCCTTATATTGCAGTGTATGGAATTTCACATGTAGAGCAATGGTTGCCAAAGCTTGGGTGAGGTTTTCCACCTAAGAAAGAGCTTTTTAAGGGATGGGCCTCGGCTCAGAATTCCTGGTGCACCAAAATTCTGGTTTCCTTGGTTCTAGGGGAGACTGGAGCCCCTGGGCTGTTCTCCAGGGGCATGTTGGGAAGCATTCATTTCAAGGTTTACCTTAGAAGCAGCATCTTCAGGAAACTATATCTACAAAACTTGAGTTTTCTTCAAGAATGAACAGGAAAAGCACCAAGCAATCCTTTTTTTAGAACCTCAGAAATTGTCTGAGAAGCACTGCTTGCTCAGGAGTCAGACTGACATTACATGAATCATCAATTATCCTTCTGTGTATTTGTGAATTGTATATAACCCCCGTAAGTGGCCATGGTTTGCCTGCCTCTGTGATTTTGGACTGGCTACTCTGCTTCCTAAAATGCTTTTCTTCCGAGGGATGACCTAGCAAATGCCTGACTCATCTTTCCACACCCACCTCAAAATCACTTTCTTTGTGAAGCGTTCCATGATTTCGCCCAGCCAAGATAGAATCTGCCTGTTGGATTCTACCAGATTACTTTCTCAGTTACTCTTTTAGTGCTTAATTAAATAATTTTAAAAATAATTACGGCATGTCAGGAACTCTGCTAAGAACTGAAAAAAGCAATAATGACAGAGACCTGTGGTCAAGATTCTTTGAATGTGTCTCTGATCCTGCTGGTGAGACTGAACTTACGTATTTGTCCTGTGCATACAAGGAGCATGGCCTCTAGACTCGGGCAGCCTGAGGTCAGCCTGAGGCTCTGCAATTAACTCTCTTTGGGACTGGGAACACTTTTGAAATTCTATGTACCTCACTCTCCTTATCTGTAAAATAGGCACATTAATAACACCTCACAGGTTGTTATGAAGAATAAATGAATTAATATTTGCAAAGTGTTTAGAACATCGCTTAAAATTCAGCAGGCAGTCTTAAAAATTAATTGTTTCACCAGGCCCTTCCCTCTGGGGTAGGTTCTCGATTTTATTTTTTGTGTATTTCAAGCATTTGATGTAATATGTAGCATATAGTAAGTGCTTAATAAATACTTGTTGAATAAATGAACCATTATACAACAGATTAGTTTTACAAAGGAAAGAGTCTAATCCTTACATCTCCTCTAAGGCAGGGAATTCGCTATTTGCTCCCTTAAGAGATTCAGCTTGAATAGCCATGCGTGAAACCATATAAAGCCTGGAGAATTTCCATCTACTCTGGGGGCTGCTATTGATTTTACCTACTGAAATATTTGACTCCTTCATAAAATGAAAGATTATTCACAAACAAAACAGGGAAACAGTCTTTAAATGCTTATATCTGCAATTCGCATGTGATTTAACTTTTTCCCTTTTGGATAGGCGTGAAAAATATCTCTGTTCTAGATGGGAGTAAAAAAATGGCTCCAAATCAATTGGTTATTTGGTGTATAGTCATTTCAGAAGATGTATGGGAAACAGAAAATAATTTTGTAAAATGATTTTGCTTGAG
Source organism: Saimiri boliviensis (assembly GCF_048565385.1). Classification (NCBI taxonomy): domain Eukaryota; kingdom Metazoa; phylum Chordata; class Mammalia; order Primates; family Cebidae; genus Saimiri; species Saimiri boliviensis. The sequence continues at coordinate 132,077,504 of NC_133453.1, read as the reverse complement.
AACAGCAAAGGATCAGATTTCTTCCCTGGCTCCACCAGAAACCAGGATTTTTTTGTAATGGGGTTTATTGTGATGGAATTTGTCAGTTAACTGGGTCAAACATGTAGAGTAAATCGTCTTCACTCTGCCTAATGATTACAGTAGTCCCTCCTCATCCATGGTTTGTTTTGCTTTCCACAATTTCAGTTACCTGTGGTCAATGGTGATTTGAAAATAGCTGAGTACAGTACAGTAAGATATCTTGAGAAAGAGAGACGGAAGAAAATGAGAACACATCTATATAACATATTGCAGTATATTGTTATAATTTTATTTTACTTGTTAACCTCTTGCTGTGCCTTATTTATAGATTAAACTTGAATATAGGTATGTATGTATAGGAAAAAAACATCATATGTGTAGAGTTTGGTACTATGCACAGCTTCAGGCATCCCCTGGGATTCTTGGAAGGCTTCTCCTGTGAATAAATGTGCATGAGTAAACTAAGTCAATTGTACTGTTTTGCAATGGGAGGAGAATTTTGGCATGATGAGGGTGGTGCTACACTTTGCAAGGACCTAGGAGCTCTCTCTTCTGTTTATGTGGTAATTTATCCCTACTGGAATCAAAGTCTTCTGATAATAGAGTATAAGCCTGTCACTGTTCCAAGTCTTGAGAAGGGCCTGACTCTTCCCCAAGACACACAGAATCCAATATGAGACCTAATATAGACTTATTGGCTCCTCTTCCCTTTACTAATCATCTAATCATGCTACCAGTTATTTGGCACCTATCATGTGTCAGATCCCTTATGTGCATGGTTTCACTTAGTTCCCATAACAGTGGCACATAATATTAATTGTACTAATGTTAGTCTCTGTGGCTTTTCACATTAATGCTTTATGTTCTCCCATGTGTAACAGTTCAGTCACATGTTTTGAGGGTGGCCTTCCACATAGCAATTCCGAGATCCAGGCTCCTTCCATGAAGTGGCTCTGCCCTCCTTTAGGACATCAGAATGCTCCACCAAATCCTCCTCATTCACTGGAAAACTAGAGAAGAGTATAATGGAATGAACTGTGATATGATTTGGTTCTGTGTCCCCACCCAAATCTCACTTAAACTGTGATCCCCAGTGTTGGAGGTGGGGCCTGTGGGAGAGGTGATTGAATCATGGGAGTGGTTTCTAATGGTTTAGAACCATTACCCTAGTGCTGTCTTGTGATAGAGTTCTCATGAGATCTGGTTGTTTAAAAGTGTGTGGCACTTTCCCCTTTGTTCTCTCTCTTTCCTGCTGGCCATGTGAATATATGCCTGCTTCCCCTTTGCCTTCCACCATGATTGTAAGTTGACTGAGGCCTCCCTAGAAGCAGAAGCCTGTGCAGCCCACAGAACCATGAGCAGATTAAACGTCTCTCTCTCTTGTTTTATTTGTTTGTTTGTTTTGAGATGAAGTCTTACTGTGTTGACCAGGCTGGAGTACAGTGGCATGATTTTAACTCATTGCAACCTCTGCCTCCTGGGTTCAAGCAATTCTTCTGCCTCAGCCTCCTGAGTAGCTGGGACTACAGGCCTGTACCACCACACCCAGCCAATTCTTGTATATTTTAGTAGACATGGGGTTTCTCTATGTTGGCCAGGCTGGTCTTGAACTCCTGACCTCAAGTGATCTACCCATCTTTGCCTCCTAAAGTACTGGGATTACAGGCATGAGCCACTGCACCTGACCTAAACCTCTTTTCTTTCTAAATTACCCAGTCTCAGGCATGTCTTTATAGCAGTGTGAGAACAAACTAATACAAATTGTGTCTCCCCAAAAGATATATTTAGGTCCTAACCCTCCGTACCTGTGAATGATGCCTTTCATGAAAATAGGGTTCTTGCAAATGTAATAAGGATACGGATTAAAATGAGGTCATATGAATTAGGATAGTTCCTCTATTCACTAACTGCACCCTTACATGGGAGAGATTCGGAGACGCAGAGGAGACACAGGGCGGAAGGCTATGTGATGATGGAAACAGAGACTGGAGTGCCGCAGCTACAATCAGGAAACACCAGGATTGCTGGAAGCCACTGAAAGCTAAGAGGGGGATTCTCCCTCTGAGTCTCCAGGAAGAGCCAACTCTGTTGACACCTTGATTTCAAACATGGAGCCTCCATAGCTGTGAGAGAATAAATGTCCGTTTTACCACCTGGTTTGTAGTAACTGTCAGTGACAGCCCTGGGAAGTTAATACAAAAAAGGAGAGTGGGAAGAAGGCTTCATCACTAAATTCTTTCACACCTGAAAGATGTTGCACCACTGCCTTCTGTTTGATTCCAAAGAAATCTGCTGTCATTCCTAGTTTTGTACTTTTGTACATAATGTGTGTGTTTTCTGGTTGCTTTAAGATGTCCTTTTTATCACTGGCTGTAGGCTATTTGATTATAACATGGCTTAATGTGTTTTTTAATGTTTCTTGTGGTTGAAATTTATTGAGGTTCTTAGATATGTGGGTTTATAATTTTCACCAAATTTGGCTGTTTAAAGTTGTCCCGTGGTTTACTGATGCTCTTATTGTTTTTACTTTTTGGTCTTTTTTTCTCTGTGTTTCATATTGAATAGTTTTGATGATTGTTTCTTCAGTCTCATTACTAATTTGCCATTAATCCCATCCAGTGTATTTTTTTTTATCTCAGACATTATAATTCTCATCTCTAGAAGTTCAATTTTAGTATTTTGTACTTTTCATGTCTCTATTTTACATGTTCAGTCTTTCCTGAGGATTCTTAAGCACATGAAATATAGTCATTATATCTATTTTAATGTCCTTGTCTAATTCTATGATCTGTGTCATTTTTAGATCATTTCTCTTGATTGAACTTTGAATTTTCTCTTCATTGTGATTGCATTTTCCTGCTTCTTTGCATGGCTCGTAATTTTTGATGGATGCTACACATTGTTGGGTATCATTGGCTTGTTGAGTACTCCATATTTTTGTATTTCTATAGGTATTTTTGAGGTTTTTATTCAAGGATACGGTGAAGTTACTTAGAAAGACTTCTATCCTTTCAGGTCTTTATTTTAAGCTGTATTCGGTGGAACCAGAACAACATTTATGCCAGAAAAGCATAATTTTCACCAATAAATAAGGGAGTTATTTCTTAGTATTCTGATGCCGTTTGAATTAACGGATTTTTCGGTTTAACTCTTGGGGACAGGCACTGTCCTCACCCTCTGTGAGATACAGCTTCATTCCTGCTGATCCTTTCAGGTGGTTCTTTCCCTGGGCTCAGGCAATGTTGTTCACATGTAAGCCCTGATCAGTTTTCAGCTGAATGGTTGATGGGAACTTTCTGCAGATATCTGGAGTTTTATCTTTCTTTACCTCTCTCTTTTCCTGTATTCTTCCCTGCGGTCTCCAACCTCATTAGCTTTTGCAGATACCTGGCTCCCTTGTTCTTTCTCCTCCACTGAGAGAAGGCTGGAAAACCTGTGTTTTCCCTCCTTGTGTTGTGGCCTGGAAACTTCTTCCAGGAAGTAAACTGGGGCAATTGTAGCCCTCGCCCCCTTGCTTCCTATCTCAGGGACCAGTGACCTTTGTTGACTAATATTAACTGTCTTGAATAATGTTGGTTTATATATTTTGTCTGGTTTTTAGTTTTTTTCAGTGAGAGGTTGATCTGGTCCTCTTTCTCCATTTTGACTGAAACACTGTGATGGATTAATCAGGGCCCGAAATTCTTTGACACTCTTCCCATTGGAAAGATCATCTATGTCTCCTTCTCTTGTGTTCAGACAGGCTCTGAGACTGCTTTGACCAACAGAATACAACAGAATTAGCACTATGTTAGTTTCCCAGACTTTAAGAGACTGTCAGCCTCCTTTTCCTGCCTTGTAGAACACTTTCTCTTGGGACCCTGCCATGAGGGCACAAGAAAGCCCATCACTCTGTGGAGAATCTGATGTGGAGAAAAACAGAGGCCTGGCTGACAGCTCCAGCTAAATCCTAGTTGACAACCAGTACCAACTTACCAGCCATGTGAGCGAGCGATCTTCGAAGTGGATCGTCTAGCCCTAGTCAAGCTGTCCCAGCAGATGCCACATGGAAAAGAGACAAGCTGTCCCTTTAAGCCCTGCCTGAATTGCAGATTCATGAGCAGAGTAAATGGCTGTTACTGTTTTAAGTTGCTAAGTTTTGAGGTGGTTTGTTACACATCAGTAGGTACCGGGAACACCCACTCTTAACAGGCAAGAGCTCATCATTTGGCCCATGTGTTGAAAGTCGGTTGGGGAATGTCGTGTAATGGCATGCTTTCACAGATGAAAGTGTGGATTTGCTGGGCATATACTATTATCTCTTCCACTTATAATGTACATTTATATCCATATTGGACATTCTGGGAAACTAAGACTCAGAGGTTAAATAATATGCCAAGGCCATGGCAAGTAAGTAGAAGGTGTCAAGATTTTGACTCTAACTTTCTCTTATCTTCAAGCCTGAACTCTTGGCCAGGCATGGTGGCTCACACTTGTAATCCCTGTACTTTGGGAGGCAGAGGCAGAAAGATCAGTTGAGCCCAGGAGTTTGAGACCAGCCTGGACAACATAGTGAGACCCCATCTCTACAGAAAATATAAAAATGAGCTTGATGTGGTGGTGAGCACCTGTGATCCCAGCTATTGGAGGGGCTAGGGTGGGAGGATCTCTTGAGCCTGGGAGGTCAAGGCTGCAGTGAGCCATCATCATGTCATTGCACTCCAGCCTAGGTGATAGAATGAGAGTATGTCTCAAAAATGTAAAAAAAAAAAAAAAAAAGAATAAAGCTGAATGCTTTCCTCCATTTCCTTCCTTGTAGACTTCATTCATCCAAGTGGCTAGAGCCCTGCCCCAATTCCTAGGCTTCCGTGGACATTCATAAATTGCTTCTCTTTTTCTGCATCTGCTACTCTCCCAGAGGAGCTATGACAAATCAGTAGAGCTAGTCTACCTGGTTGGTGCTAATAGAGAATGTGAAATAAAGTGGAGGACGCTTCAGTAGGGGAGGGAACATGTGAAACTGAGGGTCATGTGGGAAAACAAGTCCCCAGATCTAGGGAGAAGAGCCTGAATATGTCACCAGACTATAAGTATTTAAAGTTGTGACCACATTTAGTGAATCTGAGACTCCAAGTGCAGAGAGTAAGGAACAAATCTGGGGTTGTCTTGGAGTGATCTTGGGATTGGCATTGTGACTGCCTTTTTTAGGCAGGATGAAGTATAGCTCAGGGCTGGCCCGTAAGTATTTGAAATCTTCGGGCTGGGACTGGCTTTTGCTGTGCTGCATGGGATCTCCCTTGGGCTGGAGGAGATTTAAAAGGAGATCCTCATGCTATAGCTTGTTGCCTTTGACTCTGTGATGATTAGTTTTATGTGTAAACTTGGCTAGGCTATCGTAACAGTTCATCCACACCTAATCTAGGTGTTGCTGCGAAGATACTTTGTCGATGTGGTTAACATCAATTCTCAGTTGATGTTATGTAAAGATGATTATCCTCAATAATGTGCACAGCCTCATCCAATCAATTGAAAGACCTTAGGTGCAAAATAGTTTTCTGTGATGAAAGAATGAGAAATTTTGCCTCATGGCTGCTGCATCAGATCCTGCCTGAAATTTTCCAGCCTGCTAGCCTGTCGTACAGATTTGGGGCTTATTAGTCCCCACAACTGTGTAAGTCAGCTTCTTGAACTTATTTATTTATCCATATACCTTTTATTGGCTCTGATTCTCTGTAGAGCCCGGACTGGTACAGAGTCTGTGCTCTGAGGGACACAGGGAGCACAGACAAATTACCATTCCAATGATACACTTGAGCTCTTTGCTAAAACACCAGAGAATATAGCTGATAGCATTGGGACTCAGTTACAAATATTCAGAGAGGACCAAATGCCACCACCAACTTGACCTGATCTTGGTGGCATCAATTACACCCTTGAAAGAGAAGAGTGAGTTTTCCCATGCCCTAATCTCGATTGCTCAGCAAATCAATGCATGCTCATCTTGGAAAGCTGACTTATTGCCCTAGACACCCAGGAGCATCTTAGGTGGCACAGTGGCCTCTCATATTAAACATTTACCCTTGTACTGAGGTTCAAGTGCTGTGGGGACCAGAGCTGCTTTAAGGAATATCTCCAACAGGCAATTATCTGCATTGCACAACAGGGCTAGGCAATACTCACTGGAAGGCAGCTATTTAAACTCTATGCACACACCAGTGGCCTCCGAATTAACTGCAATGTCTGTGTTAAAAGGAGAGAAAGAGGAAAAAAAAAAAAAGATCTACAGCCAGTGTCATTATGGCAGCTCAATGAAGACATCTGCTCCATGCCCAGTGGCAGGCAGAGCTACAGATAAGACACATGACTGTGTGAAAGGGATGGAGAATGAGATGCGGAAATATTATCATGCCATCCTATAAATCTGTGGTACATCCTCACTTTGAATACAGCAGTCAGGGCCAGCTGTCTTATCTCAACGAGGATATAAATGAAAGGGTGAAAGGCCAGTGAAGGGCAGTGGAGCTGATTAGAGTCATCGGTGATGAGGTGGGGGCAGGAGGCGACAAGGGTGAATTTTGCTGGGAGAGAAAACGCCGATGATGAGAGCTCTATATTACAAAGTCATGTGGAGTGGTGAGAGACCAGGTAGAGGTAAATGAAGTAATAAAGGGCTCCCCAAAGGCCAAGTGGGTGTTCCTATTTATTCTGCCTCATGAAATTAAATGGCAACAGATTTGAAATGGATGAAAGGACATCTCTCTCAATGCATAAGGTGCCTGATTTTCAATTGCATGCCTGCGAGGCTGCCTGGCCTACTGAGGAGCATGCTACAGAGTTGAGGCTGGGAGGGAGGAAGCACTGTCTCTGGTGAGGTGGATGTGTTTGGCCTGCTTGCTTCTCCTATCCAAGCCTAAGAATCTGCGTGTATAGCATGGAGGGGCAGGGCGATATTTTTTCAGGCCCTTCCAAATCTGAAGATTTCTGATTCTCTGCTTCTCCCTGGAATCACTTTCATCCCTTCTCTGCTTTCCCTAATGGGAGGAAAGGAAGGCAGGCTGGGAAATGGCATAGCAGAAACACAGAGGTTTCTGAGGCTTTCATAGCATTGGATTGCAGAAGCCTGGGAGGCTGATGAAATAGGCTATTTCAAGATGTAAATGAAAGGCTCTCTTAGATAAATGAAAGCATCCTTTTAAGTCCCAGGGTAATCCCATCTCACACTTACTGGTTTCTTTGACTTAAGAAAATCACCAAATTTCTTATCTTCTTTAAACCTCAGTTTCTTTCTCTTTAAAGTGGGTGTAGTATGATTGCCTCTTTCATAGGTTATGCATTAAGGCACTTAGTCGTACAAGTAATGTTTGGTAAATTAAATCTGTTATTGAAGCTACTATTAAAAAGATTGGCATATACCCATAAGTGATTTGACAAATCAGTCCAGTGGTGTGGTAATTCAAGGTTCAAATGCATACCCATCATCATGCAAAGTATGTGTTTTTTCCCCAATGGATCACATTGATTTTTAGTTGAGGGCAAAAGCTGCTTGGAGTCTAAGGCAGGGTTTGATTAATGCCATATGTGTAAGGCAGATAAGAAGCACCATGAGAGGTCAGGGAGGGGAAATGCTCACTAGGATGGGCTAGGGTGGTCCTTGAGAACTTCCTGGGGAAAGGGTCATTTGAATAGGGTCTTAGTAAAATGGAAGACTAAAGTGCAGGTTAAGGGACATTGACAGCAGAAGAATCTCTGCATGACCTTCAGAGAGGCCAGCTTGATCTAGGAAATACATCTGCCTTACGGAGGTAGAGAGTTCCAACAAGGTGATGGTGAGGATCCAAGATGGTAATTCCAAAGGGCTGTGAAAGGCAGGCTCAGTTTAAAATGTTTCCCAGGGAAAGTGAGGAGCCATCAAAGGGTTGTGAACTAGAGTGCAGCACAGTTTTCCCAGCACTACCAAGATACGTTTCAGAAGAAACGCAGCAGCTGTGTTCAGGGTAGAGGGAAGAGAATCTGGTGCTGTCAGAGAGCCAGGCATGGCCACTGCCTGGGCTGTAAATTTGTGTGGCAGGATAAGGGTAGTGGCAGGAGGAATCAAAGCAGGCATGGGGAACTGTGGCCTAAAAGCGAGATCAGGTGACAGCCATGACAAAGTATTGTTGTATGCTGGACCCTCTTCCAGTCGCTCAATGGATTTGCTCTACCACCCCTATGGGTAGCAATGGATTTGCTGTACCATGGGGCGGGCATGCTGATGCTTTGTCTGGCTTAACCTGGACTTGAATCCCTACTCCAGTTATGAGGGCTTCCTGCAGGAGTGACTGGGCCAGTTACCACCCCAAATGCCAGTTTTGTCCTCTTTTAAATGGGCTAATAGGATCTGTCCTTCGAAGTTGTTCTGAGGGTTAAAGATAACATGTGACAAGCACCCGACAGCAAGAGCTTGTCTTGTAGAAAACCTGCAAAACGGGCACTCCTATCACATCTTTACTTTAAAAAACCGCCTGGATGTGACTGGGTGGCGTGAAACTTAAAGGGTCAAAGATGACTCTAGAACTCCAAGTGTCAGAGCCTGAGAAGGTGCTGCTTCCAGTGACAGAAAGGGGGAAATTGGTTTTGAAGGGAATATGATAGGCTTGGTTTGATTTTGAGACGATGGCTGAGTATTTAGGCAGAAAACTTTGACAAGCCATTGGAAGCATGAAGCCAGACCTCGGCAAGACACCCAAATTCTAGAGGAAAATTGAGCAATTCATCAAGTGTCTAAATATCTTGCCTGTGTAATGACAAACATCCAGATTTTGAGAACCCTTTTGACATGGATTTAAATGTCAACTTTTAATCTCAGTATTTGGTTGTGTTTTAGTGCCGACAAAGACCTCGTTTTTCTCCAGATTATGAACTCATTAATTTTGCCAAGGTCCACAGGGCCCAAATCACAGTCTATTTCTTTGCCCTTTGGCAGGAGACGAGAAAAGGGTTAAACAAGTTTATTTCTCTTTTAGCTCTCAGCCCTGTGATTCTTTATTATTCACACCTCAACAAATCTTATTTCATTACATTTTTGGAATTGCAATGTAATTTTGGTGATTAACTTTAAATTGGGGATAATACCCTGACAGGCATTAACATAATGTCAAAACATTTTCTTGCAATTGTTTCTTAACCTTCGTCAAACCACTCTTCCCCTGTGGACTTTTATTTATATAATAGGGATGACGCATCAGGACTCAAAGCTGTAGAAAGGAAAAGTGATGACCAGGAACACTGATCAGAAATGATCAAGGCTAGTAAAAGACAGTGAAGCAGAGCCTTGTGTTCTCACGTTTCCCTGTCTCGGAGCAGAAGTGAGGAGATGAGTGCTGGAAGTGGCTCCTGGGATGTTTGGGTTAGAATGTGACTGGTAGGAGTTTTGTTCCCATTGTCACATCTGTTACCATTACCCAAATGGAGCATGCATTCTGGTGAAAAATGAAAACAGCTTGGAAGGCCAAAAATAGTAGCTCAGCTCCACATGGAGAGACTTAGGAACCAGACAGTGCCTGCTAGAAGCAGAAGTGGAAATAATACCGTATAAAGCGAGAGAGTCTGAAGAGTTTTCAAAACATTTTCACTCATACTATCTACTTTGAGAATCTCAGCCACTTTGTGAAAGTAGACAAGGTCAATGTGGATCAGCCTCATTTTATGAAAATGGAGACGTTTTCAGTGATTTGCTTCAAATAATACAGTGGATGTGAGGCAGCAGAGTGTAGTAGCTTTGCTTTGGAGCCGGGGGGGAAATGAGTTCAAATACAGCATGGTTCCACCATTTACTAGCTCTGTGGACTGGGAAAGTAACTTAATTTCCCAGATCTTCAGTTTCCTCATTCATAATTTGAAGATAATAGTAGAATGTTTTTCAGAGAGTGAAATTTACACAGAAAATTCTCAATAATTGGTAGCTATTATAACCACCCAAGAGGTTTACTTTGCCCACTGCATAGACAGAGCGGATTCATCAAGACAGGGAAATTGCAATAGAGAAAGAGTAATTCACGCAGAGCCAGCTATGCGGGAGACTTGAGTTTTGTTATCACTCAAATCGGTCTCCCCGAGCATTCAGGGAACAGTTTTTAAGGGTAACTTGGTGGGTAGGGGGACACCAGTGAGTCAGGAGTGCTGATTGGTCAGAGATGAAATCATAGGGAGTCCAAGCTGTCTTCTTGTGCTGAGTCAGTTCCTGGGTGGTGGCCACAAGATCAGATGAGTCAGTTTATCTGTTTGGGTGGTGCCAGCTGATCCTGCAAAATATCTCAAACACTGATCTCAGGAGCAGTTTAAGGAGAGTCAGAATCTTGTAGCCTCTAGCTGCATGACTCCTAAACCATCATTTCTAATCTTGTGGCTAATGTTAGTCCTACAGTGATAATCTAGTCCCCAGACAGGAGGGAGATCTGCTTTGGGAAAGGCCTGTTACAGTATTTGTTTAAACTGTAAGTTTTTCTGAAAAATTAGTTCACGCTATACCCTGGAATGAACAAGGAAAGCTTGGAGGTTAGAAGCAAGATGGTCAGTTAAGTTAGATCTTTTTCACTGTCTCAGTTATAATTTTGCAAAGGTGGTTTCAGTCCCTCCCTTTGGGGTTTGTAAGACCTTAATCTTAAGGTGTAGGCTGTGAAGATGGGAAAAGGCCATTGATCACTCTGGCTTCTTCCTGCTGACAGGGGACATGGTGGGAATGGGAATGAACCCCAAGGTGAGAAGAGTGGAACCGTTTTGCAACTGTCTGAACATGTTTGTGCTGGCCTGGCTGGGCTTTCAAGGCTTGCGTGTTAAACACATTAGTACTTTGATCTATAGTTTTAGTACAGTATTTAAGTGAACAGCATACTATAAGGTAAGTAATGAGTCCTAGGATTAGGAGTACAGTTCTTAATTTTAAAAGCAAAGATTTGAAAGCATTAGTTTAGGGACTTCTAATACAAAGAATTTAAACTGTGGAAAAACCTTAGGAACAACTAACAACACTGTACTATAGGTTTTTTTGTTGTTGTTGTTTGTTTTTTTAAGCATAATGTTTTTCTCTCCAGCTTCTATTTTTTTGAAAAAACAAATCATGATAGAACTGATTTGTTTACAAAATAAACTTTAATCTTACCGTACTTGCCTGATTATTTGCATAAAGTACAGGAGGAATAATTATTTCTCATATTTAATTGGCTTTGATGGAACTGTATTCCACAAGGAATCTCAGACTAGACTTTTTAAAAGCCAAGCCCAACCATGGGTCTGCACCCTTAAATACCTCTGGATGGGGTAAATTTATCTCCTTTTGAGGTCCCAGTATAACCTGGAGCACCTGGACTTGTTAGAAAGTGACATTCTTGGCATACCACAGGTCAGGAACCTTGTACAGAGACTGTGTGGACAAGATATGAGGCCAGATTTCCTGAGGCTTCAATTGGGTCTATAAGTCAACTTTACTTCTTTAAATGAAGGATGGCATTCCAGTCAAAGACTTGATAAAATAACCAATTTTTCTAATTGTGTCCTGATACAAAAGAAAACAGATTCTTACTGCACTTACGCAATTAACTGCACTGCTATATGCAATTAACTATACTGCTATAAAATGAGAATACTCACAAATAGTTTCCAAATTCTGGAGAAATTAGGTAGAGAGAAACAAATAGGCTTCAAAAAAAATTTTTTTTTTTAAATATAAACACTTTATTGCATTTTAGGTTCTGGGGTACATGTGAAGAACATGCAGGATTGTTGCATAGGTACATACATGGCAATGTGGTTTGCTGCCTCCATCCCCATCACCTATATCTGGCATTTCTCCCCATGTTATTCCTCCTCAACTCCCTACCCCACACTGTCCCTCCCCTAGTCCTGCCCCACAGACTTCAGTTTGTGATGTTCCCTTCCCTGTGTCCATGTGTTCTCATTGTTCAGTACCCACCTATGGGTGAGAACATGTGGTGTTTGATTTTCTGTTCTTGTGTCAGTTTGCTGAGAATGAAGGTTTCCAGGTTCATCCATGTCCCCACAAAGGACACGAACTCATCCTTTTTTATGGCTGCATAGTATTTCATGGTATATATGTGCCACATTTTCCCCATCTGGTCTGTCATCGATGGGCATTTGGGGTGGTTCCAAGTCTTTGCTGTTGTAAACAGTGCTGCAGTGAACATACATATGCATGTGTCCTTGTAATAGAATGATTTATAATCCTTTGGATATATACTCAGTAATGGGATTGCTGGGTCAAATGGAATTTCTGTTTCTAGGTCCTTGAGGAATCGCCACACTGATGGACATTTGGGTTGGTTCCAAGTCTTTGCTGTTGTAAACAGTGCTGCAGTGAACATATGTGTGCATGTGTCCTTATAACAGAATGACTTATAATCCTTTGTATATATACCCAGTAATGGGATTGCTGGGTCAAATGGAATTTCTATTTCTAGGTCCTTGAGGAATCGCCACACTGTCTTCCACAATGGTTGAACTAATTTATACACTCCCACTTACAGTGTAAAAGTGTTCCTATTTCTCCAGATCCTCTCCAGCATCTGTTGTCTCCAGATTTTTTAATGATTGCCATTCTAACTGGCATCAAATGGTATCTCAATGTAGTTTTGATTTGCATTTCTCTAATGACCAGTGATGATGAGCATTTTTTCATGTTTGTTGGCCTCATACATGTCTTCTTTTGAAAAGTGTCTGTTCATATCCTTTGCCCACTTATGAATGGGTTTTTTTTTTTTTTTCTTGTAAATATGTTTTAGTTCTTTGTAGATTTTGGATGTAAGTCCTTCGTCAGATGAGTAGATTGCAAAAATTTTTTCTCATTCTGTTGGTTGCCAGTTCACTCTAATGATTGTTTCTTTTGCTGTGCAGAAGCTCTGGAGTTTAATTAGCTCTCATTTGTCTATTTTGGCTTTTGTTGCCAATGCTTTTGGTGTTCTAGTCATGAAGTCCTTGCCTATGCCTATGTCCTGAATGATTTTACCAAGGTTTTCTTCTGGGTTTTTATGGTGTTAAGTCTTAAATTTAAGTCTTCAATTCATCTGGAGTTAATTTTTGTGTAAAGTATCAACAAGGGGTCCAGTTTCTACTTTCTGCACATGGCTAGCCAGTTTTCCCAACAGTATTTATTAAACAGGTGGAAAACTAGCCAGTTTTCCCAACACCATTTATTTCCTCATTGCTTTTTTTGGTTAGGTTTGTCAAAGATCAGATAGTTGTAGATGTGTGGCTTTGCCTCTGAGGACTCTGTTCTGTTTCATTGGTCTATATCTCTGTTTTGGTACCCCATGCTGTTTTAATTACTGTAGCCTTGTAGTATAGTTTGAAGTCAGGTAGCATGATGCCTCCAGCTTTGTTCTTTTTGCTTAGAATTGACTTGGCTATGTGGGCTCTCTTTTGGTTCCATATGAAGTTTAAGGTGTTTTTTCCCAGGTCTGTGAAGAAGGTCATTGGTAGCTTGATGGGGATAGCATTGAATCTATAAATTACTTTGGGCAGTATGGCCATTTTCGCAATATTGATTCTTCCTACCCATGAGCATGGAATGTTTTTCAATCAGTTTAGAGAAAAATTTTTTACAGTAATAGTTTACTCACTTGTTAAAAGTTGCAAATAGCTCTAAAGAGGTAAGTTACCTTGACTCTGAAAACAAAAGGACTAGCCATGTTTAACACATCAGCTCTCCATGAGAGTCATAGAAGTTTTGTTTCTTCTCTATTCCAATAGCACAACTTTTAAAGTTATCTGAGACTTGTACTTAGAGTCCTATATCTGATTAAAAACTGCCTTTTGAAAAGGATCAAAGCAAGACAAAATTTCTATGGATGACAAAAGTCTACAGCCACTATTAAAGCTACAATTGACTAGGAATGTTGATTACTTCTGTAGTATACAACAATTTTACATAACAATTATAATCATCAATGTATACAAAATCATTTTAGAATTATAGAAGTTTCCCATAATTTTTTGAACACATTAACATATTTATACAAATACAGTCTAATGAAAACCAAACACCATTTACTTTTCTATTTGTAAGTTTTTCCTGTATTCTAATGTCACAATCTCCAGAGTTATTAATCAGAATTTTGCACTTAAGAACACCTGTTATATTTTACAACTGATTTTAAAACCATTTTTTTAAGAGGACCAAAATGAGACAAAAGTCTGTGGATGACAAAAACATTTTAGGGCAGCCACAGTTGAAGACACAATTGACAAGGAAATTTGTTACCTCTGTGGTGCACAGCCATTGAACATAATTATTACTGATGAGATATAGTAAGTCATATTAGAATTATAGGGGTTTTATATAATTTTGGAACATATGCCAATAATACATTTATATAAATATAGTCCAAAGAAAGCCAACTACCATTTCATATTTGATAATGTTTCCTGTATGATTTTGATACAAAATAAGCCAAATGTAATTTTTGAACTTTAAAGGACCTAATATTTAAAGATGTAGGCTAGAAAGAGACATAATTTATCATTTGCTTTGGAAAGTTTGTCAAAATATTAAAGGTTTAAAACACTGGATATAATACAATAAAATCCCAGGTCACCATCAGCCATTCATTTGGCCAAAATGATAGCTTTAAAAATTGTTTAAACCTTTTCTCTGATAGAGGAAACAGCTTCCAAACAAGATCCAATAAAGATAGTATGAGGCTAACTGAATTTGTGCTTACTTTTCTAAGAGAATTAGACAGAGCTCTTTTATATACGAACATCATACACATAAAATACATATAAATACATGGAATATTCAGCCTCGTAAGATTTTTTATTCGGCAGTTTCTTAATTGGATTACTGGCTTCGGGCTGGAGCCCTTGGAGGAACAGGACCAGGAAAGCAAGCATTTCTAGGGCCAAATAAGCAGCAAATAAGTAGCTGAAGGCAAAGACGGATACCCAGAATTGAGGGGCCATTTTATACTGGATCCTGGATCCCCAAAAGGAGGGAAATACTTCAGGAGAAGACAGCTGTGCTTTTACCAACTGTGCATTTCATTGCAAGGCAACCCAAAGCCAATCAGCCATATTATAATTAGGCCATCCCCCATGACAGTCTTAGTTCCCAGTGGAGCATGGGGATGTTTCGTATCTTCCAGATGGCCAAGAGCATGCCTCTCTGATGCAGGTGTTCAAAGAGTCAAGTATTCCTCCGTAACTACTATTAGCCATTCCCAAAAGTATATTTCCTACCTAGTTATTATGCAACAAAAGTCTTTTTTTTTTTTTTTTTTTTTTTTTTAGCCAGAGTCTTGCTCTGTTTCCAGGCGCCAGGCAGTGATGCGATCTCTGCTCACTGCAGCCTCCACCTCCCGGTTCAAGCAGTTCTCCTGCCTCAGCCTCCTGAATAGCTGGGACCACAGGTACATGCCACCATGCCCAGCTAATTTTTGTATTTTTTTTTTAGTAGAGATGGGGTTTCACCACGGTCTCAATCGCCTGACCTCGTGATCCACCCTGCTCGGCCTCCCAAAGTGCTGGGATTACAGGGATAAGCCACCATGCCCAGCCCAAAACTCTCTTATAATGAGGAGTAATTTCTGATACCCCTAAAACACAGAACCATCAGATTACACAATGCAAAACAGAATAGAGCCTTAGATTTTTAGCGTGATCTATCTGCTTTTAATTCCTAGAGTTTCATGAGGAAAACAGGTTTTTTGTCTCCCCCCTCCCCGCCCCGGCCAAACAGAGTCTGCGGTGCCCCCTCTGTATTTCACAATGAGTCCCAGGCTACCAAAAGTTATCTTAGGGCCTCTAATGTGTGCATTAAGAATGACAGGACAAAAAAATGGAGAAAAATAATTCAGTCGACTGAGAAGAAAAACCATTTTCCCAGAAAAAAAAAAAGTTCCAAGAAGAGAAAAACATAAACATCTTTTGAATACATCTACAGCTAGTTTATCCACTTTTAATTAAGCTGACTTTTAACCATACAGCTTTAAAAAAAAATCCTTTTAAATTTCTTATTACCAGACTTAAGCCATGCCACGCTGCTAATATTTCTAGTTTCTGCACTTTACCACAGGTAACCTTCTAGATGCTTCAAAGACGTGGTAAGCAGTTTTTTGTTTTTTTTAAAAAAATCAAAATTTAGAATCTCCACAAGGTAGTTCAGAGACAGGAAAATTCAAGAGAGGAAATCAGAAGTTACCTATAAGGAAAAAAGTCTTCAGTAAATGGCAAAGTTGCACAAATAACAAACCAGAAGGGAATCATTCCAGAAGCCAGCAATTGAACCCAGGCCACCACTGTCAAAAGATAAAGCCTTAGCTACTGAGCTATACAGCATTGAGCAGTTTCTATTACTATTCCCAGAAGGAACCTAGATAAGCCAACTTCAAGTTTTCAAGGCTTTTAACTGTTCAGAAAAATATTTTAGTACTTTGACAGGCACCCCAAAATTCCTGGCCTCTGGATGGTGGGAACCAAAAGAAACTATCCCCACATGGTCACAAGGGTAAGCTTTTAAGGACACACAGTGAGACAGAAAATTTTTATACAGTATTGGTATTGGTTCCAAAACACAGTTTGTAATTGACCAGCCTGCCAAGCCGACTTGAAAAGCAAGCTTATAGGGGTCCTAAACCCACGTTCTAACCTGTGATGTCCCTCTTTCCATTGCAGAACACAGAAAGACAAATTCTTAGCACAAAGTACACCAGACTTGCTATAGCTTAAGGCTAGATTCATAAATCCTTTTTTCTTTTTTTTTGGTATTTTTTTTTTCTTAAAGATCTGATGGTTTTAAATAAATTCTTTTTCCTATTAATCAAACCCTTGCAGAGGAGACAAATAGTTGACTGGTTATTTGCACAGAGAAAGAGACCACGCACTTGGCCAGTAAGAATTCCTTACCTTTTTGCTGGCATACCAGGTTTCTGGGTTCCGTTTCTTGCAGCTTCCAGTAGAACGAAGCAAATTCTGATGACCCTGCTTGCTCGTTCCATGACTTTGGGGTTCAAGCCATTTCAGAAGAGAACATTACTCTTTACTGTTTTATGAAATCATAGACAAGATTCTCAGTTTGTAAGATGCTGCCCTGTGGGCTGCATAGGGAACTAAATTATCATTTTCCATCCCAGCAAAATACACATAACAAAACAGACATTAGTTACTTCCTTCAACACCCAATATCAGCCTGGCAAGGCTCAAACTTTTTCTCGTTGTTCCCTGTTGAGTTTGATCCACTCCAGGTGGGGACAGGATGACCTCCGAACGGTAATTCACAATGGGATCTCTGGGCAAGGGGAAGAGCAGATAGTCACCCCAACAGATGGGCCTGTTGAGCCTCCTTTAGGGCACATCGAATGTGACGGAGACACATAGGGAGAGTTCTCTGAGTTAGGCCTGCTGGACTTCTATGAGCAACCCCCTCTTTGCCATGTATATATGAGATCCCTTCCGCATAAACAAACACACACAAAGATTAGATGGACAGGAGGCCTTCTAAATCAGACTGCTATCCAAGACCTCCAAGAATACCTCTTCCAAACTATCCTATTTTCCATTTGAGAAACCTCCTCAAAAATTTTCCTGATTTAGGAGAAGTTTCACAAACCAAGACCTTTCTTGCTAGTTAGAGCCAACCAAGAATCCCCAGGAGCTGAACAGACACCCAGCAATGGGGCTACAGATGCGGACACCCCATGATGTGGCTACAGACACTCCACAATGGGGCTACAGACACCACGCCATAGGGCTATAGAACCAGTTGGGAGAAGGAAGGAGGTGGTGGCAGCACCTTGGATACTCACCAATCCGGACGCTCTGCAGTGGGGCTGCAGACAGACACCCTGTGACAGGGCTGTAGCTAAGGGATGTCTCCCCATGACTGTTTCTCCATTGCCATTAAAGCCAAGCGCAGTGAGTCAGCAGTGCCCCCCCCAGTAGAAAGAGTACCAGAGCCAGCCTGCAGTTCAAGAGAACTAGGAAGCCGCTTAGGCTGGCTTCTGGATCTATCACTGGATAGAGGCCACTGAGCTATGGGCAGGTAGTGGCAAGGGCAATTCCAGACGAGCTCCAAATTTGTAAGCGCTCGAGGCGTTTGCCTTGCCCGCTGCCTAGACAGATCTGATTCATCAAGACAGGGGAGTCCCAGTAGAGAAAGAATAATTTATGCAGAGCCAACTGCGGGAAACCACATTTTTATTATTACTCAAATCAGTCTCCCTGAGCATTCAGGGAACAAAGTTTTTAAGGATAACTCGGTGGGTGAGGGAATCCAGTGAGTCTGGAGTGCTGATTGGTCAGAGAATAAATCATAAGGAGTCAAAGCTGTCGTTTTGTGCTGGGTCAGATCCTGGGTGGGGGTCACAAGATCAGATGAGTCAGTTTATTGATCTGGGTGATGCCTGCTGATCCATAAGTGCAGGGTCTGCAAAATACCTCAAGCACTGATCTTAGGAGCAGTTTAAGTAGGGTGGGTCGGACTCTTGTAGCTCTAATCTTCTGGCTAATGTTACTTCTACAAAGGCAATCTAGTCCCCAGGCAAAAAGGAGGTCTGCTTTGGGAAAGAGCTGTTACTATCTTTGTTTAAACTATAAACTATGAGCTAAGTTTCTCCCTAAATTAGTTCAGCCAAAGCCCAGGAATGAACAAGGACAGCTTGGAGGTTAAAAGCAAGGTGGAGTCAATTAAGTTACATCTCTTTCACTGTGTCAGTCATAATTTTGCAAAGGTAGTTTCACTATTAGCATTACCAAGAGGAATAATAGTGTTAGGTTGGTGCAAAAAGTAATTGTGTTTTTTTTCCCATTGAAAGTAATGACCAAAATACAATAGTATATAATAGATCTGGAGCCAGAACTTGAGCCTACTGAGTTCTGTTTTTCCATTGTATCTGCACCATGGGTGGTCAGACAGCAAGCAGAAAAAGCAAACAGGAAAGTTTTAGTCACTCACAGCTGTGGTCTGAACGGAAGAAGTCCCTCATTCTTCAGACTCAGAACCACCAAGCTGAGCCCCATGTGCAGCAGTCATTCTGTGCACGACCTTCATCCTCTTTGCTAAGCCCCCGAGTTTAAATAAAACATTTTATCCCCATGGTTTGCTTTCATCCAAGGGGAAATTGTTTAAACGAAAGTGTTAGTGCTAGAAAACTCTGTTTTCCAGCAAGACAGTCTCAGAATATAGAAGAGGAGATTTAAAAAATGGATAACAAAATGTAGGCTGCATTGTCCAGGTCCCATGCCAATTGGCATTTTGCTGGTTTCAGCCAATGGGAGGCCCTGGAAGAAGTTGGAGGTGGGAGGAAAGAAGAGGCCAAGGA
This sequence comes from Saimiri boliviensis, assembly GCF_048565385.1. Lineage (NCBI taxonomy): Eukaryota > Metazoa > Chordata > Mammalia > Primates > Cebidae > Saimiri > Saimiri boliviensis. The sequence goes on along the minus strand of NC_133453.1, from coordinate 132,058,197 downwards.
AACAGAGTGCAGAGGAGTGGTCTGAGCTTTGCCCGGTATGAAGGCCCAGAGAGACCCGAGTATAGGACTTGTGTCATGCCTACCTCTACCCGTGCCTGGGACAGTTACTTAGAGGAATTTCTCACTAACTGCCTCACCCATTATCTTCCTGCCCTGGAATTAATGATCTAAAGAACAATGTAAAACCAATCAAACATCAAAAATTCACTTATAACTGCTGTTAATGAAAGCAACAGGCAAACAGCCTTTTATATCAATAGCTTATGCTATTTCATAGATTCTTGGTAAACAAGTTAGGATCTCTCTCTTCTTTTCCTAAATAAATTCACTGTAACTGCTGTTTATGGAAGTACATATTCAGGGAAATTGAATCTACGCTCCTGGGTTGTATGTGGTCCTCAAACCTGGACCAAATAAACTCTTTATTTACATTTATGTTACCTTAGTTTTTTCATTTTAGGTCAACACATTTGGCATAGTCGGCAGAACTCAGCGACGCCACCAACCACTCACTCTTTCTCTTTGAAAACTGCATTGGGTACAAGCACAAACTCTCTGTCTTCAGAAGGTTCACTAGGTATTTTGGATGAATTCTGAGTTCGGACTTCATACTCTTTGGTTCAAGGCCTAGACTTTATCTAGGCTATTTTTCAAACCTTTTTCTGTTTTTTAAGAGAAGGGGCTTTGATCTCTATTTGGACGAGAGATTTGGGCGAAGAGCTTCTGCAAAGAATCTCGTTTTTTCGACCTCTGTCTCACCATAGAGGTTCAGGTCAAGGTTTCTCTGCCTCTGTCTCAGCACCAGAGTTTAGAGATAATGTTTTTCTGCCTCTGTCTCACAGCAGAGGTTTGAGTTAAAGGATTGGTAGTTAGGTACTGGTGGTTTCATTTTATATAGCATGGCTTTAAGATTGCAACTGTTTTCTGTTGCTTGAAAATTCAAACTTAGCCTTTCATTTTGAGCAATTCATGTTAGTTCCTAACTGGAAAGTGTACCCTCTTTTGCTGTTTCAGGTGAGTATATGAGGGTCTAATCCCCATATCTTGAACAATCTGCTGTCACCTAGCAGTTAGAGGCAGTTTGAGACATGTTATACTTCAACCCTAAACACATTCCCAGCCTTGATCACTTTGGAAAAGTTTTTAAATTATGGGAAATCAAGCTTCAAAATCTAACCACTCTTTTTAGAAACACCAGCTGTATTTATATATAACGCTTATAGCATATCCTCTTGTAAATATTTAGAGAAGTGGACCCACCTAACCCAGGACAGTCATAAGCAGCATACGTCAAAATAGTGAGCCTCTGAAATGTCTAAAGTAATTCATCTGCGTGCCGAATTGGGGAAAACACTGGTTTTAGAACCAGAAAAACTGAATGAGAGATCTCATTTGTGTTTTTCCTGGCTGAAATATAATACAGAATTTCTTTCTTTCTTTCTTTTTTTTTTTTTTTTTTTTTTTTTTTTTTGTGGTCAGAAGTCAGCCCAATTAAAAGCTGATATTTAGGCTACAGTTCTTTTAGAAACGCTTTCTGCTTTTTCCTCTTTTGGATCCTGTTTCTGGGATTGTTTTGTTTCAGTCAACTAAAACCCCATTTGCTTCTTAGCTTGTGGGCATGACTTTTTGCTGAGAAAAATGTTAAACTCCATTGGACTTTTAGAAAGGTTAAAATCTCTCCAAATTTGCTCCCCTAAGACTTGATCCTTCCACTTTCTCTCATGGCAACCTCTGTCTCCTGGGTTCAAGCAATTCCCATGTTTCAGCTTCCTGAGTAGCTGAGATTACAGGTGCGTACCACAACGCCTGGCTAATTTTTTTATTTTTAGTAGAGATGGGATTTCACCATGTTGGCCAGGCTGGTCTCGGACTCCTGGCCTCAAGTGTTCCACCTCCCTTGGCTCCCAAAGTGCTGGGATTACAGGTGTGAACTACTGCGCCCAACCCCGTGGGATTACAGATGTGAGCCACTGCACCTGACCCCGTGGGATTACAGGTATGAGCCACTACACCCGACCCCGTGGGATTACAGGTGTGAGCCACTGCACCCGACCCCGTGGGATTACAGGTGTGAGCCACTGCACCCGACCCCGTGGGATTACAGGTGTGAGCCACTGCACCCGACCCCGTGGGATTACAGGTGTGAGCCACTGCACCCGACCCCGTGGGATTACAGGTGTGAGCCACTGCACCCGACCCCATGGGATTACAGGTGTGAGCCACTGCACCCGACCCCCTGGGATTACAGGTGTGAGCCACTGCACCCGACCCCGTGGGATTACAGTTTTGAGCCACTGCACCCAACCCCATGGAGTCTTCTGGTCAGCAAAATACCTACGTATTTGTAAATTTAGAGTTTCACAGCCTATGTAAATGATTAACAAAGAAATAACTAGATGGTAAATTTTGTTCAATGAACTATTAAAGCATAATTGTTAGGAATGAATAAATTAAATGACTGTAAATGGAATAAAAGTTTATAAATAAACTTTTATAGTTTCAAAAGTCTTTTTCAGAAACTTAAGTCATATTAAATAATAATCAAAAAATATTTCAGCCATTTATATGGCCTAGAAAAGCTAAATATATTTAGATCTACTAGTAAAGTTGAGAAAACACCTTTCTAGAAATTATGAAATTGTTTCATCTGCAAATACTGGTATAAAACAGTTCAAAATTACTTCCTGAGTTTTTTACAGAAGGGGTTCCTAAGAGTTAAAATGATAGTGTATATATATAGATAGATCTATGTGTATATAATTAAAACCGCTAGGTATAAGGAAAACTATTTTATATACAGGGCATGTAAAGAAAGTAATATCTAAAAAGAAAAAAGTAATTTTTTTTCTTTTGTATGAGACATAACTTTGGTTAAAATGAGGAAAAGGAAAGTAAATTTTTTTTTCCTTAGGCAGAAATGCCAATATAAAACTGGAAATACCGGAAAAAATGGAAAGTTTAAGCAAGTTGTAGAAGATTTATCTTATAAAAGGAATTTTGTGTGTGATCAAGTTGGCTAAAATTAGAAGGGAATTTCTTAGTTTTTGTAAAATGTGAGCATTAATATCAAGAACAAATTAATGCAAGGTCCCTATGTTAGAATAGCAGGGTTTTCTTGAAACATTGATCTGCTCTTTAATAGAAAATTGTAAGAGGTTATGAAAGGTTTCTGGAAACCACATCTTGGTTTGACCACAGTCAAAGCTGATTGAGATTGGATGAATTTGTTTTTAAGTTTCCACTAAAATTAGCTTTAGCTTTAATAATATACTGATGCAAAGGTAGAATTTGGTTTGAAAAAGATTTTTACATCATATTAATAAAAGGCTTGTTCATCTTTTGAGTAAACTTCACAAAAGAAAAAAAAAAAGACAAATCCTGTTTATCTTACGGGATCTTTATTAGGTCTTTTGATGATTTGGAAAGCTGAGTCTCCTATCAAAAAGGAAAGGTTTTTACTTGTTGAAATCTTGAATTAACATTTTGGCTAAATGACTAAGTATTATTTTAAAGTGGCCTGTAATCTTATTTTGGGCAAGTGTTTTAAACATTTAATATTTAACATACTTCCCAAAATCAAGATTCAAATTTTAAAACTAAGTTTTTTCCTAGTGGAACCCCTGTAAGTCCCAGAGAGACATATTAGGCTTATTTTGTATGCTAAAACCATACAGGAAGCTGTGTCAAATGAGAAAGGGAGCTTAACTTTTTTTGAGTTATATTTGCATGGATATGTTAATATGTGTTCTATAATTACATGAGATTCCTAAAATTCTGATATGTCTTGATATATGTTGTCAGACATAATTATGGTTATGATATTAACTTGTTGTAGCCACAGAAATAGCCACATTTCCTTGTGGGCTTTGTCTTTAACCATGGAGCTTGAAGTCCTTTGTAATCCATAGAAAATTATTGTTTTACTTTAGTACTTCTTCAAATCAGTTCACAATTGGCCACAGTCCAAATTTTGCTTTTTCTTCAAGAAAATTAATGGAAAAGCATCCTAAAAATACTCTTGAATACAGGTTTCTGATAACTTTAGGTATTGTATAATTATCATTAGACTAGATTAAAACTTTCAGAACTCTAATAAACTGATGCATTCATAAAGGTTGCTAACACAGCCTCATGTAGAACAAAAATTAATTACATAGGACTAAACCGATAGAAGCGTGAGATGACTTTTATGACTTTTTCTGAAACAATGTTGATTCTTTTTATATTTTGTTTTTCAGAGTCAAGAACTCTGTTGTGCTATTTATAGTTTACGGCAATTAGGTAAAATACACCTTTGTGAGCATAATTAAAACATTTGCTTTTCTTTCTACCTAATTTCCCTTAGATTTGGAAACAATTCTTGAGTATTCTTATTTTATGGCAATCTGGTTAGTTGCATAAATATAGTAAGAATCTTTTTTTTTAACAGGACGCAATTGGAGACTCCGGTTGTTAAGGAATTGACTAGAATGGCATATTTTCAGATATGACCAGACTGCTTTGAAAAATTGAGGTTAACTTTATAGAGCCAATAGGAATCCCCTTGAAAAGACTTGCCTGGTAGCTTGTCTGCACAATTTTCTTTCAAGGTTTCTGACCTTGAAGTAAGTAAAGAATATCACTTTTTGACAGGTCTGGGAAGCTGAAGGTATTTTGGAGACTTGAGAGGAGTCGAATTCACCCTATTTGTACAGGTATTACAGGCATAGCATATTCTGATAGTGGATCTTTGCCTTGGCTTCTGAGCCTCAAGATTTTTAAAAGTCTAATCCAAAATTCCTTGTTAAAGTTGCAGCACAGCCATCTTAAAAGAACCTCTTTGGCCAATAACGGTTCTTGTTGTACTTTATGCAAATAATACAGCTAAGTATGATACTAAAACTTATTTTGCAACTATGTTTATCCTATAAAGGTTTATGTTTGGTAAAAATGGGGACTGAAGGAGAAAAAAAAAATATGTTTTAGAAGAAAATTATAGTAGATCTATTATTAGACTCCAGCCCAGATCTTTGTTTTTGAGTTTTTATTGTTTTCATAGAAGTTGGAATGAACCTCCATTGGATGACGTTTTCCTGTGCGTCTCTCCTTGTTTCACTTCTTCTGAGAAAACCAAAAGCATGGAATTCTGAAGACTGGAGATGATTCAACAAGCAATGGCAGTTATATAAATCAGAGACTTGACTGACGACTACCCAGGAATAAACTTTCTTAGCACTGAGGTTTGAAGGTCTAAGCAGAGATTGGTTATCAGTGCTTCCGTGGGAAGATTTTTGATCAACATTTGGGGGAATGAGAAAAGATAGTTCAGTGCAGTCTGAGCTATGTAAGGTTTGCAGGTCCAGAGAGCTATGAGCATGGGCCTTCAGTCACACCACACCTCCACATGGGCACTTATGCCTGGGGGTCATTGTTCAAAGTCATTTTGTTCCTGATCAGCTGCCTCACCCATTATCTTCCTTTTCCTGGAATCTGTGGTTACAATGTACAGCCAGTCAATAGCTTGTTATTTTAATGTAAATTTGTGGTAAACCACTTAGGAACTGTTGCTTCTTTTCCTTTAAAAATCCACTTGTAGCTCTGCGCAGTGGCGGGTGCCTGTAGTCCCAGCTACTTGGGAGTGCCACCAACACAAAATCAGAGGCTGGAGGATCTCTTGAGTCGAGGAGTTCTGGGCTGTAGTGTGCTATGCCGATCGGGTGTCCGCACTAAGTTCGGCATGAATGTGCTGACTTCCTGGGAGCGGGGGACCACCAGGTTGCGTAAGGAGGGGTGAACCTGCACAGGTCTGAAACAGAGCAGGGCAGAACTCCCATGCTGATCAGTAGTGAGATCACCTGTGAATAGCCACCGTACTCCAGCCTGGGCAACATAGCGAGACCCATCTCTTGAAAAAACAAACAAACAAAAAATACACTTGTAAATGCTGCTAATTGGCATGTATATTCAGGGCAACTTGAATCTATGCTTCTGGGTTGCAATCCTTAAGCTTAGGCCAAGTAAACTCTTTGCTTATATTAATTAACTTTGCTTCAGCTTCTTCTTTGTAGATTGGCAAAGTTCCAGCTTCTACTTGTTGACTCAGCCCCTGAACTCTGTAAAGCCTCCATCTCTCCTCAGCCTTCATGGTAGTGGGAATAGTTTCCTGCTGTTCCAATCTCCGGGCCGCAAAGTGTCAGCTGATGTGTAAACTCTACAATTAGTGACTCTGATGCCCTTAGCAAGTTACTTAAATTATTTGAGCCATCCTTAGGTTTCTCATGTATAAAATGGGAATAGTTATGTTCAAACCGTAGTATTATGAACATTGTGTATGTTACTATTTACAAAGTGTCACCAACACAAAATCAGAGATGCAGTAATGGTAATTGCTCTTATCACCACCACACTCACCCCCATTACTTGCTGAATATTTGGAATGAACTCAGACATTGCCTATCCCCCTATTCCCAGTAGCTTAGCTACAAAAGAATCTGTATTTCTAAGAGCAGAGTATTCCAAACTATGTTCCATGACTGCTAGCCTTGTAATGGGGCCTTGTGATGTTGTAATGGGGCTTCTTCAAATATAGAGGTAATACACAGTACAGCTTTCCTTATGCGTTCCTATCTATACATACTTCTGTTAAGCAGGATACTAGCATTTTCTGGGATACAGTTTGGAAGACACTAGAACGGTGGCCTACATTCTGTACTTTGTGATCAGACAGATTTGAGTTGGAATCTCTGTCCCACCACTCGTAGCTGCATGACTTGGGGCAAGTATTTTACTATCTTTGAGCCTCATTTTCCAGTCTGAGAAATGGCATAATTGTGCTGTATACTTTGTTGTTGTTGTGACGTTTTAAGAAAACATTTCAGGTGAAGTACTCAACATAGTTTCTGAACCCTGTTCAATAAATTTAGTTGTTAAATAGTAACAGTTATTTTCAATAATAGGAAGGAATGAAGGCGGTTAAGAGTTTCTTAAGGCCTCAATAAATAAGTGGAAATAAACATCATGGACACTGCATTGGAGCTAGAGGCAAGAGAGAACGTCGTCGTGGTGGTGGTGTTTGGGAAAGGGAACGTGGCTTCACCAGTGACGGAGCAGCAGACTGGCCCCTGCTTGGGGGCAGCCTGGGTTCTTGACGCTTTCCTTGCCTATCAGCCTGCCTGCTTTGGGAGCCAGCTCTCACTCTGTGCCTGCACTCCATGCTCAGTCACTCTGTGGCAGGACCGAAAGCTCTCTCCAACATGCTTTTCCTTGCTCCACGGGGTGTGAGCTAGGCTGAGAGCTCTGTAACGCTTTCAGGAGCTGTGTGCTCAGAGTTTCCTCTGTAGACCCAGTTTTTCCCCAGATGGGCCCCTAGTTCTGGACTGGGTCAAGAAGGGGCCCGGAAAGGGGGCCAGGAAAGGAGTTCCTGTAACGCTTCTGAGTCAAAGTGGCTCAAGGCTAAATCTGAAGTATTTTCTTATTTTTTCTGGTAATAAGATGGAAAATATTATTTGGTCCTTGCCTAAGTCCTTGTTTGTCTTCCTCTATTAATTCCAAATATGGAAGAAAAAAGTGGTGGGATTGTCACAGTTAAAATTCCAGTGGTATTTCTTTCTAAAGCCAAGAGACTCTTGGTCTGCAAACTGCATTTTCGTCATGGGTAGTAATTGATCACGACACCAGTGATTCCTGCAATTTCTAAAGCCTGATTCTCAGTTAGGAGTGAGGGATACATTTGCTGGATTTAATATAATGCTGGGCTCCTCTTGGTGAGAGGCCTGTCTACCAGTCTCGCCTATGGAGAACCACTGTATTCTAATCTTGACTCCCTCCCCACAGGCTGCACACCACTGTGACACTGTAAATTCTGCCCCAGGATACAATTTAACCTTGTGTATTCCTCAAGTTCAGGACGGTGGCCAGGCATCAAAGGCCATGGTGATTATCTACAGGCCATTTGATTTTTGAACCATGAGTGGATCTGAAAACTTTCAGTTTGTATAATAACATAGTAGATTTAGACTTTGGTCAACATTGAGCTGGCCATTTAGCATGATTGACAATTTAATTCCTTCCAAAGAGAAATGAGTTCCGCTTATTTTTCATTGAGGTGAATTTGCCCCTCCCATAACACTCCTTTCTTGTTTCTCTATGAGGACAGGCCAGTGAGAGACCATAAGCACCAGGAGCAGAGATGAGAAGGCAAAATGCAGACTCAGGGATCCTCAGGTACAAGGAGAGGGGAGGCCTAGGAATGGTTTAGCGGCATCCTGATGATATTGCTGTTTCTTGCTAATTTGTGGAGTCCAATATTTTGGCTTCTGCTGGTGAACAAAGGTGTCTGATTGGAAGGCAGTAGCATGGGGCTTGGCAGCAGGGATCAGATAAAGGAGACCGAGTGGGCGGAAAACAGAATCAGTGCAAGCCTATGGTTGGGCAAGATGAAGGAAGTGTGAGTTCCGGTGGAATATGGGGATAATGCTTTTATTAAGTGGTAGAGCTCAGTGCTTACCAGACAGATGGGCTTTCTAAGACAGAAGGCAGCTTCCCAGTTGTGCTGATATCTATTTTATTTTATTTTATTATTATTTTTGTTTGTTTATTTATTTATTTATTTATTTTTAAAGACGGCGTTTCACCGTGTTGGTCAGGCTGGTCTTAAACTCTTGACCTCAGGTGATCCTCCCACCTTGGCCTCCAAAGTGCTTGGATTACAGGCGGAGCCACCACGCTGGGCCCGATATCTATTTTAACTCATCAAACGGGCTGCAGTAAGAATGAGTATGCCACAGAAGAAGTAAATTTGAAAGATTAAAAACAGTCGAAGATCCAAAGAGGTCAATGCAACAGATTAGTAAAGCACGTTGTCATCATATAGGGGTTTATGAAAGTGGAGGCTGTTGTTTCCAGAAATACGGAAAGATGGTGCTTTCTCCTTAGGCTATTTGCTAGCCCATAAGTAGGAAGAATGGAATCATGCATGAATAGGATCTGGGTGGAAGCCATGGACTCTGAGCTTCTTACAACCCAGGTTTTCTGTACCAATTTTTTCTTGGTCCCACTGTTTTTTTGTTTGCTTTTAAACAGTACCTCACTCGGTCACCAGGCTGGAGTGTGGTGGTGCAATCACAGCTCATTGCTCCTCAATCTCCCAGGCTCAAGCAATCCTCCCACCTCAGCCTCCTGAGCCGCTGGGACTACAGGCACATACCAACACACTAGGCTAATTTTTACATTTCTTTGTAGATACAGGGTTTCTTTATGTTGCTGAGGCTGGTCTTGAACTCCTGGGTTCAAGTGATCTGGCTGCCTCGGCCTCCAAAAGTGCTGGAATTAGAGGTGTGAGCCACTGCATCTGGTCTCTTTAAGGTTGACAAAGGATGAGATGTAAAGCCAAAAAGAAGGACAAGCCTGCCTCTCTGGACGTGTTTCTGAAGAGGAGCTGACCTGTGCCAGTGTCAATTCTGTTTCCTGTATAGAAAGCCCTGATGCTGACAGGCTGGTGTTTGGGGCACGCTGTTTCTGTGTTGGTGGTGTAGATTAGGATGGAATGACATTGGCAGAATTGTAGTTGAGAAGAAAGCGTAATAATATTACCATCAATATAATAAAGTGAAGGGAACACTATTAGCCAATGGCCTGGAAACACAAGAAATTTAAGGAGCATCCAGGCCCAATGAGCTGTAACTGCTCAAAGTATTTAGGCTGGTAGAAGTCAGTCAGCCATCAGCTGATGGCCCAGAATAGCACATAAAATGGGAGGGAGAAGCTGATAAGAGTAGAAAGCATAGTTATTTTGAAACCACAAAATTAAAAGCTGAAACAACAGTCCATTGAGTAGCAACTTGTCTCTGTGTTGTAGTTGAATATTCTGAATGGACAGCCTGCCTAACAGAGCAACATGGTTGAGGGGAGACGTGAGCCACTGTATCAGCACATTCCTGCAAACTGTATCTGAAATATATCACATGAGATATGAGGCTTCAAGACAACTAGAAATCAGACCAGAAGATGAATAATAGTAACAGTAATAAGCCCTATTTATTGAGCACTTACTCACTTTGTGCTTGGCATTTATTTTTTCTTCAGTCAGCTATGCAAGACAGTAATCTTAGCATCACATCAAAGAGGTTAGTTATATCCCAGTAACAGTGGCAGCCCTGGGTTTTGAACCCAGATTTATTTGGGCTCAAATTCTGGGTTTGTACCATGGAGCATTCTGTCTCTCTGCAAACCAGTCTGTTAGTACAGCAGAAAATGATTGCATTTACCTTCTGAAGAGAGTATGATTGGAAGTGTGATTGGGGCAATGCAAGATATAACTCACATTTCATAGATAAAATGATGCCTGTCAGGTCTTGTAGGCCCCTTGGCCTCTCCTTGATATGACTTACTAAGATCTGTGACTCTCAGAATGACCCTGAGTTGCCTTATCACTCTTGATGGGAGAAAGAACACCAACAGCCTCATTGCATCAAAAGTTCAGGTTTTGAATTAACTTGTCTTTTTTTTTTTTTTTTTTTTTTTTTTTTTGAGATGGAGTCTGGCTCTGTTGCCCAGGCTAGAATGCAGTGGCACAATCTCACCTCAGTGCAACCTCCACCTCCCGGGTTCCAGTGATTCTGCTGCCTGAGCCTCCCGAGTAGCTGGGGTTACAGGCATGGGCCACTATGCCTAGCTAATTTTTGTATTTTTAATAGAGACAGTTACCATGTTGGCCAGGCTGGTCTCAAACTCCTGACCTCAGGAGATTCACCTGCCTCAGCCTCCCAAAGTACTGGGATTATAGGTGTGAGCCATCATGTTCGGTCACCTTGGCTTTCTTTAGACCTGGATTCCCTCATGTGTATATTGGGTCCTTGGCACCCACGTATGTACTGAGCTGCATCCATCCCTCTGTACTCATCTATCTTGCATGATAAGAATTCCATATTTTACTTTATTAAAACCTGTGTGTGTAGAGAGCTGCCTAAACCCCAGGTGAATCCTGTTCACACCTGCCATTCGTCTGGTGGAAGATTTTCAGGGAACACAGTGATGGCCCCAGACCAGCCTGCTGTTGTCTGCCTAACTGTGGCTGCCCTCCACTCGAACTCCGGTGCCTGTTCCACTGTAGCAACTCTATCGCATCACAGAAACTGATCAGCCTGGCCTTTAAAAAGTGGCACAGTTGTTTTACTATCTGTGAAACCATGCAACTCAATTTATCTTCATCTCAGTTTCCTTATGCGTGAAATGGGAATAAAGTAATACTTGCCACTAGAATTTACTAAGCATCTATTATGTGCCAGAATCTGTCTTTTGCAAATGATCACATTCAACTTCACGATGACCCTAAATCATAGCTCCCCTTTCTCTTCTTGGGTGAAGTGGATTCTTCTAATCTGATACCTTTTCTGAAAAATGCAGAAGTTTATTATATTCTTTAGTCACTGCCCTCTGGATTATCCAACTGCCATTTCAAAGAGTCCTCAGTGTATTTGAGTTATTTTCTCTAGGCTCTCTCTTTCCCAGTCATAGATTTCTCCCTGTTCTCACCAGCCATGTTGTTGAAATACCAAGGTGTACCACACAACTAACTGGCCTTACACGATTTCTACCTTATAGAACAAGATGACCACACTTACATTACCATGAACACAAAATACTGCATTATAGTGACACAAAGATAAGAGAATGGACCATGGATTGTGGTGTTTGTGGCAGGAAACCTGTGGTTGGTCACTTTACTTGGGACATGGTATTAGTGGAGCCAGCAGCATGATAATCGTGCTTGTTTGAGCAGGTATGCATTGCTGTTTCATGATTAGGTCAGGGACTCTGCCTGTAACATCAGCAAGCTCTCCGACAGATGTGCACCGCTAGTCTCCAACAGGGAAAGGCTGTGCCTGACACAAGTAAATCCCACCACTCTGATTTTCGTTTTGTTTTACAAATGCTTAATCAACATCTACTTTGTACAGGCAGATGTACTGATACTTGGGTGTAAGATAGGTATGAAATTACCTTGTTCTCCGGAAGTTTATAATTGAGTGCACAGACCAGCAAAACTTCTCTAAAGGACTATGTAGTAGATTTTATAGGCTGTGAGGCAATGTATAGTCTCTGTTTCAACTAATTCTGCAGCCATGAAGGAAAATGGCTGTATTCATGGCTGTGCCAATAGGCACTGGCCCAATCGGGCTGTCGTTTGCTGATCCCTGCTTTATTGGGAGACATAAACATGTAAGCAAACAGTTATAATGTGTGTAATAACAGAGATAGATATACAAGAGGAATAAAAGCAGTGTGGAGAAGACTTAGAGAAAATATGCTCCTTTAGTATACAACAGGGTACGTCATTCTTGGCACACTGACGTTGTAGGCCAGATAACTTTTGCTGTGAAAGACTGCCCTGTGCACTGGAAGATGTTGAGTGCACCCCTAACCTTTGCTAACTAGCTGCTAATAGCGACCTCCCAACCCAGGCTGTGATGATGAAAAATATTCCCAGAGATTGCCAAATGTCCCTAGGGGAAGAAACCACCCCTAGTTGAAAACCACTGGTCTAGGGGTGACAGTTGCCATGGTGAGAGAAGTCAGGTAAATAAATTCACATCCAGAAGGTGACCCCTAATTAGGGATTGAAGGATGAATAGGAATTTGTTATGTGGCTATAAAGTATGTGTAGGGAGAGTAGGAAAATTTAAGAAGAAAGCAAAGGTAGACAAAAGCAAATAGATGTGAAAAAGTATAGTCTGTTGAGGGATTTCAAGCCATCACATATTGTTGGGTCAGTGTGTGTGTGTGTGTGTGTGTGTGTGTGTGTGTGCGCGCGCGCACGCGCGCATATGGTTATGTGTGTATGGAGGGGTTAGAGGATGAAGCAAGAGATGAAGACAGAAAGATACACGAGGAAAGGTCACAGAGGTTCTTGTGTGCTGGGCTGAGGAGATTAGCTTTTTTCTCAGTAACGTGAATCGTAACTTATGAAGAATAGTGGATCATTTGTGAAGAGTAACTTACAAGGTACGCAGGCACTGTCAGGAGGTACCCTTGTCATTAGCAGAGCTGCTACCCTGGCTGCCCAAGATTAAAGCACAAGAGTGATGACATGCTTGCACACGCCCAGTGAGGCTCCAAGCGCGAGCCAATAAATGAATTTAAGTAAAATTATAAGTATCAACCCAAATGAGCTCACAAATAACTGCCCTACGATGTGCCAGAACAGATTTTATAATTCTGTGCTGCTTACAAGATACTCTGGTACTTGATAAACTTAATAAAACAGTAGAGTCTATTGATATTGCTGTACAGCTAAGCACAAGACTCCACAGAATGTATGCAGAGAATAAAAATAAGTGTTCATGCCCAAAAGTGAAATAAAATAACCAGGGGTCATTTACTGGCACAGTAGACACATTCTACTCCAATGCATTGACATAAACCTACGTGAGTGGCCTATTTCTAGGGGCTGAAGGGTCCTACTATGTTAATCAAGCCCTGGATGGGAAGAGAAACCAGACTTATTACTGCGCTTTAAAAACTACACCCTTGGGGGAAAGCTCAGTAAGCTTATTATCTTTGCTTTATCAGAGGGCAAATAGAAGCTTGGAAGGGTAAAGTGACTCAACCAAGTTAGTATCTTAGATAAGACCAAAAATGGATGCCCCTGTGTAAAGGAATTTTACTTCTCGTAACATTTTGTTTGGGAAAAAAATTCCAAAATTATGTGAAAGTAGGAATATTAGTACATTGAAGCCCCTTGTATCCAGAAACAGTTATTCACATTTTGTCAGTGCTTCTTTTCCCCTGGATTAATCTGTAGCAAATATTAAATGCCATATTATTTCTCCTACAAATACTTTAGAGACTAGTGTATTTTGGAAGATGTCCACTCTATGATACTTCCCCTCTCCTTCAGGGAAGTGGCAAATGAAGCAGTGTCCACTTAAAAAAAAGTTAGTATGGCTTATGTCATTTTAAGATGAATTTATAGTTTCTTTTAGATGAACTTAATATATTTCAACATACATTGATTGGATTTCTACTGTGACTTGGAACTCTAGGTAATTAGAAAACAAATATTAATAATCTCCTATTCTTGTCCTCAACTCCACAGTTAAAAACTAGATAGAAAGGTAGATCTTGGTTGGAGAACTGTCTTTACCGTCCAACAGAACTTGGTCCTACCTGCAACTCCTACTGGTTGTATGATTATTGTCATTTAGCTTGATGGTTCCAAGTCCCATCTTCCTCATATCTAAAATGAGGCCATGTATCAATTATCTATTGCTGTGATAATGCTCCATAGCAAACCATCCATGACTCAGTGCCTTGAAAACACAAACATTTATTCAGCTAACAAGTTTGCAGTTGAGGAATTTAAGTTGGATTTGGCTGGACAGTTCTTTTGTTCTTCTCTGGATTCACTTATGTATCTGGGGGTTGGCCGGCTGTGGGCTTATCTAGGGTCATCGCAGCTCTGATTATAGTGACAAGGAAGCTCTGCTGCAACCATGTTCCTCTTCAGCAGGCTAGCCTGGGCACATTCTCATGGACATCGCAGAGGGGTAAGCAGAAATACTGAAATGCTTTGTAAGCCTCTTCTTGTATCCTGTTTGCTAGCATTACATTAGTCACAACCAGTTGCAAGGATGAGCCACAGGCCAAAAGATGCCCCCTTGCCCGCAGTAGAGGTAGGGTTACAGGGCAAAGGGTGTAGACACCCGGAGGGATAAGAAATTGTGGCCATTAGTGTCATCAACATATCACAGGATCCTTACAGGACTTGCCGAATGGGGTCATTATAAAGATTAAGTAAAATAACATTCATATAAGTCAAATGCATATAAGGTAGGTAACGGGCTTAGCAGTAGTTGGCATATTACAAATACTCAACAGAAGTTAGCTATTAATAATTGTTACTAAAATTATTTCTGCTGTTAACACTTCCAGATAATAGCAGAGCTGGTAGTATTAGGAATGCAAGAAAGACCCATTCTGACCTGAGATGGAGAAGATGGATTCAACAATGGGTCTTCTCCTTTTTTTTTTGAGATGGAATCTTCCTCTGTCACCCAGGCTGGAGTGCAGTGGCACGATCTTGGCTCACTGCAACTTCCACTTCCCAGGTTCAAGCAATTCTCCTGCCTCAGCCTCCTGAGTAGCTAGGATTACAGGTGACCACTACCACACTCAGCTAATTTTTATATTTTTAGTAGAGACAGGGTTTCACCATGTTGGTCAGGCTGGTCTTGAACTCCTCACCTCAGGTGATCCTCCTGCCTTGGCCTCCCAAAGTGCTGGGATTAGAGGTGTGAGCCACTGCATCTAGCCTTGAATCTTGTCTTAAACAAGACCTTGAGGGATGGGATTTTGAATCTGGAACAAAATACCAAACAAAAATACAGATTTTCCTTCAGAAATTCATGTATTCTGTTAGGATTGACTTTGATTGGTGCCTGACCACTTGAAATAACTTGAAAGAGTCCAGAAAGCTTTCCAAACCCTCATTCTCTCTTCCATTGGCCTATAACCTTGTTTCAAATCTCTCCCAGGAGAATAAGCACTTTGGATGAGACAATACCCTTTTTTCAGAGAACATGGGACTCAGCCATGCTATTTGTTGGCCTGTCGTGGTTCTCAATAGCAGTGATGTGGAGTGTAGCCCTTAAGTGAGGGAACCAGGGCAGTGGGGGCAGGAGGACAGGCTCTGAGCAGCTCCCACAGAGGGAATGAACTCTCCAAGGCACTGGAGTGTTGGGGCCTGTGTGGAGGATGCTGACAAACAGTATGAAATTTCTGTTAAAATGGCCATCTTAGACCGGGTTTCCCCAAAAGAAGTCCCTGAGATTTGAGTGCAAGTGTTTTACTTAGTTTGTGTTCCCAGGAAACGCTGGTAGGAGAAGTGAGACAGGAAAGGGGAGGGACCCAGTAGAGGAGATATGAGCAAGGAGACTGCAGTGAGCAGCTGGAGCTTGGTCCCAATAACGTGACTGTGTAGAGCATGCCCCAGGCCTGCCCCAGCCTGATGGTGAAGAAGCAGGGATTTGTCATCTAAGGACCCCAGCTGGTCGGCACTTGAGAGCAGCTCCCAGGGGCATTCACCCCCTGGCACTGTAATCTTGGCCCTAACATGGTCCAGATTCAAAATCCCACCCCCCAGGGGCTTGTTTTAGACAAGATTCAAAGCTGGGTACAGTGGCTCACATCTCTAATTTTAGTGGCCAGAGAAATCACTGAGGCACAGTGACCAGTGTGTGCAGTAGGAAGCCATGGAATGAGCTCCGAAAACCTCAGTGTAGAGGGGCTGGGAGTGAGGCCCCAACAGCAAGTCCTTCAGGCACTACAGATGGGGAGATTTCAGTGTGGTTGTAATCCACCCCTCTTTGTGGGCTGGTCTCTCTCTTCTGCATCATTTCCCACAAGCTACATTTTATATTCTTGCTATATAAAATATAGTGTGGAGGAATCATGTAAATAGGCCCTCTCCTCATGCTTTTAAAAGTGGATGCTAAACATTTCCTGTCATGTGGTGCAGCAAAGGATGGAGGGGATTACCAGCTGAGGCAGAGGGAGGTGTGAACATGACAGTAAACTCTAAGGGCTATTTTTTTCCCCTAGAACTGAAGTTTTTGATTATGACTGAAAGGCCTAACTAGGTGCAAAGAGTAATTGGAAACTGTAGAAAAATAGTCAGTCCCCTTTACATAGATGCACATTTTTATTGTTTTTATATTTACTCTACAATGTAAATCATTAGAACTGTATCAAGTGGATCAATCTATTTACAGAATATTTAGAGGTACCCGTGTGTGTGCAAGAAGGAGAGGGGAGCAGAGACAGAGGGAGAAGTGAACTTTTTCCACTGAGACTCTGTCGACCCTAATTGAACTGATTCACTTGGAAAATATGCAAGAAAAACGATTCTACAGAGATGATCATATATTAAAACAACGAAATTGTTTGCAGGGGCAAAGAAGGGACAAAGCATGCATCATCATGAAACGAGGGATGTTAAGAAGGACAGACTAAAAGTAGTATCTTTGTTGTCTGTTTTTGCTGTGCTTTCTTTGTCTGAGGCTGGATACTTTGATCCCCTTGAAGGAAGAGAGAGGATCATCAACATGAATGTGAGCTGGGAGGCAGTGACGCTGTGAAAGGGTGAAGTGTGCTGTCACCCTCACACTTCACAGTTTGCATCTTTTCAGCACATGTTAACTTAGTCAGTCACCGGAGATAGTCTTGGGTCAGGGCGGCTGGCGAGATCCCTATAGTGAGGATGAGGTAACCAAGACTCAGAAAGGTTGTATCAGTAGTTCAACATCGCACAGTGAGACAGAGGCAGAGAGCCAAATGAGGGCAGAGAACCAGGGCTAGGCCAGCCTGAATACAAGTAGGATTTGTCATGCTGTTCCTAGGAGTCGTGGATGTACATCTGCTCCCACTCCTGGGGAACGCACAGCCTGCTGTCTTCAGGTGACCATTCATGAATTAATTCTATCCCTGCGCAATGGTTAAACAACAGGGAACAAGGCATAATCCTTTTCCTCGAGGCACTTCTGACACCCAGAACTGTGACAGCTGCATGGCAGCTAGCCAGAGACCCCACTGAGTCCATGGGCATGGCAGTCCTCTGAAGTTCTGTGCTGCAGGGGGACATGGGTGATGTTTTTGCATCCTGTTTTATAATGTGACCCATCACTGTGTCCTGGAGTGCAGCAAGCAGGTTTGGGTAAATGGCTGCTTCTCGGGTGGGTAGAGTAGTAACAGGGATTCAGGGTGGTAGAGACTTTGAAGTTCTGGAAGACAGGCAAAATGAGCAGCTGGTCTGTCCACTTGTGATAGCTTATGACAAAGCTGGGATTTTAAAGGAGGTTCGTGAAGGCTGGGGAGGGAGAGACACATGAATAAGGTAGATGAGAAATTATTGCATGAAACAGGCTATTGAACTAATGACTCGAAACTGCATTGCACCGGGGAAGGGTCTTGGGGCTCTGGACCTGGATGAAGTAAGGGGGTAGTGATAGGACCTGAGAGAAAAATACTCTCACAGAGGGGGAAATGCCAAGCCTGATATTAGCCATAGAATCCCATAATCAGGGCTAGTTTTCCATAAGGGAAACCTGGACCACAAGACTAAAGAGTATCCAGAGGGGATTGTAGGTAAGGATGGGGGCAATGTCTTTAACCTTTCCTGTGTCAAGCTTCACTTAGCATGGGAGTGAAGAGGAGGAACTGCTACCATCGGCCAGGAATCTCTGCTCAGAGCTGTGTTTATGATCCCACGTGTTCATTACAAAACCCCTGCGAGACAGACTTTAACTCTATTTTCAAAGAGAACACAGATTATGTAATTGTTCATAGGACACCATGAATTAGAGACAGAGCTGGAGAGAGGCTTGAAGTCTGTCCGCTGCCACATGTCCTACTGTTTGTACTCTGCTGTGCTGTTTGATAATAAACAGTATGAATCCAAAGGTGAGATGACAAGTGAGCCAAATACAGCAGGAAATCTAAGGGATATGTGAGCATATATGGAGGAGAGAGGAGATTGCTTATGTCAGGGGTTTGTGGCCTCACTAACAAACATCCTCTTCTCAGCAATTAAGCCACCTGGCCATAGGTCAGTGGTCAACAAACCTACACGTATAACTTGGAGCCATTATTAGTGTCACAAATGTAAAGAGGTTGGATGGAAAGTTTAGGCATATTGAATAAACTGCCCCATCCCAGTTACAATTATAGGCTATGCCAACAGAGTGTTGATATGTTTTGGCTGTGTCCCCATCCAAATCTCATCTTGAATGGTAGTTCTCATAATCCCCACGTGTTGTTGGAGGGATCCGGTGAGAGATACCATGGGGTGGGTTTTTCCCATGCCGTTCTTGTGGTAGTGAATAAGTCTCATAAGATCTGATGGTTTTGTAAGTGGGAGTTCCCATGCACAAGCTCTCTTTCCTGCTGCATGTAAGACGTCCCTTTGCTCCTTCCTCATCTTTCGTCATGATTGTGA
Source organism: Saimiri boliviensis (assembly GCF_048565385.1). Classification (NCBI taxonomy): domain Eukaryota; kingdom Metazoa; phylum Chordata; class Mammalia; order Primates; family Cebidae; genus Saimiri; species Saimiri boliviensis. Next base: position 132,039,227 of record NC_133453.1, on the reverse strand, counting down.
GACCTCTCCAGCCACGTGGAACTGGAAAGTTTAATTCTTTCCTTTATAAATTACCCATTTTATAGATGATGCTCATCACAGCAATAGGTGTCTAATAAGTGGGAAGCAATGTAATGGCTCAGCATTAGAGGAGAGGAAGTATCCAGATTCATTCATATAACTGAGTTTGTCATTTACTAGCATTATTTTTAACAATTCAAGAAAACATGTATAGTGTAATAACGATGGAAGCTGGTTTGGTTTTCTAATGGAAGACATGAGGCAGAATCAACTTATTGAATAGCTAAAATATGTTAGGTATTTCTTGCAAATATTTCGCTCAGTCCCCAGTAATGCTATCTCTTAGTGAATAACATTGGTATTATTCAGAAAAGGAGACTGAGGCTTGTTGTTTTTTTCGAGCATCATTCTCAGATTCACACTAGGAATAACTGAGCCAGTAATGAGGTCAATCTTGCCTCCTGTCCTGGAGGCTTCCGGATCATACTGCTCTGGTGTGAGAAGAGACAGAAGACTCCCAGAGTCTGCAGAACGGAGTCCTTTTGGTAAGACGTGAAAATAATCCAGTCATAAAGAATTATAAACAGAAATGGAGGATCTTAGACGTCACCCTGATTTTTATTTTATTCTCCTTGTTTTATTATCTGATTAAAACCTTATTTTCTTTCTTTATGCATTCATGCCTTTCAAAACAGTATTCCTCTTGGTTCTTGCTTTATTGCTAACTCAACAATAAGCTCTTCTTTTTGCACCTTATCTGTTCCCGGGCTTTCACCCCTACATCAGTTCAGGGTTAGTTTCTCCCAAGGTTGGGTGCAACGTATTACCTCATTCCTCTGCTGTTGTCAGAGCCTTTATCTTGCCACTCATATACTAACAGATAAAAACTGTGTTGGTTTGTAGTACATCACAGAAGCCATGGGGAAGGATGAAAAGCAGAGACACACTGCTTGTTTGACTATTACTGCTGTTGGTTATCGTGGTAGTAAATAAACTAGTAATAATTATTATTGACATGCAATAAAAATAATACTAAACTATTTTAAATACTAAAATGCTAAATACATACTGAATAATGATATTAAATATGTAAGAAAATATGACCAAAATAGTAAAAATAATGGCAGAATTTCTATAATGTTCTATAATTTAAAAAGTAAGTTCACCTATATTATCTTCATATGATTTACTGGATATAGACAGAGCTATTTTACGCCCCAAAGACAGTTTTTAAAAAAAGTTTCCAAAAGGATCTCTTGGGCTGATTTTACAGTAAGACGAATCTATTTTATAATAGAAAAAGTAACAGCCTTTAACAATTAATCCATTTGATATTTTTCAATTTATACCCAGAAAACTAAGTGAAACTGACAAACATACCTTGGGGACCTCTTTGGTGCTGATGGGAAATATGAAGATGAACAAGCCATCAGAGTCAGTGCCTGCGAGGAGCCTCAGTTTTAAGCTCTTGAAGAGAAAAATAATTGTAAATGATTTGAGTGATAGTTCAAGGCTGGCCTAGATGAGATGTCTCAAGGGAACTCACTGAACTGATTGATATTCGGAGATATTTGGGACGGGGAGAGCTGCTTGAATGCTGTTGTGCCGGTTAGGGAGGCTTTACTGAGGCGATGGGCTAGGCCATGGGGACTCCAGCTCCTAGTCTCCTGGCAGACACACTAGGGTATGCTCCCATCGCAGGGTCTAACAGGCAAAGTTCAGGTCTGTTTTGTCACATAGTAATCTCCAAGCTCGCTTGCTCATCCATTAAATGATGAGGAAGCTGCAGGGTGAAAAATGAGATAGCTCACATCTGGTGCAATGCTGAGTCATGGTCGACCCTTAATGTATGTTGAAGTCTCCCTCTCCCTCATTGCTGTCTCTTCAGGCAGGGCCACTGGTAAACAGAAACGTAAGAGGAAGGGCTCCAAAAATCACATGAAGACATTCAATATAGCATCTATATTACTGTTATACTTGGGCTTATTATACTATTCTATATGTCTAGGCTATGTTATTATTTAACTTCGGTTCTCTGTAACCTGAAAAGATCCTGAAGGGAGCAGAAGAGACCGTGAAGACAGTCTTGACACCCTACTTATCTGTGTTTGGCTTCATTTGGGAATTTATTTGCCCGCAGGAGAGGAGCCATGTTGGGGGAAGATGGTGAGCAGGCTCCTGGAGGGGATCTCGGAGGATGCCTGTCATCTGCTCCCAGCCTGGGTCCACACTGGTGTCTGTGCCCTGCTGGAACTGGTGCAGGTAGAAGCAAAGGAAATGGTTTTGATGAGGCCCTATAAATTAGGAGAACATGGGTCATGAGCTCCATTGCTCAGGGACACTTTAACTGTGCCTGACGTGACGGACAAAATACAACAAGCCGTTTCACTTTAGTTCAGAGCCAAACATTGTGTACCTCTGATATTTTTAAAACTCCAGGAAGAGCTGCCAGTTTCAGGTAGATGTGGAGCCTGATGTGAAAGTCAGACATCTCAGAGAACTGCGGAACAGCGGTCCTACTGGCGGAAGCAGACATAGGCAGCTGCTGTGCACGCACAGGAAGATGTCATACACACCTTGGGTTACTTGAGAACTTTCCAGCATGTTGAGTGCCAATAGATTACGATTTTTGTTATTATGGCTTAATTTGATCCCCAAAGCAGATAATGAGCAGGTAAAGTCAGATCACTACCCTACAGAAGGATAAATAAGGCCCAGGCAGACCCCTGCCACTCCTCCCTCAAGTCCCCACCCCAGCACACACATACAAGCAACATGTATTCTGATGGCGAATAGCCCAGAGACATGAGGGAAAGGTGATCTACAGGTGCTGACTTTCCAGGTCCTGTGAGGTAAACAGGTCTTTGCTGCCAGATGCCACAAACAGCAATATCCTAACTTTTAGGAAGGAAAAAATGTCACTTGATTATATTTGGTTTGAAAAAATGTTGGTAATCTCTAAACAGGACGAGGAAGAGCAGGTCAAATGCTGCTCTAATGGTAATACAAAGCAGCCGTTCTTTTTCTTTCTTGTATGTAAATTTTTCTCTTTTCTTGTTTATTTTTGGTGAAATAATGCAGGCTTATAATTTAAAAATACAGAAATTGAAAAATTAAATCAATAAAACATCATCCTAAATCAAGAAAATGACATTTTGATGCACATCCTTTCATGCATATGTAAGTACATGTAATATTTTACACAAATGATGTCATGATGCTGCACAATCTGTAATTTGTTTTTTTCCCCCACTCTCCAGTATGAAAGGAGATTTTCCAGTTGTCGTCAATATAAATCTACATCATTTTGAATGGAAGCTTATTATTCTGTTTATATATACATACTATAATTTGTTTAACCAATTCTAGTCTTATGAAACAGTTATTCTTACAAAATGTTCAAAACATTTAAATAGATTAATATGAGATCGTATTTCCCAAGGAACATCCTTGGGAAAACCTGTTTGGCTATTGTTTGGTTATTGCATTAGGTTATACCCCTAGAAACAGGATTGCTGAATCACAGAGTAGGTGCATTATTCAGGTCTCTGATATGGCAGTGCTTTCAATCTGACCCACAGAACTTCAATGGGGGTGCCTGGAAACTGCTCCAGGGGACCTCACCTGAAAAGTCAGAGTGATCAAAACCCCAGGCCCTACACCTTGTCTCAATCCAAGTAGCTCCAGTTTGATCAGTTTGATAAACTGGGCTCTATGTGAGATGTTGTTTGAAGAAATAATTTACTGCTTTGAAAATATGAGGATAGTGCTTGAAAAACATAGGTAAAGTCATGTGACAAATGATTGCAACTTGGCGACACAAGTTGGCTGACAGAATGCATACTTGCTTCAATCTGTGTGTTCCTGAACTGGTAGGTTGTTGATTTTCCAGTAACTTGGGGAAATGATAGTCTTAATTATTGAAACAATGATGATGTTTTTCATTGAGATAAGAGGCCAAAAATTAAACTATCTTTAATCAGGATCTGAGGAAATGCTTATAAAGCAAAGATTGAAGGAACTTCCAAGAAAAGGACTGGACAGATCAAGATCCCCAGCCAACTAATAATATCTTGTTCCAAGCAGCAGAGCAAAGGCAGTCACTCTCTCTGACTCTCCCCTTGCTTTTAATCTCTTTTCTCCATTCCTGTACAAGCAAACGCACCAGTGCCCCCACACAGGAAGCCCTGGCCTATTCTCAGGACAAATGGGAAATCACATTGAGGATCTACTCACCGTCTGACAATCAGGGAACTCCAAGGCATTTCTAGGTTGAAGCTAGAGCTACTTCCCAGCCCAGCCAGCCCTAGCCAGGCACTCGTTTGGATCGTCAGTGTCCTTGGCCCCTGAAGAAGGAAAGCCTTTTAGATCTTTAGTCAAAATAAAGGAACAACAGTTCTGCCTAACTAGTCAATTTTCCTAATGAGCTATTAGGAGTTGTTTTTGTGCTGAACACTCTGCTCTCATTATAACTGTGCTTCCCAGAAGCAAAGCTCTCTCTGTCCATTGTAATGAGCAGAACGCTGGAGCGAAACACAGTTTTAATGAGTTACAGCACAGAAATAAAATGGAACAACTTGCATCTGAGAGCACCTCAAAGTATAGCTAAGACCAGTGCATACATTTACATCAGTAGAGCAAGCCACTTGGATGTGGCTTCCATCATTGGCAAAACTGGGAGAAACCAAACAGGCTTCACCGTAAATGGTGCCGCAACTGATAAATGATAAAAGTACAGAGCTGGGAAATCCCCTCAAATTTAAATTGGAAAGAAGGAAAATTCACTGTTAGTCTGAGAAGTAGAGTAAGTGCAACTAGTGCTCGACTTACGACCATGGTCGGGACTGCCGGACTGTCGTAACACGATTTGGTCGTAAGTTGAGTAGGCGATATGTACAGTTGAAATGGTGCACGTGGAGATGGTAGTGCTGCCAGAAGCTGGTCCGCACTGTCGTACGCCCAGCTGGGCAATGTTTGTGCTGCCAGATGTGGAGCAGTCGTGGCTAGCGATTGTGTTCGTAAAGTCGAATGGTCGTAAGTTGCATAGGTCGTTAAGTCGATCAATACCTGTAGCTCTAAGTCATAGACATGGCAGTATTTATGTGACTTTGGAATACACAACATTGGCATCTACCCCAGATGGGAGAAAGGCTGAGAGTAAAGGTAGACAGTAAGAGAGAAGGGATTTATTATGGGGACATAGTTAATTGTGAGTGGAGGCCAGATGGAGATGGAAGAGACTAATAATGTGCTGGATTTGGCTCATACCAGTTTGTGAAGGCTGATGTTAAATTTTCAGGATTATTTCAAGGTGTTTGCTAAGTACGGCCATTAATACTTATATAATCATAATTAAATCATCATATTGTAAAGCAACATCATAAATACTCAAAACTCATCGCTTCCTAATTTACTACATTTTACCGTTATTCTCTCAAGATTATTTATTTATCTGTAAGGCAGACAGATAACTCAGTAACGTCACATTGGTAGCTTGAACTTGTCCATCGTGAGAGTATTTACACCAGGCAAATCAGCAAATGCTACAAGTCAGGGCTTCACTTATTGTTTCGTAGATTGTATATTTAAATTTATGAAAGTATTGGAAAAAATCTTGATAGTGCAGATTGAACTCAAATGTGTGTCATACCTGTAGATGTTACATTGTTAATAGCACACACACAAATTGAAGAACTATTTTTTCATTACGTGAAAACTATTATTTCATTTAGCCAAGAAGTCAGTCACATCCACAATGAGTGCATGATGTCCCAACACATGTCATTGTTGTTTCATTTTCATCTTACTCTTTGAAATAAACAGAAAATATCTTACAAAATTTATACTGGAATGACACTCATTTATCAAGGCAAACCACAGGTTAGCTATGAATATCAGAGTTGAAAAGCATTCTGTAAGAATCAGTTGGCTATGTAGAAATGTAAATATATACTAGTGCATATTTCAATGAGGAATAGTGAAATTGATTATTTGTAAATGAGGTGCTCTATATTTTTATTGCAATTTTTATAATTATTCTTTCTGAGACAGTGTAGCTCTGTCGCCCAGGCTTGAGCACAATGGCACCATCTTGACCCCCTGCAGCCTCTGCCTCCTGGGTTCAAGAGATTCTTTTGTCTCAGCCTCCTGAGTAGCTGGGATTACAGGCACGCACCACCATACCTGGCTAATTTTTGTATTCTGAGTAGAGATGAGGTTTCACCATGTTGATCAGGCTGGTCTCGAACTCCTGATCTCAGGTGATCCATCCTCCTGGCCTCCCTAAGTGCTGGGATTACAGGCGTGAGCCACCACACTCGGCCTGCTCTTTATCTTTTATATATGTAAAATTTATAGTGAATGCATGTACATACATAGATACACTCATATACCATACACATACATACTTACACGATTGTTAAATATTTGTTGGCACGCAACCAAAGAGGTGACTACTAAGCACACCAGCGTGGTAGAATGACAGAGCATGTGTGCTGGGATTAGGTCCACAAGACTAGCCTAGCACATGTGTTCTGGGTCTGAGTTGTGCAACATTGAGCAGTCACTTATGCTTTCTGAACTGTAGTTTACTCTTCTATAAAAGGGAGGTCATACTACTTAAATTTAAATGTTGTGGGTAAAAGAAAATGAGATCAAGTGTTATATTAGAATAGGGCCTGACATTTAGCAGGCTGTTGTTACCAATTGATTATTGTTATTTGAAAGCAAATGTATTGTAGATCCAGTTCAGTTCCAGATATGCTGAATGACCTATGGATTTCCGATTTGTAGGGAGAGGGGAAACTTGACTATAAAAGCTTACAAAAGGGCTGCTGTCCAAAATCACCAAGAAAGTACTTGGCACTTCAACTTAATTTGAGGAGCAGGGAGCAGGTTAATGAACATCTGTCACTTGCCAAGGTTGTCTACATGTAATATCTCACTTCTACTTCATGGAAATGCTATAAGGGAATATGTAAAGTTTATTTTCACAAGGCTGAAACAATATTTTCCTTCCCACGTGTTTGAGAACTTTGCATTCCTTCATCAAGAAGTAAAGACTTAATTTCCCTCCCCTTGAATCTGGGCAAGCTTGTGGCTCTTTACAACCAACATACACATCAGAGGTGACGAAGCATGACTTCACTGTGTGGCAGCTCCTATCTCAGCAATGAGAATAGTCACCTTTGAGCTCTGGGCCTCTGTGTAAGATGCTGAGCTACTCTGAGTCACAATGCTGTGATGATGCTATCAGCCTGGAGAAGCAATGTCTTGGTGCTCTCATTAGTAGCCTTAAACTCTGAGTCCTCTTAGTCTAGGGCTAGGCTTTAGGTCATTCCAGACTTGGCTTATCAAGCTGTGTTTAAACTCTCATCTTCCCAGGTAAGGCCCCAGATACCAAAGACAGAAACCAGCTGCTTACTCTGCCCTTTCCGGATTACTGATCTACAAAATCCATGAGTATAATCAAATGGTTGTATAATGTCACTAAGGTGGAGGTGGCTTGTTACACAGCAGTAGTTACTGGGATCAGAATTATTATTGTTCACATTTTGCAGACAAGAAAATAGAGGCCTGAAGAGGATAACCGTTTCGTAGAATCACACAGGTAGTCATCGGCAAATTTGAAATTCACACTGACGGCTTCCTGGCTGGAAATTCTATGCTCTTTAGAGTATGCTACATTTTCCTGCTCATTGGAGGGATGAGAACTGTTGCTCTGCTAACTAGATGGATCCCAGAAGGGCAGGGAGGAGCGGGGAAGGAGAGGGTAAGAGTTAGTCACTGTGGAGAATCCTGAAGATTGCTGGGTTCTTATTAGAAACGCTGGATGGAGTAGGATAAGAGAAGCCAACAATTTAAAGAATGGAGAGGCCCGATTCAGGCTCTGAAAACAATTCCCTTTCCTCTTAGCAAAAAGCAAAAAAAAAAAAAAAAAAAAAAAAGCAAGAAATAGAATGATCATATCAATCCTGGTGTTTTGGTGTTTGCAGCTGCCTCTGTTGTGAACTCAGTGTATTCCCAGCTGGGGTGGAATTGATGAGTCTATTTGACAACATCCTCTAGGGTTATAATTCCCCGATGTCTACATGTCAGTGCTAAGGACTTGCAGCACATCACCCTGATTCCCTTGCCATCAAGAGACAGCAGACAGCCTAGTCTCTCTTGGAGGTTTTGGGGTTCGTGAGGAGAGCAGTGGACGCCAATCCTGGTCCACAGCTTCTGTGAAAGGCTTGCTGAAAGCTGGTCCAAGGTTGTCTGTGGATATTACCTTCTCTGAGAAGGCAAGCTGTGCCATTGATAGGCATCCCTAGCTTTTTCCCTCCGCTGCCTGTGTATACCTTTGTTCCATCTTCAATGACTTCTTGGCAATCTTAAGTCTCTACAATGTTAATATCAATCATCATCATATTTTCAAGCAGCTTATATATGTTGATCACTTATCACTTCATGTGCTACATGTATATTCATCATTAATTTACAAAATAATCTTATGGGAATGGCACCCTTATTTTCCCCATTTTACAAAGGGGCGAAAAGATGCAGAGAAGGCAGATAGTAATCAGTAGAACTGGATTCATTTACAATATAAAAAGCAGCTCTCAATCTTTATATCTTTAGAACATATTGTTAAGTGACATCAGGAAGAAGAGATGAGAAATTAATTATGGATTGTGATAACTTTATTAAGTGCTTATTCAGTGCCTGGTATTTGGTAAGTCTCAAAGTCAGCAATCCATATGAAAAACCATCTTAGAGATGAAGCTTCAGAGGATCAGAGAAGTAATTTGCCTCATGCAACAAGACCTGAGTTTGTCTGATTTCAGATTCCTTGCACATCTCTACTGAACTTCTCCCAGGACAGGGTCTATCCATTGGAACTTGTCACTCCTAGGTTCTGCCACATCATTGCTGCCTGGTTGTCCAAACTCATGGCTCAATCCATGTATGTTGTCACTTTTGCTTACATAGAGAGTCTAAAGGAGGGAGCAAATGCCAGTTACCAAGGTAGCAGAGAGGTGGCACCCCAACTGAACTGGATCACTCCTCATTTCCTTGAATATGCTTACCTATACCCGTTTCCCTAGTCTCACAGTTTCCCGGAACTGAGCTGACACCTGCCCTTGAACTGTTTGGTCTGGTGTAGAGCCGGTATTTGGTCTGAGAAATCCTTGTAAGTTCCTTCTATCCCTTTGCGGCTCATCTCTCACCTAACCTACACTCTGAAGCCTTCTTTCACTCTTCTAGACAAATATGGGTAATACTTGTGCCTTACCCTAGAACAAAGTACATAATTCCTTTAAGGCAGTTAGTCTGTGGTGTAATTTATTTTTTTCCTCTCCTCAGTCCCCATCAGTCTCAGTTTCCTGGGGACAAGGATTATATATTTTTATTCTCGACACCTGCATTACCTGGCATACAGGAAGAACTGAGAAAGGTATTTTATTTATCTAAGTTTAATCAAATGGCTGACTGTAAATGTTTTATGCAGATGGAGTCTGTTCTTACAACAGCCCTATGAGAGAGGTACTCTTGTTTATAATTTACAAATGGGTAAACTCAGCCACAGAAGGAGAAGTTATTGTCCTGAGTTATGCAGCTAGTAAGAGGAGGAGCTGGGATTTGAGCCCAAACAATTCTGGTTATTGGAACAGAGTCTGTGTTTTTAGTCTGTTAACACACTGCTATTATTCCATGGCAGAGACAGTTCTAAGCTTTGGAGAGAATGGTGATGAGAAGACAGACAAGCTTTCTGCTTGTCTTAGCCCATTTTGTGATGATATCATGGGAATATCTTAGACTGGATAATTTATGACAAACCAAAATTTATTGGCTCACAGTTGGAGGCTGAGAAGTCCAATATCAAGGTGCTGGCACCTTGGGAGGGCAGTCTTGCTGCTTTATCAGCCAGCAGAAGGCAAGATGGTGAGAGAGAGCGGAAGAGGGAATGAACTCACCGTTTTATAAGAGCATCAGTTTCATCCATGAAGGTAGAGCCCTTATAGCCTGATCACCTCTTAACGGTCCCACCTCTTAATACTGTTATTGGCAATTCAATTTCAACTTGAGTTTTGGAGGAGATAGACATTCAAACCACAGCACTGCTGTCATGGAGAGTCGGGGAAATGCCAGAATAGGAAAATACGTGTGAAGGGACACACCTGCTTATTGTATTGTGGCTTACAGGAGCCAAGTTTAGGAAAAGGAGCAGTTCTGGGAGTAGAGAGAGGAATTAAAAAGGTTCAGGGGGCCGGGTGCAGTGGCTCATGCTTGTAATCCTAGTACTTTGGGAGGCTGAGGCAGGCAGATCACCTGAGGTCAGGAGTTTGAGACCAGCCTGGCCAACTTGATGAAACCCTCTCTCTGCTAAAAATACAAAAGTTAGCCAGGTGTGGTGGCACACACCTGTAATGCCAGCTGCTCAGGAGGCTGAGGCAGGAGAATTACTTGAATCCGGGAGGCAGAAGTTGCAGTGAGCCGAGATCGCACCACTGCACTCCAGCCTGGGTGACAGAGCAAGACATTGTCTCAAAAGAATAAAAGTTCAAAGGCAGAAGGACAGCTGTAAAAGGATTCTAGAGCCCCAAGTCTGGTTCATAGTGGACCATGTTCACTCAAGGCAGGAGCCAGCTTAGCTCAGAAAGGACCAGTGTAAGTTAATCAATGTTTGGTTCACTATTTAACTGTTGACTGACAGAGAGAGATCACAGTTCTGTCCTGCACACTGGAATAGAGACTGCCCACGGAGTAAGAGCTGCTTTATGTGTCTGAGTGGGGATGTAATGATAAGTGATAGCCATGGTACCTTCAGCTCAACTCTTATTAAATGGAGCCATTTCCCTACTGGCAGAGACATCTTCTTTTCCAACCTTGATTGTTCCGTGGTCTCTCAGCTCCAAAAAGAAAGCCAGCCATGATAAAGAAGACTAAGCAAGAAGCTTTAACATTAGAATGCCCTGGGGTGTGGCAGCACAGATGTATAATGGAAAACAAATCAAAACTAGAGCCTCAACCCTCACGCTTCCTGGGCAGGCTCCCTAGCCCTCCTTTGTTTCTTGAGGTTCTATGCATTAGAAGGGCTAGAAGACTCTCATGGTGGCTTATGCTTACGGGTAGGCTCCCAGAAGCCCTTACATACTGAGCTCTTGTTGGAGAAAGAAGAGGCTGTTGGAAGTTCTAAGGAGGATAGGGAAGAGGCTGTCATTCTTGCATGGTCAGCATATCGTCAGCCTGCTTTGAAGGGGGGCATCAGAGTAAGACTTTGAGCAGAGGAACTATGAGGCAGAGACCCATGTGAATTGTAGGTGTGGATGATCCCTAGAGATGAGAGTGTGATCACAGAAAATAGCTGACCACGAGAGAGGCTGGCTTTAGACAAAGTCAGAGTGCTGCCGATTTGAAATCTCTGAGTAGAACGTGAGAATTGGTGCAGAGTGATCACCTGGTCCTGGTTTGGCTGAAACTCTCATGTGCTGGGAACTTACTCAGTTCTGTGCAAACTGGTACAGTTAGGCACCTGAGGTACAAATCTCACTAAGGTCGAGTTGCCAGGTAAAATATTGCATGGATTATACTTATACTAAACGAACAAAAAATCGTTTATCTGAAATTGAAACTTAATCGAGTGCCCGGTGTTTTCAGTTGCTAAATCTGGCCACCCTCCTCTGAGGTATTTGCAATATTGTTGCCAGTAAAGAAAGAAGGCACCTGTTATTTGCAGAAATTCCCAGATGGGATAGATTGGGTAAGTCTCTTTGTCTTCTCATGTTTGAAGAAAGCTGAACCTGGCCAATACGGCGAGGAGCATCTCCAACTCAGAAATGCCAGAAGCATTGGTGGCAGGTTGGTCTAGCTGCTCAGTGCGTAGATTCCACAGCCAGGCAGCCCAGGGTCCATTGCAGGTTCTGCTATTCACTACCTATGTGGACAAGTTACTTCGTCTTCTGCTGCTTCCATTTCCTTGTTTGAAAAATTGGGTATAGACAGTATCTATGTCAGTGGTTGGATATCCAGAGAGCTTCAGGGCCTAGCATGTAGCGTGGCTATCTTTTTGCCTAGCTAGCCTTCCTCCTCCTTTGGCTTAGATGAGGAGAAAGCCCCCTCCACACCCTTGGGCCCAGTGGCCCCCTGTGGCCATGTACCACAGCCTGGCCAAATTACATGGTTAATCTGCAACTGCCCAATGAGTTCACCTTGCCCACCGCCTAGGCAGGGGGATTGCGATACAGAAAGAGTAATTCAGGCAGAGCCTGATGTGTGGGAGACCAGTTTTATTATGACTAGTATCAGTCTCCCTGAGCACTGGGAGATCAGAGTTTTTAAGGACAGCATGGTGGAAGGGGGTAAGCCAGTGAGCCAGGAGTGCTGATTGGTTAGGTAGGAGATGAAATCGTGGGAAGTTGAAGCTGTCCACTTGTGCTGAGTCAGTTCCTGAGTGGGGGCCACAAGATGAGATGAGCCAGTTTAACAATCTGGGTGGTACCAGCTGATCAATCCAGTGCTGGGTCTGCAAAATGTCTCAAGCACTGACCTTAGGAGCGGTTTAGGGAGGGTCAGAATCTTGTAACCTCCTGCTACATGAGTCCTAAACCATAATTTGTAATCTTTGTCCTACAAAGATGATAATGTTAGTCCTACAAAGGCAATCTGATCCCCAGGCAAGCCGGAGGTTTATTTTGGGAAAAGGCTATTATTGTCTTCATTTTAAACTAGAAGTTCCTCCCAAAGTTAGTTTAGCCTATACCTAGGAATGAACAAAGACAGCTGAAAGGCTAGAAGCCAGACGGAGTTAGTTAGGTTAGATCTGTTTCACTGTTTCAGTCATAATTCTACCTAGGCGGTTTCAGTGCTCTAGAGTGCATTCCAGTGATTGGTCCAGGGAGAACCTGAAGCACAGGTCAGTGCACACAGACTCGATTCCTCAGCTCTTGTTAGGACAACTGAGGGAGAGAAGCCCTTTGCCTCTGTGTGCAGTCATGTGCAAAGGCATTATGCTGGACTACCCAGGGCCCTGCACTAGGGCTGCCTGCCTGGGAGGTGGGGATGTTCCAACATAAAGCAAGACCTGAGAATGGAGAAAAATGATGCCAGCCATTGTCATGGTATGAATGTTTGTGTCTCCTCTCAAATTTATGTCGAAACTTCATCCCTAATGCAACAATATTAAGAGGTAGGCCCTTTAGGAAGTGATTAGGTCTTAAGGGCTCTACCCCTTGTAGATGAGATTACTGCCTTATCAAAGGGCTTGCGGGGACAAATACAGCCCCTCCACCTTTTCTGCCCTGTGAAGACACAGCCTTTGTCTCTTTTGCCCTCTCTCCTTCCACCGTGTGAAAATGTAGCAACAAGGCACCATCATGAAAGCAAAAAGAGCCAACCGACACTTACCCTGAATTTGGCAGTACCTTGATCTTGAAATTCCCAGGCTTCCAAGGGCTATGAGAAAGACATTTCCATGACTTAAATTACCTAGTTTGTAGTATTTGGTTATGACAGCACAAATGGACTAAGCTAGCTTGCCTGGTGTGAGTGCCGGGACCCTGCCTTTCCGTGCAGGTGACTGAGAGCACTACTGTGCTGTGGCCTTGTGCACCAGAACTTCGAGTCTATCACATGCTCCCTGTGCAAGTCTGCATGAGTTCCTGCGCCTCTCTGTTCCTTGTTCCCTTGGCTTTACAATGGAAAAAGTAATAGCATCTCCTTCATAGAGCCGTTGTGAAAATTAAGTGAGTTTGTATACGTAAGGTGCATAGAACAGTAGTGGGCAATAAATACTGGATGTTATGACCACTGGGCATTTCTACCATATGAGGCAAAAAAAAAAAAAATCCTCTTTGGGGCTTAAATTGGCTTGAATGGAGTACCTGTCACTTGTTACCAAAAGAATCCTCATAAATAAAAATATATTTTGTGATGCACGCCTGTAGTCCCAGCTACTCGGGAGGCTGAGGCAGGAGAATTGCTTGAACCCAGGAGGCGGAGGTTGCGGTGAGCTGAGATCGCACCATTGCACTCCAGCTTGGGTAACAAGAATGAAACTCCGTCTCAAAAAAAAAAAATGTATTTTTAAGGAGAATCTGGTGTTTTAGAATAACTTGCATGTCTCGGGGAAGAACAAAGGGGATGTTTGTTGAAGGAGAGAAATGAATGGCGGAGATCCTCAGGTCTCCAACTCCAGTATATGTCTGGGAGGTTTGTGAAAACACAGACTACCAGGTCCCACCTTTAGAACTTTGGATTTAATAAGTCTGGAGTATTGCTTCAGGAGTTTGCATTTTGGAAAAGTTTCTAGGTGATGCTGGGGGCATCTGGTCTTGACATGTATACTTTGAGAGCCACTGGATTAGATAAAAGCCTAAAGCAGTGACATTTATTTAGTTTTATTTAACAAAGTTACATGTCATTCCCCTATGTGCTAGACACTGTTCTAAGCGTTTTACAAATACTGATTTAATTTTCATAACAGTTTCACGATATAGCTTCTATCACTATTTTTCAAATGAGGAAACAAGCCCACGAAGATTAAATTATGTGTTTGATGCTTGTTGATGGAAAGTAAGAAAACTTCCCCAGCCAGCCCGGTCATTCCTAATCTTTAAATTAGGCTATTCAATGCAGGAAGAAAAGGACATGAAAATTACAAATGCTTAGTCCCCACCCTCCAACTGTTGTTCCCTGGGGGTGTGCAGAAGGCAGGAAGCAGGCCTAGGTAGTCCTGCTGTCTTTCAAAAGCCACTCGAGGCTGGAAACCATCATTCTCAGCAAACTGACACCAGAACAGAAAATCAAACACCGCATGTTCTCACTCATAGGTGGGTGTTGAACAATGAGAACACGTGGACACAGGGAGGGGAGCACTACACACTGGGGTCTGTTGGGGGGAAGTAGGGAAGGGATGGCGGGGGGTGGGGAGTTGGGGAGAGATAGCATGGGGAGAAATGCCAGATATAGGTGATGGGGAGGAAGGCAGCAAATCACACTGCCATGTGTGTACCTATGCAATAATCTTGCATGTTCTTCACATGTACCCCAAAACCTAAAATGCAATTAAAAATAAAAGAAAAAAATAGTCACTTGAGGGATTCCAAGGCAACGTGAGCCCTGAGGAGGGGAACCCTGGCTCTCTGATCCTAGCTCCTTGGCCTCTTACCAAGTGTGGATTTTCCCCAGGAAGGGCCTTTCCTCTGCAGAGTTCAGAGGTGTGGAAAGGTCTGGAGGGAAGAGGACTTTTCTCCCCTGCAGGTGTTGAGACCTCTGGGGAGCAGCCACCAGGAGTCAGAGGTTAAGTGCTGTCTCTAACTAGGATCCGATAAGATCTTTAACAACAATTAGCACCTCTTCAGCTCCTGAGAGCAGAGACTCTGCTTGCTTTATTTCATGACTTTCCTTCCCTGGCTGCCTGTTTCAAATTAGTAAGGAAAACTCGGCTCAGACTTGATAGAGCTGGGCCTGGGGCTTGGGGAGTTATGTCTTGGGCAGAGCATGACAATTCCACAGGGCTTCCACTGGCTCCTTAGTTTATTCTCACTACTGCTCCTGCACTCTAAGGGCTTGTGTGTCCTTGTGCACAGAGGCAGGCTCCAGAGCTGGAGATCTATAGAGATAATCAGGTCTCGTCTTGTCCTCCCAATTACCATGGCATCACTGTGGCATCTCACCTGCAAAGCCACCCAGCTCCCTTTACAAAAGAGGGAGCTGTGATGACAAGAAGAGAAGTGACTGCGGAAGCCATAGGAGGACAGAGTCAAAATCAGAACCCAGAAGGGAGAAATATTTTTTAATATAAAATAATACAAAGGTCAACCTTTGAATAAGTCCAGATTTGAAGCCACGCTCTTACCTTTGCTAAGTTAGTAGAGACATATCACATGGATTTCCCTGTGACCTTTGCAAAGGACAGCTCTCCCCTCGGGGTTATTACAAAGTCATTTGGTCCTTGGGACTAACGTAGCAAAAAATAACTCAGGTGCGTCATTGGCCTTTGAGTTTGCTTGTTTTTGTTGAAAATGCCACCATTTCTGCTGCCCAGGAAGCAGATCAGACACACTTGAAATTGTCATGGAATTTTCTTCCATTCATGTGTTTGTTTATTTTTTTTCATCCTAATTGGTTTGTTGATTAAAAAGTTCACTTCAGAGAGAGAGAAAGAAGATGCTGAATCCCTAACATTATATCTGGAGCTTACCAAATAGTAAGAAAGAGAACCACATTCAGGACAGTGTATAGAAAGTCGTACTTTCTATAGTAAACCAGAATTAACATTTGTTATGCACAGCAACTTGACTAGGTGTTTTAATATTTGTTAATGTATTTAACTTCTCTAAATCCTTATGATGTAAATATAACAGATAAGAAAACTGAGAGTTAGAGAGGTTAAATAAATTTCCCAATATCACAGATCCAGCAAAGGACGGAATTAAGTTCTAAGCCGGTCTATAGGCTGAATGTTTGTGTTATTTTTGCTCTGTCATGAGCTCCAGGCATGTAATTGGGTGATTTGGTAGGCAGATATTAATATACATACATCTGTACATGTATGATACGAAGAGGGTGGGTCTCTTGGGGGTGTCTAGGAAAGGAGCCATGGAAGAAATCGTGTTTGAGTATCAGCAGAGAGGTGCTCTTTTCACATAAAAGACCCAAAAACCATTGAAAATAGGAAAGCACATGGCATGTTTGTAGAACCATATGTACTTATGTTTGCCAGGAAAGGGATTGTGTGGAAAAATAATGGGACATGATGAATAAGAGAAATGTACAGCTAAATAAGAGGAAGAATTGGGTACTAAGCTGAAGAGACCAGATTGTGGGTGCTGTGGCTGTTGAGTGCTGATAGATGGCCATCTGTCACAATTTCATGCAAGGTTACAGTTCTGTCACTCAAGACCCAATAGACTTCATTTAGACATTTTCCCATGTACCCCTAGAGAACTGCTTCAGATTGCTGACATTGTCCCAATTTCTGTGGACTGATGTTAACAGCAGCA
Organism: Saimiri boliviensis; assembly: GCF_048565385.1. Classification (NCBI taxonomy): domain Eukaryota; kingdom Metazoa; phylum Chordata; class Mammalia; order Primates; family Cebidae; genus Saimiri; species Saimiri boliviensis. The sequence goes on along the minus strand of NC_133453.1, from coordinate 132,022,239 downwards.
TAAGCTATTTGCCATCCGCCTTTCAGTCATAATAAGCATTAACATTGGGAAGAAAACCCAAACAGTTGTGAACCTGCCCCTTAATCCCAGCCTTCTAGGGAACCTGAACCAGGGACAACCGCTACATACTGAGTATCACTGGGAACATTGCAAGCAACTTTCCTGCTCGCAGCAAAGAATCTACCTGATGGCCAACCTGTTTCGTTAGACGTCCCTCATTCCCATCCCCTCCACCTACACACCACCTTGTTACCTCTTTGCAAATTCCTCTCCAGTTGATTCCTTCCACAGTACCTCCCAGCACCAGTTGTACTCCAAGCCTCCTTCACTTCTCTGCCTCATAAAAGACACTCACCTTGTTGTTGACTCATTAACCTCATGCCAAGTATTTCCTTAGTTTGCTTAGATAGATTCATTTCATTTCTTCAGTGTTGTTTTCTGCAGGGAATTTTTTTGAAAGCCAAAGGATTAAAAACAAATCACATGATGTCTTTTCCATACTGACCACAACATTCATCCCTTAATATTTTATTTACGTAACATATAATGGAGAATATATGGGCAAAACTGTAATGGGAATAGGAAGAACAGATGTCACTGAAGGTAACAACCTTATGGCTCCAAGTGGAAGGGAAGAGGGAGAGGTAATTGTGTGAGCATTTATTGATTGTTACCTCATGGTACCTGTGAGCAGCCCCATATTGCCTTAATTTAGTGTGTATGAACACCTTAGGTCTTTCAAATGTTCAGTGCTTTGTTGACTTCGCTTTGTCCTCATGCATCCTATACCCTATTGGAGATCTACTTTAAGTCTTTCTATTAAAAAATGATTCAACTGTGACCAAGTGCTGTGCTAGGTACTGGAAGAACAGTAGTATTAAACAAAACATCAGTCATGCAATTAAGAAGGCATTGTAGTTAAATAGCATAAGGAAAATTGAGATGCAATATGAAACATGCAATGAAGAGAGAGAAAAGGACAATGAAACTTGGTATAAACCTCGGTCTGGGATGGGTTTAGGGCAGGATTTGAGAAAGAAACAAAACCTAGATGTTCTGATATTTGAGCTGGACCTTAAAGGATGTCTGGGTGTTCATCAGGAGTAACAGTAGAAGACAGAATGGGAGAAGGGGATGGAGAATATTCAAGGTAGAAGGAGTAGCATGTGTGAAGGACTAGAAGAAAGGAAGAACAAGGCTTATCGGGAATGGTGAGCATGCCAATATGGCTGAATGCAGGCATTAAATTGAAACACTACCCTCCCTTAAACTTCCTTCCAGTTTGTTGACTACCGTTTTCTGTCTTAGGCTCCGTCTCCACTGCCTGGCCATCAGAGGTTAAGGTCCTCAAGGTTTGATCTTGTTCTTGCTTTTTAGTTCCACTCTGTGTCCTCTCCCTGGGCAACTTCATCCATGCCCAGTTTCAGTCACACGATCAAATTAGATTTTGTTTTTGGTTCAGAGTCTGACCTGTTGCTCAGACCTTCAGACACATGTATGCCACATAGGGTCTCAAAGGTACCACCTTTGGCTCAAAACAGAACCCATAATTTTTACTTTCTTAACTTGGTTCTTCTTTCGGTGATCAACACTGCCATCCATCCGGTCATACAAGTTGGACATTATCCTGAACATTACATTTTCCCTAACATCCTTCTTCAACATACACACCCAGTTTACCACAAGTAATGTTGATTTGACTAAAGTATCTGTCAAGTCCATCCACTTTGATCCGCTTCTATCAAGTGCACAGCAGTTAAAGCTACAATTTCTTGTCTAGACTATTGCTCTTGCAGTAACTCTAACTTACCCTCACATTTCTACTCTTAATCTCATTTTAATTTAAACTCTTCAGTTCAGAACCAGGGAATCTCTTAGGAAGCTGAGCAGTGTGGTGAACTAGAGATTATAAAAACTTCCCCCAGTGTAGAACACCATAACTGGATAAAGCTGCATGGCTGATCTGGAAGAGAAAAATGTAAGAGAATTTCTTAGAAGACATTAAATAAAAGTGTAAATCTGCAGGATCAGGCTCCAGCCAGGATAGTTTACAATCTGGATTTCAGTGGGTCAGAAATACCAAAGAACAAAAACAAAGCAATGCCTGGCCCAACACAGGACAGGGGTTAGCAATAGAGACACCTGGAATAAAATGGAGACTTCCAAAGAGTGACATCCTCTAAAATAAAATAGGAAATAATACTTTCTGTTGAAGGAGACAGAGGGGTTACACACAAGCTTTTTCTTTCTTTTTTTTTTCTCTAATGTTTTCCCTTATCTTTTCATTGTGCACCATTACATTCAAGGTTTTGAAATAACTACTCATAGAATGGGGGAAAAGCCTATCCTTTAAGAATGACTTAAAAAAGAATGATTATTTGTAAGACTTTATTCTAGACTTGGGACATGAAAAACAAAACAAAACTGGAAAAAAAATGGTGTGTAGCAGACAGGACTACCATGCAGTTCCTGCTTAGACAGAACATTGTCTGGAGACTCACTTCGTAAACTTTTGCTCCTAGAATCACCATGGGAATATAACAGGAAAACTGAAATAATTCAAAGATCCTTTGAAAGAAACAGCTTGCTGCTGCAAATGCTGCCAGACAGCTGAAAAACTCCTAATACAGAAGACAATCTCTCTTGGGAGCTCTATGGCCCTGCCCATCACCTAAGAAACCCGAGTACTAATCATGGCCATCATAGGGCAAGATTATATATCCCTTGAAAGCACCACCTTGAAAGATTATATACCCTCGAAAGCACCATTATATACTCTTTTGAAAGTGCACCTCCTGACTGGAGGCCAACCAATTCAAGTCATCACAGCAACTCACAACAAACATGCTCTAAAGAAGGAGAAAACAATAGCTACTCCACTGCCTGCAACACCCTGGGCTAACCAGAGATCCTGAGTCTTTCCATGTGGCAACTTCACTGCTAGGATAATCAGCAGTTGAGAAAAATTGCACAGTAAACAAAACTGAAACCAAGGACTCTCCACAGAGTGAAGTGGTTTACTTCCCGGCCACCTCCACTGGAGCAGGTGCTGGTATCCGTAGCTGGGAGACCTGAAGATGGATCATATCACAGGACTCTTTGCCAACATTCCCCAGCACCAGCCCGGAGGCCAGTATCCCCACTGGGAGTCTAGACCCAGAAGGGCAATAACGATCACTGCAGTCTGGCTCTCAGGAAGCCCTTTCACTTGAGGAAGTGGAGAGTACCATATCAAAAGACCACTCCATGGGACAAAAGAATCTGAACAGGAGCCCTTGAGTTCCAGATCTTTCCAGTCTATTCAAATGAGAAGGAATTGCAAAAGTAATTCTGGTAATATGACAAAACAAGTTTCTGTAACACCCACAAAAGATCACACTAATATTCCAGCAGTGGGTCCAAACCAAGAAGAATTCTGATATGCCAGAAAAATAATTCAGAAAATTGATTATTAAGCTACTTGAGGAGGCACCAGAGAAAGGTGAAAACTAATTTAAAGAGATTAAAAAAAAATACAGGATATGGATGTAAAGCTCTCCAGAGAAATAGATGCCATAAAGAAAAGACAATCACAACTTTTGGAAATGAAAGACACACTTAGAGAAATGCAAAATACACTAGATAAATTCAGCAATAGAATTGAACAGATAGAAGAAAGAACTTCAGAGCTCGAAGACGAGACTTTTGAATTAACCTAGTCTGACAGAGGCAAAGAAAAAATAATTTTAAAAAATGAACAAAGCCTCCAAGAAATTTGTTAAATGACCAAACATAACAGTAATTGGTGTTCCTGAGGAAGAAGAGGAATCTGAAAGTTTGGAAAACTAATTTGAAGGAATAATTGTGGAAAAGTTCCCTGGTCTTGTTAGAGATACAGACATCCAAATATAAGAAGCTCAGAGAACACCTGGGAAATTCATCACAAAAAGATCATTGCCTAGGCACATAGTCATCAGGTTATATAAAGTTAAGATGAAAAGAATCTTAAGAGCTGTGAAACAAAAGCATCAGGTAACCTATGAGATTATTAGCAGATTTCTCAGCAGACACCCTGTAAGCCACAAGGGATTGGGGTCCTATCTTTAGCCTTCTTAAACAAACTACTTATCAGCCAAGAATTTTGTATCCAGTGAAACTAACCTTCATAAATTAAGAGAGGAATTCTTTTTCAGACAAACAAATGCTGAGAGAATTCATGACTACCAAGTCAGTACTACAGGAAGTGCTAAAAGGAGTTCTGAATATTAAAACCTCAAAATACACCAAAGTAGAACCTCCTTAAAGCATAAATCTCACAGGGCCTAGAAAATAATAACACAATGAACCAAAAACAAGGTATTTAGGCAATAACTAGCATGATAAATAGAACACCACCTCACATCTCAATACCATATGTTGAATGTAAATGGCCTAAGTGCTCTATTTAAAAGATACAGGATGTTAGAACATGTAAAAATCTACCAGTCAAATATCTGCTATCTTAAAGAGAATTGCCTAACACGTAAGAACTCCTATAAACTTAAGATAAAGGGGTGGAAAAAGTATTCCATGGAAATGGACACCAAAAGTGAGCAGGAGTAGCTATTCTTACGTCAGACAAAACAGATTTTAAAGTGACAACAATTAAGACAAAGAGAAACGTTATATAATGATAAAGGCCTTGTCCAACAGGAAAATATCACAATCCTAAATATGTTTACACCTAACACTGCAGTTCCCAATTTTATAAAAAAATTACTACTAGACTTAAGAAATGAGATAGACTGCCACACAACAGTATTGTGTATTTTGTGTTGTTGAAACTGGAAATTTTGAAGAATATTATGTGGGAAATTAGTTTCTCTTTCCTCTCCAGGTTTGTTGTTGTTGCTGATTTTTATTATTTTATGGAGTTTCTTGATTGACAGCTTCTTCAGCCTCAAACTTGACATGTGTGAGACAAAAAAATACTCTGGGATACTCATCTCCCTGTTGTTTTTTGCATTCTTTGGGTCCTAGTCAGCCTGACTTCTTCTCTCCAACTTCCATAGTGTTTTTTTTTTAAATCTTTGTCTTGTATACACGGTACAGTTTTTTAGTGATGTTGGCAGACAGAATGTGAAAAATATTCATTCCATTTTTCCCACAAGTTTGCCTCTTTTTATAAACAATTATCTGAGATGTAGTTTTACATTTTCTGAGTGATTATTTGGTTTGTCTCTGCCACTGCATAGTAAGCTCCATGAAGGCAAGTGTCTGCTCTGTTCACCATGTTTTCCCCAATGCCTGACACATAATAGGGCCTCAATACATATTTCTGAATCAACAAATATATACACCTGCTCTAGAAATCTAAAGAAGGTCAATTGCAAGTTGATTAAAATTACACGTATTTTCTCATGTGATACCGTTAGAGGCAAAACTCTGGGGCTCAAGCCAGTAATAATCCATACGTGGAGTTTCTCTGTGGATGCACTTAGAACGTATCAGTGGAGAGAGTTGTGCAGCAGTGATGTCTGTGCTACGTGTGGACGCTTCTTAGGCCAAACTCCCCCAAGAGGGCCACAAGCTGAGAAGAAGCTAGCACACAAGTATCCAGGACCACACGATACTATAAGGGCTACTTTGTCACTTCAACATGATGTAGCACAATGTCAAACCTCAGGGAGTATCTAGCTAATGACTGGACAGGAAGATACTTGGAATCTTCAAAGAAGAAAATCAAACTTTTCCCATATGATTCTGAGAGGGTACCCATACTCACTGTCAGGATTTCAAGGGTGGAGATAGTAGCAAACTACTGTTTAAAGCTCCACGAACAAGTGTCTCCTGTAATTGTACAATAATGAGCAGTTACGTTTGTCATAGTTCTCTTTTTCTTCTCCCTTTCTCCCTCTCAAAATAGGGCATCAGGTATAGAAATGTGAAAGTAACATACGTACGGTCTAAAGTTGATATACGGCTAATGCATACATGTATATATTCATGTTTATATGTATTTAATTTCTGCACAGGAGAGAGTGATAGTACTCTCCCTTGTGTAATCAGGCAGTGCTTGCTTTGATTCACCAGGCATACAAAGTGTAACAGGCCTGGGAGTCATCTGAGGCTAAGGGACAGAGGCCTGGAAGAAGGCTCCGTGGTCTCTGTTCTCAGGAAGGTGAAGAGCTAGCATGTACTTGGCTTAATGAGAAAATCATTCTAAACTCCAACAATATGCTACCCTTTTGATGAGAAAGGATAAACATAGTGCCAAGAAAATTGGGCTTTCTGGATGAACAGTTTTGATTTTGCTAATTACCAGCTGTATGACCCTGAATCTCTCAACTTCTCTATCTGTAGTGTTCATCCCTGCATTGGAGATAATAATAGTTGTTGCTTCATTGAGACAGTCTGAGGCAGGCATCCCCAAACTTTTTACACAGGGGGCCAGTTCACTGTCCCTCAGACCATTGGAGGGCCGCCACATACTGTACTCCTCTCACTGACCACCAGTGAAAGACGGGACCCTTCCTGAAGTGCGGCGGGGGGCCGGATAAATGGCCTCAGCGGGCTGCAGTTTGGGGACGCCTTGTCTGAGGATTATTGCATATAAGGTTCTCAGCTCAGTAAGTAAGGAAAGGATAAAGAAGAGGAGAGAGTTTTTGTTGATACGGTGGAACATTTGCTTCATAGAATTTTCGGTAACAGTAAATGATTATACTGATCCACATACACTTTCGTGCGTCTGTGGCCCTTGTGACACATGCTAGCAAGATGGCTGTGGATGTGGATGGAGGCCTAGCTGCAGAACATAGGTCACACAAACTGGACTATGTGTGGTCTGAACCAGTGATTCCGAGCTTTTTTTTTTTTTTTTTTTTAAGATAGTGTTGCTCTGTCGCGGAGGCTGGAGTTCAATGGCGCAATCTCTGTTCAGCACAGTCTATGCTCACTGCAACCTCTGCCTCCTGGGTTTAAGCAATTGTCCTGCCTCAGCCTCCCCAGCAGCTGGGATTACAGGCAGGTGCCACCACTCCTGGCTAATTTTTAATATTTTTAGTAGAGATGGGGTTTCACCATGTTGGCCAGGCTGGTCTCGAACTCCTGACCTCAAATGAGCCACCAACCTCAGCCTCCCAAAATGCTGGAATTACAGGCGTAAACCACCACTCCTGGCCTAATCTGAGTTTATTCATTAAGAGACTCTAGCCAATTACTCTGATTGGCTTCCAAGAAGTGCACTTCATCATCTGCAATTTATATGCCCTAAAATCCTCAGTGAAAATTGTTAGATTTGGGTGTTAGAGGCTGCAGTCCCTAGAAACTAAATAACCATGTCCACATTTAGAACATCTGGCAAAGCATCTGGCAGCTGGCTAGAACCAGGCAGGCAGAATAGAAACCCTCGAGAAATGTGACATAAGGTAGATTGCAGTGAGTAAGCTCTCTCTCTCAGCATGTGGAGGTAATGAAAGACATATCATGCATAGATAAAGTCCACAGATAAGCTTTTGTATTGCAGCCATGCCTGCCCTTCCCCTTTGAACTTTTGCCCCAATTGCTAAAGAAGAAACTGTGGTGACCTGTTATTTTCCATAGCGCCTCTTTTTTGTCTTCATCCTCTAAGGGAAGCAAAGAAAACAGAACAAAACAAAAAACACTGACCAGAAGGCCAAAAGCAACAGGACGTAGTTCCCTCTGCAGAATTTGACATTGTTGATTGCCAAATTCTTTATGAAATATTTTTCTTCCTGGCCTAAGAAGGACATTGTTCCTTCTGTTTTTCTTCAAACACTTTAATCACCGCTTCTTTGTTTCCTTAACTGCATCCTCTTTCTCATCTTGCTCGGAAAATGTGGTGTTCCTTATTCTTCTCTCTTCACACTCCTCTTTCTTAAAGGAGTAAACTTTGACAGTCATCACCTACTTGTAACATATTAGGTTCATGCACTCAGAGGGTCATTCATTCATACAACATCCATTTGTTTTTAGTTCTCACAAAAAAGGCACCAAACAAGGTAGTGAAAGATGTTGCTCCCGAGAACGACAGTCCCAGAACTGATAATCACTGCCCCTCCTACCCCTCAGTACAACTAAACTGGTTATTTGTTTGCTCAAATTGGTTGGTTTCTGTGCCATACTAGTTTTTAAATATTTTGACCATTATAGTTAGCTGTGCCTACATGGGGTTTATTCAATAACAGAGAATGCTTAAATCCAAAGTTGACATCTGTCCTAATCTTTAATATTCATATTGCTGGCTTACAAGTTCCTGCTGCTATCCCAGGCGTGAACAACTATTTTTGACAAAATCCTGGTTTTCAAGGTTCAGGACCCTTTCCTTTGAAAATCTGTTTTCCAGAAGTAAGAGCTCAAAGAAAGTTAAAAAAATGAGCTGGCTCCTTATTTTGCAAATGAGAAAGTATCCCTTTAAGAGGGAGTGTGACTTGCTTAGTCATGCAGTTGGCTAGAACCCAGATCCTCCGACACTAAATTAAGTGTGTCAGTAGTTTTAAAGATTTGGAAGAGTTTTTCAATTTCCTACCAGCTGCCCTGGCTTGCAAATGCAATAATAAAATTCTTTAGGTAGGACATGGTTGTGCATTATCAAGAATGTGTGAAGGCAACGTGTGTACAATGGCATCGTCTATAATGGCTGGGAGAATGGAATAATTCAGTGTCATTCTTAGGTCAAACCTCGGGCTGCTATAAGTTTAATCTGCATGCATTTGGTGCCATTTTTTTTTTTTTTGCCCTTTTTACATGGTGCTTCAGTAGGTCCCTATTTTCAGTTTATCTGCCATGACAATTGTATGTATGGATTTCCCAGAGACAGCATTATTTCACACAACGTTTCAGAAGGTTTTAGTATTCAGGCTTCCAGAGGCATGTTCCCAATTGTTTCATATACATGTATCCACAAATGCTTACTCCCCCACCGTGCCCACCCCACACATTTAAGATACAAATGTCCTCTGCCACATCTTGTCTCTCCATGTTTACTTAACAGTATATGGTCACTGTACTGTTGAGAAACATAGCAGAGAACAGGAGGCAGGAAGACTGACACCAAAAAATGACAGCTGACAGTCTTGATAGTAAGGGAGGAGTCAAAAAATCATAGAAGCCATGTCAGTGAAGGGCCATCCCGGGTAGTGACACATCGTCCATCACACATCGATACTGTATGACAGTAGAGGCCAGTATGGATATTCACAAAGAAAATTCTGAAACACCAATGGAAAATGTCAGTCTTCTGTATCTTTTGTTTTAAAATGCCCAGATACATATCATGGATTTTTAGGAAGGTTTCCACTAAAAATTATTTAAATGTCTTAATGCTGTTTTACAGAAATAATAGTATAACAGTAATGCTAATAAAGGAAGAGGAGAAATCTTCTTGTATCCCTAAGATTACTAGGGTTTTTTTTTTTTTTTTCATTTATATTGTCTAATGTAATTCTCAAATGAATCCGATGAAATAGGTGTGACTTTAACCATTGCTGTTTGAACTAATAGTTTAGGATGCAAAATATTAAAACAATAATACGAAATAGAATTTCCTGAATCATCCTTCGAGGATGGACCATAGAAATCTTTCCTTCTGGGGAATCTCAAAACATACAGTGTCCACATTCCTGGATTTCTCAGATGACCATTTTGATATACCCCACACCTCAGGTATCTAAGGCTGGTTGACTCTAAGACAATCTGGCATAAAATGCTTCTCTACTGGCTTTTTGGGATAATATGGCCATTTCTACTTCCTGGTCTAACAGGAAGTCCTTCTGTGTCTCCTGCTCTCAGTGTCTTCTGGGAAATTCCATGACACAATATTCTGACTTTGCATGGTTATAGAGTTCCCACCATTTGACTGTGACATTCAAACAATGGAGGGAGGGGGGCCAAAGGGGGGTTAATGTGGATTGAGACAAAAGCAAATATTCCAGCGCCTACTGCAAGAAACTGTCCTATTCTCCTCCCATGACCTCCATGTCACCACATCACCTAACATTTGCACCCCATGTTTCCACCCTTGATTGTACCTCGAGCTGTTGAGGAGCAGCATTTGTTTTCTGATGCATCAGGGGTCTTATTCGCTAGGCTGGGTGTCAGCTCTGACATGTGCAGTCATCTGTCGTTTCTATCAAACTCCTTAGATTTTGCAAATTAGAACTGTAAGTGGCTTCCACCCATCAGCCCTTTAGACAGACTTGGATGCGTTTGAACCAGAAAGGGTCGTAGTCTCAGCCTTTTAAATGGAGCACTTTTTATGAGCTGAGACATGTCTTCTAGAATCCATCTTGTTACAGTTATACTTGGTGGTGAACATTGCGAGTAGATTTCAACCAGTTCCTTGCAGGTGCTAGAAGACAGCACCTTCCCTCAAGCCAATAACAAATACTTCTGCCTTTCACCTCCAGGCAGACTGTTCTGATACCCATTTCGTTCATTTCCTTTGGGAGCTCTACCTGAACTGAGTATCAGTTCCCTGTGGTGATGGTCAACCGGGTAATACATTCATGTATGGGCTTTCTCTCCCTCTTTTACTCCCTGTTTCTCCTCCCTGGCATTATGTCCCAAATAAACCACCAGGCCTTCAAGCATTTATAGAAAGCTTTGCTCTGGATGGGTGGATTGGAGGAAGGAGGAGCAGTGGAGCCCACACTAAGGCATTCCTGCTCCAGGTAAAAAAAGGCTACTGTAGTAATAATGAAGAAAATGAGAGCCAGCATTTACTGAGCACTTAGCATGTACCAAACACAGTTGAGAACACTTCACATGCTCTGACACATGTAGTGCAATGTGTGCATTTTACAAATGAGAAAAGTCAGTCTGTTTAAGTGACTTGTTCTGAGTACCACAGGGCAGAATTAGGGCATTAAGCTAGTTAGGTGGCCTGAACCTAGATTCAGAGTTCTGACCACTGCCTGAGACTCAGGGGTGAGTCATCAATTGTTTGAAAACCTTTGGGAGGCAGAGAAGTCCATTTATTTTATTTTATTACTAATTATTTTTTGAAACAGAGTCTTGCTCTGTCACCCAGGCTGGAGTGCAGTGGCATGATCTGGGCTCACTGCAACCTCTGCCTCCTGGGTTCAAGTAATTCTCCTTCCTCAGCCTCCCAAGTAGCTGGGACCACAGGCATGCTCCACCAAGCCCGGCTAACTTTTGTATTTTTAGTAGAGTTGGGGTTTCACCACGATGTCCAGACTGGTCTCGAACTCCTGACCTCAGGTGATCCACCCTCCTTGGCCTTCCAAAGTGCTGGGATTACAGGTGTGAGCCACCATGCTGGCAAGAAGTCATTTGTTAACTGCCAGAGACCATTCTGGTGTTAGCCATGTTTGGAACATGTGTTGGAGTGGAGGGTATCTGCCATCTCATGTACACTCGTGCTGCTCACATACAATGCGCTCAGCCTTTCTCTGGTGTAGGGTGGACTGAGTCCCAGTTTAAAGGTCCTCATTTCTGGGGTCCCCCGTACAGGCATGATTCCATCCTTCACACCAGGAGAAGGCAGGATACTTCCATGGCTTTGACACACACACAGTGGCCAGAAGCTTTAAATATCCCTTATCACACTAATGTTGACCTCAATCTCTCTCTCTATCCCTCTCCTTCTGTCTCTTTCTCCCCCACACACGCACACACCCACGATAACATAAACACACACCTCTTTAAAACTACCACTGGGAATACATTTAACCCTGTGTTTTAAAAGGGCTAACTGAACTGTAACACTCTCTCTCTGCAAACTAAGGCAAATGCAGTACAGCATGGACTTAATGGATTTACCCTACTCTACAGCAATCAGGTCCACCCCTAGACCTTCACGCCTCACAGACTGCAGCGCTTCGTGTTGGGTAGAGCCCACCTTCCCAGAAGCTGTCTCACACCTCCACTCGGAAATAGCAGCTGGCCATGCCACTGGCCAGTTGATGATACAATAGCTTCCTTGGAGCATGCTTATAAATATTTATAACACCAAGCCAGCAATAATGGGCTGCTATTCAAACACACCTGCTGGGGAAGAAAGAAATAAAATAGAAAGAAAACACATACACACTCACACGTATTTATGCCCACTATGTGAAGGTCATTTAGGCATTTAGTCCGAGAGATCACATGTACAGAATGATCGGATAATCACTGCTTTTGCAGGGTCTGTGGTCCGCACACGTAGTATCCTGGAGGAAGCAGGACAAGGACTCATTTTGTTTGTGAATTTTGCTTCCTCCGATAATGAACGTGTTTGTTGAACTACGGTTGAAAAATATTGAACTGAACAAAGCGTAAGGAAAATAGTACCTACATATCTTACCTCCCAGAGATAATACTGTTGATATTTTGGAATATTTCTTCTGTGCTCTAAGAAATGCATATTCTTTATGCTTTTTTGAGTCTTGCTTTATTACAGTTAATGGTATAGTGTCTTTAAACAGTTTGAAAATCTTTTATAATTTGATAGTTGAAAAGGATCTTTTGTTGCTACGATTTGCATTGATTTGATTATTGAGAGCTGCTTACTAACTCAATTAAAAAAGATTTACTTCAACACTACTGAGTGTAAAGCCTCTAGCATGGGTGATGGGAGGCAAAGAGGCATTGGACAGAATCCCTGTTCCCAAAATGCGTGCAGACTGGTGGAGCAGAAAAGGCAGCTTTTGCCTTCAGTGTGTAGTAATCGTTACTTCTTCTTTAGTGACATGTGTATTCAGGTCTTTTAATAGTTTGGTTTTTGGATGGAGATCCTGAAAATTCGGTGCTGCTTCTTACATTGAGTGAGGGGGTCAATGTATTAGTGAGAGATGTTTTATTTCAGTCCCCTATACTATCATCAAGTCAGCTTTCAGAATAAAGAATGGTGTGCATAATATTGCCCATGTGCTTTCTCTTAAAGAATTTAGAAACCACTTGCCCTCAGAGGCCTGAAACCAATTCTATCAGCAGTCTTAAAATGGGCAAAAAGGGGCTCAGGTTAAACCAAGTCAAAAGAAGGGAAAGAGGTCAAATGACTGATTCCAATTTAAAATGTATATATGTGCCATGCTCTTTATTATTATTATTTTTCCTGTGCATTTCCAGGCACCTGCTATATTATCTTCTGCAGCCGAATAGTAGAAAGTTAGAATCATTAAAAACAATACCTTATTGAGTACATCTTGCATGTCGGATTTAGTGCCTGAGTCAAGAGAAACCCAGAGATGGCAGAGAGGTGGTAGCTGTGCCCAAGGATCCTCCTCCCTCAGTGATCTACGAACTGGACTAGCACTCACCTAACTGGGTAGTTTCAATGGTGTTCACAGGGTAAGGGCCAGCAACAGATGCTAAAACAGTGTGGAAAGGCTGATGTGTAATAGATGATTGCAAAGTGCCTAAGTAACACTCCGTATACAACTTAATCTTCAAATAAGAAGAGCTGCCACTGAGTGACGAAACTCACCTTCACTATGAGCAATTTAATCAGATATTACCTGCCTCCTCTTGTGATGTGAAATGAAATTCAGTGCTACTCATAAATGTGGCTTGCTTAACATATTTAATCTAAAATGAATTAAATCTTAAGCTCTGCATTCCAGATTGCAGGAAATACGGGGAATAGGTTAACAAGTTAAAGAACACCGTAAGAAGACAATTAGGCAAATTCAAAATACGGGACATTTGTACTAAATAAAATAGCTTGGACTCTTCATCTAGGTAGCATTATGAAAACAGAATGAAGTAATGATTCTTAATTAAGGAAATTTAACAAATTTAACATAATATGAAATGTGTGCTTCTTGGTTAGAATTTGAGTTTTTTGTTTTTTTTTTAAATCCTAAACTATAAAATAGTTTTGAGAATGAGTACGTAAATTTGAATGTAATCTGATTGTTATAAGATATTGTAAAATCGCTTAATTTTGTTAGGTGTTTAAAATGGTTATGTGGCCATATGGAAACATTTTGTTTTTGGAGATGCATAAGCTATTTATAAATGGAATGTCACAGTGGTTTATCAATAACATAGGTAGATAGGTAGATGGAAAGAGATAAATAATAGAAAAATAATACATAGGAATATAGGTAGATGAAGCAAAAGTGACAAAATGTTAAAAATGCTAAATCTTGGTATTAGATTGGTGCAAAAGTGATTGCGGTTTTACCATTATTTTTAATATGAGCTGTCAGTTACCTAATAAATATATGAGCAGTCATTAAAATATTATCTCTGCTTTTCTCTAGATTTACAGATTTTCATAATACAAAGATTTTTTAAAGTGCTTTCTGTATCAGGTGACCTTAAAATCCCTGGGGAAAGAGAAAGAACATGTTATTGCTTTAAACGTTTTTAATGCCAACATGGAAGCAGAAAGAGTTACTTCAGATCTCTTATTCAGAGATTTAGAAACAAGGTAGAGTTGTGGATTTTCTGGAGAGTCACAGGAGGTCTGCCGTTTGGATGAAATGTTTCAGTTTTCCTGACAGTTCTCATCTATGTTTTTTCTCCAGATTATTTCACTGCTTGTCATCTTGTTCCATAGCAGAGTGCTGAAGTAGGAAGTGCATGCTATTTAGAGCCACAGGTTGTGCGTTTGAATCCAAGCCTGTCACTTCTGGCTTCTGGATCTGAGGCAGACTAATTACCGTTTTAATATTCACTTTCTTAAACTGTAAACATTGGATATTAAAATTATTTACTTCCCAGAATGACCGTGCAGCTAGGAGAATGCTTTGTAGAGTTGGCATCAATATTGTATGGTCTGAAATGTGCCCTCTTTCACATTCCTATGTTGAAACCTAACCCCCCGGTACTTCAGCATGTAACTGTAGTTAGAGACAGGGCCTTTGAAGAGGCGATGAAGTTGTCTAGTGTGACTGGCATTCTTCTAACAAGAGGCATGTTGGGCACACTGAGAGACACAGGGGCAGACACATACACACAGAGGGGCCGTGCGGGGACACGGTGAGCAGGCGGCCGTCTGCACGCCAAGGAGAGAGGCCTCAGAGGAACCTTCTGGCACCTTGATTTTGGACTTCCAGCCTCTAGAATTGAGAAAATAAATTTCTGTGGTTGAAGCCACTCGGTGGCATTTTGCTTTGGCAGACTTAGCCAGCTAATGTGTGCACCATGTGCATTGTCATTTTCTTTGATTCTCTTTATCTAATTGCTATGCAATACTGTTACCTTCCAGGACCAGTTTTGTTTTGTTTTGTTTTGTTTTGTTTTGTTTTGTTTTTTTTCCCCTTTTGTTTCTCACACAGCTCTGTTATGAACCCTATTCATCTGTTATGAACCCTATTCATCCTTGCTCAAAGGACGACCCCATGACATGCATATTCCTTCCAGGGTCCCTAAGTCTCCTGATGGGACAATCAACAGTAGATTTCAATTCTCACTGCAAGTATTTTTCAGTGTGCCAGTCAGTCATTTTCAAATGTTTAAGGAGTGCCAACTATGTGTCAGACTGTTATGGGCACTTGAATGCTTAAAAGAAGAGAAATCAAAATTAATGCCCAATTATTTTGCAGCCATTAGGAAGGGTTACAGAAGGTGTTTCCTTCTAAGCATTTCAGGGAAAAAACATGGTTTCCACTAATTCTAACAGTACTCCTCTCCCTCACTCAAATGGTACCATTTGGAATGTGTATGGTTTTATTTGCAGTGCAGGCAGTTGGAAGATCAATCAATACATCATTTAATTAGCAAATATTAATTAATGTTTCATATGAAACAGCAACAACAAAACAAGAGTATAAGGGAACTTGCCTCCAGGGAACTTACACAAAGTTGTAGGAGATGCAAGATAGAAAATTAGAAGAGGTGTCACAAGGGAAGACGTGTATAATTAGTGCCATGCCGTCATTGGGTTGGTTACCTCTTGGTTACTTTTAACTTGATTTCCCCATGCGCTTATTACTTAACTCTGCTCCCCACATCCTCCTCCTTCCCTTTTGTGTCTGGCAGCAGCATTGCCTCCTTCCCATCCTCCTGTTAATATTGAACCATAGTACCTTTCTACCACCTTCTATTCCACTCATGTGACCGTTAAAGGTACATATATGTCTCAGAGCTCTGGTGACAAATATGAGAAAATGAAATTGAATGGGGGCTGATTTAAAAACAAATGCAGGCGAGAATGACCCAGGGTGGAAGATATATATGTTAGGTAATAGCAGCCAGAAACATCCCTGAAGGAAAAAAAAATATTGGAGGGCAAGGATGGTTGAAAAGAGAATTTAAAATAAGCATTTGGATTTATCTTTGTTAAAGGCTGGAGAGGGCAAGGGTTCTGGAGAGGGCCGGCACGATCCCTGCAGTGTGCAGAAGCTGAGCCACTGTTTTGGCATGGGGTTCATTTTTAAAAGCTGAGACGAAGGGCTTGTGGATGACTTCTGTTTCCGGATCAGAACTGGAAATTAGAAAGGGTGCATAGTTATTGCTATTCCCATGGTAATAGTCATCATATGTGCGTGGTAATTAGGTTGTCGATTTGGCATTAGCAGGTAAGAAAAAGGGTAAACTTGCTGGGGCGTGTTAGACTACAGTCGGGGCAGCAGAAGCTGAACACAGAACACAGATCATTCCTGTGTCTCGCTGGGGATGCTCCTCCCAAAGGGGAAGGGAAGCCTGGGCCTGAGAGGCATGGGATCCTGGGACAAGGGCCACTCTGTCAGGACCCATCACACACCAAGAAGACTCATGACCAATCCCTTTCTGTCTCACTCATTCTCTCTGGCTCAGTATATGTTTTCCTCCTGTTCCACTCGCCTCTCTATAGCTCTGTTTGCTTGGTCCCCTGTTACTTCTCTGCTCTCATTCCCAATCTCTTTCAATTACTCTCTCTGGCTTGATAGTGATCCCTCTTTTAAAATGTATGTTAAATACATGATTTTCTCCTGCTCCACTCTCTTGTCTATAGCCTGGTTTCCTTGGTCTCCTCTTACTCCTTTGCTCTTAAAGGTTCAGTACTTCAGGGCTTTATTTTTCTTGGTGCTGACTGCGGCTCTAACTCTACATAACCCCTGGACTGGCATCTCTGCAACTGGGTGTGGGTCATTCCCCAGCGATCCAATCTCAAATTTGCAGGCAAATTTGCAGAGTCACAGCTTATGGAAAATTTAGGTTCTGAAGTCCGCTTGTGAGACAAAAACTAGACTTGGCAAATCTCTTTAGAACCAGCACATCACTTCTTCGTGAGTCAGATCCAGCTGTGTTATCCTCTAGTACTGGGCTAGTATGGTTTCTTTAGATGAGTATGAGATGAAGTTGTACTTTGCCTTTAGTAGGCAAACGTTATGAAACATGGGCATTGTAAACATGAGCAGGACTGTTAGCTTGGTGAGATGCCTGTATTTTCAGTGGTACTTAGGAAAGAATACAGATTTGCTGGGGTCAGTATATTCACATCAGCCATATTAAGGCCACTGAGGCCGTACCTGTCTCCTTAATGAGTGGGATGCCTGGAATCTCCTATACAACTTTCATTATTTTTCTTTTTCTCTGTCTCCCTCCGCCTTAATGTATATTTGCATTCCTTAATGTGATGTGAGTGCACTGGAGTGGGCTCCATTCACTCAGGAGTCTACCTGTGGCTGAGCTAAATGAAGGTGAGCGGTCAGAGGCTTGACAGATGATTCAGCAGTGTAACAGAAAGGTCAGGTTCCTAGAGAGGATGGAAATGGGAGCAGCACCCCACATAAACCTCTTAGCATGATGCCAGGAGAGTTTTTATTAGGGGATAATGAAGTCTGACTTTGTGGATACCAAGTGACTATTAGCAGATAGATCCTTCTAGGGTGATGGGTTGGGGTAGGAAGTAATTATCCTAATTGTCCTTAGTCTTGAAACAAAGAGACTAAGAATGGTTATCTTGGCCTCTTTTCCACTATAAGCAAGAAAAGTGATGTCCCTGGAGATGATAAACTGTTCCTAAAGCTTCATCCCTTACATGCCTGCTTCCCTCTTTGTGAGAGCAGAGAAGAATGAGAAGCAGCCCATTAATTCAGTACTAATACACTGTTTTCCTTTGCAATGTCCTTGATTTTATTTTCTAGCGATTCTTCAACATCACAGGTTAAAGAGGTACGTTGGCTGTGGAAACCTCTACGCGACTTGAGAGAGCAAAACGATTTAGTCCCCTCCTCCTTGTCCTTGCTGAATCTCTTTGTTTTTCTTTAACACCACTAGATCCTCAGATTCCCTATGTTCGGCTGTATCAGTCTGCCTTTGCGTATGCATAGCTGATGGGCTGTAGTACCTGGCATTGGCTTATGGCTTTCAGCTTCTCAAACACATCTGTTATTCTCAGTGCTCTGATGAGACACACAGGGCAGGTGTCACTGTCATCATCAACACCAGCTTTTAAAATCTTCTCAATCATTGTACAGTTATGAAAACTGAGACCGAAGTAATTGGGATAAATTAATCAAAATGCAAATTCAGGCTTTTGATCCAGATTTTTTAGTCATTGATTTCCTTCCTCCTCAGTGCTGAAGGCAGAGATGGCAAATATCTGGCTGTCTTGTAGCCACTTTCTACTCTGGCACACAGTGTAACTATTCTGGTTCTCTTGTGTCTTCCTAAAGTGCCTTGGATGGCTTAGAAACACTTGTAATATTGTTCTGGATAATTGCTAACAATTGAACAAAGATGACAAATAACACACAATTTTCACTCCTAGCCAAGGTTGGAACTTCCCAAGTGACATTGGAAGTAAGAAGTCCTACAGAGCAAAGGCTTTGAAATGTCATAGGATGACTGAGTTGGAGAAGCATCAGGGGCAAATGCAAGGGAGCTAATTTTTTTATTCTTATTTTAGACAGAGTTTTGGTCTTGTCACCCAGGCTGGAATGCAATAGCCTGATCTTGGCTCACTGCAACCTCCGCCTCCTGGGTTCAAGCGATTCTCCTGCCTCAGCATGCTGAGTAGCTGGGATTATAGGTACCCATCACCGCACTTGGGTAATTTTTGTAATTTTAGTAGAAACTGGGTTTTACCATGTTGACCAGGCTGGTCTCGAACTCCTGACTTTAGGTGATCCACCCATCTCGGCTTCCCAAAGTGCTGGGATTATAGGTGTAGCCACCATGCCCAGCCACAGGGAACAGTTTTCATGAGTACCTGTGTTTATTTTAAAACTTTGTGTTAATTCTACTTACAACCTATTGAGATAAGCAATGTTATTTCTGGTTTTCAGTTGAGGAAACTGAGGCTCAGCATTGAAGTCACTTTCCCAAACACAGAGTCTAGCAAGAGAGAATCTGAATTAGATGCAACATCTGAGCCAGAAGCTCTGCCATAAATCTGCCCTCACCCACTCTCTTCCCAGCTCTTCAAATTGCACTTCTTTTCATCTTACTGTAATAGCATGCATCTCAACACGAGAAGAGAATGGCTATAGAAAAAAACATGGGGCAGAGAAAAGAGATAAGTATAGTCATAATGTCAGGATTTGTTGTGTGTGATCTTGTGTATAAAGGTATGAAGCCAGAATTTAGC
This sequence comes from Saimiri boliviensis, assembly GCF_048565385.1. NCBI lineage: Eukaryota > Metazoa > Chordata > Mammalia > Primates > Cebidae > Saimiri > Saimiri boliviensis. Next base: position 132,002,792 of record NC_133453.1, on the reverse strand, counting down.
TCTTTTTTCTCCAAGAACTGTGTATGTTTAAGTATTATCCTGCACAAGTATGTAAATTTTAAAACTATTTCTCAATCCTTTTTCTCTTTCCTTGAAGATGCCCTTATAATACCATGCGTATGTGTGTGTGTGTGTGTGTGTGTGTGTGTGTGACAGTTTTCTCTTTGCTGCTCTGCAGTTAATGGATCAGGATCAGTGATTGTGGCAGGAGGATGTGAAAGAATATCAAAGGCTCTATCAGCCACCGAGTATTGATTAAACACTTTCTGTGTATCTTCCATTGTTCTAGGCACTGTGGGCACCACAGAGAGTGTAAAATTGGTCACTTCTTTCTGAGACATTATAATGTGCTTAATTTCAAAGACCTTAATATCTGATAGAAAAAAATAATGTCTGAATTAGGAAAGTAATAGAATCACAAAAAGCTAGGAGTTGAAAGAGACTTAATGTTACTTGCTGCTGCACCCCTCACTGATGGATAAAATGAAATTGTACTTAGGCAGCTTCACCGACAGGGAGCTCATGCTCCCTTGTAGTGGCACATGTTTACTCCATCACTTGTGCCCAGTGACCCTGGTTCTGCTGTCAGGGTAGCTTAGAAAACATCTCTTTTTTTTTTTCTCATAAGAATGCTTGATATATTGGAGGGTGGCTACTGTGTCTTTCCTTAGCTGCTGCTTTTCTATCTTTCTTCAACCATTTCTGTGGTCATGCTTCAGAAACTTCACCATTGCTCCTCTGAATCCCCCCTAGTTAATATTAAAAAGATTACTGAGAAAGAAGTATTGGGTTAAGAGAGACTTTATTTCTGTGTGCAGTTTGCAAACCAAAAAGATACAGACTTCAGTGAGAAACAAAGATGCATTTCCGGAGAACAAAGAGAGGGCTATGTTTTATAGAAAAAGTTCCCACATGGGCCCACTTATGCAAATGAGGGATGCAGCTTGCTTAGTTCTGACTGATAGATGCTTGTTGACGTCTGATTGGTGGATGGAGCTCACAGTCTATTGGTTGATTCAGGCAGCATAAACAGAAACAGACAACTTTGAAAGTCCCAAAGTGAAGTGTGTGGGGATTTTCCTGGGATGCAGAGTACCTTTGTGACCTTTGTGCAGCAAATGGTTGCTTGGCTGTATTTTACATTTAGGTGCAGTTAACCACCGAGGATCCATCTTTAAGGATTCACTCTTTTAGGGTTTATGTTAACCAGAATCCTTTTTAAATGTGATTGAGGGAAACAAGGGCAGTCCTCCAAGGTTGGCTGACTTGGTTAGAAGATGCTGCACCTTTTTTTCCAGCACTGAGCACTATGCCTTTTTTATTGCAGGCTAAGTTTGTGGTAAAAATTTTAGCAGCTGCAAAGTGCCATTGGCACCTATTAAATGCATGCTGGTAACCTTCATCAAATTATTTTCTTGGAAATGGATGTCAGATCAGAGGCACTCTAGGGCAATTTTTAAGTATTTTAAGAAAGTCATTAGACTTGAGTGCTAATTCTGGTTTTACTACTATTTGTGAGTCCTTGGGCAAGTCCCTTTTTCTGGGCTTCAAGTTAATATCCCTGTTAAATAAGGGAATGGAACTATTAATGCATGATCTTTCAAGTCTCTTATATTATTAAATTTCTGAGTGAAGGCTGAATTTCATCTCCCATAAGAACAATTGCATTTTTGAAACCACATGCAAAATGTCACATTTGCCCCAGTTACATGTGTCCCATTTATTCCAGTATGTTTTGGCCCATGTTCCCAAGCTTTTAAGATCTTTCTGAATTACAGGCCCATAACTGAATGCTTTGACTCTTGTGCTTCATGGTTTTTCATTGGTAACAGATCAGCCATTTAAGAAGCTCTTTTAAAATATTGCCTGACTGGCCAGGCGCGGTGGCTCACACCTATAATCCCAGGACTTTGGAAGGCTGAGACGGGTGGATCACGAGGTTAAGAGATCGAGACCATCTTGGTCAATATGGTGAAACCCTGTCTCTACTAAAAATACAAAAATTTGCTGGTCATGGTGGTGCATGTCTATAGTCCCAGCTACTCGGGAGGCTGAGGCAGGATAGTTGCTCGAACCCAGGAGGCGGAGGTTGTGGTGAGCCAAGATAGTGCCATTGCACTGCAGCCTGGGTAACAAGAGCGAAACTCCGTCTCAAAAAAAAAAAAAAAATTGCCTGACCAACTTCCTTCCTGATCTTAACTCTTTTCAACCTTGATTCCTCAATTCAGCCCATTCCTTCCTTGCTACCAACATCCCTTAGTTTATTAGCTGGCACTTTCTGGAATCTAACCTTTGCTGCTTTTGAGAAATTACAATTAAAATGATGTCTTTAGTCTCCAGGCTTATCTCCTTTTCACTTTTCTCAGTTCCTCGGAGTTCCATGATTAAAATTTATCATGTCTACAGAATTCTTTATTCATGTGTGATGAACATTTTGTCATTTAATTTTTGGCCGTCCATCATTCAGTCCATTCTGGTTTTTGAAGAGTTCCCCTGTTGCACATATTCTTGGTAGATTTCAGTACCCTGTCTCCCACAATAGAAGCCAAAGTGAGAGCTTTCTCCTGTCAGCACCACAGCCATTAGAGAAGCACATTCCTTACACTTGGCCAGTCAGATATTTCTGTTCAGGGTTCTGATTCTGGAAAAAATGATACAAAGATGGAGGAATGTTTGAGGTGAGTTCCCTGGCAGACAGCTGTGATTGTTCTCCTTGGTGGCTGTAGCTGTCTCCAGCTGGGGGGTGTCTTTACAAAATCTCCTATTACACAGATGCTATATGTGCTGCCTGTTGATTTTCAAGAGGTCTTGACATTTTCTAAGCCTTCATCCTCATCTTCTCACTGTTATGAAACTCCCCAATATTTCCTCTGGATTCCTCCTATAATTAAGGTAGTCGGAGGTTGTAACTACTATTTGTAACAAAGATTCCTGAGAAAAACATCACTGTAGATACTGCAGGATGTAATCATCACCAAGACACTGCCACTCAAGAACATCTCTTCTTGAAGGAGATTATGTGTACAAAACACTGGCTATACCTGCACACCCCCTGGGCGCATAGACCCAGACCGCTCCCTTTGTGAGCCTTGCTTCTGCTCAGGCTTGGCATTCCCAAGTTAACCCATCTCTGGCTTTGTTTTCTTGTTCCCCACCTTTTGGACTAGCGTGCTACTCTTTCTTTGTGTATGGTGGTCTTGAGCCAACTGCAGTCTCGGCTTTGACCCATCCTTCTTCCAGGCTTCCTTGTGCTGTTTATCGTTTACTTTACTTTCTGAAGAACAAGAGTGCTACCGCTGTCCTTCTGGACTGAATTGAGTCTCCCTTCATGACTCCTTCCCTTGGCAACATCAACCAGTTGCATAGTTTTAAATATCGACCTCTTGACAGTGATTCCAAACTTTACATCTCTAGTCCTGACCTTTACCGTCAATTCCAGGCTCATGTTTCCAACTGCCTGATCCACATTTCCAATTAGTTTTATAATAGGCCTCTCACACCGAACATATTTTAAATTAAGCTTAGGAGATCTGCTCCTAATCCTGCTGCTACCACGGCTGCCCTTGTGTCAGTGGCTGGCTACTCTCACCTTTCATTTCCTCTGGCAAAATGCTTCAGGATTATTTTTACCTGTTCCTGTTCTCTTACACCTCACATTGGATCTCTCTGGAAAGTTTGTTGGATAAATCTTCAAAATATATCCATCATCTAATTTGTAAATTTAGTACAATACCTCTCCAAATACCATTAGATTTATTTCAAAAGCTAGCTAAGTTGATTATAAATTTACTTGGCAAACAGCAAGCAATAGAAGCTCTTCTGAAAAGGAACAATAAAGATGTGTTAGTTCAACCAGATACTAGAACATGCTCTTAAAACCTTTACAAGTAAAACAATGAGGATTGATGCATGAATAGCACAAAAGACCTTAAAAAAGAATGGAAAATCTAGAAATAGACCACATTTTATGTAAAATTTTTTAGTACAATGAAGCTAGCACCTCAAATTAGTGTAATAGACAGCAAACCTGTTGGAGGGAGCAGAGATGAAAGCTAGATATCTTTATGCCTTATTTTGTATATTTGAGATCAAAACTAAGTAATAACCCACATAATGACAAAACCAAAATAAAAAAAGAAATAAAGCAGTTTCTAACATTTAAAAGCAAAATAAAATGAATAAACCTCGAAATGTCATGTATTTTTGACATAACTATACAAAATGGAATCATTTCAAAAGAATTTAAAACAAATGATTTTTGTGTTACACTCAAAGCATAAAGTAAAAATACGAGAAACTACCTTAAATTAGTTTTTCTTGCTTTCTTTCTTTTTATTTTTATTTTTATTTTTTTACTGATGCCGTTACATCATGTTGCTAGTATGATATTGGTAGTGTTCTGAAACACATACACTTACGTATGTACTTTTACATAGATGGTAAGGTGATGAGCCTGGAGCAGTATTCTATACAGGAAGCCAGGAAGCTATCAAAGACTGCTAAGTGAATATCAAAAGGAGACAGGATGCAACTTGAGGATGCTCCTTTGACCAAATATTGGGCATTTTCAACATTTAAAAAAAAATCAGATTTCTGCTTCTAGGAATGTGTAATAGATGCCCTTTTCCCTATTCCTTCTGCTAAGTGCAAGTAAAAACCCTGAAACTGGATTTAAAAGTCCGTAATACTCTAAAATATGGAGAGAAGAAGGTACCGATGACCTCAGGACCAAAGGAACAACACTGTCATCAGTTCCTTGGGTTTTCTTTTTGCCTCATATATCCTAGAGTTAGAGGCCAAGGAAACAGTACCTTGAAGAAACCAATGAGTACAAGCAAAAAGCCTCCCATCTCCAAAACAGAATATGTAAGGAAAGAATTAAGCCCTAAAGAACGTACAGTTACATTTAAAATAAGTGGTCTCAATACACCAATTAAGAGATTGGCAGAAAAGAAAAATTGTATGACCATATTAATTGAAGCAGAGCATGCAACAAAAGTATGCAACAAAATCCAATGCCTATTTATGATTAGAAACTCAGAGAGAGAGAGAGGGGATCATATTAAACTTGATAAAGAACCGCTATGAGAACTGAAGTTAACATTACATTTAACAGAGAAAGATGGGATGCTTTCTAAGTTTAGGGACAAGGAAACCATGCCTGCTTTCACCACCGTTATTAAACCTAGCACTGGAAGTTCTAGTCATTTCAATGTAGCAAGAAGAGGAAGTAAAATCATAAAGACTGGATAGAAATTATATACACACAGACACACATATATTATATACTTTTTATTTTAGTTAGCATATGACATAATTGTCTGTGTAGAATATCCCAAAGAACCTACAAAAAACTTCTTGGAACTAATAACAAGTTTAGCAAAGTCACAGAATACAAGGTAAACATATGCAATTCAGCTACGTTTTAGCGGTAAACATGTAGACATCAAAATTTAAAATACAACTCCATTTGTAGTTGCTCAAAAAAAAGAGAAACACTTAGGTATAAATCTAAGAAAATATATACTAATATTGCATGTTGAAAAATACAAAATGCTGGTGAAATAAACCAAAGAAGATCTAATCAAATGGAGACGCATACTATTTTCATGGATTAGAAGACTCAACATGGCAATGGTGTCAGTTCTTCGTAAATTGCTATAAAAATTTAATGTAATCACCATTACAATCTCCAGAATATTTTTTTGTATCTATAGACAAGATTATTGTAAAATTTACACAGAAATACAAAGGACTAGAATATAGAGATGATTTTGCAAAAGACAATAAAAGTGAGAGGAATCAGTCTACCCTATCCCAAGACTTGTTATATAGCTACAGTTTTACATAACATTGATAGAAGAACAGACATGGGCAGGCACAGTGGCTCAGGCCTGTAATTCCAGCACTTTGGTAGGTGGAGGCAGGCAGATGCGGAGTTCAAGAGATTGAGACCATTTTGGCCAACATGGTGAAAGCACATCTCTACTAAAATACAAAAATTAGCTGGGCATGGTGGTACATGGCTATAGTTCCAGCTACTCAGGAGTCTGAGTCAGGAGAATCCCTTGAACCCAGGAGGCAGAGGTTGCAGTAAGCCAAGATTGCACTTTTGCTCTCCAGCCTGGGCAACAGAGCAAGACTCCATCTTGACCAAAAAAAAAAGGAACAGATACATGAATCAATGAAGCAGTAGAAAGAAAACCTAGAAATACAACACATAAAAATGTCCAGTTCATTTTTGTCAGTGGTGAACAAGTAATTGTATGGCAGTAAGATAATTTCTTCAGCGAACAGTGCTGGGGCAATTGACACACCCATAATCAGAAAAGAAAAAAAAAATAAACAAAGATGCTTGTTGGGTTGTGAAGAAACTTGATCACTCATACATTTGTGAGATTACAAAATAGCACAGCCATTCTGAAAATAGGCAATTTCTTTAAAAAATTAACATGTAATTACCATATGAACCAGCAATTGTATTCCTGGGTGTATGAATTTATCCCAGAGAAATGAGAACTATGTCACACAAAAATCCAGATACAAATATTTAAGGATACTCTGTTAATAATATCTCCAAACTGCAAACAACCCAGATGTCCTTCAAAAGGTAAATGCTTAAATAAACTGAGACACATCCACACCATGGGATATTATTCAGCGATAAAAAGTAATAAACTTTTGAGATACACAACAATCTACAGGAAACTATGTTAAATGAAGAAAGCCAGTCCTCAGTGGTTATCTATTACCTGATTCATTTCATATAACATTATTGAGATAATAGATCATAGAAAAGAAGACTAGCTTGGTGGTTTTCAAGGATGAAAGCAGGAGTGAGGGCAGAAGGTGAATGAATATGTCTAAACAAGGAAAACTTCAGGGACCCTTGTGTTGATGAAGATGTTCTGTATCAGGAGGGTATCAATGTCAGTGTGCTGGTTGAGATATTTCACTGCAGTTATGCAAGATGTTCTCACTGAGGATAACTGAGTAAATGGTGTATGGAATCTCTGTATTATTTCTTTTTTTTTGGTATTATTTCTTAAACTGCATGCAAATTCATCTCAAAAGTTTGATTAAAAAGAATAATTATGATAATGCGGTAAAGTACATCAAATATTTAAAATCCATGAGTTCATAATAATACAAAAACAAAAATCACATTGGCCACCTTTGGAGGATGCTAGAAAAACATGATTCTGAAAAGTGGTAAAAATAAGGCATATAAGCATCTATCTACCTTTTCTGTTTAAATTTTACCTCAAAGTAATCAAGTACTTGATAACGAACATTTTCTCTTTTAGAATTTAATAGCAAATTGTCAAAAAAGAAATGATACTATTGCAATATCACTAGTGTGTAACCCAGGATAAAGGATTAATGCAGTGTTTCTTGATGTCTTTTAAGAACATCGAGTGAAAAGTGAGGAAAAAGTTCATGTGGCAATATCTGTATCCACTGCTCAATCTTAACAAAAAGGAGAACAAATTAGACATGAAGCACCTTCCGAGGAAAGTGCCTACACCGTCTATGAAATATTATTGTGAAAAACAAACACAAAAATCTAATCAAGGATTTAAATGTAATTGCCAGTTAATGAGACATTAAGACAAAGCAATATGTTAAACAACAGGACCTAGTCAGCAAAATCTCGAATGTGGGAAAATCTACAATAATAACAACCTGGTTTCTTAAAAAAATAAATATAAGGAAAGTTCAAAAAGGAAAAGAGAAATCTCTAGGTGATAACATTTTAGGAGAGATCAAAGAAACCCAATGCCTGGAGCTTGTGTGAATACAGGTTTCAAAAAAATTATAAAAACATAAATTATGAGACAATAAAGGAAATTTCCATGCTGATGAGATATTTGATGCCATTAAGGAATTACTGTTAAGTTTTTCAGGTGTGAAAATGGCAATGTCCTTATGTTCTTAACATAATGTATCTCAAAGTTTTTTTTGGTGGGTATGTGTGGATTAGTACTTACCTTTCACCAATCCCGTAGAGGTAGGAAAAAATGAGTCCAGAAAAAGCAAGAAGCAATATATTCCATGAGCGGAAGATTTTTTTGACAGACTCTCACTCTACTTCTCTATTCTTGTCATTTTTGTATTTTAAAAGTAATTTATAAAATACTAAAAGTATGTCCAGAAGCCTTTACCTCCTCTACTGCTAACCTTCTGGTGCAATCTACTTTGATTTCTAAGTGGAAGCATTGTAGCCTACCCCTAACTGATCTATCTCCCACCAGCTCCCTTTGTCCTTCTTCAGTGTCCTTGCCTCTCTCTGCAACACAGTAGCCTTGGCATTCGCCTTCACACCCAGGTCAGATCCTGTTGTTTGTTTCTCTGCTCAAAACAATGCTTACATCACTAGGAGTAAAAGTGAAAGCCCTCACCAACCCGTAGGGGCTCTGCTCTGCCCCACTGGCCTCTGGTAACCCTCTGATTGACTCGGTGCCCTTTCATCTCCTTCCTTACCTGATGCTACAATCCTTCATTGGCAGTATTTGCTTTGGCCTTTCCTGTTTGCAGATCACTCTCTCTGACTGAGAAAGGGTAAGAAGAGGTGTATACAGAGTTTTGCAGGGGTCATCTCCTAGGTTAATTATAGACCATCTCCATTCAAGCAGATGCCTGTGGTGCTTTTGTTCAATTGCCTTCACCAGATGAAGCTTCAAAGTTTCTATTGCCTGCTTGTGGCATTTTCGACAATATCAGTTTGCTGTGGTTCAGCCCCAAAGTACCATTCTCATGGAGTAGTTGTGCTCCTGTTTTATGTACCTCTTTGCTCACACATCCTTCTTTCTGCCTATGGTTTTATCTTTGGCCTCCTGCAATCTGAGCTTGTCAGAGAGCCTCTGTGAAATGACACTTGTTACCTTAACAGCATTTCTTATCTCATTAGAATTGTTTATAATTGTATAATCACAGTTTCTCTTATTGGAAATCCTTATTTAATGCCACCCGTGTTTTGAGCACTGTGCTGGATTTGTCACATGCACCATTTCATTTAGTTCTAAGGATAGTTCTGGTAACAAACAGAATCATTTGTGTCTCCTTTAAAAATGAACAGAAAAACAGAAATGTGAAGCCTGTCGGTAAATGATTGATGGTCATGTATCAACCAAGCAGTAGAATCAGAATTTGGGTTCAAATCTCGGCTCCAAGATGCAGACCATTAAGTGGTACACTTAAAGAATGTATTTCCCCTCTATTACAAAAAAAGGAAGTTAAAACTTGTGGGCTGCTTTTCCCCGTGATCTTGTCTCTTCTACTTTCCCAGGGAGGTCTTCCCATCAGTCAGCCCAGGATTGTCATTTCTCCATTCTCCCATCCCCACTATTTCATTGATTCTTCTGATAAAATAAGTGAATTAGTAATGAAATACCACAATGGTTACTTACAAGATATCGTTTTTAGCAGAAATGGTCCTCTGGCAGCTCTTGGACAGTGCCAGTACCTTCTTACTCCTTTATGTCTATTTGATAATGTATATTAGGAAGGAATCAGCTGTTTCTTTAGAGTATGCAGGAGCATGAATACTTGCATGGTATTTTATCTGTTCTCCCTTATTTAAAAATAGAATCCAATGCCAGGTGTGGTGGCTCACGCCTGTGATCCCAACACTTGAGGAGGCCAAGGTGGGCGGATCACCTGAGGTTAGGAGTTCAAGACCAGCCGGGACAACATGGCAAAACCCCGACTCTGCTAAAAATACAAAAATTAGCCAGCCTCGGTGGCAGTCGCCTGTAACCGAGCTACTTGGGAGGCTGAGGCTGGAGAATCCCTTGAATGTAGGAGGCAGAGATTGCAGTGAGCCAAGATTGTGCCATTGCACCCCAGCCTGGGTGACAAGAGCAAAACTTGATCTCAAAAACAAACAACAACAAAAAAAACTAAGCCCTCTCTACTGGTCTTCTGTCTTTTCTCCATGGATCTCTAATCTGTAGCATACTCTTTAGGTACCTATTACTCCCTTTTAAATAAGAATAGACATATTCTTATTTAAATAGTTTTCAGTTAGTTTCTATTTAAAACAGATTCTGAAGTGTGCTGTCTTTAGAGTTATGGAAAGAGTGCTGAACTCACAAAATCTGCACACAGTGATAGTAGCTAATGTTTACTGAGAACACACTGTATGCCACACACATCTCTAAGTGCTTTTCACCAATTATCTTATTTGAACCGCAAAACAACCTCTAAAGTAAGAAACTATTTTGTCTGTGAAGAACTGGATTGATAGAGGGGCTAGATAATGTTCCCAGCGTTGCATAGTAAGGAGTAGTAAAGCTAAGATTGGTGCTCTGTGGTCTGAAGGCAAAGGCTGAGCTCTTAGCACCTCTCTATTCTGTTCTTCCTACCTCAGTTATCACTAGTCTGATCCCTGAGGCAAGTCACTTAACCAACTTCTTTGAATTTCTGTAAATGTTGACAATAAGAATTTTCTCATCATCAGTGAATATAAAAGCTTTCAGTACACTGGAAGTCTTTTATAATCATAATGGATTACCATCACATGAAATTGGCAATACCATTAATAACGATGGCAACACTTATTTGAGATATATTATGTCCCACCATTATCTATAGTATTTCAGAGCTCATTTAATTATCACATGGACTGTTTGGAGAAGGTTGTGTTAGTCTCACAATTTTAAAGACAAGAAAAATAGATGAGAAAATGTAACATAATGTAATTTATAAAATTACATGCAGAAAAACACATGTTTTCTGACCATAAACCTTGAGAGAACCCCCAGTGGAGACAAAGAGTGTTGGCTCTCGGTGCTTGGGTGATGCCTTGTGCTCATGATTTCATTTTTTCCATATGGGTCATGTCAGCAGGTGAGAGAGTCAGTGACAGGTGCCTCTTTCCCTAGTCACCTGCCAATCCACAAAGCAACATGCGACCACACACAGTTGTCTCTTAAAGAGTCAGGCACGTGCACTGTCATCTCTCCAGGAAGTTTGTCAGCCATTGTCAGAACTCACTTTCAGTGACAAGACATAATGGACTTGGGGTTTCATTAAGTGACAGGGAGCTCTGTGAAAAACGTGCAGACTTTTGTTTGAGCAAGAGAGATTTCAGTCAGGAGGTAAGATTTACTTGACGAACAGAATAGATTAGAAGACTTCTAGAATGAGACTTTGTCTCTAGACTTTTTTTTTTCTTTCTTCTGTACCCTGCAGAAATATCCCTAAGGCCCAGGATTAAAGAGGCAGGGAGGATGAGCAGGAAGGGACAATCAGGGGACACAGCTCATGCAAGGAGGGACCCAGCCCTCAGTAGAAGGCGTTTTGGTCTTCTAGAGAAAGGGGATAACTTGGGATCAGCAGTTCAGGATGGCTAAGCATGAGGCATGTTCTTTCCCACCTCTCAAAGCCCAGATGGCCAAGAGGGATTTCCAGTTTTCTGGCAAGACCTGGTAACACCTTATCAGATCCTCTTGGATGCAGGGAATTAAAAGGTAGGGGAAACTGGCATGTGTCCAGTGGAAGGAGGTCATGTACAGGGAAAAGCACAGTTAGAAGAATCCATGCAAGTATTTTTTTTTTTTTTATAGAAAATGATTATTTCTCACTATGAAGGAAACACACAAATAGTACCTCCTACTTAGGGTCTGTCTGTAAACTTTCTTCACCTTTGTCTTCTACTCATTCATTCAAGTCATTCAACCATTTGGCAAACAATTTTCATCTCACATCTTCTATATGAGCCCTGCTCTAAGTCCCTCCTGGTGACTGGCTCCTCTTACATGCTTGCTGTTCCTTATATATGTCCTGATTATAGTTCTTGTTATCTGGTACTCTACTGATTGTTAGTTTACCTGCCTTTCTGATTCTTAGGGCTGTGAAACCCTGAATACTATAGAAGTCATCTTTTATTCATATTTCAAGCACCTGGCCATGCCTGGCATCTAATAGGTTTGTCATTCAATTGAGTGGAATAAATATTCATTTAAAAAGTCCTTTAGCTACCACAGCTTGTGAGTCTTACGGTAAACTCATTTTCACAGTTTATTCCTAAATTCAGTGGTCAGATGAGCACACACGTTTAAGGCGCAGGTCCCAGAATTCACCTCTTTCTTGAAAGTGTCTGGAAGGAGCTCAAGTTCCCATTCTGGTGCCTGCCCGCACGGCTTCCTCCTTGTCTACTGCCTCTCTGTTTTGTTGCTGCAGGCTGGGAGTGAAATGCCCAGTTTCTTGTAAGTCCAGATGACAGCAGGAGAGGGGAGGAAGGAGCAGAGTGCCAGCTATCCCTGCCTGTTCTCTTTCACCGTTCCCACCACCTTGTTCCCTTTCACTGTTGCCAGTGGAGTGGAGGCTCGGGTCTTCTCTGGGCCCTGTCAGTACCAAAAAGTTGGAGGAAGCAAAATGGGGACTTGTCTTATTCTGCTGGTGCTGGATGAAGGGCACAGCTGAACTAACTAATGCCCACTGGAAAAAGGCATGGAGCCCTGACTTGAATTGTCATGTTCAATGGTATTGGTAGGTGGATCCCACTGACCCACGGGTGTGGGAATTAGTGTGCCTTCGTGTGTTTTTATGGGGCAGGGGTGGGAGGGGAATAGAAGCTCAGCTCCTCGTGGTCCTGTTGATGAATTGCAGTTTTTCTTTTTTCTTTTTTTTTTAATTTTTATTTTTACTTTAGGTGCATATTATATCTGGCATTTCTCCCCATATTATCCCTCCCCACCCTCCCCTTCCTCTTCCCCGCTGCTGTCTCTCCCCTCCCCACCCCAGCTGTCCCCAGTTTGTGATGCTCCTCTCCCTGTGTCCATGTGTTCTCATTGTTCAACACCCACCTATGAGTGAGAACATACGGTGTTTGGCTTTCTGTTCTTGTGTCAGTTTGCTGAGAACGATGGTTTCCAGATTCATCCAAGTCCCTACAAAGGACATGAACTCATCGTTTTTTATGGCTGCATAGTATTCCATGGTGTATATGTGCCACATTTTCTTTGTCCGGTCTATCATTGATGGGCATTTGGGTTGGTTCCAGGTCTTTGCTGTTGTACACAGGGCTGCAATGAACATACGTGTGCATGTGTCTTTATAATAGAACAATTTATAGTTCTTTGGGTATATACCCAGTAATGGGATTGCTGGGTCAAATGGAATTTCTATTTCTAGATCCTTGAGAAATCACCACACTGTCTTCCACAATGGTTGAACTAATTTACACTCCCACCAACAGTGTAAGAGTGTAGTTTTTTTTTTTAATTTTTTTTAATTGGAGTGTGACTTGAACAGGGCAGGCACTACCAAAATGCTTTTCTGTGATTAGATGGCTGTTTTTCTGATCCTTTGGCTGAAGGAAACAGACTTTTCTTGAAGCTTTTTTGTCTGTGTCTGTGAGTGGCTCTGGCTTGGAGGGTTCTGCAGTGTGCTTTCCAGGGCATAGGGGAGGCAGCGAAGGCACCCAGGGAAATCACCGCCTTGTTGCTCCTTAGGTTGACGTCACTAGGCAGCTTGCCTTATTCTGTGGTTTTCTAGTTGTAAGAGAGAGGAAGTGGGGACATGGAAATACTTCTTGTCCAGAACTAGTGCTCATCCTAATGTCTAAACAATAAATAAATATAACAACTTGAAATCACTTGCAACCTACTATAAGCAATGTGAGCAAAGACTGTCAGTCCAATTTCCTTGCAGTTCTAATTGCCCTGGGTCTACGGTACTGGCATCCTACACGACCTGGCCTCCTTGAGAGCAGTGCCTGTGTTTTACTTATCTCTGGATTTTCCACATCTAGCACTGTGCTGAGGAGGCCCAAGCCAGTGGTTTTGAATGAATAAAAACGAAGGCTCCTTTAGCCATGCTATTGAAGACTGCATGTTATGTGCTTTTCCAATCTAGAATTTAGATCGATTCTAACCTTTGCTCCCCAGTGGATGTGCTTCCTGGAGGCAAACAGGGTCTGCAGCCTCTTGCATGTGACTTGGGACCCTGAAGCCGGCACAATCCACAGGTGGCTCCAGGCTGCTGCAGGGCACCGAGTCCTGCCACATGGTTCTCCAGGTCCTTCAGGGTGTGGTGTGGTTAACTTAGCAGGCAAAACAGCCTGACCCAACCCACCTGGTTATCATCCACATGAGGACAGTTAGAGCCTCTTCTAATATCAGTGGCCACAGGGGGCCTGGAAGGCAATTTGTGGATGGGGGGGCTCCTGGCTGTGGTGTCGCAGTTGTTGACAGTAGACACCACCAGGGGGTTGCCTTACTAGGAGAGAGGAGGTAGAGGAGAGAACCCAAGACACTGATGCAGAGAATGACAGACCACGACAGAAAGACAGGACAGAGCAAGGGGGAAAGAGATGCATGATGCTTATCTTCCATTTTATCTTGTCTCCAGCAGACTCTCTAGACTGCTCTGGGTACTTTTTTTCTTCTCAGCATGCAAGATATTTGGCTACCCAGGAATAAAACATCAAAACCTACAATATAATTAGTTGTAGGAAATATTGATGGAATGCCAGGAGCATTCTAGATGCTGTTGTGAGCCAAAGGAGGGGCCTCCCTCCTATCCAGAGGGGCTGCTGCTACACTAGGCAGGGACGGGCCTCAGGGAACACGGGCCAGTTACTTGCAGGCTAATACTTGTGAGACCCGAGTGACAGTATTTACTCCACCACTACTTGCATCAGTGAGGCTATGATTAGTATCAAACAGGCAACATTAGAAGCCAGGGAAGACCTGGTTTCAGCTCGTGATGAGACACTGGTCAGATGTAATAAAAACAAATTGTCTTAGAATTAGTAAGAACTAATAAATCGAATTATTTTTGATGATGATCCTTGGGCCTCTGGGCTGTCACTCATAACGCTGAGTATCTTTCTCTCCAGGAAACAAGCCCCTCCTCTTACTGCTTCTGCATGCTGTGCCTGAGCCCAGCTCTGGAAAAAGACACATGTGCACCCACCCTCTCCACTACCTTCTCTGTTTCTGCTGCTCTCTGCAAACTCACACCCAGGCGACTCCTTCTTACCATTCTTCACACAGTTCTCGGAACTTCAGGAAACAGCATGTGACTCTATGCTGTTTGAGATCATTTCCTAAATATTTTATGTACATTGAAAAGCGTTCAAGGGCGGATGCATGTCTGCAGGGTTTTGTGTTCCTCACGGTGTCTGTGCCAGTGCTGGGCCCACTGGGTGCTGCATGAATGAGGGGGGAGTCCTGGCCTCTGCTCTGTTCTCATCCTCATGTCTCATCTCCATCCTGCAGTGGCTGTCTGTTGTCTGCCTTTCATAGGGCTGGATGGGCTTGAATTTCTAGAAGGACAGAGGGAGGAAATTAAAACCTGTCACCCATCACTGCAACTTGTGGTATGTCCTTGATAAACACAGTCACAGTGGCTCACGGTTTTCCTAAGCAAGAGAGGTGAGAGCCCCCTGCAGACATCAGGATGCCTCTGAGACTTTCTGGTGGAATGAAAATGCAGGAGCATCACGGCAGCTGGCTGCATGCTGGTGATTCCAGAGCCGGAGAGCTTCTCCTCCAGAGGAGACACCCTCTTTCTGAGGAGCAAGGTGCTTTCTGTTAATAATGAAGCCCACTTTATTATTCATAATAACAAGCAGTGGTAGCATATTTATTGACATTTATTACCAGGGTAGCAATGCTTACGGAGCACTTATTATTTTTGAGATACTGGGCTCCTCTCTTTTTACTTTCCCAGTCTGATTAAGGCGTAGTTGATGGGTTAATTTCTTTATATTCAGTCTCTTAGTTTTTCCTCACGGTAGATCATGGATGATGAAATAAAAGCTCAGAAGTTTCAAGCTATTTACACAAAGAGACACTGGAGAGGAGCGGATGGCCATGGGCAAACCTGAAATTGTGCCCTTCTGGTACTCGTCTATTTGAGAACGCTGATGCTCCAGGTAAAGATGGGGTGGCTCAGGGATGGTTGAGTTGACGCTGGGGGAATGTTCTCAGGGGAGGCTCATTCCGAGGATAGCAGCCCCCTCTGGAGCCTCAGGAAAGCAGATCAATGCCTGTGATAGTACTCACATGAAATAGGAGAAAATAATAGAGAGTGTACTTCCTTACACTACATGCCAGCTTTTTGCTGTAGTTGTTTTAGCATATATTATCTTGGTAAACAGAATCTACAATTTTATGAAGAGGTATAGTTTTTCTCCACACCACAGTCACAGAAAACTAGATTTGGTGAAACTGTACAACAGATCTGAGGCCAGACTGCTAGAAACAGCAGAGCCACACCTGGACTCTATATACAGTGCTCGTCCCAGGCTCTGCTGGGAAAGCCAGGCCTGAAGACCCCCGTGCTGGAAGTTCTTTGCAATTCTCTGACGCCTACAAGAAAAAATTTCTAAGAATTGTTGCTCTGGCTTCAACTCAGCCTTCTTGTGTCCCTGTCTCCAGCTTCAATTTCTCTGTTTTTCTTTTACTTTCCTCCAGAAGTGCTGTTAGAAGCATCGCCTGGGTCCCTTTGCTCCCTTCTCCATGGTTTTGCAACAGAGTCACCCCCATCTTTGTATCCAGGATCGTTGAATTCCTCTCACCTGTCAGCGGGGGAGAGGAGGTAGGGAGGACCAGGGAGAACAGTAGCCCGTGTCTTGTCAGAGCAGTCTGCCTGGCCTTGTGAGGGAGTCAAGGACAGTGCATTTTAGCTGGATGTGTTATTTCTGGAATAAACCAATGAGCCAACATTGGAATGAGATGGGTTGTGAATTATCCAAGCCTCGGACATATATTTCAGGCCCCATAGTGTCTCCTTATTGGCCAAAGCCATCCAGGGCAACCCAGACCATACTTGGCAAGTTGGGTCGTGTCTTGTGATGACTCGGACAGAGACTCAGTATCATTCAATGTAACAAGTCTTTGCTGAGTGTCTGATCTGTACCTGGTCCTGAGCTAGGTACTTGGTTGAGGGGTTAGAGATGAGTGGAGTTTCTGAAACCAAAGGAACCACGGTTTATTTCCTGGCTTCTTCTATGAAAAAGTAGAAAATGACAACACTATACCATATTCTAGAAGTACATAGCAGAACATTCATAGATAAACTAATCTTCCCAGTAAGCTGATTTCCACACTGACCACCAAAATGAAGTCCCTGTGAAAAGAGCAGCATTGAATCATGGGAAAATACGGAAGCATGTGCGCACGCATACACATATATGCACACATATCGACACATATGTGAACATGTGTAGAACATACATGTGTTCCCACACTTAAAATGCATATGTATATACATGCATGCACGTGCATACATACATAGAACACACAAACACATGTGACATGCACGTGCACACACATACATGTATACAGACAAACGTGGGCATATGCAGTCACATTCACATAGGTACATGCGTTTAAATGCATGCACATACACACACCCATAGAGGCACAATCCCACAGAGTGTTTCTCTTTACGTCCCCATAGAACAGGCTCCTGCATGACAAGAAACTAGCATGACTTCAGTATATACTGGGCACGTGGGAGGTATTTGTTGAATGCTTTTACATGAGTAAAATCTAGAAGATGATGCATTGGAAGGAATACTAAGTAAATACACTTTTATTTGGAATACACGTGATGGTGGTTGATACAGGTCATTCCTCCAGATAGATCAATTGAAGTGGTAATGATCCGTATTTTTCCCCAGCTTTGATGGAAAATTGGCAACTGTAAGCGATAAATCCTTAGTTGATGTTTCAGAATGTACATGACTGGCTCTCTATATACTTTGTGTTCTAACACGTATCTGAGGGAGATATTTTTCCTCTTTGTGAGCTTTGGTGGGCACATGCCATTCTAATCTCTTGTTTTTTTTTTTTTATTATACTTTAAGTTCTGGAATACATGTACAGATTGTGCAGGTTTGTTACATAGGTATATGCATGCCATGGTGGTGGTTTGCTGCATCCATCGCCCCATCATCTACTTTAGGTATTTCTCCTAATGCTGTCCCTCCCCAATCCCCTCCACCCCCTACTATTCCTCCCCTAGCCCCCCACCCCTCAGGCCCCAGTGTGTGATGTTGCCCTCCCTGTGTCCGTGTGTTCTCATTGTTCAACTCCCACTTATGAGTGAGAACATGTGGTGTTTGGGTTTCTGTTCTTGTGTCAGTTTGCTGAGAATCATGGTTTCCAGTCCCATTATAAAGACACATGCACACGTATGTTTATTGCTGCACTATTCACAATAGCAGAGAACTGAAATGAACCCAATTGCCCATCAGTGATAGACTGGATAAACAAAATGTGGAACATATACACTGTGGAATACTATGCAGCCATAAAAAAGATGAGTTCATGTCCTTTGCAGGGACATGGATGAAACTGGAAACCATTATTCTAATCTCTTCTTAATGCTACGATTGTGACATGGGCCTGGAGCAAGACCCAGGTGGCCAGAAATGGGTTAGTATGAGAAGAGGCAGTAAAGACACAAAACGAATAATCATATGCACACAAAACAGATGCATGCATGTGCACATGTGCGTGAACTCACAACCACATATGCACAAATCTTTCTTAGCAGGTAGCTGGTTTTGGAGAGGTGCTTCTCATATTCATGATTACTTATGCATTCTAAATGCCAAACCTTTAAATCTCATAGCATTCATGCCAATAGACGTTGTTAACAGTATTTTATACGTGAGGAGACAGAGACTCAGAGACGATAATACCCTTCCCCAAATCACACAGCTAATTGAGTATCAGAGCAGGAATTTCAGTCTAGGCCATTCTACTCTCCTCTGTCATGCTGACTCTCAGGCAGGAGATACTACTTGACTAGTCTTTGTTTCCTATGTTTCAGGGGCAGTATTTCCACCTGGGATTTTCTAGGCACCACCCATATCTTTTGGTTGTATGGTTATGTGTGTACTCACTTAGCATCTCCCAGAATCCCCAACTTCCTAAAGTTAGGGACCTCATCTGAGGAATCTCTGCATTCTGCCTCCATTCTTTACTCAGAACTTGGCACAGATACCTGTAGGGGTGTCCAGTAAGCATTTTAAATGAATAAACCCATCAGTGGGAAGACTTAGGGCAAAATAGGAGTGCAGTTCCCTTAAATTGATTTGAGGAGGTGAATTACTTTCCTGGCATCCCCATATTTGAATGAAAGTCTCAGAACAGAAGACAATAAGATGCTGAGTTGAAGGTGGGCACCAGGAAAAGCTGGAGGTTGGCTTGAAAATGGTGGTATTCAAGTGAAACAGGATGGAATTTAATACAGAAAAATGATCTCACATAAATGTGGTAATTACAGGTTCTGCTGTCTCTGCACACTGGAGAACATTTGGGCACTTTTATAATTTCCTTGCTTCCAAAATAGTAACAGGTGCCTTCTTGCTGCTCGGGGCACTGAGGAAAAATGACAGTAAGGTCCTTTCAGTGTTCTGAGAAAGACTGAGAAAGACCCTGGAGAAGTACAGAATGTGACCATTATCGTAACACCGTTATAATAGCTATTAGCATTAGCAAAATTCCCCATAGCAGCGCCTGTTGGAATTCAGAAGCTTACTGAGAGACCGTGGTCTAAATGTCATTATGTACAAAGGACACATGTCCGTCAACAAGCAACCTCAAATGAAAATCACTCATAGTTTTAGAGCTCATAGCTAAGTCATCTGTGGAAGGAACAAAAATAATCAGGTAATATTTTAGCTAGATATACTTTATCGAAGAGTGATGCTAAATATAAAATTATTTACAGTGAACTTTCAAAGAACCCCGATAGCTTCTCCAAACTGTGGTATTTGGGGAAATTTACTGTTTTCTATATTGCTTTGAATATATTAATTATGGTTGGCAGTCAGGATTTTTTAACAGAGGGATTTTTCTTACGACAGTTGGTTTAAACAGGATTTTTATCTGTACAACAGATTGAAAAGATACAAAATGTTAGAGCAAAATGATACTAATATCGGGCACCTGCTGCCCCCGCCACATGGCACAGCACTTCACGCATCATCTCTAATCCATACAGTGATAGGAGCTGTCATTTTCCACCTTTCACAGATGAGAAAACGGCAGCCTGGAAAAGCTGAGTACTTTAATTAAAGTCGCATAGCTTGAATGGGATGGAGCTGGAATGAAAACCCAAGAGTATCCACATCTAAACAAAACACTCTCCCTCTTACCTCTTGAGAATGGTGCCAAGCAGTAAAGGTCTCTTGCAGATGGTAAGCGTGAAGCCCTCTTCCTCGCTCCCATTTTTAAGAAGTCAGTACCATGGCTTAGCAGGATTTGAGGATAAGTTGACATCCTGTTTAGAGACCATCTATCTCAAAGGTCTGCAGGGGCCCACAGATAAATGTAACAAACTCTATCCTGAGGAACTCGCCAATCCTAGATGGGGAGGTAGAGAAGCACCCTGGACATGCCATCCCGCATCTGTGGGAGGACCTACAGTGAAAGTGACCACCGGCACTTGGGGAACTCAGGGAAATGAAGAAACAGACTGGAACGGAGAGGTCAAAGAAGTCTCCTAGAGCAGTGACACTCATACAGATCTGAAAGAGGCATAGGGTTAGGAGGGTAACCAAGGTGGGAAGGGATCCTCGGGCATAGGAGGTAGCACGTGCCCTGTGCTGAGGTGCCAGAGCACCTGGCACGTTGCAGAATTACAACAGGGCTTGATGGAGCTGCTGCAGATGCACACGGGAGAGCGGGGGGCATGACAAATAAGGGGAGACCTTGAGAGGCCAGCGAGAGACAGGGACCAGAACATGGCACCCTTGAATTTGATGAGAAGCAGCCCGATGTCCTCCCACAGGAGAGGAGGGTGCAGATTTCACATGGCTCTTTACCCTCACACACACACCCCTCCCACTAGATGCAAATTAATACAGGGATTGCCAAATAGCCTTTCTTTTTAAAGCTTTCTTACTCTAGCATAATAACTACAAAGAAGGCTTGCATACAGGAGGAGCACATTGATTTGGGAGCCATGTGCCTGTCTGCCTGAGTCCAGAAAGCAAGCCTTCTTTCCTCTAAATGATACACCTTTTCCCAAAGCTGTCTGCTGACAGCTCTGACAGCCCCTCTGTCACCTCTGTGGCATTCTGGGTACGGGGAGTGAGCAATGAGAGGGACCGGCACCCAAGACAGAAACACACACACACCCAGGGAAGGTAAATGATTGTACACAGGGCATTTATCTCTGAGGTTGTTCCCCCAGCAAAACCAATTACTGGCCTTTTCTTTGGAAACGTGCGCCGAGTATCAACTTGCTGGGGGCTGGAGTGAAAAGATGCTGGGATGCGTCTTTGTGATATTCATGAGTCTGCTGAGAGTTCCAAAGCAAAGAATTTAGTATTTCTGGGCTTTTGCAGGTGGGGAGGGCGCAAAGCCCATTTAAGAAGAGCTCTAAGGAATGGGGTGTTGAAGTGGCACTTTTATAAAATACACACTTAGGAATTGCAAGGCAGAAGTCAGAGTCATTCTGGGAGAGAAGGGAGAACTGATCACATGACTGTAAGACCTGATAAAGGGCAAATTCACTGTCTTCCAGGGCAAACTGCAGGAGGTCTTTTTGCTGAGCTCACATGCAGGTGGGGGAGGGCTACCCATCACCTGCCATATTAACTGGGATACAGAGCCAGCTGTTGTCCCAGGGAGGTATAGGACCCACCTCAAGGTCTTCCAGAAAAAAAAAAAAGTGTTACCCAAAAGTATATTCATTATTCGTTAAGAGCCATCACTGCACTGAGCCAGTAGTAGGGAGACTACGATGCTCCTGGAGGCAGAGCTGACACTGTGGCTTCTGTTGCCTGGTTATCTTGAGTCTGCTTTCCCTCCCCAGGCCTGTCCAGAGTGACAGGAATCTGTTATCAGTGATAAGGACTTGCCCTCCATTCACCACTTTCCCATCTTTCTCAGGGTTCTCTGTGCAGACATCTCCTCCCTTCCCTCCAGGGCTGCTGCTCTTAGTTATGCAGTTTCTCTGCTGCGTGGAGGTATCAGCCAAAGAGACCCCCATATCCATGAGGTACCGCACCTGCCCAGAGGACCTGCTTTTTCCTTATACGCTCATAGAAGCTCGAAAGTCTGGCCCTGCCTTTGCTTTTCCCCTTGCTTCTACCGGATTAACTGGGGTAAGCAGAACAACTGGATAGGGACACAGAGCTGTGCCAGATGGGCAGCTGCAGTGGGCGGAAACAGGGAGCCGGTAGGAGGGGAAAGGTAGCGCGAAGCGTTCGTGTCAGTGGGACACACTGAGGTCCTTGCTCTGCTTCCCAAGGGAACCAGCCGCAACTCTTGGGGAAAAAATTAAAGTCTCCTCCTTTATACACAGATATCCAAGCAGTTCTTTTATTGTCCCTTTGATTGAAATGGATTCATCCCGTCCACAAACCAAGGGGATATACCAAACTCACATTTGTTTAAGGAGCAAACAAAATCAGTAGAACCTCAAGACTGTGTGAGAACTGACAGGGGTCTCGGGGGGCTGTCTCTCCTGGAAGTTGCAGTCTAGAAGCTGGAAAACATACTTATCCAACACTCAGAGGATTTATTTTTTTATTTACTCCTCTATTTATTTATTTTCGTAAGGCAGTTCTCCTAAACAAGATATGTTTATTTTCCCCAGGGATTCACTTCCGCACCCTCTATTAGGTGCGCTTTGAACATTTACATTGCTAGCCTGATTCCTGGAAACATTTTCATGCGAGTCCCTTGTCTTTGTTCACTTCCCTGGTTTTACAGATGGAGAAACAAGCTGAGTGAGGGAAGGTGTTGCATCAAGTACACATGGCCCCATTGTTGGAAAGGGTTCAGTGTTGAACTCGTTTCTTGGCTCCTTTGTTCAGCGCTATTTCCTTCTCTTAGAGATGCTTTCTAAGTCTTGAAATGACCACAGAGTTTTTAGTAAATAAAATGGTCTGAGAGGGTACAATTTGTTCTTGACTTTACCTTCATGGCTTCATTGAACTTGAACAGGCTGCATGCCTTCTCTTTCTTGCAAAGCAGAAGGAGTAGGGAGAAGACACTTCAGCTTCTTTTCTTATTACCTGGAGGGTCAGGGAAATGCACAATTGAAATGAGTCATGAATAATACTAATATCAAGCCTGCCTCATTTTCTCTGAATGCATCCCTCCGGGCCTCAGCCAGTCTTCCCTGTTGTGCTTCCACATCTCCTGATCTTCTGTCTGGCCTAATCAGCTTCTGGCAGGATTCTTCTTGTCTCTCGATCTTGTCCTGCCATAGCCTGTTAAGGAGCTGGTGTCTCTTCCTGAATGATCTGCTTCCCAGAAGTAGCATTCTCGGGGCTCATGCACTGTTTTCAGCTTCTGCTTCCTTTTGGTAACCTATTGCTCCTTTCCCATAGCTGTCTAGATTTTCTCTGTCTCTTTGCATTGTTTGAGAATCTCCTGGGTGCTAGACATCAAATAGGTGTATCAACTGTGTTTTAGTTTTTAAAATCCAAAGTAACCTTGTCACGCTAAGTGCTATATCAACACCTCTAATTTTAGGGCTTTAATACAATAAACACTTATTGTTCTCTCATGCAATGTGCAAAGCATATGTGCCAGTGTGGCACTCCTGGGCATCTTTGAGTTAGTGACTCAGGGATTCAGCCCTCTTCAATCTTAGGTCACCATCTCCTTTGATACCACATGGCCTCCAAGGATGCCAAAGAAGAGAGTACGTGAAACACTTACAGATGTGCTTACGTTTTGTCCTGGAAGTTACCTAGATCACTTCTACTTACATTCCACTTGCCAGAACCAGTCACGTGGTGTCAACTAGCTATAAGGCAGGCTGGGAAATGTAGTCCCTGGCATAGAAGTCACTTCTCAGCAACAATTCTGCACTGGAAGGGGGTGTAGATTCTTCAGAGTCCACTCATTGTCTCTGCCTTCAGTTACCCATGAGAAAACGGGCACTGAGGAGTTGCCTAAGGCCACATATAAGTAACAAAGTTAGCACTGGGACATTGGGGAGAAAAGTGTCAAGCATACTAACCTCATGTGACAGTTCCCCTGAGGCCTTTGGATTTCTTGGTTTCATAATTCCCAGCAGACTTGATTAAGGGTAGGGACTCTGAAGCTGGAGTGTCCTGATTTGAAGCTTGGTGCTCCCCGCTCTTTGCTGCACAGTACTGGGTAAATTGATCTCCCTTTTTTGACCTGGGTTTCTCTATAAGATAGACACAATAATAGAATCTATATCAAATGCTGCTTGTGAGAATTCACTGAACATCTTGCACATAAAGAACTTAGATTGCTGCTTGGTGCATAGGCAGTGCTGTGTGTTACCTGTTGCTGCTTTTGCTGTTGATTTCCTCTTCCACATTGGGGTCATCTGCCTCAGCACTGAAGCCCGCATTCTGCCACCTTCTACTCATTCTGGATGCTTGTTAGCTCAGCTGCAGGCACTACTGCGTTCCACCTGCCCCTACACCACAGCTGCCTTTTTTTTCCCTTGGGCTCTAGGCCACTAGAATAAGTCTCCTCCTCCGCAAGAATATTTATAGTATTTAACCAAATAAGCAATCTTTGTTTTCCTCTGAGAGTAACTGGTATTTTGAGCTACAGTAATCTCATCTTCTTAGTGGTCTTGCCCTGGCTTCAGCCCAAGAAAGACTTCCTTACTATATCTGCTCTGAAGTAATTATACAGTGTTATGATATGATCTGCATATATTGTGAAAATGACTGGGTTTTAAAAGTAATAAGACCAATGTACTCTTTATAAAAACTGTAAAATACTTAGAGATTCAGGCATACCTGAGGACAGATAGAATAAGCGAATCCAATTTGTGTCAAGGAATTCAGGCTAATAAAAGGAAAAAGACTCCTTCTGACCTCTCGTCGAGAGGCTCTTTATGAGAATAACATTCAACAGACATTTCATTTGCTCCCGTCACCTTGCTTGGGTAGAGAAAGACCTAATGTTGAACTTTTAAATGTTAAAGGGGGTCTTTCATAATTAACTCACATGCTAGGAATTTTTCATGTGAATGCTACATGCTTCCAGTGTCACTGACCTGCACTCCCATGTCTGCATACCCCAAGGAACACAATGGCCCAGCCACAAAATGGGTACCATGGGGCCGTGCCATAACCTTTTCTTTATCACATGGTCTCCTTTGCCGTGGGTCACAGCATGATATCCATTGTGGGTCCACAACACTAGGCCATTGTGGACTGTGCCTGCAGCCCCCTTTGCAAATGCAGAGGTCATCCCTGAGTGACATCGGAGCCTCTCCCCAAATTTAAGGATGCACAAGCACCCCATGTCCAATGCCTCCTAAAAAATCTAAAATCCAAGATTGGGGCGCTCTCTCCCGTGCTTTCTCCAGTTCTAGTGATAATTTATTGTTGTTTTTTGCACATATATGTATGTGCTTCTCTAGCTGTGTGCCTAAGAGGAGAATCACTGCATCACAGGAATGCCCCCATACCTCAGCACTAGGAGATACTGGCAACATGTTTTCAAAAGTGATTTGACTCACTTCTATTCCCACCAGCAGTGTATGGGAATTTCTCTCATTCCATAACTATATCGCACTTAATGTTAGTGAATTCTTATTTTTTGTCATCCAATGAATGTACAAAGCTATTTGGTTGTGGCGTTTTCACTTTTTAATCTCTGTTTAATTGACCACTGCAGTTTCTCTTTTTGTGAGAGTCCTGATGTAGTGTTAGTCAGATTTCTATTAGTTTTCTGTCTTTATGTTGATTCTTCATGTATTCTGGATGCTAGTTTTTTACTGATTATATATGTTACAAATTGGTGTTTTGTGTTTTTCACTCTTTCTCTAGTGTCTTTTTTTGGTAAAAACTTTACTGAGATATAATTCACATGGCATACAATTCACCCATTGACAGTGTATAATTCAACAGTTTTTTGTATATCATAGTCATGTGATCATTACCACAGTCAGTTTAAAAGATTTTAACACCCCAAAAAGAAACTGGTCCTCTCTGTGGGTCACTCCCCACTTGCCTCCAACAATCCCCCTACCCCAGCTCCAGAAAATCACCAATCTGATTCTGATCTCTACAGATTTTCCTATTTTGGACATTTTATACAAACGGAGTTACACAGTTTGTGGCCTGAATGATAACTGGCTTATTTCACTTAGCACAGTGTTTCAGAGTTCATTCGTGTTCTAGTATGCATCATGCTTCATTAGTCTTGATTGTCAAATAGTATCACATTGTAACTCTGGTGTCTTTTAATTAAAGAGAGGTTTAAAACTGTACTTTTTTAGATAAAATGGCTCAAAATAGATCTGAAAATGAATACCGGAGAAAGTTCCTCTGAGTCTTGGTTGTTGTTGTTTTGAGTCTCTTGCTCTGTCACCCAGGCTTGAGTGCAGTGGCATGATCTTGGCTCAGTGCAACCTTCCGCTTCTGGTTTCAAGTGATTCTCCTGCCTCAGCCTCCAGAGTAGCTGGGATTACAGGCGCATGCCACTACGCCTGGCTAATTTTTGTATGTTTAGTGGAGATGGGGTTCCACCATGTTGATCAGGCTGGTCTTGAACTCCAGACCTCATGATTCACCTACCTTGGCCTCCCAAAGTGCTGGGATTTCAGGTGTGAGCCACCGCGCCCAGCCGCCTTCTGCGTCTTAAAGTGTCGGTATCTTTGGCTTCCTCTGGGCCATACTAAGTGAGGATAGGGCAAGAACTTGAAGATGAGCCAATTAAGAATGAAAACTCCATCTTCACTGTTTGGGTCTGAAACTCTGTGCTAATGAGAAAATCCCTGCAGCTTTCGGATATGCCAGGCTCATCTTGAATATGACAAGCAGGACAGTTGCTTATGTTGTGCACTGAAGAAAAAAAAAATGAGAAAAATAAAATAAGATGACAAGGCATTTACCTTAGCAAAAAATATACAGGCTTCCTTTTAACTTTCTTCAGAAAAGAATACTTGCAGATGCAGATAGTGAAAGAGGAAAAAGATTCACTGCTTCGGAAATGTCAGCAACTACCAGTAATCCTTAGTCAAAGCTAAAAATCTTGTGAAGAGGTGTGGGAGGGCAGCCCCTCATGCCTATTCTGTTGCTGGCATAGTCTTCTCACCTGTTCATGTTTGAATCATAACCCACCACTCCTACTGTCACTTCTCAGCCTATTCGACCAAATCCAAACCTATTTCCTCCCACTTCCAAATCACCACCTGCCTTTCAATCCCATGTAGGTGAACTCCAGTTGGCATTTGGTTTTGAATTAATACATATTAGTGGGTGGTAATACATTTCTACCAGTGCATATATTTACTTGAAATACAATTTTCCATCTAATGCATTTTATTCACATCACTGCATGGTAACTGCATCCAGAATAATATCTTTAGTGATTATTCATTACTGAAATAATATTTCGGTGCCAAACAGCAGCTTTTAAGTGGCTTCAGATTTTTTTCTTTAAATTGAACATGTTATTATCACAGATAGAATAATCCCATTATCCCTACTAACTGAAGATGACAGCTTTCCAGGAGGCTATTTGACAAAGCCAAATTCAGGTGGGAACTAGGCCTTTCTCTGACTAGGGATGGGGTAGACGTGGGGGCTGGATAGGGAACTGGTCTTGGGGAAGGTGCCTCTTTGAATGTGAATACAAATGTGGGATGAACAGATGGAGCGGTAAGCTCATGTGCATTTTAGGTATAGTTCAGGGTAAAGTGTGCATGCTGTTTTAAACAAAAAGTGAAGGTAAGAACAGATGTATCTTTTGAAAGCTGTGAATGTGTGTGTGTGAGACAGAAACATGAGAAGGTTGAGAGAGAGAGACAAACAGGGAGACACACGCACAGAGACACAGAGAGAGACACATACACACACACACACACACACACACACACACACACACACACTGAGATTTTTCTGTAATAGCAAAAAAAAAACACCACCTGGGATTACAGAATAATGTAGCCACATTTCATGGAGAAACTTCAGGATGAATTGTTAGGGTCTGTGAACAGGTAGGTTTGTGTCTTAGAGCATGAGGGAGGAGGAATCATTTATCGAGTGGCATTTCTGGATTCAGAATGAGGAGTGGCTAAGACTATTAGCTGCTAAAATCCTAGTTTCATCACTTAACATTTGCAGACTGTAGGGCTTTGGGCCAATGTCTTGATTTGATTGTTGCCATTTTTCTACAGGAATATTGTAAGGATTCAGTGAGAAAGAGCATGTGGAGAGTCTCAGACCATAAAGAATTGTTGAGTTATTGCACATATGTTCTTCCCTGCTCCAACTCCATGACCTGGGAATGAATTGCTGGGCATTTCACCTCTGAAATCAGAGAGGAGTAGGACCTTGCACCACCCATGAAACCTTGAGAAACCACATCTCCTCTGCCTCCTCTGGTCCCGGGATCCGTGGTGCTTGCCTCAGGTAGGCTTAGAACAGAACTAGACTTGCAGCCTTCCTGTGAGCTTATTGTTCACCACCCATCAGCACTTTGGAGGTCATAGTCTGAGGGTTCCTGCCAAACCTCAGAGAAACATCCTAGATCATCTTCATTGTTTCACAGTCATTTTCCCATTAGGCTTTCCTAGGAAAGTCTTTAAAAAATGAGGGCAGCAAGGGCTCATTCAAAGAGTTGAGACTCCAAGGTATTGATAGTTTTAAATATCATCTGTCATTCTAATATTCTACTAGAGTTGACAACTATTGGTCTTTGATTCAGGATTGAGTCTATAGATGAGAAGACCAGCAAAGCAAACCTTGAAGAATGAGGACAGTGAGGGTGAAAAGCTGTCTTCGTTTTCTGTTGCTTATTACAGAGTATCTAAAACTGGGTCATATATAAAGAAAATCATTTATTTCTTACCATGCTGGAGGCTGAGAAGTTCAGGGCTGAAGGTTCACATTAGGTGAGACCTTGCTGCTGGGACACCCTGCAGAGTTGCAAGGTGGTGCAGGGCAGTCACATGGGGAGAGAGCTGAGTGAGCTGACTCCAATCTCTCTTCCTCTTCTTAGAAAGTCTCCAACCTCACTCCCATGATAAACCATTAATTGATGAATCTGTGAATCTGTTGATGAGGGCAGAACTTTCATTGATAATTATCTCTTAAAGGCTTTATTTCTTGATGTTGACACATTGAGGATTAAATTTTAGTGTGAGTTTTAGAGGGGACATATATTCAAATTATAGGTGAAGCTGGGTGAAGCCCCAAAGCAAGTCTTTGCCCAGATAGTCTGGAGTCTCTGGTCCAGCTGTGTCCATTGTGAGAAACCAGTACAGAAGCTGGATTGCCGCATCCTGGTGCCGGGTCAGGCGCTGAGAACTGAAGAAGAGTTGTTAATTTTCCAGTGCTGCCAAGAGAGAACCCGAGACATGGCACATGCCCTTTTCTTTTTTCCTTTTGACTTGGCTTTTCTTTTTCTACTGTTTCTTACACAGATTAAAAATTTGGTTTGTAAATAATCATACAGCAAAATCGGCTTTTTTAGTGTAAATTCCAAATGCTTTTATACATGTATAGATCTGGGTAACCATCTCCACAGTCAGAATATAGTTCTGTCACCTAAAAAATATTTTCTTATGCTATTCCTTTGTACTCACACAGTCCTCTAAACCCAGCCCCAGGCAACCATTGCTATGTTCTCCATCACTATAGTTCTGTTTGTTCGAGGATGTCATATAAATGTAATCACAATGTCTATAATCTTTTGAGAGTGAATTTTTACATTCAGTTTTTGAGAGTCATCCAAGTATGAATGATTTGTTCCCTTTTATTGCTAAGTCGTATTCTGTTGCAGGAATGCATAGCATTTGCTTAATCATTAATTCATTGAAAGGCATTTGGATGGTTTCCAATTCGGGGTGATTATGAATAGAGCTTCTTAGATATCTGGTACAAGATTCTTTTGTGTGTATGAATACAAGCGTTTTTTTTCTCTAGAGTCATATGGTAATTGTGTGTTTTACTTTATAAGAAACACATAAACAGATTTTCAGAATGACTATGCCATTTTCTTTCACAGCAGCAAGGTATGAGAATTCTAGTTGCTCTACATCCTTCCCAGATGTTGACATTGTACTTTGTTTATATTAGCAGTTCTACTAGGTATGCAGGGACATCTTATAATGTTAATTGGTATTTTCCTAGTGGATAAAGATGTAGAAAATATTTGTATGCCCTTATGTCATCCTCAAGTAATCTTTGAAGCAGTCCCTGTTCGTCTTTTATCCATTAAAAAAAATGTATACTGAGTTTTTACAGTTTTTATGTATTCTAGTTACAAGCTCATTGTCCAGTAGATAATTTGCAAATATTTTCTCCAAGTCTGTGGTTTTGCTTGTCAGTCTCTTAACACTGTATTTCACAGAGAAAGTATGAGGAGTCTCAGTATAAAAAGTTGTAAGTTTTGTGTGAATATATTTTACTATGTTGAGCAGCTGTCCTTCTATTCCTAATTTGTTTAGAGGTTTATTTTTATGAGTGAACACTGAATTTTATTAGCAATGTTTTGTTTTTTCAGCATCAAATGATACGATCATGTGGCTTATATTTTTTTAAACTATTAAGATGGTGGATTACATTGATCTAGAATATGGATCTAGCCTTGCATTCCTGAGATGGACTCTATGCCGTTGTGATCTATTACACATACTCTCTTTCTTTCAGAGGCAGGAAGGAAAGGAGAGAGATAGATAGATAGAGAGATAGAGAGAGCTATGTCTCTCTATATATCTATATGTAGATATATAGATATATCTCTATAGATAGCTATCTCTATATACATATCTGTGTGTGTGTGTGTGTGTGTGTGTGTGTCTATACATATACCTGTATATAGAGAGTGATCTATCTATCTATCTGTAATGGTCTTGTCCTTTCAATTTTATAAAATCTCCAAGTGAGTCTAATGCACAGAATTCTTGGACCACATGGGCATGCTTTGGTTTCTCAATTTCACTTTATCATTTGGAATTTCTAAAGCTTGAGCACTGAGGGCAGGAGAGTGTGACATCATCACAAGTCTCAGACAGCAGTAGCCACCACATGCAGCCAGACGGATAGACCCATACACATATCCATTTTCATCACTCAGAAGGTTCAGCCTCATTTATTACGGCAGCTACAATGGTCCAGTCTCCTGGGAGGGAGGAACTGACACCATCATGGTGTTTTTAACAATCTGGAAGCATTGGCTGCTTGAATCATATGATCGTATTTGAAAGGAAAGAAATGTGTCTCTTGAAAAGAAAATGAAAACAAATAAATACACAGACAAGTACAGATTATAATTAGTTAGTAGCAAAATAATTAGTGACAAAACTGCCTCCGGGCAGGAGCTGAAGCAAACCTCTTCATTCCTATGGTGAGGCACTGACCCCACTAAATGCTTATTATTCATAGTTTTCCAGGAGCCTCATTGATACTGTACTGCCAAGACCTCCGGGACGTGCTTTTGTGATTTCCTCACAATTTACAGGGAGAATGGAGCCCAGTTGCTTGGGAGATTAATTAACTTGTCAAACAATTAAGCAGACAGGCTGTAATCGAGGTTTCCGTTTCATAATTGATTTATCGCTTTGTAGCTTCTTGAGTCCCAGGGCTCAGAATGGAAGGACTGCTGTGCAGGGAAAACCTTTCGGAGAATGCCAGGAGGCTGTGGGAAGGGCCGGAGGTGTGGCCTTCCTGGTCCTGCATGGATGCTGTGGTCCAGCCTGGCCTCCGATCGGCCTTCAGACGTAGTGAGAGTTTCATTTTCTATCTTCCAGATAATTCTCTTTATGTCCTCAGAGCCTTTCCCAGTCCAGTATTGTTTAGTTAAGAAAAGACCCAAAGGAATGTCTGTGACAACACATCTACAGTTCCAGGGCCACCCTCCCCTGTGGTGACTTGACTAAGGAAATGTCGCTCATTATTAATTCATCCTGTGACTGCGGCTCCAGTCTGCCTTCACTGTGTATTGCAGGAGACATCACAGGTCCTTTCTGGAATGCTGCGCTTTCTGATAGCATTGGCTCACGATGGTGACGTGCAGCCATGTTCAAGCTTTAGTGTGCATCAGCGTCACTGGGCAGCTTGTCAAGCAGATAGGCCTCAGATTTAGATTAAATTCCCAACTTGCAGGCATGGCTTGGGGTTTTCACTAGCCAGTGACCTGTAGCAGAGGCTGGAAGACAGTCGGCTAGTATTTTATGTCTCTGGCTGTTTACCATGCAATTGCACAGCAACCTGAAGGTCTTGGAAGCTGAAATGTGGTTGATTTATTGAGGGATGCTTCAGTTAGCCTGGATCAAAAGCAGGAGAAACTTTCTTCTGCTTCTTTGTATGTCTTTCTTAGTGCTTTTGGACAGGTTTGTAGTCGCGTGTGTGCGTACGTATAACACGTGGATGCATTTCGATTGCATTGGCATGTGTTAATTATGCAGTTGCATTATTTTCCTAAATTTTATAATTTTTTTCAGGCAAGATATTCAATAAATACTCTTCTCACCCCAATTTGCCCTCATTCTCACCACTCTCCTAGCCCTCATTCCCAGTTATGTCCCTAACATCCTAAAGCAAAGGTACTCTGTCAGCAGCTCTCTGACATCCTGCAGGGTGTCACCAACCTCGACCACAAGCTTCAGTAATAAGCTTAGAAAAATGGGCTTTGTGGAGGGAACTTCTGCTACCTACAGTCTTCTTCAAGTTAAAAAGCTTGAACCATATTCAGAGTTCAAAAGAATTACTATGTATGCCACATGACAAGGATAATTTTCATTTATTCATTTGCTTAATTTTTCAAATAAAGCATGGCAGGTGTGACAGAGGCCTTCTCCTCCTCTCCGCTTTCATTCTCCTCTCCCGCTCCCCAGCAGCAGCCGTGACCTTGAAGCTGATGCGCAGTATATCGTCTTAGTCATGCTTTTACATATTCGCCTCCTACACCTTGTATACATCTCCATATGCAATCCATCATTTGTTTTCTAAAGTGTTTCTTTTCTGATGTACACTAATGGTGTCCCTTGCCCAGTCATTTGACTGTGTTAACTGCTATTCCTCAACTTGCTTTTTTCTCTGAATCTCATTTTTAAGGTCTATCTTTGTTTGCCTCATGTAGGTCAAGTCTGTTCCTTTTAGCTGCTGTAGAGTATTCCTTCCTCTGAGCATGGCATAGCCCTGTCCAAGTCCTCCGTGTTGTGGCCAAGACGACACTGATGGTTGCATTGTTGACTGACTATGGCTGTTTATGTATCCCACATGTGCACCCATGCAAGGGTTCCTCCTGGGAAATACCTAGGGGAAGAATTGCTGAGGCTTAGGCTATGCAGACTTTGAATTAGATTTGAGCAGACATTGCCAAATTTCTTGACTTGGTGCTTTTACTAGTACACAAGGATGTGAGAGTTACCTTTTCCGAAGTCTCCACCAAAGCTTAGCGTTGTCACACTATACACGTTTCTACTCAGCACAGTCGCAGTCTCCTGCCCAACCAGATTTGTAAGGGAATCAGACAATTCTTTTTTAAAAATAATTTATGGGAATACCTAAGCTCAAATGGGTAACTCTCAAAATGAAGGCGTGAGATGAAGTAATCTTGTGTAATTCATATTCCCAAGAATGTGTTACAAAAACACAATAAAACCTCATTTATTGACGTGTCTTTTAAAAATATACAAATCAGTGAAAAAGTTAATATCTATTTTTGATTGCGGTGATTTGAGCCAGTGGTAAATGAATAGAAATTATAGGTTTCTGGGTCTCAACTATCTCAAATCCTTTGTTTTTCTCTTTGGATCGATATGAAGGACAAATACGAGTTACTTATAGATCATACCTTTCTTTTATGGGCTCTGCTAAAATTGTAAATACTCTGTTACACACAACCAGTTACTTCACTTTCACTTTTAATTTGCTTAACCAATCTCTTACTATTGGCCCCCCACCCCCCACCGTTTTATTTTTCTCTTACTGAACAGCAAAACATAAACTTGAGGCCAGTCTTCATTTGAATCATTATTCTGTCTGCACTTGAGAAACCTATATTAACGAGGACTTGTGGAAACTGAATAATTGATGCACATATATTTGAGCTTAATTATCAGCAAAACGAATTCTCTTCTCTCTTTCTTTTCACTTTGTGTTTATAGATAACTGCTGTAGTGGCTGCTCTGAAGGTCATACTAACGGACTATTCATGGGAAAGCTAGAATGTAGGGCTCACATCTTGCTTCCCCATGTTAACTGATAATGTCCAAATATATATATGGATAAAATCCTATTGGTCCTCTTTTATGTTCAAAGCACTGGCTACAACTAAACTCTTACAAAGCTGATGAAAATGAGATCACCCTCCAGGCACTCACAACTTTGTCAGGGCAGCAGAGCACACATACATAACTCTAATATTAGCCGGGAAGTATTGAGTGAAAAGTGAACCAGGAGACAGGAACTAAATAGCAACCCCAAACTGTCTCCAATTCTCATGAAGAGGAATTTGAACTTAAAAGCTGTAAAAACATTTGGTAATAGGTACAGCAGTAAACGAAAGGAAAAGTATGTCTCCACACAGAGTAATGGCTAAAATGCAGTCAGGCCTCACTCCCCAAGTGGTCTGGGGAATCACCAGCTGACACTTAGCAATGTGCATTTTTAGTCAGTTTCCCTGGGTCCCTGGCGCTCAAACGCTTAGCAGTGTGCATGTTTGGTCAGTTTCCCTGGGTCCCTGGCGCTCAAACGCTTAGCAGTGTGCGTGTTTGGTCAGTTTCCCTGGGTCTCTGGCCTCAAACGCTTAGCAGTGTGCATGTTTGGTCAGTTTCCCTGGGTCCCTGGCGCTCAAAGGCTTAGCAGTGTGCATGTTTGGTCAGTTTCCCTGGGTCCCTGGAGCTCAAATGCTTAGCAGTGTGCATGTTTGGTCAGTTTCCCTGGGTCCCTGGCGCTCAAACGCTTAGCAGTTTGCATGTTTGGGTGCTCAAACGCTTAGCAGTGTGCATATTTGGTCAGTTTCCCTGGGTCCGTGGCACTCAAACGCTTAGCAATGTGCATGTTTCGTCAGTTTCCCTAGATCAGTGGCACTCAAACAATCTTTGCATCAGCATCACCTGGAGGGTTTGCTAAAACTTAGAGTGCTGGGCCGTGACACAGTTTTTGACTCCGGTCTGAGATGAAGCCTGAGAGTCTATATTTTTGGTAAGAGTTCCCACCTGCTGCTTATGCTGCGGATCTGGGATTCAGACCTTGAGAACCACTGCTCTGAGAGATTCTTATGAACAGTAACATTTGAAAATTACTTCCCTAAGTAATTATTTACTTGGATTGTGTCACCCAAAGGTGAAGATATGAAAATAAAAAGAAGTAGCAAAGAGAAAAGAAACTAGTAGGACTGAAGAAAAACAGCTTGCAAATGATATGCAGATCTTACTGTCCTTGGATTTCACTGAGGAATTAAGATATACTTGGTCTCCAGAATAGTTAAAATCGAATGGGAGACTTCAAACATATGGAAACAACTTGTAAGTGATGGAAATATGGAAATACACCAGAGGCTTGTTACATAAGTCTCATGCAGAAGAGTAATGGGGAAAAAAAAAAGGAAACACTTGTCATTGGCTTGGTACAAGGACATTTCTTGAACAGTGGATCCATGTAGTTGGAGTTTAGTACTCCAGAGAGTATTGTTATAGTGAGGTTCCAGCCCTTACACTCTTTCAGCTATGGAGAGAAGATTTTTTTTTCACACAGCAGTGCTGTGGATTGAGGGATACAGTGGAGACCACTGGAATGATATTACTCACAGACATTACTTTTTAAATACGAACAACCTTAGGGCTGAAAGACACTCAGAGATGATCTGGTCCATTATTTGATGGATTGAAAAGTGGAAATACATATACAAGGCCCTAGATATTTGAGTAAAATATTGAGGAAGGAAAGATACAAAGATACAAAGTAAAAGAGTGAAGACAAGTCTAGGTAAGACAACATGAAAATATGTAAGCTCAGTGTGTGTGTGCCACTGAAATTGACATGTTAAAATTCTAACAACTAATGCAATGATCTCAGGAGGTGGGGCCTTTGAAAAATAATTGGATACGAGGGTAGATCTTTCATGGTTAGAATTTGTACCCTTATGAAAGGGACCCCAGAGAGCTCTCTTGCCTTCTCGGCCATGTGAGGATATAGCAAGAAGATAGTTATCTATAAACCAGGAAGAGTGTTCCCACCAGAAACGATCTGCTGGTACCTCCATTCTCAGATTCCAGAACTGTGAGCCATGAATGTTTGTTGTTGGAAGTTGCCTAGTGCATAGTAGTCTATTACAGCAGCTGGAACTAAGAGTGTGCGATGATAAAGAGTAGAAAAGCAGGCCCTTGCTTGGTGGTGGGGATGGAAATAAACAGAGATAAACAGAAATGAGGCAGGGAGAGACAAACGGCAGTGCTATTCTCAACATGCAAGCATTTCACAGAAATAAAGCAAAACAAAAACCTTAGAATTATAAGAGAAATTAAAAATTACCTTTTACAGAGATGACTATTTCTCTAAGCCTGACCTCTTAGCCAACCAAATCAGAATCTGTAGATGTTAACCACTCAGATTCCCTGGTCTCCATGAACCAAGAATCTTTTTTTTTTTTTTTTTTTTTGGAGACGGAGTTTCGCTCTTGTTACCCAGGCTGGAGTGCAATGGCGCGATCTCGGCTCACCGCAACCTCCGCCTCCTGAGTTCAGGCAATTCTCCTGCCTCAGCCTCCTGCGTAGCTGGGATTATAGGCACGCACCACCATGCCCAGCTAATTTTTTGTATTTTTAGTAGAGACGGGGTTTCACCACGTTGACCAGGTTGGTCTCGATCTCTCGACCTCGTGATCCACCCGCCTCGGCCTCCCAAAGTGCTGGGATTACAGGCTTGAGCCACCGCGCCCGGCCGAACCAAGAATCTTAACTTTTCATACTCACTGCATGACTCTTAATGCACAGTAAAGTCTCAACCGTAACTACAGTTCATTCAGTAAATAGTGCACTCCATTTTTCCTTACATTGCTTATTTCCCAGAAAATACATCATCTCTTTTCAGTTTCTGAGACTGGTTTCCCAGCTTCACTTTGGATGCCTCCAGAGACAGGAAGATGATTCTTTTTAGGGTGGACTCATTCTCTTCTTACCTATGATGTCTTTGACTGGGTAGCACCTCATCTCTCTGCGGGCTCATGGGTTCAGGGGTTAAGGAATGGAGTGCCACTCTGGAGGGTTGATTGCAGGAGTGCCAGTCGGCTCCACCATCTGTTGACTGATAACCCTTGGCAAATGCCTCAGGGTTTCATCTGAATTAGAGATAATAATAGCCCTCACCTTCTAGGGATGTTTTGTGGTAGTTTTAGTTTGCTGTTGCATGAG
This sequence comes from Saimiri boliviensis, assembly GCF_048565385.1. Lineage (NCBI taxonomy): Eukaryota > Metazoa > Chordata > Mammalia > Primates > Cebidae > Saimiri > Saimiri boliviensis. Next base: position 131,965,499 of record NC_133453.1, on the reverse strand, counting down.
AACCACTTGCAATGGTATCTGAATCAGGGCCAGCCACACAGAAAGGCTCTGTATTTGGCTTGGTTTAGCGCTCTGCTGTCTCTGTCTCTAAAATGCCTTATAATTTTTGAGCAAGGGGCCCTGCATTTTCCTTTTTTTCACTGGTCTGCAAACTACGTTGCCATTCTTGGGAAGAACCCAATACGTGTTAGCACTTACACACTGGCAGAGTTGTTCTAACATTTTGAAAAGTTTAAATTATTAACGTGGTTTCAAAAAACGTCTTGGCTCCAGGACACAGTCTTTGTAAAGACCATTCCTTTGTCTAGGGTGCTTCCGACTTCACTTCTTTTCAGATGGAATCCCATGTTAAAACATTGATTCCAGAGCACAGGGGTGTGCCCAGCAGGGTTCTGAGAGTTGGGTCTCTAGTACCTTTCCACAGCAGTCACAGCTGCTAGCAACAGCCTTTTCCACATACTTTGAGCACCTTGTTGTCTTGAACCCAGATCACTAGCCTCGACTCTCTTTCTCAGCGTGTTAAGGATTTTTGGAGTTCTTTTTCTGTTGTCTGTGTGGTCTACTCCAGTGTGCTTTCTTGCTTCAAATCCGAGGAACCAGTGTGAGCTAATGGATCCTCTCCTTCAAGGAGGTGCTGAGCTTGAGAATAAATTCACCTTTCTCCCAGAACCCAGTTCTGCAAAGCAGTGTTGTCAACAAGAGGTAGACGTGATAGCATAAAGAAAGTTTTTTTTTTTTTTTTCATGCACTCTGATTCCAAGACAGTGCTGCTCTACGTTTGTTTAACCAACGTGACTCTCTGGTTAACCCTTTGTGGGGCAAGAAAGTCACTTCAAGTGAACTGAAGTCCTCCTCTCCATAGCTCTCACCCATTGGTTCTGGTCTGACTTCTGGCTGATTCTTACTCAACTTGAATCTACTTCAGGTACTTGAAGGCATCATGCATGTAGGGAACTCCAAGTCTGCTAAGACTGTAGAGTGGCAAATAGCATAAGGAGCCAGTACCCAGAGGGTCTCAGCAGCTGTGATGTGCCTTGGAAGTACTTCTCAGAGGAAGCAAAATCCAGCCACTCAACAGTTCTCACTGACGTTGAGCCCTCTCCTTGTGCCCAGCCCCAACGCTCCATCACTCTCGGTGGAACATTCTTTCCCCTCCCTGGGGGTACTTCTTGCCACTCTCCCTCATTTTCTGCCATTTGCTGAGCTGGCCATTGCAACTTAGATAGACTCCACATCTGGATGATGTGTGGTCTTGCAGCAGTGTTAGCTGTCTTTTAGCTGGAGAAGTTCAGGGAGAGAGGGTGCTTGATTTTTATTTTATTTTTTTTATTGTAAGCAGCTTGAAGTGAGCATGCCACAGAGCCTGATTTCATCCTTCTAGAATGGGCCAGGCTGGGCCCAGCCCTTGCAGAACCTTCAGGTGGCTGCTGTGAGTATTAGCCTGTGTTGAATGTCTTGGGAAAATGAGCAGAGCCCAGAAGACCAAGCTGTTTCCAATGGCAGATCTGAGATCCTCTCTTTGCAAGTCTGAATGAGTATCAGCCATTAACTGGAATTTACTTAGAAATAAATAAAAGTTGTATACTTTATCTGTAAATAAGATAAACTGAGGCTCTCTAGGGCTGACTCACCTTGTGGTGATACACCGGCTGCTGTTCTCCCTGTGAATGCTTTCCTCCTTAACCAAGGTACATGCTGCCCTATTCAGGGGCCTTTCCAATTCCCCTTAATCTTCTGTGTCCAGAAATGTGGATTTACTCCACCCGATCACAGCATGGAAATTCTCCTAGGGTCCAGAACTCCTGCCCACACTCAGTCTGCTTGCTGACAGCAGACAATGCCTCTAATTTTCATTCAAGAGGTGCCATACCTAAAGCTAGACAGGGAGGAAAAAATGGGCTGAAAGGAGAATTTTATTCTCTTCATCGCCCGACCCTCACTTGCTAAAGAATAAAATTCTCTTTACAATCAAGCCTACCCATCCTGAAAGGATTCCAAGAATCAAAGTGATTCCATAAATCTTTTTGTGGAGAATGAAAGAGCAAGAGAATAAGTGAGCAAAAGAGAGACTGAGACATGGTTTTTTACCTTCTGCTCTGTATTATAAGCCATGGAGAAGCCAGCAAGTCAATGAACCTTTGTTACTCTTCTAAGATCATAGTTGACAATTTCTGAAGACATGCTGCTGCTTCTGATGGCATTAGTTATTTTTAGTGAATTATCTGTCCAGGTATGCAGTGTCTAGAACTGCCTTTCACCATGGCCATACGTCTTGGCCACTCAGATGCAGCCTGAAGTGAGTCACAAGCCTCCAGACTTATCAGGCTTCTGACCACATCTGGACCACATTTGGGCTGACCCCATGCCAGCTTTCATGCATGGCCTATATCTCCAATCGAGCTTTAATATTTTGACCTTGACTTTTCCCCCCAGATCCAAATAACTTACCCTTTTTCATCAAGTGTCACACTTTTCATGGTGGACCAGGCATCGGATCCAGCCCTCCCTCCTAATCTGTTTTCTCAAGCAGCTCAGCTTGGGTAGCCTCCCTTGCTACAACAGCAGTAAACCCCTTGCTCCTTCCTTACCCAATCCCATATACTCACTAACATCAAGGGGGAGCTCTCTTCCCCTATTTGTCTGGTAGGAAAAATATTCTCAAGAGTCAAAGAAAAAATGGTGACCTTGGGAATCACGTGATTATGTTGTGATAATGGGGTTGAGGGCTTTTAGTTAGGTAAAGGCATTGTGAATAGATCCTGTTTTCTGAATCCTTTTGGGCACTCTTCAGCACGAGGGGCAAGGCGCGTCTCACACAGCTGGCATGCCAAGGAAGGTCTCCTGGGTGAAGGTGGCTCTGGCAAACAGGAAGCCCTGGGTGGCTGACTCGTCAGATGGTCACAGACAGTAGGGGAGAAAGCCTATTCTCCTCCTCTGTCCTTGCTCACTCTCTTCTTTTTTACCTTTAGAGGAGTAACATCCTGGGGACAAGGCCACAATGGACTCCTTAACTGGTCTCCAGTCTAAGTCTCAGGCTGAGAATGCAAGGGAGACTTCAGGGGTTTCCCGTAACTAGCCTAGCTCACCCCAGGCAGGGAACTTTTGCAAAAGTCTGAACAATGTTCTGAGCTTGTTTTCTTAAGACATTAACAGGTCTGGTTGTACGGAATGCTTTTGGCTCAGTGTTCAGTGTGCCATGAAAGAGGAACTTGGCTACTCTGCATGCCCTTTGGGAACCGACCATGGCCATGTGAAATGATGGCTATCTCCCTGGGTTCTTGGCGATGGCTCACTGTGTGCCTGGCTTTGTGTTCTGTGATTTTCTTACATTAATTCATGGATGAGTTGGGGCTGTTTTTATTCCCATTTTACAGATGGTAAAAATGAGGTGCACAACAGTTAAGTACTTGTCCAAGTTTATTCAGCCAATCCATCTGGCACATCTCTGATACAAGTGGAGACAGGATTTGAACCTATCCCTGTCTGACTGCTGAGCTGTAGCTGTCAATCACATCATTACTCTTTCATTAGGTTTATTTAACAAGCTGGTATTATTCATCTATCAAACAGACACAGGGTTAGGTCCTAGGGACACTGCCATGGAATAAGTCACATGCCTGCAATCATTTCTCACAGGATACTGAGGAGACAGAAAGCTTTCTTGTACATTCTGCCATTGCCATCTTTGTGTCATCTGTGGGCCTGCCTTCGTGCTCTGCCAGACTCGGACCTTCCAGTCTCAACTACCTAAGCCTCCTGCCCTCATTCCATTCCGGGGCTGTCAGTTTGGTGTCATCGGCAGATGGGCTACAAGAAGAGCCTGTCTATGGGTGCAGGGCAAGAAGTGGAAGGAGAATGTGCCACAGAGTCAGAATCTGTTGGACAAATGATGAGACAGCAAACATGGTAAGGGTGACAGCTGGAAAATAGCAGTTAATAGCCCCTGCCCATGCTGTGCTGAGGGAGATGGCATGCCGAGTGACATCAGAATGGCTTGTGGAAATACTGCTCAGAGCTCACAGAAGCCATTGCAGGACACACAGCCTGGTGCACTTCCTTGTTGCTTTCACAAAGGCCACTTCTGTTGGAGACAGAATCTTTCCTGGATTTTTCCCAGTAGTGCATTTAGGATGTGTCATGCAGAGACATAGTTGAACCTGGTACCCACTTGGCCACGGCCCTTGCTAATAAACAATTGGCAAAAATGACTGCCAAAGACGCTGGGATTTGGGTGAGACTCCCAGCAGCTCGTGGTCTGCACTGCTATTACTTCTGAGGATAATTATAAAGATAACACCAGTTAAAATATCTAATGTTTTATTCAATATTTTGGTGAGTTTCAATTACTCCCAATTATAATTCAACAGCTTTTCTATTTAAAACAATGATTGCCCTTTGCAATGAGCTTTGAAGCAAAATAAATTGTTTGCCATTATTAGTCATTGTTCTGGCAGAGATTTTTTCCTCTACTCTTCCCCAACTGGATTGCCTTTCAATTTGGGGCTAACTAGTGTTATCTTTTAGTTAACCCTTTTCCTGCTCTCCCTATTAACAACCAAGCTAACTTAGATAGTGGAGAATGGAAAAAAAGTAGCTTTACTTACCCCTGAGACAATTATACTCATTAAAAATCAATGGGATCCAATTACTAGCAGCAGGACTCTGACTGAGTTTAAAATGTATTGAACATCTATCCCTAGCCAAGTGACAGCAGCAGATCACCAGAATCTGACAGCTGTGTCAGGAAAGAAGACACTTTCTCTGGCTTCTGTTACTGCATTCAAAGCCACCTCCCTTTCGTCATTACCGTCATCTTTCGTTTACTGTGTATTTCCCTTCTATGTTGAGTGTTATGTGCAAGGGAAGTTGTAAGGAGTAAGGATTACCCTTAGTGAGACAGAATTGTAATTAAAAAAAAGGCGTTAATGCCAGCAAAAATGTATGACTGTCATTTACAAAAAGCCGAAGCTAGAAGAAACAAGTCTAAACCTGAAGATACCCAATAGGGCTTGTGCAGCAGAATTCCATGACCCATTTTCATTGAATCTTGCCCTTGTCCTAGGAACTCAGAAATAATTGAGATCACATTTCCCTCACCCAGGAACTTGCCATGCAAACTATGGTCTGTGACTTGATTATAATCACCAAATTAACTATGTGGTTATCAATGGATTAAATATTGGTGTTACTCATAAACTCATAGAATAATAGAACTAGAGACTACTGTTGGCATTGGTGAAATACAGCACTCTTGATACTTTGTAATACCTAAGGTACATTTGTTACAACTGAATTGTAGCACACTCTTCAAGATACTTAAATTTCGTATAAAAACTTCTTTTCTTGGAACCATCTTTCTGAGTAAATTCGGTATTATCATGGACACTTACCTGCCCCATCCCACCCCCCGTCCCATCCCTTTAGTGAGGGGCAATGTTTCTATATGTCACTGTCTGCTCAGCAATGCTGAGTGTTGGCTTTTCATGTTGTCACTGTAAACCTCTGAGGAATATATTTTCATTCTGGTTATGGTCCATGCTAGTTCTCAATTCGGCGGCGTGAACTGCAGATTTTAATCGCTGTAAATGTCTTTGACCTTAGAGTGAAAAAAGTTTTTGAAAGAGAATACTGTTTCCTATATTCATTTTTTTTTCTTTTTTGCTTAATTTCTATAGAAATGGGCAAAAACAGTCTTTCTGGCTGATGAGCAGTAGAGAGAGCCAAATGGGGGACTCATGAACATAGTTTTGATTTCTGAATTAAGCAGTTGCATGGGAAATACTTGAGAAAAACTCTCTCAGTGAGAAACTCAGGGGCTTCAGTGTGTTCATATTAATCTTGGAGTACTTATTCAGCATCTGTTCAGATGTCAGATATGCAATGGGCATACAGATCTAGGACTCCAGGCAGAGAATGAACATCTAGAGATACAAGTTTGGGAAGCTCAGACATTAGAAGGCCCTGTCTCTAAAGAAATAAAAAATGATGAGACATGATCAACTCACCTTGAAACAGACTACATATAGGGAAGAACCAGATGGCTATGGAATAAGCTAGAGGGCACTGCAATATTAAGAGTTTAAGCCAAGGACTAGAGGTAAGGACAGCAGCCAGTGAGGAAGGAGGAAAACTAGGGTAGTGTGCACCGTTTCATAATCCCAGAGAAGTGATATTTCAAAATAACAAAGCAGTCTACTTGCAAATGCTACAAAATCATCCAGAAAAAGGACTGAGAAGTGACTTTTAAATTTTGTAATAGAAGGGTACTTGGTTTCAGTAAAGTGGCTGTGAGAAAGGTTTTATTGGCATGGGTTTCAAAGAAGGAAGACCAAGTATTCTTGAAACTCTTCCAGTGAAACTCTTCTGTGAGTAGAGAGAAGAAACATGGGCTGCAGGTATAAAGAATCAGAAGTCAAAATTTTATTTTATAATGTGTTGGTTTGCTTTAAGGCCGGAGAGAGTAGAGCACATTTGTCTGCTTATGGGATCCTCCAGGGAAAAAAGAAATTAATGCTGCTGGAGACAGTATCTAATTGCAAATTCCTTGAGAAAGAATGTACAGTTGCCATCACAAGCGAAGAATTCAGGACACTGGCTGGTAGTGAAAATCATTAATTCACAGGATTCTAGAATGTTTGTGCTAAGAGGGCATTAGCAGGCATCTGGTGAAATCCATCATTTGCTGATTCATTCCTTGAAGTAATAGCTTTTGAATATTTTTTATGCAAGCATGATTGAAGTAGGACCTGTGCCCTTAATACGTAAAAGTAGCCTCTTTTTTTATAAGCAAGAAAAATGTGCTTCAGACAGTATGGTATCTTGCATGACATAATGTACTTTGTGCAGCCAGAGCTGGAATGAAAATACATTGCGTCTCTACTGTCTGTCCATTGTTCTTTTCAGTTTTCCATCGAACCACTGAACTCAGAGCCTCATAATCTTTCTGTTTTTTTTTTTTTTTTTTTTTTTTTTTTTTGAGATGGAGTTTTGCTCTTGTTGACCAAGCTGGAGTGCAATGGCGCTATCTCAGCTCACTGCAAACTCTGATTCTCCTGCTTCAGCCTCCTAGGTAGCTGAGATTACAGGCATGGACCACCATACCTGGCTAATTTTTTGCATTTTTAGTAGAAACAGGCTTTCACTATATTAGCCAGGCTGGTCTCGAACTCCTGACCTCAGATAATCTGCCTGCCTTGGCCTCCAAAAGGACTGGGATTACAGGCATGAGCCATTGTTCCTGGCCAGAGCTTCATATTCTAATTTATTCCATTGGTATCCAAGACAATGAGAATTTATTGAACAAGTTTTACATTGGATTTACAAAAATAAATAAATAAATAAAGAAGACACCTATGAACACACATTCTCAATGGGGAGAATACTATGTACACATCAAAGAATTTTTGTGGAGATGGAGAAATAGTGTGTGAAATTTCCTGAGAACAAGACTCTCTTGTAACCAGCCTGGGCAGCACAGTGAGACTCCATTCCTACAACATTTTTTTAAAGACTTGGCCAGGAATGGTGGTGCATGCTTGTAGAACTAGCCACTTAGGAGGCTGAAGCAGGAGCTTCACTTGAGCCCAGCAGTTTGAGGTTACAATGAGTTATAATTGCACTGCCACGCTACAGTCTGGGTAACAAAGTGAGGTCTTGTGTCTAGAAAAATTAAACACACACACACACACACACACACACACACACACACACACACTGTTACATGAACATAAATAGTATGTTACATTTACATGGACCTAGTGGTTTAGGCTAAATGGTTGAGAATGAAGAGAGTCCATCCTGAGAAATGTCAAAGAGAAAAACGAAAACATTTTTATTATAAATATTTATTTTAAAAAGGCATAAATGTAACAACTTTAAAGAAAAAGCAGATGAACGAAAACAGCAGTTAAAAATATTAAAAAATTGGTCAGGTGTGTTGGCTCATGCCTGTAATCCCAGTACTTCGAGATGTCGAGGAAGGCAGATTACCTGAGGTTGGTAGTTTGAGACCAGCCTGACCAACATGGAGAAACCCCATCTCTACTAAAAATACAAAATGAAGGGAGGGCTTCTTGGGTGGAGTAGCATGAGAAAAACATGCCTGTAATCCCAGCTACTTGGGAGACTGAGGTAGGAGGCTTGCTTGAACCCAGGAGGCGGAGGTTGTGGTGAGCCAAGATTGCACCATTGCACTCCCGTCTGGGCAAGAAGAGTGAAACTCCATCTCAGAAAAAAAATTATATATGATATATACAATTATATATCATATATAATTTTCTTTTTTTTATATATAATTGTATATATCATATATAATTGTATCTTGCAATTGTATATGATATATAATTATATGTCATATATAATTGTATATGTTTTATATATATATGTTCAAGTTGCTCTTTTTTTTGGAAAGAGCTGCTGTATTTGAAAAGTCACAAGTCAGGTTGCTGAGATCCTTTCCTGAATCTCTTAATTTCTGAGAAGCAGATAATGTTGATCCTGCCTTAAGCATTAAATAAATCAAATCTATTCATATGATTGGTGTACTTCTCAGTCTATTTAATGTGGCCACAGGTGCTCGCCTGAATCGCTACGCTGACAGCTCCACAGCCACTTGCTTGCATATAAGTTGCTTGATCAATAGTCCACCCGCCCCTGGCTTCAAGTGCTTGGCTGTCCAATCCTGAAATAAATTCTGCTCTCTGTTTTCCAAATGTGGCATCTGCACCTAATTTCTTTAGTCTTCTGCCAAGAAATGCATAGAAGAGGCCCTTCTGAGCCTAGCCAACCCACAGAGTTAAGGGAAATAATAATACATCGTTGTTTTAAGCCACAGTGCTTTGGGGGTGTTTCTCAACCAACGGTGATTTTCCTCCCTGGAGGGCATTTGAAAATTGGAGACATTTTTGGCTATCATACTAGGTGGGAATAGTGCTACTGTCTTCTAGTAGGTGGAGGCCAGGAAGGCGGCTGAAGATCCTGCTAATGTAATGCACAGAACAGCGCCTCAAGGCACAGAGTTACTGGGCTGTGAATGTTAATAGTGCCAAGGCTAAGAAACCTTATAATTAATAATCACAACTACTTGGTTTGAAACTTATACTATAATTGAATGTAAAAAGTCCACTTATCAGATTTTGATTACCTCATGAACACTTCTGCCTCAGTTTCTTTGTCACAGCCAAACTCACTCTCATTAGAAGTAAATAAATGCTTGTTAAAATGCAGATTCGTGGGTGCTGGCAACTGTTTATTGACTCAGCCTCACTAGAGATACAGCCCAGAATCTACACTTTCAAAAAGAGTTTTGTGTTAAATATTGAAATGTGAAGGTCCCTTGCCCTATTCTGAAAGTCCTTCCAGTTTTCTGTTTTCCCAAACTCTATAAAGCCCTATTTAAATCTCTCATCCAAAGGAGACTTTTCTGGCATTTCTGTCCTCTGGCTGTGGTAAAATACTAACATATTACATGCTGCTAATTTCTTTTTTGGCATTTAGTTACATTTTTAGGTCTATTAATCTGGTATGGTTGTAAACTCCTCAAGGTCAAATCCAAATTGCATACTACTTTAAGACTACCCAGAGGCCAAGCATAGTGCCTTTTATGAAGTAGATGGATGTTGACTATATCCAATATTTATTTTCGTGAAACAATGCTGCAATTTTATACTAGATGTTTCCTAGAGACACTGGAATTTTATAAAATTCAGGTAGGAAGTGTCTTGCTGATGTTAATCATACATGATCCCTCAAATGGTGAATCAGCAGTGCTCAACTTTGTAGACTCAGCAAGGATAAATCGGAAAAGGCAGCTGGCTCACCAACAGCTCAGATGAGCATTCCCTACCTCACCCCTCAAACTCTGATTCATTAGCTAACCATCCTTTTCACACACAAAACCTGAGCTGTTAGTCCATTAGAACAAGTCTCATCCAGCAACCTGCATTCTCCCAACAGGAGAAAAATTATATATATTAAAAAAAAATACCATGAAAGCAGGAACTAGAATGGCTAGTTCAATTGAGTTAGAGATTGGTAAGGGTGTGAGGGAAACTGTGGAAGCCAGATTAGGGAGAGGCGAGCTGCGGCTATGCTGCAGAAGTCATGCATACCAGATCAGGAAGGACGCTGTATAATCCATCAAAAGTTCCTAAAGTGGTGACGTGGTCACAGCTGGGCTTCAGAGGGATTAATCTGCCATTCATGTGCAGGATGAGTTGATGACAGACAGAATTGGCAGGCCAGGACACATTTAAAAGGCGAGTAGAAGGGGTGACATTAGCAAAAATGGAAGAGTAAGGATCTTCAATAATCCTGTCCTCCACCAAAGCAAGAACACTGGCAATAATGGACAGAATCTGCTTTTTTAAAACTCTGAAAATTAAACCAAAGGTTTACAGCAATTTTGGAGGCTTTGGTAAAGAAAAAGTGGTTGAATGTCTATAAGAACAAGTTTTGTAAAAAAGATAAAAATAAAGAAGTTCTGTGGCTTCACTTGCCTCATACTCCTCTGCCCAGCTGCACGGTAGCCTTGAAGACCAAGAGCCTGTAAAACAGTATAAACCAGAAAATCCAGCAGCCAGGGAGAAGAAAAGGCCTGGAGCTCCTTCAAAGCCCCATTCCCCCAAACTGTCATTATTGGACTCATTTGATAGATGCCTGGAAGATCACACTCACAATCACACACACTTTATGTACCCTAACTCACAATCTGTTTGTTGCAAACAATTTTTCCCAAAGGCATTTATCAAAAATAGTCAGAGGCAAATATTCACCTCATGGTTACCTGAGGTATCACAGTGGGACCGACAATAGGGTAACCAAAAAGCTAAAAAGGAAAGGCTGGGGATGAGATATTCATAGGGCTTTTGAAAAGATTCAGAATATTCCTGGGAATCTAGAAGACAGTACTTATGTTTAAGGCATGTGTTTATGCCCGCTACTGGATAGCTGCTCAGAAAAGCCTTAAAATGATGTTAATTTCTTGCCACTTGCTAACCATGAGACTTTCAGCAACGAGGAAATGAAGTCAAGAGTAGGGTTGTAAATTGCCTGGCAGAGTGCTGAAGGCATGCTGACACACACACACACACACACACACACACACACACACCCCACCACTCCCCCTCCCCCCTCCCCTCTACCGCTCCCCCCCACCCCCCGCAACCTCTGAAGGCTGATTCATTTAGGATCTTTAAGAAAATATTTGCTCAATCATTAGCTCATCTCTAAGTTAACTAAGGAGAGATGTCAGTGACAAAACGTAGTAAAGGTTTCAGACCTTATAGAATCACCTCAGAAAAGTCATTAAACAAACAACAAAAATCAAGAAAGTATCCTTGAGGAATCCCAATCCCAGCCATTGGGCTTACTAAACAAAGCTATTTTAAATGTGTCTAGAGAACTAAAAGAAACTGTATCTAAAGTCCTGAAGAAGACTGTGAGTACAATGTCTTACAAAATACAGACTATCAGTAAAAACAAAGTATTTAAAAATTATAAAATAGAAATTCTGAAGTTAAGAAGCACAATAACTGAATTAAAGTATTATCAGAGGAGCTGAATAGAAGATTTCACCTAGCAGAGGAAAGAATCAGCAAACTTGAAGATAGTTCATATGAAGTTATTTAGTCTGAGAGAAGAAATAAAAAAGAATAAAGAAAGTGAACTGAGGCTGAGACTGTAAAAACATCATCAAGTATACCAACACAGAAATAAAGGGTGTTCTAAAAGGAGAGGAAAAAGAAGGAAAGGGATCGACAGTGTAGCCGAAGAAATGATGAGTGAAATATCACAAATTTGATGAAAAACATAAATACGTATCCAAGAATCTTAACAGACGAGAATATATTTTAAAAGATCTACACCTAGGCACATTATAATAAAACTGTCAAAGACAGAAAATCTTGCAAACATCCAGAGAGAAACAAGCGATTCATTCCATACAAGAGACGCTTAGTAACATGAAGAGATAATTTATAGTGACAAATTATGAAGTTCAAAAAAAACATAGTCTAAGTGGTAGAAAAAAGCTATCAAGCAAGAATTTTAGACCTAGCAAATCTATTCATAAAAAATAAAATAAGAAATTTTCAGGGAAAATTTTTTGTGAATAGATTTGCTAGGTCTAAAATTCTAAAATTTTCAGGGAAAATAAAAAAAAAAACTGAGAGAATTTGTCATTAGCAGATCTACACTACAAGAAATATAAATCAATATAAAGAAGAATACTGGTAGAGGTAACTACATAGGTAATTATAAGGGATAGATTTTACTATATATTTAAAGTTTGTACCCTTTTTAAACCTCCTTTTAAATTTTAAATACAACAGTGTAAAGCAATCATTATCGATCTTGGTTGCTAATCATTCAATGTATAAAGATGAACATTCTATGACAATGGTGCACAAAAGAGATGGGAGGAATGGCACTATTTAGAAGCAAAGTTTTGCTGTACTATTGAAATTAAGTTGGTATTAATCCACATTTGATTGGTATAAATTAAGATGTAAATGATAATCTCCAGGGAAACTACTGAGAAGGTAACTCAAAAACAGAGTAAAGAAAATGACAAAGGAATTAAAATGATATATTAGAAAATGTTTATTTAACTTAAAAGAAGACAACATTGGGGAAAAAAGAGATAATAAAGAAAAAGGGCAAATAGAAAACAATAGCATCATGGCAAACAGCAAACAAATAGCAAACAAAATGTCTTCCTATTCAGTAATTATATTAAATGTAAATAGATTAAACAATCCCCTTAAAAGACAAAGATAGAAATAATGGATTTTAAAAAATCACACACACGCGCGTGCACACACACGCACCCTTATTCAAGGCTGTGCTGCCTAAAGAGATTCATTTTAGATTCAACATCACAAATGGGTTGAAAATGAAATTTTGGAAAAATATAATTATGGAATAAAATTACGGCAATATGATGCAGTAATCCAATGTGATCTTGAGTGATTGCACTAATATCAGGCAAAATAGACTTTTAGAGAAAAACTGTTACTAGAAGTCAAGGAATTTGGTTTATAATGATAAAAGGATCAATACGTAACAATGCAAAATAATTATAAACAAATATGCACTTGTGAACAGACTCCAAAATAGAGGAAGGGAAAACTCACACAATTATTTATAAAATAGATAATTCAACTGGTTTGGTTGGCAGGAAGAAATAGATAATTCTACTAGTATAGTTGGAGACTTTAACACTCTATTTTCAATACTTAGGAAAAAAAGTAGACACAGAGCAAGAAAATATAATTGAAAATGGCTATAAAGAAACTAGATCTGAAGACCGCTGTAGAACATGCCATTTGACAACCACAGAAAGCACATTCTTCTTGTACATGCATACAAAGCATTCTGTACGATAGACCATATGTTAAGCCATCAGACAAGTCTCAGTAATGTAAAAGGGTTGTTACATGCATTCTTAGACCGCAGTGAAACAATAACCAAAAAAAACCCATGAAACCCATACATTTTTGGAAATAAAACAACACACTTCTGAATAACATGAGGGTCAATGAGAAATCACAGGGAACTTCTGAAACACTTTGAGCTGAATAAAAGCAAAACCACAGTATACGGTGCAGTAAAAGCAGTGCTTATGGAAAAGCTGATATATGCAAATGTCTATACTTGAGAAGAAACAATGTCAAACATTCAATATTTAGAACTAGGGAAAGAAGAATAACCCTAAAACATGCAGAATAATTGACATAATAAAGATAAAAATGGAGATAAATGAAACAGAATAGAAAAACAATAGAGAGACTCAATAAAACACTGATTCCCCTTTATAGAGCTTTATAAAGCTACAGCGTGAATGAAATTTGAAAACATTCTGCTAAGTGAAAGAAGCCAGACACAAAAGTCTACATCTTTTATGATTGTTTAATATGAAAAGTCCAGAATATACAAATGACAGAGACAAAAAGGGAGGGGCATGGGCTTTTTTTTTTAGAGTGATGAAAATGTTTTACATTTAAATAGTGATGATTGTACAACACTGTTGATATACAAGACCTACTGTATTATACTCTTGAAAGCTGCAAATTTTATGCTATGTGAATTATATCTCAATTAAAAATAAATGATTGCAGCAAATCTGCATTTATTTCAGTGGCAAAAGAAATGGAGACAAACAGAGCTCACAAATTCCCTTCAAATGACTGAAAATAGTTGATTTTCTATATGCTTCTGTAGCGAACACTGTAGTGCATAATTTATTCAAAGTATTTTCAGCTACCTGATGGGCAGAGTTGACAGTAATTAGAACCAGAAGCAACTGGGGTTCGGGACTAAAGACGGCATTAAAGCAGATGGCAGATAGAAGGAAGAGGTTTCTGCAGTACAGCCTTGGGATAAATAAACCACTCTCTAGCTTGCTAGGAAGTAGACAGCTGACATGTAGGTAAAGAGAAGCGAATGGAACTAACTCAATGTGTTCTGTTATACTCTGGCATAAAATTATTACAGGCTATATAATCCTGAATCTGAATTGGCAAGGGCGTTGGAAAATGCCAGTGAGGACTCTTGGGGAGTTTTTCCTTAGCCAGGCCAAATCAGGTAAGTCAGTCATCTCCAGAGAAGATGCTGAAGTCAAGAGGAAGCCTTTATTTTATTTTGTTTTATTTTCTTTCATTGTATTGTTTTATTTTATTTTTCAATTAAAAGTTCAAGTATTCTAGGGATATGGATGCGTTCAAGAGATTCCAATGAAAATAGCTATTGATAGACTCAAAATTCCGTTTGGGAAATGCTATCCCAAGGTAATAGTGCCTGGTTAAGCCTCTTCTGCTTAGAAATGGGATAAGTGTGTGTTTTTTGTTTTAAATTTTAGCAACATCACAGTTTATGTTGAGGGGGGTAAATAGCTTGGAAATCATCCAAGTTCTCCACAAAAGGGAACCAACCAAGCCAACTGTCTCACAAATGGTGCCTCCTTTAAACATATTAAAATGGTAATAGGTTTCAATTTCAATACATGTAAAGCTATAAGTCTTGAAATGAATTAACAAAACAGAAAATTTTGTGTCAACTAAATACACTGTAAATATTTAAAAACACTGTATGCACGTGTATTAAGAAAATAAAGAGGATTTGGAGAGAAGGGACAAACATACTTGCTAGATTCTCTGTCAATTATTTTTATACAGTTATGGGAAGACTGTGAAGGTGATAATATCCCAGTTTTACAGGCAAAAATTAATATAAAGAACATTTAAACATAATTTCTTCAGGGACATTCAACTGATAAGAGGTAGAGACAAGATTCAAACAGAGGCCCCTTGACTTCTGAATTTATTGATCCATAACCCAGTGAAATATAATTTAATGATATTGCTATTTTTTTCTTGGGTTACCAATTCACTGAAGTCTGAATGTGGTGAGATATCAGTAGGAAATGTTTCTGTTTTTTTCTACCTACTGCCGTCATGTTAAATCTCTCTTTTCCATCTCTTAATGATGGCAGTTCTGATAGGTCTCTATCATTTGCTATCATTAAAAAGTCCAGTCTAACCCAATTTCATCTAGTTTTAAACCCCAGCCTGATGCCCTCCTTAAATGTTTATTATTTTTATTTTATCTTATATCTACCAAGCTTCAGGACACAGAATTTGTAGCCCAAGAGAGAGTTGATGACTGGCCTGTAGGACGTTTTCTCCATTCTTCTGTCTTCTGGTTCCAGTTCCTGTGATGTAAGCTTGGGAGCAGGGAGCATGAGAGAGGAAAGAAATAAGCTTCTGTAACCAGCATCCTGTTGGTGATACTATTTGGCTCTTTCAGCTTCTTTGTCAAATGATGCAGATATCCAAATGTTGGTTCTCTCATGGGGTGCTTGTGTGGGTTATCCATGGGTCCATGGAGACATCCCTACTGTTAAGATGTCCTAATTGGGAGATCTGCCCTAGTTTCACCTCCTGAAGCTCACCGATCTTCTCCCCCTGTCTCCTCAGCTTCTTCCCGAGGAGTCTACCTAATTGGCCCTCGTTGCTATATTCTTTTGCCCTGTGTGGCGGCTTTCTTGGGTGGTATACCAGCAAGCTAGCTGAAGTCCAGCTGCTTCACAGACATTCATTTGGTCTGCTCATTGGAAACTCAGGCCTCCTTGCCATGGCAAACAGTGTGAGCCCAGGCATCCCTGGTGCCACACTTCCTGATTCTGCTGCCTCTCTCGTATTCCTTTTGTGCTTCTGTTCAAATAGGTTGAGAGAAAAATCAGCAGGTTCACTACATAAGCACTATTCCAGTCGAAAACAAGAAGCAGTTCTCCCTTTCCTGTATCACTAATCTGATTTCTATGAATTGTTCTTTTGGATATCCTCTCGCCTTTCTTGGCATGCTTGAAAGAAGCGTCCCTTCTCCTATGGTGGGGGAGGAAATGGGCGCACTAACTCTCCCAGGCTAATGAGTCACATCTCTGAAGTTACATCTCCACTTCTTCCCTCCTACCTCCTCCCTCCCTAGTCTTAACTCAGAGTCAGACTTGAGTGGTCGTGGTGGCTCAGTTATACTGACATAGTGGAACAACACCCCCCACTGCCACCATCACTCACTTTAAAGCCTGGAAGAGGTGTCTGTCCTCTGTAAACTTAGATCTCACTTTTGAGTGTAGAATACTTGACTCTTGTATGTCAGCTTTGTATCCAGGTCCAAAGTAATACAGCCCCCTCAGCTTCCAATTACATGTGTTAGGTCACCAAAGTGCAAAGTAATGCTTACAAAAGATGACACAGGTCCAGTTATATGGTACATTAGCACTTTGGGGGGGTTCCATAATATTCCCTGATGCCTAAAACATACTATGAAAATAGAAAATAGTAAATCAAAATAATATAACATTGAAAATTATGTATCTGAAATTGAAGGAGGAAAGTTAAGAGAAGCATAACATTTGCTATAGATTAAGAAGTTAAGTGAGAGTATGAATAGAGAAAAATAAATACTATCTTTGATTTTGTACCCAAATTAGCAGGAAGAGCTCTGATCTGCAGATTGGGTAATATCAACAGGCTTTGCAATCAGTTGTATAAGTTAAACTAAAATCCTTCACTAATAGAGATTAAGAAACTTCAAATATCTGTTCGCTAATCCTGTTTATAGTTCTAAATATTAGTTAGAATTACCATACTTTGGGGCAAACTCACTTTTCTAGGCAGATTTAATTCATTACGTCCCCTTTGGAATATACCAACTAACTGGTCCAGTCACCAACCCTAAGCTTGTTGGCAATTTCCTGCTTCTCTAGTTTTTCTCATGCTACTCTACCCAAGAAGCCCTCCCTTTATTAGCTCACAAAATCCCACCCATTGCTGGAGAGTCAAATAAAAACTCACCTTCTGCTGTGGGAAATCCTCTATCCTGCACTTCTCTCTGGAAAAGATACTGCCTTGAGTTGTTACTGAGTTTTTCTTTAGAATGTCTCTGTATGCCCCTGGGTATCTGATGTTGTATTCTCTAAAGTGACCTTGTTTGTTTTATATTTTTTTGTTTGGCAGAGGAGGGAAGAGTTCAAATGTTCTTACCTTGAGGATTGTCTAAAAAGTTAACAAAAGCATGTGCTGGATCATCTGAATGACCCACAACTGATTGTCCAAGCAAGTTTACCCGTGGCACTGTAATTTCATTGGCAATTTCACAGGTATACTTGGTTGGACAATGAATTGTGGGTGGTTAGTTATTTGTTGGTCATTCATTGGCATCAGGAGTCCTCCAGTTATGCCACAGCAGAAATTAGCTAAATACATAAATAACAGGTGTGTTCCAAGTGAAAGACAAATGATTTAATGAATGCTATAGAAAGGGTAGTTTTTCTATAGAAAAAATTATGAGAACATGAATGGCTTTATGGCTCAATGATATGGCAGGAATGATTAAAAAAGTTTTACACAGTGGCCTTCAATGTGACATTCACATTGAAAACATAATATGAGTTTTAATAAAGTGACTCCATCCATCTCACCAAATTAGTATTGTTGATGAAATGTTATTACTTTTTGTAGTTTTGTTTGGATTTAATCAGCAAATTTGATTTGGTTTTATAGTTTTATAAGTGCCATAAATGTCAGGTATTTATACATAATTTCAGGTTTGCACATATTTAAGTACCCTTTGTGTTATACTATAACATAGGATTGCATATCACTCCTGAGGAATTTGAAAATTTTTTTAAAAAGGGATGTGCAAAGCTATTTAGTTTTGAAAAATTGTGGCTCAGCCTTGAATGTTAGTCATTTGTTCATACAAATACATCCTTTTCTCAACATTGACGTCCATTCTTAGAGATCAGAGATTATATCTATTTTCTATATCTCTCAAAGCAGCTAACTGAGTATCTTAGACATATCATGGCTTAATAAAATGTGTGGATGATTCTAATTGTTCTGATGTACTCTTTCTGAAAGTTTATACTCTCAGAACCCCTGTTTTTTTAATATGTAACATAAGACCGATCCATTAATATTTAGCTTTTAAGTTTTCTGTGTACTTCAACATTCTAAACAGTTTTCAAGAAAAGCAGATTACATACATGCTAAGGATAAATCTGATTATGCGAACTATTTTATGCAAAATTAATGACTTAACTAGTGATTGTACCTTGTTTGAAGGAAGCATGGGTCCACATATTCTGTTTTTTAAAGGGGGCATTAAGTTATGAGGCTCCATGCTGATGACAATGAGATACGGCTACATACACTATAGTTTCTCTTGTGCCTTTTTCTTCATTCAAGGGAATGAGACATTCTGTTTTCCTGGAGACTGGCAAAAATGGAAAGTGGTTGATTTTCTTTTCTCCTTGTAAGTTTCCCAAGAGAGCCAATTGTCAAACCAATAGAGAAAGCAAATATACTCTATAAATTGTAAGTATAGTTAGGCAGATAAAATTAATCTCAGCCAAGAACAATGTGATTATGTAGAACTTCAACACAAATAAAACCGGAAACCTCAGCAAAAGACTTGGGAGATACAGACTCACCAACATCTCAGCAGTTAACACAATCTGACAGATGGGCTGTTTTTGAAATTTGTATATTCTTGACCAAATTACTCAGTTCCTGATTTATTTATCAAAAATACTCAACCCAGTTAATCTAGATGGTTGTTTTTCTTTCATTTGGACTTAATTTAATCTTTTATTTCCGTAGGTTTTGGGAAACAAGTGGTATTTGGTTACATGAGTAAGTTCTTTTAGTGGTGGTGTGTGAGATTTTGGGGCACCCATCACCCGAGCAGGGTACACTGAACCCCATTTGTAGTCTTTTATTCTTCATCAGTGGGACATTAATAATCAGAGAGCTCTGAGTTAAAATCACAGGTCCATGAACTGTAAGTGTGTTAATCCTGGGCCGTTTCATAAACTTTACTTAAGATCAATTTCTTCATCTGTGAGGCAACAACATTGATTTTCATATATATGATGTGGACTGTAAGGTTCTATATGTGAAGAACCTAGCTTTAGATTAGTAACCCAAGAAATATAAGCTTTTCAAATTGGGAGAAATAGAGATCCACTGCTCCTTGAGTTCTAAGAGTGGTTCTCAATTCTGGTTAATCATTGAAATTACCATGTGAGGTTGGAAAGACAAATGACAGTAGGCTCCCTCTTCATCCAGAGGGTCTGAGGTAGCGCTCAGGAATATATATTTTGAAAAAACCATTCATCGTGTTCCAGATTCACTGTCCTGGCTGGCAGGGTCAATGTGCTGCTTGTATCTGGGAACCTTAATCTCTGGAAAAAGGTCTGGGATAAAGAATATGCTCAGTGGAAGTGTGTTAAATAAATTTTAAACAAATCTCCTGTATCATCTAATAAGCAGTTGTGTTGATGCTGGTGTTATTCAAACTGACCATCCGGAAGATAGATTTTTGCACTAATTATGGCTGGTCCTATTAGAGAAAAGCAACACAGAGTTTAAACTAAAATTGATTTGGCCATACTGTATAGTGTGGTACAGAGAAAACTTCTGTTCTTATAAAAGCCACAACTTAGAGTCTGTCTTTTGTTAGATACTTAAAGCAGACCTATTATGAGGTGTTTCGTGATTGTCATTTACATTTGTGCAGGGCAAGGATTGTTACAACCTTTTTCCTATTGCTGTGCAGAAAGTATTGCATGTAAAACCTGGATTGATGACATGAAGTAATGTTCTTATCTCCCCCATCCATTTCTTCTTCCCACATTGCATGGTGTACAAGCTTTGAATAATCAATAGTAACTTGTAGTAGCAATACTGCATTTTAAACTGATGTTCAAAATGGCTACACTTAACAATTCAAGGACTTCCAGAAGACCTGAGAACTGTAGCCATTGACGCTTAAATCCTCTATCTAGTAGCTGACTTTATCCTCTATGGAAATTTTAGATATTTCAGCCAAAGTCCTGTTCTTGTTGGGGAGTGAGAAATTTAAGAATAAATAATCAAGTATTAAAAAGACTAGAAAAATAAAAGAAAATAGAAATTAATATTTTTGAGCTCTCCAAAGGAGAATTTTTAGCTTTCAAGCAATGAAAGAACTCACACAGATTTAACTATAAAATATGAGCAAATAAATCTAAAGGAAATAAATAAAGCAAACTAGGGAAAATATTCACTGAATATATTGCACAAAGGGTGAATATTTTATATTTATAAATATTATACAAATTGCTGTGAGACCTTCTATAATTAAATAAGCAAATGATGGTATCGATTAATTCATAAAAGAAGAAAATTCAACAGGTCAATAGGTATCTTATAAAAAAACAAAAATACAAATTAAATATGAGACTCCATTTTCTTCTATGAAATTATCAAAACATAAAATTTTAAAAAATGACAAGGTCCTCTGAAGGAGGTAAAGGAATGTATATATGCTTGTGAGAGGATTAATTTATATAAGTGTCACATAGAAAAAAGTTTGTCAATGTTTATCAAGAAATGTAAAATACATCATACCTAGTGACCTGATAGTCCTACTTGTGAAAGTGATCGTAATGAAAGAAGAAGAGGGAGAAGGAGAGAGAAAGAAAAATGAAGATGAAAACAAGAAATCAAACCCATAGATTTAAGGGAATATATATCAATTGCAATACAACTTATTGTATGAATATTTGAAAACAGGTTAAAAGTCCAAAATTGGGGAATGTCAGGTTGATTATGATTCATTTATCCAATGGACTATTATGTAGCTGTTAAAAATGCAATAACTTATAACAACATAAAGCATTACACTGTTATAGAAAACACAAAATGATTATCATTTGTGTACAAAACGATTATACTTAGGATTTACTTTGTCCACCTCCTGAAAAATGCAAAAGGCAAAAATCTTTGCAAAGAAGAGTTACATGATACAGTATCTCATGAGTTGGTTTGCAGTTGAGTCATTTTTTGCCACATTTTTCTAATATCTCCTTTGATGTGTTATTTGCATTGAATCTAATTACCATGTATACGGAAAAGTACTTTTCTCAAAGGACTGCCCACTAGCCCTTGCTATCCCTATAATCAGAATCCATCCTTCTACTTTCAGAGATTTGAGAGCTACTAGATGGACATTACTCTTTTCATTAAAGTACTATGGAGATGTAGAGATGCAAAGATCCTTATAAGAACTTCTAGCTCATTTTCATTGAAAAATAAAAAGATATATTATTGGGTTGAGAACAAATGATTATAGTGACATTGACTAGAAAAAAAAAGGAAAACAAAAATTAATTTTTAGTTCTCTAGAATAAATTCTCTAGGTTGTCAAGCAATAGAAATTTTAAAAAGAATTGGCTTCAAATATTTGAAAAGGTAAGCAGATATAACCAAAATTAAGAGACATTTTTAAAAGAATTAAAATTCTTTTAAATTCTTTTTAAAAATGTTTAGAATTGGCTTAAAATATTTGTAGGTAAGCATATATAACTAAAATTAAAAGATAAACAACAAATAGAAAATATTACAGAGTGAATGTGAGTCTCCCTAAAATTGGCTGTTCCTAATATTATTTTACTTATTTGCTTTTGGGTAGAATTTCTCTGGGAGGGATTCAGATGGAGCCTGAGTATAGTTTACCTTCTCAGAGAACATTCAGACACCATATCTATTGCCCTTTTATGTAAGTTCCCAATATGTCTGCCCAGGTTTTGAATGAAGTTGGGTATTTTTCTCAATGCTAAGCCTCCAGATTGCTCTTGAGTAGAACTTTGTATAACTATGGTTGTATGCATACACATTACTATTATTGTATTGATATTAATGTTACATATATAAAAAATGGAACTCAGTTTACATAGCACTTGGAAAACACCTTTGAGAATTGTCTTTATGGTGCCAAGCCTGTAATATTCTTTTACATTAGATCTTTAGAACGGTTTAATTATGGGCCAACAAAAAAACTGGAAAACATAGAGGTTAAATTTATTTATTTTAAATTTTAAAATATCAATAGTTTTAGGGGTGCAAGTGGTTTTTGGTGACATAGATAATTTGTATAGTGGTGATGTCTAGGATTTTAGTACACCCATAACCCAAATTGTGTACATTGCACACATTAGATAGTTTTTTATCTTTCACCCCTCCTCCCAGCCTTTCACCTCTGAGTCTCTAGTGTCCATTATACCACCCTATGCCTTTGTGTACCAGCGGCTTAGCTCACGCTTATAAAAGAGAACATGCAGTATGTGTTTTTTATTGTTGTTATTATTTTGAGATGGAGTCTCACTCAGTTGCCCAGGCTGGAATGCAGTGGTGTGATCTCAGCTGACTGCAACCTGCGCCTCCAGGGTAGAAGCAATTCTCCTGCCTCAGCCTCCCGAGTAGCTGAGAGTACAGGAATGTGCCACCACATCTGGCTAATTTTTGTATTTTTAGTAGTGATGGGGTTTTGCTGTGCTGGCCAGGCTGGTCTTGAACTCCTGACCTCAGGTGATCTGCCCACCTCGGCCTTCCAAAGAGCTAGGATTGCAGGTGTGAGCCATCTCAATTCCTGAGTTACTTCACTTAGGATAGTGGCCTCCAGTCCCATCCCAGTTGCTGCAAAGACATTATTTTATTCTTTTGTATGTCTGAATTGTATACGTTGGTAGATACGCACCACATTTCCTTTATACACACATCTGATTGGTATTTTTGTTGATTCCTCATCTTTGCAATTGTGAAGTGTGCTATGAGAAACAAACGTGCTGGTGTCTTTTGATATAGTGACTTCTTTTCTTTTGTGTGGATATGCAATAGTGGGACTGCTGGATCAAACAGTACTTTTAGTTACTTTTTAAATTAATTAATTTATTTTCCTTTATTTTTTAAAATTATACTTTAGGTTCTGGGGTACATGTTCAGATCATGCAGGGTTGTTGCACAGGTTACATGTTACATGGCAAGGTGGTTTGCTGCCTCCATCCCCTCCTCACCTATATCTGGCATTTCTCACCATGTTATCCCTCCCCAACCTGCCCACCCCACACTGTGCCTCCCCTAGCCCCCACCAACAGATCCCAGTGTGTGATGCTCCCCTCCCTGTCTCCGTGTGTTCTCATTATTCAACACCCACCTATGAGTGAGAACATGCAGTGTTTGATTGTCTGTTCTTCTGTCAGTTTGCTGAGTATGATGGTTTCCAGATTCATCCATGTCCCTCCAAAGGACATGAACTCATCGTTTTTTACGGTTGCATAGTATTCCATCGTGTATATGTGCCACATTTTCCTTGTCCCGTCTATCATTGTTGGGCATTTGGGTTGGTTCCAGGTCTTTGCTATTGTAAACACTGCCACAGTGAACATACCTGTGCATGTGTCTTTGTAATACAACTGTTTATAATCATTTGTGTATATACCCAGTAATGGGATTGCTGGGTCAAATGGAATTTCTATTTCTAGATCCTTGAGGAATTGGCACACTGTCTTCCACAATGGTTGAACTAATTTACACTCCCACCAGCAGTGTAAAAGTGTTGTTCTTTCTCTACATCCTCTCCAGCATGTTGTCTCTAGATTTTTTAACAACTGCTGTTCTAACTGGCGTGACATGGTGTATCAATGTGGTTTTGATTTGCATTTCTCTAATGACCAGCGATGATGAGTATTTTTTCATATGTTTGTTGACCTCATACATGTCTTCTTTTGAAAAGTATTTGTTCATATCTTTCACCCACTTTTGAATGGGTTTGTTTGTTTTTTTCCTGTAAATATGTTTTAGTTTTTTGTAGATTCTAGATATTAGCCCTTTATCAGATGGGTAGATTGCAAACATTTTTTCCTATTCTCTTGGTTGCTGGTTCACTCTAATGATTGTTTCTTTTGCTGTGCAGAAGCTCTGGAGTTTAATTAGATCTCATTTGTCTATTTGCCAGTGCTTTTGGTGTTTTAGTCATGAAGTCCTTGTCTATGCCTATGTCCTGAATGGTTTTGCCTAGGTTTTCTTCTGGGGTTTTATGGTGTTAGGCCTTATATTTAAGTCCTTAATCCATCGGCAGTTAATTTTAGTGTAAGGTGTCAGGAAGGGGTCCAGTTTCTGCTTTCTGCACATGGCTAGCCATTTTCCCAACACCATTTATTAAACAGGGAATCCTTTCCCCTTTGCTTGTTTTTGTCAGGTTTGTCAAAGATCAGATGGTTGTAGATGTTTGGCATTGCCTCCGAGACTTCTGTTCTGTTCCGTTGGTCTCTATCTCTGTTTTGGTCCCAGTACCGTGCTGTTTTGATTACTGTAACCTTGTAGTATAGTTTGAAGTCAGGTAGCATGATGCCTACAGTTTTGTTCTTTTTGCTTAGGATTGTCTTGGCTATGTGGACTCTCTTTTGGTTTCAGATGAAGTTTAGGGTGGTTTTTTCCCATTCCGTGAAGAAGGTCAATAATAGTTTGATGAGGATAGCACTGAATCTGTAAATTACTTTGGGCAATATGGCCATTTTCACAATATTGATTCTTCCTAACCATGAGCATGGAATGTTTTTCCGTCTGTTGGTGTCCTCTCTTATTTCCTTGAGCAGTGGTTTGTAGTTTTTCTTAAAGAGGTCCTTTGCATCCTTTGTTAGTTTTATTCCTAGGTATTTTATTCTCTTCATAGCAATTGTGAATGGGAGTTTGCTCTTGATTTGGCTGTCTGTTTGTCTGTTACTGGTGTATAGGAATGCTTGTGATTTCTGCACATTGATTTTTGTATCCTGAGACTTTGCTGAAGTTGTTTATCAGTTTAAGGAGATTTTGTGCTGAGATGATGGGGTCTTCTAAATATACAATCATGTCCACTGCAAATAGGGACAATTTGACTTCTTCCTTTCCTAATTGAATACCCTTTATTTCTTTTTCTTGCCTGATTACTCTGGCTAGAACTTCCAATACTATATTGAATAGGACTGGTGAGAGAGGGCATCCTTGCCTAGTGCTAGATTTCAAAGGAATGCTTCCAGGTTTTGCCCATTTGGTATGATATTGGCTGTGGGTTTGTCATAAATAGCTTTTATTATTTTGAGATATGTTCCATCGATACCTAGTTTATTGAGAGGTTTTAGCATAAAGGGCTGTTGAATTTTGTCCAAGGCCTTCTCTGCATCTATTGAGGTAATCATGTGATTTTTGTCTTTGATTGTGTTTATGTGGTGGATTATGTTTATAGACTTGTGTATGTTGAACCAGCCCTGCATCCTTGGAATGAAGCCTACTTGTTTGTGATGGATAAGCTTTTTGATGTGCTGCTGCAATCAGTTTGCCAGTATTTTATTGAAGATTTTTGCATTAATTTTCATCATGGATATTGGCCTGACGTTTTCTTTTTTGGTTGAGTCTCTGCTGGGTTTTGGTATCAGGATGATGTTGGTTTCATAAAATGATTTGGGAAGGATTTCCTCTTTTGGGATTGTTTAGAATAGTTTCAGAAGGAGTGGTACCAGTTCCTCTTTGTATGTCTGGTAGAATTCAGCTAAGAAGCCATCTGGGCCTGGGCCTTTTTTGGTTGGTAGGCTATTAATTGCTTCCTCAACTTCAACCCTTGTTATTGGTCTATTCAGGGTTTTGACTTCTTCCTGGTTAAGGCTTGGAAATATGCATATGTCTAGGAATTTATCCATTTCTTCCAGGTTTACTGGTTTGTGTGCCTAGAGTTGTTTGTAGTAATCTCTGATGGTCATTTGTATTTCTGTGGAATTGTTGGTGATATCCCCTTTATTGTTTTTAATTGCATCTATTTGATTCATCTCTCTTTTTTATTAATCTGGCTAGCTATTCTAAAAGGAATTAAGTTCTTAATTTAATTCTTAGCTTGGTCATTCTTGGTGTATATAAGTGCTACTGATTTGTGTACATTGATTTTGTAACCTGAGACTTCACTGAATTCATTTATAAGATCTAGGAGTCTATCGTAGGCTTAGGGTTTTCTAGTTATACAATCATATCATCAGCATACATAGATAGTTTGACTTCCTCCTTTCCAATGTGGATGCCCTTTACTTCTCTCTCTTGCCTGATTGTTCTGGCTAGGACTTCCAAGATTATATTTAGTTTAACAATCTTGTTTTGCAGATTGAGAAAGTGAAAAGTTAGGTATATGAATGACTCACACAAACACCAGAACATGAAGACACATATATACCTAGAAGCTGAATCTCTGGCTTCCCAGATGTATGGTTTTTAATTTGGTTAATTTTTTATTATCAAGAATAAATAAATAAATAAAGAGACCGCATTTCTTTTAACATTTTTCCTACCCAAGTTGGTGTCTGCTACAGTAGATATCTGAGTCAATAGTTGCAAACATTCCATGTAAGAGCCCATTTTGGAAGAGAGATTAACAAATGTTTGACAGTGATCAACTTATATCTTTTGGAATATGCACAAAAGATAGTGAGCCAAGAATAAGAGTTAATGATTATGCATTTATTTGTTTATTTATTGGGCCTATATTTTTGAGTGCCATGTGCTGAATAAATGTTTCTTAGACAATATAGGATTAATGTGAACATAACGCTAGCACTAATCTTGACTTCTGTGTAAATGGTTTTGTTTTCGGTAATGTATTCAAACAATATTCCTCAGAATTTGATGTAAATAACCCTGGTGTTGTGTAAGATAACTTCAGGTAGCACTTTTTAATTTTTATAGTAATGTATTTACTTTATTATGTATGACATTATAACTAGCATATTGAGCCTTATTTCATGGGTAGTGTTGCCTAGGATATAAAGTAATATTTTAAGTAATTTACATTACAGGTAGACATGATGAAAATTGGAAAGTGATAGGAGAATGACTTCAGTTTGGGAAACAATAATTTAAGAAGTTCCTGTACTACAGGAATAATAATTTGCAGAGCGTAGAGAAATATTTTGGAAAATACCTGCTTGCAGGTTTAGAATTTAATTCTAGGCCAGCATAAAGCAGCAACACATTCATTAAATAGTCTTTAAAGCATTTGTCATCTTAATGGCTAAAGAAATGTAACCTCTGTCTTAGTCTTCAACCATTGAGGAGGTGGAAAAAGCCAAAATGTCCATCATACTGTGTTGATGGGACTTGCCATAGTAACAGAACTAATGTTTTTCATAATTTAGTCATTACAAATGGCACTTTTATTTTTTTGGTTTGTGTGCTAGAAATTAAAATATGCAAAGAAACTACAATATAATAGTATTCACTTTCTTGTTACTTTACTCTCAAACATGTCTAACTGTTTTAAAATTGTTGTCTCATTAATCTTTCCAGAACTCTTTCAAAAGTGGGTGGATGGATGTGGCATTGGTATTCTGCAGAGAATTGGAAGGACTCGTGAGCTGTCTTTCAGGGGATTCATGAGTATAGAGAAGAAAGGCAATCTTGTAATTCACCCCTCATGTTCAGTTCATTGTCTGTTGATGCTGAACTCACTTAGAAGGCAGGGTAGAGAGACTGGTCAAGGCAACGTGTCAGAGAAACAGCCATATATCCCTAGATTCTGAGAGTCCACATTCTTATGGACACAAGGGAAGACTTCAGAGAAGTCCTTTAGTGGCTTACTGTGTCCTTACTGACCAAAATATCAAATTGATAATTAAATAGTGACTTGTAGAATTAAGAATGCCACAGTTGTTGACATTACTAAGTAAACACAAAATAGATTCCTAAGCATTGAGATGGGAGGGAGTTTTGGTAGGCACTGTAACTGAAAGTTATTATTTTTTTCTTTGATTTCCAAGCTGTCACAAAAATGTATAGATGGTGAAGGGGGTGTATAGAATTCTAAGATAGTTAATATTTCATAGCAATGAGGTTGTCCTTTCAGGAATATTTATTGAGAATGTTCTTTTGCTTTATGATCAACCATGCTGCTTTTATTGTGGCTTTTATCAAGACACTGTTCTGGAATAAATACTGAGTATGGAATACATACTACTGGCAGTCAGTTTGGTACCTTGTTTGGGACATTCATTTACTACACTATTTAAATGTTTACCTGAAGATCGTGTTGCCTCACATTCCTTCGTAGAAATTTAAAGGAATTTCAGATGAACAGCCTGAATTTAGCTGGTGAACTAAAATCTTCCATTTCTCCAACTGCATTGTAATCACTTTTTTATTTATGAATGGTTTAAATACAGTTTATAACTGCTTACTTTCTTTTAATCTTTGGCACTCATTTTCTTGGGAGATTAATTCCATACTTCGTGAAATAAAGTAACTGTTCAATTAAAATTTAGATGTCTTGGCCAAATGTGGTGGCTCACGCCTGTAATCCCAGCACTTTCGGAGGCCAAGGTGGCTGAATCACTTAAACTCAGGAGTCTGAGACTAGCCTGACCAACACGGTGAAATCCTGTCTCTCTTAAAAATACTTAAATTAGCCAGTCATGGTGTCACGTGCCTGTAGTCCCAGCTACTAAGGGTGAAGAATGGGATTAAATCATAACAATAATAGTAAAAACAAAACCTCATAATTTGTAGTTGCCAATAATAAATTGTGCTGTGCGGTGTGCTGTTTAATATAAAATCTAACCCCTAGCTCTGCTTAAAATTAACTAACTCTCTGTAAAACTTGCCTTCTCTGTTCTCGCCACATTCTCAGCCAAGTTCCCAGGCATCTCAAGACTCCTGTTTTTCTTGCTGACCAGCTGCAAGGTCACAGGGCAAGATAACACCCAAAGAATGTACAATGCATTTCTAAAAATGCTATTTTTCAAATGTAACGTACATCACAAGACATGTTACAAATTAATTAACTGTTCTTTATTCTGGCTTCTGTAAACCTGTTAGCTGCTACATCATCCTGGATGTATAAAAAGTACCTCATTTTCTTTCTCCGGAGCTCAGTCTTGGGATGCTAATCTGCTGAGCCAGTGGCTACCTTAATAAAATCCTCCTGTTTCATCCACCGGTCTCTCTGGTCTCCTGGATATTCTGAAACAAGGAGGCTCAGGCAGGAGAACCAGTTGAACCCAGGGTGTGGAGGTTGTAGTGAGCTGGGATTGTGCCACTGCACTTCAGTCTGGGTGACAGAGCAAGACTCTGTCTCAAAAAAAAAAAAAAAGTCCAAGTCTTAATACTTAACAGGGAGGATTTTGATCTCAGGACTGGCCACAGTCAAACATATATATATATATATATATTTTTTTTTTTTTTTTTTTCTTCAGGAGAGCTAGAAAACATTCAGTTGTTTTTGAGCACCTAAGATCCACCATTGGTTACAACTTCTTATCGCATCTGACCCATTAAGACCACATGTGTGTTCATCCTAGTTCAATGCAATTCCCACATACTCTGCTGAGATCTGTCAGAAAGAAGTTCCCTTGCTAGATTGTTTTTTATGGGGGTAGAATATCGAAAATACTATCTAAATATGAGAGATACAGTCTCTTCCATCAAGAAGTTTATAGTCCATCAGATCAGACATTTATTTATTCATTAATGCATTCATTAATTTAAAAAACTGTGTATCAGCCATGTGCCTATGCTAAGTTTGTTTTTGTTTTTGTCAAGTGTGATTTTTCTTTTTCTCTGAACATAACCTCAGGAAAATAAGATATGCATACCAGTTACTAAATTACAGAGTCTAACTACATAAATGCTGTGGTATTGACTGAAAGAGTTGTAACATCACAGAGAAGAGAAATACGATTTCAAACTTGGGAAGGAAGAAAAAATTCCATGAATTTGGCATCATTTGAGTTTTCTTTAACCCGTGAATAGAGAATACTATTAAAAACAAAGGTGGCAATAGGAGGGAGAGACCAGGCTTTGGAGAATGGCGAGAGAAGATCAGGCTGTAGGGAGTATGAGTGGATATAGAGGAAGGAAGGGGTAGTTTATCAGAGCTTTCATTATCATCCTAAAGAATTTGACCTTTATTGTGTCAGCAACTACTAAGTGGCAATATCAGTGTTTCTATCCTGGAGACTAAACAGACTTGTCCCCAACCCCCATCTCACTTCTGATCCCCTTTTCTCCTTCACCTCCCATAAGTTCATTTACATTAAAATGCAGTTGAGAAATATGAGATGCCTGCATTTTGATTCTGTGAGGAGGGCACATTGGCACAGGTGCTCTTTGGAGAGCTGCACTAGCTAAGTGTGTTGCAGAGGTGATAAGATTTAGGTATTAACTACTGCAGTATCTAACAATCCTACCCTTTGCTGTCAAAAACAATTAATGTAGATTACATATATTTGAAAGAAGAATTTCTTTCATTTTAAACTTTGGAGCACCTCCAGAGAGGATTAGGTAGGAAAATAAATGGTCTCATTTTCATAAATTAGGGAAATATGAATAATATTTTGTGTTTGGAAAAGCTTGCCCAGACTCTTCCCAGTACATTGGTACCATATGGTTTTTCAGCTAAGTGTGACCAGGAAGTGAGAATTTCATGAGACAGTAGTCACAGAAGCAAAAGACCCCATTGTCCTGTTTCATGTGCTTTGGTGCAAAACAAAAAACAAATAAAGCAACTACTTTTTAGATATGGCTGTCTGGTGGATGGAAAAGAGTATAATCTCTAGGTGTCCAGGAATATACATAAACCTTAGACCCCACCCTTACTAGGGACATGCACTAAAGATAAAAATGAGGAACAGATTCAACTTAGAAATTTAGAGATTTGGATGGGAAAAAGAAAGGATTTTCCTCTGCTCACTCTCTTCTCTTTGAAGGCAGATATGGTTTGGCTGTGTCACCACCCAAATCTCATCTTGAATTATAACTCCTACAATTCCCAAATGTCATGGGAGGAATCCAGTGGTAAGTGATTGAATTATGGGGGTGGGTATTTCCTACAGTGTTCTCATGATGGTGAATGGGTCTCATGAGATCTGATGGTTTTAAAAATGGGAGTTTCCCTGCACAAGCTCTCTTTTTGCTTGCTGCCATCCATGTAAGATGTGACTCGCCCCTCCTTCCTTCTGCCATGATTGTGAGGCCTCCCAGTCATGTGAAACTATAAGTCCAGTAAACCTTCTTTTGAAAGCTGCCCAGTCTTGGGTATGTCTTTACCAGGAGTGTGAAAACAAACTTATACCATAAATTGATAATCATAGAGCAGAGCGTTGCTGAAAACATACCCAAAAATGTGGAAGTGACTAACTTTGGAACTGGGTAACAGGCAGAGATTGGAAGAATTTGGAGGACTTAGAAGAAGGCAGAAAGATGTGGGGTTTGGAACTTTCTAGAGACTTATTGAATGGCTTTGAACAATCATGCTGATAGTGATACGAACAGCAAAGTGCAGGCTGACGTGGTCTCAGATGGAGATGAGAAGCTTGTTGGGAACTGGAGCAAAGGTGACTCTTGTTATATTTTAGCAAAGAGACTGGTGGCCTTTTCCCCTGCCCTTGAGATTTGTGAAACTTTGAACTTGAGAGATATGATTTAGGGTATCTGGCAGAAGTAATTTCTAAGATAGCAAGGCATTCAAGAGGTGAATTGGGTGCTGTTAAAGGCAATCAGTGTTAAAGGGAAAGAGAGCATAAAACTTTGGAAAATTTGCAGACTGTCAATGCAATAGAAAAGAAAATCCCATTTTCTGAGGAGAGATTCAAGCCAGCTGCAGAAATTTACACAAGTAGCAAGGAGCAGAGAAGCCAACTGCTAATTCTCAAGATATGGGGAAAATATCTCCAGGGCATGTTAGAGGTCTTCACTGCAGTTCCTCCCATCACAGGCCCAAAGGCCTAGGAGGAAAATGTGGTTTTGTAGCTGGGCCCAGGTTCTCCATGCTGTGTGCAATCTAGGGACTTGGTGCCCTGTGTCCCAGCTGCTCCACCATGACCAGAAGGGGCCCAGATACAGCTCAGGCCATGGCTTCAGAGGATTCAAACTCCAAACTTTGGCAGCTTGATGTGATGTTGAGCCTGTGGGTACACAGAAGTCAAGAATTGAGGTTTAGGAACCTCTGCCTAGATTTCAGTGGATGTGTGGAAATGCCTGAATGTCCAGGTAGAAGTTTGCTGCAAGAGCAGGACCCTCATGGAGAACCTCTGCTAGGGCAGTGTGGAAGGGAGATGAAGTTGGGGCTTCCACAGAGAGTCCCTACTGGGGCACTGCCTAGTGGAGCTATGAGAAGAAGGTCACCATCCTCCAGACCCCAGAATGATAGATCCACCAACAGCTCCTACTGTGTGCCTGGAAAAGCTGCAGACAGTCAACCCCAGCCCATGAAAGCAGCTGGAAGGCTATACCTTGCAAAGCCAGAGGCAGAGCTGCTCAAAACTGTGGAAACCCAACTCTTATATCAGCGTGACCCGGATGCAAGACATGGAGTCAAAGGAGATCGTTTGGAACTTTAAGATTTGACTACCTTGCAGGATTTCAGACTTGCATGGGACCTATAACCCGTTTGTTTTGGCTAGTTTCTCCCATTCGTAGTGGCTGCATTTCCCTAGTTCTTGGACCCTCATTGTGTCTAGGAAGTAATTAACTTGCTTTTGATTGTACAGGCTCATAGGCGGAAGGGACTTGACTTATCTCAGATGACACATTGGACTGTGCACTTTTGCATTAGTGCTGAGACTAGTTAAGACTTTAGGGGACTGTTGGGAAGGCGTAATTAGTTTTGAAATGTAAGGACATGAGATTTGAGAGGGACCAGGGGCAGAATGGTATGGTTTGGCTGTGTCCCCACCCAAATCTCATCTTGAATTTTAACTCCCACAATTTCCACATGTTGTGAGAAAAATCTGGTGGGAAGTGACTGAATTATGGGGACAGGTCCTTCTTGCACTGTTCTGATGATAGTTAATGAGTCTCCCAAGATCTGATGGTTTTATAAGGGGGAGTTTCCCTGCACAAGCTCTCTCTTTGCCTGCTACCATCCACATAATATATGACTTGCTGCTTCTTGCCTTCTGCCATAATTATGAGGCCTCC
Source organism: Saimiri boliviensis (assembly GCF_048565385.1). NCBI lineage: Eukaryota > Metazoa > Chordata > Mammalia > Primates > Cebidae > Saimiri > Saimiri boliviensis. The sequence continues at coordinate 131,932,188 of NC_133453.1, read as the reverse complement.
TCAGCCATGTGGAACTGTAAATCCAGTAAACCTCTTTCTTTTGTAAATTTCCCAGTCTTGGGCATGTCTTTATCAGCAACATGAAAATGGACTAATACAAAGGCTTAGAAGCATCATTCAGCCAGAAGCTAGGAACAGACCAACACATTTCAAGGGCAACACTATTTAATCTAACATAATAGCCTTATGGAACAAAGGTGAAACAATGACCCATTGTAAGTAAATCCACTTGCTTGATTATATTCAACTTTTCTAAAAGACATGTTCACAATTATCTTTCAAAATTTTAACCTATAACCAATGACAATCATGAAGTCACTTCTGTGACTTTGGAATTCTTACCAGAATTAATAACATATTTGGACCTGAATCAAAGTAATTCTAAATTTACTACTTGTAGGGAAGCTTCCCCCAAAATTGCTAGTGACAGTGTTATTTCTCTGGTTTCTGAGCTCCACTGGAAATACAAGACAAGCCTTTCCTGGACTGATCCAAATGTTTCACTCTCTGGCGTTTTCCAGTTGCAGAGCTCTAGCACGGTGAATTGGAGATGGAGCTGGCAAGCAGCAACCTTTGGACTCTCACAGGCTGTTGGGAGCTGCAGTGTGAAAGTAGTAACTGTAAGAGCTGATCCCAATCTGAAATCAGAAATGAGGATTCTGTGGGTTAAATAAGAAAAGAGACATGCATTATTTCTAAACAATGTCTAGGCTGTCCTCAGCTTTATTCGTCAACATGCTGGGTCACACTGACAGATTTGTAAATGCCTCAGATAAGAAAAGATTAATTTTGAATGGTAGCAAAGGAAAAAAGAGAAAGAAGGGGTTGAACATTCTCGGATGATCTTAATTTGGTTTGACTTACCTAAATTTGACTTCAATTTATGCTAATAATGCAGATACACAATATAAGCCTTTTTTTTTGTAGCTTACAATCTAGATGAGACGACAAGCTATGTCTCTGAATAAGTAGCAAACAGATTTAAAAGGTATATACAGGGTTGGGTATGGTGGCTCATGTCTGTAATTCCAGCACTTTGGGAGATTGAGGCAGGCAAATTACAAGGTCGGGAGTTCAAGACCAGCCTGATCAACACAGTGAAACCCTGTCTCTACTAAAAATATAAAAATTAGCTGGGTGTGGTGCTGTGTGCCTGTAATTTCAGCTACTCAGGAGGCTGAGGCAGGAGAATTGCTTGGATCTGGGAGGTGTAGGTTGCAGTGAGCTGAGGTTGCCATATGGGCATGTACATGTGTGTATAATGGATATGGTATTCCACGTTTGACGATAGTTCTGTTTGCTGGGACAGTCTTCTCATATAGACTGTATTCCTTTTGTGGATAGTGCTCATATATATTCATCTTTTTGTGTTTCTGCCTGAAAAGTAGTGACATCACATACAGCTTCCTGTTTCTGTTTCTGAGACCCGAGTCTCTACTGCAACCCTCCCCCTCAAATCTTTATCTCTTGCCTTCTGAGATTTATCTTCTGTGGTAAACAGACTCCTTTGCATCCTCATCTCTCCCAAACACATTCACTCTACCCTGTTGTCTTTACTGAATCCTGTCTCTCTGTGGCCCACATAAGCACAGTAGCTCATTTTTCTCAAACCAGGAGATCTCTGGGGAGGAAAGTGGTTGACTTCTAGCCTTAAAATGCCTGTTACAAACCATTATGTCTCCCCGCCGGAAAAGGCCTTGGGCTTCTGAGGCCCATTGTTTCTGGATATCTATGCCCATCCTCTGATTGGCGCAGCCATTGAATAAGTCTCTATTCAGTCCCCAAATCACTGAATACCTTTAAAACTCACCCACAGACTTTCTCTCCACTGTGGGCTGTCATCCGGGGTCTTTAGTGTGTATGTCAGTGACCCAACTCACACCCTTGCCTTTCTCAGATCCTTCACTTTATTCTACTTACGTCACCATTTTCCATGAGTTGACCCTGGACTTAGAGTTCACCTCTAACTGCTCTACCTCTTAAATCCACAATGCCAATATTTAACTACTTTTTGACCACACAGGCTGGTTCTAGTCATGTCTGACTCCTTTTTCGCTTCTTTCCATGCCTCATGGAGACTAACATTCTCCTTCTTGTCAGCCCTATCCTATTCCCAAGCCAGTTATATTAAGGTCAGATTCAGTTGCCAATTGGTTATATGAGTTTGTTCCATACCTTTAACTTCCCAAGTCTTTGTTTCTTGGTCTCAGAAATCTCAGACTGACTTTTCTTTTTCTTTTTTTTTTCTTTCCTTCTTTCTTTCTTTTCCTTCCTTCCTTCCTTCCTTCCTTCCTTCCTTCCTTCCTTCCTTCCTTCCTTTCTTTCTTTTTCTTTCTTTTCTTTCTTTCTTCTTTCCTTTCTTTTTTTGGTTAAGACAGAGTCTCACTCTGTCACCCAGGCTGGAGTGCAGTGGTGTGAGCTTGGAACACTGCAGCAACCTCTGCCTCCCTGAGTTGAAGCAATTCTTGTGCCTCAGCCTCCCAAGTAGCTGGGATTGTTGGCATATCCCACTACACCAGATAATTTTTGTATTTTTTGTATTTTTAGTAGAGACAGGGTTTTGCCATGTTGGTGAGACTGGTCTCAGACTCCTGGCCTCAAGTGATCAGCCTGCCTCAGCCTCCCAAAGTGCTGTGATTACAGGCATGAGCTACCACGCCAGGCCTTCAGATGGACTTATGTAAAACCTCTGGCTCTCTGGCCATCAACAAGTATTATAGGTGAGAAACAATATTTTGGCATTGTTTTATCAATAGCTACAACCTATTATTTAACTTTGTTTTTGACTTAAGTGAAGAAGTAACTAAAGGCCATTAGCTTTAAACATGGTGTTTATTTATCTGATTCCATTAGAATAAGGCTCAATAATTTTCAGAAGCCCAGAAATGGAAATCTATGTGCTAAGGCACCATGGATCATTCATGGTAGCAAAATCAGTGAGAGGATTAAAAACCTTTGGTTAATGGTACAATGAGAAGAAATAGAGCCCAGTTCTCCAGGAAATGATTTAAGGATAAGAGCTTCAAAGCTTTTTAAAAAGTATTTCTTTTCCACACAGCCTTCTTCATCTGACTCATTAAAATGTCTCAGCATTGTTTTTTCAACATACCATTTAATCAAAACCCTCTGCTAGATTCTTCCCAAGATTCATTTGTGACTCACATGAGCAAACATTCTGTAGGGTTATAATGAAGAGAAATGTAGGAGAATTATAGAAGCTTTCTTTCCTTTTACAGCAAATACTTTATAAATCCATCTCCATTTCTCAGAATTGGTTTATCTTTGAATCAATGTTTTACTTTTCTGTAGATAAAAAGCACTGTACATGTCTGAAAATCAGAAGCATTGGAAGAAGATTCAGTTATATTTCTTAATATTGCTCTTAATGTCTCACATGTAAACTTCAAGTCTAGGAAAAAGCAATCAAATACGTCATTCCTAAAAACTGGTTTTCTTGTTCATTTTGTTAAAGAAAAAGTTCTTCATCTTGTAGAGGGTGTTTAAAATGGTCTTATTTATTGTAGATTCAAGAAACTGATGGAAGATAAAGTAAGTCATTTAAGTAGGGTATCTTCCTGCTCTTCCAAAGCCAGACCCTGTCTTACAGTTAAGTGCGGGAGAGATCCCAAACCACAGACATACAGCCAAGCACTTCCTGCATCCCTGGCCCATAAAAACTGAGAGAGATAGTTATGCAACTAGATTTCTGGATGATTGATTATGCAGCAATAGTAATAGACAGTCTGTTCTCTATAGTTCTCTTCCCTTAACAGTCTCATTAATATTTGTCACCAGAGAGATTTGGAGGTAAATGCGAGGCAGTGTATTTTTTATTCTCAGAAGGTTGGTGGATGGCATTCAGCATGGGGCAGCTCATGCATGCTGTGGCTGATCTGATGACTCATCTTTTAGGCATGGAGCAGCACCTGGAGCTCCAATGACTCCAGTTCTCACCAACTGTCCTCTTTCAGCTTTTCTTAATCCTCAACCAAGTATGCCCGCCATCCCAAGGAAAGGGTACCAGCTTCTCCTTCATGTCATACACAGAATCCAGGTTACAGGTGCTAAAAGATGTATGTTCCTGTTTTTTCCACAGGGGTTTTTATTTTCTTTGCAGATTTAAGTTCATCTCTGTGAATTATGGTTTGTCTTTGCTGTTGTCCACACTCATCTTTCCTTACTAACTGTTAGTTTGGCTGATAGAAACCTGCTTAGACTCAGCTCCAGATACACAGCCTCTCCCACCAGCTTCTGTGTAGATTAAAGTACAATCCTTGTAATACCTTCTTACTCTGTATCACTCACAGTGCTTCTGCTTCTGTGATAAATACTGATTGATGCAGAGGCACTCATGGGGACATTGATGTGCTTAATGTGTTGGGCTTATAATGAACAATCTTGATTTAATCTTGGTTACATTTCTTAGAAAGACCATTTGTCTTAGAAATCCGTGTAGCCTCCAGCTGCTCCAGTAATGTAAATGCCTAAAATCAGAATGGGAAAGCTGGAGGTGAGCTTGGAATTTTGGAAAGGCTCATGCAGAGATGTGTGTGAATTCTGTAAGTACCTAAACAGCAGAATTCAACTTGAGTGAGATGCGTTCTTGGTGAGAAATGTACTCGTGATTTCATGAGTAAGAAGCTGAAGACACTCAAGTCCAGCTGCTTTTCTTCAGGAACTCTTAAGCCATTCATGTATTTCAGATTTCCATCCTGTCACCAATCCACCTGGCCAACCTTATTTACTGCTTATTACTCATTTTATGACAGCCTCTACTCAGATTTGAAGTATTGGGTAAAAATTAAAATAAGTAGAAGTGGCATTACCTATGAGTCAATAAATTGACTTTATAAAACTTTATAGGAATTACTGATTCAACTGCCACTAATTAGAGGCACTGTAGTAATTATCTGCACTGTAAATCTGTAATTTTTGCTTAATAATGAGGGGAGGAAGAGGGTTAGTAAAATTGTCTGATCAAGTGTTTTGCACAAACTATGGAATCTCTACAACACTTTTGCTATTTTATGGGATGGGGAAAGCAATGATAGCTGTGTCACTCCAATACCTGGACTGATGGTTGAGCCAATCTTTGCAGAAGAAGCTTTCCAGCGGCATATCCAATCTCTGTAGCTATGTATATTGTCAGGGGATTGAGAGAGACCATTAAATAGGACCCCTTGTCCCTACTTTATGTTTAAAACCGCTAAGAAATAAGACAAACCATAAGATAGATGGAGGCCAAGCATCACTCCATTACCAATAGTGCTAACCTGTGAAGTTAACATCAACAGCAGAAAGATGTACCCATGGAGTCATGTGGAGTTCTAAGCCAGAGCAGGCCCTTTATGTAAGAGGGACTTACAGGCAATTGGAAAACTTGATTTGTGTGTGCTGTCTTGTTTCCAAGAGGTAAAGGAAGAGCTGATGAAGAAAGCATGACTGTTCAGATAATGCACTCTAGCCCACCGAAGTTTGGGAGGCCAAGGCATGTGGATCACGAGGTCAGGAGTTCAAGACCAGCCTGGCCTGACCAACATGGTGAAACCCTGTCTCAACTAAAAATACAAAAATTCTCTGGGCGTGGTGGTGTCTCTGTAATCCCAGCTACTCCAGAGGCTGAGGCAGGAGAATCGCTTGAACCAGGGAGTTGGAGTTTGCAGTGAGCAAGATGACAGCGTTGCACTCTAGCCTGGCAGCAGAGCAAGACTCTGTCTTAGCTCTTTTCATAAAGAAGGAAATGAATGACAAAGAAGTGCTTGCCCTGAATGGTGAGAATTAACAGCAAATATTTGTTTTTTAGGCATGGGACTTGAAATATCTTTTCCACAATCCTTTTGCACTGAATCATTTTCATTACCCCATAAATCTTGTGACATGAAATGTATACCTTGCTGTTGCCCAGGCTGGAGTACAGGGGTACAGTAATGACTTACTGTAACCTCTAACTTTCAGACTTAAGCAATCCCTCCTGCTTCAGCCTCCCTTCTGAGTAGCTGGGGTTACAGGTATGCATTACCACAGCCAGCTATTTTTATTTTTTGTAGAGATGTGGGGGGATATCACTCTTTTGCTCAAAGGCTGGCTTTGATGTGCAAAGGCTGGCTTTGATGTGGACTCAAGCAGTTCTCCTGTGGTGGCTTCCCAAAATGCTGAAATAGAGGTATCAGCCACCCCACCTGGCTGAAATCATTCTCAATGAAATCACATTGACTCCTTCAGTGCCAAATCTAGTATTTTCTTCTCAGTACTCATCACACCCATCTGCTTTGTGGAACTGGACAGCTTCCCTCCTTCTGGGAGCTCTTCATTGGCTTTCATGCCACATTTCACTCCTAGATTTTCTCCTCTTTCCTTGGGTGCTGCTTTCTCAGTAGCATTTCCTGAGGACTCAGAACAGGAATTCTTTCCTTATGTGTCTTTGAAGTCCAGTGTCTTACACAATGCCTAATACCTAGGTGTGATTTCTTCACAAGCCATTTCTCTGTCCTGTGTCGCGTTGGCCAAGCTCTGCCTTGTTTTGTTTTACGAATTCACCGTCCCCTATGCTAAAGGAAAGTGACTATTTATTTCCCAGTTCCAGGATTGTGTAACGATTTGTTTTAAACCTGTCATTACGTTTTCCTTTTCACTAATTAAGCATGGAGAAAGCTTCTAGGGTGTTTCTGGGATAAATTTTCCAAACTCGTAAGAAGAGGAAGTATATAGTTTTCTAGGTCTATTGTATTAAACTGCCACAAACTGAGTGGCAACAAAAATGGATTACAGTTCTGGGGACCAGAGGTCCGTAATCAGTGTGTCAGTAGGTTTGTCTGCTGCTGAGGGCTGCAAAGGAAGAAGTTCTTCCAAGTTTCTCTGAGCTTTGAGATGCCCATCTTAATGTTCACATGGTCTTTTTTTCTATATGCCTGTTTCTATGTCCACAAATCTCCTTTTTTTAAATGAAGACACCAGTCGTATTGTATTAGGGTCCACTCTAATGACCTTGTTTTAACCTGATTCCTTTTTTAACAACCCTCTATCCAAATAAGTTCACATTTTGAGCTACTTGTGGTTAAGAATTTAAAATATAAATTTTAATGGAACACGATTCATATGCTAATAATGAGAAAGCAACTTTTTCTTTCAATATTACTGATGGCTGGAGCTATAGCAGCCGCATTGTAACCATGAGGAAACAAATGTAGTTACCAAGCCACTATACGGAAAGTGGTAGAATGGTAGGAAAACTTGATTCTTGTTTGCATCTTTGATCAACATATTCTTCTAGAAAAGCAAATTGGTCTTTAATGCATTTTCCATTTCGACTAGAGTAGGCTGACACTGACGGCAGACAGACCAGTTAGGTGAATATTCTAATAGTCCTGTTGAAGCAACTTGAACTCCACTAGTGAAAAGAAGTGACATAGGCAAGAGGTATTAATGAAGAAACTTTCTTGTAGGAAGAAAGATGGTATCTAGGGCTGTGCTTGGGATATATTCTTAGTGCTTTCTGTTCCGGGGCTGTGACTGCTGGTAGTCGCTTGGATTGAGGGCAATTTAAGATGGCATTTGAAAGGAAAGACAGAGCCAGCTGTTCTCATAACCATTTTATGAATACAAAGGACTTACAAGTTGAACTTTTGCTTCTTCCCAGTGGTATGATTCTGGACAGAACCAGATAGTCTAAAAATAGGCAATTCAGCCGCCACTTTAAATCAGTGTTCCCTAAATGGTGATTTATAGAATGTTAATTCTGTGAGTTGTTAATAGATATGATGAAAATCAAAGGTGAGGAAAGAGATGTTCTACACCCAAATGAATTCAGAAATTTGGATTAAAGTCCATATTACAGTACTTCTCAGAGCCTTAAATATTCTAGTGTCAAGTGTAAATATTTAAGGTAGAAGTGTAGTTACATAACTTAAAATATTTACGATGCATCAATTGCAACCTTTTTCTCAGAGCATGTCACAAAATTGGTCTTAGGACTACACTTAGGACACGCTGCTTTAAACAGTGATTTACTCTAGGTTTCATTTCTTTTTCTTCTGGTACATCATACCCTAGCTATTCAGCCTTAGTGTAAAGGGCTCATTGCAGATGGGATTGCCAATTCCCTGGTGACCTGTGAGCCTTTATGCAGTCCTATTGACATTCCCATTTAAAACACTGAGGCTGGAAGAGATGAGACATACTCCTGTGTGAATAGAGCTGTTCCCAAGAGACAGGAGGGAGGAAAGGAAATCTATGAGCTTGCTTCATCTCAGGTAATGTGCCAGATATTCAGCTAGACCTATTGGGCACCAAGAGCCATGCTCAGGAATCCACCAAAATAAAATAAAATAAAATAAAATAAAAAATTTGCTACTGGCACCTCAGAGGAAGGAATTTTCAGATGAGAAACTGTAACTGCTTATTCCTTAGGGGGAGAGTTTTTCTAGATTAATTTCCTCAGGCATATGTTGTTCTTTATTATAGGCAGTGGTAAAATATGAGTTCTGCAGTAAGATTCTATTTTGCCCCTCCAAGGGGCCTCCCATGTTTGCACAAAAGTTTAGAGCACACACATTTCTGGGTTCAAATTCTGGCTCTGGCACTTTGTGGACTGTGACCTTGGGAAAATATATTAAGATCTTTGAGCCTTGATTTTATCATCTATGAAATGGGAGTACTAATAATATCTTCTTTAGCAAACTCTTGTGAGACTTATGCAAACTCAGTAATAGGCATAAAATAAATGCTTAATCAATTTGAAACTAATTACAAGAAATCAAATAAATGTTGAATAAATTACAAAAATCCTTTTGAAACGTGTTTAAGATATTTCCAGGCTGAAGACATGACATATATGCAAATCTACAGAGATGGGGAAATTGCAAAGAGTGAATATAGCTGGGCTTTTGGGTTCAAGGTCAACTGTGATCAGATATGGAAAGCAGTATGTGATGGCTAATTTTATGTGTCACCTCGAGTGGGCTGTGGCGTGCCTAGGCTGAACATTGTTTCTGTATGTGTCTATGACAATGTCTCTGGATGAGACTGACATTTGAATCAGTGGATTTGATAAAGTAGATTTCCCTCTCCAGGATAGGTGGATATCCTCCGCTGTTGTGGACTTCAGTAGAACAAAAGGCAGAGAAAAGAGTAATTGACCTTTTTTTCTGGCTTGCCTGCTTGAACAAGGACATCTTCTCAACTTCTGTTGCCTTCAGACTGGAGTTTACATCATTGGCTATCCTGGTATTATACCTTTAAACCCAGATAGAATGACATTATCAGCTTCCCTGAGTCTATAGCTTGCAGATGGCAGATCACGGGACCTCTCAGGCTCCATAATTGCATGACCCAATTCCTCATAACAAATATGTCTTTCTCTTTTTCTCTCTCTGTCTTTCTCTGGAAGATTTATTGAAGAGGGACATGTTTAATTCCTTGCATGCTAGAATGGCAACTTTGACAATAGGGGTCGGGTCTCGGTACCAAAATTTGAGACATGGTCTTCATCTTCATGTAACTTGCAGTGTAATTTAAAGATAACTTTGCCGATCCCACAGGTTTTTACCACTCATGTATTATGGCTGACGTAATAATAGATGATCGGTTGGCAAGTGCATGGTGATGACAGAGTTTAAGCAGTAGCCATATGCTGGTGAAATCAGCCTCAGGCCTAGAAAATTGAATACTAATGTGTATTTTTAAATAAAATAATAGACTTTTAATTTGTGCAGCTCAGAAAACTTTTAGGATAAAGGACTCTTCCTTTTGCCTAATAGAAATGGCCTCTAGGTGACATTACCAGAACTACGTATCAGGCATGAAGTTCCTTAATTCTTGATAGTCAAACAAGCGTATTTTAACTTATGGTTTCCTTACATGTGAAAATCCTATTGGTGAGAAATAAACTTCCAAATACAGACACTGCACACCAGATTTTTGATCTTCCATTCCATACACCTTCATAATCTTGTCCCACTCTTCAAATAACATTTTTCTCTTACTCCTCTATGAAAACACTGCTCTTGTGACCCTAGAGGCAATAGGTGCATTGCTATCTCTGAATCTTGGCTTGGAATATTTCCCATTTGAGGAACTCTTCTAACTCTTCTTAGTCTGCCAGGGTTCTGCTTTCCCCAAGGCTTGGATTCCATTTCCTACATGACAATGGCATTGAACACGTCACCCTTTCATCATCTCAGAATTCTCTATAATCCTTTTGAAGGTAGGGTCTGTATCGCTTAGTGGGAATTTAATCTAAGCTGCAGCACACACACACACACACACACACACACACACAAAGTCTCCCTTTATGTACAACTTCTTGTTATATCTTCAGCAGGCTGTATCTGGAAGTGTGTCATCACCTACCTGAACTGGGACAATGAGGAAGGAGAAATTGCTGGGAATGGATAGAACTTTTGATGAGAATAGGGTTAGGAAACCTGCCCTTGCTGCAGGACTGGTCTTTAAGACAGGTGCTACCCAACCCAATATGCTGAAGAGAATAATGGCGGAGAGACAAGAGTTAAATTTGCCCCAGAGCATATGGGAATTTCATTTATCTCTCTTAATCTCAGTTCTTTTATCTGTAAAATAAGGCCAGAAAATGATAAAAATATAAATAAAACACAAAACTCCACATCTCACAGGGCTATTGTGGAAATTAAATCAATGAACTTACATAAAGCACTTAACACAGTGACTGATGCATAATAAGCATCCAATAAACGATGGGTATTATTATAGTCCATAAATGAGAGGTTACATAAAAGTGCTTCTGAAACTTAGAAATAAATTACACTCTGTGAGGAAAGCTAGGAAAAATCAACACATAAAAAATAAGATTAACCATCTGTGGAATAAACTCTCCGAAAATGCCATGGGCAACACCAGCTCTCAAATTGGGCAGGGTTAAGCCAGAAGGAGTAGTTCATAACTACAGTTGATCTCTGCTGGTGATGCTTGATTAGATTTGAATCTATTTAATTCAGTGCACATCCGTTCCCAGTCCATTCTGTACAGAACACCGGGTTATTTGGAAGATGAGTGGGATGCTACGTTTGCCCTCCAAGAACTTTCAAACTGAAAGCCCAATCAGGCTTGCACACGACACCCTCAATAATTAAAGCCCGAAGCAATCAAGGTGCTGCACAATCATGCAGGAAGCAAAAAGTAATTCTACTAAGAGGATTGTCCTGGAGAAATGGACACCCTGGAGGAAGTGGCATTGAGATAGGCACTTACAAATGGTGGTGGGCATTTTAACAGACTAATGAAGGGGGGTACAGATGATATTACAGACACCAATAAGTGTGTGGACGATGCCGCGGAAAAGTTCTAAAGGGAACGTTAGGACAAACCGGCGATCAACGAACTGGATGATGGAGAAAGAGGACTCAGCAAGACAACTTTGATTTTGAACATCATGATATCTCCAATGACTGATACAGCAGGCTGCATACAGTAGGTGCTCAGTAAAAGCTCGTAATCGATTTTGTTGCTTTTCACGCTTGAGAGACACATCACCCATGACACAGAACAATAGTGCATTTGATCACTTGATGTTAAATGTGCCAGGAATTCTCAAATAACTGGCTGATGCATGTCCTGTGCTTGGTGTGACCTACAATGGGGCAATGCAGAAATGACAATGATATTGAGGAAGTGGAGCAGCCCATTGGGCTACTTGAAAAAAAAATTGGGAAAAAAAAAAAACCATTTGTTTCAGGTTTCTCAGTGTACCACTTGTATCGATCTTATTTCAAAGTCTACCTAGCAAATCTATGATACAGTCTTTTGCCTCTTTTGTTATTGTGGTGTAATAAAAATACATATTTGGTCTTTGTTCTTGGTTCCTGGCTTGAACTCCTAAAACCCTTGAAATCTTCTGAGTGATAAAAAGTCTAATTGCTGATTACGGGGTGGAACTTTCCGTCTTAACCCTGACCTTTGCAGCTGGGGAGGTTGTATTTGTGGAGAGGACATAAAAACTCTCTCCTGCACCCCATACCTTAGCCTGTACATCTCTTTAATTTGACTGTTCTTGAGCTATATCCTTTATAATAAACCAATAAACATTACTGAAGTGTTTTCTGAGTCTGGTGAATAGCTCTAGTGACTTGTTGAAATGGAGGAGAAGGTAGAGGGAAACACCAGTTTATAGCCTGTTGGTCAGAAGTACTGGTGGGTCCTGGGATTTGCAGCTGGGAGCATTGTTGTGATTCTGAGCCCTTGCCTTGTGAAGTCTGTGCTAAATTCAAATAGTTTGTGTCAGAATTAAATTCAGTAGTTGGACAACTATTTGGTGTCAGAAGTGGTGTCAGAAAAAAGAAAAAGCAGCAATTGAGAAAATGAAGACCCAGAAGAGGTTAATAATTTATGTGGGTCATGCAGCTTGCATATGAGGAAGTTGGGAATAGAGTCGAGGACTGTAAGATTCCAGAGCCTTACAGTTAACCATGTGAGAATGCTGTTAGCAAGAGGTTCACCCCTCTGTTCTTTAAGACCTGTTGGGAATCAAGACAGAATAAGAAATGGAGAGAAATTGCTCTCGCTGCAAAAAGTAGCAGAGAATAATGATTGAGTTTGAGATCTAGACTTCAGTTACATATGTCCTATTGCCAGCTTTACTACCAAACTTAGGAAAGTTGCTGGAGCTTTGTTTCTTAGTTTCTTATGCATAACATAAAGACAATAATAAAACCTATTTTATGGGATTTCTATAAGACTTACGTGAGTTCATATGTGAATAGTACTAAAAATAGTTTTGACATATAACTCAATTAACTATCACATAGTTACATAGGTTATAAATAGGTTAACTTTTATTAGTGTTACGGGATAACAGCTACAAATGATTGGCTTATAACAACATGATACAACCTGAAAAAGAAGGCTTTTTTGTTGTATTTTGATTTACTAAGGGGTAATGTCGAAGTAAGAAGATCAGTTCCCTACATTACATATGAAAATCAGTGCTATAATGTGAAAGCCAGAATGGAGCAACTGTGTGGTTGAAATAAGATCTTGGAGGGTAAAATAGCTCATCATCACTAAACGGAAGTGGGAGACCTAAATTCCTTAGAGAAGAGGCTACTGAACTCAACATTCCCCATGAGATGTTACAAAGAGCGGTGATTGGGGGCAGTTCCTTACTGTTTGGCTTCTAATTCATGTGAGGATCCATGAATTAGGGCTTGGCAATTGGACGTATAGATACCTCAACAGAAGAGGAAGGCAGGGAGGTCAGAACCAGAGAGGAGAAGAGCCCAGGAAGCCACCAGATAGAAGGGAAGTAGCCGATAGCTCAGATACCAGTATTGAAAGTGACATAGAACACTGCAGTGCCCAAGGCGACAGGAGTGTCTGTGGGAAAATAGAGGCCAGTCTAGGGGTAGTGGCAGGGAGGAGTAGCCAGGGGCTAAAGGGAATGGTGTCCAGCCTCAAGATAGAGGGTTTATAATAACTAGTGAGGGTTCAAACATGCTGCATTTCAGGAGGGGATTCCACTAGATCAAGCATAAAAATCAGGAACTAGAAGACAACCTAGTCATTGAGGCTGGATCACCTGCATGCCAGGGAAGAGCTGTGGCACTGGGCACGCGGTGCCGAGGGCACTCCTGACATTTTGGACGCCAGATAGACGGAAGAGTACTAAATCCCCCTTCCACCTGCTGGTACTTCTAAGGCACTTTTGCCCCCATCTGTGTAGACACAGATCCCTAAGCATGAGCGCCAAGCCTGAAGGACTCTAGCCATTTATGGCTAAGGAAGGCAGAAATGGAAGGCCACACAGTTTCAAAATATTATATCTTTGAAAACAAATTTTGATACACCTTTAATTTTTCTGGGGAGAGCTGATTTCAGGCAAGAATATAATAAAGTTTTCAAGGGAACTGAACAAATTGTTTGTTTGTTTGTTTGTTTGTTTGTTTTCTGTACACAAAACCAGGTGGGGAAGAGAAAGAATGGATTAAATTTGAGATCAAATAACTGGGTTATTTGGAAAACAGCAAGAACTTATTTGGGGATCCAGTTCCATCTGTTGTCAAAACCATCATTCTTCTCAGATCCAGGCATTTCCCCTTGGTGCAAGTCTCCACCATCAGATCCATGTGGAAAGCACTTTTTGACAGCAAAGAGATTCTGACATGGGTTCAAAGGCAAACATTTAACCATCAAAATAAATATTTGAAGAATGTCCTATCCTGGAGGGCTTGAAGATTAAGATAGCTTCTCTCCAGAATGTTTTAAAATGCTGTCTCTGAAAGCAGGAAGATGAACTAATTTACTTCCAGAACTACAAATGGTCAATCATCTTCACGCACGTTCTGACTTTAATATGTAAGCCACTGCAACCAGTAGATACAGGGCTAAATGAGGGGATAATTCCTACTTTAAATAAGCTTCCAAGTGAGTTGAGCCAATAAAAGATGTTCTGAGAAAAAATGGAAATGGAAATGGTACAAGTCAATGGAAATTCACTAGTACTTGTGTGTGTGTGTGATGGAATCTTACTCTATGAAACTTCACTAATGCTTTGTTGTTGTTGTAAGATGGAATCTCACTCTATTGCCCAGGCTGGACTTCAGTGGCACGATATCGGCTAACTGCAACCTCTGCCTCCGGGGTTCAAGCGATTCTCCTGCCTCAGCCTTCCAAGTATCTGCGATTATGGGCGCCCGCCACCACACCTGGCTAATTTTTGTATTTTTAGTAGAGACAGGGTTTCACTATGTTGGTCAGGCTGGTCTCAAACCCTTGACCTCAAGTTATCTGCCCGCCTCGGCCTCCGAAAGTGCTGGGATTACAGGCACAAGCCACTGCAGCTGGCCCTCACTAGTACTTTTAAAATTCAGAATTTAATATATACACTTAAGGGTACAGGTATTGAATGACAGAAAAGGCAAAAGTGATCACTGAGATGACAGAGGTACTAACTTCACAAAGCAAATCCCACCCCCTCAGGCTGGGGAAGCAAAAGAAAGAAGAAAGGGCTATAAGAGCAGAGGAGCTTGGGGCAGGGGGCTTCCAGAGTTGGACACAGAGCTCTGAAGAGGGAGAGTGCCCAGCTAATATAGGTGCTCCAGAATTCAGAGTAGGACTTGCAAGAAGCTGAGACCCCAGCCTCTGAGAAGAAGACACAGAGAAGTTAATCCTGGCAGTGTGCAAATGGGTATGAGTGTTGGAGGAGAGGGGTCAATGAAAATGGAATGAAATGCTTCTCTAAGAGTAAGGAACTATTGCTGGAGTCAAGTTGCTAGGACAGGAAGCTAATTGGAAGAGAGACCCTTCCATCTCCTGATCTCCCTGTCTCCTCTATGGCTCCCAATGGGCAGAAGAAAAGCAAGAAATATTTGGCAAATCAGAAATGTGGGTTTCAAAGTTCCAGCCCTAGCCTTCCAAAACAGAGTCAAAGAAGGTCAGTTAAGAGACAGTAGCTCAATAATACCCAAAATAGTACCTTAGAAAAAGCACAGGGAGAAACTGCATAGGGGATTTTAGAAATGATAAAACTACTCTGGGCTCAGTGGTCAGGGGAGGTCTCTGGGGACTGTAGGTGATCTGATCATTCTGTTATAGCTCAGGCAGATTCCACTGTGGGTCATTCATTCAATAAATATTTAAATGCTCACTAAGTGACAAGTGTCCTGTTAAACACTGGAAATATAAGGATGAACATGACAGACCAGGTACATGTCTTCATATAACTTATATTAGAGGAAAGAGGAACATAACTAAATAAAAAATGGCAACAGCCGAAACGTCAGTTAACAGTAAGTTTATGAAGGAAGGAAATAAAACAGGCTAATGTGATCAAGAGATACAGGAAGCGGTTGGTCTACTTCAGTTGAGGCCGTCAGGAAGGTGGTCTTAAGGCAGGTGACATTTGAGTGGAGACTTGAATGTGAGGCAAATTCGAGATGCAAATAACTGCGGTGGGGAAGCAATCTGAGCAGCAGAAACAGCGAGTGCAAGGCCACGAGGCAGTCATGTGCTTGTTGTGTCCCAGGAGCAGAAAGAAGAGCAGGGGTTTATGAAAGAGTGGCCAGGCATGAGGTGGGAGAAACAGCTAGGAATAGGCCTTATGGGGCTGATCAAACCTTTGTAGACCCTGATAAAGGTTTAAAAAGATCACCTTGCTGCTATGTGGGCACTGGGCAGTAATGAGACACTCAGGTGCAGGGTAACCAACAGTCTGGGTAAAGAGATTTTGGTGTTCTGGTTTCAGGTGGTAGCAATAAAGATGGTGAGAAATGACTGTCTTTCAAAATATATTTGAGATATTGCCGAACGGATTCGCTTTTGGATTAGATTCTGATATGATTTGGCTGCGTCCCCACCCAAATCTCATCTTGAATTGTAGCTCCCGTAATTCCCATGTGTGGTGGGAGGGACCAGGTGGGAGGTAATTGAATCATGGGGGTGGATCTTTCCTGTGCTGTTCTCATGATAGGAAATAAGCCTCACAGGATGTGATGGTTTTATAAAGGGAGTTCATCTGCACCGGCTCCCTTGCCTGCTGCCTTTTAAAATGTGTCTTGCTTCCCCTTCACCTTCCACCACTATTGTGAGGCCTCCCCAGCCATGTGGAACTATGAGTCAGTTAAACCTGTTTCCTTTCTAAATTACTCAGTTTGGGGTATGTCTTTATTAGCATCATGAGAACAGACTAATACAGATTCCAAGGGTGAGGAAAAAGGGAATGCAGGGATCTGTACCACTGGATAGGTAACAGTATCACTTACCTGTTTGGAAAGTCTTAAGAGAAGCAGGTTTGGGGCTGTTGGAAGAGGCATGTGGTTTGAGATATCTTTTTGGTACTCAATAAGAAACTTGGAATAGGCTGTTAGATTTATGAGTGGCATTCATTCATGGGAGGTATAGGGCTGGAGATAATACTCACTGGAAGACCACTGGGAATGGATCAGTCAAGAATTAGCTAGGCAGAGATGAATGGAATTAGAACTAGCTCTTGGATTAGCTATCATCCATCTGAATTAGAGGCAGAAGTTCAGCATCAGTTTGGCCAACATGGATATGCAAGAGCTTTAGTCAGTGGAGATGGGTATTTGTGGTTCCCCTTATCAGATAAGAGTAGTACTGTGGGTCTAGGTGATTAATGCCATTTGGGTCCGTGGGGCTGAAAGCGATGATAAAAGAAGCAATCATGAGGAAAGAGGGCATTCCCAGTGGGAAATACAGCCTGTGAAAGCAAATAGTAGGAATTTAAAAAATAGATTCCATGGAACAGAGAGTAAATCACTTGTACTTAGATCAGAGAAGCCAAGGAGAAATAGGGCAAGTCCCAAACAATGTCTTAGTATTGGAAAGCTTTTTAGAATTTACGTATTCCAACCTCATATTTAGACATGGGGAAACTGGGGCGTGGAGGCATTAAACCCCATAGCCAAACTCACACAGTTACTTAGTGTATGGACCAGGATGATAACTCTTCTCTCTTTATGCTCATCCTCCTATTACATCATGAATATTGTATAGCTCATGCTGAGAAGTTACAGTTTCAACTATAGCAGTGAAAATATGCACAAGGCTTTTGAACAGAAAAATTAGAAACTGTGTAAATGTTGCTTTGTGCAAAGTTACCTCTGATGGTCAGGAAGAGGAGGAGACCGAGGCAGGCTTGCTTGGCAGCTTTGGGGGAGGGGTCAGGGTACATGAGAAAAGTCCTGCATACGCGTAGCCATTCTTAGCAACCTGGCCTACAGATAAGAGTGAAATCCAGCTCCAGGGAAACAGGGATCCTATGCTAAAGTGTACAATCTAGCTCATTGCCTTCCTTGTCATGATGCTATTTCAAGTCACATTCATTTCTTCCCTCATCACTATTTTGTGAGGAAGTGTGAGCAGGTATGGTGAGCATAGGAAGGACGTGTGAACTGACAAATTCTTAGGAAGCCACTTTTTGTTGCTGGAGTTGCCCATTAAAAGTTAGGGTTATCCCTCTTCAGTAACTTAGGAGAAGCACTCAACTGCAAAATAAACTATAACACACACACATGCACATACAGTTACCTGGACTCTACCTAGCTGATAAACGGTGGTTTCTACTTCAGGTAGAAACGGAGATATTTTGCAACTGTAAATAGACATTATTAATAATTTTCCAGGCTGATAAGTACAAATGGGAACTGTCTCAGACAACCAGGGAATATGGTCATCCTATTTCTGTTTTTCCTTTTCGTCTCCAGACACCTACTTTTCTTGCCAAACAGGGAAACTAGAACACAAACTCGAAAACAAGAACTCAAAAAACGTGAACTAAACTTTCAAAAAGTCTGCCTCTTCACTCATTAAATTTTCAAAGTCTGCCTCTTCACTCATTTTTAGGTGATTATGAAGAAATGATTTTTAGTGGAAGATTTTAGACTCTGGAATCTTACAGACCTATATGCAAATCTCAACTTTGCCAACAGCTTCTGTGACTCTAAGCAAGCTGTTTAACCATCCTTGGGTGTCACTTTTGGTCTCTGTATAATAAAAATAATAACACCTTCTGCTGAGGTTTGTAATGAGGATGAAGGGCAGGATGCACAAACATCTTTCACTTTTAAAAATGTGAACGCCTACTAAAAGCACTAAAAAGCAAATAAAGCTGCCGGAGTACTGGAGGACATTCATTATCTGTCCGTCCGTCTGACCATCCATCTATCCAGCCATTCATTCATCCATATTCATTTATTCACCCATCTTCACCTATGGAGCCTCGTAGTAAGGGGTCAAACCATCAAGGTGACCAGATCACATTTTAGTGTAGACCTCAGTATCTTTTTCCCCAAAACATTTTTATGAGGGTGAAATATGGCACTGTTTTTTTTTTTCCTCTCTAAAAGAAAATGATATTTGGAAATTGGCATTGGAATGGGAATACACGTGACATAGTAAACTGCATATATAGGGAGGTAAAGAACAACAAAGGTTTTTTTTTTTATTGTACTTTAAGTTGTGGGGTACATGTGTAGAACATGCAGGTTTGTTACATAGCTATACACGTGCCATGGTGGTTTGCTGCATTCATCACCCTGTCATCTACATTAGGTATTTTTCCTAATGCTGTCTCTCCCCTAGCCCCCCAACAGGCCCTGGTGTGTGATGTTCCCTTCCCTGTGTTCATGTGTTCTCATTGTTCAACTCCCACTTAGGAGTGCGAATGTGTGGTGGTTGATTTTCTGTTCCTGTGTTAGTTTGCTGAGAATGATGATTTCTAGCTTCGTCCATGTCCCTGCAAAGGACATGATGAACTAATTATTTTTTTTGGCTGCATAGTATTCCATGGTATATATGTGCCACATTTTCTTTATCCAGTTTATCATGGATGGGCATTTGGGTTGGTTCCAAGTCTTTGCTATTGTGAATAGTGCTGCAATAAACGTATGTGCATGCTGACACTGTTTTAAACATCAAAAGCAATGGCAGTCTTTGGATTGGCTTTGACATTGCCCAATAGGATGATTACAATGTAGTTATGTTATATTGTACTTTATGCACAAATATAATAAAGTCTTTATCATTAAATCCATCATTGACAGTTGTAAACGTATGCCACCTGGCTTCTGCAATTCATTTTCCTTTAGTTCCTTGGAGAAAAACCTACCATATGCACTCTCCAATGAAGCTCAATCCATTCAAACTTCCCTTTTCTTTCTTCTTCTTGCTCCTTTGTTTTCATATTGATTAATAATGGCATAAGCATATTAAACAGTATGACCTGTAGATGATTTTTTAAAAATTCCCAATTCATTTTATTTTACAACAGATATATAGGCACATTTGTTTTTGTAGTATGCAGCTATTGAACCAGAGATCAGAGAGGTTAAGTAACTTACTCAAGGCTTCTCAGTGATGAGTGACAAAGTGGACACCTTAGTCTCGGAATTCAGTCTGTTACTTTGAGACATATTTATTATCAGGTTGTTTTTTATCCTGTATAAACTTGAGAAGGATTACTTCTCTGAAGTGTCACCTTTTTCCAGAAATTACCTGCCCTTTCTCTGGGTTCTTCAACTTAAGCCTAATTCTCTGGGAACATGATAGCATCCTCCACAGAACAAATAAGACCTTTAGACATCCAAAGTGTCAAAATATTGTGTGTTTAGCAGTCTTTCAAGTGCAATTGAAAGTATCTAAACACAAAACTTGCAGGGATGTTAAAGTTAAAATAGACGATTTCTACGTTTTCTCTTACTGTCGGGTTCTGGATAAGATCACTGAAGCTGAATTTGTCTAATCTGTCTTTTATCATTAATTTATTTGTGTGGTGCTCTCTTTGCTGGTCCTCTAAGTACACGCTTGTTGAGTTACTGGAAATGCAGCATCACCATTCTCTCTGGGCCTCATGAAATAAGAGAGTTGGACTCGATCTCTTCAAATTGCCTTCCAAACTCTCACCTTCTTTGACTTTGCCGTGACCCTGCTCAGCCTTTGCAGGACACAGCTGTGAAGCTGCCTTTGGTGTGATGCTATAGTAGGACAGGACTAAAGCCTTGCCAAGGGTTCCAGGATCTGGAGTTCAAAGGATACAAAACCTTTCTGTGCTGAAGACCTTTACAATCCAGTGACTCCTAAAGGGTTAGTGTCAGGTCACCCTTTGGTGAGCACTGTGGACTTTCAGATGAAGTAACCCAACATGCTCAGAGCTTCCCTCTTCATGTGCAAGAAGCTTTTGGTCACAGAAGAGTGAGTGTCTGCAGCAGAACCATTTTGGGATTTCTCGTCTGACCTACCAGCACCTTCCCGAGCTCCTGTATGGCAGCCCCTGTACCGCATAATCCTTTTATTCATTTATTTACACTGTGTTATATGTTGAGGAAAAGTGAGATGCAAAGGCAATACGTGCCTAAGAGAAAACTATAAATAAATGTCACTTTAGTCAACAGAGGCTTGACTCTATGATCTTTAGCAGCTGGAGAATTGCCCAAGTGGTGGTCACCGCTCTACACCCACCTTGTTTTTGCAAGAGACTACAGACTGCCCTGCTCCCCACCCACCCAGGGTCCCTCTGCTGCTGCCTCTCATACCTAGTTCTGAGAACAAAATAGGACAAGATTCCAGGTTCATTTGTCTGTCTTCCTCTCCTGACTAGAGCAGGCCCCTGCAGCACAGCTCAGGTGGGTCCCCACTCTGTGGCGTGATGGTCTTTCTTCTGCTCTCTTCTGCTTTGGCCCTTGGCCCTCCTATGCAGGCGTGGGTCCTGACAGGCTGAGCCTTTTAGATGGAAACTGTAAGACCTCACTTTTCTTCTGACCGAATCCCAAGCATAGGAGCATAGGGTCAATCCAGCCTACCTCATCCCTTTTAAGGATGAAGGTGCGTGTAGGTATTAGGTTGAGTGTGGGTGTAAGCCTGAGGTCAGCTCACCTGGCCTCTCCCAGACTCAGCCTCTTGGGCTGACATATTTGAAGTGTTCAATGAAAGGAAAGAGCTGTATCCTCATCTCAATTGGCTGAAAAGGAGGCATCCAGGTCTCTGCGTCCAAAGCGCCTTGGGGCTGTGCTGGTTTGCGTCACTGTGTGTTCATTCTATCCATTATTCCTCATTTCTGCAAATAATTATTGAGCAATTGTCGTGTGCCAGGTAATTTTGGTGCCAAGACTGCAGAATTGTATCAGCCATAAAAAGTAATTAAAATAGTTCCATTAATTGCAATCCAGTATGATAAGTGCTCTGAGAGAACTTTATACAAAATATCTGAATACCGAGTGAGGGGAAAGAGGATCCTTTTCTTTTTTTTTTCTGGTGAGGCAAGAGGCTTCCTAAAAGAAGTAACCTTTGAGCTGCATCTTTTATGGTGGTTAAGAACATAGGTTTTGGATGCATAAATTCTTCCGCTGCTGCTCCTAACCTATATGCCCTTGTGCCGGTAACCTAAGCTCTGCAAGACCCACACTCCTCATCAGAAAAGCAGGAAATAGAATACTTACTTTATAGGATTGTGGTGAACATGCATGAGCTATATAAAGCACTTAGCAAGGTGCCTGACACAAGGTGACCTTAGCTGTTACTAATTTTAACGGCTGTTTATTATGATTATCACCAAGGGACAGACGAGTGGGAAAGAAGAGAAAAACATTCTAGAAGCCAGCACAGCTGTGCAAAGAGGCATGGCGGCATCTCTTTCTTTCATGTTACCGTGAGACATGCAGAGCTACAATGTACAAGGTCTGGCCTGGAGGAGCTGGAGGGTGAGAGGGAGGGTATTGGAGTATTTACAGAGCAGATGTGTTGCAAAGGCTCTTCCAAACCCTGTTTTCAGAGACCTGACATTGACTACCTGTCTATGCCCCCTTCACCCCCCTTCCCCAGCCTTCACCCAGTGGGTCATCCCATTTTCTTCTGCAGTCCAATCCTTTCTACAGCCCCAGTACTTTGATTAGACAATAAATGGATCAACTGATTGATATCTCAGTATTAGGAAATCATTATCAGGCCCCAGACAATGATTTTCTGTTATAGAACTGAGATTGTTTATTTATTTCTGTACCAAGGAATCTGTTTTTCACTCCATGGAGACTTTCCATTTTTGTCCCACAGCAATATCCGGAGAGAGAGAGAGAGACAGAGAGAGTGAGAGAGAGAGAGAAGAGATTCCTGTAGAACACAAGACAAGACTATCACAATGGTGAGTAATAAAAAGATAAAATCAAATATATCTTCCTCCGTTGAGTGTGGGGAAACATTGGTGAGGTTGATACAAGCTTAACTACAGACGCTTTGGAAGGATCCACTGGTGTTTAACACGTGGAGGGAGAATAGTGCTGCAAGCTCCAGTTCTAAGCTGCATGGATGAATGAGGTAAGAGAGGTGGAGACTGGAGAAAGGAGAGTGTGTTCTCCTTTCCATGATTAAAAGTGAAAGGAGCTTCTGGCTAAGAAAGGTGGGGCAGAATGGAGCCATCCATCTGGGTAGCCTCTCTCCCCACATTCCCTTTTAACCAGAGCTGAGTATGGGTTGCCCCTGAGGACAAACAGTGGATAAAAACCAAGCGGGTGAAATGCCTTGCATTGCACATTCACGGCAGGACCCCAGTGGCTGAAAGGCTGGCATGGAGCTGGGCCAGAAAATGTAAATGTGTTCAGTTCATAGGCAGGCAAACATAAGTTCTTAGAATACAGCAGAACTCCCGAGGCCCCCAGAACCAGGGGGACGATTTGGGTTAATCTACTTCAATTTTATTTTATTCTGAGGGTTTTTTTTTTAAAAAATATTTTGTTTTTAGATGAATTTTATTCTTCCTTGGTAGAGAAACTCTTGCTGTATCAAATGCCCTCTCTGGGCTTTAGAACTTCATTAATTAGCATCTTTTAAATGGTTGGGTAATATTCTTTTCTCCCTTTTCCAAGCCATTTCCCCAAGCCCTAATTTTAATAAAGCTGGTGTTCATGAACATTTGAATTTTAAAGCCCTTGGTTATAAGAAAGACAGAGGATGCATTTTAAAATAGAGCCAATCAAGGGTGACTCAAATGATGAACAGGACTTCTCTGCTTTTATGAGTCTACTTTTAAAGATCCAATATTATCTTAAGATATATTTTTTTCTTTTTTCCTCCATAGATACAGCAGAGAGCAACCTAAAAATATCTTCAGGCTTGATTGCGGGTGGGGGGCAGAGACACTAGGGAAGAGTTACTCTGGCATATTTTAGTGTGGGTGGTAATTTCATTTACAATAGAGCAATAATAAACCTGTTTTTATTTTTTTTTCATAGAAGCACTACATTTCAAGCAGTAAAGGTGAACCATTTAAGAGCTTTTGAGAAAGAGAACACATGACTAAAACTCTTTCAGATCGCAAATTGTTCACAGAATTTATGCAGCGATGAATACATTTGCTAGTGTAGAGTGTTAAAGGCAGCATGGTTGGAAATGGACTCCACGGTTACCCACCTGCCTGGTGCAAGGTTGTGCGTTTCCCCAGCAACTGGGCTAACATCGTAACCACTTACAGTGCTGCAAAGCCTACAGCCCCCTGGGCGGCTTCAGGTGGTAGTGATGCTATCAGCTGTTGCTAGGGCAACACAAAACCTTGACCTTCTGAGACCTGCCAGGCAAGGAGTGGAGAAATACAAATTTTAAGTCCTGTCTGGAGGTCTGCTGGTGATTAAAGGGTATAATTACGTATCTATCTGCCACTGAATTACTTATTAAACTCACACACACGTACACATCAATGCATAATACCTAAATAATGCATGCATCCTTGCAAGTGGTCTTAAAGTGGTCTCCACTTTAAGAGCATTTTACTCTTAAAATGCTTTACATGTTGCAGAGATGAGGTCCCACAGCAGTGAGGTGGTTTGCCTTACATCACACAGATTTAGGGACAGAGAAATAGGATTGTACTTCTCTTGTGTGTGTCTCTTTTCATCCTAACTTACACTGGCTGCCTTGCCCTTTGTGAAATACACACACACACACACACACACACACACACACACACACACATGCATATATAATGAATTTCCTTCAGTTGTTCATTCTGCTAAGTATTTCCTCGGCTTCTGAAGCACCGTCTTTTCTGACATCTTTCTATACTATGATTGACGGAATCCCCATTGTCTTCTCTCTTGAGTGTTTTTGGAAGGGAATGTAGGAGGCATCTGACTATGTAGCTAGTGGCTTATGATGACCTCAGGTGCCCCTACTTTGTAGCTACAGGCAGTAGAATCCAGTCATTTTTCAAAGTTTATTGTGCTCCTTGTCTTCATGAAAATTTCTGCTACCTAATTCCTGAAGAGTAGTTTCAGTACCTTTGGTATCCTGAATACTGGGGAGCCAATGGGGCCCCAGTCATTTAAACCCTGTCGGTGTTGTGAGTTTTATCGATCACTGTATACTCCCCCTCTCCAAATGTAGAGTGTTTTGATGGTGAGCGATTACTATTTCTCATGCACTCGGGTTATTTTTATGATCACAACAGCATCTTAATTATTGTGAGAAGGATTCCGAAAAGCTCACCATTCTAGAAAAATAAACATTGGCCCTTTTAATTAATTTTTATGGTAGCTCCCTCTTGGTGCTCGTACAACAGGTTTGGTGATTGCCTATAAGAGAGGAGTGTGATATAATTCTAGATGCAAATAATAAATCCATACTGTACGTAGCAAGTGTATAATGGGGGAGGATCAGACCATTAGTAGGCATCAAGACAGAATAAACTATGCTTTGAGTGTACTTAGTCCATGATGAAAGACCCTTTTCATGATTCCATTCCTCATAAAAGAGAATAGATCTGTTTTTCTTCCATTCTGATTATTGTATTTTTGGACACAATTGCTGGTTATCTCTAGGCATCCCACAGGTGGAGATATTGGATTCCACTGAGGATTTGATGTAGCAGCTCAGCTCTTGGCTTTTTTTGTGGTGCTAAATGCCATTTTGCTGAGTAATCAGCATGTTTTCTGAGTGAATGTGGTGTGCCATCTGCAATTTGTTTACTTAACTTCATGAGCTCCATTTCTTCAAAGGTGAAGAGCAGAACTTTTAAACAGAAATTCGAAGTGGGATCTTAACAGAACCTTGCTTGTTACTTACAGAGTCAGAGACTATTAAAATGCAAAGAACTTGAAAAAAAGAACGCAGTTACTTTGGATCACTGATCATCATCCCTGAATTGATGCCATTTGCTTAAATTGCTGAGTGGAACTCAGAGTTCTGGGTTTCACATTCAGCTTGTAACTACTTTTATTTTTCTAGCACTTAGACTTTCTTCAGAGCTACTGTTTAACTCTTTAAGTTACATTTGAGACAGTCTGGTAGATAAAAATCCAAATTTGCGAAACAGATCAATTAGTGGACCAGTTTTCCAACCACAGAGAAAATTCACAGCATGGCTCCTTAAATAAAATCGTGCTTCACTGAGGAGTTTGAAGTCGAATTTGATTTCCCCCATTGTATAGGTGAAGAAACTGAGATTAAAACTGTCTCCCAAATATAAATATTTGATTCACACATAACCTTTTAGGAATATATCTATTATGTAAAGGATAATAAGCTTGCATGCAGAAAATGATGTCAGTGATGCAAATTCTCAGTGGGAAAACTGTCCTAAGATTTGAGATTCTGTTATAAAATCCCTGAGTTCTCCAAAGTTCTTGTTATAAGTGAAACAGACCTTTCACTTATATCTGAAGATTGTCTCCAGTTTGTCTATGTGCAGCAAAACAGAAAATCTCAGCTGCCATCTTCTGGAAACATCTCAGTATTCATCCACAAGCAGATACCTTGCCAAGCCAGTGAAACTAAGAGACGAGAGCATGGGAATAGTTACATTTTATATGTAAACCATTGTTTTCTTGCTCACTTTAACCAAAGTGACCTTTTTCATAATGTGAACCCCATCTTGGCCACAGCAAACTAGCCCAGAGGTGAACCACACTGTAGTCAAACCTATTGCATTCTCCTTCTATCAAATCTATATTAAATGACATAGACAGGAAATCAGTTAATGGTTGTGGTAACCAGAATTAAAGGATCATGCAAACTTTGTGCTGGAGAATACCATCAGTTATTAAGAAAACAGAGAAAGCTAAAAGTTGTAGAAAGAAGAGATGCTCAAAGAGATGCAGCGTTTGGAACCCACGTGGCTAGGAGAGTTCCTACTTGAAAAGCTTTCAGTAGTAGTAAAATTTTGGTTCTTTCTCCTCACTTTTATTTTAATAAGCATATCTTTATATGAAGTTTTTCTGGAGCTAGTTCTGAATGAGTTTGGTCTCTTTTGCAACTTCAAGAGCCTTCAGCATCCTCTTCTTTGGAAATAGCCTTTAGTACAACTGCTTAGTTTCATCAGTGACCTATTTTGAATGTGATTAATAAATTCAAAGATTGCACCATCAATTATTTTCCACTAAGGCCTCCTGGGCCCTAGACATTTGTCCATTTGAGGATTTCCTGAAACCATGGCTTAGAGATCATCTTATTCTTTCCTACATTTTCTGCAAATATCTGGGGCCTACATTCTCCCAGGTGCATTGTGCTCACATTTTCTGTATCTGTAAATATTATTTCTTTTACCCTCCACTGGTCTAGATGCAAAAGTCAGCCCTTTACAGTTTCCAAAGATAATACACTCACAAAGTCCTTCAAAAGCATATTACTGAACATCGCGGGTGACAGGGAAGTTTTCTGTTATATAACATACAGCAAAACATAACAAACAACAACTCCCAAACTTTAAAAACATCTTGGATATCATTCTTCCCTGAGCTCCCTTTTCAGACACTGCTACCAGGATTGTATCTTTTCAAATATTTTTCCTATACTGTCTCTACCCTTAAATTCTCCTCTGCCTTCTCTCCTCTTTCTCTCTTATATAATCTCTTTTGTCTTCCGCCCTTTTCCTCCTCAAAGAAACATAGAAATCCTTCTTCACTTTTAAAGCAGACAAGATGCTTCCCTCTCTCAGAAAACTTGGCAATAGCCAGGGCCTAAGCATTGACAAACACAACTTTTCACCAGGATTTAATAGGTAATTTTTCAAAGCCTGTGTCCTCTGTAAGTAGAATTCTAGTTCCAGCTGCCAAGGTAACAGTGAGAGTGATAGTAGTAGTCATAGTTATTATCCCTTAATACCCTGATATGTCAGTTCACATCATTTGGAGTTTATGCCATCATTGATTTTCAATCGGTCCTTCATTATGGAGGTGCCTTGTGGGCCTCTATCTGGCACCGAGAGAGTGACTGAGCGGGGGTGATCCTGGTCCCCCAAGATCCATGGAACCCAGAGCCTCACAGAGTGCCTTTGCTTCACACAATACAGTTCTATGTAAAAATATATTTGAAGAGAAAGGTCACACTGCTAAAAATAGCTTATAACCTCCTGAAATAAGAAATGAGATGCCACTGAAGAATTTTAAGCAGGGCAGTGACCAGATTTAACTCACTGTGGTGGGACTGAGAGGAGAGGCCCTGGGGTTAGAGTGTCCAGTTAGGGGATTCATACTGGGGCCTAGTAAGATGGTGAGAGCCTGAATCAGGGGGATAGCTGTTGGAATGGAGAGCTAATTCTGATGAAAAGTCTCTGGACTTTGTGGCCAATATGACTTCAGGATTTAAGCAAGAGGAAGACATGCGATATCTACAATATTTCTAACCTAGTGACCAGGTGAATTTCAGTGCCATTATTGAATGGAGGGAGTATCGTAGGAGAGCTTGATTTTGGATGGTAGGTGGGGATGTAGGTTTGACTCTGCATATTTTGAAGTCATGGTGCTTTCTGAAACTTCTGAAAGGAGTTAGCAGCCAGGTGGGCACGCAGACCTATTGCTTAAGAAAGAGTTTAGATTGGAGCCACTGATTTGGGAATTATTCTTGATAAAGGGTCACTTCAAGGCATGCAGTGAGAATGATGAGGAATGGAAAGAGAAGACTTTTAAGCATGAGATACTGGGGACATGCACATTTAATGCAAGCAAAAGAAGCAGAGGGAACTGAGACAGAGGGGTCAGAGAGGCAGTAAGAGAATCCAAAGGGAAAGTTATAGAAGCTAAGAGAAAAGAATGTTGGAGTGGGGAGCTTGGTCAAACATTAACATGAAGTCCTCCAAGTTGTAGCCTGGCAAGTATCTTTGTATTTGGCACTTACAATGTGGATAGGATCTCAGAAGGTGATAGCTGCAGAAACCAGGTATTGGAGTGTAACTAGGAAGTGACAAACAGAGGAAGAAAATGAAAGGGGAGGATGGCACCACGGGACTCTGAGGACAATTATAGGCAGAGGAAGAAGCCCAGGGATAAGTGATAACAAAAGTCGAAGAAAGAGAGGACTTAATAGATAGACAAGGGACTCAAAAGAAGTTAGAATGAATGACGGGGCTTATGAGCACCAGGGGAGTTGCTCACCACAGAGAAGGGACACCCCTTCAAGAAGATCAAAATAAAGACACATTGGAAGGCTGTTTGAAATTTTTACAGTGCCTGTTTTTCATTCGAAATTTATAAAGAGCTGCTAAGGGTTGATTGTTTGTGTCCTTCCCCTAACCCCACCCCCACAATTCATATGTGGAAACCTAATCCCCAGTGTGATGATATTAAGGGATGAGGCTTTGGGAGGCGATTAGGTCCTAAGAGTTCTGCCTTCATGAAAAGAATGAATGCTCTTATAAAAGAGGCTTCAGTGAGCTTGTTTGCTTTCTTGGCTACGTAAGGAAACAGCTAGAAGGCACTGTGTTCACAGCAAAGAGGGAGACCTCAGCACATGCTGAATCTGCTGGTGCCTTGTTCTTGGACTTCCCAGCTTCCAGAACTGTGAGCAATAAATCTTTGTTGTTTATAAATTACCCAGTCTGTGGTATTTTTGATATAGCAGCCCAAATACACTAAGACAAGTGTTTTGTGTAATTTCATTTGTAAAAGCCCCGATAGCCCTGAGATTCATGTCTGTGTAAAAGGAGAAACTGAGGGAGGGAACCATGATATCCAACACCTTATCACCATATTGCAAATGGATGCTTTGGAACGAATGGTGATATTTCATTCAAACAGTCAAGGCAATCTTAATGGCATCAGCTTAGTGACGGAAAGGAGCTGAATGGTTATCAGACAGCTTAGCACCTGGCTGGCCCCATGACAGAAGTAACTGAATTGACTAAAAAAATATTCAGATTGTTGGAGTCATTCAGATAGTCTCAGACTGTAACTAGATTGGAACAAATGAAGAAAAATAAACTTTGCATCTTTGCATTAACATGGAGGCAGCCAGCTGAAAAGTTTAGAATAAAATAAAATGCAAAAAATTAAACTGTTGATGTGATACACACAGTTCTATGAAAGTAGGTCCGATATTTAGTTTTCACTGAATTAAAAGAAAAAGCCAGTTGTTTAGGTACTGTGTAGAAGCAGCCAAAACCAAATGTACACCAGGGCTATTTGTCTTCACTACCTATAGTGCAAAAAATCAGTATCACTTAGAAATGGTTATTCTCTCGTGAGGGGGAAACGGAGTGAGGGGTGGGAGAATTTTATCGAATGGAGTAGGATTCTGTGATGGTATAGTCATAATGGACATTAAGCTTAATTATGACAGTAGCACACTCATGAGAGTTTTAATTCCACATAGGTAGTTTACTGAAGACAGCCATCAGGTGACTAATGGAGGTTTGATTATGACTTCATAATCCACACAGCTAGGCTTTCGCCCTGGGTATACTAACTGGCTGCCATTCACAGGCTTTCTCACGTGATAATCTCCTTTTATAACCCAAACTAATCACTTTATTAAAACAGTTAAGCACAGCAACAGCAAAGAGCCCTAACTATCCGTACAGAAAGTAAGATGTTAACGAGTCAAAAAAATTCAACTGGATTTTTTTAAAAGTTTGTTTTCGTTTTCATAAATAATCAACTGGAATGAGTATCTTATAAATACTCAACTGGAATGCATAGGCTAATAATTCTCTTAAGGGAAGTACTGATTAGAAATGATCATTTGGGGTTCACTTTCAATCTGCCAATACCTTCTTAGTTGTAGCTCAGTCCCAGTAAATGTCAATTAAGGGTCTAAATGCCTTGCCATGTCTCCTAACCAGAGGATCTTGGAGCAGCATGTTCTGACCCACTCTTGAAAATAAAAGTTTCTGTCCTCCATGGTAAATTTGTTCTGTGACCAAGGCAAAAGTAACTATAAGAGCTGATCTTAAACATGCTTCATTGATCAGTGACAACTAGCTCAAGTCATCCACCTTCTGAAGGCTAAGCCAATCAGTGACAACACCATGCTTCTGAAATCAGTCAATTGGCAACATCTTCATTCTAGTGTTGGCCTTTCTTAAAGTCAGCCAATCAGAACCAACCTCACTTTAGTGCCCAAACTTCTGCAACTTAAGTTCAGCCAATCTCTACTCACTAATTGTTTGTTGAAGTCCTCCAGTCCAAAAACTCCCTACTTCTCCCAATCCTCCATGAACTCAGCTCTCTGCTTTGCTCCCCAAGACTGTACCTTATACACACAGCTTTCTCTTGAACACAGAAACAATCATTTGGCTTTTTGTTTTAGATTAGGGCGAATTAGGCATAGCTCTCCCTGAGAAGTGCATGCTGATGCATTTGAGGGTGACGGATTTTTCAGTTGGTACTTTTCTCAATGGAATTTTTTAAGACTGTCCTCTACATCTGACCTGCCTTAGTTTCTTCATTCTTCTCACTCCCAGTGTACTACGAATTTATTTTGGACCGTAGGGCATTTTGATAAGAATAAAAAAGCATTTGAGCTGATATTGGTGCATGAGAGAAAGAGAGAGAATCTTTGTAAAATTACTGTAGTAAAACAGTGCAGTAATTGCTGGGTAGACTGGTTCTACCATTATATCATCACAGGAACAAATTGTAATCTCATTGTGACTCTGTTTCCCCATTAACAAGATGCTGATTATTGAAGGTACTTACTTGTTCAAGGTGAAATTAATTAAGATATGCAAAGCATGTCATTTAGTGCCTGGAATATAAATTTTGTTAAATAATGAAGATTCTTCTAGGAATCTTCAAAGTCCTGGTGGTTTGACTCTCTCTCTCTTTAGTATTTGCACTTTCAGAGGTATTCTGAGCTTCCAGGACTCACTAGTCTTAACTGTAGCTGCACATTTCAAATACTTCATAAACTATGAACAACAGCAGCAGAAGTTTAAAAATAACAGATACTGGTGAGACTCTGGAGAAAAGAGAACACTTATACATTGCCAGTGAGAAGGTAAATTAGTTCAGCCATTGTGAAAAGCACTTTGATGATTTCTCAAAGAACTTAAAACAGAACTACCAATTGACCCAGCATCCCCATCGCTGGGTATATGCCAAAAATGATAGAGATCATTCTACCATAAAGACACATGTGTGTTTATGTTTATTGCAGCACTATTCACAGTAGTGAAGACATGAAATCAACCTAAATGCTCATCAGTGGTAGACTAGATAAAGAAAATATGGTATATATATGTCATGGGGTACTACACAGCCATAAAAAAGAATGAGATCATATATTTTGCCTTAACGTGGATGGAGCTAGAGGCCATTATCCTAAGTGAACTAACAGGGCAGAAAACTAAATACTGCTTGTTCTCACTTATAAGTGAATATATTTGTCTGTTCACATGCTCCATAAAGACCTATCCAAGACTGGGTAATTTATGTAGGAAAGAGGTTTAATTGACTCACACAGTTCAGAATAACTGGGGAGGCCTCAGAAACTTACAGTCATGGTGGAAGGGAAAGCAAACACACCGTTCTTCACATGGTGGCAGCAAGGAGAATTGCAGAGCAAAGGAGGAAGAAAGCCTCATATAAAACCATCAGCTCTCATGAGAACTCACTCACTGTAATGAGAACAGGATGGATTTATTTGCTTTTCACTAGACCTTTCCCATGACATATGGGGATTATGGAAACCACAATTAAAGATGAGATTTAGATGGGGACACAGCCAAATCATATCATTCCTGTATTAGTCTGTTCTCACGCTGTTGTGAAGAAATACCTGAGACTGGGTAATTTAGAAAGGAAAGAGGTTTTATTGAATCACAGTTCTGCAGGGCTGGGGAGGCCTCAGGCAATTTAACAGTCATGACAAAGGAAGCATCATGAAGGGGAAGCAAATGCGTCCTTCTTCACATGGCGGCTGCCAGGAGAATTGTAGAGTAAAGGGGAAGAAAACCCCTTATGAAACCATCAGATCTTACAAGAACTCACTATCATGAGAACAGCATGGAGGTAGCCATCCCCATAATTCAGTTACCTCCCCCCAGCTCCCTCCCGTGACATATGAGGATAATGGGAACTACAATTCAAGATGAGATTTGGGTGGGGTCACAGCTAAATCATATAAGTGGGAGCTAAAGATTGAATATACATGGACACAGATATGGGAAAGAACAACAGACACTGGTTCCTACTTGTGGGTGGAGAGTGGGAGAAGGATGAGGATTGAAAAACTACCTATTGGGTCTTATACTTATTACCTAGGTAATGACATCATCTGTATACCAAATCCCTGTGACATGCAGTTTGCCTATATAATAAACCTGTACATGTGCCCCTAAACCTAAAATAAATAAAATAATGAGCATTCTATTTCATCTAAGAGTCTTTTGGCTGGGTGAGGTGGCTCAAGCCTGTAATTCCGGCACTTTGGGAGGCCAAGATGGGTGGATCATGAGGTCAGGAGATCGAGACCATCCTGGTCAACATGGTGAAACCCCGTCTCTACTAAAAATACAAAAAATTAGCTGGGCATGGTGGTGCGTGCCTGTAATCCCAGCTACTCAGGAGGCTGAGGCAGGAGAATTGCCTGAACCCAGGAGACGGAGGTTGCGGTGAGCCGAGATCATGCCATTGCACTCCAGCCTGGGTAACAACAAATGAAACTCTGCCTCAAAAAAAAAAAAAAATCTTTCAAATACCAGTGGTTTTTAGTCGTTGGTACTTTCACTCTTAGAGGAGCTTTGAGTCTATGGGCCAGTGAGTCTTGACTGCAACTACACACTTGAAATACTTCTTAAACTGTAAACAACATCAGCACCAGCAACAATCAAAGCCCAGCGATTCCTATGTAGTAGGTCTGGAGTGGGGCCTAAGTGTCTGCATTTTCAGATGCTGTGTGAGTGAATCTAATGTGTATCCAAGATTTAGGAAAGATGAGTACCTCTTCAAGGCTCAGAGGTAAAAAGCGGATCATCATGTGGTTTCCCAATTTTCTGATGCTGTTCACTGGGGCAAGAGCAGTGAGCTGTAGTGACAAATACACGGTTAAGGAGGTAGGGATTGGAACAAATGCTCTTTCCTGTGCCTCTAGCATAATATGTGTCATATGGAAGATTTAAATAAATATTGCTTGAAGTTCAGAAATAAAATATCAGTTTTCTTTGGATGCATCCCTTCAGACTATAAACATGGAGAACTACTGCTCTAGCCCTCTCTCCTGAGATCGAGAGCTGTGAGGCTCTTCCATGTAGACACGTTGTACTCAGCCCAACTCCAGCCTCTGCGACCAAACTGCTTGGTTTAGAATCTGGCT
This sequence comes from Saimiri boliviensis, assembly GCF_048565385.1. NCBI lineage: Eukaryota > Metazoa > Chordata > Mammalia > Primates > Cebidae > Saimiri > Saimiri boliviensis. The sequence continues at coordinate 131,898,195 of NC_133453.1, read as the reverse complement.
GTATGCCTGACCGTGTGTCTTCAATTTTTTTCCTCTACCTCATAGGATCAGTGTGCATGCAAATCCCATGAGATTAACATTTGGAAACACTTACGTAAGTGAACAGCAAAGAGATAAACCTCAATAAATGTGGTTATTATTATATTTGTTATCCAGTTTATTAATCTTTCCCCCATACTCACTTTCCACAGGTTTACCCTATGTAGTACACCATCCCTGATTGCTCCTGGGGGCAGCATTTGACATCTCCCTCTAATCTGTCTTCTATGTCTAGTGCACTTTCTGACACTGTCGGAAGTGACCATGTTTTTTCTTACCATCACTCAGTTCAGGCCATGTTTAACTTTGTCCAGGGCTCCTACAACAGATCTCTCTTGGGTCTCCCAGCTCTAGTCTTAACAACTGTGCACTCAGAGTGCTGCTTGCCTCCAGACTCAGCTTTCCAAACTGCAGAGAAAATCATGTCATTGCCTTGCTTGAAACCCTCAGTGACTTGCAGCTGTTCTTAGGATACTGTCAAAACCTCCTCACACACTGAACAAGGTCTTGCTCCTCTTGCCCTTGTTAACCTCTTCAAGTCTCAGCTCTTTGACATTGTCCTTGCACAATGTGCTCCATCAGTTTGGACCTCCCTTCAGGGTGCTAGCTGTGCCAAGCTTCTCTGAACATCCCCCAGTGTCACCGTCTCCATCTGGAGTACTTTCACTGTGAATGCAGAATGAAGCATATGAGATGCAGCAGAATTGGAACCCAAAGGAGATGTTGATTATTTCAAGAGCCCCTCCTGTTCTAAATTCTCACATTCTATAATAAAAATACTTGCCTCCTGGGTTGGTGATGATGATGATAATGATTGGTGCTTTCTATCCACTCTTTAATTTCGTCAGCAAGCTCCAGCTGCTAAGTCAGAATCTCTCAAAATAATTTAGTGTGCTGTTCCAGTGCTCAAGGAAATTATTTTAACATTCTCACTCAGTACCTTCTTGATCTCTTGTTTGGATTCCGTTTCTAATCACCAGTTGGCCTCTGTAAAACCTTCTTTTATTCTTGCTTCTCACTTCTGAATTTGATATATATATATATATATCGAGATATATATATGTGTGTGTGTGTGTGTATACGTATATATATACGTATGTATATATGTATGTGTATATATGTGTATATATACTATATATATGTATATATACGTATTTGTGTGTATATATAATATACGTATTTGTGTGTGTGTGTGTATATATATATATATACGTATTTGTGTGTGTATATATATATATATATATATATATATATATATATAAATTTTTTTTTCACCCTTTTCTTTAAACCTCAGCTTTTCTCAGTGACCTTTGGGTTGCTACATTGTGATTGGCAACTGGAGTTGTATTCAGCAGGAATCCTCTATTCCTAACCCCAGTCCTATAAAACCCAACCCAGAGCTAATCTCTGGCCAAAAGTCTAGGATCTGTTTTACTGCCCTTGAAATTAAAGAGAGTAAGACGTTAGTCATCGGACTGCTCAGTAATTCTTTCAGAATAATAATCTATAATTGATAGGCTCAAAATTGAACTTAATTTTCTTAACAGTAAAGTAGAAAATGCTCAGGTTTTAACTTTTTAACTCTGAGTGAGTGTGTAGTGTGTGTGTGTAAACATCTAAATGAGAAGAACACGAAATACAAATCTAATTGTAGCACTAATAATGAAGGAAATCTTGCCAGGCAAATTTCAACTTCATTATTGGCTTTAATTAGCAAATGAGTGGACAAATAGAATACAGTGAATGTCCCTGGTCTTGACTTGATTAACACATTTCACAGAGCACTTCACAAAATGATAGCCCATCAGGGCATTGAAATCATCTTAGAGGTGAGCATTTGCAGCAGCTGAGAACAGGCTGGCTGCATGCAAAGGGAAGGTCCTAGAAATGACAGGCTTTGGGGAAGATGATGACATGGACCTTGTCTTACTCAGCATTTTTCCTAATGATGTGGAAGGGGAGCACACAGTGTTAATTAAATATGACAAGGATGCTGATTTGGTTAGCAGAGTGAACCAAGAGGGTTTACAGCACTGTAGGAAAATAGGAAGAAAATACAGTTTGGGAAAATGCAAATTCTGGGAGAATTAAGCCATTAGAAAAATATTCAGGGATCCTGATACTAGAACTGGGGCACCTTTAAGGAAATAGAGATGGAAAGGCTACACTTGTGTTTCTTCCCCAAGTGGGGCATGCAGCATCACTCCTTACATATCTCCTCAGGCTAAAATCTGTACCATGGATAAGGCTTCAAAAAGAGATTACTTTTCTTTCTTTCTTTTTTTTTTTTTTAAACTGAGATAAAGATATTGGGAATTGATGATTTCTATACATTTTCCTTAAATGGTTCTTTGTCTCAGCCATATCTCACTACCATTGTAGTGTTTAATCACTTGTCAACCTTCTGTATAATAGCTTCCTCTTACCTTTTGGACAGAGGTCATCTCTGTAGGGTCAGATGCCCTTTTCATCTCTGTTCAGTCAGGGTTTTTCATTAAAGTTCGGGGCTGCCTGCAGATAACGATTATTTTCTACTTCATCAAGTATATTAAAGTAACACAAAAGCTTGGATTTGTTTTTCCTAATGGTGCTGAGTGTCCTGGCTTCTCAAAGTGGTCTTTCAAAGCCTATTTATCCTGAGAATGTATGTCATAATGAACTTTGATTTATTCCTTTCCTTTGCACAGCATTTAGAAAACATGTAATTGTTTTTTTAGTCTGTTCTCTTCTGCAATTCCATACATCTATTTTTGGCCCAGCCTGTATCAGCCCTTCCCTAGTCTGTTGGCTGTATCACATGCATAATGATGTTAAAAACTGTTTGGTTCTAATACTCATTTTATGTTTTGCTAGTTACATGACCATGACCTTAAGGAATGAAGGATTCTCTATTCTGCTGACCAGTTTCTCCTCAAGATGAGTATAAGAGAGTGACCCATAGGGTAGAGTAAGTGGTTTCAACTGACAAAACAACAGTTTCTAGTACTCATGCTTCCTGGCCATGAAGATGGTCACTCACAACAAATACATTGCTTGGTGTTAAGAGGTTCTCTTCTCTAGGGTCCTGTAGGTCATTGTCAGTTGTCTACTGGTAAGAGAGTTCTTCCCTCCCTGTCATTTTAAATTTAGAGAGTCCTTCTCTAGCTATGCATGAGGAAGTTTGGAAACAGGTAAAAGATGGACTTCAAGCCCCTGGAATGTGCCTTTGAGCACTACCCGATGGCAGTGTTTTTGTCATTTAGTCCAGCATCTACCCTTGGTCCTCCTGGTAGTCTCCTAAGAGGTACTTAGAGGGGTATCAGGTATGGCCTCATATGCCATTTGCATTCTCAGTCTCCTTTAAATTCTGCATGTGTGGGAAAAAATAAGTATCTCAAGTCTTTTGATTTAAAAACAAACTTGACCAAACCATAAAGTTAGTGATTGTCCTGGCACAGTGGCTTAAACCTGTAGTTGTAAGCTACTTGGGAGGCTGAGGTTGGAGGATTGCTTGAGGACAGAAACTTGAGATATAGTTTGCTATGATTGTGCCCATGAATAGCTGCTGAATTCTAGCCTGGGCATTAATGAGACCCTTAAGACCAAAGAAAATTTTTTAAAATATCAGCACTTGGCTGGGCAGGGTGGCTCACTCCTGTAATCCCAGCACGTTGGGAGGCCGGGCGGGCAGATCACTTGAGTTCAGGAGTTCGAGACCAGCTTGGCCAACATGGTGAAACCCTTTCTCCACTAAAAATAGAAGAATAAGCTGGGCATGGTGGTGCACGCCTATAATTCCAGCACTCAGGAGACTGAGGCAAGAGAATCACTTTAAACCCGTAAGGCAGAGGTTTCAGTGAGCCGAGATCCCTCCACTGCACTCCAGCATGGGTGACAGAGTGAGACTTCACCTCAAAAAAAAAAAAAAAAAAAAAAAAAAAGCGTTTAACTGACTGACGTAGTACAAATATGCTAATTTTGTAAGTATTGGGCTTTCAGCAACTTTCCTGATTTTATCAAGTCCTTAATTTATCTGCCTAATAGGCACAATAATTCTTGCTATGTAATGTTATTGTCAGGATTGAATGGAACAATGAGTTAAAGCCCCTTGGAGCAGAAAGGTCCCCACTATCATAATTCTGTCAGTTGTCACTCACTTTCTCTGATCCCCCATGTAATCTTATTTGCAAAAAGGCAAATTCGATTTGAAATAGCTTCTTGTTGTTTGATGTCTGTTAGAGTTTTGGTGAGAATTCAATGACCATGAAGGCAAAAGCAATTGGTAAATACAGAGCCATAGAGTAGAAATCTCAAGATGATCAGTTGTTTTTGCTAGGTTCAAGGTGATTTTGTTTTGTACCTGGAATTCACTTGCTCCAGGTTGACTGGAAAAAAAAACCAAAAACAAAACAAAACAAAACAAAAAAACCAAAAACTGTCCTGAGTAAAAAGTAAGAAGGAAGCAAACTGTATTTTTCCAATCCTTTAAACCTTGAGTGTTTGCATTTAAGCTTGAGAACCAGAACGATTCCTTCATCCCGTAGGGCTGGCATTGGCAATCATTTCCTATAAAGATTCAGTTAGAAAATACCATAGGCCTGTGGGTCGTGTCGTCTTTGTTACAACTTATCCACTCTTCCATTATAGCAAAAAAGCTGCTATAGACAACGCACAGACCAGTGTGTGTTCCAATAAAATTTTACTGACAAAATCAGGTGATGAGCTGGTTTATCGTGTAGGCCAAAGTCTCTGGATACTAGTTGTACAATAATGCTGACATGATGATATTCTGCAAAGTATTAAAGTGCTTTTGAGTAAATCTAAAGAGTGATGGGTTCTCCCCACCCCCTGACTCCAGGAATGAAGAACTCGAACAAGGGCCTAATTGGAAAACTATGTAAATTATTCAAGTAATATAAATGGCAAATTAGATTATTGAGAATACGAACAGTCTGGTTAAATTTTTGGTTTGTCCATTTACAGTAATCGTATTAACTGGACTGTCATCTCAGAACAACTTCCCAGAGTTTTTTAGATAAACCCTGGAGTGGACAAATTTTCCTTGACGGATAAATCATCATCTTCAGCTTTTTCTTTTTTATGGGAAGAGCCCACTTTAGAAAGTTTGAGAACATCTAGAACAAAGCAATGGGAATCATTAAAGCCGTGAAAAGAAATTGTGAAGAGTGCTCACAGTAATTATGATTCTTCAACATGAAAAAGAGAAAATGAAGTCTTGAAACATGGTGAGTTATTATGTCGGCCTAATATCTTCCAAGATCCCTTCTCTGAGTGTTCACCTCCCAACCCCCACATTCTTTTTCTTTTAGAAGGGGATCTACTGAATTTAATGGGACACAGGCTGTTCAAGTGACCCTAAGAAAAGTTTTGTTCTTTAGAAAAATCATTAGATACTAGTAATCACCCAGAAAAAAAAAAATAATTTTCTTCTACAAATGAGGAAATTGAGTCCCATAGAAGGTTAGCAGCTTTTCAAAACACCCAGTTATCTGGTGACTGAGCTGCACCCAGAAATTGAGAAGCCCAGCTCCAAAGCCAGTAGCCTCTGTGATGTGTCTCAGCAACTCCCCAAATCTGTATATTAATGAATGATTTACAACTTATAGAATGTTTGCTCTATTTAATGTTTTTCTTGATTCTCACATCAGTTCTGTAAGGTAGGTGGCCTTGTGTGCTGAGTTTTAATTGATGTTTTACCACTAACATCAGAGGTTACATTTTTAAGGGCAAAATTTAACCTCTCCAAATTTCCATTTCCATTATTGAACACAGTTAAACCTACCCTGTTACAAGAAACAGAAGTAACAAGGCATGCAAACATGCTGTATGAAACTAGAAAGTGCTGTTCAAAGCAGGGTTGTTATTTCTCTTTTACAAACATTCCGAGACTCAGAGAAATGTAGTGAACTTGTCCAGGGTTGGGAGGATAAAAAGTGATGTCATGTGAACCTGTCTCTGGCTGCCCTCCTTCTTTGTCCGGTGCGCTTTCCACTCTAATCATGGTACCTCCTCCTGCGAGCAGGTCTGGGACATAAATGCAGAGGGCAAGGTCAGTGTACTGCGGGCTGCTGGATGTGAAATACCCCTGATCTGGGCTCCGTGTTCCCTGATTCTCATAGATTCTTTCCTCACACTGTATATGTATGCTCATTTATCTAAAGGAAGAAAAGAGAAAGAGAGATTGGAAAGGAAAAAAAAAAGGAAAGGAAAGGACAAGAAAGGAAAAGAAAGGAAGAAAGGAGAAGGAAGGAGAGAAAGACCTCTTTGAAGATTAATCTTACATATAGGACTCAGTTCCCTCAATAAATCTGCAGAGAGTTTAGTTGGGGGTACCTACCACCAAGGCCAGGCAGTCCTAGGCCAGCACCACCCAGAAATGTACAGCTCCCACAGGAGGGAATACTGAACAGAGCCGTCAGCATCTCCATTTTCCTAAGGATATGTCAAAGATGCCAAGAGTGCATTACAAACATCATTTCGGGCCTTGGGCTGGACTTGTGGTTTATTGGAAAGACAATAAGAGGGATTTGGAGTCAGACAGGCCAGAAGAGTAATTACAGCTTTGTCATCGCCACCTGACATGAGACTTCAGACTCTGGGTCTGTGTAATGAACATGAGCATTATACAGATCCAGATTATTTGGGAGTTAAATGAGATAACATCTCTAAATTGCAAGACACTGTGCCAGACACATTGTCAACATGAACATAACACTATTGTGGACTTGTTACATGCTAGACATTATTTTAAGTGCTTCACATGATCAACAAATTCAACACACAGAAACCCATGAATTAGGTTAATATTCCCCTTCCACAATGGAGGAGCAGATCCATGAAGAAGTTGAGTGAATTGACAGCATCACACAGTTCAGGAGTATTGGAACCAAGCTTGGATCTCAGGCTGTCTGACTCCAGATCCCTGGGTTTTTCTTTAATTTTTATTGTTTACTGAGGCATAATTGACATTCAGTAAACTGACTCTTAAAAGTGTAGAGTTTGATAAGTTTTCCGTTTGTTAAAAAAAAAAAAATTAAACTTTTATTTTTGTGGGTACGTAGTAGGTGTATCTATTTATGGGGTCCATGAGCTGTTTTGATACAGGCATGCAATGTGAAATAACCATGTCTTGCAGAATGAGTTATCTATCACCTCAAGCATTTATCCTTTGTGTTACAAACAGTCCAACTTTATTTCTAAATGTACAATTTAAAAATACAATTTTAAATATGTAATTACTATTGACTATAGTCACCTGATTGTGCTATCAAATAGTAGGTTTTATTTATTCTTTCTTTTTTCTGTACCCATTAAGCATCTGTGACACTACCACCCCAGCCTCTTACTACCCCTCCCAGGCTCTGGCCACCATCCTTCTATTCTCTATGTTCATGAGTTCAAGGTCTCACAAGTAAATGACAACACGTGATGTTTGTCTTTCTGTGCCAGGCTTATTTCACTTAATGACCCCCAGTTCCATCCACTTTGTTGCAAATGATGGCTCTCATTCTTATCTATGGCTGAATAGTACTCTATTGTATATACAGCTAGTGCTCGACTGACGACCACGGTCGGGATCGCGGAACGTTGTAACACAGATTGGTCGTAAGTTGAGTAGGCTATATGTACAGTTGAAATGGTGCACGCGGAGATGGTAGTGCTGCTGGAAGCTGGTCCACACTGTTGTACGCCCAGCTGGGCAACATTTGCGCTGCCAGACGCGGAGCAGTCGTGGCTAGCGATTGTGGTTGTAAAGTCGAATGGTCGTAGTTGCATAGGTCGTAAGTCGATCAATACTTGTATGTACGTTTTCTTTATACATTCATTTGACATATGCACATACCTGTGAGACCACCACCACAATTGAGTTGATGGCAACATACCAACTCCCATGCTCCTTTGTCATCTCTTCTACTTGCCTATCCCAGGAAACCACTAATTTTTGTGACTTTCTGACTCTGTAGATTCATTGACATCTTCTAGAATTTTGTATAAATGGAGGCATTTAGTGTGTACCTTTTTTATCTGATTTCTTTCATTTAGCATAATTACTTTAGGGTACATTCATAGGATAGCCATAGTATATTCTTTTTTATTGTTTAGTAGTAGTTCGTTGTATGAATACAGCCACAGTTGGTTTATCCATTTACCTGTTGATGGGCACATGGCTGTTTCCAGTTTTTGGCTATTCTAGTTACAGCTGCTGTAAACATGACTATACATGTGTTTATACAGACATTTATCTTCCATGTTTTTAATCACAAAACTACCATAATGCCTGTCTGTGTTTGAAGTGAGTTTGATAAACCTTAAGATAAGTAAAAAATGATGGCTTAGCATGACATTCTTTTCTTGAAATAGTACATTGTTTAAGAGAGAATCCTGTAGGTACCTGCTCTTGTTTCTGCCTTGGAGTAATGGCGGAAAAGAAAGAAGCTCTTGCATACTCCATGCTCACATGTGGAAACCTTTCTGGGGTAGGGAGAGAGTAAAAGGACAAAGTGGCTGGGTTACTGGCATTCGATTTGCTGGAAAGCAAAGCTCAGTCTACCTGTCACGTTTTTAACCTGATGTGTTTTCAGAGCAGTTATTGGTGATGAATGACTGGTCCCAACTGCATTACCTGCCAAAAGTTAACATGAAAGCTCCAGTTACGCAGGCAGGAAATGAGATCTCCGGCTGTTCCCAGAGTCAGTGAGACAATCCGACTTCATCCATTGCATTTCAGAGAACTAAAATTTCATCTGCTGCTTCTAAGCATTTATTTGGGGTGAACCCACATTACTTTAAGTGCAACCCATCAGTCAGGCTGTTTATAAACTACACAGTGGCTAATAGGGACGGAAAACCAATAGAGGAGTTCTCAGAAATCACAGATAATCCCAAGATGGAAGAACGCGTTAGACAGCACTGCACGTGTGTGGAATAAAGAAATGGGTCACTTGGGTTAAAACTCGGCCCAGCAGAGGACACAGGGACTTGATACGTTTCCATGACGGAAGTGATAAACTAATTAGTCCAGATAGCAGGAAGAGACAAGAGGTTGCTTCCCAAAGCAGGAAATGAAATGTTCTTGGAGATTTAAAGAAAAAACAAAAGTAGGGATCTTATGGCAGTTGGTTTTTGATATTTTGTTTTTTAAGTTGTCCTCTCCTGTAGGATTCACAGGCACTAATATGACACAAATAAGATGGACGGGGTGTCTAGAGGGCAGAACAGAAAATTAACTGTGGCCACAAAAATCACATCTCATGGAAGGAATAAGAGAGAACAGCCTGCAGAGAACTAGGCTGTGAGGAGCCTGCTGTGTTGATGCTGGAATTGAGCAGAGGAGTTCTGCGTTAGCAATTCTCATTGCTTACGGGGCCAGCGATTCCAGTGGATCTTGAGACATTGTTTCCAGTATTTCTGGCTTAGAGACTTTTCAGAATAAATAGGCAATTAATTCTTATTTCAGACTTATCTTGCAGTCTGCTTCCTATGGCACCATTAACTATTGTCTGTGGTGATAACCACAGATGTCAAGTCAATTTGAAGAAGAAAATTTGGATAGTTCTCAACAGTGATGAACCATTCTGTGTTTGATTTTTCTTAAGATGGTTATGACTGGTGACATTGACAGACAAAAATGACCAAGATTGTAGTACTTACCTACAGATAGGAGTAGCAGATGGGAGTTATGGTCATCCCAAATTATGTCCGTGTTCTAGCGGACCTCTGGCTGACCTCCTTTTCGGTAACCCTAAGTCATTCTAATACCAAAGGATTTTATCTTAGCAAACCTTTATGAAGAACCTATTTGTGTAGGCAATACAGAGATGGAAGGCACCGACACATGAGTGGGCTCCAGGAATAGGTTCAATGTGAGTAACAGCTTCAGTAGGAAGCAGAATTCACTTCAACTGAAAGATTTCAATGCAGGGATCACATGCAGAGGAATTGGCAGGGTAAGAGAGCAAATAGAGATAGGGTAGCATTCAAAGACATAGCACAGCAGGTGGCCTGACAAAAGCTATGGTCATGGAAGGACATGGCATCTGCCACAGATGCTCAGCTACAGAAGGAGCAGGGCAGGGATAGCCCCAGCACTTTTCCTTCTCTTCGTGCCTTACTTCACCCTTCAGTCTCTTGCTGATACATCTCATTCACCAACCATCAGCAAGGTGTATGCAGGCATCGGCTTCCTTGGCCTCAGAGCGGGGCAGAGAAAGAAGAGACTTAGGATGTGAGAGGTAGACTAACTATAGGAGAACCTGTCCAGCCTCCCCTTTTTGCCACTCAACATCTTTTCTTGCTTTTTATTAAGTAAAGAAGCAGTTGCCCCCAAAAGAGAGGAGAAAGTCTCACCAGCTACCATATTTTCACAGGATGATGTCAATTCACTCACATATTTCCCTGAAATTTAATGGACACTTCTGTAATTTTTTAATTTAAAGTAGGTAGAACAGGTGGGAAAAATCAAGTGACATGAAATGTGCATGGTTTCTATAGTTATCATTTATGTGGCTAGTCCCAAGACCCATGTTAATTATTGTAGCTCTCCTCTGACAGCTGCCATTCTTTACCTTCATCCTCTGCCATCAACTCAAGATTCTTTGCTTGGCAATGTTCCATGACTTCATGATGGAAGGATCTAAGTTCTCAGTTGTTGAGGATTTATCAGGTTGCTGTAGTTTTCTATTTATTATTAAACTTTGAAGTACTAACAGAGAGCTCAGTGAATCTCCTGTGTTCCAGGCCTTGTCCTCTGTGCTCCTATTAAACAACTGTGTATTTCTCATTGGGTTTCTCTTACTGGTTTTATACATCTGGAAGCCACCTGAAAGCAAGCTTAGGAGATACAGTCTGCAAGTGTCAGCCTCTTGGACCGCAGAACAGACCACAGGAGGGAGGAAAATGCAGAATATCCAGAACAAATTACCTCAGTGCTGGGATAGGATTGACCTGGGTCATGATTCTGCAAAGAAGGAGTCTGAGCTTAGATCTGGTTAGAAATTCAAAGGTTCTATCTGAAGGGCTTAATGATTTATGCTCTCTTGTGCCCATGCTGCTGACCCCCACCTATCAGACCTTTATATCAAGTTACCATTGTCTCACAATAAACTCATCATTATAAAAATAGCTTCATTTGTCACACACCAACTATAATGCTACATCCTTTAATAAACTGTAATGGGCATATATTAAGTGGTCACACTTTGCCAAAGGTTTTCACATACATTCCTGTAAATTGATGTTTCAAATAAATCTGTCTGTGATTGTCTGATCAGCTTTTTAGATAAGGAACTGAGACTTAGAGAAATTAAGTAGCTTGCCCTAAAAAAGCAAGTGGTAAAAGGCAAAGAGAAGATTGAAATCCAGACAATCTGATTTAAAAACTATGTTTTTATCACCTACTTTATGCTGTCTCCTGTAATTTCACTACAATCCTGCAAAGGGATGATTATTTTCATTTTATGGGCAGGGAAACAGATGGAGAGAGGTCCAGTAACTCTCCTAAGTCACATAGTTAGTTAGGAGAAGAGGCTGGGGACCCATCCTATTCCAAAATCCATGTTCTTTGCATTCTATACAACTTTAGTTTACTCCGAAGAGCAAGTGAATAGATACAGGGAGAGAAGTGAGTGAAGAAGCATTTGCAGGATCCAGTGGTGCAGTAATGACTACATGGCAATGATTTCGTGGTGAGGGATAGTACACCCAGTAAGGTAGGGCTGGGGTGGAGCCAGTATCGGATCCAGAAGAAGGAGCAGATGAGCTTGGAATAAGGAAAAGAGGTGTTGGAAGGTTTTGCATCCAGTGGCAGGTCACATTTCTTTTGCCATAAAAAAAGCATTTCGTGAATTCTAAATTCAGTGGCAGATTTTTTTTTTTTCAAAACAGAATTAAAAAGAAACATCCGTAAAACAAATCTCGTTTTAATCTACATCTTTGCCTCCACTCTCTCCACACATACAAAAAGAAATAGAGCAGTGCAGTTCTGTTGGTGAGTTGCCATGGAGACAGCTTCCACGTGATATCCAGCCATGACTCACCACTGCAGGAGTCTCCAAACTTAATTATTTATTAATAGGCTTTTACCAGGGCAGCCTCCAGAGGTGGAACATCTTGTTACCAAGGCTGGGACGGTGGTGAGAAACGGAGGCAGAAAACACTATGCAATTACAAAGAATTAATTAGAACCTCTGTAAATGCACTGGCAAACATGCCTTACGAGTAAATGTGGTGGGATTTGAGGCTACTCAGGTGTCTGGGGAAGAAAAAGCGAAAATGAGCAGTAGTTCTCCAATGATTCTTTCTCCTGTGACACTGAAAGAGTCCCTTGCACTGTTCCTTCCATGAACTAGTTATTCAAGATGGATTAGTAACCTACAAATTCCAGGAAACAAATAATTTATACTAAAAAATGTGTATTTATAAACATATATAAATGTGTGTAACATACATATATGTATATATATACATACATACATATATATATATATATATTCAATCTTTGTATACCTCTCCAAGATAGCATAATCAAAGTGACCTAGCTAAACTGATTATTTAATTAATAAGTGGGGTGCTTAGAAATGACATCAGTTATATTAGAGCAAGGTCTTGCTGGGAAACAAGTGATTCCTGAGATACCTATTTACATGATTGCGTATTAATCTTTTCCTTTACACTTAAAGCTAGTGAATGCAAATGGAACAGAAAAAGCAGGAAGGTGGTTGATTAGCCAACTAATTAATTATTGGTTCATCTATTCTTTCATCCATTCAACTGCAGAGCTATTTATTCATTCTTCTGTACTTACCAGGAATCCAGTACTATTTGAATATCACATGGTGCTTGACCCATGGATGTCTCAGTCTAGTGAAAGACATGGGACATGTACACAGGTCACTACATTCATGGTAAATGATTATTAATTATCTTAAGGGATGGATAGGTGGGAGGGAGTAAAAAATGAAAAGATAAACATGGCACAATAAAGTTTCCAGAATGAATAGTGATGCTTTGTGTCTGAGATGAAATTTATTGTCCACTGATGTTCCTTCCAGCTCTTAAGATCTCTCTGAATCTGTGTCAAGTAGTCAACTGATTTTGATGTTGGGTTATGTGAATAGCACACAAAATCTCTCAGTCTCATTGTTTAGTTTTCTTACATTTATTGCTGTGTGGCATATCTGTCTGCCATAATGAAACTATGAAGGATCCAATGGGGATAATACAGTCTGCCTTTCACCAATCTGAAGTTTAAACTTCCACTCCAAGTTAGGGCATAATTATTTGACAGTTAGTTTTCTTACATATTTGAGTGTAGGCTGTGAAAAAAGACATGCAGAGAGAGCACTCTAGCATTTTAAAGCTGGAAAAACCTTATAGGACATGAAATGAGTAAAAGCTGCTGTGTCTTGGTTGTTATATGCCAGTTGTTTTTCTTATATTAGCTTTAATCCCCAAAACACTGCAGGTTAAGTATGGCCAGTCAAAATTTTTTATCAGTGAGGAATTTAGACTTGGAAATATGAATTAACAGAACCAATATCCAGAGCCAGTTAGGGAAGCTGGTTTGTGTTGAACCTCAAAACCAGCATTTCTTTGACTGGACACTGATGCAATCTAGCTTCAACTCCCTAGTTTCATAGATAGGGAAATTAAGACTCAGAAATAGGACATATCCTCATAGTCATTCCTGATTACAAGGTTTTAATTAATGAGAAACAATTTGCTAAATTGTTATGTTTTCTAAAATTCATAACCAATGTCAAAATTAACAGTAAGCCTTTAAAATAATTCTCATCGAAGTCAGGAATGCTACAAGGATTCACGCACTCACAACCTGTATTTAACATTGATCCAAATTTTAGCAATGGAAATGAGAGAAGGAAAAATTAGGTAGAGTTACAAGAAATAGAGAGGAGGGAAAGTTCATAATTAATTCTTTGATGAAATCAAATGGAACAATTAAAAATTCTAATAAAGCAAACATTAGAATTTGAAACACTGGTTGTTTTCAAATTATATATTCAAAAGCAACAGCTATGAAAATACAAGCAAACCAGAGTAGCCCAAACAATTTTGAAAAAGAAGAACAGAGTTAGACGACTCCACTTCCTGACTTAAAAATTTACACAGTTGTAGTAAATGTGTACTGGCATAATAAGAGTCACACAGGTCAAAATAATAAAATGGAGAGTTTCGAAGTAAACTCTTATTTAGAGCCAACTGACTTTGGTCAAGGGTGCTAGGACAATTGAGTGGGGTAAAGAATAGTCTTTCCAACTAAAGATACTAAAATGACTGTATGTCAATTGGAAAAGAATGAAGTTGGTCTACTGCCTTGCAACAGACAACAATTAACTCAAAAATAAATCTGAATGATATATTAAAAAGAGAAGACCCTAATAATATTTAAAAAGTTTAAAACAGGCAAAATTTATATGAGAAAAATTATAGAATACTCCTGAAGCAGAGTTGAATGAACACAAAGTCATGACATATTCCTGGAAGGAACATTCAACATCATTAAAATATATTATTTATAAGTTAATATATAGATATCATGGGACCAAATTAAAAGGAAAAAAATTTATATATATATATTTTCTGGAGCCAGACAAGTTAATTATAAAGTACATTTGCAAGAACAAAAAGCAAAAATAGCTAAAATCTCTCTGATTAAAACACTGTGAACAGAACTAGTAATAGACTTACTTACATACAAAAATTGAATTTATAATACCATAACATTTCATACTAGTAGGGGAAAGATGAACTTCTTGATGAATGGTAATGGAATATATGAATAACGAAATAAAAAAGGAAAATTGGTCTATTCCTCATCCCATATTCCAAAAAAGAATTCAAAATGAGTCAAAGATTTAAGTGTGAAAAACAAAAACTACCATATACTGAAATAAAATATGGAATAATTTTTTTATTATCTAGAAATGGGAATACTTTTTCTAATAATGACTGGAAAATTCAGATTCAGCGTGTGAAAACTTGAGATAAATAAATATATATAAATGCTTATAATTATATGTGACATAACCTATTTAATACATATATATGTTCTATCATACTGTGATATATTATGAATTTATAGTGTGATGTAAATATATATGATATTTTATATGTATAATTTTTGCAAGTACCAAAAAAGTCTGTAACTTACTTGCAAAACACACCAGAAGAGTCAGTAATTTTAAAAAGAACCAAAAACATGAGAAACAAGACAAATAGGCAAGATATATATAGACATTGATTTACAGAAAGTAAAAAAAGAAACAGTCTTTAACTTATGAAAAGACATTCAACTTCACTTATAGTAAGAAAAATAACATTGAAAAATGACACTGAAATGCCATTACATTCCTCCCAGAGTGCCAAAATCCAAAAAGTTGACAAACACATTATTTATTAAACTTCAAAGATATACACATTCTTGTAGAGTAGCAATGGATATATTAAATTATACAAGAAATAGGGTAATAGCTAGCAAAATTATATATGCATATAATATATGCTTGTATATTGACCCATTGGCTCAGCAATTTTGCTTCTATTAATTGTCACAATTATACATTGTAAAAGTACAAAAAGACATATTCCCAAAGATGTTCATTACAGCACTGTTTGTCATAGTAGAAGACTATGTACCCAAGTGTCCATCTATAGGGGACTAGTTAAATAAACTATGAGTGTTCACTTCTGTGGCATGTATACTAAAACAGGAGCAATACAGAAAAGATCAGCATGCCTCCTGCGCTAGGATGGCACTCAAATTCGTGAAGTGTTCATGCTTTTTTAAAAACATTGAACGCTAAGCAAAGCCATCATGTTTATGGCAACCTGTTTAGGGCTTGGTTTTGTTTTGGCACTAGCTGAATGCAAAGGGTCTTGTTTAATTTTAAGCCTAAGTATAGAGGATCATAGGGGAGAGGGACTCTTGTGTTCTCAGCCTCCTGAATACTTAACATAATTTAATTAAAACAGAAAAGAAAAGAAAAGTAAGCTTGCACTACAATTCCCAGACAGCTAAGTGTAGCCCTCAGAGCTTAGCCCAAGGTAGAATCTAAATCACACCATGTCAAGACTGTGTATATAAAGAAAAAAATTAATGGTGTGTGGCCAATTATCATTATATTTTTTTCAAAGACTATGTCTCACACGGTTGTCTATTATTAGACAGTTTAAAGAAACCAGGGATTTAAAAAAAAAATTTAATTTGTATTGATTTAGGGGTACAAGTGCTGTTTTGCCACATGTATATATTGCATAGTATTAAGTCTGGACTTGCATTGTTACCATCAGCTGAATAGTATTCATTGTGCCCATTAAGTAATTTCTTATTCCTAGCACCCCCGACCCTCCCACCTTTCCTAGTCTTCAAGGTCTATTATGTCCATATGTACACATTATTTAGTTTCCACTTATAAGTGAGAATATGTGTTTAAGACACTAAATCATTGGTTTCTTTACATGCTTAAAGTCACTTCGTGGTTTGTTGTTACCTTTTAACCTTCTGTGTGTGCTCTGGAAACAGTGGGTTCTGGGTCCCCCTTTGTGCTTCATGAGGCCAAGCACAGGTGTCTCATCACCCAGCATGGCTAACCAGAGAAGGTTCTGCAACAGGCTCTGCCTTTTTGAGAAACCTTGCAGGGTGAACAGGCCAGCAGGGATGCCCTCCTATATGTTCTGCTTTCTTAAAGGGTACAGTTTTGTTTTGTTTTTGTAAAAGGAAGAAAAGAAAGAGAATACAAAAGTGTACTGATGAATCATGAGCTTTAAAAAAGGGTCTTGATAGTCAGGGTCTGGATGAGATTATATGGCCCACACATATAATCCCAGCACCTTGGGAGACCAGGACGGGAGGCTAGTTTTAGGCCAGGGGTTTGAGACCAGTATGGGTAACATAGTGAGACACTGTTTCTACAAAAAGTTAAAAAAATAAAAATTAGCTGGGAGTGACATGTGAGATCAGGGTGTGGTGGTGGGTGACTGTAGTCCCAGATACTCTAAGCTTAGTCAGGAGTATCTTGAGCCCAGGAGTTCGAGTCCAGACTGGGCCACATAGTGACCATCCCGTCTTTACAAAAAATAAATAAAATAAAATAAAAAAGGATCTTGAGAAATTGGCTGGGCAAAGTGAATTTACAGTAACATTTTTCTTTGCTGGAGTGAGGTAGCAGCTCTCCTCTGTAGCTGAAAATTGTTTAAGTTGGGGGTGGAGGACAAAGAATGCCTCTAAGTTTGCTTTTAAAAATAATCACTTAGAAACATGAGCTGTGTGTTGGAAGTGCCCTGATTTCAATCCACACTTAAAAATGGTGCAGAATCCTAGAGGGGTTTAAATATACATAAATATGTAGTTTGAAATTATTTGCTTTACTGTTGACATTGTAGATCACTATAATTTCAAGAAGCGGCATTATAAATAAATAAAATGATGCCCTTTAGGATGCTTTCTGTTTTTTAGATCTGAACTTGAATTCGTATGATCAAAAATCATGCTTTTTTGAAAGAAGCACATGTCTAGTCTGTCCTTTTAAACTAATTGTTCTCTTAAATAAGCTATGATATAGATCAAATCATTACCAGGTAACTTCTAAAACACATCTGTTTAAGAGTATTGTTTTACAAATATATGCTACAGATTTTTTAAATGCTGCATACAAATGAAAAGCTGCTAAATGTTTTGAAATCTGTTTTGTCAAAAGCAAATTAGCTAAAAGATTTATTTAGCTAATAAATCATACAAACAAATTTGTATGATTCAATAAAAGAAAACACCAGGTATAAAAAAAAATAAACTAAACTATGAATACATAATGAAGTATTATGCTAGTGTGTAATTAAAAATATATTTTTATGCTGCTGCTCTTACGTGATCCTTGGGATGTATTATTAAGTAAAAATAAACAATAAAACTATTGGAAACATTTTTGTATAATATGGCACAACATTTAATTGAGAAAGGACAAATATGTATTTTATATCACATATACATACATATATACATATGAATACATATATACATATAAATATATATTAAAGGATATATATACATAAATCATTTAAAGTAGCTATATATGTAATGTCAAAGGACATATATACATATAAATCCTTTACTTAAAAATGGAAGAAAAAACATTTTGTGATTTCTTAAAATACAGAATAGTAGAGACAGGATTGAAGTTACACTTTTCTAATACATTTTGTTTTGTAGGTTTGACTTTAATACCATGTAAATGAAAACGGTTTTGAAACAAAATTACGTAACGCATAAAAAGGAATTGCTAATAATTAAAAGAAAAACAACCTTGAATTGAGTTGTTGGAAACATGATACAAAGAGAAACTGTTTCAAATAACTTTAAAATGTAGTAATTTTATTGCATGTCCTAATGGAGTAAATGCAGAAGATAACAATAATTAAAACCAAAAACCAAAAACAAACAAAAAACAAACACACCCAAGCTTATTATCAGTTCTGTGTGTGTACAGAAAATAATTATGTGAATAAACAAAGATTTTTAGTGTTAAAGAAGAGATCAAATCTAAAATGGAATAAGATATGACAAGAAGTATAATCCCACATTTGAATGAAAATATCAGTATGAACTCATTCTGTATTTTTTTGGCAGGAAAAAATACTTGAAATTATGACTAGAGCAATAGCAATGAGCACCCCTAATGCTCAGATCATGAATTTAATCACAACATTAATCAGGGATCCCTGAAGATATGACTGATTCCTGATTTAAGTAGAAAATGAGTCTGGATCATTGAAAGCATGAAAATTACAAAAGACGTTGGAGTTTGATTCAAAATGATTTAGATAAAATTTGAAGGGGCTTCCACTGTCCAAAAATGGAAACTTTGAGTGTCAATAAAGATATTAAAACACAGCCATATTTAAAAATTCATCAGTTTATAATATCAAAAAACAAAACACAAAAACGCCACTATTGCTTGCTTTGGAGAACTAGAAAATCAACTAACTCATCAAAACTGATAAGCAAGAAAAGGGTTAATGGCCAAATGTATGATCATTAATAGTAAAAAAAAAATTGAAAAAATATTGTGATAAAGTATTTGCACTCTCTGATAATAAAATTTTATAGAACATTTAAACTATATGGCATTAGCACAATAATAATAGAGTGATAAAATACACATCCAAGTATATCTATTATTCATATTATAAAGTTAGCATTCATATTGTTGACAAAGTGTTAGATTGTTTAGAAAGTACTTCATACAGTTAGTTAACTATTTGAAGAACTACCTTTCATTCTTAGCCTATACCATAACAACATCAATTTTAGATAAAATGAAGGGAATGCAGAAGTCGAAGAAAGAGAAAAGGAAAGGAAAGAGGGTAAAGAAGGAAAAGAGAGTGGAAAAGAGGAAAGTGAAGGGTTAAAGAGAGCAGTGTGAAAAATAAAAAAAAGTCCGGTATTAGAGCGAGTCAGGACTTCCTCGGCAAATGCCTCAAGAAAAAAGAAAAAAATAAAATATTCAATAAAATGAACTCCAGAATCAGATTGTCTAATTTTAAATACCAGGCTCTATCACATAATAATTGGTATGCAACTTGGGAAAGACACTGAACCTCTCTATGCCTCAGTTTCTCCACTGAAATAAGGATAATTATCATATGCATTCTAGAGGTGGTTTAAAGATTAAATAAAATTGCATGTGTTAAAAATTTAGTACAATCTGAAATCTATTAAACTACATAAATGTAGGCTATTACTGAATACACTTTAAAAATTTGCATGTTAAAAACTTTAAGCAGCCGGGCGCGGTGGCTCAAGCCTGTAATCCCAGCACTTTGGGAGGCCGAGGCGGGTGGATCACGAGGTCGATAGATCGAGACCATCCTGGTCAACATGGTGAAACCCCGTCTCTACTAAAGATACAAAAAATTAGCTGGGCATGGTGGCGCGTGCCTGTAATCCCAGCTACTCAGGAGGCTGAGGCAGGAGAATTGCCTGAACCCAGGAGGCGGAGGTTGCGGTGAGCCGAGATCGCGCCATTGCACTCCAGCCTGGGTAACAAGAGCGAAACTCCATCTCAAAAAAAAAAAAAACAACTTTAAGCAATAAATACAAATGACAAACTGAGAAAATAACATGTAAATGTATGTAAAGATAAAAAGCTAATAAAATTATAACTATAAAATAAATACACAAAGGAGAAAAAAGATTAGTAATTTATAAAATAAGAAATATCAATGACAAGACTTGAAAAAATTCAACTAATTAAAATCAAAACAAAAAAATTAAAATTAGATACTTATTGTCTATTTGGGAAAAAAACTGAAGATTCAGTGTTAGTTAAATTATACTAAAACTGCTAATCTCTTACACTACTGGGACAAGTATATCATTAAATCTCTGAAGGGTAACTTGCAGGTGTGCGTCAAGTCTAAATTTATGTTAAGAAAATGCTTAGGAAATTAATATTCAAAAATATTTCTTATACTATTATTTGTAATAGTAAAAACCCAGGGTCAACCAATGTATCCATTGTATCCAAAGATATGTGACTGGTCAAATTCATTTTGATATTTTGAAGAACTATTAATGACATGTGTATGCTGTATTATAAAGTTTTAAAAAACAGGTCACAAATAATGCTTTCACCATGATACCGATTTTGAATAAATATATAGTGGTAACTTTATTCTTTTTACATGTGCATTTTAAAACTTGTCTACTGTGAAAACATTTATTTTGTAATTTGAAAAAAATTATTTAAAACTTCCCAAAGTTTGAAAAATAAGTTATTAGAATTATACTAACTTACCATGAGTTGGTAGTGATGTTTTTCTTACAGGTAAATAATAGTGCTTATAGCTATGATGCCTGGAGTCTCTCAAGGACTATAATGAGGAAAAAGTCCAACTTGACTGGCAGATTCTTATGAGATTTTATTGACCATGGTGTTCCTCCTATATGACATCTTAAGCTGATCTAAGAAGGAATAAATTCTGAGGAAGGTTTACATGGAGTGAGCTTTTCTAAACATTGCAACATCTTTCTCAATCTTCATCTCAGCCTGGTAAATACCTATCACCTTCACAACTGACATCTCATAGTAAGCACAGAGAAGACTATTTTCAAGAAAGTGGGGGCAGTGGACTTGTTGATTTCAAAATCATCCCCAGTTCAGAGTTGCTCAACGTTCAAGGTCCTATCTAGTAATTATGTATTCTGTTTATGGGGTCTTGGCTTTTAGAACATTTCTCCTACTCATTGGTAATGTATGCAGGAGATTTTCCCATACTTTATCCAGTATTCACATTTCATAAGATTAATAGCATTACTGCATAAATCTTATATATCAAATAGGGAATACATGAAGAAGTTGAATCTATTTAACTGTATCCTAACATTAAAAACAGACGGTAAAATATTCTAAGGTAAGTGGGGATGAAGTTCTATCATATGTAGACTCTCTTCATTGGTAAGAAAATATAGAATGTTGAAAAGGATTACAAGCTAAGGCAAATATCTTACCTATTAAGCTAATTGTCCAGCCTTGCTCACTGTCAGTCACTCTCCAGTGTGCTCTGCTATGGGCAGAAAGCTGGCTTAGTGACACCAAGCCAAGGGAATGACTAACCAAATTTATTTTCTGATTAGACAAGTTTAAATATTGTGTTTCTCTACACTGATTATTGTTTCAACAAGTATTTGCTGATCAGCTACCATATGCCAGTCACTGATTCGTTTATGGGAGACACTACAGATCTTCAGAATTAACATCTTAGAGATGATCTTTTGGCATGAATGAAAGGAATTTCTAAATGTTTAAATCAGGAATCAGCAAACTACAACTTGCAGGCCAAATTTAGCTTTTCTACCTGTTCTTGTTAATAAAATTTAGCAAAACACAGCTGTAGTCATTCATTTGTATATGATCTATGACTGTTTACATGCTACAGTGGTGGTTTAGTTGCAACAGAGACCTTATGTAATGCAAAGCCTAAAATATTTATTGTTTGGTCTTTCATAGAAAAAGTTTGCTGACCTTGGTTTAGATAACACTAAAATCTCATGTTTCCCTATAAACTTCCATGATTCATTCACCCCAGTCTATTCTTCAAACAACATCCAGAGTCATCCTTTTTATATGAAAGTAGGATAATATTACTCTGCTCTTAAAAATGACAATGACTTTTCATGCTTTCACAATGAACACTACATTCTTACACGATCCTTCTCTCTCTCTCTCTCTCTCTCTCTCTCTCTCTCTCTCTCTCTCTCTCTCTCTCTCTTGGTTGCTGTAACTGAATACCCAAGGCTAGATAATTTTTTAAGAAAATAAATTCACTTCTTACAGTTCTGGAGGCTAAGAAGTCCCAGTTCAAGGGACTGTATCTGATGAGGGCCCTCTTGCTGATGAGGACTCTCAGCAGAGTCCTGAGACAGCACTGAATATCACATGGTCAGGGGTCAAGAGCAGGCCTGCTCTGGTCTCTCTCTCTCATCTTGTAAAGCTTATGTCTCAGAGACCCCTACCACCAATTAACCTATGAATTTGGGGATTAAGTTTCCAACACATGAAATTTGAGGGACATATTTACACCTTAGAAACCTTCAAAGCCCAGCTTGTTTCAGTCGTGGTGGCTTCCTTTCAATTCCTTGAGCAGATCACTATCTTTATAAACTTTTTCTTTAATCTTTTCCCACTTAAATCTTAGTCTACTGAACTCATTCTTTATTCTTGGCTTAAATTTCACTTCTCAGGGAAGATTTCACAGCCATGTTATTTACAGTAATTGTTATTACACCCCTTCCCTGCCCTGTTATTTTCTCTTGTACTCTTATTTTCTTTTACGGCATATCTTAAAATTTGTTTGCAGATACTCATTTATGGGTTTATATGATGCCTGTTTATATCACTAAACAATAAACTCAGAGTAATAATTATATTAGTTTTCTTCACTAAGTACCCTAAACCTAGGATACAGGTATCCTGGGCCTTATTAGTTATGTCATAAATTTTTTTGAATGAAGAACATAGGTGTATATTATTATGTCAGTTCAGTGGAAGTAGACTTTTTTTATGGAAGCAGGAAAATGGCAGATGAGTTCACATTTTTTGAATAAATCAAATAATAGAAGAGGTTCTAATACAGTACTCAGAAAACTTGTCTAGATCTTCTGAATGATGATTGCTGAAATAAAAAGTAACAAATAAATTGGTTGAGAAGATAGTCACTGCTGAGACCTAAACTTATAACCTGGAACACTGTTTAGAAGAAACATCTCAAATGACACAGAGATTTGAAAAACATAAGATAACAGATAAGAGAACTGGAGAATAAATCTCAGAGACTAAAAGTACAAATAATAGGATTTTAGGTGGAGAAAAAAAAAGACAGGCAGTAAGTCCCTATATAAAAATATCCCTGAGGGATATAAGTAGGGCAAATTAAAATGACATAAGTTCCAGTCAGATATGGTGAGAAAAGACACACACACTTAAGTTCATTCTAATAACATTGTAGAGTTCCAGTGATAAAGAGAAAATCTTACAAACTTTCAGAAACAAAGCAAAAAGGACTTGTATTACTTGACCTGGGCTACCATGACGGAATGCCAGAGTGGTTGGCTTAAACAACATGAATTTATTTCCTCACAGTTCTGGTGGCCAGGAGTTCAAGATCAAAGTGTCAGGAGAGATGGTTTCTGGGAGGCCTCTTTCTGGCTTGGAGACAGCTCTGTCCTCACATTGCCTTTCCTCTGAGTGTACAAGCAAAGAGAGAGGGGGAGACACACACACACACACACACACACACACACACACACACACACACACAGAGAGAGAGAGAGAGAGAGAGAGAGAGAGAGAGAGACATCTGCCATCTTTTTCTCTAATCAGTCCTGTTTCATTATGACTACATCTTAATGACCTTGTTTAACCTCAGTTACCTCCCAAAAGGCCCTGTCTCCAAATGTATTGCATTGGAATTTGGGCTTCAACACATAAAATTTGGTGGGACACAATTTAGTACATAACAATGCTTATACTGGAAAGGTAATGAGACTGCCGTTGCTCTGATTGTCTACAAGGCTAGAAGCTAGATGAGTTTTGGATAACATTTGAAGATTACTGAGAGGAAGGGCTACAAGTAAACCATTCTGTGCCTAGTCAAGTTATTATTTGTCTCTCAGGAGTAAAGGAAATATACTTGCAAAGACATTAGGATTCAAAGAATAGATCACTCAGTCCATCACAAGAAAATACTCAGTGACGGAACTCCAACAAACAGATCCATCATAATAGAAATCTCAAGGTAAGAAAAATGGAGGAAGAGAGAAACATGTGGTGAGCAGTGAACCCTGGTTTACACATATAAATCTAAATGGATGGTGACAGACTTTCTGGTAATGTGAAATAGAACAATAATATGGTTTATTAAAATAAAAGGAGCATCTGCAAGGAAATTATAATGACTTAGATCTGAACATAATTAGCTCAGTGAAAACTGAGTTGGATGGTAGTTGGGAGGAAAAGGGAAGAAGTATTCTAAAAATGTCATCTGTGTGAGAGTTGAACAGTGGCAAGAAAGAAAGAAGAAGGAAAAGATAAAAGTATTGTAAGATTTCATCTCATAGAGGGCTAAGGAGATGAAGTAAATAGAATATTTGGTATAGGAAAGAGTTGGAATCATATTAGTAAATACATAGGATCTGATTATGAGTCCTTGAAAAGGGAAAGTGATCATTTAGAATATAAAGTATGTTCTACAGCTTCTAAATTTAAAAGTCGAGAAATGAAATAAATACTAGCTACAGCAAATTGATGAAAAACAAGCCAAAACCAGAAAAATTAAAAAGGAAATCACTAAAGATATTAGGTAGTAAATATAAAGATAGCAGGAATAAAATTAATATATGAATTTAGGAATGAATTAAATTCTTCCACTAGAAACAAGGGATTGGTAGAGTTAAAAATTGGATGAAAATGTGCTATTTATTTAAAAAGACGTATTTAAGGCATCTTTAAAATTAAAAACATAAGAGATAAAGAGAGATATTAGGTAAATGAGAACAAAACTAACTGCAGAAGTGACAATTATATTTCACCTAATATAATCTAGGTGAAATGTATTATTAAAAGCATCAAACAGAGAGGCATAATATAATGACTGGAGATGTAGCTAATGTTGACGATACTTCTATTATAAACCTCTATGTACTAAATAACAGCTATATGTATATATTTATTAGAAAATCAGGGAGAATTTGATAAGCCTTCAATATAGGAGAACATTTCACTATACTTATTTTGAAATTAGATAAAAATAAGGACATGAGGGAAATTAATAATTATATTCAATAATGTAGGCCCATATATGCCTAAAAGAAATAATAATTTTCTGTAAGTTCATGAAACACTTACATAAATTGAGCTGAACCTGATTATCAAGAAAATTTGATAGGCCATATGCTCTGATTAAAAATGTAAAATTCAGATTACCAGAATGATGTCAACCACCTGGAAACTGAGAAACAATTCCAACAGATAACTGGAATAGATACTTTTTAAATCAAAAAGAAGATCCAAATGACAATATAGGCTATCCAGAAAGCAATGAAAAGTATATTTAACAAAACTATAAAACAGCATTTTGATGAATTTTTAAAATAAAATCCAAGTTAGAATCTAAATTACTCATCTCATGATTTGAGAAACAGAACATCCAAAACAACACAACCAAAACAAAAGACTAGAAGAATTTCTTTTTAAAAGTAGATATTAATCAAAATTAGTGCTAAAGTAACAAAAAGGCTGTAGACATTAAAACAGGTATGTTTGAAAAATTATAAAATAACTCCTGAGCCTGATGAGATACCTAAAAGAAGAAATAGGAGTTTGAGGAGGAGAAGGAAGAGGAAGAATGAGGGGAAAAATAAAATACATGATTAAGATTGAGAAAAAGTATTATCACAAACACACTGGTCGAGAAAAGATTAAAAGGATAAGAGAATACATGACAAATATTTGAAATCCTAATAGAATGGATTATTTTTTAGAAAAATATGTTATTAAAATGTATCCCGAAAGAAGTGACAACTTAAAATGGTCAGCTGCTATAAAATATGACTAAACAATTATGTATCTCATGCTGAAAAGGTCACCAAAATGGTTCAGAGCAAAATTCTAGCTCATCTTTAGGGAAAAGACAATTAAAATATTATACAACTGTTAGGCACCACCAAAAAGATGAACATTTTTCCCAAATCATTTTAAGAAACCTTCTTAGCTTTACTTGCAAAATTCAAATACATCCATTTTTTAAAAGAAAGTATCAACAATAAAAATAATTAAATAGTAATACGTGCTAAAACATGCATGATCTCATAAACGTTATGTCAAGTGAAAGAAGCAAGACATAGAGACCACATAGTGTATGATTTATGTACATAAAATGTCTTGTTTCTGTAGACACAGAAAACAGATTAGTGGTGGCCTGGAACTGGAGGTAGGAACAGAAATTGCCTACACATGGGCACATCTTTTCAAGGTGATGGAAACTGGATTGTGATGATGGTTGTATAACTATAAGTTTACTAAAAGTCATTCAGTTGTATACATAAAATGGGTGAATTTTATAGTATATAAATTGCATTTCAGTAAGGCTCTTTTTTTTTTTTTTGGAGACAGGGTTT
This sequence comes from Saimiri boliviensis, assembly GCF_048565385.1. Taxonomy (NCBI): domain Eukaryota; kingdom Metazoa; phylum Chordata; class Mammalia; order Primates; family Cebidae; genus Saimiri; species Saimiri boliviensis. Next base: position 131,871,467 of record NC_133453.1, on the reverse strand, counting down.
CACTCTGTCACCCAGGCTGGAGTACGATGGCATGAACATAGCTCACTGCAGCCTTGACTTCATGGGTTTCAGTTATCCTCTCACCTCCGCCTTCCAGGAAGCTGGGACTATATATGCATGCCACCACAGCCAGCTAATTTTTAAATTTCTTGTGGAGATGGGGTGTTCACCATGTTATCCAAACTGTTCTTGAACCCCTGAGTTCAAGTGATCTGCCCTCCCTGGCCACCCAAAGTGCTGAGATTTACAGGCGTGAGAGCCACTTCACTCGGCCTAAAGTTCCTTCTTAAAGTAAAGGAATACTAGATAAAGTAAATCAAGAATATTATTTATAAATACATATGCAAAAAGTCTGAAATATAAACTATTAGATTTTAGGAAGATATTGTAGAAAGCTGTGTCATACTATGAAGACGTAGCATGTCTTTCAGGAAAGCAAATGAAACAATTCATTAGCTATTCTTTATAAAACAAAATGGGTTGAATTAATTTACACTCCCACCAACAGTGTAAAAGTGTTCCTGTTTCTCCACATCCTCTCCAGCATCTGTCGTTTCCAGATTTTTTAATGATCGCCATTCTAACTGGTGTGAGATGGTATCTCAATGTAGTTTTGATTTGCATTTCTCTAATGACCAGTGATGATGAGCATTTTTTCATATGTTTGTTGGCCTCCTGTATGTCTTCTTTTGTAAGGTGTCTGTTCATATCCTTTGCCCATTTTTGAATGGGCTTGCTTGTTTTTTTCTTGTAGATCTGTTTTAGTTCTTTGTATATTCTGGATATCAGCCCCTTTTCAGATGGGTAGACTGCAAAAATTTTTTCCCATTCTGTTGGTTGCCGATTCACTCTACTGACTGTTTCTTTTGCTGTGCAGATGCTGTGGAGTTTGATTAGGTCCCGTTTGTCTATTTTGACTTTTGTTGCCATTGCTTTTGGCATTTTGGTCATGAAGTCCTTGCCTATGCCTATGTCCTGAATGGTTTTGCCTAGATTTTCTTCTAGGTGTTAGGTCTGCTGTTTAAGTCTTTAATCCATCTGGAGTTAATTTTGGTGTAATGTGTCAGGAAGGTGTCCTGTTTCTGCATTCTGCACATAAAAATAAAAATCCCATTTGACCCAGCAATCCCATTACTGGATATATATCCAAAGGATTATACATCATTCTACTATAAGGACACATGCGCATGAATGTTCATTGCAGCACTGTTTACAATAGCAAAGACCTGGAACCAACCCAAATGCCCATCGATGATAGACTGGATAGGGAAAATGTGGTACATATAAATCATGGAATATTACGCAGCCATCAAAAATGATGAGTTTGCATCCTTTGTAGGGACATGGATGAACCTGGAAACCATCATTCTCAGCAAACTGACACAAGAGCAGAAAATCAAACACTGCATGTTCTCACTCATAGGCGGGTGTTGAGCAATGAGAACACATGGACACAGGGAGGGGAGCACTACACACTGGGGTCCATTGGGGGGAAATGGGGGAGGGACGGGGAGGTGGGGAGGTGGGAGGAGATAGCATGGGGAGAAATGACAGATACAGGTGAGGGGAAGGAAGGCAGCAAACTACACTGCCGTGTGTGTACCTATGCAACAATCTTGCGTGTTCCTCCCATGTACCCCCAAACCTAAAATGCAATTAAAAAAAAAAACAAACAAAATGGGACCACAAAGTTATTAATTAAATTTCCAACAGTCAATCAAATATTTTCAATCACAAATCAGTAAAGTTATTTCACTCTTGAATAAAGAACTAAAGATGCCTATTGTTAGTATTTTGTTGAAAGTTCTAAAAATGCAGCAGGAAAATAAAGAAACAAATATAAGGGAAAAAGTGATAAACCTATCTCTTTTAGATAACATTATTTGATACTTAGAAAACTCAATAAAGTATAATTAAAACAAAAAGTTCTCCTTCAGTTGATAAGAATTTGCTAAGGTGGTTTGTGATATGATAACATTACAAAACGAAATCTTTTATCTGATATATCAATAAGCCTCTAGATTTAAAGTAGAACAAAAGTGACATTCATAATGGCAAAAAAATAATATTAGGAATAATCCTAATAAGAAAGTAAGAGAAAATTTTATGAATTAAATATTTACAAATTTGTATTAAATGATATACATCAAGATCTGAACAAATAGAAAGGCACCCAGTGATTGATACATTTTTATAAAAATGCCAGTTCTTCTGAAATTGATACATAGTTTAATACAATGCCAATTATGGTCCCAACATACTTTTTTTTATAACTGGATAAAATTATTCTAAGAGCTTACATAAATGAAAACAAAGCCAGAGAATTGCCAAGAAAAGCATGTAAAAGAAGATTAGAAAAAGAGAACATGACTTATGTAAAAGATAATTCAAAATATTCATTCAAATCAGTTTCTTATCATACTGTCATATAGACAGACACATAGATGAGTGTAACAGATTGAAAAATCCATAACTGTATCTAGAAATACACGAGAATGTAATGCACAATGACAATAATATTTGAACCAGTAAGAAAGCATAGATTATTTTCAAATGGTACTGGCATAACTGGCTATCCCTCCAGAAGAGAATGCAGTTAATTTATGTTTTATTCAAAACATAAAATAATGCTAAAAGGATTAAAGATTGGACTAAAAAATATTTAGACAATAAACATTATAAAAGTAATATTTAAGACACTTCATATATCGTTTAGAATTTGCATATAGCAAAATATGTATGAGAACCATACAAAATTTAAAAAGCTTGGTATCCAAAAAGATTCCAGAAAAAAGGGAGAATAGAAAACAATAATGAATCTGGGAAAATTTTTAACAAATGATATGAGTTAATACTTATGTAAAAACCCTTTCAAACATTCCAATAGAATGATTAGCAAAGAAGCAATGCACAAAAAAGCAATTCCAAATGGCTAATAAACATTAAGATACTCAACCTCACCAATTGTCAGTGAATGCAAATTAAAATAATGAGATATCCCTTTATGCCCACAATAATGGCAGGCACTGAACAGAGCAATAACTCCTATTGCTGGCGGGGATGCAGGGAAAAGGGATACTTGAATATACTGCTGGAGAAAATGTGCTTTATTATAGCTCTTTTTGAAAACAATCTGGAAATATCTATTAAATTAAAAATATTATTTGACCCAGAGACTTAATTGTAGGAACCTAACCCAGAGAAAAATTTGCAGCAGGAAGTAAAGATACATGTCCAATAATATTTATTGCATCATTATGTGTTGTGCCAAAAGACTGGGAGCTTGGTGAATTCCTATGGGTAGTAAAATGACTGGATATTTTGAATGTTAGAGAATATTATACAATGTAGTACTATACTGCTTGAGTTGAAAATATTTCCATGATGTATTCAGAAAAAGCAGGATGCAAGAAAGAAAACAAAGGGTGTAAACAGTGGACAAGCAGAGAGCCAAATCATGAATGAACTTTCATTCACAATTGCTACAGAGACAATAAGATATCTAGGAATATAGCTAACAAGGGACATGAAGGACCTCTTTAAGGAGAACTACAAACCACTGCTCAAAGAAATAAGACAGGACATCAACAAATGGAAAAATCTTTCATCCTCATGGATAGGAAAAATTAATACTGTGAAAATGACCATACTGCCCAACATAATTTATAGATTCAGTACTATTTCCATTAGTCTACCATTGATATTATTCACAGAATTAGAAAAAATAGAAAAAACTACTTTAAATTTCATATGGAATCAAAAAAGAGCTTGTATAGCCAAGACAATCTTAAGCAAAAAGAACAAAGCTGGAGACATTATGCTACCTGACTTCAAACTATATTGCAAGGCTATAGTAACCAAAACAGCATGATACTTATCAAATGATTCGCTGAGATTTGTCTATTGTTCTAATTTTAGAGATTTTGTTTTAAAAAGAAGAAACCATAAGAGATTATATGCTCAAGGTTATAATTCTATCAAATGAGAGATTAAAATTGAAAATAGAGTTTACTTTTGGTAAATTTTGTAAGGAAAATGTTTTAGGTGATTTTCATAGATCAGTTTAACAATTCATTAGTTCACCCTTCAGCTATATCCAGTCTACCATTCAAATTGACCACAGAAGTTTTTCTATTTTTTAAATATCTCTGTATTTCTTAGCTTGAAATTCACTTTAGCTCTTAATTGCTTGTTTTTGCTTTGTTTTTCTGCTTCCTGTCCCTGCTTTATAAAATAAATTTGAATGTTTTAATTATGCCTATTTAAAAGCCCTTTTATATTGTTCTTTCCTCTTAGTTTTGGCATTCATGTTCTCATCTCTTGGTGACTCTTCCTCATGGCAGTTGTTTAACTCATGGCTATGACATTTTGTATTGTAAACTCAGTTCTAGCTTCACGTGTTTTTGTGGTATTCTCACATCTCTTGGGTGGGAGGTTAGGAAGAACAGAGAGGAACTCATGGATTTTCAAATCCTAGGCTAATGTTTGTACCATTTTGTCTGCTTAGGGAAGATATCTGTTTAAGGATGATATCTCCTGGGAAGTAATAATTTGGATTTCAAAAACACATGATGTAACCCTCAGCTCTTTGTTGTTTGCAGGTAATTCCGTGTAAACACATAGTTCCTGTATGATGTTAACTTTCTTTACCTCTTAGCGATGCCCCTGACTAAGTAGATTTGTTTTTTGGGTTTCTTTTTTTTTTAAGTCATGTTTCAGGTATGGAGTAATCTTTTGTAAAAGCCAACTTTGTGCTGCCTAGTAGTTTTAGCTCCCTTTATGCAGAAATCTGTAGTATTTTCCTCCCCAAATTAGCAGAAAGTTCATCAGGAGCCTCAGCTTCAGCTGTCATTCACTGTCCCACCTGTGTTTCCTCTTAGTTTCTTTTACTGTGTGCTTGAGAATTTTCCTTTCTTGATTGCTGGTTCAGCTGATTCTGCATATTGCTTATGTTCTGACTGTGTATCTGTGTATCTATGTATTGGTCTATGTATTTATGTATGTATCTATCTATCCATCTATCCATCCATCTATCTGCCTATCTATTCAATAGGTTAGTTAGTCAATTGCTTACGGTTTAAACCAGTAAGGAAAATTTTTTCTTAGCCATATTAAATTGATATCTATCCCCTGTGTCTTAAATCACATCACTTCTAAATATTAATCTTTCACTTTGCAATGGTAAAATAATTGATATTATGGAAACAGTAATTATAGCTTGTTCATAAAATCTCAGAAGACTGGAATTAGAAAGCAGTTATAAAATCGAAAGAAGCGGTTTAAGAATAAATGAAAGGAAATATTATATCACTGCTTTCCACACTAGATAGCAAACCTAGAAAAGTGCTCCTCTAGGTAGTATTTTAGTTCAGTTAATGATGTGTTAGACATCTTAGGAGGTAATTCATGTGAAGGACTGTCTTTACTAAATCACAGATGTTTCTTGAGCAACATTCTGTATTGGATAGTGAGGGTGCTGTGGTTAACAGGCAGGTAGGGTTGATACAGTGTAGAGAGAGTCAGCAGCATGAAATCTCAGAGGACAGGGAATAGATAGCAGGCCGGAGAAGAAGTCTCAGAACAAATAATGTATAAGCCAAAATTTGAAGATGAAAGGGAGATGTTGATTTCAGTTTTGGTCATGTCAAGCTTAGTGAAATCGTTTCAAGTGTGGATACCCAGTAGTCAGTTGAATAAACATATCTGGAGCTTAGGTGGCCATTCTGGATTGGAGATATTGATTTGGTCTTCCAATTGGATGGTAATTTATTCATCTATCATGTTTAATTTCAATTCAGTTTATTTGCTATCCATGAATAATATTTCAAAATCCAAAATGTAATACAGTTGGCACAATAAAAAGTCTTCCTTCAACCCCTGTCACCCAAATTTCCAAGCACCCTGTCAAAGACAGCCATTGCTACCAGTTTCTAGTGCAACTTTCTGGAGAGTAGCATATCCATTTTCATATTTTACACTTATGATATTATATTATTTGAATCTTTCCACATCTTGCATTTTGACTTCGCATTGTATCGTGATGATTTTATATCAGTGCATATAGAGCTTCCTTATCTGTTTTTTTGGACAATTGCGTATTATTCTACTGTGTGTATCAATTAGTCCCACAGTTTTAAATATTGTTTCTCATCTTAAATGATAGTTTAAAAATGTAAATCTCAGCTATATTTCTTCCTAATTAAAAGTCCTAAGTAGCTTCTCATATGATATTCAGAATAAAATTCAAACTTTTTACTTCAGCTCACAAAGCCATTGATAACTGACATCTGCCTTCTCCCCTGACTGTATCCTGTACTTCTCTTTTGCTAGCTCACAGTGATCTAACCAAGTTAGCTGCTTTCTCTTTTCTTGCTATATCAGGATCCATGTGTTACATGGATTTTGCAACTCTGTACTCTTTCTGGCAAGCTGTTCTCTCCAACTTTCATGTGACCAACGTCAGATTTTATGACTAATGTAAAGTAGCCACCACATTTTATAAATTGTTACCCTACTTTAATAGTCTACATTGCACTGTAAAGTAAAAAATGAGCAAGGGCTGACTATGACCCTCGAGTATGGCAGCCATGAGAACACAGCCCTCAGATCTCTGACTGCAGGGAGATGGGGTGAGGGGTGGGGAGGCCCAGCAGGTGTGCTCTAATACCTATGGCTTCATTTACACCAAAGCCACACTTCCCTTGAGCTGCTCCAGAAGATGACTGATAGTGGCAGGGATAGTAAGGCAGGCCTATTTGTGGGAGATGTGGGGCTCTGTTGATAGGGAACTTTCATTTGAGGACTCACAAATGGCCTTAAACTTTTCTTAGACTTGTATTACAGTCTAGAACACTTCTACTCAACCTTTCTTTCTTTTTTCTTTTCTTTTCTTCCTATTTTCTTTACTCAGGGATTAATTCAGGGATGTATGTCCCGTGACTCTCTCCTTAGTTTCATTCAGAGACCTTCCCGTAATACATTTTGTATTTATGTATTTATTATTGTCTTGGCTTCTGCTCTTTGGAAGATCAGGACTAAAACATCAAGAAACATGAATATATCAATATTGATTGAGAAAATGGATCTCACAAGAGAGAGAGAATAGGCATGCTCAGAACAGTAAAAAGAAAACAAAATCTTGCACCATTAAAGAGAAGGAATAAAGAATATTTCAACAGGTAAGTAGCTATGAAAAGTATACATTGCTTTGTGAAGGAAACACACTTAGGACTTCAAGAATTAGGCTTTTCTAAGCATGAGTCCTCAGTGATCTTGTTGAAGGCATTATCACTGGAAATGTAAGGGTGAGGACTAAAATATAATTGTTTAAGGAGTAAGTGTAAGATGAAGAAATAGGCAACAAGTATTGGCAATTCTTTTAATATAATTATATAAAGGAGAGAAGAAAAGTAAAGTGACATGCGAAGGAAGAGATGGATAGCAAAAGGTTTTGGGGTGTTTCTGTTTTTGTTATAGGATGGAAGAGATGGCAGCATGAGAGAAAAATCCAGTAATAGTTGATAAATTGAAGACAAGAGAAAGGATTACTAAAGGAGTAAAATCCTGCAGGTTATTGGAGTTGACAGGATCCAGAATACAGATGAATTTATTGGCTTTAGTTCTTCTCTTTGTCAGAGAAATAAAGGAGGAAAAGTAAGTGTTGGTACAGGAGTTGAGTTGAGAAGGTAAATTATCTCTTCCAGTGGAATTTTTTTTTCACTCTCCCTGAAACAAAAGCCAAAGCTATATGTTGCATGAGAAGGGGAAGAAAATGAAAGTCTGAGGAAAACAGGAGGTTTCAAAAAAATTTTATAGGAAATGGAAGAGCAAATTGACACATTCCAGCTGTTACTGGGGACCATACATTTATAAATGCCTATCTGTTTAATTGTGGAATTTTATCCAGCAGTATGCAGCTACCGATATACAAAAGTCAACACTTAAAGCAGCTATGTTCATTCACTGGCTTTGGCCAGACTTCTGTGCTGAAAAGGCACTAGTAACACACGATCTCAGGGAACTGGCAAAAATGGGAGAAGCGTCAGACCTTGAATTGTTAGCAAAATAAGAAGCAGAGTGAAGATACAAAGAGGCTTACATAATAAGGATAAATCAAATAACTGGAGACCCAATAAATAACAAACAGAAAATGTTTTAGAAATAATCGGAAGAACCTGAGTGAAAGACGACTGAACACATTTGGGTGTCTGAACTTAATTATCAAGAAATGGCAGCACTCCAAAGGATAGACAGTATCTAAGATATGCACATGAGCATTGGTAACTGGCAGGATATGGAAAAGAAGTACATGGAAGATGAAGAGGTGAAGGCATTGAGACATCAGGGATTTGAATGGGCCACCCCAATGGACATTTAAATAATCCAAGATAATGACATGAGTATAAGGTGAAAGAATAAAGTGAGATGAACTAATGTCTTACAAAAATAAAGAGGATTATACTGATAAGGAATCATGAAGGTGACCCAGCCAAATAATGTGACCCTGGAAGCCAAAGAAACAAATAAACGTTTAACAGAAGAGGAAAATGATGCCTGTATAGACATAAAATGTGTAGAAGATTCTTACAAACATTTGGGACCCATAACCCAAAGTCTTCAGGCAGAACAGGCTCTGTTTCAGATTTGAGAGGGTATTTGGATGACCTGGGCTGTGGTCTTTGCTAAATGTCTATGATGACCATGTTTTCAGAATTAAAAAGTGAAGCTTATAATGTGGGAATTATAGATATACTTATAAAACATTGTGACAGAACACTGAAAGTGGGCCTGGCAAAGAAAATACGGAGCATATGGTATCCATAATTAGGGTATGGCTTAGAGTTCAGTGTGACAAAAAAAAAAATGGGTTGTAGAAACAGGGTCTACCAAACATTTGTCTCTCTGCTTCAAGTTTCTCCTCTGTGGCATGATTCTTTGATTGCCTAGCCAAAGCTAGAATAGGCACAAAGAAAAGGAAGAAACCCAGTAAAAAACTGTTAGACTTCGGCCGGGCGCGGTGGCTCACGCCTGTAATCCCAGCACTTTGGAGGCCAAGGCAGGTGGATCACCTGAGGTCAGGAGTTAAAGACCACCCTGGCCAACATGGTGAAACCCCATCTTTATACAAAATTAAAAAAAAAATTCTTTAGATTTCAGAGTTACAATTTTTTAATTAAACTTTCTAGCAAATGAGGAACATGCACTTGAATATAGATGTGTTCAAGTGTTTTTTCCTGTTTTTGTTTTCTTCTTTCATCCTTTCAGCAACACCTTTTCCCACCAACTGTATACCAGACATTGAATTATATCTGGAAGTCCGTGATGAATAGACATGGTCTCTGTTCCTGTAGAGCTGACACTGAAAGAAAGACAAATGGAACAAAAACAAAAAACGAAAAACAAAAACCTATAATACAGTGCAGTAATTCCACAGTAAAGTCGTAAACATTGCTTTAAAATCAAGAAAAGAGAATGGTTTATTTTGCCTTAAATTATGATCAAGCATAATCATAGGTACTATTTATTGAGCCTCCCACCCTTCGCCTGGTGCTGTCTGTACACTTCACTTTTATTTCTATGAACTCATTTAATCTTAACATCAGTACAAGGTGAATATTTTCATTATTACTAGTTGTAGTGTGTGAATACATTAAGTAGTACAAAGAATAAGTGATCCATAGATAAGTCACAAAATTGGTATGCGAGCTCATGACTATCTGACCCAAAAGACTCATGAGTTGTTATTCTAATGCCTCAAATACATGGTACTTAAGTTTTAGTCTATGCTGAATCTTTAACCAGATTTGAGATTCAAAATCACATGATGGCCGATATACTTCTGAGAACTTTAAAAACTACCTATCTGCAATTCGTTACGGTTGTTCCTCTAATGCTTTTCTAAATGACAGAACCAGTTCTGAAGTTTTTATCTCTTGAGGCCAAGGCAGACATTGCTAATCAATCATGGCACTAGTTTCCAATGAGCAGAATGAGTCCCGGTGTTCTTTCAATTGCTATACAGGTAGGCATGATTAATTGACCAACATCAACAGTAAAAATAACCGCATTCGCTTGCCATCTCTGTTCTGAAAGGTAAACTGCCCTGGTTAATACAAATTTAGGAGGAAGACACAGTATTAAATCAAGATAAGATAGAGGAGGTCCATGAAAAATAACTAGATGAAGATTTAGTACATCGTAGGGACTTACAAGTTAAGTAGGCTCTTTTCCTTTCTTTTGTCCACATTATTTAATTTCTTGAATTTTTATGATATATCAGGAGGGCTTATAAATAGCCTCTCTACCTCTTTTTTGAGAATATGAAGACTTCAACGTGACTTGCCCTAGGATGACCAAATAAAGGGGATCTGAATGAGCCATCTGAGAGGCTCCAAGGTGCCTGCTTCAGAACACTGATGGATGGCTGCATGTGGGCTGAAGGTAATGAGGTTGGTCAGCTGGAGGGCTTTCACCAGGCCTTTAATCTGTCACCCCCTTGACACCTGCCTTCCCCTGAAAAGTGACAAATGATACATTGAGCCATGGTAGTAATGTAAACCTCAGTGTATTCTAGAATCCCACATCTCCTGTTCTTATGACAAGTACTTCTTTTGTGTACAATTTATTTTTCTCTGGAAGCTCTGTCTAGACATAGTCTTAGATTCCAGGGATATCTCACATCTTTAATACACTCTTTGAGGCTTGATGAACAAAGTACAGGGTAGGCAGTGGGTTTTTCTGGAGGACTGAGTTAGGATTTGTTCAGAATCTGAACTACGGTTCACTCTGAATATACACCCCTTTTGCATATACCAGGACATAAGGATCTTAACAATCCCTAATTCTACGCAATCTGTGTGAATTTGTTTCACTATCCAAGTAATACTTAAAGATGACATCTGTATATTCTTTCCTCAATTGATATTAAATGGTGGAATTCCATCAATCTATAAAAATATTCAATTTCTAAATATATAAAATGGCACCTTACTCCAGCCCCTGCTTTCCGTATCACCTTTACCTGGGTTTTTTCCTTTTGCTTCCTAATACTAATCACTTCTGACTTACCTTTTTTCACACTAGCATGTAATGGAACAACAATTTTGTCCTTTTTGTTACAGTAACCTTGGAACATTGTACTTCCTTATTCATATTTGTTGATGTCTGAATAAATTACTAGTACCAAAATAATTCCTTAAAGCAGAAAAGTTTGTATGGTGAAGTATTAAGAATAGTGAATCTGGAGTCTGAGCTTGTTTGAGTTATTTTTCTTCTAGACTTACCACTTTTATGTCTGTGTGTGTGTGTGTGTGTGTATGTGTGTGTGTGTGTGTGTGTGAGAGAGAGAGAGAGAGAGAGAGAGGGAGGAAAGAGAGAGACTTGGTCTAAGACTCCAGTTTTACATCTAAAAGCAAAGAATGTACTTCTTGTTCTTCTTGTGTCACAGGATTACCCTGAGGATCATATGTTATGAAAATATCTTGAAACCCTAAAGTGCTATACAAGCATCAATTATAGTCACACTATAATATGATCATAAACTCAGGAATAAGAAGCTGGCGGTGTCTGGGCAGCCCTGTAAACATGCAGCGCTTCCCGGAGGAAGACAGTGAGGCTTCGGTTGCTGAGGGGTCCTTCACAAGTGTTTTCTGTCTAGGGTCCTGCTTTTAGCCTTCCTCCAGTACCTTCCCTCTATCATTTCTTCCTTTCTCTCTTCCCTTCTCATTGGTATGCATACTTTCATTTGTTCAAACGACAACATGACACTCTGCTTAAATTAATTAGTAGTTTGTACCAATTATAAACGTACACTGTTAAGATGAGTTGGGAGGTGAATTTTTTTTAAGTTCATTCAATGAAGATGAAAACCATGTTTCTATTTCACTGTGCTGAACCAGTCTATTTCTCATCAAAACCTGAGTTTGGCATTAACTGCAAGGAATCACAATTTTAAGTAGAATCATAGTCTTTCTCATGCAACAGAAATGGTGGATGAGCAGACTGATGCCTGGGCTCCAGGTTTCTTCAGGCTACAACTGTGAATCCTCTGGTGTCTCTCCGTAGCCAATAGGAAAAAGGATTAGGGCTGTTTATCATCCACGTAGACAAAGGCTGGACTTGGACACTCTGTGTATCTGGGGCAAGACTAAGAGCTTTGGAGTCAGACAGAGCTGATGCTGAGTCTTGTCTGGCACTTGTTAGTTATGTATCCTTGAACAAATAAGTCAAGTGTCTACAAAAATGATATTTACCTTATTGGAGTGAGAGTTAATGGTTAAATTAAATGTGAAGTAGGCATGGATTATATGCCAAGAGCAATGGTCAGCGTTTAGGGTACTGTGAATAACATCATAGATATAAAGTCCTGCACTACTGTCTAGAGACAGAACTCACTGTCTCTAGATTCTCTTTTTCCCCATTTTTTGTCATTTCTGTCATGTGGGCTCCAGCACACAACCTCCAGGTACATGCTATGTCATTCCCAAGATAATTCAACTTAATGGATCATTGTTACTGCCAATAATCCAGTTAACAAATATCAGTAGTTTATTCTAAGTCATTTCAATAAGTTTATATAAAATGGAAGGATGGAGAATAATCTCAGAGGAACTTCCAGTTGGCTGGACCTTCCAAAAGCACAGAATGAAATAAACTGCTGATACATAAATTGATTTTAGATTATATATCAACAACACATTTAGTCTTCCTATATATTTTACTTTGTTTACTAGAAAAAAAAAAACCACAATAAGTCCATCAAAATCATGATTGAGTTTATGTATGTAATTACTTGGTAGAAAAAGTGAAATGAATTAAAATATTATTATAATAACTGTATAATTGCTTAATATTACAGAAGTGGTAAAAAACATGAAGCTAAAATTTAACTAACCAGAGGGTGGAATATTTTGGCTAAAATTTGCTCTGAACACCTATAGATCATGATATCAGATGAGAGCCTCACAGAAACATGGCCGAGGTTTGGAAGTTCTGAGAGCATTGTTACATAAGAATTTACTGACAGATCTGAGGATGATTGAATCAGAGAAAAGATCATTAAAGGAATATATGAAAATTTTCTTTAGATATCAAAAGCTGTTCTGTGGAAGAAGCAGCAAACTTATTCTCAACTGATCCAGAGAAAAAGACTAGAATTAATGGTCTAAACTTTCAGGAAAGCAGCTTTTTAATCAATGTAAGAGTGACCTTTTTAATAATCAGAATCATTTAGAATCAAGTTCTGGTCAGCTTCTTTGAGTTTCTCCTCCTTGCTGAATTCATAGTTTTTATAAACTTTCCATGTTCCTTTCAGCTGTCTCCTGTGCCAAAGTCACTCAGACAAGGTTTCTTTTCCTATTTCTTCTGCATGGACATTAATGGAAATATTCTAAGTTGAGCGTAGTCATATCTTAATTACTTAGTCTCTGTTAATACTGGATCAATACTTTAAAGGTACAAATGATTTTTATTTGAAGGTAGATTTCTGCATGTTGAAATAGTCTACAGTCCTTTCACAAAAGCTGGGTTTTTAATCAACATAATTTTGATGTCCTCTTGTCTGTAGCTATGTAACTAGCTCAGAAAAAATAAGTCTGAAAATGTGGCATAGCTTTGCCCCCATGACCTTGAGCAGAAAATTCCCCCTTTCTGGGTTTCATTATCCTCATTTTCTAAAATTAATCATTTGGGCTAGACAATCCCTAGAGTTTCTCCAAACTCTAATTTTCCATGATTCTGTTAATCAGCTTTTCCCACAGTGGTGTAGACAAACTCTTAATTATCCATTGAAACTTTGATAGATTCTGTGTAAATAGTTATAATTCTTTCTTCGTGTTGTATTCATTTAGGCTCCACCTAAAATAAATAATCAACTACCTAATTTAGAATTGTTTCCTCAGTCGGCTTAGTATTTATGTGTAGGTCCCACTGAGTGACAAAACACAGGGAGTGGAGAGAATACTTTAGTCACAAATGTAAACTGTATTCACAATATTGAACTTAAAAATCAACAGGGAAATGTTTTAAATATTTAAAATCTTTTGGCAATAAATACAACTGGTTCCATGTCTAGTTGAAAATAATAACATTTTTCTCTTTTGAGAAATTGATAATTTTATATCTGTCCTTGAAATTCAAATATAGATCAAAGAAGAAAAGTTTTGGTGGAAAGTTAAGTTGTATGTATTTTAATAAAATATTTACTGAGGTATAATTTACATACCATACAATTAACACATTTAAATAAATAATTCAAATCCCAGCACTTTGGAAGGCTGAGGTGGGTGGATCACGAGGTCAAGAGATCGAGACCATCCTGGTCAACATGGTGAAACCTTGTCTCTACTAAAAATACAAAAATTAGCTGGACATGGTGGTGTGGGCCTATAATCCCAGCTACTCAGGAGGCTGAGGCAGGAGAATTGCTTGAAGCCAGGAGGCGGAGGTTGCTGTCAGCCAAGATCGCGCCATTGCACTCCAGCCTGGATAACAAGAGTGAAACTCCGTCTCAAAATAAATAAATAAATAAATAAATAAATAAATAAATAAATAAACAATTCAATTTCTTTAGTATATTCACAAAATTCTGAAACTATCTTATTAGTCAGTTTTAGAACGTCTTTGTCATTCTTGCCAAAAAAATCCCAACCCAAGTGTAGTGAGTTCCTATCCTCCTCTTCCTTCTTCTCCAGCTGCCCCAGTCCTAGTCAACCATGAATACACTTTGTACCTATAGATTTGCCTCTTAAAGACATTTTATATAAATGGAATCAAACCATGTGTGGTCTTTTTTCACATATTGGCTTCTTTGTGTGAAATTATTGCCCTGATTGGCTTCTTTCACTTAGTATACATTTTTAAACGTTCATGAATGTTGTAGTATTTATCAAGACTTTATTACTTTTTATGACTGAACAATATTTAATTTCATGGATATACCATATTATGTTTATCAATTCATGGATTGAGAGACCTATAGAGTGTTTTCACCTTCTGATTATTATAAATAATGCTGGTAGAAACATTTATTTACAATTTTTTGTGTAGATGTATGTTTTAATTTCTCTTGAGTGTATACCTGCAGGTGGAATTGCTGAGTCAAATGGAAGCTTTATGTGTAACTTTTTGAGGTACTGTCCGGCTCTTCCAGAATGACTAAACAATTTTACATTTCTACCAGCAATTAATGAGGGGTCTGATTTCTCTACGTAGTAGCCAACACTGGGTATTATCCATCTATTTTATTAGAGCCATCTTAGTAGGTATGAAGTGGAATCTCATTGTGATTTTCACTTGTATTTCCTTGATGACTGGTGATGTTGAGCATATTTTCATGTATTTATTGGTCATTTGTATTTTTTTTAGACAAGTATCTATGGAGAACTTTTGCTCAATGTATTTGGGTTGTTGGTCTTCTTAATAACTGATTTGTAGGAGTTCTTTACATGTTCTACTGCTAGATTCTTATCAGATACATGATTTAATTTGCAAACACTGTTTTCCTGTTCTGTGGGTTGTTATTCACTTTCTTAATAGTGTCCTTTAAAGCAAAAAGTTTTTTATTTAAGTTTGAAGAAATCCATTTTATCTAGTTTTTTTTTCTGTTTTTGCTTGTGCTTTGATGTCATGTCTAAGAACCCGTTGCTAAATTAAAGGTCATGAGAACTTCCATGCTTTCTTCTAACATTGTATAACCTTAGCTTTCTATTTAGGTTCTTGAACTACTTTGAGTTAATTTTTGTATACAAAGTGGGGTAAGGATGAAAATTATTTTCCATGTGCATATCCAGATGGCTCAGAGCTGTTTCTTAAACATACTATTTATTTTTTATTAAATAGTTTGGCACCATTATTGAAAATCAATCGACTGTGAATATTATGGGGTTACTTCTGAATTCTCAATTCTATTCCATTGATCCATATGTTTATCCTTATGCTAGAACCATACAGTGTTGATTACTGTCACTTTGTAGTAGATTTCGAAATTAGAAAGTGTGATTCCTCCAATTTTTTTTCTTTGTTAAGATTGTTTTGATTAATCTGAGGTCTTGAGTTTCTGTATGAATTTGAGGGTCATCTTGTAAATTTCTACACAGAAATGGACTGGAATTGAGAAAGAAGTTGGGTATAATATGCACATTAATTGGAAATATTACTATCTAAATAATATTAAGTCTTCTGATTCATGAACCTGAATGTCTTTCCATTTATTTACATCTTTTAAATTTGTTTGGTTAATGTTTGATTTTGTCAGTGTATAATCTTTAGACTTCCTTAATAAGTTTATTTCTAGGTATTTAGGTTTTTTCATGCAATTCCAAATAGAGTCATTAATTTTAATTGTAGGATTGTTCATTGTATGTTAAAAACAATTGATTTTGATTTATTGATTTTATATTCTACCATCTTGTCAAAATCCTTTATTAGTTCTAATAGATTTTAGTTGATTCATTGGGTTTTCACATACTTTTTTTATGAAAAATATCTAGATAGATGAATAGTGAATGTTATGTGTAAGTAGAAATGATGTTACTTTTTCCTTTCAAATTTAGATGTCTAGTATTTCATCTTCTTGCTTTGTTGCCTGACTAGAACCTTTACTATAATGTTAGATAGAAGAGTGAGAGTACATATCTTTTTCTTCTTCCTAATCTTAGAATGAAAACATTCATTCTCTTACCATTGTGCATGATCTTATTTATGGATTTTCATAGATACGCTTTCTCAGGCTGAGGAAGTTCCCTTCTATTCTAGTTTACTGAGTGTTTTATTATGAAAGGCTATTGGATTTTGCGAATTTTTTTTCCCAGAATCTATAGAGTTAATCATGTGTTTTAAAAATATTTTATTATATTGCTATTGTATATTATATTAATTAATTTCTGGGTTTTAAACCAATCTTGCAGTCCTGGGATACACTGCACTTGTACATGCTATATAATATTTTTTTAATGTTGATGGATTTGGTTTGCTAATATTTTCTTGAGAATGTTTATGTTTATGTTAATAATATATATTGGTCTGTAGCTTTCTTATAATGTCTTTGCCTGATTTTAGTATCACTATAATACTGACATCAGAAATAGTTGTAAAGTGTTTCTTCTCTTCTAATATTTTTTAAAGAGTTTGGAAAATTGATATTAAGTTTTCTAAAAATTTAGGTAGAATTCACCAGAGCAACCCCGTGAACCCAGGGCCTCTTTTTGTGAGCTGTCTTCCTTCCTCCCTCTCTCCCCTTTCCCTACCTCCCCCTCCCGCTCTCTTCCCCTCCCCTCCCCTCTCCCTCCCCTCCGCTCCCTTCCCCTCCCTTCCCCTCCCCTCCCCTCCCCCTCCCCCTCTCTTCCCCTCCCTTGCCCTTCCCTTCCCTCCCCTCTCCTCCCCTCGTCTCCCCTCCCCTACCCAAGTTTGATCTCAAACTTCTGGCTTCAAGTGATCCTTGTAGCTCAGCCTTCCAAAGTGCTGGGATTATAAGTATGAGCCCCACACCCAGCAACGATGTCTGACTCTAGAACTAAAGTGTTTTCTAGAGGAAATGGAGCTATATTTTCATTATTTTTCTCTCTGCTCTGCCTTCAGCGATGGCTACTACCTTGCCCCTGTGTTTACTTTCATATTGTGTTCATTTCTACATTACTGAGGTTTTCCCTAACGTGGCCACTTCAGCTTGCTCAGTTTCAAGATCTTTTGCAAGGTGCATTTATTTCTCAGTAACTGCAGTCAACCAAGAAAACCGTGAACTCTTTCTCAAACTTTCTTGTCCGAGTTTCCCTCCCCAAAAAGGACTCTGTGCCTTCTCCCTTTAGAATTTGGCTCTGCTCTGATCAGGTTCATGGCAGCAAGATTAACTTGTCATTAAAAAAGATAATTGTACTTCACATTTTTCCTGTTTCTTAAATGAATGTTGAACTTAGCCCCCAACCCCCTTGCCAGAAAGAGACTGAAAAGCCCTTGGCAACAGAAAGCTGATGATTTGCAAAAGTGGGACTTCTAATTGGAAAAGGTGAAGGAATGAAAATAGTGAGTCCCCAGTAATCTCCTTCTGAAATGATAATGTGTTCCACTTGATGAATATTAATATGTCATATTCATGAGCCTGGAGAATTTGAACCTGTGAGATAAGAATTTGTTTTACTTTAGAACCAACATTCTCTCTCATTCACACTTTTTCCATTCGCAGGGACAAACCTGCCATTCTTGTTGGGACACCTCTAGCAGGCAGCAATTAGCATGTATTTGGACCTCTAATTGGTTGTGAATTTTTTTTTTTCTGTTCCTGTGAGTAATTATGCATGCTTTTATACTCTTTATTCTGTTCTGTTATAAATTCCTAACAGCAAATGACTATGTATTTTACCCTTTCTTAATTTCATTGCTCATAAGGAATGTGCAATGTATGCGTCTTGACCATAATTTAAAAGGACTGATTGTGTTATTAAAAAACACAATGTATCTGTACATCGAAATTTGCATTGTGTGTGCCAAGACATTTACCTGAGGCTGTACACTCATTCCAGTAATGTAGTTATTACTTAAAACATCCCTAGAACTCTTCTTTGATCAGGTCAATTTTCCCAGGAAAAAGGAAAGTGAATGCCTGTACTATGATTATCTTGGTGGTGCCAAATGTGATGCACTTCTGTAAGACACAGTTTTTGTTTAGTAATCAGGACTAGACCTCACAAAGACCCTGGCATCATTAAAGCCCATCGTTGAGATAATTATACTTTGTAAAACTCGGGGCTTTTTAAAAGAAATTTCACTTACAGTGGAAGACTTGTACACAAAATTCGTTTTTCAATTAATTGAGCATATATAAATGAATAGTTCTTAGATATAAAAATATGTGACAATAAATAAGTTTGTAGCAGGGAAAAATTGGATTTTTCTCTGCCGTTTTCTAAGGAGAATGGAATTGGATAGCGTGGGAATCCTTTGTTTTGTATTGAGCTCAAAGCCAACCTTTGTGTAATGACTTATTTTCCTCAGAGCTGAAATGTTGGCCCTGTGAAAGTGATGAGAAGCCCAGTGGAGCCAAGTTTCTGAAGGATGGAAGAGGCTGGAGGCTGTCTAGTGGGAGAAGGTTCCCAGACACATGAGAGACCCAGAAACAGGTAAGAGAATAAATTGGCAATGAGGAGACAGGTTGGAGGGGTGATTTATTTACAAGCAAAATGCTGTGTGTTAGGTATCCTATGTCCCTTATTAAATCCTCAGTGAAAACTCAGTTTCATTTTGTTTAATGAAGAAAAGTGCTAAGGGCTTTTCTGAGGGTCATGTGTGATGACCGCAAGGGCTACTTCCCAGGAGAAGGTTATGTTCTATTTCTGTTCCTGGACCCTCACCAGATGGGGGTTGTATACCTTCACTTCTCCCTTCAGTTTCCAGCACTCCCCTCTGGAGCCCCTCACAGTTTGTCATCAGCCAAGTGAATTACTTCCTTCCCTATCAGTGCTGTCACGTTAACTTTGGGGAAATCTCAGTGCAGGAATCTCTAGCCAAATCTTAAGAAACACCGCAGCAGGCAGAACTGCAACTGATAAAATAAGTCTCACAGCAAATATAGGACTGGGGGAAAACAATGAAAGTGACTTGGAATGTATGAGTGTCAAAAACAAACAAAAATTGTAGAAAGCCTCCATTTCCTCAAATCAAGCAAATTTCTCATCATTCTGAATCTGCTCAGGTAAGCAAATGGGTGTCTGCATCACAGCGTTTAACTGTTAAGGTGATGTTGCTGCTGGATATTAAGTTCACATATCTGAAATTCAGTATCTTTTTAACTGGAATTGTTTGGTTTCCTTCTTTCTTTAGATTGAGGAGCGGCAAGCGTTAGTGGTTAAGTGTTAGTGATACCTAAGTTTTAAGACCATTTGAAGCTCAGCTCTGCGACGTATGATTCCCACGATCCAGGGAAGGATGAAATAATCTCTTCATGCTTCATCTGTAAATGCAGATAAAAATCATCCATACCTGACAGAGGACTCAATGAAAAAATGTAAGTAAAGGGCTTAGCCCAGTTGCCGATGCCAAGGGAAGCACAGTGTGTTTACTCTCTCTTTGCTTCATTTTCAGAAGACAGGATGTTAGTGCCACCACTGGCCTGTCACAGGTCATCTCACTGGTCAACAGTTGTTTTGTGGGTCTGATGTCCTTCCGCTCAGAAGGAGGATGGTGTGTAAAGAATTGGTCTTGGCACAACTCCAGGATTGGCCCAGTGGGCCACACAAAACCCTCCTCTTTAGTTAGGCAGGAGTCAGCTCAGGACTAAGGACTGGCAGATTTCGAGTTCCGATACTGATTTGTAACTCGTTTTTAATTGCTCATCCACATACGTTATAGTGTCGTCTCTGGAAACTGAGAACAACCCTTGCGATTATAGTAGGAAAAATTTCTATTGCCAAGAAGAGTAATAGCCCTAAATTAACATGAGCCCAAGGACATGAGCAATTTCATAATGTAAATGACGATAACCTGTAAAATTATTGTTTTTATTTTCTTCTACTTTTACTATCATAAGTAACAGTCAGTCGTTACAGAAGAGTAAAGAAGATACACACAAGGCTGTCAATGTTTTAAACATTTTTAGGAGGAGAAATCTAAAAAGAAGAAAGGAAATGAGATTAAGACACATATACTGCATGGAAATAATAGCAAAATTATTTAGAACAACAATAATCTTTATTTTACATTTTAGTATTTTTTTAAAAAAAATTTTTATACATATGCCTATAGGCATAGTTTTTATAAAAGCATAAATCCTGAACTTGGCGTACGTACCATTTTTAGTACAGTCTTTAATTATCTTTTTCACATATTTTCTTTCTGCACCTCAGTCAGTAAGACTCCCTGCTTCACATACTCTCTCAGTGCTTGTTAAAAGCATTCTAGAAATATTCGTGTATATTTCTCTATGATTATAATGTCATATACATATATAGAGTTTTTTGGCCTTTGTTATCTTAAACAATATTTTATATTTGCTTTTCTGAATCCTTAGTTCCTTAAATAATAAAATTTAAAAAATTCTACTTAACTGGACTAACATGAATTTATTATTATTTTTTAAATGCTGCATGGTGTGGATGCACAGTAATCAACTGTTCCCCTATACAAAAGCATTCATTTGGTTTACAGGGTTTCCCATTTCTATCCATTTCCTATATTGTCCCCACAAATGGTTATGTCTTAGTTTATATCTGTTGCTATAAAGGATACCTGGGGAAGGCTGGGTAATTTATTTTGAAAAAGGTTTATTTGGCTCATGGCCCCGCAGTTCGTGCAGGAAGCATGGCTCCAGAATCTGCTTTGGGTGAGGGCCGCTGTCTACTTCCACTCATGGAGGAAGGCAAAGGGAAGTTGGCTGTGCAGAGATGACATGACAGGGGACAAATATTTTCTTCTTATTTCTATATAAAGGTGGTTATTCCTAACTTATAAATCTTATTATAAATTCTATTTTTTTTCAGTCCTGGAATTTTTGAGCAAGTCATCTTATTATTATAAAACAATTGTAGCTCTTGTTTTACAAATTATGTACTTGAGTATTTGCATTTTTAGAACCTGCAACTTAAATTATAAGCGTTATTGAGGCTATCTATCTGACTTTTTAAGTGTTAAATATTGCCCATTTAGGATAATACTTTGTGTTATCTTTAGTCATTTTATTTCATTTACCTGCTTCATTTTTTACTTAAAATTTATT
The DNA here is from genome assembly GCF_048565385.1 of Saimiri boliviensis. Classification (NCBI taxonomy): domain Eukaryota; kingdom Metazoa; phylum Chordata; class Mammalia; order Primates; family Cebidae; genus Saimiri; species Saimiri boliviensis. The sequence continues at coordinate 131,849,767 of NC_133453.1, read as the reverse complement.
TAAAAGAATAATAAATTTTATCTAACATCACTTCAGCATTGAATTATTTGTACGTGTTTTATTCTTCTTTATTTTCTTGATGTAATGTATTATGTAGGTAACTTTCTTGATATTAACCACCCTGCTTTTCCTGGAATAAGCCTTACTTGGTCATAATGTATTATTCTTCTAATAACTGTACAGGATCAATTTTCTAATATTCCATTTGAGCTGAGATTGTGTAGTATTTTTCCTTTCTGTTGCATCTTTATTATGTTTTGGCACTAAACTGTACACATAAATGAATTAGATAAATGCCCATCTTATTATCAATGGCTAGTTTAAATAACATTGGAATTATCTACCACTTAAAGACTGGATAAACTCAGCTAGAAATCCACCTAATCCTAGTGCCTTTTGTTATCCCTTCTATGATAATTAGCCTATTCAAAAGTTCCCTTCTTATTAGGTCAATTTTGGTAATTGATATGTTGCTAGGAAATCATCTGTTTTGTTCAGGTTTTCAAATTTATTGCCAGAGAGTTACATGCTGGATGAAATGTTAAAAAATATAGAAAATATATAATTCTATCCATAATGTTACTTAGTTTAAATTATATTTTCTGTACAAAATTGAGTATGTACATGGTCACGTATTACATAATATGAATGAAAGTATTGAATTTGGGGATGTTATTTTTCCCATGAGTTTCTGGTATTATGATATCAGCAATATTATTTTAAAAACAAAACATCGTACTTTAGTGGTTGATATGGTTTGGCTCTGTGTCCCCACTCAAGTCTCATGTCCAGTTGTTATCCCAGTGTTGGAGGAGGGCCCTGATGGGAGGTGACTCAATCATGTGGGCGCACTTCCCCCTTGCTGTTCTTGTGATGGTGAGTAAGTTCTCAGGAGATCTGGTCGTTTACACGTGTGTAGCACTCCCCCTCCACCCTGTCTCTCTCCTGCTCCACCATGTGCAGATATGCCTGCTTCTCGTTTGCCTCTGCCATGATTGTAAGTCTCCTGAGGCCTCCCTAATCATGCTTCCTGTACGGTCTATGGAACTGTGAGTCAATTAAACCTCCTCTCTTTACAAATAACCCAGTCCCAGTTCTTCATAGCAAAGCAAGAATGGACTAATACAGTGGTTAAGAAAGGAGGTTCTGAATTTGGGCCAACATGGATTCAAAATATGGATCTGCCAGGTGTTCACTGGATGAAGTGGACTCTTTCTTTACTGGAAGGCTTCAAATCTTGGTTTTCTTATTTGTATAATAAAATGGGAACAATAAGCATGTCATCCTCTTAGGGTTGATGTAAGGATCAAATGATATAATGCGAAAGCTTAGCATAATGTCTGATAAATTATTTACCTTTACTTATTGTTAGCTATTGTCATTATAAAAGCAGACTGTGGAGAACCTGATAGCTACAGTTTAACTTTCATCACAACTGATACCGTTTATAATTTTATTTAGCCTTCTCAGCCTTAAGGGATGAGAGGGCGAAAACGAAGAGTCTGTGGTGTATCCATTTTGTTATTATTAAACTTACAGACCATGACAAGTCAAAAGTTCAGTCTAAACCAAGCTGATATGCAGAAAGACCTTCAGGCAGAGGTGTCAGAGTGGCAAAGAGCTGTATGAAAATGCAGAAAAATGGGCTAATAGAGAAAAAGCTGGAGGATTTACGAGGAGACAGCAGAGTATCATTGATGGGATGAATTTTAGAATCAATTTTAGAAATTCTGTCTCCACCATTTACTAGCTGGGTCTTTGAGATTTAGTGTTTTCCCTTTTAAATTGGGGCTAATAACCACACTTGCTTCATGAGGTTATCTTGAGAATTAAATCAGAAGATGCATGGAAAGTTATTGAAATGTAGTATATACTCAATAAAGGTTTATATTAAGGGATATCAAAGCCAGACAGATGGATAAAGACTCCAGGTAATACACAGAGTAGTAGAATGTAAGTTTCAAGATGGAGTCATACTCAAAGTCAGCAGGAGAAATGATGGAATAGGAATTCCTAAGTGGCCTAATTCTGAAATGAGTGTGAGAATGGAGAAAACAATATACCACCATCTGTACTCCCCCTTCCTTAAACTCATGACTAGATTTGAGAGAGGTTCGTTTTGGTCAGGGTAATGGTATTCAAACTCCAACTGGATTTTCTGGATGTAAATAGTTATAGTAATACAAGAACAAAAAGTGACCATAGTGTGCAGATGTGCATTTAGAAGTGGCTTATTGGGGAGTCTTGTCTGGATGGCTGGTGACTTTAACATGACACTGTAGAGGAAAGCAGCATTGATAAGAATAGATATTGGGGAAAGACTAGGTTGGAGAAAAAAAAGTGAGACCAGGTGATTAACAGATATTATGAATATTTTAAAGTTTGAGTTGAAACTTTCATTGTAATTAAGAAATGTATAATATTATTTGTTGTGGAAACTGTTATTGGCGTTTTGTTGTTGTCTTTTAAGCAGGGTTTTTATAGGATTGATTTTTATAGGATGAGAAAGGAGTTTATTACAGATGGGGATCTAAGAGACATATCTAGGGAAGCTATAGAATAACATTTCTTCCTTTGGATGCAAAGAGAACAATTTTGACTGATCACTGAAGGACATACTTAAGCCAGTTAGAAAAGAACTTTCTTCCCCAAAGATTAAAGATATATAGAAAAAGAAGTCTTGGACTGGTCAGTTAAGCAGGTGAGAGAAAGAGAAAGGAGAGGTAAGAAGGCAGGGAGGAGAAATAAACGTGGCCATGAATGCTGAAACTCTTCTGTATGCTTGTAATTTGCCCAATTTCCTTGATACTTGGACCTTCATGTTCTTCTTGCACTAGCACTTTTAAGGCACAGCTGAGGGTGGCGTGCTGGAGCAGATCAGGTGGGCGAGGAACGAACATCATCAGTGAAAGGCCAGGGAAGAACCTGGTGCATTGTCTTTAGATAAGAATCTCTGCTTTCTGAAATGCAAGACAGCTACTGAAAGAGTAGCAGAGCCAACTGGTTTATCCTAAGGTCTATGTTTTTTACGTAGATGAATTACTAGTCAAGGAGAGGGTTGCCTCAAGAGGACTGGAAGGGAATGGAGAAAAGATTCAGAAGAATGAGCCTGGAAATGAAAATTAAATCAAAGAGATACTATTTATCAACTACCAAATTGGTGAAGACTTAAAAAGAATTATAATACCCAGCATTTTCTAGGATAAATGAAGAATAGGACTCTAATTTATACATTACTAGTGGGAATATTCATCAGCACAGACTTTCTGGACTGAAATTTGGTGATGTGTGCAGAAAGCCTTAAACATGTGCGCTTTCAAAGCCATTGTTTTAGGTAGGATTAGTTCAGCTGCATGTGATAGAAAACCAACTTCTAAAATTACTCGAATAAGATAAAAGTGTATTTCTCCTTCTCTCTGGAGGTGGGCAGTCCAGGGCTGGGTTGGCACTCCACAGAAGGTGTCATGGACCCAGAGACTTCATGTCCTGCAGCTCGATGGCCTCAGCAAAGGCTTCTTCTCGTGTCCTTGGTGGCTTCTTTGGCTCCAACCATCCTGTTAGAATTCTGCCAGAGGAAGACCAAAAGGAGACTTTACCTTTAAATAACGCTTTTCAGAAGTTGTACTTTACTGCCCTTTTACTTCCAGCTCAGTGCCTAGAGCTTCTGGTTGAAAAGGTGGCTGGAAAAAAATGTAGCCTTTATGTAGGCATCTATGTGCTCAGTAAAAGTCCAGTGATCAAATAATCAAAGAAAAACAAGGAACAACAACTGATACAGTGTAGCAGCAGCCTCTGACCTATTCTCCTTTTATTCCTTTAAGGAAGTAATCAGAAAATGATTCAAAAATGAATATTCACATGTTTATAGAGTACTATTATAATACAAAAATTTAGAAATCCCTTAAGACCCCCAAAAAGAAGGGATTCAATAACTTATAATACATGTATTTATAGACTACTCTGCAGCTATTAACGTGATATATAAAAGGTCCATGATCTGTAGCTTACACCTGTAATCCTAGGGCTACGGGAGGTGAAAGCAGGAGGGTCACTTGAGGACAGGAGTTCAGTACCAGCGTGGGCAACATAGTAAGACCCATATTCTACCAAAAGTTAAAAAAAATATATAGCCACACATGTTGCCGTGCACCTGTAGTCCTAATTACTGGGACTACAGGTCCAGTATGTGGAGGCAAGAGGATTACTTGAGCCCAGGAGAAGAAGACTGCAGTAAGCCATGATTGTGCCACTGCACGCCAGCCTAGGTGACAGAGCTAGACCCTGTGTCTGAAACAAACCCAAACCCAAACCAAACAAGCATGGTATATGACAGTGAATTTCTTGACATGGAAAAGTAATTGTGAATATCTCACCAATGACTATAAATGTATATTTAAAAGAAATCACACACAGCAATTAATATGGTATATAAAAGGTCCAGGATCTGTGGCTCTTGAATTAAAATAAATAAAATTTTCTTTCCTTGAACTTCAAAGTTTTTCACTTGATATTCAGAAGCTACTTTCTAATTTCATCATGCCGATGACATCGTCTTTGACAAATGTGTTATTAGCTGGTCTCAGATATTTCCAGTCTTTTTCTGCTTCTAGGTCTATACTCAAACTGTTAACTATGTCAGAAATGTTCATTTTTCTGTATCTTTGAATGTTAAGATCCGTCTTCCATAATCTTTAAAATCCTTCTCAGATGGCGTCTCCCCTCTAAAGCAATTCCAGTAGATGTAATCTCTACAAACGTTTTACAGTTGCAGTAGTTATCTTCAGTATTACGTAAAAGCTATTTTTGGGCTTGTCGTCTTCTTTTGTTAGAATTTTGCAAATTCTCTGAAGCCCAGCCTCTAAATTATTCATCTTTGCATCCTCCGTGATACCCATCACAGAACTTAAGTACAATAGGACCTCAGCCAATGTTCCTGGAAATAAATTTTGTTGAACGAAATTTAGATACAGTCGTAAGAAGGTGATTACTGCTGCCCATGGGGGAAAAGGAGAACAGAAATGGTAAAGCTGTATTGAGAAGATGTTTGAGGACTGTGAAGGAAAGAAGCAGAGTGAGTTGAAATGAAAAGTTTCCAAAAAATAAAATGTCACTGAATTTTAAATTAATAAAAAGATAAGATTCAGAGAAATAAAAAATAATCCAGGACCAAATTTTTTGTAATTATCCATGTTTCTCTTTTTTAAATTGACACATGGTCTTGTCTTGATCTCCAGTGACAAGAAAGTTATTACCTCACATGGTAGCTTATTTCTTTGGAGGACAGTTCTAATTGGTGAAAATTTCTTTCTTTGCATTGAGACAAAATAAGCCCAATTTTTATTCGTTCTTCCTATTTCACTTCAAATCTTCCTACTCTAGGAGAGCCATTTACATATTTTATCAAGGTTATCTCATTCTTTCCAAATCTTTCTACTCTTGAGCTAAGTTCCTTGGTTTTATTGAATCATCACTCATAAATCATAAACAGGAGACTTGGAAAGATCCTGTCTTTCCAACAGATTAATGTTCTGTCGCTGGTATTATCTGATGCACATTGCAGACACGCGTTGCCCGTCTTCACGCTGCGCATAACTTATGATCACCCAGTAGCACTTTGCTACTTTGCTCACTCCCCCCTAAGATGATCTGTGGGGTTTAACAATTTTCTAAGATGGAAGTTAAAGTGTCCTTAATAAACAGCTGTTTTCATTGACCTGTTTATATTGATGATATTCTCATCATAAATCTCCAACTCATCACTTTCAGCCAGCTTTCCATCCGTTAAACCACTTTCTTTGACGTTTATGGAGGCACCACTGCATTTATGCAAGAAGGTGAAAGTCCAGAACAAGTGGGTGAATCTGAAGGTGGGCGATGTGTTTCTCAGCAACACAGATATGTGAAAGCAAGCAAGGGGCAGAAAGGACAGAGCTCACCCAAAATGGGCCAAGCCGTAGTGGGGCAATGTCAAACCCTATCATATTTTTAATTTATTAATTGCATCTCAACCATAAGGTCAAGAAGCTGTGTCATGAGAAATTTGGAAATCAGAAATGGGATGTGGGTGAGCATACAGCTAACACGGGGAGAAGGACATCTTGGACTTTGTGAGGTGAATGAAGGAATGCATGATTGTATACAGCACACAGTTTATGAGACCGTTTCTTCAGAGACAAGAAAAGTTATCTTCATCACAAAGGATGATGGGTATCACCTAGAGAGAATACAGATCACTAGAGAAAGTTTCTACAAAGATTGAAAATCTAATGAATGTTGTCTGCTTTCCCACCAGTTGAATAAAAATGTCCAACAAACATTTTTAGAACGGAAGGATAACAAGCATCTTTTTTATTTTCTTTTGAGATGAAGTCTCATTCTGTTGCTCAGGCTGGAGTACAGTGGCATGATCTTGGCTCACTGCAACCTCCTTCTCCTGGGTTCAAGTGATTCTCCTGCCTCAGCCTCCAGAGTAGCTGGGATTACAGGCTTGTACCACCATACCCAGATAATATTTGTATTTTTAGTAGAGACAGGGTTTCACCATTTTGGCCATGTTGATCTTGAACTCTTAAACTCAAGTAATCCACCTACCTCAGCCTCCCAAAGTGCTGGGATTACAGGCATGAGCCGCCATGCCTGGGCCAGTATTCCTTTTTATGAATTAGAAAAACATCTCAGAAGTCAAGTACATTGTATAAGGTCATGCCCCAGTTAGTTGAAGAATTGGGATGAAAATCCAGGTGTTCTACCTTCCAATTTACCATTCTTTCTAGCACAAAAAGTAAGGGACTTTATTCTGTTTCTTTTTTTTTTCTCTCTTTTTCTTCTTTTATTTTCTCTGATTTTCTTTCTTTTCGTTTTTCACAACTTCAAGCAGAACATCGTCACTAAGAAAAATCTTAACAAGGCAGAAATGGGGAACAAGAGGAAATCAACATTACCCCTCTGCTGTCCAGGAGGCAAAAACAGAGGCAAGAAATGATGACTGACATTCCAGCCCCCAACACGCTGCCTGCAGGGTAGGGACGCCAACAACTTCAGCAATGGCATGAGAAACAAAACAAAACAAAACAAAAAATGAAAGATTTTTTTTTTTTAGGCATTTATTAGACCTATGCAGGAGAAAGAACAGTTATGAACATATCTATTAATTTTCTCTCAACAGTGGCTCCCTAATTTGAATAGTGTTAATTTCATTGATTGATATAAGTGTTGAGTAATTAAGAGAAATGAAGGGATAATCCTGACTCCTCAAAGGAAACACTGTAGCTAACAGGATCACACCAGGCTCCTCAACTGCTGTCTGTAACCATTTAAAAATTTCCCATTTGGCCAGACTGTGTGGATTACTTAGTATCTTTCTATTTCCTTAAAAATATTAATGCAAAAAACTATGAGCCTGTCTCAGGGGCAGGCACTATATTACCAAAGGCAAGCTCCCTTGCCTCTTTTCCAGTGGCTTTATTTCCTTTAGATTGCAGCCTTGTTCAGGATGGGGCCAGGAGCCTCCTTTCCTCTTCAATACACCACGATCCTGTAAAGTCCCTGCCAGGACCAGGGACGGGACTTGGCAAGGGGAAGATGTTATCATCTGTTAATGAAAGTGATCTGCACTGATATTTTGTATTGTTTTTCCTTTCTCTTTGAGACTTTGCTATGCTGATAAAAAAAAAAAAAAAAAAAAAAAAGAAATGAAGGAATAATTTCTCTGGAACATCTTTGCAAATTGGAACGAATTAGTCCATTTGGGAAAGTGGCATGTAGTTCAGGGTAACAAACATCCTGAATTTTCTAGGACAGTGCCAGTTTCAAAAATAGGTTATTAACATTTCTATGAATCTGTGACATGCTGAAAATTTAATGTTCAGGGACCCAACTATATCTTCCATGTTGCCTTTAAAAAAAAAAAACAAAAAAAAAAAACATGGGGTATTGTGGTTTGAGAGTGAGTGTTCTGCACAGTGTCCTGTAAGACAGCGCTACTCAAAGTGTGGTCCACCTACTGGCAGCTGTGTCACCGGGCAGTAGGTTAACAGTGCTGCTTCTCCAGCCCCAGCTCTGGACTCTGTATTTTAACAGGCTCTCCAGGTAGTTCTTTTGCATGATATGGAATGAGAAACACTTCTCTAGGGCATAGATTCTATAATGACCCATTTTTGAGGCACCAGACAAGCAAACAAAACCTTTGGACATAGCATGGGTGTTCCAGCAGCCAATATGATTCCAAAAATGCAATTCAGAATTTATAAGGTCATTTGAGATGGTAATTACAGGCTTTGTCAACAATCCTGCTTCTTCAGCAAAGTGGTATTTAAGAAGTCCTGAGATGGCCTTTGTGGCCCATAAACCACTGTGACTCTATACACTTTCTTAAACGCCTGAACCCTGGCAGGAAGTGCCCGCTTGGTAAAGATTCTTTACCAGTCTTCCCAGAAGGGTTAATGACTCTTGCAGTTTTCACTGCTGTGACATATGCCCAAGGCAGTGGAGATCTAGAAGGGCTAGTTCCCTGACCAGCCTCCTCATTTTTTTTTCTCCCTAAAGGCGTGAATTCTATTCAAGTGGCCTGTCCCTCACCAGAAGGTGGACATTCATTTACATTGCAGTTAACAAAAAGGGTACATGATGGGCCCCAAACTAAATGTCTCCCTCAGATCCTGAAGTCTTTTTACCATGTTACTGGAACTCAGAAGTCATTGGAATTTATTAGATATGTCAGGTGGAATATTCCATTAATAAGATGCTATACTGTATGCCAGATGAATTACTGATTATTTTTTAATTCTTACAACCGACCAATGAGGTAGGTCTTTTTATTTCCATTTTGGAAATGGAAGAAACTGAAGCGAATAGAAGTTATTTGTATAATGGCATACAGCCATCTGAAATGGACAAATAGACTATGTTCCTGTGATCTTCCATAGTACCATGTGACTCCTCTGACATATGGAGAGTTTTGAGACTGGGAATGAGGCATTGTCTGTAAATTACTAGCAGCAACAGTGTGTTTTGGGAACAAGCACAGCCTGTGAACAAAGAACAAGCCAGATAGAACAAATTCTCAAATACCAGCTACTCAGAAGAGCCTTTTCTGGCCACACTCTCTAAAATAAAATTGACCCCATCTTTCACCATTACCTAATTCACCCAGCTTGACCTTGTATTATACATTGTTTTGCTTATTTTTTTGGAAATATCTCCCCCCACCCCCCGCCATTGGAACATAAGCTTCATGGAGGTAAAGACTCTTTGGTTTCATCTGTACATCCAGTACCTAGAACAATGTCTGGCACATAGTAGATACTCAGTGAGAGACTCAATGTACACATGAACAATGGCCTTATCAGATATAAAAACAGAACTTTGACCCACAACCTGCAGCAACCTTTCCAGGAAATCAACCCCTTATCTACAATAAGCAACCCAGGAAGTCAGCCTGCTATAAGTCAGCTTCCTGGAAGTTACATTGCTATTTCCAGTGACATTCTAGGAAGTTAAACAACTTCTGTAACAATTTGCCTAAAGTGAACAGGACTTGATTAATCCCTGAAAGCTTCCCTCATTTCTGTTCCGACTTCCAACTTAAGATCCACTAGAGAAAGCCAAATATATGCCCCTAACCAAGCACGTAGCATCCTGTGTCCAGTTAGCTAGCCGACAGCTTCCATGTGCCAACAGCCTCCAGTCGGGGCATAGCTGAAGCCTTTCCATTTTTTCCGCCACAGAGCTTCCTACTTCTCTGTCTGCCTTTGAGTCTCTGCCAAAACACAAGTGTCATTGGCTAACTTCCTTACCCTGGTAAGCTCAGAATAAATAGACTTTGCTTTTCCCATTTGGTTGGTCTTCATTTATTTCTACATTAGTAAGAGATGTTGAACAAATGAAGAAGTAGATATTACTTGAGTTGGAAAGGCCAATCAGAGAAGCTTGTGAAATCTTTAGGAAGAGGGTATTTTAACGGAATATATTGCTTGTATAACAATCATATTTGTGTGTGTGTGTGTGTGTGTGTGTGTGTATGCACACACGTGTGCACGTACCTTCAAAGAGAAAATAAGGCAAAGAGGTGTCTTTTAGATGAGACCCACCAAATAGCCATTTTGAAACATAATCATAGTCTTTGTGGTCATGTCAGAATCTTAGTGTTGGATCCTTGAAGAGAGAGTAATTACTATGATTTTTCTCCAAGAGAATTCTTGTTAGTGTGCCTGAATGAGAGTATAAAAGTCAGAAAAGGCTAAGGAACTAGCTTCCTAGGTATAGCTTTAGAGTTTAAAAGCCCCAGTGTTCCATTGGCTAGAGATAAAGACCATTAAGCCCTGAACACAGCAAGACTCAAGAATAACTCACTCCTGAATATTACCAAGCCCCATATAGATGGAAGCAACTTTTATAATTAGGCCAATGTCTGGTGATCAGGGTAGTGAAAGTATGTGTCCTCGCCCAATTGGATTGGCCAGGAATGGGTCCAGGAGCCTCAGAAGATTCCTGAGAGCACCCCACTCTAGTTCAGATTTAGAGTTTAATTTAACTGAAAAGGAAGTTGTCAAAACGGGTGTATTGCTATCAATGCCTTCTTTCATGCCTTGTACTGTAAATTTACCTTAGAGACTCCTGTTGCATCAAACTGTATTTTTCTGGCTAGTCTAGTTCCCAGAGGTTTGTGTATGGGCAATTTTGTATGCATGTGTGCCAGTGTCTGGGACATATCTCAGTGTTGGGTCAGGAAGCACACGAGGGTATTCTTGACCTTTTTATGCATAATACGTGTGCCCTGGTCTTGACAGAATGTGATTAAGATGGAGAAATTAAAGGGCAAAAGTGAAATTCAGTTCTTTTCAAAGCAACTGTAATAGAACAGATCAATAACTTGTGGCTTGTTTTTACACCAATCTTCATTGTTTTTGACGGATCCCCTACTGATTTAAGTGCTATGTATTTCAGTGTTATCTGGGTACCCTCAGACAGGTCAGCTGGTTTCATAGGGATTATTTCATACTGGGTTGAAGCGTAATGGTTCCATCTGGGCATGCTGAAAGGCAGGGTTTGCAGCAATGTGTGAGACCTGTGATTCATTGGTGAGATTGTGATGAGGAATTGCTTGCCTGAGGGGCAGAAACAAAATGCTATGAGATAAACCAAGGCCATTATCCAAGCACTGTTCAGTGTGTTTCATTTTCAGCTATAGATGCTGCTCTTCTGTCAAGATAGGATGGAAAGAAATCTCTTGTTGGTAAAATGCCGGATGGGCATAGATGGAACAAGTTTTTATTATATAATCATGAGGCAGAAAAAAAACCCTCATGACCTCATGACATAATCTGGTCACCTCCAGGCCCTTGGCAGGGCTTCATTTGAACTGCCCTGAGAAAATGCTTTGAATATGTATGGCACCATGCAGTGTAATATACTTATTAATAATAGATTTATCCATCTTTTACTAATTGCCTTTAGAAGGTAATACTCCAGAGTTGGCTATTAGTAGATCATTTCCATATCTTAAAATTATAAGAGTCGGTTTAATTTTTCTAATATCTCAATTATTCCTTTGGTATCTTGTCTTATTCTTCTTCGGTGACAGCAGAAAAGCAATATTCATGCTGGCTTTTACACTCTAACTTCATCGTGTTCAAAGATTCCAATAATATAGTATTAATCAAGGTAAGCTGATGTTCTTTGCTGCCACAGACAGATCCCACAATCTCAGTGGTTTAATACAGAAAAAGGTTAATTTCTTGCCATAAGCAAAGTTTAATGTACATCAGGTGACCTTCTTCCACCTTGGAGTGATTCTGCTCTGAATCTGTGGTATCTAAAATCATTGTGGCAGGAAGTGCTGGCTAAGGTGTCAGTGCAGCTGTCCTTTGGGGGGTGCTTGGCTCTTCACTTATATACCACTGCCATTCACATGGACCCCCTGGGAAATGGAGAGGAACAACTGGGTATCTGATGAGCCCTAACAGTTCTCACCACTTTGGTTCCTACTAAATAACAATCATCTTTTCTCTAGGCGAGTACTCTGGGATGTGTTTGTTTGTAGCTCTTTATCACCTGTGATTTATCTCTCAAATTTTAACATTTTAATTCTCTCTGTTAACTCAATTGTCTAGGACCATAGAGAAGGATTTTCATCCACATAAAAGAGGAGTTTATATTATCTGTGATCTCTAGATCCCTTTCAAGACATGAATTAGGATTTGATATCAGTTATTTAAGTTGATTGCTGACAGTTGAATTTAAACTTCATTTGAAACCATATAGGCTTTGCCGATCTATAAAATTTTTTTTTTTAATCTCATGAAATCACACAAAATGCTTGTGTACACAATCCACACTTGTGTCTCATTCTTTTCATCTGGGGTAGACTTCCATCTGAGACCTCATGCACTCATGCCTGATGCTAGGCAAAGAGGTTTTTCTCAATGAGCCAGTTATTGCTAAGTAGCCTAAAAGAAGACTAGCTTAGCTTTTCAGTTAGCCATTTTATTTCATTATTTTTCATATTCAATAAAGTATGTGCCCTCTGGGATTAATTCCCATTAGGAGGCAAGAATCAAATTAAATACATCCATTAAAATGCATATGAAATGAAACAGCGGAAGATTAAAAGAGTCTGCATTTCAAAACAGCAAATACAGGACCACTTTGTGAGGAAAAACAAACAGTTAATAAAGCCAGAGCAGTCTCCTGTCAGTAAGGAAATAGCCTTCCTCCCTCCTCCGTAACTTTCGAGAGCTCTGCTGTATAAGCACACATTATTCTTCCCCTACTCTTCACTTAGAAAACTGAAGGCTAGATTCAAAATTATGTTAAAATTAGGTGAAGCTCTTGTGATTAGAACTCGATGTTCCCAGCTATTTGTCTCAAAAGCAGATGAGTAAGTCATCCTCACAAAAGCCCGTCCTAACCCACAAACTACTTCCTCCTGGATCTGAGAGACCCAGCAAACCATTCAGTCTGACCAGCAAAGCTTGGAACCTGGGCTCTACTGAACCATTCAGTCTGTCGACTAGAATATTTTACTATCCTTGGAGGGTGGAACGTTTTCATGAACAGGATCTTCTGTAGTCAAGGGTTGCAGAATGTGCCATCCTAAAATATGGCACTTTGGGATTCTTTTGAGCCAAAAGCAATTGAAAAGAAGCTGATATGAGAAAAAACTCTCAGCTCTGTCTCCCTACCCCCACCCCCACCCCATTTACCTAAAAGCAGGACATTCGTTTACAAAGGTGTTCCTCCTTCCTTTTCCACCAGGAAGAACGAAGGTGACTTTAGCTCTTTGTCAGCCTAGAGACAGCACCAGAGGAATCTATGTAACCAACTTCCCTAACAAGCTGTTACCTACCATTAGTTTCCTACACATTTGACTCCCCACAATTTTCCTCCCCTGGAAACTCCAGCTCCTTTTCCTTTGTCTTGTCATTTCTTTAAAAATGCATTTGTCTTTGTTCACGATACCATCTAAGTCAGAGTTCTATGCCACTCCTCAGAGAATTACTCTTTCCCTGAGTTTTCTCCCATGTATGCATGAAATATACATGTTATTAAACTTCTGTTGGCTTCATGTTAATAAACTTCTGTTAATCTATCTTTTGTTACAGTGGTCTCTGTTGATAACTCAGGAGAATAGATAGAAAGCTGTTTTTCCTCCTGTACAGTAGTCATAGAGTAGCACAGAGAGCTGGAAAAAAGCATGCTTTAAACTTGCATAGATAAGGGTCATGTCCAATACTGACATTTTATATTAGTGTTCCCTGAGGGAGAGGGGTTTACTCTCTTTATCAGAAAAAATTGGTACCAATTAACCTATATTGCAGAATGTTTGTGAGTAATTTACTAGAAATACATGGGCAATAGCCTAGTACACAGTAGGAGCTCAGTAATTGATGACTGTTACTCACTTTTATTTTTTGCATAGCCTTGAGAGATTGTTTCAGCAGATTACTTGTTTGGGGTTTCCCGGGTCCAGCTACCTCTCATTTGGCAAAATGTGGCCCATTTATTTTAGCTTTCATTTCAAAACACAGATAAGAAATGGAAAGCCACTCTGGTTTAGTGCTTTGCCCAAGGGCATAAAGTTATTGAATCACCCAGAGTCAGGCATTACTCCTGTCCTGGTGAGAACAATGGAAATCTAAAGGCATGAAAGGAGCTTTGCTATCACCAAGTCCCCACAGGCAGCCTAAAGGGACTTTGTGGAGGGACGGATGAATATTTGGGAATATTATTCTTTTTGCATTAGAAGGGATCTTTATCTTTTACTTATTTCCATTAACATTGCAGGGTGAAAGGCATTTTCTATTACAGAGATTGCAAACAATTCTGAGGTAGCAGCTGTTAGGATTCCTACCCCAAGTGTATCAGGAGGTTCTGTTTTTGATATAACCGGAGAAATACTATGAGCTGAGTAAAAAGAAGAGATTCCAGTGAAAAATTACTATTGTTACTGTGATGCCTTTTATATTAGAAACTATAATGAGTGCATATTGGGAATAAGGATCCCGGATCAACTGTAAAATCATGTTTGATTCAATGTTAATTCGAAGCATGCATTGAATGCCTCTTCTGAACTTAGTGTTGCTGCTGTGGCTACAGGGAACAGAAGGATAGGTTCTGATTCCTGCCCTCAAGCTTTATAAATTGTTTCAGAGATAAAATTTACAAACTTGAATTACTCGTAGAACCTACATAAGAGAAATTAATTAATTGCCAAAATTCGTGTTCTAGAGAATAAGTGTTATAGGAGATAAGGCCAAAAGAGATCCCACACCCTGTCAAACAGTTGAGGAGTTCATTTTAGGGGAAAGATAGGGAAGTTTTATCCATGTTATATGAGGTATTCACAGATATCATGTGGTAAATGTCAGCAGGACCAAGGACAGAAGAGGTCAGGCCTAGACATGGAAATACATTTGTCCCCTCCATAGAAGTGATGGAAATCAGAAAATCAGATTTGTAGAATAGTCTTCAAACAGTGTATGAACCTCAGATACAGGAGCTCTATAAATAATAGGTATTTTAAACAATATACAATTTAATATGTTAACTGTTTTCAAAAAATGTTAAAAATCAAGTTAAAAATTAAAAACCCCATTATATTAAATTTCAACATACTGGAGCATGTCTATGCATCTACTATGTTGCCAGTGCGACTCATTTTGTGCAGATATTATATGGAAGGTTTTCTCATCTCTGGATATGTATTTTGTCTTTTTGTATAGCAGTCATGGGCACATCCTTTCCTCTTCTAAATGTAGGTATTTGTGTGTCCAGTCATGGAAACCAGTACGAGCAAATACAATCATATAAACCATAGTAGCAGTATTAAGTTGTAAGCACTTCTAATGCATCTTGGTGCCTTTGAATGACATTGTAAAGGATTCGGCTGTAAAGCAAAATGTTCAAGTACACTTAATACTCAGAAAAAAACAGTTTAAAAATACAAAAACCCAAACTGTAATTGTTTGCAACAACTTATGCATGAGAATTAGCATTATTTACATACTATGCAACTGCAATATCCAGAGATAAATTTAATGTTATGTCGGATACCCCCCTAGAACAAACAGATTCATCTGGTAAACATTATAGTTTCTTAAAATTTGTCTCATTCTCATTAGTTTATTACTTACTCAGTAATTGCAATAATGCAGAGTTTAAAATACATAGATAGTGAACATGTACGTTTTTTCAAATATATATTCAGAATCCAAACATCAGATTTGTTTGGATAAAAAAGCTTATTATAAAAGGGTATTTGAAAAGTATTGATTTAGAGGCACAAAAGCTGAGAGCTTAGGTCTAAACCTGGGGATCTCCAAGGCTTCAGGAGATGTAAGGGAGAAGCAGAGGGGCAGAGGGTGCCTATTAGCAAAGAACATAAGTGATTGGTCTTAAATTTCAGCAGCTTTGTTATTCCACAGTTGGCCTTTTGATGTAGTATTAAGAGGGCTAGAGTGTCCCCAAATTGGATGAGTAATCCCCTAATAATTGCTAGATGACTTGTGTAAAACAACAGTTCTTACAGTCAGCATGAGTTTCTGGGAGTAGCCCCATTCTGGCTGTGGTCAAGGGTACCGGTGCACAGCTAAATGCAGATGTGATGGTTGTCTGCTACTGCTGCCTGCAATAATCAGCAACTCAGAGACATGGAAGCACCTGAACCAAGAGTCCATGAAAGGGAATAGACGTAACCCAGAAGAGGCTTCTGAGTGATGCTGGGGTTAAGAAGACTGAAAAATGGAAGACTGGGAGCTACCTGCAATGAGAACAAAGATTTCTAAGAAAAGAATTTCTCATGTCTAGCTAGAGGAGAGAAATCAAAGTTAAAGGTTCTTCATCAGTGAGGTCAAGCAGACAGCACGTAATTCATTTTAACCTAGAATGGCTCCCCTGTGACCAAGGAAACTTGCTGAAGTTACTCTGCTGTGTGCAGAGGTGGAAAAGAAGGTTGGGCAGTAAAGGAGAGTTTTCTACCCCAGCTTACCAAGAATCAGCTCTGGAGGTAGAGCCAGACAGGTGGAGGGAAGCAGAACTCCATTAACCACTTCGTTTGGCAAGCACCTGCCAAGGCTTCCCTGTACCATTCTCAGTACTAAGACCTCACGCTATTATCGATGAAAGCGCTGTTGTTCTCCAGGAGCTTACAGATACTGTAAGCATGGTGGTGGGGGAGGAGTGGGGGCAGAGTCAGTAAGCAATGGTAATACATTGTGATGGGCGGTCAGATGAAGAACAGCACAGGATGGGAGAGGACCCAGAGGAAGAATAGCCAGTCTAGGCTAGATTATGCTGGATCATGATAAATTAGATGTAAATTTGCTAAAAAGGAGTGGAATAGAAGGGCAGTTTCAGATATCAGGAACAGTGCTTGCAAAGGCAGGGGGAGAGAAGGAGGAGGACATGGTGAAGGGCAAAGGGGAGCCTTGGACACAGAATTGGGAAATGAAGCTTGAGAAAAATGACAGGCAGGATTAATACCAAGCCAGGGTCCCTGCCCTCAAGCAGCCTGCATTCTCATGGGGGAAATAATAAAAGTAGGTCGTGCAGTATTGAACCATAGAGGGCGTTTCTTTCCCTGGATACCATAACCAAGAGGGAAAGCAGAGAACTTAAGGGGTAGTTTCATCCTTAAGCCTGCCTAAGATCAGATTTGAATGACCAACAGTACAGAACTGTTTGATGAATCACATACATTGGAGATAAGCTAGGCTTTCTTTGATGGTGAGAAAAAAAATGGAATGCTGTAAGTACAATAATAAGTACCAAGAAATGGGTGTGACAGGAGAAAAGGAAATTCGCTTTGGGGAGAGAAAGAGGGAAAAAGAAATCTCCCCAGAAGACGTAAGATTTCATCGTGTCTTTAAGGATAAAGAATTCTTTATTAAGAAGTAAAGGAGGGTTAAGGGCAGTCTAGTATCAGATTGTAGCCTGTGCAAAGTCGTAGACACGAGAAGTAGCAATGGGGAGCTGGAGAATACAGCTTAAACTGGGAAATTTCGATTCGGAAGCCTGAAAAATGTGTGTGTGTGTGTGTGTGTGTGTTTAGAAAGGGTGAATGGTAAAGGGGAAAGATTTTATTTTGTCAGTGATGGGGAGCCCCTGAAGGATTTTAAGCCAGAAATGGATAAGAAATAGAGAGTTCTGAGAAGAGCTTAATCAGTTCTTTAAGCTAAGGGAAGTTAATTAGGAAATGTAAGAAAATTGCCTCTGTAATTTTCTTAGTGTGTACATAGTTGATGTTTGAAATTTTGTTGGAATGCAATTTTATATATTCTCTCTCTTTGAAAAGATAAATGAAGTTTTCAAAGCCCACTGCATCTGGTTGGGTGAGTTGCCTGATTAGTTACAGGACAGCCCTAACCCAAGAAACTCACCCCAGTGGTTGCCTGCAAAGAAAGGAATTAAGTGTGGAGAAGACAGAGATGGGAGGAAAACTTAGATCCTGAAATTATTCCCCTTTACTCCTTGATAAGGCAACACATACAGAGGTATATTATCTACCACCATACTTTTTACTTACTTTTTTAATCAAAAAATTTTTCTTTATGATTCTCTATGAGTAATTCTTTGCCACACAGATTTAATTTTCTGGTAAGGAACACATTTTTTGAGAAAGACCTACAACTAAGGAGAAAGAAATAAGAGTGAGAAACAGAACCCTTGTTCTTATATATGACAAAGAGGAAAACTTAGAATTGGTTGAAACATAACAACGATTCTAAACACAACACGAACGGCCTTTAAAGTTTTGTCTGTAGCAACAGCTTTTAGGCTCATTCCCTGGGTGGTGATGTGATTTTAAGAGGTGGTAGGAGGAAGAGAGATGTATATCTAACTCATTTTGCTGTAGAATTCTTTAGCAGCTAAGCGAGGTTTTAAGTGGGTAAAAACAGAAGAAAAACATGAAAAAGTGCAATGACTACTCAAGACAGATGCGGAAGTAGGAAGTGAGTGCTTATCTAAGGAAGTTTAAATTTTTAACCAGAGGACTTCATCCCGGGATACTAACGTAACTTGCAAATGTAATCTCAGACTGACTATGTATAATCTTTGAGGATTCTTGGCAATCAGAAAATTAAAGATAGGCAAAAGTGAAATTTCTAAGCTTTAAAATCAGATAGGAAAGTCACATCCTAAGCATTGCAGATATTGACTAATGGACATTGCTCTTGGGTGAAAATCGACAGCAGTCGGGTACCTGATGAACAATTCTCTCTGTGAAGGAGGACCATAGGCTCAGAATGGAAAGCAAGGACCGCTTTGTAGGCACTGCCTTGACAGGCAGGGAGAGATTTCTCAGCAGCCTGAGCCGAGTGGTGCCCCACACCAGACCAGTTCCATTACACATCAGAACCACAGACTTTCTTTTGTACTTCAGAACAGCCTACATACCCCCTCCAAGAACTGCCCTGTGGTCAGCAGGGCCAGAGGATCCTGACAATGGTTTGGTAGGGAAGACAGTTATCATAAGGTTTGACGTAGAAAAGAAAGGAGAGTATGGCACCATGTATTAGGAAACTTCAGAAAGGCTATTTGAAAGCAACAGTGATTGCAAGAAATAGGGATTTGCAATGTAATAGTATTTGTCTAGGGAAACATTTGAGATGTCTATAACATGGGTATATGTTTGTCTAGGAAAGTAGATCATTTACATTTCCTTTGTTTCTTGGTTGAACAAAATTTCCACCTTGAGAAGACATGATTTGATGTTCTGCTGGTTGCAGTGGACTGATTTAATTATAACAACATCCACAAAGGGAGATTGTGTGACTCTTAATACGATGAAAAGTCATCCTCTCTCCTTTCTTTCCCCTCACTCTCCTCTCCTTCACTTCCTTTATTCAGTGTTCGTATGCTGTTTCTTTTGTGCTAGGCATTGTACTAGATGCAAACACAAGCTCTCTTGACTCAAGGTGTTCACATTCTGGTGGGAGAGTCTGAGAGATAAGCTAATCATCATCATATAGTATAGATGGAAGACAGTTCCAGAGAAGTGAAGAGGGGGCAGTGAGGAGGTTCAGAGAAGACTCATTAACCTTGTGGCATTTTTAAGTGTTCGCCAACTGGATGTTAGAGAACCAGACTATGTTCTGCTTTCCTGGAATAGTAAGGCCAAACATCCACACTGTGGTTTGCAGTGGAAGAATGGAGGAACGGAGGGCATTTATTTACAGAGAACCAAGCAAGGGAAATTGGGCAGCTCAGACTTAAGGCCAGACCTCCCTGATGGCTTGCAAGTAAGGGTTTTTAAAGGCAGCAGGTGCAGAGGCTGCAGGGAAAGTCATGCATCGATACATGGAGGCTATACATTGGTTTGACCTAAAAGCTGAGGTATCTCAAAGCAGGGGTGTACAAGTTATAGGTAGATTCAAAAATGTTCTGATTTGCAATTGGTTAAGGAGGCAAAAGTTTTATCTAAAAATTTGGGGTCATTGGAAAAGGACGTTAGCTCTATCACATTGGTGTGACTTCCTCTAGCCTCCTCAGGAAGAACGTTGAAATAAAAAATGGTAGTCGATGTTAGTCTGAATTTCCCCTTATCTAGATGTGCATGCCAGCAGATCCATTTCATGAGGGTCTGAGTTCCTGAAAAACAACTCAAGGACATATGTTAATATGGTATCTTTAGTTTCTATAAAGAACACTTCAGGACTCTTAACTTCTTTGGCTATTGTCTTAAGCTGTGATTACCTCCTTGCTTATGAAGTTGCTCATTTAATTCTCAGGGCTAGCTAGGTGCCTGGAATTTCCACTGAAGAAACTGAAAATGTTCCTTTATTTCCATGCTTGGAGGATAGGCTTAGCAGGCCTGTAAGAGGGGTTCTTGCTTTGTCTCATGGAGAAGGGAGGTGGGGTGTCTCAGAAAGATCATCATGTAGAAAAGCTTGATGTTGGGATAAGGCTGGAACTCTCAAAAAGTCCGCAAAGAATGGTGTCTTAGGCGATCAGCCTGGAGAGATGGGGGGAGTACCTTGACTTGTAGGAGAAGACACCTATTGGGAGGGGCACCCATTAGGAAAAATTCAGAAAAGCCTTCTCTATTAGAGACGGATAAACTGGTCTGCTCTCCTTGAACACCAAAATCTTGACATGTTTATCAGTTCATTAGCGCTTGGTCTGAATAGTAATAATTACATACAACAATGGCTGTAGTCTTTTCCTTCCTTCCCTCCCTCCCTCCCTCCCTCCCTCCTTCCCTCCTTCCTTCCTTCCTTCTTCTTTCCCTCCCTCCCTCCCTTCTTCCCTCTTCCATTCTCCTTTCTTTTATTCTCTCCTTCCTTCCTTTGTTCCTCCGTCCCTCCGTTCCTTCTTCCCTCTTCCTCTTTTATTCTCTCTCTCCTTCCTTCCTTCCTTCTCTCCCTCCCTCCCTCCCTTCCTCCTTCCCTCCCTCCTTCCTTCCCTCCTTCCTTTCTTTGTTCCTCCCTCCCTCCCTCCCTTCCTTCTTCCCTCTTCCTCTTTTATTCTCTCGCCTCTTTCTTATATTTCAGGGGTGTGACTGTGGGACCAGGCAAACTACATTTCCTAACATTTTTCCCAGAAAGCTTCCTAAGGGTCTCTGCCAGGGAGAATCTCTACCAGGGTTTAGAGGCAGGAGGAGACTCCTGCTTGCCTTCTCTCAGCAGCAGCTATAGACTCCAGTGTCTTTCCCTCATTCCTGCAGCCTGTCCTATGCTCTGTTATGTGACGGGCAGTCAGGTGTGGCCGCAAGAGGAGAGGCAGCAGATGCTCAGGAAAGCAAAGCGGATGATTCTTACAGGTCCTGGACACAGGAGGCACGGCTCCCACACGGGGCCCCATGGGCAAGCCTCAGGGTGGCCTGAAGGCAGAAAGCACAAGTGAGGGGAATGTCTAGGCCAGAGCCTTTATTGCGATTCCCAGTCGAAGGCACAGGACAGGGTGCCCAGTTTAGGACTGACTAGTTTGAATAATCTAGGCAGGCTTTGGGACTTAGGGTGGTTCCTACTTTCTTGGTACCTTGCTCTGGGGTAATTGAGGCAAAGGAATATTGCCTCCGGATGTGTGGGGACCAAACAAAGGAGTTTGGGCTCTAGAGGGTTCATTTGCCTATCCAAGACAAGCTCCTGGCTGAGCCCTTGCCGTTTTTTTTAACTGTATGCAAGCTCACTGCTGAGCCTGGTCTTGGCACTTGTCACCCCCACGGATTTGTCTGGCATCTCCTCCGGGTGCCAGAGCAGGCTACTGTAGGGGAGGGGCTCTTCTGGTGGTCCTCACTTCTCCTGTCTTTGTCCTCCAAGTCCTCTGGATGGCAGCAGCTCTGACAGTCACCAATAAGTCAGTTACTTCACCGCCTCGTTTTTTCTTCTCAGCATTTCTAATGCTTTTGCCATCCATTTCCTGTATTCAGTCCCTCTATTTGCAGTGTAGGGTGATTCCTGACGTTGCTTCTGATGATACAGAGAGTGACAGAGGATGTTCCCTTGGGTATCAGATGTGAAGAATGTCAAGAGGTCAGCCATGTTTATACCCAGGAGTGAGCATTCCAGGCAGAGGAGACCGCACGTGCCTTGAGGAAGGAGAAGGTTTGGTCAGCTCTAGAAATGACTTGACAGACCTCTGATACTAACCTTCAAAATCCTCTTTAAGAACTGACTTCAGGCTGGGTATGATGGTTCCTGCCCATAACCCCATCACTTTGCGAGGTCAACGCAGGAGCATGGCTTGAGCCCAGAAGTTTGAGACCAGACTGGGCAACATAGCAAGACCCCTATCTCTACAAAATATTAAAATGTAGCCGGGGATGATGGCCTGCATCTCTGGCCCCAGGTACTTAGGAGGCCAAGGCAGGAGGACTGCTTGAGCCCAGGAGGTCAAGGCTGCAGTGAACTATGTTTGTGCCACTGCACTCCAGTTTGGGTGACAGAATGAGATCCTGTCTCAAAAAAAAAAAAATGTGGAATTTTTAAATCCTGGATGCTGGTAGCTGTGTGCAGCGGTCCTAGACACAGGTAGCCTGTCTACAATGTTCCTAAATTGAACTTTCTAAAGATCCCAGTTGAGATTCCTTTATCTGTTCTGTTTCTCCAAAGGCTTTGGTTGCCATCTGATATTTTTTGTCCAACCAGTGACTTCTCCTTTGTCTTACGTAGTCTTAAAGCTGGTTGCACTCTCTAGCTTGCTCTCTCTCTCCCTCTCCCTGCCCTTCTCTCCCTCCTGCTCTTTCTCTTTGTCATCTTTCCCTTGTGGAATTCAGCTGTGCTGAGGAAGAATCGAGGGTGAGATATTTACTCCATTGCTGATTTGGGCAAGGAGACCAACTGCTGGGTCCCATCTGAGTTGGAAAGAGCTCCCCCACCCCAGGAAAAGGAGTCTTAGACACACTGGTGTTTCCTGATTATTGTTATTTCACGTTCTCACTCCTGCAGCCTTTTTCTTACTCACTGGAGTATCACTTCACTACCATTATCATCACTGCGGTGACTGAAACGCAGTAAGACTTGGTTTCATTTCTCACAAATAGGTTGAGCTTCGTCCTTCAGTTTAGTCACATTTGACCCTGGAAAGCATTACCCAAATTTGTTGAGCCCTTCAGAGTGAGCACTGACCTCAACCACCCTCCCAAGGAGAAACTGGTGCTTCCTGACACTTCATGACCTTTTATCCAAAGGTGGTCACTTGGGTGTCTATTTAAGTCTAGACAAACACAGCAGGCCATTGTTTGAAAATAGGCACTTTTAATCTAAAAAAGCTTTTTCCATTTGCTTTCGGGGAATTAAAATGATCAGTTCTGTATAGCTGAGTGATAGTGCAAGCCAAAATATTTTTGAATGAAAAGGGATGCATGGTGAACATAACTTTGATCTCTGTCTACCCTGGCTTATGGGCCAAAAGTTGTTTATCCAGGACAAGGTTTAGTAAAAAAGTTGTATCTCAGTACAAAAGATATGGTTTGTTAAAATGTTAGTCATTCATTCTACGTATTCTTTGTAGACTTTACAAATCAGAAAATCAAAGGCTATGGTGAATTCTCATCTCTGCCCATAAAGGGGCTTCCAGGAGAGCAGAATGCCTGGACTGGATAATACTCATTTTTGTACTTTTAATGATAAGAGTTGATGGCTGGAAAATCCTTTGTAGTTGTTGTATAGGCTCTCTTTACTGATTCCAAAAAGCTTTTTTTTTTTTTTTTTTTTTTTTTTTGAGACGGAGTTTCGCTCTCGTTACCCAGGCTGGAGTGCAATGGCACGATCTCGGCTCACAGCAACCTCCGCCTCCTGGGCTCAGGCAATTCTCCTGCCTCAGCCTCCTGAGTAGCTGGGACTACAGGCATGCGCCACCATGCCCAGCTAATTTTTTGTATTTTTAGTAGAGACGGGGTTTCACCATGTTGACCAGGATGGTCTCGATCTCTCGACCTCGTGATCCACCCGCCTCGGCCTCCCAAAGTGCTGGGATTACAGGCTTGAGCCACAGCGCCCGGCCCAAAAAGCTTTTTTTAGTTATTTGTACTCACATCTCTGTTTCTCAAAGAAAATGGTTAACTTTCCCGAGATAGGAGGACGAACTGCATTTTGTTGTAGATTATGTATCCCCCTCTAGAATGGTCTCTCTCTTATTTTACATTAAGTTCAAGCCGTCCTTCCATCAAGAGACCTTCCGGGACCACTACAGTACACAGAGATCACGCTGTCCTTTAATGTCAGCTCTGTGTCTGCCCCTCATATTTGATAATCTGCACACATAGCCAAAGCACATTGTTGATAGTGTGCTAAATGAATGATTTTTATCCGCTTTGTTTTTTAGTGCTGGATCACTACTCATAAATTTCTATCTTATGCCCTTAATTAGTTGGTAAGTTACTTAGGAACGAGTATTGAAGTTTATGATTTTTGGATTGGTCATGATGCCAACCCAGTACATGGTAGGTGTCAGTAGATTTTTTTAATTTGATGATTTAAGGACAACGAATGTTCATATCTCTTTGTTCTGATATTCAGAGTAACAGATGAAAGTCAAACTTACATCTGATGAGCTAAAATACTTGCTCTCCAACTCCATCCTTTTTGCTGTTAGGTATATTTTGAGTGTTTAAAGATGAGGGATATAGTCGGGCACAGGGACTAATGTCTGTAATCCCACCAATTTGGGAGGCTGAGGCTGGCAGATCACTTGAGGTCTGGAGTTCGAGACCAGCTTGGCCAACAAGGTGAAATCCCATTTCTACCAAAAAAAAAAAAAAAAAAACCTGGGTGTGGTGGTGCACGCCTATAGTCCCAGCTACTTGGAAGACGGAGGCAAGAGAATCTCTTGAACCCAGGAGGTGGAGGTTGCAGTGATCTGAAATTGTGCCGCTACGCTCCAGCCTGGGCAACACAGCAAGACTCCATCTCAAAAAAAAAAAAAAAGATGAGGGATGCTAATATTACAATCCTTTTAAATTATTGCTTTTTCTGCTCTAAACTTTCTTCAGCCCAGGGTTTTTCCATCTTAGTAAATAGCACCACGAACCATCTGACTGATAAGGCTTAAAACCTACAAGTTACCCCTGGTTCTTCCTATTTTAAAAATTGATTTATTGAGCTATAATTGACAAAGTATTGCACATATTTAATATGTTCAATTTGATGGCTTTGGACATATGCAAATGCCGATGGTATCCACAATCAAGGTAATATCATGTAAATCTTTCACCTTTTATTCCTGGGTTTTCTTCCTCTCTTCTCCCTACACTTTTAATCCACTGTAAGTGTGCCACCGACAGGTCTACCTCAACTGCAAAAGATGACTGCTCTTCCCATCCACACCTAGTCCAAGGCACCATCATTTCCATAGCAGCAGCCACTTCAATGATCTCTGGCTTCCCTTGTCATCTCCCTGCTCTGCCCAACAACCACGTGATCTTTTCAACAAGTGCTGATAAGCTCTTACAACCTCCCTGCTTTAGATGCTCCAGTGGCTTTTCACTGCACTTAAAATTTAAAAAAAAAAATCCATTCTAATGGGTGTGCAGCAGTATATCATTTGGGGTTTAATTTGCATTTTCTCAGTAAATAATATGTCAAGAATCTTTTCATGTACTTATTTGCCATCCAATCCATATATCATTTTTAGTGATGGTTTTATTCAAGTCTTTGGCTCACTTTTAAAAATAAGGTGGTTGTGCTTTCTTATGATTGGGTTTGGGAGTTCTTTATATATTCTGGATACAAGCCTGTTATCAAATGTGTGTTTTGCAAATGAGAATTTTCTCTCGGGCTAGAGTCTTATCTTTTCATTTTCCGAACAGTGTCTTTTGAAGAACAGGGTATATAGTTTTTATGAAGTCTAACTTATCAATGTTTTCTGTTATGGCTCATTCTTTGGGTGCCACATCTAAGAAATCTTTCTAAAATCCATGGTTATAAAGAATTCCTACAATGTATTTTAATAGAAACATTAATTATAGTTTCACTTTGGGTAAAGTTTCTTTTTTTTCTTTCTTTCCCTCCCTCCCTTCCTGCCTTCCTGCATGCCTCCCTTTCTCCCTTCCCTGCCTGCTTCTCTTCCTGCTTTTCTTTTCTTTCTTTCCCTTCCCTTCCCTTCCCTTCCCCTCCCTTCCCTCCCCTCCCCTCCCCCTCCCCCTCCCCCCTCCCCCTCCCCCTCCCCTTCCCCTTCCCCTTCCCCTTCCCTTCCCTTCTTCCCTTCCCTTCTTCCTCCTTCCTCCTTTCCTTCTTTCCTTCTTTCCTTTTGCCTTTTCCATGGACACCTGTTCTAGCACCATTTCTTGAAAATACTATTCTTTCTCCTTTGATTAAATACTACTCTTTCTCCTTTGATTTGCCTTAACATCTTTGCCAAAAATCAGTCCAGTAAATTTGCTTGGGTTCATTTTCTGGACTCCTTCTCTTGCTTTACTGTTTTATATGTCTGTCCTTTCACCCACACTACACTGTCCTGATCATGGAAGCTATATAGTGTGTCTTAAAATCAAGTGTGTGAGCACTCCAGTTTTGTTTCTATCTTCATAATTGTTTTTGGCTATTATGCTTGCTTTGTATTTTAATGTAAATTTTTAAATTAACTTCCACATTTCATCAAAATAACACATTAAAGTTTTCATTGGAATTATTTGAATCGATGTATCAGTTTTGAAATAATTGACCTTTTAACAATATTGAGTCTTCCTGCTAATGAACACATTATATCTTTTTATTTACTTAGGCTTTCTTTAATTCCTCTTCTCTGTGTTTTGTGTTTTTCAGCATAATTATCTTACAGACATTTTTTTTTATTTATGCCCAAGTATTTCATGTTTTAATGCTGTTATAAAAAGATATTTTGAAATTAATTTCTAATTATTCATTGCTAATATATTGAAATAAAATTTGTTTTTATTGTTAACCTTTTAGCCCATGACCTTGCTGAATTCACTTATTAATCTTTGCATCTTATTTGTCATTTATACAGGAATTTCTACTTGGAAAATTATTGCTCTGTAATTACAGATAGCTTTATTTTTTTTCCTTTTTAACCTATATATATGCCCTCTCCTTGACTCCCACCTTTATTGCAGTAGATAAGACATCCAGTATAATGTTAAATAGGATTGGTGACAACAAAAGTATTTGCCATTTGCTTAGTCTAGAAGGAAAACAGTCAGACTTTAATTATTTAGTGTGCTATTTGCTGAAGGTTTTTATAGATGAACATTGTCACCACAAGGAAGTCCCCTTCCACTTGAGTTTGCTGAGGGTATTTATCATGAATGAACGTCAGATTTTGCTAAAGGCTTTTTCTGCATTTATTGAGATGATTGTAATGGTTTTCTTCTTTAGTCTATTAATACAGAAAATTACACTGATTGATTTTCTATGTTAAACTAAACTTCTATTCCAGGGATAAACTCCCTTGGTTATGATGTGCTATCTTTTTGTATCTTGCTAGACTAACATATTTTCTAATTTTTTGAGCATTTTTCTTCCTGTGATAATAAGGGATATTGCTCTATAGATTTCTTGTAATACCTTTATCTTTATCTCAGGGCAATTCTTGCATTATAAAACATATTGGGAAGTTTTTCTTCATTTCCTATTTTTTAGAAAAGTTCACACAGAAATGGTGGTGTTTCCTCCTTAAATGTTTAGTAGAATTCCCCAGGGAAACCATCTGGGTCCGAATATTTTTTGTGGGAAGAATTTTAGCTAAAATTTCAATGTATTTATTAGATGTATGACTATTTAGGCTTTCCCTTTCTTTTGGATAGAGCTTTGTCATTTAATGTCAGTCTATAAAATGATTTATTTCACCTAATTTATCCAGTTATTTTCCCTAATTTGCTATAAAGTTTTTTGAAAACTTTATATTTTATTATCATGTAATGTCTATAGAATCTGTAGTGAAATCCCTGATTTCAAAGTTTCTGATATAAAGAATATATTTATTTTCTCTTTTTCTTTCTTTATCATTTGAATGAGAGGAGGACAGAATTTGGCAATATTTTTGTATTATGGGCTATATGGTAATTTTTTTTTTTTGCTTATTCAGGTCATTGATCTCTGTTTCAACTATTCATCTCTCTTGTAGTGGAAAACAGCCATAGAAAATATGTAAATAAATGCATGTAGCTGAGTCCCAATAAAACTTTATTTATAAAACAGACAATGAATGAGATTTTGCCCAGGAAATGCAGTTGGTTATAGTTTAATACTTTATAGTCAGATGGCATAGTTTATGATTTAAATTGTTTTGAATTATTTGAAGCTTGCTCTATGGCACAAAATATAATTTATCCTTGTGCACATTTTGTGTGCACTTAAAAACAATACGTATGCTTGATACATTCTTGAAAACAATATTTATCTGATGAAATGTTAATTTGTTCACATTGAGCGATACTGCCATGTAGGTCTTCTATACATACTAATATTCTCTGACTTGCTAAGGCAGGATTTTTGAATTCACATACTATTAGATTTTGCTTCATTTATTTTGAAGCCCTGCTGTAGGTGCACATGAGTCTATGATTGGTTTTCTTTGGTGAATCAACTTCTTGAAGAGTATATAATGCCATGTTTCCCCCTTGGTAATACTTGTTGTTCTGAAATCTACTTTAATAGTGTAGTCACTCCAGCTTCTTTTGATTAGCATTTTCATGACATGTATTTCCCCATCCTGTTACTTAACCACGTGTATAATTTTTTTTTTTAGAAACAATATATAATAGGGCCTTGATTTTTAATGCAAAATGACTTGCTATTTTTAATTGATATCTTTAATTGAGATATTTAGAATTCTTACATTTGGTAAAATGATTGCTATAGTTGGTTTAAAATCTATCACCTAGCTATTTTTTTTTTAATTTCCGTTTTCTTTTTCATCCTTTTGCCTATTTTTCAGCCTCCTTTGGGATGGATTAGATTACACGTGTTCCTTGTATGGCGTTGTAGAGTGGTACTATAAAAATAATTATGCAAGCTGAAACCATACAAAGTAATCTTAAAAATCAATAGGATAATCTATATTGACCTTTAATTTTTTTCTCAAAAATTTTAAATATTTATCACTGTTATAATGTGCAGAAAAATTAAAACTAAAAACACTGATTTTGTAATATACTGCAATTAAAAACATTTAGTATACTATAATTAGAAACATTGAGAATTGTGAGGCTTATTTTGTTATTTTTGTAAAATACTTATCAGGAGTAGTTTGGAGAGTGATTGCATTCTTCTCATAGTATAATTTACAATATGGAGTAAGCCCATTTTCTGTGTTTTGAAAAATTGTCATACTCTTATAAGTTTGGATTTGTGTTTGACATTTGTTCTTTTGTGCGTTTAATGTCATGCAGTAGTTTTGAGGGTTTCTTTAATTTGAAGTTTTTTTTAGCTTTGCTTTTTCTTTTTTCTCAAAAGCCCCTTTACTCATTAGTGTCAGTACATTTGTTTTCACTCAGGTCTAGCTTTACTCATTAACATCAGTGCCTTTGTCTTCACTCAGGTCCTCTGAATGCATGTCTGCGTCTCTTGGACTATGGCAGTGTACAGGTCGTGGTCTGCTACTTTTTCTCACATGATCAGTTATGTTCAAGTTGAATTTCACTTAGAGCATCATCACTTTTTGTTTCTTGGCTGCATTTTTATCTTTGTCTCCAATTCTCTCTTTCAATTACCTTTTTTGTAACATGTAAGGTTATCACTGAGTGACCCAAAAGCAACAAAACTATACACTATACTGTCTGTGCAGGAACAAGAACAAAGTACAGGGACCAATCCTTGACAGATTTTGAAAGAGATAATATGATTGGCCACCCGTCATGGTGCATGTCTGTTTTTTCTTTTATGTAGTAATTTGTGAACCGAAGAGCGTGCAGTAAAGTCTATATGCAGTTATTTGAAGTTATTATACAATACTGAAATATGGTATGTTTTGGAGAGGTCAACAAAATCACTGCACTGAAATTTAGGGTTTAAAACATGATAACTAAAATTTGTGCATATCAGAAAAATGAAAAATAAGGACCATTTGAATTTTTGATTCCATTTTATCTCTGTCATTCTTTTATTTTCCATATATTTCCCTAATTTTATTTAAATATTTTTGGTAGAATTTACAATATACATTATTCAGTTATCACAAATAATTACTCAGTTATAATATTGTATCACCTTAAGTAAGGTGGATGAACCTTGGAATAATATATTTTGAATTCTTCCTTTACTGCCTTCTTTGGTATTCCTATTATACGTTATATTTTTATGTATGTTGTAGACCCAAAAATAGTTACTGTTTTTCCTTTACATAGTCAATTATCTTTTAGAGCCATTACAAATTAGAAAATTGTCTCTTTATATTTACCTTTATTTTGAACATTCCCAGACTTCATTTTATTTTAGTACAGATTCAATTTTCTGTCGGGAATTTATATTTTTCCTGAGTAAAAACTTTTCTTTAATATTTTCTGTAGCACAGATCTGCTAGCAATGTAGTCTTCATGTTTTTGTTTATTTTCTGAAAAAGTACTTATTTCATCTTAAGTTTTTAAATATATTTTTGCTAGATATAAAAATGTAGGTTGGCAGTTTCTTTTTTTCTATTCCAGAAACTTAAAGATGTCACTATATTTTCTTCTAACTCGAATTGTTTCTACTGAGAAATTTGTTGTAATCTTGTGTTTGTTCTTCTGTATGTAATGCTTTTTGTTCCCCCACTGGCTTCCTTTGAGTTTTTCTCTTTATTGTGGGTTTTTGGCAGTTGGCTTTATATGCAAAATAAACACCCTGTCTTGGTTTTCATTTGTTTGATATTTATTTTTCCTTCTTGGAGGTTTTCTGCATTTCTTGGATCTGTAGTTTTTATATCCTTTATTATTTTGGTATAATTCTTGGTTTTTAACTCTACATATGTTTATTAATTCTCATGTTTTGTTCAAATTCTGGGAATATAGTTGCATATATTTTAGGTGAATTGATATTTTCATATAGCTCTTAGATGCTCTCTGATGTATTTTCCTCTTTTTATTTTTATTGGGTAATTCCTATTGACTTATCCTCAAGTTGATTGATTCTTTTCTTGGTTGACTTTAGTCTACTGATGAACTCACTCAAGTAATTTATCTCTGACATGATAGTTGTTTTTTTAAGTATTATTATTTTTAGCATTTCCACTTGATTTTTTATAGTTTCCATCTCTCTGCTGAAATTTTCCATCTGTTCATGCATATTGTGCATGTTTTACACTAGATCCTTTAACATACTAATTATAGCTATTTTAAGACCCTGCCCGATAGTTCCAACACCTGTATAATTTTTAAGTCTGATTGTATTGACTGCTTTGTCTCTTTAAAGTAGTTCCAACCCCCCCACCCCCTGACCCCCATAACTATTTGGGTATTCCATACTATTTCATTGAGTGACAGATATCTCATATAGAATAGCAGAGACTGAAGTGGGTGGTATTTTCATCTGTAAGTGTGCACGCCTCTTCATGGGCAGTTGATGTAGGGGACATAGTCAGCTTGGTTAGGAGTTGGGCAAGGTTTGTTTTTTCTTTGTTAGAATTCCTGTTCAGTGCACCAGAGTCTTCAAATTCTTCTCCTGATGCTTTTTTCTCATAGTGGAAGCTGAGGTGCCAGAAGATTTTTCTCTGTGCTTGTCCTCTACTCTCAGCTTTTAGCCACAACTGTAGGCCTGAACCACAGAGTGGGGAGATCCCCTTTATCCTTCTCCAACTATGTACTGTTTTTGCTTATTGCCTTGGTTTGTTAGGCTCACATAATCAACTGAAGGGCATCTATTTGGATCTAGTCCTTCCTTATCCAGATAGGCTCTATGTTCCTGAACTTTAGAGGTACAGTTTCTTAACATCTCCCCTATTTTTTCTATGCCAGGTAGGAAACTCTGTCTCCTAAATTTAATAGGTCTTATGTGGGAGAGAGTTTCCCCTCACTACCCTAGTGGTAGGAAACTTCTGTACTGGTGTACATTTCTGGGCTGAGAACAGTTTAGTGTTCTTCCTGCAGAGGCATGTGTGTTTTTCTTCATATTTTCCCCAGTAACAATGGCTCTGTACCTATACTCTGAGGGTGACAGCGCTGTTGCTCATCTCTCTTTGGCTCATGTGTTTTGGTCCATATGATGGACAAGTCCGAGCAGAGCTATGAATCAGGCTTGTTATATTTTTCCAGCAGCAACAGCAGCAGCAGCCTATCCCCTCCCCTTGTCCTCTAGGTCAGTACAATTTGGGAATGTTTTCTTCAGTTTCCTTTCTTGCCTCCAGTGTTTCTTCATGTACCTGGTGAAGATGACACAAAAGGGGCTTCCTCACCAGGTGCATTACGACGGAGCTTCAGAGCTGACGCAGACTTCACCTGTGTCTGCAGCTCCCAGGAGTGCTAGGCTCACGTGCTAGTCCACACTTGGCCTTTAACAACTCACTGTTTTAACTCAAGTCTTCTTCCAGCTTGTAGGGCAGGCCCATCTCCCCTCTGTGCTTGCCATCTCATCCTCCTTGGGTGGGGGAGTGGACTGATACTCTTCCATGGATTTCAGTTTGTTTGATTGCCCTCTGACCTTAGCCATCTAAAATACTCTGACAAAGTTGTAATCTTGTAGCCTATCTGACATTTCTTGATGTTAGGTGGGAGTGACACATTCTGTCACTGTCCACATCTTATACTCTTCTGCTGCATCTCATTTTTCATAATTTAATGTGCGGCCTTAACAAAAATAATTACATGCATACTAAGAGACAAGCAGAAAAGATCCTCTCTAGTCTGTGTTTTATACGTATCACTCAGTCTGCCTCATGAGGTTCAGATACTAGAGGGAACAGAGTGAACAGAGGGAGCCCATTTTGCAATAGGCTAGCAGTGAGATGTTGCTGACAGAAACCAGGGTGGGAGAGATGGTGGTGATGAGAAATGATTGAATTGGGGTTATATTTTAAGGGAGTGCTCATTATGCTTATTCATGGACAAGAGTCTGAGTGTGACAATAATAAAGAATCAGGGCTCTCTGAAGATTGGGACCTCAACCACTGAGTAATAGGCTGATAACTAGAATTATTTTACAAGAGTATAGATACAGATTTATTTATATAAAAAATTAGTTTTCTGTGCACACACGCATACACATGCAGGCATAAAACCCTGTCTGGGTTGGTTGAAGTAATATAAAATCCAGAAAAAAAAAAACAAAAAACCAAAACTAAAGTCAGAAGAGATGACATGTGTAATACATAGGGGAGTCATTGTCAACACTTGACTAAGTCATTGCCGAAACTTAACTTAAGAAGCTCTTGTGTTGCGAACAAAAGGAATGCTATATAAAATCAGAAGTGATTTATGGAGAGCATTTGTCAAAACTTTGCTTTTTATTAAAAACCGGCTGATTTAGAACTTTACATATTATAAATTGTTTTCATTTACTCTTGTGCATTCCTTAGCATTTGCATAAAAGACTATTTCTCTTTCATCTCATTTTTAATAATGTAATGTCTCACCTTAAAAAAAATCATGTGCATATAACAGAAAGGAAAAAGAATAAAAAATTAGAGAAGGAATATAAATGACTTTAACAAGTTCACCATTAATACTTAATATAGTTGTAGCTTATACTTGAAGAACTCACAGATCTCACACCCTTTTGAAACATTGCTCTTAATTTTCCCAACAATGCTGTGAATACATAGAGAGGAGAGCGTGAACAGATTTGGTAAGATTGGGGCTTTAAAATCACCATGTTGAGGTTGGAGGCAGGAAGTTGGTTTAATGTCTCACTCTTCGTGTCTTTTGAAGGGACATGGATGAACCTGGAAACCATCATTCTCAGCAAGCTGACACAAGAGCAGAAAATCAAACACCGCATGTTCTCACTCATAGGGGGGTGTTGAACAATGAGAACACATGGACACAGGGAGGGGAGCACTACACACTGGGGTCTGTCTTGGGGAAATAGGGGAGGGACAGTGGGGGGTGGGGAGTTGGGGAGAGAGAGCATGGGGAGAAATGCCAGATATGGGTGATGGGGAGGAAGGCAGCAAATCACACTGCCACGAGTGTATCTATGCAACAATCTTGCATGTTCTTCACCTGTACCCCAAAACCTAAAATGCAATAAAAATAAATAAATAAATAAAAAATAAAGTCTCACTCTTGCTGGTGCTATTTCTTTCATGCCCTTCCTCCTGACAAAGTGTTCATTGCTGAGGGAGAGAGTAGAGGAGAGAGGTATTATTAGGCTTGATTATTAGAAAGAGGAGTTCAGGTTCTTAAATGGGTGGGATGTAGAGAGGGGAACGTATCAAGGACTCTGTCTTAGACTAAAGGGCAAGCAGCCTTCACCCAAGGACTGACTTCTTCAGAGGTGACCAAGAGTGGCCCTACCTCTGTCATCCTCCTTGGATTAATCATGTTAATTACAACCACATATGCAGACACTGTGAACATTTATGTAGTACGCTCTGACTTAGGCCTTCAAAGAAGTTAGTGGCGTCACTGTACATAAGTGAATCCCAATTTACTTACTAAATTAATATTTACTATTGAGGATGCACTAGAGATACAACATTTTAAGAGGTATACAAAATCAGTTGAGTGCTAAATGCTGTAATCCTTTTTTTAAAGATCAGATTGAATCTGGACTTAAGCTGCTTTCTTTGACTTATGAAGGAATTCCAAAGGGGCTCCCTCTCCTTACCTCAAGCCTTAAGTTCCTCCTTAAACACAGCAAAACTTTCTAGAATGGCTTTCTGGTCTTCAGGTCTCATTGGTCAGTGCTGATGTGCCTGTGGTCCAGGACAGGTGGGCAGGCTCCCAGTTCCTGGGAATGCTTGCAGAAGCTGGCAGTACCCAGCTAGTCTGCAGGTAAATAGCACAGCCTCTGTGCTTGCACCTTCTCCCTGGGAAGGAAGGCAGGCATCGGCTATTTGGGCTATTTGGTCACCTTCAAGGACTGCAGCACAGTCACTGGAAAACTCTTTTCCCCTCTGCTCTCTGTATTTGATCCTCACCCTCCTCTAATATTTTCTCCTCATTCATTTCCTTCTAGGATTATTCTCTCCATAATTTTTCTTTGGTTTTCATAACAAAAGCCAAGAGGTAATATTTTTTCTGCCACCTTAGTTTTCAGTGTTGAGTCCCAACAGTGCTATGTCAGGAAGGATTAGTTTGAGTAGTTCTAGTAAATATGGATCTGAGGGCACATTTCATGAAGGGGCAACAATGTATTTCAACTTTGAGAAGCATGAGAGAGCATTTTGTAGTAAGAGGACAAGCAATAGAATTACACTGAGCAGGCAGTAAATTTGGGGTGGACTTTAGCTGAGACTGTGAGAAAAAGAGGTCACCCATGATCCCAAATTTCAAGTTATTTGTGGTCTGGAGTTGTTTGTTTGGTTTATTTTTAATTAGAAAGTATGCTTTCTGATGGAGAAGATAAACCAATAATGGAAGATAGTATAAAGCTGAAGGGTTCCTCTTGTGTTATGCATGTTTTGTTTGTTTGAACCCTCCAAATCCTATATTGAAATTGGATCCTCAGTGTTGGAGGTGGGGCTCAGTGGAAGGTGTTTGGGTTATGGAAGTGAATCTCTTATGAATAGATTAATCCCCTGGGGGTGAGTGGGTTGTTACTCTAGTTGATATAAAGAGTCTGTGATCCCCAGCTCTCTGTCTTGCTTCTTTTCCCATCATGTAATTTCTGCACCTGTCTGCTTTCTTCATCTTCCATCGTGAGTGGAAGCTGCCTGAGGACCTCACCAGAAGCAGAAGGTGGTCCTGTGCTTCTTGTACAGCTAGCAGATCTATGAGCCAAATGAACCTCTTTACTTTATAAGTTACCCAGCCTCAGGTATTCTTTTATAGCAGCACAGATGGTCTAAGACACCTTGAAAACTTGAATTGTGATGATAGAAGACTTCCCATTTACCGCCATTTCCTTGGTTAAATCTATCTCCTTCTAAACAGCAAGAAGAGAATTTAAGTACCTCTCACTGTTCTTCAAAGTCTCTCTTTCGTTTGTGTTATTAAAATATGCGTGAAGCCACCTGACCCTCACCATCCTGTGACCTTGTGAATGGGAATTTCTGTGTTCTCTTTATAAAGGAATAAACTATGGCTCAGAAAGGCCTAGAAACATGCCCAACTCGTGTGTAAAAACCACCTGACCTTTCTGTCCTTCTGGTTCCTCACTTGGTGAATAGGTGAGACGGGTTTTCTGGTGACAGGTACAATCATTAACAGCCTTGAATCAGAGCTGTGGAGGTGGGGGGACATCAGTCATTCATCCTGGGCATGCAATGTGAGAATTGCAGGATTGTGATATGACACAAAACTGAGATCTTGCCTTTATTCCTCTGGTGAATAGCGGCATTGCATGACTGTCACATTTCATATCCAGGGTCTCTGCTGCTGAAATGAGATTAATTTTAGGTAACCCCATCCAGGGGCTGTGTGAGAAAGAACAGCAGTAATGATCTATGCATGAAAGATGACTTTGAACCTAATGTATTAATAGAATTCACAATAAGATATAGGTGTACCATGAGCTCAGCAGGATCAAGGCACTATATAAACAGGAGGCAGCATTATTTTTACAATAATCGAATGCTGCTCATATTCCAGCTTTCACCGCACTTAACCCTACCCCGTTTTCTACATTGTATGGGTGGTGATTTGCCTAGGTGATGTGTGTCATATCATTTGTATATGGAGAAAGGCTTCTTTGGCTGCTGAGGTTGTATATTGCTGTGCAGAGGGATGGGAAAGTTTTAGTGCACTGTTTCTACTTACTTTTGCAAGATTTGGCTCTGTCGTGTCCTCTCTGATCATTTCTCAGTAGTCCAGGAAGAACATCTAAAGCAGGCGTCCCCAAACTTTTTACACAGGGGGCCAGTTCACTGTTCCTCAGACTGTTGGAGGGCCGCCACATACTGTGCTCCTCTCACTGACTGCCAGTGAAAGAGGTGCCCCTTCCTGAAGTGTGGCGGGGGAGGGGGCGCGGATAAATGGCCTCAGGGGGCCGCATGCGGCCCGCGGGCTGTAGTTTGGGGACTCCTGATATAAAGTAATAAGCCTTTTGAAATTACATGTCCTATTGATTTGTATATTTTTTCTTAGATTAGATTGCAAATATTACTTAGATACAGATACACAGACATTTATGGCAAATTATATTAGAAGAAAGCATGCTGTAATTTGAATTTGATTTTCCATGGATACAATAAGAGCTTGGAATAATATTCCTGGCCAGTGGGCAGCATGCCCAAATCTGCTTCATTATTTTATGAGAAAAATGAGGACCAGCACTTTGTTTAATAACCTGGGAATTATTTTTAATTTCTATGCGGTTGAATAAAATGCTTCAAATTACACTAAAAATGCCCTTGTTATCTTTGTATTTTACTCTGATGACAAGCAAGAGAGTGAAAGGACACATCCCCCAGGCTCAGAAGGTTTTCTTCAAAAAGAGCTTACCTGCCAGGGAATGGGGGAGGAGGTTTTAGCCTCATTTGAGGGCTTTTTGGGATAGGAGGTCTGGGGGATACAACAGACCCGTGGAGGTTTCTTTGAGTGCTACCTGCCTTAGCTTCTCCCACAGGATCCTACAGTAAGCCAACTGTAAACATGAAGTGTGTTGCACTTT
The DNA here is from genome assembly GCF_048565385.1 of Saimiri boliviensis. Lineage (NCBI taxonomy): Eukaryota > Metazoa > Chordata > Mammalia > Primates > Cebidae > Saimiri > Saimiri boliviensis. The sequence goes on along the minus strand of NC_133453.1, from coordinate 131,812,184 downwards.
TATCTTCTTTGAATTGCCTTTTCTGGTCTTCTGGGATAACCCTTTTGTCCCCTCTCCCTTTTCCTATGCACTTTTTTGCAACTAACATCATCTCTGCTTTCACAGACTGCAGGGGACCTGTCCTGCTCCCAGTCTCTCAGCCTTGCGTTTCTCAATCTGTGGTTAGGTGGCCATGTCAAATGCATCAACACTTTTACTTTGGTGGTGGCCGAATTTCAAAGAAGCCACACAAAACTTCTCTTGCACAATCACATGATCAAAATTATCTTTAATCTCAGCCACAGTAGGCTCCTTGACTTATGATCATGACCAAAAATACCAGCTGTTTAACTTCTTCCTTTTCTTTCATCATGTGCATAGGATGTCTGAAGACACTGACTAGAAATTGGGAAGATTTACGATTATTACAGTTTCTTTTGAGCAAACCCTTCAGCATTTGTGCATAAAAATGATTTCCAGTTCGTCTTTTTTGTGGGCTGCACTCTTCTCCTGGCAACACCCAGTATTTCCAGGAATATCTTAAAGTCCCAATTTTCATGTTTTTTTCTAAATTAGTTTGCTAAACTGGGGAAAAATGACTTTGATTTTCACCTGAAGCTGTTCTCGCTCACATTCTTCTCTACCATTTCTTTCTACCCTTTTCTCCTTGCTTCACTAAGCTTGTCCTCCCCAACAGTGAAGCAAAGTACCATGTTTTGTGTCTAGTGGTGCAAGAGAGAGCGGGGTCGTAACCATCCATTTTCATCATAAGAAGTCAGAACAAAAGCCTGCATCTATGAAGCAGGAATCTCTGCTCTTTTCTATGACTTGGCTTCAGACTCTTTTTGCCAATGCTGGATATAAATTCAGACTGATTTATATTCATGCTGTTTCAGTGAGGCAATTTGTACTGTCAGATCATTAAGAGTGGACACTGGAGAGAGAAAATTCTGGCCATTAGCAATATCACCTTAAGGGCTATTTTGTAACATTTTGGTGGCTGTTTTCTCACCTGTAGAATGAGGCTAAAAATGGGACCTAGTTTATAATGGACTTAGGCTTGTTATATAAGCTCAGTGCTCTCATTTTGAAAGTGTTCCATAAATGGCAATGTTTGATATGGTTTAGCCATGTTGGAGATATTGCCACACACTTTCAGGAACGGTCATTGGTGTTTGGGGAGTAGGCTCAGCATTAATGATTTGTTTAAGCACTGGCAGCTGGTAGAGTGTCAAGTATCTAATAATTGCTAGCTAAGAAAATGATAGCTTAATATAAGGAAAAATCTCTCAGGGATCAAAGCCTGGGATCTGAATTATTTCAGATATCAATTTAGTTACACTAACAGAGAGAGAGGCAAACTGTCAGTGACATAAACAAATATTATATCTCTGTCACAGAAAGATACAAAGAGACTACCTGGGCCAATGAAGTGTTCTACAATCATCAATGACTCAGGCTGCCCCTATCCTGCTTTCGTTCTGCAGCTTCCACTCATGGTCCTAGAGGGCTGCTTTAGCTACTGCCATCACATCTGCATTTCAGCCAGTAGGATGGGGGGAAGAGGAGAAGAACATTCTGTCTCCCTTTAAGGGTACAAGCTTAAAGTTACACAATTTACCTTTCCTTACAACCCACTCATAGTGCCACTCCCATCCACAAAGTAGGCTGGAAAATGTAGGCTTTAAGTGGGCAACTTCCATTCTATAAGAAAATCAGAATCTATTTTATATACAGGTGGCTGGGAAAGTACCATGTCTTTTTTCCCGAGGGGCTTAAGACCCCACACTGAGCTGCTATGTTCAGGGGCAGCTCTGCTATATAAGAAACAAGAACTCACCAGTGCTCAGCCCTTGCTCTCAAGGAAGAGATCTTGATTTATCTATTCCAGTTAATGGCATGATTTATCTTCCAGTCGCCCAGACTGGCTTCCTTGGGCTCTTCCATCTCCCTCAACAACAACAAAACATCCAATAAGTTGCTTTGCCTTCTCTAACACCTCTTCCATATAGCTCCTCATTTCCACTCATACTACCACCCTAATTTAGGCCTGATTACATACCACTCAGACAATTGCAATTACATCCAAATTGGTCTCCCTTCCCCGTGTTTCTCCACTTTCTAATTCGCTCTGCAATACAACTGCCAAGTTAATCTTTCCTGAATACAGCTCTGATCATCTCTGCCCTGCTTGGAACCCCTGAATGTCTCCCCACTGCCTATTTCACAAAAGCCGAGGGCCCCTCTCAAGGTTCTCCACATCTGGCTAGGGCTTACCTTTCCAGCTTGATTTATTCTTCTTCCACAGATCTCATGTTTCACAAACTGCTCCATATTTTCATATGTCCACTCTCCTGCAAAGAACATTTTGCTGATCATGGAATGCCTTATCCCCTTTCTGTGGATTAAAACCATTTCCATTCTTTAGAGCTTAGTACCAGTGTTACTGCTAGAGACCGTTTCCTGGATAGTCCCCTCCTATGAACTTACCTTGGAGTTTAACTCTGGATTGTGGACTGCCTCATATGCACTTTTAATAAAACAGATCATATGTGTACATCTCAATAGGTTTTCAAAAGGTAAAGGCACCCAGGTAACCAGTACACAGATGGAGTAAGACAGGATGCCCCATATACCTCCCTCTGTTTGAAACTTCTTTAGGCCCACACTGAGAGTAACCACCATCTTGACTTCTAAAACTACAAATCACTTTTAAACCTGCATAAATTGAATCCCACAGTTATTACTTTTTGCTGCCTGTTGTCTTTCTGGTTCAAGCTTATATTTGTAAGAGTCACCTACATTGTTACACAGAGGTGTAAATAATTGACTCTTGCTATATAATATTCCACTGGGTGAATATTTCATAATCTATTTCATTCTACTGTTGGAAGGTATTTGGATAGTTTCCAGTTTGGAGCTGTTACAAATAGTGCTCCTGTGAGCATTCTACTTTGTGTGTTTTGGTGAATGTAGGAATGTATTTCCTGGGATAGAAAATATAAGATCATAGGTATGTTCTAATTTAGTTGGTAATGGAAAACAGTTTTCTAAGGTGGCTCTACCAATCCATACCCCTATCAGCAGTAAATAAGAGTTTCAGTTGTGCCACACTTGACCACGCTATTATCTGAATTCTTCATTTTAGCCATAAAGTAAGCATTTAGTGATATTACATTGTAGTTTTAATTTGCAAGTCCCTGGTGGCTGAGAGGTTCAATATTTAGTCTGTTTCATATATGGTCTATTCACATATTTTGCCAAGTTTTTCTATTGAGGTTTCTGTCTTTTTAAAAAAAAATTCAGTTACAGGAAGTTTTTATATGTTCTCAGTCCGAATCCTTTGTTGCTTAGATACTTTGTCAAGTCTTAGTACAGTCCAAAGTTATTTAAGCTCAAGAAGTGCAGAAATAATTGTGTGTGTGTGTGTGTGTGTGTGTGCACACACGCACACGTGTGCATCCCATTCTATTTGAAGTGTTTGACATGGTGCTAAAAATGTAGGTCCTCAGTGGAAGGCAGCAAACCACACTGCCATGTGTGTACCTATGCAACAATCTTGCATGTTCTTCACATGTACCCCAAAACCTAAAAGGCAATTAAAAAAAATGTAGGTCCTCAGTAAACAATTTGGAAATGAATGAATAATTCAATGTCTACCTTATATAATACCCAGATATTATTAAAACAAGGATCTTCTTTCATTTTATTATCCTTATCCAGGGTTGTGTTCACAGTATTTCTTCAATTAATCTCTGTCAAAAAAATGTCTGAATAGCTTTCAGTAACCAGAAACATGCCATTGTGTATGAAGTTCTCCAAGGGAGAACTCTCAGGGTAGTGATCCAATGAAGGACCCAGTAAGCTGATTCCATCATGCTGCTGGTGTGAAGGCTTCTGAAATACCTTGATTATCCTTGAAAAAAAAAAGTGCTGGGAGTTTTCGGCTCATGGATAACTCCAAAAGTAGGATTTTAAAAATGCAAAGTGCCCATATGCTCAGCTCGTACTGAGCAATGGTCTCAAGAGTAATTAAAAACAGTTACAAAAGCAATGGAGTTGTAACAATTGAAATATCACACACATATGTGTGCACCGAATCCGAAAACCCCATAATACTCAGTCACTGCGTATTTCTGCGGCTGTGGGGTTTGTGATACAGAGGGAACATCCTTATTCAGTGCTTACATCTGAGAGCTCAGTCACACCTCAGAGATTTCACCAGTTTTTCTAGTGCTTGCTTCTGTTTTTAAGCTGTGGGCTTTGCTTCAGCTGAAGGGCTTTAGGCTAGTGATTGTGGCTTTATGTGTTTTACCACTGCTAGTGCTCAACAACCCAATAATAATTATGAAATCAGTATCTTTGTGCAACAGCATGTCTCTTTTCTTGTGCAGTTGTGTAAGTGATTAAAGGTTTTCTTCCTGTTTTTTTCTTTTTTGATCTTTCCACTACTGTATTTAAAATAAAAACATATAATGTATATGCTGATTTCTGAATCAGATGAATTTAACGTTTGCACTCCATTCCTCAAGTGATTATTGAACCAAAATAGACTTGGAAGGTAGATGCCACAGAATAGGGGTAAAGATTTGATTACAATCATGGCGAGAAAAAAAATTAGAGTGGTCTTTGAGAGCTAGGAGCTAGATAGTGGAAAATCACACACCTATGTGCTAGAACAGAGGTTGACAGATTTTTTTTATTTTTTTCTGGAAGGTGCCAAAGAGATAATATTTTTTTACTTTGCAGGTCATACAGTTTTTGCTGCACCTACTCAACTCTACTGGTGTGTGTATGACAGCAACCAAAGACAATATGTAAACTAACAAGTCTGTCTGTGTTCCAGTGAAATTTTATTTACAAAAATAGATAGCTAATCAGCTTTGGCCTTTGGGCTGTAGTTTGCTAATTCCCTAGAAGATTTGGGCTCCAGCTTTGCTACCTCATAGAATTTGGATATTAGTCTCCTCCAGATCTCATGTGAAAATTTGATGTCCAATGTTGGAAGTGGGGCCTGCTGGGAGGGACTTGAGTTATGGGGGTGGCTCACTCATGAAAAGCATGATGGCATTTTTGAGATTATGAATGAGTTCTTGCTCTGTTAGTTCCTTAGGGAACTGATTACTAAAAAGAGCTTGGCACCTCCCTCCCACCTCTCTCTCTTCTTCCCACTCTTGCCATTTGATGCTGGCTCTCCTGCACCTTCTGTCATGAGTGGAAGCTTCTTGAGGCCCTCTCAAGAAAGAGATGTTGGTGCCATGTTTCTTGTACAGCCTGCAGAACCAATAGCCAAATATACCTCTTTTCTATGTAAGTTACCTGGCCTCAGGTATTCCCTTATAGAAACACAAATGGACTAAGACACTACCATTTGGTTTATGATATTCACTTCTCTATACTTTTTTCTGTAAAATGGGTCTAATGATACCTGTGCTTCCTGCTCCCAAGTAGTAAGAATGGCCTGAGATGCTGCAAAGGCTTTTATAAATTCATACCCTCTGTGGTGCTGTGCAAATGGTAGGTATTAAAAGCAGGCAATTAGAAGGAGCCTTATTTATTAATATTTTCCAATACTTCAATTCTTAAAAATAACAAAGCCAAGATTCAAAGAGCTTAAGATAGATGCCAAAGATCTCACAGTTAGTTGACAGCAGATTCAGAGTTAAAATATCATTGTAATGGGTAAGAACAATAATAATAAAAGACAGTGGCTCACATTGTTACCTTCCTAAATAATGTGTCCTCCCATCCCTTCATTTGTAGCATGATGGTAAATACCAGTTGTTCCCTCTCCTACTCAGAAGATACTCTGAGAAGCACTGAGCCTAGTTTTCTCTCCAGGGAAGAGTGCCTCCCTGAAGGCATCTGGATTTAAAGATGTCATATGGGTCTGAGAGTGCCTTTGTCTGCAGTGTCTCCACTTTGCTCACAGGCAAGAGGTATGAGAGAAGGGCTACCCAAGCAGATGATTGGCCCTTTGCTCCTGGATATTCTTGGCCATCTATAATTCAGCATTTAACAATTTGAAATAAGAACAATAATATCTATGGGGAATAGTGTTCAGGGTTCATATACTCTCCAAATTCAGAATTTATTAAAACTATTGGGCGAAAATGTTTCGGCCTTTGAGGTAGTCCAGATGACACCTGTTCCAGTCATTATAGAGCAAGCTTCTTGCATAACTACTACTGAAATAGACTAGATTATATACCCACTCCCCTGAACCTCTTCTCCAGACTTCAGGATAAGGGATGGGCTGCCCCTTTTTTATGACCACATGCTCACCTGTGAACAAACTGGTACAATTCAGTCATTTCTGAGATGATATCATGTTAAGGGAAGCACTGAGATTTAGGCAACACTTTCTAGGTTGAGGGTAGGGTCTCCGATGGGTGGGAATAACATACTACAGTCTAGTCTTGGCTCTGCTATCAGCCAAATGTTAGACCTTATGCCTGTCTCTTTCTGTATGTGGACCTCAGCTTAGCCAATTATACAACAAAATGATTAGACTAGATGATCTATAAAATCTTCCCCAAAAAAGTTTTGTTCTTTAACTCTATGAATTGGTTCTGTTGGTGATAATACTCTTGGTTTATTTATAAACAAGTGCTCAATTTTTATTGAGCACTGACTATATCCATAGAAACTTTTTCAAAAAGTCTAAGTTTCTGATATTGAAATGTCTAAAATCCATTTGGATAGACAAAGCAGGATATGATGAATTCTCAATGGATAGCAAAGAAAAAAAAAAAAAGTGATACCAGAAATCATGGTAGCCTGGAATAGTCAGGGAATGTTTCTTGGTAAATGTCAAGTTTTATCTAATTTATAAATTGATCTTAGCAGTAAATAGATAGCCAAATTTTTAAAGATTAGTAGAATTTGGATATGCTGAGATAAAGGCATGGTTCAAAGGTAAACACTATTGGATTTTTTATTTAGGTACAGTCTCATTAGAAGAGAGTACTTATGGAGGAAAATTAGAAGGTAATTTTGGATAAATAATTTGGTATATAGAAACGGATATCCTTGATACCCAAATAAGCCACTTAAGCTTATTTTCCCAGAGACAATGACAGTGTAAATATTTCTGGACAGTTGAATTAATGATGTAGGCCATGTTTTCAGATTATTTGACGGCAGCAAATTGAATGGATTAGAAACAAGTAAATCACATATAGCAGGAGTATTTGGGCAGCAATGGCAGCAGTGCATGTATGAGTTAATGAGATGCTGATAGTGGTAAGAATAAGCACATGTAAGAAATACTATTGATGAAGTCACAGAACGTGGCTGTCTTTTAGGTCTGGAACTTATGTCAAGGATTTATTTCAGAGTTTGGGATGACAATAACTCGATTACCTTGCATATGTAGTTATATTATTATTTTTGTAGGGATAAACTGTGAACGTTGTGTTACATTGTATGGATGTGTGGATAAACTGTGAACACAGGTGTGAACATTGTGTGACAGTGCGTTTATTTTATCCATAGGCGTTACCACATGATACCACCCAGAAAAACAGGACTCAGGCAGGATTTCTCTATAAAGATCTAGGGACTATATTATTTATAATTTAAAACATGAGCTAAACCACACCTATTTCTCAGGTTATTAATGTTGAGGTCATTTTTTTCCTCATCGGTACCAATATCTCACTAATATCTTGTGACTCTCATTCATGATGAGGTAACTTTGTCTGTATCATTGGTTCTGCTATTTTTTTTTAAGACACAATTTTCAATTTTTCTTTTGACAATTCACTGGTTTTTTTTTAGCACATTTACAGAGGTGTGTAAACATCACCATAATTAATTTTAGAAAGTTTTGTCACTTCCAAAAGAAACCTCATACCAATTAGCAGTCACTTGCTCCTGATGCCTATAGCCCTAGGCAACCACTAATCCAATATCTCTCTCTTTAAATTTGCCTAGTCTGAATATTTCATACAAATAGTATCAGACGGTATGAGGCCTTTTGCGACCCAAGTCTTTGACTTGGGATGTTTTCAAGGTTCATTTGTGTTGTAGCATGTATCAGTACTTCCTTTTTTTCTTCTGGCTAAATAATATGCATTGCATTGCTATATAACTTTTACTTATTCACTTGTCAATAGACTGATAGTTTTCCCTTTTCGACCATTGTGAATAATATTGCTATCAAAATTTATGTGCAAATTTTGGTGTGTGCATGCGTTTTAATTTTATTTTGAGCATACACTTAGAAGTGGAATTTTGGGGTCATATGATAACTCTACTGTTTTTTTTTTTTTGTTTTTTTTTTTTTTTTTTTTTTGAGACGGAGTTTCGCTCTTGTTACCTGGGCTGGAGTGCAATGGTGCGATCTTGGCTCACCGCAACCTCCACCTCCTGGGTTCAGGCGATTCTCCTGGCTCAGCCTCCTGAGTAGCTGGGATTACAGGCACATGCCACCATGCCCAGCTAATTTTTTGTATTTTTAGTAGAGATGGGGTTTCACCATGTTGACCAGGACGGTCTCGATCTCTTGACCTGGTGATCCACCTGCCTCGGCCTCCCAAAGTACTGTGATTACTGCGCCCAGCTGATAAGTCTACTTTTAACCTTTGAGGAACTGGCATACTGTTTCCAAAGCAGATGCAATATTTTGCATTCCCATCAGCATTGCATGCGGGCTGCACTTTCTCCACACCCTCACCAACACGTTATTATATGTGTTTTTCTTTATTATAGTCATTATAATGGGTGTGAAGTGGTATTTCATGGTGGTTATTATTTGCATTTTCCTGGTGGCTAATGTTGTTAAGTATGTTTTCATCTGCTTATTGTTCATTTGTGTATCTTCCTTGGAAAAGCATCTATTTACAACCTTTGTCCATTTTTAAACTAAATGATTTATCTTTGTATTATTATATGGGTTTTAAAATTATATTCTAGGTATCAATTAATGCTTTGCACATATTTTCTTTCATTTTCTGCTTTGTATGTCTATTTTTTGTGGTGTCTTTTAAAGAACAAAAGTTTTTAAACCTGATGAACTCAAATTTACTTGTTTTCCTTTCATTGCTTGTCCATTTGGCATCATGTCTAAAAAGGCTTTGCCTAACTCTAGGCCCAAAAATTTACTCATGTGTTTTTATTTGTTTTTATTTTTATTTTATTTTTCTAAATTGTACTTTAGGTTCTGGGGTACATGTTCAGATTACGCAGGGTTGTTGCATAGGTACACAGATGGCAATGTGGTTTGCTGCCTCCATCCCCTCATCACCTGCATTTGGCATTTCTCCCCATGTTATCCCTCTCTGACCTCCTCACCCCACCGCTGCTGTCCCTCCCTTGGCACCCCCAACAGAACCCAGGGTGTGATGCTCCCCTCCCCATGTCCACATGTTCTCATTGTTCAATACCCACCTATGAGGGAGAATATGTGGTGTTTGATTTTCTGTTCTTGTGTCAGTTTGCTGAGAATGATGGTTTCCAGATTCATCCATGTCCCTACAAAGGACATGAACTCATCCTTTTTTATGGCTGCATAGTATTCCATTGTGTATATGTGCCACATTTTCCTTGTCCAATCTATCATTACTGGGCATTTGGGTTGATTTCAGGTCTTTGCTATTGTAAACAGTGCTGCTATGAACATGTGTGCATGTGTCTTTATAATAGAATGATTTATAATCCTTTAGGTATATACTCAATAATGGGATTGCTGGGTCAAACAGAATTTCTATATCTAGGTCCTTGAGGAATCACCACACTGTCTTCCACAATGGTTGAACTAATTTACACTCCCACCAACAGTGTAAAAGTGTTCCTATTTCTCCACATCCTCTCCAGCATCTGTTGTCTCCAGATTTTTTAATGATTGCCATTCTAACTGGCGTGAGGTGGTATCTCAATGTGGTTTTGATTTGCATTTCTCTAATAATCAGTGATGGTGAGCATCTGTTTCATATGTTTGTTGGCCTCATATATGTCTTCTTTTGTAAAGTGTCTGTTCATATCCTTCACCACTTTTGGGTGGGTTTATTTGAGCCAAAATAGACAAATGGGACCTGTTTAAACTCCAGAGCTTCTGTATAGCAAAAGAAACAATCATTAGAGTGAACCAGCAACCAACAGAATGGGAAAAAAATTTTGCAATCTACCCATCTGACAAAGGGCTAATATCCAGAATCTACAAAGAACTAAAACAGATTTATAAGGAAAAAAAATTTTTTTATTTTTATTTTTTATTTTTATTTTAAGTTTGGAGGGTTCATGTGCATGTTTGTTACATGGATCAATTGTGTGTCACTGGAGTTTGATGTACAAATGATTTCTTCTCCCAGGTAGTGAGCATAGTGCTTGATAGGTAGGGTTTTGACCCTCATGCTCCTCCTGGGATACCATCTCAAGTAGTTCCCAGTGTCTATTATTGCATTCTTTCTGTGCTTCTGTACTCAATATTTAGCTCTCATTTGCAAGTGCAAACTTGGTACTTTATTTTCTTTTCCTCCATTAATTAGCTTAGGCTAGTGGTCTTCATCTGCATCCACATTGCTGCTGAGGGTATAATTTTATTCTTTGTGATGGCTGCATAGTATATCATGGTGTATATGTAGCACATTTTCTTTAAAGAAAGCAATAATCCCATCAAAAAGTGGGCAAAGGACATGAATAGACATTTCTCAAAAGAAGGTATACAAACAGCCAACAAAGATGAATAAATGCTCAACATCATGAATCATCAGGGAAATTAAAACCACAGTGAGATATCGCCTTACTCCTGCAAGAATGGCAATTATAAAATAGTCAAAAAACAATAGATGTTGGCATGGATATGGTTGAAAAAGAACACTTTTACAATGCTGATGGGAATGTAAATTAGTATAATCACTGTGGCAAACAGTATGGAGATTACTTCTAGAAGTATATCTACCATTCACTCTACTACTTGGTATCTACCCAAAGGAAAAGAAGTCATTATATGAAAAATACACATGCATATGCAAGTGTATTCCATATTTTTGCAGCTGTACAATTCACAGCTGCAAGAATATGGAACCAGCCTAAGTGCCCATTGACCAACAAGTGATTAAAGAAAATGTGGTATTTTAGACCATGGACTACTACTCAGCCACAAAAAGAAACAAAATAATGTTTTTTACAACAACTTGTTTGGAACTGGAGGCCGTTATTCTAAGTGAAGTAATTCAGTAACGGAAAACCAAATAACATATGTTCTCATTTATAAGCGAAAGCTAAGCTATGAGGATGCAAAAACATTCAGAGTGATATAATGGACTGTGGGGACTTGGAGGAGGAAGGTTGGGAGGAGGGTGAGGGACAAAAGAAAACATATTGAATATAATATACACTGGTCAGGTGATAGATGCACTAAAAATCTCAGAATTCGCTACTAAAAAACTCATCCGTGTAACTAAAATTCACCTATACCTCCACAACTATTGAGGTTTTTTAAAACTGTAATTATAAAAAATTCCTTTCCTCTGAATATTGCTTTAACTGTGACTCAGGGATTCTGGAAAGTTGTATCTTTGTTTTCATCAGTTTCAAATATCTTTTTTTTTTTTTTTTAAATTACTGCCTTAATTTGTTTAACCCAAAAGTCATTCAGAAACAGGTTGCTTAATTCCTATGCAAAATTATATGGTTTTGATTTTTCTGTGGTCTCAGAATGTGGTTGGTATGATTTTATTTTTTTAAATTAGTTGAGAATTGCTTTTTGGCCAAGCATGTGGTTGATTTAGAGTATGTGCCATGTGCAGATAAGAATAATATGTATTCTGTTGTTGCCAGGTGGAGTATTCTGTAGATCTCTCTTAGGTTTATTTGGTCAAGTGTTAATTTAGGTTCTGAATTTCTTTGTTAGTTTTCTGCCTTGTGATCTGTTTAAAATTGTTTGTGGAATGCGAAGTCACCCACTATTATTGTATAGTTATCTAAGTCTCTTCATAGGCTTCTAATAACTTATTTTATAAATCTTTACACTTCAGTCTTGGGTGCATACATATTTAGGATAGGGAAGTCTTCTTTCTGAATTGAACCCTTTATCATTATGTAATGCCCTTCCCTGTCCTTTCTGATGATTCTTGGTTTAATGTCTATTTTGTCTGAAGTAAGGATAGCAACTCCTGCTCTCTTTTGTTTTCTATTTGCTTGATAGATCTTTCTCCATTCCTTTACTCCGAGCCTATGGGTGTCACTGCATGTGAAATATGTCTCTTGAAGACAGCATACAGTTGGATCTTGCTTCTTTATCCAACTTGTCACTCTGTATCTTTTAAGTGGGGTGTTTAGCCTCTTTGCATTCAAAGTTGATACTGATTTGTTTCAGTTTGATCTTATCATTATGTTATTAACTGATTTTTATGTACACTTGATTGTATTGCTTTATAAAGTTACAGGGCTATATACTTAACGGCGTTTTTGTGGTAGCAGGTAATCATCTTGCATTTCCATGTTTAGCGCTCCATTAAGGACCCTTTGTAAGGCAATCTGGTGTTGGTGAATTCCCTTAGCATTTGCTCATCTGAAAATGTTTTATTTCTCTTAGTTTATGAAGCTTAGTTTATCTGAATGTGGAATTCTTCGTTGGAATTTTTCTTAGGATGCTTAATGTCGGCCCTCAATCTCACCCAACTTGTGAGATTTCTGTTGAAAGCTTCATTGTTAGCCTGATGGGTTTTCTTTTGTATTGGCCTGCCCCTTCTCTTTAGCTGCATTTAAGACTTTTTTCTTTCAAATTGACTCTGGAGAATCTGATGATTATGTGTCTTAGGGATGGTGATTAATTTTATAGTATCTCACAGGGATTCTCTGAATTTTTGTGCGCAATATCCTCAAATATGTTATCCAAGTTTCTTGCTCTCTCTCTCCTACACTTCCAGGAATGTCAGTGAGTCATAGGTTTGGGCCATTTTTAAAAATTCTTTTTTATTTTTGTCTGCCTGCATTGATTTGAAGTAGTGGCTTTTGAGTTCTGAGATTCTTTCCTCAGCTTAGTCATTCTGTTATTAACGCTTCCAGTTGCATTCTGAAATTCCTATAGTGAAGTTTTCATTTCCAGAAGTTCAGAATTGTTTTTTCATAAAATGTCAATGTTGTTTCCCGGCACTGTGACCACTTCACTGCTTTTCTTTGATTGTGTTTCATCCTTCTTCTGTATTTCAGTGTGCTTCCTTGCCATCCAGATTCTGAATTCAGTATCTTTTACTTCAACCATTTCGGTATGGTTAAGAACCATTGATGGGGGCTGGGCGAGTGGCTCATGCCTGTAATCCCAGCACTTTGAGAGGCTGAGGTGGGAGGATCATGAGGTCAAGAGATTGAGACCATCTGGCCAACAATGTGAAACCCTCTCTCTACTAAAAATACAAGTATTAGCTGGGCGCGGTGGTGCACTACTGTAGTCCCAGCTACTCGGGAGGCTGAGGCAAGAGAATAGCTTGAATGCAGGAGGCAGAGGTTGCAGTGAGCCGAGATTGTGCCACTGCACTCCAGCCTGGTGACAGAGTGAGATTCCATCTCAAAAAAAAAAAAATTTTTTTTTGATGGGAAGCTAACATATTCGTTTGGAAGTTAAGAAGACATTCTGGCTTTTAGAGTTGCCAGGGTTCTTGTACTGCTTATTTCTCATCTTTGCAGACTGATGTTCCTTTAACCTTTGAAGTTGCTGTCTTTTGGATGAGGCTTTTCACTTTTAAATTATTACTTGATGCCCTTGAGTGTTCAGTCGATTGGCGTCATTTCTGGATACTTGCAGGAGGCCAAGGCTCAGGTTAGCAATCCTCGACTGTGTGCTCTAACTCTGGGGGATGAGACCCAGCCTGCAGCTTTGATCTCTGGCTCCTCAAGATTAAGCACCAGCTGTGCTGGAAGGCTCCAGTTGTTGCCAGTGTACTGGCAACAACTCTGCCACTGGGCCTGCCAGAAAACGCACGCTGGTGTGGTATTGGTGGGACCAAGTGTGCATGAATACTTGCCTCTTGGTGGGGATCCTCATGCACATTCTGGTGGAGTGGTGGCAGGTCCACACATATGCACATGCCAGTGCAGTGGCAGCTTCCCAAGTATGTGCACCATGGCAGGGTAGCAAGGGAAGGCTGTGGACAAATGAACTCCAGCAGAGGAGGCTGTGGCTAGGCTGTACACTGGTATGGTTCTTTCTAAATTACTCTGACAGATACGCAGGGTCTGCAAATGAAAGAACTATGGTACTGGTTACTACCAAACTGTGTCTGCATTGTAAGCAGATGTTGCCAGATCCCAGCAGACAGGGGAATTCTGAGACAAGATGAACCCCATCCCACAGGCAAGACAGTCTTGCTCTGTCCAGGCCCCACAGTTAACCAAGGCTGAAGTCTCCTAGAGAAGCCTGGCAAGCCTTGGGGGATGGGTGCCCACGCTGTACTCCACTGCAGCCATTCTTGTGCCAAACACGCTGGCCCCCATGCAAGCTGCAGGTCTGTATATGCCGACTTTCCAGGCAGATCCTCTTGCCAATTCAGATGTCCATGGGGATCATGGGGTCTCTCACAGCTAGAATCCTAGAGGTTCATGGTGACAGTGGGCTACCGTATGCCCATTTTACTCACCTCTTCCCTAGGAGCCCCTTGAGGCCAGGAACAAGTCCTAGTGCTCAGCAACCCTGTGCATGATTCCCGGCTTCCTTCCCTTTCAGACCAAGGTTTATAGCCTCCCTCTGTCCACTCACAATGCATTCTTCCTGTAGATTGGCTTAGAGTGTGGCAGTCTACTTGATGGTCTGGTCTTTCTCAGTGGGAGAAGCTCCTCCTGGCTGCTTCTAGTCAGCCATCTTGTCCGGACCTGCTCACATATCTTCTTCTAAGAGTTTTGTAGTTTTAGCTCTTACCTGGGTGCCTACGATCCATTTTGAACTTTTTTTTTTTTTTTGTCTGTGCTGTGAGATATAAGTCGAGCTTTAATATTTTGCATGTGATATCCAGTTATTCTAGTTACCATTTGTTGAAAAGATGACTCTATCTCCTATTGAATCTTCTGGCTACCCTTGTCAAAAATCACTTGATCATAAATGCAGTATGTTCTGTGTCTAATTTTTAACATAGAAACTTTTGAGAGTCTAGGAAACTACTGGTTACAAAACTCTGTTACATAGAACCAGTAGTTAAACCAAGTCTCCCTAAAGCTGCCTATATCCCGTAGCCATGTGTTACATAGCCAGCCTCGAGTTAGCTCACTTAATTATATCTTTCAAGTATCAACTGAATTGGAGAGTTAGGGTAGAAGAGAAATAATGATAATAAGAATAGTAAATTTTGAGAACCTACTATGCATCATGGATTATTTAAAGTATGCATTGTCTCATGTAATTCTCACAACCATCTTGCCCAGTTTGGTACTATTGAAAGAAGAGAGCAATGAAAAAAAGTCGCCCATGTAAATTAAGAAACTTATTCAAGGTCTCTAATCCAGAAAATGATAAAAATAAAGCTGTAAAGCCAGATGATTCACCTCTAGCGTTTGCCCAATTGATCACCACTCTCGATTCTATTAAATAATGAAGAATTCACCCATTTTTCAAAGTAATTTATTTGGTTGTATTTTCTTCCCACTTTGTGACTCTCAAATGCAGAGGAGCCTAGGTCTTGAAGTGAGTCATTTCATATTAAACAGGAGAAACCATTGAAAGTGATAAAACAGCGAATATTCTAAGTTTTACTCCAGAATTTTAAAGAGGAAGCCATGATTCCTTTGTGTAGGATTCATTAAATCAACGAATGGAAGTGCCTACCACAGTGCCCTGAATGTGAACACTGAATGTGTATATGTGGTTGGGAAAGATCATGGCGTTTCAAGCCGAAGAACCATGAATCCAATGTGTGACAGGGGCTAGGATCTTACCTCTGTCAGCTGTCATATATGCAGTGGGAACAGGGAAGATATTCAGGACTGTTATGAGAATTTACTGATAATATAACTGCCTGGCACAATGCCTGCCACATAGAACAAGTTAATAAGTGCTATTTTTGGTTTATAATGATGATGGTTATTTCTTCCAAATAGGAAATAGGTTCCAAAACATGGCTAAAAACATGTTTAACTCGCAGATGGATTGGCAAACAGAAGTACCATTGTATAATTCTCAATAAAGTTAGGGAAAATACACCATATTACTTTCTGGGAGCTCAGTCCTTCTTTCCATCTGCCTTATCTCCTAACTTGAATGGTTGGGTGCCCACAGCCCTTTTGCATTAAATTTTACGTTGATTTTTATGACCCCGTTATTCCATGTAACATCTGAGTACTCTGACTTCTCAGTATTTCTCTCCTCCTCCCTGGTGTGGTATTAAATAAAGTTCATAGCAGCATTATAACAGACAGATCGGCCAGAATCCCAAAGTAGAGGTTACCAAGTAATTACCTGGAGGAGACTCCAAAAATGTCTATTTTTATGTTTGTAAATTAAAGTTAGGGCCAGCCAAAACACGTCCCAGTTTATGTTCTCAGAGATTGTGACTTCAAATGCTGTTCTCTATCATTTTTCCCTCACTCAAAAGAGAAATAAGAAACAGAGCCAAAGTAACCAGGGTTTTGGTTGGGGTTGGATGCTCCAGGAGAGTGGAGCTCCTTTCTTTCTTTAGGGGTGGAGGTGGGAGTTGGCTTGGCAGACAGGTGCTGTTCTCTGGAACGGGAACCTGTCCTTATGGACTGCCTGTGGGATCCACATCTGTCCCCTATTATGACACAATTTTTGGCTCATCTGTCCTGTTTATAAACCCTCTGGGGCCTTTGAATGTTGACCCTTAATATGAGCTCAGCATAATGTTAGGAAACGATATTTAAATAACCTTTGCTCTTAGAAATTGCTCGAACTGTTCATTAACCTGCCCTTCATACTCAGGTACCTGTCTCCTATCCACATTACCATCTGTGCCAAGCAGGTAGGATGCAGAGGCTTTTGGAAAAATTGGATCCATTAGTCGCTTTGAAATTAGCAGAAAACCTGGGGACCAGCTAGATCAGTATTTTCCTACCAGGGATGCTTCTAAACTCAAGAGAATCCCAGAATCAGCCTACTTGTTGAAATCCCCAAATTGGCTGCCTCCCGCCAATTGTGTCTGCTGAAGGCTGGCAGAGTTGTGATCTCAAACATGAAACTTCCCCTAATACCTTTTGTACACCACAAGACCACTTGATGCTTGTTATTCTCCTCCTGCCAGTTCCTTCCTCCTAGTGTGTTCTTATGGCTCTGTTTTTAAGCGTAATTAATTGGTCCAAAGTGTTGATGCTGTGTCTCAGGCGCACAAGCACTACAGCCCGGCCCCGGGGGGAACTGGGAGCCCACCTCTTCTCACAGATGGCTGCATGGAAGTGTGACGTGAAAGGGAGGCCTGCAGTCGCACCTGTGAAGGGTCTTGGGACCCATGCGATGGTGTCTGGGGAGGCTGTAGGGATATCATGATTGAACAGAAGGGTGGTATTAGATTGTATCACATGCTGCTGTCTTTTATTGTGCTATAAAATGGCTCATTTAGGGAGAAATGGGAGTTTAAATTTTTCTGCTCTGTTGTCCTATAGCAGGCGTCCCCAAACTACGGCCCGCAGGCCGCATGCGTCCCCCTGAGGCCATTTATCTGGCCCCCCGCCGCACTTCAGGAAGGGGCACCTCTTTCATTGGTGGTCAGTGAGAGGAGCACAGTATGTGGCGGCCCTCCAACGGTCTGAGGGACAGTGAACTGGCCCCCTGTGTAAAAAGTCTGGGGACACCTGTCCTATAGGTTTTTAACACAGTTCAGTCACTCTCTCTGCTTTACCCTTATACCCTCAATCCTCACATTGCTCTTTCTCTCTCTCTCTTTCTCTCTCGCTTTTCTTTTTTCTTTCTTTCTTCTTTCTTTCTCCCTCGTTTTCTTCCCTCTCTTGCTCCCTTTCTTCCTTCCTTTCTTTCTTTTCTTTTTTTTCTTTTCTTTTTTCTTTCTCCCTCCCTCCTTCTTTTCCCCCCTCCCTCCCTCTCTCCCTCTCTCTCCCTTCCTTCCTTCCTTTTCTTTCTTTCTTTCTGCCTGTCTTTCTTTCTTTCTTTTCTTTTTCTTTCCTTCCTTCCTTCTTTCTCTTTTCTTTCTTTCTTTCCTTCTTTCTTTTCTTTCTTTCTTTCTTTTCTTTCTCTCATTCCTCCCCCTTTCTTATTTCTCTCCTCCCTCCCTTTTTATTTTTTCTCTCTCTTTCTCTTTCTGTTCTTTCTTTTTTCTTTCTCTCTCCTCTCCTCCCTCCCTTCCTTTTTCATTCCTTTTCTCCTCTCTTCTCCTTTCCTTTCCCTTTCGGTTTCCCTTTTCTTTCTTTCTTTTCTTTGTTGAATCAAAACCTCTTAGTTCTGTTAATTATGGGAATTTTTGGCCAGATTTTTGAACTCTCTGAGGCTGTTCTTTTTATCTCTACAACTGAGATAATACCCATTTCATAAGGTTGTTGAGAGTTTAAATGAAATATATTTATAGATATAATCTTGCAGTGCTCCTTGGCTTAAGTGAGTTCTTTTCTCTTCATTTCTGAAAGTTACACTGCAGAAAATGGAAGGAGAGATCTGTGGCCTAATGCTTCCAGCTTTGTGGGAACAGAAATTTGGGTGGCTAAATGATAGCTCAGATGTTCCCACTGCCTTAAAGGCTTCTCTGGATAGGAGAAGGGATACTGAAGTGGAGTTGATGGGCCAAACTGTGTCTCTGTTGCACATTTCTATGTGGAAGTCCTAATCTCCAGTGCTCAGCAAGTGGTTGTATTTGGAGACAGAGCCTTTAAAGAGGTAACCAAGTTAAACCAAAGTTTGATTAGGGTGGGTTCCAATCCTAGTGTCTTTATAAGAAGAGGAGGTCAGGAAGGGAAGGCCCTGTTAAGACACTGAAAGAAGATAGGCATATACCAGCCAAGGAAAGGGGCCTCAGGGAAGAACCAAACCAAACCAAGAGACCAGAAGTTGTGAGAGGGCAAAAATGGTGAGAAAATAAATTCACATTATTTTAAACCACCCAGGCTGTAGTGCTTTTTAAAAGTAGCCCTAGGAAGCTAATTCTACCAGGAACTTTTGGTCCATATTTCTGTAAGTATAAAACTAATGTCAGCTATAGGACGGTAAAGCAGAAATATTAAGGTTATGAAGAGACCATAGTTTAGAAATATGAAGGGGGACTTGAGGGCTAAATAAGTCATAAACTGATCAACGAATGGTCTGTCTGGGTTACTAAATGTAAAAGACTAAGCAATTAAAGACAAGGCATGCTTTGCCCCAGAGCCAGCAGGCTGGTGTCAGTCACACCTCGGCAGAATGCCTTTCCAGCAGCTGCGGAGAATTGTCTCTGCCTTTTAATCTCCACATTTCAGAGTTGGTTCAGGCAGATTATTCCTAAAACCTCATGTAATTAATATCAGTTATTTAGATTTGCTGCTTTAGTCAGTGTCAGATTTTTCAGCACAGGGCTTGTCCTGTTATTACTATCATTACTGCTGATTGTGGAGCTGAAGAGCTTATATGACAACTGGACTCAAAAATGGGAAAATCAAGGTCTAATTCTTGCTCCACTTCAGGAGCAGGAAAATTTGAAGTTGGAATCATTGTTCTTTATCGAGGAGTTACCTTGTGGTAGTTCCTTGGGCTGTGGGATGAGGGTTTGGAGATACACTGCCTGTGTTCCCCCCCAGCTTTGCCCCGTGTTAGCTATGCCATTTTGGCCATGCATTGCTGTCTCTGTGCCTATGCTTCGCCATTTGTAGAAGCAGGGTGTTGTTAGGGTGTACTTCACTGTGAAGTTCCTTTGAAGTTTAAATGAGCTAATACATGTAAAACCTTCAGAACAAGCCTTAGCACATGTCATCTCCAAACACTTGAGAGATCTCATTATTAATATCGTTAAGATTCTTCTCTAGAAAGTATACCAAGGAACAGCTGTGTAATATGGTAGATAAGGAGTCAGGTCAACTGAGATGTGAATTCCAGCTCTTTCACTCACAGGCCAAGTGAGCAAATTACCTGAATTCTCTGAGGCTGAGTTCTCTCACTTGAAGAAAGGAGATAATAGTGTCTACCTCACTCAAGTACCAGGTGTGTGAAGAATATTAATGGGTCAGATTTGTTGGGTATTTGTGACTTCCCAGGTACTGTTCTGATAGCTTTATTGCATCCCCTAAAGTAACACTTTCTTCAAATCTATGTGATAGGTACAATGATGTTTATGTTCCAGACAAAGAAAGTAAGAATTCCAAACAGAGGAAGTAAGGGTGAATGATCGGTTTGGGAAGTCACTCAGCTTCCCACTGGCACTGCCAAACAATCTGACTCCAAAGTCCAAACATTATACGTTCTTATCTTAATCTTGAGCTGCATTTAACACAACTGAGATCTTATAGGAGGTGGTTAATAACTGTTTTATTCTTTTCAATTCTTGATTTCAAACTGAGGGCAAATCATGCACTTCCTCAAGCTGGCATCCTGCAGGGGGAACCCACCTACTTATTTATTTATTTATTTATTTATAGAGTTGGAGTCTCTCTGTTACCCAGACTGCAGTACAATGGGCTGATCATGGCTCACTGTAGCCTCAAACCCCTGGGCTCATGTGACTCTGCTGCCTCAGCCTCCGAAGTAGCTGGGACTATGGGTGTGCACCACCTAAGAGGTAAATGTAAACATTTAATATAAATTTATTGTATAAAAATATATTTTATATAGTTTTATGTTCATATATAAAAATATGTATATGTATGTTATAGATATACATATATATTTATATTTTATCAAAGTGTTTTATACAGTTTTATGTTTATATATTTTATGATTAAATATATAAAATATGTTTTGTATAATATATACATTTATAAAAGTTTTTATATAATATATATTTATAAAATAAATTTTATACTTATGAATACAAACATATATATATATCTCCTCATTCATTTGTTTATTGTCTCTCTCCCTCCTCTAGAACATTAGCTCCATTAGCACAGGAATGCCTTAATGTTTTTGTCACTGCTGTACTTCCAGAACTCAGAACAGCATCTAGTACCTAGTGTCAGCGTAATAGATGTTTCTTCCATGAATGAATAACTACACCATCAGAGAGCAATCTAATTGTATATGTAATGGTTATATAATGTATAATGGTTACACATATATGTATAATGTATATGTATATTATTATTATTTTGAGATGGTGTCTCGCTCTTGTCGCCTAGGCTGGACTGCAGTTTGAATTCTGCCTTCAGGGTTCAAGTGATTCTCCTGCCTCAGCCTCCCAAGCAGCTGGAACTACAGGGATCTGTCCCCATGCCCAGGTAATTTCTGTATTTTTAATCAAGATGAGGTTTTACCATGTTGGCCAGGCTGGTCTCAAACTTCTGACCTCAGGTGATCCACCTGCCTTGGCCTCCCAAAGTGCTGGGATTACAGGCATGAGCCACCATATCCAACCTATATGTATATTATATATAGAATATATAAATATAATGCCAGAGATCAGAAGTACTTTGGAAAGACAGCCTGGTGTAGCAGCTAAGTGTAGATTCTGGAGCCAGACTCCCTGATTTCATGTCTGCTCTGCCATCTGCCAACTGTATGACCTTGGGCAGATTTTAACCTGTCTGTGGCTTCATTTTTTTCTCTGTAGAGTAGGCGTGACAATAATCTCATAGCATTGTTATGAAACTTAAATGAGTTAACATTGTAATGGCACTTATATGAGTATATTCTATATATGCGCTTGATAAATAAATCGAGAGGAAAGTAAAGCAGAGAAGGACACAGTGAGTGTTAGAAGGGATGCCACTCAGTCTGTAGCAGGGACTAAGCAAGTGATGCTTTGCAGTGGAGGAATGTTTCTATGCTTTCTAAGCAGAGTGAACCAGAAGAGTCATTATTTGGCTGTGGAAATTTGCAGAACATGTTTGAATAATAGCATGGATGTTGACTATGAGAGAAAAGAAATAATCAAAGAGGGCTGCAAGGACTTCAGCCTAAAGAGGGCTAACTGAGATGAGGAGATTGGGGTCCAGCAGGGTTAGACTGAGAAAAGATGGGGAGCACATGTTAGGTTTGAGGTGTGTCTTGGAAATCTTAATGGAGACATAGAAAGGTGGCCACAGGAGTCTGAAATCCAAGAGGCTCACACTGGAAATATAAGTTTCAGGGTCCTGGACATCTGCATCATGTTTAAAGTAAAAAGACTGTATGGAGCACCAAGGGAGTGACGGGGGATAAGGAAGAGGAGCAAGAATGGAGCCCTACAACATCATCCCGAACTTAAGGGACTGGAGAAAGGGGGAGAAATTAGCCAAGGCTGCTGAGGAAGGACCAGTGTAATGAGAAGAAAATCAAGAAAGCATAGTGTCCTGAAAGCAAAGCGAAAGGGGGAAAAACGTGTTTGAATTGGAAGGGAGTGATCAACTGCCCTAAATGCCGACGACAGGTCAAGTCAGATGGGTTGAGAATTGACCTTTGGTTTGAATAATGTTGAGGTAATTGACAATCTTGACAAATACGGTTTTGGTGGACTGACAAGGGCATATACATTGCTCAATTTAAGACACTTAACAAGTAATTGGAAGACAGGAATTAGACACTGAGTACAGGCAAATCCTCCAAAGAATTTTGTGGCTATTTATTATTTAAATTACTTAAACTTATTATATAATTTTGCTGTAAGAGATGGGGTGGTCGAGAACAAATACAATGGTGAAGAAGTTCTTTTATGACTGTTTAATTATAAGCTGAAAGGAAAAGTTAGGGAAAAGATGTTAGAAATTGGAAGGAAAGGGAAAAAGTACAAAAATGTCTTCCTGGAGAGTGAGAGAATGACTGGATCAAGGATTTGGCATGAGATTGCTGGACACTATAAGGGCCCACTGGAATCTCCTGATTACATCAAATGACGGAGCTCAGTGCATTTGTACGTCTTTCTCCAGCCATGTTCTACAGCCTGGATGCAAGCCGGAAGTAGGCTGAGAGCGGGATTTCATTAGGGTTCTGGGTTTGCCAATTGTGTGCTGTGAAGGTCAAGATGATCCAGGGAAATGAGGGTATATTTAAGAGTGATTATAATGAAGGACAATGGAATTTAAATTGGGAAGAAGAGAGGAGTCCACTGGGAAGAGAAAGTGCCAAGGTGTTGTCAATATTTCATTGGATGGCCGGGCATGGTGCCTCACACCTGTAAGCCCAGCACTTTGGGAGGCCGAAGTGGGCTGTTGGCCTGAGGTCAGGAATTCGAGATCAGCCTGGTCAACATGGTGGAACCCTGTCTCTATTGAAAATACGAAAATTAGCCAGGCTTGGTGGTGCATGCCTGTAATCCCAGCTACTCAGAGGCTGAGGCAGGAATATTGATTGAACATGGGAGGCGGAGGTTGCAGTGAGCCGAGATCATGCCACTGCTCTCCAGCCTGGGCAACAGAGTGAGATTCTGTCTTCAAAAAAAAAAAAAAAAAGATAACTATCTGGAAAGACAGCAGTGGTGGTCAGAGATTGGGGTGCGTAGAGCTATGACTGTGGAGGGGCGGTGGCTCTTGGCAGTGATGGGATCTATATTATGACCTTAAAAGTGGAGGCTGAGGTAGGGTGAAGAACAAAACCACTGAGGAAAAAAGCTCAAGGAATTGAATTCTGAGTGTCGGAAATGTCTTTACATGTGTAAGGGGGAAAAAAAAAAATCAATGAATGAGAGTTGTGTGGAGAGCAGGACGCAAGCTGGAGGGAAAAATACAGGGAGCACAGAGGAGTTAAGAACAACTGAAACAGGCAGATGCTCTTAATATAATCTGATGTCAAGTGATTCGAAGCTGGAGGTTTTAGGGCTAAAAGGGAAATGCAGAGGGAGGAAAGTCTGAAGGGGAAGTAAAGACCAAGGAAGATGCCCTCTCCACTGCTGGGCGAGCTATGGGAGGAACGCAGCTGCCAATGGAGACGGCTGCAGGGAAACAACTCTCAGAGAGACTCTGGTTTCACTGAGCATAAGAAGTCGAAGGGGAAATTCAGAGAAAATTTGGGAATATAGGAGGTGGACTGGGCACGGTGGCTCATGCCTGTAACCCCAGCAATATGGGAGTCCTAGGTAAGAGGATCACTTGAGCCCAGGAGTTCTAGAATATGGGAGGCTCTCTTGCCAATGGGCTGAGAATCCTAGGGGTTGAAGTGAAAGGTTTCAGAAGCCAGGGGTTGGTGGAAGCAGGCAATAGAGGATTTTGACTTGCAAAGCCTTTGGGGGATTGCTCTAAGAGGGCTGACAATGACCTGTAATTTGGGAGTTTCTTGCCATATAAATCAGAATAAGGGGCAACATGAGATTAATTCCTAGTGGACTTAAAGTACATAAAGGGGGCAGGCAATTTTGTGTGCTGGGATATCCTCTAGATCTCTGAGGAATGAGGCCGGGGTGGAGAAAGTGTGGAATTCATCTGTAAGGTTGCACATCTGTCTTGATCGCTGGTGGGGAAGGGTGGAGTCTCTCAGTGTACAGACTCTTCCCTGATCTTTGTGGGTGGAACTGAGGAGGTCTGGGGACCCTGGGCAGTACTGCATGTATCCAGGCCCTTCTTAATGCTCATCAATGGACACTGAATAAATTCATGCCAAGTTGCATTGACTAAAGAAGCTGTGCACCCAGTGACCTACGTGCTGGTAGTTTCAAGGCTGAAAGTTTTCACACTGTGGTTAAGTAGATTACACAGCTGGCTGTGTAGTACTGAGGACCCTTTAGAGAGGGAAATGCTACTGGCAATCCATCAGAAGCAGATGTCTGCAGTATCAGGCAGTGCTTAAAAAAAATCCCTTAGGCAGTGGTCACAGGAAAATTAAAACTCTTCTTGCAATGAAGTGCTAGTTTTCATATATGTCCTGGGGTCAGAATTCCAAGGATCTCCCCACACCCTAGTTTCGAGAGACATGGCAATACCATTGACTGCTTGATGGTCCTCCTTGGGACTCCTTCTGAGGGTAGCAAATGGCTGATTCCAAGGAAGTTGCAGTGCACTGTGGTTACTGTTGATGCTGATTTGGCTCTGTTGTCAAAGTGCCTGCAATTCCCGGTGCTCTGCTGCACAGAAATACACAGGTGGGTGAGCAGGTAGATGACAACTGGAAATATCAGGCAGGCTAAACTGTTGAGCTGTAAGTGAGAGGAGAGCTGATGGAGAACACTGACAGACAGCAAAGAAAAAAGTGACCAAGAATAGATTCCCTAGAGGACAATTAGCACACCATGAAAACGCGAAACAACAGCTCTGAGTTCTAAAGACAAGTCTCAATTAAGTCCTCAGATGGTTCCCTGCTAAGAGTTGATGAATTCGTTTATTCTTCAGAGCTAAATGCAAAGTTCTTTCAAACTCCCATGTCCCCATCTGTTTTGTTAACAAATTAACTTAAATCCATAAAATTGGTAAAGAAACAGAGCAACTGGCTCATGATAAGTGACCAGAATTCATTCCTGAAGTAGCCTCCAGAAAAGCCTCTATGGGGTAAACACCGAAAAATCAAAGGTATTTTTCAAGGTTAAAATTTGCTTTGAGTTTTGATTTGGTTTTCAGTACGTGAAATATGAGTAAAAGACCAGGTGTACAGAAAAGATAAGTTGATTGTATTGTTTCTTCTTGTGACACTCAAAAGGTAACTACCAGGATTCCAATGCAGTGCTGGCCCAAAGGCGCCTTTAAACTGGGAGATGCAGTTACCAATGGAAATTCTAACAGAATAAACTCTGGTAAGTTTCTCCTTACCTTTCTTTTTTCAATTGTACTTTAAGTTCTGGGGTACATGTGCAGATCTTGCAGGATTGTTGCATAACTACACGCATGCCATGGTGGTTTGCTATCTCCATCCCCCCTCACCTACGTCAAGCATTTCTCCCAGTGTTATTCCTCCCCAGCCTCCCCGTCCCCCACTGTCCCTCCCCCAACGTACCCCAGTGTGTGATGTTCCCCTCCCTGTGCCCATGCATTCTCATTGTTCAACATTCCCCTGTGAGTGAGAACACTCAGTGTTTGGTTTTCTGTTCCTGTGTCAGTTTGCTGAGAATGATGGTTTCCAGGTTCATCCATTGTCCCTACAGAGGACACAGAATCGTTGTTTTTTGTGGCTGCATAGTATTTCATGGTGTATATGTGCCACATTTTGCTTGTCCATTCTATCATCGGGCATTTGGGTTGGTTCCAGGTCCTTGCTATTGTAAACAGTGCAGCAGTGAACATATATGTGCATGTGTCTTTATAATAGAATGATTTATAATCCTTTGGGTATATACTCAGTATTGAAATTGCTGGATCAAAGGGAATTTCTATGTCTAGATCCTTGAGGAAGCGCCACACTGTCTTCCACAATGGTTGAACTAATTTACACTCCCACCAACAGTGTAAAAGCATTCCTATTTCTCCACATTCTCTCCAGCATGTGTTGTCTCCAGATTTTTTGATGATCGCCATTCTAACTGACATGAGATGACATCTCAGTGTGGTTTTGATTTGCATTTCTCTAATGACCAGTGATGATGAGCATCTTTTTCATATATATGTTAGTCTCATATATGTCTTCTTTTGAAAAGTCTCATTTATCTCCTTTGCCCCCTTTTGAATGGGTTTGTTTGTTTTTTCTTATAAATCTGCTTTAGTTATTTGTGGATTTTGGATATTAGCCCTTTGTCAGGTGGGTAGATTGCAAAAATTTTTTCCCATTCTATTGGTTGCTGGTTCACTCTAATGAATTATTTCTTCAAAGGGAATGCTTCCAGTTTTTGCCCATTGAGTATGATATTGGCTGTGGGTTTGTGGTAAATAGCTTTTATTATTTTGAGATACGTTCCATTGATACCTAGTTTATTGAAGGTTTTTAGCGTAAAGGGCTGTTGAATTTTGTCAAAGGCCTCATCCTGATACCAAAACACAGCAGAGAAACAACTGAAAAAGAAAACTTCAGGCCAATATCCATGATGAACATTGATGCAAAAATCTTCAGTAAAATACTGGCAAACCAGATGCAACAGCACATCAAAAAGCTTTTCCAACACGATCAAGTAGGCTTCACCCTGGGCATGCAAGGCTGGTTCAACATATCAAATCTCTAAAAGTAATTCATAACATAAATAACCAAAGACAAAAACCACATGATTATCTTTCCTTATCTTTTTAAAAATATGAGTGCAGATGAAGACAGGGCTACATTTGCTGTGTTACAGTCCGGATCTTGAAAGCAGGTAGGGTTGGATGAAAAACAAGACAATGGACATCGTTAGAAAGTCCTTTGTCTTCTGCCTTCCAGAAGAGGGGGATTTTGTCCTTTTCACCAAAAGGAAAGAATGGTTGGTTTTGTTGGGTCCTGCTAAGAGAGGGAATAAAATTTAAAAAGGAGAAATAATTGTAGGATTTGCCAAAACAGAGATCTTTGGTGAGCTTGGCCAGAAAAGGTTTTATGGAGTGGTAGGGACAGAAGTCAGATGAGAGTGGATTGAAGAGCATGGGAAAGGAGGAATTGGAGACAGCATGCATAAACAACACCAGAGAAGTCTGCCTATTAAAATCGAGTGATAGAAGGAAATAGTTTGGATGGGGAAGCCGAAGGTCAGTTACACTGAGATAGTGGAGCTCGTTTGTTTGCTGATGAGAGTAAGCCAGAAGGCAGACCAGAAGAAAGTCATGAAGCAGGAGAGAGTGGGGAAAATTGAAGGAGGAAATTTTTGAGGCCAGAGGAGAGGGAAATCCCTTCAGTAAGTGGAGGGGAAAAAAAAGGAAAAAAGAAAATGAGAAAGGGTGAGACTTGGCCACTCCAGTTGCCTGCCTGCTAAGACACTGTGACGTTAATGATAGACTGTGGTGGATGTTTACACAGAGAGAGATATTCATTGTTGATTTGGACTTGATGGGTGCTTAGTTTGTGCCTTCTCTCATATTTGTAAACTTTCTATTTGTAACCCAAGTTTTGATTTTTTGAAATGACGGAGGATTGCAAAAAATTTTGTCTTTTGTGATAACCTGTTTGCTATGAACTCATCATTGCTTAGGGCAAACAAATACGTTGCATTTTCTAAGGGAGCATCAACAAGGAGCGCAGGGAGAATATTATCTCTAAAAGCTTATGCATCATCCTCTTAAAATGTTAATGTCCCATTTCCAGCTGAACAAATAAGCCTCTACTACTTGGATGCAACTAGTCCTAATGAATGTGAGTGCCAGGCTCAAAAATAAAGAACCTGCTTTTGATTACAGAAAGCTTCTTTCGTAAGGGAAAATAAAAATTAAGTCATTATTTAAAAATTGTTCCATTAGTGTACCATGAACAAAGGACAGTGAGCTCAAAGAAATGAAACAGCTTGTATTTTTGAGCACTTCATTTTCAATGGGATTATAAACAAAAGTCTCATGAAACTCTTCAAACAAACAACATGAGGATGAAATATTGAGCTGCTTTGGTCCAGTTACTGGCTGCCAGAGTTGGTTTTGTTTTGCTTCCTTAATGCAGTTGCAAGTTGTTTTCTTGTTGTTGAGTAGGGGAAATGAAGGGGCATCTGGATGCTCTCCTGCTCTACAGGTTGCAATCGGAAGTGGAGTTAAAGTAACTAGAAGGAGGTGTCAGTAACCAAGATAAGAGAGGCTTGAAGCAACACAATCCACGCAGCAGAAAATAAAGCCTTTTGAGCATTGTGATGTTAGAAGGTGACTTGGGAGATGATCTAAATGTTAAACTGGCAGTGAGAGTGAGTTTGCTTCTTTTTTCTGGAACATACTATTCCCTAATTTTAACTGAAGCAGATGTAGCTAACCTAAGGTTATTGCTGAAGGTATTTTATACTTTTGGAGAATATATGCAATCATACCCACAAATACCCACACACAAACATGCGTGTAAATATCATTGAGATGGATTCATTCCTGAAAAGACCTGTAGCCTAATTTTGAGACCTGTGGTTTGGAGAAGGTTGAGAAGAATTTTCCCATTATTAACATGGACTCAGGCCAGCTTGAAGACAGATACTCAATCATAATTTGTAGGTAATCAAGTGGCTAAAATGAACATACAACATTGTTTAGCCCAACCTCAGAGCTAGAGAAACACATGCCCTTTCCCCTTGGGATAGAAAACTACTTCTTAGGTTGAAATGATATCCTTGTCCCAGATTGTCCTTATAGATCCACAAAAGAACACACACATACCTGAATATGAATCAGACCCCTCTATACACATTGCTTTTCTCTTATCCCTGCTGAATTACTCACTGTATTATTCATAAATTATTGTTTGGGTTCATGCTCTTTCTTTAGTAAACTCGAGCTACAAGTGTGAAGGAGATGGGGATCCTCTGCCAACATTTCCTTAGGGTTAGGAAATGTGATCACAGGATATATGAACACAGATGTATAATTCACCCAAAGCTGTGAAAGTCATAAGGCTGGAAAAGATACATCATACCTGAGAAATGAGACAGCCCATGGTGCTCCTGCTGCCAGCTCTTTCTACACTAACTGAGGATGATGATCTTTTCTAGTCCTCTAAAGACTTACTCTAAAAAAAAAAAAACAAAAAAAAACCTGAAAAATAAATTAATTTGTGGTGGTTCTAACCATCTTCTCTTCATTATCTTTCTGCCCTAAAGTGATTACTTTTTTCAGATTTTCTGTTGGAATCGATGAGGTAGCATGGAGTTCTCAAGAGTCATAGTAAGGCAAGCTCACTTCCAGTGTTTGACTTATAAAAGATCAAGGTTAAGTACGAGACAGAACACTTAGCAGCAGGTTAATCAGTGACATCAGGGTGTTGTTTGCTTTTTTGAGATGGAGTCTCACTCTGTCATCTAGGCTGGAGTGCAATGGCATGATCTGGGCATACTGCAACCTCCACCTCCCAGGCTCAAGCGATTCTCCTGACTCAGCCACTTGAGCAGCTGGGATCACAGGTGTGCACCCCTATGCCTGGCTAATTATTGCAATTTTAGTAGAAATTAAGTTTCACCATGTTGGTCAGGAGTTAGTGTCAAACTCCTAGCCTCAAGTGATCTGCCGGCCTTTGCCTCCCAAAGTGCTGAGATTACAGGCGTGAGGCACTGTGCCTAGCCAGTGACATTAATGTTTAAAGAAAGAATCTGCCAACTGAGGCAAATCAAATTCACATATATACACTCACACACATACACATGCACACACACTCAAACACACACACACAGCTCCATAGAGACCCATGGTGGGTTATATCCCATGCACCTCCCAGCAGGATCCTAGGAGAGGGTATCACAGTGCCAGGACAAGGAACATGCCTTGGGAAAGACCCTTACCCCCAGCTTTTTATCTCCCTTGGACCCACAACTCCTTCACCTCCTCATCAGAGCAAAATACCTGGCCTGAGTCATCTTTGTCTGAAACAAGAGTTAGGCTGGGCTTGCCTATTTCTCTTTCTAGTTGTTTTGTTTAAAAATTTAATTGAGGACATTGGGGTTGGGTGTGGTGGCTCATGCCTGTCATCCCAGCATTTTGGGAGGCTGAGGTGGGTGGATCATTTGAGGTCAGGAGTTTGAGACCAACTTGGCTGACATGGTGCAACCTTGTCTCTACTAAAAAATACAAAAAATGAGCCGGGCGGTAGTGGCATGCACCTTTAATCCCAGCTACTTGGGAGGCTGAGGCAGGAGAATTGCTTCACCCTGGGAGGTGGAGGTTGAGATGAGCTGAGACTGCCTCACTTCAGTCCAGTCTGGGCTACCGAGTAAGACTCTGCCTCAAAACAAACAAACAAACAAACAAATAACCAAACAAGCAAAAAAGGACCTAGGGCCTCCGAGGCTCCAATGTCTTGGATAAGCAAACAGAAACCTATTGTAAACAGTTACATGAAACTTATGTTTAGCCAGTCAGAAACCACTAACTTACTTCTAAGTAAGGGACTTTCCACTCTAACCAATCAAAGACTAGCCTTGCCCTTGCTTCTGTAAATACCTTATAAAAGGTTTCCTCTCTGCCCCTCCACCCCATATTCCCCCATGGAGTGCTGAACTGCCTACAATGGAGTCCTGCCTGATTGAGAAATCTATGAACACTCAAAGAAACTCATTAAAATTTTTATGTGCCTGAGTTTATCTTTTAACAGTTCTAGAGAGTCATCTATTTCAATGGATTCTTTCTTCAGAATCTGTTCTGTCCTTGGCCTGTTTGCCCTGAGATCCATTCTTACATTTTTCCTGACCTTCCTTCTACACATATTTTGGCCTTTCAGGCTGAGTTAGCCATGGGGTGGGACTTCTGGAAGCCTGTAGTAGGGAAGAAGGAAGCCAGGGGTTGTGGTTCCTGCTCTCTGGGGAAAGCACCCCTAGCAATGGCCACCTCTTCTCCTACTCCTCAGGGGCTTCACTTTCCTCCAGACAAGCTCCAGGCTTGGAATCCAGCTGCTGGGCTGTGGAATACAACTTCTTCCTTTTTCTTCAGCCAGGGGTGACACTTGCTACCTGCCTGTCACTAGATTTTAGATTTTCTCAAGTCCCATGTTAGCTTCAAAATATTTCTATCACCCACATAACACATTTCCTTTCATGTGGTTCTCTTACATTTAAATACAAATTTCTGTTTTTATTTTGAGGTTAGACTCTGACCTACCGTGTTGTCATCAAGTTCCTTTCGTTTTTGACTGATTTACTGTCATATCCTTATTGCAGGTCCCATGGCAGGTATTGTTCCCAAGCAGGTAGGCTTCCCAAGCAGGTAGCCTTCCCAAGCAGATAGCCTTCCCAAGCGGGTAGCCTTCCCAAGCACCTACCCTTCCCTTAGCAGGTAGCCTTCCCAAGCAGATAGCCTTCCCAAGCACGTCGCCTTCCCAAGCAGATAGCCTTCCCAAGCACGTCGCCTTCCCAAGCAGATAGCCTTCCCAAGCACGTCGCCTTCCCAAGCAGATAGCCTTCCCAAGCACGTTGCCTTCCCAAGCAGATAGCCTTCCCAAGCACGTCGCCTTCCCAAGCAGATAGCCTTCCCAAGCACGTCACCTTCCCAAGCAGATAGCCTTCCCAAGCACGTCGCCTTCCCAAGCAGATAGCCTTCCCAAGCACGTCACCTTCCCAAGCAGATAGCCTTCCCAAGCAGATAGCCTTCCCAAGCAGGTAGCCTTCCCAAGCACGTCACCTTCCCAAGCACGTCACCTTCCCAAGCAGATAGCCTTCCCAAGCACGTCACCTTCCCAAGCACGTCGCCTTCCCAAGCAGGTAGCCTTCCCAAGCACGTAGCCTTCCCAAGCACCTACCCTTCCCTTAGCAGGTAGCCTTCCCAAGCAGATAGCCTTCCTAAGCACATTACCTTCCCAAGCAGGTCGCCTTCCCAAGCACGTAGCCTTCCCAAGCACGTCGCCTTCCCAAGCAGGTAACCTTCCCAGGTACAACAGGGCCAGTGCCTGCCGCATTGGCCCTGCAGTGGCCCGTGATACAGCCCTCCATTTCCCAAACCCTCCGTTCATCATCTGTTCCAGAGCCTAAAGTAGTCAGGGCATAGCTGACATTCATTGAAGCCTTTCTTTAAAGTGCCATTCACTCTGTTCCCACACTAAGAGCATTATAAACATGATCTCATTTAATCCTCACAGCAACCCCATGAGCAAATAGCTTTTGCTACCGTCTTTTCCAGATGTGTAGAGGATGTAGTTCTGCTCCCCTGCTTCTCAGGTCTGTGCTTCTTGCTATTCTGTAACGAGTCATGCATGTGTTCGCCTCTGCTGCTTTGCATAGCACTGTCCCATTTCTAAAGCTCTCTCCTTGGCGCTAACCTCATTTAAATCAAACACATTTCTCTCTAAGTCCCTTTCTCTATGAAGCTCTCGGCCGCAGAGACCCTTAACTCCGAACTTCAAGAGCGATGGTTCATACATTTGTTTTGCCAGAAAATATTATATTCAACTGAAAACTTTCCTCAAAGTGACAAGTGAATAAAAGCACTCTTGTGCTTTAGGAAGCTGTTAGTCCACTCTCCCCAGTGAGGGACTGCACAGAATGGAGTTTGAAAAAATAACTTTTAAGACCACAAATCCTCTAGGTCAAAGCTCTATAGCCATGGACTTACAAGATATGTCACAAGTAATTTACTACTAATTATACTTTCAATATCAAAGTGTGAAAATGATTTACTCTGCCATGCTTTTTAAAAACTTTCTCATAAATCAGGATACATTTGTGGAGGTGTACACCTTGCACATATTTTGCAGAGTCAGAGACAGTGTTCTGAACTTGTCTCCTCGTTGCTCCTCACACTGAGCTGTGTGTAGCAGATGCTTACGACGTACTAAATGCTTTTTTTTGGAAATAATGGCCTGGGGTCATGGTGGACACTTGCTGCTTTTGGCTGCTTAGCCTTCACTCCTCTCGCTTGGTGGCAGCTCACTCTCATCTCTTCGGGGAACTTTCTCTCCTTCTTGTGTGTAGTCTTGGTGGGACATAAAATCAGGGTTCTCTGCCCAACTCCAGTCAAGGAAGACATACATGATGTAAGCCAGGCTAACTGGGTGCTCTCACTCAGTAGAGTAACCACTGGTTAGAAAGAATAGAGTTCTTTTAATACTTATCAAGTAGCTCCTTCTGTCTTGACCCTGGACCTGCCTTGATTCCTGTCCCTTTTTACTTTCTGGTTAAGTAGGCTTTCAGTTCTGAGAATTACCTGTTCCTATTCCAGTAAGTTTCTGTTTGTCATGAGTTATAACCAGAGACTGTCCCCTTTGCTTACAACCAAATAACCTTAACAGCTAACATAACTATCTTATAGATGCCAGCTTTAAGTGCCCCAGCAAAGACAAATCTGCTCACCACATGAGAAGGGCAGTGAAATGCTAGAATTCAGCTTGCTTTAATCTAGAAGACTTGATCTTTTCATCCAAGGATATTTGCTGGGGAACTGAAACAGCACACAACCATTTCTTTGCCATGTACAATCTGCACAGCCATATGTAGCAGCTGGAAAGTCCTCTCCATTATTGAAGCCAGCTTGGATTTGATCCAATTCAGTGATGTCGATACTGGAGTGGGCAGCCCAGAGAAGGCATCAAAGGGAGTAGGTCTAAAATATATGGTCCAGTTGGAAGTGGAAAATTCAGCTGAGTTTTGGAGCATACTCCTCTGAGCAGGAAGCTCCCAAGGTTAGATTGTGATGATCCTGTTGTAACAACACAGGAGACGGAAATTCAGCCTGGGGAACCTGTATCAGCAACATGGCAGTTTTGGTGGATTTTCCTGCTGAAGCTCTGTTCCCTTCTCCACCTACGAGGTTACCATACACAGTTGGTCTTGATTGCTTGCCACCTGGGGAATGCATTGGGAGAGTAAATTGATGGAAAAACAAGTTTCTCCAAAAGATTATTGTGTTGACCTGCATGGCACACACTCAGTGATGGTCGTTCGTTAACCCTGAGTATCAGCAATCTATTCTGCTTAAGTCCACGAATGGGGTCATGGTCCACAGGGGCAGATGAGCCCGTCCTGAAGGAGGACTTGTCCCAGAATTGATATTTCCAATTAAAGAAGGGTAGGGAATGGGTTTTGGGTATGGCTGAGGGAAGCTCTTGGCCTAGACCTTTTACCAGAATGATGTGCAGCTAGAAACCACGAGGTTTAGTTCATGACCTCAGATCAGGTCATCCAGAAGATTTTACTGAACTTACTGAGATTGCCAAGGACATTTGTCTGTGAGTGGCATCTAGGACCGTCATGAACTTGCCCATTCTCGCCAACGTTGGCTTTTTAAAAAAATGCCATTAAGTCTCCAAATGATGTCTCTGAGTCCATTTCCACTTAGATAGGATTATCCATTCATATGGTCAGTGTGTCCTGTTTTAAGCTGAGCTTCTCATGCGTGAAATGTGTTGTCTTCCTTTTAAGGTGTTTACTGCCTCAGTGACCTTTACATTTGACAAAAAGGCTTTTTAATCCACCAGGCAGTTGCTTTCCTAAGTGGTTTTTCCTCTGACTGGCATCACTGAGTGAACTTTCTCTGTTGACAGGAACTATTAAGACATGTTGCCTTTTTTTTTTTAAGTTTGCTTTAAGTGGCAATGTATGCACTTTGCTAAGATAATCAATCACATCTGTGTGTGTCAGGCATATGCACCACAATATGTTCACGTTAGATGCAGAATTCCATTCATTTCTCCTGTTCTCTCAGATCCCGATGAGAACAGTTCAGAGTTAAAAGGTAATAATAAAATTCCTGCTACAACTGTGAAGACCAGGATTGGATGATATATAACGTGACTTACAGATTATTTCAGTTATAGTGGGTGGGTTTTGGCAATGAGGCCTTTTCTCCAAACCCTCATCCAAAATAAAGAGGTTTGGTTGCAGATCTCCCAACAGAACAGAGAAAACATCAGTGACTACTAAACTGGGTTGTGCTTTTTGCCTGTGGCCCATGACCATGGGCTACCAACACTGTAGAGAACTTTGTGTGTTGCAGAGAATACTAACATCTCTTCCAAAAACAGTTTAGCGCAAACAGAATATGTGGCCTGGCTTGATCATTCACTCTTTGTATAATTTTGAACAAGTCACCTCATTTCTTCAGAATGACATATGTATCATCAGCTATGAAACACATCGGATTATTTTATGTATTACATTACTCAAAAGGAAATTTGAGTAATGTAATATATAATCCTCAAATTTCCTTTTGAGTAATATAATATATAAAATAATCCTGTGTGTTTTAAAGCTCTTTTTAAAAGTAGTGTAATATATAAAATAATCCTATGTATTTTAAAGCTCCTCTGTGTTTTAAAGCACTAAGTATAGGCTATTTTTGATAGTATCATTTGGATGCTACCTAAGTTAAGAGAAAAGAAACTCATTATCTCACAAATGAGCTTCTCTTCACTAACATCTGTTGATAGCCTCCTGAAGGCCAGGCATTCTGCTAGGCATTTGACTCTTGTGTATTTTTACCAACAACACGTGAGATGGTGTTATCATCCCCGTGTTTAAATTGGGGAATCTTAGGATCTGAGAGGAAAGGTGAGTCACCCACGGTTACACAGGGATGGAACTTAAATTGAATACAGGTTTCTCTGCCCTGTAGTCTAAGCATTTGCTTGCTTGATTGCTTGCTTTTAACATGAAAAGCATGTAATCCAGACGTGGAAACAGTTGTCTCTTCCATTCCACTGCAAGCATCTTGTGATCTTTCTGGATTTGATCAGCAGGGCTTGAGAAGGCATCAGCTTGTTATTTCATTAGCTCAGAAGAGTAAAAAACACCACCCTGTGACAGTATTAAGGATAATGCTGCCGTGATAATGAAGGCAAACACGATCAAAAACAACTACATTATTTTAAAAAATCACTTTTAACAACAAATTGTGACTAATTAGACTTTGAATATAAAATCAAATGAAAATGCATGAAGGCTCAATTTTCCATGCAGCTGACAGTCTGACCTTTTTAGGAGTGTGAATGAAAATTATTTTTAATTCACATACCTAATCATTTCCATCATTTTGAGGTAATTGGTTTTGTCTATGAGGGGGTGCTGTGGGGTGCTACTCTCTGTTCCATGGCGAGTTACAGCTGGCACGTTTAACCACAGAGAGCTTTAGAGGCATACTCTGTGCTAACCTGGGGATTCCCCCATCTCAGAATCATCAGAGGGAGAAATCCACAGTCCCATCTGTTTGTGTGTGGTTTTCTTTTTCTGAGAAACAGAACTGTTTGTTTCTGATTTTATTAGTGAGTCTTTCTAGAGCCGCTCCCCTCACCATGCAGCCTTGTCCCTCCATGCACAGTAGACAAGACAGAAAGCAGGGTCTATGCCTTCTCTTGTCTCCTCTAGGGACAACCCTCTTTCGCTGGCTGTTTGTGAGGACTGTCTGTCTCTTGCATAGTCTGTTCCTCGGTTCTTCAGGAACCAAGGAGGAGCCAGTGTATAGGTTACCCTTGGTCATAATGCCAACAAGAATCGAAAGCAGCATTCTATGCCCTATGCCCAAGAATATAACTGCAAGGGACTGTGCAGCTATGGTTTGTGGGCTCTCCTTAATCCAAACACTTTCTCAGTACCAGTCCTGAAGTATTTTTTACAAGGAGACTAACCTGGAGCCATCTGCTTGACCTTTTGTCTGGTCTCTTGGGTCCTGGGGTAATTCTGAAGAGTGATGTGACTCTTCATGTATGGTTCTTTTCTGCTGATACCGATCCACTTTTGTAGAATAACTTTGATGTATCCTTTGAGGTCAAGATCACCCTGCCCCCATTG
Source organism: Saimiri boliviensis (assembly GCF_048565385.1). Taxonomy (NCBI): domain Eukaryota; kingdom Metazoa; phylum Chordata; class Mammalia; order Primates; family Cebidae; genus Saimiri; species Saimiri boliviensis. The sequence continues at coordinate 131,775,018 of NC_133453.1, read as the reverse complement.
CTACCACTGCTACCAGGGCAATAGAAAGGAATGAAATGGGTAAATAGTTCCAAAAGCACAATTCTGTCACAGTTAGGTTTCCAACCTGGTATCAGGAACACCTTTGGCTTGGGGAAAGGTGTTGTGGACTGCTAGCTGTCTTCCTTGTCTTTTAGTCTTGGTTCTCAGATGATTCCTTGTAGTAGTTGCTTTGGGCAGTACGGTCATTTTAATAATACTGAGTCTTCTGTTCGGGAGCATGAACTGTCTTTCCATTTGTTTGTGTCCTCTTTAGTTTCTTTCATCAGTGTTGTGTAGTTTTCCTGGAAGAGATCTTTTACCTCCTCAGTGAAATTTATTCCTAGTATTTTTGTAGCCATTAGAAATGGGAATACCTCCTTGACTTCTTTTTCAAGTATTTTATTAATGTATTGAAATGCTACTGATTTCATTTGTTGATTTTTCAATCGTGCATCTGAATTTATCAGCTCGACGAGTTTTTTGGTGGGATCTTCTAATCTTTCTGAATGTAAGAGCATGTCACCTGCAGAGAGGCACAATTTGACTTCCTCTTGTCTTGTCTGGTTGCCTTTTAGTTCTTTATCTTGCCTGATGGCTCTAGTGAGGACTTCTAGTACTATGAGGAATGAGAGAAAGACACAGAGTTCTCATATGTCCCCTGCCTTCCGGTGTGCATGGCTTCCCCGTAATCAACATCCCTCACCAGAGTAATACATTATTACAATAGATAATCTACACTGATGCATCGTTATCACCCAAAGTACATAGTTTATATTAGGGTTCCCCATTGGTGTTTTATGTTCTGTGGGATAGGACAATATGTTATTATATGTGTCTAGCATTATAGTGTCATGTAGAGCTTATTGTTTTTTTAATTGGATGATCTATCTTTTTAACAATATATGTTTCCCACATCAGTACACATTAATCTAACTCAGTTTTAAACTGTAGCAATGTACTAAAACATAGTTTTTATTTACTTATTTTTTCTATTTGGACATTTTGATTGCGCGCGTGTGTGTGTGTGTGTTTATGATTACAAGCAAGGCTACAGCCAACGTCCTTTTTATAAACATTGCTTTATGTATGTGTACATCTTTGTGAAATACTTCTTGGGTATATACCAAAAGTGAAATGGATAAATTAAGATTATTTAACTTTTAAAGGATATTGCCAAATTGCCCACCAAAACAGCTGTGTAAATTGATACTCCTATGAGCAGTGTATAAGATTATCCACATTCTCATATTCTTACCAAAAGCTGATGTTATCAAACATCTATAATTTTAGACAACTTTGTGAGAAATAGTGTCTCACTAATGCTTTAATTTTACTTTCCTGGTGATTAGTAAGGTTGACTGTATTTTTGTAGCTTCTTGGCCATGGGGTTTCTTTTTATTTTCTTTGTTATATCTTTTGTTTGTGCTTCTATTCATTCCTTCTGATTCTTGACACTTGCCTCAAGTGAATCATCGTCTGATTGACCATAATCTCTAATTAACAGCATGTTACAGGATATGGGATTTGAAGTCAGCCATGTCTAGTTTCAAATCTGAGTCATGAGCCTCCTGAGGTCTGTAACTGCAGCAAATTATACTGACGCTTGTCTGCTTTCATGCTGATAAAATGGGGAAAATAATGCCTACATTATAAGGTGGGTTTGTGTGCATGCACATATGTGTTAAGATGAGTGTGTGTGTGTGTGTGTGTGTGTGTGTGTGTGTATGTGTGTGTAAAATGGACAATTGGTCATTTTGATCTACCTAATAGAATTTTTGAGTTTTCCCAGTTTATATCACAATCTTGCCAGATTCCCAACTTGGGATCTTAAGCTGTTGAGTTAGTATTTATCCCATACCCATAGCAATGGGGGCAGCTGAGCCACATTGATTAAGTTTCAGGGCTGAAGCTTGATACAGTTGAATTCTGTATAATTATTTTTCTCTGCTTGGATTCTGAACCTGAGGTCTGGTTGGTCCTCTGAAGTCACCACATCTGCATGCGTCTTCCTTCTGTATGTACCCACCTCCATTGGGCTCTGCTGTCTGAATATAATGCTGTGCAATGGAGCTATCATCTTAGCCTAATGCCCTAGTCTCCCATCTTCCATTGCTCTTTAGTGGGTCAAGACTTGTCCCAGCATTTTCGGATTTACAAGCCTATGTTTTTAACTACTGCTAAGAATTCTGCAAATATCATTCCTGAGTCTCTGACTCCGGGGAAGTTACTTATTCTCTCTGAATCTCAGCTTCCTTATTGTTTCATGGAAATAATAATGCCAAATTTGCACTATTCTTGCAGAGATTTAAAGTGATAATATACTTAGCACCATTCCTTATTTCTCCCATGTTCCTGTTTTACTTGCAAACAATCACAAAAAATAGCTTTTTCTGGTGTTTGTTTGATTACAGTTCTTTGTAGATTCTCAATACACAGTGGATTTTATTAAGATTCAGTGGGCATTTGGCTGGCTTCTTTCTAAGAAATACAACCAGAGGTAAAATGTTAAAACGAGGATGAATAATTCCTATGAAAACGGAAGTAAATGTTTGCCAATCACAGTCTTACATTGTGACTTTGGCTAAATGTGAAATGACCATTTCAAAATTCAAAATTACTTGATGGAATTTGAGAATGATATTTTATAGAGATTATTAATTTTTCAGAGAGAGATATATACCTGGGCTAGATGAGAGATTTCCCTGATTCTACTGGTTGTCTTTCTGCATGCTCTTGCATCGTTGCCTTTAAAAAGAGCAGTGCCATGGGCTAGAGGAAGGGGTACTTCACGTTAAAAAATTTAGGAAAACAATGCAGGCTCCAAGAGGTGAGTGGAATGTGACAAATAAAAATTGTGTATGATTTCAGAAAACAAGAGAGACTGGCAGCATTGTTTCATAAAAGAATTGGTGACATCGTGTTTAATAGGACTACATGTGACCACCATCACAACAGTTTTCCGGGGAAGATGTGAGAGATGGGTTTGGAGACTGGGCATGTCACTACAGAAAGGAAAACAATACTCCTTTCTCCTTTTACCTTGTGCCCTTTCAGACAGGTGTGAAGAAAATTGAGGCAGCTTAACAGGCTTTTAACCAAATAGTCTGTTTGATTATTTAGAAATCAGCATTGCCTTTTTTTTTGCACTGAATTTGCTAGTTACCTGGATGGCTCCTTAACCAGGAATAAAATGGCAAAAGTGAGGTCCAGAAAAAGAATTAATTTTGAGGCATCTTACTTTAGAGAGGAAAGCCCTTTTTTTTTTTAACTCTGATAAGATTTTTTTTTTTTTTTTTTCTGCATTAATTTGACCTTGGACTTGCAGGCTAGCTACATGTTTGTTGATGATGTGAGTTTAAAAATGTTTAAGCTAGGCATGCGCCCCATTGGATCACTGCTTCTCAGTATTCACATTTTTTCCCTTGTCTTCCCATCTCACTCTGAAGCTACCCTAAAGAGAGTCTTGTTTTATGCGTGTGCATGTAGTGTGTGTGTTTTCTTAATTGCAGTTTCTTTCCAGCTGGAATCCAGCTTTTCCTTTCACTTGGTGAAAAGCATCCACAAATATGTTGTAGAGGATGTGCTAATTAATGGATGTCCAAACATCTGGGGAGAAACAAGCAAAGTCACAGTTAACACACCATAAACAAATACAGAAAGGGCGGACAGTTTGAGCAGATGAAAGACTGCTTGGAGGAAAGTAGTGTGTATACTCTCTCTGCACCTGTTTATTAGCACAGTTTTGTTTGGAAGGGAAGACAATTTTTTCTCGCTCTCTGAATGTTCTAACTTAATGCCGGATTCTATAAATGAAGCAATGCTCGTCTGTGCATGGAAGGTCTCTTAGGGAAGACAGAAATGATGATTCTGCTGGCAATCTACAAGCAATTCAGGAGCTTTGGGATGGAGTGCTCTGTTTCTCACGTGCGTGTTTATGCACACATATGGATTAAAATGTGGTTTCAACCCTCCTCTTTCAGCCAACCTAAAATTGTCCTTTCCCATTCCTCATTTTCTCTGATTTAATTAGCTCTTCATACCATGCACCAGCAGGTCTGCAGAATTAACAACTATAAAATATAATAAGAACTACAATGTACCATGCATGTGCTGAGTGCCAGACCATCTTCTAAGTACTTTATGTACATGGTTCCATTTACACCTCAAAGCAGCCTTATTAGTGAGGTATAGTCATTCTTCCCATTTTGCAGAGGAAAAAACTAAGGGACGGAGAGGTGAAGCCACTTGATCAACATTCCATAGCTCTTTATGACGTGGCTTCGATTCATAGTTTTTGTTGCAAGTTTTACTTCCGAATTGACAACTTGTTCTCTCTTGTATACAGTGCATTTCCTGACACTCCATTTTTTTTTGCCCCTGTTTTGATCTGTTTTTGCTGCCGTTAGCTTTTCTATTCTGTGATCCATGCAGTTCTTGACTCTCAGATCTCTCTTAAGCACTGTAGCTCGTCATTAATGGTGAGGTACTGAACACTTTCTCCTCAGTATCAGAAACAAGGATATCCTCTCTCATCAGCCTATTTAGTATTGTACTGAAAGTTCTAGCTGGTACAATATGATTAAAAATGCAATTTTAAAAGAAAAATAATAAAACTCTTTGTTTACACATTATATGATTATCTATGTAGAGAATTCAAAATAATCAACAAAACAATTCCTGAAACTAATAAGAGTGTTGCAATGTTGCAGGACCCATGGTTAATATATAACTGTCAGTTACTTTTTTTTTTATATCAGCAATGAACAATCAGAATTTGAATATTTTTTTAAATGTCATTTACAATAGCATTTCCAGTACCTACATGTAAATATCTAACTAAATGTATACAGACTCTATATGCTGGGAAGTACAAAACACAGATAATAATTATGAGAAAATCTAAATAAATAGTACATACACAAAATGAACTAGTATTCAGTGATAAAAATAAGTAAACTATTAAGCCATAGGAGACACAGATGAATATTCCACATAGCTAAATAAAATAAGCTGTCTGAAATAGCTAATCTTATCCTTTAAGTGGCTTTACTTCTATGACCTGTGATCTTCAGAAGTATTTCTTCTTTTAGGGCCAACCTTTCCAACCTCACACTTATGGTGCGAAATACAGGCTGGAGGGGACCAGAGTTGAAGGAATGTTTTTTCCTCATTGCTCTGGGACAAGGTTCCGGTAAACTCTTATTTCCTGAAGGATAGGCCTTTATTATAGGGAAGGTTTTGGGCATATTTCACAAGGATTACCCTGTAACTCCTCCTACTAGTGCCAGGAAAGTATCTTTCTCCAATCTTCAGCATGTGAAGATTCCTGGATGTTTGCTGGAGTTAAATCCTACAGAAGTGTGGGAGCCTCCCTAAGACTATAGCCCTAGATTGAAGTATGAGCTTCATTTAAACTAGTACACACTCCCTCTCCAGCAGTTCATCAAAATTATTATTTAGGTGTTTCTATCAGTTTCTATCTTCAGTGGTTTCTGCTCTATATAAGCAGATTTCACCTGTAACTCTCTGAATATATATGGTTTTCCAGATTTCAGGCTGGATGTTAGGCTTGAAAACTTATTTCTCTGATGAGTCTAATAAAAGTCATTCGTTTTTAACTTACCATGATTTTCTTTGTTGTAAAATGGAATTGATGACTTCCAGGTTCTTCATATATGAGAGCCAAAATTAGAAGTCCCTGTTTTTGTTTTGTTTTTTGTAAGAGCCAAGGACCCTGCATCCTGCGCCTCTCTTCTAGAGTGGTTCAGAGTGGTGAGTGATGATCTACAATTAAAAAAAAATAATCAGAGACAATGTGTTTCTCACCTCGACTGTGCTTGCCTTCTATTCCTGTGGCTGGAGGGTCATACCAATAACTTTTCTTGACTTGGTTTTGCCCTGAAGATGCTTCTTTTTAATAAGATGCTCAAGCACACAGAGAATGGGAGTCTTCATGGATTGGCTGTATTTAATTATATGTAAAATAAATAAATTTTTCTCTACATTCACACAAAACCCTTCTGATGCCAAATATTTGGTGGTTTTTCCCACAGCAACCAATTGTCCAGTGTTTGGTGGACAATTTAACTCAATTCTGACATCGACTCCACATAGTTTGTATAGACTTCACAGGCTAAGAGCTCAGTGGTGCAAAACGAACCCCCCCCACCCCCTCCCCTCCGACCCCTTCAGATGCCAATAGAAAGTCTGGACCTCTCTCATACTTCCGACTCACCAGCTGTAAGTCAGGAATATCCATGACTCCCTTCTTGGGTGCAGTAATTTGCTAGAATGGCTCACATAACTCAGGGAAATACTTACTTATATTTACCTGTTTGTCATAAAAAGACACAACTGAGAATACATTTTTTCCAAATGGAGAAGGTGCGTAGTGCAACATACAGGGGCACTGTGGAGCTTCCACATGCTCTCCAAGCACATCTTCTTTCAAGCACCTCTATGTGTATGCCAACCCAGAAGCTCTCTGCATCTTTGCCACTACAGTTTTGATAGAGGCTTCATTACATAAGAATCATTGGCTGTTGGTGATTAAACCTAATCTACAGCCTATCTGCTCCTTCCCAGAGGTCAAGAGGTAGGGCTGAATGTTCCAACCCTCTAATCGCGTGGTTGGTTCCTCAGACAACCAGTCCCATCCTGTACGAGTCACCTCATTAGCATAAACTCAGGTATGGTTGACCAGGGCCCATGATGCAGAGCAAAACAATGCTTCTCTCACCCCTGTCAGGAAATTCCAAGGGTTTTATGGGTTTTCTGCCCAGGAACCAAGGACAGAAACCAAGTATGTATTTCTTTTTCTATCACAATATCGTAGGATGTCACTACTCTATTTGTATATTTTAATTGTTCCTTCAAAAGATGTTGTGAGCTGAATTATAGCAGAATCATCTCTGCTCCACATTCTCGTGTGACTGTCTCTCTCTGTATTGTGTTGAGCTGCAGAATTGTAATCAACTTCATTTCCACCTTCCAAGGAAGCCCATGAATACCTGCCACTACAGCATGCTTCCTTAAGAAGACCAAGTTCTTATTTCTTTATTTTCTCTTTTCCTTTAGAATGCCCCATCGTTGTTATTCCAAGATTCTGGATTTCAGACAGTCCAGTGCAGCACCATAGAAAGAACTTTCAGGAAGCAGAGAATGGTTGAGTGATTCTGATTTTCCTGAACTTCCTCCTCCCTATCCACCTCCCATTAGGAAACAAGGAAAAATAAAGATGAAACACTGTCCAGAATTTTTTAAATGCCATAGGGATTTTAAATGTTCACCATTACAGCACACACATTTATACACAAGGAGATCTGAAGGCTTTCTGATTTCAATTAAGATGATTATCTCTTTGAGTGATGGTTTCTCTTTTTTTTCCCCCAGAGTTCCCTTTGGCCGATCTATTTTAAAAGAGTATTAGCCGGGATAACTAGGCTTATTTGAATTGAGTCTACTTTCCCCTCCAGGTCTCTTTGTCTTAAGTTCTGAAGTCCCTTTTCCTAGCCTGCTAAAGGTTAGCAGCTTGAAATTAAGGACATGAGTCATTGTTACTTTTCGCGTGGAAGATAAGCTCTGTGGACTTTATAGCAAAAAGTATATACAATTCTAAATATAAAGTCCAAGTCAGAAAGGCCATTTAGGGCTGTGAAAAGTCCTTATCTATATCAGAAGACCAAGGTCAAGTTTTTATCATGCCTATTAGTACTGGGTTTAATTGGTTAAATTACCAAACCTCTGAGCCTCAGTTTCCTTATCTGTCAGATGAGTGCAATAATACCTGCCTTATCATCTGACAAATTATTGAGAGATTCTAATACATGCCTATAGTTATCAGGTCTTTGTGAAACATCATGCACATAAAGGTTTGTATTACACTTTCTTTAGCCATACTTGAGCATGGTACCTTATTCAATATTCTGAAATAAATTGCGAATACTTTCTGGTGTGGGGATAGGATCTTCATAAACTTGTGACCCTCAGTGGAATGTGAGTCAGTCTTACAATAGCCTTCAGAAACTTCCCTTAATACATAATACAGAATAGTAAAACCTTTTGGTTGAGAAAACTAATAATACATCCAAAATAATACATTGAGTAAATAAAACTCAAAATAAAACATTGAGTTTCCCAGTGAAGAATGTTTTCTAAGTAAAATGCTATTTAGACTTAAAGGTTCTTAAAACAAGTTAAAGAGATGGTATTGATATCCATCTTTTAATAGACACATACTAGTAATTATGATGAAGACCCAGGAAAATACTTTTAATAGGTGTGAAATTCAAATCACACTAATTAGTACTTTAGAATATTCCTTCACATTGTTTTTAAGAGCTTTTCTTGCATGTGTGACCTGTTGTGTCAAACACAGCCATGAGTATCTAGGATACTAAACTGGCCCTGTTCTGACTCCAATTTTCAAACACTTTTAACATAAGACTACAAAAATAGAGTTCATATTTAGGAAGTGTGTGCATGGATATATGTATCACTAATGTAGAGTATATGCACACTAAATATGCACATGAGCATTTCAAAATCTGTCAGCTTGACCAAATTTTCAGCTATCTAGTGATGTTATTCATGATATTTAGAGGGGTTGTTTGTTTATTTTTACTTTCCCACTGGAAGGTGTCTTCTGATATTTCAGCCTCTAGAATCTCAGTTCCATACATTCAGCCCTCAGTGGGAAATTTAATTCCAGATAACTCATTTCAGGGAGTCCTAAAGATGCTGTTTAACCAGTTAGTGCCATACTAGATCATAGAATTAAAAGAAAATACTTTCTGTCTCTCTGGGCATTTAAAAGCTCAAACTCTCCTCTTTCCACTTCCCTGTCTCATTATATTGCCATCACAAATCTCTGTCCATCACTAGGTGGTACAGCTCCCCGTCTCCTCACCCCCATCACACACACGACCTACTGTGGAAAACTGAGCTCCAGGTGGTTCATGGACTTGCCAAAGTCACCTGTACCATTGCTGACTTGGAACTTGAATGTCCAAGCCTTCTAAATCTTCATCTGCATTTTTCACATTAGAGAATTTTGATCTCTAACTTCTAACAGTTGTTTTAGGAGAGGAAAATGCATGGCTTCGCTATCTAATGGACTAAAAAATTGAGTAAGGCATAGAACATGTTTTACACTCCAACTTGAAAGCCTGTCAGTAATGATCCTCTTCTAGAATGAAGAAATTAAAATTGGCCTTCTTCTTCATTCTCCTGAATTGTTCACTGCAACTGAGTGGAAGTGTTTTAGGAGGGTTCCTACAGTGGCTTCTGAAGACCTTTTCACAGTAAGGTGTACTTTTCAAAATTGTAATATTAGTTTGAAGCTTGATAAGTTTTGACTATTTCATATACCAATATAACTGCTACCCCAAACACGTCATAGAACAGCTCTAACTTCCCAGAAAGATTCTTCATGTCACTTTTCATTCAGTGTCATCCGAGACCCCACAGAGGCAATTCCTTCTGATGGTATGTATGTATTCTTTAGTGTCTGATATTGTTTACATGTATTCATATTGTCATATGTATCAACAGGTTATTCATTTTTGTTGTGAAGGAATATTTCATTGTGTGAATATGCTGCAGTTTGTTGATTCATATACTTCCTGATCACTGTTTTCAGTTTGGGGCTATTTAAAATAAGGCTTCTATAAACTTCTTGCATAAGTCTTGGATGCATTCATGTTTTCATTTCTCTTGGGTGCATAGCTGGAATTGAAAATGTTGGGTTACAGGCTATATCTGTGCTTAGTTTATTTTAAAAATTGCCAGAGTTTTTGAAAGCTGTCTCTACAAGCAGTGTGTGAGAACTTTAGCTACTTCGTTACCTCCAAAACATTTGGTATTATCAGTCTTTTTATTTAACTCAATTGGAAATTTTTTTTTTTTTTTAATTTTTTTTTGAGACGGACTTTCGCTCTTGTTACCCAGGCTGGAGTGCAGTGGTGCAATCTTGGCTCACTGCAACCTCTGCCTCCTGGGTTCAAGCAATTTTCCTGCCTCAGCCTCCCGAGTAGCTGGGACTACAGGCATGCGCCACCATGCCCAGCTAAATTTTGTATTTTTTAGTAGAGACAGGGTTTCACCATGTTGACTAGGATGGTCTCGATTTCTTGACCTCATGATCCACCCGCCTCGTCTCCCAAAGTGCTGGGATTATAGGCCTGAGGCACTGCGCGCGGCTTGGAAAATTTTAAATGGTGTTTTATTGTGGCTTAAACTAGCAATTACCTAATAACGGAGTGCCTTATCTTGAGCCTATTGTCTATTCATCCATTTTTTGGTGATTATGTGTTTAAGTCTTTTGTCCATTTAAAATTGAATTTTTTTGTTATTGCTTTATAGGAATATAAATATATCATGTGTTCTGTATATAATTTCTTTGTCAAATATTATATACTGAAAAACTTTCTTCTTGTCGGTAATTTGACAGTTTATTTTGTTAATGGTCCTTTTTGTTGAGTGTATCTTTTTAATTTTGATGAAGTCATATCAATTCTATTTGTCTTTTAAGATTAGGGATTTTTATTTGTCTGATCCAAGATTAAAAAGGCATTTTTCCTATATTTTCTTCTAGAAGTTTCATGGTTCCAGGTTTCCCATTTCAGACCCTGCAACCTCTCACCTTAATTTTTGTGTCTGGAATGAGTTACAGGTCAATAATTATATTGTTTATTTGAAAATCTATTTGTTCCACCACCGTTGTTTGAAAATAATATCCTTACCTCATTCACTTAACTTGGCACCTGAATACGTCCTCCTTCGTATTGGAACATTATATTGCTGGTCTTTCATACACACCTAAAATATTATGGGTTTATCACTGTGCCTTTGCACATAAACTGTTTTCTGCCCAAAATGCTATTTTTCTTATTTTGTGTTTACTACCCAAAGTACAGCTTAGTACTCTTAGATACCTTCCTTAATTTTTCCCTTACGGTGCACTCTTTGGACACAGTGAATGGCTCTATCAAAATATTTGTTTTACGACTTGCTAATTTTCTCTTTACTTGACTTTCTCCCCAAACAGACAATGATTTACTTGAAAACAGGTCTGTCTTTTTTATCTGTGCATCTTTATTACTCAGCACTGTGACAGGAAAAAAAGATAGTTACTCAATTTATGATTTTAATCAAATTTGATGGTCCTGATATTCCACAGAAGCAATGTAAGATAATAAAAGAAATCCATATACTTCGCAGTGATACAATTTTGATTTCAAATCTCGGTTCTGCTACTCACTAGCTATTTGAATTGAGACAAGTTATGTAATTTCAAAATCGTAGTGTATTAATCTATAATATGAAGATGTGTAGAATTTCATTTAGAATATTTACAATAAATAAAAGAAATAATGTCCAGTATATACAGTTTATTGTAGTTGCTAAATAAATGGGAGTGAGTGTATTATTGTTTTAGTGTTAAAAGGGCAAGTGAAAGGCTTATGTTACAGCTCACTAGTCACCTGCTGTGGTATCCAGGGACTCTTGGCTTCATGATTAAGTATAAAATACCATGTTATCTTCTTTCCATAAACACACAAATAACTTGGGTTGCATTATCCAAGGTATTGCTTCACATAGAATCTATTATTTATCTATCAAATAATAACAAAAGCACTGAAACCAAGCAGACATCAATTATTGGAATCACAATAGTACATCACTGTGGAATTCAGCTAAGTAAGAATGTACTCCAAATTTCAAAGTTGTAACTCTTTATAGATGTCTTGGAGACATGATATATGAAAAAATAAAACATGTGATTGGAACCCCGGAGATATGGTTACAGCCCTAATTCACATAACTTCCCAAGAAGGCACTGTAGGCATTAGGCAGTTCCAGCAAAAGTCATATTCCTAGGTCTACTCCGGAGAATTTCTCCCATTTACCACCCCTTCCTTGGGTTATACTATTTGCTCCTATCCATTCCACTTAAAGGCACTTGAGAAGCTTAGAGAGTTGCAGTATTTTCTCTTGGAAATGCTTTTAAGTAGCCTATTAAGGACACGATGTTCCAACATCCCTCCCACTGTGGTACCTATATAGTATGAAGTATACGTATCATTCCCCCTGCTGAGTGGCTTTCTGCATGCTTTTCTAAATTGACCTGATACCTATTAAACCTGAAGTGGACTTTTAAAATCTGAAGAACATTTAATCAATGGGGCATTAAAGTAAATAAATCATAACTGAGAGGAGTTCCTTCAAATGGTATAATCTTTAATAAGCATTGCACTTGATTTAATAATCTGTTTATTAAATATATAAAAGATGATTGGTAAATTGAACACTTGTCTCAGAGTAAGCAATTAGGGCTATTTTTATTTAATTTGTGTTTCCCCGAGTTGAGACAATATTTGTTAAGTCTTAAGCATATTGAATACATCTTTGCATTGTTTATTTTTTTCAATAAAACTCTATATTATATCTTAGTGTTGGTTACACCTGCCTACTTATTAAATTATAGAAAGTACAAATAAGAACCAGTGAAGATTTACCAAGTTCACAAGAACTTGTATTGAACCTCTAGTGAATTTATAGAATCTACATAATATTGAATAAAGCTGAGTTAAGATTAGTTAAATCTGTTTCACCTCTATTAAATCCAATGAGAGATGTGTTAGAGAGGCCCTGTTGTATTGAAGCAAACTTTAAAAGGAGATCATATTTTTTCCCCAAATCTCATTAAACTAACTTAGGCTGTTTTTGAATTTCCTTTATCCTTCTTAAATTATTGATGATTATGACTTACGTATTTATGTGGAAGGAGTAGCTTTCTTGTTCTTAACTACCATCTCCCTCTGGACTGATTCAGTTTCTGAGGCCTTGTGTGGGGCTTGGGAAATTGCAGTGCGTTCTCACAGTTGGTTCTTAGTCAAACTTGAATGCTACCTATTTGAGCTTCTGCCCTTTGTTTCCAAATCCTTGCTGAAAATGAACAATTCTTCCCATTCTGATGCATAAATCTCTTATTCCGGTATATCAAGATAAAGGTCATAGACTACATTAAAAATGATTCCTTACTTGTGTTACTAATAACATCTTACATTATTAACCCAGAACTATTTAAAAAATCTAATTTACTCTTCTCTATGGATGCCAGACCAGATACTCATCTATATAACTCAATGGAATCATTCATCTCCACTTTATTTCTAGGAGAAGTTAGCCTGAGATGGGAGTTTATTTTCTGTATTTCATTTTGCCTGAATAATGAAACCTGGCTAACAAATTTTAATCAATCAATGAATATTTATTAAGCTCCTACTATGTGTTCAGAATTTTTTGTGTCTGTATGAGTCTATTTTCTAATCACTACAATCTGATTAGGAAAATCAATTCACTTCAACAAATAGTTTTTGAGTGACTATGGAGCCTCTAATGCCAGATAAGTGATATAAAGATAAGAAAGATAAAACTCCTTTCCTTCCAGGACACTATTATCTACTTATGTAGGGAAGGGAGGTGGAAAATAGACCTGTGAGAAAAATGGCCCGAATTTTATTTCTATGAGCATGTGGAAAGTGTGGTGTTCAATAATAAGACACCTAAGAAAATACATTTAGTCAGATTTTACATGACATTAAATGCCATGCTAGAAGGACATCCAAGTCTGTGGAAAGGGAACGTGATACTAACAGGGTGGAAGAAAAAACGGAGGAGAGAAAAATAACAAAAGGTGACTTCAACGTGAATTGAGTCAGACTGATTCTAAAGACGATGATATCAATGATATGCACAGCACCGAAGGAAGAGATAGCATGGGAGGGAGGAGAAGCTCAATATTTTAACAAACTAAGTTTGAGATTCCAGAAGAAAAAAAAATCTGAAATTTAGGAATAGAGCTCTGGGAGGTAAGGGAGCCAGGGGAGTCCAGTGCCCTGGTGGCTCACGCCTGTAACCCCAGCACTTTGAAAGGCCGAGGTGGGTGGATCACTTGAGGTCAGGGGTTCAAGACCAGCCTGGGCAACATGGTGCAACCCCATATCAGCTAAAAATAGAAAAATTCGCTGGGTATGGGGATGTGCACCTGTAACCCCAACTAACTCAGGAGACTGAGACAAGAGAATCCCTTGAACCTGGAAGGCAGAAGTTACAGTGAGCAGAGATCATGCCATTGCACTCCAGCCTGGGTGACAGTGAGACTCTATCTCAAAAAAAAAAAAAAAGGGCGAGCCAGGGAGACATATCTGCTTGGAGAGCATAGACAAATCCAAATCCACAAGGTTGTCAACAGGGGTGGACAAGATATACACTCTAGAATTTTAACATGATCTACCTGATCAGACCAAAGGGACCATATTTGTGAGTCATACAAAAGGATGTTGAATGGTAGTAAGCAGATAAGTAATTAGAAATTTTAAAACCAAACATAATATTTACACTGAAAATGCTTTTGATTTTTTCCCTGAAATTGTTGATTTTATTCGTATACAACTTCTACACAGATAGATTTATTTAGCAAAATGTTCAGACAGTGCAGAACTATGTAGGGTGAAAAGGAAAAACCTTTCTTTTCCTTTCATTGCAGTTCATCCCAATGATAACAACTTGGGATATAGCTTCCTATAAAAACACCTCCGGGTATTTTAAACTTTTATTTTGAAATAAATAAGCCTTCTATTATGTTTCTGAAATACTATAATGAGTTCCCACATACCCTTTACCTAGCTTCCCTCAGTGATGATGTTTCACAGAGCTGGAGTATATTATCATCAAAACCAGGAAACTGACATTGGTACAATCAGCTATGAGTTAAACTATAGAAATTACTCAGATTTCACCAGTTTTTACATACACTTATTTTTATGATCCATATACAGTACTATGAAATTGTATCATATGTATAGATTGTTAAATGCCTCAGATTAAAAAAAATTAAAAGTAGATGGGGTAAAAACTTTCATAACCAGTGGTATGATTTTTGAGAGTAGATTTGGGGGCAAGCTGGGAAACGTTAGCTGTTTGTTATGTCCCAGCAGAAGTGGACTCTCAGGTGAACGGGGTGTGTATGGAGAATTGTCTGGTAAACAGCATGCAGGCTGGATTATGGCTAAGGGACAATGGAAGAAGGAGGTCAAAGCTGGGGGAATATGAGGTCAGGGGAGAGGACAAAGGTTCGCATCAGGATGGTGGCATTTGACAAGCAGAACAGGCAACTATTCAGGAGACTGGTGAGCCTGGCACGTCAGGGCATCCATGTTGGTAATGACAAGAAGAAGAAACTAAATGTGTGGAAGAGAAAACGGAGTGAAGGTGGTTGATAAATTAAAAGTGATTACTTTTTTGTCCAGTTCTGAGAAAACTAAAGGAAAAGTGAATGAGGAGGTTAATACGGGAGGAGAGCAAAGGTGATGAAGTCAAATCATGCTGCTATGATCTGGCATTAGATACGCAGTCTGCATAATGGAGATCGCATCAGGCTGTTCGGTAGAATTCATCATGTGCTGACATGTGTCAAGTGCTAAAAACTGCACCTTTTTCATCAAGAGAGGTCAGTAAATGTTGACTATCATCCTCCTCATCATCATCCTCAGAGGAGGAAAAGCTCAACAGTGTTTTTCCTGGGAATTCAGCTAAAGATCAGAGAAACATCTCAAAGCGTGCATCAAATATTTTTCCTTTTTTTTTTTTTTTTTTTTTTTTGAGACGGAGTTTCGCTCTTGTTACCCAGTCTGGAGTGCAATGGTGCGATCTTCGCTCACCGCAACCTCCGCCTCCTGGGTTCAGGCAATTCTCCTGCCTCAGCCTCCTGAGTAGCTGGGATTACAGGCATGTGCCACCATGCCCAGCTAATTTTTTGTATTTTTAGTAGAGATGGGGTTTCACCATGTTGACCAGGATGATCTCGATGTCTTGACCTCGTATTCCACCCGCCTCAGCCTCCCAAAGTGCTGGGATTACAGGCTTGAGCCACCGCGCCCGGCCTTTTCCTTTAACTTCATATAATAACACCAATTAAATTAATAACAGAAGCATCATGTCCATAGTGCCTTCCCAGAATTAAGGTAAAGACAGCAAGAGTCACCTGAGGAGTGGAAGGATGGTGCCATTGGCTTGAAAAGGAGTTTAGAAGACCCCATTTTGGTGAGTAGATAATGTTTTTGGTTTTAAGGGTATGGTAACAGTGAGATATTCCTGCCGAATATGTCCAGTAGGTAACTAGAGACAGGGAACAGGAGCTCAGTGATTAATGAAGGGTTGTTTTGATTGAAGATGGGGCTGGAAATGTAAATTTAGGAGTTATTAGCATAGAAGTGATGTGTAAAGCCATGAGAATGGATGAGCTCTCCCAGGATGTGTGTTAAAGAAATAAAAGGCAGAGAGAAATGTCTGGCTTCTGGAAGGCTGAGGGCAAGAGGAAACAAGAGAATCTGTAATGTAAACAAAGAGGAAATGAAGAGATACAGGGTTGAAGGTAGGAGAAAGTGAGTGAGACGCAGGGCCAAGGTCAGAGCCAAGGTCGGGTAGATATATCTGCTATGTCCTTGAAGCTGAGCAGTAAGAGAAAGCAGACATGAAGAGTCTACAACTGATTGGGTGATACATTGTTTCAAAGCCATTGCAAAAATTTAGAAGAGTAATGAGTTCCATGAAAGTATCACTGCTTTGTATGTAAATACGCCATTTCATTTTGTTTCTGCCTGATATTTTATACACATTTCAGTGTGAATAGAGTGTTGTATAACAGAAAGGGAGCTGGCTAAAACTCTGCTGTAAGACTCAAACTCAGAGTGAACTGCTCTGAGCCTGTTTTATTATCAGTAAGATGAGAATATTAATACCTGCTTTATACAGTTGTTTTGAGAATTAAGTAAAATAATTTGCATAGAACACTAGTATCATGCCTGACAGAGTTAAACAAATTGGTTTATATATAACCATATTCATATAAATTTATGTACAGCTATATAGCAACAAAATACAAGTTGTCATTTTTACCAAGGCTTCTGGAAATAAGTGAGACATGAAATAATTAGGGGAGTGGGGGTGTTACCAAGGGAGTCCTCGAGGACACAGTTGGGCCAGAAATCTTACATTTTTCTTCATAAAGAAAACTAATTTAAAATTCATAGACAATTTAATTTAAGGCTTAAGAAAATGCTAAGATAAGTGTTCAGGAATATGTTGGATAAAAAAGCATTGTCTTGTATTTTTATAGTAGTAAGAAATTGCAGGACAGTGGAGGTATACATCAACGGGAAGTTGGTTAAATAAATTCTAATACATTCATAAAGTAAACCACCAAGTCATGTACAGATTAAACTTTTTTAAAACAACATGCTTTTCAGGGCGATGTACAACGTGATTCTGTTTAGAAGATTGATAAGTACTTCCAGTCTTCCATCTTCTTCCTTCCTTCCTCCCTCCTTTCCTTTCTTCCTTTTCTCCTTTTTTTCCATTAAAAAAGAATGTGTTGTGTTGATAATAAAATAAACAAAAAGATATTTTGTTTTGATTAAAGAAATATCTCCTAGATTTTTGAACCTCTTGTACCACACTAGGAAGAACATAACCCAAAGTATGCAGTCAACCCAATATGATTGCTGCTTAAAGCATAAAGTGACCTCAGAAAGGAACATGGCAGTAAGGCTTCCTCACAGAGCCCATTTCTTGTTGTAGAATCGGACAGGTTGTATTTTCCAAAGGGTGGTTATTCCAGTATTTTCCCTGCCACATGCTCTTCTTGCAGGGTGATGTTTGAGGCATGAGGTCTATATGGTGTACCCTTAAATCTCAATGGAGCTGTGGCTATGGTGGAAGTTCCACTGTGTGATTTCCGAAGCTGAATTGTAAAGATGATACAGCTTCCACCTGGCTCTGTTAAAACAGTCACCCTGGGAACCCAGCTGCACGTGGAAAGGCTGTGTGAAGTCCCAGTCAGTGACCAGCTACAGCTGCCAGATATGCCAGTGATTGAGCCTTCACTAAGTGATAGACCCTGTCTTTGAGCCACTCCGCTGATGCTCAATAAAGCAGAGTAGAGTTGTGCCAGTGATCCTAGCCCAAATTATAGATTTGTTAACAAAATAAATGATGTTGTTACTTGAAATCACTAAATTTTAGGGTCATTTGTTGTGCAGCAACAGGCAATTGGAACAAAGTGGAAAATGCTACTCTTGATCAATCAATGGTGGAGACCTCTGCAAACTGCAAGCTACAATTTATTTGAAGAGTATCTTGCGTTAGAGAGTCCCCTTCCTTCCTCCACATCTTTTCTTCAGTATTTTACATTCAATGAAGTAACACAGTCACATCATTAAGAGGAAAGAAATGTTCACTTGCTCTATAACCAAAATGTGGTAGGTGTGTTGGTCAACACTTTTTATTCTTTATCTTATTTAATTTTCACAGCAGCCTTATGAGGTATCCATTATTATCCATCAACTTACAGATAAAGGCAAAGGGGTTTGAGAGGATTAGATAACCTGCTTAACAAGTAAGTGGGAAAGTCAGAGTCAAAACCCAGATCTTCTCTTGTATGCCAAGCTGCCTCCTATCAGCAAATGTACTATATATTCAGCCTTTATGTCAAGTTCACTGACTTCATATTTTCATGTATTTGATTAGTCAACAGAACTTCTTTTTATAGTCTTATGCCACAAGTACCTTCAAGCTGTGAGGGCAAGAGCCTATCCAATCAATAGGGCAGATGTTTCCAGAAAGTCTGTTGGGATATGTCATAAGAGGACACTACTTACCCTACAGAAAACCATGACTAAACAAAATTTTAAAATATGAGTGTCAGAGGTACAGCAGATGGAAAGTCAAAGAGCCAGGGCAGATCATGATAAGTTTAATAGACTAGATGATATGATGGTATGATAAATTTGGGGGCATAGTGAGCTGTGAGGTTCAAGAAGAAGACAGCATTTGTCTCTTCAGAAACTGTTTTGACCAAATTTATCTATCTGTCTATCCATCTATCCATCCATCATCTATCTATTCATCCATCATCTTATCTCTCTCTCTCTCTGTCTAGCTAGCTATCTACTTATCTTTCTATTTATCTACCTTTCTATTTAATCTCTTGTCTTTATCTATCTAGCTGTCACATACACACATAAATATGTTAGTATAAATTGAAGCCAATCATTGAGGCCTCAGCTGATGGCAGTTGGAGAGTTTCCATGGAGAAAAGGCTTGGGGAAGCCGTCTTCACAGGAACAAGGACGACAGGTTGTGCTCAAAGTCCTGTTTGCATATTAAGCACAATTTTTTGTTCAAAGAGTATGTTTATATGGATGACTTGGAAGGCTGAAGGAAATTGTGGTAGGAGGCAAGTAGGGTTTGAAGCACATGCAAGGCATCCTCACCAGACTTTTTTACTAAGTATATGTCTTGCCTTTCATCAGTGACACATGTTTCTATATAGGAAAATAGGAAATTAGGAAGGAGAGCTAACCAGTTCAACTGAGGCTGAAGACAACCATCAGGTGAACAAATAACTATTCTGTAATAATTTGTTTTAAATAGCAAATTAGTAATTTTAATTTCCCTAGAAGTTCTCTATGTAGAAAACACGACTTCATTATATCTGTCGTGTATGTAGTGGGAATTGGATCCCAGGGGATATAATACAGGGAGTGCAACTTCAGATGAATGGATGGACCAGGGATAGAAAAAAATGTGACTTATACTTGCGTTTCAAAAGCCACACTATCTAGGACTGGCCCAGGATACAAAGTGAGCATTCAGTTCAGAATACTGTCATAGAAAGAGAAATTCTAAGCACAGCTTAAATACAGAATTGGAACTTTTACTCTTTCTCTTTCAGTAATTTTAGGGAGTCCAAGTTGTTAGACCCAGGCAACTCTTATTAAAGCCTCTTGTCCTCCTTGTTTTAGATTCAGAAGACTACTGTAAAGTTTTCACTATTCTGATCATCCTTAAGTTACTTTATCCCACGCAGCTTGACCCTTTGAGCCTCTCCTTCCTTTGTAGCTGGAAGTGTGCTTCTGATACGTAATGTGTGCCCTCCTCAGCCACTGAGAACCCCACAATCCTGCCATTGGCAGGAACTGAGACACTACCACAGAGCGCCCAGAGGTGGACCTCTCTTTACCCTACCCCTGAGACCAGGGCTCAGATTCGCATCAGTCCCCACCCCTGCCCTCCAACAGTCTCATGGCTGAGCTCCAGTTTCTTCCTATTCCAATTAATTCTACACAGTGTTTCCAGGTTAACATTCCTGATCTTACCAGTTCTATGCTTAGATTCTCCCACTGGTAATCTGAGGTGAAAATGCATTGACCGTAGTTATGCCTTTAATCACAATCCCAGCCTCATTTCCAAATACTACCCTTCGTTGATAGTCATAGCTCTTACCATATTTACCCATATTTGACCATTAGCTCTTCTCTAGGCATTTCTGTAGTAGATGGATTGCAAAAAATGATCCCAATTCTATATCTGAATCTATGCCCTTTGCAATATAACTTTGCAGGCCTTCCCTTAAATCTAACTATCTTGTGCCTTGCTGGACTCAATAGAATGCAATGGAAGTGATGGTGTGACAGTTGGGAACCTAAACTTCAAGAAACTGCATAATTTGGCTTTCCCTATTGCTCCTCCACCTTTGTCATGAGGCTTTGTGTGGGCCAGGCTGTTGCGGTATGATACCCATGGCACAGAGCCATGTCAGCCGAGCTCTTCTAGCTAAGGCTCTACCTTTGTACCAGAGCCCATCCAAGGTCAGCCACACCACCAATCTTACTGGCAACTGACCACAGATGCATATGTTAGCCCCCTCTTGAGCCAGATCAGATCAGCAGAACTGCCCAGCTAGCTCATACCTGGTGAGAAATGCTACATTAATTTAAGCCATTAAGTTCTGGGATGGCTTGTTAGTTAGCAATAGCTAACTTATACAATGTCTCTATTTTTCTTCTCTTGGTCTGTGTTTCTGCTGTCTCCATGCCTGGGATGCCCTTTACCTCTCCTACTTACCTTTCAAATTATTTGATGAAGATTTGATGAGGATTTGACATCTTCCCAGGACAGTCTTCTTACATGGTTTTGCAGAAGAGAGAAGCCTGACTCCTTTTCTTTGCCTTAAAAGCAGAGTTAGTCTATTTCGATGTATGCCAAGGAGCTTTGCTATACCTTAGTATTTTCCCATGATTTTTCCATGCTTATCTCTTCTTATTTTTAAGATGCTGAGAGGGTTCGCATTAGGTAAATCCCCCGTGCCTGTTTCTGTTTGGTGATGCTCGCTGGAAATATAAACAAGAAGCCTTCAAGCATCATGGTGGCAAGAGCAGTGGAAAGATAATATCCATTCACTTAGGATTTTATGAAAATCATAACCCAAAGGTTAGAAGTAGTCAGACTGTGTGTCACAGATGTGGATGTGTAAGGATGATTGTCTGCTGCTTTTGTTGAGCAAACATGCATTGGAAATGGGGTAAATAAGCAAAAGCATAGGCAGAAAAGTCAATGTAGTTCTTGAGGATTAAGTGAATTCTCTCTTTTAAAGATCCGCCCAGCCCATGTCTCTTCAAGTGTAACTTGCTTTAGAGATTTGATTTGAAATAATGCACAAAGAAACCTAAATAAACATACCAAGTAGTACCATGTCCCAGAAGAAGTGACTGCAGAAAGCAAAGGGGTTATTTTGAGTTTGATTCCAATCACAAAGTAGTCTGTAAAACACAAGATCCTGGGTTTTTCTGTTTATCTATGCTTCATGACATGCAGAACACGTTTTCTCAGCATATAACTCCTCAGTACGTTCTGTAATTGCCAGGATCGGATCCCCACTTGTGATCTGAGCACCCAGCTGGGACTCTCTTGTCTTTGGAGCCATCCCTGGTAATGGCAGGGCTGGAGTTGTGCATCCACTGGAGCTTTGCTTTGAGGTCCTGGTCCTGCAGCTGTTCTCTGGTTGGGTTATTTGGGAAGGAATGATGAGCTGAGGCTGGGCAGGTCTACAAGTCAGAGAGGGATGGGAATGATCTTGTATGTAGGAGAACGCATCATTCTGATGGGCCGTGCTTTCCGGTCCAAACTATATTTCAAATGTGAGTACCCCTCACTGTTGCTCTCTGAGCCCAAGAGATGGGGTTTGTAATGGTGCTTCCAGAAACCGAACCCACCCAAACCCCTCATGTGGTAGAAAGATTTGCCTCGCTTGCTGATCTTGGGCACCTGAACAGTCTGCCTTGCTTTTGTCTTTCAGGAAGCTGCATTTAGCACTTGCATTCTCTTGTCAGAGTAATCTCTCAAAGGAAAACTTTGTGAGTTATCTCTCTGACAACTGTTTTGTGAGTGCAGTTCCATATAATTAACAATTTAAGAAAATTTTTGTGTTTCTATTTTTATTAACAATGAAAGAGACAAAGTTACTACATCAGTTCTGTGGTGTGTACTGAAACTCTTCACTTGAGTCTAGTTATGAGAAAAGAGGAGACACATTCAATTGAAAGATTACAACTGAAGATGAAGGAACTGCGACAGCTAAATGCACCATGTGATCCTGGATTGCATCCTAAATACCAGGGGGGAAAAAACTAGTTGTAGAATCATTGGGTAATTTGATATAATTTAAATTCAAATTATGGATTCAATGATAGTGATAGATAATGTCAATTTTTCTGACTTATTGCACTGTGGTTATATAAGATGATACTATATTTCTAGTATTTTTATTAGGCGAACCATCTTTAATTTACTCTCAGATAGTTGAAGTAAAATTGTATATATGTGCATACTTATAGAAAAGTAAACCAAAAGTTTTAGTGCAGAATTAACTTAAAAAATTTTCAGAATTATAAATGCTACAAGCTTATGACAACATCATTTGAAGCATTATTTAAATTTCTTCTGTACTTACAAGTCTTGTAAATTAAAAAAATAAATTTTAATTTTAAATTTGATTTCAGCCAACATTTACCATCTTTAGTCAGAAGTACTGAAGGGTAGACAAACAGATTTAACATATGAAAATTAACACACTTTATGACTTTAAAAACATCAGCAAATTAAATGTTAAACAAAAAATGAGATGATAATAATACAGAGTTCTGAAGAAAAAATTTTGCTAACATCACTTAACAGAGAAATTTATTACCACTTTTGTACCTGATCATCTATTCCTAATCTGCAGTTAGATTTTATACATCACAATGATAAAACATAGCCTGTTATTTTATATAAGGCTTTTAAAATTAACAGTAAACTATAAAGTATTTTGGTTTTCTCTATCACCTTAATAATCGTATTTTTAAATATCTGCTGAACTCTTCTGTCCCGTTCAATGGTGTAACATCTACTTAGCTATTTTCCTATAGTTGGACATTTGGATAGCTTTTCATAGTTTTTAAATAATTGACAGTAGTTACTTTATAAACACTGTGTTTTCACATTTGCTTAATTATTTCTTTAGGATGAATTCCCAGGAATGCTATTCCTGACCCAAAGTATGTGAACCATCTCATGGGTCTGAAGTGTTGTTCCCATTTATATTTGTACTAGCAGAATTTTTCGTTAAACATCATGTAACTTCATTTAAACAAAACACAAATTAAGTTTGGGTTTTATGTGGTATGTTTGTTATTATAGCACAAGCAGTAAGTAAATTTACTCTTGTGAGATGGGAAACAATTGGATTAAAGAAATGGAAGAAAAACCAGCATGTGACTAGGACTCGTATGATGACGAGAGGTTCATGTTAATAGCATGAGAAAATATTCACGAACTGATTATAGAATTAGGTACAGATAAAATACAAGGAGAAGAAGTAAAAAAATTATGATTTTGATCAACATTAATTTTCATTTTAATAAAAAGTCTCAGATGGAGAATGCCACTTGGAAGACAAAGATGACTGGAGCAGGAAATCTGGGCTGTGGTTTGAAAGAAAGGAGGACAATGGCTTATGGACTGGCCCATAACGGCGGAGTCCCTAGAATCCCAATGTTTTGGGATTCCACGTTTTCCCCGGAAGTGCATTCTCATTAAGACTTGGCTTATGGACTGGCCCATAACGGTGGAGTCCCTAGAATCCCAATGTTTTGGGATTCCACGTTTTCCCCGGAAGTGCATTCTCATTAAGACTTAAATTATCTGTCCCTATCCCTGCACCACTGCTATCAATCTTCATGAAAGAATCTCCCAGCCCTTTGAGATGCTGCTCATAGGCACATACAGTATATTCTCCAGGTGAGAAAGAGGCAGCTGAGCGGGAGACCTGGAAGCACCAGCCCCCTTTATCATGGTCAGTCTTCTTAGCCAGTTAATCACATGGTCCTTCCAGTTACCAAGGTGTCTTTAAATTTAGAGGGAGAGGGTTAATTAGCCTTACCAGGGTCATTGATCTTAAAGAGAATACACTCGCTCAAGTGCTTTTATTCATCTTAGACAATTCGAAAAAAGCAGTTTCCAACTCCAAAGCTCCTCTCTTATCTTCAGGTCAAAATAGTATTGAATTAAGATTAATATCAACTGGGTTTCACAGAAATGGCTTTCAAACTGAATTAAACTTGAATGGAAAGAAGTTTTATGATGAATAAATGTACATGCCTGATTTTTTCCTGTGTTTTTTTTCTTATAGTTACAAATATATGTAGTTTAAAAAAAAAAAAAAAAAACGCTGGGCCTGGTGGCTCAGACCTGTAAATCTAGCACTTTGAGGGGCCAAGGCAGGAAGGTTGCTTGAGCCTAGGAGCTTGAGACCAGCCAGAAAATTAAAAAAAAAAAAAAAAAATTAGCTGGGGCCTGTGCCTATTGTCCCAGCTACTCAGGAGACAGAATTGAGAGGATCACTTGAGTCCAGAAGTTGGAGGTTGCAGTGAGCTATGATTGTGCCACTGCAGTCCAGTCCAGCTGACAGAGCAAGATCCAGACTATAAATAAATACATACATACAAATAAAGAAAAAATTTTCACAATTTGGTATTATCTTAGTTACACATCTGCTGTTTTCTGTTATTTATTTATTTTGAGACAGAGTCTCACTCTGTCACCCAGGCTAGAGTGCAATGGTATGATCTCAGCTCACTGTAACCTCCGCCTCCCAGGTTCAAATGATTCTCCTGCCCCAGCTTTCCCAGTAGTTGGGATTACAGTCACTCACCATCATGCCTGACTAATTTTTGTATTTTTGTAGAGATGGAGTTTCACCATGTTGGCCAGGCTAGTCTTGAACTCCTAACCTCAGTTTCACCATGTTGGCTAGGCTAGTCTTGAACTCCTGACTCCGCTGGCTTTGGCCTCCTGAAGTGCTGGGATTACAGGCATGAGCCACCATGCCCAACCTGCTGTTTTCTGTTCTAGGTTTGGTTAAAAAAAAAAAAAAAAAAAAAAAAGGACATTGTTGTACATCATACAATCTGCTCATCAAAGATGAATTCAATTAGAGGTAAGCCAAGAGACTTGTCCCATTAAAAGGAAGGGAAGGAGAGAAGTGTTCCAATGTAATTGCACTCATTTCTTTCTGAAGGATTAGGTTCCTGTAATGTTTCCTCTCTACTTGTTCTTGCTCTGCTAGGCTCAGCTAACTTAAAACTTCAGAGTTCTTTAAGTTTTAGACCAATAACCAGGAAGGTGATTACATCACAAATACTTCGCAGAATGTCTTTCACTGATTCATTTGACAATATCCCAGGCAAGTAAGTGAGAAACATTTAACCTATCAAAGTGGTTACATTGTCTAAAATAATATGATAAGACATCATTAGAGATGGAACCTAAGTTCATTCTCAGTTTGTTTTAAAAATCCAACTGTGTTACCTTAAAGATTCCCCTCCCCACCCTGTTTTATTTTTTAAGGTGAGGCAGCAATGCCTGTTTAAGTTTAGTAAGTGTTCTCCCCATTTGGGTATCCTTAGCGTGGGTCACCAGAGATCCATGAAGTTTTAAATATATTTTGTTGGCCAAAATTTTTTAAGTTTCCTTTAGAAAGTCTATTTTTAAAAAATTCATTTTATTTGCACAGACCTCTCCAGCCCCGTCTTCTGTTCTTTAGTGTTTTGTGTTTTATCTTTCTATTGTGATTGAAACGATACTCTAGAATGTATATGGGATCAGTGGAGATTTTGCATTTCAGGTTTCTTGGCTTGGAATTCTTGTTTATTCTTGAATTCTAGTTTATTTTCCTGTAGCTTGTGCCCATCAGGAACTCATGAAATAATGATAGAGTTGTCCTTATAGGTAACCCTCAGCACTGCTGTAAACTGCTGAATGAGGTCTAAGAACTTACTTATGAGTCGAATGCTGGATATGGATTATGGGAGTTCACGTTCATGACTTGAATATGTTGGCTGATGTAGACATTCTAGGACCACAAAGAGGAACGTTTTCTCTCGATCATATGACATTAAAGTTTGTGTCCTATTCAGCACTTCCCCTTTCACTTAATATAAACAGAGAAAGATAAAAGGCAGAGCCCAGCTCCAGCAGTGTTTGGAAACTGATACTATTTTGCTTCAAGACACAAAATCAATACAGATTGAAAAAAAAAAAAAAAGGCAAAACCCCTAATTTACCTTTTATAAAACCAGTTAAGATTTTAGAATGTACTAGCTTTGAAGTCACATTTGTTTAGAAGGCTGTTCCTTGAGGCAATAGCAGTTTGTATACTAAACATGTTGAGCTATGTTCACCTGTTTCTTGGGATGCAATGAGATACAGAAGCAAGGAAGGTGACATAGGGTAGCAGGGCCACTAGGAGGTCACGATGCACATTTTATCTGCAGCCCATCTGTAAATCACAATAAACACTTCTGTGTAGCTCACTCTATAAAAATGAGTAGAGTTATTGAGTAACCTGCCAGCTTTTGAAATACCCTCTTTAACTAGACCCATGAAGGGTAATACTCTCAAGAAACAGCTAACATGACTTTATGAAAGTCTGCTTCTTTGTCTGCAGGCCAAGTGGAAATCAGTAATAGAAGAAAGAGCACAATAAAGGGATCCCTGTGTAGTTGTGAAATTCTGCTTCTACAAAAAGAAGCAAGAAGGAAAAAGGCACAGGCTGAGTGAGTCCAAACAGCAAACTAGATAGGATTCTCAGTAAAGCATGGAATGAGATGATGGGACTCATCCAGGGGACTAAGGGATCCAGTTTGGGAGGGGGAAAAAAAGAAACCAGAAATGTCAGAGTACACTGATCTGGTGAAAATGATAACTTTAACCCATTTATAATTTAAGAGATATAGTAGAGATAATTAGTGGGTAATTTTGAGCTTTTGTCTCCTTCAAAAGAATCCTTTCTGTAAGAAGTGGTAGAGAATACTTGACTATTCAAGTAGATGAAAATGATTTTGTTGATCTGACCAAATGATGTGCCATTGGAAATTTAAAAATAATTAGACTAATGTAATTATAGGAAATTGGGGGAATACCGGGAGATTTAAAAAATTTGATATTTCAAAGATAAGGTAAAGAATCCTGGAAATTAAGTGTTTGACAGTAGCTATCATTAAAAGAGTCAAGCAAAATATTAATAACTTCTCATGGGCAATGTCAGGCTGTCCTTTTAAGCAACTCAACTTACCTTTTAGAGAATGTAGTGTTACTAGTTGAATAAAAGACCTCATTCATATAATTCATAGAATATCAGTAAAATAATTGCTATTGTCTTCAGAATTTCATTTTCTTCCTAATAACCATGAATGTTCCATTAGGTAGTTACTGAACTTCGATTCCATGTTTCACACTACTCAAAATGTTGCAGGGCTTATAAAAAGAGATAAAAAGATTGCATTGCCTTCCTTCAAGGAGCTTAAAATCTTGAGTATGTATATCTATATTACCTTTTTCTTTTTCTGTTTTGAGACAGGGTCTCACTCTGTCCCCCAGGCTAGAGTGTAGTGGCACAATCACGGCTCACTGAAGTTTTAGTCTTCTGGGCTCAAGCAATCCTCCTAACTCAGTTTCCCAAGTAGCTGTGACTACAGGTGAGTGCCTCCACATGCCCAGATATTTTTTTTTCATATTTTGTAGAGACAAGGTCTTGCTCTGTTGCCGAGACTAGTCTTGAACCCCTAGCCTCTTTTTTAAGGGTGATAACATTTTGAAGTCCTAATAAATGGCATTATCACCCTTAAAAAAGAGGTCCCAGAGAGGTGCCTTGCCCTCTCTGTCATGTAAAGACACAGCAAAAAAGTGCTGTATATGAGAAAGTGGCCTTCACCACACTGAATCTTCTGGCACCTTGATCTTACACTTCCCAGCCTCCAGAACTGTGAGAAATAAATGTCTATTGTTTATAAACTACCTGGATTATAGTATTTGTTAGCGTAGTCTAAGTGGATTAAGGCAAATACATTAATAAGCATTCAGCTTACTCACATTCAGCTTGAAGATGACTCTATGTCACAGAGCAAGGAGAGGAGACCGAGAGAAATCAATGTTCCATGGAAGATGGAACTTCGAATTGATGAGGAAGATAAGTATGAAAATGGCATTTGTATAGGGAGCCAACAGGTGAACATGTGGTATCCAGCTACATAATAACTCATTTAACCTTGCCCCAAAATAGGCCTGACCTCTGCCTTAGAGATTACGTTTGAGAGGTAATCTCCAGTCATTACAATGGCATGGCTAATAGGAGTATCTGTTTGTGTGAGGGCCTTGGGTCACACTGGATCGTCTAACAGTATGATTTAGGGTGAGGCCTTTAGGCCAAGCCAGGTGGTAACAATGTGACTTAGGGTAGGAGTTTTGGATCACACAATCTCAGTCAACTTGGAGATGAAGATCAACTATGTGGGCAATCAATCCATCAGTCAGTCAATCACGTCTAAGCAATGAAGCCCCAGTCAATGCCCTGGATGCTGTGGCCCCGTCAACAATACTTCATCCATGCTGTCCCACACTGTAGCTAGGAAGAGGTAACACTGTCCTTTCCACAGTTGGGGCTTGAAACTCCACATTTTGGATGCCTCCTGGACTCTGTTCTATGTGTCCCTCCCTTGGCTGATTTTAATTTGCATTCTTCCACTGTGAAACCATGTGTAACCATGAGTGTAATGGCTTGCAGTGAATTCTGTGAGTCTTTTTAGCAAATTATCGCATCTCAGGGTCGTTTTGGGAACCAGCATGCTCAAGTTACAATGGTGTCAGAAGTAAGAGTGGTCTTGTGTTGGCTGTGTGCTCTCAAACTTGGTCTGAACTCACACACAAGTATAATAGTGAGGGAAAGGAGCTGGTATCTGTGTGTGGCTGTGTGCTCTTGGGTCAGTACTGAGGTTTGGGTTTAAATGATCTCACTTAATCACCCTGACTAACCTTTGGCCTTCATTCTTCAAGTGAAAGAACCATGGCTCAGAAAGGTTTCATGACTTGCCTAAAGACATTAAGGTCAGGGAATATATTAAGATCTCCAATTTTATTTTGATAGTAAAACTTCATCCTAGAATCAAGAGTGAATTACATCACATCGGGGGTGAAAGATCAAGATCTAACAAGTGTAATATGTAACCAAATGAACCTGGACTTGGTTATTCCTCAAGGGTGTACTTCAGCCCTAATTTATCCAAAACTCTACCTTCAATTTGTGGAGCTCAGTAAATATGTATTAGAAACCCACTAAGTTTTAACCACTGTACCTTTATTGCTCTTATACAAGGAACCAAGGGATATTATACCTGTCCTAATGCCATACTGAAGACATATTAAACAGGAACCAAAGGGAAATATAAAACAGGTATAACCTGCAATATTGATAATAGCTCTAAGGGAAAACTTCAAGCTGCTAGGATGTTATAGGGAGGTCAGAAAAGTCTCATGAACAAGGGATATTTAAGCTGAGAATTAGAGAGTCAATCAATGCTAGTCAGAAGAGGTGAAAGGGTGTGAATACTCTAGGCAGCAAAAAGAAAAACCCAAGTGCAAGGATCTTGGCATGTTTCAGCAACTAAAGGCAATGTGATTAAACCAGGAAGACAGGGAGACAGCAGGGCAGGGCCAGGTCATTAGAAGCCATAATCAAGACTGCGGAATTCATAAATTGGCTAGTATCTGGATTTTAGATGTGATGGAAAACCAGGGGTACAGCCAAAGAAGTTGAGTGAATGGGCAAAAAATAAAATAAAGGGTCAAGTTTATTCATGAGAGGTCTTGCGTAGCATTGAAGATCAATCTTAGACGTCCCAGTAAACAAAGTGTAATATTATACCTCAGGGTTTCTCACTGTTTTATTTTCTACATCTTCCTGGAAATTTTGGTGCATATTATGTATTTAACCTAATGAAACTACTCTTTTTAATGGCTCTAACAGAAGATTTCCTAAAGGGGATATGAAAACAAACAAACAAATACATGCACTTTTTCAGTGCATCTCTCGTATCAGTAGGTTAGAATGTCTTGCAAACAAAATTAAATTAAAAATTCAGATGATTCCTGCAGAATGTAAGTGACCATTTCCAATGAGAGAAAACAAG
This sequence comes from Saimiri boliviensis, assembly GCF_048565385.1. Classification (NCBI taxonomy): domain Eukaryota; kingdom Metazoa; phylum Chordata; class Mammalia; order Primates; family Cebidae; genus Saimiri; species Saimiri boliviensis. The sequence goes on along the minus strand of NC_133453.1, from coordinate 131,744,611 downwards.
GGAAGTGATTCTAACAAATTATTGAAAGTTCAGCTTGTTATCATTTCGACAACGCCTAATGTGTTTACCATGTACATATATTTAGCATGTCTGAAAGTCACTGTAGTCTGAGGATTATAGCACTTGGGCTGACGGTTGTAGACTTTCTGTTTAAAGGCTCATTGTTGGCAACCCAGTTTTCTTTTAGATTCATTCTGTTTGATTCGTTCAGTTCTAGTAACTCAGCCTGAATCTGATAAATAATTGAAGAATCCTGACTCAAACCACTAGAACACATCTTTCTAAATCATCAACATTTTCTCTTTTCAAAGAGACCAAACCAGCCTCACCTCCCTGTCCTCATTCTAAATGAATTTCCAAGAACTTCCAGAGTACATGAGGTTATATCTCCTCCCTGCTTAAAGCCCAGTGAAGTGACAGAGAAAGGAAAAAATAAAAGCACAAATTCACAGAGGCATTAGGAACATAGGAAGCTGTCCATGAGCAGACCATGACATGTAAGAACCTATGCTATGGATGCTACAAATTCCTCTAATTGACATCATTTTTTTTTTTTTTTTAAAAAGAGCATGTCAACATGCCAACAAGAGAGGGGCTCCAAAAAGGGGTGTTTCCCTGAGATCAGAGTCAGCAGGGGTGGGCTGCGGGGGTGGGCTGCGGGAGCGAGCTGCGTGGAAATCATCAGTCCTGTCGATTGAAACCAAAGGGCTCTGACATAGCATATCCTGACCAGTCTTTGTCCTAAGAGCTGACTGTGGATTTTGCCATTCCATATAGAGTTTTCTTACTGCAGCAAAAGAAGGAGGCAGAGCAGTTCCAGGTAGATCCTGGTGACAACAAAGGATAAGAAACACCTTCTTTTGAGGACAGAGACCTCCCTGATCCACAAAAGAGAAAAGCTCTTGTGGGTATATGTCTACCCACCTCTTCACTGCAGCCATGGCGTCTGCCATCAGAATTCCGGTCCCCTGTGGGAGACAGTGAATTCACTGCTGCCTTTAGACCTCAGGGAAACAAAATCGTATCCGTTAAAATCATTCCATCGTTGATTCATGCATGGCTTACTTTAGTTATTTTTCATAATGTTGTAGCCACCCATGAGTTTATCAACTGTTACAGAAACTAGGATCTTGACAATGGTGGTATCTTTTCTCATCCCTCTACCAGCCTTCACCTCATTCAAGAAGGTGATCATCTTGAATTCCATGTTCATCCTTCTCTTGATTTCCTTTTTACACATTTATTTATATGTAGGAATTGCTAATATTTTGTATTACATATATTATTTTTCCTTACATTTAATTTTATAAAAATGGATATCATACTGCATATAATCCTTCCATAATACTTTTTACTTAATATTATACTGCTAACCATCATTCTCAGCAAACTGACACAAGAAGAGAAAATCAAACACCACATGTTCTCACTCATAGGCAGGTGTTGAACAATGAGAACGCATGGACACAGGGAGGGGAGCATCACACACTGGGGTATGTTGTGGGGGAACTATGGGAGGGACAGCAGGGGGTGGGGAGTTGGGGAGGGTTAACATGGGGAGAAATGCCAGATATAGGTGATGGGGAGGAAGGCAGCAAACCACATTGCCATGTATGTAGCTATGCAACAATCTTGCATGTTCTTCACACATACCCCAAAACCTAAAATGAAATAAAAAATATATTTTAAAAAAATATTATACTGCTAAATTTCATCCCTCTTTTTGCACATTTCTGTAGTTACTCATCCTCATTGCTTGTGGTATTTTATCGTGTGCATATACCATATTTTAGCTACCCACTGTCCTGCTGGTGAGCCTTTGGTCTGTTTCCAAATTTTGAATAATGTGAACAGTATTGCTATAAATATTCCAGATCATGTCTCCTGTGTTCACATGCAACAGTTTCTCTTGGGTATATTTTGAGGCATAGAATTGCCAGGCCAAAACATGGATGAATGTCTGACTCTAAAGGGGAATACGAAACCGTTTTCCAAAGTAACTCCTTGAATTTATACTCCCTCCAGCAATATATAAGACATTCAATCAATGCATTTCTCTCCAATACTTGATAATGTCAGACTTTTAATTTTTGTCTATTAAATCATCTAAGCTGTTCGCGGTCACTGTTGGCATTTCTCTTATCACTAATTTTGTTGGCTATTTTGCCACAGGTTTACTTCTTTGTAAGATGGCTATTCTTACTCCCCATACCACCCCCTTTTTGTTCTTTATTGGTTTGCTTGTATTTTTCCAATTTTTATGAGTTTTTGAAATCCTTGAAATTAATCTTTTCATTTTATGTAATACGGGTATCCTTTCCCAGTTTGAAACTTGTTTTTCCATATTCTTTAAGAACTCTTGTGATGAATTAAAAAAATCTTGATTTTAGTATAACCAAGTTTATTGATGTTTTTATTCCTTTTCACTTCTATCTTAAGAATCTTTTTTCCTACCTCAGTTTCTTAACTGTATTTATCTACATTTTCTGCTAAGTGCTTTATATCTTTTAACATCTACCTGGAATTGATTTTTATTAAATCTTTTATGAGATTAGAAAACACCTTTATTTTTTATGTGATTTTCTTTTGTACCAATTCTTTTCATCAAAAAGTCTTCCTTTTATACTATTGTCATACATCTATCATGTGCCCATGTGTCATAAATGCATGGATCTGCTTCTAATTCCAAGGTGAACATGTCTTTGTTATACCAACACCATGCTATCTTTATTAGTAATGGATAAGTATTGATGAGTATCAATACCTGGCAAGACAAGTTTCTCCTCTCTGCTCGTATTAAAAGTATTCTGGCTATTATTTTTGGCCCACTACTCCTCTAAATAAATATTAGAAATACCAAGTTAAATAATTTTTCTTGTTACAATTTTAAGGGGATTACATTGAACCTAGGGGTGAATTTTGAGAGAATTAATATCTCTGTGATAGCCCTGCCTTAACTTGGCACGTCATTTTGTTCTCTTATTTCTATCATCTTTGCTATGTCTAATAAATTTATATTTTTTCTATAAAATTTTAAAATTTTTTGTTTATTTGTCAATATGGGATTTTCCCTGATATTACTAAAAATCATGTCTTCTTTTTTAATTGCCTTTTCAAGTTGATGTCTGCTGTCCAGTAAGGCAACTGATTTTATATATTAATGTACATAGTTTGCTAAACTCTTCCATTATTTCTAAAATAATTTCCATGTATTATTTTAGTTATTCTATGTAAACAGTCACATCATCTTCAAATGATGACAGTTTTACTTTTTTCCATTCCAAAATTTATAGTTTTGTTATTTTTCTTCTCTTTTCTTAATTCTTATCATCCTGCCTAGTATTTCTACTAAAATATGAACTAGAAGTGGTGATAACTGACCCCCGTCTCAATCTCTAGTATGAAAAGAATGATTCTTATTTTTTCCCATTTAAAATTCTATTTAGCAGTATATTTTATCCTAAGTATTGACTTTTATCAAATGTGTTTTGTTTTGGCATTTAATGAAATTATCATATGGTGTTTTTCTTTCAATTTGATAATGCAGTGAACTTCCCTTATAAAGATTTAAAAGTAAAATTATCTTTGCCTATCCAGAACAGACCCAATTTGGATGTGGATATAAATGTTTGTCTTCTTTTCTTTGCCTTGGAAGATTGATAAGAATTCATTTTAAACTATCTTGGCTTAGTGATTCATTAACTGTTAAAATTCTTAATAGTTATAGGACTAATGAAGCTATTTATTTCTTTTTTACTGAGTTCTGATGTTATATATATATATATATATATATATATATATATATATATGTATATATATATATTTTAAGAATTTGTCTACCTTACTCTATTAGGGTTCACCATAAACAGAGAACCAGTAGGGTGTGTGTGTGTGTGTGTGTGTGTGTGTGTGTGTGTGTGTGTATGTGTGTGTGATAATTAATGAAGGCTTACAAGGCCTAAGTTTTGCAAAGAAAGACAGAAATCTGGAGACCCAGGAAAGGTGATGGTATAGTTACAGTCCACATCTGAAGGCCTGAGAAACAGAAGAGCCCATGGTGTAGGTCCTGTCTAATTCTTGAGACCTATAAAGACTTGATGTTGCACTTCAAATCCAAAGGCAGGAAAAAGCTGATTGATATTCCATTTTGATAGCAATCAGGTAGAAGGAATTCCCTTTTGTTTGGGGTCATCAGCCTTTTTATTCTATTGAGGACTTCAACTGATTGAATAAGGTCTACCTATCTGCTTTACTCAGTCTATTGATTTAAATGTTCATCCAGAAACATCCTTGTAGAAACACCCAGGATAATGTTTAACCAAACATGTGGGCACCCCACGGCCCAATCAACTTGACATATTTTGTTTTTAATTAAATCACAATATAATTGATGGCATATATTATTTTATTTTTTGTAAGTTTTGTAAGTTTATACTGAATATATGAGTGTCATGGTTTTTTAAAAATAATCTTATTTAGTTTTGTCTTCTTTATCTCTTATTTCTGTCAGTGGCATCTATTTTAACTTTTTTAAAGAACCAACTCATTGTTTTACCTTTGTCATTGTATTTTTTATTTTTTTTTATGAATTTTATCCTTCTATTATCTGCTTATGATGATGATGATGATCATTTTCTATTGCTAACTTCTTAGGATAGGTTTTTATGCATTAATTTTTAAGTATTCTCTTTTTCTTATGTAGGTACTTAAGGCCATAAATATCCCATGGTACATAATTTTTGCTAACTCTCATGGGTATTAGTATGGGATATTATTTTTCATCATGATTTAATTATAAGTATGTTTAAATTTTTATTATAATTTCTCTAGCACATTCATGCATTTTAAAATTACTGTGAAAATGCTTAGAAATATTTTTGTTATTAAAGTTTAGCCTAATTATATTTTGACCAGAGATTGTGATCTGAAGAATATCTTTTTCCTTGAAGTTTTTTGAGGCTTTCTTTATAGCTTTGTACATAACCAATATTTGAATATGTGAATGAAAATAAGTGCATTATCCAATTGTTGCATAGAACTCTACGTGAGTTCTATGTCATTAATTTGAATGTGTTGTGTTTACCAGGTCTTCTACGTCCTTACTAGTTGTCTGTCCTTACTGACCTGTCAATCAAGAGAGGTGTTTTGAATTTTCCTATTAAAGTAGGGGAATTATGTTTCTCTTTGTAGTTCGATTGCTGTTTTGCTTTACATGTTGTAAAGCAATTTTATTAAATGTTAACATCTTTTAAATTGTTATATTTTGGTTACTGAGTTGAACTCTTTTTTTTCTATTTGTGACTCCATCAATCTCAAATAAATTGTTTCTTTGTGTTTGTTTTAATTTTATTTCATATTAATATAGTCATGCCAGCTTCTCTTTGGTTATCATAGAATTTGATTGATATTAATTTTTTCTATGCTTTTAAAATTTCAACATTTTGTGTCTGTGATGATTTAAAAATATTTATTGTTAAAGCAGACTAAGTATGGCCTGAGAAAGATTATACTTCTATATCTGAGTCCTTGTGGATGAACTGCAACCTAACTTGATAGGTAGACAAGATGGAAAACCTAACTTAGGAGTATGCACCTGTAACCATAGCTGAGTCTTGGCCAATCCCGGCATTCGTGTTCAACCACTGATACGCTGCTGAGCATTCAGACTGTGCTCAAATAAGGCAAACACCAAGCCATAGCCAATTGTTTCTATACCTTACTTCTGATTTCTGTATGTCATTGACTTTTTTTGTCTATAGATATATTCTGACCACAAGGCATCCCTGGAGTCTCTCTGAATCTGCTGTGATTCTGGGGGACTGCCCAATGAGTGAATTGTTCATTGCTATATTAAACTCCTTTAAATTTAATTCAGCTGAAGCTTTTAACAGTTATCTTCAAATTCTTAGTATTCTTTCTTCATGAGGTGGAGCTTAATTTGTTTTCCCTTGACTGTGGGCTGTTTTTGGTTACTCACTTCTAGTGAATGCAATTCCACAGGAATGCTGTATGTCAACAAAATAATCCCTCTGGCCAAAGCTTCACTCTATGCTCCCCTGAGAGAAGTAGCCTTCGGAGGAGACTCTGCTTAGTCTTGGGCATTTAAAAGAGAAAGAAGTCAGATTCATTGCCTGAGATTAGTTCAGTGCTTCTCAAACTTCAGGGTGCGTAAGAGTCACCTGGAGGTCTTAGTAAACCCTGGAGTCCTGGGCCACATCCCCAGAGTTTCTGATTTAGTCATGCAGAGGTGGAGCTGAGAATGTGCATGTTTTACAAGCTCTCAAGTGATGCTAATAGTTGACAGCTGTCAGTACTGAAGTACTTAATTAGTCCCACCTTGTTTTCCCAGCCCAACCACTGCTTCAGAGCTGTCCTGAGTTTACTCTGAAAGACACCTGGACCAGAGCTTTGACTAATTACAGATCAGGGTTGCCCAATAAAATACAGGGCATCCTGTTAAATTTGAATTTTAGTAGCACACTTACAGGGAAGAAAAATTTGTTGTTTATTTGAAATTCAAATTTAACTGCTATACTGTTATTTTTATTTGCTAAATCTGACAACACTAGGGTAGATACAGGCATTGTTTATCCCAGTGGTTCTCAAATGATAGTGAATATTGGAATCTCCTGGAGGGCTTGTTAAAACAGATTTATGGGCTCTGTCCTATTTCAGTTTCTGGCTCAGTTTACCTGGGATAAGACCCAATAATTTGAGTTTCTCACAAGTTCCCAGGTGATGTGGATTACAGCAGCCTGGGGCTAAACTTTGAGAACTGTTAGTTGATCCCAAAACAAAGATTGAAGATAATCAAAAAAAGTTTTGCTTTTTAATCCTCCAGTAAAACCGCTGTACTACACAAATAATTGTGCACCCTAGGGATTTTCAGTTTTTGGTGTATGTTTGATACAGACAGGAGAGAAGGAAATACTGGGTAGAAGTGGGTGGTTCCCTGTCAAAGGCCTCACCCTTAAGCTTTGATACCTGCAGCCCTAAATGAGGAAAGGCATTCCTGTTTTTGTGCCCAAAAGTTGCCTTTTGGCCCACCACGTCCACTATCCTGTACCCGTATAAACCCCAAACCCCAGGCTCCAGAAGCAGATGAGGCAACAAATGAGATGAACAGACAAACAGCAGAACAGTGCAGCAGAGGAGAGAAGAGAAGGAATGTCAGGAGGACTTTGACTGGGGACAGTCGGAGATTTGGCCGCTGGATGGCCAAACTCCAGGGGAAGATCATCTTTCCACTCCATCCCCTGTCCAGCTCCCCATCCATCCCACTGACAGCCACCTCCACCACCCAGTAAAAACACATTCATCATCCTTCAAGTCTGTGTGTGAGACCCACTTCTTCTGAGATGCTGCATAAGCACTCAGGATGCAGAAAGCTGTAATACTGGCCTTCTGCCCTTGCAGTGTTAAGTGCTAACCAGCTTGACACTTAAACCATCCATGGACGACAAGTCTAAAGAGCACTCTGTAACACATGCCCACTTGAGCTCCTGCACCTGTCTGAGTGCTTACCCACCCATAAGGAGTTTCAACAGCAGTGGCAACCACACAGACAAGCCACACTTTTGTCAAATGTCCTGCAAGGTGGTCAGAGAATTCTACCATTTCATCTTGATGTTCTCCTATACTTTCTTTAGAGTTGTTTTTGGAGGGAGAGTGCAAGAACTTTTGCTAGTTCAGCATCTTGGTAAGAACTTGAACTGCAGAAGAGTGATTTTATTTTAACCTGTGGTAAGAAATTTGTCCCTGAATGACAGTAATAAAATTCTCTTAAAAATAGGTATACTATTTTATATAAGTATATACCAATATGAATTACATTTTAGGAATATTACAATTAAGAATTTAGTGCACCTGGAATGGATTTTATGTATTGTGTGCATTAGTAAACTTTGTTGAATATCTTATAGTTGTCCCTCTCTACCAGTTTTCCTTTCTACACTCTACTCTCTGACCAGAAATACTCATCTCTGTGGTGTTCAACAAAAATATTTCTTGATCTCTGTCTTCTGTTTTGCTTTAGACAGTAAGTAACTGAAGGAAATTGGAAGGAGAGAGGGAAGTAATATTGGGGTATCTTCTTGGAAGTGTTGCCTGCGGCTAGCTGTATATCTTGGTTAAAAGGGACATTGAATGTCAAAGAAACCCTCCCTGGAAAACAGCTCTACTTTTAATTATCATAACCCTCTATCACCCTTCTCCTCCTTGAATCCATGAGTAGTAAAAGTTCTGCTGTGTCTAGTCCTGGTATATGACAACCTTGTGGTTTGGCTATATATTGGCTATATACCCTGCCTTTACCTCCATAAACAGCCCTTTTATTTATTTTGTATTTATTTATTTATTTTTGAGATGGAGTTTCACTCTTGTTACTCAGGCTGGAGTGCAATGGCGCGATGTCAGCTCACTGCAACCTCCGCCTCCTGGGTTCAAGCAATTCTTCTGCCTCAGCCTCCCGAGTAGCTGGGACTACAGGCGTGCACCACCATGCCCAGCTAATTTTTTGTATTTTTAGTAGAGACGGGGTTTCACCATGTTGGTCAGGCTGGTCTTGATCTCTTGACCTTGTGATCCACCCTCCTTGGCCTCCCAAAGTGCTGGGATTATAGGCATGAGCCACTGTCTCCGGCCTAAACAGCCCTTTTATGAAACCTTCTTCAAAGTATGCTAGTATGCATGTGCCATTTATTTCCTGCTGGACCAGAGTAATCCCTTTTAATTTTTACACATGGAAAACCAATTTTTTCTAATACCATTTGTTGAATATCATTCTCCTATTGATTAAAATGTGTTCTTCTATTATATATAGTTTCATACCTTTATAAGTCTGTTTTTAGGCTCTTTAATTTTCTTTTGACTTTATTCATATTAATGAAAAAGGATCTCCATAAGACTCAATAATCTGTATTTTAAACAAATTCCACAGGAAGTTCTTATGCACACTGGATTTTGAGAAGTAGCTTAGATTTTGTACTAATTCAGTAAGTTTGGTAAATTGTTAACAGAGAAATACTTATCAAGAAAACTATAGAGTTTTATAATTATTCTACGAAAAAGGCTGAATCTTATTTTCTCCATGTCTCTTATGAGCCATTTTGGAAGGTTGGGAAGGATAATAATTCGGCTTTAATGGATCTCTTGCCCATGGTTTATAGCTATGTAGGCAAACTGAGATACCTGATTATACAGCATATAAGTGAAAGATAGCCAAAATAATATGCAAGAGTTTCACTATGTAGAAAATTGTATTACATCAATTCAACTTCTCTAGAAAAGCACTTGATTTGTTCTAGGTTATCTGGATTAAGTTGAAAATTGCTATTTATTTTTTACTTGTACCTGTTTTTCAAGAACTAACAATTAGTGACAAATAACCATGCTACTTTCAACAATCATTAAACATACAGAAATTGCATATTAGAAATATACACTAGTCTCCGTTAATCCCCCCTTTCAGAGCTTTAACACTGACTTACGTAACCAAACCTTAAGGTACCATTATTCACCTGGAGTGAACAATAAAATTTCAGACAAAAGAATTAAGAGCTAATACTCATTCTCTAGCCCTGTAGCCTCCAGAATGGGATACATGCTCCCAGGTTACCAAATATGTTCCTCTGTATGGAAGTGTGTCAAGTAGATACTAGAACTTCTATTTATATTTATTTTTAATGAAATTATTTACAACTTTTTAATTTTTGGTTACATTTTACAACATCCCTAATATTCACAGCAAGTAACAGCAAATACGTCACTTACACATTAATACACTTACATATATCAGAGGTACATGCTCTTAGATTTTTTAAAGCATAATTCAAGTTCACGTAAGTTCCGAGATTGCTGCTCCAAAGCCTCGCCGCTCTAACTGAAACCACCCAACTACCAGCAACAAGCCTCACCTAAGAGACTGTTTGAATTACTGAACCAGAATCTGCATTTTCACTAGATCCTCAGGCGATTCCTCTGCACAGTGTATTTTTAGGAAAACAAAGGGCTGGCCTTGTATATCCTTTCCAATTTAAATCACAGGATCCTTCGAAGAAAAGAGAAAATCAAGTATCTTTCATATTGATCTAATTACTTTACTAGGGAAGAGAGAACTTTTATTTTTTCCTTCCTAGTTTTTAGCTCTGAGCAGTCAAAAGAGAGGTGGTCTGTCTTCCTGGTAGCAGGCTTTTTTTCTCCCCTTGGCCTTGTTTTCTTTACCTTGTTATGGTATTTCCTTTGAGTTATAATAGTTCTTTAAGAGAATATTCCCTGTGGACAAATATGTCTACTCAGGACTGTTTTTCGGTGCCAAAACTAAAAACTACTTGATTTTCTGAGATCTATGTGACTCTTGTCTTCAACATCAAAATGTCACACTAGATGGTAACTCTGCTTGGATTCTTTCCTCATATCTACCTTCTATAACATAATCATTTAGTTTAACTTCCTAAAACTCGATTTCAGGGTATTCTTCTATCTGGAAACTTTTTTTTAAAAACAGAAGTTTCCAATTTCGTTTTCAAGCATCTCGTTACTTAACATTATTGGATATGAATCCCTCATATATTACATTTGTATTTTATATGAAAATCGATGAAGCATGCCCACAAATCACAATTTTAAACTATAATTAGCATATTACTGTATTGCATAATGTGCCATAGAAAATCATGGGAATAGTATGAAAATAAATAGTATTTTATGATGTCTTACTAATCATAATGAGTCTATACTATTATTAGCCAATAGCTTATAACAAAGTACACACTTAGAACAAAGTTCATTCTTAATAATGCATGTAGACATTTCAGAGGACCTTCCTGATGATTTCAAGCATTGTAGCTGATGCCTTGTCAGAGATGATTACATGGTTGGTGATGTTTTTCTTCATCACGTGACTGATAAAAAGCTGCTACTACAAGGTGAAGAGAGAGGGTCAGTTTTGCCGTTTTTGAGTTGCTCACTTGTATTTACATTATTAGTATTATCTTCAGCCTGCAGCTCTTAGAAAAAAAATCTTTTTAAACCGCTTGTCCATTTATGATAGTTTAATTAAAACCAGATAATTTAATACACAAATCCACTCAACATTGTCTGCAGAAACTGCAGCATGTTGTAATGTGCTGAAAGCGAGCAAATGAGAAGGGGTAGAGTGGTCAACCCTTGCTTCGGGCCCTTGTGGCCTTCACCCAGGACACCTGCATGCCAGATGACACTTAGGACCATTTTCCATGTGACTCAAATAATGGGTCTGGTGACAGTTTATACGGTGATACCATTAAAGCGTATTTTCTTTACATTTTAGCTTAGCATTATAAACAGAAGTGTAATTATTTCTTTTTGCATCTCAGTGGGTTGTTTTGCACCCTGTGAAGACTGTTGGCCTTGATAATAAAATTCAAATTCGTAATCCAATGTTTATTAGATTAGACTGCTTAGGATTATATAAACCTTCTTGACTGAAACAAGATTTGCTCACTTCCTCAAACACAAACCCTTATTCGGAGTTTTCTGTTTTGCTCAATAATAATAATGCAGTGATGCTTTTTTACTTTTTTTCAAAGGAACCTACGGTCATTTTATTGATTTCAGGGATCTTGGCACCAGATTAAATAATGTTTTTAATTCAAAAATTAGTCACACATTTCTATGCACATTATCACATACGAGAGCAAAAGTGCTCATTAGGGTAATGATTGAAATTTTAGTAATCTCTTAGCTATTTGTTACTACTTAATAATCTATTAACTTTTCTCAGAATTACAAAGTACTGGAGGTTCACGGTTTCTTCTTTGCATAACACCAATTGCTTATTTATTTTCTCCCCTATTTCCAATAATCTGTGATCTTCAGAAAAATAATTTAGGTGCATGTGAGATCATGCATAATCCCACCAGCAAGGATGTTCTCTCCATCCTTCGGCCAAATGTGCTAGCAATTTCTCTGATAAATGGGCAGTAAGTGAGCAAAATTATGACACACAGACTAATTGTTACGGTCTTCCTTTGGAAGGAAACAAAGTTAAGAAAGGGATGCTTAATGGCTCTTTGGAACATCCATGACTTTGGCTTTTAATACTGTGGTTGAAGAAGGTAATCCTATACTCCAAACTGAGGGTACCTACTTCTGAATAGTCAGAAGGTTAAAAGCCAGGACTCAGCTCCACTAGGAAGTGGGTGTGTGGTTTCTTGAGAACTGCACAACTAGATTTGATGCTTAGATTTCTAAACCAGACCCTCAGGCATATTCTATTGCCTAAGCATTCTTACAGTGCAGAAGACATGCCTGATATTAATCTTTTCTACTTTCTCCAGCTGAGAAAGCCTCTCGCGTTCATATTCTGTCTCTCTCTCTCCTTCTCTCCCACTCCTCTGTTTCCTTGTGCCTTCTCCCTCTTTTCTCCCTCTCTCTTTTCTCCCTCCCTTTCTCTTCTCCTCTCTCTACCTCATTTCTTATTCTTCCTCCCTCTCCTCTTTCTTGTCTCCCTTTTCTCCTCCTCTTCCTTCTCTTTCTTCTCCTTGTCCTTCTATTTCTAACCCTTCTCCTTCATTGTTTTAAAACTGAAATCTAGAGACAACACCCCCACCTTGCTACACACACCTCTCAATTCCTTTGTCTTCTACATGGTATCAGTCACAGACACTAATAATGAATGACTTGCAATTAATTCCTCATTCTTTAAATAAAGGATTCTTAATTTAGACCAAATGAAAGTAGGCTTTATGTTAGTGATGGTGTCCTACCTCTGTAGCTACAGTACAATATAGACATATAGTCCACAGTTTCAAAAAATAGCCATTGAATACCTTCTGAATATCAACCCCATGGTAGGTATGTTGGATACCAAGAGAGAGTGAATATCGTGTCTGTCTTTTGAGTTCGAGGACTACTTGCAGAGGCAAATTCATACATAGATGAGTTAGTGCAACCTTTTTCTGGGACAGGATTTACTATTGCAGCAGTAAGTGTTTTAATAGAGAAAAATAAGAGACTTTTGTAATCAAGTCCTCATGTATCATTTTTTCCCATTTTTTTATTATAGTAAAATACATATAACACAAAATATTTACTATCTTAACCATTTTTAAGTGTACAGTTCATTGGCATTCAGTACATTCACATTGATGTGCAACCATCACCACCATCCACATTAAGAACTCCTTTATTCTTGCAACACTGAAACTATACCAATTAAACAGTAATTCCCCTTTTTCTCCCATCTCCCAGCACCTAACACCACTAATCTACTTTATGTCTGTATAACTGTGGCTACGCTAGGTAGCTCATAGAAGTGGAATAAGAGTGTTTGTCTTTCTGTGTCTGGCTTATTTTACTTAGCATAATGTCCTCAAAGACCATCCATGTTGTAGTAAGTGTCAGAATTCCTTTTTAAAGCCTGAATAATATTCCATTTTATGTACATAAAACTTTGTGCTTATTCATTCATTAGTCAACGGATACTTGAATCAGAGGTGAGCCTGTTCAAGAAACTTGGCTATGGCATGACGGATGCTTTATTATTAGAAACCCAGCCAATTTGAACTCATTGATGTTGCCGTGATGTAGCTTAGCCATCTGCTATTATAGTTGAGGACACAGAGGTGAGACTCTGACTTGTCGTATTCTAAATGACGCCTCCAAAGTTAATAGCAGCGCTGCCTTGGCACGGGATTTCGCATCTCCTTCATCTTCAGTTCCTCCTCTTTAAAATGAGATAAGGTTTCTGTAAAGATTTAAAGAGATCTTCTGTAAAACATACTGCATGGTATCCAGCCTATATTAGACATAGAATAGATAAAAAATTAAAATTATTTTAATATTTTCAGACATTTGTTGAACATTCCATGAAGAAAAATTTAGAAATTCCGTAAAGATTTTGCCCCAGCTCCAATTTTATACTTTGAGAACTTAAGTCATCATGTTGCCTAATGTCATAGATACTGAATAATTGGGAACATTTGATCCTTCAAACAGCATGCAACAGTGGGGGGGCTTTCTGCTTCTCTTCTTGTCCCTTTCTTACGTTGTTGCTGTTCCTCTTCTTCTCTCCTCTTCCTCCTCTTCTTCCTTTCCTTCACTCCTTCTGAATTTTTATCTTAGTTACCTTCATAAATATGCTCTTAGTGTGCTTAGTTCACTAGTATGCTTAAGTGAACCAGCCTGAATTAATGGGAGAAGAAAAAAAAATACCAGTCAGGATTAAGACAGGTGAGTTAGTAGAGAGGCTATATTAGTCTTGATGCACTAAAAATGCACCTTCTGTAATTCCATGCAAGCTAAATGGGATAATCTTCGTATGTTTGTTCTCAGTGAGATTCACCCCTAGCCAGAGGTCTGTGACGTGTAAGAAGAACTGAACCTAAGTATGCGGCAAAAGCTTAAACTTTTCCTCTGACTGTCCTTTGAAGTTGAAAGCATATCTTTATTTTTTAAGCAAGAGGTGTGTGTTCTGTTAGTTCTGTGTCTGTCATAGGAAGAGCCTTTCCTTAAAAGATGACAGCAGTGGGTATAGAAGGACGATAGTAATATAGATAAAGACGAAGAACACTGGTATTGCCTTACTGGATCTTTGCATTTCATTGGATTGATTTATTAAAACAAACAAAACAACAGCAACAACGAAAAGCAATGACACCTTAAAAGCAAAAGATTTGATAATGGTGCAGTAAAGTTGGAGAAAAGCAGTATCATAGGCCAATCTTACTGTTTCACTTCTAGTATGCAGTTTCTGCCCCTTGGGGTAAAGTGGTGTGTCAGGCAATAGTCCACCTCCGTGGTCTAGCACAACTGGTCACTAAAACCATAGTCCAGCTATTTTTGGAGTGCCATCTATGAGACTGACCTCAGTCTCCTGGGCTCCTGGGCTCGCTTCTATTCTAAAGACATTTCCTTTAGTTTACTGTCATAGAAGGAAATACAGGCAGTGCATATAGCATCTACTTACTTTGACAGATTTAGCAGCAAAATACTATGATTGTGCCAAAAACTTGAAAAGTCATGAATTTAGAGCTGCCAGGTCTTTAAGAGTTCACAACTTTGAACTATTCTTTCCGTGGATAATAAAATCAAGATTGGAGACAGAATGAGAAAGACCTGAGAAAACTCAACGAGGTCACTTCAGTGTTGGAACAAGGATCTGAGTCTCCTGGCTCCCAGATCTGTTTGCTCTGTTTGCACCTAGCCTCTGCTTGAGTCAAAGGAAATTGTCTAAACCATGCTACTCATTGAGACTAGAGTCTGCCTGGAGCTAACAAGATCCCTCTATCTGGTAATACTCTTGATAATTCTTATATTTCTCTAGCACATTACAGTTATCAAAGCCTATTCACTACTTGTTATTTATCCCTTGTATATATGCTGGTAGAAGTTTTAAGAAAACAGCAATGAATAAAAATGTCTTGCCTGCATGTGGAAATTACTTTCTCTTGAAAGTCACAGGTATTAAGCAAACAAAAAGGTAATGCAATTTCAAGTGATGTGAGTACTAAGAAGAAAAATGTAGTTGGGTATAGTTGGGACAGTGTATAGAGGGCAGAGATAGGGTGGAGATTATTTTAGATAGAATGGTCTAGAAGGTCAAAATTTAACAGAAACCTACCTGATGTAAAGCATCCTGCCCTTTGAAACTTCTGAATCTTGCTAAAGATTTTTAATTTTACTTGAAACCTGGTGGAAACATTTTGAGCAGGTAAGTGATGTGATCTGTTTTTCTCATTTGGAAGCATCCTTCTGGATGCTGTGTCTGGAGAAGCTACCATGAAGAGCACGGGACAGTGTATGGAGAGTCCAGAAGTAGGGGACCCAGTTAGAGGTCTTTTGTGATAGTTGGTGGGGGGGAGAATTAATTGGGCTTGAGTTTATGCATTAGTAGTAGAATTTGTAAGAATTCATCAAGTTTATAACACAATGCTAACATAGCAATAACAAAGACTTGCTAAATGGACTGTGTAAGAGATAGTAGAGAGAAAAGGAGTTGGTAAATATGCCCATGCCTGGACTTTTGGACTTATCAACTGGGTAAATGGTGATACGTTTTAATTTGATGATAAAGTCTTGCGGGGAATTTTGTTTTGGACATATTTGCTTCCAGGGGTCTGCAGCACATCCAGGGATAGTTAGTAGTTGAAAACTGAGTTTAAAGTTCAGGGGAGAGTTTGAATCTGAAAATATGAGTTTGGGAAACCCCAGTGGAAAGAAGTGAAGGATGCTAAAGGCTGAGTCCCAGGGAGGTTAATATTTCGAGGTAAATCCTCCACTTCAGTCTTTTTTGGGACTCTGTTACTCTGCCTTTTCTGGCATTAGCTTGACTGTACACTCCCTTGGATACAGTAAAACCCTCAACACCACACAAATCGTCAATCCATAGACCTAAACAAACAGAAAAGGAGAACATTGGTGCTTTGTCTGAATTGTTGATTTCTTATCTATTTTCTTCTCAATTTTTGTCCTATAACCTGCCTTTTGAACACCCTTATTATTATTACTATTATTTTAGTGTAAAGAGGTCAACACTCACCTTTTTGGTAGCAAGGGACCCTACGTGTATTCACTGGGGTCACTGCCCTGACCATCCGCTTTTTTAGGTCCACTAACTAGAGTCTGCCTCAAGTTTACATGTATGTCGCAAAAGCCACTTAGGGAAAAATTAGCTTTGAATGCAATAAAATTACCTGGCAGGAGGTTTGCAGAGACAAATTAAATGCCTGATTTGCTTCTGGAGAAGCTGTATTGTTTGGTAAATTTCAAAGTATGATATACCCCAAAATTTCTCCTTATGGCCATATGGGAGTTTACTGAAGCAACCCTGTGAGGATGGGTGATACTTGACTAAATAGGGGAGTGAAATTCTAATTCTATTTCAGTTGGTGAACTCTGTACACATAGTGCCATATATGAAGCCTGGACAGTTGTCTACTTTTTAATCTTGGCAGACAGGCAATCACCCCTATCCAGATTTAAAGAGAGATTAGCAGGTTAGAGATGAAGATAAACACTCTCAGGTGGACTTCTTTCATGTAACATTACTATAGTCCGCATAAATTGAATATACGTATTTAAATATACAAACACCGATGACCAATGTGTCTATAGAACAAGATGAAGTAGAGAGCCTGGAATATATTTAATCATAATGGCTTGTTGTATAGCTTGGAAATGTGAGGCATGCTGTGCTGGGCAAATGAAAATGTTTAAGATGGTCGTAGCAAAGAAAGATTTGCTGGGGCCTCAGAGCTTTTAAAGAGAAATGGCCAACAGTCAGCACTGTATCAATCCGCCCAAAATAACTGCTTAAAAAAATCATAATTCAAGTCCAAAAACAGTTGCGTTTGGGACATCGGACGCATTTAATAGTTTTGAAAAAAATCACTTTAAAGCAAGTTGCCTTGTAACCGGATTTGCTGTCTTGTGCTTCGCTGGTTTATTTTATATCTAAGTGGGTTAAGAATGCCCTGGAGCACACACAGAATGAACTCGTTCATGGAGGCATTTGTGGGATTTGTGTCTGAGGAACCCCATCATCCTAGTGCTCTTTGGGGCTTATTAGCATTTTTTTTTTTCCTAAGAAGGGTACTGAGACTCATTCTCCTGCTCAGAAGAACCTTGCTATTAACAAATTCAAAACATTTCGGCACACCATTCAAGACTATTGATTACAGTAATAGTAACTGACACTTCTATAGAGCTTTCCAGCAAAATCATATACTTTCAGAAACAAGATTCCACTTCCATTTTCTCTGCTTCCCACTCCCCCCAGTCTTATTTTATCAACTAACCACTCTTTCATCTTTCATCTTGCCAATTCCTCACCTGATTTTGTTTTGCTAAATTTTCTCACACTTCTTCTGCACCTCTATAGATCCTCATTCACCGCTTTTGCATCCAAAAAATCTCATAGAAACTTGGAAGGTTTTCAGTAAGTATTTACTGTGACGAATGAATGAGTAACTGTATAAACCAGCTTTCCTGCCTCCTCTTCATTCTTACTTATTGAGATTCAATTTGTCCTTCAAAGCCCACATAAAAGGATGTCACTTCATGAAATTTCCCTTACATCTATTCAAATTAAATTTGCCCTCATGCTTCCTTTTCTGCCTAAAGCTCTTTTTAGCTTAATTATAGAACTTGCCACCCTATTAATTACCTTTAAGAGTCATATGTTCTTCGGCTCCTTTATAAACCCCTTGAGGCCAAAGTCTTGTGTTCTTCCTTTATGGGATCAATGGTGATTCTACAGTGCTTTGCATATAATGAGTCTAACCGTCATGTGTTACGTAAAGGTAGGTATTATCACTTCAATTTTACATGTAGAATGTCTTTAACTCTTTAAGGGTTTGACCTTACATTAACTGTTCTTCATATATTTCTCTGCTTTCCTACAAAACCAATTTCTCTTGTTATTTGAGTATGCTCACTGGTAGGAGATATAAAAAGAAACACATTCAAAAGTGAGAATAGAGCTACTTCACGTGCTTGGTTTGTGATATGCAACAGTGAAATTGCACCAAAAAGGAAACTGGAGCTTCCATTTAAAATGAGTGAGCTCAGGGGCTCTTCTGGTAAAATTCACACAGGTAATTTCTAGAGTCCCTAGGGTTAGGTGTTTTGAGGCCATGAGTTCTCCTTCCTGAGAACAATTCCATGGGTGTAGAAGATACTGACTTATCTCAGGTTCTAATTTCCGTGCTATTCTTCTGGTACCTGGCTGGTATTGGAGGGGCCAGGTTTTGATTGAGTTTGAGAGAGACCTCTACTTTCATGGAATTGTCACAGAGCAAACTCCAAAATTGGGCTTCAGCTCAGGATACTTTGTGGGTTCTTGGATTTGCAAAAAAATTAAAGAGCAAGCCAACAGAGTAAAGTGAAAGCAAGTTCTTTAAGGAAGTAAAGGAATGAAAAGGTGGCTTCTCCAGAAGCAGAACAGCCCTTAGAGTTGCTGGCTATTTTTATGGTTATTTCTTGATTATATACTAAACAAGAAGTAAGTAATTCATGAGTTTTCTGGAAAAAAAGCTGAGGTTTCCCAAAACAGAGGGTTCCTTCCCCTTTCAGACCATGTAAGGTAACTTCTGGACATTGCCATGGCATTTGTAAACTGTCATGGCACAGGTGGGAGTTTCCTTTAGCATGTTAATGTCTCATAATTACCATTTAATGAGCAGTGAGGATGACTAGACCTCACTTTTGTCACCATCTTGGTTTTGGTGGGTTTTGGCTGGCTTCTTTACGGCATCGTGTTTTATTAATGGGGGTCTTTGTCAAATCAGTCTTACTGAACTCCTAACTCATCGTGTCTTTTCGTGAGAAAATAAATCACTAGCTAGCTACTAAGTCTATTTCACTTTATTAGGCTGGTGCAAAGGCAATTGCAGTTCTTACGAGCATTTTGTTTGTAAAATGTAAATTAAATTTGTTTCTAAAATGAGGAAGGGAACTCTAGCATCAGTTATATGGAAAAGGGTCTTTCTATAGGAAGGAATAGGATTTGAACTCATTCATGTTAAGAGAGGGTATCAAATTGAGAACCAGGCAGACCCACCACCTGCAGTAAAAAGGATCCTAAAGTCAATTGGTTGAAGAAATTAGATCCTTGGTGAATTTTGAAGTGTTCATCAGTGTAACCATATTAAAAGGAGATGACAGAAGGCAAAATAAAAGAAATATGGGCTGACAGGACAACTGTATTTTAAAAAGAATCAGTTTCATTAAAAAGCGCCAACGTGAAGATAAATCTTTTCAATCCAGCTCTTTAGAGGATCTAAAGTGACCTTGATGGACAGTGGAAGCATTCACAACATGGAATTGCTTGAATAAAAAATTTATTAACTTTAAATAATTTTGGCTAATGTTACATATACACAATTTAAAAAAAAAAAACTCTTTACACTGTTAAAAAAAAAAAAAGTATTTCTAGCTCAAAGAACAGGAAGTACAAAGGTCTTGAAGTAGGAATGGGACTTCAGTGCTCCGGTACAGCAAAAAGACCAGGTGGCTAGACCAGAGTGAGTGAGGATGAGTTATAGGTAAGGAAGTCACAGAAGTAATGAGGGTTTAGATTTTAAGCAACCTGTTAGATCTTTGTAAAGATTTTTGCTTTACTTTGTGCAAAATGGAAAGGCACTGATGAGTCTTAATCAGAGGTAGAACACAATTTTACTTACATTTTGAAATGATTACGCCTCTGCTATGGTTGGAACTGATTCTAGGTGAGCAACATTTGAACCAGAGTAACCACTTAGGAGGATATCATTATTATCCAGGTGTGAGATGGTGGCAGTTTGACCGGGGGTGTGGTGGCAAAAGTACTGGCACACGCAAGTTCCTGGTTACGTTTTGAAGGTCGAACCAACAGCATTTGATGGTGGATTTGGTGTGTGGTGTGAGAAATAGAGAAAGGAATCAAGGATTACTTTGCAATGTTTTTAGTCTCAGTAAATAGAAATATGAAGTTGTCCTTAAATAAGATGAAGAAAATTATAGGACGATCATTGGAGGAAAGATTAGGAATTTGGTTTTGGACCTAGTAAGTTTTAAATCTGTGATAGTTACGTATGTGGAGATAGTAAGTAGACAGTTGGATATCAGAGCCTGAATATCAGGGCAATCCAGGTTGAGATTTAAATGTGGTAACTGTCCAAATATAGATTGACTATTAGGCATATGATGAGATGATGTCACTTAAAGAGTGATTAAGCACAAGGAGTTCAAATATTGAGAGGTGAGGAAAGAGACATCATTAACTGAGACCCAGAGGGAGTGGCCAGTGAACCAATAGGAGCAGGTGTTTCAAAGTTCCAATCTGTCAGTTTTTTCCACTTGCTTTTTAATTCTCTTTCTTTCTTCCTGTTGAGTCCATAGACAACTGGGCGAGGCTGTAATGAACTGTGACAGATGTTTAACAAACTCAAGAGCTGCAAGATAGTCTTAGCCCCTTCAACATAATTCCCCGGGAAAGCATGCACTTCTAAAAACGATGCTGTTGTCACTTATTTCACCCAAGGAACTCGATTTTGAGGGCTTACCATCAAATTCCCTAGGCTATATACTGGTGGCAATAATTAATCTCTGATTTTATTGAGGATTAGATTTATATATATTTTTTTCTCTCCCAAATCCAAGTCTAGTGAATATGGGGTGTCAGGCCAGACACTGCTCTACTTGGTCAGCGTCAAAATATGAATATAAAGGAATAAGATTAATTTGCATCTACTGGTACCATTCTTTCAAGTAACATTTTTCTTTTTATTTTCAAATCCATATATGCTCACTAATTTCAAGATAATAATTAGAAAATACACAGTTAAAGAAGGAAGAGCACTTGTGATCTTTTGTTTGCAAATGTTTCGCATCATTTTCTCATTTTCTACTTGTTTTTAATTTCATTGATTGGGGACTGGTACTTCCTAGAATTGGTCTTTAGGTTGGTTCTCAAAATAAGAGCTACCAGTAATTTCATAAAGACACCCAGGGATGCTACTTGGAAGACTGCAATATAAATGTCAATATATAACTTCTCATTTTTAATATGTGTCTTATAACCTTTTTCTTTTTTCCCCCCTTTCTACCCTGATTCCCTCTTCCTAATTCTAAGTGGTCAACCTGCGATTTTAAAAAAGCATGCAGTTTGAAGACAGACAGACTTGGATTTAAATTGTTGTTCTGCACCCTTCACAGTAGAAAGAATCAACCTAAGTGTTATCAACAATAGATTGAATTTTAAAAAATGTGGTGTATATACATATAGATACACACACACACACACACACACACACACACACACACACACACACACCGATGGAATACTATGCAGCCATGAAAAGGAAAATGTGCTATCTTTGGCAGGAAGGGGGATGCAGCTAGGGGTTATTAACCTAAATGAATTAAGGCAGGAACAGAAAGTCAAATACTACATTTTCTCACTTAAAAGTGAGAGCTAAAAATGGTTACTCAGGGACATAAAGATGCAACAATAGATACCAGGGACTGTTAGAGGGTTGCGGGAGCACTGAAAAACCATCGTGTGTGATCCTCAGTGCCTGGGTTATGAGATCAGTAATACCTCAAATCTCAGCTTCACACAGTATGCCCAGGTAACAAACATGCACATGTACCCACCAAATCTAAAATAAAAGGTTAAATTAGTTTTTAAAAGGTGATTAAGAATAAATTGATGATATTAATTAATATTACTAACTTTACATAATAGTTATTTGTAATTATTATAGTTAGAAAACTTAGAAATTTTGTTTGATTTCATGTTAGATATGTTTTTAGATAACATATGCTTCTCTATTAAGATTATCTTCAATTACCTAAGCTATATGATATAGTTCATTGCTCTTTGGAGGTGCCAAAACACTTCTAAAATTTGTCAAGTAAAAAGATTAACTTAGTTTTCAGCTTTAAAAGCAAGGTAAAGATTCATAATAAATGGATAATCATATGTAAAAAGTAAATAAGTAAATAAATTGCGATTCTATGGCTGCAAAGTTATTTATTCTATTTGAGTCTCATTTTCTTCATTGGTAAAATGGTAATCCTCAGAGAATTTTACGTAATTGAGAGAGAGCATGTATAATGCGTAATGTGCTTAGCACATCTTAGGTGCTTATCAAAATGTAGCATAATTGAAAACACATGGGTTTTACAGTCTGAAAAAGAATGCTTCAATTTTTTTTATCTATCTATAATAAGTAATGTACCATCCTCATTGGCTTGTTAGGAAGATCAAATTAAATTGTGTATATAGAATGCAACAGAGGCTAGAATACAGTAGGTGTTCCATAAGTCTTTTCGATGGAATGGTTCTATTCCATATGTCGTATTTTGTTCCTAGTACAGCACTTTGCATATAGGAAGATTCTGAATGATTTTTTTTTTTTTTACCAATTAAAATGAATTTTATTTCTTTATATTCACGTGCTTTTACTCATGCTGTTCCAGTAAGACATGACATGCTATTTTACTTGAAAATATACAGAAAGTACATGGGGTACTGTGTGCAGTAGGAGGAAGATTTGTAAAATAAATAAGTAAACACTTTTTCTCATATGAAAACACACGTTAAATTAAGGAAAATTTTAAACACTGATGCTTTCTAAAAATCATTTAGCAGCCTAAATGTACTAATAAAAAACCTGTGGTTCTTTTCTAATTCCATTTTCTATAATTGTAAAGGCAATGACGCAACATCGTCAATTTAATCTGAAGGCATCAAAACACCCAAGTTTGAATGGCAACCCAAGTCCTCTGAATTTTCATCCTGGTTTTCATGTAGTCCTTTCACTGTGTGTTTGTGTCTAGCTGCAATCGATAAAGTACTATTCTGCTCCTGTACGTTTGGCTTTTCAGCACCACTTCAACACACATCTTCCTTCCCTGTGCCTGTGTCCAGGGCTGCAATTCCTCCAAAAAGGTTTTTTTTTACACCTCTTTCGTTCCTCTCTAGTGGAAACCTCCAACAGCACATTTGAATGTTGTGCAGTGTTTATTTCAAATGCTTTAGCCAATCACAACAGCCTGTTATATACTGTAATAGCTGTTTGAAATAAAAAGTCTTCTGAGGGAATAAAATTTGTGACAAAAAAGCTTCATTGTATATCCTCCCCACCTACACCCCCATCTTTCTCTCTCGATCTCCCCCTTTTCCCCACTCTGCACCATACATACACATTATCCACATGATGATAAAACAGCCATTTTAAACATGGTCACAAAGTTTTGGCACTTTGATTAAAGATTTCATTATTGGCCGGGTGCGGTGGCTCAAGCCTGTAATCCCAGCAATTTGGGAGGCCGAGGCGGGTGGATCATGAGGTCAAGAGATCAAGACCATCCTGGTCAACATGGTGAAACCCCGTCTCTACCAAAAATACAAAAAAATTAGCTGGGCATGGTGGCTCGTGCCTGTAATCCCAGCTACTCAGGAGGCTGAGGCAGGAGAATTGCCTGAACCCAGGAGGCGGAGGTTGCGGTGAGCCGAGATCGTGCCATTGCACTCCAGCCTGGGTAACGAGAGCGAAACTCCATCTCAAAAACAAAACAAAACAAAAAAAGGACTACATTATCATATATTAAAATACCTTAAATAGGTAATAGTTTCAATGCCCTTTTATCTGGATGGTGTGATAGTGTTTTCCTCATTTAGATGATCTTTCTGGTGCACATACCACCTCACATCCACATTCACTTGCACACATACCCTCACACACACTCACACATCTTACACCCACACATTCCCTTATTTCCTTTAATATCAAGGAGACCTCCTAGGTGGCAAAAATCCCAACCAAGCTGGCTTGAGCAAAAAGACATACTGGCCCACATACTTTAATTGTATCAGGGTGAGTCCTGGCTTCTGGGAAGACTTGATGCATGGGCAATGCTTGATCGATAATTTTTGACTGTCGATTTTCAAGTCTTTCATTCTGGTGAGACACGGATCAATGGCAGCTGGCTAATATCTTCTTTGCTAATCAGAGGTGATACCCCAGATTGTCTAAATCTGTGGTTTTCAGCCCCAGTAGAGTATTAAAATCTTCCTGAAACTTGAAGAAATACCAGTGCCCAGACTTCAGCCCTAGAAATTCTAATTCTATTAGTTTGGATTAGAACCTTGGCCCTGATTTGTCTAAAAATCTCAGGTAGTCTAAGGTACCTCACAGTAGAGATCCATTGATTTATCTGCCTTTTATCTTCCACTACACTCTTGGTGGCTTAAAATTTATTTTTTTCTTTCTTCTGTCTTTAAATTTTGGATTGGTTGGGGGGGAGTCACACATGCAGGGTTGTTGCATGGGTACATTGCCGGATGCTGGGGACTGGAATATGGATGGTCTCCTCACCCAGGTGGTGAGCAAGATACCCAATAGGTAGTTTTTTAGCCAACACCTCTTCTCTCCCTCCTGCATCTGGTAGCTCCCGTGTCTATTCCTGTCTTTGCTTCTATGTGCATTAATTATTTAGCTCCCACTTATAAGTAAGAAGATGTGGTATTTGATTTTCTGTTATTGCATTAATATGCTTAGGTTAATAGCCTCCAGCTGTACCTATGTTACTGTAAAGGAAATTATTTTGTTCCTTTTTATGGCTTTGTAGAATTCTGTGGTGTATATATATACCACATTTTCCTTATCCAGGCTGCTGTTGATGGGCACCTAGGTGGATTATTTGTCTTCTTGAATTGCCTCTCCTAGGGCTGTTGCTGGCCGTTTGTTCCTAAGACACTGAAGCTAGGGTCTTTAGAGGAAGAGTCTGGATGGGAGATTCTCCAACTTCTTAGAAAACAGAAAATCTAGCTATAAAAAGGAAAATGGTCCGTTAAAAGAACTCTCCAGAGTGACGACACAGAGCTGAGAACAGAAGATACAAAACAAAACACAAAGTAGAAGGAGAATGGAAGCTAGTTGGAAAATGAAGTACATAGGACCTTAGATATTAGCCAAGACTGAAATATGTTGACATGTCGGTGTCTAGTCTGGGTTTGCATAAAAGCACCTGGTTTGGTCAGTCAATCTGCATTGACTTAAACTACACTTGACTCCATTTGCATACACGAGGTATATAATATAAGAGCAGCTGGCTGAATTTGTCTCAACATAATCAAAGATAAATATAAAAAATGCAATCAG
Organism: Saimiri boliviensis; assembly: GCF_048565385.1. NCBI lineage: Eukaryota > Metazoa > Chordata > Mammalia > Primates > Cebidae > Saimiri > Saimiri boliviensis. The sequence goes on along the minus strand of NC_133453.1, from coordinate 131,718,980 downwards.
AGTGGCCACACCATGGTCTCTCTATAAGCTAGAAAAAGCAAAATCTAAATGCTTCTCTCTCTCTCAGACTGGCTAAAAGTAACTTAACAGGCAGTAGCTGTTGGCAACATCTACCTTTGCTTTTCTGAAGTCCGTTCCCCTAACTTTGCCTATAGTACAGTTTGTCCTCTGGTAAGATTGTGGCAAATAACGCTCATGCTTTCTTGATTGCTAAGACCCAGAGCCGAACATTTCTGCCACTGAATGAAGATCTTTACCATGAATAATTACAAACGAGGCAAGCAATCATTTGCGTCATGGTTCATCGGACCCGTCAGAATGAAACAAAGACATTTTTCACTCTCTTCCCTCCACCGTATGCACTATTAAAATGCCTTTGTAGATTACTGTAAATAATTCAAATGTTTATTAAAAACTCTGTTGGAAGATCAAGGAATCATAGATAATAGGAGGAAATACCATCTAATTTATTTTCATATGGCATACTCTATCCATCATATGGCAAAATGCTTCAAGGCAAAATACAAAGTGAGGCAGGTTTTTCAAGCAAGACTCAAAGAGGAGGTCACTTAAAATAATCGGAAGATAAGTGTTCCAAAAGTGACCCTTTGCTTCTCAGGGTTCCAGTTTTCTTTCCGGATCAGGTCATTTCTCAGATTCAGCTCTGGCATTTAGTTATTTTAATCATGACGCCAACCGATGAACTTGACTTACAGTAAGGAGAACGGGAGGGCATATGTCTGACCTTGGCAAGAAGCCAGTCTTTATGTCCCTCTGTGTTTTGCATGCATGCAGAGAAAGACAACGTGAAACCCCTCCAAATCCCCCCAGGGTAAGAGCATTAAGGTTCAACGGCATTGCCATGCCAGGCTACACCTACCATGCTTGCCCAGTGTATAATGAAATAGGGGAAGCCAAGTCAAAACTGGGATCCTCATCTAATCTGTGATGTTCTTGGTTGAGTGTGGTGAGCTGCCCTCAGCCCAAGTGATCCTTGCAGTTATTAATAGCAAAGTAATCATATCTGCCATCGATTAGGTACCTAACATGTGCCATGCACTGTATTAGGCAGTTTTGATACAATGAGGGAGGTATTGTCTTATGGTGATTAAGTTGCTGGTTTGTGAGCCAGATTGCATGGGAAATGATGTGTGTTGAGGTGGTCCTGAAAGGCCAAATGTCCAGGAGCCGTTGTCTAAGAGTTGCTAGCACCTTCTCTACCTACATGCTGTTACGTGATGCATTTTCTTGCCTTAACCATTCATGTAGGAAAACATTGGTGACTTCCATAAATTTAATTCAGAGTTACAAGACTATAGCTTCAGTTCTGGCCAAAATGTTAGGTTTTTCTTTCTATAGAGTTGAAATAAGTGTTAACAACTCTTCCTTAAATTGGGAGATTCATACCCCCTCCACCCTAAATTAAGGAACATTGTCTGAGCTGCTTTTCCTTCTCAAGGAACACATTCTGTGTCATTTGCTTTCCTAATCAACGTAAGAATTCAGGGAAAGTAACCTAATCACGGGGAAGTTGGGAATAGAAAGAGAAAATTGAAAATTTAAACTCAGCTCCATAAATTCTTGAAAATGTTTCATTTGATGATATTTACCAGTTAATTAGGATCAAAGGAGAAAATTCATATAATAAGGCTCATAAAAGCATACTGGCTGAATATTAATGAATTCAATGATAGGCTTCTGTGTCCAGGCAACCGAATATTCCACAAGCGTGTTAATGTTGGTTGTAAAATAACAACAGTGGTTCAGACAGGAGTGCTTGCGACTGTGAGACAAAGACTTGCTTCTCCAGGCCACGTTTCTGCTCTTCCTGGATTGTGGGTTGCAATGCTGGCTTCAGAGAGGACAGCTCTCAATGTCTCCATCATTTCTGTTACTAACATGAGCTGTGCACTCAAAATGCAATGGGGATTCAGTCAAAAATAGACTTAGCACCAAAAAGAAAAATAGTGTATAGAGCAACTGTCCCCACAGCGTCAAGGGACACAAAGTGGAGATCTGCATTGTAATCCTTATTCTCTTGCTAGCGGGTTGGTGTCTGTGAACTTCTGTTTCCTCATGTATCCATCGAAGTTTATTAGGGGAGGGACAGCGGGGGGTGGTGATTTGGGGAGGGATAACATGGGGAGAAATGCCAGATACAGGTGACGGGGAGGAAGGCAGCAAACCACACTGCCATGTTTGTAGCTATGCAGCAATCTTGCATGTTCTTCACACGTACCCCAAAACCTAAAACACAATAAAATATATATATTTTTTAAAAAGATAAAAGAACAAAAAGGAAAATAGAAAGGGAAGGAAGGAAGGGAAAAGCTATGGGTTCAGCTCAGCTACAGTACCGTCAAGTTCATGTGTCCCGTTAGGCATGATGACAAAGGATGAAAAATGCTATTCAAATGTTAAATGGAGGTGCTACTAGAGGAAACTCACAAAGAGCCAACATGCTGGAAAGATGTTTGGGGTTCAAAACCCGAGTTTCAATAAATCACAGGTGCAGCCTCAGAGAAAGCAATTTTGTGGTCTCCTCTATTACATGGGTTGTCTAACTCACTCCAGCCCTGGTCTAGCCTGAAGTCTGCTTCTCCCCTCCTCCTGCTATGCCCCCAGTCACAGCTGCACCTGACTCTCTCTTGATGGAATCAGAATGAACAAGTTCAATGAAGTCGGACTGACATCCTCACCAGCATGAATCCTCTCTTCCATTCACCAGCATAGCAAACCAGAGCGATGAGCCACTCCCCAGCCAGTTGGCATAGCCGCACTCTCCCTCCTACCTGTTCTCAGTGCCTGCTTATCAGGCAATCAGTTTAAAAAGAAGGACCTCGTTTATGGTGTGTGAACAGGGATGTGAGTGCTGGTGGAGGCATTTCAGACTGGGCATATGCACCAGTACGCAGGAAGGGGTTTACTGCCTGTTTCTCTCCATAGATCAGCCCCTAGTCGACAACAAGGTTGTCTCCACTCTATGTTCCTAGGCTTCATAAAATTCATGTGTTGTTAGGAACAAGTGTCCGTTTGCAACACTGTTACGGGTAGCTACTAGCTTGTAATTTATTCATGATTTATATCCTGCACTGCTCCATTCTCATTAACAACATATTTTATATTTTGCAGCCTAAACTGGGAAAAAAAAATCTGTTTCCTTGAACGCAGCCTAGTCATTGACATTATTTACTGGAAGGGAGACTAACATGGGAAAAGGGAAAATGTCATTGTTGCCATGGGTATAGGCCTTCGGGTCAGGCACACCTATTTTCCAGTGGTGGCTGCTCTGGAAAGAACCATGAACCCAGGACAAGTTACTTTTACTCTCTGAGCTTCTGTTTCTTTGTCTTCAAGATATGGATATCACCTACTACACAAGGTTATTGTGAGAATTAAATACTGCATTTTAAAACATTTTATGACTAGGTAGAATAATTTCAATTGCTCAATATATGGTAGCTGTTATTACAGTGATGATGATGATGAATATTATTATTATAGAAATACACAAAGAGCAAACATCTTCAAACTGAGATGGTTAGAGCTATTTCTAGGACAAAGAAACAAATCAGTAAAAAGTGTCCACTGAAAATTTTCCACTGATCTAACAGATATATAAAAATGCTCAACATTACTAATCATCAGTGAAATGCAAATTAAAACCACAATGAGATATCACCTCACCCCCGTTAGAATGATTATCACACACACAAAAAATAACAACAACAACAAAAATGAATACTGGCAAGGATGTGGAGAAAGGGGAACTCTTATGCAGTATTTGTGGGAATGTAAATTATGACAGCCATTGTGGAAACCATATGAAGATTCCTCAAAAAATGAAAAATAGAACTACCATATGATCTAGAAATCCCATCACGAAGTATATATGTAAAGAAAAAAAAATGTCAAAAAGATATCTGCACTCCCAAGGTTACTGGAGCATCATTCACAATTGCCAACCTAAATGGATTCAACCTAAATACACACACACACACACACACACACACACACACACACACACACACACACATATGTATGTATGTATGTATATTCCTGTGTATTTATTCAGCCATTAAACAGAATAAAATCCTGTCTTTTGTGTCAACAGGGATGAACCTGATGGGCATTATATTAAATGAAATAAGCCAGGCACAGACAGGAAGACAAACACCAGATAATGTCACTCACATATGGAATCTAAAAACATTGATTTCTTAGAAGTAGAGAATGGAGTAGTGGTTACCAGAGATGAGGGAGGGTGGGGAGAAGGGGGAACCTGAAGAGGATGGTCAACAGGTTTAACAGGTGGAATGACTTCTTCTGTTCTATTACCAATGGGGTAATTATAGCAAATAATGATGCAGAAGGGAAGATTTTGAATGTTACTACCACAAAGAAATGATAGGGTTTAAAGTGATTAATATGGCAGTAACCTTGATTTGGTCATTATATAGTGTATATATGCATTGAAACCTCACACTGTACCATAAATACATATAATTACTGTGTGTCATTTATAAATAAAAATGAATAAAAGAGAGAATGGCCATTGATGTTACAAATAATAGACATGATTTGGAGAAAAACAATAAAATCTAGATTCTCATCTGAATTCTGACATGCTAGCAAATATTTTCTTTGTAGGGTGGGCAGGGCCTGCATAAGTCATTTAAAATGTCCCATTTTATCATCATCACGTGTAAAACAGGGATAGTAATGGCCATGCCATTGGGTTACTGGTACTAGGAGTTGTAATGGGTATAAGAGGCATGAGAACATTGTCATACGTTGTGAAATGTCATAAGATGATTTTGCCTTTGAATATTGTCCTCTTAGAGCACCTCTTTTTCCTTCATTAATTTTGTTACAGTGCTGCCCCTTCTTAACGCTCTGTGGGTGCTCTGTGAATAAGATCCCTTTCATATGACTCCCCTTGCAAAACTGAGTGGCTGAAGTTACTCAGTAGCTCTCACTCCTCTAAAGAGGCTCCACTGGCCTGCTGGTCACCAGTAACTCTAACCAGTTGAAGGCTTAATGATGGATTCAGTGCTTCCAAATAAAATGTGAATTTCCACATTCAGTAACTTAAATAGTATTGTGGGAAGTGGTTTTTGGGATTTTACAGGTATGAAAATATCATGGGAGAACTTTTAGAAATATGAATTCCTGGGTCCCCAGTACTAATCAAGTAGGTTCCAGGAGTTGTCAATTTTAACAGTTTTCAGATAATATTCAGGAATGCTGTAAATAGGAATGCCAGCTACGAGGCTGGACCAGCGTCTGTATGGAGGGCTGGAGGGGAGCACCATTACTGTCACAAGCTAGGAAGCCGCCTAATTTCTCAGTGGGTGAATCTACTTATCTTTCTGCTCCACCCTGTCATGTTACATCTCCCTCCAGTCTCCTCTCCACATAGCCATAAAGCAGATTGTGAGGCACTCATTTTCAGTGAGACCTTCCTAAAAGTCAGGCCTTTATTAGCTGGTCTACTTCAGCAACCTATCTCCCTTCCACCCAAATGCTTTATGCCTTGATAAATACTCCTGTACTGTTTATTGCGCCTTTCTTTGTTCTTTTAAAAAAACATTTTTGGCTGGGTGTGTTGGCTTACACCTGTAATCTCAGCCCTTTGGGAGGTGGAGGCAGGTGGATCACTTGAGGTCAGGAGTTCAAGACCAGCCTGGCCAACATGGTGAAACCCCATCCCTGCTGAAAATACAAAAATTAGCTGGGTGTGGTGGCAGGCACCTATAATTCCAGCTACTCAGGACATTGAGGCACGAGAATTGTTTGAACCTGGGAGGTGGAATTTGCGGTGAGCCGAGATCACATACCACTTCACTCCTACCTGGGCCGCAGAGCGAGACTCCACCTCAAAACAAAACAAAGCATTTTTATTGATATATCATGGTTGTACATGCTTTGGGGGTACCTATGATATTTTGATACGTATATACAATGTTTAATGATCAAACTAAAATTAATGGGGATATCTTTTATCTTAAATATTCATCTTTTGTGTTGGGAACATTGTAATTCTTTTCTTCTAGCTATTTTTAAACATACAACATGTTATGGTTTACTATAATTTACCTACCATACTATCAAATACTAGAATTTATCCCGTCTATTTAATTGTACTTTAGTACCCATGAACCAACTCCTCTCCATCAGTCCCTCCCTGCTTTTTTTTCCCAGCCTCTGGCCATCAGCATTCTACTCTCTACCTCCACTTTCACTTTTTTTTTTTTTTTTAGCTCTCACATATGAGTGAGAATATGTGATTTTCTCATTGGCGTTTATTTGTCTTGCCTTTCTTTGTCCTTGAGAGTCTTTTCCAGCCCCTGCTTTCCTGCTTCACCTGGCCATCTTCCAGAAAACCTGTCCTGAGATCCTCAGGCAAATCTGCAGCATTTATCTGGCATCTCAGCACTTTGAGAAGCAGGTTGAGATCATTGGTTTGCATGTTTGTTTTTCCTTTCACTAGACTGAATTCCTGGATGATCCTAATGATACTTTATTAATTTCTGTTTCCAGAGCCTCACGTAGATGTATAAATAAATGTGATTCTGTCTTAGATGTTCTTTTCTCAATGGAAGAATATAAAGCAGTGATCTCCTCACCTCTCTGCCATTCTTCTGCCCCAGCTCCTTTTCCCTGGCGTTTTGCGGTGGCATTGTGAACCCTGAAGGTCAAAATCAAGGGTAGGTGGGAGTGCTGGGACTGAGTGTCTGTGCTCAGAAGGTGTTTTAGTACTATTCACTCAAGTTGCTGGAAAGAAAAAGCCCAAAGTTTTCTTTTTAAAGGATGAACATTTCTGCTAGTGCCAAGCAGCTTATAAAAATTAAAACACAGGCAATCACAAATGTCAAATACGGATCATGTCTGAAGGAAAGGGAGGAAAATAAATCCATTTTCTTTCTCAGTGACAACTACAGTCACCCTTAGATGAATTAGTGATCAGCTCCAGAGGACAGCGCTGCTCCCATGTGATGCTATTTGCACATGTGTTTGTAGGCGAGAGGCCAGTATCTCTCCCCTTGTCCTGTTTGCCTACGGGAGCCCCAGGTCTCTGCTTAGTATTCTGTTATGACTACCGACAAAACACTGATTGTGTCCCCGGATGTAAACCTAATTTTAGGACTATGGGGACAGGATTTGTGGCTGATTTATGGTGCTAATGAGGCAAGGTTGTACTCTCCCATAGGTGAGAGAGAAGTTAAAACCCAAGTTCAATCCCATGCATGGTTTTATTGCAGATGCATCGTGAAGGAGAGAGAATTTCAAATCTGGTGGTCAGGTCCCCAAATTCAAGGATGGGTGCCTCATTTCTTGGCTATATTTCTTGGCTCATTTTATTCTTTCTATAATAAAAAGAATGAGGATCACTTCAGATTCCTGGCTTGAGCTAGCAGATGCAACACTCTCATTTATGCAAAAAAAGCAGTGCCACTGTTGATTTATTAGTGACCAGCAATAAACACCAACATATGTTTTTACAACAGTCTGGTAAGTGCCTTTTATCCACACTTGTTTATAATATAATGAGCGTGCATGAATGGACCTCAGAAACTTCAGAAAAGTCTAGCTTGGATCTGAAGCCAGATGACTGGATGCTTATCAGAATCTTCTGTGAACCATCCAAGCTTCTAGCATGTAGAGAAGTGAAGAGAATCACTTTCCTCATAAGCTCTCAGGCATTTCCGACTGTCTCTGACTAATGCAAGAACAGCCTTTTCCTAGAGTTTTGGCTCTTACCCACCAAAATTTCTTAACACCCGCTTTTGAAGATGCCTTCTACAAGCCCCTGTGCAATTTAGCTTCAGGGACCTTTTGAGAGGCTCTGTCTAGAATCCCCTGATCAGACAAAGATGCTAAACAGATAATGAAAGATAGCACTATCTGTAGTGAGGTTAACTAATGGGGTGACGTCTTTTTTCTGTGTCTTTCTTACTTTGGTCCTTAAGAGACAGATTCCACAGTTTGGACTTCGGTTGTACAATTAAGCACGTTTCATTTTGCATTTTAGGTTCTTTTTGAAAAACAAATTCAAAATTGACAGGTTCTTTCTGCTAGTGGTTTGAGCTTATTTCTTCCTGTATATTTAAAATTCAGTTATTGTTGGCTAAGGGAATAGCTGTGCTTGAATTAAAGGACAAGAATTCCCATCAACAGGAATATTTGGCATACACATGATGGGTCCTCTAGAATCAATGGAAAAAGAATAACAGGGTAAAAATATATGTGATACAGTTCCTTGCTTTCTGTATTGCAGTATTAGCCATTTATTGATTATAGGCTCATACATACTAAAAAATACAACTTATAGGAAAGCACAAATAAATTTAAACAACTATACGAATATAGTTTTTCACCATTAAACTTTAACTTTAGACTACTACTGTCTAATCAAATCCCTTCTCATAATGAATAAATTTTAATGTATTTTTATTGTTTTAACTTTTGTTGTTAAAAAAAAAAAAAGAAGGTTGAGAAACTACTCACAGGCAATTACCAAAATGAAAACCATTAGTAAAAATTTCAGTTTTGCTTTTCTTTCACAGTCACAAAGTTGATTAAGGCTTGTAGATACATACTGAGTCATCTATTTTTTTCAGAATATATTTTCTTTTCTTTTAAATTGTCTAAATAACCCTTTTATTTCTGAAGAGCTTCAGACTTAGAGAATTACTGTGAAGACAGTAGACGGTTCCCATATAGCCACACCTAGCTCCTCTGATTAGCAACGTGTTCTATTATGTTTACCATTGTAGTAGGTACATTTGTTATGGTTATAATGATACATCATTATTTACTGAAGTCTGCTTTATTTGGATTTCCTAAGCTATCTGTGTCCTTCTTTCTCTTCCAAAATCCTGTCTAGAATATCATATTCTACTTAGTAGTCATGCTTTCTTAGGCTCTTCCTAGCCCTGACAGTTTACTCATTCATTTTAACAAATATTTACCTTTCTTGTAAAGTCTTAGGTGTTCATGCTGGGTAAGGTTTGGCAAGTAGGCTTCACTGCATTGCCAGTTCCGTTGAATTGGAGATCTGCTTTGAGGGCTGTTTTGCAGATGACTCTGTGTCTGCGTCATATGCGTAGTGTGTAGAATTTGTGTCAAGAATGATGTCCGCTCTTCGAATGAAAGAAGAAATGGTAACACGAGTGCCTGATGTTGGTTTTATCTAAGCTGTTTAAGATAAAAATTAATTAGGAAAAACACTATGTACATTTGTAATTTTACAATACATTTAGGAGGTTCAAATGATGCATGGCTAAAATTTCAGCAACAAACCATGCCATCTTGCCCATTCATCTGAAATTCATTGAGCATATATTGTATGCTGGGTTTGGGGAGAGATTATGAAGAAGGAGAGAAGTCCTGAATGTCACTCTGGAACCTCTAACGTGATATGGAGATGTAAACTATAAAAAGTAGTATCTATAGGAAAGGAGCGTTTATAGAAAAGGTAATTAATGCAGAATCTATCAAAGAAAGGGCTGTATGTGTATGAGTGGTTGTGTTTTATTTTTCCAAAATATAGGCCGAGAGTTAACAATGTGACTGATTTAGAAAGGACAAAAAGAAAGAAAGGGGTATTCCAGGCTTACACAGGTATATTAGGGATGAGGAAAACATTTATTCCTCATCCTTAATATATCTGATTTCTGGGTTACTTAGAAACAAGGCGGTATTATTTGTCAAGAAGCCAGTTAACTTGGGTCTTCCTTGTTCCTTGAGGCCATCAAGTCACTATTTACATTTTGTTATCTTATAGGTAGATAATATATGGGTTTTCAGAACTTGAGGAGAAAAACGTTACTTTCAGGCAAGTAACTAATAGGATTGATAGAATCTTGATGCTCAGCTTAAAGTTGTTCTAGTCTTCTCTCTGTTCCACATTATAATAATCTTGAGGCTGATTTGTGAATGCAGCTTGTAGATCAGTGTTATAACTTCAAAGTCACACCATGGTGCTCTCTCTGGGAATGCCAAGTACAAGAATGGGAAAAGGAAATTAATGTATTCTGAGAACTGACTCTGTGCCAGGCTCTAGGCTAGCGGCTTTTCAAACATATCTTGCTCATCTTCATAATAGTTTGCCAAAGCATGTTGCAAACTTGAAATATTACCAGAGAAAAAGTCATACACATTTTGTTCAGGACATTTTTAGTAATTCCAGCAAGACCTAGGAGCTTGGATATTCCAGCTGTCTGATTTCCAAAACTGGAGATTGTGTTAGGCATAAGAATCTCTCTCAAAGATGTCCATGCCCTAATCTCTTGATCTTGTAAATAGGTTACTTTACAAAGAAAGAGTTCTCTGCAGATAAAATCAGTATTACTGACTTTAAAATAGGAAGATTATCCTGTATCATCTGAGTAAATTTAATCTAATCACATGGACCTTGGAAAGCATAGAAACTTCTTTGGCTGCAAACAGAGAGATACAACAGAAGAGTATCAGGAAAGAAAAAAAGCATAAAGAAAAGATCAGAAATGTTTGACACATCAGAAGGATTGGTCCCGATTTAGAAGATGAATGGGGCCACAATCCAGGGAATTAGGCAGACTCTAGAAGGTGAGAATGACCCTGAGCCAACGGCTAGCAAGGAAACAGGGACCTTAGTTCTGCAACATGGAACTAAATTCTGCAAACAACCTAAATGACTTTGGAAGTGGAATGCAGCCCTGCTGACCCCTTGATTTTAGCCCAGAGTGTCCTCTTCCTGATTTCTAATGTATGCAATTGTGAGATAATAAACACATCTTGTTTTAAGCCGCTAAGTATGTGGTAGTTTGTTAGGACAGCCATGGACAGCCACATAATACAAGAGCCAATGTCTCCGACCCAGGTGGGACATGTGATAAAGCAGGGATGGCTGGCTTCACTTGTAGGTTACAGAATAAAGGAGGAATAAAGACATTGTCTAAGAGTGAAAACAGGTGTGAACACTTGGAAATGGATACCAAGTTCTAGACCAGGTTTAAATCCAAAGAGGAAGCTATTAAAAAGCAGGGCTGGTTTCCATGTGAGCAATGCTGTGAACATTACCACCCATACTGCAGCCAAACCACGGTTCCCGGTGCACTGAGCAAAGATGCTTCCTCTGTGAGTGTCCCTGTGTCAGCTGACTCCTTTCTTACAGAGCTTCACCCTATAGAGGGCAAAATTAGGCATGTTAGCCTATGGCATAGGACTGAGAAGAAACAATCCCAAGTCTCCATTTGCTCCTTCCGGTGGCAAGAGCAGTCTGCAGGAGCCCATATAACTGTGCACAACAGAGCCTCAGTCTGTGCCTGTGATGGAGTTCTCGTTATATGGAGAATGAGGCCCAGCCACGGCTGGATAACCTAGAGCAACAACAGATCTTACGGGGACGTCTTCCCCCTACTATTTACTTGTCCACATCCACTCATATTCAGGGCTCTGTTTAAAACCTCCAGCATAATCCCACCTAACCCGCCACGAGACTGGATTCACCTTCTACCTCATGTTTTTCTGCATCAGAGACCTTAGGACACTGAAGAGTAACTACATGTTTCTACACTAAGTGACTTCCAGGTGGCCAGGGAGAATATCAGTTATTTCAATATCCTCAGGTCTTCCAGCAATGCCTGGTGCATCGTAAACTCTCATTTATTTTGCAGCAAATATTATGTACCTTGGATTTTTTTCTTCCTTTATGTTGTGATGACCATGTGAGTGCCCAGTTCTATCTGTGAATAGACTGTTGGTGGAGTCAACATACAAACGTTCCAGGCTGGCTTAGGTCTGGTTGAATTTCCAGGGGCTCTGTAGCTTAGGCTGGCTTTTGGTACTCTCACTTTATGTGTTAAAGTGAATGAGTTAACTTGGAATTAGAGTTACTGTTGGAATATCATTGTTTTTATTCAGAATAAAAGCCTAACTTGTTGCATTGATAATTACTCAAAAAAAGTCAAAAGCATGACTATAGGGATTAAGTCAGCACATGTTAATATATACTCATAATTTACATATCAACTGCATAGCTGTATGTTTCAGGTATACCTCCACCTGTTTTACTGGCTAAAAATATCTAAGCACCTTCAACGCTCAGCTCTTGTTCATGTCACCTTTCTGGCAATGATGGACCGAAGACCGTAAATGTTAGATCTGCCATCAGACATCCACCCACGTTTGTAGAAGCTGGGCACGTCTGTTTCTATATCACAGTTGCCAACTACACGCTAATTGTTCACTATGAATAGAGACCATATGGACTTTAAATGCCGAGGTTTGAAATATTTTTTTCCTTTCATTTTGAAAGCTTTCACTTGAAATGTGAAAGGTTCTAAATAGTGCTTCATTTCCTAAGGGAAAGAAAAGAGGAGAGAAAAAGTCCCCCACAAAATGCTGTGAGAAAAAAAAAAAAAAAACAGCAAACAAACTTCTTTCCCAAAGTAATGTTTTAACCGTCTACTCATTTATAGGCACAATTAGGGAGTCACTGGCTCTATTGGACATAAAGAAAAATAGATTTCAGTTTATTCTACAAAGTGGGGAGAAAAATCTATCTTCCCAGTGATTGTATTCGAGAAATGGACCAATTAGTCAAGGCAAAAGGAGGAGAGGACCGAAGAAATACTCATTGTTTTCTCTTTCAAAGCCCCAACTTGACAATATGTGTGTTTTTCTTAACCAGCGGCTCTAGACGGTAATTAGCATAACTCAGGGCTGAATGCCGGCTTGAGATACGGGGTCTGTCTCCCTTTTTCCTCCATTGCTCTCATAGCCTCAAGAAAGAAGTACAATCAGAGGTCACCTCAGCCTCTGCATCAGGTTAAAGCCATAGTGGATACAAATGAGTCTGTGTTTATTTACCACCACCACAGACTACACAGTCCCGAGCATACAAATGTCACTTGCTCAGCACAACGACAGAATTTTCTGTTTCTGGACAAACTGCTCTAAAATACCACACTTATTTTAGTACTCAAGGGAGAATAAAACTTAAAGACGGGGAATAAAAATCCATTAAGAGCAGTTTTGTTTGTTTGTTTGCTTTGGGTATATAAATTCTAGTGCAGCTTCAGAGTCATGGAAAGATGTGTCTGCAGTCAACTAGGACCCTCTGGGTATAGCTCCTGCCTTTTTTGTTGAAATCCTGAAAAACTCATGAAACGCTATTGAGTGGCGAAAGCCATCTTAAGAGTTTATGAAAATTTCCTCTAGAGTTTCGTTCTTGCGAAACTCTTGCCCTTGAAAACAACAAAAGCAAACCAGATGAAATCAATGGATTGCCTGTTTCCTCTAAGGTTGGATCTCTTGCTCTGAAACTACTTTCAATACTTCGTAGTCAAGAATTCTATTCTTGACAATGTCTTCGTCCATGTCACAAGGAGGCTACTAAAGTGAACCTTTATGTAACCAAGACATCATTGGCTTTCTATGGATCAGAGTGTCAGAGGCCTGCATGAGAGGTGTGTTCTATTCTAAAGCATAGCTGGAAGGGTTGGGCCAGGTGAGGCTCACTGCAGATAATTTGTGACCATACATACAAGGTTGATTACAGTTGCTGAATTTTCTTTTCTCTCTCTCTCTCTCTCTCTCTCTCTCTCTCTCTCTCTCCCCCCCTCCCCCCCTCCCTCTCTCTCTCTCTCTCTCTGTCTCTCTCTGTGTTTGTGTGGATACTTAAATGTGTATGAGGATTATTACCTTGTGCCAGGCACTATGCTGGATACTAGGTATATCTCAGTGGACAGGGCAACCACAGTCATGGAGCTTATAAACTAGCAGGGAAGATGATAATCAGACAAGAGAATCTGATACAGTATGTGCTAAAAGGGATCATTCCAGAGAGTCTCTCTTCTAATGTAGATGTCAGGAAAGTTCTCTAAAAAGAAATTAAATTTAAGCATTGGATACTTTGAGGTTAGCCAGCAGAAACAGGATAAGATAGCGGAAGGAAATGTTCCAAGATAAGAGACGGCTAAAAACATGGGAAGGCTGGAAACTGGGAAAATAATTTGTTTTAAAATAAAAGGAGTGGTTGGGTGCAGTGGCTCATGCCTGTAATCCCAGCACTTCTGGAGGCCAAGGTGCATGGATCACCTGAGGTCAGGAGCTTGAGACCAGCCTGGCCAACATGGTGAAACTCCATCTCTACTAAAAATACAAAAATTAGCCAGGCGTGGGGGCTCGCGCCTGTAGTCCCAGCTACTTAGAAGGCTGAGGCAGGAGAATAGCTTGAACTGAGGAGGCATAGGTTACAGTGAGCCGAGATCGTGCCACTGCATTCCAGCCTGGGCAAAAGAGTGAAACTCCATCTCAATCAATCAATCAATCAATCAATCAATAAAAGGAGTTCCATATAGTCCTATCTGAAAACAAGAAGCCTTGAGTTGTAATGATTATTCAACTAACTACATAATTCTTGAGACAGGAGGTAGACACTGAATAAGTAATATTTGTTGAATGATGGAGTATATTAGTCATCTATTGCTGTGTATCAAATTATTCTAAAATGTAGTGGCTGAAAACAACAATCATTTATTTGCCACAGTTTCTGAGGGTAAGGAATCCAGCAGTTGCTCCACTGGCTGGTTCTGGCTCAAGGTCTCTCATGAATTGTAGTCAAGAAGGGTTACCTCATCTGAATACTGGTCTGCCCTGAAGTACCTTCTCCCAAGATCACTCATGCGCTGTGGCCACAAGGCCTGAGTTTCTCTCTGGCTGTTGGCGGGAGGCGTCAGTTCCTTATCACCTAGAGGCTCTACCATAGGGCAGCTCATAACATGGCTTTAGAGGGTTTCCTTTAAAGCAAAGGATGAGAAAGACACATGTATACATGCACATGCACGCACGCGCGCACACACACACACACACACAGAAACAGTAGAATGGGGAGACACACATGTACACAAGTGTACAGATGTATACAAAGTCTTGTAACCTGGCCTCAGAAGTGATACACCATCACTGCTGCCATATCCTGCTGTCCATGCATCACAACCCCAATACAGTATGGGAGAGTTCACACAACAGCATAAATACCAGGAGTAAGAGATCACCAGAGACCATCTCAGAGGTTGGCTGCCATCCACTGTGACCAATAAAAGTAATCTAAATAATAGAAGTAACATTACCAAGAATGTTAATAGTCACATTTTTGCAGACAAGTGATCTTAAGATGTCCCGGCTCTTCAGCATTCAGTGACTAAGTATTCGCCGTATCGCAGGCCACATTCAGAACGTGGTCTTCGAAGTTCCGATCCTGAGTAATCTTTCACGACTTGTCTTGCACTTCCCCCATAGAAACCAGACCAGCCAGGCTGCTCCTTCCTTCCAGACCCCCAGCTTTCGTACTGAGTTCTGATCATTGTCTCTTCCTCGAGGGCCCACCACTTTGCCCTTAGCTCTGTCTGTCCAATTTGAACACATTTCAAATGTGGTTTCCTTTATAGACACTTTCTTGATCAGTCTTCAAACCACCAGTGTGTTTTCTCACCCTACTCCTTAAAGCGCTTAGCATCTTTTTTCTGACATTTGTTCTTTGTTTTGCATGGTGATTATTTGTAGACTTGTCATATTCCCCTAACAGTACATTCCAGAAACAGCAGGATTTTGTCATACTCTCTTGTTCATACAGCACTCAGGGCTGTGTTTGGTACTTAAAGTTGCCATTATCTGATTATCTTTTTCCTGTTCTTTATATAATTTTGGACATTAACCTACACCTTCTGGCTTCACATTGATTTGGGCTTAGTTTTCCAATACAAAGTAGAAATAATCCACGCATAGACTCCAACTTGCGCTTTCAGTTGGTCACATGCATGTGATACTCTGCTGAAATGACAAAAACCCAGTTGTTTCCTTCTGCTAATCAGCTTTCTTCCTAGAATCACATGATAATTCCTTGTCTCTGGCTCTCAGTGCCCTTGTATCTTCTAGACTTAGGTACACGTTCAGGTCCTGTGGTAGATTACACCCTGACTGCATGACCCTCTTTTAGCAATATTTTTCTGACCTCATTTTTGGCACACTCTCTAACAGTACCAGAACCATGGCTTCCCCAACTAGGGTAGTGGGAAGGGATTCTAGATGCAGGCCTCTGAGACTGCCACTGACTGGACAACCCATGCCTAGTCATTTTACAAATAACATTATTTAGTTATATCATGCTCCAACCTATATAAAGCTCATCCCTAGACATCACCTCATCTAATTCACACACAAAAAAAATCATTGTGTTTGGTCCTATCCTCATTTTTTATATCTATTAAGAGATGATCGTAAACTCTATGTGACTTGTGAAAGATTACAGAACTGCCCGTAGTAAAATCAGAGGTTACTTCCAGGTGCTCTGACCATAAGTCTGCGTTCTATAACCACGGCTCTGTAATTACTTGACCTTAAGATCCTCACATCCATGGGACAAATTTACTTACTGCCCTCCTATATACTATATCTCAGTCTGTCAGAATAGCTTGTCCAGAGTCACACATTTTTTTAAATTGCATTTTAGGTTTTGGGGTACATGTGAAGAACATGCAAGATTGTTGCATAGGTACACACGTGGCAGTGTGATTTGCTGCCTTCCTCCCCCTCACCTATATCTGGCATTTCTCCCCATGCCATCCCCCCCAAACTCCCCACCCCCCACTGTCCCTCCCCTGTTTCCCCCCAACAGACCCCAGTGTGTAGTGCTCCCCTCCCTGTGTCCATGTGTTCTCATTGCTCAACACCCGCCTATGAGTGAGAACGTGCAGTGTTTGATTTTCTGCTCCTGTGTCAGTTTGCTGAGAATCATGGCTTCCAGGTTCATTCATGTCCTTACAAAGTACACAAACTATCGTTTTTCATGGCTGTGTAATATTCCATGGTGTATGTGTGCCACATTTTCCCTATCCAGTGTATCATCGATGGGCATTTGGGTTGGTTCCAGGTCTTTGCTACTGTAAACAGTGCTGCAATGAACATTCATGTGCACATGTCCTTATAGTAGAACGATTTATAATCCTTTGGATATATACCCAGAATCACACATTTTAATGGTCTTATGCTCACGTTTGTCACTGGTAGGTAAGGAATCGAGACAAACCTAAGTCGGCACGTGAGGAGCCGAGTTCTCACCGAAGCCAGACGAGGACAGGAGTGGGCAGGTGCATCTCGTGGCTTAATTGAGTTGTTGGGTAATTGAGCTGGCTGGCAAGATCAGGAACTGGGCTGAAATACTGAAGCAAATGTTTCCACAGCCTTGTAACCTAAAAGCCAAGTAAACCCTTTAATATTGATTGAATACTTGACATTTTCCTGAAAGGCTTAGGTTGGTTGCTCAGTCCCAGCCCCTAAAACTCATCTCTTTTTGTAACCTAGTCAGCTGCTTGGGATAAGTACCTTTTACCTGTTTGTGGTTCTTGTTTTATTTGTCCAATCCCAGAATGGATGAGGAAGTATTCCATGGGTCCTTGTATCAGACACTTCTTATTAGAATTAGTACCCATCAGTTTCAAATCAGGGACCCAGAATTCATAGTGGGGATAAATATATTGCCTGTATTGGATCATGCAAACCTTGGTTCAAATCCTAGCCTTCCCACTTGGCAGTTATGGTCTATCCTGACTAGGAAGTGAGGATAATAATATATACCTCTCTTTGAACCCATTAGATGAAATAACAAATAAAGTAATTAGGCTAATACTTGGTATATGTAAGGTATCTGGTAAGAACCTTATCTAATTGTTTTTACAATTTTTTCCCATTCTTTTGTAATATCCTGACGGTTCTCAAAAACAAATTTATACTCCCTATAGGATAAGCATCAGAAAGTTCCAGAACTACAGTTGGTCAGAAGGTTTCTCTGACCTGGAGGCAACCTCTGTGCCCTTCAGGAATTAGAAGTTTCCTGTTTCTAGAACTGGAAAACTACAGTATAATAATAATAATCTCTCCTGAAGCCCTGGTGAAGATGGATCGGAGACAACACCCTTTCCCTCTGCCGTGTCCTGTGAAGGAATGTCCTGTTCTGTGTATGTGTCCAGGACCCTGAGGTGAAGAGCTGGGATAGATAATCTGATGAGCATTTGGTCCAATGGAGAAGCAGTGCATAGCTTTTCATGGGTCGTTAGCTTTGGAGCTGTGTAAGCCTCATGCTGGGAGACCTAGGTGACATATTAGGAGCCACGGTTCTTCCTTCCCATGCAGAGGATGCGTGCACAAATGCCCGATTCTCTTCCCCAATCTAGGTAGTGCAGGCGCCAGCAGAGCACTGTTCTCACGGGGTTGCTCTCCTACAACTGGTTTTTAGTACGAATGCAAAGCACAATCTCTATCCCAAGGGTCTGATCCTAAGAAACTGACAATGTAGAAACAGGCCC
Organism: Saimiri boliviensis; assembly: GCF_048565385.1. NCBI lineage: Eukaryota > Metazoa > Chordata > Mammalia > Primates > Cebidae > Saimiri > Saimiri boliviensis. The sequence continues at coordinate 131,700,627 of NC_133453.1, read as the reverse complement.
AGCCCTGAAGACACACAAAGAAAAATACAAATATTTGTGCCATAATTATGTTTCTAATACTAACTGATTTTTATGCTAAGGCATAAGCAGAGAAAAGATAAAATAAAGAGGAGAGGCCAGAATGGAGGATTCCACCGGGAGACCAAACCTAGACCATTGCCCTCTACCTGAAAGGGCCATGGATGTATCTGGGATAGGCAGGATTCGAATCTAGGTAGGTTGGGTATGCAGGGAGAGCTGAGCTCTGTCCCAGGCGTGGGGCTCCTTTGAGATTCTTATAGTTCATAAAGCCTGAGCCTGTCTTTGTGATCACAGCCAGGTAAATTCTGACCTTGGATGAACCATTCTTTCATATGCTAGTGGTTATTTTGAAACTCATAAAAGACTCCCCAAATACAGCTCTAAAAAGCAAGCCTTTTTTTTCTGCTTTTTTTCCTCTATATAAGTTTGGGTTAATTTTAGAAATAAAATAATTGTGATTTGAATAAGATAGACTTTTAGCTGTCTTTCACATGGAATGAATGGTTCTGGAGGTGAGAAGTCAAGACCCAGTAAAGAGGTTCCACGGTTGTCTTGGCTTGGGGCTTCTTCTACTTCTCAGCTCTTTCCTTACATAGATGTGACCCAAGATGTTTATAGAGTTCCAAAAGTTACATCTGTGTTCTAGAGCATAGGATGAAGAGCAGGATGACAACGGGCATAGCCATTCATTTTAATGAGAACTGTTGGAAGTTTCACGTACTTCTTATGTTTCTGTCTTAGCCACATTTATCCCTGATTCAGACCCTGAGACAGGGATTCAAGTGCTTCAAAGTAATTCATGTGGAAGGTGTAGGCAGCTCTGGTGGGGAAATAACGAATTGTACAGTAAACGGAAAGTAGCCAAAAAAAAAATGCTTTACTATTCTGCCAGCAATCGAAGTGGACAACTGGAGCATAATTGGCAAATAAATTCTGGGCAGTGGAGCAAAATATACAGCTTTAAATTCTCCCACCCAAGGGGGTGAGTCAGCTGAGTGTTTGGACACCAGTTCCAGGGAGTCATTAATTGAGGGTTGCTCTTGACTGTGTCAACTAGAATCTCTAGTTTGTCACATGCAGGCAGTGGCCTTCAACTGTGCTGGGAAAAGATGTTGCCAGCATAGAAGTGTGGATCTTTGGGTGCTGGGGCACACTGAGGAGTTCAGGGGAATACAGGCAGGGCACTGACCACTTTGGCTAAAATATGGTATACCTCGCTGTAAGTGGTTAGGAAATGTGGTCTTTTATCTTGGTTCATTGTTTCCACCTCAAATATGGAGTCTTGTTTTTAACATGGACAGAAAAAGTAGATTTGTAATAGGCGACTTGGAGTCCCTATTAAGTGCACTTAACAAACTGTGCCTCGATCGTACTCTATAGAGACTATTAGTGAATGAATTAGATTTGCATTTCAGAGTGGGTTGATTTTGTCAAGACTCAGTTCTTACATACGAAAGTGAAATCATTCTACCTTTCCTACAGAAATACTTCTGATTAAGAAACAGAATAGATAGACTGGACAGGGAAAATGTAGCATACATGCACCATGGAATACTATGCAGTCATAAAAAACGATAAGTTTGTGTCCTTTGTAGGGACATGGATGAACCTGGAAACCATAATTCTCAGCAAACTGACACAAGATCAGGAAATCAAACACTGCATGTTCTCACTCATAGGTGGGTGTTGAACAATGAGGACACATGGACACAGGGAGGGGAACATCACACACTGAGGTCTGTGCAGGGGGGACTAGGGGAGGGGAAGTTGGGGGTAGGGAGTTGGGGAGGGATAACGTGGGGAGAAATGCCAGATACAGGTGATGAGGATGGAGGCAGTAAACCACAATGCCATGTATATACCTATGCAACAATCCTGCATGTTCTTCACATGTACCTCAGTACCTAAAGTGCAATATATATATACATATATATATATGTATAAAAAGGAAACAATAAATATTCCTTCAATAAATATTAATCTCTTAATTTGAAGTTTAACATTTAAATATTTTAGTTGTTAGCATTCTATTTTTAGCTGTAACATATATTAGGGCTAGAGAAACAATTGTCATAATTATGATTCTGAATATTTAAGATGTCACATAAATCAGGATTCAGGAACTAGGTTCACAGGTATTTGGAAGAATTCAGGGGATAAACCCTTATAAAAAGAGCTTCAAAGGTGAAACCCCACCTCTACTAATAATACAAAAACATTAGCTGAGCGTGGTGGTGCACACCTGAAATCCTAGCTACTAGGGAGGCTGAGGGAAGAGCATTGCTTGAACCCAGGAGGTGGAGGTTGCAGTGAGCCGACATCATGCCGTTGTATTCCAGCCCGGGTGACAAGAGCGAAACTCTGTCTCTAAACAAGAGGCAAGAATGGCCCATTCTGACTGTGACTGGTCAGCCACCTCAGAGAGTGATGTCAGACAGGCAATAGAATCAGATGGAATTGACTCAAGTAGATGTAGGCCGTATTCCACAGAGAGGAAATAAGAACAACGTAAGAGTAGTATGGGTAATGAGGTGTACAAGTGACGTAAACTAGCCAGAATAAAGATGGCGGATCCTTCCAGACAGGGCACAGTAGCTCAACATCTCACGTAGTACAGTTACAAATTCTATTCGTCCAGGCCAGAATTGACACCAAGTAGCTTTTACTTGGAAATACAGAGCAGGTTATAATGATGAGATAATCACAGATCAGGAAGGATCATGAGCTGGTGAACTTTCTCATACACTTTTAAAAAATGTATCATCAGTGTGTTACACAGAGCTTCGCACAGAGATCGGTACCCATGTGTTGAAAAATGAATGAAGAAGTGCTGAAACTTCCAGCTCCCTCATGTGCCTCATGGACTAGTTAACACTGTTGTGGGAATCGGCCAGAGAAAGGTAGAAAAAAAAAAAAAGCTACGTTTTTCCTGGTGTTTTTCTTCTTATAGCTGCTACTTCTGAAGAAAAATCCAGCTATAAAAACCCTGTGAATGTGAAGGTTTACCCTTGCAATAGTCATTACTGTAATTCACCAAAAATTCCCGGTTCTCTACCCACCAAGCACAGAGGAAGAAAGCTCTTCCTGGAGTTACTGGATTCATATGGGATCATGTGATTTGTTCCAGCAAATAAGCTGTGTGCTGAAGGAAAGTGTGACCCTTTGGGGCTGGAGCATCTCTTTGCAAGTGTACAATATTCCAGGGCTTTCTTTTCCCTCTGCCCCAGTGACCCTCCAGGGTTCCAGAGAGTGGCTGTGTTGTCAGCCTTGACCTTGTGTTAGGGTGATGCTGAGCAGAGCCCCCAGCCAACACAGTTGGGTTATGGAGCATGATAGGAAATAAATGTTGTTGTTTTTACCCATAACATTTTGGAGTTGTTCGTTACCACACAGCAGAATCGAACCTATCCTGACCTATCCCCATCCTGGGGATAGTTTATCAAAATTCTCAACACATGCTTTCTGTTGTGCCCTGTAGATTCAATTTCTTCCTTCCACAGCCCTTTGTGTCTTTCTCTTCTCTTTTAGAGAGAAATGTGTTTTATTTATTTAAGAAAGCTCCTCATTTAAATATTTAACCTTTTCTTTACTGGCAATGCCACAGGAAGACAGTCTACTCCAGGAATCTGATCCTCTTTCTTTACAATTCCTGAGTTCAGAGCAAGGGAATCAAGTTTCTGGCAGAGATCAAATTGCCTGTGTCCATGTTTCTTTGCTACTACTCTTCATGACCAGTGACTGCTGGATTGATTAAAGACAGGCAGGAACTTCATCTGAACACTAGAACCTATTCCTACACATGTGTGCAGATCACACAAACTCAGTCCCTAGGAATCCACAGAATTATCTGTTATGGCACATGCTGTAGGTGACATGAGGAGTACCTTCCTTCCTTCCCTCCAACGAGTTTCTATAACATGCTAAAACTGGCAATCACAAGTATTAAAAAAAACCATTATTAGGAAATGGTAAAGTACTGACTAATTTAGGATTGGGATTTAGAACATGAGCAATTAATCTTTTCTTAGACAAGGCTTTAGAGAAGAAATGGGGCTGGGTGTGATGGCTCATGACTGTAATCCCAGCACTTTTGGAGGCTGAGGTAGGCAGATCGCTGGAGCTCAGGAGTTAAAGATCAGCCTGGGCAATGTGGTGAAACACCTTATTTACAAAAAATACCAGAAAAGCTAGCTGAGTGTGGCACGTGCTGGTAGTCCCAGATATTCAGGAGGCTGAGATGGGAGGATCACTTAAGCTCTGAGTGGTAAAGTTGAGGATGCAGTGAGCCATGATGGCATCACTGCACTCCTGCCTGGGTGACAGAATGAGACCCTACCTCAAAATTAAAGAGACGGAGGGGGAGGGATGGCGGGGGAGAGAGAGAGAAGAAATAGCTTTTATTATAAATAACACCGACTAAAGTTAAGATGGTACACAAATGTAACCATGTGGAATGAGCCAGATGGATCCTGCCCAAGCCACTTCACGTTCTGACTTGCACCATAAGATCCTGACACCCTGATAGGCCAGTTGTTGTAAAGGGTGGAGAGTGATGGAAGGACAGGGATTCCTGCCTTTCCAGCAGAACCTTCCAAAATTGCTTCACGAGCCGTTGGCACTGCTCCCAGCTCCGCTCTGAACTCTGTACAGAGACAGCTTTTCCGGTGGAAACCTCATTTCTGCTTTAGTTTAATTCTGTTTCAATTCCAGTGACCGTATGCTTATCGGAGAAGAAAAGGGTAGCAAGGAGAAGGCACTGGCTGTCCCCAAACCACTGTGCACTCTCCACTCTTTGCGGCTGGCTCTTCCCTGTTTCCATCCTTCTGTCCCCTTTTATACTGTGATTCTTTACATCAAATCTTCATTAACATCCTGAACCCAGTATACTGGGGAAATTTTGTTCTCTCAATCTTAGTATGCTCAGAGCGTTGTTGGGCTCACATTCATCTTATTTTTTCCTGTTGATATTTTCCTAACTTCATTTTTTGAGAGCTGTATTATTATTATTTTTAACACTAATACGGTTCCTGGGACAGAATGAAATGGCTTTGCCAGAAAAATTGATGGGTTTGAGGAGGAGGTTGCCATGGAAATCTCTTACTTTTTGACGATGGAAGATGATGGCACATCTTCTGGAAAGAACTTGAGACTGGGAGGACACTTGATCCTTTTTCTGGCAGAGGTAGCACAGGGCCTAGAATTGAGTTTCTAAACAAAGGACAAGGAGGCAGTCTCTTAGGTTTATGTTTTATAACACCCACACGTTCACTTTTCTTTCAAATAAACAATGCCTCTATGGTCTTTATGACACAAGAGTTCAGTGCTTGGAAACAAAGTAGAAGTAGAAGGAAATAAAGTATTTCAGGACCTCTTTCCTTGAGGGGGTGACTTGATTCCAGTTAAAAGGTAATGGTAAATTCTCCTTGTAAATAAAGAGAATTGAAATAAGAGTTTGGTTGTCCTGTTTCTCATTCTCTGTCTTGTTTCTCTTTGTCTGTGCCTCTTTTGTATCAGCCACAGTGAGGGTACATCTAGCTTCTTGTTTATTTCAGGTAGAAATAAGGAAGAAAATAATGAATGATTAAAACATCGTGGAATTAATGAATCATAAGCCATTCTCATGAAAGCTGTGTGGGACCTTCATTCTTTCTTTTGGCCGCTCTAAAGGAGAACTAGGAAAAGAAGAAACAAAGTGTTTTGTCTTGTGCAAAAGGTCTTGGGGTTTCATAAGAAATGTGCACATTGTATATGGGTACTGCCACTGAAAGATATTAAGAGAATAACATCAAATTGCCACTTGATCCTGGACAAAGCACCCCATTTGCTGGGCTTCAGGTACCTCCATGAATGGCTTGGACTGAAGTCACAGGAATTTTCCAAATTATAAAGGTTATGAGGTTATAAAATAAAGCTCAGTGTTGTAATTTATGCTTCAGACTAGTGTGTATCTTTCTCATTAACCTATATTCTTGGGCTATTGTTTTCCCTGTCGTTGCCCCTGGCCAGGGAGCAGTAGCTGGTGCATTCCCCCAAAGACAAGCTTCCTTTAGACCAGGCGTCCCCAAACTGCAGCCCGCGGTTCGCATGCGGCCCCCTGAGGCCTTTTATCTGCCCCCGCCCCCCGCCGCACTTCAGGAAGGGGCACCTCTTTCATTGGTGGTCAGTGAGAGGAGCACAGTGTGTGGCGGCCCTCCAACAGTCTGAGGGACAGTGAACTGGCCCCCTATGTAAAAAGTTTGGGGACGCCTGCTTTAGACTCTGCAAAGGCAATCATGCACAAAAACAACCAGGGAGAAACACTAATTATTTGAGCACTAAAAACACACCAGAGTGAGACTCTGTTTAAAAGATTTGCAAAGAGATTTATACCAGCCAGGCCACTGCAAAATGAGAAATTGACTCACAGTATTGAAGCAGACATCCCCAGAAGGGTTTAGTTTCATATCGTCTGCCTTTTGAGAAATTGAGATACGCTGATTAAATATTTTGCTGTTGTTGACTTTCAGGAAGCCCGTTGCTACAGCAGACTTACTGAGTTGCCTGTGACTGCCCAGGGTCTTGCTTAGAGTTGCATTGTCGCCTCATACCTTCAGCAGTCCAGCTAGTCTAGTTGTCACAAAGATTGACATATGTTTGTCATGGGCTGCCACCCAGTTGTATAGTTTTTCATTGCCATTATTCCCATGCAGAGTCAGTTCTGCTATAACATTTATTTTGAAAATAGGAATTAGTTCCAATATAATTGATGTATCAAAGAGTAATTTGAGCCTAATTCAAATATTGCATTTGCTTAGGCATGATTTTGTTTACATCTAAACTATGTGACCACAGAAAACTGTACTGAGTCACGCACACACGTGCACCTTAAACATCTACCATTGACCTCAGTTCATCACGTCACGAGCCACACTCATCCACATCTGCTGTTGCCTGACGTCAGATAACCATCCTTCCACCACTTCATGGTAACTCATAAGCTGAAATCCTTCTGACACCCTCTTCCACAAAAAAAGTCAAAACTTTTTTTGAGTTAAAATGCTGTATTTATTGCAATATTTACTTTTTTTTTTTTTTTTTTTGAGATGGAGTCTTGCTCGGTTTCCCAGGCTGGAGTGCAGTGGCATGATCTCGGCTCACTGCAACCTCCACCTCCTGGGTTCAAGCCATTCTCCTGCCCCAGCCTCCCCAGTACCTGGGATTACAGGCACGCACCACTATGCCCGGCTTTAGTAAAGACAGGGTTCACCATATTGGCCAGGCTTTGTCTCGAACTCCTGACCTTGTATTTATCTATTTCTTAACCACTTCTCATATGTAAAATTGTGCTACCATTTTTATTAGCTTTCTCTCTGTATCTTTGTTTACATGTCAGTGTCAAGTTTTCGAGTGTTTTGCTCTTAGTCCCTGCAGTTTTTCTTGCACAATTTAGCATGCTGGAGTTTATCAGTTTTCTGTTACTGATGAACCTCAAAAGTGTCTGCTTAAAACAACACAAACTGGCTAGGTATGGTGGCTCACACCTGTAATCCTGGCAATCGAGGCGGTCCAGGTGAGAGGATTGCTTGATACCAGGAATTCGAGACCCACGTGGGCAACCTAGCGAGACCCCCATTTCTAAAAAATAATAAAAATAAATTAGTCTGGCCTGGTGGCATGCACCTGTAGTTCCAGCTGCTCAAGAGGCTGAAACAGGATTGTTTGAGCTCAGGAGGTCAAGTCTGCAGTGAGCCATGATTGGGCCACTTTACTGCAGCCTGGGCACAGAGTCAGATACTGTCTCATATATATATATATATATATATATATATATATATATATATATATAATATATATAATACATAATATATATGATATATTATATATATTATATATATATATAAAATATATATCATATATATTCTCCCACAGTTGCTGTGAGTCAAATGTCCGTTCACAGTGTGACTTGACTGAATTCAGCTGGGTTCTCTGCTTAAGTTCTAACAAAGCCAAAATTAGGCTATTGGTCAAGTAGGGCTCTTATCTAGAGGGTAATGGAGGAGAATCCACTTCCAGGGTCCCTCAGGATGTGGGATAATTTCAGGCCGTCCTCCCTGTTCCCTTGGTGGTTTTTTTGGTGGCTCCACCCACATGCCTTGGCTCACAGGCCAGCTTCATGATCAAATCCAGCAACAACATGTGAAGTCCTTATTTTGCTTTGAATCTCTCTATTCTCCCCTTGTGTTGTATCACCAGAGGTGAAGGTCTAGGGGGCCAGATTTCTGCCCTGCACACAGTGATTTGTGGGAACACACCTGTCACATGAAAGCCGAACTGACTCCGCTGATAATTGTCTCGTGTTCTCATAGCTTTCCTGCTCCTCTTAATGCTTTTTAATGTTGAGATCCTTCAACATTCATTCTTTGCTGTCTTTTCTTTGCACTCTTTGGAATTACTACTTATCTTTTCTTTGAGTGACAGACTTTGGAGAATATAATAAAAGGGGTCCTCCATCTCCTCAGACAAGTGCAAATACACATTGCATTTCATAGATCCCCCTGCAGTCCATCCAGGGAACCCTGCAATATGTCTCCTTCTGCCAGCTTATGTTGAAGGATGGCTTTGATGTAACAAGTTTTTGCTATGTGCTAGATAAGGTGCAACACACTTCGCGTTTGCTACCTTATTTCACCCTCATAGAAAAACCATGAGGGCGGTTTTGTGATTCACAGTTAGCCTGAGCTTTAAAGCAGCTTGGTATTCTGTAAAATGGACTCAAAATTCAAATTCAGGGTGGTCTGGCTCCAAAGCAAAACACCTGGCTTGAAATATTACATCACTACAGATCATGGAAAACTGTCTTTTGCCCTGATACCTGTGCTGACGTCCAACCCAACCAGCACTCGGTCCAGCTCCACATTCTCTGTCCATTTTTCCTATGGCATCCCCAGCTTTCCTACTCTCATCCCTATTATACCCTCATCAATCAGGTAAACTTACAAAAACTTGGTTTGTTTCTTCTCTTTTGCTGCAATATCATAATCAATCACAACATCCATGCTAATAACCATCCTCTACTAGCATTGCAGACTTCTAACGTCTGTTTATCTTTTATTTTGAGACAGAGTCTCACTCTGTTGCCCAGCCTGGAGTGCAGTGGTGCAATCTCAGCTCAGTGCAACCTCTGCTTCCTAGGCTCAAGCAATTTTCCTGCTTCAGCCTCCTGAGTACCTGGGATTCCAGGTACCTGCCACCATGCTCAGCTAAGTTTTGTATTTTTAGTAGTGATGGGGTTTTGCCGTGTTGGCCAGGCTGGTCTTGAACACCTGACCTTAAGTGATCCACCTGCCTTGGCCTCCCAAAGTACTGGGATTACAGGCAACTTCTATTTACTTTAAAAAAACAAACAAACAAACAAACAACCAAAAAACAGAAAACATGTCTCTTCCAGAAGTTTTTAAAATTAATTAATTAATTTATTTTTTATTTTTTAAAATTACTTAACTTTAGATGCATACTATATCTGGCATTTCTCCCCATGTTATCCCTCCCCATCCTCCCCTCCCTCCCCATCCCCTGCTGTCTCTCCCTACCCACCTCAACTGCCCCCAGTGTGTGATGCTCCTCTCCCTGAGTCCACATGTTCTCATTGTTCATCACCCACCTATGAGTGAGAACATAACGGTGTTTGGCTTTCTGTTCTTATATTAGTTCGCTGAGAATGATGGTTTCCAGATTCATCCAAGTCCCTACAAAGGACACAAACTTGCTTTTTATAGCTGCGTAGTATTCCATGGTGTACATGTACCACATTTTCTTTGTCCAATCTATCATTTATGGGCGTTTGGGTTGATTCTATGGAAGTCTAGTATTTCTTTTTTTTTAGAGACAGTTTCCAGTTGACACTCAGAAACAGGTTATTCAGTTTCCAAGTGGTTGTGCGGGTTTATGTGTGTTTCTTGATCCTGAGTCCTATTCTGACTGCTCTGTGGTCTGATAGACTGTTTGTTATGATTTCTGTTCTTTTATGTTTGCTGAGGGGTGATTTGCTTCCAATGATATGGTCAATTTTAGAGTATGTGCAATTTGGTGCTGAGAAAAATGTATATTCTGTGGATTTGGGGTGGAGTGTTTTAATATATGTGTATTAGGTCCACTTGGTCCAGCTCTGCATTCAAGTCCTGGATATCCTTGTTAATTTTCTGCTGATTTATCTAATATTGACAGTGGAGTGTTGAAGTCTCCCACTATTATTGTGTGGGAGTCTAAATCTTGTTTTAGGTCATTAAGAACTTGCTTCATGTATCTGGGTGCTCCTGTGTTGGGGACATATGTATTTAGGGTACTTAACTCTTCCTGTTGGATTGATTCTTTGACCATAATGTAGTGTCCTTCTTTGTCTCTTTTGATCTTTGTTGAAGTCCATTTTATCAGAGACTAGGATTACAACCCCTGCTTTTTTTTTGTTCTCCATTTGCTTCGTAAATCTTCTTCTATCCCTTTATTTCGAGTCTATGTGTGTCTTTGTATGTGAGATGGGTTTCCTGAATACAGCACACCAATGGGTTCTGACTTTTTATCCAGTTTGCCTATCTGTGTCTTTTGATTGGAGCATTTAGGCCATTTACTTTCAATGTTAATATTGCTATATGTGATTTGATTCTGCCATTCTGTTACTGACTGGTTTTCTTTCCCATTAGTTGCCTCATTTTCTTCATTGCATTTTTGGTCTTTGCCAACTGGTTTACTTTTGCAGTGACTGGTACTTGCTTCTTTCCATGCTTAGTGTTTCTCTCAGGAGCTCTCGTAGGGCAGGTCTGGTGGTGACAAAATCTCTCAGTAATTCCTTGTCCGTAAAGGATTTTATTTCTCCTTCACTTACGAAGCTTAGTTTGGCTGGAAATGAGATTCTGAGTTGAAAGTTCTTTTCTTTAAGGATGTTGAATATTGGTCTCCACTCTCTTCTGGCTTGTAGGGTTTCTGCAGAGAGATCTGCTGTGAGTCTGATGGGCTTCCCTCTGTGGGTGACCTGGCCTTTCTCTCTGGCTGCCCTTAGCATTTTTTCCTTCATTTCAACCCTGGTGAATCTGACGATTATGTGCCTTGGGGTTGCTCTTCTTGAGGAGTATCTTTGGGGAGTTCTCTGTATTTCTTGAATTTGAAATTTGGACTGCCTTGCTAGACTTGGGAAGTTCTCCTGGATAATATCCTGGAACATGTTTTCCAGCTTGGATTCATTCTCCCCGTCATATTCAGGTATACCGATCAAGCGTAGATTAGGTCTTTTCACATAATCCCATATTACTTGGAGGCTTTGTTCATTTCTTTTCACTCTTTTTTCTCTTGTCTTGCCTTCTCTTTTTATTTCATTGAGTTGATCTTCAATCTCTGATATCCTTTCTTCTCCTTGATCGATCTGGCTATTAGAACTTGTGTTTACTTCACATAGTTCTTGTGCTGTGTTTTTCAACTCCATCAAGTCGTCTATGTTCTTCTCTATGCTGGTTATTCCAGTTAGCATTTTGTCTAACTTTTTTTCAAGGTTTTTGGTTGCTTTGCTTTGAGTTAGAACATGTTCCTTTAGCTCAGAAATGTTTCTCACTAGCCACCTTCTGAAGCCTTTTTCTGTCAATTCGTCGCACTCCTCGGTCAAGTTGTGATTCTGTGCTGTTGAGGAGTTGTGATGCCTTGAAGGAGAAGAGGTGTTCTGGTCTTTGATGATAGTTTCATCTTTTTTGTGCTGGTTTTTTCCCATCTTTGTGGATTTACCTGGCTGTGGTGTCAGGGAGCTGCTTGATGAGGTTGCTTATCTGCCCAGGAAGGCCAGGTTTCTATAGTTCTCTAACATCACATTCCTATATAAATTCTGCTGTGCAGGGTCCAGGCATTGCCACTCCTCCAGAGAGCATTCTATGGCCATATCCCTAAATGTCAATGGTTGCATTTCTAGGCTTCCAGAGGGTCCTGGCGTCTTAGCTGCGGATCTCCCAATTTCTGCAGGTCACAAGGCCACAGTGGCTGGGCCTCTAGGAGGAGACGACACAGAGCAGGGAAGGGGAGACCTAGACCTCCAGCTGCAGGGAGACACAAAGGCCGTCTCTTCCAGAAGTTTATCTGACTCTATCATGGAGAAACATTAAATAATCTCAGATTTTAAAAATATTCCAAATTAATTATTATTAAAATACTTCTACTCTGGCACTTCATTGTATCACACTTAATTATTTCTATCTGTCACAAACTAGATATGAAATGGGTATTCCCTTGAATAAAAGGCCAAATTCTTAGTTTTCATTTTACCATTCTTTCTTAGCACATTGTCTGGAATACAGTGTGTGCTTAGCAAATATTTGTTCAGGGTAACTGACTTAAATTAAACTCAGGTAGAAAGAGCAAAGGTATGAAGTCTAAGTCAGAATACTCTGACTTTTGGCTGGGAGCGGTGGCTCATGCCTGTAATCCCAGCATTTTGGGAGACTGAGGCAGGCAGATCACCTGAGGTCAGGAGGTCAATACCAGCCTGGCCAATATGGTGAAACCCTATCTGTACTAAAAACACAAAAATTAGCCAGGAGTGGTGGTATGTGCCTATGATCCCAGCAACTCAAGAGGCTGAGGCAGGAGGATCATTTGAACCTGGGAGACAGAGGTTGTGGTGAGCAGAGATTGCACCACTGTACTCCAGCCTGGGCAACAGAGTGAGACTCCATCTCAATTAAAAAAAAGAAACAAACATAGTTTGACTTTTGTGAGTAAATAGATCTTAAGGTATCATCCCAATTAAAAGAATGGGATAAAAAGGTAAAATGATTGACAGATTTAACCCACTTTAGGGACTACTTTCATTCCAAATAATGAGTTTTCTAACTAAATAGCATAATACTTGGGGCTCTCCTAGAAGGGATGGCTCTTACATAGACTCCTCTGGTGTTTTGTGCCCAGCGCAAGGAGTTGGCTCCATGTTTCTCTACTGGTATTGTGCAGCGACTCATGTTTAGGGCTATGAATACCTGAAATCAGTTGCCCAAGCAACAACTACTGGAAACCTTATGTTACCAGTTTTGTAAATGATTCTAATCTTAGACATGTCAGTCAATGTTGCATCACGGCTGGGTTTGAGAGAGGCTCTGATATCTCTTATTCTCATCTTACGAAACTGATTGGAGATGGAACTTTGAATCAGACCCCTACAAAGACTGCCTTTGCATTCTTTACAAATTTCATATCTTTCAGCCTCCTGTAAATAAACATTAAAGTCCACCCTTTAAAAAAAAAAAAGAAAATATTTAAATATTTAGCATAGTGCTACCGTGAATTATAGGATGTGTGTCATGAATAGGCTCAGAATATGAGTCAGGCCTACTGTCCTCCAGGTACTAATGCATATGAGGAATATAATTCCAGAAAGAAACATTTTCTCAATGCCATTCTAAGCCCAGTCTGGTAAAGGACACATTCATCCACTTTACCGTACTTAATCCTCAGAACAATACAAATAAGAGCATATTTGTAATCCTCCATTTTTTCACATGAGGAAATTAAGCTGATAGTGATTAAGTAACTTGCCTAAGCTCTCATCACTAGAAAATTTGAACTTAGGTCTATCTGATGCTAAAGTTTGTTCCAACTTCGTCTGAGCTCAAGGCAGAACAAGGCAACGATTAGAATGCTGAAGCCAGGAAACTGTGGTGATAGGTCCAGGGCCCATCTGCTCCGTGTCTCCTGCAGGTTCTCTGGAAGCAGCTTTGCACCTGAGCGTTGAAGGATCCATCTGGGACTCCAGAAGTCATATCTTCTAATCTTCCCAAGTGAACTGAATGAGGCTTAGGCAGATGGTGATTTCTGTGCCTCTGCTACAGGTGATTGCACTGACTCCTCCACAGAACCATGCCAAGCGGATGCCAGGCCCTGCCATATGTAAACCTCCAGCCTTTCAGCTCTGTGCTCATTAACTTATCCAAAGAGCCATTTGGAGAACAAGCCAGTGGAAAGACTTGGAGCCCCGACTAAATGCACTCCAGTTACAGGTCTGTCTTCCACGTGTCAGTTTGCGTTCAGACAAGGATGATAATCTGATTAGGCCACTTGGGAATTATCAAGATTCACTCCCTCTCCATATTTCCACATAACAGACCGATCTAGAGATTTCTAGTAACCAGCAAAGCACATGTCGGATCACCGATTAAATTCCCCAGGCTTCGTTTGACTTCTCAAATTGAAAATCGAATCCTCAATTTCTCCTCACTGGTTAAACCAGCATAAATCTCTCTTGGCATGTGACCTACTCTGACCTAGGAAAAAGCTCTTTCAAATCCCCTATTATTAGCCTTGATCTTATATGATCCAAGGTCTTTCATTAATTTTCAGGGTGGCAGATGTAAGTCACTCAGTCCCTAAGAACACAGTCCAGGGTCTGGAAGGACAATAATGGGATATCAGGGATATTTAGACAAGGAAGCCTATTCTTTTTAAGTTGACCAAGGGGGAAATTCTCTTACTTTCCCAAAAAATGACTCTTAGGGCTGCTGTCAAAGAAACAGCATTAAGCAGTCTTTGATTTGAAGTAAGATGACATTTCCTCCATTATGACCTCACAAAAGTGAAAAAATAATTGTGTCAATGTTTAAACTGTCACGAGGCCATTAGGACATGAGAGACACTGACCATGCCTTACATTCAGTGTCATTGCTTCAGACTTTTCCAGATTTTTCCCGGTTAAGAGAGCAAAAGGTTTTTCTGGTTTCTCATCACCATGAGTCAGCATGACTCAAAAATGAAAATAGTTTCCCAGAGCGCCCAAGTTATATATTGTGTCAGCAAAGGTAAATTTTAAGTGAAGTTAATGAAAAACAAATGTCGGCATCCTCACCTGCATGAGTTACTTCCGAAACCCTAGGCGGGGGCCTGTGATGCTTTAACTGGATTATTTATTTTTATAAAATTTGCAAAATTAAGCAGTCTAACCACAATCAATTAGAACTGTCATAGAGTTCTACTCTTATGCCAGCCTCCATAACACTGTCTCTCTTGTCGCATAGCACTGGAGTGGCTGCAGGTATGCTGGGAGCTAAGTTTAGCTTGAGTTTAAGTAGATATATTTATGTGCTTTGTGGTTACGTCTATAGTCAGCTGACTGTTGGCCAGCTTCTAATAAGAATGGCTTCTGGGAACCCCTCTCCTCTTCACTATTTTGACTCACCCAATATTGTGGAAGAAAGTCGTGGGGCCAAGGATCATATTAAAATATAATCCCAAAGTGTTTAACACAGAAATATATGGTAAAGAAAGAGAAGCAGTTAGATATATAGAGAAGCAGAAACTAGTCCATGGAAAATTTTTCCAATCATCATCTATGTAAAAACATGTTTGAAATGAGGTCCTTTTCCATATTTAGTCAAAACAGAAGTTCCCTTTTGTTAAGAACATACTTAATAGTAGAGCATATACATGTATAAACTCATCAGAAATAGGTTTTTTGATTGCTTGATAATCCAATTAATAAAAATAATCATTTGAACACATTGGAAAAGAAACATAATTTTCTTGTTAATAAAACGTGAAATACTGGCATGGACAAAATAATATAAAATTCCCACCATTATAATTAGGATGTCAGAAATAATTAGGACAAAATGGATAGTGATTTGCAGCAATTGAAAAAATATTTTAGATGATTTATTATATAAGAAAACTTGAAATTCCCTAAAATTTTATAGTCTGTATGTGACAGAATCCTAACACAAGTTTTTTCAAGTTTGACAATAATCTACATTTTAACAATAATGTCCTTACCAGTAGTGGTTTGTAAGTCTCAATAAAAAATTCTGGACATAAAAAATTTAAAACAAAAACAAATTGTGATCAACACCGAGTGATATGTCAATTCTATTCTGTCTTTAGAATAAAATGATACTAAAACAGTATGTCATGAAAAGTCAAATGAAGAATATCCAATAAAAAAGCATTATATAAAATATTAATATAAAAGTATTTTCTATTTTTAGATTTTGTAAGGTCTGTGACGATTGTCAGTCCTTTACAATTTATATTTGTTATTTATTTTCAAAATCTTCATAATTTCTGTCTAATTTTTTTATAATTTTGTACTCATTTCTTAAAAATCACATCCTAAATTGTATAAGACTCAGGATCCACCAGTTGCAAGTTGATAAAAACCCAACTCAATACAGACAAAAGAAAAAAGTATGAAAAATCAAGCACAGCTAGACCTAGTGTCTCAAATCACACTATTATTAATAGAACTCGGTCTTACTCTTTCAATCGCTTATCTTTCTTTCGTTTCCCTCTTCTATGTTAGTTCCATGCTCAATCCAGCAGTGACAGACTCTTCTCATCCTCACGGTACTTCCAACACTTGCGACCAAAGTCCTGTGTTGAATCTCATCAGTTTGAACCAGTTAATGAGTTTATCCATGAACAAATGCCAGGGACCTGAAAGGCTTTAATTGGCCAGAAGTGTCACATGTGCCAACCCCTCGCCTGCTACATGGACATCCTGGAATAAGAAGATGAGAAAATTAATTCCCTGAAGGAAACCAGGGAACTGTTATTAACAGAAGAACGAATGGACACTGATTTAGCAAAACAGCAGTGCTCCATCACACATGCTTATTTTTAAAAATATTTTTGATTAAGACCTTCTTAAAGCCCCAGGTAGCCTTAAAAAGAAGTATATTCTTGGCCCAAGACTGAAAGTGAAGAAAGAAAAAGCATGACATTTATCTGCAAGACCTATCTCTATACTGAAACAGATTTTAAAATCATAATTTTAAAGTATAGCTGTGCTTATGTAAATATAAGTGCTAGATCTGGAAGGGACACAATAAGACCAAGGATTGAACATGAATATTGTTGACATGCATAGGGCTTCCCTTTCATTTGGGCACAACATAAGCTACCATTATTGGGCATCTGACAGGTGCCAATGGCACAGTAGTCTCCTCTGGTGCTAGATAATGTATGCATGTATTTCCAATCTTCACAGCCACCAAACACTTATTTTTATGTATACTGTAAGGGTGAAAAATGTGACCCCCAAACAGATTACCTAAATAGCCCAAGATCACCCAGTTCCTATGTAGAAGAGCCAGTATTCAGACTTAATGAATACTTTTTATATATTATGCTACCTCTAAAGTATTTCATCTTACTTCAAACCCAAAGCATTTTATTTATGTCTGCATATGGTTGTATGTTATGGAAGAAATCTTGCTAGAACATACCAGATTATAGTCCTGTTCCTTAAAACATATGGATTCTCCCATTTCAGCTCTAATAACTCTGCAAATGTGGGATGCAGTCTGCCTCCCAATAACTAGTGGTCTTGCTAGATCAGTTTTATCCAAGCCTCTGGTGTTGGCAGCAGGTGTCATATGAGGTTAATATGAGAGGGAGCCTTTGTAGGCTTTGATGTGCCAGAAAGGCAGGCCAGCACATTCTGGAAGTTAACATTCATGCTTAGTCTCTATGCTGCAGCCTTCTGTTTGGGCAGATATTTGTGCAAGCTTACTCTGCTTTACCTTATTAGAAAGATCTTGAGTTTCTAAAACAATCTATATTTTGCGAAGCAAATTCAAATAAGTTAAAGTTGAAAGGAATTTGGAGAGAGTGAGAGATAGAGGAGAGATTCAGCTTCTCTGTTCCCCAAAAAGTCTAGCAAGGAAGAAATCAGAGCAGAAGTAGACTGTATAAGTAGTAGTAGGATCTCTTGGGCAGCCTCAGCCCTTCTCACACCCTATGTGGTTCCCAGCACGGGAATGGGAAGCACTTATCCTGGCAGGGTTCTTCCAGTGAAAGCAAAACTAGCTCAGCAGCATAAGGCAGTCGTGTTCCAAAATGGCAGGCTCAATCACTAGTAGAGTTCACACTCACCCAGCTAGAGGAAGGAGCGGATAGTGTCAAACTATCAAGGGGAAGATGTGTGAGAATCCCAAACTCTGCCAAAAAAAAAAAAAAAAAGTTGGGCGGGGGGAGGGTGGCCTGGAATAGCAGTGGTGGTGGGTGGTACAGTTCTGAGAACTTCATATAACCCACGTCTTGGAAGAGTGCATTTTTCAATGAAGCTGACTTGAAACTGTCTCTGGCAAAGACTCACCTGGGGGTCACTATGGGACATGTGTGAGGCATAGCTTTTCCAAGACAGGAGTGTTTAGACTTTAGGAGGGGCAGCAAACCCTGTAGCCACCCTCTGTTTTCCCCACCTTTTGCCATTTTCACAGGTGAATTCCATAGAAACAGAAAACTTAAAACTGAATGAAAATATACAGGAGTCATTAAAAAATAGGTTGTTAAGAAGAATGTTTATAAAGTGACTTACCTGTGAATATCAGATTAAACAGAATACCTATAAAATTGAGAAAAAGGAGAAAGCCAGCGTACTTGGTAAAAAACAGGTGACCTCATCTACTGGTGTATTGTAGTGACCATTGAGGGCAGAAACAGTCTGTGCTGAGATAATATACTTAGATCCCTTACTACATTTTTATTGTCACTTACATCTGTTTTCCTCCAGAGAGGCTAATCAGAATGATTTGAGAGGTGTTTAAATAATTTCCTGTGGACAATGATGAGAAATAGAGCCACTACAATCAAGGAAGATTTTATCATTTCTCTCTGTCTTTGCTTTCTTCACACATCAACCCTTTTCTTTCTGGTCATGGATGTATGAGGATGTGAACCTCAAATGGCCATGACCATCAAGCACAACTTTTAAATTTTATTAAAAGTTTCATAGATTACGTTATAAAGATGACTTTAGTATTATTATTATTATTATTTTGAGACAGAGCCTTGCTCTGTCACCCAAGTTGGAGTGCAGTGGCACGATCTTAGCTCACTGCAAACTCTGCCTCCTGTGTTGAAGCGATTCTCCTGCCTCAGCCTCTTGAGTAGCTGGGATTACAGGCACCTGCCACCACACCTAGCTAATTTTTGTATTTTTAGTAGAGATGGGGTTTCCCCATGTTGGCCAGGCCGGTCTTGAACTCCTGACCTCAGGTGATCTGTCCACATCAGCCTCCCAAAGTGCTGGAATTACAGGGGTGAGCCACTGTGCCCAGCCCCAAAGATGACTTAAAGTTAAATATATATATATATACACACACATATACATACATACATATATATATATATATATATATATATATACATATACATATATATACACACACACACATGCACACACACACAAACGCACACACATACACACACACACACACACATATATATAATCATCCAAGACCACAATAAAAGAAAATGGTAATTAAAAAGAAAGCCAGAGTACAATGATGAGAATGAACCCTAATGTAAACTGCAGATTTTGTGTGAGAATGCAAAGTCAGTATGGTTTCCTTTTTTTATTATTTTTATTTTTTATTTTTAAAAGATGGGGTTTCTCCATGATGGCCAGGCTGGTCTTGAACTCCTGACCTCAGATGATGCACCCACCTCAGCCTCCCAAACTGCTGGAATTACAGGCATGAGCCACTGCGCCCGACCTCTTTTTTTTCCCTTTTTTTTTTTTTTTTTTTTTTTTTTTTTTTAAATTTAATGTGGTTTCATCAGTTGTAACGAATGTACCCCTGTGGTGGGAAATGTGGGTCACGAGGGAGATGGTGCTAGTGGAAGGGCAGAGGGGCAATGGGAAAGCTCTGCATCTTCTGCTCCATGTTGTGTCAACCTGAAACAACACAAAGTCTGTTGTTTTTTTAAAGCTATTAAACAACATCATGTGCTCAACTAATTTTTAGCTTATTCTTGAATCTCCACAGGCAATAAAGACCTACAACTCTTGCATATTAAGAGTATATCAATAATGAAATCATTACATATTAAAATTTATGGAGTTCTCTGAAAGATATAGACAGCGATAAGTTCGTGGCCTCGAAGATTTTCATTACTACAAAAATCATGACAAAAATTAAATGAATGTCACACATAAAGAAGTAAAAAAAAAATCAAAATATAATAAAAAAGTTAAGAAATTCTTAAAGATAATAGTAGAAACTGGTAATTTAGAAGAAGAAAATAATAGTAAATGTTTTATTTAAGAAAAAAGAAATGGAATCAAAACTCACCATTGTTTTTATTTCTGATTCATCTCACAGCTGGCTGATGGAGGCCTACAGCATTTTTTTTTTAATATATGAAGTATTTTCTGGATCCATACATATTTGAAAATAGCTTCTTGTAATCACACATGAAAATAAAATGTTATCTGGGAACAGAATTCTTAAAACAATTTCTCACTTGAAGTTTAGTAGATATTTATTATCAGCTGACACTGCTATAAACAAAAGTCAAATGCTAGTTTTATTTTTGCTTTTTGAAAATAATATTTCACTGCTTTATCCTTGCAATATTTTTTAACTGATGCTTTAAATTTTCTTATTTTGTTTTTCAGTAATCTTAGACCACAAAACAGTAGTTCTTTATTCGGCTTAGTCATATTTTCTTCTGCTAGCTTTTTGGTGATGACCTTTGCTCAGTTGTTGTGGATCTTTCCTGAGGATGTCATGTATTAATACATGAGTATTTATGACCTGTCATTCTTAACATTTCTTTAAAAAAAAAAAGTAAGTCACTACTAGGTGCCCAAGAAACAACAGTGAACAATGCCCAAAGGATTTCTAACTTCCGGCATATGCAATCTAAGCCAAAAATAAATTAATGAAATAAAAATAAATATGTATACTGTTTAGTCCTTTAGCCATTTATTTTCTTTTATGCTTTTTAAGGTTTTGTTATTCTCCCCTTCATTCTTAAATTTCTACTTTATCATCTTCATTACTACTATAATTTTCTATTGTGTTAATTTTGTGCTGTACAGTTCTACACTTCAATATATCTTTTAATTATATTTTAAAATTTTTCACTTACTATTTAAAACCTTCCTGTGAACTTCTTTTTTCTTGCAAATTGTTTCTCAACCAAATCCATCTTCATGCTGCTATCACAGAAGTCATAATTTTTGGCCTTTATCGAAAGCACCAACAAGTGAATTCTAAAAAATTTTTCAGTAATTTTTCTTTTATAAATATGATTTTGCTCCATATTCTTCAGGACATTTACCCTTTTAAGGTTACGGAATCTTTGCCTAAACTGTATTTTGGCTCAATTTACCTGTTTTCATTAAAGAGAGATCTCTTTAGATCTGGAGCTTTCCAATAGTAGTGTGCATTTATTCATTTTGATCCATTTCTCCTGTCAATCTAAGGATTTCCTGCAAGTCCTTGCAAGTACAAGCATATGTGTGTGTCACCTAAACAGACTACTAAAATCTTAAAGACGTTAATCTAACAGTTTTACTGGAATAAGGCAGGGCAGTCTGCAGCCATCTCCATCTGGTCTTTTGCAAAACAAGCTGTATAAAGTTACAGTCCACAGCTCCCTACTCCCGCTGCTCTCCTTTCCTCTGTTCCACTTGGTACGAACGACAGGGGGTGTGTGAGGGAACAGGCAACCTGCCCTTGCCTATGCCCTCGCACGCCCCCTGTCTTTCACACCAAGTGGACATAGAGGTAGACATGGTAATGACAACTTTATGTGGAGGATGAGGACGTGGTCGGGGTGTGACTTCCAGGGCTGCTGTTTGCTGGCACAAATACCAGGTTATCTGAGACTGGGGTGCCAGGAAGAGTAAGTGCAAACCATGGCCGCCTCTTGGGTTACTGGCGGTGTGGATTTAAATGGACTGGGCATAAGCAGGAATTTTTGAATTAGTGTGTGCTCTGGTACTGTAAACAGGAGTAACTTCTGCTTTAGTGTGAAAATTTTCTGATTACTGTCTTAGCAACTGAGGATGTTGTGATTTATTTTTTTGTCATATTGATTTTGAAGGGAAGGTGGGAAAAGCACTGTGCCATAATTGCCATCTAGATAGAGGGTTTCTTTCTTCCTTTCATTCCTTTTCTTTCCTTATGGCCATCTTCTTTCCTTCTCCTTCCTTCCTTCCTTCCTTTCTTCCTTCCTTCTTTCCTTCCTTTTTCTTTCCTTCCTCTCTCTCTCTTTCTTTTTCTTTTCTTTATCGTGTTCCATTCTCAAGGGCATGTTGTATGTGTTTTCTTAACCTTTCTACTTCAAGCACATGAGTGGAAGGTTTTCCCAAGTTTAGGGTAAATACCTAGCAGTGGTCTTCAAGTTCCTATTTCCATTAAAATGGTAGTCACTGTATCAACGGAATGGAGCAATGATGTGTAAGACCTTGGAAACCAGAGAGCATGATAAGGTGGATAAGGCATTATCAGGGAAGATACACTCCATGCAGCGGGAGTAGGGAGCTGTGGATTGCAACTTTATACACCTTGTTTTGCTAAAGACCAGATGGAGATGGCTGCAGATTGCCCTGCCTTATTCCAGTAATATGTTAGATTAATGTCTCTAAGATTTTAGTAGTCTGTTTAGATGACACAAACATATGCTTGTACTTGCAAGGACAGTCAGGAAATCCCTAGATTGACAGGATAAATGGATCAAAATGAATAAATGTGCACTACTATTGGAAAGCTCCAGATCTAAAGAGATCTCTCTTTAATGAAACAGGTAAATTAAACCATTTTAGAGCAGAGGGTATCAAGGTAGTCCCAGGACCAGCAGCATCAGCATTCCCATAGAACTTTCTAGAAGAGCCAATTATCTGGCTCCACCCTAGAACTACCTAATCAGAAACTCTGGGGCTGGGGCCCAGCTATCTGTTCTTTAACAAGACCACCAGGTGATTCTGACACTTGGTAGAATTTGAGGACCGAGGGTTCAGGGGTGAGGAAGGCACAGAGATCGGTTAAGGAGTACAAAATTATAGCTAAATAAGGGGAATATATTCTGGTGTTACACAGCACTGTAGGCTGACTAGAGTTACTAACAATCTATTATATGTTTTCAGATAGCTAGAAGAGAGGATTTTAAATGTTCCCAACATGAAGAAGAAATGAGAATTGTTTGAAGTGATGGATATGCTAATTACCCTGATTTGATCACTACACACTATATGAAGGTATTGGAACATTATACTGTATCCCATAAATATGTGCAATTGTTATGTGTCAATAAAATTTTTTTTTTAAAATTGGGAATCATTGACCTAGTGAATAGAATAAAGCATGTCATAGTCTTTTCACTTGAGGATGGGTTCTGAGCGAAGCATATATTCTATCATCCTGGCAGCTGAACTGAGAACAGATTATAATAAAATTAGCAGGTAGTTTCACTGTTTATTGATTCACTCATTCAGCTTGTGTGTCCAGCCATGCACCCCAGTGCTGAGAAAACAATGGAAGATCTCCCAGACAGGTAGTAGATAAAAACAAATATAGACTCCTAAATTATAAAGTAGTTTGCCCAGACTGGGCAAGAATACCATGAATTCACTTAAACGGATTTTGAGGATATAGGGAGGGCTTCATAGAGACGAACATATCTGAGAAAGGGGATGTTGGTAGAAAAAAGTCAAGGATCATGCAAGTTAAGGTGAAGTGGGAAGCAAATGGGGCTAAGTGAAATTTCTAGAACAAGTTGTGAAAATGTGATACCAATGACAAGAGAAGTCACATTAATAGGTGCAATGCACTGCAGAGTCGAGGAGAGATGGGAATGGGGTGGTATCCAAGGTTAAGAATAAGAATCATGACTCCCATCAAAGTGCAGGGAAAAGCCAAGTGAGTGATCCTCGCAAGTTGTCTTGGCAGTAACAGCCACTTAGTCTGTTCTTAAAATGGGGGATGGATGTGACATCTCACCAGAACCATGTCATGAGATCTGATTCCATATACCGTGGTCCAACTCCGAGCCCTCCAGTAGGTGGAATCTTCTCTAGGAACAGAGAAATTGTGAAAATTTGCAGTGTGTCAGGGAATTTGGCAGTAGAAACTGGAATCTTAAATTTGATGTATGGTGTCATTATATATTCCAGTATGAAATTTGGGATCAGGCTATTTTTGATGTAAGGGTCTAGCATAGCTTGAAGTATAAATTAACTCTTCCTTGAAGCCAGATTTTTTGAAGGCTTGTGAGCAATAAACTTGAACTTGTCGGATGCATTGGGATTTTTAAAATTCACTTCTTTAACTGGAGAGTTATATGGCAATCGAAATGGCAGAAGATGCTGATGCCAGTGCCAAGAGGGCAGGGAATAGAAAAGAAGCTGGAGTCTATAATTCTGACATATGGGTTGTAGGGAACTGGGGGAAACGAAAGCTCAAAATCTGAAGTGTTGGACCAGAGAGTTTACATATGTTGAAGTCTCTGCAGAACTAAATATAACAGTTCTGGGAGGTATCAGGAGAGAATGAACCTGTCTTGAAGGTCTGGTATTATTCTAGAAATGTTTCCATCTTCCAGGCCATTTCATCTTTCCTCAGCAAGGTTAGAAGCAGGGATTTGCCTCACAACTTGGATGATACAACGGATGATCCAAAAGATTTGGTAATTTACCCAGACTCTCACATAGCTAAAAGAAGGCAGATCCAGGATTAGAATCCAGCCCCTCAGGGCACCAGTATCTTTCTCTTACTCAGCCCCATCAGGCTCTCTTTCAGGAGACCTTGTCTTTTCTTCCCTTCTCCAAGAGCTCCAGCCTGCCGAAGGGGCCCCTGAGTGTCTCTCTTGATGTGGTTTGGGAGCCTGAGTAGCAGTCTTTAGTAGTTTCACAAATTACCTCTGAATCAGGTTTCAGTGAATCAAGTAGAATAAGGCCAGATTTATGAAGTTAAGAAACATTAAATCCTTCTTTTCCTGGGGTTCAGGGAGAAGGCAGGTCTTCTTGCTGCCAACCAAAAAAACAAAGTGGTTTCTCATTTCTCCAAGGCTGCGTTTGGAAGCTCATGCTTGCAAGATATAGGAAACACAGACGAGCAAAGCTTCGAAGTTCTCACCACATGGAGAGAGCAGACTCAGCAGTCATCCAGGATCCACCTCGCTCTGAATCGGCACGTTTCCCAGGCCCCGAAGCGAAATCTGGAATTGGACATGCAGGCGCAGGTAAAGGGAATCATCAGAGGAGGGGGCATGCATTCAATCATATATTGATTCATTCAACCAATATTTGTTTTGGCAGGTTAGTAAGGCAGAGCTATAAGCAGCCAGTCTCCATTCTACTGCAAGCCTGGCAGTTCCATAGAGCTGGTCAGGGGCTAATATCCTAAGACAGATGAGGCGTGAGCTTAGGCTGAGGAAGTGGGAAGGTGGGCAATAGGAAGGCAAGTCCATCCAGGCAGTTGGGCAGATTCAGGAGCTGGAAGGAGAGTGAAGGAGAATCATGAATGCAAATAAGATACAATGACTGGGGCGGGGGCACCAAGAAGCCAATAACAGGCTTCAGGTGTAGAGGCAAGAAGGAGCTAGAGTCTGAGCTGGAGACTTTCTGAAGCCCAAAGGCTGGATTCTTCGCCTATTTCTGGCCCAAGACCCACACAATTCTCAGTACATATGTAAACCGGCTCTCACAGGCAAAGGCGAGCACAGTCTCCTGAAAGACTTGGGGAAGAGAAGATAAAGGAGCAGTGAGCCAGTTTGAGCAGCGCTGTAAGTGCAAACTCATTGTTCTCTTGTGTGGTGAAATGCAGATACACCATCCCACAACATCCACAACACAAAATGCACCAGGGTTTTGTGAAGTCTGGCCTAATCCGTACTAGGAATCAAAAAGATTAACAGGTTTATATTGCACAAGGTAAGCCCTGCTGAAAAATCCTGCCTACTCACGCATCCTGAACTCAAACACTTCCCATTGGGACCAGCTGTCTTTTGAAAAGTCAAAATCGGACTGTCCATTTTTGCAAGTGGCAAAACATAAAGATTTAAAAGCAAACCTCAACCTTGAAGGTTTATTTTTTAACTTTACCAGGCCAGAGAGAATGACTTTTCACCTATTCGTCTTAACCAGGGTTTAAAACTTAGGAGCATTTCTGTGTGTGGGTTACAAATAAACATTTGTCGATATTCTAGGAATTACACAAAACTTACAGCTCCTGTCTAATTAATACAAATTATAAATAAATGCAAGTACATTTCCCTTCAGATTAGGCTAATTGCATTGGCTGCTTCTGCATCTGGCAAGAGTCCCAGCAGTGTTGGTCACATAGAAAGACCACAAGTCCAGTGCTCAGAGATAGCTGAGTTGGAATAATCTCTGGACCACTAAGCATTAAGTATGTACCATCATGTCTGATCCACGGTGGTACCCACTAAGTTTAAGTCTCCCTCCTTTAACTTCCTCCTCCTTTTGGGTTTCCTCTTCACTCCATCTTTCTCTCCCAGGAGGATGTTTATTTTTGTGTTTGTTTGTTGTTTGTTTTTGAGACAGGGTCTCACTCTATTGCCCAGGCTGGAGTGCAGTGGCACTATCATGGCTCACTGCAGCCTCGACCACCCCAAGCTCAGGTGATCCTCCCACCTCAGCCTAAAGGGTATTTGGGACTATAGGCATACACCACCATGCCTGGCTAATTTTTCATATTTTTTATAGAGGTTGGGTTTTGTCATGTTGCCCAGGCTGGTCTTGAACTTCTGGGTTCAAGCAATTCACCTGCCTCAGACTCCCAAAGTACTAGGATTACAGGTGTGAACCACTGAACCTGGCCAGAATATGTGATAGGTTCCTTCCCCCAGCCACCCCCACCCGACCTTTCCTATTTCACGGTGCATCCCTGAAGGCAAGGCTCAAGAAATTGTAAAGAGCTCAGAGAAGCAGGGCTTCAAGGCTCAGTGGGAATCCCAAGTCTTACACTACACAGCACCTCCAGAAGCCAATTTGTCCAGCACACGCTCGCAGACAATGAAACACAGCAAGAGAATGTCCCACACAACACCTGCCACTTTTCCTCCTCTTCTCTGCCTGCCTTCCCCAACCACCTGGGATTTGCCCGATCAGGCACCTTCTTAATTGACCCTGTGTGGGAACCTTCTCAGGGTCCTCCCTCCACTCCCTCCTCTCCCGGAACAGGAAGGACTCCAGAAAGCAGCTAAATAGACTGGCAGGATGAGGAGTCTCTGCCTCATGATAGAGCACCCAAACGGGGAGCTGCTTTCCTGCTCCAGCCTTGCCCAGCAGTTAGGAGCACACGGAGTACTGAGTCACCTCATAAATTGTTTCAAATGAGTTTTTCTTTCCTGTTAATGTACCACAGCAGGAGGAAGGGGTCAGGGGAAAGATGTTAAGAGACACAGGGTTGAAAGGAGAGGGCTCAGAGGAGCTGGAGGGAGGGAGCGTAAAGGGATAGGATTTAGACGCCTGGTCTGTTGTGACAATCAATTTCAGCCGTAATAATAAGATAACGCAGAGGGGAAAAAGCAGCCGTGCCAGAAGTGATAAAATAGAAATGAATTCTCATTACCTTGCTGATGAGAGGGCCACAGCTGCTGCCACTGCCTCATTGCTTGGCATCCAGTGTTTTTCATGAGTCTGGGCAAAGAAGAGGAGAAGCAACGTGCACAACAGTGTTTCACTGCAGAGCAGGGAAACTCAGCCATGCAATGGCTAGAGATCTCAGAGGCACTCAGAAGTCACTCACAACCTCTACTCCTATCAGCAAGCCCCTACCTTTGGCTACTAGGAAGAGTGGCTTGATTCACCCAGCCGAACCATTTGAGCCCAGTTCTCCAGCAGAAACAAATATAACTCATTGTTCTCTTGCATGGCTTCCAATGCTCCAGCAGAAACACATGTAATCTCCAAATGCCTGAGTGTGGCAAGGGTGCAGGCAATGAATCAGTACAATGAATGCCCTAGAATTAAGCTTGTGTCTAGAGCTGGTGGTGACCACAGAAGCCATGACATGTTGCAGCAGGCAGCCCAGAAGAGTCCTTGTTGTCCCACAGACCATACTGCTCAGCAAGGTTTAGGAAAAGAGACATTTTGCCTTTGGTACCCAATACGCTTGTCATTCAGAGCCTCTCCATTAACTGGCTCCAACCCACTGCATTCACTTTGTCAAGCTCTCTGCCAGATTCTAGCCTTATTGGACTACTAACCATTTCCAGAACATGCCTGGGCTTCCTGCATGTGTGGATTTCCATATCCCCCTCTGTCTATTCTGCCCTTTCTTCCAGCTTTTATAGTCTGAGTGTTACCATTCTTCAACACATAGGTGCCATGGTTAGAAATGACGTTTCCATTATGCAAATATCCTTTATAGCTGATTTATATAATTTTATTAACTTTACTATTTCCTGTATTGGACTCGAGTTATTTGTACAGTTATTTGTACAATCTAATTTGAACCATTAGACTTCAGAGACATAAGCATTTCTGTCTAGTGCCGTGATTAGCAGGGAACTATCCACATAGTAGGTGCTCACCATCTTATTTTGTTTTGTTTTGTTTTTGAGGTGTGAATGAGAAGATGAAAGTGGTCATCTTCTTCCCCCACAGTCATTGCTAAGATTTCTTTCCATACTCTTCCTCAGCCCTCTGTGGATCCTTGGAATGTCAGCTGTTGTTGATTCCAGACTTGCTGACCTGCTCAGCCTGTGGCCTTTCCAGTTCTAGCTGGTGCTTCCTTCCATGAGTTCCTGGATGAAGCATGTGCTGGCAGGAAATATTAGTGTCCTGACACCCATTATTGTACCTTAAAATGGACACTAGACCCTGTTTGCATGTGTATTTCAACAGTTTGACTTCCTTTGGAGTGGGCCCACTTTAGGCAAGGCTTCTTCCCTCCTTATACCAATGATTCATTTTACCTATAATAAGGGCCACCTGCTCTGTGAATCTGGGTCAAGTGTGGAATAAATCTGTGTCTAAGTTGTGATCCCTACCTTCCAGGTTGTGCACTGCCGAGTACATATCCAGTGGTTGTCAAGATCTCTCAGGATGAATACATGGCAATGACAGTTTTATCTCAGGAACCAAAGTTGGACCAGCAAAGAGACAAAGAGGCTGTTATGGACCAAATGGGTGAGTCTTCCAAAATTCATATGCTGAAATACCAGTGCCTAATGTGATGATGTCAGGAGATGGTGTGTTGGGAAGGTAATTAGGTAATGAGGTGGAGTCCTCATAAATCAGATTTGTGCCCTAATAAGAAAAGAGCCAAGAGAGAGCTTTCTTCTTCTCTCTCTTTCCACCATGTGAGGATACAAGAAAGTCTATAACCCAGGAAGAGGGCTCTTACCAGAACCCAGCCATGCTGGAACAGGAGCTTAGACTTCCTAGCCTCCAAAACTGTGAGAAATAAATGTCTCTTATTTAAGATACATAGTCTGTGGTATTTTTTTTTTTCTGTAGCAGCCTGAACTAAGGCAGAAGGCCCCTTGCTTGCAGACACTGAAGATCTTCCTACTACCTCTTTTTGAACATGTGGTTTACATCTAGCTGGCAGTACTTTAGTTTTCAGCTGGTGCCTAGGAGAGAAATTAAACACTATGGAACATGTACAATTAACTACTTCCCTTTCAACTGTCTTTAATCCTTCTAACTAACAAAGGGAAGCAATTTGGTGCTGGACATGAATGTCATCAGACACTGACTAATAATTACCTTTTAACAGAAATAGAGTAAGCTTGAGATCTGCAGCCTTTGAGATCACCACCTTCTGGTCAGAATTTAATAATAGTGTATACTTTTATAGTCTTGACCTATATGATTACCTTTCATTTAAAGAAGGCAATTTGGTTTTCCACTGATGTGCTAATGATAGCAAGAAGTAACATTTCTTGAATGTTCATCATTTATAGGACACTAATGTGTTTATCATGTTTGGCTCTAATCTTCATGGCAATCCTTTTAGTTGGGTGCTATTATTATTCCTTTTACAGATGAGAAAACTGAGGCATAGAGAGGCAAAGTAAGTTATCTGAAATCACATAGCTAGTAAGTAATAGAAATGAGATTTGAACCCAGTATGTACTACTAGTCACTATTATTATATATCACTATATTATAAATATATTATTATATTATTATTATATCTGGCAATGATATAAAATGCCTTTTTGGAAAAAAGTTGTTTAAGTAAAAATAAATGTTAAAGGAATGTAAATATCAAATAAATATTACATAATGAATAATCATGAGGGCGGAATATAAATACTTGGACTTTGGGAAGCTCAGAATTAGAATTATTCCATTATGGTCTCCGCAGAGCCTCTTCTTTGGCCTGTAACAACTCAGATAAGGGAAGAGATTGAGCAGAAATTGGGTGGCCAACTGTCCAGATTTCCTTTACAAAGTAGACTGGGTGAGATCTTTCTGAACCTTGTATGGGGTAGTGGAAGCTTATGGGCTCTGAAGTAAACCAGACTTGGCCAGAGACCCTAATTTTTCTACTGTGAACCCTGAGCAATTTACTGGGTCTTTTTTTAAATTTCAACTTTCTAATCTGAAAGCATGGGAAAAAAATCACACATCAGATGGTTATTGTGGCAGAATAGGGTAACCTACATAAAACCACTAGTAGAAGGCATAGCCTAAATGAGATTTCTAACAAAGATCTCTTTCTCACCCATGATTTTTTTTTTATTATTGTGACAGATGCCAAGATGTGTTCAGAGATACTGGTGTGACCAGATTTACAGTGTCAGAAATATTTCTGAACTGGGAATTTAAAATATGTGTGAATATTACTATTTAGTCTTCAACTGCTAATAAACCACTAGATCCTACCCAAACCCCACCCCATTTCCAATAGTAGACTCTTAATATATTTGGAAGTGTCTTTGGGTAGAATCTTACATTTTTAAGATACACAAAAGTCATATTCCTTGCAGCACTAGCAATGATGACTGTGTCCACCTTACATACAGAGGATGGCAGAAAGATTCAAGGACCACCTGCAGCAAAATTTGAAAAATATTTTCCATCACCACCTGAAGAGTGATGGTTTCTCTCTCTTTTTCTTCAAAAAAAAGTTTGTAAGAATTGATCTTATATAATTTCAGTAAATACTGAACGATAAAAAATAAGTATTTTATTGCTGGGAAAGGAGAGTCTCTGTCCCGTAGAAACTTTGTTTAATTGAGGAGAATAGAAAGAGTAAACTCGATTAAAAAAAAAATAGGCTCCTACTGTTCAGTGCCTACAACTATGCCTGTTGTACAGCAGAAATTCAATATTTGCTGAATGAATGAATGAATGCATCTTAAGGTCAGAACTAAGCCTGGTATACAGAAGAAATTCAATATTTGCTGAATTTAATGAATGAATCTTAAGGTCAGAACTATGCCTGATGTACAGCAGAAATTCAGTATTTATTGAATGAGTGAATGAATGAATGAATGAATCTTGAGGTCAGAACACTTCCTTATTGTTGCAGTGTAAGCATTAACTTTTTTCCATTGGCCACACCTTCATGCTCACTCAGTTTCCTATACCTCAGCTCCTTTCTTTGTTGACGTTTTTTCCGTCTTCATTAAACTGAAGGCCTCTTAATAGGGAATGTGTTTTTCATGTCTATATGTCCTAGAGCCTGGCATGGAGAAGACACTTAATAAAAGTCTGTTGAATTCATTTTGATAAGAACCCCATTTCCTGACATGATTTTCTTCTAAATCTGGTATGTCATGCACAAGAAACATGGGGTGGGAGCACCCCATGCTTACAGATCCTACTAAAGTGACTATCCAGCATAGGTATGAAATAAAATGATTGAGGTCATTTTAATAAAACTTCCATTTTACCCCCTGGTTATTTTGCAACCAGCTCTGTCTGGTTATATTGTCCTTTATCAGTATATAAATCAGTTTCAATAAGTTCATACATTTTGCATTATGTGTCACAAGAATTTGGCCTTGTCTTGAAAACACTGGTTGTGTTGTTTAAAATGCAGACCAAAAACTTCTACCCAGGTCAGGTTTGAATCTGTCTTTCTCATAATGACACCCTCAGTTGTGTGCATTTTTGTTAAATTTAAACAATACTTCTTATGAATGGCTCATGTATTTACAACAAACTAAATTTGTAACTGAGGAAGAAAATAAGACATTACGATCTCATCATCTGGTGGAAATATTTCCAAGAAAGAGGAAGATAGTAAGAGATGGAAGCCAACTAGAGATGGAATTAACCTCAACTATACCTGAGCTTCTCTGCTGGGGGCTTTGCATATGTGGAAGCTTAATACTCACTACAACACTACAAGGCTGTGTTATTAGCCCCTTTCACATAGGAGAAAGCTGCGTTCCAAAAGAGATTTTGGTTAGCCCACGGTTATGCAAAAGTGACAGAGCTCAGGATTTTAAAACCACTACTGAGTTCTTACAAGTTAAAGGTCTTTCCACTGGTAAGTAAAAACAGGCCAGGGAAAACAAAACCGATTTAGCTGTCTCTGTAGAAAATGGATTATGAAGAGAACATCTTCCATGAATATCCACAGAAATAACTCTCATCGTTGGGGGAACCCATTGAGCATGTCCATCTTCATCAGTGTGCTCTGATGAGACCAGGGCATCTGAGGTCTGAAATGAGGAAGACTCAGGCAGACTATGGTGAGTGTTTAGAATATAAGTATTTTCAAAGGAGTTGTTTATTATTGTTTGGTTTGACCTGGTAATTTTGCTAAAAAATACGTGAAAATTAACTGAAATGAAAAGCATGAATTAACATCGCAGAAACACACTTGCACATACTTTTAAATGCTACAATGCTTCTTTTGCAATTTTTGCAGTAAGTGCAAACTTCTCTTCACAGCTTGCAAGGACTTTCACTTCCTGGCCTCAATTCCCCTTCAGCTCTTTCTCTTCTGCAGCATATGTTCAGCTAAACAGCTTGACTTGCAGTCCATCCAGTCCTCTTTCTCTCTGTGTGTGTCTCTCTTTGAGAACAGCTTTATTGAGGTATAATTTATAATCAAGCACACATATTTAAAACAGACAATTTGATAAGTTTTGACATCTGTATACCCCTGTGAAACCGTCACAGAGCGTGAACATTACCAATTATCCTGAAAAGTCTCCTCCTGTTCCATATTCTTGCCTCCTGCCTGTCCTCCTTCCCCACACCGAGAAACCACTGGTCTGCTCCTTGTCACTATAGATTAGTTTGAGTTTCCTAGAGTTTTATATAAATCATATATCTGCACACCTTCTTTGTCTGGCTCCTTTCACTCAGCATAATTAGTTTTGGATTCATCTGTGTTGTTTTGTGTATCAGTGTATCAACCATTTTTATGGCTGATAGTATTCTCTTGTATGGATATCCTATTATTTATTAATCTACTCCCCAGCTGCTTTCACTTCTTGGAAATTACAGATGAGGCTGCTTAGGAACATTTATTTACATGTCTCTGCGTGGACACATGCTTTCATTTCTCTTGACTCAACACCTAGGAGTGGATTTACTGGATCATACGGTAGATGTATATGTATTAATATTCAACTGTTTATTCTGGCTTAAAAAACAAATGTATTGACTCAGTTTGGGGGGCTAAAAGTTTAAAGATCAAAGTGTCAGGAGGATTGATTCCTTCTGAGGGCTATGAGTGAGAATCAGTTCTTGCCTCTTTCCTGTCTTGTAGTTTGCTTGCAATTGTTGTCATTTTTTGGCCTGTAGAAGAATCACCCCCATTTCTACCTTCATCTTCACATGACTTGCTCCCTCTGGTGTGTCCACCTGTTTTCTTTTTTATAAAGACACCAGTCATGTTGGATTAGGGACCCACCCTACTCCAGTGTGATCTCATCTTTTGTTTTTGACGTTTTAAGGAGCTGCCAAACTGTTTTCCAGCGTGGTTGTACCATTCTTTACTCTGAGCAGCAGCGTATGAGATTTCTAGTCCCTCCACAGCCTTGCCAAGTTAACATCTGATATAGTCAATCATTTTCTAAAATGTTAGCTATTCTGATAGCGGCGTATTGATATCATATTGTGTGTTTCATTTGCATTTTCCTAACGATGAATTGTATTTCACATACTTATTTACTGCCATTTCTTTTTGGTGACGTACCTTTTCAAATGTTTTGTTCATGTATTCATTAGGTTGTTTATTTCTTATTATTAAGTTGTAGGAATTCTTTACATATTCTAGATGCCAGCTTTTTGTTAAATACATAATTAGAAAATATTTTTCTCATTCTGTAACTTATCTTTCATTTTCTTAGCAGTGTCTTGTGAAGAATATAAGTTTGTAATTTTGTTGAAGTCCGAATTATCAGCTATCTCCAAAACAATATGGAGGTTTAGGATTCCTCTCTGGATAGCAAACACAGGAACTATCAAGGCTGACTACCTGTGTGATACAGAGCTCCTAAAAAATATTCGTAAAGAATTACCAGATGTCTAGTGAATGTGGTCCCAACTGTGAGGAATATATGGACTCAAAAGGGGATGTAGTCCAAATTTTAGTAGTTTTTGTTATACCCACTTGTATGAGCCAATCTTCTCAGTGCTGGGTTCAGTGCCTTCACATCGGTAGTTGGAAATTAGCCATGATGAAATTATCCACACCATAGAAACCAGCTACAAGTCATGGCTCTCCCCACAGAGAGTCAGTTGTTAAACATTTACCAGCATACCACTGACTACATTTTAAATATTTCTTGACAATGACAGTTTTAATAATGACAGTCTCAAGATCGCCTGCCCACATTGAGCTGAGCTCTGTACTACAGGACAGCTGACACCTTCAGCCTGTGTTCTCCAGGCTTCTGTGTCACTGAAATTCTGGCTTGATGTGGTCATTTGCAGATGCTGAAGAGTGATTGGGGTAGCCAATAGAAGGGAGGGCAAATATTTCCACCCCCTTGTTTCTGTCTGCGTCTCTTGTATTGTCGACATCTTTTCTTTGGTTTCAGCTTCTCACAATGAGACCTGCTGTAGAGCCAGCTTCTGAAAGATAATCCTAGTCTTCTAGCTGTAGCATCACCACTCCCACCCTCTATTCCCTCTGGTCTAAGGGAGTGTTAACTCCTGCTATGCTAATGTCTGAATTGCTGACTACCTTCTATTAGGCTTCTAACTTTGTTCATCACCTGTGCAAATTATGCATTCAATTCATTCTGCTTAAATTTCATGTGGCATCTGAATCCCAGTTAGGTCCTGAATAACACAGTGCTTGAGTCATTGGCCAAAGTTCACGGAGCAATGAGTTGAGCTTAGATTTGAAGCCTTATGTTTGACTGTGGCAACTGTGCTAGCTACAATACTGTGACACTTCCTTCCAATCTTGTTCTGGTTTTCAGATTCTCTATTCAGGCTTCCCTCTATTACTAAGAATGAATAATTAAAACTTTAGGAATCCTGGGTAAGACCTTCAGGCAAAGGTCCTGGAGAAATGTCCTCATTGACATCCACATGGAAAGCTTTCAAGTTATTCATCTCTGCTTCGAATTGGAAAACAAAGAAGGTGAGATGACCTTTCCAAAGCTCTTTTGCTGTAGGAGTATATAATCTTGCTGTGTCTAAAAGCAGTGCTATTTTGTTTTTGGCCGCAAATACGGACTTAATGTGGCATATAATAAAACATAATAAAACACCTGACCTATTATAAGCCCATGGTCCTCTGTTATATTTGTGGTTGAAACAGAGCTATGTCATACAATTGCCAGGGCATAAGAAAACATGATATACACGCGCCCTTGTTCACCATTACCCTGCTTTTCTGATCCCTTGTAATTCACCCTTCTTAGCTTTTTTTGTGGTCAAAATGATGCCCAGTTTTCTTGTCTATTCTGTTGACACGTGCAGACTCTACCACTATCCCAGTTTTGCTAAATCCCTGATAGTTGTCATCTACTTTGTTTTGTTCTATCAGGTGCTCTGGTAATGAACATAAAGACAGTTTCCTGAGAAACTGGGTTTTAAATTCCTGCTATGAAACTTCTGTGTATATCCCAGTGACAAATTTGATTTTTCCTTCTTTCTATTTTTGTTTCTACATGGTTTTTTGGAGGTTCAGAATGGTAGGGTTGTTGTTGAGCCAGAGGGTGGAAATATTGTTCTCAACCAAAAACAAAACAAAACAACAACAACAAACACATTTTAGGGATTATGTACCGGTACCATCCATCCTTGCATTAGAAGATTTCATGAAAGAACCTTATTTTGCAAGGTACTATTTTCCCTTTCGTAGCATTTGCCACAAATCCATTTTATTTATTCATTTATTCTTTGTTGTTTCTCTCCCTTCACACTGTTAACTCCATGAGGGCAGAGTTTATTTTCTCCACCTCTGTATGTAGGAGAATGTCTGGCATCCTAGGAAGGCCAGAGATATTTGTTGCTTAAACAAAAGTAAATGCATAAGTTGGGTGAACAGATGGCTGCAGGTCAAACATTATGCAATATTGAACACCTTCTCTCTGTGCAATTCTGAGCCCTCCCACCCCTTCCTCAGACAGGAATGAGAAGCAAGTCCTCAGTATAGTTTGATCTCTGCCATATCAAGCCATGTTGCTTCGGACTTTTCTTTGAGAGTCCTTATGGTCTATGAATTCTAGGTAAAATGAAATCTGGAAAAAGAAGATGGTTTATATATTTTAGAGATATACAGGAAAGGGAAAATATTCTGTATTTGGAATAAGCAATGACAGCAACGACAGTAGTGTCACATTCGCCCTGAGTTTAAATCAATTCTTTATCACTTATAAGCAGTTTACATAAGACATTTAGCTTCTCTAACTTCCATTCTTTTTCTCACATGTGAAATGTCAGTGATAATTGTAACTTCTTTTACTAATTCATGTATTTCTGAGGGATTTAAAAGTGGCTTTTCCAGGCATGTTCTTACTCCCAAATGACCCTTCTTTTTTTCTCACCCTTTTCTATCACAAAAGCTCCAATTTTTCTTAATACATCGCCCTCACCCAACTTAAAGAAACTAATTCTCTCAAGCATCACTTTCCTTCAGTGATGGGAGTGACTGGTGATTGATTCATGTCCTTCCCAGGGTAATTTATATGTTATATATTTAAATTGGGCAAAGACATACAATTTCAATGGGAGAACTTCAGGCTGGGTTATAAACTCATTGGGAAGTTGTTTGTGTCAGGGGCCCATACACACAGTATCTCAAATTAAGTCACAAATAACTGTCTTTCTCGTCTGTACCTAAGGCCAAGTCTGCTCAGTCGCTCAACCTCTGAACATGCGGTATATAGCACTCATCAAAGGTGCTAGTGATATGGTCTGATATATGCTGCAAATGTCTCTTAAATAGATAAAATACAGGGCATGTGATATGAGCTCTCCGTAAATAATAACCCATGCCCTTTGTAGTGCACAGCGTTCCCATTGTCCAGTTTGGCTGCTTGGAAAAAAACTTGAAGAAGGTTATGACTGGTAAGGAAAGTAAAATAATCTAAGGTTAGACTCTGGGCCTCAGATGACAGCTGAGGGCAGAGCTGTTCTAAGAAAGAATTATTCATAGACTAATAATTCATTTAGGATTCCAATTGTAAACCTCAGATAATTTATTCAAGTTTATGTAATTTAAGATCCAGAAAGCACATTATTAATTATATTGTTTACAATTGTCTAGACTTTGTTGTGGTATCACATGCACCCTCCAATCTAAGTGACTTAATAATATAAGCTGTTTTTTCTTTAAATAAAGTTAT
Organism: Saimiri boliviensis; assembly: GCF_048565385.1. Taxonomy (NCBI): domain Eukaryota; kingdom Metazoa; phylum Chordata; class Mammalia; order Primates; family Cebidae; genus Saimiri; species Saimiri boliviensis. The sequence continues at coordinate 131,663,127 of NC_133453.1, read as the reverse complement.
TTTTGTTCATATTTAAAATATATGACATGCTAAGTTACACATATACTACAGTGGAAAAAATTAATATGTCCATTATCTCATACATATACCCATCACTGCCCTCCATGTCAAAAGCAGCAATAATCTAGGCACTTAGCAAAAATCCAACACAATATGCTGTTGTTAACTATAGTCCTCATGTTAAAAGTTAGATTTTTCAGCTTTTTTATTCTAGATATTTGCTGTCTCTCACCCTTGAACTGCATCCCCAAATTTTCTCCCCTAACTGTGGCCCTGGTCTTGAATCTCTATATTCTCTATCTATATATATTTGACCTTTTTTTCCCGTTTTTTTTTTTTTTTCAGATATCACATATAAGTGAGGTCATACAATATTTTTCTTTCTGTGATTTGCTTATTTAAGTTAACACAATGTCCTCCAGTTCTGTTCATATTGGGGCAAATGTCAGGATCTCCACTCTTTTTAAGGCTGAATAATATTCTATTGTGTATCTGTACCATAGTTTCTTTATTCATTCATTAATTGATAGACAACTAGCTTGTTTCCATGTCTTGACTATTGTGAATTTTGGTGCAGTATGGATAAGTTTATGAGATGGTGATTTCATTTCTTTTGGATATGTACCCAGAAGAGGAATTGCTGGAACGCAGGCAGTTCTACCCTTAATTTTTTTTAGAAATCTCCACACTGTTTTCTGTTGGCCACACCAAGCTACATTTCCAACAGTGTGCAAGGGTTCCCTTTTCTCTACACCCTTGCCAGAATTCATTAGCTGTTCTTTTTTTGATAATAGCCATTCTAACAGATGTGATATTGTAGCTCATAGTGGTTTTGACTTGCATTTCTCTGATAATGCTATTGAAAACCTTTTCATGTATACATTGGCCATTTTTACTGCGTCTTTAGAGAAATATATGTTCAAGTTCATTGCCCACTTTTTAATCAGGTTATATGGTTTCTTAATATTGAGTTGTATGAGATTTGAAAATATTGTTTTCCAATAGATAGGTTGCCTTTTCATTTCATTCTTTACTTTTCTGTGCAGAAGCTTTTCAGTTTGATGTAGTCCCATGTATTTATTTTTGCTTTTGTAGCCGGAGCTTTTGGTGTGTTATCCAGGAAGTCATTGCCAGGGCCAATGTCAAAGAGATTTTCCTTTATGTTTTCTTCAAGGAGTTTTACGGATTCTGGTTTTATGTTTAAGTCTTTTATTCAATTTGAGTTGAGTTTTATGTATAGTGTAAGAGAAAGGTTCCATTTACTTCTTTGCACGTAAAAATCTAGTTTTTCCAGCATCATTTCCTGAAAAGACTATGTTTTCCTCATTGTGTCTTTTTGTGCCCTTATTAAAAATTAATTGGCCACATATGTTTAAATGTACTTCTGGGATCTCTGTTCTCTTCCATGGGCTATATGTGTATTTTTACTACTGTTTTGATTACCATAGCTTTGTGATATAATTTTAATTAGGAAGTGTGATGTCTTAAACTTTGCTTTGTTTCTTTTTTCCTTCAGAATTTCATTAGCCATCTTTTGTGATTTCATATGAATTTTAGAATTATTTTTTCTATTTCAGTGAAGACTATTGGAATTTTGATAGGTATTGCATGGAATCAATATGTTATTTCAGGTGCTACAGACATTTTAATAATATTCTTCCAATACAGAAGCATGGAATATATTTTCATTTATGTTTGTCCTCTTCAATTTATTTCATCAATATTTTCTAGTTTTCAGTCACTTCCTTGGTTAAATTTATTCCTAAGTATTTTATTTTTTGGATGCTATTGTAAATGAGATTGTTTTCTTGATTTTTTTGATGACATTGTCATATGTATATAGAAATACCATGGATTTTTGTATGTTGACTTTATATTCTGCAACTTTACTGAATTCATTTATCAGATCTAACATGACAGTGTTTTGGTGGAGGCTTTGGGGTTTTCTAGATATAGGACCATGTCATACTATCTGAGAAAGATAAGTTTACCTCTTTCTTTCTATTTTGGATGCCTTTTATTTCTTTTTCTTGTGTAATTACTCTTGATGGTATTTCAGTACTCTGTGGAATACATGTTCAAGAATGGACCTTCTTGTCTTGTGTCACACCTTGTAGGACAAGCTTTCAGTTTTCTTCATGATTATCATGTTAGCTGTGAGTTTTTCATAAATGGTCTATATCATGTTAAAAAACTGTATTGGTCCATTTAGTGTCACCGTAAAGGAATACCTAAGGCTGGGTAATTTGTGAAGAACAAGGTTTATTTGTCTAATGGGTCTGCAGGCTGTACAAGAAGCATGGTGCCAGCATCTGCATCTGGTGAGGGCCTCAAACTGCTCCCAATCATGGTAGAAGGGGAAAGGGAGCCAGTGCATGCACAGATCACATGGAGACAGAGGAAATGAGAGAAGGGGGAGATGCCAGGCTCTTTATTATAATAACCACCTCTAGGGGAACTTACAGAATGAGAACTCATTTACCCCCTCCCCAAAGGAGGACATAAATCTGTTTTTGAGGAATCTTCCCCAATGACCAAAACACCTCTCATTAGGGCCCCACCTCCAACATTGGAGTCAAATTCGGCATGAGGTTTGGGGGGAAAAACATCCAAACTATAGCTGAAACTATCTATACCCAACGTGTTAAGAGTTTGCACCAAGAAAGTAAGTGGAGCTTTGTCACATGTTTTTCTAAATCAATTTGATATCATCATTTGATTTATGTCTTTCAGTCTATTAATGTGACTGATTTATGTATAAGTCAATCTTGCATGAAAGGGCTGCATTCTACTTGATCATGATGTGTAATCTTTTTTAATGTGTTGTTGAATTTAATTTGCTAATTTTTTTATTGAGAACTTTTGCAACAATGTTCGTAAGAGATATTAGCCTGTAGTTTTCTTTTCTTCTGGTACCTTTGGCCCTAAAATATCAAGGTGATTTGTTTCTCACAAAATGTATTAGAAAGTATTTCTTACAGCTTTATTTTCTGAAAGAGTTTAAGAAGTATTGATATTAATCATTTTTTGAAAGTTTGATAGAATTCAGCTGTAAAGCCATCTGGTCCTGGGTGTTTCTTTGTTCGAAGGTTTTTAAATTACTACTTCAGTCTGCTTGTTATTCATCTGTTCTGACTTAAGATTTATTTCTTACTATGTTATTACCTATTATGGATTAGCAGGCCTCTGTTCCATGTAGTCACCCAGAAACCCAGGCAAACATACTCAAAATGCCAAGCTTTGCCTTGGGAGTGACAGATGTCACCTGTGCTCACGGATCACCTCCCAGAATTAGTTCCATGGCCTTCTTAACTACAAGGGGGCAAGTTACAAGGAGAATTGAATTGGCTATTAATTGTAGTATCTTCCTTAGATTATCAGCTAGCTTATGTTTTTTAACCCATTTTGGACCATGAACTCATGATATGTCTGATGAAAATTATGGACCAGCTACACAGAAAAATTTAGACGAGTATATTCAACTTTTGCACTGAATTTCATTGAGTTTACAGATGCCACTACATCTCAGCCAGGATGTCACTACCAGAAGTGTGGTGGAGCAGACTTATAGTGGACTGCAGGAGTCATTTGTAAAATTGTTAAGAATTTTGCAAGACAAATGATGTGTCGTTAGCTTGAAATGGCCACAGTAGGAATATTGACACAATGGAAATTGGCAAATGCTACCAAGCCAGCTCTGCCTGGTGTTTCTTTTTCGGGAAAACTGGTTGCTAAACATTTCCCATAACACCGATGCCACTGGTGGCCTCCACCTGTTTGCATCTAAGCAACTCCTCCTCTTGAGCAAAGATCTCAATTACAGGTCTCCTAGGTCCATTCCGTTTGGCTGATAAGCAATTTCTTGGAGCACTGTCTTGGGAAGGAATCTGAGATATGAACGTGTACTGGCATCAGTTAGCAATATCTGACATAGATGTTAGAGTCCAGGGTAGCAGAAAAGTGTATAATTCTTTCTTTTTTAAAACAATGGCCTCATTATACATGCAGAGACACTATAGGATTAAATGAAATGCTCAACAGGATTAAATGAAATGATCTGCTTAGGCTCAATTAACATTGTCAACAACTCTGGATTTCTATACTGTACCCAACCCTGTCTCTGAATCAGCATTAAACAACTGCAGCAGCCTGATCTGATCATTGGTCACGCAAGAGACAGTGGTTTGAGATGGTTATCACTTCTCTACTGGTTTGATTATCTTGGCCTTTGAAGGTCATAGCTTGCTCTATGGGTGGGCATTTTCTCTAGCACCATTTAGCTGAGAAGCATTGAGGCAAGTCCTTTTCTAGAAGAAAAGATTGTGTTTGATATAACCTGGACATATGAGATTTCCATCTGAACTGGAGATTTGGAGATCAAAGAACAGGCCCAAATGGTTCTTTAAATTAGTAAGCACCTGTTGGCATGGCAACCTCTTGGCACTACCCAGTAAATTAGGGGTGATCCATTTGATCACCTATGCACTTTAAATTGATTAAATACATTAACCTTGAGTGTTTGCATTTTTCTAATGCAGAATTATAAAACACACACACAAAGATTGAAGTTAAATGAAGAATTTTAGCTAGAGACTGGTTAAGGCAGTGCTCTGCACATGGCTTCCAGAGTATCTAAAATAAGACAGCCATGGATGCTTCTTATGTGTGGCAATATGACTCCCAAAGTAGTTAACAAACCAGTAGCAGCAGCCCCCCTCATACCTTGGGGTACACATGTGCCAGCTATTCTGGATGCCCAATGGAGGGCACACTAAATTAGGTCCTCCCGCTCTTTACCTGCTGTGCTCCTAATTGAACTATGACCATCAGAGTGTAGAAGAAAGAGCCATAAAGGTATCGTTGCATTGATTAACGATAGCCGTTGATAAAATGTCCAGTCATTGCTGCTTGAACAACACAGGACGCAGTGCATACCTGCCCTTCAGCAGCTCATCATCCTCGTCACCTGTGGATGATGTCCTTGTCCCACATGCAGAGAGATGGTGAAATTGTGATCCACTCTGGTCCCCAGGATCTCAGTCTCCCTTCAACAGATGGCGCATGTCCCAGACAAAGAGGATCTTGCTAACCCTCTTATTTTACATCCTGAAAGGAGCAAGAATGGGGGGGGGTTTAAGAATGGTGTTGCAGTGCCTTCCCTCTTCAGAAAAATCAGATCCACAGAGGGGGAGTAGTAGTCTGCCCAGGAATGCACAGCCACTTTATTTCACAAGTCAATGCAAAGACCCAGTTTTCCCAGCCTCTAGACCAGTGTGCTAATCAGTGGCGTTTTAAACAGAGTTGAAATTATCTAAAATTTTGTTGAAAAAAAAAATGGCACAATTATGCCAATTTTCATACTACTCATTTACAATCAAATAATCACTTTGTTTATAAGAAAAGTGTTTTTCTTTTTCCTGATGATTTCTATTTGTTATCGTTGATTCGACTGCTCTGCATTTATGTTTTTGACTTGGCTCTCTTTCCTTTAATATTCTGGTTTCCGCTAGTCATTACCATGAAAGAAATTAGGACAGAGACTGAAAGAATAATTCACAGTAAATACACATTCATGCTTATGGTATTTTTATTTTTCAAGGAATTTTTCACCCTCATTTCTTCAGTTCATTTCCAAGGCAACTTTGTGAGGCGGACTGACTGTTGTGATGTGACCCATTTTAGAGTTCAGCTAAGTGAGCACAGAAAGTTAAGTGGCATTACAGCCTCACACAAGCCTCTAGTAACAAAGCAATGACTCGGACCGGTTATCATGGCTTATAGTCCAGTGTTCTTTCTGTGATACAAAGGACTAATATCTGCTCCGATATCTGAGTTATACCTACCAGCCTAAATATTTCAATGCAGGACCCCACCAGAGGTCACTAAAGTCATAATTACAATAATAATAAAATCTCTTTTGTTATTTAGAAATATATTTCTAAACTTCACCTTCTACTTATTTGGGGCGTTTTCAGCCTCGGGCTCAGAGGTAAAAATCTGTCAATATGTGTCAAAGAGTTCACATTCAAAGTCATGGAACTTTTTTTCCCATAGACATTTATCTCAAGTTCTCGTTCCTAATATGACTATAATAATTCTGTGCACATTTCGAATCAGTTGCTAAACGTAGAGCAGGTTAGGATTGAGTGGAGGATGGGAGAAGGAAAAGGTGGATAGAGTGATGATAGCATGGCAGTGACTTCGTGGTAACCATGAAAAGTGATGGCTGGGAAAGTAACAGCAGGGGGCAGAATTTTTTTAAGTTGGGAAGAAAACAAAACTGAAAGAAGGTAGTTGGTCTCTAAATACCTAGTAGCCTAGTTCCATTCTGTGAACCTTGTTAGGTTCTCCAATCTTACAGATAACCCCAAGCCATTAAGAGCAGTTTAATTTAAGTTCATTAAGATTAAGAAAATTCAGGGAGATAGATTGTCACACATCATAGAAATGTTTTAATTCTACATGCTCAAGACTAATCCCAAACAAATATGTTGTGTGTGTGTATGTGTATTTAATACACACACTCTCTTGAGTTTTATGGAGTGTAAGCAAATAAAATCAGTGTGTCTTTTGCTGTTGCTGCTTTTTAGTTAGGAAGGAGAGGGATAAACTTCTGTTACCTGGAATTGTCCCCTATGTAGAAAACATCCTTTGCGTGTGATGGCAGATAAATAAGGCATTAGTATCTGTTCTCTTCTGTATTCTCAAAGACGACCTTGTCTCCCAATATACAAGGAGATGGAACCAGAGCGCCTGGGAACTTTGCCCTCCTGTCAAAACTGAAACCATTACTGTCACAGTGCACACATCTGGTGCTTTCTGCCCAAATACGATTGATCATGCTCTGTGGTATTTCCCAGAGCAGAGGATGACTTTGCCGGCTGGTCCTGGAAGAGGAGAGACCTTGGAGACTAGGGGCATGGGCAGAAGGAAGGGGCAGTCCAGAGGGTCACTGCATGACAGCCGAGACCCTTAGGAGGCTGGCAGCCGTCAGGGCAATTCGGAGAGTGCAATCCTGGGTTGACTGCCACAAACCATGACTTCCTACTTGGGCTTGCTCAAAAGGGGACTTACTGGGTATTTTTTGCTCTTCTGCTTGCTGTTTGTGGTTGCATTAACCTCAACATGCCTACCTACGGCAACCCTGTTTCTGGGATTATTAACCACCAGTGGCCACTCATGATTCTATAGTAAGTACACTAGCTGCAGTCACTGCAGAGCTTTGCAAGTCCAGTTTCTTCTTGGTCCTCCAGGTTGTTCCCAAACACTATGTAGTAGAAGAGACTGATCCTGATGGTGCTCCATGATGCTGCCTTCACCTTGCAGCCCAAACGATGTCCTAAGTCCTTGATGCTCTCTCTATTTTTTTTTCATAATAGTATTTAAAATTATCTTATTGTTTGTATACTTCTTTACTGTTTCCCTCGTCCTCCACTGGGATAGAACCTGTCTGTTCTGTTCATTGCTGCATCCCTGTGCAGAATACTGCTTAGGACACAGAAGGTGCTTAGTTAGCACATGCAGGAAAATGGTAAATGAATAAATGGAGACATTAGGATTACTTTTGTTTTGCTCATCAAATTTCTTTTAATTAACATTTGTAGAGTACAAGACATTGAGGATGTCACTGTGAGTCACAGGGAGGCTAAGGGACTGTCTCAGTTCATACAGCTTCATTGCTATGGGCAGGGTCATTTTAGGACGACAGAAACAACTATGTGATACGAGAAGTTCTGGTAATGTTAGTGGCATGCGTGGGAACCTCTTGTCTTTAGTGAACACTCTTTGTAGTTCTTCATCTGTGCACAGGTCTTTGATGGAACAACAGAAGAGACAGGGCTCATCCAACTGATCCAAGGACCTAAGAGATCCAGGACCTGCCTCAACAAAGAGGTGAGAATGGGATGTGAGGAGTCAGTGCTAGTGGCCTAAAGAATCACCTAACAGGGAAAGCCGAATGTGTGGACATTCTGGGGTCTTCTGCCACCCAGAAGTACAGGGCAAGAAAACTTCAGGCCAATGTCCATAATGAACATAGATAGAAAAATGTTCAATAAAATACTGGCAAACCGATTGTAACAGCACATCAAAAAGCTTATCTACCACGATCAAGTAGGCTTCATCCCGGGGACGCAAGGCTGGTTCAACATATGCAAGTCTATAAACGTAATTCACCACATAAACAGATCCAAAGACAAAAACCACGTGATTATCTCAATAGATGCAGAGAAGGCCTTTGACAAAATTCAACAGCCCTTTATGCTAAAAACTCTCCATAAACTAGGTATTGGCAGAACGTATCTCTAAATAATAAAAGCTATTTGTGACAAACCCACGGCCAATATCATACTGAATGGGCAAAAACTGGAAGCAGGATGTCCTCTCTTACCACTCGTATTCAATATAGTATTAGAAGTTCTAGCCAGAGCAAACAGGCAAGAAAAAGAAATGAAGGATATTCAATTAGGAAAGGAGGAAGTCAAATTGTCTCTATTTGCAGATGACATGATTGTATATTTAGAAGACCCCATCATCTCATCCCAAAATCTCCTGAAACTGGTAAGCAACTTCAGCAAAGTCTCAGGATACAACATCAATGTGCAAAAATCACAAGCATTCCTATACACCAATAACAGACTTAAGAGAGCCAAATCAAGAACTAACTGCCATTCACAATTGCTACAAAGAGAATAAAATACCTAGGAACACAACTAACAAAGAATGTAAAGGACCTCTTCAAGAAGAACTACAAACCACTGCTCAACGAAGTAAGGGAGGACACAAACAGATGGAGAAACATTCCATGCTCATGGTTAGGAAGAATCAATATCATGAAAATAGCCATACTGCCCAAAGTAATTTATAGATTCAATGCTATCCCCATCAGGCTAACAATGACCCTCTTCACAGAACTGGAAAAAACACCTTAAACTTCATATGGAACCAAAAGAGAGCCCGCATAGCCAAGTCAATTCTCAGCAAAAAGAACAAAGCTGGAGGCATCACACTACCTGACTTCAAACTATACCACAAGTCTACAGTAATCAAAACAGCATGGTACTGGTACCAAACTGGAGATACAGACCAATGGAACAGAACAGAGGCCTCGGAGGCAATGCCACACATCTACAACCATCTGATCTTTGACAAACCTCACAAAAACAATCAATGGGGAAAAGATTCCCTGTTTAATAAATGGTATTGGGAAAAGTGGCTAGCGATGTGCAGAAAGCAGAAACTGGACCCCTTACACTAAAATTAACTCCAGATGGATTAAAGACTTAAACTTAAGACCTAACACCATAAAAACCCTAGAAGAAAACCTAGCCAAAACCACTCAGGAGATAGGCATAGGCAAAGACTTCATGACGAAAACACCAAAAGCAATGGCAACAGAAGCCAAAATAGACAAATGGTATCTACTCAAACTCCAGAGCACAGCGAAAGAAACAGTCATTAGAGTGAATCGGCAACCAAGAGAAAGGGAAAAATTTTTGCAATCTACCCATCTGACAAACGGCTAATATCCAGAATCTACAAAGAACTAAAACAGATTCTGGATATTCTGGCTAATATCCAGAATCTACAAAGAACTAAAACAGAATCTACAAAGAACTAAAACAGATTTACAGATTTACAGATTTCATTTACAAGAAAAACAAACAAACAAACCCATTCAAAAGTGGGCAAAGGATATGAACAGACACTTTACCAAAGAAGACATATATGAGGCCAACAAACATATGAAAAAATGCTCATCATCACTGGTCATTAGAGAAATGCAAATCAAAACTACATTGAGATACCATCTCACACCAGTTGGAATGGCAATCATTAAAAAATCTGGAGACAACAGATGCTGGAGAGGATGTGGAGAAATAGGAACACTTTTACACTGTTGGTGGGAGTGTAAATTAGTTCATCCATTGTGGAAGACAGTGTGGTGATTCCTCAAGGACCTAGAAATAGAAATTCCATTTGACCCAGCAATCCCATTACTGGGTATATATCCAAAGGATTATAAATCGTTCTGTTATAAGGGCACATGCACACAAATGTTCATTGCAGCACTGTTTACAATAGCAAAGACTTGGAACCAACCCAAATGCCCATCGATGATGGACTGGACAGGGAAAATGTGGCACATATACACCATGGAATGCTATGCAGCCATAAAAAACGATGAGTTTGTGTCCTTTGTAGGGACATGGATGAAGCTGGAAACCATCATTCTCAGCAAACTGACGCAAGAACAGAAAATCACCACATGTTCTCACTCATAGGCGGGTGTTGAACGATGAGAACACATGGGCACAGGGAGGGGAGCATCACACACTGGGGTCTGTGTGGGGGAACTAGGGGAGGGCCAACGGGGGTTAGGGAATTGGGGAGGGATAACATGGGGAGAAATGCCAGATATAGGTGATGGGGAGGAAGGCAGCAAACCACATTGCTATGTATGTACCTATACAACAGTCTTGCATGTGCTTCACATGTACCTCGATACCTAAAATGCAATAAAATATAGTTTTTGAAAAAAGTCGACATCAAATTAAAATGTAACTTGAAAAAAAATGTTATTCTATAACATGGAAACTTCTTTGGTTTTGAGGGACTCTTACACTCTTAGAATTTACTTGGACTCAACCCCAATGCCCAGCAGTGATAGACTGAATAAAGAAAATGTGGCACATTTACACTATGAAATACTATGCAGCCATTAAAAAGGTTAATTTCATGTCCTTTGCAGGGACTTGGATGAAGCTGGAAATCATCATTCTCAGCAAACTAACACGGGAACAGAAAACCAAACACTTAATGTTCTCACTCATAAATGGGAGTTGAACAATGAGAACACATGGACACAGGAAGGGGAACATTACACACTGGGGCCTGTTGTGGGGTGGGGAGCTAGGGGAGGGATAGCATTAGGAGAAATACCTAATGTAGATGATGGGTTGACGAGTGCAGCAAAGCACCATGGCACGTGTATACCTATGTTAACAAACCTGCACATTCTGCACATGTATCTCAGAACTTAAAAGTATAACAACAACATAAAAAAGGATCTTAGTAGACGAACCAAAAAGAAAAAAGAAAAAGTCTAAGAAAGCTTAGGGAAAAAAAAATCAAGAATATTTCCCATACATCCAGATATTAGGCCAGTTCTCTTTCTCATAAGGTTTAGCATTTGATGAGTTATTACCAGGTGCTGAGTAACTAATTCGTTTAATTTTCACAATAACCCTAGGGAAAAAGCAAAAAACATTATCATCTTCATATAGAAACAGGCTAATTGTGGTTGGTTAACTTGTCCAGTTTCTCACTGCAGAGCACTTGCCTGACTGTCTGTTGTGTCTAAACATGAAATTATGTTGCTTTCTTTAGTTCACCTTAATGTCTGAGAAAAGATGAGGTTGTGGTGAGCCAAGATTGCACCATTGCACTTCAGCCTGGGCAACAAGAGCAAAACTCTGTCAAGCAAGGAGGGAAGGAAGGAGGGAAGGAGGGAAACAAGAAAGGAAGGAAGGAAGGAAGAGAAAGAGAAAAAGAAGGAGAGAAAGAGAAAGAAGGAAAGAAAAGAAAGGAGAAAAGGAAGAAAGAAAGGAAAGAAAGAAAAGAAAGAAGAAAGGAAGGAAGGAAGAAAGAAAACAGGAATTGGTAATGGATTCTAAGATTCTCTGAAGAAAAATTGAGCAGCCAAGAGGAATCTGCGCTTCTCTGTTTCCAGAATGCTATAAATGGGGAATAATGGAAAGACTGAGGGTCATGAAATCCTTACCTAAGCCAATGACTAGAATGATTTTTCCGGTGTTATATAGTTTCAGATCTAAGGTTTAAGTCTGTAATCCATCTTGAGTTGATTTTTATATAAGGTGAGAGATGAGGATCCGGTTCCATTCTACATGTGGCTAGCCAATTATCCCAGAACCGTTTGTCGAAAAGGGTGTCATTTTCCTACTTTATGTTTTCATTTGCTTTGTCGAAGATCAGCCAGCTGTATTTGTGTTTATTTCTGGATTCTTTATTCCATTCCACCAGTCTGGATTTTATGACTAAGAGCCCAAAAGAAAATGCAACAAAACCAAAGGTGAATAGCTGGGACCAAATTAAACAAAAGAGCTTTTGCACAGAAAAGGGAACAGCCAGCAGAGTAAACAGACAACCCACAGAGGGGGAGAAAATTCTCACAATCTATATATCTGACAAGGGAGAATCTACAACAAACTCAAACCAATCAGTAAGAAGAAAGTGAACAATCCTATCAAAAAGTGGGCTAAGAACATGAATAGACAATATTCAGAGGAAGATACAGAAATGGAAGTAAACATACAAAAAAAATGCTCAGCATCACTAATGATCACGGAAATGCAAATTAAAACCGCAATGCAATACCACCTTAATCCTGCGAGAATGGGCATTAAAAACAAAAACAAAACAGTAGATGTTGGCATGGTTGCAGTGGACAGGGAACACTTCTACCCTGCTGGTGGGAATGTGAACTAATACAGCTGCTATGGAAAACAGTGCGGAGATACCTTAAAGAACTAAAAGTAGAACTGCCATCTGATCCAGCAATCCCACTACTGGGTATCTACCCAGAGGAAAAGAAGTCATTATTCTAAAAGGATACTTGCACATACACGCTTGTAGCAGCACAGTTCACAATAGCAAAATTATGGAACTAACCCAAATGCTCATCAATCAATGAGTGAATAAAGAAACGGTGGTATGTATATACCATGGAATACTACTCAGCCATAAAAAGGAATGCATCAACAGCATTTGCAGTGACCTGGTTGAGACTGAAGACTATTATTTTAAGTGAAGTAATTCAGGAATGGAAAATCAAACATTGTATGTTTTCACTGATATGTTGGAGCTAAATTACGAGGATACAAAGGCAGAAGAATGATACAGTGGAGTTTGGGGATTTTAGGGGAAGAATGGGAGGGGGCAAGGGTTTTATGGTACAGTGTATGCTTCTAGGGTGATGGATGCACCAACAATCTCACAAATCACCACTAAAGAACTTAGACATGTAACCAGATACCACCTGTACCCCAATAACTTACAGAAAAATAAAATGAAATAAAGATTGAGGGGAATCACAGAGGTAAGAGGTACCTCCATAGTCATATTTTCCACTCAGCTTTTGGTAAAGCTGCCTGGTGACAATCTGGTATTGATGAGTTTGCCTCCCCTAAAAAAACCCCCAAAACTAAGATATTCTTAGGGTTAAGGGGTCTATTGGCACATCCCCAGCCCCCATGAAATGATTTTACTATACAAATATAAAGCTATGACCAGGAAGTTTCACTATTTACTCTAATATCAAAGTACCATGGAAAGGTTAAGATGAACCAACTGCGCAACTGAATATTTCTCAACTGCAATCCGTTGAGACCTGTGAATCTATCTATTATGGATATCGTTTGCTGTATACCAGGCATGATATTAAATATGTCATGTATTTATTGACTTTAGTCCATGAAGCAGTCTACAAATATTTTCAAGGAGTTTATTATTCATATTTTACAATGAATGAAAATGGTTCTAAAGGCTGGGGATGGTGACTTATGCCTGTAATGCCAGTACTTTGGAGGCTGAAGCAGGAGGTTTGCTTGAGCCCAGAAGAATTGTTTGGACCCAGGAAATCAAAGCTGAAGTGATCACTAGGTCCAGCAGTGATTGTGCCACTGTATTTCAGCCTGAGCAACAGAGCAAGACTCTATCTCAAAAATGAAAAAAAGAAAAAAGGTGGCTCAGAAAAACCTATTGGTTTTGCCATGACCAGGTATCAAAGTCAAGACCCAGGATGCCTGCCTCCACAGTTTCTTCCACTATACTTCTTACAGCTGGTGTCAGTGTCAATATTGTTAGCAAAGTCCTCTTAGCAGACAAGTCATTAGGCTGTTGAGAGGGAGCATGGACAATGGTGAAAGCTGTGATTGAGGGATTAAGGGAACCGTGAGGAAGTCGTGTATAAAATTTTAGAGGAGAAGGTATAAGGAAGTGGAAGGGTGGGAAAATGGAAGACTTCTAAGACTCATTTCCATCTTCTATTATTGGCTTTCTTTTTCTGTGCAGTGTCTCCTGTGAAACCTAAGGTGGGAGCACACGGCAACCAGGAATCTCTCTGAACATGAAAAAGAATAATACTGCCTCTTCTGAGCACAGTGGCTGAAACAGAATTACTGACTAAAATTCAAAGTGATAAGTGAGCCTATCTTGGCAATGCTTTTGAGATTTCCCTTTCATCTTTCAACACCAGAGCTGGGCATTATCAACTTCCAGTTGTTTTCCAGATGTTTTTCTTGGATCTTAGGGGACCACAAAAGACAAAATTGGAGGCCGAAGGGCAATGCTCAGGCCGTAATGCCACTCAAGCATCAACCAAAACAGATCTTAATTTATATTTTATTAGGAAATCATTTGGAAAAAGTAGTTATTCTCTTTAGAAAATAAAAAACGAAGGAACAAAGTTATTTCTGCAGTTTATGGGAGAGCAGTTTTAGGCTCACACAAACTGTAAATACTTAATAATGTATGTATTAGGTTGACTTGAATGTGAGAGTGAATTTAGACAATAGATCTTTATATACCCACATCAGTGCTAATTCCACATATTAAAAAGTTTATTTTTCAGTATTTAAAATACTTATTAAAATTTAAAATAATCTTTTCCAGTATTCCATAAAATATTAAAATTGGCTATCTACAGAATCCATAAACAATGACAGTTTATGTCATACTGCAAATCTACAGACACTGTCCTTGAACAATTGAAACTGGCTTCTTAGAAAAGACCTGAATTCATACAGTATGTTGATTGTAATTGATTGAGACTCATCCTGCTGCTGAATGAATTTGTTCAATCCTCTCATTTTCAGAGGATCTGCTACCAAAATCATTCTCTTGTTCATTCTTTTCACATTGTATATGCTTCTTTGATTTATTCTGTCCCAGGCAAAGGGACAGACTGATGCTGCTACCTAGGCTATTCTCATTGGCTGCTTTGGGATATCATAAAGAACACCCTGAGGACCAATTTGGATCATGCATGTTTGAACTAATTTAAAATGCCACTATTATTGCATTTAGTTATTATTTTTATTGAGGTATAATATGCAAACAGCAAAGTTCACGGATTTTACTGTACAGCTCAATAAAACGTTTACATATAAATGCAATTATGTAACCAACAACCCAGATAAAAATAAGATCATCCCCAGCACCCAGAAGGTTTTCAGTGCTGCTTCAGAGTCAGTAACTGCCCTCTGCTATGATGTAACCAATTTTTTTTAATTTCTATCATCATACATTTATTTTGCCTGTTACCAGATTAATGGAATCATGCAATGTGTACTGTGTTGTGTCTGTCTGTTTTGATTCATCACTATCTCTGTGAAATTCATCCATGCTGTTGCATGTATCAATAAACTGTCTCTTTTTATTATTGCTGAATAGGTAACATTCCACTGAATGATTAAAACATAATTTGTTTTTCCATCTTCCTGTAGATGGGCATGTAAGTCATTTCTAGTTTTGGGCTATTATAAATAAAGTTGTTATGAACATTCTTGAATGTATGTTTTGGTGGGCTTATGCAGTTGTTGTTTCTTGGGAATAAACCTAAAAGTAAAGTTAATGAGTCATAGTTTAAGTTACTGTTTGACTTGAATAGATACTGCCTAACAGTTTTCCAAAGTATTTTAACCATTTTATAATGTATGGGTTCCAGTTGCTCCACTCGTTTTCAATATGTATTTTCATTTTGCATTGTAGGGCTTTAAATTAAATTAAATTAAATTAAATTAAATTAAATTAAATTAAATTAGAGACTGGGTCTTATTAATATTACCCAGGCTGGAGTGCCAGTGTTATTCACAGGTATGATCATTGTGCTGATAATGCACTACAGACTGGGCTCAAGCAATCCTTGTGCCTCAGCCTCCAGACCTCCAGAGTAGCTGAAACTAGAGGTACATACCATGGTGCCCAGCTTTCTGCATTGTAGTTTTGTCTTAATGTTTTTGTTTGTTTGTTTGTTTGTTTTTTCTGAGTCACCCAGACTGGAGTACAGCACCATAAACATAGCTCACCACAGCCTTGACAACCTGGGCTCAAGTGATCCTCCCATATCAGCCTCCTGAGTAGCAGGGAGTACAAGCAGGCACCAACATACCCAGGTAAATTTTTTTTTAATATAAAGACAAGGTCGCACTATGTTGCCCAGGCTGGTTTTGAACTCCTGGGCTTAAGTCGTCCTCCCACCATAGCCTCTCAAAGTGCTGGTGTGAGACACCAAGCCTAGCTTGCAATGTAGTTTTGATTTGTATTTCCTTAATTACTGATGGTGTGAACTCTTCTACATATGCTTGTTGACTGTTTGAATATATTCTGTTGTTAATTGCCCATTAAATTATTTTGTCCTTTTTTTTTATTGCATTTTAGGTTTTGGGGTACATGTGATGAACATGCAAGATTGTTGCATAGGTACACACATAGCAGTGTGGTTTGCTGCCTTCCGTCCCCTCACCTGTATCTGTCATTTCTCCCCATGCTATCTCTTCCCACCTCCCCACCCCCCACCCCTCCCCCATTTCCATTTCCCCCCAACGGACCCCAGTGTGTAGTGCTCCCCTCCCTGTGTCCATATGTTCTCATTGTTCAACACCCGCCTATGAGTGAGAATATACGGTGTTTGATTTTCTGCTCTTGTGTCAGTTTGCTGAGAATGATGGCTTCCAGGTTCATCCATGTCCCTACAAAGGACATGAACTCATCGTTTTTGATGGCTGCATAATATTCCATGGTGTATATGTACCACATTTTCCCTATCCAGTCTATCATCGTTGGGCATTTGGGTTGGTTCCAGGTCTTTGCTATTGTAAACAGTGCTGCAATGAACATTCGTGTGCACGTGTCCTTGTAGTAGAATGATTTATAATCCTTTGGATATATACCCAGTAATGGGATTGCTGGGTCAAATGGGATTTCTATTTTTAGGTCCTTGAGGAATCGCCACACTGTCTTCCACAATGGTTGAATTAATTTACATTCCCACCAACAGTGTAAAAGTGTTCCTATTTCTCCACATCCTCTCCAGCATCTGTTGTTTCCTGATTTTTTAATGATCGCCATTCTAATTGGTGTGAGATGGTATCTCAATGTGGTTTTGATTTGCATTTCTCTGATGACCAGTGATGATGAGCATTTTTTCATATGTTTGTTGGCCTCCTGTATGTCTTCTTTTGTAAAGTATCTGTCCATATCCTTCGCCCATTTTTGAATGGGCTTCTTTGTTTTTTTCTTGTAGATCTGCTTTAGTTCTTTGTAAATTCTGGATATCAGCCCCTTGTCAGATGGGTAGGCTGCAAACATTTTTTCCCATTTTGTTGGTTGCCTATTCACTCTACTGACTGTTTCTTTTGCCGTGCAGAAGCTGTGGAGTTTGATTAGGTCCCATTTGTCTATGTTGGCTTTTGTTGCCATTGCTTTTGGCGTTTTGGTCATGAAGTCCTTGCCTACACCTATGTCCTGAATGGTTTTGCCTAGATTTTCTTCTAAGGTTTTTATGGTATTAGGTCTGATGTTTAAGTCTTTAATCCATCTGGAGTTAATTTTGGTGTAAGGTGTCAGGAAGGGGTCCTGTTTCTGCTTTCTGCACGTGGCTAGCCAGTTTTCCCAACACCATTTATTAAACAGGGAGTCCTTTCCCCATTGCTTGTTTTTGTCAGGTTTGTCGAAGATCAGATGGTTGTGGGTATGTTGTATTTCCTCTGAGGCCTCTGTTCTGTTGTCCGTTTTTCTAACTGGGCATTTTGTGTTTTTATTATATTCTTTATTCTAGTCTTTTTTGGAATATATGTACTGGAAATATCCCCTCCCAGTTTACGGCTTGTCTTTTTACATATTTAATGATGTCTTTGGATAATCTGAAGTTCTGATACTATTGAAGTTCAATTAATCAATTATTGACTTAAGATTAGCACTTTTTCTGCTATGTTTTAAAAAATTTTCTCTACTTAAGACACAAAGAGTATCCTATGTTTTCTTCAATATTTAGATTTACAATTTATCTTAAACAGTTGATTATAAAATTTATGTATTGTATAATGCAGCAGTCAAGTTTCATTTTTTTTAATATTAGTATCCAGTTTCTCCTTATTGTTTATTGAAAAGACCATCATTTATTCACAAAATTGCACTGGTACATCTACAGCAAATTAGGTGACTGAATATGTGTGATTCTGTTTCGAGACTTTGTGTTCCATTGGGATATTTGTCTTTACTGGCACTGATACATCACTGTGTTAATAGTTACAGTATTTCAGTAGTATTTGACAGTCTCAGTCTGCCAGCTGTTTCCTTCTTTACAATTGTCCATTGGTCCTAAGTCTTTTATATTTTACAGACCTGTAGAATTACCTTGTCAATTTATACACGTCCGTGCATATGTGGTCTGAGATATTGATTGGAATTATATTAATTTGAGAGATCTATTTGGGAAAAATAGAAATCTTAACAATATTAAGGCTTTCAATCCATAAAAACGACTTACCTCTTTGCCTTTTTAGTTTATCACGGCAATATTTTTAGGTGTTAATTTAAATATCTTGCCCATATTTTGTTG
The DNA here is from genome assembly GCF_048565385.1 of Saimiri boliviensis. NCBI lineage: Eukaryota > Metazoa > Chordata > Mammalia > Primates > Cebidae > Saimiri > Saimiri boliviensis. Next base: position 131,644,487 of record NC_133453.1, on the reverse strand, counting down.
TATTTACTTCTAGATACTTAAAATTTGAAGCTATAGTTAACTTCTACAGAAAACTAAACACCACATGTTCTCACTCATAAGGGGGAGTTGAGCAGTGATAACACATGTAAGGGAAACATCGCACACTGGGGGCTCTCGGCGTGGGGAGAAAAGGAGGGAGAGCATTAGGACAAATACCTAATGCATGAGGAGCTTAAAACCTAGATGATGGGTTGATAGGTGCAGCAAACCGCACGTATACCTATGTAACAAATGGCACATGTTTACCTATGTAACAAACCCGCACGTTCTACGCATGTGTCTCAGAATTTAAAGTAAAATTAAAAATATGTATATGTTCTAACTATTTCATTGCTAATGTATACAAAGGCACTTTCTCTTTGCCTTTGGTGTTCAGCAGTTTGACGATAAGATTATTCGGTATGATGTTCTTTACCTTTACTGTGCTTGATATTTGTTGATTTTTTTTTGAGAAAAATGAACTTTCATAATTTAAAAAAAAAGTTAGTAATTGTCTTTTTAAACTATTATTCTGCTCTCTTTCTTCCCCTTCTGAGACTTTAAAATACACATATTCAGACCTTTTCAATGTGTCATACATTTGTCTTCTATGCTCCTTATTTTTTAATCCTTTTTTCTTACCACACTTTATTTTTCTTTCAAATTCTTTTACTATATATGATCACGTTTGCTCATTGTATCAATCTTGAAGGGTGAATAGGTAGATGTCACTATTTCTATTTTACAGGGGTGGACACTGAGGAGTGAGAAATGTGAACCATATGCTGCTCACCAAGCATCAAATTAATTATTGAGCTAGAAACTTTTAACTTAGTATGCTGTCCAGTAGACCAGACCTCACTACAATAAATTGTGAGCTCAGGAAAAAAATATCAGAAGGGTCCTCAATTAAGAAGCAATTCCCTTCTAGGTGTAATTATTGGAGCAGTATTTATCCCATGACAAAATCTTAAAATTTCATAGAAATAGAAATGCAAAGTGGCCCCTCTATATACCTCATCAATGCCAGGAGATTAGTAGGAGTTTATAATCACAATAACTAATTTTATACAGAATGGTTTTAGTACACTATGGTTCACTACATAGTATTGCATGCCCCAGATGATAGCTCTTTTTGTAACTAAGTCTTGGGTTCAAACATATCTGTCCCTATCCCACCCTTTCCCCTACCCTTCCGAACCTCTGCTATCCTCTGTTCTACTTTTTACTTGTATGAAATCAACATTTTTTCAGCTCCCATATATGAATGAGAACATGTGGTGTTCAACTTTCTGTCCCTGGTTTATCTCACTTAATGTCCTCCAGTTTCACTCATGTTGCTGCAAATGATGGGGCTTCATTCTTTTTAAGGCTGAATAGTATTCCACCGCGTTTAAATACCACAGTTTAAAGTTCATTCATCTGTTGTATACTTAGTTTGATTCCAAATTATGACGATTATGAATAATGCTGCATTAAACATAGGGGTGCAGATGTCTCATTGGTATACTGATTTTTTTTCCTTTGGAGAAATTCTCAATAATGGATTATGTGGTAGTTTTATTAATACTTTATTGAGGAACTTCTATCATGTTCTTCACAGTAGCTGTTCTAGTTTTAGTTTTCAGTTTACATCCCTCTTATTATAATTTAAATAAGAGTTTCCTTTTCCCTGAATCCTTGCCAGTATTTGTTATTTTTTATCTTTCTTATAATAGCCATCCTAACTGGGATGAGATGATACCTCATTCTGGATTTAATTTGCATTTCTCTAATGATTAGTAATGCTGATAATTTTTTTCATCTATTTGTTGGCCATTTATATGTCCTTTTATGGGAAATTTCTGTTCAGATCATTTGCCTATGTTTAAATCAGATTCTTTGTTTTCTTGCTGCTTGGATATTTGAGTTCCTTGCGTTGTATACTCCATATTCATTCTGTCAGATGAGTAGTTCGCCAATATTTTATCCTGCTTTGTAGGTTAGCTTTTCATTCTGTTGATGATCTCCGTTACTGTATAGAAGCTTTGTAGTTTAATATGATCCCATTTGTTTATTTTTGCTTTTGTTACCTGTGCTTTTGAGGCTTTATTCATAAAATATTTTTCCAGACCAGTGTTCTGAAGCATTTCAATGATGTTTTCTTCTATCTCTACTACACTTTTAATATTTTCAATTGATCTGCCTTCATGTTCATTGATGCTGTCTTCTATTGTATCCAGTCAGATGTTAAGCTCGTCTGTGGTAGACTGAATGCAAACATGACCTCAAGTTTCTATTCCTCCATGCATTAGATCCTTTGGAATGCAATTTCAAAGTTTCTTTTCTCAAGAAATCGAGTCTATTTTCCTGCTCTTCCATTTGGATTGGTATCTCACAGTTGTTAAATTAGCAAATGTCTTGCTGGGGAGAACATGTATTTGTGTAACTTATCTAGGCAGGCATAATCTTACAATATCGTCTTCATCTTTAGAGACATAATATTGTAAGCCTTTTTGATTATGTGGGTAATTTCATACTGTCCTTTAGAAGACAGATGACATTTTCAGTCTCCCATTTCACCAAAATTCAATGACTTACCCATAAGAAACACTGACCATGTTTTGGGACTCTTCTCGCTTTCAATCCATTAAACCAGTGCTGTACAACCACCATGATTCCAACCAGTTTCTTTCCTCCCAGCAGCATTTGTTTATCCTCATCTGGCTTATACCCTGAAGCAGAAAATGACCCTAGGGAAGTAAACATTTGGTGATCTGCTTATCAAAATAGAGCTCTTCCGTTTCTTGAATTTTAGTTGATCTAGTTTCTGTGGCTTCAATAGCTCTTTGATGCATTTTGAAATATGTTTTGTAATTTCTCTTTTTTCCCCTTCATCACTGCAGTAGAAATATTGGTCTGTTGCGATCTATTGCATCTTACTGAAATACGTTAAAAATGTAATTTTTAGACAGAAATTTTAAAGATTGGGAATCTTAGGAAGAACATAAGGAATAATTATGGCAGTATGCATATAACATGATCCCGTAGACTTCAGGGAATTAGGAGAATGCATTTTTCAAACAGAGCAAGTAAGGATCTTTAGATTAGCTTAGCTTTAACACTACTTTCATTTCATGACGGGTGCCAGTACACATTTTTGGTGAGCTAGCCTCATCCCCATTAAGCTTTTCAGATTCCATCTCCCTTTCAGCCCTTCCCTCTGTATTATCCACTTTGCCTCCAAAGCCATTCCTTTCTGAGCTTTGTGGAGATGCAGCCCTAGGAGTCATATATTCAGATTTTCCCAATTCAGAGGGAGCTCCAGTTTAATTTATAGGTGGTGTTCAACTTTGTTTCTACAGCTGGTTCATTTCACCAGTTTGATACTTTTTGTCTACATAAACAATAGCTTAAAACATCATGGCTAATTTCTCAGTTTTAAAACCCACTTGGGGAAGACAATTATTGTCCTTTGTGTGAGTATACCTTCTTAGGGCATAACACAGGCTAGTGTTCTAACAGATGGTTCTGTGGAGGAGGAAAGTGACTTCTGCTTTTAGGTAGGACATGGAAGGTCATAGTCAACCTCTGCTCCCCCTTTCACAGATTAGAAAATTGACACATAGTCAAAGTCCTCAAATAATATTCCATTTAATTTTTTAAAGAAATCTTTCTATGTGGAAATTATAACTTTATTTTTAAGTCTAGAAAATTGTCTCAGAGATAGGAAATTTATCTCAGTTAATAAGTTCCAGAACCACTATTTAAAACCAGGACTATAGTATCGCAATCCTTGCTCTTTCTATTATTCTAGGAGAAGTTTTTAAGTTGACAGGAGACAAAATCAGGTTCCAATAGCACATCTTATGACTCTAAGACCAGTATACTGTATTCCGTCTTACACTGGCTTCTGAGAATGCATCTCACTATTCTTAGATGACAGATTTTCCAGGTGTCAATAGAGGTAAAAGACTGAAAAAAAAGTGAAGAAAATGGTTGTTAATAGCATATATTTCTGATGCCTGTGAATTATCTGTTCTATGCAGAAGAAAAAAAAAAAAAAGAAACAGGATTTGCAACACCAGGGCTTTCTGATTAGCACTCTAGCCAAAAGGCAGTACCATCTGACATTGTGCAAACATGCTCCATCTGTCCAATGATCAGATAGGCATGGAGTGGGAGAGGAAGCAGAGGAAGTTATCTCAGATGTAAGTAATGGCTGAGCTGTCTGGCAGAGTCATTCCTGAACTAAAGCCACTGCTACTGGGCTAGCCTGATTGATTGATTTCGAAGTTTGCTTTGCACAAGGCTTTTTCTAAATCACGCTATTTCATTTTCAAAGCCTAGATAAGAAAGAGGATGAGAGAAAGTGGAGGGGAAAAAGAGACGTCCTAAAAGCCCCAAGAAAATTAGAAATAGTCATACCTTCTGGACAGCCCAAAATAAGCATCATAATCAGCTTTAAAGAAGGAAGCTCTAGGGCTGAAGATGCCAGTCGGGGCCCTCCCTGAAGCCTGAGAAGCGTTGAGCTTCCATAAGGAAATGGACAAAATTGCTCTGCAATGTGCACCTCCGATCAATATTTCATTATCAATCTGTTATTGTTTGTAAGAATTTCCACTTCAGACTCCTAACAGCAGTCAGTAAATCTTGCTGATCAGAGCAGTCTTCTGAATGAGGGCAATTTTTCAACAATCATCTTTCTCAGGTTTGGTAAAATGGGCATGAATTCGTGTTCCCTCTTTGGTTCGCAGCCTATAAGTAAGCAAGCTCCTTTTGAGTATCACAGACCACTACTTTGGGCTTTCACATAAGTCCATAAGTGTTGATGTTCACACACTGAAGCAGCAGCCTTCTTTTAAGTAGAAAAGTCCAATTGTAGTACCTGGCACACCAGGTTGTCAAGAAATCTAAAAGTGGAAAGAGATATTTAAAGTCATCTCGTGTATAACTTAATGTATATCTTAATGAATTATCTTAATGTATATCTTAATGAATTATTCATTCATTAATTGATTTGTTAAATATTTATTATTTTCTGCTGTTTGTCAGTTACTGTGCCAGGGACTGGGAATTTTGCAGTAAATTAAAGAGGTGATTTATATGAATAATTTACATTAAAAATACGGATTTAGGAAATGATTAGGCTGTACATTGAGTGGATACCTGATTAAATAGTTACTTTCTTGGAAGATGTTACAATTGAGAAGAGACTTACATGAACAGCAGGAGTTAACCACATTAATAAAAAAGGGACATATTCCAAATGCAAGGAAATATAAAGGTAAGTCTCAAGGTCAAGAAAGAGCTTGGGTTTTTCAAATACGGATAGATCAATGTGCCTGGAAGTGTTTATTCCAAGATGACTCTGCTTTTTATTTATCATTTAAAAAGAAAAAGAATTTATCTTTACCAAGACACTAAAAACCAGGACTATCTAAAACAAAAGGCCACTGTGAAAAGAGAATGTATTATTCCAAATATTTATTAGTGCCTTGATCAAGGAGAGTGAGATATTCCAAGTATTTATTAGTGCCTTGGTCAAAGAGAGTGAGATATTAAAACAAATCTTTGCTTTCTGAGAGCAAAAAAAAAATCTTTGCTTTAGGAGGCTGAGGCAGGTGGATCACGAGGTCAAAAGATCGAGACCATCCTGGCCAACATGGTGAAAAACCAACATTGTATCTATTAAAGATACAAAAATTAATTGGGCATAGTGGTGCACCAGGGAGGAGTGTATTACTCATTCTTAAAACACTGATTATATATCTATCGGTTGCCAGATGCCGTGAAGTCTTGAACATATTGTGATGAATAAAATGGTCAGGGTCATGATGAAGCTCATTCCAATCACAACTGTCTAAACTGCACCATGGATCATTTTTGAAAGACAGATAGATAATGAAACTCCTTTCTTTTCATAAATATTCCTAGAGTTCTTGGGCCATAGCAAAGACCTAACAAGGTACTCATATTATTCAAATGTTGTTAGCCACTAAAACAGTAGGTAGGACAGAACTGTGGCCATACCAGCCCTACCCCTCACAGAAGGAAATATCTCCATGGCTGGAGATGTTCCTGCTGCTCAGTTTCCAAGGCCAACAATTGACAACCCAATTTCTAACACAGAAAAATGAGGCCAAGGCATTTATATGACCGTGCCCAAACTGAGTAAGTCAAAGTGGTATGACACCTTTCACCATCTGTGAGTCATGACGTCCTGATGTTCAGAGTCATCATAATAAAGCTGTATTAGATATTTTTGTGACATTTACCAGAAAAGGGGACATTTACCAGAAAATTTTAACAGTCTGTTCCTGGGAATAACTTAGAAGATTAAAAAAGAAAGAAAGAAAACTCATTTAAAAAATTATTTACCATGTATTGTGAAATAGTCCTCCTAAAATTAATAACAAGAAATTGCTAGGTTTTTAACAAAAGCATGAGCTTTGATTGGATCATAGCTAAGCATTATCTAGCTTGCCCTGTGAGCCCACTTTTTTCTATAGCTGCCTACTGCTTAAAAGTCACGTAGTGTCTGTCACAAGGTCTTAACTTCCCTTAATTGCTTTTACAGATAACATCTTTAACATTAAGAAACCTTAAGTTTTCCATTTGAGAAATCTTCTGGATTCTGCATGCCAGTGGTTCCACTGAAGCCAGTAGGGCTAAACATCCCACCTAGGACTCAGCACAAGAATACAGCTTCTCCATTTTTATAATTTCATTTCCAATGCCCTAACCAATCAGTGGTCACAATTCCTTAGCCTGCTATTAACCAAAATGTTTTTAAATATCCCAGTCCAAAACCCCACAGGGAAGCGGATTTGAGTTTCCCTTCAGTTCCTTTCTTAGGTTGCCCTATGATTATTAAACAATTTATCTGCTGCAACTGTTGCTGTTTCAGTGAATTGGTATGTTATCATGCTATAAGCCATCAAACCTGGTGGTCTTATAACAGTTGAAGGCCATTTTTGATGAAATACACAAAAATTGGCTTTGCAAATATGTAACTAAGATGCTAATCATGGCTTGTAATATGCTTGACAATTTTATGTTGTTGGATTTTTATTATGATTTTACAAGTGGCAGGAGTCAAAGCTATTTGTCCTTCTGGAAGGTTCTATAGTAGAGTTAATTATAAATGTGTCGGTCTTTTCCTTGAATTTGACATTTTTGGGAACGCTAATTGTACTGTTTATAGTCTTGAATCACTAATAACTAGCATAGTGATGGCATATAATGAAAAATAGATGCCTACTGCATGAATGAATGAATGATTGGATGCAGGAATACTTGGAATGACCCAAGCCTTGAAGTTTATTGATTACTACTGTAGATCTAGCCTCAATGGAAGCTCTGTGTCTTGTATCTGTGCTTTAAATTTTTAGTAACGTCTTCAAAGATTCTTTTTTTTTCTTTTTTTTTTTTTTTTGAGATGGAGTTTCGCTCTTGTTACCCAGGCTGGAGTGCAATGGCGCGATCTCGGCTCACCGCAACCTCCACCTCCTGGGTTCAGGCAATTCTCCTGCCTCAGCCTCCCAAGTAGCTGGGACTACAGGCATGTGCCACCATGTCCAGCTAGTTTTTTTTTTTGTATTTTTAGTAGAGACAGGGTTTCACCATGTTGACCAGGATGGTCTCGATCTCTTGACCTCGTGATCCACCCGCCTCGGCCTCCCAAAGTGCTGGGATTACAGGCGTGAGCCACCGCGTCCGGCCCAAAGATTCTTAGCAAAAGGTAAAAGTAATTAGAAAAAGGATATGGGAGATTGAAATACATTGCTATCATATTTCTTTCAGGTTACATTATGTTTTCAAGTCCCATGCCTCTTTTTCAAAGCAGTGAGCATGTTTCAACTTTCTAAATCATGTTCTTACTCATAGGTCGGTGTTGAACAATGAGAACACATGGACACAGGGAGGGGAGCATCACACACTGGAGTCTGTAGGGGGGAAATAGGGGAGGGACAGTAGGGGGTGGGGAGTTGGGGAGAGATGGCATGGGGAGAAATGCCAGATATAGGTGATGGGGAGGAAGGCAGCACATCACACTGCCATGTGTGTACCTTTGCAACTATCTTGCATGTTCTTCACATGTACCCCAAAATCTAAGATGCAATAAAAAAGGAGAAAAAAAAAGATACAGGAGAGAGGCAAGAGAAAATGCAAATTAACTCTTGGCTTTCTAAAGGAAAGAGGTTTTTTATTTGCACATTGTTTCAATTCTCTGATTATCCATTTCTAAATAATGCCTGGCACAGCAGCTCAGAACTAAGCTTGATTCTGACCAGCAGCCCAGACAAGGTGGTCATTGAACCAGACACCACTGCAGCCATGCAGGGGACCATTTGGAATGAAGGTAGGGTGAGCCAAGCCTGTAATCGCCCAGCTTTATAAAGAGGAAACTTCATTTGAAACTCGCATGGCTTTCTGTGTGTGAGCTATTTATTCCTTTGTTTTCAACCAGCCAGCAAATCAAAAGAATTAAGGGGATTAAAAAGCAGAGGAACTCAGTGACTTCATGCATCGAAACAGGGATAGTGTTGAATGAAACCATTTCTGGGCAATTCCACTGCACAGAAATGGACTGTGGAAAGCAGTCCAAGGGGAAAAAATATCTCAAGTCTATTCCCTCCTTTCACTCTTGCTTGACACACAATGCAAGACCAGATCCATTTCAGGATGAAAGCCCAGAAGAGATGTTAGTCAAGTCCACTTAGGTTTAGCAATCTCTAGGGTCTCTGCTGCAGAGGGTGTGGAGAGGTGCATTGCTAGCAGGCATGCAGCTTGGTACAACACTTTTGGAAAGCATTTTGGCAATATTTTCAAGAGCCTTAAAACTCCTTTGATCCATTAATTCCACTTTGGAAAGCAATCCTGAAGAATTAGCTCACAATTCACATAAAAGCTCATATGCATGAATGTAGATCAAAGCTTATCCAAAATACAAAAATATAGAAAATAACTTAAATATTTGCCAACTGAGAGAATATTTAGAGGTTGTATTGGAATAGTATTTAACCCTTAAGATTATGTTTGCATAAAAATGGGTAGTGAACCATGCAAACTTGAAAAAAATATACAGAATTCAAAGATGAGCTAGTAAAATTTGATTTGTTTATTAGATTATAGGGACAGTGTAATCTGTGTAATAGAAAACATCAAGTACCTTAATGTTAAACACTTTATTATTTGGGTGAATTACTGAATACCTCTTTGTTAATGTTAAAATCAAGGTAGCTAAGCAATCGAGTTATTTGGTGTTTACTCTTTGTCTTAAATTGTGTCCAGAAAATGTGCAAGGGATAATTTTTGATATCAAGCATAGTTTAAATGAAAGGGAGGACATGGGATTATGTCATCGCCCAGTATGTGTGTGTATGTGTGTTTGTGTGCATTTGGTGTGTGTGTCTGTGTTTTGTCTGAAAGTGTTAAATGAAATTGTGCACATTTGATTAAAAAAAGAGCTTGCAGAATCCTAAGCTGTGACTATTTTCTTCTGCTTTTTGCTAATGTAAAAGCCTGGGTAGCCTGAAATAGTAAACCACGGGGGCATGATACCTATCACTAGAGGACTTGGCTCTTCCACTTTCTAGACGGTATTGAGGTATGACATTTAAATGTTTTTTAAGTCTCTTTTTGTCTTTAGCAAAATAAGGGCTAGGCCAGGCATGGAGACTCATGCCTGTAATCTCAGCACTTTGGGAGGCCGAGGCAGGCAGATCACCTGAGGTCAGGAGTTTGAGACCAGCCTGGCCAACATGGCAATACCCTGTCTCTACTAAAAATATAAAAATTAGCCTACCGTGGTGGCCCATGCCTGTAGTCCCAGCTACTTGGGAGGTTGAAACAGGAGAATCACTTGAAATTGGGAAATGGAGGTTATGGTGAGCTGAGATTGCACTGCTGCACTCCAGCCTGTGTGACAGAGTGATACTCCATCTCAAAAAAAAAAAAAAAAAAAAAGGAAAAAAAAGAAAAAGAAGGGCTTATAATACCTTCCCTGCATGACCCATTAGTTAGTTTGGGGATCCAAAGAATACATAGAAGAATTTAATAAACTTAATAATTCTAAGCCTGCATTTTAAAAAGCCATTTTGCATTCTAGTAACAGAGATAAAGAAACCTTAAAAAAATTAATCACAATTCTGGTTTTCAACTTAAAAATCAATCATTTATGTCAACATTGAAAATACAGTGAAAAATTACATCAATTGTGCCACCAATTACTTTTCTTGGTTTGTAAATCAGTATCTACAGATGTTCACATATTACATGTGACTGCTACGTCTCTTGAGTGTCTTTTAATCTACAAAATTTTCCCTCTCAGTCTCTCTCTCTCTCTTTTAATATTTTTTTCACTCCCTCACTTGTTTTCCCACCATCCCTGAACATTTATTTGTTGAAAAAACTAAGTCCTTTTCCTGTCGTGTTTCTCACTTTCTGAATTTGGCCATATGGTGTCATATAGCACGTTCTTCTATCCTCTGTAAACACTGAGCCTTAACAGAGACTTAGTGAGATTCATGTTTAATTTTTCTTTCGTCAAAAATACTTGCCTACTCATTGTTGCGTTAATAGTCATATATTATCTTGTCTCTCTTTTATGATATTAATATTTATCAATAGTTCAGAAATTGTCAGTTCAATTTCTCTATTTTTAAGTTCTACATCTACTAGTTTTAGTAGCCACCAAGAATTGTTATCTCGATTTATTATTATATTAAGGGATGGCAAAATGATGATATTCTTCTATTTTTTCTGCTCTTATTAGCTGTGAGATTTTTCTATAAAAAAGAACTTGTACTTCTCTACTATTAAATTACTCTGAAACCTAATTGGCATGGGAAAGGTAGGATAAATGCTTTTGTTACCCTGAACCATATTTTTGCTATAAGTTTTTAAAGTACTGAATTTGTGCCTTAAAAATTTTCTCAGCTGGGAGGGGTGGCTCATGTCTAATCCCAGCACTTTGAGAGGCTGAGGCGGGTGGATCACAAGGTCAGGAGTTTGAAACCAGCCTGAACAAGATGCTGAAGCCCCGTCTCTATTAAAAATAGAAAAATTAGCCAGGCGCAATGGTGGGCACCTGTAATCCCAGCTACTCAGGAGGCTGAGGCAGGAGAGTCTTTGGAACCCAGGAGGTGGAGGTTGCAGTGAGCCAAGATCACACCACTGCACTCAAGCCTGGGCAACAAAACAAGACTCCATTTCAAAAAAAAAAAAAAAAAAAAAAAATTCTCAAGTGATCAGTGAAATGTACTTTTGTGTCATTATGAGCTCAAGAATCACAACAATGATGATCTTGAATCTGTTATAACCAAACTTCTTTCTGATGCTCAAATTGTGTATTCTTCTTTAGTGGAGGTCTTCAAAATGATGCCTCTGTCATTTTTTGGCATAGCCCCAATATGCGTTAAAGCTTTCTTATTTTCTGGTAAATATGATCTTTTATGTTTCTTTTTGTAAAGATGTCCATAATGTGGACATCATGTAGATATTGATTTACAGACCAAGGAATTTCCTGGCCCAGATCTGGAATCAATAATTTCACCAAACATTATTGGTTCCTTTTAGTGAAAAATAGTATTTTGAAATTAATTTTCAATTTTGAAATTTTATTATTGTTACTGGGTATTGTTATCATTGTAGACCATTTTACTGGAGGAAAGTAGTGAAAAGTAATTTATTTTTGTAAAGACAAAATATACTATATGTTCATAAGAAAATTTCCAATTTGAATTTAAGATTGTAAATATTAATTTATTTGATTTTATAGTTTATTCTCTTTCTTTGCATTAGAATTCTTAGATTGAAATATTTTTAAGTAATTATACCGTTTCTTTATCTTAATATTATGTATATACATATGTAACTATAGAAGCAATAACATTGTTACAAAAAATACTAGTTAGAGATGTATAATTAGTATTTAATATTACTAACTGCTAGTTACTTATAAAGCCTGGATAATCAAATAATATTTTTAGGCCAGCAAATTTATGTAAAGTTAGAGTCATTTGTTTTATTTTGTTTTTGATTTTTAGACATCACTTTTATTTTATTTTGATTTAAGTTTATTTTATAATTTTGAAATCATTCACATATTTCCAAAGAAAACTTGTCACACAAGATAGAGTGAGATAACTCTTTTATCCCCTTCTGTACTCTTTTCCATTCCTTCTCCCATTATATAATCATGTTTATTAAATTATCTTCATGTGTATCTATGTCTATAACTTGTAAACTACAAGCTGTTGAAGAAAGTATTACTGAATTGGAAAAGTAATACTAAGAAGTTATCCAAACATACCATACATCTATTGGGGAAGCTAGAAAACAAAACCAGAGTAAACCCAAAGAAAATTATAAAAGGAAAGCTATAATAAAGTTAGAAAACAGGCATTTTCAAAGTAAAACACAGAGAAACCATAGAGATAATTAAGAAAACCAAAACTGTTAAAAAAAAAAAAAAAAAAAAAAAAAAAACCTAAAACAAAGGAACAACAACAAAAAAATACTTCCTGGAAAACAAGTAAAGTTCTAGAAATGTGCACAGAGCAGAGTGGGCTAAGGAGATGAGACAATTAATGTATCCTGGGTAGAATCCTGAAACAGAAAAGGAGCATTATGGGAAAATGAATTACGGTAAGTACAAATAAAGTCTGAAGTTTTAGTTGAGCAATGTAATAAAGTTTGTTCATTAGTTGTGACTAATGTACTATGATAAGGTAAGATATTACCAATATGGAAAAGTGGGTGAAGTGCCTATGTGATCTCTCTGTATTATATTTGAATCTTTTCTATAAATCTAAAACTATGCTAAAATTAAAATTATATTTTAATCAGTAATTGTTGTCCTAAAATATATATATTCTTTATATGTAGGATAGGTATGTTGGAGACCCTCAGGACAACCTCCATGTTCAGAAATCCTCTAGAAGAATGAAGTGTACTCAACATATAATTTATTACCACGATAAAGTAATAATGTACCTCAAACATGAAGGCAAAAGATATAGGTAGAGTCTGGAGGAGTTCAAGGGCAGACTTTCTCAGGCTTTCTCTCTCCTACATAAAGCTTGCTTTTATCCCATAGAGATTTCTTCTGTTTTGCTGCACACATGTGTATTATGGTTCTGTCCAGAGTAGCCTACTCAGTGCTCAAGGTGTTTTCTGGGGGTTGCTTATGTAGTTACCTTCTGCCTAGCATGTACCAACATTCCATACACTGATAAGGAAAGCAAGCACTCCTCCTAAATCATATTGTCTGCACAAGTCTATAAACAGTGAACCACTTTTGTCATTGAGGGAAGTTTCATAGTTTCATTTCAGTGTAGAGGAATATTTACCAGCCAGGTTCTCAGACACCAGCCAAGGGCAAAGCTTGGATGGAAGCATTTCTATAGATTGCATTCTCGTGTTTGCTATAGTAATTCTTTTCTGCAAAGTAGGGCATACATTTTTATTTTTGTTTTGTTGTTTCAAATATATCTCTACATAAATTAAGCTGAGTTTCTTAACTTAGTGCTTTATATTTGTGATGGTTACTTTCTTTTTTTTTTTTTTTTTTTTTTTTTTGAGACGGAGTTTCACTCTTGTTACCCAGGCTGGAGTGCAATGGCGCGATCTCGGCTCACCGCAACCTCCGCCTCCTGGGTTCAGGCAATTCTCCTGCCTCAGCCTCCTGAGTAGCTGGGATTACAGGCACGTGCCACCATGCCCAGCTAATTTTTTGTATTTTTAGTAGAGACGGGGTTTCACCATGTTGACCAGGATGGTCTCGATCTCTCGACCTCGTGATCCACCCGCCTCAGCCTCCCAAAGTGCTGGGATTACAGGCTTGAGCCACCGCGCCCGGCCTGTGATGGTTACTTTCATATTTCAACTTGCCTCGGCTATGGTGCTCAGTTGTTTGGTCAAACACCAGTTTAGATGTTGCCATGAGGGTTTTTTTTTTTTGTTTTTTTTTTTTTTTAAGATGTGATTAACATTTAAACAAGTAGACTTTTAGTAAAGCTCATTACTCACTGACACCTGGGTTGTTATCATCCAATCAGTTCAATGCTTTCAAGGAAAAGACTGAGCCCCACATGCCCATCCTACAAAGAGGAAGGAATTTTGCCTCCAGATTGCTTTCAACTCAAGGCTATAATACATACTTTTGCCTGGGCCTCCAGCCTGCCAGCCTGCCAGTCTGCCCTGCAGACTTCAAACTTGCCAGACCCTACAATCACATGATCCAATTGCAATTCTTTTAAGTCTCTCTCTCTCAATATGTCTGCATATATATATATATATATATATATATATATATATATATAAAATTTTTATTTTTATTTTTTGGTTTAGTTGCTTACAGTTTTATTTGGTGAAGATATCATAGTTCATCAATTTCCATAATAGAAATCTGGGTAGTTTTCAGTTCAATCATTTGATATATCACAGTGTTTCAATGAATAGTCCTGTCCATATCTTATTTAATATTCTTAGCAGTGTGTTTGAAGTAGATTCCTAGAAATAAGATTACTGCATCATACCATTTCCCTTGTCATTTGGCAAGCACAGAAAAAATCACTATAATGAATGACCTCACTCACCTCTGGGCATTATTTATTCTTTGGGTCATCCTTTGAATCCAGAACATAAACCATTTTGTATATTTCAAATGCACCATTGTATGTTTTAAAGGTTCGTATGTGGAAATAAGAAAAGACTAAATAAAAAGTAAGTTGTGTGTTAGAATGCAGGTTAATTAAGGTAGGTAGGGGGTGGATAGATACTGGCTTGAAATGGAAGGTGTGTGCATGGAGAAGCAATAAAATCAAAATTCTAGTTCAACAGGAGGTAGAAGTGTGGATCTGTGAAGAGAAATCATACTTCTTGGGAAAATGAGGTCAAAGAAAGTTAAGCTGAGAGACAGTTTAAAACAACCACTCAAAAAATGATAAACAAAATGCATCTTCTGTTTCCAATTAATGTGTGTGTACAAAATAATTGTTTGTCTCTACCCAGAATAACTAAAATATAATTGGATTTTAGATATCCTATATATTTTATGTTAGTTTATTCAACAGGAAGATAATTGAAGCCGGAACTGCAGAAATGAGTACTGTGTCCCTGAGGTGCCCTGATGACTTCAGGCTGATAGAACGAGCACATGTGAAGAACATGAGTCTTTGGGAAAGAGCATGTTTGGAGGGCAGACGAAAGATTAGGGAATGGAGACCATACAGATGGACTTTTCTCAGACCCATGTCCTGCGGGTATATTCAGGAAACATGACCTATTTCAGAGATATTTTATCGATACTATTCAGGACAGTTACTGACCTAAGGCTACATGAAAAGTGTCTTAAGCAGCAACATTGAGATAGATACACAGATCCCATGGAAAAAATAACCTCTTAAGAAATCAAAAGAATAGTAAAATGTCACCACGCTAAGTCATGAAGTTAAAGACCATGTCTGCTTTTGTTCACAGCTATATTCTCAGTGCCTAAGATAAAACAGACATTCAGGACAACTGGGTCAAAAGAATGAAGAAATTAATTCATTTTAAGTATACTAAAAATAAAACTACACTTTTTTATAAGAGGCTGATCCTTAGGTTAGCATCTTGCTGAGTAACTCAGACTTGGCACACATTAGCATCTTCGTAAGCATTCTTTGGGTGAATATTCACCTCCATCTTCATTTTCTTCCTAGGAGCTGATCATTCTGGTGTGATCCTATGGGCTCATTTCTTGAGTCTGGCTGACTCATTCCTAAGGCTGGAGCCACCACACCCATACTAAAAAGCCCATGTTTAAGAGTAAGAAAGAACCAATTGTTCCATTCCTAAGTTCATCCCCGTCCTGTTCCAAAACCCTTTTAGGGATCCTGCTAGTTTCCCTTCCTCTTTGCCTCTTTTGCACTTTATTTCTTGTTCCAGGCTCTCTACCTTTCACATTCCACACCAGCTCCTTTCATATTTTATCCATGTGATTCTTTTATGGCCTTTTACATGCCAGTGACGGTCAAATGTACCCTCCCACGCTTGGACTGCTTCTAAAAGTTCCTGGCCTACAAGCACGTGTATTTAAATGCCACAAGAGTTCCAATACTGAACACACAGTATCTACCCAACAACCATGATCCTCTTCCAGGATTTCTCATTTTGGTAAATGATAACAACAGTTTCGTCAGTCAGGTATCTAGGGGTCATCCTTGCAAATGTGTTTTCCTTTCCTCCGCACCCATCTACGAGAAAATCCTATCAGTTTTGCCATCTAAATACTTCTCGAACCCATCCATGTGTCACCATCTCTTTCTTAGCATCCTACCCAAAGCTGTGATCATCTCCCACCTAGACCATGGTAATAACCTCCTAACGCCTCCCTCCATGGCCATTCCACTATCCCCTTCGGCCCATCCTCTGTGCTGCAGTCAAAGGGATCTATTTTTTTTAAATCAGATTCATGGGGTACGTGTGCAGGTTTGTCACAGTAATCTATTGTGTGACACTGGGGTTCAGGCTTTGAGTGAATGTGTCATCCAAATAGCGAACATTGTACCCAATAGGTAGCTCTTTGACCTTTGTACATTTTCTTCCCTCCCTGTTTTTGGGACCCCTGGTGTTCTGTTGTTCCCATTTTTATGTCCATGTGTACCCACGTTTAGTTCCCACTTATAAGCAACAGCATGCAGTGTTTGGTTTCCTGTTTCTGCATAAATTCACTTAGGATAATGACCTCCAGCTACGTCCGTGTTGCTGCAAAGGGCATCATTTCTGTTTTTTTTATGGCTGTGTAGTACTCCATGGTGTATATGTACCACATTTTCTTTATCCGGTTCACCACTGATGGGCACCTGGGTTGATTCCATGTTTTTGCTCATGTAAATAGTGCTGCAATAAACCTACAAATGTAGCTGTCACTTCGGTAGGCCAAAGGGATCTTCTTAAGCACAAATTTTGAAGCACAAATCGTTTTATGCCTTATCTCTCAACTCTACTTTAAAAGTGAAACTTCAAAAACTCCACTCTCAACTTTTAAATTTTTATTTTTGGCTTTTAAAATAAAGACCAAGGCATATTGTATTCCCTGGATCTTTCTCCAGTTTCCCTTTATTATTTGCCCTCCCCGCAAAATCCCTTGTAACCTTTACATTATAGTTTGTTTCATGGTTTGATTGTTCGGATTTCTTTTTGCTGTTGTACTCTTTTCAACCACAGAATCTTTGCATATGCTACTCCTTTTTATGTTGAAATTTGTTCTTTGTTCTCTTGTCTTAGTTAACTGAAGACCCTACAGTGAAGCAAATTAACATAGCTACCATCTTACACATTTACTTTTCTAGTGACAAGAGCATTTAAAATCCACTTACTTAACAAAAATCCATAATACAATGTAATTTTATTAACTGTAGTAATCATGTTGCACATTAGATCTCTAGACTCGATCCTATATATCTGCCTCTTTGTACTCTCTGACCTACATCTCACCCTGCCCCAGCCCCTGTTCCTACTCCCCATTTTTATATCTGCATATATTTGACCATTTTTTAAGAGTCCAAATATAAATGAGATCATTATGCTATATTTTTCTGTGTCTGGCTTATTTCACTTAACAGAAAATATGCTAATAAAATAAGATGGAAAACTAATAATACATAATTATATTTTCTATGAAATTTTAATTTTCTTAAAATCAAATATGTGTGTTTTTATATGTATTTGTGAGTTTATACACACAGGAAAAAAAAAAGCCTAGACATATACTCATAGGTACATACATAGAAATGTCTTGGAGGTGAAATCATAGTGGATATTTCTCTTCTTCACATTTTTGTTTTCTATATTTTGTATGTTACATATGGTACTGCTTTAGTTGTTATAAGCATTAACAATGAAACGCTAAAATGTAAAACATAAGAGATGAGTAACACAGATGTTAGATCTGGGAAGAATGGTGACAGAAAGTCCCTCTGACTTAATCACACTAGGGTAAGAAGGTTGGCGGGATGTCACGGCCGGCTGTGCAAGTGTGAATGTGTGTCAGGAGTATGCTGGCTGTCCTCATCTCTGTCCGGCACACATTTTAATAACAACACCAGGAAACCTTCTCTAGGGCCATCCTGAGCATGTCAAAATGACTGGCCATGAAAAACATGGCAAGCAAAAAGAGAGCTAGAGACTACCATTTGGGCTTTTTTTGCTTTGGGCCAAACTCTGCATTTGTCTCTCTTAGCCCTATGATCCAGTAAACCATGCTCCTATCAGAAGTGAAACCTCTTCTCCTCTGAAACTGGATTTAAAACATCAGAATGATGCGTTAAGTTTTTCCGGGGTCTTGAACAGCTTTTGTAAAATTAGAGGAAAGGGAGGTGGAGGGATGGAGGGAGAAAGAGACTGAGGAAGAGGGAATCATTTTTGTAATTGTTGCTCCGCTCTAAGACCAAAATGACTCATAAAGGTTTTGTAAAAACTGTACAAATATTTTAACAAACACTGCTAATTTTTTAAAAATCCAGAGGTGTAATAAGCACTTGTCAGGAATTGAGCCAAGGTGGATCCTCAGTACAGCCTACTGAGCAGCCAGTGACTTACACATTCAGAGAGACGTGAGTTTGACATCTAACCCCTCTAGACACTTTGTGACTTCGAACAAGTTACTGAAATGCATTTCTCTCTGCCTCAGTTTCTACATCATACTTACTTTGAGGAGTTGTTATAAATAATAGAAATTTTGGATGCCACATACCCAACAGATGAAGTACTTAATCACAATTATTTTTATCAAAGGACTTTTATCTTAATCCAAACCTGAATGTTTTGTGCTTTGGAGTGGATTTTGCTGGAAACAGAAAATAGTAATATTCTGGTAATCATCAGGTATTGTAATCTCAAACCTATGAACCATCAACAATTATCAAGAGTTCTATTGGACTTATAAGGGAGTTTAGGTCTCTGAGTTTATGGAAAGTTATCTGAAAGTTGTGCAGTTTATGCGTCTAGTTGTTGAAAATCCATCTTTTTGTTAAGCTGGACAACAGAGAAGCATTTTATTTTTTCCTCTCCCTCACCATTTTGATTCCTTACCATCCATCCTCATCACATAAATGTTTTTCTTTTTTTTTCTTTTTTTGAGACAGCTGAGTCTTACTCTGTCGCCCAGGATGGAGCACATGTGATTATAGCTTACTACCATCTTGAACTCCTGAGCTCAAGTGACCCTCCTTTCTAAGCCTCTCAGAGTATTTAGGACTACAGGCATGCACCACCAAGCCTGGCTAATTTTTCTGCCTTTTTTTTTTTTTTTTTTTTTTGAGACGTTATCTCCCTATCTTGCCCAGGCTGGTCTCAAACTCCTGGCTTCAAGTGATCCTCCTGTCTTGGACTCCTAAAGCATTGAGATTACAAGTGTGAGGCACTGTGCCTGGCCAAAAGGCCTTTAAATGAAGCACTATTTGGCATTATGACCAATGCCTATGTGGAGGAATATTAAAATAAGCATTCTTATAAAAGGTGTGGTTTTTTGCAAATGTTTGTTGAAAACCATGTTTACCACAATCTATCATGTTCTCTGTTTTTCTCTCTTGCCTCAAGACCAGTAGAAGTCATGTTCCTCCTGATCAGCAGTTTTGATTTAGCTTGTAGGAATGCTGAGGTATATAATTCTTCATTTTTTCTTCTTTTTCTTGCTATTAGAAAACACACTGCCACATTCTAGAAAGAGCGTTGGGCATTTCCCAAACATTTTGTGTATTTACCTCCATCCTCTATTCCTCATATACTTTATAAATATACTCTATCACTTTATATATTCTATATCCTCTATATTCCTCATATCCTCTAGGCATAGACTCTATTGTGTATTTATCCTAGGATCATCCCATTTTTCCTTTTGCTATAACCTCTTTATTTAAATTACACTTTTTGTGTGTGTGCCTTTATGTAAAGCATCTGAAAGCATTTTTGGAAAAAATATTAAGAAAGAAGAAAGAAAGATAGGGCAGAAATACGGAAGGGATGAAGCAAGACAAGAGATAAAATCATAGAATATATTAATAAACGAAAGCCAATACATAAGTAATAAACAAATACAACGCTTCAAGGTAAGTATCATGTAGAAACTATGTCTACTAAAGTCATATATATAGCAGAGCTGTAATAAAAATATTTTGATTATAATAGATCAAGAATTAGGAAATAGATGTTCAAGAAAGACATTAAATATCTGTGGAATGTAAGGGTCATTATCATGGAAAGTGGATTTCTAGCAAGGCTATTAATCTTTCCTAAGTGAATGAATAGCAAAGCTTAAACCAGAGCTTAGACCTTTCAAGAATTAGTTAAGACTTTTCAGGCTCAGCAAAAGCAATTCTTAGTATTGTACTCTGCTGTGGTATCAGAGCTTGTGACTCTCCCATCCTTTCCCTCAACCTTGAGTAACTATGGCTGGCAGGGAGTGAGGGTGCTGTGACTGTCGGCAGGACCCTTCGCCATCCTGAAAGCCTGCAATGGGTTTGATGCTCTAACAGAGGGTAAAAAAGCCAGATTGCAAGCAAGCAAATAAAAGATACTAGATCAAAAAGATCCTTTTAAAGACAGTACATACACCAGCCCCAGGGTATTTCAAATATTTATAATTCTCTACATATTTAATCTTTAAGAGTTCTTGAGATGCTATGTTCAGAATTTGATGCTAACATACCCCAGCTCAGTGCTGATACTATCAAAGTCACTGAAGGAACACAGGAGAGAGATGAAGGAAATATATGAAACAGACAAAATAATAAAAACTCCTAAGGCAGTCCACAAGACGAGAGTCACAGAATGACAGAATTAAAAGAGACCTAGGAAATCTCATCCCTCTCTTTCACAAAAGGAACACTAAGGAATAGGGAGATTTCCCAGCATGTTCATATTACTCAGAACTGGATATCTTTGGGGAAAGAACCTTCATGCTTTCAAATAAGATGAGCAAACAGTGATTTATAAGAAATGCAGAATATTAACTCTAATGCCACAGGTCAGAAATGTGACAATTACTACATAAACTGGGCTGGCCCATACTTTTATACTTTAGCCAATAGGGTAAAATACTAGCTACATAAATTATCAATTCCAGCTATCAATCAGTACATATTTACTATGGTTTTTTCTCTGAGCCACACTAGAAAAAAGAGGAGAAAGTTAGGAGAAGCCCATGGTAAAGACATGGTCTCTGGCTTCAGAGAACTTCCATTTTAACTGGGAAGATGAGGATATCACCGAAAAACATAATGATTCAGGGTGATCCAGCAGTATTTAAGTTGTGTAGCATTCATGTCCATGCTACAGTGTCTCTTGTCTGGCCCTGATTTTTTTAAGGCATTAATCTCTTCTGTAAAGCTCTACAGGTGCTCATCCAATGTCTGTTTTACTTGTTAACTGCCAACTCATTTTCCCAATGAAGCTCCTTCCATTTAAAAACATTCCAGTCATTTCACAATGTGTACGTAATTCACAACATCAAATTGTACATGATAAATATATACAAGTGTTTCTGTCAATTACAGAAATTTTAAGAGAACATTCTAAATGGTAAAAATGTCCCATTTATATTTAGCCTGGACTCTTCCATTTTCTTTTTCATTTCTTTTTTTGAGACAGTATCTTTGTTGCCTACGCTAGGGTGCAGTGGCATAATCACGGCTCACTAATCACGGCTCACTGCAGCCTTGATCTCCCAGTGCTCAGGTGATCTTCCCACCTCAGCCTCCCAAGTGGCTGGGACTACAGGTGTGCACCACCACACCTAGCTAATTTTTCTAGTTCTTGGAGAGAGAGGATTTCACCATGTTGCCCAGGCTTGTCTCGAACCCCTGGGCTCAAGCCATCTACCCACCTCAGCTTCCTAAAGTGCTGGGATTATAAGATTGAGGCTAGGAGAACCCCGATTCTCCTTCTATGCCACAGTCATTGGATGTTTTAAGATACTCATGGAGGCTTTCTTCTACCAGACCCAAAGTTCCTTCAATCACTTCTAACATACCATGAATCCACGCCCCTCCACTACCTGAGTACTCTCCAGACCCCAACCCAACATTCCAGGTGTGAGTTCACTGGCTCAGAACGAGTGGGACGATTGCCTCTTGTTCTGAAAAGTCTATGCTATTTCTATTCTTGTTGCCTAAGACTGCATTAATATTTTGGCATCTCCGTCACACAGTTGACTCATACTGAGCTTAAATTCAATTAAAACCCCTGCATCTTTTTCACATGTGTTATTGATAAATTCCCCTCCAATTATTCATGTCTGCAATTGTTAGTGGTTTTCATTTTTAAATTTACATTTGTGCCTGTTAAATTTCATCACATTACATTTAGTCCATTGTTGCAGCTTTTGGAACGTTTTTGGACTCATTTTTAGCTCTTTTTCCCAGCTCTGTGTCACGCGCAGGTTGACAACTTATCCAAGTTAAGAACAAACACGCTGATCAACCTTAGGCCAAAGCCAGGATCCAAGAGTGAAATTCTTTTAAGGTAGAACTTATTCATTAGTTATAAGTTTTTAGGTCTTGTCAGTAAAAATGGATCTGAACATGAGGCATCCTGAGATTGGACAGCAGTGATCATAAATGAGAATTTCCTTGGAACCCTTGATAACAGGAAACCAAGCAGATCTATGTCATGCATTTGAGATATATTGTTGTTGTTGTTTGTGTGTTTAAGAGAAGGTCCTCCATTGATAATTCATAACAGAGGTCAGGTTTCAGCTCTTTGGGCAATGGTAACTGGCAAGACTTATTAGGATTCAGTATAGCAAATTAGAGTTGGAGAGGAACTATGGTTATTGATGGAAATTGGTTAAAATAAATAGAAAAATTATAAAGAAAGAGGAATAGATAAAGCCCATATGGGCAATCCAGAAAAGTCTATATAATACTCAGGATACGTCTCTGGCACTGTGGCTTCTGAATCCGGAAAGCAGTACAGTGTCAATTATCACCAGATGATGTGACTGAATATATCTCTTGTCGCTAGGGATAAAATTGCAGTTGGACCTATGGTTGGGATCCATTGGATCCAGATGTGAACAGCTGGGGCAGTCACCAAAAAGCTCAATCAGAAACAAATATGCTATGCCTAATTAACATATAATCCCACATCTTTTATAGGAAAAAAATAAGGAACCTAGTAAAAGATGTATTTATTTATAAAACTTACTTAGATTATCATAGCTTGGATCTACAAACAGCAATTCTATTAAGGGGGTTGTGGAAGAAGGGGACACAATACTAGTTTTACTTATTTATTTTTTCAGTGAACTTTGTGACCCAAAACAAGTCACTGAATTTCTATGAACTGTAGTTTTCTTATCTGCCAAGGGCACCTAAAATGATCTGCTTTGCAGTGTTTTGTTTTGTTTTTGAGATGGAGTCTCACTCTGTTGCCCATGCTAGAGTGCAGTGGCACGATCTCAACTCACTGCAACCTCTACCTCCTGGGCTCAAGCAATTCTCTGTCTTAGCCTCTCTAATAACTGGGATTACAGGCAACTGCCACCGTGCCTGGCTATTTTTTGTATTTTTATTAGAGACGGGATTTCACCCTGTTGACCAGGCTGGTCTTGAACTCCTCACCTCAGGTGATCCACCCACCTTGGCCTCCCAAAGCGCTGGGATTACAGGCATGAACCACCGCTCCCGGCTTCTTGCAGTGTTTAGGAAAGATAAAAACTACAAATAGTCAGCTGGCACATCATGGTCATTCAACTAATAGCTCTTACAAAAGAAAAATAAATGGGAAAAAGATCATGAAAATGGAGAAACCAAAGATGGGTATGATTTCAAACCTGAATGACTAAATGAATGGATTAGAAATGATCTCAGAGAGGCCGGGCACGGTGGCTCAAGCCTGTAATCCCAGCACTTTGGGAGGCCGAGGCGGGTGGATCACAAGGTCAAGAGATCGAGACCATCCTGGTCAACATGGTGAAACCCCGTCTCTACTAAAAATACAAAAAAAAAGTAGCTGGGCATGGTGGCACATGCCTGTAATCCAAGCTACTCAGGAGGCTGAGGCAGGAGAATTGCCTGAACCCGGGAGGCGGAGGTTGCGGTGAGCCGAGGTCGCGCCATTGCACTCCAGCCTGGGTAACAAGAGCAAAACTCCGTCTCAAAAAAAAAAAAAGAAATGATCTCAGAGAATTGTTTTCAAAAGCCATCCTGAAGCAAAATTTTTGCCAGCCATTAATGTAGCAGGAGCTTCTAAAAAATGATGTTCAATTCAATCCCCCGTAGGTTTCCATTTTGGTATCACTTAATTAGCTATAATTATATGTTACTGTATATACTTGAAAGAGATATCTGTAGATTTCTTTAAGAATATTCTGAATTTGGGCTTTCCGCCCATCTACACTGACCTTCACCCCTTCATTTCAAATCAGTGAGGCTACACTGTGTTCAAAGCCTCCCACGTCCTCTCTTTTTCTGTCACATGCTAGAACTAGGGAGAGCATGAGCACAGCCCCCGCTGGTCCCAGGGCAGAAAGCAGGCAAGGGAAAAGGCATCTTCGGGGTCTCCAATAATTCTTCATCCGCTCTTTTAGTGTTCTGGGGTCTGTATGATAAAGGATGGTGCCTGTGAGGGCTGTACCCCTTGCTGCCTCCCTAGTGATGAATAACCCGGCTCAGATTAATCCTTAAAAGTGCACCGGGGAGTCATTCTTGGGAAGAGACGAGGTTTGTCTTGTTCCCGCCCCTTTCAAAGTGCTGTGCAGAGCTCAAGTGCGGAGGAAGGAATAGAAGACAGAAGGACAAGGCTGAGTGCTGGGGCTCAGGCCTGTAATCCCAGCACTTTGGGAGGCCAAGGCGGGTGGATCATGAGGTCAAGAGATCGAGACCATCCTGCTCAACATGGTGAAACCCCGTCTGTACTAAAAATACAAAAAATTAGCTGGGCATGGTGGCGCGTGCCTGTAATCCCAGCTACTCAAGAGGCTGAGGCAGGAGAATTGCCTGAACCCAGGAGGCGGAGATTGCGGTGAGCCAAGATCGCGTCATTGCACTGCAGCCTGGGTAACAAGAGCAAAACTCCATCTCCAAAAAAAAAAAAAAAGGGAATAAAAGGTGCGCTTTGGGGAGCTGGTGTCCAGGCGAGGCGCCTTCCTGCCACTGTGATTTCCTCTGCAGTCTTGCTATGTTAGTGGGGTGCAAGGCCACACCCTCTCCACTCTGGTTCCACCTTATTCTTTCCCATCGCCCAGGTTCCATTGAGTTTAAACTGAAATTACGAATCACTGCGATGATAGACCCGCGGTTGCATTTTAAGCACTCGATGCTCCTTATACTGTTACTGAAATGCCCATGCTAATGTGTTACAAAAGCACATTCATTAGTGAAGACTTCCGCATTCCTCCAGAGTCGACTTGCTGCTTGACCCTCCAGTCTGGCCAGTCTAAACACGCTGCTGCCTTCCTGACTCAGAATCCTTCTTCCAGCCTAGAACATGATTGGCAGGGCAGGAGCTCCTGGCTGATTAACGCATCTGAGAGTCTGGATTGCAGGGCAGCACAGACCTATGGGAAGGACTCCACTCACAGGAAAATATGTCAGAAAGGAATGGGCTTGGGTGGGGTGGGAAGGAGGCATCCCTGGGTAAGCTGAGTCCTTTTTCAGACAAGGATTAGTCTGTGACTTTTCTGTGGTGTTTGGGAAGTTACAGTATGGCAAAAGGGACACACCTTGGGAACTGAGATGGGACCATAGCTCTGTCTCTCTCCAGATGGTTTTCTGTGCCATCCCTGCAAGCAACAACTAAGGAAGAGAAACCTTGTGAGCAGGGCTCCCTTGGGGTGCAGGGGCAGCTTCAGCTGTATCATAGTATTTCCCATTCACTCCAAGCCAGCACTCAGCGAGGCAGCCAAGTAGAGCTGCCCACTTTGCTGGACCCACTCATTTGACTTATTAGCAAGATGGTAATTATGTTGGGGAAAGATGAAGAGCAACGTGGGGGAGGCAAAGGAAGGAATGTGTCGGTGATGGGATGATAGCCCCCAACCACCTCAGTGTAGGTGACTAGGAGAGAGAGGAGGAGGAGAGAGAGGAAGGTGGTCAGTCATATGCAAATCTGCAATTGTGCCTGAAGGTCTTATGTTCCTTTTTGGAAACTTGCTTATACAACATGGCCTCTACAGTCAGGCCATCTACCCACTCATCCGTATGAAACAGGTACCCAAGCAAGGCCCAAAGGGACCCTTTTTAATAAGGAGAGTGTACTTGCTTCTTATGGGTGTTTCTTGGGGACAGTTACCACTGCCTATTGCTTTTAACTAACTTAATGGTGTCTCTTTCAAGAGAGTTAAAGCTAAGTGTGTGCTAAATTTAAGAAAGCTGGTCGAGGGGCCGGGCGCGGTGGCTATCACCTGTAATCCCAGCACTTTGGGAGGCCGAGGCGGGTGGATCACGAGGTCAAGAGATCGAGACCATCCTGGTCAACGTGGTGAAACCCTGTCTCTACTAAAAATACAAAAAATTAGCTGGGCATGGTGGCGCATGCACTGTAATCCCAGCTACTCAGGAGGCTGAGGCAGGAGAATTGCCTCAACATAGGAGGCGGAGGTTGCGGTGAGCCGAGATCGCGCCATTGCACTCCAGCTTGGGTAACAAGAGCAAAACTCCATCCCCCTAAAAAAAAAAAAAAGAAAGAAAGAAAGAAAAGAAGAAAAAAGAAAGCTGTTCGAAAGTCTTGTCCACCAGAGAGGGAAACTTATTCAAAATAAGAAGCATCCTTTACAGGGTCATTCAAAAATATTTGCTGAAGACCTATTACACCCTGGGCATTGTCCTAGATGATACTTCTGTGTCATTTACATTCTTGTATGACGGTAGAAAATAAATGAGTGAATAAATAAATAAATAATTTCGGATGGTAAAAAACAATGTGGGCATTTTAGATTGTGTGGTAAGTAAATAGCTCTGTGAGCAGCTGGTGGTGTTTTTGCCAAGAGCCGGTTGATAAAGATAAAATAGCTGAAGAGCAAAGCTAAGCACCAACGCTGTGGGAAGTGGTGTTCCTGGTAGAATGCAAAGCCATGGAAAGACTCTAAGGTGGAAATGAACTTGGCATTCTGAGGGACAGCAAGACAAGAAGGGCTGAGCAAAAGGTGTGGAGGACAGAAGCGAGGCAATAGGAGCAGGCAGCGGGGAAATCACAGGCCATGTGGAGTTGGTTACATTTTATTTCAAGAAAATGGGAAACTATTGAAGGGTCTTAATCAAAGAGGTAGCGTGATCAGGTTCATGTTTTTAAAACATCCCTCTAAATGCTGAATGGAGAATATATCAAACAGGGACAAGAGAGAATGGGGAGAAAGTGGGAGAGAGGGCTGGCTATTGAGCCAGGCAACAGAATATAAAGTCTGGAACTCAAAATGGAACAGGTGGGTTACAAAAGAGGTGGCCCCACAGCCTAGAGGCGATAGGTCAGAATAGCTACTGTACATGCCTATTTCACATTGGCTGTTGGCTGTGTGTTCTAACAATGCTACTTTACTTACTGCCTACTAGGCTCTGTGAGGCTGGGACCCCCATTTTATAGATGGAAGCTCAAAGACATGAAGTGACTTGCTTTTTCATCTCACCTTATAACAGGTAGTAGAAACAGAATTTGAACCTAGCAGTAACATCTGAAGTTGATGTTGTCCCCGTGATATCACACTGCCTCTAGCCTGGGGAGCTTAGACGCTGCTCATGTTACCAGGCACCGATTAAGCACAAGACTCAAGTCTGGATTACTGTTCTATCCCCAAACCTAGAATAGTTCTTGGCAAATAACAGGCATCTAAAAATGTGTCTGAGAACACAAATGGATGAATAACCAATGAAGTTCTCAGGTGTTAAATCAGTTGTTAACAATAATAAAACACCTTTCTCTGCATGCAGGAAATATTGATCCCCAAAACCAGGCTGAGTCTGAAGTGAAATTCAAGTATTACTTGTAAAGTATTACATCTTTACAAGAGGAAAGACACAGAGACGGGAAAGAGGGCAGAGACCATAGCATTCAAGGATGACTTGCCTAAGACCACATCATAGAGTAAATAAATGACAAGTAGTTACAGAACTCTCATACCATCACCATCAACCCAAGGAAATGTAGTCAGTCTTGGGAAAAAAATCAAAGGGCCTGAGCTTAAATCCCAGAGATAATTATTAGTAGTCTCCAATGTCATCATCTGAAAAGAGGAATAATATTATCCACCCCAGAGTGATGTAGTGCAGATGAAATAAAGAATTGTGAAATAGCTAAGAACAAGCACTGGGTAAATAAAAATTTTGATGAGTTTGTTAGAGCTCAGTTTTATTGGTGATATTATTTCATCTTATATTCTTCGATTTGTTCTAAATTACTAGTCTACCCGTGCAGAACAGAAGTATATAATTTACTCAGAATTCTGAATCTTCTAAAAATATATATACCCTTGAGAAATGTATTTTGGTCAGTTTCTTTGGAAAATCTATCCATTAATCCATATAACTTCATTCATGCATTTATTAATTGAACAAGTACTTTTAAAAAATATACAAATACAACATAATTGATATTTTGACTAAGTCATGAGAACACAGGGCATGACACTGAGGGTCTCAGGGACACATATTCACAGGAGTCTTTGATGACTTGGAGTATAGTGTGAGATAGAAAAAAAAAATGCATTGTCTACGCCTAGTCCAGAATGATGGAAAGTCGTCATCTGTTGTTGGTTATTTTTAGCTTGCAGTGATCATTGCCCAAAGTCTAAGAGTCAGTGCTTTCTTTTGTGCTTTCCAGATGGTTCTCAGGGTGTCAAAGAGAAAATGGTTCAGATAACCCTGCTAGGGATGAACGGGCTGACTATTCAGAGTTTTCTCCCTGCTCTTTTACATGTATGAACTTCTTGCCAAATCCACCACAAATCCTTCAGTCAAGACACCAGATCTTCTGCATGCGTTTATTCCTAACTCTGTTTATCACAGTTAAATCTTTCATGACACAAACAAAATGTCAACTAGTATGCCTTCTTATACCTACAAATTTAGTGAGATTGGCTTGAAACCGCATTTGTACATCCTCTTGAGGGTCAAAGCCCATCCATCTCATTGTTTTATTATTTTAATTCCTGGAAAGCTTAAATTAAAATCTGCTTGTTTTCTTGATTGTGATCTCTTCAGTAAGTCATATCGTTTCCGACAAGAAACTTTACCAATTTTTCCAAAAGAAAATATAACTCCCATATAAATACACAGGGCTTTTATATTTTGGCAAGTCATCCTTGAACGATACAGTCTCTGCCCTCTTTCCCATCTCTGCGTCTTTCCTCTTTTAAAGATGTAATACTTTCCAAGTAAAACTTGACTTTCAGCCTGGTTTTGGGGATCAAAATATAACTCCCATATAAATACGCAGAAGACTTTTTGAAGGAGCTGAAAAGAGAGTTTAGAGAGTAGTAGTGGGTATGGGGAGAAATATTTGCCCAGGCAAAGCAAGCAAAACAGTAGAATTTTAGATAGTCTTTTTCTCCAAAAGTCCTGTTTTTTTCTTTCTCTCTCTCTGTCATTTGGAGTTCCTCTCTTAGCCCTTTGCCCTGGAGGCCCCCTATCCTACTACCCCCGATCTTGCCCTCTTCTGCCTCTCTATCCTCTACTCTTCTACACGCTTTCAGGGTAACCAACGAACTTACTTTCTGCATCTTACTTAAAGTAGCTTGTCTGCTTCTCTGTGACTCTTGCCACAACCGACATAGGGGCTCTTGCAGTCTGTTTCTATACCAAGTGTTCATCAAGATACTGTTTCAACCAAAGACATCGTCTCGTCCTCATAGGAAATCGCGTGTTATCTATTAAAGTACTTGTCGGATTTCCATACAGGTAGGTTCCTTGGGAGTGGCTCCAACCACCCTCTCCATCTCTTGTGTTTCTGTCCCTTTGTGTTCCAGCCATAATGAATTATTTGTAGCCAGTGCTCCTTGGTGCTTCCATATCGTCTCATTTTCTTGTTCCAAAGCCTGGAAATGTCAACATCACATCTACTTTGTATAGATAAATCTTGCTTATTTTTAAATCGGCTTAGAAGTAGCCTTCTTTATAAAATTTTTTTCTATCATTGAGCAATGTCATAGCCCCCCTCCCCTCAAAACGTGGGGTATTTCTGTCACATCTATGTTAACTTCTACAATCAGCCTTATTGTTTCTATTTTAACAGTTTGACCACTTTCTTCTCATCTCTGCACCCCGTGTCCACACACGGTATGTGTAATTGATACAGTACCTTTACTAGTTGCTGAATGAACAAAAGAATAAATAAATTAACTAACAAATAAATCAATGATGTTGTCAATAACTATCGCTTTCATTGTTTCTATAATAACAATATCTGTATTTTTAAAAGAAATAAAAATGAAACACAACAAGTATTACATATTTAGGTTTTCTTGGTTTTAAATTTTTTTGAATTGCCACAGCTTTAACAGCAACTGGATCTGTTGATTGCAAACACTATGATGTGTTTTGGCCCTTGAATCCTGTGCATTATGGCATATGCAAAAAAGTCATAATTTCAAGATGATAATTTGAATGGAAGCAGATGGTATTTCGGTACTGGCACACATAGATTCTTGCATCTTGCAGGTCACGTTCCCCACCCCCACCTTGGGAAAGTATTATATTTGCCATATTTCTTTCTCCACCTCCCTGTCTCCACCCCTCTGGCCATATGTTTCATAATGAGGGCACTTAAAATATCATAGAATTGGCCTGTCCTCATGATATTTGAAATGTGAAATGTGACAATATCTTAAACACATTTCAAACACATGGCTGCAAAGAAGGAGGAAAAAGAAGCAATGAAAAAAGTTCACACCAAGTTATTTTGAGGGAAGGTCGGTTAGGAGGGAAAGGGTATCACGTTAGGGATTTCAGATAGAAAAACTTCCTGCTGTGCCATAATGCGTGAAAGATGGTATCTGATGAATGTGTGATCGATGTTTCTGAGAAACAGACCATCAGTCGGGAAATATATATTTTAATTTATAGAAGCAAAGGGCCTGGGCCACCCAAAGAGTTTGGCTATCTGTTCTCTAGTCTGGAGAGCAGGCGAGAGAAAGGTCACCCATCTGCTTCCCTGGGTGTAATTCTGCTTTGCTGGGATCGTCTGCCTGCAGGCCAGCCATGGACGAAACTTGGCTGGGCTTAGCTGTGTTGGCAGCAGGTGAAATATCAGATGGGAAGACAATAAATAATAAAT
The DNA here is from genome assembly GCF_048565385.1 of Saimiri boliviensis. Taxonomy (NCBI): domain Eukaryota; kingdom Metazoa; phylum Chordata; class Mammalia; order Primates; family Cebidae; genus Saimiri; species Saimiri boliviensis. Next base: position 131,613,251 of record NC_133453.1, on the reverse strand, counting down.
GGGCCCATTTTTCATATTTGGATAGAGGGAAATGTTAATCAAGTAAGGGAAAGTTTAGACCCCTTGTTTCAAACAGCTAGGCTTTGATTAGTTCAAGATTGACCATTCCATCTCCAAAGGCCTTGGTATTTCTCTCCGCCAGAACATGGGGAAAAGCTAACCCATATTAAGGGGTCTGTATATCTCTGTTCCGTTTAGAGGTTCAGCATTTATAGGTCCAGCTGGCCTTTTAATTCTCACTTGTCCTTAGAGTGAGCTTGGTAGATGTGAAGTATGCTCTTTTTCCATACGACTTGCTTTTAAAAAACAAAAAAAATTATCCTACCCATGCTTCCACAGGGGTGTGAGTGCTTCCAGGAATTCACAGTGATCTGCAGTGAACACATATATTAGAAAGAAGACCAAAATTCACAATAATCCTAGAAATCAAACATAAAACTTTAAAGAAATGCCCGGGCTTTTAGTACGCCCTTTATCTATACCTTCAGATCCCTGGTAATATTTTTTCAGTCTCCTCTGTCATTATTCCACTTGGGAAATTGTGGCAGACAGGTGCAGGGGGAACATCCTTCTACAAAAGCATTGGCTGGTCTATCCGGCTTAGAAAAGCAAGTAACTTCTCACTTAAATATTTCATTGCTTTCCCTTTAAGTGTCTGTACTACAGAAGTCATGTGATGCTTCCTATCTTCAAGGAACAGCATTTGGTCAGGACTGGAATTTTGTAATGGATAGATAAGATCCCAAGTGGAATTAGAGAAATTTCTTTTGGACATCCAACCAACTCATGGTTTGTGGAACCAGTGCTGGCTACTGGGCCCAGAGGAATGAATTCCTTTGGTGGCAATGGAATATTTAATGAGGTATGCTGCAGTTGCTCATGAGCAGTGATTGCAAATGTGGAGCCTGAAAACCGTCTGCATATGTACCTCTTTCCATGTGTCCTTTACATTGATGCCACAGTGATTACCAATCTGATCGTGGCACTTTTTTTTTTTTTTTTGAGACGGAATTTCGCTCTTGTTACCCAGGCTGGAGTGCAATGGCGCGATCTTGGCTCACCGCAACCTCCACATCCCGGGTTCAGGCAATTCTCCTGCCTCAACCTCCTGAGTAGCTGGGATTACAGGCACGCACCACCATGCCCAGCTAATTTTTTGTATTTTTTTTTTTAGTAGAGACAAGGTTTCACCATGTTGACCAGGATGGTCTCGATCTCTTGACCTCGTGATCCACCCGCCTCGGCCTCCCAAAGTGCTGGGATTGTGGCACTTTTATTATCACAAATGGCTTCCTTCAGTGGCTCTTCACTGTCTATCAATAAAACTTTAACTCTTTGCTTTGCTTTCACCATCTCTGTAATGTGTTCTTCCCTTCATCACTCTACTCCACACAACTATCTCCAAATTCTGTCCTCGAAAATGCTTGCCTATTTTACCACCACACTTTTCTATTTGTTCCTCCCAGAGAACCCTCTAATACTGAATCTACTTATTACCACCCTAGAGAACTCCAAAGACCACTTCAAAGAAGACTTTTCTGATCTTCCCCTCCTGCAATGCCTTAATCTTCTCAGAAAGTTTCCAGTGCTATAGGAATGACCACCATGTAATGCCTTGTGTTAGAAACATTTGGTCAGTTCTTTGATTTTGCCAGCTATACTAAAAACTCTAGGAAGGCAGGGACCTTTCACTTTAAAATATCCCAATGCTTAGTGGGGTGTGTGTATTTTTATTTGTTCTTTTGTTTTATTTTATTTTATTTTATTTAGAGTCAGGGTCTCATTCTGTGGCCCAGGCTGGAATGCAGTGGCACAATCATAGATCATTGAAACCTGGAACTTCTGGGCTCAAGCAGTTCTCCCATGTCAACCTCCTGAGAAGCTAGGGCTGCAGTCACTCACCTCGACACCTGGCTAAATGTTATTTTTTATTATCATACTTTTAGTTTTTGTACAGATGTATTGGCTAGGCTAGTGAAATGTTTTGAACATAGTAGATGCTTAATAAATATTTGTTAATTAGTGGATTTTAATTTAGTAAAGAAGATAATATAACAAACTTCTAAGATGTTTATTGATATTCTAAGCAACACACTGTCACCTACAGAATGAATTGTTTGCTTTTAAATGCTTCCTGGAAAAGAGATTAATTGCTGTGGTTAAATTAACTTGCATAGCTGATAGGTGAGACTCCAGACACAGAAAAGAAAACTAGTATAAGCTCATAAATTTAACATTCTAAATAAGAAATCTTGCGTTTTGGAAGAGACATACCAGCTTACAGCCAGTTTCAAGCCCTGTATCATAGATATCTATCAGGAACAATATAGTTTCACCATGACAACTGCAAAGGCAGTTCTGGCCTCCTTTCCTAGGTTGGATTGAGGACTAGTTTCCAAGAGGCATCAAATCGAATTCGACATGTAGAATTCAACTCGCAGGTTTAAAGGGTTTGGTTTTCCTGTGAGGTAACTATCGTCAGTGAAAGGTACAGAAAACAAAGTACAGACAGTCTCATTTCCAGTATTCAAAGGCAGCAGAAGAGGTGTGGGCTGAGGTTAATTCACAGCTGACGATGCAACTAAATAAAAATGAACAGATGTGATGAGTAACTGTTGATTGAAAGCAGTTTTTTAAAATGAAAGTTGATATATTTATTCAGATTAGCTTTTACCTAAGGCCCTATTTCTATCCACCCAGGACACCACAAGACACTTTGTCATGTCTTCATAGTCCTCTCTGTGCTGTGACAGTTTCTCAGATATTTTTGATGACCTTGACAGTTTTGAGAATTAATGGTCAGGTAATTGGTCAAGTGTCCCTCACTTGGGAGTTGTCTGATGTTTTGTAGGCTGAGGTTATGTGTTTGGAAGAAGACCCACAGAGGTAAAGTACCATTTTCATTCTATTACACCCAGGGTATATACTATCTACATGGCTTAACATTGTTGATGCTAATTGTAATCATCTGTCTGGGATAGTGCTTGTCAGGTTTCTCCACTGTGAAGTTACTGTGTTGTGTGACTTTCCACACAATACTCTTTGGAAGAAAAGTACTGTGCACAACCTATGCTTAAAGTGTGAGGAGTTATGCTTCACCACCTAGAAAGTGGAGTATCTACATAAATTATTCGGAATTCTTCTACAGGAGAGATTTGTCTGTTCTCCGCTGTTTATCTAATCATTTATTTGTTTGTTCAATCACTCATTTCTATCAGTATTAACTCCTGTATAATTACTTTATACTTTACGTTATAATCCAATACTGCTTTATTTTCTTACTCAAATTGTTCCAGCTTTGGGCCTTGGGAGCTCTTTCCATTCTTTTCTGTCTACCTTTGGTGTCTCTCCATGATTACATATGCATATTTAACTTTGTTTCTTGTTTCGTTTCTTGTTTTGTACCTTCTGGTACAAGATGGTCCAGGTTCATTATGTGTATTTCCAGCCCTAGCCCTAGAACTGAGACGGGATTGTTCCCTTGACACCGTTCCCAGCTGGGAACTGGAATGGCTCATTATATTCCGCCAATCACTGACCACTCCTCCCAGGAGGGGCGGGGCGAGCGAGCTGGTGCTGGAACCGGAGTGCACACACGCTGGAAGGGGCTGGCTGCTCCTCCCTGGCAGGAGCAGACTGTGTGGGCCCCACAACAGCATTGAAACGTGTCGTAACCCATGCTCTTTCAGCTCTGCCATCCGGGGACAGCCAAGTGCCAGCCAGCTCAGCGGAAGGTCAGAGTGGCAGCCCCTGCCCTCTTGACACCCAGGTTCTTGTCTGGACTCCAGGAAGAATGAAGTCACAGGAATCGTTTGAAAGGTGATGACTTTGGAAGACTTTACTGAGAAGTGGGTGGCTCTCAGCAGAAAGTGGGGGCTGGAAAGGGGTTGGGAAGGTGATCTTTCCCTGAAACCTGGCCATCTCCGGCTGGGCCCCTTCCCAGAAGCCGCACCACCTGAAGTTAGCGTCCATCTGTAATCTCCCAGGCTCAGCCAGTTGTAGCCTTGATGCTCAGCTGTTTGCCCTGCTCAACCACCTGAAGCCCTTTATGGGCACGGGATAGGGGCGGGGCAGGCCAAAAAGGCAACATTTGGGAAGAAAAACGGGGTCCACTCTCTTCACTTAGGGCCACGATTCCAGGATGGCGTTTAGCGGGGAGCCCAGCCCTTCTGTATCAGATTCAGCCGGTTTCTCCAAGGGGCGCCCATTCCTTTGACTGAAGAATGGCACAGAAACCAAGATATCTGGTAAGTAACCTTGTTGCCACTGGGTGAGGCCCTCTCAGCAGGCAGAACAGGGAAACATAGATGCGTTTGCTGACCTGAGTGTGTGTATATAAATATCTATAAATAATTCAATGCATAATCATGTCTATTACGCTCAGCTAATTATGAGCTCATACTGATGTGTCTAACTCAAATATATGACCATTTGGGTCACTCTAGTCTCATCCCCTTGTTTGTAACTGCCGTTCCGATATTAAGAACCCTGCCTTACATCATCTGCCGTCCATTTATGTGATTGTTCAATGCCAGTATTTTGTATAGTGGTTTCAGAATTATTAACCCGTTGTCATGAGAAAGAGCTTTATTAATTAGATTACGTTGCTCTGTAAAAGTTACTTTGCCTTTAGTTTTACAGACTGTGCTCATTCCCAGAATTACTTATATTAACACGTTTTTCTGAACCTCATTTGGTGAGGTTGTTTCATAAATCTGTAATACAATTTGATTATTTTACCACAGTCTGCCTTCCATTCTAGAATCCTCCAACTACCTAAATGCCTTCATGTATATATATACACACACACACAAATATACATATATTTACTTTGCATACTTTAAGGTTCACTCTTTGCTGTATCTCTTGATCAGTTACCATCTTTATTGTTTTGCCTTCTGCATTGTGTCATATAATTGAAATTGTACCGTATGTAATTCAGACTGGCTTTTTTTACTTAGCAACATACCAGTGAAGTTCAGTCTTTTCTGGCGGTTTTGATAGCTCACAGCACTATATTATTGACTAGTATTTAAGTCTATAAATGTACCACAGTTTAATAATCCATTCACCAATTGAAGAATGTCTTAAAAAAATTTTTTTTGTCCTTGTGAATACAGCTTCTATACCCATTCATGTGCAGGTATTATATAAATATAGGGTTTCTTATATTTATAGAAACTAGGTAAACACCTAGGTGTACAATTGCTGGACAATATGATAAGACTATGTTTAACTTTGAAAGAAACTGCTGGACTGTACCCTTTTCCATTTGAATCAACAGTGAGTAAAAGTCCTTGCTGCTCCGTATCCGCTCTAGTATTTGGTACTGCATTTTTTTTTTTTTTTTTTTTTTTTTTTTTTTTTGCCATTCTGCTAGGTATGCAGTGGTATCTTATTGTTCTTTTAATCTGTGTATCCCAAAGGACAAATTATCTTGAGCAGCTTCCCATGTGTTTATTTGCCGTATGTGTCTTTTCTGTGGCAAGGTATTAATTCAGATATTTAGCCTATTTCCTAAAATGGAAATCATTTTTCTTATTATTAAGTTTTGATGTCTTTGTATATTTTGTATATTGTAAGTTTTTACATCTTTGTATATTTTGGATACAAGTCATTTATCAGGTGTGGTGTGTAAATATTTCTCCTAGTCTGTACCTTGTCTTTTTATTCTTTTAACAGTGTCTTTCCTAGAGCAAAAATTTTTAATTTTAATAAGATACAAGTTAGAATTTTTTCATGAATCATACTATTTATAATTGAATACTTATTATCAAACCCTACATAATTTAGGTTTTCTCCCATATTTTCTTAAATAAATTTTGTGATTTTGTATCTCACATTTAGGTCTATCATCCCCTTAGAATTTACTTTTTGTAAGGTGTAAGGCTCTTTCTTTGTTCGTTTTCTTTTTTTCTTTGTTTTTCTTTCTTTTGGCATGGGGACATCCAATTGTCCTAGCATCCTTTCTTATAAATATTATACTTTCTTCATGAATTTAATGATGAATTTACTTTGTTACATCATTAAAGGTCAATTTACTATATTCACATGGATCTATTTTGGGCCTCTCTGTTCTGTTCAACTGGTCATTTTTTCCCCAATACTACACTATCTTAATTACTGTAGTTTTATAGTGAGTCTTGAAAAATGGGTCATACAAGTTTTACACCTTTCTTCTTCAGTATTTTGTTGGTTATAATATATCTTTTATTTTTCCATATAAACTTTAGAACCGGATCATTGATACTTACAAAAATACTTGCTGAGATTTTGACTGGGGTTGCATTGACTCTATCAAAGAAAATAAAAAATATCTATCTTAAGATTGATTCTTTCAATCCATGCATATGGACTCTTGTCTATTCAGATACTCTTTGATTGTTTTCATCTGTATTTTGTCATTTTTTTCTGCATATAGATCCTGTTCATATGTGTTAGATTTGTATATAAGGGTTTATTTTGGGAGGAGGAGTTTTCTTGTAAATGATACTTAAGAAAAAATTAATATTTTATATTAAATTTGAATCCTGCAATCTTGTTATTCTCACTTAGTAGTTTCAAAAGTATTAATTTTAATTATTTGAGATTTTGTAGAGTGACAGTGTTGCCATTGGTAAATAAGACATTTTTATTTCTTCCTTTTTAATCGGTATACCTTTTATTGTTACTATGCCTATCTTTTTGCACTAACTAGAATTTCCAGAAATGTTTTGAACAGTGTTGGTAAGAGAAGACCTCTTTGCTTTGTTCTCAATTTTAGGGCAAAAACTTCTAGTGCTTTATTAAGTATGAGGTTAGCAATTGGTTTTTAACTTGTCCATCAAGTTAATGTAGTTTTCTTTTACTCCTAGTTTGCTGAGAATTTTTACCGTGAATGAGTATTGAATTTTCTAAAATGTTTTTTCAGTGTTAACTGATAGGATCATATGATATTTCTTCCTTAGCCTGTTGATACGGTAGATTACCTTGATGTATTTTCTAATGTTGAATCAGTTTTACATATCTGGAAAAAAACTTTCATCTCACCATGGTGCATAACTCTTTATAGGCATTGTTGAATTTGATTTGCTAATTTTTAAAAAGATTTTTGTGTTTATGATAGCTATTGTAGCTCCTCTTCCTCCTCCTCCTCCTTCTTCTGGTTTCAGTTTAAGGGTAACACTAGCCTCAGAACGGGTTAGAAAATGTTTTCTCTGCCTTTGTTTTCTGCAAAGGATTGAGGAGAATTAGTATTATTTTTCCCATATGTTGATAAAACTTTCCAGTGAAACAAGATGGACATAGTACTTTGATTTTTGTGCAAGTTTTTATAAATCATATTATTCAAGGAATTGGTGTATTTCACCTGCGTTATCAAAATTTTGCTCATAGATTTATTTATGGTATTTCTATAGCATCCTTTCAATGAGTGTCAGTGAGCTCAGTTTGTATAACCTCTCCTTAATGTATGCTATTAATGATTTGTGTCTTCTCTTTCGTCATTGTTTAGCCCAGTCTGATGTTTACCAATTTTATTCCTCTTCTCAAAAGTTAGCTATTTTATCTTTTATAAGTGTAGTGGCTTTTGGTCACTTTGGGGTTCCATTTGCATGGAATGTCTTTCTCAGTCCTTTTTACTCTCAGTCTTTATGTGTCTTTATTAATGAGGTCAGTTTCTTGCTAGCAGCTTATAGTTGGGTCACACTTTATATATTCATTCAGCCATTCTACGTCTTTTAAGTGAGAAGTTTAATCCATTTACATTCAAGATTATTATTGATATGTTAAGACTTATTCTTGTCATTTTATTAATTGTTTTATGATTCTTATGTATATTTTTGGTTCCTTTTTTTCTCTCATTATCACTGTGGTTTGGTGGCTTTCTGTAGTGGTAACATTTGAATGCTTTCTCTTTTTATTTGAGTGGTTGTTCTGCCAGTGGGTTTTATGCTTGTGTGTGTTTTCATGATGGTAGATACTGATTTTTTTCTTTCTGGTGTAGGACTCTGTTAAGCTTTGTCGGTCTGGCCTAATGGTAATGGATTCCCTCAGCTATTGCTTATCTGAGAAACACTTTATTTTCCCTTTGTTTATAAAGGTTAACCTTGCTGGGTGTAGTATCTCTGTTTGGCATCATTTGGTTTGTTTCAGAATTTTGAATATTTCAACCCATTATTTCCTGGCCTGTGAGGTTTCTGTTTACATATTTATTGCTTATCATTTAGGGATTCTCTTACAAGTGACTAGATGCTTCTTTTTCTTGCCGTTTTAGAATTCAGTCTTTGACTTTGACATTTGACTGTTTGACTACTCCATGCAGTGAAGATCTTTCAGAGTTGTATCATCTTGAGAATTTCAGAGTTCCCTGTATCTGTATGTCTAAATCTCATGATAATTGGGAATTTCTCAGTTATTATTTTCATAAGTATATTTTATACCTTTTTGGTTTTTTCTTCACTTTCTAGAACAGTAAGAATTCAAATATTTGGGCACTTTATGGTGTCCCATATGTCACATTGGTTTTTTTCATTCTTTTTTTATTTTTTCTTTATTTTTATCTGTTATTTCAAAAGACTTATCTTCAAGTTATGAATTTTTTTCTTCTAATTGATCTAGTTTATTGTCAGATCTTTTAAATGTATATTTTATTTCATTCATTGAATTATTTAGTTCCAGGATTTCTATTTGGTTCTTCTTTATGATATCCTATCTTTTTGGCAAGTTTCTCACTTATATTGTTAATTACTTTTCTGATTTCTTTGTATTGTATATATCTATATCTTTATCTCAATGATCTTTTTAAGTATCACTATTTTGAATTTTTTTGTGGCATTTTATAAATTTCTTTTTCATTAGAATCTCTTGCTATAGAATTATTGTGTTTTCTTGCAGGTATCATATTTCCTTGCCTTTCATGTTTCTTGTATCCTTATATTGACATCTGTGCATCTTATGTAACAGTCACCTCTAAGTTTTTGGATCCACTTTCAATAGAGGAAAACATTTTCTTGAAGTTCTATCTATGGTGTTGGTTGATTAGGGCACTTCGGCTTTGGTTTTGGGTATAAGCAATAATGTCATCTTCATATATTTTATTTAGTTATAAACAGTGTCAGTGATACCCGTGATGTCTTCAGTAGCTTAGGGTACAGTTATCAGTGGAGATTGTGGTAAAGTTTTGCTGAGGATGGGAAAGCTAGGTAAGCCAGTCTTCAGGCCCAAGTGGTGGCAGTGGCAGTCTAAGCATGCTTGTCTTTTGATCTGAGGGTGGCATATGCTGGTGTCAGTGTTAATGGGTGTAGGTTGGCCAGTTCTTGAACCTCCAGGTACCTTGCTTGAGTGTCAGCTGTGACATCAGTAGGTCAGATTGGTGGACAGGTTCTCAGGTCCCTGGGAAATAGGCTTGGTATGGTTGATGGCAGCAGCAATGGTAGAGCAACCATTTGGCTCTCAAGCTATCTGCACTGATTTTGGTGATGGTTGCAACAGGCTGAGTGGGTTAGTATCCAGGCTAGCTGATAGTATCTGGGTAGCCCAGCACTCCCACTGGTTTTATGGGTATTGGTTGTGGTGGGCAGGAGTGTGGTGATCTTCAGGTTCCCCCTTGGGTGGAGGCAGCAGTGGTGGTGGTGGATGGGGGAGCCTCTCCTGAGGGCACATGCAAGTGCGCTGGGGACCTTTTACTCTGGACAGTAATGTTACTGTCAGTGTCAGCAGTGTCACTGGGGTTGGTGTCACTGCCAGTAGCTTTCACTTTGTCTATAGCAGCAGCATTCAGCAGCAGTGGTGACTGTAGGCAAAGGATATCAGTTTGGCTTCAGGAATGCAAAGATGCAGGTGCTGTTGGGCCCAGGACAGGATATAGTTTGGTGTGGGCTGGGCTTTCAAAATGGCCCTGCAGTGTAGCTGCTTAGGTCTCAGTGAGTGTTTAAGACTCAACATCAGCTTTCTCTCTGAAGCAATGTTTCCAGGCAACTACCTATGTTAGTCTCAGGGCCTGTGAAGTTCAAGGGGGCTCTTCTTGGGAGTCTCTCACTTACACGTTCCCCATATTGAGGAGCTCTCCAAGCTCCAGCTGATCTTAGCTTCCCTCTCCTTCCTTGCCTTAGGTGTTTCCTGTCACTTTTCTGTTGAATTTCAGTATTCTCTCTTAAATAATCCATTCAGAGTGCGATTATCTACTCACTATTTGGACTCCTTTTCATGGAGGATGCAAGTATGAAATGTCCCTAGTCAGCCATCTTGAAATCCCTTCTGAATTTTTATTTTTATTCTGTTCAAAATATATTTTAATTTTTCTTGAATTATTTTTTGATATGTGTTAAGAATTATATTGTTTCATTCTTGAATATTTGGTAATTTTCTAGTTTTCTTTTATTAATTTTTAGTTTAATTATATTATGGTCTGAGAACATATTTTGCATGATTTCTATTACCTTATATGTTAGTTGTGTCTTGTGGCCAAGAATGTGGTCTATTTTGGTAAGTGTTCCATATGAGCTTATGAAAAATCTGTATTCTGGTGTTGTTAGAGGGAATGTTCTTTAAATGCCAGTTGGATCAAGTTGATTGATAGTGCTGTTCAGATCATCTGTATGTTTACTGATTTTGTGCCTGGTTGATATATCAATTGCTAATAAACTCTGCTGAGGTTTCAAATACAATAGTGGATTTGTCTACTATTAAGTTTTTTCAGTTTTTGCTTAATGAGTTTTGTTTAGGGTATGCACTTTCAGCATTGTTATTCTTCTTAAAGAACTGCCCATTTATCATTATAGAGTGTTTCTTTTTATTTCTGACAATCATTCTTGCTTTGACATCTGCTTTGTCTGAAATTATAAAAGCTCCTTCAGCTTTCTTTTAATTAGTGTTAGCGTGGCATATCTTTCTCCATTTCTTTATTTTTAACTTATAGAATTATTTTATTATGTTAGTTTTCTATAGATGACATAGAGTTCTGTTTTGTTTTTATCCATTCTGATAAATCTTTGTCTTTAAATTAATTTATGCTATTTACATTTAAAGATATTATTTATATTTTTGGTTTTCATTAATTGAATTTTTCTTTGGGTTTCTTATTTTTCTTCGTTTTTCTGCTTTTCTGGTTTTAATGGAGCATTTTATATTTCCTCTCTTTACATATCAGTTATATTTATGTTTTAAAATATTATTAGGTCCCTAGAGTTTTCAGTACACAGTTACACCTAATATAATTTCACTTCAAATAATACTATATTGCTTTCCTATGTAGTGCCTTAGAATGTATTCTTTCCAAATTCTCCCTTCCTTACCTTGTGACATTGTTTTTATTTACCTCATTTATTCATGTGCTATATTCACCCAATATATTGATTATATTATTACTTTGTATAGTAATCATTTAAATAAATTAAGAATAAAAAATGACAATTTTCTTCTAATTTCATTTATTCCTCCTGTTATGCTTTTTTCCCTTTACAAATATCTAAATTATTTACCTATAACATTTTTTCTATGACTGAAAAATGTCTTTTAAGAATTTCACTGCATGTAATTCTAGGTTGATATTTTTTCTTTTAAATATTCAAATATTTTACCAATTCTCTTCTTGCTTATATGATTTCCGATAAGGAGTCTGTCACAACTCTTAATTCTATTCTTATTTCCCTATAAATAAATTATCTTCCTCTCTCTATCTCCTTCTCTCTTTCTTAAAATTTCCTCCTCTCTTTCTTTAAATTTTCTCATTTTCTCTGGTTTCTAAAATGCAAATATGGTATGTCTATGGGTGTGTGTGTGTGTGTGTGTGTGTGTGCACATGCATGTCTTGGAACTGAACTGCTTGTTATTCTCTGAGATTTTGTTTAGTCTATCTCATTAATTGTCGAGAGTTGTCAGCCATTATTATTTCACATATTTCTCTATTATTCTCTTTTCATTATTTTATCCTAATTATACATGTTACATTTTTTGAAATTGCTCCAGAGTTCTTGAAATTCTGTCTCCCCACACTACCAGCATACACTCGTTTTCTTTGTATTTAAGTTTGGAAAATTTTTATTCACCAGTCTTCCAGCTCTGATGCTTTCCTCAGTCATTGATAGTCAATGGATGACCCCATCCAAGACATTGTTTATATTTGTTATCTCTCTATATTAGTTTATTTTTGCATATTATCTACTTTTATGTCTCATATAGGCCTTAACAATTCAATTGTAGTCATTTTAAATTCCCTGGCTGCTAATTTTATCATTCTGTCATATTTGAATCTGGTTCTGATTAATGCTTTGTTTCTTCAAATGGTGTTCATTCTTGCCTTTATGCATGCCTTATAATTTTTGCTAGAAGCTAGATATATTGTATCAGATAATAGGAACTGAAATAAATGGAACTATAATGTGAGGATATTTGTTCATGTGATTAGGATGTGGCCTTTGTTTGATGTTTGTTATAGCTCTAGGTACCAGAGGCTTCAAGTTGCCATAGCATCGTTGTTTTAATTCCCTCTTAACTTTGGGTTTCCCTAAGTAGTTCTAGTTAAAGTTGTGTCTTGCATTTCTTTCACACATCATCAGTTGTGTTTATAAGGTAGCCCTACTTTTTTTGTTTTTCAGTCATGTTTGTGGGATGGGGAGTGTTCTGTAATCTTCCTGTTAAATCACAGTCTTTTAGTGGGCTTGTGTATTGGAGCTGTGCTCTTCACAGTTGTTTCTCCAGTGGGACATCTGGTTCTCAATAGTCCCTAGTTATTTCCTTGACTGGAATGTTCTCCATCTTTTTCCTTGATACTGTGACTTTTACTGGATATCCTGTGCCTTTAAGTGAATTGGGAAGACTGAGTGGTACTGAATGGAAGAAATTTTCTTTCTGGTAGCAGTTTCTGGCAAGGACTTTCCCTTGAAGAGTGAGATTTGCTTATAGAGAATGTCATGAGTATACTTCACAATGATTATTCTTCCCCTTTCTCTGTTAGAAAAAAGTAAGGATATTTATCAAATTTTCACCATAAAAACTGGTCTGAGTTTCTGGAGATAAAGCCCTTGAAAATTTGGGACCCCCCTCTAAGACAATGGTTGTCAAGAATGTCTGTCACTTTGTCTAAACTCAGTCTCCTGCAATTCATCAAATTCAATATATATTTATATGGCGGTTCAAGACCACCCCCAATTTTGATGATTTAGTAAGAGGGCTCATAGAACTCAGCCCATAATTATACAGTTATTTTCTACAGTGAAATTATACAAAGCAAAAGTATCAAGGGCAAAAAATGTATAGGATGAAGTCTGGTGGAAAACAGGCTCAAGCTCCCCAGAGTCCTCTCCCAGAGGAAGCACATAGCCTGCTGTTAATTCCTACGGCAATGAGTTGTGACCATGCATATTAAATGTTACCTACCAGGAAAGCTTATTAGAGACTCAGTGCCCAAAATTTTTATTGAGGTCATCCTTTGCATAGCACATACCCAAATCCCAACTCCCAGAAGAAAAATAGGCGTTTAGCATAAACCGTCTGGTTTGTACTAACAGTTTAGGCAAGGTGAGCCCTGTTACTGGGTCTGGAAATGGCAGTAACCCCCTGAAATTCAAACATCAGCCAAGGGCCAACCTTTCCAGCAGGTCTTTTTTAGTTTTTTAAAATTTTTAGTTTTTTTTGTTTCTTACCTTAAGTTCTGGGATACGTGTGCATAATGTACAGGTCTGTTACATGGGTGTACATGTACCATGGTGGTTTGCTGCACCTATCAACGTGTCATCTAAGCCTGAATGCATTAAGTATTGGTCCTAATGCTCTCCCTTCCCTTTCACTGCATCCCCTGACAGGCCCTGGTGTGTGATGTTCCCCCTCCCCGTGTATGTCCATGTGAATTGTTCAGCTCCCACTTATGAGTGAGAACACGCAATGTTTGGTTTTCCATTCCTGTGTTAGTTTGCTGAGAATGATGGCTTCCAGCTTCATCCATGTCCTTCCAGCCATTCCTCCTAAGGATAGCATGTACAGACCTGTTATGTTGAGGCATATGTATCATGTATCTCCCAGTTTATGGCTCCAGCATCTTCTGCTTCAGGTTAACAGATTTCAGTGGCTGTGTCTCTCCAGATGCGCCTGTCTCACCTGATTTCAGAGTAGTAACTTACCCTGCAATACCAGTTTTCGAAAAGGTCCAAGAAAAGTCATTGCCTTTCCTTTATTCTAGGAATTTCTTATTGAAAGAATGACATCGATGAAATCTATGCTCTTTATATATCATGATTGAAATAGGAAAACCCAAGGAGCAATTTTAATATCACAAATTCTCCTTTGGGAAGCTTTTTACCTAAGTTGAGTGTTGTTGTGGTAACAACAAACAAGCCTTGTTCTTCTTCCTGGAGAAACAAGTAAAAAGAGAAATACAGAAAACAATGTCTAGAGGGTAGGTGTATGTGTGTGTGTGTGTCGGGGGGTGGGGTTGAGAGCTGGAGAGGATGGCTGGGAGAGTGAGTGTTTGGGTGTGGCTAAATAGCAATACCCATAAACTCTCAGCAAAATGTTGAGGGTTTGGAGCAATAATTCTCAACTGTATTCTAAACTGGGGGGAATTTTTGTAGGATACCATTGTTTGAGCCCCATCCAAGACCAATTAAATGAAATCTTTTTGACAGAATTCAGGCAATGGTATTTTTAAAACATGAAATAAAAACACTACTAAAAGAAATAAAAGATGACACAAACAAATGGAAAAAACATTCCATACTCATGGATTGGAAGAATCCATGTTACTCAAATATCCATGCTGCCCAAAACTATCTACAGATTCAACACGATTTCTATCAAACTACCAATGTCGTCTTCCAACGAATTAGAAAAAAAGTTATGCTAAAGTTGATATGGAACCAAAAAAGAGTCTGAACAGTAAAAAAAAAAAAAAAAGAAAAAAAAATTCTAGGCAATAGGAACAAAGACAGAGGCATCACATTACCTGATTTTCAACCATATTAGGCCATAGTAATCAAAATAATATGGCTCCGGTACAAAAACAGACACATAGACCAATGGAACAGAATAGAGAATCCAGAAATAAATCCACACACCTGCAGTCATCTTATCTTTGACAAAGTTGACTAAAATAATCAGTAAGAAATATTTAATAAATGGTGCTGGTAGAGTAGCCCATATGCAGATAGGTTTAAGATTTAGATATGGCAGGCGTGGTAATCCCAGCACTTCAGAGGGTAGGTATATGTGTGTGGGGGGTTGAGGGGTGGGGAGAATGGCTGGGAGGGTA
Source organism: Saimiri boliviensis (assembly GCF_048565385.1). NCBI lineage: Eukaryota > Metazoa > Chordata > Mammalia > Primates > Cebidae > Saimiri > Saimiri boliviensis. The sequence continues at coordinate 131,598,028 of NC_133453.1, read as the reverse complement.
CTGTAATCCCAGCACTTTGGAAGGCCAATCCAGGTGGATCACGAGGTCAGGCATTCAAGACCAGCCTAGATAGCATAATAAAATCCTGTCTCTACTAAAAACACAAAAAATTACCCAGGCGTGGTGGACGCCTGTAGGCTGAAGCAGGAGAATCACTTAAGCCTGGGAGGCAGAGGTTGCAGTGAGCCGAGATTGCACCACTGCACTCCAGTCAGGGCAACAGTGCAAGATTCCATCTTAAAAAAAAAAAGTTAAATATATGATCATAAATTATAAGAAAACTTAGGAAACAGCATTCTGACACAAGCTTTGAGTAATAAATTTATGGCTAAGTCCTCAAAAGCAATTGCAAGTAAAACAAAAATAGACAAATGGGACCTAATTAAACTGAAGAGCTTCTCCACAGCAAAAGAAACTATCAACAGAGTAAACAGACAACCTACAGAATGGGGGAAAATATCCACAAACTATGCATCTGACAAAGGTCTATATGCAGAATCTATACAAAACTTAACAATTCAACAAGCAAAAGGAAACCCCATTAAAAAGTGGGTAAAAGACACGAACAGACACTTCTTAAAAGATATACCAGCAGCCAACAAACATGAAAAAGTGCTCAACATCACTAATCATTAGAGAAACGAAGATCAGAACCACAATGAGATACCATCTTACACCAATTAATATGGCTGTTATAAAAGAGTCAAAATATAACAGATGCTGGCAGGGCTGTAGAGAAAAGGAAGCTCTTAGACACTGTACATGGGAGTGAAAATTAGCTCAGCCACTGTGAAAAGCAGCTTAAAGATTTCTCAGAGAACTTATAACAGAACTACCATTTGACCCAGCAATCTCATTACTGGGAATATACCCAAAGGAAAGAAATCATTCTACCAGCAAAACACATGCACTAGTATGTTCATTGCAGCACTATTCACAACAGCATGGTCATGGAACCAATCTAGGTGTGCCCTTCAGTGGTGGATGAGATAAAGCGAATGTGATACATATATACTATGGAATACTATGCAGCCATAGAAAAGAATAAATTTGTGTTGTTTGCAGCAACAGAGATGCAGCAGGAAGCCATTATCTTAAGTGAATTAATGCAGGACAGAAAACCAGGTAACACGTTGTTCTCACTTATAAATGGGAGCTAAGCACTGGGTACACATGGATATCAATGCAGGAACAGAAAACCAAATAACACATTGTTTTCACTTATGAATGGGAGTTAAGCATTGGGTATGCATGGATATCAAGATAAGAACAACAGGCCAAGGGTAGTGGCTCACACCTACAATTGTAGCACTTTGGGAGACGGAGGTGGGTGGATCACCTGAGGTCAGGAGTTCAAGGCCAGCCTGGCCAACATGGCGGAACCCCATCTCTACAAAAAATACAAAATTAGCCAGGCATAGTAGCACAAACCTGTAATCCCAGCTACTTGGGAGGCTGAGGCAGGAGAATCCCTTGAACCTGGGAGGTGGAGGTTGCAGTGAGCTGAGATCGGCCACGGCACTCCAGTCTGGGTGACAGAGCAAGATTTCGTCTCAAAATAAATAAATAAAAATAAAAATAAAAGATAAGAACAAAAACAGCAGACACTGGGGATTAGCAGAGGTGGGAGGGGAGGGGATAAGGGGCAAAGGCTGAGAAACTACCTGCTGGGTACTATGCTCCTTACCTGGGTGACAGGATCATTCATATCCCCAACCTCAGTCACATAACAAACCCATGAAAAACCTGCACATGTACCCCTGAACCTAAAATAAAAGTTGAAATTTAAAAACCAAAAAAGAATCATGGAAATAAAGGGAGTATCAGCAAGCTTGAGATGGCTGGATTAACTCCATAGAGTGGAGCTTAACGTTACAGCAGATATCTGCACCTGAGAGCAAGTGATTTGGGCAGATTAGTTACATGTATATGCGCTAGTGAAAGCATATTGTCCAACCCAGCTTTTAGGAAGTAATCCTAAAGAAACAACATTTTAAAAGAGATATATATTATTAAATGATACATACAAACATATTTACTGTAATTGTAATAGATAACATTCTTGTCCCAGATTCTTCACCCTTCTCAGTATCTTGCTTTTTTACCATGTCCTCTTGGGGTTTCTCTTTACAAAGTTGGAGTACACTTTGAGTTTGGTCATATGATTTGTTTTTGATAATTTTTTATGGGCATCTGTAATGTCACCAAGGACTCAGAATGTGCTTGTAAAGTCAAGCTTATTCCTGCTGTTGCCATAAAATAGCATACCCCAGATAGTCTAATGTTTCATGGAAGAAGAGAGCCACTTGGAGAAGATCCTGAATTGTCAATCTATACAGGGAACCACAGCTGCCATGGCTGAGCAGTACATTTATGAATATGAAGATTATTATTTTAAGGCATTGAGTTTTATAGAGGTTTGTTACTCAGCATTATTTTAACAATAGCTGACTGATATGGTAGTACAATTTACAATATTAAAATCTCAAAACGACTTAAATGTTTCATAATAGGACTAAGTGAAATATGGCATATTCATGGAGATGTAGTTACTAAAAATAATGTTATAGAAGAATATCCGCTGACCTGGAAAATCCCATTAGATACTTGATAAATGAATATATAGCTATCAAATACTGTGTATAATGTACTTTTTGGTAGAAAATATATATAGAGTTCTCTGTATATATATATATCTATACATTTATATATAAACTTACATTTTTGCACAAGACTTAAAAACCAAAGACCAAAATATTAAAAAGTGGTTATTTCAGAATGTTGAAATAATAGTTTCTACCTTTATACTCTTCTGTTTTCCAAATTGAGAGGTGTAAATAAGGGCAAGCGAGATTTCACGTAACTAAATATTCCAGACAGACAGCTGCAGATTTCCCCTCCATATTACAAATTTTGAGCTGGTCTCTCTGCATGCTAACATGATTGCAAACATCTGAGAGAGTGTCTGCACATCTCAGTATTTGTAAAATCTGAATGAATGAGTATCTGAATGAGGATGCATAGTTTATTGGTGTCAATAAATGTTTTCATCATTGCAGTATATCATTTGTAATTTGTATAAACTCTTCCTTCTTGATTCAGGGTGAAACTTTCTGCAAAACAGTATTGCTGACACAATAGGCATTTAGTGTTTATTTGGTGAGTGTGTGAATGGGTGGTTGAAAGATTGAATCAATGATAGAACGAATGTCAGATGGGTGAGAGATTGTAAAGCAAAACCACAAAAATCTCTTGTCCAATTCCACTTGTCTGGCAAGGAGACCAGGCAGGAGGCAGGACCAGCTGCAATGGGGGTTGAATTTATTTTTTAATGTATAAGGGATGACTCTGTACACTGTATCTATATGAGTGTCACCATGGTGGTGTTCCCATTCATAAGCAAGTAGTATTTTTTAATTTGTTAACCTCTGTGTTTCAATAATACATTTATCATGGATAAATGACTTCAATTATACATTGGCAAGTTTCTTTAAATCTTTGTACCACCAAAGAACAAGTTCTTCAGAATAGTGGCTATCTTCTTTAAATGGATGCCTGAATACAAATAGGTTTGATATCAAGCTTTGGGATTAGATCAGTTGTATATGGCATATAAAATAAATCAAATAACTCAGAAACTGATAAGAAAATCTTTCCGTATCCAGAAATTTGCCCACATTCTTACTAGGGTAATCTGAGTTTGAGCTGCACTATAATCCTGACCCAGGACCTCAAACAGTCATAATCAAATAGTCTTCCTTTAATAATGAAAATATTAGCTAATGCTGACAGAAGAAACCACCTCATTTCAGAATGATATATATGTAGTAAATGGTGTATCTAGATGTGTTTGTATATATTTCAGTGTCAATCCACATATCAGCTCTTTCTTACTGTGTGATTCAGGAAGGCTGTCTTAGTGCATTTGCCCTATTATGACCAAAAATACTCTAGTCTTTGTAATTTATAAGAACAGGCCAAGTGCAGTCCCTCACACCTGTAATCCAAGCACTTTAGGAAGCTGAGGCAGGAGAATCACTTGAGCCCAAAAGTTTGAGACTAGCTTGGACAAGATAGTGAGACCTCATCTCTAGAAAAATTTAAAAACTAGCCTAGTGTGGTGTTGTGTGCCTGTAGCCTCAGCTACTTGGGAGTCTGAAGTGGGGGGATTGTTTGAGCCTGGTAGGTTGAGGCTGCAGTGAGCCAGGATTGCACCACTGCACTTCAGCCTGAGCAAAGGAGTGAAATAAAAATATCTCACATTTTTATTTTTTTGAGACATCACATTTTTATTTTTTGATGTCTCAAAAACTAAAAATAAAGAAGAGAAATGTATTCTTCACAGTACTAGAGGCTGGTAAAACTGGAGGCATAGTACTGAAGGTTGGGTTGTCCAAGATCAGGACACCAGTAAGTTCGGTGTCTGGTGACAGCCTGGTTTCTGCTTTCAAGATGGTCCCTTGTTGCTACATCCTCTGAAGGGGACTAATGATGTGTCCTCACATGATGAAAGTGCAAAAAGGGCCCCACAATGGTTCCTTCCAGTTCTTTTATAAGGCACTAATCCCTCATGAATGGCAGAGCCCTCATGACTTTATCAGTTCTCCAAGGCCCCAACTCTTAATATCACCACAGTGAGTGTTCATTTCAACAAGGATTTTAGAGAGGACACATTGAAATCATAGCACTCTTTGACATTTCTGAGGTTACCTGTTCACAGAGCTGTGAAAAGCTCTGAATGAGATAAAGATGAAGCCTAGTCATGTTCCACAAGGCAGGCAATGCACTCATCAGATTGGACAAGTCAGTTAATTTATGTAAATTCTTTTCTACAAATGGCACTAACAGTACCTAGTTACCATGAGAATAAATAAGGTCAGTCATAGACAGTGCCTGGCATGGGGGTTTGGTTCATATTAAGCACTGAATAATTATTAGGGTCCTCCCTGTTATTCCTCTTTTAATGTTATTTTCCTCTGTCTTCTATTTTTCTATGTTCTCCTTATTTTTCCCTCTCATGTACTAGGAATTGCTGATTCAGAGCAGACGTGTGATAGGATATACCCCACTGCATTAGACCCAGTTTCTCTCTTGTCCCAACATACATCTACTTTTCATTCTTTTTTTTTTGAATGAACAAGTTCTGATTCTAATTTTGAAAGATAATGGTGATACTTCTTGATATCAGATTCTTCCAGATTCAAGTCAGATGGAAATAGAGAGATTTTAAGATCTCAGGAAAAAATTTAATTATATCTCACATGCTTTGATTGAATCAAAATTTTATCTCAGCAGGAAGAATGTTCTGCAATTGATTGGCTTAGGTCTGGGTCATACGCTCCAATTCTGTAGTCAAGTAACAGGGCTCCACTTAAATCACAATCTGCATGTGAGTTGAATAGATGCTGAGATGCTTAAATGAACACATTTAACTTACACATTTTTTTTTTATTACCAGCCTTAGAATCTTCCCATTCATACAGCAACAGCTCCTCAGGTAATATTTAGGCAGCATGGACTGGTTTATATGGAAAGTATTAGGAGAATTTTTAGCCTCAGGATACCAATCTATAGGCTTTTTTTTTTTTTAGAAAAAAATGTCATGAAGACTCATATAAGGAAATTTATCCAATATTGCAATATCTTCACCAGTTTTTTCCCAATTTGACTCTTTCCTATTGTTTATCAAATTATTCCATAATTAATGAAGGAGAACAGAAAAGAGCTTCTTATTTTCTGTGTCTCATCTTCTTTGACGTCTATCATCTACAGCATCACCAAACTGAGGCTGAGTCTCCAACTATTGAATAGTATTTGGTGCCAATGCCATACTTTATTCCAAAAAGCCTCATGGTAGCCATTAAACTTCAAATTACAAACAGTTTTTTAAACAAGAGGCATACAATCCTGTAAATATGTAATGTAGGAGGAAACACACACACACACGCACACACACACACACGCACACATGCACACACGTTATCATGTGTGCCAAGAGACATGAAATCTTGGGACAGGATGGTAGTCTGTACATATTCATGATTAGAAGCTAAGGGAAAAAGAGATACAACAGATTTTAAAGCTTTCTTTTTAGCATTTTGCTTCAATTCTACTAGACTTTTAATATCGACAAAGTATTTCCCCAAACACCACTATGAATTAGGCTCACCTATGCCTGCTGTTCAGATATGGGAGCTGAGGCATAGAGAAATTTAGTGTCTTTCTAACTTAATCACTGAGGACTCAGTGGACCTGGCTTCCATTTGCAGTGTGGGTGGACGTCACCCTTACAACACACACACAAACACACACACAGCTACAGACAAAATTACTTGGATGAAACTGTAATTTTTAATGAAACAGTTCCTACATGTGGTTGATTCTATTCAGTTTACAAACCCATTTTGTTAAAAACAAACCATAAAATTGACCGAACCTTTCACTTTTCCAATGGGCTGATGACTGCATGTACGGTATAAGCACAAACACCTTCACGTGTGGTTTCAGGGGTAATAGACTAACAAGAAACGGGAAGGAAAGGCAGAAAAAAATTAAAAACTAAAAGAAGAAGAATGCGAAGGAGTGAGTGTAAAGGGGAACAGAGAGAAATGCCCACTTAAAAGGACACAGCCCACTGAGCAACCAGAACTGAGATACACTGAGAGAAGACCCTTGGAGTAGGCTGATGGGAAGAGTGACAGCCTCGGAGCTCTTATTATGATCCAAGAACTGTTACAAGGTCATTACATGTATGAATTAATTTAACTCTCCCCTGACCTGAAGAGGCAGGTACTGTTATTATGATCACATTTGCAAAGATGAGAAAGATGAGGGACAAATGAGTTAAGTAACTTGTCCAAGGTCATAAACTGGTAAGAGATGAGAAGAGTTTGTGGCTCCAGGCAGCACAGGGGGTGGCCCTGAGCGCTGCTTGTCACAGTGACTGGGAATGAACCTGGAAGGTGTGGAGAAGCCCCTGGGGGCTGCGAGGGGCTGTGAACTGGGACAATGTTTAGTGCAAGACATGTAATAGGTGCCCAGTACATGTTTTATGTGCATGGAGCTGATTCAGGTGATTGACAGCAGTGGAGTAAAATGTGCGGGTAGGTGAAAAATGGGCCCAGCATAAAATGCACAAGGGGCAGAGAGAATGGGGAAGTCAGGAGGGAAGGGAGAAAAATAATTGAGTAATTCAGGTAGCAAAAGCCTTGAGCTGGACTGAAATGTCAGCCAATTGCACAGGGGCCAGAGCCAGCCCACCATAGGCAATCCTCAGACGTAGCCACTGTCATTACAGGTGGGACCACAGGGAAGTGTGGTGGTTAGGTTCTGGGAGTTGATAATGTCTGCAGAGCTGAGCACCATATATAACAAAGAGTAGACCCTCAATCAATGTTAGCCCTTCACTCCCAGTACTACTCTTAATACCTACTATGTACTAAGTACCTACTACAGGTTGGGTAGCGGTGATACTAAAGAGGGCCTTATAAATACGGGTTTGGAGTCAGGCAGTTTTGAGTTTGAATCCCACTTCTGTCACTTAATGTTCATTGAACCTTTGGCAAATGTTCTCAGTTGCATTTCTCTTTTCTCTGACTTATGCCTAATAGTAATTAGCACAGTATTCATGGCATCATGATGGCTCCAAAATTAGTAGGTATTGAAGATATTTTGACATTGTTACCATCCAAAGTATTAATGCACATCACTCGCAGATATTGGAGCTTACAGTTTAACAGGGATGAGAAATACATAAATAATGGGTGCTCTGGTGAACACAGGTGCCATCTTGCAAAATGAATGTCCTCCTCCCCCCTGTAGATTAGAGACTGCCTCCTCCTTTTCAGGAAACTGCCTTTGGGGGTATCAACAAGGTCAAGGTGACAATTCAGCTGTCTCAGCAAAGGCTGAGGAATAATAGAAAGATTCCCCTGCAGCATGTAAAATTGACTCATAAAAATATACAGGAAAATGGTAAGGTTGCACTGTATGTTTAAATTCAAATTTCATCAGAAGCCTGGGAAATATTTCTGAGGTTTAGGATTCAGGCCACACACCTGAAAGCAAACCTTTGTCAAAACAAGAACTCTCTTACAAAGCAGTTATTCACATTATTTGGCATTTGTTTGTCACATAGTAATTATCCTATTAATCCAAATTAAACCCTTATCTTAGGCTCTTTATCCAAAGTGTGAATATAACAATTAGTAGGGGGGTGCAGGGGGTGGGGGCATTGCTAAAATGGAGGAGGGTTTTAGAATCATGCCTTGTCATGAGAGCAGACATTGTGTGTTATTTTTTGGCAGCACGAAAGAAATACACTTTTAACATAATACAGTGTAAGAACTAAGATGCATGAGTGTAGTTAAGAAATGATGATCAATTATAGGTGTTTAAAGGTCTTCAAAGTTCATACAGTGATCTTCAGGGAGATTATATAATTGCAAACAGTCTCCAGGGGTGGGCACACCAGATCCTTCTGTTACTTTATATTCCAGAGACTTCTATTTGTGTAACCAAAGAGCCCTATAAAAGATCATCATTCAATACAGGATCCCATCCCACAGATCCAATAGGCAGCAGCAGTGAGATCCTAGGGTTGGACTTCCCACACGCCGCTGAGCAGCCCTGAGCACCTGCTTTGTAAGAATACCCTTAAAACCTAGAGGGCGGGTTGACAGGAGCAGCAACCACCATGGCACACATATACCTATGTAACAAAACTGCACATTCTGCACATGTATCCCAGAACTTAAGGTAAAATAAAAAAATGAAATATAAACAACACCTGGGAGAGCCTGCTAAGAGACATATTCTTCTGCCCCACTTTGGAATGAAGCATGGTTTCAGGATTTGTAAGTTTTACCAAGCTCTGCACATGATTGTGATAGCTAAGAGTGGAAAATCCATGTCAAATGCCAAGTACAAATCTTGCCTGACAATGAGAATCTCCTGGGTTGTTACATGAAAATACAGACCTCCAGGCCACACTCCAGACTCACTGTATCTGGATCTCTGAGTTCTGAGCTCAAATGCTGTTTTGATTGCTCCCAGATGAGTCTCAGCTTCTGGTCTAGTATGAGCTTATATATCAATGCTCAATGTCTGTAAATCCATTTTCTAACAGTATCGGTCATTTCAGAACTGGAGACAGCTTTGAGTTTTAATTCACCTGTTTTACCTACTAGACCTCTGGATCAGTTCCATAATCAAGAAAAGTCTCTGGTGACTCATCTGTGAAATAAGCACAGGTTACCGTGAGGATTAAAAATTAATGAGTATAAAGTCTCTAGTAAACTGTCTGGCAGGTAGTGGGTATTGAATATTTATTCCTCACCACCATGACTTTATTTATATCTTAACTTCAATATAAATTCACACATTTGCGAAGTCTAAAATAAAACATTTTGATGAAGGAATTATGATCAAAACAAAAATAAAGTCACATTTTGATTTTGCTAAAAAAAGAAAAATGAAAACACTAGTTTCTGATGAGGTTGAAATGAGACTAGTACATGTACACTGCTATAGGCAAAGTAAATTGACAAGTCTTTTGGACATTTGATGTGTTTCTAAAATTATAAAAATACTCAGATTGTTTGACTTAATCATTTTATTCCTGGAAAATTTTCTAATGAAATTGTCCTCAAAGATGGAGAACACTATTTTGATAGAGAGGTTCACTTCAGTATTACTGAAAATAGCGAAGAATTTTTAAATGGCTTGAATGTCCTACAAGACATTTAAGACCAGGTACATTCATATAGAGATAATATTATGAAGCCTCTAAACACAATAGTATGTATTATACAGCAACAAATAAAAGTGTCCACCCTGTAATGACAGAAAAGCAGAGCCTAAAATTGTATCTATTTTATGATTACAAATTTAACATGTATAGAAGACATGAAAAATGAATAATGACTAAGGGTCTGAGTGCTGTGGTTTTTAAAATTAATGCTATTATTATTACAATATTGCTCCATGTTTAATGACTACTTTAAAATATTGCTTATCCTTTTTATTATTTAGCAGAAAAAGACAGCATCCACAGAAATTCCAACATAAAGCCACCTTGAATATCTCTGATAATTAAAGAAGAATCTCATTTGTATTATAGGACCACTCTGGTTAATCACCAAGCCCTAAGCAGAAGGAGATCAGATTCAGTGATAAGAAAACAGAAAGGGTAACCCAACAAGGGCGTGCCAGGCTAGACACAGGAATATGAGCTAAACCCAGAGCAGATGCCCAAACTCAGGACTGGAAGGGAGTGTTGGTCCACAAGGCAGCTGTGCCTGCAGGGCCGCAGAGGCATGGACACCTCTCTGGGTTTGTTAGGTCCTGCGGCTTGGGAAGAGCAGCAGAAGTACATTTTCACATATACTGAGTAGAGTCTGAGACGAGCTGAGCTGAGCTAAGCATCAGCTGGGATGCCCTAGAGAGGGGCTTGGTTCCCTTTTCCTATGCGCATCCTCTTCTCCACATGCCTATGTGCTCTGAGGCCATGCTGCTTCTATGGATGCAGTTTTGACATTATGATGTTGTTGCTGAATTCATTTGCTAGGGCTGCAATTTGCTCAAGCAACAGAATTTTGTTTTCCACACAGTTCTGGTAGCTAGACACCCAAGATCAAGATTTCAACAGGGCTGGCTTCCTCTGAGGCCTCTCTCCCGAGCCTGTAGATAATTGTCTTCTGCTCCCTGTGTCCTCATACGTTCTTTCCTCTGTACTTGTCTGTGTCCAAATCGCCACCTCTGTCAAAGATGCCAGTCAGATTGGATCAGGGACCACCGTCTGATCTCATTATAACTTTAAATACTCTCTCCAAATACAACCACATCCTGGGGTACTCGGGGGCTAGGGCTTCAGCATATGGATTTTGCAGAGAACATAATTCACCCCACCACGATTGCTGTGCTTTAGCTCAGAACATGAAAAGGCTCCCTGGAGAACCAGGTAACCAGTCACATGTGCATGAGCGAGAGACTCTGTGTGGTGGAAAGAATCGTGGAGATTAACCTTGACCTAATCTTGGGCATTACTTGACCTTCATTTTGTAGAATAGGGAGAGGCTTGGGTGGGTTAAGTGGGCTGCCTGGGACTATAGCAGGCAAGTTCACCCCCATCTTTGGAGCCTCCTGGTCTTTTTGAGACACCATGCAAGTTTTCCCTTCTTTTTTTCCCCCTTCACATCCCTGGAATTCCCCTTCTTCACTTGAAGTAGTACAGCTAATCGTGTCTCAAGGCTGAGTCCACAGACACACTAGCCTTGACAGAGGGTGATTCTGAGTAAGGGTCAAGGCTACATGAGTCCTCCTTCCCCTTCCTGAGATGCGGTTCTGTCAGATTCAATTGCAGGACAAGGATAAAAGGCCCCATCATATTCCAGCTGAGGCTGTTTATCTGCAGTTTTCTAGAACAAGTGGAGTAGGAAAAATGGTTCTCCTCAGAGGACTCCACTTCCCCATCAAGAAAGAGGAAAACCCCAGCCATGATGATCCCCAATGCTGAAAACCAGCTGGGCTTTCGGTCTGTTTCTCTGTGCCTCCCCTTCTTTCTGACCTCTTCCCCTTCAACAGTGGCCACTTTCCCTTTCCTCAGACATGCCAGGCACCATGTTCTTCCCAAGGACCTTTGTAGTGGCCACTCCCTGTCTGTGATGATCTTCAAGTATTCTCATGGCAGCTTCCTTCGAGTTCTCTCACTGAAGCCTACCCTGATCATCCTGATTAAAATTGCAAGCCACTAGCCCACCAATCCTACACCTATTACTACCTATGCCTTTTCTGTTTCTCTATAGTAATTAACACTTTCTAATATATTTTATTATTTATTTACCTAGTTTTTTGTGGATTGTCTATCACCCTCTATTAAAACACACACACATTGATAGTTTTTCAGAATAATGAATTCCAAGAACTAAGAAGGCACTCAAGAAGTAGCTATTGAATGAATGAATGAATGAATGAATGTCTTCTACACCACAGTTTGGGGTGACTAAGCATACTTTTCTCCAGCCAACTTAAGTCTCCCAGTAAGGAGATTAAGAAGCAGAGAAGGAGGGAGAGGATGTTGGCTATCCCTCTGTGTACTGGTTTGGAGAAGTATAAAAATGTCATTTCTAATTATATTATAATGGTGAAAGGATCTTATGGTTATTGAAAATCTATTTGGCTGTAGTCAATTCAATAGTTATATCTTATAGCAATTCCACTTTATAGATCCAAAAATTCAAGTTCAGGGGGGAAAAAGTCACTGTTTTAACATCACACAGGAAGTAAGAGTAATTAAATTAACAATCAAATCCAGATCCATCTGGATCCCACGTTGCTTTTGGTACACCATCACTGTAGTCCTCGTGACACACCAGGACATACTCATTTCTCTCTATTTTCTTAGAGGGGAGGTAATATTTGGCATGAGAGAAAAATTAGATGCTAAAGAGATCCCTAAAGATGCTGAGTGAGACACTGCCTGACCTCATCTTTATGGCTGCTTGAGTATCCAACCAAGGCCCAGTGGATTCCCAGTTCAGTGTTACAGTACATGCAGGTATTGATTACTTTGGGAGTGTGTCCTCTAGCATTTGTTACCTGCATTAAAGTTCAGTCTTATATGACTGATGGAATTTTATAAAGAAATAATGATTAAATGTTTTCTTTTTCTTTTTCTTTTTTTTTTTTTTTTTTTGAGACGGAGTTTCGCTCTCGTTACCCCGGCTGGAGTGCAATGGCGCGATCTCGGCTCACCGCAACCTCCGCTCACCGCAACCTCCGCCTCCTGGGTTCAGGCAATTCTCCTGCCTCAGCCTCCTGAGTAGCTGGGATTACAGGCACGCGCCACCACGCCCAGCTAATTTTTTGTATTTTTGGTAGAGACGGGGTTTCACCATGTTGACCAGGATGGTCTCGATCTCTTGACCTTGTGATCCAACCGCCTCGGCCTACCAATCAATGTTTTCTTTATAATGGCATCACTTTGTTTTTCTATGACTTCTTTGTTTTTCTATGTTTCTTCTTAAGTGAAATAAAAACGGACAGAATCACAGTTAGCTTGCCCAGAATTGCTGGATACACCAAGGGAATGAGCCACCCTTGTGCATATTCATGATAGGGTGGGTCTGCTCAGCCAGTGGGCTGCTCACAGGACATCTGGACATCAGGGCTGGGACTGGTCCTGTTCTTGAGTCACACATGTCTGCAGCAGGTATTAATGTTCACATCACAAACACAGAGTGATAGAATATCTTGTTTTTCCTAAAGTATATACACAGATATGCTATAAGTCCCCATTTTGAAAAGCATAAACCATGAATCTCAGTAGACATTAGGGAGACTTAGTCAGCTGGCCTATGTCTTAGGTGCTGTGGGGGTGCAGTAATCAGACACCACACTTGGCTGAGGATGAGGGTGAAATAGACCTTCAGTCATCCATCTGTGCACACTATGGCTCCTCGTTCTGTAAGCAGGCATCAAGGCCCCTTCATGTTCACTGCCATCCTCGTCTGTGTTGCTCAGTTGTACATGTCAGTTTGACTGGACTGAGGAATGGCCAGATAGTTGGTAAAACATTACTTCTGGGTATGTCTGTGAGGGTATCTCTGGAGAGATTAGCATTGGCATCAGGAGACTGAATAAAGACAATAACATTCTCCATGAGAACCAGCATCATCTGTTCTGAGGGCCAGAATAGAACAAAAAGACCAAGGAAGGGCAAATTTGCTCTTTGCTTGAACTTGGACATCTAAATTTTCCTAGTCTCAGACATCCAAGCTCCTAATTCTTGGGTCTGTCAACTTGGGCTGAGACTTACACCATTGGCTCCTTGGGTCTCAGGCCTTTGGCTTTGAACTAGAATGAAACTCACTGGCTTTCAAATTGCAGGTGGCCAATCATGAAACGTCTCAGTCTCCATAATGGTGTAAGCCAATCCATCGTAACTCCCTCTGTTTCTCTACATATATATGGAGATGGGAGTGTCTATGTGTATATATACACATATATGTTTGTTTATATATGTGTGTGTGTGTGTGTGTAAGTGTAACCAGGACATGTAATTATTCAGGAACGAAGTTCAATGATTATGGGATTATGAGTCCTGGATGAATAAGATACCCCTGGATTCTAGACTGAGGCTGAGCTCCATATATATATATATATATATATATATATATATATATATATATATATGAGAGAGAGGTAGAGATAGATGATTGATTGAGTGATAGATAGATACATAGATAGCTCTTCTGTTGGTTCTGTTTCTCTAGAGAACTCTGACTAATACATCATTCATTTTGTCATTTTCTCTTTTTGGAATTTCAGAACATCTTACTGCCCCTGTTTATCTGGGGGCACCAAGAACTCTCCTTTCCTATTAAGAGCTCATAGAAACCTGAAGTGACCCAGGAGATAAGGCCCAGGTCTTCTCTCACAAATCTATTGGGTACTAAGCCTCAGTCTAGAATCAAGGATGTAGGGTCTCTTATCCAGAACTCATAATCATCCAAGTTCCCCCTTTGGTCTCCTGACTCTTTTCTCCGTACCTCTCATGGACTTTTTACCTAATCTAGAAGCAAGGTTGCTTGACATTTTATCTCTTCATCCCATCCTACCACTGATAGCCTGAGGTTTGTGCCTTCAATTCTTTGTGGCTCAGAATTTTGAAGATTAAAGTTTATGTTCTTTAACTCCTAAAGCATATCCCCTTCAAATTCCATTTTGATACTCAAAAGACTTGAACTGACTTTTTTTAATTTTCCGGGCTCCGTGGTAAATAATCTAACGGGGGGCAGTGGATCCTTCATTGTCTCTTTTGAATGGAGAAGAACCATGAGGTTAAAAGAATTACCAGAAATAAAAACATACTGTCAAAATAGTATCTTACTAGACACCTTAACCGATGAGGGAAACGTGGTCAAACTCATCAAAAACCCGTGTTGCTAATTGAGAACTATGGGCAGATAGGCATGATCTCTATTGTACAGGACGGACGAATAAGAATTCTCAGAATTCTCAGGATCTTCAGATGCAGTTGCCTCCTGGCAGGTTTGTGTGTGTCAGGGAGTGGAAGGTTTATTATTTTTTTTTCACCATTTTCCAACTAATCTGTCAGGTATTGGGTGCCCTAGTCTAGTGCTTCTCAGACTCTAACATACATGCAAATCACCTGGGATGTGGTTAAAGTACAGATTCAGATTCAGCAGTTCAGCAGGGAAGCCTGAGACTATGCATTCCTAAAGAGCTCCCAGGGACTGCTGATGGTGCATGTCTGTGGACTAAACTTGGAGTACAAAGTAGCAGGTTGATTTCATCTGCGAATTCCTCTTATGAATCCTACACTCCAAGCCTCCAGAAGGCTCATAATTTTTAAATTATGTGTTGTCTATTTTGTTTGTCCTCTGTCTAAAAGAACTACCCAGATTAGATGCTTATTTCTATCTTTGTGCTTGTCAGTCCTCAGGTCAAGCTCTCCTGATCTCTTGCTTTATCCATGTCCTAGAAAGAGGTCATAACGCATCCTGCTGCATTCTAATTTTAGCTTTCTTTTCTTACGCAACATATTATGAGTTCATTAAATACGGGGATTATTTGTCTCCTTTCTCATTATCTAATACAGTGTGTTGCTTGAACGAAAGGATGACTAAATGAATGAAGCTTAATGTTTGACAGATGAGCAATGGCACAAATTATATTAACCACATATAGCTATATGCATAGGGTGAAAAACCCCTCCCAACCTCATATTCTGACAAGAACAGATGATCAAGGCCAGGTATGGATTGCTAGGCCTGTTTCAGAAGAGGGGCTAAAGACATTGAGATTTTGTTCTGTCACTATTAAGATGTATTCATCTCTAGGATTACCTGTGTAAAGCGATTCATTCACCTATACCTCCAGCACTCTGGGGTGGGAGGGGGCAACCAGAAAGAGGGGAAGAGAAAGATTTCTCCTGCTCCCCAAAGCTCCAGGGGAAACCTCATTGCATAGTGGAGATCACAAGGGGAGGCCCGTGGCGATTATTACCTTTTGAAGATGGTAGATTCATTTCTGCAAAAGCCAATTCCAGGTTTGTTCCCATTAATCCCCTGCTTGATGAGAACGGCAGGGTGTACTGCTAATGGTTTCTGGTTGCTTTTGGGCTGATGTGAAATGCATGTGATAATTAGCTAACTAAATTAGTTCTGTTCTCATTTTTATTATATAAAATGGTTTTGTAGGGACGGATTTTTATAACAATGTCTGGTCTAATTTCTCATTATCACCGTTGGTTAAAAAAACCTGGTAACATTTTTCTCCCCATTTTCAAGGATATCTCTTGTACTCACCACACTTGGTGATTTCCAGATATGCTTATGTATGGCCTGTAACATATGAAAAACACTAAAATCCAGGAATTATCTCTGTCCTCTTTCTTTTTGGTTCAGAGGACTGTCATTACTGTTGGATTACCTCTTGAATATTCACAGGTCAGTGGTGATTTTCTTCATGGCTCTAAATGCAAAGAGAAGCACAAGGATGTTCCACCCCAACATGTTAACATCCCAGATGTATGACATGAGCCACTCTCTGGGACTTGCCCATCTGTTCTAAGTCTCAGCCACCTGGTGATTATGCAGAAAGAGCAGAAAGAGCAGAATGCATGCGGCTTTTTGTCCTGGCACGGCCATTAGGTTTTAGGGCCTTACAAATCCCAGCATATCCAGCTTGCTCTGGAGAGCTCCCTGTAGGATTTTTGATACTGCATTATGTTGAGTTGCTTTAAATTAGTTGAATTTGCACCTCCTTCTTAGAGGTAGTTTCTTATTTTTTAAGAAATCAATTCTGGACAGTCTTATATGTAGAAAAATTCCCAGATAATATTTTGAATTGAATTACATGGCTTTATCTATTTGGGACTCAGCTACTGAATCAGCAACATAAGATGTGTTTTAGGGTTGATTTTCCTAAACATGATATGGATGTTGTTATATGATATACCAAGATTTAGTTCTCATACTAATTGGGTTACTATGGTGTAACTTTTTAAAAGATGGCCATAGATCCTGTGACACTTCTCCCAGGGACAGATGGGGTCTAATTAATCTTCCTATGCCTGGGTTGACCTGAGTGACTTGCTTTACCAAGAGGAGGGGCATACTGAGAATTTTTTTTTTTTTTTTTTTTGAGACGATGTCCCACTGTCACCCAGGCTGGAGTGCAGTAGTGCGATCTCAGTTCACTGCAATTTCTATCTCCCAGGTTCAAGCGATGCCTCAGCCTCCTGAGTAGCTGGGATTACAGGCATGAGCCACCATACCAGGCTAATTTTTTGTATTTTTAGTAGAAACAGGGCTTCACCATGTTGGTCTGGCTGGTTTCGAACTCCTGACCTCAGGTGATCCACGGCCTTGGCCTCCTAAAGTTCTGGGATTACAGGCGTGAGCCACCGTGCTGGACCCACATACTGAGACTTCTGAGTGCAGGACTTAAGGAACCGATAGCTCCGTCTGGAGGATACCGGACACCATATAAAGGGTCTGACAAGCCTCCCACTGTCGTGTTGTAAGGAAGCCCAGGCTTGGTGTGGACAGGCCACATGGAGGGAGAAAGGCAGAGAGAGAGAGACAGACCCAGCCAGGCTCCTGCTGATTAAACCATCTTAGCTCAGTTGCTACACATGTGAATAATGATACCATTTTGGAAGTCCTGTTCAGTAGAGCTTTCAGATCACTGTAGCCCCAGCTATGCAAAAGAAAGCCCAAGCAAAAACTATCTAGTGGAGCCCAGTCAACCCACAAAGCCATGAGAGGCCATAGTAAAGTATTTCTTTCTAAGCCACTAAGTTTTGGATGATGAGTTTAGCAACAACATAGAATACATGAATAAATAGCTCACTGTTCTCATCTCTAAAATAGAGATACTGGCCACGTGCAGTGGCTCACACCTGTAATTCCAGCACTTTGGGATGCCCAGACAGGTGGATCATGAGGTCAGAAGTCGAGACCAGCCTGGTCAATATGGTGAAACTCTGTCTCTAATAAACATACAGAAATTAGCCAGGTGTGGTGGTCTGCACCTGTACTCACAGCTACTCAGGAGACTGAGGCAGGAGAATTGTTTGAATCCTGGAGGCAGAGGTTGTAATGAGCTGATATTTTGCCATTGCACCCCAGCCTGGGTGATAGAGCGAGACTCAGTCTCCAAAAAAAAAAAAAAAAAAAAAAAAAAATGGCATTCTCCTGTAAATACTGATTTTTAAGTGTATGGTAAATCCCTTAGCACATTACCTTCAGGAGGAGAATCTTAATAATTCTCACTTCCCCTTCCTTTCCAGTTCTAACCATTTATAAATTTGTGATCAATTTTTGATTTTTGTAGGTCTGTATTTGCCCTCCTAAGTTCACCTGTCTGAAACATCCTCAGAAAGAGAAGACACTTAAACCATCCGTTTCTTTCATCAGTCACAAGTTTCAGTAATAGCTAAATCTTAGCCATCCAGAAACACCAAAGAAATAATAAGCTGGATAGTTAAGTTTTACGGAGAGTTCAGCAGACATTTTTTTATAATTTTCAAAAATTTATTTTTAAAATCCTAATTTACATGCCAATCTTATTATATCTATTATAGTTTTTATAGTATTAAAACACCAATATACCCAACATGATGTCAATGTTTGCTGATCACCTAGTTACTGGGAGAAACACTAGTTATTATAGTTGTCATATCATTATCATACAACCATTTGTGTGTACACTACAGCTCCCTGGTTGCTCTCATTTTTTTTTTTTTTTTTTCTTGTTTAGTGAAGTTCTTACCCATGCATTTCTGCTCATATGTTAGCTGTCACATCCTGGAACTGACAATATAATTGTTTCCAGGAAACTTCTCAGAGACTACCTGGGCCACTGGCCAGACTATAGATGTGTATCTTTAGGTCAGGTGTCCACTCATGGTGCTGTCAGCTGTTACATGTTTGGGTGATGAGACATAAAACATAATGAGTCTTGGGAAAGAATGCTACAGAAATACAAGACAATCACCTGACGGACCTGGGAAGCACATCCTAATATCTAGACCACCTGAGGGTTAGTGGAAATCTTTTTTTTTTTTTTAATTGCATTTTAGGTTTTGGGGTACATGTGAAGAACATGCAAGATTGTTGCATAGGTACACACATGGCAGTGTGGTTTGCTGCCTTCCATCCCCTCACCTGTATCTGTCATTTCTCCCCATGCTATCTCTTCCCACCTCCCCACACCCCCATGCCTCCCCCATTTCCCAACAGACCCCAGTGTGTAGTGCTCCCCTCCCTGTGTCCATGTGTTCTCATTGTTCAACACCCGCCTATGAGTGAGAACATGTGGTGTTTGATTTTCTGCTCTGTGTCAGTTTGCTGAGAATGATGGTTTCCAGGTTCATCCATGTCCCTACAAAGGATGTGAACTCATCGTTTTTGATGGCTGCGTAATATTCCATGGTGTATATGTACCACATTTTCCCTATCCAGTCTATCATTGTTGGGCATTAGGGTTGGTTCCAGGTCTTTGCTATTGTAAACAGTGCTGCAATGAACATTCGTATGCATGTGTCCTTATAGTAGAATGATTTATAATCCTTTGGATATATACCTAGTGATGGGATTGCTGGGTCAAATGGGAGGAAAAAATTTTTGCAGTCTACCCATCTGACAAGGGGCTGATATCTAGAATTTACAAAGAACTAAAACAGATCTACAAGAAAAAAACAAAGAAGCCCATTCAAAAATGGGCAAAGCATATGAACAGATACTTTACAAAAGAAGACATACTGGAGGCCAACAAACATATGAAAAAATGCTCATCATCACTGGTCATTAGAGAAATGCAAATCAAAACCACATTGAGATACCATCTCACACCAGTTAGAATGGCGATCATTAAAAAATCTGGAAACAACAGATGCTGGAGAGGATGTGGAGAAATAGGAACACTTTTACACTGTTGGTGGGCGTGTAAATTAATTCAACCACTGTGGGTTAGTGGAAATCTAACCACTATCTAATAAGCTGCAGCCGTAAGGCATTGCTGATACTGCTCTCATATTCACCCGGCCTGTAGAACTTGATTTCCTGATTTGCTGTCTGCTTTTCCTGATGACATGGTCGCTCTTCTTGTAAATTCAAATCATCTGATTGCTGCCCTGACAATTTTCCAAATCCTTGCCAATCCCAGTCCCTTCTTTTTAGGGTTTGGACTTCATCCAACTAGCTGCTGTTTGGGGCCTTAATTCACATTAAGAAATAGTGTCTGTATCCAAAACGCCACCATCATGGAATATCATTCCCTGGAGATTAATAAGAAGAAAGAAACAAAGCCTTGAATCACAGTGCTGTTCAGAATGAGCCAAAGGTCATCTCCCACTGGACAGCACTGGACATTTATTAGCATCACCCCAATAACCATAATGATGATTGGTAATATTCTGAGAGCAACTCAGCATGTCCCATGCATCATACTAAACTGAATCTTATGAGCTGGATATTACTATTATGCATGCTCTATAGAGAGGAAATAGAGGACAGGGAGCTTGAGAGAATTCCACAAAAGTACAGAGTGAGCAAGGAGAGCCAGAATCCAAACGCAGGTGGGGAGTGTGCTCCCCTACCCACTGCACCCCAGTGCCTCTCAGAATGCTAACCCAAGACTGGCCATGGCAGCCTTCCTTGGAATACATCCTGCCATAGACTGTGTGCATTGTCACATTGTCTAGTGACCATTTAGGAGCTATCTTCAGATCGGCATCGGCGTAATTAGAGAAGCAGTGAGGACTTACTGAAAACATTAGCAACTCTGGGTCCCCGGTGAGATCCATTACAATTTTCCTGTCCAACGCTGGCTGGCTTACATGATTTTAATTTCTCATATTCCTTAAAGAATTGCATCTTGGGAACATAACTCAAAAATTCCATATTGCTTGACTATATTGTTCTTGTTCGACCCTACTTCAAAATTTAATTCCTCATCGGAAAGAGCATAAATTTTGTCTCTGCTACCTAGAAACATAATATTGTTTCTTCATCATACCCATAGATCTTTCTCATCTTTCATTCTCCTTAAAGTGGAAATTATTTGACAGATTAGAAAAGTCAGTAAATGGCATTCAGACATACTGCTTTTTAATAATTAATTTCTATTTAATTTTTTAGCCTGTGTTTTTAACAACAGCTCTTTGTCAAGGTCTTAATTAAGCTTGAACTGTTTCACTATTTTATTTTTCTTATTAATAGGGAATTTAAACTTTTTCCTAGCCATGTCATTTTCAGCTGTCATGTATCCTTTACTGCAGTAATGAACAGACGAACTAGCCTGTATTTCTAGTTTTCATTTCTTGAGGCAGTTAGTAATTCAGCTTCTCAGAGGACTCAAATGTATCCCTCAAAGAATTCAGTTTGCCGTTTGGTTGCACATAGGACATTCTTAGAAACCCTGGTCTAACAAGTTTATTAGACAAGTAAAAATAAAATGATCAAAATGTTGATGGCCTTAACAGTGTGACTTTAGAGCTAAGGATCCTCTCATTTTTTCTCCCGTGGTTTCTAAAAAATAACAAATAAAGATTATTGTGGGTTTTAAACTTCAGAAACCCTAATTAAAATGGTGGAAAATCTTCCCTTGTAACATCCAGTTCTATCCCCAAAGCCACTAAAGAGGTCACAGACAGAAGGAGCATCAGGCCTTTTAAAAATGTGTATTTCTTTCCTCATACTCCATTACCCAGGGAAAAACAAGAAACAGCAACTACAGTGAGAAACAGGGAGGTGGGAAGACAGGAAAAATGAGGTACAGTCGTGCACCATGTAACAATGTGTTGGGGAATGATGGACCACAGACATGAGAGTGATGCCACTGTCCTAATGAAACGTATCTAACAAGCTGATAGATGGCACTTGGTATTGTCATTGCAGATCAAATAGAGGAAATGAATATTTAGTGTGATTAAAAATGTATACATCATCTGGGTTTCTATAACTGTACTCTATAATGTTTGGAGAGCAACAAAATTGCCTAATGATACATTTCTTGAAATGTATCCCCATCCTTAAGTGATGCATGACTGTATATATTTTAAAATTCTTCCCTCTAAAATTAAGAGGCATAGTTGAAAATGTGGTAAATAAATACCACTTTCTAGAATGCAAAGGCAGGTGAGGAGATTTCTCATCGAATTCTCAGGTTGAAGGAATCAGGCCAAATTCCCCCATGAACGATAGACTGGATAAAGAAAATACAGTACATATATACCATAGAATACTATGCAGCCATAAAAAGGAATGAGATTATGTATTTGCGGGGACATGGATGGAGTTGGAAGCTATTATCTTCAGCAACCTAACTCAGGAACAGATAACCAAACACCGCATGTTCTCACTTATCAGTGGGAGCTGACTGAGGAGAACACATGGACACATGGGGAGGGGATTAACACATGCTGATCATCTGTTGTGGGAAAGAGAGCATCAGGAAGAATAGCTGAAGGATACTGGGCTCAATAACGGGGTTATGGGATGGTCTGTGCAGTAAATCACCATGGCATATGTTTACCTATGTAAAAAAAAAAACTGCATACCTTGTAATGTACCCCTGAACTTAAAATAAAAGTTGAAGAAAAGAAAAAGTCAGAAATCAGTCCATTTTGAAATGGGTGTGTTCAAGATTCTTAATCCCCTCATTTGGTATAGTCTGATGGACCAAAACCTGAACCAATAATCTCAGCTTACAAGATGAGAGCCCTGTGCTTGCCCTTATGTCTGTGTGTTTTTTCTGTACTTCGGTACCCATGACTGGAGATGGTTTACTTAGCATTACAGGTAATCACTTAAGGCTAAACTGTACTTGTCTTAAACCACTCCATGCTAACTAACCACTACCTTGGAACTGGGGCCAATGAGATTCTTCAGCAATGGCTGATAATCTTTTCTCTAGTTCCTCTGCTGGAGAGGTATAGCCTAGTTCTTTCTATTTCCTCCCGTAGCATCAGGTATATTCCATACATTATTGTACCTTTCAATAGTATTCTAGGTTAATTACAGCTGGTTATTCTAGGTTAATTATCATGACTTATTCCATAAGTCATGATAACAAAAAGGCCATTTTTTGAATCTTTACTGTTTCCTGTGTTCTCACTAGTCTGGATCAGGTGGTCAGCTTGAGTTAAAAGGGCTGGAGGAATTCGGAATAGTCTTTTTCCTTGGCCAGCCTTCCCAGGAGCATTTAGAATACACTTTCACATGATGTTGTGGGAGTGATGAGTGACAGAACTGGTGAAGGACTGTTGTAGGACATCCTAAGGAGGGCAGAAAATATCTACAGACCAAAGCAGTAGTCCCAGAGAAGCATTAAGAGATACAGATAATCCTGAACTAGGACCATGACAAATCACACATGTGTACTGGAAGCACCATAGGATTCCATTCGAATAGAGGGAAACAGGGCTCATGTGACTATTTGATGAAAAGATGTGCCAGGCAAAATATAGGACTTGCTCACAACTCATACTGCGAGGCCAGTATTAGACTGATGCCGAAGTCAGAGAAAGATGTCACAGAAAGACAACAGTAAATATCCCTTATGAATATGGACCCAAAACCCTCAACAAAATACCAGCAACATTAATCCAGAAACAGTTGAAAAGGATTATGCATTGTGACCAAGAAGGATTTATCCTAGGATTATGCGGCTGGTTTAATACACAAAAATCAATACTATGTTTATAGCAGCAAGAACAAAAACTACATGATCATCTCAATAGATGGTGAAAATTATTTCACCAAATTCAAAACCCTTTCATGATAGGAAAAAAAGAGTCAACAAACTAGAAATAGAGGAAAACATTATATTTAATGGTGAAAAGCTGGATGCTTTTCCTTTAAGCCTGGAAATAAGGCAGAGACATCTTCTCTGACCACTCCTATTAAACATGGTATTTGAGATTCTCACCAGGGTAATTAGACAAGCCAAATAATAATAATAATAATAATAATAATAATAATAATAATGGGCATCCTAACTAAAAACAAGGTGGTAAAACTTCACTATTTGCAGATAAACAAGTCTTGTCTATAGTTTTGTTAAGCCAAAGAAAGACTATTAGCAGTAATAAGTGAGTTCAGCAGGGTTACAGGATAAGCTAACAATATTCAGTATTTTTATATCTTGGCCATCAAGAACCTGAAAATAAAACTGAGATGCAATTCCACTTGCTTTTAAATTTCCCCTAAATTAAAATGCCAAATAAAATATTTAGGAGTAAATTTAACCAAATACATGTAAGAATTAATTGTATACTGAAAACTGCAAAGCAGTTGGTACAATTTTAAGGAGACTGAAATAAATGAAAAGTTACTCCTTTTCATGGATCAGAAGATTTAATGTTGTTAAACTAGCAATATACTTAAATTGATCTACAAATTCAATGCAGTGCCTATCAAAATCCCAGCAGCCTTATTTTGTTCTAGAATTGACAAGAATGATCATACAAGTTACCTGGGAATGCAAGGGACTCACAATACCCTAATCAATAGTGAAAACAAAGAAGACAATTGAAAGACTCGGATTCTTGATTTCAGATATTCACACACACATACATACATACAGTGGAATACAGCTCAGCTACAGAAAGAATGGAATCATGGCTTTGGCAGTGACATGGATGGAACTGAGGCCATTATCTTAAGTGAAACAGCTCAGAAACAAAGTCAAATTCTGCATGTTGTCATTTATAAGTAGGCGCCAAATAACACGTATATGTGCATGGAGAGTGTAGTACTGGACATCAAAGACAGGAAAGTGGAAGCATGAGAAGAGGGTGAGAGACAAGAAATTTCTTAATGGGTACAATGTACATTATCTGTGTGATGGTTATGCTAAAAGCCCAGACTTCACAGCTAAGCAATATATCCATGTAGCCAAACTGTATTTATACCCCTTAAATTTATACAGTTTTTTAAAAAAGGTATTTCTGGTCTCACCCAGGATCTCTGCATTGCCAAATCCAATGAGCAACATTAAGGTGTGCGTCTTTCCTGCTATTCCAGCAGCACTTAACCCAGCTGATCCCTCTTCTTTCTTGTGTATACTCTCCTGACTCGATTTCTGTGGCAGTCCACAGCTTGCACTGCTCCTTTCCCTTCCGGTCTGCATGCTTAGCCTCCTCTGCTGAGGAATTAAGTGTTGATGTCCCTCAAGAGTTAACCTTAGGTTTGTTTCTCTCTGTGCTTTATCCTTTATAAAAGTTCGTAAAGATGAGGCTTGCCTATTGGTTCAAACACTAAATACATAATCATTTCATACCCACAGTAGCCCTGTGAGATAGTGCATTCAGGCAAAACCTACACATGTCCAAGACCATATGCTAGGTTGAGAATTGAGACATTCCAAAGCCTGGCGGAACCACTGTCTTACCTCTGGATGATTTCACCTTACTTCCCTTACTTCACATATCTGTACACTGATAACCTGATGACTTATCTCCATCCCTTCTCTTTCCCTCAGTTAACTTCTGGTCATTCACTGGTCTCATCTCGAATGTCACTTCTTTTCCACAACTCCCAGACTAGGGGATAACCTGTTATGTTTCCTCATTTCCTTAGCAATGCTTAGAAGGATTGCTATTTTACAGGTATAGGTTTATGCATTTAATTAATAACTCTCCCTCCCCTCCACGAGAGAATAAATTCTGTAAGGGTAGAGTCCAAGCTACTTTTGATGTCTTCTGTCTACAGTGGTATCCAGGACAACATAAGCATGGAATAATAATTTATTAAGTGAAGGAATGCATGTGTGAATAACTAGTCAAACAGATCCTTGTTGATATCCTAATTCTTCACTACTGCCAATGGGATTTTAAACAAGGAGTTGCCTCTCTTACTCCAGTATTCCTTGTCTGTAAAAAGGGGATAACAATATTCCCAGCCATGCAGGTTTTCTGTAAAGATTAAGTAAGATAATATATTTTAAAAGCTTCCAGCACAGTTGCTGGAATGTAGTAATTGCTCAGTGTTCTGACAAGAGCTTCATCTTAGAATGAAATCTGGAGAAGGATGGGATTTTCCCAGCATCCCATAGCTTGTTGGCGAGGCTGAATTGCATTTTAACCACCTTGAAACCTTTGTTAACTCATTGCTCATCTGTGTGACATACTCAAATTTCTGTTTTGGCAAGATTACTCTGGCTGCTTGTCCTCTAGCTCGCTCGCTCGCTCTCTCTCTCTCTCTCTCTCTCTCTCTCTCTCTCTCTCTCTCTCTCTCTCTCTCTCACTGTGTGTGTGTGGGGGGGAGGCAATAGCCACCTTTCCTTTTTCAGACCATAACTTTAACAGCACTTTCTTATCATAGCAGAGTCTGAAGCCTTCACAACCCCACCACACCTAAATGCCCTAGTAGAAAGAATTACATGATTCAAATGCCTTAATTTTCTAAACTCGCTGTGCTGCTCCTTAAATGAAGTCACATAATTTCCATTGGATTGTGATGTATAAGATGAAACACTATCTTCATGTTATTATTGTTATTCTACCAAGACATTCAAGTTTCTGAAATGCACCTTGGAAATGTCTTAGGGTGTGTGCTGTTTGGTAAAAGGTGTTGCTTCTGCGCTGACTCCTGTGTGCAGTAACTCAGTCAACTGCTTGTTTTCTCTCCCCTCAAAACAAGGGCTTCTGAACTCAGGGATGTTCAACAAGAATCTGAAATAGTCAGAAAACAAGAGAGAGGTCCATGGGGGAGCAGCTTTGGCAGGCGGGGAGGGAGACCGTAATTGACAATTCCTAGTTCCTGTGCCAAAAGCAGCCACCTGACTGAGAGCCTGGGAAGAGTCTTTTCTAGTCTCGTTCCCTGGGTTTCATGCCTTGACTCTCCATTTGCTCCTCTTCTCTAGATGTACAAGGAAGGGAGAAGAATATTTGCTCTGAGATGCAGAAAAAGGGGTTTGAGGAAGTTTTCCACCAGTGCTGAAAGCTGCCCACAATGACGGCGATCCCTCTTGAAACCTACTTAACTGGGCAGAGCTAGACAACCAATTCTCATTTCTTTGCACAAGTGGGATTGTTCAGGCCCAGGTCAGACTTTTTCTCTCTTACTCTATTTTTAAATGGAAAGGAGCATTGTTGCTTAATTCAATCAAGTTGGGTCAGTGTTACGGACTGAACGCTTGCACTCCCTTTCCTGTCCTGCAGATTCATGTATAGAAGCACTAATCCCAATGTGAGGGTCTTTGGAGATGGTGCCTATGAGAAGTAAACAGACCCATCATGGGATTAGTGCCCTTAGAAGGAGAGATGTCAGAGAAAGGGAGAGAGGGAATGAACCCAGAAAGGCCACTTGAGGAAACAGCCATAAAGCAGCTGTCTGCAAGCCAAAAGAGGGACCTCAACACAATGTTTTTTTGACACAATCTCTGCTCACTGCAACCTCCATCTCCAGGGTTCAAGCAATTCTCCTCCCTCAGCCTCTCAAGTAGCTGGGATTACAGGCACCCACCACTAATGC
This sequence comes from Saimiri boliviensis, assembly GCF_048565385.1. Taxonomy (NCBI): domain Eukaryota; kingdom Metazoa; phylum Chordata; class Mammalia; order Primates; family Cebidae; genus Saimiri; species Saimiri boliviensis. The sequence continues at coordinate 131,570,519 of NC_133453.1, read as the reverse complement.
TTAGCTAATTTTTGTTATTTTTAGTAGAGACGTGGTTTTACCAAGTTGGCCAGGCTGGTCTCGAACTCCTGACCTCTGGTGATCTGCCCGCCATGGCTTCCCAAAGTGCTGGGATTACAGGCATGAGCCACCGTGTCCAGCCATTTATGGCATTTTCTCATGACAACCTGAAATAACAAAAGACAGTCGTTAGAGGCCACCATGTAATGAAGCAGATATAAAACGATGTTACTTTTGTGACCCCTAGGAAGCTGTGGCTACTTGGTGAATCAGGTTTAAATGTCCCTTTTTTTGGCAGGGGGAGGGGGGTCACCTATAGTGTGTGGCTAGGGCCAGAGGGGCAGTTTTTATTTAGTTAGCACTTCTCTGGGTGGGCTTCGGCTTTGCTTTCCAAGCAGTCTTGATTCAAAGCCCCCCAGCCTTGTTCATAGCATCAGACGGCAACAGGGGCTGGTATAATTCAACAGTGATTTTGCCCTTTCTAACCCATTGCAGGTGGTAGCCTCTGTTGTTATTAATTCTGGCCTCCATGTCATTCAGGTCACCCTCTTGGGGCACATGTACAAATGGACTGAATATTCTCATAGTTGCTTGTGGTTAATTTCTGAGTCCTTCCCTACACTTGGCTCTCTAAGACTGTCAGGCCAGCTGGAGCTAAAATCTCCTCAGTATATCCTTAGGAGTTTTGTGGATTTTAAAAAAATTATTAGATACTTCTCTTTTTTTCTCAGACCTGGGACCTTGAGGAAATCTCAGTGGCTAAAACTCATCAGCAATGAGAATTAAAGATCCACATCAAAAGTCAGAGTAGCCAGATAACTCAGCCCTCATTTACCCACTCCAGAACTCAAGGCTTACTATCTTTAAAATGAAATTATTAAATAGTCTTATACTTAATAAATGTATGCTCTTTCTGAAATTAGTGAGACTCTACACAATTTCCAGACTCTCTTTGCTCTATGAAATGGAAAGGAATTTTCAGATAAATCTTTCTCTATGCCAGAGGCTTTGTAAGCACAGAACCAGCAGCATCGACATCAGCTGGGAATTTGTTAGAAATACATAACCTGAGGCCTCATCCAGGACCTACAAAACTGAAAACTTTGAAAGAGGAACCCAGCAATCTGTGTCTTAACAAGCCCTGCAGGAGATTTGGATGTACACTTTACTCTGAGGACCACTGCTCCATCTTGGCCCTATTTTTTTTTCCCATTAATCCTATTATTAAGCTTTTCTTCTTTCTACCAATACCAAAAGTATGAAGCCAGATAGTGAAAACTCATTTGCTGTTGCTGAAGTGACTGACACTGGTTGGTTCAAATTGTCTCAAAACTTGTGACTTTTGATCCCTAATTGGGTGAATAAGATACCTATGTATCCATAAGAAATGTGCCTTTTCCGTTTTTCCATTTATTCTTTTATGCCTCAGTAGAGTTTCATCATTTTCTTCCAGCAGACACTGAACATTTCTCCAGTTTATTCCTAGTTGATTTTTTTTATTGTTGTTGCTCTTGTAAATGAGTTCTTTCCTGTATTTGATTTTCTAACTTCACTGTTTGGGTCTAGGAAGCTATTTAATTTTATATACTAATTTTTTAACCAGCCAATCTATAAAATTATCTTACCATTAAAATAGTTCTTCAGTTGATTCTCTTTCCAAGTATACAATCATATCATGTGCAAATAATAATAAACTTCCATTTGTATATACTTGATTTTCTTTTTACATTGATTCATACTTTCAAAACAATTTCAGTAAAAGTTTGGTCCTGATTTTTAATGGCAACACTTCTTTTTATCTTATTAAACATGATGTTTGCCATTTGTGTGTATTTATCATATTAAAAATTTACAAATATATTTCTAATTCCTTAAAAATTTATTGGCAAAATTAAATAGAAAATCCAGAAATACATATCTTTAATATACCATAAGTATTTGTCAAATTTGTGGAAAATGTTGGATTATATCCAGCAGAAGAAAATCTATCTGGGCTTCTATTTTATGCCATTTCCCAGGAGAATTCCCAAGAAACGAAACATTCCAATGTAAAAAAAGTACAGTATTGATGATAAAACATTAACAAGGTCAAATAGATGATAAAAACAGATTTTTACTAACATGTTTCCAATGCAGATAACACATAAAAGGTTAGCGTCTCTAATGTCCAAAGGAAATTTTAAAATTCCCTAGAAAAATCTATAGATTCCAATAGAAAATACCAGGCAAAAGCTACAAACCAGTCACAAAAGAACATACTCAGATTGTCATCGAACATGAGAGGCTCAAATTATTAACAAGAGAGGAATGTGAATTTAAATTGTAAGGTATTTATTTCAACTATCAGACTGAAAAATTTAAGAGGAATAGCAGCATTGTGTCTTGTGTAGGATGCAGGTAATGGGTTTTGCTATGTTCACTGTGGGGATATGGATTCCTATTGTTTTTGAGGAAAGCATTCTGACAGCATCTATCAAATTTAAAACACATGTATTCTTCATTCTGGCCCCTTTAATCCTGGGAATCACTTTCCTTGAAATAAAGGACTAGTACTATGATCGGACACTGTGGTGTACCACCCAGATCTTCCCTCGGGACTGAGTCACTAATTCCCCAGATGTCAGGAGTATCTTCTTCAATTAAAGAAGCAGACCTGCTGTGGCTGATATAAAATAAAGAATATATTCTAGAGACAGTACTTGACACAGTGGTGGGAAGTACTGGAGATGTCTTGCCCTACATCTGATGTTGGACCTGAAGTCACTGTAGGTCAGCCAGACTGTCAGTCAGAAAGGGAAGCTGGTCGTGGACAAAGGAAAAACACCCTGACATGGGGACAGTGAATGGCAGTGCATGAAGACAAACTGGAGTCTAAGTCTCTCACCACCTCCAACCTCAATGCCATGGGGGACTTCCAGGAGCAACTGGTACCATTCATCACACATCTGCATACTCACTTGCCCAGGGTCGGAGAAGCCACAAGAGTAGATGTGGTGGGATTCAGGAAAATTAAGGGTGAATGCATTAATCAGTCAGGTGAGCGAGTAGAGTACCAAAAAGGTACAGAAGCTGCCGGTGTCTGGCACCCTGTACCGATTTTACTTTTATATTTATTTATTTATTTTTGAGATAATGTTTCATTCACTCTGTCACCCCGGCTGGAGTGCAACGGCATGATCTCAGCTCAGTGCAACCTCCACCTCCTGAGTTCAAGCGATTCTCATCTCAGCCTCCTGTGTCCTGTGTAGCTGGGATTGCAGGTGTGCACCACCATGCCAGGCTAATTTAAAAAAAAAAAAAATTTATTTTCAGTAGAGATGGAGTTTCACCATGTTGGCCAAGCTTGTCTCAAACTCCTGACCTCAAGTCATCCACCCACCTCAGTCTCCCAAAGTGCTGGGATTACAGGTTTGAGCCACCCCGCCCAGCCTGTACCAACTTCTAGACATAACAAAACAGCAGCACCTTTACCTCTGCTTTCTGTATCTCTTGCTACTTTCTGTTCTGTCCAAAAGGAACCTAGAACAATACAGGGAAGGGGATTCTGGGAAATGTAGTTCCACCCTAGCTAAGATGCTAAGGGAGAAAGCTCTGCAATCACTCAGTCAAGTTGCTCTCCAGGAACTGCCCTTAGTCATAGTAAGCTGCCCCATCCAAGGCTGTGCCCCCTCTCTGGGGACACCAACCACTATGGAGGTACAAAGGCTTAGCCTCCTTGCATCAATCGTGACAACTGCAAGCACCTGATGTCACAGCCACCCAAACTCCTCAAGGCCTCTGACACAACTGCATTGCAATTCAGCGGTTCCTTCTGCCCACTCCTGGTCCTCTCACCCCTCACGGATGTTCTTCCTGGGAATGCCTCCCCAAAAGCCTCCTACAGCAACTCTCAGAAACTCTGAATTCGTTTCCCAACAAAACCAACTACTACAAGTATATACAGATATTTTGTGATGCATTGTTTGTGGTAACAAACTGAGGAGACAATGTGAGTTTCAATTACTGACTATGTTAGGTATCTACGTCATAGACTATATCCCAGAAAGAAAACGTCTCAGAGCTATACTTGTTGATGGGGAGGGGTTTCCATCAGGTATTCTGTTGAGGGAGAAAAGCAATACATAAAAAATTCTGTATAGTATAATAATATTTTTATTAAATAATGTCAAAAACTACTTTGTGTATATGGATTTATAAATATGCATAGTTGTGTACAGATATGTTTATATATAATTACATAGGCATAAACCAAAATATGAAAATATATTTGCTAAGTTGATGAACTGGTTATTTAGTGAAGTGAATAAGTTAGAAAGGGAAGAAAGAAGAGAAAAGAAAGCAAAAAAAAAAATGCTAGAAAAAACCCTTAGAATCACATCTACACAGTGATATAAACGATATGAGTACATGAGTCTCCTATAAATGATATGAATATATGTGTGTGTATAAAGAATATAAATACATATACACATAAATAGAAATGCACAGAGAAAATGTGATGTATTTATGGATAGCCATGCACTTCATAATGATGTTTCAGTTAATGACGGACCACATATGTGATGGTGGGTCCATAAGATTGTAATACCACACATTTACTGTACCTATACCATGTTTACATACAGAAATATCTACTGTTGGGTTACAATTGCCTACAGTATTCAGTACAGTGATACGTTGTAAGGGTTTGCAGCCTAAGAGCAATAGGCTATACCTTATAGCCTAGGTATGTAGTAGGCTATGCCATCTGGATTTGTGCAAGTATACTCTAGGATATTCACACAACAAATTTGCCTAATACATTTTTCAGAGTGATTCTCTGTTAATAAACCTGTGCATGACTGTATATAATTGTATATTAAATTAAGATATGCTGCCTCTTCACAAGATATTGGTAATAAAAAAAGAAAAATCAGGGATAAGAGCTTAATTTTATCAACAGTTTTGATCTGTGTGAAGTGATCATTAATACATTAGACAATAGAAATCCTAATATTGGAATATCTGTTCGCTCCTGGTAGTATAGATTATTCTATTAATGTGTTATAGGGTCCCACTAGGCAGTTTGTTTATAATTTTTGGTTCACTATTATTTAAAAGATTGGCTTTTAGCTTTATTTAGGAAAAGATCTCTTTCTCTATTGAACCAAGAGTAAGTCTGGAGAATGAACTGGGAAAGCACAGTTAGAAGGCTGGAAGAGTTCAGATGAGAAGTGGCAATTGAGAGTAAAACAGTAATATGAAAATGGAGAAACCCTACTGACTGTTTCTTTTGCCGTGCAGAAGCTGTGGAGTTTGATTAGGTCCCATTTGTCTATTTTGGCTTTTGTTGCCATTGCTTTTGGCGTTTTGGTCATGAAGTCCTTGCCTACACCTATGTCCTGAATGGTTTTGCCTAGATTTTCTTGTAAGGTTTTTATGGTATTAGGTCTGATGTTTAAGTCTTTAATCCATCTGGAGTTAATTTTGGTGTAAGGTGTCAGGAAGGGGTCCTGTTTCTGCTTTCTGCACATGGCTAGCCAGTTTTCCCAACACCATTTATTAAACAGGGAGTCCTTTCCCCATTGCTTGTTTTTGTCAGGTTTGTCGAAGATCAGATGGTTGTGGGTATGTTGTATTTCCTGTGAGGCCTCTGTTCTGTTCCATTGGTCTATATCTCTGTTTTGGTACCAGTACCATGCTGTTTTGATTACTGTAGCCTTGTAGTATAGTTTGAAGTCCGGTAGTGTGATGCCTCCCGCTTTGTTCTTTTTGCTTAGAATTGACTTGGCTATGCGGGCTCTCTTTTGGTTCCATATGAAGTTTAAGGTGTTTTTTTCCAGTTCTGTGAAGAAGGTCATTGGTAGCTTGATGGGAATAGCGTTGAATCTGTAAATTACTTTGGGCAGTATGGCCATTTTCACGATGTTGATTCTTCCTAACCATGAACATGGAATGTTTCTCCATCTGTTTGTATCCTCTCTTATTTCGTTGAGCAATGGCTTGTAGTTCTCCTTGAAGAGGTCCTTTACGTTCCTTGTTTGGTGGGAATGTAAATTAATTCAACCATTGTGGAAGACAGTGTGGCGATTCCTCAAGGACCTAAAAATAGAAATCCCATTTGACCCAGCAATCCCATTACTGGGTATATATCCAAAGGATTATAAATCATTCTACTACAAGGACACGTGCACACGAATGTTCATTGCAGCACTGTTTACAATAGCAAAGACCTGGAACCAACCCAAATGCCCAACGATGATAGACTGGATAGGGAAAATGTGGTACATATACACCATGGAATATTATGCAGCCATCAAAAACGATGAGTTCACGTCCTTTATAGGGACATGGATGAACCTGGAAACCATCATTCTCAGCAAACTGACACAAGAGCAGAAAATCAAACACCGTATATTCTCGCTCATAGGCGGGTGTTGAACAATGAGAACACATGGACACAGGGAGGGGAGCACTACACACTGGGGTCTGTTGGGGGGAAATGGGGGAGGGGCGGGGGGTGGGGAGGTGGGAAGAGATAGCATGGGGAGAAATGACAAATACAGGTGAGGGGACGGAAGGCAGCAAAGCACACTGCCATGTGTGTACCTATGCAACAATCTTGCATGTTCATCACATGTACCCCAAAACCTAAAATGCAATAAAAAAAAAAAAAAAAAAAAAAAAAAAAGAAAATGGAGAAAAAGAATGTGAGAAATATGGAAGTCGTAAAGAAAGGGCTTGCTCCTGGATTCAGTGTGAGGAAGAGGTTAGGAAAGAAGATTGGGGAACTGTCAGGTCTCCGATGTTTGGTAACTAGGTACATAGTGATGCTATTTACTGGCACGCAGAAGATTGGAGAAGAGATTAGTTGAGGGTGGGTGAAAGAAAGTATTAAAAAGAAAGGCAAGACAAGAAAAGGAACACACAGGACCACTGAGAAATGACAATCTGTTTTGCAAAACCTTGTTATACTATAATGAGACATTTTGTAGACTATTACTTTGGTATAATGAGAAAAATGATCTGAAAAGTTAGCTTTTCTCTTTATAAAGGTTACACCCCTCAAATACTCTCTAGACTCTGAGACGGTGTCCATCTCTGCTCTATGCAGTGGTACAGCCCACAGACTTAAATAATATTTCTGATGGAATTGACTTACTTCAAAATATAGGACAAGAGACTTGCAGAAGTATTTCCCTGGGCCTCCAACCATGATAATTACCAGAATGGTTTCAGGGCTTTGGCTAGCTTGGAGTTAGAACTGACAGAATTCTCTGTTAGCACTGAACAGAATGTGATCACTTACAAATTTACATTTTTCATGTGAGTGTTATGTGAGACTCTCTAAAATGTGTGGTCCAGAGAGGTATGAATCCTGCCTGGGGTCACCAAGGATCAAGATGGTGACATGTCAGAGGAGTGAATATCCTCACATGACAAACAGGTTTTTTTGTTTGCTTGTTTTGTTTGCTTGCTTGTTTGTTTTGAAATGGAATCTTGCTCTATTTCCCAGGCTGGAGTGCTGTGGTGCCATCTGAGCTTACTGCAACCTCCGTCTCCAGGGTGCAAGCAACTCTCATGTCTCAGCCTTCTGACTACCCAGGATTACAGGCATGTGCCACCTATGCCCGGCTATTTTTTGTAATTTTAATGACACAGGTCCATGTTTCCCAGGCTGGACTCGAACTCCTGACCTCAGCCTTCCAAAGTGCAGGGATTATATGCATGAGCCACCGCATCTGGTCTCCCTCTTTTATTTTTTACTTAAAAATTGGATTTTTAGAGTTTCCACTATTTTTTCTAATTTTTATCATAATGTATGTGTTTATTTAAATTCTCCCTAGTCACCTTCAATTTGTTTCATTTTCCATGAAATTGTCATTTTCATTTTTTCTAGTCTAGTAACAGAGATATTTTTAGTTTAGTTTTAGTTACAGTCTATTGATTTTCTGATAATTATTTCATAATCCCTGATTAATATTATAAAATGTTGGTTTTGATTTTTTTTAACATAATAGAAGAATTTTTAAAGTTTCTATATTGGAGGATTTATAATTTTTCATATCTACTTGGCAATTAATATTCTTATACAAAATATTTTTAAAATATGTTCCATATTACTTTCATTTGAGAATTTTTAGAAGATTTCTCTTGCCTAAAATATGGCCAGTGTTTGCAAATGCCCCATAGGTACTTAAAAAGAAGTTACCTTCCGGGTATACAGTAGGAAAAAGTTGAAGATCACATTATTGAGTCTACTTTTAAAATTTCACTTAAAATTCTCTATTATTACTTGAATTAGTCATGCAGTACAAGAGAAGTTAAACTCTGCTAGTTATCATGTTTCTATTTTTTTCTCCTTTTATTGCTCCCAATTCTTGGTTATGCATTTTAAAGTTTTGTTATTTGATGCATGAAGACCACATGAACACTTTGATGTGTATGTGTCTCTAATTTTTATTATATAGAGATCCTTTTGTCATTTAAATTTTTGTCTTGGATTTAACTTAAATATCAATGTTGTGGGCCGTGATTTATTTTTTGTTTGTGTTTGCCTGATGTGATTTTATTCTATCTTTTCATTTTCAAACTTGTGAGTCAATTTCAGATATATCTTATAAAGATGGCTAATAGTTAGGTTTTATTATTTGATATAATCTGAGTCTTTTTCTTTTAATAGGTTAGTTTATCCCACTGACATTTGTTGCTATAAGAGATATTTTTTGTTCTGAATTCTGTCATTTGTGTTATTCCATTTGTTTTTAATGTTTCCTGTAGCATCTGTCATTAGCTTAAGGGTTTGTTTTCTTTTGCTTTATATGTATGATTTGGGTTTTAGTTTTGATAGTCTGTAATGTTTATAGATTTTATTTCTTATATCAGTGACTTTACTGCTAATTTTATTACTAACGTTGACCTTATATAACATTTAATAAATATATCAATTTCAAATCGTATCAAGTAAAAAATCAGGAAAGCAAGATTTTCATATGTTCTTCCAGTATCTCCTTATATATGCCACCACATTTTTGTAAGTTACCATATTACTTTTAAATTATCAAAATTAAAAACATTTGTATTTTGCTGTGAAATGGTAACATTTGTCTACAGATGTACATTTAAATGAAATTAACACTTGCCACCAACTTTTACCTCACAGCTTCTCCAATCCTAAGCTTCTTATTTTGCTTAACGATTTGTTTGATGGAAAGTTATCATCTTTATAAAACTCAGTCTTCATTCCAAATCAATTTCCTCCACTCCATTCCCTTCCATATTTCCCATTTTGTGCAGATTAGAAGCCAAAATTGTTAGTATTATATAAAAGTTCCTCCATGTTCTTGTTTCTGCCTGCTTTTCTAGCTTTCTCCGTCACCAATTCCTGCCTCCTTTTATATGTGGAGATGCTCATAGTTAATACATGTATCAATCAATTTTATGCTCCGAGATCTATAGTCACATTGCGAAACACTTAACTCTTCCTGCCTTATTTTATGCTAATTCTAATTTATTCATAAACACTCAGGTCAGAATTTATATTTCCCTTAAAAATTTATGACTGTATAACTTGAACATAGAAAGTTACAAATCCTGAGTGTGCAGCTTGGTGAATTTTTACACATTGGCACACAAAATCACACCTCCCTATCCCGATGAGCAAATAGAAACTAATCTGCATGCTGGAAGCGCTGTTTACGCACCCATAGTCACTGCCTTCCTCACCAAAGAACAACTCTGCTGATTTGTTGCCATTCATTATTTTTGCATGTAAATTGCCATGCATGGAAAAATATTGTATGTGTAATTTCATGTTTGATTTCACAGGCCCTGCAGTTTTGGATCACTTCCTTGATCCAGTCTTTGGTCACCTCTGTAGCCTTAACCCCTCGAGTCTTACCAGCCCCATCTATCCTTTCAGCCCTGTCTGCCTTTTTGTTCTAGATGCCTCCGCCTGGCCAGTCCAGGGATTACAGGCCAGTCAAGGGATTAGCTGGGATTACAGGTGCTGCCTCTGAAGCCTTGATGGTCTCCTCAGTCAGGATCCACTAGCCCTGATCACTTAGGGAGAAGCAAACCTATAGCAATAGAAGACCAAGAAAGAGATATAGAATCATTTTAAGCCAAGAAATAAAAAATAAAAGGAAGAGAGAAAAAAGGAAGAACACAGCTAGGGCATTCCTATTTTTAGATACTGAGATTTTCTAAAAAACAGACACACACTTAAATATATATTTTTCAAATGTGTGTATGTGTCTTCTACTAAACTTTTCTATGTTGCTACCTATTTTTAGACAAGTATTACATTATTATTATTATTACTATTATTATTTGAGATGGAGTTTTTTGCTCTTGTCACCCAGGCCAGAGTGCAATGGTGCAAACTTGGCTCACTGCAACCTCTGCCTCTTGAGTTCAAGTGATTCTCCTGCCTCAGCCCCTCTAGTAGCTGGGATTACAGGTGCCTGCCACCATGCCTGGCTAATTTTTGTATTTTTTGTTTGTTTGTTTGTTTTTGGTAGAGACAGGGTTTCACCATGTTGGCCAGGCTGGTCTCTAACTCTTGACCTTAGGTGATCTGCCCACCTTGGCCTCTCAAAGTGCTGGGATTACAGGCAAATTATATATTATTTTAAGTCCATGTCTGATGGCTCAAATACGTGTGTCATCTGTAGATATGTTTATTTTGTTTGTTTCTTATCTTGGCCCTTTTTCTTGGAATTTCTGATAATTTTTTTTAAATGTCATGTGCCAAGTATAAAAAGATGCTATGCCTTCTATATATAAAGTCTCTGGATGATATTTATTTAGTTTAGATAATACTTCGTTCAGGTTATTATTTGTAGTTAGATTAGTAGTAGACCACTAGTCTTGTACAGAGCCAACTCAAGGCTGATTTTAGGCTTGGTAAGATATAAGCCATGTCCAGTTGACTCTCCTACTCTGCCAGCAGTTCCTGTGTAAAATTATGGGATGTTTATCAGGGTCTCTTCACCATCAAGTCCTCTGAATTACAATGTTTATCTCTCTTATACCATAAGGTGGCTGATATTTCAGCTCCTCTTAGCCCCGTATGAGTTATTTCCTACTTGGCTTCTCCACCTCTCTGACAGCACAGAATATACACCAGAGAATTTATCAAGAGGAAAAGTTGGTCTCTCTTCTCTTCCCTTCTATTTGGGATCTTGGGCACAAAAGAGATAAGGTCTATGCCCTCCAGTTTCTTCTTTTTTTCCCTGTGAGACTGCCAAAAGCTCGGCCTTGTTTTTAACTTGGTTATCAGCTGCAGCAGCTGTTTCTAACTAGGTTCTTAGCCTCTCCACAAATCTTGTTAATGATTCAATAAGTTACTAAAGTGAAAAAGTAGAGTAGAATATCATACTCACCTCAATACCTTTCCTTGGGGACGTTAGCATTTTATATCCTGCCCACCTTGGTAGATATTTAAGGCTTCACATAGATTTTTTTTCTGAAATATATGTTATCCAGTTTTGTAACTGTTCTCATGGGGAGGATTGCTCAGCTAGGTGCTAGTACATCATAGGCATAAGCCAAATTCAGGATGTAGTTTTAAAGCAAAACCATTCAGGACATAGGCATAGGCAAGGACTTCATGGCTAAAACACCAAAAGCAATGGCAACGAACGCCAAAATAGATAAATGGGATCTAATTAAACTCCAGAGCTTCTGTACAGCAAAGGAAACAATCATTAGAGTGAACTGGCAACCAACAGAAATGGAAAAAAATTTTGCAATCTACCCATCTGACAAAGGGCTAATATCCAGAATCTACAAAGAACTAAAACAGATTTACAAGAAAAAAACAAATAAAACCATCCAAAAGTGGTTGAAGGATATGAACAGACACTTTTCAAAAGAAGACATATATGAGGCCAATAAACATATGAAAAAATGCTCATCATCGCTAATTATTAGAGAAATGCAAATCAAAACCACATTGAGATACCACTTCACACCAGTTACAATGGTGGTCATTAAAATGGAGACAACAGATGCCTGAGAGGATGTGGAGAAATGGGAACACTTTTACACTGTTGGTGGGAGTGTAAACTAGTTCAACAATTGTGGAATACGGTGGGGTGATTCCTCAAGGACCTAGAAATAGAAATTCCATTTGACCCAGCAATCCCATTACTGGGTATATACCCAAAGAATTATAAATTGTTCTACTATAAAGACATATGAACACATGTGTTCATAGAAGAACTGTTTACAATAGCAAAGACCTGGAACCAACCCAAATGCCCATCAATGACAGACTGGACAAGGAAAATGTGGCACATATACACCATGGATGCAGCCATAAAAAATAATGAGTTCTTGTCCTTTGTAGGGACATGGATGAATCTGGACACTGTACTTGAGCAAACTGACACAAGAACAGAAAATCAAACACCAAGTGTTCTTACTCATAGGCAGGTGTTAAACAATGAGAACACAGGGACACAGGGAGGGGAGAATGACACACTGGGGTCTGTTGGGAGGGGTGGCCAAGGGAGGGCCAGCAGGGAGGTGGGGAGGTCAGGGAGGGGTAACATGGGGAGAAATGCCAGATGTCAAAATTCTTCACAAAATATTAATAGATAAAATCCAAAAATATATGAATATATGATGAAGTGAGTTTATCCTGGGAATGTAAGCCTTGTTGAACATACAAAAGTGAATCAGTTATTGTTTATTTATTTGTGCCTGTAAAGTATGTTTCTTATCTTATTTTTGAGATTAATAAAAGGTTGTATAAATTGAGAGAAATTACAGAGTCTTGAGAGGTAAAGAGTAATGTCTTCTCTAAACTTCTCACTTAATATAGTATTATCTGCAAACTTACTACAAAGGGCAGATTATTTTTAGAAGGGATTTAAAAACAATTACAATAAGAACTTGAAGTAATAAATGTGCAGGAGAGAGAGAGTAACATTAATGAAAATTTTCAGCCATTTAAAAAATATTTTTAAATAATATACAATTTGAAACTGGTACATTAACAGACTTCTGTAGTAAAGGAAGTCTATCAGTTCTTCAAAGCTGTGGCACATCTCAGTTTTCTTTGCAGTTATTCTTGGTATTCATAGCTTTTTGTTTCTAGATATATTTTGGGTTTTGTTGTTGGGGTGGTGGTGGTGGTGCTAGTGTTGAATGGATAAAATGTGTTGTCTTTATTGTAGCATTTTGACAGTAAGCACCTTCAAACTACCTTTCAAATAAATCCAATCTCTTATGACAAACATTTTTAGGGCCATTTCATTTCCTCTTTTATGTTGGACTAATTTTTATGGTTTAAGGCTGCTTTATATTTGAAGTCCTGTGATTTATTTACATTGCACTGGTGATATGACTGCATTGCGCTTTGATTCTCAGTCTAGCTCTTTTTCGCTCTTTCTTGGATTCCTTTTTTCTTTGATAATGCTTTACCTCAAAATATTTTTCTCAAAAAATAAGTACACGGGAAATTTTTTTAACTTTTAGTATACTCGAACATATTTTAAATTTTCATTTACATTTGATTTATATTTTTAATAGATGTAGAATTTTAACTTCAAAATTATTTGCCCTCAAAATGTATTTCCCTCAAAATCTTAAAAATACTAATTTATTGTCATTTGACATAGAATGTTGCTGAAGAGAAGGCTAAGTTCTTTGCCATTTTTTCCTTTGTCAGGAAAAATATTTTGTTTTGTTTTGCTTCCTGTTTCTTTTTCTTCCCCACTTTTACTTTATCTTCAAGGGGTACACGTGCAGGTTTGTTACACAGGTAAATTTCATGTCACAGGGGTTTGGTGTACATACAATTTTGTCACCCAGGTAATCAGCATAATACCCAATGGGTAGTTTCTTCATCCTCACTCTCCCCCAACCCTCTACCCTCAAGTATGCCATGGTTTATATTGTTTCCTTCTTTATGTCCACGTATATTCAATGTTTAGCTTTTGCTTACAAGTAAGAACATAGAGTATTTGGTTTTCTGTTCCTGCATTAATTCACTTCTGATAATGGCCTCCAGCTCCAACCATATTTCTGCAACGGACACATTTTTTTTTTTTTATGACTTAGGAGTATTCTGTGATGCACATGTACCATATTTTCTTCATCCAATCAACCATTGATGGGAATCTGGGTTGATTCCCTGTCTCTGCAACTATAAACAGTCCTGCAATGAACATATATGTGCATATGCCTTTATGGTAGAATGATTTATATTATTTTTTTGTATATACCCAGTAATGGGATTGCTGGTGGAATGGTAGTTCTATTTTGAGTCCTTTGAGAAATCTCCAGACTGCTTTCCACAGTGGCTGAGATAATTTACATTCCTACTAGCAGTGTATAAGTGTTCCATTTTCTCTGCAAACTCAGCAACATCTGTTGTTGTTATTTTTTACTTTTAATAATAGACATTCTGACTGGTATGAGATGGTGACTCATGGTTTTGAGTTGTACTTCCTTAATTATTAGTGATAGTGAACATTTTTTTCATATACTAGTTGGCCATGTGTATGTGTTCTTTTGAGAAACATCTATTCATGTCTTTTGACCATTTTTTAAATGGGGTTGTTTTTTGCCTGTTGATTTGAGCTCCTTATAGATTTTAGATATTATATCTTTGTTGAATGAATAGTTCAAAAATATTTTCTTTGTTCTGTATATTTTCTTCCGTTCTGTAGGCTGTTTACTCTGTTGATAGTTTCCTTTGCTGTACAGAAGCTCTTTAGTTTGATTAGGTTCTACTTGTCAATTTTTGTGTAGAGTCTTTGTCATGAAGTATTTGCTGGGGCCAATGTCCAGAATGGTATTTCTTAGGTTTACTTCCATGGTGTTTATAGTCTTAGGTTTTATACTTAATCTAATCTGTCTTGAGTGTTTTTATATATAATATGGTTAAAGGTACAGGTTTAGTTTCAATCTTCTGCATGTGGTTAGCCAGGTATCCCAGCACCGTTTATTGAATAGGAAGCCCTTTCCTCATTGCTTGTTATTACTAGTTTTGCTGAAGATTAGATGGTTGTAGGTGTGCCGTTTTACTTATGAATTCTGTAACCTGTTCCATTGTCTACAGGTCTGTTTTTGTACCAATACTATGCTATTTTATTTACTGTAGTCTTATAGCATAGTTTGAAGTCAGGCAGTGTGATGCCTCCAGCCTTACTCTTTTTGCTCAGGATTTCTTTGGCTATTCAGGTTCTCTTTTGGTTCCAAATGAATTTTATGATAGTTTTTTTCTTTTAAATTACATGAAAAGTGATGTTAGTAATTTGATAGGAGTAGAATGAATCTGTAAATTGCTTTGGAATGTACAGCTATTTTAATACTACTGATTGTTCCTATCCATAGGCATGGAATATTTTTCCATTTATTTGTGTCATCTCTGATTTATTTCCGCAATGTTTTGTAATTCTTACTGCGTGGATTATTCACCTCCTTGGTTGGCTGTATTCCTCAGTATTTTCTTCTTCTTGTGGCTATTGTGAGTAGGATGGCTTTCTTGATTTGGCTCTCAGCTTGGATGTTGTTGGTGTACAGAAATTCTACAGAGTTTTGTACATTAATTTTGTATCCCTGAAACTGTGCTGAAGATGTTTATCAGATCTAGGAGCCTTTGGGCAAAGAATACGGTGTTTTTAAAGTATAGAACCATATTGTCTGCTAAACGAAATAGTTTTGCTTTCTTTCTATTGGATGCCTTTCATTTATTCCTCTTGTCTGATTGCTCAGACCAGGACCTCCAGTACTATGTGGAATAGGAGTGGTAAGCGTGGGCACCCTTATCTTATCCCAGTTCTCAAGGGAAATGCTTCTGACTTTTGCCTGTTGAGTGTGATGTTGCCTGTGGGTTTGTTGTAGAGAGCTCTTATTTTGATGTGTGTTCCTTCAACGCCTAGTTTGTTGAGGGTTTTTAACATGAAGTTTGTTGAGTTTTATGGAAAGCCTTCTCTTTATCTGTTGAGATGGTCATGTGGCTTTTGTTTTTAGTTCTGTTTATGTGATAAATCGCATTTATTAATTTACATATGTTGAACCAACCTTGCATCCCAGGAATAAAGCTTACTTGATCATGGCCAATTAGATTTTTGATGTGCTGCTGGATTTGGTTTCCCAGTATTGTGTTGAGAATTTTTACATCTAGGTTTACCTTAGATAATTACATTTTTGTTTTTCTCTGATGTTTACTTTTTATAGCACAATATTAAATCAGATTTTTAAATAATTAGCTATTTGATCCTAAAATTTTATTTAAAGGTCTTTTCTGTTACATGAATAATTTATTTACTTTCAGGTTCAGGTGGTTTGCTGACTTCTAATTGTGTGTGTGTGTGTGTGTGTGTGTGTGTGTGTGTGTGTGTGTGTCTTTATACACTTTCATGCCACTGGTTTTCTTTAAGTGCCAAATGATCTAAGTTGTTATTGTTGTGATAAAAAAAAATCTATTTACTTTTACATATTTATTATGTATGTAACCCAATTATAAAACTATCACTATTTATAATAGATTTTCTTTCAGTTTTCTCCTTTTTCTTTAGGTAAAATTGCAATTATCAGTGAAGAATTATCTTTTAAAATATTTTCTATTTTAATTACTGTTAATTTTATTCTTTTTTATTGTATTGGTTGTAACTACAAGAAAAAATTTAAATATAGTATTATGTTTAATAATATATAGATAATACATAACATTTTGTTATGTCATAGCATATATAATTATTCTAGAATGTAATCATATTACACTCAGCTAATGGTTTTGGAATCATCATGTAAAGTTAGTACACTTCACTTGACAGTTTTCTCAAAGCTTATATTTTATGTTCTTAAATGTAAAAAATTGCTATAAAATTTTTCGAAGTTATGTTTAATATCTATTAATATTTTTTCTTTGCTTATTAAAGTGACTATATTAATATATCCTTCTGTTGAAATAGCCTCATATTCCTTTATATACTTTATGCAATTTTATGTTATTTTAACATGCTGGTTTAGTTTATTTACGCATTCCTATTCTTGAAAAATGAGTCGATTTTCTTGAGCTATCTCTGTGATTTATTATGAAAATTATACTAGATTTATAAATTTAATTGAAAAGAAATTTACTGCTTTCCACAGTGCAGAAAAATGTAGAGAGCATGAGTATTACCTGTTTCTTACTGATTTTATAAAATTTAAAGTTCTCTGGCCCCACAGTTTTAGGCGAGGTCCTTAAAAACATGCTCAATTTCTTTCCCCATTTAACACATTTATTAATTTACCTCTTCTATTTTAAGACAAAGCATAGAAAACAACCCATTTAATGTAGTTTTTCCAGTGATATTTATAGAAATGTATAGGAATATTCTTTTAAATCTCTTCCATATTTGTGCCCTCTTGTTTACATACGGATTGTTGTATTTTTGGTTTTCTGAATTTTGCTTGATTACCTTCAAAAGCTTTCACTATTTTTAGAGTTTACTAAAAAAACTAGTTTTTGGATAAATTTATCATTTTTTTCAATTTTCTAACATATTAATTTCCAGTGTTATCTTTGTGATTAATCATACATAGTATCAGCAAATCATCTTTGCAGGGGAGGACACAGTTTGTATTTGAAAAACTTATCTTCTTTTTTATAGTTGAATAATTAACATACTTGACACTATGAGT
The DNA here is from genome assembly GCF_048565385.1 of Saimiri boliviensis. Taxonomy (NCBI): domain Eukaryota; kingdom Metazoa; phylum Chordata; class Mammalia; order Primates; family Cebidae; genus Saimiri; species Saimiri boliviensis. Next base: position 131,552,891 of record NC_133453.1, on the reverse strand, counting down.
ATGCTTCTAAAAACATGTTCTGCCCTCCTTAAGTTTGCACACATTTATTATTCTAATTGGCATTAATATCTAAGACTTTAACTAGACATGTTACTTTGTCTTTGATTCTGGAACTATTTAGTGTACTGTTTTTATTTTCTTTCTTTTCAATTTAAAAATGAGTCTATATTTTGTAAACATTTTATTATTACTTGTTTTTTATTACAGAGTTACATCAGTCTCATCTTCTGTAATATATCTGTCTTCTCATTTGCCAATATTATGCCATATTCCTCTTACTTAGCTATTGTTACGATGTTTACTAGTCAAAGTCATACCCCGAGTTGTCAGAGTTATTTCTAGTAGGATATAATCTGAGAAGGGAAATATCCAGCTTTTAATATTAGTATCGAAATCAAGATACTCAGGAGAAAATTTAGGATTTTTCAACAGCTTCTGAATTTAGAGGCCAGACTCTGAATAAGATCCCATAAGAGTTCATTTGTTTAAAAAATCTTTTTGTGCTACTTACTGCAAAAGTAAACCATAATTCAATTAACTTTTCAAATATCAAGCCATTTAAGCTGGAATTAATAATGTGGTATCATAAGGATGAATTAGTTCTGACAAGAGTTCTGTTCTTTAGTCCTTCAAAATAAGTAAATAATCAAAAGGGGGAAATGAAGCTTAGCAGAGGCTGATAGGAATTTTTGAACATATCACAGATAGAGGGAAAGTCTGCAGTGTTTCAAGTTACTCTCTATTGATTTCTCTTTTGTCCTTTCAGTAAGAGAAGGCTCATGTTCATCCTGATGTGCTCAAGACTTAAATAGGATGTCCCTGACAGCTGCTAGCAGGGATCCTAGGATGTGTTAGATGATACCCGATTTTCTTTGAAACTGGACATTCTTAAGAGAAGCTGCTATTGTTTTTGATATGAAAAGCATAAAAGCAAAAATAGTTCAAATTTCTTAAGGTCTTGCTACTGTAACACAATATATCTGTGAGATGAGTCTCAAAACAGGGATGGCTTCGGCCATACAGCATGACTTTAGCCTCCACCAGATTAATATGTGAAAAGCCAGGCCCTCAATTCTTTTCTCTGGATTGCCAAAAATCTTACATTGTCTTCTATTTGTTTCCAAGTAGTCACAACTGACCTTTCCTCTCACGTTTTGGCAGGTTCCACTCTATTTCCCACCACTATCTTTGTATTTGTACTTATAGTTAGTCACTTGGCCCATATGTGAACATTCCTTTTATTATTTATGAATGCATCTCCTCATACCTAGATAATGTCAGTTCTTGCTCTTATATTTATTACCATTTGCTTAACCATAGTTAAGCCTTGATGTCTTTATTCTGCAGCAGCAGGGAGTATGCTTAACTATTAAGAATCACAGAAAAACTCCATTCAAAGAGAACATTATTTTGTCCATCATCTTACAGGTACGTCAGAGCATGACATTCATAAGTTCACACACAGTTTGTCTATAAAAGATGTAGGATTGGAATCTAAGTTTTCTGAATTTAGTTCTGTGTACTTTCATCTGTAACAGTCATTTTCTAACTTTTTAAAGGCTCAGAACACTTTACATGATATATTCCATTGAGTCAAATAATCTAAAGAGGAGCTAAATTAAAATAAATGCTGGGAATCTAGACTTTATCTATTCAACCTCCCCACTTTTTCCCCTTTAGCAGGTCCTGAAGCAACCGTGTAAACACATAATTTGAGAACCACTGCTGTGAAAAAGAAAAAAAATAGGGAACAGAAAAGACAACTGGGAGTGTTAGAACCCAAGGGAGGCAGCCATGGGATAATGGTATAGGAAAATAATTTCTATTTTTAACAAAACAGTCAAGGTAAACCACAAAGAGAAGGTGACATTTGAGCAATGACTTAAAGGAGATAAGGGAGCAATGCATATGGACATTAGGGTAAAGAATATTTCTGGTAGAAGGAACAGCCATTGCAAACTCCTGGGCATGTCCAAGACCCAAGGAGAAGATGCATTTGGAAATACAAGAGAGGTAGCTTTCATCTGCTAGCCAGACAGGGTACATCAGAGAGCCCCCTGGAGACTTGTGGTAACATGTGTTGCAGCCAGACCATCTTTTGTATCATTGATATAACAACCACTCTCAACCTTATAGGACAAAAACTTCTAACTTTAACCTTCCTAACTAAGTGTGTGTGTGTGTGTGTGTGTGTGTGTGTGTGTGTGTGTGTGTGTCATTCATATACATTTCTATATATACACACACATACACATATACAGGAAGCTTGCCAAAGAGCTGTTTCTAGAAGATGTCACTAATTGTCACTATCTGTAGACACCGTATTATACCGATGTCATACAGCATCTATCAAACTGAGAACCTGGAGCTACCTGGGCAAAAACATTACATTTTGGCTCCAACATAACCACATCGAAGCAAGTGCTTCTGTAGAAAATGCCTGCATAGTTAAGTGAGTTGTCCTGGAGTCTGAGAAGGCACGTGGTTTCTTTGACCAGAGATTCAGCGAGACCTCTCCCAAGAACTAAGCTTTGTCAAGCTATTCGTTAGTTGATAAAACACTGTGTCCTACTCAAAGTGCCCAGTGTCTCTTGACCACCTAATTTCCTTTCTCATGGGGCCTACTCTGCCCAGAATGCTTTTTCTCTGGCCTTTCATCATCACACAGACTACCTGCTCATCCTCCCAGAAAAAAGTTCATTTTTCATCTGTTCTGCAGCAAGCAGAGCGTGTGGCTTCTTTCTCTTTGCTCCTTCAGCATTCTGCTCCTGGCCTCCTTTGTAGCACATCATTGCTGTGTATATTTGCACAGGTCTCTGCCTTGTACCACCTTGTGAGCCCCTTAAGGACACATAATGACGACCGATTGATTTCTGCATCTACAGACTGAACCCAGTGTCTCATGCACAGCAGACTCTTAATAAACGTATATTTAACACATGTGTGAATGAGTTCTATTAGTTCAAACCTATTATGTCGGTACACATGCGGACTAACGTTTAGAACAGCCATGGAGAAAATTTCCATGTTGAAAATCAAGGAACTGAAATCTGATATGAGTAACACTGTATATTTAGCTATTCGTTGGGACTAAAAACATATATCATTCTATTATGCCTCACTTGATTGTTCTTCACAAATAGTACTTTTTTATTTTTTACCAACTGAAGGTTTGCGGCAACCCTGCATCAAGCAATTCTGTCGGCAGCATTTTTCCAACGGCATGAGCTCACTTCCTGTCTCTGTGTCACATTTGGATAATTCTTGCCATATTTCAAATTTATTATTACTATTGTAACTGTTATGGTGGTCTGTGATCAGTTATCTTTGCTGTTATTATTATGGTTTGAGGCGCCATCCATCATGCCCATGGCAGGCATAATCGATTAATGTTCTCACTATTCCACCAACCAGCCATTTCCCCTTCTCTCTCCCTCCACCAGCAAAAAGATGACAACTTGCTAAAGGCTTAGATCATCTTTAGCACTACTGAGCAATGAAGTATTTTTTAAAAAAGAAATGTACATGTTTTCGGCATAATGCTATTATATACTTAACAGGTTACATTTAGATGTACTGGGAAACCAAAAAATTCCTGCAACTTGCTTCATTACCAGATTCACTTCATTGAGGTGGTCTGGAGCTAAACACACAATATCTCAAAAAGCATGCCTGTATATATGAAGCAGACCTCCTTGGGTCTCACCCAGCATGAACTAGACTTACCCTGAACCACTTTGGATTATGCAGGCAGCAGGTCCAGGAAACAAAAATAATCATTCCCATTCAGGAGATGAGATTCCTATATCAGAGAAGTAAGTGACTTACCAAAGATGCATCCATTTATTTATTTCACACATGTTTATTGAGCTTCAGGCACTGTGTTAGAGACATCAGTGAAATAAAAGACCAAAACCACGCCCCTTATAGACCTTGCATTCCATTAGCAGTTAACAAAAAATAAAATAATGCATTGACTTGTTAATACAGCAGAAATAGGAGGATCAATAATACAAGAAGTTCTGAAGCAGGTTTGAGTATTAATAGGGTGTCTGGGTGGGCCTAATTGAAAGAGGTAAGCTTTGAACAAAGATTTAAAGGAATAGAGACCTCCTAAGAGACCTCAGCTCAGCAGGATCACCTCTGAACTGGAATCTCCTATAGCAAGGAGCCCAGGAAATCAACCTGTATAGCTGAGCAAACCCAGCAAACATTCCTGGCACTATTTGTTAAGTTCTCCTAGTACCAGTATTCTGCAGAAATGGCATCCATAAAATATTCTAATAGCATAGCCATCTCCAAGATGAATCTGGTCTATGCATTTTAAAGATAACAAAATGTTCCATCACCATGGTGCTTTGAAAATATTTTTAAAGATCAAGGAAATTGGCCAATTTGGATGTGTTTAAAACGGAACATGTTTACATCACCTTATATATTACCCACCCTTTAACAATGCATTCTGTGCCTATACCAGGGGCACAGTTGTGCCCCCCCACCAACTCTGTGGAATAAATGGGCTGATTAAATGCTGCTGGTGAAAGGCTCAGTGATGATTGATTCACGGCAAGTTCCCTGGAGGTCACTGTGCTTAAGATCGGCTGATGTTCCCTTACTTTGCCAGCGCCTATCAAATTTTGCCATTTGTAGAAAATTGACTTGGGCAGAGCTATCATTATTATTAATATTATTTTATTCTTGCCAGAAACTGCCATTTCAAAGTGTGTTCTTTTCTGGACTGAAAAACAAAATAATGAGCCTGTATTTTTATTTCCTGAGAGGCCACATTCATTTGCATTCACTTACAGTTTAGACTCTCCAGGTTCTATAATTTGCACAAGGCTTCTAGAGCCAGGCATATAATCACAGCAGGGGAGAAGTGAGTCCCCAAAGCTTACATATTGCAAGATGCCTAGGATGTGCTTATATTGGCTCAGGGGTCCTAGTGCTTTCAGCACCATATCCATGTATGTATGTGTGGAGACATTTTAGAGAGAGAGATTTGCATCCTAGTTGTTGTGCTAAATCTCTGATGGGTCTAAGCCTGCCTGCTGACAAGTCTGTTTGCACAGGCCAAGCACCATAAATGCTCTCTGTTGATAAATCAATCAGGTCCCTGACCTGTCAGTTTTTTTTCTTTTGTGGTGATAACACCAACTTGCATGCATACAGCACTGTTAGATAAGTGCCCCCCGGGACAAACCCTATCAGTGATAAAGAGTGACTTTATGACAAGGTACCATTTCTAGTCTTTGACCCCATCTAGTTTTAAGCATCCAGACCTCTAGCCCACCTAACTCTAGGACCCGGCAAGGAAATCTTCCAGATATTTCCAGCCTTTCAGCTGCTGTGTTTTGTGTTTTGTGTTATTCCTTTCTCTGCTGTTTCCCATCATGATTTAAATCAGCTGCTTAAACCATCGGAGCATCCAAAACAGACAGGGATAGTTTCTGTTCTGGTTATCTATTGCTACCTAACAAACACACTAAAACTTAGTGGCTTAAAACAACAACCATTTTATTCGTCCACGATTCTAGGTGAGCTGGGCTCAGCCAGTGATCACTCCTGTGACTGCATTCAGCTGGCAGGTTGTTTGGGAGCTGGGCTCAGCTGGGATGCTAGTAAGGCTGGACATCTTCCTCTGCTCCTCTAATCTCAGAGCTTCTCCCATTCCACATGAAGTAGCCACTTTGATTGTCTCTGTAGTCTCAACAGTAGTATGGCTGGACTTCTTAGGAGACTCATGATTCCCAAGAGCACACAATAGTGGCTTCTAGACATCCGTAAGTCTTAGACCCAGAACTAGCACAGTGTCACTTCCAATACATTCTATTTGATAAAGCAAATTGCAGGGTGAAACCAGATTCCAGAGAAGGGTCAGGATTAGGGTGAAGCAAATAAGGTGCCTTGGATACCACTCTGAGTAAGTGGATCCATGTATGTGGATCTCACTTAAATTCCGTGCCATAGGCACCTACCTGGTCTCACTCTAGTCCAGGTCCTGCTAAACAAAAAGGAACAAGGGTATGAAGGTCAGCAGGCAAGATTTATTGGAGACCACCAAGGTGACAGTGTACCACAATCTGGTTTACAGTGATTCACATTCTTTCCAGATGAGCAATATACTCCCTCCTTACCCCATGAAAGCCTAAAAGTATGACCCTATTTTAAGTTTATGCTTGGGCTTGAGGTCTAAGATACTGTCTTTTAAATCAGACCCAATGTGGATGAGGTTGTCTGTTTTTCTTCAGGGTCAGCCGAATGAGTATACGTCTTCTCAATCTAAAGGCCTACAGAGTGATCTCACACATCCGGGCATAACACAGAGTGGACCTAGAAGTGGAGTAACCTCCATGGACATGCCCATGCACAAAGTAATTTAAAAAATAAAAGATGCATCTCAGCCACTGGTTTGCAGAAATTCTGTAATCTCCCAGGGCATATATCATCAACTTTTATTCCAGGGATAAAAAATATTTCTTGATCGAGTTTCAATTTTAGTCCTTGGAAAACGCGCACGTGTGTGTGTGTGTGTGTGTGAGAGAGAGAGAGAGAGAGGGTGTGTTTGCATGCATGTGTACTGTGCTTTTTGCATCATTCTTCCTTTTAAAGTCAAATTGGCATGTGTTTTTTACCTAAGTGGTTTTCTCATCCTCCTGTCTGTCTGTAGGTAAAATGTCCAGAAGCCTGTTATTTTTTTAACTGTCCTTGTTCCTTTTAGTTCAAGCTGCTAGTGCTTCCATCAATATGATTATATTTATAAACTTTGTAGGTTTTCTATGAGTTGTATCAGTGTTTACTTCACCAGACAAAAAACACACCTTCAGATATCTCCAAGAGAAATCACACTCTACTTTGGGTTGCTGTGATACAATGCCTTTTAGATTAGTAGAAGTCTTTTGGCCTGAGTTCTTAAGGTACCCCATTAAGCCCTTCTGAGGTCCTATCAAAGGATTTACAGTTGAATTTCTCATTTGATTTTGACCTGACCCTGAGGTCTTTTACTGACAGAACCCTAGATTTGGTCCTTGCCCTGAGGCCAATTCTTATTTTGAGAATCTTTTATTTGCTGGGGAAGCTGGGTATGAGAAAGCATTTAATTTTCCATACTATCAAGTTCAAATTTGGATTTCTTTTTCTCTAGATTAATACTCGAACACTGAACAGCTTATCTTTTAGTTCATCTCTGTCTGTATATTATGAAACAGACAAACACAACTGGCATTTATGCCATTCAGCCTAGACATCTCAGCTGGATGTACAAACTTATTGAGTAAATTTTCTGCCTTCTAAGTCCATGGTCCCCAACCTTTTTGGCACTAGGTACCGATTTTGTGAAAGACATTTTTTTCCACGGAGGGGGTGGTGGCAGGGAGGTAGTTCTGATGTGAAACTGTTCCACTTCAAATTCTTAGGTATTAGATTATCATAAGGAGCATGCAACCTAGATCCCTCGAATGTGCAGTTCACAGTAGGCTTTGTGCTCCTATGAGAATCTAATGCACTGGCTGATTTGACAGGAGGCAGCGCTCAGGGAGGAATGCTTGCTTGCCCTCTGCTCACCTCCTGCTGTGTGTCCCAGTTCCTAACAGGCTGCAGACCAGTACCAGTCCATGGCCTGGGGGTCAGGGATCCCTGTTCCAAGTTACCTAAGGTGATTGTGTTTCCAATTACACAACATGAATCATCTTTCCTCCCACCTTTGTTTACAATTTTGTACTAGTTCATTTTCTGTTGCTTAAAACAGAATACCTGAAACTGGGTAATATGTAAAGAAAATAAATATATTTCATATAGTTATGGAGGCTGAGAATTCTCAGACTGAGGGACTGCATCTCGTGAGAGTCTTCTTGCTGATGGGAACTTTCTGAAGAATCCAAAGGCAGCACAGGGTGTCACATGATGTGGGGGCTGAGTATACTATCTCAGGTCTCTCTTTCTCTTCTTATCAAGCCACCAGTTTGTCTCCCATGATAACCCATAAATCCATAAGTGGATTAATCCATTCATGAGGTTAGGACCCTCATGATACAATCACTTCTTAAAAGATTCCACCTTTCAATACAGCCACACTGGGGATTAAGCTTCCACCAAATCTGGGGAACATATTCAAACCATAGTAAACTTACTCATGCCTTTCTAGCACCCAGTGGCAGGCTTCTTGTTACCCATTAGGTACCTATTCTCCACTAAATCCCAATGGCAATGTCACATGTATTAGATATTTGTTATGGCAGCACCTCATGTGTAGGTATCAATTTAAGTTTTAGACATCTTTTACTGAATAACAGAGAACTCCAAAACGTAATGACTTAAAACAACACTATTTTATTTTGTCATCCCCTGTGCATCAGAAATTTGCACAGAGTTCAGTTTGGCAATTCTATTATTTCATAACGTTTTGGCTTGGGTCATTCAATTGAATACATTCAGCTAGTTTCTGCGCTAGTGTGACAATACAGGAAGGCATTTGGATAGCTAATTTTTTTAGCACCATGTTTGATTCTATTCTCTATCAAATTGCATTGGCACCTTTGTCACACTCAATAAACTATATTGTTTTATTACTCTAACCAATTAATTTTTACCAATACCACACTGTTAAAGTTGGTTTCTTATATCGAGCACTATAGTAGTGACTTTTTCATATCCAGTCAGATAACCTTAGTATTTTGATTAAAGTATTTAAACTCTTTATATTTAATGTAAATGTTACTATGACTAAATTGAATTGATTATCATGCTATTTCTTTTTTATCGTCTCATCATTTATAATATAGTCCTTTTCTCCTCTTTTACTGAATAATTTTGGGTTACCTGAATATATTTTTCTATTCCAACTTATATCTACTCTTGGCTTATTTGATTTATCTGCTTTTTAATTTAATTTTATAGTGCTTGCTCTATGATTTAAAATATCCATTTTTAACTTACTACATGCTATCTGTAAAAATATTATACAACATCCTATGGTATGTAAGAAACATAAAATAATATGCTTCTGTATTTCCCACCTGCCCCTGTGCTATGGTTAGCACACCTTTCATTTATATATATTAGGAACCTCATGATACATAGTTATTATTTTTACTTTGTATGTTAAAATATTATTTCAATAAAATTTTTAAACAATGAAATAGACTTTTATATTGACCCACATACTTATCATTTCTAGCACTCTATGATTTTCTATTTGTCCAAGTTTTCATGTGGTATAATTTTTCTTTGGTGCAAAAAACTTCTCTAAACATTTCTTGACTATAGGCCTGCTGGCAATGCTTTTGTTACAAAAAGTCATCATTTGTGTTCATTCTTGAAGAACATTTTCATTATCTACAGAATTTTGTGTTTGCAATTATTTTTCCTTCCAATACATAAAGGTTGCTGGTCCTTTATCATCTGGCTTACTTTGTTTTTGACAAGATGCCTATATTCATTTTTATTTTTGTTTTTCTGCAAAAACATGGCTTTTACCCTCACTGGCTGTTTTTAAGATTTTCTTTTTATTACTGATTTAAGAAATTCGTTAATTATTTGCTTTGGTATCACATTATTTGATTTTTTTCTTCCTCAGGATTTGTCAGGCTTCTTGAATAAAGAAATACATACTTTTCACAAACTTGAAATTTTTAAATAATTTCTCTAATATCTTCCTGACCATTCTTCTTCTTTCCTAAGAACCCAATTAAGCATGCTAGATCTCAGTAGTGTCTGCAGTTCACTGTTGCTGGGTTCAGTTTTTCAGTGTTTCTTCCCTCTGTGAGCTTCAGGTTAGTTTTCTCCGCTCTGTTTTCAAGTTGACTGGTCTTTTTCTCTGAAGTTTTTATTTTTTGCTAATTCCATCTCTTGCTGAACTTTTAATTTCAGGAATTTTTACACTCTGGAGTTTTAACAAAAATGTTGCTCACTTGTTTACTCATAATTTCCTTTTTATTCTCTTCTTAACTTTTGAACAAATAATGACATTTTTTTTATTGTACTTTAGGTTCTGGGGTACATGTGCAGATCATACAGGATTGTTGTATAGGTACATACATGGCAATGTGGCTTGCTGCCTCCATCCCCCCTGGAACTAATAACATTTTAAAATTGTTTACATGCTATTTCAATCATCAGTTGTGTTTAAATCTGTTTCTGTTGACCGATTTTTCTTCTGGTAATAATAGTTCACATTTTCCTGCTTCTTTACTCATCCGGTATTTTTTATTGATGTATTATGAGCATTACATTGCTGAGCATTTGGATTTTGTTGTCTACCTTCTAAGAGCACTGCAATTTGTTTTGACACTTCAATTACTTGTGGGTCAGCTTGTCATTTCCAAGGCTTATGTTTAACTTTTTTAAAATGTGGATTTAGGTTAGCCTTTGTTCCAAGGCTAGTTTATAGCCTGACTGCATTCAGCAACCTACTTAAATCTCTACTGAATGTGCTCAGAATTCAACAATGTCTGTTATTGTATTCTTCCAATTTTCAAACTGCTGTAAAGAAATACCCAAGACTTGGTGATTTATAAAGGAAAGCAGTTTTAATTAACTCACCATTTCATATGGCTGGGAAGGTGTCAAGAAACTTAGAATCATGGCAGAAGGTGAAGGGGAAGCAGGAAGCTTCTTTACAAGGCAGCAGGAAAAGAGAGTGCAAAGCAAAGGAGGAACTACCAAACACTCATACACCCATCAGATCTTTTGGGAACTCACTGGCTATCAGGAGAACAACATAGAGGAAACCACCCCCATGATCCAATCACCCCTCCCCATCAGGTCTTTCCTTAACACCGTTTAAGGAGAGAGTTGGTGGGGACACAGAGCCAACCCATGTCACTCACTGTGGCTATTAGGAACTTGAATGGCTCCCAGCCCTGTGAGAAATCTGGAAATTGTTAGCATATGTTTTCTTGGCACTTGCTCTTTTTTGGTTTCATAGAATATTACTCTTTCCCTGTAGAGAACAATATTCAGCCAGAGACTCAAAAGGGCCCCTGCAGATTTCTGTGGCTCTTCCAATGAGTAATTCCTTGATCTCTGGTGTTCTGCTTTCACATATTCTAGTTATACCCTGCCTCCAAGATTTTTTCTCTTATCAGCAAAACTTTCAGGCTCTGATTAAATTTCTTCTTCCTTTGCTATGGTCAAGAAATGGACTCTAGGCAGAAAAATAGGATAATAGTTTAGACTAGCTCCTTTATCTCTATTTTCTTAGGGATCCAGTCTTATCCTATCTGTTGTCCAGTGTCTGAAATATATATATATATGTATATATGTATGTATGTATGTATATGCATGCAGTGTACCATTTTAATTTTTTTCTCATTGCAGTCTGTGTGTATTTTTAAAGATATTTTCTGAGTAGTTCCAATAGGAATTACAGTTAACATCCCAAATGTGTAACAAATTAATCTGAGTTATACAAACATAGACTCAAAGTTTCAGTAAAAACTGTTTTTATACAGCTCCTTCCTTCCCCCAGGTTTTGTTATTTTTGCGGCAAGTTGCATCTATATATAGGATGTGTCCATTAACATAGATTTATATTGTTTTATGCATTTAAATCATATAAAATATAAAGATATCACAAACTAAAAATACAATAAAATCAGCTTTTATCTTTATGTAATTTTCTTTACCGGTGTATCACTTATGCATATAGCTTTGATTTTCTGTCAAATATTCTTTAATTTGAGCCAAATCACTCTAATAAGGATTGCTTATATGACAGATCTACCAGCAATAAACTCCTTCAGCTTTTATTTATCTGAGAACGAGATTGTTAAATGTGTAGACATGTCTTTTATCAAACTTTAGAGTTTCTACAGTATTCTCTTCTCTCCTATCTCCCTTTCATCTCCTTCTGGGATTCTCATTATGTTTATGTTTTTAAGCCTAGTGATGTCCCACAAAGCCCTTAGACTCTGTTCATTTTTCTTCATTTCTATTTTTCTTCTGTTCCTGAGACCGAATATTTTAAATTGTTCTACCCTTACTTTCTCTGATTATCTTTTCTGTTTGCTCAAATCTCCTATTGATATCCTTTAGTGAGTTTTTTACTTCAGTTATTATATCTTCAACTTTAGAGTTTATATTTTTATAATTTCTTTTTATTGATATTTTCTATGTAATTCATACGTAATTCTTCTGGTTTCCTGTAGCTCTTTAAGGTAGGTGAATTATAGTCTTTGTCTAGTAAATTAATGTCTACTTTCTCAGGAATTGTTCCTATAAATTTCTTCTGTGAATAGACCACATTTTCTTGTTTTGTTTCATGCTTCATAATTTTTGTTGGAAACAGGCATTTTTAATATTAGAGTGTGATAACTCTGGAAATCAGACTTTTCCGCTTCCTCTGCATTTGTGTTAGTTGCTTGTTGTAGGCTGTAGCCATTTGTTCAGTGATTTTGCTGAACTAATTTTGTACTGTGTATTCTTCACGTGTGAGCTCTAAAGTCTCTGTTCATTAAGTTTGTATTCAGCAAGTGTTTTAGCAGATACTTCCTTACATGCCAGGAACTTCAACCTCCAAAAGAAAATAATTAACAAAAAAAGAGAAGAAAACATAAATTTTAATAATAATAATAATACATTTATCCTAGTCTTTGCAAGATAGGCTGAGTAACATCGCAGGCTGCCAACATCAGATTAACTTCACTTTATTCTGCAAAAAGAATTTCCTATTATCTCACCTCTGTCTTCCATGTTTTGAAGCTTATGTTTGAAGCTATTACATTGCATTAACGATTCTTAGTTCACAATCTTAAAAACAAAACAGACTGCAAATGTCTTTTATGGCAAATCAACAAGTGATGTTATATTACCCCTTCAAAAGGAATAGCCAGTGTGGTATTTGCATCTTGGCTGTGTGCTGGGTCTCTCCTTCAACGTTTAGCCTTAGCTTTCACTTTCTGCTTGTTCCAAGCCTAGAAATTGGCCCTAAGGGAAAGGTTAGAGTTTTCCCAGGTCTTTTCTGAGCATGTATTATGTCCTAGGCATATGTATACTTTTCTAAATCCTTCAGTATACACAGGTCTCTTTGAGTGGCCTATTTTTACTTGCCCAAAGAATCTCTCTTCTGAGGTTTTTCACCCATGCTTTGGGTATTCTCATGTATGCTTCAGCCATTATCTTTTGCCACAGGTGACTGTGGCTTGTTCAGTTGCTTTACGATGTTCTCAAGGATTGCATGTTGTTTTTCCACCCTAAGTGAGTTCCAGATGACAAAAAACAATGACAAACAACTTGCGTCAATTCTTCCAGCAGCCCCCAGACAAATCAGAATAAGCACAATTATTTGCAAATGGGATGCATTATACTCCCTCCAGAATCAAGAAATGAGATTCTGGGAAAATAGGCTGCTGTCTTCAAAATCACTGCCAGACTGGAGAAGGGGCAGAGGAAGGGCATGTAAAAATACTTCATAACTTTTCTACCATTTTTAAATGACCCTTTTCCTGATTCAGCATTTGCTTGGTTGTCATTCTTTTATTGTTGTTCAGGGTTCAGATAGTTGATTCTGACAATTTTGCTTGATTTTTCTGTTTCTGTTTGAAGAATGAATTGCTAGAGCTGCTTACGTCACCGCTTTTGCTGACGTCATCCCTGTTTTTACTTTTTTTTTTTTTTTTTTGACATTTGTTTTCTGGACATTACATTTGTTTTCTGGACAGTGTTTTCTGGACATTACATTTCTGGACATTAGTAGACAACAAAAGAGAAATAGAGATGAAATACAGAACAAAGCCCCTGCAATTCTTTCCTGCTCCTGGAATGCACTTTGCAATGGGCAACAACATGAACTTTTACAAATTCAGTGGTGAAATGCAGGTAAAGGTGTCCTGAAGGGATTTGTGGACATGCTGTTGCTGGACTTGAATACTTTTCTTTCTTTTTACGCATCTCCATTCTAATGAAAAGACCGTACATTTTCACAATTAGTGTGCCAATCTTAGCAGCAGAAAGAAGATTCAAAATAATTTTGTCTCTGCAGTGTAGCAATGTGCCCAATAAATGTATTTGTTTGGATCCTCAAATAATTAATTATGTCAGCCTGTGTTCTTCATTCATTCATTCACTCAATATATAAACTATAGATATCTATGTTGTGGTTTAAGTATATATCATTTTATGAAAAAAAACCTGACCTCATGGAGCTTATATTTTTGGTGGTGGAAGAATTTTTAAAGTACATAAATAAAATTAATAAATGCACATTACAAATACATATTATACAATATGCAAATATATGCCATATGAGATACTAGTTGTTAAACCACGTAGTAAGGTTAGAAGATTTTGGTAGTGATGCCAATGAGAAAGGGTTATAATTTTAACAGAATGATGAGGGTAGTATTTATGGAGAGGTAACACTTAAGAAATATATCAAATATGGTGAAGGAAGTAAGAAAAGAGTGGTTCAGGTAAAGTTTCAGTCAATGCAAAGACTTCAAAGTGGGACTTGACATGTAAGAACCACAAGAAAGTTACTGTGTGGAGAGCAAGGAGAGGCATAATAGGACATTTCAGAGGGATTTTTAGAAGCCAGATGCTGTCAGCCACTACGAGTCATTTTAAGGACCTTGGCTATCTCACACTTTGCCTGAGTGATCCCTCACTCAGGAGTCATTGGAATATTTTGGAAAGGGGAGTGATATGATTTGACTTAGATTTTGAAAGAATCATTATGACTGCTGTGTCAAGAATAAACTCTAGGGTGAAAAGGAAATAAACCCAAATTGTCTGTATCTCCTTCCTACTAGATTATCCTGTTTCTTTGTCCTGCTGCACCTTTCTGGAGTTTCCAAAGAGGAATCACATGCTGTGATAGAACATCTTTAAATTTTGTATCTAAGTCTCCTAAATTCTGATCAACAAGTTCTACTGGTGTAGGTTTCAAGACAGTGAACATCAATGTCGTTTTATGGTCTATTGTCTTCCCAGTCCAGCATGGGCAGGATTCATTGTCCTTTTCCTTGACACAGTCAGAATCACAGTGTCTCTGCACTCCCAGTACCTATTTTCATTGTTAGTTATGATTCTGTCATTTGCAAGCAACTTAATAAAGAATTGTTTTATATTTACAGCCGTATTTCACCAAAGCCAAGGGCAGAAATGAAGCCAAGCTTCAGAGAGGGCTGGAATCAGAATCTGAAAAGCCACCGGGAATACACCTAATCCTTAAGAAAGTGAGTATGATTGGCCCAGCGTGGGTCAGTTCTGTCTTGTTAATCAATTGTGTCCAGCTGGACAGTCAGTTTGTCCAAGGGTAGCCATAAGGGGCCCCCTTATGGCATCCTTATGGAAGGAGGTGAAATATTTTCAGAAAACTTAAGATGGTTCAAGAACTGTGCAGTTTATACTATAGATTATATCATATGTAGTAGAATATAGGAAAAACTTACTTTATTTTAAGTATAAAACATTAATTTTTCTGACTGTACCACATGGTAAATGCTCAGAGTAACAGCTCAAGAAACCAGCCAGATCTGTGCTGTTCAATGCAATAGCCCCTAGCCACATGTGGCTATTGAACACACTTGACAGTAGTCCAAATCAAGATGTACAATAAGTACAAAATACATATTTGATTATGAAGACCAAGTACAAAAACAACATAAAATGTCTCAATTGTTTTTATTAACTACATGTGTGAATATACTGCCTAAAATATATTATTGAAATATATACATATATGTATAGTTTTACTTTTTTAATGTGTCTACTAGAACATTTAAAATTACATATTTGACTCACATATTTCTATTGGACAACACTGAGCTAGATTCATAGCACATTTTGATGCTGAATGAACAGCATACAAAATATGTGCAAATATGTTGAGATGGATACATGGTGTAGAATTCAATGCTCTTTTAAGTTCCCCTTGGATTCCCTTCATCATATTCATGCATTTGTCTCCAGCTTCTGTGAACTTTGCTTCTAATGACCTGTATCTGCAATGCTCTTCACATAACTGTCTCTTGGCTAGGAGAGTCACCTTTCCCTGCAGGCCTTAGAGCTCACACCCCTCCAGGGCAGCTTGTAGCCAGTGACTGAGTCAGATCAAGAATGCCCAGCTCCTGTGCTTTGAGTGTTGACAAACTGTGAGGTGAAAACTACACTGCTGAGTTCTGCACAGGATCAGCTAGAGATTAGACTTTGCCTGAAATCACACCCTTATTAACTTTCTTCCTCTTCCCTGTCTTACTATCTCCATTCTTTTACCATTTTATTCTGGGAGGCTACCTTAGAAATAATTGCAGTCTTTGCTATTAAAAGTGAAGGCAAAACTCCAATTACTTTTGCAACAACTTAATACTGGCACATGAATCTTTATCTCAGGCTTTGCTTCTGGAGAACTGAAAAAGGCACATGGTAATTTTCTTTAAGTGGCAGCTTGGACCGACTTTTGTAATAAGGCTGTGATTCCTGATGAGCCACATTCTCTCCCATGCTGCAAAGAGTATTTCCTTAGAGGCATAGAGTCCACAGAAATCTACAAGTGCAGAGTTTTAATTAATATCTCTGTTTTCAAACAAAGGAAAAATAATAAATGGATATGGCACTGAAGGATAGTGTCTACTTGCAAACATTCTTTTCTTTGGTTACTGATAGAAGTAATTTTATTCCAAAGAAGACCAATTTGATCTGAAAAATCTCCTTTGGCTCAGAGGAGAGTATGTTTGGATTGTTCCTTAAAAGTCATGTGACAGCTGGGCGCGGTGGCTCACGCCTGTAATCCCAGCACTTTGGGAGGCCGAGGCAGGCGAATCACGAGGTCAAGAGATGGAGACCATCTTGGCCAACATGGTGAAACCCCCTCTCCACTAAAAATAGAAAAATTAGCTGGGCATGGTGGTGCATGCCTGTAGTTCCAGCTACTCAGGAGGCTGAGGCAGGAGAATTGCCTGAACCCAGGAGGCGGAGGTTGTAGTGAGCCGAGATCGTGCCACTGCACTCCAGCCTGGTGCCTGGCGATGGAGCAAGACTCTGTCCAAAAAAAAAAATTATGTGACATGCGCAAGGCATGAATGGTGTGCATGTTTGAGCAATTAGCTCAGTGCCCCAGGACTTGCCAGGACTGTCAGATGAAATATGGAACAACGCCCAACTTCAACTCTGGCAAAAATAAAACAAAACAACAAATGAAGTCAAAACAATGTGATAAGCCATGCTAAACTAAGTACAATAAACATGGAAAGTACTGAAAAAGAATAAACCTTTAGTAAAAAGCCTGAAGGGGGGGTAAATACAACAAATATTAAAAGTCCATTCCTTTTCTCATGTTAAGGAAAAAGTCATTTAACATAAAGATTACATTTTTTATTTGCACTTAAGGCTGATCTGTGTTACCTTAATACAATAAGGGAGCCACATATTTATTCCTATTTGCTGTAAATGTTTATTTTCCATGAGCAACATCTCTCTAACTCTATTCATATGTCTCCTGTTTTCATGGCATTGACTAATCTTCCACTTCGTAATTATTGTTACATCAGGGTACCACAGATGTTGGTTTAAAAAAAAGAGAAAAATGAGACAAAATATTAGTGATTTCAGGATATGTTTAAAAAGTTGCCTTCTTCCATACACAAAGCCAACACATAGAAATATAAAGGAAGGTTGAATTTGTTCTGGCTTACAGAAAGCTCAAGGTATTGTAGTAGGAATTGAAGAAGTAGGCAAATACGTTTGCCTAAAAATGAAAAAAAAAAAAAAATTTTAATAACAGCAAATATTTGCCTTCAGTTGAGAGCAAATCAGTGTCACTCTTCTCTGAAGTGGTTGGCTGTATCAGAGATATGAGGACCTATGATGCCACCTCTGTCATTCCTCAGCTCAGCAGCGGTATCCTACCAGAGTGCAGACTGGTATGGACTGGGTGAGTGGCTGTGGCTTGGTGCCAGTAGAGTAATAGAGTTCAAATACACTGATAATTGGGAAAAATAGACCCAGTGAAGGAACTGGGATAGCTTTCCAATGGAGAAAAAAATGCATTTTATTCATAAAGTAGTAGTAAATTGTTAAATTTGCCCAATATAGGTAGCAAGGACATATCACAAATAAATGTATTTAGAAAAAGGGAGAAAAAGTGCCTAAGGAAGCATAATCTGTGTCCTTAAACCACCAGGAATAAATACATTCATATATACATTTTTTAATTCTTTATTATTTTCTTCAACTTTTAAGTTCAGGGGTTTATGCGCAGGATGTGGTTTGTTACCTAGGTAAACTTGGGTGCCATGGTGGTTTGCTGCACAGATCATCCATCACCTAGGTATTAAGCAGAGCATCCATTAGTTAATCTTCCTGGGGCTTGTTCTCCCCTCACCCGCACCCCCGTAGAGGCCCTAGTATGTGTTGTTCCCCCTGATGTATCCATGTGTTCTCACGGTTCAGCTCCCACTTCTAAGTAAGAACATGAGGTGTTTTGTTTTTTGTTCCTGCAGTAGTTTGCTGAGGATAATGGCTTCCAACTCCATTCATGTCCCTGCAAATGACATAATCTCCTTCCTTTTTATGGCTGCATAGTATTCCATGGTGTATATGCACCACATTTTCTTTCTCCAGTCTATCAGTGATAGGCATTTAGGTTGATTCCATGTCTTTGCTATTGTGAATAGTGCTGCCATGAAAATAAGCATGTATGTGTCTTTATAATAGAATGATTTATATCCCTCTGGGTATATACCCCATAAAGGAATTGCTCCGTCAAATGGTATTTCTGTCTCTGTCTTTGAGGAATCACCACACTGTCTTCCACAATGGTTTAATTAATTTATACTCCACCAACAGTGTAAAAGCATTTCTTTTTGTCTGCAATCTTGCCAGCATCTGTTGTTTTTTAACTTTTAATAATAGCCATTCTAATTGGTGTGAGATAATATCTCATTGCGGTTTTGATTTCCATTTCTCTAATGGTCACTGATGTTGAGCTATTTTTCATATGTTTGTTATCCACTTGTATGTCTTTTTTAGAAGAATGTTAATTCTGTTGTTTTGGGTGGATAGTTCTGTAGATATCTATCAGGTCCACTTGATCCAGAGCTGAGTTGAGGTTCTGAGTATCTTTGTAATTTTCTTCCTTGAAGATCTGTCTAATAATGTCAGTGAGGTGTTAAAGTCACCCACTATTTTTGTGTGGGAGTCTAAGTCTCTTTGCAGGTCTCTAAGAATTTGCTTTATGAATTTGGGTGCTCATGTATTGGGTGTATATATATTTAGGATAGCTAGTTATTGTTGAATTGAATCCTTTACCATTATGTAATGTCCTTGTCTTTTTTGATCTTTGTTGGTTTAAACTCTGTTTTATCAGAAACAAGTATGGCAATCCCTGCTTTTCACTGCTTTCCATTTGGTAAATTTTCTTCCATCCCTTGATTTTGAGCCTATGTGTTCCTTTGAATGTGAGGTGGCTCTCTTGAAGACAGCATACCAATGGGTCTTGGCTCGTTATCCAGCATGTGATTCTGTGTCTTTTCACTGGGGCATTTTGCCTATTTACATTTAAGCTTAGTATTGTTATATGTGAATTTGATCCTGTCATCATGATGCTAGCTAGTTATTTTGCAGACTTGTCTATGTGGTTGCTTCATAGTGTCACTGGTCTGTGTACTTCAGTGTGCTTTTGTAGTGACTAGTAAGTTTTTCCTTTCCATATTTAGTGCTTCCTTCAGGAGCTCTTGCAAGGCAGCCCTGGTGGAGACAAATTCCCCAGTATTTGCTTGTACAAATAATATCGTATTTCTCCTTTTCTTATGAAGCTTAGTTTGGTCAGATAAAATTTCAGGTTGGAAATACATTTTTTTTAAGAATGTTGAATATTGCCCCCCCCCCCATATCTTCTGGCTTTTATGATTTCTTCTGAGAGATTCACTGTTAGTCTAATGGGCTTCCCTTTGTAGGTGATGTGGCCTTTGTCTCTGACTGCCCTTACCTTTTTTTTCATTTTGACCTTAGAGAATCTGATGATTATGTGTCCTGGGGTTGAGCCTCTTGAGTAGTATCTTACTGGGGTTCACTGCAGGTCTAGAATTTGAATGTTTTCCTGTCTTGCTAGGTTGAAGAAGTTCTGAATGATATCCTGAAGTATGTTTTCCAACTTGGTTCCATTCTCCTCATCTCTTTCAGGTACCCTAATACATCATAGGTTCAGTCTCTTTATGTAATCCACATTTCTCAGAGGTTTTGTTCATTCCTTTTCATTCTTTATTTTTTCTCTATTCTTGTCTGCCTCTCTTATTTTAGAAAGATACTCTTCAAACTCTGAAATTCTGCTATTGATACTTGTGATTGCATTGTATATTTTTTGTGTTATGTTTTTGAGCTCCATTAGGATGGTTCTTTTCATCTCAAAACTGGCTCTTAGTTTCTGTACTGTTTTATCATGATTCTTAGCTTCTTTGCATTGGGTTACAACATGCTCCTTTAGCTCATCAAAGTTCATTATCACCCACATTCTGAAACCTACTTCTGTCACTTTGGCCATCTCAGCCTTGGCCCAGTTTTGTGCTCTTCCTGGAAAGATGTTGCAGTAATTTAGAGAGAGAAAGCACTCTGGCTTTTTGAGTTTTCAGAGTTTTTGGGTTGATTCCTTCTCATCTTTGTGGGCTTAACTACTTTCCATCTTTGAGGCTGCTGAACCTGGAATGGGGTTTTTGTGGAGTCTTTTTGTTGATGCTGCTTTTGTTGTTTTCCATTTTTCTTTTAACAGTCAGGCTACTCTTCTGTAAGACTGCTGCAGATTGCTAGGGGTCCACTCCAGATCCTAGTTGCTTTGGTTTTTCATGTACCTTGAAGTATTATCATTGAAGACTGCCAAACAGCAAAGATTTCAGCCTGCTTTTTTCATCTGGAAGCTGAGTCCCAGAGACATGCTGACCCATTGCCAGCCCAAATTGTGCCTGATGGAGATGGCTGGAGACCTCTGTTGGGAGGTCTCACCCAATCAGGAGGAAGGGGATCAGACTGCTTAAGGAAGCAGTCTGGCTGCTTTATGGTAGCAGAGCTGTGCTGTGTTGTGGGGGGCTCTTCTTCATCTGGGCTGTCTGGACTCTCCAGAGCTAGCAGGCTGGAACAGCTGAGTCCTCCAGACTGCAGAATGGCAGCCACCCGTCTCCCCAGGAACTTGGTCTTTCTCAGGCAGACTCCAGCCTGTTGCCACTGGCTAGCTGGAATTCCAAGCCAAATGGGTCTTAACTTGTGAGATGTCATGGAAGTGGAGCTTGCAGAATGATGCTGCACAGTCCCTGGATTTAGCTCCCCTCCTAGGGGTATGTAGGAATGGATCTCCTACCTTGCCAAAAATCCTGTGGCCAAAGTATGCAGAACTCCTGGGTCTCTCTGAGTGCCCCAGCAGCTGCTCTGCAGGGACTTCACACAGCTCTCTGTATCAGGCCAAAGGCCCCGGTGGTGTGAGCTTAGAGGGCATCTCTTCATCTGCTGGTTGCGAAGAACTGTGGGAGATGTGTGATTTCCCAGGGGGGATCACACAGTCACTCACCACTTTCCTTGGCTGGGGTAGTGGTTCCTTTGGCTCTGTGCCACTCCCAGGTGGGCCATCACCCATTCTGCTTTTCATCATTCTCTGTGGGTTGAGCTGTTTGTCTAGGCAGTCCCAATGTGAGAACCTGGATATTTCAGTTGAAGGTCTTGAATTCACTCGCCATTTTCATTTCTCTCCAGGATTGTTGAATATTGTAGCTGCTTTTAATTGGCCATCTTGGTCAAGTCCAAGGCTTTCTTTTATAATATCCTCATTTTATAGATGAGAAAATAAAGCCCCGAGAGAGAAATATTTTGTTGAGACTTCCTTTGTTGGGAACACCTTTCCACATCTTCTTAGCATAGCAAGCCCCCACTCATTCTTCAAGGCACAGCTCAAATGTCCCCTTGTTTGAGAAGACCATCCCTAAATCCTACAGGCTGAGTCAGTTGGTAAACCTGCACTTAATTTGTGTCCCTATTCTAGCAGTCAGAACAATGATCTGAACTATAGCTAAAGATGAAGATCACCTGGGACACTTATTAAAAAACCCTGATTCCCGGGCCTTAGGTCAGTCCTAGTGGGTCAGATTATCCCTAAGGGTTACCCAAGAATTTGAGTTTTCAACAAGAATCAAAGGAGACTTTCATGACCATGTGATATGGAAAGCATTAAACTAGCATTCAGCTATGATGGTTCTGGCTGCAAGTAAGTAAAAATTTATTTCAGACTGGGTTAAAACAATAAAGTCATTTACTAGCCTAGATAGCATTAAGTCCACAGGCAGAGCGAGACAACTTCAGCTTGCTTGAACCATGCTCTACTTGAACCATGCTCTACTCTGCAACTGGCAGATTTAACAACATTCTAAGGTGGTGTACCTTAAGAGCATTAGATGACCTCTTCAGAGCAAGATGACATTTTTTCCAGAAGTGTCTAAGAAAATTACACCTAATGGTTTAGTATTGAAGTTAGCTTAGACTTAAAGGTCTATCCCTGAATTCATCAATAGCAGGAGGGCGGGGTGGGTGGGTGGAATGAAGGATGAAATTACTGTAATTGGCTAAGAATTATCAACTATGGGAAATCAGCCATAAAACGTTTTAAGAATTAAATAGATTTATTTATGCACATCTGGTACCTCCACTAAGCCATTTTCAACTGAAGTCAATAATCATGTTATATATATTTTCATATCTATAACACCTAGCACAGAAGGTACTCAGTGTTCACTGAATGAATGTTGTAACGAATCACATAGCTTGGTGGGGCTAAACTGGTAGACCCAAGTGGTTTGACTCCCATATCATTGCCTATACACATGCTACATTAGTCAGGGTTTTCTGGAGAAGGAGCCAATAGGATAGATAGAAAAATCAGTAGATAGATAGATAGGCAGGATGGATAGACAGACAGACAGATAGATGATTGACAGATAGATAGAAAAACATGTAGACAGATAGATAGATAGATGAAAGGGACTTATTAGGGGGGAATTGGCTCCCATGATTATAGAGGCTGAGAAGTCTCATAATAGGCTGCCTGTAAGCTAGAGACCCAGAGAAGCCAGTAATAGGTCTTAGAACAAGTCCAAAGGCCTGGAAAGTAAAGAAGCCAATGCTGTAATCCTCAATCCAAGACCAAAGATCTGAGAGGTTTGAGATGGTAAAGGTATAAGTTTTAGAGTTCAAAGCCTGAAGAACCTGGAATTCTGATATCCAAGGGCAGGAAATGAGTGTCCCTTTCCTGAAGAGAGAAGGAGAGAACTGATGCTTTTTCTACCTGTTTGTTCCATTGGGACCCCCAGTTGATTGAATCATGTGCATCCACATTGGGCACAAATCTTCCCCACTCAGTCCACCAACTCACATAACAATCTTTTCTTTAAACACCCACAGAGATATGTCCAGAAACAATGCTTCATCAGCCATCTAGGCATCCCTCTATTCAGTGAAGTCGACACCTAACATTAAGCATGGCTACAGAGAGGAGTTTCTGTAAGAAAGCTTCTAATGTAGGGGAAGTAGGGAGATAGAAAAGATATTCAGGACAGACCTCCTTGTTCAGGTATTCCCCCACTGAGCCTGGCAGCAGACGTGATAAAAGAACTTCTCTGTTTAAAATGTTCATGACTAAAAAGCACTGAAATATCAGGGTACTCTTCTATACTTCTTCCTTCTGACTCTGCCTTTGTAATGGACTTTATCATCATATATCTGTTAATCCGAACACTTCTTAAGAGGTAATCATAATAACTCGCCTAGATCTAATGTTGTAGAGAAACATTTTATGGCCCTAGGATACATTTTCATGCAAGTTATTAAAGCACAATTACATCATGTTTTCTTCCAAGGAATGCCAAGTACTTGAGGGACAATATTGCACTCACTCTCACTCGTGTCTTGGAAATAATTACGGAGATACAGCAGATAAAGTCCTCTGCCCTTCCTCTCAAAGAAATGAAAAATTGTACTTACTTGCCTGTGATCACACAATAGAATTAAGAGAGGGAACATTGGGAGAAGAATGCAAATTTTCGCTTTTCCATTAGCTAATACACACAGCCTTCTTTGTGAAAACATCAGACCTATATATTGTGCTTTTGATGAAGAAGAAACTACCATGTTGAGTGGTCAAGGGAAGGGAATAGAACTTAAGGCTTTCTAAATAACATTCCTGGGCTATACCATGATTTATATCACAGTTGTCAGCCTTAAACTAAGCAGTGTGTTGGGATTAATACAAGCAATGTAATAATAGTGGTTATCATTTATTATTATTGATTATAGTTTGGATACATGAAAGGTATTTTTTGATAATTTATAAAGCCTGTAAGTTGGACTGTATTTTGATTTTTAGAAATCTGACACTCAGAGATTACTAAGATGTAAAAGGATGTACACCTAGTAAGCAGTAGCTTCTAGAATCAAATCAAGTGTGTCTGTGTTCAAAGCCCAAGACCTCTCTGCTACCCCATGCTTCTGTGGATTAGCTGAGCTTAGAATTCAGCATAACTCTGTTTTGTTAAATTTAAACAAGTCATGAATGTCTCATTGACTGAACTTCTTTAAATGAGGAGGATAATATTTTCTCCTCCAAATTCTGTAGTCAGGTAACCTCATATAACTCTTCTAGAAGAAACCATGCCTAAAATGAGGGGCAAGCCCTTAAAACCAACTGGACCCAGATAAAGTGTCTAATCATTGTCACCAGATCACCTGCATGGGTCTTGGAACCCTTCCTACTTATTTTTTCAGCCAGAATAAATCTTCAGGAATCTTGCAAAAAAAAAGAAAAAAAAACTTTTCAAAAACAAAATAAAAAATAGTTCATTCTTTTGCTCTTGTGAGGTTAGGTATTTTTAATATTGTTAAAAAGATTTGGGCCACTTCTAAACTGCAGCAGTTTTCAGCTGTGGTTGCTGAAAATAAACCAGGACCCCAGTGAGCACAGACCATTAAAACTCCATAAAGCCCCAGACTTGGGATGCACTCAATGCCAATGGATTGAGTGATTACTGAAAAAGATCGAAGAGACCAGGGTTGGCTTCGTTTCATCCAGCTTCCCTGTCTTGCCAGAACTTTCAGATAACAGAGCAGGGATATTTAAATTTGAAAGTTTTTTAATGATTATTCAGTAAAATGAGGATGAAGTAAGCAAATAACTGTTGAGAAGTAACATTTAATTTCCAAGAGTGTCCTGAGAGACATATCATGGAGTGAAGCCATTGCAATTACTTGTCAGAAACGTTAAACTAATTCAGGCTACAGGAAAATACTCAACAGTATTATGAAGTAGGTATCAGTAGCCGTGGTCAGAAAATAAGCATTGTTGCAATTGCATCCAGGACTTGAAGATTTGAAATTCCAAATCAAATACAAAATATTAAGGCAGTTATCTCTCAACTCAGAATCTTACAGCATCAAAGTTCAGATCTGGAAAGAGATTTTTGAGATGCCCTCAAGGGCAATCATCTCCCTCTAGATAAGGATATATCCTAACCATACTGAACTGTTAGATTTTGATGGGTTTTTAATTTCAGGTTTCGCTTTTTATTTAGCTTCTAGCTTCCTATCTAGTCTGCTATACTGCTCCAAATGCCGAAACTTTTTTTTTTTTTTCCATTGACCACATTGGACATATTTAGGATGGGATTTAAAAGTGGCTTCCTCTCCATTTAACACCAATGCTGTAATGGAGTAAAGGGCAGGGTACAGCCCAGATCACAGTCAGTATTCTTTCCCTTACCACCCAGTCCCCTGTTTGCATCCATGGTACACAAGCTCCTCTCACCAGCTGACTGTGAACAACTTCCTTCTAGTTAAACTATTATGTTCTTACTCAAATGTGGCATCTTTGCCCTTTTCCCACTCAACTATATATTCAGTACTTGAGGTTAAATACATTTTCTTCAACATTTACAAATATAATCCATTTTATTTTACCCTCTAATGTAGGCAAGTGAAAGTGCCCCAGAAAAAAATATGGAAATGAGAAAAATCAAGGAATTAGCTTTATGTTACTACATTCTTGTTGGATTTTTTTTTTTTACCTTGCTTGGGCTGAATAATGAGCAGATATGCAAGTGTGTGTGTGTGTGTGTGTGTGTGTGTGTGTAAATTTGTGTATACAAACACACACACACAAAAAGTGCTATAAGAAACTAACATGAAGGGTCACCTTGATTCAGCACAGCATACCTGAGTCTATTTTATTTCTTGGCATTTGTATTTCTAAATAATTATCTCTTTTAAAAATTAGAGATAGTAGCCTCTATTGGGCCTTTCATAAACTTCAACAGAAGAAAATTAAATAGGCTATTTTTTTCTTCGGTTTCATGGTGAGATAGCTCTATGGAAAGTAAATGGAATATGAACTAGCTTGTTCTCATCTTCAAAACTTTGATGACTCTTTTTATAGATTTTCTGTGAAGTAATTAAAGTCCAATTAATTGGAAAAATATACACAATGGGCATTCTGAATATTATATCTCCAATGGAAGCAACTTTCATTATCTTAAACAAGATGCTAAGCCAATGTTGCAAATTTAAATTTTGAGCTCCTAAGCAAGGTTCTCAGAAAATACACTCTTGCACTTTGTTGACTACCAAACAAACTTCTCTCCAGTGGAGAGAAATCTCACCTCCTTTGGGAATCTATTACAGTGCAGTCAGTTTGGGCAACATATAATAACTGTACCCACAAACGTGCTGAAAATGCATTATTTTTAAATGGATAGGAGAAGCTGACCACTGACAGGAATCCAAGGGGAATATTTAGTGACATACGGAATTACCAAGCAATTTATCTGTTCTTTGAATCTGGACATTCACTTCCTAAGTGTACATAAATTTAGCTCTTGTTACATAATGTTCCCTCTTTTCCCCCATTTAGGCTCTACTTGTAAATGATGCTGGCTTCTATTACAATTTCAAAATCTCAATGGATCAACACAGTGAGTGTTTCTTTTCTATTCACTCCACTCCGCGGTCCAAATTTAGAGAGTGTGGGAGTGGGCCTCTTCTCCAGGCAACTATTCAGGGACTCAGGCTCCTGCCATGTGATGGTCTCTTTCAATACACAGTTAAGGGCTGTCCTGACATCATCCAGCTGGTAGACAGGAAGAAGGGAGTGCAAGGACAAGGCCGGTTCTTACGTAACTTCTGTCACTGAACTGCAAGTGACAAATCACTTTTGTTCACTATTTATGGCAAGAACTGCTGACATGGTCTCTCGTATATATGAGAGGAGTTTTGCAAAATTTACTTAAGAGAAAAATGTATTTGGTGAGCATTTAGCCAGTGTCTGCTACATTTTCTAGGCTTTGTCTCAGGTTGACCTTTTTATCTTTTGCCAGTTATATTAGGCTTTTCCAGAGACAGAACCAATAGGATGGGTGGATATATAGGTGGGTAGGTGAGTAGGTAGGGAGACAGAGAGATGATAAACAGATAGGAGATTATTAGGTGCTTGACTCGTGTCATTATGGAGGTTGAGGAGTCCCATGATAGACTATTTTCAAGCTGGAGAACCAGAGCAGCTGCAGCGTAGCTTAGTCCAAGTCCAAAAGCTTCATAACCAGGGAAACCAGTGGTGTAATTCTCAGTCTGAGGCTGAAGGCCTGTGAACCCAGGATGGGGAACAGGGGAGTGGTGAAAGTTGTGAAGTTCAAAGGCCAGATAACCTGTCATTGTGTGGTGCAAGGGTAGGAGAAGAAGAGTGTCCCCGCTGCAGAAGAAAGAGTGAGTTCACCTTTTCTTTGTCTTTCTGTTCCACATGGGTCTTATAGCTGATTGGATGTACCCACTCACGATGGGTGGTGTATTAGTCCACATTCACCCTGCTGATAAAGACATCCTTGAGACTGGGCAATTTACAAAGGGGAGAGGTTTAATGGATTTATAATTCTACATGGCTGGGGAGGCCTGACAATTATGGTGGAAGGCAAGGAGGAGCAAGTCACATCTTACATGGATAGTGGCAGGTGAAGAGAGCTTGTGCAGGTAAACTCCTGATAAAACCATCATGTCAAATAGGAATGGTGAGAGAGGGCATCCTTGAGTAGTGCCAGTTTTTAAAGGGAATGCTTCTAGTTTTTGCCCGTTCAGTATGATATGGCCGTGGGTTTGTCGTAAATAGCTTTTTTTTTCTTTTCTTATTGCATTTTAGGTTTGGGGGTACATGTGAAGAACATGCAAGATTGTTGCATAGGTACACACATGGCAGTGTGGTTTGCTGCCTTCCATCCCCTCACCTGTATCTGTCATTTCTCCCCATGCTATCTCTTCCCACCTCCCCACAAAACCCCATCCCTCCCCCATTTCCCCCCCACGGACCCCAGTGTGTAGTGCTCCCCTCCCTGTGTCCATGTGTTCTCATTGTTCAACACCCACCTATGAGTGAGAATATGCAGTGTTAGATTTTCTGCTCTTGTGTCAGTTTGCTGAGAATGATGGTTTCCAGGTTCATCCATGTCACTACAAAGGACGTGAACTCATCGTTTTTGATGGCTGCGTAATATTCCATGGTGTATATGTACCACATTTTCCCTATCCAGTCTATCATCGTTGGGCATTTGGGTTGGTTCCAGGTCTTTGCTATTGTAAACAGTGCTGCAATAAACATTCGTGTACACGTGTCCTTATAGTAGAATGATGTATAATCCTTTGGATATATACCCAGTAATGGGATTGCTGGGTCAAATGGGATTTCTATTTTTAGGTCATTGAGGAATCGCCAAACTGTCTTCCACAATGGTTGAATTAATTTACATTCCCACCAACAGTGTAAAAGTGTTCCTATTTCGTCACATCCTCTCCAGCATCTGTTGTTTCCAGATTTTTTAATGATCGCCATTCTAACTGGCGTTAGATGGTATCTCAATGTGGTTTTGATTTGCATTTCTCTAATGACCAATGAATTTCTCTAATGACCAGTGATGATGAGCATTTTTTTATATGTTTGTTGGCCTCTTGTATGTCTTCTTTTGTAAAGTATCTGTTCATATCCTTTGCCCATTTTTGAATGGGCTTGTTTGTTTTTTTCTTGTAGATCTATTTTAGTTCTTTGTAAATTCTGGATATCAGCCCCTTGTCAGATGGGTAGACTGCAAAAATTTTTTCCCATTCTGTTGGTTGCCGATTCACTCTACTGACTGTTTCTTTTGCTGTGCAGAAGCTGTGGAGTTTGATTAGGTCCCATTTGTCTATGTTGGCTTTTGTTGCCAATGCTTTTGGCGTTTTGG
The DNA here is from genome assembly GCF_048565385.1 of Saimiri boliviensis. Lineage (NCBI taxonomy): Eukaryota > Metazoa > Chordata > Mammalia > Primates > Cebidae > Saimiri > Saimiri boliviensis. The sequence continues at coordinate 131,523,675 of NC_133453.1, read as the reverse complement.
TCATGAAGTCCTTGCCTACGCCTATGTCCTGAATGGTTTTGCGTAGATTTTCTTCTAGGGTTTTTATGGTGTTAGGTCTGATGTTTAAGTCTTTAATCCATCTGGAGTTAATTTCGGTGTAAGGTGTCAGGAAGGGGTCCTGTTTCTGCTTTCTGCACATGGCTAGCCAGTTTTCCCAACACCATTTATTAAACAGGGAATCTTTTCCCCATTGCTTGTTTTTGTCAGGTTTGTTGAAGATCAGATGGTTGTGGGTATACACCATAAAAACCCTCTAAGAAAACCTAGGAAATACCATCCAGGACATAGGCATAGGCAAGGACTTCATGACTAAAACATCAAAAGCAATGGCAACAAAAGACAAATGGGATCTAATTAAACTTAAGAGCTTCTGTACAGCAAAAGAAACAATCATTAGAGGGAAGTGGCAACCAAAGGAATGGGAAAAAAAATTCACAATCTACCCATCTGACGAAGGGCCAATATCCAGAATCTACAATGAACTAAAGCAGATTTACAAGAGAAAAACCAACAAAAAATGGGTGAAGGAGATGAACACTTTTCAAAAGAAAGCATTTATGTGGCCAACAACCAATGAGAAAATGCTCATCATCATTGGTCATTAGAGAAATGCAAATCAAAACCACATTGAGATGCCAACTCATGCCAGTTAGAATGGTGATCATTAAAAAATCTGGAGACAACAGATGCTGGAGAGGATGTGGATAAAAAGGAACGCTTTTACACTGTTGATGGGAGTGTAAATTAGTTCAACCATTATGGAAGAAAGTGTGGCCATTCCTCAAGGACCTAGACATAGAAATTCCATTTGACCCAGCAATCCCATTACTGGGTATATACCCAAAGGATTATAAATAAATTCTATTATAAAGACACATGCACACATATGTTCCCTGTGGTGCTGTTTACAATACCGAACACCTGGAACCAACACAAATGCCCATCAATGATTTTTTTGGGCATTTGGGTTGGTGGCACATATACACTATGGAATACTATGCAGGCACAAAAAACAGTGAGGAGTTCATGTCCTTTGTAGAGACATGGATGAATATAGAAACCATCATTCTCGGCAAACTGACACAAGAACAGAAAACCAAACACTCATAGGCGGGTGACGAACAATGAGAATACTTTGGCACAGGGAAGGGAACAACACTCACTGAGGTAGGTATTGGGGGGATGGAGGGGACAGTGTGGGGCGGGGAGGGTGGGGAGGCATAACATCGGGAGAAATGCCTGATGTGGGCAACAGGGGGATGGAGACAGTAAACCACCATGGCACGTATGTACCTATGCAACAATCCTGCAGGATTCAGGAGGTGCACATGTACCCCAGAGCCCAAAAAGTATGAGAACAACATGGGAAAGACCTGCCCCCATGACTCAACTGTCTCCCACTGGGTCCCTCCCACAATGCATATGAATTCAAGGTAAGATTTGGGTGGGGACACAGCTAAACCATACCATTCTGCCCCTGGTCCTTCCAAATCCCATGTCCTCACATTTCAAAACCAATCATGCTTTCCCAATAGTTCCCTAAAGGCTTAACTCATTTCAGCATAAACTCCATAGTCCAATGTCTCATCCAAGACAAGACAAGGCAAGTCCCTCCCACCTATGAGCCTGTAAAATGAAAAGCAAGTTATTTACTTCCTAGATAAAATAACGGGTGTAGGCATTGGGTAAATAAAGCCATTTCAAATGAAATTGTCTAAAATGAAGGGGTTGCAGGGCACATGCAAGTTCAAAATCCAGCAGGGCAGTCAAATCTTCAAGTTCCAAAATAATCACCTTTGACAATATGTCTCACATCTAGGTCACTCTGATGCAAGCAGTGGGCTCCCACAGCCTTGAGCAGCTCTTCCCCTGTGGCTTTGCAAGGTAGGTAGAACCTCCCTCCCAGCTGCTTTCATGGGCTCCTGTTGAGTGTCTGCGGCTTTTTCAGGCGTGGAAAAAACACCTCAACTATCAATAAATTTAGGCATAGCAATTCCCTTGTGAGCATCCACTGTACTCACAGGATTTCGATTTAAAACAAAATATCTCTAGCCCATTTCTTACTCCAAGGAACACCTATCCCACTTATTCCTATACTAATCGTCAATGAGACAATCAGCCTTTTTATTCAACCAGTAGCACTAGACATACGATTAACAGCTGACATCACAGCAGGTCACCTACTAATGCACCTACTGGGAGAAACCACATTAACTATTCTATCCATCTACCTCTCTTCTTCCACAATTACTATTATTATTATCATCCTATTAATTATCTTAGAATTGGGCGTAGCTCTAATTCAAGCCTATGTTTTCACACTTTTAGTCAGCCTCTATCTATACGATAATTCGTAATGACACACCAAACACACGCATATCATAGTCAATCCAAGTCCCTGAGCACTAACAGGAGCTCTGTCCGCCTTTCTAGTAACCTCCTGCCTAATTACATGATTTTATTTCTACTATACTCTTCTCCTTACTGCAGGAGTATTGGCTAGTGCAATAACAATATTTCAATGATGACATGATATAGTCCGAGAGAGCACATATCAAGGCCACCGCACTATGCCCCGTTTGAAAAGGCCTCCGATACAGAATGATCCTATTTATTATTTCAGAAATTTTCTTTTTTGCTGGTTTCTTCTGCGCATTTTACCACTCTAGTTCAGCCCCAACCCCACAAGCAGGACAACATTGACCTCCCACAGGCATTTTCCTCCTTCAACCCCTAGAAGTGCCACTTCTAAACACACCTATTCTACCTGCATCAGGAGTTACAATTACTTGAGCACAGCACAGCCTAATACAGGCTAACCGAGAAGAATCAACTCAAGGACTAGCCGTAACTATTACACTAGGTATTGACTTTACCCTTCTACAAATCTCAGAATACTCTGAAGCTTCCTTCAGTATTTCTGATGGAATTTACGGCTCTACATTCTTTATAGCTACAGGCTTTCATGGCCTTCACGTGATTATTGGAACCACATTCCTTACCACATGTTTTGTTCATCAACAAATACATCGCTTTACATACAACCCTATGTTCACGACACATATTTACCTCAACACAGCGGGGACCATTAACATATAGTACTAGTAATGTCAAACCCCTCTTCATACGAGAAAACACACTAATACTAATGCATATGGCCAATCCTTCTCCTCACCCTAAACCCTAAGACAATTATAGACCTGCACCATGTAGCTGTAGTTTAATCAAAACATTCTATTGTGAGTCTAACAACAGAAGTCCATAACTTCTTACCTACCGAGAAAGTATGCAAGAACTGCTAAGTCATGCCCCCATGCCTAACAGCCTGGCTTTGTCAACTTTTAAAGGATAGCAGTTGTCCATCGGTCTTAGGAGCCAAAAACATTGGTGCAACTCCAATAAAAGTAAAAAAAAAAATGCATTTTTCCACCACCGTAATAACAGTAGTCCCCTTACTAGCACCTATCATAATTATTCTAATTAACCCCCACAAAAAATTTTATATCAGCATTATGTAAAATTAGCTATCATATATGCTTTTACTATTAGTATTCTATCCATAACAATATTTATCTTCACAGGCCAAGAATCTATAATTTCAAGCTGACATTGAACAACAATTCAAACTATCAAATTATTACTATACTTTAGACTTCTTTTCCACAATATTTACCCCCGTAGCATTATTTGTCACCTGGTCAGTAGTAGAGTTCTCAATATGATATATAAATTCAGATCCAAACATTAACCAATTTCTCAAGTATTTACTCATCTTCCTTATTACAATATTAATTCTAAGCACCGCTAACAACCTGTTTCAACTTTTTATTGGGTAAGAAGGAATAGGCCTTACATCTTTTCTACTAATCAGCTGATGGCATGGCCGAGCAGACGCCAACCCAGCAGCCCTCCAAGCAATTCTGTACAATTGTTATTGGTGCTATCGGTTTTATTCTAGCAATAGTGTGATTCTTTCTATACTCCAGCTCATGATATTTTCAACAAATATTTATCCTTAACTCTGCTCCAAACTCCTGCCCTCTAATAAGCCTCCTCCTAGCTGCAACAGGAAAATCAGCCCAATTTGATCTCCACCTATGACTACCCTTGGCTACAGAAGGACCTACTCCAGTTTCAGCGCTGCTTCACTCTATCTAGCACAGTAATCGTTGCAGGAATCTTCTTAATTATCTGCTTTCATTCCTTAATCAAAGACAGACAACTTGCTTTTTCAAACACTCATGCTATCACTAAAAGCTATCACCACCCTATTGACAGCATTATATGCTCTAACACAAAATGATATAAAAAGGATTGTAGCTTTTTCAACCTCAAGCCAACTAGGCCTCATGATAGTAACAGTCGGCATTAATCAACCACATCTAGCCTTTCTTCATATCTGTTCCCATGCCTTTTTTAAAGCCATATTATTTCTGTCTGCAGGATCTATCATCCATAGCCTCAACAATGAACAAGACATTGGAAAGATAGATAGGAGGCCTCTTTAAAACTTCCCCTTTACTGCTTCCTCCCTCATCCTCAGCAGCTTTGCACTCATAGGTATACTTTTTCTCACAGGCTTCTACTCAAAAGACCTTATCAATGAAACCGCCAATATGTCGTATACCCGTGCCTGAGCCCTGATAATTACTCTCCTAGCCACTTCCCTAACAGCTATATACAGCATCCGCATCATTTTCTTTACTCTAACAGGACAACCCTGCTTTACAACTTTTCTTAGAATCAATGAAAATAACTCTCTACTAATAAACCCAATTAATCCCCTAGCAATAAGGTAGTGTTTTCGCTGGGTTTCTTATTTCTAATTGTATTCCTTCTACTTCACTCCCTCAAATAACTATACCATACTATCTTAAACTAACAGCTTTAGGCGTAACTATTTTAGGGCTTCTTCTAGCAATAGAACTCAACCTCATAGCCAACAATACAAAATTAAGCACCCCAATCAAAGCTTTTTACTTTTCTAATATACTAGGTTTTTACTCAACCGCTATTCATCACTTAAACGCCCATTCAAGCTTAACTGCAAGCCAGAACTTCACCTCAGTTTTACTAATTTTATCTATTTTATGAACCCCAAAAAGGCCTAATTAAGCTCTACTTCCTATCTTTCTTTATCCCACCCTCTCTCCCATTACTTTTAACCATTTAACCCCCACCCCAGTGAGCTCAATCGAAATGTGCATGCTGATAATGCCCAGCAAGTAACTAAAACAACTCAAACCCCATAATTATATAAAGCAGCACCTGTAGGATCTTCATAAATTAACCCCGGCCCCTCACCCTCATAAACTGTTCAACTTGCTACAGTCTTATAATTAACAGTAATCTCTACCATCTCATTACACTCACCCAATAAACCTACCATAGTCATTTCCATCATCATACCTAACAAGACCCCAAAATATCAGTACTTGATATTCACGTCTCAGGATGCTCATCAATTGCTATCGCTGCAGTATAACCAAAAACTACTGTTAATCCACCCAATTAAATTTTAAAAACTAGAAGCCCTATAAAAGATCCACCAAAATATAACGTAATTACATAACCTACAGCACCACTAAAAATCAACCCCAAGCCCCCATAAATAGGTGAAGGCTTAGAAGCAAACCCTACAAATCCTATCACTTAAAATAATACTTAACGAAAATAAAGCGTATGCCATAGTCCCACATGGATTATAACCATGATCAACGATATGAAAAACCATTGTTGTACTTCAACTATAAGAATCCTAATGATTATCCCCCGCAAAATACACTCACTCACAAAAATTATTAACAGCTCATTCATCGACCTCCCCACACCATCTAACATTTCCTCTTGATGAAATTTCGGCTCACTTCTTGGCATCTGCCTAATTATTCAGATTACCACAGGCTTATTCTTAGCCATACACTACGCACCAGACACGTCAACAGCCCTCTCCTCAGTCGCCCATATCACCCGAGATGTTAACTTACATGCCAACAGTGCCTCCATATTCTTCATCCGCCTCTTTCTTCCTATTGGCTGAGGCCTGTATTATGGATCTTTTCTCTTTTTGGAGACTTGAACATCAGTATTACCTTTCTACTTACAACTATAGCCACAGCATTTGTAGGTTACATCCCTCCATGAGGCCAAATATCATTCTGAGGGGCTACAGTAATTACAAATCTACTATCAGCCATTCCCTATACTGGATCTGACCTTGTGCAATGAATCTGAGGCAGCTTCTCAGTAGCCAAGGCCACCCTTACACGATTCTTTAGTTTCCACCTCATCTTACCTTTCATTATTGCAGCCCTAGCAACTATCTACCTTTTGTTTCTACATGAAACAGGATCAAATAACCCTTCAGGAGTGACATCAAACCCGACAAAATCATATTTCACCCCTACTACACAACCAAAGATATCCTGGGGTTAATTTTTCTCCTCCTATTCCTAATAAGCCTAACTTTATTCACCCCCGACCTTTTAACTGACCCAGACAACTATACTCTAGCTAATCCCCTCACTACTCCACCCCACGTTAAGCCAGAGTGATACTTTCTATTTGCATATGCAATCATCTTACCATCAATCCCCAATAAACTAGGGGGCATGCTAGCTCCCATACTTTCCATTCTAATCCTAATAATTATCCCTATAACACATCCATCCAAACAACAAAGCATAGCATTCCAACCCATCAGTCAAAGCCTATTCTGAACCCTAGTAGCTGATCTACTTATACTTAGATGAATTGGAGGCCAGCCAGTTGAATACCCTTTTATTTCTATTGGCCAAACTTCATCCATTATATATTTCCTTATTATTCTCACCCTCATTCCCCTCTCCACCCTAGTTGAAAACAAACTACTTAAGTGATAAGCGTCCTTGTAGTACAATTGAATGCCCTGGTCTTGTAAACCAGAAATGGAGAACGTTTACTCCCCAGGACAGTCTCAGGGAAAGAATGCCTCATTCTACCATCAACACCCAAAGCTGAAATTCTAATTTTAAACTATTCTCTGTATTATAGAATGCTCTTTCTATAAGTAATATGCAAGTACATATATTATTCTTTTTCCCTGCTATGTACTTAGTACATTATTGTTTATCCCCATGAATAACACATAATACTATAAATGCTCAATCATACATAGTACATTCAATTAAAATGTACATTAAAATATCATAAAACATGCTTATAAGCAAGAACTGTAATTGCACATCAAACTATAATGCATTTAGACCTACACAGTACATACAGGACATTACAATACACGGATATCATTCAGTACACAGAATCATTAATAGTACATTTATACATCACATGATTAATCGGACACAGCACATTATACTTTGATCCTCCTCCCCAACATGGATACCCTCTAGCATATTTTGGTCTCTTAATCTGCCATCCTGTGTGAAACCAGCAACCTGCCCACATCTGCCACTCTTCTCACTCCGGGCCCATATAGACAGGGCTTGGTTATACTGGAACTATATCTGGCATTTGGTTCCTACCTCAGGGGCATATCATTAAGACCGTTCATATGTTCTTCTTAAATAAGACATCAGGATGGTGTGGTGCTATCACTCTCTTAACTCAATCACGGGAGCATGACAGGCCTTTAGTATTTTAACTTTTGGGGGTATAATCAGTCAGCATCAGCCATTTTGCTGTGGTACCTGAATGTGATTTGCCAGGCTCTATGCTATCATCACACCTATATTGAATGTCTTGGTCCCCATCCCAAACATAAGGTGTTATTCAGTCAATACTTGCAGGACATAATAAATAATTAACTAGTATTTACATTTAATTATACTCAATAAACCCAAAACCACAATCTAATATCCAAAAACAACATTCAAGATCCGAATCTAGTCTGTATTTTCTGGGTCAGCTATCATAAAGAGACAACCCCTTACTAATATAACCCCTTAAATATAGGTCCCACTAACTAACAAACATGCCCACACCTGCAATTACTCTACATCCTAATAAATACTATTGGTCATGGTTACTCTTCACATACCTTGAATTAAACCCTTCAGAAAACATACTGATACTAATATTTTAGTAAATTAAATTTAAAGTCACCAACCATATGAGCCCATCGCTCACATATGTGTGTATCAAGTTAATGTCGCTTAATATTTAAAGCGAGACACTGAAAATGTCTAGACGGGTAATCATCACCCCATAAACACATAGGTTTGGTTCTAGCCTTTCCATTAGCTCTCAGTGAGATTACACGTGCAAGCATCCACAGCCCTGTGAAAATGCCTTCTAGATTATCAGAATGTGAAGGGCGAGTATCAAGCACGCACATGCAGCTCAAAACACTTTGCTTAGCCACGCCCCCATGGGAAACAGCAGTGTCAAACTTTTAGCAATAAATGAAAGTTTAAGTTACACTGACTATTAGAGTTGGTCAATTTCGTGCCAGCCACCGTGACCATACGATTGACTCAGGTTAATAGAGTCTGGTGTAAAGAGTGTTTAAGATTTTCTTCCCAATAAAGCTAACCTGTAACTAAGTTGTAGAAAACTCCAGTTAGAGTAAAATATTCTATGAAAGTGGCTTCAATACCCTGAATACGCTATAGCTAAGGTACAAACTGGGATTAGATACCCCACTGTGCTTAGCCCTAAACCTCAATAACTTAACCAACAAAATTATTCATCAGAACACTGCAATCAATAGGTTGAACTGCAAAGGACCTGGCGGTGCTTTATATCCTCCTAGCGGAGTCTGTTCTATAATCGATAAACCCCAACAGACCTTACCACCTCTCGCCCTCAGCCTGTATACCGCCATCTTCAGCAAACTCCTTAAAGATTGTAAAGTAAGCACAGGAATTGTCATAAAAACGTTAGGTCAAGGTGCAGCCAATGAAGTGGGAAGAAATGGGCTACATTTTCTCAATTAGAAAATATGCACTAGTCTTTATGAAATCTAAAGACCTAAGGTGGATTTAGCAGTAAATCAAGAATAGAGAGCTTGATTGAAATAAGGCTATGAAGCATGCACACACCGCCTGTCACCCTCCTCAAACATCACATAAAAGTATTTTGCCAATAAGCCACTACACACTGATACAGAAGGGATAAGTCATAACATGGTAAGTGTACTGGAAAGTGCGCTTGGACGAATCAAAGTGTAGCTTAAACTAAAGCATCCAGCCTACACCCGGAAGATCTCACCAACAGCTGATCACTTTGAGCTAACTCTAGCCCCAACCTCATATAAATATTATTTAACTACAATAATTAAATCATTTACCTGTTACAAAAATATAGGCGATAGAAATTATACTTAGGTGCAATAGATATAGTACCATGTAAGGGAAAGACAAAAACCTAATAAAGCATAAAAAGCAAAGACAAACCCTTCTACCTTCTGCATAATGAATTAACTAGAAATAGCTTTGTGTAGAGAACTTCAACAACGCGCTCCAAAACCAAGCGAGCTACCCAAGGATAGCTGAAAGAGCACACCCATCTATGCGGCAAAATAGTGGGAAAATCTAAGGATAGTGGTGACAAGCCTACCAAGCCTGGTGATAGCTGGTTGTCCAAGACAGAATCTTAGTTCAACCTCAAATTTACTTACAGAACTATTTAACTCTTCTATAAATTTAATTCTTAGTCTAAAGAGGGACAGCTCTTTAGACCCTAGGAAATAACCTTTTATACAGAGTGAAACATTTCACTACCATAGTTGGCCTAAAAGCAGCCACCAATCAAGAAAGCGTTTGAGCTCAATACTCAATTATTTTTTTATTGCATTTTAGGTTTTGGGGTACATGTGAAGAACATGCAAGATTGTTGCATAGGTACACAAATGGCAGTGTGATTTGCTGCCTTCCTCCCAATTCTGTTCATTCTACTGAACTCCTAAAACATATTGGACTAACCTATTACTTAATAGAAGCAATAATGATAGTATAAGTAACATAAAGTTATTCTCCCCTCATAAGCTTATCTGAGACCCAAACAACTACTGTTAATTAACAGCCTAATCATTACTGTTACCCAAACTGTTAACCCAACACAGGCATGCCTCCAGGAAAGATTTTAAAAAGTAAAAGGAACTTGGCAAACTTTACCCCCGCCTGTTTACCAGAAACATCACCTCTAGCATCACCAGTATTAGAGGCACTGCCTGCCCAGTGACACATGTTTAACGGCCGTGGTACCCTGACCGTGCAAAGGTAGCGTAATAACTTGTTCTCTAAATAGGACTTGTATGAATGGCAACACGAGGGTTTAACTGTCTCTTACTTTTAATCAGTGAAATAGACCTATCCGTGAAGAGACAGATATACCTAAATAAGACGAGAAGACCCTATGGAGCTTCAATTTAATAATACAAACTAGTATCTTAAAAACCCACAGGCACTAACCCACTGTCTATGTATTATAAATTTTGGTTGGGGTGACCTTGGAGTACAGCACAGCCCCTGAAAGACCTATACCAAGACCTTACTAGTCTAAGTAAATCTACATTTATTGACCCAATAACTTGATCAACAGACTAAGTTACCCTAGGGATAACAGCACAATCCTATTTTAGAGTCCGTATCAACAACAGGGTTTACGACCTCGATGTTGGATCAGGACATCCTAATGGTGCAGCCGCTATTAAAGTTTCGTTTGTTCAACGATTAAAGTCTTACTTGATCTGAGTTCAGACCGGAGAAATCCAGGTCAGTTTCTATGTATAAAATATTTCTCCCAATACGAAAGGACAAGAGAAATAGAGCCTGTTTCACAAAGCGCCCTCACAAATCAGATGATTATCATCTCAATCTTATAAATTATTATTCTTTCCCAAGAACAGGGCTCGTTAAGATGGCAGAGCCTGGCAATTGCATAAAACTTAAAACTTTAGAAGCAGAGGTTCAATTCCTCTTAACAACGTGTTTATAATTAATTTACTCCTACTAGTTATTCCTGCCTTAATCGCTACAGCATTCTTGACACTCATAGAACAAAAAATCTTAGGCTATATACAATTTCATAAAGGCCCTAACATTGTAGGCCCCTACGGAACACTTCAGCCAATTGCCGATGCAATAAAACTTTTCACAAAAGAACCTTTACTACCTACCACATCCACTACAACCCTGTATGTAACCACCCAACCTTAACCCTTTCCATTGCTCGTCTTCTATGAACCCCCCTCCGCATACCATATCCCCTAATTAACTTTAACCTAAGCCTTTTATTTATACTAGCAACATCAAGCCTAGCTGTCTATTCAATCTTATGATCTAGATGAGCATCCAACTCAAACTGTGCATTAATCAGCGTATTACGAGCTGTAGCTCAGACAATCTCAAGTGAAGTCACCCTAGCTATTATTCTACTATCAACCCTACTAATAAGTGGCTCATTTAACTTACATTCACTTCTTACAACACAAGAGCACTCCTGACTTCTACTGCCATCATGACCTCTAGCCATAATATGATTTATCTCTACATTTGCAGGAAACAACTGAGCTCCCTTTGATTTAACAGAAGGTGAATCAGAGCTAGTTTCAGGATTTAACATTGAATACACTGCAGGCTCATTCGCTCTATTCTTTACATCAGAATATTTAAATATTATTATAATAAATGCCCTAACCATTACCATCTTTTTAGCAACACCTTACACCACAGCTATACCAGAACTCTACACAATAAATTTTATAGCCAAAACCCTCCTCTTAACCACTCTGTTTTTATGAGTTTGAACAGCATACCCTCAATTTTGCTATGACCAACTAATACACCTCCTATGAAAAATTTTTTTACCACTTAATGCTAGCACTATGTATGTATTTCAATACCCATCCTAATATCTGGAATCCCACCCCAAACATAAGAAATATGTCTGACAAAAGAATTACTTTGACAGAGTAAACCATAGAGATTTAAATCCTCTTATTTCTAGAACTATAGGAATTGAACCCCAACCTGAGAACTCAAAACTCTCCGTGCCACCTATTACACCGTATTCTAAGTAAGGTCAGCTAAATAAGCCATTGGGCCCATACCCCGAAAATGTTGGGTTCAACCCCTCCATACTAATATTAATCCTTTAGCCCACCTCATTAGTTCCCTTACAGTTTTAACCAGAACTGTAATCACAATGCAAAGCTCACACTGATTCCTCATCTGAATAGGCTTACAACTAAATATACTAGCTATGGTACCGATACTGGTTAAAAACACAAGCCCCCGCTCCATGGAAGCAGCCACTAAATACTTTTTAATACAGGCAACCACATCTATGGTCTTCATAATAACCATTCTCCTCAACAATTCTCCAGACAACGAACAATCAATCCATCTCTAAACCAAATTTTATCTACAACAATACTAGTTGCCCTAGCAATAAAACTAGGAATAGCCCCCCTTTACTTCAGTGCCAGCTGTCAGTGCATTTATCATTCTGGGGCCTGGAGGACAGGGGCCCTCTTCTCACAGCTCCACTTGGCAGTGCCAGTGGGGATTCCATGTGGGGGCTCCAGTTCCACATTTCTCTTCCATACTGCCCTAACAGAGGTTCTCCAAAAGGGCCCTGCCTCTGCAGCAAACTTCTGCCTGGGCATCCAGGTGTTTCCATACATCCTCTGAAATCTAGGCAGAGGTTCCCAAACCTTACTTCTTGATTTCTGTCTATGTACCATTTGAAAACTATTAAGGCTTGGAGCTTCCACCCTCTGAAGCAATATCCTGAGCTGTACATTGCCCCCTTTTAGTCATGGCTAGAGCAGGTGGAATTCAGGGCACCAAGTCCCTAGACTGCACATAGCATAGGGTCCCTGTACTCAGCCCACAAAACCATTTTTTCCTCCTAAAATACCTCTGGGCCTATGATGAGAGGGGCTGATGCAAAGATCTCTGAGATGCCATGGAGACATTTTCCCCACTGTCTTGGTGACTGATATTCAGCTCCTTATTACTTATGCAAATTTTCATAGCCAGCTTAAATTTTTCCTCAGAAAACAGTTTTCTTTTCTATCACATTGTCAGGCTGCAAGTGTTCCAAACTTTTATGCTCTTTTTCCCTTTTAAAACTCAATGCTTTTAACAGCACCCATGTCACCTCTTGAACACTTTGTTGCTTAGAAATTTCTTCTGCCACATACCCTAAATCATATCCCTCAAGTTCAACATTCCACAAATCTCCAGGGCAGGAGTAAAATGTCACCAGACTCTTAAGTAAAACATAACAAAAGTCACCTTTGCTCCAGTTCCCAAAAAGTTCCCCATCTCCATCTGTGACCACCTCAGCCTGGATTTCATTGTCCATATCATTATCAGCATTTTGGTCAAAGCAATTCAACAAGTCTTCAGGAAGTTTCAAACTTTCCAACATTTTCCTGTCCTCTTCTGGGACTCCAAACTGTTCCAACCCCTGCCTGTTACCCGGTTCCAAATTTGCTTCCACATTTTGGCTATCTAGAACAGTGCCATACCCTACTGGTACCAATTTACCGCATTAGTCCATTTTCATACTGCTGATAAAGTCATACGTGACACTGGGAAGACAAAGAGGTTTAACTGACTTATGGTTCAACACGGCTGGGGCAGCCTCACAATCGTGGCAGAAGTCACATCTTACATGGATGGTGGCTGTCAAAGAGAGCTTGTACAGGGAAACTCCTTCCTACAGACCATCAGGTCTCATGAGACTTATTCACTGTCATGAGAACAGCACAGGAAAGACCTGCCCCCATGATTAAATCACCTCCCCCTCAGTCCCTCCCACAACACATGGGAATTCTAGATGAGATCTGGGTGGGGACATAACCAAACCATATCAAGTGGAAGCAGATCTTCCTTCCCCAGTCTACTAATTCAAATGCCAGTCTCTTCTGGAAGCAGTCTCAAAGACATAATTAGAAATAATGCTTTTTACCAGCTATCTGCATATCTCTTAGTCCAGACAAGCTGACACCTAAAATTAACCATCACACCTTCCCTCCTTCACTCACCAGACGATTCTATCTTCAACAATGAATAATCCAAATTTTCTTCTTTATGACTTCCATTATTTCTCCTTATAAAGACTGCAGAGATTCAGTTTTAGATTCAACAAATATCTTCAGAGTCCAGTATCATGCCAGGCCTGTTACAAGGAATTGCCATATGCGTTAGGCCATTTAATATAAAAATAAGCATTGTAATGCCAACTTTAAGATGAGAAATCTGAGGCTCAGGAATTGACCAAGCATACACAGAGGTAATCTGTAGAGTTAGCATTTCCATTTGTTCCTGTGTGTGATAGATGCACTTATATATATAACTGAGCTGATTCTTCTACCAGCAAACATTTTATATCTTTTTGGTGCCCAGTTATTTTCTTAATTCCTTTCTCCTTTATATTTTCCCTCCCAACTTCTTATCTAGTTTTCTCTAAACTAAAATGCCTCATCCTCCCTGTGTTCTTATCCATGTCTATTGTGAACAAGACTTGTGCTAGCAATATACTTGTATTAAGAAAAAGTATGTTGCTTTGTAAAGAAATTAGAAATACAAATATTGAACTGGTGATATCAATTTTAAAGGTCATACCGAAGTCCAAAGCACCCACAAATTTTTCACTAAACCTGATTTTTTTGAGGAAATAGTTTAGCTAAAAGCAATGTATTTTTCTGCCTTAGTGAAGTTTATTGTGCTGCTATATCTAATATGGATCATTTTAAGAGTCCAGTGTTCTTTTAGCTTCATTACAAACATGTAGTATTTCAGCTTCATTATGGAGATACATACATACATATATATATATATATATATATATGTATATATGTATTATATGTATTTTTCTCACTAGCCTAAGAACCTGGTAGTGATGCAAAACATTTCTTTCCTGGAAAAAAATGTGCTATATATTTCAAATGACTACCAAACACTTTTTTTTCAGTGGCTCTTTTTTAAAAAAAAAAAGGGCATAATTTCTGTGATTCCTTTTTGAACCCTTTCTATAACCTCACTTGTCAACTGATTCTTACTCAATACAGAATTTAAATTGATTTTCTACCTTCTCTAAAGTATGATTTAGATAGACCACAAGTTCACTTTTCCCTGCTTTGTTTTACTTTCTGCTGCTGGGAATAGCAAAACCCATTCCACCTAAAGCTCAACCCTGTCTCATATCTCACCCATAAAACCAAGACTCATGTCAGATCATTTCCTTTTCTCTAATTCCATTATTCTAGGCTGTAGTCCAGGTTTGAAATGTCGGCTCCACATATACACCATGGAATACTATGCAACCATCAAAAACGATGAGTTCGTATCCTTTGTAGGGACATGGATGAACCTGGAAACCATCATTCTCAGCAAACTGACACAAGAGAAGAAAATCAAACACCGCATGTTCTCACTCATAGGCGGGTGTTGAACAGTGAGAACACATGGACACAGGGAGGGAAGCCTCAGACACTGGGGTCTGTTGGGGGGAAATAGGGGAGGGACAGCGGGGGATGGGGAGTTGGGGAGAGAGAGCATGAGGAGAAATGCCAGATATAGGTGATGGGAAAGAAGGCAGCAAATCACACTGCCACGTGTGTACCTATGCAACAATCTTGCATGTTCTTCATATGTACCCCAAAACCTAAAATGCAATTTAAAAAAAAATGGTGGCTCCATGTCACCTTGGGCAAGTTGAGCTAGCTAACTTGTCAGAAGAGTTTTTTTCTGTATCTGTGCAATTTAGAGTCATGCCTGTATCTCACAAAGCCTTACTTTGCAGAATGATTGTTATGACCAAATGAGATTCTGTATATCAGCTGCCCATTCCCTTGTTGAGAACTGAGCAGGCATTCCACAAATGTGGCCTTCCTGTGTAATCTATTGCCGTATAACAAATTAACAAACTTAGTGAGAAAATCAGGTTTGATGGTTACTTTTTCAGTTTCTCTAGGTCAGAGTGTAGGCATGACTTATCTGGGTCCTCTATATTAGAATCTTTAAGAGGCTGCAATTGAGGTGTCAGCTAGGGCCACAGCATCATGTAAGGCTCAGCTGGGAAAGTATCCACTCCCAATTGATGTGTTTGCTGGCACAATTCAGTTGGATTGAAAGCCTCAGTTTTTAGAGGGCTGCTGGCCAGCAGCTGCCTCAATTTCTTGCCCCTTGGGTCTCTCGAGATGGCAACTTGCTTTATAAAGCCATCAAAGGAGTCAATTGAGAGAATCTACTTGAAGCACAAATGTCATAGTCTTTTGTATCCAATCACTGAAATGATATCCTGTCACCTTTGCTGTATTTTATTACATAATAGCAAGTCACTAGACTAGATCATACTCAAGGGGAGGGAATTACACAAAGCAAATATATCAGGCGGTGGAGATTCTTAGAGGTCACCTCAGAAACTGCCTGCCACAATCCCCAATCTTATGCGTTCCTAAGACATCATAAAAGTTCAACATACTAGCCGTGCGCGGTGGCTGAAGCCTGTAATCCCAGCACTTTGGGAGGCTGAGGCGGGTGGATCACCAGGTCAAGAGATCAAGACCATCCTGGTCAACATGGTGAAACCCCATCTCTACTAAAAATATAAAAAATTAGCTGGGCATGGTGGCACATGCCTGTAATCCCAGCTACTCAGGAGGCTGAGGCAGGAGAATTGCCTGAACCCAGGAGGCGGAGGTTACAGTGAGCTGAGATCGCGCCATTGCACTCCAGCCTGGGAAACAAGAGCAAAACTCCATCTCAAAAAAAAAAAAAAAGTTCAACATACTATATATGCATAGCTCAATGTATAACATACCTAGTTCATTTACACAGACCATATAAAGTATAAGAAAGTAAATATATGAAATACAAAAATAAGCAAAGTATGTGTGTGTGTGTGTGTGTGTGTGTGTGTATCTTTTGCATATTTGGCCCATGTATTGTGTTTTTAGTATATAAGGAGTTGTGAAATATATCTTTCTCTCATGAAAGAATGCACAGTTCAAGTGTTTATATTAGCTTTTCCATTATGTCTCTTTTAAAAAAGAAGCAGAGATATTCAGAATGTGGGCTTTCCAAACATGCTTAATGGCTCTCTCTGTGTAATTTAATAATCCGATGTTGGGAACCCATGAGGAAAAAAACAAAAAGAAACCTAGCAAGTCAATGAATCATAAAATCATGGACTCAAGGCCTAGAGGATGCATTCTATCAAGTAATCAGTCCATATCTATTATGCTTTTTTTTCTGTTTTCAAAGCCTATCCTAGTTGCCAAAGTCTAAAGGGGGGAAAAGCCACAATTGAAAAGGAGCTTGACAGACTAAAGCTGAGAATTAATTTAGTCTTCAATTATTTTGATATATAAACAAACATTGAAGCAGTCTCCTTAGGGTCAGGGGAAATTTGAAGGAGAGGATACTTCAGGGAGAGAGATGGAAAAAATAAAAACACAAAAGTGAAAGGATGCAGAGAAGAGAGGACACTGCCAGGACCTGGTGGCTGTAATTAGGGAAGCTGGCCTTGCATTCGGATATCCCTGAGATACATGTATGGAAATAAGAGACCTGCATGCAGTTAGACTCCCGAGTGCCGAAGGACCAGGAAATGTCATTAGACCACATACAAATCATCTGAGTTCAGAAGAAGGTTAGTGGATGAGGGACTAGGTTTATTCAGAGATGCATAATTGAGCAAGTACGGATCAAAAACAACAGGAAAGAAAAAAAAAAAGCTATTCAAGTTTCTTTTTTTCTTCTTTTTTTTTGTTTTCAACTGCAGCTTTATAGAGATGGTGAAGATTGTAGAAAAACAAGTTTTATAATGAGTATTTTCTGTGATGGTCTCTTAGGCAATTTTTAAAGCAAAATATACACTGGCGTATTAAAAATGAAAAAAGCAAAATCTACAAGTTTTATCCTTGCTGTTTTTGATGGTGACGAACTCAAAGTTTTCTCATTCTGGTTTAAATAAAAATTTTAGAAGTGTGAGCAAAAGCACTGCTATTGAATTGTAAATGATTCTTATCAGTCAAAACCATGCTCTAGGCTTTCCGATAAAAGATGGCAAGCAGATCTAATGTGTTTGTTTATATTTTGTTCATTCCAAAACCTATTGAAATGACAGAGAATATGTAATAATAAAATAAAGCCAGCAATTCTACTCCTAGGTATATGCTTAATAGAAGTACATACCTCTTTTCATAGAAAAACATGTAATCATATGTTTATAGCAACCTAACTCATAATAATCCAAAACTTCATACTATCCAAATGCCCAGCAACAATAGAAAGGAGAGATAAATTGGATAATAATCACCTCAGGAGTTTCACTGGCATAAAATTGTATGTATTTGATTGAGAGCTGTCAGCTCTGCAAATTGCACAGATTGGTTAACTTCTGTGCACCTCAGTACCCTTATATTTACTTTGATGTATTCATTTGTTTTTCAGGCAGGGTCTTGCTCTGTTGCCCAGGCTGGAGTACAGTGGCACCTTCCTGGCTCACTACAGCGCTGACCTCCCAGGCTCAGGCGATCCTCCCACCTCATGGGAAAAAATAAAGCATGGCCACATGCAAGAACACAGGTGAATCTCCAAAAACAGATGAAAGAAGCAAGACACAAAGTGTATACACTATAGAATCCTGCTTACATAATGTACAGACCAGGCAAAATTAATATGCTGCTAGAGGTCAGGGTAGTTGACTTCCTTGGGAGGGGGTCGTAGTATCTGGAAAGGTGCAGGAGGTGGGTTTCTGGAATTCCTGGTAAGAATCTGCTGTTTGATCTGGGAGATAGTTACACAACCATACTCTTCAAAAATTTATCAAGTTATAGCCTCACAATATGTTCACCTTTCTGTATGTATAGACTTCAACAAAAAGCTGGATATGTGAACAAATGAGTAAATGAATAAAAACTTTATAGCAGGTCTAGGAGGCTGAGGGGGGTGTCATCGGCCCACATGATCATTACAGAGTTTGTAAAAAATGCAAAGCTGATGGGAAAAGGATAAAAAATGATAAACTACAACGAAGCTGAGAAAATTACAAACTCATCCAGGTGAAGAAGAGCATCTCTAAAAAGTGATTTTTCCCATTAATGTTTCAAATAATTTCAGAATGATAGGCAGTGGTGTCATAAAATTAGAACCTGGAGGCTGGAGAAAATGTACTCCCCGCTGCAAAGACTGATCAATGCAGATTCTTATTTACAAATATAAAAAGATGACTAAACATTGGAGGCAAACTACCCTTGTGAGAAAAAGCATCAGACCACACACAGCAAGTTCAAATCCAGGATAAAAAACTTAAAATTAAAAACTGAAAGATTAATGTAGCAAAGAAGAAGAATAATTTTTAAAATGGTACTTTAGGTTCTGGGGTACATGTGCAGATCATGCAGGATTGTTGCATAGAAACACACACGGCAATGTGGTTTGCTGCCTCCATCCCCCCCATCACCTACATCTGGCATTTCTCCTCATGTTAACCCTCCCCAACCTCCTCACCCGCCCACTGTCCCTCCCTTGGCTCTCCCCAACAGACCCCAGTGTGTGATGCTCCCCTCCCTGTGTCCATGTTTTCTCATTGCTCAACACCCACCTATGAGTGAGAACATGCAGTGTTTGATTTTCTGATCTTGTGTCAGTTTGCTGAGAATGATGGTTTCCAGATTAATCCATGTCTCTACAAAGGACACAAACTCATCATTTGTTATGGCTGCATAGTATTCCGTGGTGTACATGTGCCACATTTTCCTTGTCCAGTCTATTGTCAGTGGGCATTTGGGTTGGTTCCAGGTCTCTGCTATTGTAAACAGTACCTCTATAAACACACATGTGCATGTGTCTTTATAATAGAATGATTTATAATTCTTTGGGTGTATACCCAGTAATAGGATTGCTGGGTCAAATGGAATTTCTATGTCTAGATCCTTGAGGAAGCACCACACTGTCTTCCACAATGGTTGAACTAGCTTACACTCCCACCAAGAATAATTAATATATCAGAGACACTGGTGGCAAAATGCTGCCCCTCGGTCCAGGCGAATTTTCTACCACTGCATTTTCAAATATTTTCTTTTCTCTGCTCCATGCCTTCCTTCTGGAAATAATGTTTAGAGCTTTTTAAACTTTTGACATATTTCTATGTCTCCTACAAGGCTTTCACCTCAGAAGTTTCACTGGCATAATATTATATCTATTTGATTGAGAGCTGTGGGCTCTGTCACTTGGACAGGTTGGTTAACTTCTACGTACCTTAGAGCCTTATGTTATTTATTTGTTTGTTCGTTTGTTTGTTTTCGAGACAGAGTCTCAATCTGTCACGCAGCCTGGAGTACAGAGGCGCCATCCTGGCTCACTCTAGCCTCGAGCCCCCAGGCACAGGTGATCCTCCCACCTCAGCCTCCTGAGTAGTTAGGACTACAGCCATGCACCACCATGCTCAGCTAATTTTTTTAATTTTTTGTAGCAATGGAGTCACAGTATGTTGCCCAGGCTGGTCTCAAACTCCTGGGCTCAAGCGTTCTTCCCACCTTGGCCTCCTAAAATTCTGGTATTACAGGTGTGAGCCACTGTGCCCAGTCTAGAACCCTTATTTTTAAAGCACAATTTGGATGCAATTGGATACAATCCTATCTATTGCATAGGATTAGAGTATGGATTAAAGAAATAATGTAAGAAAGTCTTCATCATAATGCCTGGCCAAAGACACATAAAGCCAGCTCAGCACCACCATAGTTCTATACTTGGTAAATAACAGGTGTTTAAAAAATAGTTCATTACAGCCTCGCCTCAGATCTTACCCTATGGGCCGAAGATTTTACTTCACCCCACAGCGTCAGTTGCTTCTGACCATTATAGGGTTGAGAAATAAAATGAAATTAAATCTTACGTATACTTTATGTTCTAAAGTCAGCTTGTAAGATGACTAATTGGAATGTTTAAATTTACCCTTGGAAAGTCTTTTAGTGGCTTACAAAATATAGAAGGGTATATGTGATTTTTAAATAAAACTTTGAAAACAAATTTTCTTTAAGCATTTTTTTTCCCTCTGATCCTCACTGAATTATTCAAGCCCTTTTATATTAAAGAAGCAAACTGATCACTTGCTTAGAAATAAATGTATTACTTTTTCACTGTCTGGGAAACTTGTAAAATTATTAACCTATTTTCCATGACCACCAACCATTTCAGAATTGCCTCTTTCCATGGTTTGCAGTAGAGTATGGTAGAGAGTCTTTCAGTTATTTTCTCTTTTCTCTCTCTCTTCTCTAACAATTCATAATTGAATAGCTGACCAGTTGGTATCTGACACTCTGGACAGTTTATGCCCTGCTGTGCATATATATATATATATATATATATATATATATATATATAATGCCACCCTGTGAATCTGCCTGTACAGTACCAACAGATGTGGATAAGTGGTTCCATCAACAGAAAAATTAATGAGATTTCTCTAGAATACAAGCTGATATTGCTGCATCGTATTCATCTGGATATATTTGCTGTAAAAGTAGTAGCTTTTCAAAGCTTTAAATTTGTAGAACTCATCTAACTAAAGTAACTTCTGCTGTGACCTGACCAATCCAATACACTCAGAATGTTATCTATCTAAAGCATTTTTTATATCTCAACTAAGATAACTTTTAGCATATGCTTAAATATCAAAGCTATATACATGTATATATGCTATATCTCTGTGTGTGTGTATATATATATATATATATATAATATATATATATACACACACACATGTGTATATATATACACACACATGTGTATATATATACACACACACACAGCCAGTGCTCGACTTATGACCACGATTGGTTCCGACAGACCAGTTGTAACACAATTTGGTCATAAGTTGAGTAGGCTATATGTACAGTGAAATGATGTGCATTTCACTGTACATATTTCACATAGTACTGTGAAATGATGTCGTACGCCCAGCTGGGCAACGTTTGCACTGCCAGACGCGGAGCAGTCGTGGCTAGGGATTGTGGTCGTAAAGTCGAATGGCTGTAAGTTGCATAGGTCGTAAGTCGATCAATACCTGTATATACACAACTTTATATGACTTTAAAAAGACTAAACAATAAGGGAATATCTGTGTGTATGTATATAATATATATACATACACACAGATTTTTTGTGTATATATATATATATAATATACAGAGATTCCCTTATTGTTTAGTCTTTTTAAAGTCATTCAAGTGAAATTCAGTGCTCTAATTTCTGAGGGCCATCTCAGTTCTATGGCTAGACTATCAATAGGCATTCCAATCTACTGCATTGAATTTGAAAGATAAATTTCCCACCAAAACTCACTTGCTAGTTACTTTCTTTGTGGCAGGGAGGTTCCTCTTTTGGTAGTCTCCACGGGACTGAAGGCGAGTTCTTCTTCAGAGCCTGTGTTACAGAACCTGGAATGAAAACATCACATTGGGGTTTGGCAAGATGGGAAAGGATCGCCTGTAGAACTCGGATTGGGATCAGTATCTCTAAGTCCTCTTACCCCTGCCCCTCGAGGGCAGTCCTGGTTTCTGTCAAGAGCTCTCAGTAAAGGGTCGAAGAAGCTATCCTTGCAAAGCAAGCCAGTGCTAATAAAATGACAAAAAGCTACTGAGAAGGGGATTTGACATTTGAATGGGGAGATTCATTCAAAGTCTGGCTTCAGGCAAAGGAAACTGTTGGATTTAGATGGATTTGCTTCTCTCCCTGCTTTTGGAGCAAGCTTTTAGTGAAGAACAACATACATAAAGAAAAGTTCACATAGCACAAATCCTAAGAGTGAAACTGAACTTCAACAAATGGAGCATACCCACGTGAGAAAGAGAACACCAACCCCGCCCCTCAGAAACCCCCCTCAGACTCCCTTCCAGTGACTAGCCCACCCATAACTGCTCTCGTGTTTGTGACAGCAGAAGTGACAGGTGTATTTGCTTTTGAAACTTTGTTCAGCTGCCTATTCATAATACAACCTAGGAAAACTGGGTTAACTTGCCGGTTTCCACATCAGCCATGTGGGAGATATTAATTTTTTTGCTTAGCACGCTGTCCAGTATGTAGTTGCAATTCAGTAGAAGTTTTGGATAAAGGGCTAAAAGAAAAACAAGAGTTGATGTACAGAATGCCTTGGGAATAAACTGGGGTTCCAAGGGGAAAAAGGAGGATCTGGCTGCTTAGGACAGTATGTGTTGAGTGAACTGTGTCTGATCAGTCACAAATTTAATTTGGACCAGTGTATTATACTTTCTTTTTATATGACAGTTAGGGCACGGTGTTGCTACTCTGAAACTATTTATGTCAAATATTATATAACCTTTGCTTTTGATTATAATAAAGGAGAAATGACAAATATGGGTCATACATGGGAAGTGTTTATTCCAGTTAGATTGAGGACCTGTGGTCTATTCACGTTTCTCTGCCACACACTCACCATGCTTGAGACATTTTAAGGATGCTCACGTCTCTTTGCATTGCTCAAGTCATTCCTGCCATTTAAAACAGTCACCTGGAAGGAAACCACGACCTGGTAACAATGGCTTTGAAAAGCCAAGCTAGGAACTGAAGTTACCTTTCAGTACGTACCACTTAGCCATTGTGCACTATTTAGCAATTTAGGCAATGTTGATATTGAGCAGGCTTACAATTAGACATGGAGGTGAAAGTCATTACAAAAAAAAAAAAAAAAAAAAAATCCAGACTTCCTCACAATCCTGGTTGGCAAGAAACACTCAGACTCTGGGAAACAGCCGCCCTGAACCCATAGCCATCTGTCCATGTATGGCAGTGTACCCTGATGAGGAGGTGACACCTCAGCCGAGTGCAGTGCCAATACCTAGCCAATAAGACTGCAATTAGGAAGGGACTCGGGTTCCAGCAAGCAGCTGGTCACTGAGAAATACATTGAGTAGTATATCTAGCACTGTGTTCAGTGCAACAGATTAAACTATGTGGCTTACTAGAGATAGAAAGTACAAGTCTAAAGATTTCAAGTTAAATGGGAATGTATTTTTTCATTAAACATGTGCTAAGTATCTTATATGGTTTGGATGCTCCTCTCCAAACCTCATGTTGAAATGTAATTCCCGGGTGCGGTGGCTCATGCCCGTAATCCCAAAACTTTGGGAGGCTGAGGTGGGCAGATCACGAGGTCAAGAGATCGAGACCATCCTGGCCAACATGGTGAAACCGTCTCTACTGAAAAATACAAAAATTAGCTGGGCGTGGTGGTGCACACCTGTAGTCACAGCTACTGGGGAGTCTGAGGCAGAAGAATTGCTTGAACCTGGGAGGTGGAGGTTGCAGTGAGCTGAGATTGCGCCACTGCACTCCAGCCTGGCGCCTGGTGACAGAACAAGACAGAACTCTGTCTCAAAAAAAAAAAAAAAAATAGAAAGAAAGAAATGTCATCCTCAGTGTTGGAGCTGAGACCTCAGGGGAAGTGTTTTTGTCATGGGGCAGATTCCTCATGAATGGCCTGGTGCCCTCCTGGCACTAATGAGTGAGTTCTCACTCTGAGTTCACGTAAGAGCTGGTTGTTTAAAAAGAGTGTGGCATGTGCTCCATCCCCTTGTTCACTCTTGCCATGTGACATGCGTGCTCCTGCTCCCTCTTGTGCCATGGGTGAAAGCTCCTTGAGGCCTCACCAGAAGCCAAGCAGATGCCAGTGCCATGCTTTCTGTACAGCCTGTAGAACTAGGAGCCAATTAAACCTCTTTTCCTTATAAACTACCCAGCCTCAGGTATTCCTTTACAGGAGCACAAAAACAGACTAACAGTATCTAATATGTACCTGGTATAGGGAAGATAGAAAGACAAAGTTGACAGTCTTAGTCTCTTCCCAACTAATAAAACTTTATCAGTAAAAGCTTGATTCCAAGTCCTTGGAAGAGGTAAAGCTGATATTGAGATTTTGGATGTCCTTGTGATTACCGAGGGAACTGCTATTGATCAGAACATACGAGGAAACTATAAGCGTGCTGTGGGCTAAAGGCAGAGAACTGACACAGTGCTCATAGGCAGGCATCCCTGTCCCTCTCTACCTGTGTAAAAAGAGACGCTATTCACATCCAGGCTTAAATCCTGGTTCCTCCTCAGAGCCCTCCCTGTTCCCTCAGTCAAAGTGCTTTTCCCTTCCTCTGAAATTATCTTATTGCCTAGATCGTCCTTATGGACTTTGCCCTGCATTGCTTTGGTTTGTAGTGACATGTAGGTATCTTACCTTGCTATCTTAAATGTGAACTCCTGCAGAGCAGGGGCCCTTTGTTATAACACTGTTTACTCCCCCAGAGCACAGCACCTGACATTGTTCTCTACCCATGACAGGTGCTTTATAAGTATTTGTATGTTGATTAACCTGAAGCACAATGCCTAGATTTATCTGTTTTACATTCTCACCTAGTCCTCTCTGAATACTTAGATTTGATTTTTCAGCCTGCCTAGCAGGTCTCTCTGGGTACCAAAAATCATAATTACACACCAAAGTCCAGAGATTTGGCTCTCCAATATATGCTCTCCACGACTTTGAAAAATTCTTAATTTTTGTATGCATTATATATTGCATATATTGCATCACATATTAGAATACATAAAATCACATAAAATATATAATATTGTATGCAATCACATGCATTATAAATGGGAATCATCATATAATACAAATAGATGCATGTGTACACACATTGCACACATACAGTATATGTGACATATGGACATATTTTTATGTCATATATAATGACAACAAATCAAGGCATTGGTGCTTCAAATTAGTCAACATACAAATACTTACAAAACACCTGTCATTGGTAGAGAACATACATAAAAATATGTATATATGTAAATATGTATGTATGACATTTGTAAATGTACAAACACACAATAATTTCTTTTGTACTTTCTACTTTCTCTTGATCTTTTAAACTTTGCTTTCCTAAGCATTTGCAAACCAAAAAAAAAGAATCTAAATATACATCTGAAATGAAAAAAAACTACCTAAGGGACCTGGAGAACTTCACTTTTGGGGAAATTATGGAAATGGGCAAAATGTGTAAGCAGTTCAGATGCTGAGGGCATTTTAGAGATACATGCTTGATGGTCTTATGCCAGAAAAAATAAGTTGGTGTTCTGTGCCATCATGCTAAGAATGCACAGAGCTTCATTTCAACAAACTACCAAATGAACACAAAATAAGAAGAAAAGCACTTTGATACCATTTAGCCAGAGAAAATTCAGATCCAGTATTAAGGACTGACCATGGGAAAAGACAGCAAGAATTCTAGACCCTCTACTTCTTTCTCTTTTTTGTCTGTTATAAAAAAAAAGGACATTGCAGGTCAGCATCAGAGAGCCTAGGTACTCTTTTAAAATGTAATGGTAATAGTAACAAAAGAATAACTTACATAATCCTACCCCTCCTTCACTATTATCAATAACAGAATCCTCTTGTATCCACAGCAGAGGTGGAGATTTCTATGCTAGGAAACATACCCTGGAGTCATAGCCAGGTAAAGCGTCCATGCCATTCTAAATTGAGGCCCCAGTTAGCCTGTCACCCTCCCACTTCTGAGTTTCCATATGCCAAGGACTCTCCCTCCCTGTTCTTACTCCTGGTGGCCTGGAACCACCTTCGCAGGTAGACCTTGTTTGTTGTTTCCCGGCTTCCATTTATGTTGTCATAAATGGGACAAAAAAAAAACCCTGTCCATTCTGGGGTGATGTTAACATTCATGTAAAAGAAGCATGGGAATCCGTAATCAAATTACTAAAATTAATCGTCAAAATGCATAACTTGGTTTCTAGATATAAGACCAAATTTGAAATAAAGTAAGTTCTTATACACTAGCAATACACAATTACAAAGTGTAATTCTAACATGTTATTTGCATTGCCAAAATATTAAAAACTGAATAACTTTGAGATAAATCTGACAACAGAAATACAAAGAGAAAGTGATAAATCCTTATGTAATAGCCTTAAGAAAGGTAAAAGTAAATTGTTTTTTAATAGGTCTCCACGCAATTATAAAAATATACTTCTCAAATTAATCTATAAAATTTCATATCATTGCAGTGGTTATTAAATTTTATAGATTAATTTGAGAAGTATATTTTTATAATTGTGATCAAATGATATAAATAGGTATTTTAAAGAAGAGAAACAAGAATCAGTAGCAGGCAAAACATTTACCAATGAAATGTTGGTGTGTATTTACCAACCAAACCACAAAGGCATCTATCAAACTGAGTTCAACGCCTAACCAGCAGATAGTAAGTACTGAGTTGTATGCATACCGAACAACCAGTAATCTTATTCGTTTGTGTGATTGCAAGTTGCTGCAACCACTTTGGAAAAGAAGTTGGCATTGTCTTGCAAAGCTGAAGGGGTATCTTGTTTTTTTGTTGCTGGCCTGCCATTTACTTTCTCTTTCTAGTCCCAGTGTAGTCATATGAAGGATATTTCATCCAGCAATCCCTGTCCTGGGAATGTGCCGTCAGAAAACAAACATACTCACTGGGAGATAATGCAGAAGAAGGTTCATCTTGAAAAAGTTTGTAAAGGCAAAAAGTGGTGAGCAAACGAAATGTGCTTTGACAAGAAATTGGATCATTTTAATCTGTAATGTTCACATAAATGAATGGTACAGATCAGGGAAAATAAATAAACCATAGTGTCACATATTATTATAGATGGATTTTAAAAACATATTATTGAATGGGAAAAACAAATTTTAATAAGATATATTGGCTGAGCATGGTGGCTTACTCCTGTAATCCCAGCACTTTGGGAGGCTGAAATGGGTGGATCACGACATCAGGAGTTTAAGACCAAACTGGCCAAGATGGTGAAACCCCATCTTTACTAAAAATACAAAAATTAACCAGGCATTGTGGTGGGTGCCAGTAACCCCAGCTACTCAGGAGGCTGAGGCAGAGAGTTGCTTGAACCCTGGGCACAGAGGTTGCAGTGAGCCAAGATCATGCCACTGCACTCCAGCCTGGGTGACACAGCGAGACACCATCTCAAAAAACAAACAAACAAACAAAAAGATTATATATAGTAGGATACTGGCAACATAAGGCCAGAAGCATACAAATGTTGATAATATATTGCTTATTAAAATATACATAATGTATGGTAAAATATATGATGGTCCAAGAATATGATAAAAAATTAAGAGTGATTATCACTGGCAGTAATGTATGACACTGTAGTCATAAAGGAGAGGAAGCATGATTAGATCATTAGATGCAGAGAAATCATTTGATAAATTTCAACACCTAATGGTAGAAACTGTTAACAAAACATTAATAGAACTCAAGGGAAACTTTCTCAACCTGATAAAACTATTAAAACACAGCCACATTTTAGCACTTCTGTTTAATAATGTAAAAGGAGGACTTAGCCAGTGCAGTAAGTCAAGCAAGGAAATAAAAGGCATATAATTTGGAAATAAATTAAAATGTCTTATTTGCAGTTGATAAAAAGATGAATACAGAAAATTCTAAAACATCTACCTAAAAAGTTTTTTATAACTGCTAGATACACTTATATATGCCAAAACAATATACGAGAATCAATTGTATTTTATATCCTAGCAATAACAATAGTAAATGTAATGCAATAACACCATTGACAATGATGTCAACTAAACAGAAAACACTTAAATATAAATTTAACAAAATAGGTACAAGATTTGGACACTGCAAATTACCAAGTATTAATAAGTTAAACACAAGAAAAGAGATATACAAGGTTCATCTTTTGAATAATAATTCCATATTATTAAGATATCTGTTTTCTCAAATTGATCTCAAGATTCGACACAAGCCCAGGACATCACAGCAGATGCCCCACTCCTATACCTCTTCCTCCTCCTTTTCCTCCCCCTCATTATTCTTTTTGATATTTTTATTATTGCTATTATTTTTGTAGAAATGGATAAGCTGATTCTAAGATATATATGACACGAAAAGGCTATACAACAACTACAAGTTTGAAAAAGAAATGAGTTGAAAGACTATCTGATTTCAAAATGTATTATAAAGTAATTAAGAAAGCATGGTAGTGTATGCGTGTATGTATTTGTAAATATATATGTATATATTTATAACAAGCTAGGAGTCCAGAAATAGATACCCACATATCAGTTGATTTTTATGAAATTTACCTAGACAATAGAAGAGATAATTTTTTTTAATTTAATTCTTTATAGATGGTACTCTAACAATTGATACTCTGGCCAGGCGCAGTGGATTACAGGATTAGAGGATTATGTCTGTATCCTGGCACTTCGGGAGGCTGAGGCTCATGGATCACCTGAGGTCAGGAGTTTGAGACCAGCCTGACCAACACGGCAAAATCCTGTCGCTACTAAAAATACAAAAAAGAAAAAAATAGCCAGGCGTGGGGTGGGCACCTATAATCCCAGCTACTTGAGAGGCTGAGGCAGTAGAATTACTTGAACCTGGTAAAGGGTAGGTTACAGTGAGCTGAGATCATGCCACTTCCTTCCAGCCTGGACAAAAGAGCAAAACTCCGTTTCAAAAAAAAAAGGATATCCGTATTAAAAAAAAAAATAAACTTTGACAATTCACATTGCATACAAAAGTGAACTCAAAATGGAACGTGGAACTAAATGTAAAAGCTAAAACTACAAAACTCTTAGAAATAATTATGGAAATATTAACATTTTAGATATAACAGCAGCAATATAAACCATGAAAGAAAACGTTGATAAGTTGAACTTCATTAAAATTAAAACCATTTTTCCTTTGAATGCCACCTCTGGGACAATGAAAAGGTAAGCCACAGAGTGAAAGACAATATTGGGGAAAAAAAATATCTGATAAAAAATAATTGTAACAGAAATTTTTTTACAAATCCTAAAGGAGAACACAACCCAATATAAAATGGGTAAAATCTTGAATTGACACATCACCATAGAAGTTTTAAGGATGGCAAATAAGCATATGAAAAGCTGCTTAGTAGCATTAGTCATCAGAGGAAAGCAAATTAAAACCGTAATACGATGTCACTGCATACACATTAGCATGCTAAAATTAAAAAGGCTGATGATGCCAAATGCTGATGAGATATAAAGCAACTGAAATTCTCCTACATTGCTGGTAGGGGTGTAAAATGATACAACTATGAGGAAATCATTAGGCAGTTCCTGATTAAGTTAAACATAACCTACCATATGAACCGGCCATTTCATTACCAGATATTTACCCAAGAGGAATGAAAATAGATGCCTACACAAAGCATTGTACATGAATGTCCATAGAGGTTTTATTCACAATAAGCAAAAACCACATATAATCTAAATTCCCATCAAGAAGAGAATGGATAAACACAATGTAGCATATCTACACAATGTAATACTATTTTGCAATAAAATTAAGATACACTAACACATGCAACCACGTAGATGAATCTCCATGAATGACTCATTGTACTGAGTAAAAGAAGTCAAAAATAAAAACTTAATGTTTCAATTTATAAATTGAAAATCCTAGAAAATGCAAAATAACCTATTTTGACAGAAGGCAGATCATCAGTTGTCTGTGACCAGCCAGGAGCAGAGGCAGGGATGGACGTATTTTGTATATATTGTGATGGTGATTTAACAAGTCTATGTATCTGCAAGAACTCATTGCATTGTGAATTGTAAATGGAGTTTTTAAAATGACACCATTAAGAAAATAAAAAAGCAAGCCACTAACTGGGAAAAATATTGCACCTATATGTATAAGAGAGAGGTCTTATATCCCAGCTATATGAAGGACAATTTTAACTCAATCATAAAAAGAAAACTACCTGCTTTGAAAAATTGACCAAGTATATCAATAGACAAATTTCCAAGATATATGAATGACCAATAAGTACATTAAAAGATATTCAACATCATTAGACCTCAAGAAATGCACATTTAAGTAATAGTAGATAAAAGAAAACTTTGAACTAAGCCGACCTGCCAAATACGGATTATCTGAAACATGCCTATATTTCTGGTGGGAATGTAACGTGAGCACTAACATGTTGGAATCATTTTAAACTTAAACGTAGACTTACTATACAACCCAACCATTTCTCCCCTGGGTACTTATCCAAGAGAACTAAAATCATATGTCCACATAAAGCATATGCCTATACTTGTAAATAAATATTTTAGGATCCAAATTAATAAGCAACAGCTCAATTGTCCAGTAACAGAACAGTGGGTATGCAAACTGTTGCAAACAGTGGAATACTACTCAGAAATACCTAAGTACCCGAGAACATGGATAAATCTCAAAACACAATATTGCACAAAACAAGCCGGAGATACCAAGTACTTTAGTATAATGCAAGATTACATTAATATAAAATTCTAGAGCACTCAAGACTAGCGTATATTGACAGCTGATACCAGTTGTTTATGGCTGGGGATCAGGAAAGGGACTATTTTCAAAAGAACACATGGGAACCTTTTGCAGATTACAAGCCTGTGCTGTCTATCTTGGTTACGGGTATATATACTTGCCAAAAGATATCAAGCCGTATGCTTAAAATGTATGCGCTTATTGCATGTAATTACATCTCGATAAAGCTCAGTTTTTAAAAATTCAAAAGAAGGGTTAACATAGGAAAGACATCCAGAGACCTTCAGAAGTATTGGTGATATTTCATCACCAGGTGATAAGGTAGGTGTTTGGCACAAGGATTTTTGTTCTACTCTGTTTCAAACCTTATAATATATATTCTTTGCATGAATGAAATATTTCATAACAAAAAATAGATTAACCATGGTCTGGGAGATGATAGTAGCCATGAGTATAAGTGACAAAGATTAATATACTGATTATAATAGAGAATCCTGCAAATCAATGAGAAAAGATAAACACCCCAGTAAATAGTAGGTAGATATATTAGTAAGCAATTTGAAGAAGAGGAAATATTAAGATCAATATACATACAAAAAGAAGGTCAACTCAATAGTAATCATGGAAATATGAATTAAAACCATAAGCCACCAATTATCACAACAGAAACAAAACTAAGAAAAAGGTCTGATAATAGTGAATTCTGATGAAGAATGGGAATTTAAATTTGTAGAACCACCCTGAAAAGCAAATTTCAGTCAACTAAAAAAATAGGCATATTCTAACCTAGACAAACTCTCTCACAGGTACTTAAGAATATACAGTTGATCCCTGAACAGCATGAAGATTAGAGGCGTCACTTTCCCCATGTGGTCAAAAATCCACGTATCACTTTCGACTCCTCAGAAACGAGCCTACTGTTGACCTGAAGCCTCACCAATAGCAAAAACAGTTAACACTTATTTTACATTATATACTGTATTCTTACAATAAAGTAAGCTACAGAAAGAAACATGTTATTAAGAAAATCATAAGAGGAAATATGTTTACTATTTACTAAGTGGAAGTGCCTCATCATAAAGATCATCTTCATTTTCTTCAGATTGAGTAGGCTGAGGAGGAAAAAGAGGGAGGCTTGGTCTCGCTGTCTTAGGGATGATGGAGGCAGACAAGATGGAGGAGGTAGAAGCAGAAGCAGGAGAGGCAGGCACACTTAGTTTCATCTTTATTGAAAAGAATCCACATATTAAGAGGACCAGATCAAACTCGTATTTTTCACCGGTCAACTGTAAAATGTTCCTATCAGCTATGTTTATAATAGCAAAACAAACAAACAACCCAGAAAACAAGAATATACAATAAGCTAAATGCCCATCAACATTATACAGTGTAATAAGGTAAAACAGTAAGTAGATATCAACATGAGTGAATTTCAGAACATAATTATGGGTGAAAATATATGTTCTCTGCTTAATAAAATTTTAATATGCATATTTGATCATTTTAAAACCATTCTGCATATTGTTTAGGAGGACATAACTATATAATTAAATGTAAAGAAGTTTTTAGGGATAAGAAACTCTTTCTGAGGGCAGTAACTTTTTCTAGTTTGTGAGAAAATTAAGAAGAATGTGATCAGCATGAAATACCCAGGGCCTTCAACCTTTCGATGATCGTTATTCCTTAAGCAGAATATTCATAACATGAGTGTTCATGATATCCTTATTCATATATTTGATTTGTTAAAAATATTTTACATTATAATTTTTAAAGTAATTATAGGAAGCAAAACAAAGAAAATGAAGAATGAGAGGAATTTTCTGGTCCCAGGAGGCATGATTCTGCTGAACAAAGATCTGCTTACGTAACTCTGTGCCTCCCGTGACATAATCATCTCAGACGGTTTTACAAGGCTCATGGTTTAGAATGGTGATGTATACTGTTGGGTCCCAAGAAACTTTCAGTTTTTTGGCCTTAGAAGCTGGCTTTACAGGGAGAGATTTTGGTTGTAGGCATTCAAAGAAAAAAGAGTTTAAACCAAGCAAGGACCATCATTCCAAACTCAAAAAAAGGTGCAATGGTATTAAAAGTTTTGAAAGTATTCTGAATTTTCTGTGACAAATTACAAAGAATCAAAATCTGTCAAAGGTTTACACTAGAACTATGTAAAGAACTCTTACAAGTCAAAGAGAGAAACCGAGGAGATACACGGACAAAGATCATGAACAAAATACCCGTGCAATAGTGATGAAGAGCTGAGAAACACATACAGACATTTTTATAAGTAATTAATGAAATTCCAATTAAATAAAAATTAGCTTTTCTGTCCATCAAACAGGCAAGGTTGGAAAAACGATGACCATGGTGTTACACACAGTACAGTAAGAATGAGGCTCTACGGTGCAACTAATGAGGATGAAAATTGATAAATTCTTTCTGGAAAGCACATTATTAAAATATACTAATCAATTTAAAATATTCATACATTCTGGTTGAATGATTAATATTGTGGAATAGTCACTAAGGAGATAGTAAGAGATGCGAATAAAAGTATACTTATAAGGATGTTTTTGTAATCCCAGCACTTTGGGAGGCCAAGGTGGGGGGAATCACCTGAGGTCGAGTTCGAGACCAGCCTGACCAATATGGTGAAACCCTGTCTCTATTAAAAATACAAAAGTTAGCTGGGCGTGGTGGCATGCGCCCATAGTCCCAGCTACTCAGGAGTCTGAGACAGGAGAACTGCTTGAACCCAGGAGGCATAGGCTGTCGTGAGCCAAGATCACGCCACTGCACTCCAGCCTGGGCAGCACAGTGAAACACTGTTTCAAAAAACAAACAAAAATAATGTTTTTGAAGCACTATTTATAATAGTAGATAAAGCTTCAATGCTCATGAAATAAATTGTATTCTTATAATCATTGTGGTTTTAATATATAACTTGACTTTTTAAAATAATAGCAAGAGGAATGAATGATAACAATATTTAATGAAAAAAACATGATGCAAGACTCTATTTAGTCTGATGTCAATATTGTATCATCTGTGACTGGTGGAATCTATGTTCTTGTCCATTTCTGAGAAAACTGAAGGAGGCATATTTTCTCAAAATATTTCTCTAACATCTCTGCTTCATCCCACAAACTGAGAGAGAAGTTTGTGACTTCCTTAGAGGACAAATGGAAGTTGCTTATTAAATTGACAGAGGATTAGACTTCACAGGGAAGATGCTTAAACAGAATTCTGTGGGTCATTTTTCCACTCACAAATTTTGCAGCCCTTTTGCGGTATGAATCTGACTCTGACATTCACATACACAGCAGCCAACGCTATGTTTTGGAATGCTCCCCCAGGTGGCAAAATCTCCCATTCAAATAGAACATTAAATATAGTTTAAAATCACAGTAACACGGAAAAAATCAATCGGCAGGCAGCTCTTAACTTCTGGCCACCGTCTATAAACAGGTGGTGAAATTCTTGTACCAACAAATTATTTAGAGAATACTGGATAAAATCAACGGCTTAAACTACACTTCTAATTTAAAACTAGGATCTGATTACTGAGTCGAGTTGCTCTAGGAGAGTGAAGAATTCAGGACTGAGGTTAAAATCAACTAAGATGACAAATGTTTTTTTCCTTTAAGAAGCCTCTTCCTAGATTTCAATCCCAACAATTTCTCAGGCCATATTTGAAGACATCGCATTAGGGGAGAGGAAGGGAAAAGAAAATGAGAAATTGCTCTCAGCTGTTAAAAGTCTTTTTTTTTTTTGTAATGAGATTTTTATTATTTATTTCTTTTTTCTTTTTTTTCTTTTTTCTTTATTTTTTATTGCATTCTAGGTTTGGGGGTACATGTGAAGAACATGCAAGATTGTTGCATAGGTACACACATGGCAGTGTGATTTGCTGCCTTCCTTCCCCTCACCTGTATCTGTCATTTCTGCCCATGCTATCTCTTCCCACCTCCCCACCCCCCGTCCCTCCCCTATTTCCCCCCAACGGACCCCAGTGTGTAGTGCTCCCCTCCCTGTTCAACACTTGCCTATGAGTGAAAACATGTGGTGTTTGATTTTCTGCTCAGAAAATAAAATATCTCTTAACAGATCCCAGTAAAAATCACTTAGTGGATTTTTCCCTGTTTGTATGGGAAGGGAGAAGGAAAAAGTGAGATATATATGTGAAGGGGGCAAGAGGGACCCTTCACTCTAATATAATGTCAAGTTTTTCAAGACAGTGCCTCTAGGTTGCTTTTAATTATTGGCTCCCTTACCTTTGTGTTTTCAAATAATCATGAGTATACAAATACTCTTAAATTGTATCATATATTAAATATAAGAAGATAACTGTGATTCTAGGACATAGGCAGAAACAAGTGTGCATCTTAATTGTGGATAGTTATTGTATGAGAAATCATGTACACCCATATTTATGTTTACATTTCCAATATTGCTCTGCAGTTCCCAAATTGTCATCATGGATTTTCTCTTAATGAAAGGCTTATTCTTCATGATTAATATTTTAATTGCTCAGATAGACACATTTTTAGCATTTGAATAATTTAAGGACAAGTCATCAAAATGCACAGAAATAGTTTGGTTTTAGTGACAGGTTAGATGAAAGCAACACCAAGCATTACAAGTAGAATTTTCCTCACTGTGTCATGCCAATGAATAGGATAAAGGTTTTCTGAAGCCTGTGCCTGCACCCGTTCCAGAAAGCTCAATACAGACATGTTAGTATCTCCTTCGGTTTGAGTGTGAATTTGAAAATCAAGAACTCGTTAAATGATTTCTGTCAGCTTTCTGCCTCAATTCTCCACCTCTTATGGGTTCCCCCTGACTGAGTCCACTGGGCTACGTAAATTCAGATTTCTTTCCAAGGAGAAAATAGGCTGATGACAAGACGTAGTAAGAGGCTCCATATCTTGCCAGTCTGAGAGGCTTTATTATTATTTGTTCTTTTAGATGAACTGCAGGGACCCAGAGCTCATCTCTAAGTTCTTCCCTGCTGCCCGGCTCACAGGTTGACCCCACAGGTGATAATGTGACCTGATTCTGAGGGCTTGCATAACCCCATGTTCACTCCTTCACCTGGGATCTTTTCTTGGGGCTAGGTTTCTGAGATGGTTTATATTTTGGTTACTTGAGTAACTTTTCTGAGTCATTCATGTTCCATTAAGGAGTGCTACTTGTTCTACCTTGCTGTAGGGACTGTGTGAATCCTTCACCCCCTAGCCTTGTAAGTCAGGCTCTGCTGCTCATAGACCTTTCCCAGAAGCTATTTGTCTAAATCTTCATTGGTAAATTTGGTCTGCCTCCAACTTAAAGGACTTGTGAATATTTATGACCATCGCTAATATGTGTGCCGTAACTGAAACTTAAAATCCCTTTGTGCTCTCTATCTGGTCAGTTTCATGGACCCTATTCCCCTAAACCTAGGAAAATCTACTTTTCATTCTCTGAACCTCAGTGTATGTTTTTTTCTTTCAGTCTTTTTGCAAGTCTGC
Organism: Saimiri boliviensis; assembly: GCF_048565385.1. Taxonomy (NCBI): domain Eukaryota; kingdom Metazoa; phylum Chordata; class Mammalia; order Primates; family Cebidae; genus Saimiri; species Saimiri boliviensis. Next base: position 131,486,802 of record NC_133453.1, on the reverse strand, counting down.
ATATGGCATTTTGGATGTGAAAATTTCAACCTAAGTGTGTGTGGACTTACATGTAAGGTAAACAGCCAATAGTGGTTTGGTGATAGTCTATGAATTTGGCTGATGAAATTACTTACAGACAGTTTTAACTGAATTAGAAAAGTTAGCATTAGTTTAAAATAATACTGCTTTTATCCAAAAAACAATTTGTAAAAGACTACATGATAGTCTTAGAAACATGATAGCTTAGAAGATAATTTTGATAAAATTTAACATTTCTTATTTTAAATAGTAATTTAGTAGTAGAATGATTCTTCTAAATCATAATAAAAATATGTATCTGGGGCTCCAAAACCAACTTAACAAGGTAAAGAGACATTTCATTACATTTGAAAATTAAGACCTAAATTTAAGATATTTATTAGTCAATATTGATCTAAAAGTTTTAAATAAGCAGTAAGAAGAGAAAATAACTTCAGAAATAATCATTCAAAAGTAGCATGCAAATTCACAATCTATCTGAAAAACAATAAAATCTGGTAGACTTAAGTAATTAATTACATACTAAATTCATAAAACCCAATAATTTTCCTATCACTGTAATAACAAGTCAGAGAAATGTAATGACAGGAGATAAATCCCATCTCTAATTGCAGTAAGAGAAATTTAATGCTTAGGAATAAACTTGACAAATCTTATATTGGAGTTAAGGAAAATAAACAGCTTTTTTGGAACATATAAAAAGATTTGAATAAAGGCACAAATATAATCTCTAATTTTAATGTGCAGTGACAATCCCAATGATATTTGAAGAGTTTTTATCTATAAATATAAATGTATCACAATAGCAAAAGAAAAAAGCGTTAATAAAGAAAAAGGAATAAGGAGCTTACCATACATTACAATATATTTTAAAATTAGTAAAGTAGTTTGCTATTAGGTTAGTAGGCCATTAAAACTGCATACAACATCCAATGCCAAAGTCAAATATGGATAAGAACTGCTATGTGTTATAAGTGGCATATCAAAAAAATGAATTTTTATATAAGTGATATTCAGTGGAACAACCGAATATTTATTTGGAGAAAAAAATGGAAAATGTAGCCTCATAATTTATAGCAACAGAAATATGAAATCTTGATATAAAACACACACACACAGATCATAAAATACCTGAAGAAAACAATAAAAGAAGATGTTTTGCTATATTAAAATGTGTCACTTGACAGCAAAACAATGAGTCAAAATTAAAAGGCAGCAACACATTCAGAAAATAAAACATGCAGCAAATGTAGTGTAAGTATCTTTGAAATATATATGAAGACATTAAATTACTAAGAAGGAAGACAAACATCTTGACTGAGGACAGCAACAGATCCACACACGATATGAACAGAAAAGTTGTTTGTAAAATGGTGAATATGAATATATACAAATAAATATATGAGCATATCTATCTGTGTTTATATATAAATCCAACCCTGTTCATAATAAAAAAGATACAATTAAAAAAAAACTACAAATCTTGTTTATCAACTTTGAAGAGTTTAAAAGGTATATAGAAATAGTATTGTTGAGATGAGTATTACATCTCATGAGTGTAAGAGAGCTTTGGAATTACTTTCCTTTTAAAGACAATTTGGCAGTATGAATCAAAATATTAGACTCAGTAGTGCCACAATTTAGAAATATAGCCTAAGAGAAAGGCATGCAAAATTTAGCAAAACAGTTGTTTATTCTAGCATATTTATTGTAAAATATTTTAAATCATCCAAATGCCAACAATAAGCCTTAGTTAAATAAACTGGGGTACTTGAGAAAAAAAATGCAATGCTATTTAGCAATTAGAAATGATTTTGGTGAAGAACAACTAATGACTCAGAAAATTTTATATGAGGTATTTCTAAGTTGTAATAATACACTTATGAACCATATATGCCCTACCATTCAAATGGATACATATTCACATAAATATACATATATGCTACAGATGTGTAAGCATTATCTATTACTAGAATAAATTATAATATCTTAAATATAATTTATTAATATATAAATAAGTAAAATAATGAATAATTTTCCTATATGACAGATCTAAACTTTTTTATTTATACTTTTATAATTTTAAATCTTTCTGCAATGAATACGTGTAACTGATATAAAAATTTTGAAGTATATGATTTATTCGCTTATTTACTCAGTTATCCATTCACATACTCAGCAATCATTGTGGAACAGCTGCAGACAAGACAGTTTATTAGGTATCAAGTAAAACTGCCTCTGCTGTCATGGAGGCTTACAGCCTAATGGGATAGCCAGGCCAAACAATCATGCAGAAATTCCATGATTTCGAACATTTTGGCTATGTAGGAAAAGAACTGACCAGGTGTTCTTGCGAATTTATAACTGGGATCATATTTAGTCTGAAGACCCAGAGGATGCTTTCCTGCAAAATTGACATTTAAGCTGAAAGATACAGGTTGAGTGTGGAACAATTAAGCAAAAATAAGGAAAGAGTTCTCAGACAGAAGGAGCATCATTTGCAAAAGTCCATTGGGTCAATAGGAGCCTGGAAACATTGTGCTTTAGAAACATTGCAAATATTTGCTGATGAGGTTGGAGCATGGAAAGCAATAAGGATTTTTGGAAATGAGGTCTTTAGTTGTAAAACAAGGGAAATATTTCTGATATGGTTTGGCTGTGTCCACACCCAATTCTTATCTCGAATTGCAGGTCCCAAAATTCCCACATGTCATGGAAGAGGTCTTGTGGGAGGTAATTGAATCAAGTGGGTGGGTCTTTCTCATGCTTTTCTTGTGACAGTGAATAAGTCTCATGAGATCTGATAGTTTTACAAAGGGGAGTTCCCGCGCACCTGCCCTCTTGCCGGACACCATGTAAGATGTGACTTTGCTCATCCTTAGCCTTCTGCCATGATTGGGCAGCCTCCCCAGCCATGTGGAACTGTGAGTCAATTAAACCTGGGTCCTTTATAAATTACCCGGACTCGGGTATGTCTTTATTAGTGGCATAGAACAGACTAATATTGTATCTTTACAGCAATGGGAAAATACTGTGGCACTTTTTATCTTATTGCTCTTCTCATAAAAGCTCCAGAAAGTCGGGGGCGGATTACTTGGTCCTGTCTCCAGAACATCAGAGCTAATGAGAAATGAATGCCAGGAGTCCTTCAAAACCACTTCTTTTAGAGGCCTCTTAGCCCCTGGCCTAAAGTCCCTAACACCAAGAAAAAGCTTCGGTAATCCCCCTGCAACATTATTCTGCTTTGTATCTCCACTCAGGAGCTTCAAAATAATCACCCAGAAGTATGGTTTCTCTGCTGTCAGTTCACTACGTTGTTACCTCTAGCCAACATAGAGTAAATTGCAGCTTATCCCCAATTAACTTGCTTGAGATTCTGTTTTTGATCTGGCCCAGAGTGGAAATTCAGAAACTGATACTCATAATTAGATAGTATTGCTCATGTCCTCTCTGTTCTGATCACTAATTTTTCACTTGCTATTATGCTTTTTGATGTTTTTTTCTCATTTTTTTTTTTGCAGAAAAGTTTATATATATGGCACATTGCAAACATGTTTAAAGGATCAAGAATGCGGGGGGTAAGCAGATTTTATAATTCTTCTTTTCAACGAGGAAACACATTCAGAAATGTAAAATGCATTGCTGAAGGACAAACCTGAGAAAACCCTGTCTCTTAACACAAGAGAATGCTCCTTTCACCACAGCATACCACTTTTTATTAAGCACAAAGATCCTTTCTCCTACTGCCTACAGAATAGAAGTTACTAGATTACTATGGCTATGTCTGTGTAATGTACTTTGCATAGTTGGCATAGCATTATGCCCTTTTAGGTGCCGAGGAGGTGCTTTCAGATCAGGCGTCCCCAAACTACGGCCCACGGGCCGCATGCGGCCCCCTGAGGCCATTTATCCGCCCCCACCCCCACCCCGCCGCACTTCAGGAAGGGGCACCTCTTTCATTAGTGGTCAGTGAAAGGAGCACAGTATGTGGTGGCCCTCCAACGGTCTGAGGGACAGTGAACTGGCCACCTGTGTAAAAAGTTTGGGGACGCCTGTTTTAGATGATTGACAGCCAACCTGTGATTTTTTCTGATCGTGCTAGCCCAACCTGACATGAGAAGTCTTGGGAGGAGCTAGTTCCCTGGAGAGGAGGTAGGCTGACACTGAGTGACTTAGAAATGACAGGAAGTCAGTTGAAATTGCTACTATAGTTAAAATGTCTTTTTAAGTCATTCTATGTATAATAGATTCCTCACCATCAAGAAGCTTCAAATGTGGATAGTGTGGCAATTTTAAGTCACAAAAGTAAGTTTAAGTCTCGTGGGCATAAAATCATTAGGGACGTGATACTGTTCACATATCATCATGCTCTTCATGTGGCAATTTAATGTCAGTGGAGTTTTAAAGAAGGAATAATTCCAATGACTAATATATGCCAAGTGCTAGCAAACAGGACCACTACCCATATCCATTCATCACTTCATACCAGCTTCACAAGCTTACAGCATCACAAACACATACCAACACTAGTGTTACACAAACGCAAAAACTGAGACTTAAAGAGGTGTTAAGGTTCACTAAAGGTTTTACAACCAGAAAGTTGCAAAAACCTAGTTTGTCTGAGCCAAATTCTTTGCTCTGAACCACCCAGCTATACTGCTGACGACGTTCTGGCTACTCCAGAATGTTGATTCTGAGTGAATTTGACCCTGCATCTACCACTGTCAGAAAAAAAGAAATCAGAAAAATTACTTGTCAGATTGTGAAAAACCCAGTTTTAGGGGAATGAAAATAATCAAAGACTTGCAATAGATTAACATACAATGAAATAGAGAAATACGTGCATTCTCCCTCTGTAAGGACAGGGGAGCAAAAAAAATATGCAAATGTTTGGTGATCATGAAATCAGAAGTGAGTCTCCTAAGTGAGTTTCCGAAGTCAAACATTCAATGTTATCTGGCCAAAAACTCTGTGCTTCTATGTATAATACAAAGATGGCCTTGACAGTAATGACCATATGATAAAAGTGCAATGGGTAAGATTCCTATTTTTAAATCATAAGTTATAAATTTAATAATTTCAGTAAATAAAAAATGCTTTGCTTGAAATACATATCTTTATCTACAATAGACCATTTATCATCTAAGCCTGGATGAAGTATATGTCTTGGTCTGAAATGTCACCAAAAGATACCCCCATTTCTTCAGACCTACTAGAACTTTACCTCTTAGTTATATGTTGGGCAAATTGCAAGGCCTATTTCAATAATGTCAAATATTTTATCTGTGAATCTCCTTTCTCCTTCTCTCCTCAGATCAATAATCTATGACAGAATTGCAACTAGGGCTCACAGTGATAATCATCTATTTGGCATGTCTTTCTGACATACTGTGTTAAGCTGTATTCTGAGGTCTTATCCAGGGTAAATGGAAAAATATATTGATCAGTATATTAGTCTGTTTTTATACTGCTACAGAGAACCCAAGAGGGTAATTCATAAAGGAAAGAGGTTTAATTGACTTACAGTTCAGCATGACTGGGGAAGCCTCAGGATACTTAGATTCATGGCAGAAGGTGAAGGGGAAGCAGGTACCTTCTTCACAAGGCAGCAGGAAGGAGAAGTACCAAGCAAAGTAACACGAGTCCCTTATAAAACCATTGGATTTCCTGAGAACTCACTATCATGAGAACAGCATGGGCTAAAGTGTCCCCATGATTCAGTTACCTCCTCTTGGTTTCTCCCTCGACATAGGGGGATTGTGGAGATTACAATTTAAAATGAGATTTGGGTGGGGACACAAAGCCTAACCATATTAATCAGATAATTCAACTGGCCAAAGAATGAAGAGAGGGAGCTGCAATGTTTCCAGATACCAAATTACCTAAGTGATTTAAGTTAGGTAAATAAGAAGAGAAATCATACATTTTCCTGACTTAGAAACATACTCAATACTAGAATAGCAGCCACTTTTATTTATTCTTTTACCTTTGTCACAGAGCTCAGTGTTTCCTACTTTTGACTATTTAATTATAAAGCACATCCCCTCTCCCATTTCCACATACTTGGACTAGCAGGAATAGTATAAATGAGGCAAGATTTAGCATTAGTCTCAACTGGTAACCTTTATGAACAAGCTTTCCCTTACTGTAGTATGCTGTTGAGAGCAAGGTGCTAAGTAAACACGTAGTAGATGGCAAATACTGTCTCACAACATGTCACAAAATACAGCTCTTAAAGGAAACATACAAAAGGGCATAAGAAACATACTTCTCTCAGGTTTGAAGATTCCCACCATCTCTAGTTGCCATCTATATTCAAGTATGACAGTACGGTTGTCTTAATTCAGGCAAATAGGAGGAGCTAATAGGTGAAAGAGCCATGATCATCTTAGGTACTTGAACTTCGAATTTGGTTGGAACTGTCCTAAAGTCAAGTCTTCCCTTAATCTCCTTGCAGGATTTGTTCCAGAACACCTTCGGTTACCAAAATTCACAAATACACAATTCTCTTCTATAAAATGATGCACTATTTGCACATCATCTACATACATTCTTCTGTATACTTTAAATTATTTCTAGATTACTTGTAATATCTAATGCAGTGGAAATGATATGCAAAGAGTGGTTACATGTATTGATGTTGTTTTATATTATTATATTGTGTTTTTTCCAAATATTTTCAAACCTCAGTTGGTTGGATCTGTAGATGGGGCACCCGTAGATATGGGGGGGGGGGTGGTAATTGTACACTGTTCTGAAGTTGAGATACCTAGAGGAATGTTTCAGCTAACCTCCATCTAGTGTTCATAGGGAAACACTGTGGCAGGAACATGCTGATGTCTGTAAATTATTTTGTAATGTTTTCGCTTGCTAGGATAAAGAAAAGGACTAGCTATCACATACTGCTTTCGTATTATCAAATCAAACCTAGGTACCATGACTGTAGTTTAGAAAACTAACTCTGAAAATAAAGACAATTTGTAATAGGCCTGAGTCCAAATCATGGCTCTACCACTGTGACTTTGAGCTTGTTGCTTAATGTCATTGAACCTGAGTTTCTGCTTTAGTAAAATTGACTTATTAATATAGACTTCAATCAGTTGTTATGAAAATACATGTAAATGGAATCACATCTTTAATGCACACAGTAAAGTGCCTGACATACAACTGGCAGTCCATAAATAACAACAGTAAACAATAATGACTTCTAAAACTCTTCAAATGGTGCTTGCTCATGGTAAGTACCATGTAACTGTTTGCTACTGTTATTAATATTCCTGTACTGAAGTTGGGCTTGCTTTCTTTTTTCTGCTTCCCAGTAGCTTGGGATTTGATTCAGAAGTGGTTCTGAGGGCTGGGAGGAGGGGATTAACCCCGTATTTCCAATGCTGCCTTGGCCTGGGCTCTGCTTTCTCCACAATTGAAAGACAGAATACACTACTAGAATTATTGGGTAGACATTTGGGTTATCCATGTATCCTTAAACCTTGTTTTGATTCTAGGAAAACATAATGTTGCCATTTCTCATATTAAAGGTTTAGTCTTTATTCCTGACCAGACCAACTGTCATGATTTCCTGATCGCTTCAGTAAATTAAGCTACAACACCAAGAAGGAAAATGGAGAACCCACATGGTTCTAGCATGAACCCATGAACCCCAGCTGAGTTTAAGAAGACAAAAAAAAAGTGGTCTTCTGTCTTCTTTCCTTTGAGTTCTATCAGGGTTACTTTTTTGGTTTCTCAGAATCAAAAGGATCTCCCTGCAGAAATCATGCCAAACACTTAAAATAAATGTGACAAAATAAATCTACCCTCTGTCTCCAAAAGCATTAAGAAATTTCTGAAAACAGCATTATAGCCGTCTTAAATTTATAAGAACCTCCCTGTACTTTGGCTATAGCAGCGGTTACCTGCTGCATCTCATGATGCCATCTATTCCATGCATCATTAAATATTGTGCTTCATATCTCCCTTGTTGCTTTCTCTTCATGACAAGTTCCTTGGTTTATACCCGCATCTTCCACCATGTCTTCTCTGTGTTTCAGATACTGTTTTCTGCATATTTTGGGCCAACCTTGCCACACTTATCCCTAGCATTTTACAAACCCAGATAAATATGATCATGTTACTCTCTCTCTCTCTTTTTTTTTTTTACAAGCAAGAATACCATCTCTGTAGCTGACATAAATATCATCAATTAAACTTTATGAATGACCCTACTTCTGTATTTTTGTTTACCTCTCCATTAGGGAAAAGTTTCTACACCAAAACCTGGAGACTTTTTACAGACTTCCCTGGGTGATATGGAATTATTTTTAAAGCAGGGAAGGGCTGGCTTAGCTAATTTTCACATGAAGGCATTTGGGTTTGGGGTTGGGGTGAAATCTGAGACTGGGAAAGGACGTCTTTCTTAAGATCATGGTATTTAGAGCTCTTGTCTCTTAAATTTTGTCACCCAGAAGTCTTTGGTTGTATGTGACAGAAAGCAAACTTGAACTAGCCTAGGTAGAAATTTATTAGAAAAATACCTGAGTAGCCTACAGAATGAAAATAGTGATAAGCCATAAAGCCTCAGGATATCAGGAATGGAGACATTTCTGAACACCTGAAATATAGATGCCATAAACTCTTGTTTCTGTCCATTGACATCATTCGTGTGTGTGTGTGTGTATGTGTGTGTGTGTGTGTGTGTGTGTGTGTGTGTGTGTGTGTGTGTGACAGAGAGAGAGAGGGAGAGAGAAAGAGTCTCATTCTGTCATGCAGGCTGGAGTGCAGTGACATGATCATTGCTCACTGCAGCCTCGACTTTATGAGCTCAAGTGATCCTCTCAAGTAGATGGAACCACAAGTGTATGCCACCATGTCCAGTGAATTTTTAAAATCTTTGTAGAGACAAGATCTTCCTATGTTGCTCAGGCTGGTTGTAAGCTCCTGGGCTCAAGCAATTCTCCTGCCTCAGTCTTCCAAAGTGCTGAGATGACAGTCATGAGCCACTGTGCCCAGCCTGACACGATTCTTTAATAAACCGTTTTTTGCAGGCTGATCCTTGGCTCACACCCTTACTATCTTTATCTGAGAGGGAAAAGACCCAGGAGAGACCCTAATTCTCCTGACTTAGGTCATATTTCTATCCCTCTAGGAGATGGCAGAGGGTAGAAAAATCAGTTACCAGGTTGAAAATTGGAACAAAATAGTTGGAGGCATCACACCACCTGATTTCAAACCATACTACAAGGCTACAGTAACCAGAACAGCATGGTACTGATACCAAAACAGATATATAGACCAATGGAACAGAACAGAAGCCTCAGAAATAACGCCAAACATCTACAACCATCTGATCATTGAAAAACCTGACAAATATAAGCAATGGGGAAAGGATTCCCTATTAAATAGATGGTGTTGGGAAAACTGGCTAGCCATATGCAGAAAACTGAAACTGGATCCCTTCCTTACAGCTATACAAAAATCAACTGAAGATGGATTAAAGACTTAAGCATAAGACCTAAACCATAAAAACTCTAGAAGAAAAACCTAGAAAATACCACTCAGGACATAGGCATGGGCAAAGACTTCATGACTAAAACACCAAAAGCAATGGCAACAAAATCCAAAATAGATGAATGGGATCTAATTAAACTAAAGAGCTTCTGCACAGCACAAGAAACTATCATCAGAGTGAACAGGCAACCTACAGAATGGGAGAAATTTTTGCAATCTATCCATCAGACAAAGAGCTAATACCCAGAATCTACAAAGAACTTAAAACAAATTTACAAGACAAAAACAAACAACCCTATCAAAAAGTGGGCAAAGAATATGAACAGATGCTTCTCAAAAGGAGACATTTATGCAGCCAACAAATATATGGAAAAAAAAAAAAAGCTCATCACTACTAGTCATTAGATAAATGCAAATTAAAATCACAATGAGACACCATCTCATGGTAGTTAGAACAGCAGTCATTAAAAAGTCAGGAAACAACAGATGCTGGAGAGGATGTGGAGAAATAGGAATGCTTTTACACTGTTGGTGAGAGTGTAAATTTGTTCAACCATTGTGGAAGACGGTGTGGTGATTCCTTAGGGATGTAGAACCAGAAATACTATTTGACCCAGAAATGCCATTACTGGGTATATACCCAAAGGAGTATAAATAATTCTACTATAAAGACACATGCACTTTTGACCCAGAAATCCCATTACTGGGTATATACCGAAAGGAGTATAAATCATTCTACTATAAAGACACATGCACATGTATATTTATTGCAGCACTGTTCACAATAGCAAAGACTTGGAACCATCCCAAATGCCCATCAATGATAGCCTGGATAAAGAAAATGTGGCACATATACACCATGGAATACTATGTAGCCATAAAAAAGGATGAATTCATGTCCTTTCCAGGCACATGGATGAAGCTGGAAACATCATTCTCAGCAATCTAACACAGGAACAGAAAACTGAACACTGCTTGTTCTCACTCATAAGTGGGAGTTAAACAGTGAGAGCACAGGGACACAGGGAGGGGAACATCACACACTGGGGCCTGTTGGGGGATGGGGAGCTAGGGGAGGGGCAGCATTAGGAGAAATACCTAATATAGGTGATGGGTTGATGGGTGCAGCAAATCACCATGGCATGTGTATACCTATGTAACAAACCTACACATTCAGCATTTGTATTCCAAAACTTAAAGAGAGAGAGAGAGAGAGAGAGAGAGAGAGAGAGAGAGAGAGAGAGAGAGTGTGTGTGTATGATTTCTGTTTCTTTTAGGAGTAGAAGTGACTACAGGGAAACCCACTAAGCCATCTACATTAATAAGGTTTTGTCAGTGGTTCATGTTCAGGTGGTGATTTACATGCGTACATTAAGAATCCTAGGGACCTACTGTGAATAGAACATTAGTTCCCAATCAGGGATGATTTTTCTCCCAGGAGACATTTGGTCATGTCTGGACACATTTTTTGTTATCACATGGGAGGTAGGGGTGGGTAATGTGCTTCTGATATCTAGTGGGTAGCAATTAGGGATGCTTCTAAACATTACACACTATATAGCATAACCCTCCACAGCAAAGAATTATCCTACAATACATAGCATGACCCTCTTCAACAAAGAATTATCCTGCAATACGTAGCATGACCCTCCAGAGCAAAGAATGATCTTTCACTAAATGCCAATAGTACTGAGGTTAAGAAATCCTGAAAGGGAGTGATTGAAGAGTCCTGGTTTTACAGTCAGACAGAGCCAGGTTTGATTCCTAACTCCAGCACTGACTAGCTGTGAACTTAACCTCTCTGGGTATAACTTTACTCAACTGTAAAATTAGTATAATAACACCAAATCTTCCAAAGTGTTTGAAGTCACACACATATACACACACATACACACACAGTTTCCTGGCTCAGATCTTCCATTAGACTGATTGCTTGCAGAGCTGGCTTTCTATTCTTAAATTATGCCAAGGTATTACCCTTGAATCGCTCATAATTCTTTCTTCAAGATCTCTTATCTCTGGCTTTACAAGTATGAACTCTGAGCCCAGCTCTGTACTAGGTAGTGCTGGGAAAAATCAGACGCTCAGCCACTAGGAAGCTACTGCCTTCAGAGGACCATTGTTCAGAAAAATCATTGAACAGTGGTTCAATGAGAAAGGCAGTAACTCAAAAAGGACTAACACAGAGACTTTGGAAGAGGGGGAGTCTCTTATTCCACCCTCTAACCTACAGACTCCACTAACTCCAAGTGATGTGATGTGAGGATACACAGATAAATAATGAGCTGGAGCTTTTTCCATATCCTTAATCATACTCTGGCACCCATTATTTGTCAGGTATGTTTCCTACTTGTGAAACTTCTTGCTATAACTTTGTAATATGTGTGCTTTCAACACATGGTAGATCGTTTATAATCCATCCAATATACTAGGTTGTGTGCCCTTTGACTGGAAAGTTTATGTCTAATTGATCTGAGGACAGCACTAATCCAAAAAAAGCGTTTGTGAAACGATATAATTGACCAGTGATAAATAAATGTCAAACAGATATTTTCAAACTATTAGAATATTACTAAATTTGCCATTTGGCACTATTAGAAGAGTATGAATAAACTGAGGATTCTGTATATGATTTGTCAGTGTAGTGGTGGTGCATGCATGCCATTAAACATCTTTCCTCACTAGCAAATTGTGTGTTAATCAAGTGAGAGTTGTGGCTTTATGCCAGGTTTTCCACGGTTCTTGTCATTCTCATTTCCTTGTATATGCTGATCCAGATATTTGGATCCAGATCTGATGTTGATATTTATGAACTCAAACTGGTCACTTATTAAAGGCTTACATATTTTAATATAATTGTTTATACTTTGCCATTGGTTAATGCTCATGTTTTAAAGATAAGTGCAATTAACCTTAATTATATGTTTCTAGTTTGCGTTATTTAATCTACATGCAGAAATGTGTGAAATTCACATGCTTTAGAAGTGTGGGTCATCTACAATAGACTTCCTCAAACTTTTTGTGCACAGGACTCACCTGGGGATGTTGCAGATAATGCAGGATTCTCATTCAAGAGCTCCGTGGTAGGACCAGAGTCTCCACATTTCTAACAAACTCAACAGTAATGTAAACTTTGTTATTCTAAGAACCGTATTTTGAATAGCAAGGTCCTAAATAGGCCTGCCTCAAAATATGTTTTGTAAATGTTTGTGGCTTTTCATGGAAATAAAATATCTTGTGGTATGCATCTTATATTCAATGGTATGTCCTGAATGACCTGAAATATATTCACTCTGTATCATTGCTTCCCTAGGCGAGTTTTTTTTTTTTTTTAATTTCATTTTTTTTATTGCATTTTAGGTTTGGGGGTACATGTGATGAACATGCAAGATTGTTGCATAGGTACACACATGGCAGTGTGGTTTGCTGCCTTCCGTCCCCTCACCTGTATCTGTCATTTCTCCCCATGCTATCTCTTCCCACCTCCCCACCCCTGCCCCTCCCCCATTTCCCGCCAACGGACCCCAGTGTGTAGTGCTCCCCTCCCTCTGTCCATGTGTTCTCATTGTTCAACACCCGCCTATGAGTGAGAATATACGGTGTTTGATTTTCTACTCTTGTGTCAGTTTGCTGAGAATGATGGTTTCCAGGTTCATCCACGTCCCTACAAAGGACGTGAATTCATCGTTTTTGATGGCTGCGTAATATTCCATGGTGTATATGTACCACATTTTCCCTATCCAGTCTATGGTCGTTGGGCATTTGGGTTGGTTCCAGGTCTTTGCTATTGTAAACAGTGCTGCAATGAACATTCGTGTGCACGTGTCCTTGTAGTAGAATGATTTATAATCCTTTGGATATATACCCAGTAATGGGATTGCTGGGTCAAATGGGATTTCTATTTTTAGGTCCTTGAGGAATCGCCACACTGTCTTCCACAATGGTTGAATTAATTTACATTCCCACCAACAGTGTAAAAGTGTTCCTATTTCTCCACATCCTCTCCAGCATTTGTTGTTTCCTGATTTTTTAATGATCGCCATTCTAACTGGCGTGAGATGGTATCTCAATGTGGTTTTGAGTTGCATTTCTCTGATGACCAGTGATGATGAGCATTTTTTCATGTTTGTTGGCCTCCTGTATGTCTTCTTTTGTAAAGTATCTGTTCATATCCTTCGCCCATTTTTGAATGGGCTTGTTTGTTTTTTTCTTGTAGATCTGCTTTAGTTCTTTGTAAATTCTGGATATCAGCCCCTTGTCAGATGGGTAGGCTGCAAATTTTTCCCATTCTGTTGGTTGCCGATTCACTCTACTGACTGTTTCTTTTGCCGTGCAGAAACTGTGGAGTTTGATTAGGTCCCATTTGTCTATTTTGGCTTTTGTTGCCATTGCTTTTGGCGTTTTAGTCATGAAGTCCTTGCCTACCCCTATGTCCTGAATGGTTTTGCCTAGATTTTCTTCCAGGGTTTTTATGGTGTTAGGTCTGATGTTTAAGTCTTTAATCCATCTGGAGTTAATTTTGGTGTAAGGTGTCAGGAAGGGGTCCTGTTTCTGCTTTCTGCACATGGCTAGCCAGTTTTCCCAACACCATTTATTAAACAGGGAGTCCTTTCCCCATTGCTTGTTTTTGTCAGGTTTGTCGAAGATCAGATGTTTGTGGGTATGTTGTATTTCCTCTGAGGCCTCTGTTCTGTTCCATTGGTCTATATCTCTGTTTTGGTACCAGTACCATGCTGTTTTGATTACTGTAGCCTTGTAGTATAGTTTGAAGTCCGGTAGTGTGATGCCTCCTGCTTTGTTCTTTTTGCTTAGAATTGACTTGGCTATGCAGGCTCTCTTTTGGTTCCATATGAAGTTTAAGGTGTTTTTTTCCAGTTCTGTGAAGAAGGTCATTGGTAGCTTGATGGGAATAGCGTTGAATCTGTAAATTACTTAGGGCAGTATGGCCATTTTCACGATGTTGATTCTTCCTAACCATGAACATGGAATGTTTCTCCATCTGTTTGTATCCTCTCTTATTTCGTTGAGCAATGGCTTGTAGTTCTCCTTGAAGAGGTCCTTTACGTTCCTTGTTAGTTGTATTCCTAGGTATTTTATTCTCTTTGTAGCAATTGTGAATGGCAGTTCGTTCTTGATTTGGCTCTCTTGAAGTCTATTACTGGTGTACAGGAATGCTTGTGATTTTTGCACGTTGATTTTGTATCCTGAGACTTTGCTGAATTTGTTTATCAGTTTCAGGAGATTTTGGGCTGAGATGATGGGGTCTTCCAGATATACAATCATGTCATCTGCAAATAGAGACAATTTGATTTCCTCCTTTCCAATTTGGATACCCTTTATTTCTTTTTCTTGCCTGATTGCTCTGGCTAGAACTTCCAGTACTATACTGAATAGGAGTGGTGAGAGAGGGCATCCTTGTCTAGTGCCAGATTTCAAAGGGAATGCTTCCAGTTTTTGCCCATTCAGTATGATATTGGCTGTTGGTTTGTCATAAATAGCTTTTATTGTTTTGAGATACGTTCCGTCAATACCTAGTTTATTGAGGGTTTTTAGCATAAAGGGTTGTTGAATTTTGTCAAAAGCCTTCTCTGCATCAATTGAGATAATCATGTGGTTTTTGTCTTTGGTTCTGTTTATGTGGTGAATTACGTTTATGGACTTGCGTATGTTGAACCAGCCTTGCATCCCCGGGATGAATCCTACTTGATCATGGTGGATGAGCTTTTTGATATGCTGTTGCAATCGGTTTGCCAGTATTTTATTGAAGATTTTTGCATCTATGTTCATCATGGATATTGGCCTGAAATTTTCTTTTCTTGTTGAGTCTCTGCCGGGTTTTGGTATCAGGATGATGTTTGTCTCGTAAAATGATTTGGGAAGGATTCCCTCTCTTTGGATTGTCTGGAATAGTTTCAGAAGGAATGGTATCAGCTCCTCTTTGTATGTCTGGTAGAATTCAGCTGTGAACCCATCTGGACCTGGGCTTTTTTTGGGTGGCAGGCTCTTTATTGCTGCCTCGACTTCAGACCATGTTATTGGTCTATTCAGGGTTTCGGCTTCTTCCAGGTTTAGGCTTGGGAGGATGCAGGTGTCCAGGAATTTATCCATTTCTTCCAGGTTTACTAGTTTATGTGCATAGAGTTGTTTGTAATAATCTCTGATGATGGTTTGGATTTCTGTGGAATCTGTGGTGATATCCCCTTTATCGTTTTTTATTGCATCAATTTGGTTATTCTCTCTTTTTTTATTAATCTGGCCAGTGGTCTGTCTATTTTGTTGATCTTTTCAAAAAACCAGCTCCTGGATTTATTGATTTTTTGAAGAGTTTTTTGTGTCTCTATTTCCTTCAGTTCTGCTCTGATCTTAGTTATTTATTTCCTGTCTTCTGCTAGGTTTTGAGTTTTTTTGATCTTGCTCCTCTAGCTCTTTCAATTTTGATGATAGGATGTCAATTTTAGATCTCTCCTTTCTTCTCATGTGGGCACTCATTGCTATATATTTTCCTCTAGAGACTGCTTTAAATGTGTCCCAGAGATTCTGGTATGTTGTGTCTTCATTCTCATTGGTTTCGAAGAACATCTTTATTTCTGCCTTCATTTCATTGTTTATCCAGTCAACATTCAAGAGCAAGTTGTTCAGTTTCCATGAAGCTGTGCGGTTCTGAGTTAGTTTCTGCATTCTGAGTTCTAACTCGATTGCACTGTGGTCTGAGAGACTGTTTGTTATGATTTCTGTTCTTTTGTATTTGCTGAGGAGTGATGTATTGCCAATTATGTGGTCAATTTTAAGAGTAGGTGTGATGTGGTGCTGAGAAGAATGTATATTCTGTGGATTTGGGGTGGAGAGTTCTGTAAATGTCTATTAGGTTTGCTTGTTCCAGGTCTGTATTCAGGTCCTGGATATCCTTGTTGATTTTCTGTCTGGTTGATCTGTCTAATATTGACAATGGGGTGTTAAAGTCTCCCACTATTATTGTGTGGGAGTCTAAGTCTCTTTGTAAGTCATTAAGAACTTGCCTTATGTATCTGGGTGCTCCTGTATTGGGTGCGTATATATTTAGGATCGTTAGCTCTTCTTGTTGCAGTGATCCTTTTACCATTATGTAATGTCCTTCTTTGTCTCTTTTGATCTTTGTTGCTTTAAAGTCTATTTTATCAGAGATGAGAATTGCAACTCCTGCCTTTTTTTGCTCTCCATTTGCTTGGTAGATCTTCCTCCATCCCTTTATTTTGAGCCTTTGTGTATCCTTGCATGTAAGATGGGTTTCCTGGATACAGCACACTGATGGGTTTTGGCTTTTTATCCAATGTGCCAGTCTGTGTCTTTTGATTGGGGCATTTAGTCCATTGACATTTAGGGATAGTATTGTTATGTGTGAATTTGATACTGTCATTTTGATGCTACCTGGCTGTTTTGTTGGTTTGTTGATGCAGATTCTTGATTGTGTTGATGCTCTTTTACCATTTGGTGTGTTTTTGGAATGGCTGGTACTGGTTGTTCCTTTATATGTGTAGAGCCTCTTTCAGGAGTTCTTGTAGAGCAGGTTTGGTGGTGATGAAATCTCTGAGTGCTTGCTTGTTCACAAAGGATTTTATTTTTCCTTCACTTATGAAGCTTAGTTTGGCTGGATAGGAGATTCTGGGTTGAAAGTTCTTTTCTTTAAGGATGTTGAATATTGGCCCCCAATCTCTTCTGGCTTGTAGGGTTTCTGCTGAGAGATCTGCTGTGAGTCTAATGGGCTTCCCTTTGTGGGTAACCCGACCTTTCTCTCTGGCTGCCCTTAGCATTTTCTCTTTCATTTCAACCCTGGTGAATCTGACGATTATGTGCCTTGGGGTTGCTCTTCTTGAGGAATATCTTTGTGGTGTTCTCTGTATTTCCTGGATTTGAATATTGGTCTGCCTTGCTAGGTTGGGGAAGTTTTCCTGGATAATATCCTGAAGAGTATTTTCCAGCTTGGATTCATTCTCTTCATCACATTCAGGTACACCTATCAGACATAGATTAGGTCTTTTCACATAGTCCCACAGTTCTTGAAGATTTTGTTCATTCCTTTTTGCGCTTTTTTCTCTGTTCTTGCCTTCTCTTTTTATTTCATTGAGTTGATCTTCGACCTCTGATATCCTTTCTTCTGCTTGGTCAATTTGGCTGTTGAAGCTTGTGCATGCTTCACGAAGTTCTTGTGTTGCGTTTTTCAGCTCCATCAATTCACTTATACTCATCTCTATGCTGTCCATTCTCGTCAGCAGTTCGTCCAATCTTTTTTCAAGGTTCCTATTTTCTTTGCGTTCGGTTAGAACATGTTCTTTTAGCTCACTGTAGTTTCTTACTACCCACCTTCTGAAGTCTGATTCTGTCATTTCATCACCCTCCTTCTCCATCCGGTCTGGTTCCCTTGCTGGTGAAGAGTTGTGATCCCTTTTAGGAGGAGAGGTGTTCTGGTTTCGGGCGTTTTCATCCTTTTTGCGCTGGTTTCTTCCCATTTTTGTGGGTTTATCCACCTGTTGTCTGTCTCTGTCCCAGGGAGTTGGAGCTTTATGAGTTTCCGTTGCACTATTGCCTTTTTTGATTTTTCTTTCAGGTCTGACCCGCCCAGCTAGCAGCACGCCTAGCCACTGCCTGCCCGCAGGGGCTTTGCTGAGCTGCTGTGGGCTCCACCCAGCTGCCCTGAGCTCTTCCCTGCAGTCCTGTTTATATGGACGTAGTTAGAACTGTCTCGGCAATGGTGGCCCCGCCTCTGTTATGGCGGACTCTCTCTGTTGTGGCAGGTTGCCTCGGCAATGGCGGGTTGCCTCGGCAATGGCAGCCTGCCTCCTTAGCGGTGGAGAGTCTCAGTAATGGCGGAAGCCCCTCCCCCAGGGAGCCGGACCCTCCCGGTTCAGCTGTGCTTGGTTTGAAGGGCTCAACCCAGAGGGTTTCCAATTACTGTTTTTGTTTTCATTGTTGTTGGGGGTGGAGGGGTGGGACTGACCAAGCCTGATCACCTGGCTCCCTGACTCAGAGTCTTTTCTTTTAAGTTGAACGACCCCGCGTTCCAGTCGCTTGCTGAAAGGCGACAGGATCTCCTGTGCTGCGACTCACGGAGTCGGCTCGAACTGCGGTGTCGGCTCCTGGCGGATTTTTTGCCTAGGAATCTCCTGGCCTGGCTCGCTATTTCAGATGAATGGGCAACTCTGCTGTCTCAGGGCTCTGCTCGCCAGCTAAGAGGGCTCCCAGACCAGTGGCTTTTGTACGGAGAACCGCAGCAACAGGGCGTGGTCACAGCAGCCACACGGCACGGGTGGAATCGGCCCCGCGGGGGCCAAAACAGCCGCACTGGCTGGGATTGCGACGCTGGCGACCCCTCTGCCTGGGTATCTCCTGGTCTGTGGGCAATAAGAGTTTGTCTGGAAATGCAGCGTCCACTCACCCTCTGCACTTTCACTGGGAGCTGAAGTCCTGAGCTGTTCTTAGGCGGCCATCTTCCCAGCATTCTCCCCCTAGGCGAGTTTTATGAAGCAAAAGTTTCCAGAAGTATTAATAAGAATTCCATAAAAAAAGTGTTTTATGGTGAAACGAATATGTGGCATGATAGTAAACAAAGTAAAATGAGATTTGTTTTTTCTAAAGACAAAGATTTTTTTTAAAAAGGTATTTCTTCAAGAATTTTTGTCATCTTAGACATGCTGACGTGCCTTGTGAATGGTCATAAAAAATTTGTCCTGCTGGAGAATAAGCTGGAAATGCTATTCCAGAAAACACTCAAATCCAGGAGTCTCTTATATCTCACCACTAAAAATCCTCTCTCCCACTTTTGGCCCAATCTGGATCTAGAAACTGTCCATTTTCAATTTTGCTGAGGCTTACATTTAACGTGTTTGTGTCTACATGTGTATTTATAAACCTGGGTGCAACTTGTCTCTCTTTTCAAACACTGCTCAACTTACTGGTTGGCTGTCTCCAGGATAATTGAATTTGAGAATTGAATTTGCAATTTCTAATAGAAAATAGTAACATCGTATGACTGCAAATAAGAACTCGCCAATATATCATAAGAGATTTGTTTAGTGTTTTGTGGGGAGAAATGATGATATGTCCTCACATCCAGGCTTTCTGGACATTATGCTATAAAGTTCGTTTCAGGTCCTTCTATTTAGTAGTCCTGGCTGTTCTGCTGCCTTCACTGCCCTCCTCAGGAATGCTCAGTCAAGATGATCTTAGTTGATGGTAAATGCACCTGAGAGGCAATACCTTAGGCACGCACTAAGAATGACCCTGTATGGCAGATGCACCTGAATGTATGTTCTGAGCTAGGGAATCTGGGAATGGTAACCTAGAGGTTAGTTCCTATGAGGAACTTCTGAGCCTCCAACCTGACCCATAAAACATGGACGATACAGAGGATCGAGGTCCAG
Source organism: Saimiri boliviensis (assembly GCF_048565385.1). Taxonomy (NCBI): domain Eukaryota; kingdom Metazoa; phylum Chordata; class Mammalia; order Primates; family Cebidae; genus Saimiri; species Saimiri boliviensis. The sequence continues at coordinate 131,466,886 of NC_133453.1, read as the reverse complement.
AGTTTTGGGTTGAATGAATGTTGCCAAATGGGGGTGGTGAGGGAAAGGGTACTAAGTAAAAATGCTGTATAAACTGCATGCCTTTTCCAAGCAGTGGCAGTTCTCCTGTCATGCCCATTGATGCTGGACCCTCTCTCCTCTGTGTAAGCCTCAGTGAAGTCTGAGGTCTCATTTGCTGACTGTGGGTCTCTTCCTCAGACCCTTGAATCTGGTGCCCTCCCCACTGACGTCGACAGGAGTTTGGCATAGCACTTAGACTCCACACTGATAGGATTGCCATTATACTGACCAATTTTTCAGAAATCCTACATCTGTAGGAGCTGTAGAGTTGTAGAGTGGACCTTCACTGACATTTAAAAAATTTTTCTAATGTCTGGGTAGATTTATAAGTACTCCTAACAGAAATTGTAGCAATGACTTTCGTAAGCTTTATTAGTCAAAAAATTGGAAATATTTAAGATGCACAATATAATGATTTGATTACACATATATATTTGAAATGATTACCACATCAAGCTAATTAAAATATCAATTACCTCACAGTTACCATTTGTCTGTGGGGAGATGGGGATAAGAATACTTGAAATCTACACTTTTAGCGATTTCATGTACACAAGAGAGTATTATTAACTACAGTCATCATGCTTCACATGAAGTCTCTAGCAGTTATTCATCTTATAACTGCAAGTTTGGACCCCTTAACCAAATATTCCCTAATTCCCCCAACCTGCAGCACATGGCAACAACCATTCTATTCTATGTGTCTATGAATTTTACTATTTTAGGTTCTACATATAAGGGAAATTATGCAGTGTTTTTTTTTTTTTTTCTGTCTGACTTGTTTTACTTAGCATAACGTCATTCAGGTTGCCCCATGTTGTCACAAATGGTAGGATTCCTTTCATTCCTTATTATGAGTAATATCCCATTACTCAGCCATTGATGGATAATCAGATTGTTCTCATATCTTGGCTATTCTGAATAATGCTGCAATATATGTGGAGGTGCAGATATCTCCTGGGGATGGTCATTTTGTTTGTTTGTTTTTGCTTTTTGGATATATAGCCAGTATTGGCATTGCTGGATGATTTCGAAGTTCCATTTTTAATTTTTGTGGAATCTCCATATTGTTATCCACAACAGCTATACTAATTTACATCCTTACCAAATTTGTAAGCGTCCTGTTTTCTCCACATCTTTGACAACACTAACCTTTTGACTTTTTGATGACTTTCTCTTGTGTCAAGCCCTACTTGAGTCTGATCCTTGCCCTATGAAAATAAAACAAGAGTGACGGATTTTACTCATTTCAACCAGATAATTTACATTTCTTAATAATGTGGAATTACTGTAGTGTGTAGATCTGAGCGTAAATTGCAAAAGGAAAGAGAAGCTATAAAATGAAGTGATAAGCGCTTGAATGAGTATAAAATCAGGAAGTGGCTCTCTAATAGAATAAAATCTAAGAGCCATCAACTATCACCTGCAATTCTTTGCATCTTTTTAATGACTAGGAAAATGTTGAGTTAGACTGTGTGGAAAGCAAGATAAATGGTACCCTGTGCTTTTTATCATGTTTTCTTTTGTTTTCAAGTCAACATAGAAAGGTTAAAGAAGCAAAAGTTGAATCATTTAAAAAAAATATTTTGAAATATTATCCACTGCATATTTCCCCTAAACCTTTTGGGCATCTTTAGAGATGACACAATTAAAGAAGAACTAATTCCATTTCCCCTGAACAAGACAAATGAACAGAGCAATAAAGATCCAGTGTGGCTGTGTAAGCATCCAATCAATGATCCACTTGTTAAGCTAAATCTGACCTGGAAATAGAGAAGTGGAGAGAGACTCAGATAAGAATAATGGGCATCATTATTCTGGCTTTGGAAGGAAAAGATAAGGCTGGTGAAAGGACATTAAAGCAAATGAGCACAGAGATGAATGTGTTGAGGAGAGAAAAAGAAGGAAAGAGTGAGAAAGGGGAGAAAAAGAGAGAGAAGCTCATTAATAAACAGGAAAGAAAAACAGGGTTGATTTACCAGTTATCTAAAATTGGGAGCTTAAATTTTAATTCATCCTTGCTGACAAATAACAAAGCAAAGAAAAAAAAAATAAGACTTTTAGTGTGTGTGTGTCGTAATGATGATCTCATAGGCAAAAACTGTTCAAAGGAAGAAAGAGAAATGGAAAAGGCATATTGCCAGTTAGCCCATGCTGGGAATGTGAAATCCCTTCTGGTCAAACCAGAGAAGACTCATCTCCATGCAGGGACATTTTGTAGAGGAAACATGGAAATGTAAGGCCTGCATTTGGGTTCTTAGGTACATGACTGGACACTGAACTATACGTTTTATTGTGTTTGTATAAGTAGGTTTAACTTTATAACTAAATATTAAAATATCTTAAATCAATTGGATAAGCATAATAATACTGTTATATTTTATGAACACACTTTCACATATAAAAATAGCAAAAAGAAGATTATTATGTTGGATGAACAAAGCTTAATAAATACTAAAATATTGCCATATTAGCTTCAGAACTCTTTTGTGTTGTTGTTACAGACTTAGGTACATCTATAATTGAAATCTCAAATCATCATCCTCTGTTCCTCAGTTCCCAGAAAGGGAATATTTTCTCTCAGGATTCTGTTTGCTTAACCACATTTGTGAGCAACTACAAACAGTATATTATTGTTTTTGAGTGTTTTAACATTTTAAATATATGGTATCTTACTGTAAGTATACTTTGCAATTTCCTTCCTTCCTGTGGCATTATATTTTTGAGGCTAATTCATATTGATGCTTTTAAATCTAGCTAATTCATTTTAGCAGACACATAGTATTTCATTGAATTAAACATAAAGTTTATTTATCTTAATAATGGATAGTAAAATTGTTTTCATGCTTTTGCTATTACAATCTGTGCCAAAATGAGTATCTTCTAAACTATCTCTTTGAATACATTTGTGAAGTTTTTCTAAAATCAATTTATAAAAAATGCTGATAAAAAATTATATACTGCTTTAGCTTTTCAACTAGGTCTTTACATTTAGTTTTTTAATCAATAGATTTATTTATGTTTATGGCACAGAGATCTATTTTATTAATCATTTTCTATAAAAAGCTAATTGTTGCAGAACCTTCTACTAAACTTTTTCCTACTAAATTTACTACCACTTGCATATATGCCAAATGTCTATGAATATAGGTCTGATTCATGTTTCTCTGTAATTATTTTTCTTGTCTGTACCTATGCTAAAATCAAGTGGTTTTAATTACTTTAACTCAATGGTTCTCAATGGAGAAGATTTTACCCTCCAGAGGGCATGTGGCAATGTTTGATCATCACACCTGTAGGGACAGAGGCCAGGGATACTGCTGAATATTAACGAATACAATGCAAAGGAGATCCTCATTCTACCACCTTTCAATTTTTTTTGTTGTTGTTTTGTTTTGTTTTAAAGAAACAAGATCTTGCTCTGTTGCCCAGGCTGGAGAGCTGTGGCACAATCATAGCTTACTGCAGCCTCCAATTATTGGGTTCAAACAATTTTTCTGTCTCAGCTTCCCAAGTAGCTGGACTACAGGTGTCTGGCACACACTTGGCTCATTTTTATTTTTACTTATTTATTTATTTATTTATTTTAGTTACAAGGGTCTTACCCTGTGGCCCAGGCTGATCTTGAACTCCTGGCCACAAATGATCCTTCTGCCTTGGCCTCTCAAAGTGCTGGGATTACAGGTGTGAGCTACTGTGCTTGACCTCAGACATGTTTTTGTTCAGAATTGTATTTACTATTCTAGCTTTTTTTACTCCTCAATATGAATTTTAGAGTTAAGCTCTTAAATTCCAAGAAAAATAATCTTTTAACCTTTTTATTGAATTAACATTTAACTTATAGATTAATATGACGAGAATTGACAATTCATTATATTGATTCTTCTCATTTATTACGGGGTAGATCCACATTTGTTTTGAAATTTTTAAAGGTTCTTTAATTAAATTTGATAATTTTACTCTGAATGATCATTCAGATTTTTGTTAAATATATTGTAGGATGATTATCTGATTTCTTTCTTCTGTTTTATATGCAATCAATCAAATTATTTATCTTGTTTGTTCCTCCTATATAGTAATATAACTAACTTTTATATATTGACATTTTATATTATATCATGTATTAATCTAACATTTTTTCTAAATTCTTATAGTATATTCTAAATATTTTCTTCTGGATTTCCTTAGATTTTATCTTGTTGCCATACCTCTATCTGAGAAAAATGAGAAGTTTTTAACTTTTTTTCCAAATGTTACATATCGTATTGAAATTTCTTCTTCTGCATTAGTTACTATGACCCTCACTACAATGCAATGATAGAGGTAATGGCTAAACTCAGCATTAAAGAATAAAATTTTCTGTAGGATTTTGGTAGATATATTTACCACATTCACTAAATGTCCTTTAATTTCAAGGTATTAAAATACTGAATAAAGTGTATAAAAGTAGATTATTTTTCAACATGTTGAATTCAGATTTTATGCTTGATTTCAGATCCCACATTCACAGAATTGAGACAATTATACTGCTTAGTTCTTAATAGATTGATTGCCCTTATCATCAGACCATGTATAACACCTCTAATATTTCATGTAATTTTTTTGTGCCTGATTGCCTTTGCATTGTTCCTTCTAGACATCTACTTTATTTTCAACAATCTACTCCATTTTAATTCATACTGTATACACACATATGTGCATATATATGTTCAGTGTTTTATGTTGCATGTGCTTAACTTATGTAAATATTATTTGTTATCCCATTCAATTTCTTAATTATTTCACTAACATTTTGAAATACTGCTACATTACTCTATAAAAATGTAGCTTTTTACTTCTGATTGCTAAATAGTAATCTTTAGCATATGTGATGGTTAATTTTGTGTGTCAACTTGGTGATTCTATGATTCCGTTTCAAGTATTTGCTAATTATGCTTAGGATTTTAAAAAAATTTAATCATAATGAATATTTAATAACATTTGTTTTATCTTTAGATATATGTGAAATTAAAATTTTTATTTTTAGTAAATTAATGGTGACCAATTGTTTGGTCAAATACTAGCCTTGATGTTGCTGCAAAAGTATTTTTTAATGTGTGACTAACATTCACGTTGGCTGGTTTTAAGTAAAACACATTATCCTCCATGACATGGATGAGCCACATCTGATCTGTTGAAGAGCAAAGACAGATGTTTCCCAAAGAAGGAATTCTGTCTCCAGACTACAATAAAAATTTTCCTTGAATCTAGTTTTTAGACTCAAGACTGCAAGACCAACTCACTTGAATCTCCAGCTTTCTGCCTTGTCCTGTGGAATTTGGACTAGCCAGCCCCTACAACTGTGTAAGTTAATATCTTAGAATTTATCTCTTTCATTTTCTCTGCCTCTCTCACTCTCTTTTTATTTAACATCTATCTATCTATCTGTCTATCTACCTACCTACCTACCTATCTCTATCTATCCTACCAGTTGTGTTCCTCTAGAGAACTCTAATACAGCATTTATAACTTTTTCCTTATCTGTTTTTCTAGTTAATGGACCCACTAACAATCTATAATTTCTTGCTACTACAAACAATGTTGCTTGGGATAATTCTGTGACTTGTTTCTTATACACTGTATAACTCTATTTACCCAGATTTGATATAGCATGCAAATGTATATTTAATTTCATTCCAAAATGCTGGACTTTTGTAAAACCATGGCTTCAGGTCACACTCCCACCAGCAACATAGGACAGTACTTGTTTCTCCATGGCCACAATAACATATCTATTATTGAACTTTCAATTTCTCACAGGTTTGGTATAAAGTTGTATCTCCTAAAACCTTTCTTCTATAAGGGGAACGTCTTGGAATCCTATTTAAGTATATTAAAAATATAATCTAGTTAGTTTTTAATTTCTCTTCTTCATAATCTGGTTTTTATTTTCAGAAATTAGTTCATATGATATAATTTTATGCATTCAATCATGTGTATTTCATAGTACCTTTCTATGACTTTAAAAACCTCTGTTGATTTTATCATTATAGCTACTCTAAACTTCCTTTCTTCTTAATCATACTTGTCAGAGGTTTGTCTATCTTGTCTTTGTAAATCAAGCTGTAGTTTTATTTTTTCCTCTATTCTGTTCATTTTTTATTATGTGTTCATCATTTGTTTTTGCTTCTCTCTCTTTTTTTTTTGAATTTACTCATTTCTATTTCTTCCATCGTGAATTGAATTACTGGCTCCTTTGTTTCAGAACTGATTTGTTTTCTTATAAGGGTAGCTAGGGCCATCGATTTCCTTCAAGTCCTGTTTGGTTAGCAACCCACTAATTTTAATCTATAGGGTTTTCATTGTGATTCTATGATTCAGTTTTAAGTATTTGCTAATGGTGCCTAGGATTTAAAAAAAAATTTAATTATAATGAATATTTAATAACATTTTATCTTTAGATATGTATATTAAAATTTCTATTTTTAATAAATTTGTACTAGAATAAGCATACATATAAATTTGTACAAATCTTAAATCCAAAATGATAATGAAATTGCAGGGTTTCTAAAATATGCAATAGTGAAATGTGTGACAGCCATAGAACAAAGTTCTGGAGGGGAGAAATGGAAGTATATTTTTGTAGGATTCTTATACTATATGAGAAGTTATGTGGTGCCACTTGAGCTTAGACTCTTACAAGATAAAGATATGTAAGTAAAGATGCATGAACTCTAAGGCAACCACTAATGTAATAACACAAGTTATCATGAGTAATAAGTCAAAAAACGTATAACCATAAACTAATATTCAATTAAGTTAAAATTTAGAAAAAGAGATGTGGAATAATAGGTGGAACAGTATTTTTTTAATTTCAACATTTAGTTTAGATATAGAGGGTTCATGTGCATGATTGTTACATGGGTATATTACATGATGCTGAGGTTGTGGTATGGATCCCATCACCCAGGTAGTGAGCATAGGACCCAAAAGGTACTTTTTCTAGCCATGCTGCCCTCCCTATTTCCCCCTCTAGTAGTCCACAGTGTCTGTGTTCCTATGTTTATGTCCATATCTGCTCAACGTTTACCTCCCACTTAAAAGTAAGAACAGGTGGTATTTGGTTTCCTGTTCCGGTATTAACTCACTTAGGATTATGGCATACAGTTGCATCTATGCTGCTGCAAAGGATGTGATTTCAGTGCTTCTACAGCTGCATAATGTTCTATGGTGTCTACGTATCACATTTTCCTCATCCAGTCAATCATTGATGTACACCTTCGTTGATTCCATGTCACTGCTATTGTGAATAGCACAGTGATGAACATACAAGTGTGTGTCTCATTTGGGTAAAATAGAATAATTTATTTTCCTTTGGATATATACTCGGTAAAGGGACTGCCGGGTCGAATGGTAGCTCTGTTTTAAGCAATTTGAGAAATCTCCCAACTGCTTTTTACAGTGGTTGAACTAATTTACATCCTCACTAACAGTTTCTAAGTGTTCCCTTTTCTCAGCAGCCTCACCAACATCTGTTGGTTTTGACTTTTTAACAATAGCCACTCTGGTTATTGTTTTGACTTTTTAATAAAAGCCATTCTCAATTTTTAATAACAGCCCACCTGGTATGAGATGATAACTCATTGTGGTTTTGACTGGCATTTTTCTGTTAATTAGTGATGAGGATCATTTTTTTCAAAGATTTGTTGGCTGCTTGTCTGTATTATTTTTTAGTCAGACAGATCCAGCAAGGAAAAGAAATAAAAGGCATCCAAACACAAAGAGAAGAAATCAAACTATCTCTTTTTGCTGATTATGCAATTCTATATCCAGAAAACCCTAAAGACTTTCCAAAAGGTTCACTGAACTAACAAATGACTTCAGTAAAGTTTCAGTATAAAAAAATCAGTGGCATTTCTACATACCAATAATGTCTAGGCTGCAAGTCAAATCAAGAACACGATCCCTGGCCAGGTACAGTGGCTCACACCTGTAATCCCAGTCTTTTAGGAGGCCGAGGTGGGTTGATTGCTTGGGCTCAAGGCTTTCAGACCAGTCTGGCCAAGATGGTGAAACCCTGTCTCTATAAAATACAGAAAAATTAGCTGGGCATAGTGGCATATACCTATAGTCCCAGCTATTTGAGAGGCTGAGGTGGGAGGACCACTTGAGCCCCGAAGGCAGAGGTTGCAGTGAGCCAACATTATACTACAGCACTCCATTCTAGAGTAAGACAATGAAAAACAAACAAACAAACAAACAAAGAGAATGTGAATACAGCTTACCAAAGAGGTGAAAGGTCTCTACAAAACACGACTAAAAGAAATCAGAGACTACACACAAATAAAAGGAAAAATATACCTTACTTAGGAATAGGAAGAATCAATGTAGGTAAAATGGCCACACTGCCCAAAGCAATTTATAGATTTAACACTATTCCTATCAAACTACTGTCATTTTTTCACAGAATTAGAAAAAATCTAAAAATTGCATACAATTAAAAAAGAGCTGAAATAGCCAAAGCAGTTGTAAACAAAAAGAACAAAGCTGGAGCATCATACTACCCACTTTGAACTATAAAATGATCATAATCAAAACAGCATGGTATAGTACAAAAACAGGCACATAGACCAATAGAACAGAAAAGAACAATCAGAAATAAAGCTGCACACCTACAACAATCTGATATTTAAAAAACATCAGCAAAAACACGCATGGGGAGAGGACTCCATATTCAATGAACTATGCTTGCAAAATTGACTATGTGCAGAATGAAACTGGACCCTTACCTCTCAGTATATGCAAATGTTAACTCAAAGATTTAAATGTGAGACCTCAAACTCTAAAAATTCTAGAAGAAAATCTAGGAAACATCCTTTTTAACATTGGCATTGGCAAATAATTTTTGGCTGAGTCCCCAAAAGCAATTGCAACAAATACAAAAAGTTGACAAGTTGGATCTAATTAAATTAAATAACTTCTTAGCAGATGAAGCTATCAACAGGGTAAACAAACAATCTATAGGACTGGAGAAAATATTTGCAAACTATGCATGTGAGAAAGTTCAAATACCGAGAATCTATAAGGAACTTAAACAAATCAACAAGAAAGAAATAATCCCATTAAAAAATGGGCAAAGGATACAAATTTTTCACAAGTAGCATGATACTAGTTTCAATTACAGTTATATGAATAATCACATTAAGTGTAAATTAAGCACTTAATTAAAAAGTAGAGATGGTTAGATTGGATAAGATATCATGACCTTACTATATATTGCCAGCAAGAAGCATGTTTTAAATATAAATAAGCAAATAGATGAAAAGTGAAAGAATCAAATAATGAAATAATTTATATGCTACTAACACTGACCACAAGAAAATAGGAGTGACGATAGTAATCCCAAACAGAGCTGATTTCATGGCAAACAATGTGACCATATTTACCGTCATTTCATAATGATAAAATGGTTATGAAGTGGGCATAGCAGTCCCAAACATGTGTACACTTAATAATAAAGCTTCAAAATATATAAGAAGCAAAAACTGATAGACTTATAAAAAGCAATAAATAAAAATTGCCAAAGTGTGAAGCTCAATACATATTTATAATTTCAGATCAATAAATGTGATATCATTGGCATTCCAAAACTTTCCCCATGTCTCATCTTAGTTACTCTTTTTTTCAAATAACTACTTTCCTGACTTCTAATCCCACAGACAAGTCCCTTTGTTAAAATCAATATAAATTAGTTAATACGACCTTTTGCACATCCCTTCTTTTACTCAGCATTGTATTTATGAGATTAACCATGATGTCATGTCTAGTTACACTTTGTTCACTCTTATTGCTATATACAATTTTTTGAATTATTTTACTAAAACGTCTTTACATATTTTTGGGATCAACATTTGAATTGTTTTCCTTTGAGTGCCATTAGGAATTGTGCAGTCATGAGCATTCTTATATTTGACTTCTGATGAACATAGTATTTATTTGTTTTGACTGTAATAACAAAGAGTAGAATAGCTGAAAACTTAGGGCATGCGGATACACATTTAGTAGACGATGCCAACATATTTACCAAGGTGGTTGTGCCAGTTAACACTTCCACTAGCTTCTCATCCTCACCAACACTTAACATTAGGTCCAGGAGTACGGTGAGTCAGGTGAGGCAATGAAGGTAGAAAAATTTTAAAGGTGCTCACACTCATTGACTTTTGTACCTAGCATACTTGTATGAACCTAAGAAACTGTCTCTCTAACAATTAGATGCCTCAGACACAAAATTTAAGAAACCAGTTTGAGGTTTGTGTAGAACTCTGCATTTGAGCCAACTTGAGAGTAAGTGCCTCCTTAAATTCTGTACCATAGACACACTTCATGTATTCTCACTCTACTCTCAGCCTTGCTTGATACAGTGTTTTTTATTTTATTATTTTTCTAAAGGGAGTGTGGTGTTATCGCATTGTAATTTTTACTTACATTTCACTGATGATTAGTGATGTTGAGCACATTTTTACATATTGATTAACAATTTCAATGTCCTCTTTTCTGAGTTGCCTCTTCGAATTTTTTGTCTAATTTTAATTAGATTAGCTGTGTTTCCTCTTATTTGACATTCTTTTTACATATTTTTCGTGAATCCTTTGTTGGATTTTTGTATTGCAAATACATTTCATTCTGACTTTCCCTTCCGTCCTCCAGTTGTTTCCAACAGTAAATAAAATTTCTTAATAGAGTACACACGTACACACACACACACACACACACGTACACACACACACACACACGTACACACACACACACGTACACACACACACACACACGTACACACACACACACACGTACACACACACACACACACACGTACACACACACACGTACACACACACACACGTACACACACACACACACGTACACACACACGTACACACACACGTACACACACACACACGTACACACACACACACGTACACACACACACACACGTACACACACACACACACGTACACACACACACGTACACACACACACGTACACACACACGTACACACACACACACACGTACACACACACACACACGTACACACACACACACACGTACACACACACACACACACACGTACACACACACGTACACACACACACACGTACACACGTACACACACACGTACACACACACACGTACACACACACACACACACGTACACACACACACACACACACACACACCCCACATTCTTTTTGGTTACTGCTTTTCTGTCCTACTTAAGAAATCTTCTTATTTTCTTCTTGTAAGTATAAAATCCATGATTATGTCTCTTTTACTATTCCTGATAATAGCATTTTTTAACTCTTGATTGAATTATATAAATTTAATTAGTCTTTCCCAAGTGTAAATTTGATTTTATGTTATTTATTTTATACTTTTTATTTCATCAGTCCATTTTATTTTTTATCATTTTCTTGTTTTAATTTTATTTGGGTTTAACTGATTATTTTTTCCTTAGCTTCTTGAGACGGTTACATAAGTTATTATTTTTAAAGCATTTATTTATTAAATTATATTTATTCAAAATATCTTTAGGTAATATCTCCTCTGAACAGACTTAACAGATATATTTTGATAGGGCATATTTTTATTGTCATTTAGTTCAAAATATTTTCTAATTTCCAGGTTGATTTTTTTGACCCCTGTCTTACGTACAAGTATATCTCAGTTTCCAGAGAGCTGAGAATTTACTTTTTGTTATTGATTTATAGCTTGATTCCACTGTGATCAGAGAATATACTCTATATACAATCATTCCTTAGAAATTTGTTGAGCTCACTTAAAGGGCCAGTATATGATTATTATTGATAAATGTCCTATGTCTGAAGAAAAAATACGCATTTTCCTATCATTGGGTGTGGTGGGGTTCTATATGTGTTCATATAAAAGGCTCATAAATCACTGTAATTGCAAATTTGTGTATTTCTCATTTTAATTCTTTTGTTACTTTACATATTTCAAAACTTTTCTTTGTCTTTTCTTCCAGGTTCTAGAATGGATAAGGATCAAAACATTATTATACACATAAAACATTAGCAGTGTTATATGATCTTTATGAATTAACCTTTTGGTTATTATGTAACTCCTTTCTTTTTCTTTACAGTATTTTTTTGTCTCAATCTACTTTATTATTAATGTATTAAAGTCCACTTTCTTTTGATTATTTAACAGCATGAAATATCTGTTATCCTCTCTCTTCTGAGGAGTTTTGATATTTTGTCTAGTTTATTTATGTGTTAACAGTGGCCTTCTGCCTGAATTAGCTCCAAAAGTTTGAAAATTCCTTGAAGGGTGGAGCAGTTACTGAACATGGGCATACCGCTCCACAATTTCTTCTTTCTGGGATCTTAGTTCCTTGATTCTAGAAAAGCTCTTGCCCATTTCTGATGTCTTCAGACAGATTTTATTTAAATTTCATCTTGAATCTGTAAGTTTTTCCTAATAGGAACATTAGTCTGCTGGTATCTGTTCTATCAAAAAGAGAAACAAAAATCTTAATGCGTCATTTTTTTATTTTTTCATTTTAGAAAATTATCTACCATTATTCTCTACATTATTTCCTTTATTTTTTCTTGTAAATTATCTCCCGTTGGGACTTTTACATGACTTTTTTGGTAGTTTTTGTCCTCTCCATTTCTTTATTACCGGAGACATTTTATGTAGGCTGTGCAAAAACACGCAGTTCCTGTCACTACTATTCAGTTCTACTATTGTGGCACAGGAGTAGTCATAGATGTTACATAAATGAGTATCTGTGGCTGTATTCCAGGATACTTTATTTACAAAAAGTAGTATCCAGGGGCCATAGGCCTTGGTTTACCAATACCTGGGCTATGCTATGCTGGTGTATGAAACACTCCGGAAATCTCACTGACCCAAGATATCAAGTATTTATTTTATTTATCTCATGTTCATGCCACATATTAATGTTAAATGTATCAAAGGGGCTCTGCTCTTTGAAGTTTCTTAGGGATCCTAGCTAAGGGATCTTGTTGGCATTCAAACAGAAAAGAATGTTCTGGCAATTCAATATTTACTTTCGAAGAGATACTCATCACACGCATTCATCACTCACTGGCTAGGATTATACTGGGCCATGCATAATCCTTTGAGTGTATAAAGTGACCGGGAAGTGTTATCTTACGGCAGTCAAAAAACAAATTAAATGAGTGGCCCTGGTGTCCACTTATGTGGGTTTTAACCTTTCTTTTATAGTTTTCATTTATTTTTTCCTTTGATATTAATATTCATATATTTATCTTCTAATTTACCAATTCTTGTTTCAGATGTGTCTACGTTATTTTAAATGTCCATTTAAAGTTTAATTCTAATGACTACATTTTATTTTTTAAAATGCTGTGTGTTCTTTTTTAAATCTGTCATTTATACATATTGTTCTGTATGTGCTTGGGTGTTTTCTAGGTGCTCACTGGTGTAATTTTTCTCTTTATAGTCTGCAGCCTATTGCCTGTGTGTCTATTTGGTGGTGTTTGGTCTAAATCCACCTCCATCCCTCCGAGTACGGGAACCTCAGTACCATTGTGCGTATTTACTCATGAGGCTCCTGGTTCTTTTTTTTTTTTTGCTCCTGTTGCACTGGAAAATGCTAAACCACTATATCCACCATGTTGCCGAAGTGAAAGGCCCTCTTTTATATTTTGAGGTAGATGATGACATTAACATCATGTTAACGGGGGAAAATTATCTAGATGATGTAGAGAAAAACTTCAACTGAAGCAGATAATTACATGTTTCTTCTAATGTCCATTATCATCAGTATAGCAGTTTCAATGCTGTATTTTAATGCAAAATCTAAAGGAAAAAGAATGTCAGATAATGTGTATAAATTATTTTATATGTTCACCACAACAACTTCACAAATTTGGTATTTTTTAAATGAATAATAAAATAAGAAATGTAAGGCTAACTTGCCCTAAGATATTCAGCTGTGAAGCTGGATTTGAATCCTGGATCTCACTCAATGTCTACACCTCTTTGACTGTTTCATGCACATTTTCTTCCTTCAGTGTTGCAAAGCAATCATATAACTTATAATTTGATAATTAAGTTACAACAAAGTTAGACATTTTCAAAATAAATTAACTTAAAAAATTCCCTAGAATTAGCTCAGCACTCTTCTCTATTTTCGCCCTGATGGCATGGTCAGGCAATCATTACAAAGTTCCACAATTTATCTTCAAATGATTGAGTCATACAACAACATAAAATATGAAATATATGACATAAAATCTACCTAAAGCAATTTATGAAATACCCAAAGGAATACTAAATTTTAAAAACTAACAATATAAATTTAGTTCAGGTCAATAAGACAAGATTGTCAGGTTTCCGGACTAGAGATTATGCTCATGTGAGTAACTGTCACTCAATTCTGCTATCATTCAAAGCAATTATTAAAATATGAAATTAAATGGCTGATCAAATCTGAGAATATACTTAGTCAACAGGAGCTGGGCAGCTTTCATTACTCATTATTCATTAGAATAAGCAAAGAATTCCCACCACCCTTCTCAAATTTAGCATTTCATTTTCAGAGAAGCAGCAGAGACCATCTTCGTGTTTCTAGCTGATTAAGTCAGTAGTCCCTGGATAGGTCTGAGTGCTTGCAGGGAGTATTGCCACCTCCTCAAAAGGTGCCTTGAAGAACTGAAAGCCCAAGTGAAAAGATGCCACACAGATTTCCGAGCAATGGGCAGAGGGATGAATCAATTCTCAGCTCCCATCTCACCTCCCCGTAGTATTTCTTAGCATCCCCCACAGGACACTTCAACAGGAATAATCATAATACTAACAAATGAATGAAACTCATGTGTTTTCATTCATTTATGGACTCATGTGTTCATTTATGAAAAGGAGAAATTAAGTCGATTATATAAACTATATAAACAAGCACTGGAATAAATTCCACTATGACAAAAGAATCCTAAATGTTATATCCTTAAAATTCAGTGAAGTATTCAAACAGCAGAATGGAGTTTGAATTTTTATTACTTTTAGTGTTGTTTTTATTTTCTGGCCATTAGGCAAGGTCCAGTCTGCTGTGCACATCATCTGTGCACACGACTCTACAACAACTTTTCCAGAGGCTTCTTCCAACCAAACAGTAGTCCCTTAACATGGTCCATAATAAAATATTGCATTATAATTAGTGACATGGGATGAACCTAGGATGCTATCTTTGAAAGGAATTTGAACTTAGAGTTGGGAGATGTGAGTTATCATTCTCAACCCATCTTAAAATATCTGTTTGACTTTGGGCAATTAGGTTAATCTTTCAGAAATTCTAATTCTGAAAATGTAAAATGAGAATTATAATACCTGTCTTCTGTTGAGAAGATCAAATCAGATAATGTACATGAAAGCACTTTAATGTGAAAGTGCTATACATTTGGGAAGAATTATTCTTCTTTGACTCTGAGCTGTCCTTCAGCTGACTCTACTTGTAAAAGCCTTGATGAGGTCCAAACGTATCTTTTTAAAGTGTAGATTCCCCAGACTGCTGACTAATAATAATGAATCAAACTAGAAAACATACACACACACACACACACACACACACCATTCTACTATTCAATGAGTTAAAAACAATTTTAATAAGTTGTAGCCGTTTTTTACTTTTTTTTTTTTTTTTTTTTTTTTTTTGAGATGGGGTCTCACTCTGTCACCCAAGCTGAAGTGCAGTGGTACAGTCTCAGCTCACTGCAATCTCTGCCTTCCAGGCTCAAGTGATCCTCCCACCTCAGCCTCCCAAGTAGCTGGGACCACAGGTGCATGCCACCATGCCCAGCTAATTTTTTTTGTATTTTGTGTAGAGACCCGTTTCACTACTTTCCCAGGCTGCTTTCGAACCCCCTTGCTCAAGCCATCCTCCTGCCCCGTTCCCCCACAATGCTGAGATTACAGGTGTGAGCCACTTCATGCAGCCAGGTTTTCACTATCTTTTCCACCACCCACTGAATGGAAATAAATCTGTAAACTTTTTTATCTTTACATATCACGAACTCTTTCCATGATATTAAATATTTTCTTTATAACTTTTTTTTTTTTTTTTTTTTTTTTAGTGATGGAGTCTTGCTCTGTTGCCCAGGCTGGGGAGCAGTGGTGCAACCACAGTTCACTGCAACCTCAAACTCCTGGATTAAGCGATCTTCCTGTCTCAGACCCCGAGTAGCTAGGACTGCAGTGTGCACCACCACACCCAGATATGACACTGTTTTATCAACTGCTTACTATGTCATCATTTTACATGATAATTATAATTCCTATTTGTTACTATTTGTTTATTTACTGTGACATTGTAAACAATGATGTGACTAATTTTATAATACCTATATACACGATGACCATGCATTCCAGTGTGCTCAGGAAAGACCCAGTTTATAGCTATTGTCCTACTGTAAGTATTTAGAGAAAATCCTTTTCCCTGCAAAAGTGTCCTAGTTCAGTTACTATCTGCAGGGAAACACTATATTAGTCTTTTTTTTTTTTTTTTTTTTTGAGACTGAGTTTCACTCTTGTTACCCAGGCTGGAGTGCAATGGCGCGACCTCGGCTCACCGCAACCTCCACCTCCTGGTTTCAGGCAATTCTCCTGCCTCAGCCTCCTGAGTAGCTGGGATTACAGGCACGTGCCACCATGCCCAGCTAATTTTTTGTATTTTTAGTAGAGACGGGGTTTAACCATGTTGACCAGGATGGTCTTGATCTCTTGACCTCGTGATCCACCCGCCTCGGCCTCCCAAAGTGCTGGGATTACAGGCATGAGCCACCACGCCCGGCCTATATTAGTCTTTGAGGAGAGAGGCAAGTTCTTAGGACTAGGATTCTCTAGAGGGACAGGACTAATGGGATAGATGTATATATAAAAGGGAGTTTATTAAGGGGTATTGACCCACATGATCATAAGGTGCAGTCCCACAATAGGCTGTCTAAAAGCTGAAGAACAAGGAAGCCAGTCCAAGTCCCAAAACCTCAAAAGTCGGGAAGCCAACAGTGCAGCCTTCAGTTTGTGGCCGAAGGCCTGAGAAATCACGGGTGTAAGTCCAAGACTCCAAAAGCTGAAGTACTTGAAGTCTGATTGATGTTTGAGGGCAGGAAGCATCCAGCATGGGAGAAAGGATATTCTCTAAAAACTTAGATCTACAGAGTGGGGAACTAAGATATTCCTTTTCTCCTTAACTGCCTCGCCGTAAACAAGCACACAATCTTTTGTGTACAAAACACACGTACACGAAAGATTGAGTACACAGTCGTGTAAACAGAATAGGAAAACTGTAGTGAACGCTCCCATTTTAAACAGGGAACGTGATGGCGACAGCAGCAGTCACATCACCGGTCACAGCAATTGTACCAGGAGCACGGTGAAGCGTTCATTCCCTAAGGTGAAGGGAGATTCTAGAGGAAGGCATGATTCGACTCCTGGAAGGGCTCATCTGACGTTTCCTCTATATTCCCTGGCTCTACTGCCTAGAAACTTCTTCCGAGGGTTTTAGAATTGTTTCAGTAAAAGATGTTTTTAAATTCTGAGCTCGTGGCTTCCTGGGTTATTCATTGTCTCAAACAGTTAATCAGATTCTGATGCATACACTGTCCCTCAGTTCCAGGTGCCAGTAGCCACACCTAGACATCTGAAGAGACACAGGTTTTAAAGCCACTATATTGGTTTTCATTTTTTCCTTCACACCTCCCTCTCTCAACTTAATTAGAACATCTTGAGACTCAATCGGATCTTTGCCTGAAATCACTTCATCTTAACAGAGCATTTGTCATTCGAAGCCTTTTCTAATCCCTTCTCTTACAGTTTAGGCTTTAGAAACAGCTTTTCCAACCCTGCAAGGCCCAAATTTTCTGGTCTCTCTATTTCATTCCAGTTCATTTCCACTTATAAGGAGGCTAATGAATTACTGAGTTTGTGTCTTTCTTGTAATACCTTCTCAATCCACCAGTAGTTGCTAATACCTCACCTAGTAACAACTGCTTTTTAAATTTTGTATTCTTTTCTTCTGGCATTGCAGGCACATTGCACCTGTTCTCACTGTAAAAAATGAATCACCATCTTCTTAGCCTCACTGTTTGCTGCTCAACTCCTTACTCAATGCCACATAAATTAGGTTTTTGTAATGTCCTTACTCCACTTTTGAACCAAGATTCCTAATAGTCAGGATAGTTAACGATTGTCATTACAGTACAAAACTCTAAAATCTCAGGTACTTAAAATAATTTAAGGATTATTTCTCAGTTAACCTAAGTCTGCCTCCCCCAGTCCAATGGCTCAAATGTTAATCTCCTTTGGCAACACCCTCACAGACACACCCAGGAACAATACTTCACACCTTCAATCCAGTCAAGTTGACACTCAGTATTAACCATCACACAGGCTACGCAGGGATCTAAACAAGAAAATGTGTAACAATTTCAGAAGTGGCAAGAAGAAAGAACAGGATGGAAAAAAGATGTGACGGATGTGACAGTGAACGTGGGTCACCCCCAAGGCCTTTGTAGCCAGACAACACTGGAGATCCTCTTTTGCATGAAACTGATTTATGCTGCAAGGACCTGAAGGAAGACAGATGTTTTTTGTGTTGTTTTGTTTTAGCTCAGTTCTCCAGTGAAAACAAAACCCAGGCGGTGAAGAAATTTAGTCTTCTCCTTTGGGTCAGTTTACTTCCACTGGGGCCAGAATCTGCCTTTACATGCCCTGAACTCGATGGTTAGAGTAGCCTCAAAAGGCTTTCTTGACATTTCAACTCTGATATCCAACCATCCTTAGAACTATGGCTGCTGCCTCACAACCTCATACCTTGCTTTCTCCAACCCCCTAGAGAGTGAGACTGGCTTGGGATAGTCTCAATTTTGTTATGTGTCCTGGACTAGATGCTTGGAATGGCTGAGTGTCCCTCCAAGCAGATGGAACAGCCCCATGCCCTTCTGCTGTATTCGTTAGAAATACATTCAGCTGCCTGAATCAGAAAATCTGATGATAGGGCCTTTAAGGAATAACGCTTTGTTTTTCTCTGAAACAAGAGCAGGGAGGTAGGCAACTATGATTAGTTTAGCGGCACTGCCATATTAGGTCCGAGGTCTCTCATTTTGGTGGTCTTCCTCTCCTAGTCACATGGAGGTTGCTGCCACTCACGCCATCCTATCTGTACAAGATGGGAAGACTATGGAATGGGAGAGGGTTCTTGGAGGACATTCTATTTTCCATAATCAGGAAAGTAAATATTTTCAGAGATCATCTGTTCACTCCCCCTTCCCAGCAGACTTCCATGGGTGGCAAGTCATCCCACAGAAGCAAGGGAAGCTGGAAAATTAGGAACCAAGTTTATCAGAAGTGTTTCTGCACAATCATGACTCGGAATGGAATGGGTGCTGCTGCACCCCCAAAACGTAGTGTGTCTCAAAACAAGAAACAATAAGAGACTAAACACTTGATGGGTAACCATCTGTATTGGTCATTTCTTGTATTTAACTTAATCCATCAGACCTTACTCTGCTTTCCTTAGCTGTGTGGTCTCACCTCTTACAATTTTACTTTGAAGTCCCTGCAGGCTTTATGTTTGTGGCCAGGCTCTAGGAGGATTCGGCCCACTGAGGCCGTGCAACAGGATAGTACATAGCATGTGATATTTTACAGGTCAAAAGAAACTTTTTATAAACTTTTATTTTTTCAGAGGTACAGTGAGTGTTTGTCACATAGGTAAACTCATGTCATGGGTGTTCATTTCACAGATGATTTCATCACCCAGGTATTAAGCCCAGGACCCAATAGTTATTTTTTCTGCTCCTCTCCTTCCTTCGACCCTGCTCCTCTCTGCTCCACTGTTCCTCTCCCTCCTTCTACCCTCCATCCTCAAGTAAACCTCAGTGTCTACTGCTTCCTTCTTTGTGTTCGTAAGTTCTCATCATTTAGCTCCCACTTATAACTAGGAACATGTGGTCTTTGGTTTTCTGTTCCTACTTCAGTTTGCTGAGGTTAATGGCCTCCAGCTCTATCTGTGTTCCTGTAGAAAACATTACTTCTTTTTCATAGCTGCATAGTATTCCACGGTGTATATGTATCACATTTATCCAGTCTACCATCGATGAGCATTTAAGTTGATTCCATGTCTTTGCTATTGTGGCTAGTGCTGCAGTGAACATTTGCCATAAAGATTGCATCTTTATGGTAAAATGATATATATTCCTGTGGGTATATGCCCAGTAATGGGATTGATTGCTGGGTCAAATGGTAGTTCCACTTTTAGCGATTTGGGGAATCACTATACTGCTTTCCACAATGATTGAACTAATTTACACTCCCACTAACAGTAAATAAGTGTTCCCTTTTCTCCACAACCTTGCCAGTATCTGTTACTTTTAGACTTTTTCGTAATAGCCATTCTTTTTTTTTTTTTTTTTTTTTTTTTTTTGAGACGGAGTTTCGCCCTTGTTACCCAGGCTGGAGTGCAATGGCGCGATCTCGGCTCACCGCAACCTCCGCCTCCTGGGGTCAGGCAATTCTCCTGCCTCAGCCTCCTGAGTAGCTGGGATTACAGGCACGTGCCACCATGCCCAGCTAATTTTTTTGCACTTTTAGTAGAGACGGGGTTTCACCATGTTGACCAGGATGGTCTCGATCTCTCAACCTTGTGATCCACCCGCCTCGGCCTCCCCGTAATAGCCATTCTTACAGGTGTGAGACGATATCTCACTGTGCTTTCTCTAATGATCAGTGATATTGAGCTTGCTGGCTGCATGTATGTCTTCTTTTTAAAGGTATATGTTCATGTCCTTTGTCCACTTTTTAATGGGGTTGTATGTTTTTCTTTTGCAAATTTATTTAAGCTCCTTACAGATGCTGGCTATTAGACCTTTGCCAGATACATAGTTCACAAATATTTTCTCCCATTTTGCAGGTAGTCTGTTTACTGTGTTGATACTTTCTTTTTCTGCGCAGAAGCTCTTAAGTTTAATTAGATCCCGCTTGCCAATTTTTGCTTTTCTGCAATTGCTTTTAGTGTCTGTTATGAAATCTTTGTCTGTTCTTACGTCTAGCATGTTATTGCCTAGGTTGTCTTCCAGGGTTTTTTATGGTTTGGGGTTTTACAGTTAAGCCTTTAACTCATCTTGAGTTAATTTTTGTGTAAGGTGTAAGGAAGAGGTCCGGCTTCAATCTTCCGCATATGACTTGCCAGTTACACCAGCACCATTTAGTGAATAGGGAGGCTTTTCCGTATTACTTGTATTTGTCAGAAAAGAAACATTTCAATAGTCCTGATAACATTTCCCTATCCTATCCACAAAGCATAGCACCTGGGGTGATGTTGAGTCTGATTTTCTTGGACGTGTTAATATACACCAGATAATGGCCAGTTTTCCACAAGAATATAGATGACTATCACTTCCTGACACAATGCCTGTCACAGTGAGTAATTTACGTTTGTTTTTACTCTTGTTTGATCTGTTGTTTGCTCTCTCTTTCTCTGTCACACGCGCGCGCACACACACACATACACACACACACACACACACACACATACACACACACACTGCTACCACTCACACCATCATATCTGTGTCCAAACTGTTTGCAGTTTGGCAATGCATTTTTTGTCCTTTCAAAAGCACTCATTGACAAAGCTGGGCTCCCTCGAATGTGACTAAGATGCTGGGCACTTAGTGGCACCACAGAACCCTGAGGCGTGGGCACCACGGCTGCACCCGCCAAGCCTCCCACCTGCGAGACCTGTCCTCAGCCACTCTGTGGCCCAGTGGCCGCCCCTCCCTCGCCTGCTGGAGCAGGGCTCTTCAGCTGGAAAGGGCAGGGCAAGTGGCTTCTCTATTCAAGTCTTTTCCTGAGCTCCCAGAGCTGCAGTTGGGAATCTTTTGTTTATGTTTGTAAACTAAGTGAATTTGACATGGAAGTCACCAAAGGGGATTACATTTGGAACATTGAAATGCCATTTTACAGTCACATTTCTAATCATAGCTGCCCTTTAAAACCCACATAAAATTGTTGCCTTGAGGACCCCTGTCTTCCAGCCTCAGTGCGGCTCTCTTTGCAATCCCACAGCATGATAAGAACAAGATTTCATTTTTAGTCAGGCTTGACACTGGCTGAAACTAACATGGGCTCTTTCTATTTCCACAGACCCTCTCCTCATGGGGCCACCAGTAAAGCATGGGAAACAGAAATAAGTCCCAGTTAGAGACTGTGTTGGCCTGTTGAGAGTGATATGGCTCCCAATGTTTTTGGAGAGGGAGAGAGCGTAAAAGGAGGTTGTATGCCCCAGTTTGCCCCTGGAGGAGCTACTCCCACTATGGTTGGATGGGGAAACGTCACTCATTAGCTGACTTGCCTCCTAGCCTAGAATTTGCTCTTACCTGCTCTGCCTTCTCTTGAGCCATCCCTTTCTCTGAGCAAATCCAGTGCCTTATAGCGCACCCGACGTATGCAAGTGTACAATTAATTTTAATGTCACACGTACAACCATACCTCCCTGCAGTGCCTCACACTGCCCGCATTTTCCTCTTTGCCAAATAAATGGTAAAACACTGAACAACCCTCTAACTGATCTCTGGGGTTGACAAGGGGGCTCACTGGGAACAAGGACAGGACGGAGAAGTCTGAAAAGTGAAAAGGGAGAGGAATCAGGGAGAAAACCAGCTGAGTTCATTTTCATTCCCATAATGAAAAGAAATCTGGTTCAGCCTAGAGGATTATAAAATAGGGCAAGACCACTGTGACCCCAGCTGCAGTGTAAATTTATTTCTATCCTCTTTACATTTTAACTTGAATTCTCCATTTGTCCCATTTATTATGGCACAAGCTTGGGAAATGTGGTGTGACATCAAAAAGAGAATGAGCCAGAATATCTGGAGTATGTCTGATCATCCTACCCACAGTTCCACCAAACACAGCATTTAAAAAATATTTATGAATATATGTAGAGTTTATTTTGGCTGTCCATGGAAAAAGGGAAGTTATTATTTTCCTTCCCGTGTATCTGGTACCTAGAAAGTAACAACAATAATAAATAACTATAGTATTTAAAGGCAACATTTATTGTGTGCTTACTTTGAGCCAGACACTGTTTTAAGTACTGTATTAACCAGCTCCAGGGGCTATAATATTAATCGTGACATTCCATTGACCCCTTCACTTATAAATATAACAGTAGGCAGTTAATAAATATTTATTTTAGCCAAGTCCAAGAACTTTGGGAGATAGTTTTGTTTTGCTGTTTACTTTTTACCTATATAGAGTCTGAAATGGAGAAATAAGATAATAGCAAGGAGGATGCCTGAAAGCACAGAACACATTGGCTTGTTTATTCTGCCTCTCTTTGGTTCAGATGCAGCGATATAGATGAAGAGTCACACATTCTGGTCTATTGTTCTAAATGGATGATCCCAAAGACTTATTTATTCCTGGCCAATAGGGAGTTGTTAGACCTTTTTTTTTTAACAGCTTTCTGGACACTTAAAGAGATAAAATAAGGAATAAATCATTTGATGCCCCTAATTTGCCACTGGAAACATTTGGTTAACAGCACTCACAGGCTGCAGAAGAAGTCTCCTTGGAGAGGTGAATTCACTTACTCCTCTCCCCAGCTCACTTCAGCTTTTCGCTGTTCATCATAATTCTGACCTCCGAACATAAATTTGAAGAGATAATGGATAAAAAAACACTCTATTAAAAATATAGTGCAGCAAGCCAGTGCTCTCTGATGATTTTATTATTTAGTTTCTGTAGCTGAGATTCATCATAAAATCCAGCAACGAAGAACATTAGAGATGATCTTGCCCAACTTGTTCAATTTTTAGATGGAAGAATTAAAGATGGAGAAACTTAAATAAGGCCACAGAGCTTGTACTGGGCAGTGTTAGAACCTCAACCAAGATCTCCTGACATTCAAACTAGAGTTTTTTTCCCAAGTGGCATTTCCTCCAGCAAGGGAGCCTATGTCATGGGTATTGCATAAGACACTGGGGAATAAAGAAAGATGAGTGTAAGAGAGGACTTAGCAGTCAGAATGGAGTGATTCCTTGAAGGAACTGGCTACACAGAAGGTAGGTAGAGTGAAATAAAACGTAATCATTGAGGAGGCGATGTAATCACCTGGCAGGTTCTTCCTGCCTGCTGCACAGACAGATCCAATTCACCGAGACTATGGTACTGCAGTCAGGAAATGAGTTTAACCGATGCAAGGCCAGACACACAGGATAACTTGAGTTGATCTCAAAAGATCAATCTTCGGTTCTACAATAGAGATGAGATCTATGGGGGCAATTGGGGAAGTCACAAATTTGTGACCTCTGGCCACACAACTCTGGAGCTGTAATGAGTTACAGAAATTATGCCTACATTTTATCAGAATTCAGGCCCTTCCCATATTCCTTATTGTGTGGCCTTTCAGTTTCACCCCTCAAACAAGGAGGGGATCAGTTATAGGGAGGGACTCTTATCATCCTTGCTTCAAAATTAAACTATAAACTAAATTCCTCCCATGGTTATCTTGGCCTATGCCCAGGAATGAGCAAGGGCAGCCAGCCCATAAGACTGGAAGCAGGATGGAGTCAACCATGTTAGATTTCTCTCACTTTCATAATCTTTGTAAAGGTGATTTCACAGAAACTGTTAAAGTCGTGCTTAGAGACCAGATCGAAGCCTAGTTATAGACTAATTTGTGACAAGTCTCAAACACCAGAATTAAAGGCAGTCTGTCCTGTTGATAATTCTATTACTATTTATTCAATTGCATATTCACAAATTATGCCTCAATATTTAGAAGGCTGCCATAACCTTGGCCTTAAAAAAATCACCATGGAGACGACAGCTGACTAACAATTCTGTTTTCACCCAGAAGGCTCTCATAGACCGTCAAGACCAGAACGTTTTTTCAAGCACTTAAAAACACTGGCTAAAAATCTTCTCATCAGAAAGAAAATAAGTCCAGATTCATGTAACTAGATTTCATGGGATAAAGCTTCCTTAAAAGGTTAATTTCCACTTTCAGCAAAACATTCATAATGGGTCATTATATGGTAAGCAGTGGAACACGAGAATGGGGAGTGAGCCATAGTTGATGTCATAGCACAGCGATTTTGAAAAAAAATACAAGACTCGGGAGCAACCCTGGAGGAGGCATCCTGCCCTTGTCCCAAAGGGTTGACTAAATGTGACTTGATTGATTGTCCTTCCCTGAAGACTGGTGATTTAATTTATTCTCAGCAATTCTCTTTCCAAACAATTCTCTGGCCTCCACGCCCATCCAAAGCTATTATACGAAGCAAGAAGGGAAGGAAAGAGTTTCCATGCACCCTTTCACATAGGTCCTATACACTATCAAATCAGCTTATTCACACAGGAACCCATTTTAGAACCTGAAAGATCTAAACTATTGGCATAAATCAAGTGACTTGAGTAATACCTGAACACCCCTTCACCACTTTTAAATGTGTCGACAGAGCCTAAAGTTAATGGTTAGGCCTATCCTTGAAATCACATCATGTTTAGAAATTACTTCATCGTTTATATGCACTTAGGGAATTTTACATTCTACATTAACAACAGTTGGTGTAACAGGGCTCTTCAAGGGGAGGGTGTTGGAAGGAGTCTTGTGTTAGGTCTTGGGAAATCTGGGTTTGAGTCCTGCCTTTCCTAGCTTAGTGACCTCAGCAACTAATTATTTTTTAGCCTCACTTTATCCTTTGAGTAAACTGTACAAGCTAGATAAGATAAATTTAAAATTCCTTCCAGCTTTATAATTCTATGATTCTACAATTACATTTATTTTGTCCTTCAGAATACCAAACAGAACCACAAGTAGGCATTTAATAAACATTGCTAGATAGCATCACACTTGATTTTTACTGCTTGCATGTCTTCCCCTAAACCACTCAAGAATTTTAAAGTATTCAAATAAAGATTCTGCAAATTGTACTTTTCATTTTGCTTATATATTTAGGCAACCGTGATGCCTTCAGGGTTATGGTTATAAATGATGGTATTGGTTTGTTTTAAGAAGCAAATAACTCTAGGAAAATGTATCCCAATAGAATTCAGAGTGTTTCTACCCAAAGTTCCCCCTCCACATTGCGCCCCACATACACTTTAAAATTTCAGAAGCGTATCAAATGAAAAAGACTTGTTAGCATGGAATTGATCAATACTACAGCAGCAGCAGCAGCAGCAGCCAAAACACCACTATTCATTTTGTTGCTATAATTTTTCAGTGAAACAATGTAATACTTTTTATGCAGATTCTTATCGTTACCAAATTGAACTGGGGACCACTCACCCAGCATGGCAAGGCCAAACATTCCTTCCCAGGATTTGTAGCAGGAGACAGGAGGGTGTTTATTATTTGTAAGGCACCAAGCAAGGAGAATTGCGTACCTCATGCTGAAGACCTGACCTCTCTGATAGCTTACAAACAAGCGTTTTAAAGGCAGGGGTAAGTTTCAGGGAAGCGGAAGCTACAGGCAAAATAGTACATCAACACATGGAAGTTACACATTGGTTTGGCTTATAAAGGCGAAATATCTTGAAGCAAAGACTAACAAGTCATAAGTAGATTCAAAGATTTTCTGATTTGTAATTGGTTCAGGAAAGGAAGCATTATCTAAAGACTTGGGGTCAACAGAAAAGAATGCTAGCTTTGGCTATGAGCATGACTCCTTCCAGGCTTCCAAGGAAGAGATTTGTAATAAAGGAAGGCAGGAAGACAGAGTTCAGTCCTCAGCTCTTTCTTATCTGAGGTCTACATGCCAGCAGATCTGTTTGGTGGGGTCTGGGTTTCTGAAAAACAACTAAAGGACTTATGTCAAGATGTTATCTTGAGTTTCTACAGAAAATCAAACGTCTTGCAACTCCAGCTTTCTTGACTATTGTTTTAATCTACTATTACCTTTTTGCTTACCAAGTTGCTCATTTACTTCTATGTGCCTGAAATTCACCTTGAAGAAACTCAAGATTTTCCATTACAGGTATTGATCGACTTACGACCCGTGCAACTTATGACCATTCGACTTTACGACCACAATCACTAGCCACGACTGCTCCGCTTCTGGCAGCGCGAACATTGCCCAGCTGGGCGTACGACAGTGCGGACCAGCTTCTGGCAGCACTACCATCTCCGCGTGCACCATTTCAACTGTACATAGAGCCTACTCAACTTACGACCAAATCGTGTTACGACCATTCCGCGGTCCGGACCGTGGTCATATGTCGAGCACTGACTGTACATCCATGCTTCAGGGACTGGCAGCCCCCTAAGAGGGATCCCTAATCTGTCTCACTATGAAAATAATTGTTGAATTATTCTGGGTATTTTCTATCATTTTTTTCACAGATCCCTAAATCTTATAATGAACAGCTAGCACATAGCAGATAAATATTATTTTCTTTCACTCATATGCTGAAAATAATTATTTATTTTTTAAGGGAGCCATCTACAACAAAAGAAAGTATTTATTAAACAGCGGTCAAATTGAAATGATGACCTCTAAGAATCTCAGAGGTCTCCCTTGCTTTTTGGTAATAATAGAATAAACAGATCTCCCAAGCAGTGCCCCCAACAGAATGGTCCTCCTCTTATTACAGGCAACTGCTATCCCTCCCCTGTCCCCGCCTGCCTCAGGATGACCCCTTATATTTATATAGTAGTGATAAATATATTGTCACATGCATCACTTCATCCTGCTCATAGCTGCCCTAAGTGGAAGGTAGGATAGGATTTTTATTTTCACTCTGGAGGGTTTTTCAGAGTTGGTGACTTGCCCGAAGTCACCCTATTAGCAGTTAACTGGAACAAGAATGTAGGTCTCCTAACTCCCATTCCAGTGATATTTGCTTCATTTTGTGGCATGGGGAGGAGTGAGCCATTGACAATAATTTTCATCATTTACTTGTGTCCTTTTAAGTAATACCTGGGGGAAGACAAATAGCATGATTCATGGTATACTTCCTTGGGCAAGCACAGATTGTTTGAATGCATGATAGCCAATTTACACACACCTATCTGCTTACCAAAATATTAGCCAGCCAAAGGGCGTTTATAAATGAGAATTGGAATAAAATTGAGGAAAGGCAGGTAGGCGATCTCCATGGAGAGGCATCTTCTAGTTGACCCAGTTAAGAAATCATGCCCTGGTCATTTGTGATTATGATATACAGGGCTTCAGTTGGAAACAAGCGATGAATGTCAATGATCATAAAGAAATCTATTACTGGAAGTTTTTCAGTTACAGTCAAAGCCAAAACACGCTGGCTCTCTGGAAAGCCTGGATTCCTCTGAAGATCACCAGGCTGATTGACAGTGCCGTGTAGTCCTGATATTTTGAAAACTGGATGTTGAATTGTGTATCTTAAAGGAAACCCGGGCCACTACTCTTTCATAATTTTGTGACTTTTTAGACTGAGAATCTCTTCATTCCAGAGTGTTAGCATTACTTGG
Source organism: Saimiri boliviensis (assembly GCF_048565385.1). Classification (NCBI taxonomy): domain Eukaryota; kingdom Metazoa; phylum Chordata; class Mammalia; order Primates; family Cebidae; genus Saimiri; species Saimiri boliviensis. Next base: position 131,438,330 of record NC_133453.1, on the reverse strand, counting down.
TTGCCATTCCCTAAGACGCTTCTATCTGGCCGTGTAGGCAAAGGCAGTAAATATTCACAGGTAGATTCAGGCCTCTAAACTGATATTGGAGGGGAATGTGATCAGTTGCTGGGATTGTGAGGCTTAGCTATCCCATTTTGTGTATTGTCCAGAGGTTCAGGAAAGGGTATTAAAAAACTGTTTCCTTGATAATCATGTTGATAGTCTTTTTGACCAGAGCCACAAAGGGCAGAGACCTTGAAAAGGTATCTCAACCTACAATCTTTCCCCATTTAAAAAAGCTAGACCAAGTTTCACTACTACTATTAACATCAGATGCTTTCTTATTCAGAGAATGTTTTCAAGACCTGACGGCAGGAGACTGAACAGTGGTAAATGAAACTGAAATAGTAAAGAACGTAAATGAATGGTGGACTGAGGAGGAGGACAGAGCAGACGCTGGGAGAAACGGCAAACAAATTATAAGTTGACACAGCTTAAATGAACATCCAGCAACTTCACACGTAAAATGAACAGGTAATATATGAGAGACAACTTTATTACTTTCATTCATTCAAATGAAATGCTTTATTGCCAGAAACACTGCGGTTAGAAGAGATTGGGATAAAAGAGGCAGAGGGGTATATTCACAAGGGTCAAAAGGATGTAATTCACACACACGCACAAAACATGCACAGTACTTGGAGAAAAAAATAGATGTGAATTGTAGAGCATGTTTATTGTTAAGACTCATATGTTCTTCCACGTTTGTAAAAGTTCTGAGTCACAGGATACTGCAGTGGAAAGAGCAAACCAGCCCTCGACTCAAATAACTGCTCCAGTCTGTAATGGCTCACCAGTTTCAGGCAAGAGGCTTTACGTCACTGAGCCTCAAGGAAAATCGGGTTCACTGTCAGGATTGATTTGCACTCAGATGGGACCTGAAAATCTTTCTGCAGACAGGGCCTCTCTTAGGCCAGGTCCTCCCTGGCCCCTTCCGCCGTGAGCTGTGTGTTCTCTGCCTTTGCTTCTCTCTGTGCCTCTGCCCTGGTTGTCCCATTCTGTTCCTCTGCCCTCTCTTTTCTCTGTATCACAGATTCTGACAGCCCAGGGGGCTCGACATCCTTACTTGAGTTTGCATATTGTCCTTCATGCCATCCATTGCCTCCTGACTTTTCATAACCTTTCCCTGAGTTAATTAAGTCATTATCTTGATGTTCTTAGTTTAAATGGCCCATACAGGGATCTGATTGGCCTAGCATATCCTTTTTTTTCTATTCATTTATTTCTATATCCTCAGACATTTCATTGATAAAATATATTTTAAATGCATGACTTATACATACATACACACATATTCATAATACACACACATATTCATAATACACACACATTTCATATATATACATATATTAGACTATGAATTAGCTGTTTTTGAAGTAGCTGCTCACCTTTGGTCTAAATCAGGCATCCCCAAACTTTTTACACAGGGGGCCAGTTCACTGTCTCTCAGACCGTTGGAGGGCCGCCACATACTGTGCTCCTCTCACTGACCACCAATGAAAGAGGTGCCCCTTCCTGAAGTGCGGCAGGGGGCTAGATAAATGGCCTCAGAGGGCTGCATGTGGCCCGTGGGCCGTAGTTTAGGGACGCCTGGTCTAAATATTTAAATGGAAGGGTGAGGTCATGTAATACACAATATTGCAACGTAGGTTTGTCCTTTCACCAGTGGTTTTGAGAGGAATAATTGCCCTAGAGGTCTATATAGGCAAATAGATACAACAATGAACATTTCTAGTATACTGGCACATGGTAATTTTTTTCACTGACTGCTACTGGTCATGATTATCAACCTTAGATTATATTATTGATATTTCCTCTATTCATTATAGCTTTCTGCCTAGGTCTTAGCCTAAAGTAACTATTTTAAAAAATTATTTATTTATTTCAAAGATAGGGTCTTGATCTGCCTTCCAGGTTGGAGTGCAGTAGCATGATCAGAGCTCACTGGGCTCTAGCGATCCTCCTGCCTCAGCCTCTTAAGTAGTTAGGACTACGCAGGCACCCCCACACCTGGCTATTTTTTTATTTTTTGTAAAGATGGGGTCTCCCTTTATTGTCCAGGCTGGTCTCAAACTCTTGGCTTCAAGCGATCCCACCACCTCACCTTCCCAAAGTGCTGGGATTCCAGGTGCAAGCCACCACACCTGGCCTAAAATACTTTTCCTTATTATTTGCAAGTTGAGCTTCTTTGAGACATAAAGAACAGAGAGACTCCGTTTATCTTCAACAGTTTGATACAATTACACACAAGCAGGATTCCTAGAGTGGAGATTTTATTGAGGTCAGGGCAGTAGTTCTAAATGTACAATTCCTGCTCTGATGATCCATAGAAATACTGTTGATTGCCCTGTGGCATCCAGTCCTCTAGACTATGGCTTAAATCACTTTGCATTTTTTTTTTTTATCTTCTATTTCTTTTTTTTTCTTTTCTTTTTTTTAAATATATATATATTTTTTATTGCATTTTAGGTTTTGGGGTACATGTGAAGAACATGCAAGATTGTTGCATAGGTACACACATGGCAGTGTTAACTTCTATTTCTATTGTTAACATTGTTTTTGTATAATTATTCAATACGTGACTCAAATTCAGACTCGTCAACAAAGAGAAATCTAACTGGATTATAAAGTAACCATCCAGTCTTTGGCACCCCATTAGAGTTTTCAGACCACGTCACTTCATAGGTCTAAGAAATTCCTACAAATTGACTTGCTTATTTTGGGTTGGGGGTCAAAATCGTCAAGCTCAAAGCCATGATATCACTGGACACAAATAAAGTGATCTATTTATATTGAGTCTCTTAAAAGGAGGTTGTGTACATGGCAGGTATACTAAGCTATTCAAGTCATTCTGACTGGCTAGGACCCTGTCTGGCCCGAATGGCTCAAGGTCTGAGCAAGATTCTAGTATCAGAACTAATGGCATTCATTTTGTTCAGAAAATATTTATGCAGTGAGGATAATGTAAGAAGTAAAGATATGGATATGGAAGCTGGCAACTCAGACTGTGATTAACTCACCCACAATAACTTATTTTCTTCTGCAGGGGATAGAAAGGATAGGATAGAAGGAGGCTTACAGACCTAATGAGAAAAAAATGACAGAGGCCAAAGGAAAAGGGGAGAAACATGAAAGGAATGTAAAGGGAAAAGGTACTGGAAGGAAAAGAGAGGAGATGAAGCAGAGAGTGATGTTTTCCTTCTTCTTCTTTTTTTTTTTTTTTGAGACAGAGTTTCACTCTTGTTACCCAGGCTGGAGTGCAATGGCGCGATCTCGGCTCACCGCAACCTCTGCCTCCTGGGTTCAGGCAATTTTCCTGCCTCAGCCTCCTGAGTAGCTGGGATTACAGGCACGCACCACCATGCCCAGCTAATATTTTGTATTTTTAGTAGAGACAGAGTTTCACCATGTTGACCAGGATGGTCTCGATCTCTTGACCTCGTGATCCACCCGCCTCAGCCTCCCGAAGTGCTGGGATTACAGGCGTGAGCCACCGCGCCCGGCCTCAGAGGAGGCGTCCCTGGGTGGGCGTGAAATGTTTTCCTTCTATAGTTTAGTGTTCTCCTTCTTTCCCTGATCAAGAGTCTCCTTTTAAGAAAAGAAGAAAATCTCTCATCAACAAGAGGAAGCTGTCAGCACCTGTTTGGTGGACAGCTACTTTGCCTACAGGAGAACAAGGCTTGTGATGGTAGCGTGAGCATCTGTGTCATGCAGAGAAGTTCTCTACATTCTCTGAGATACAAAGGAGAGCACTGACATTGCAACAGAAGAAAATACTTAGGACTGGTGTTATTAATAGAAACAGTTTCCTGATTATCAGTATCATATTTTCTTGAAGGAACCTAATGCTTCTTCTATGCCCTGTGATTACATCCATGTCTGCTAGGACAGTGGTTCTCATATGGTGCTCCTTGGACCAGCAGCATCGGCATTATTTATGAAATTCTTAGAGGTGCAAATTATTAGACCCTAACGTATACCTGGCCAATCAGTCTCCAGGAGTGGGGCTTAGCTCTCCGTTTTAACAAGGCACCCAGGTAATTTTTATGTGTCCAAAGTTCGAGAGACACAGAGTAGGGAAGAGTAGGGAACTGTAATGATTCTTATCATGCACAAGCAAAGTATCAGCTGCCCAAAAGTGAAGTCCAAGGTATCGAGGGAACCTACGAACAATCTGGTTGTGGTATCTTTCCCACCACAGTGCCCTTTCTACTTCCCACTTCTGAAAGATTATAGGTTTCACAGTTGTCATGCCTTTCTCTCCCAGATAGAGAGAAAGCTGAGAACCTGGACAATGTCTGCTGAGTACCCTCCCCATTCATTATACGTTCCAGGTCATCATTAACAGAGAAATTGACATCGAGCTTTTCAATAGCTAATATTACAGCTAACACGGCTGTATTTCAAAGTAATACGCTGACCATAAACCAAATCAATGAGCTCTGGGCATCCCTGCAATAAAATTGAGCCGTGAAGCATTCTGCTAAGATTACACACCTTTCTACCCCAAATGGATTAAAAATTCTCTATGTCCTTGCCAATGAGACCATTCATTGTGCCATTAGGATAGCAATGTCCCTTCAGACAGAAGTGTGTGTGGCACTTAGCAGCCAATCTATCAGGATGCAAGCGTCTGTGTGTATGACCATGTGTGTATGCATCCCTGTGCATCTGTGAATATGCATGAATAGACATTTTATCTTGACTTTCCATTTAATTTAAGGATTCCAACATCACTTAAAACCTGTGGGCAAATGAAGTAAAATAATTGACATGTACTTATGGAGACTACGTTTGTATGTATATATGTTATGAATATTTTATTTTGATGTATTATCTAGAGTAATGGCTCCAGGAAGGTGTAATGATATCACAGCCCCATAGAAAAGTAGGGTATTTCTGTCCTAATCACACGGCTTTAAATCTTGATTTTGTCAAGGGTAGGTTTTTTAAAAACTTTTTTAAGCCTCAATTAGCTAGTCTATATAATGAGGAAAATAATATTTAACATGAAGCTTGATAGGGAGCATTTTGTCAGATAATATCAGTAAACAAATGGAAATTGGAAGGTGCTAAATAATGAACAATACGAAAAAGACATAGCATTGCTTTCAAGGGATAGTGTTCTTGCAGAGATATGACAGTCACATGTGAAGTATTGAACCACAATAAAAGAGATAAATGGCCGAAGAGTCAAGCATGAAAGGATATGGCTAATTGCACAATAAATGCTTTAAGCGTTCACGGATGGAAGAACAGAGAGAGTAGGAGTTACAGAAGATACTCAGATCAGGGGTGAACTGAGATTTAAATCGGTCCTTGAAGTAAGGGCGGAACAGCAGGAAAAGGTGAGGAGGTGATGACAGGCAGGAAGGACTCAGGAGATGAAGAAGAAGCCACTTTAGCCAAAAAGCTGGTCCTGGGCCCTATGTATTAAGACAAGCCTGGCAAGGCAGGAAGAGGTGGGCTAAATTGTAGAAGCTTTTGAATGTCAAGCTAATGCATCATACGGACAACTGAAGGAGACTGTCTTTTCAATTCACTTTAATCTGTCCTAAGCCCGCATAATTCAACAGATCTGTTTACCCCTTCTACCTATTCATCATGTGTTCAAAGTTATCTGGTGTAAGAGGGGAGACAAGGGATGGGATAGCAGATAGACATATCACCACATTACTGATACCCAGCTCCAGCGACTGCATCCTGCCACCACCATGCCTCGGGCCAGGCGCCTGGGCTCCTTCTGGCTGCAGTGCCCTGGGTGGCATCATTGTGCATTTTTGTCTCCTCATTCTTTACAAGCGCTCACATTCGGATTTAAGGTCTCCTTCGGGTCATCACGGTCTTCTACCACAATTCTGATCATAAGCAGGTTAATAATTCTCCTAGTTGCCCAAAGCAGTCCCTGTACCTAAACTGTTGCTTCAGAACTTGAGTGTACTCTTGTAATTCTTCTCATTGGTAACTGCTCCCTAGAAATCACTTCATTGCCTCTTTTCCACCTGGATTGTTTCTTTATAAATCTTTTTATTTTCTTATGTATAATGAATGAAAAATAGTATTATGTCTATTTCATATCATATTTGATATTCTGTGTCATTTACTGGTATAATTTTAGCATTTAAATTTATAGATACACTTATGAAAGGTCAGTTTTCTGCCTTCTGTTTAGTTTTCTAAAATGTTTCTGGGATGGGCCTGGTGGCTTATGCCTGTAATCCCTGCACTTTGGGAGGCCAAAGCAGGTGGATAACCTGAGGTCAGGAGTTCGAGACCAGCCAGACCAACAGGGCGAAACCCTGTCTCTACTCAAACTACAAAAAATTAGGTGAGCGTGGTGGTGCACGCCTGTAATCCTACTACTGGGGAGGCTGAGACAGAAGAATTGCTTGAATCCGGGAGGCAGAGGTTGCAGTGTGTGGAGATCGTGCCATTGCAACTCCAGCCTAGGTGACAGAGTGAGACTTCATCTCAAAGGAAAAGAATAATAAAATGTTTCTGGGTTTTGTTTTTTGTTATGCCTTTTGCTGTATGCAACAATGTAACTTTATTGATGAAGTTTCTCTGTTAATATTAATACTAATAATATTAAGGCATTCCAGAATACTATTTTTGAAATCAACTTTGTTTCATATTTATTAGCATTTTTTCTTGCTAATTTCTGATTATAAACTCGTTATATGTTTGAGAATATGTCACCATCCTCCTACCTAAGCCGACATAATGCAACCCAGTGAATGAAAGACTGAAAAATTATTACTAAGTTCATTTAGAGTAAGCAGTGGTTTGGCAGTTCCCTTTTTTATGTAGACCTGAGCACGTGCACAGCACAGCCATCAACTCAAGTAGGAAGAAGAGTCCCCGGGGCACGGAGGTGTGATATTTTCTGAACACTGCACTTGGTACCTTGAACATCTCAAAATCACTACTAGATCAACTGCTCCTGAAGGATCCATGGGAGAGGGGACAGTCTGGGGAAATGTGTGCTCTTTATAACTAAGTAAGGCTCTGAGTACAAGATGATGAGATGAGAAGAGTGGACATGTCACAGATGCCTTGACGTTACAGCCTCGGCCGCAGACAGTCTGAACCCTGCAAGCTGTGCCGCCTTCCGCTGTACCCCAGTCCTGTCCCACTAGACAACTCCAAACCTCATCCAGAGGGAGCGGGGGCTCCTCTTAGGGGCCTCCTCCTCACTCGCCCTCCCCAAGCATGGAAATAAAAGAAAATATTGAGTTTCTTTAAGGGAAATTCCAGGCACCTAGCTAGCCTTGAGAAAGAAATGAGCAACTTGATAAGCGAGAAGGTAATGGTAGCTGAAAACAATAGCCAAGGAACTTAGAGTCATGAGATGTTTGGTTCCCTATAGACACTAAACATTACATCTTAACATACATCCCTGGGTTGTTTCTTCAGAAACCCAGACTCCTGCCAAATGGATCCATTGGCACATGTACCTCAGACAAAAAGACAATGAGGCCTCAACTCTGAATGCTGTTTTTTGTTCTAAATTTCTTCTTGAAGAGCCTGGGGGAAGTCACACCTACAGGCTGGAGCTCACCGCTCCTTTCTGTTGCCCTCAAATCATTACACAAATCTTTGTCTCCCTAACCAATCAGAAATCAGAAAACCTCTGAGTCCACTGTGGGCTCCTGCTTTGAAATGTCCCACCTTTTTAGGCCAAGCCAATATATAACCTTCATGTATTGATTGATGACTTTTCCTATAACCTCTGCCTCCCTTGCTTTAAAGGCCCTTATCTACAAGCCTCTGGAGAGGTCAGGTCTTAAGAGCTGCCCAGTTCTCCTCCTTGCTTGGCACCCTGAAAATGAATGCCCTACTTTCTCCAGTTGCAAAACCTCAATGTGGATGTTTTGCCTTAACGCTCCAGGTGAGCAACCCTCTAGTTTGTTTTGGTAACATCATGTTCACATCCCAGCTCAGGCAAAACAAAGGAAAATCTAAACAGTCTGGCATAAACCTGCAGCCGTACTTCCTGAGTTCAAATCACAGCTCAGTCTCAGGTTAGCTGTGTATACTACATCAACACGCTGGCCTCACTGGTAAAATCAGAATACTAGAATGAATATACCTACATTACAGGATTGTTACGAAGCTTTGTGTAATACTTTATGTAAAATGCTTAAACTGTTCCTGGCATTTGGAGAGCATTACATAACCCTCGCTAATATTACTGTTTGTGGTAAACAGAATTATAAAAATAAACCCCATGAAATCTGCCCTACATAACCCCTCCCCGAGTTTCATCATGAATAGAAGCCCTGACTACGATGAGAGTTCACTGCTCTGATTATACTAGGTTTTAAGGCAACGAAGAGATGATCCTGGTGAGTCTGATCTAATCACACCAGCCCATTAAAAGGAGAGGGTTTTTCTGGCTAGTACAAGTGAAAGTCAGAGATTCAAAGCATGGCAGAGGGGTGATGGTTAAACTCACTTTGTTGGTTAGATGTCACAGGCCAAGGAGTAGGGGCAGACTGTAGGAGCTGAGAATAGCCCCCCAGACAGCTGGCTAGGAACTGGGGAGCTCAGTGCCTACGACCACCTGGAACTGAATTCAGACAGCAGTGTGAGCTTGGAAGCAGATTCTTCCCCTGAGGGTCCAGGTAAGACTCCAGGCTGGCTGATGCCTGGGTTTCAGTTTTGAGGCATCTTGATCAGAGAACCCAGGGAGGTTCCCTGTGCTTCTGACTTACTAACCCTAAGATGCAAATGGATGTTTTGTAACAGCACTAAATTGGTGGTAATTTGCTTTCCAGCGACGGAAAACTGAGGCACAAGTCCTCATCTCCCTCCCCGACAAGCGTGCCCTTTCCTCCTAAGGCCCATGGCAGAGTGCGCCAGGCAGCCCCCGCCTGCTCCTTCTCCCTTGTCCCGTTTCAGCCCCACCGCGACTCCAGACACTGTGGGTGCTTTGCGGGCTGGACATCCTGCCACACCACCTTTCTCAGATCATCTGGCACAAGGTATTACAACATCAATTACAAAGCATCATGAGAGCGCTTACCACAGTCACTTCTATTTATAATCTTCCTCTTATCCCAAAAACTGCTCTCTGCAACAGGCCCCAAATTAGTGTCCTTGAAGGCTCTGGTTTTTCTTCACTCATATGAGAGTTTTTCCTTAGGTAGTAGGGTGTGTGTGTGTGCGCATGTGTGTTTGTGAACAGGGAGTGGACAGCTAAGCAAGCTAGTCATTGATGAGCCCTAGAGATTTCAGTGTTAATTCATTCTCCCTTGCTGGGCCCTCTTTTTCCTTACCTTAATTAATGTCACGTGTTTCTGGTCTTTTCCTCTTGTAGCCACTTTAGATAAGAAAAAAAGCAAAACAAAACAAAACACCAAAAGAAAAAGAACAACACTATTCGGAAAAAGAGAAGCATGGCTCTGGTAACTCGTCTTCCTGGAATATCATTGGCTTATGTCAAACTAGAGGAAAATCCACTTCAACAGACACAGGAAGAGGTAGGGGACCAAGTCCTGTTTCTCCTGCTGCTCTTTGCTGAGTGGCCTTGTTGAAGTGGCCGGCTCACGTATAGCATTAATTTTTAGGTTGAAGTTAAGTGACGCTGAGGAGCAGTGAGAGTTTAGGATTTAGAGAGTGTGAGTCCTTTCCTAGCAAAGTAAACTGAGTATCGCTTGAAACTAGCTGATGTTGATGTGGTGCATTGTAGATCTCTGAGCACCCATCTGCAAGATATCCCTAGCATTCCTATGCTACAGCCTGCAAAGTAGTGGTCTGACAAAAAACAAAAAAACAGAGTCACCAGGGGAACACGCGTGGGCATGATACACAGAGACTCCGGAAGAATCATTTTCTGACCCAGAGCAGACACCTTGAGAGAAATCCTGCTAACCCCAATCCAGACCTGATTTTGTAGGGGACATATTTCTTTTTGAGGTTTACTTAACCTCTGTTTAAATTCGTGTTGTTCCTCTCTAAAAATGTTGCTCTGTTTGTTGGCTGCATAAATGTCTTCTTTTAAAAAGTGTCTATTCATATCCTTCACCTACTTTTTGATGGTTTGTTTTTTTTCCTGTAACACATGTATGTTCATTGCGGCACTGTTCACAATAGCAGACTTGGAACCAACCTAAATGCCCATCAATGATAGACTGGATAAAGAAAATGTGGCACATATACACCATGGAATACTATGCAGCCTTAAAAAAGAATGAGTTCATGTCCTTTGCAGGGGTATGGATGAATCTGGAAACCATCATTCTCAGCAAACTGACACAAGAACAGAAAGTCAAACACTGCAAGTTCTCACTCATAAGTGGAAGTTGAACAATGAGAACACATGGACACAGGGAGGGGAACATCACATACCTGAGCCTCTTGAGGGGTGAGGGAGCAAGGGAAGGAAAAGGAGGGAAAGCAGGATTGGGAAGGGATAACATTAGGAGAAATAACTAATGTAATAGGTGACGGGGTGATGGATGCAGCAAACCACCATGGCACGTTTATACCTATGTAACCATCCTGCATGATCTGCACACGTACCTCAGAACTTACAGCATAATTTTAAAAAATGTTGCTCTGAGCATTTGCTAGGGGAAACACACAGTGTCCTTCACGTTATTTCCCACGGACATCACCAGCTACCACCATCAACCCACTGGAAGATTTCTTTAAAAGGTCACCCAGCATTTTCATCTAGAAATATGGAAAAGGAAGCTGAGAAAAATTAAGATTAATAAGTACGCGGGGGAACAATGAGTCTCGACTAAGTCTGAAAGTAAGACGCTGAAAATTACAGATCCATTTCCCTTTTTTTTTTTTTGAGACAAGGTTTTCCTCTGTGGCCCAGGCTGGAGTGCAATGGCATAATACAGATCCATTTCTAATTGAATTTGAAGAAAGTACAAAGGCAATTTTGTTTCAAAGAAAAAACAAAGGGAAGAGACATCCACTGCCACTGAGGAACATTTCCTGTCAGAGGTGTTACACCATGGGGAGAATGGGACGAGCATACAGGCTCAGTTCAAACCGAAATGCAGCCTCTCCACTAACCACCTACTTTGCACATGCTACTACATATCTCCCAGACTTTGTTTCCTCGTCTGTAAAATGGGTATCATACTAGTTACTTACCTCAAAGGGGTTTTGTGAATAGTCAACTTTCAGCCCAAAGGGGTTTTGTGAATAGTCAACTTTCAGCCCAAAGACTGGTTCACGGTTAGTGTTTATGGTAAGGTGATTATTATCATTACCATCGTGTTCATGAAGTGTCCAAATAAATGGAATCTGTAATTTCCAAGAATTGAATTTTGCATATTTCCTGCTTCTGCCGAATTCTCTTTGGTGGCTTCTCCCCATGTTTTTTATCCAAAATGAACAATCGAACCTTTCACCTACTCAAAATATAATGAGGACCCAGCTACTTGGGAGGAGAAGACTTTTACTAGAGATTTGAGGGGCTAGGGATGGGGTGAAATGAGATCCTACAGAACAGAAAACAAGTTAAAATTCAATCCCAGACATTCCTTTTTTATGAGTCAGGATTTCTCTGAGGCCCTCTTTCCTCCGCTGCCTTGAGCATGCTGGGAAGTCCTCACCCTGCGTCTTCTCCCTCCGTCTCTGCCAGTGCATGCCCTTGATCCCACTCCCCAAATCTTTGGTACCATCTAATGCACAGCAGAGAAGCTTTTCCTCCCTCAACCCAACAATGGTTGCTCATATTTGCATATCCCCAATTTCAAGAAACTGCCTCGCTAAGGGAAGGTTTTATCCGCTTTGAATCTCTGCCCTTGACAATGACCAATGATAAGGCCCGGAACAAGGTCACACAGGTGATCTGCGGTCGTACAGGTGTCTGCCTGTGTTTACCTGTCGTACAGGTGTCTGCCCTGTGACTGCAGCGAGGTGACTGCTGTCTGTCTCCTCACATGTTGCATGTCACTGTACAGTGGCTGGCACATTAAATGTGCTCAGTAATAATGAGCTCCCTGCCCCTAACCTTCTTGCACACACCCTCTCCTAAATGACCAGATTTGAAAGTCATTTTGATTGAAATCCTGAGTGTGTGCAAAGAGGCCAAGAGGAAGCTGTGCCCCAAATGCTGAGAGACAAGGTCGATGAGGGCAGCTGGCCCAGGCCCAGGCCGAGGCCAGGGACAGGAGAGGGACTGTGAAAGAACTCTCTCTGAACAACAAACAAAGAGTCAGTGGGGAGTGGGCGGGCCGACCGCACAACAGGGAGGAAACGGGCCTGAGAGGGCAGCCATGCCTCGCCCGTCTTCTGCATCTTCTCCGGGTGGCATCTGACTCCCATTTCCAAGAGCGCTCTAAACACCAGCACGGCACCTAGGAGGCCAATCCCTGCAGATGAAAACGCACTTCATTCTTCCCTGCCCCACCCCAGCCCCAAGTTTGCTGACTCAATTCATCCTCCTCCCCTTCCATTAGGTCTTCCTGTTTATGTTGTCACTTTGTTTTATTATTTATTTTTAGCCCTGATTTCGGAAGCTTTTATTCTGCTGCAGATTGGCAGGGTATCAATGGCACGGCTCTGCTCTCTGCTCTGAAAAGATCATTGTGCAGGCCTGGCCTCGGTCCCTGCAGAGACAGAACACTAGTGTGACCAACCTCACGCTGCCTCTTCACCCGCCTGGCCAGCCCTGGGCCTGCCGGCGCTCTCTGCAGGCCCCGCTAGCACAGCATTCACGTTCACGAATATTAGAAATAGAACTGACCTTGGATTTCATGTGGTCCAGCCCTTCACCCTTCAACAGAGAAGCTGAGACCCAGAGAAAAGGGTCATCCCAAAGCCATACATAGAAGTAACAGAGCCAGAGCCTTGGACTCTCAACTTCCGGTATCATGTTCTGTCTCTTATGCGAGGGAATCACTTAAAGAGCAAAACCATCATTTCCAAAATTTCACAATGGGTGAACACCAGAGTGCCTGATCCATTTTCATTATTTACATGTTTTTCTGGACTCTGAATATACCTACGTTCACACACACACACACACACACACACACACACACAGTCTAGGACATCAATAGGAGCTCCTCTTTGTTATTATACTTCTTTTAAAAAATAAAAAACCAAAAAAAAATTGCCGTGAGTCAGTAGGTAGCAGCAACCTGGTGCGACTTGCTTCCTCGGACAGGCTGCAGTAGCAATGAAGCAAGACACACGCTTCAGTTCCCAGGACAATGGTCTCTTTGACTGGGAATATACCAAACCAGAATTACAAGTGTGTAAGAATAAACAAGGCTGGAGTCAATCTAAAGTTGTTTTACACTCTGTTTTATTAAAGTCAATGCATTTCCGTTCCTATGTGCCCAGCTTAGGCTTGCTTAATTATAGACACCCGGGGTGCATGCTAATGGAGAGAGGACAGTCGCGGATTGGAAAACAAGGCCCTTTTCTGACCTCTACAGGCCATTTGGAGGAAACAAGAAGCTGTTTCTGGAAAATTACCGACCAGGAGGCTCAGCAATCAAGGAGCTGAGGGAGGTTTCTCCCGGACGCTTTCTTGGAGCTCTGAGCTGGCTGGACACACACGTTCCTGCAGCTCTGCTCTCCGTATGTGAGAGGTTCCTGAGGCAGTGAGGAGGAGGTCCCTCTCAGGAGCCCTTTGGAACGGAAATTAAGATCTCAATCATTCAACACATCTTTAAGGAAGTCCTACCACACCTTGGGCACAATACTAGGTCCTCGGGATGTAGCCGTGAACAAAATTGTCTTTGTCTTCCAAGATATTACAGTCTCGGTGTAGTGGGGCGGGGGTGGGGGCGTGCAGAGGGGTCAGCAAAGTCCACAGGCAATGCCATATGTCAGAAGCTGTGACTGAGTTTCTCCAAGATGATTGTGGGAACTCAGAATCAGATCATGGGTGACTTCTTGGAGGAGGCTACATTTCAGCACGTAATGGATAGAATTAGGCACATGGATGGAAGGAGGCGGAACAGAAACGTAGGGTGCTTTCTGAGAATTGAAAGTAATTTTTTATGACTTTAAACTGGGGCTGGTGTCAAGAGAAGAGACCAGAAAGTTACACAGTGGCTGGATCTGGAAAGGCTCAGGCGCTAGGTCCTGTTTGCCTTTTATCCTTAAGACCATGGGAGGTCGCTGACAGGTTATAAGCAGCATAAGGAGAAGCCAGTTTTCCTGCCCAATATCATCAGGCTGCACGGGGATAAAAGGGTTGGAAAAAAGGCACAATCAAAGGTGAGAAGAGTAGTAAGAAAACTTGCTGAGCTTCAGGTGAGAAACGGCCCAAGAAGAAAGAGAAGAAAGAACCGCGCTGTCGAGTCTGATTCTTCGCTTTGGACTCAACCCGAAGCGAAGACTCAAACTCGACAACGTTGCAGATTCATCCACTTAATGAAGATCTGAGTGCCTGGCTCGGCCAGACAGTGAGCTACGCATCGGGCACACAAAGAAATCAAACAGCGCAGGTCTCTATCGGCATGATCAAGTTTAGGAACGTGGAGGTAGAGATTTTGTTGGGAGGAGATTTTGACTTTGAACCTGTTGAGTTTGCAGACAAGCAGGATGTTATGCAGAAACGTCCAGTATGAGTTACTTATACTTGAGTCAAGGATCAACTAGAATGATACACTTTCCTAGAAATGGAGAGAGTTGCTCCATAACCTCTCAGAGGCCTGCAGGGGTGTTTGAAGAAAGACGCTTTTCCTTGGAGAAGAGGTTTCAGAGTCTGACTGCCTGAGTTAAGGTTGTGATCCAGTACTTACTATCTGTGTTATGCTAGGCAAGCCCCTACTTTTTTTTTTTTTTTTTTTTTGAGACGGAGTTTCGCTTTTGTTACCCAGGATGGAGTGTAATGGCGCGATCTCAGCTCACCGCAACCTCCGCCTCCCAGGTTCAAGCAATTCTCCTGCCTCAGCCTCCTGAGTAGCTGGGATTACAGGCACGCGCCACCATGCCCAGCTAACTTTTTGTATTTTTAGTGGAGACGGGGTTTCGCCATGTTGACCAGGATGGTCTCGATCTCTTGACCTCGTGATCCACCCGCCTCGGCCTTCCAAAGTGCTGGGACTACAGGCGTGAGCCACTGTGCCCGGCCCCCTACATTCTCAATGCCCTCACTTTACAAAGTGGCAGCATTAAGACTTTTTTGTACCTTATCAGGCTGAAGTTTTAAGGTTAAACATGACGACACCTGTGATGGTCTTAGGCGATTGCAGATCATAAGTGTTGCCAATTAGCATGTTAGGAGTTCCTGTTCACCTCCTCTGGGGAAGTGGAGGGAGCCCGAGTTGGGAAGTCAAATTTCCCTGGGAACAGATTCCAGCTCTGTCATTTACTAAACATGCCTCTTTAAGTATGGGTACACTTCATTTTTAAAATGACAATCATCATGTCCATTTATTGCACACAGCTGGTACCAAGAGTTAAATGAGTCACTATGTGATGGTCTGAGCAGAGCAGAAATACAGGCAGATTTTTCCTCCTCTAATGCCTCCCAAAATCACTTCCTCTTCAGATGGAAGTGAGTGGGGCCTGGTTGATAATCTTGTATCTCAGGACATTCATTCATTTAACCCCCACCCCGGAGGCTTGGATGGAAGAACTGTTGGCCTCTCTGCTTCCTCTCTCTGTCTCACGGCCAGGAGAGAGAAGGGAACCCAAAGCCATGTCTTGCCCCGCCCCTCAGGACCAGGGCTACACTGAGACACCACAACTGCCTAGCTCCACGTAATTGTGCTTAAGTTTTATTTATTTTGCCAGGGTCTGGACACAATAATACTTGTCTGCTAGCAAGAAATCATTTTTACCCTATCAGAGCCTAGAGACTATAAAAGATTACTGAAATTCCCCCATGTAGAATCATGTTTGCTTCAGCCTTTTATTTATTTATTTTTAGATGAGTACAGGGTCTCACTCTGTCACCTATGTGGGAGTGCAGTGGCGAGATCACGGCTCACTGTAGCCTCAACCTTCCAAGTTCATGTGATCCTCCGCCTCGGCCTCCAGCACCATCATGCCTGGCTAATTTGTTTTTTTTTTTTTTCTTTCTTTTTTTTTTTTTTAGATACAAGGTCTAACTATGTTGCCCAAGCCAGTCTCAAACTCCTGGGCTCAAGGGATCCTCCCACCTTGGCCTCACAAAGTTCTGGGATTACAGTCGTGAGCCACTGAGCTTTGCCTGCTTCACCTTGTAAACAGTCAGTGGTCTCCTCTATTTAGCTACTTGTCATAAGACCTAAATGTGGTTCATTCGGTAATTCTCTCATAGTCTGCGTTCTCTACCAATAATACTGAACCCGTTTTACTTTGCGACTGGAACTGACCCAGGATATATACACACTTCAAGACCAGTTTATTTCACGTGCTGATGAGACATAAGCCTCACCTTCTACACAAAAGGCTTTCATCTTGACTTCTGTGGAGGCTCAAATCATCGACTAGCTACCCCTCACCCTTATGAACACGTGTCATGTGTCCCATGATCAACCTTCACTCATTCATTGTTCTCATGCTTAAAGCCCCATGCCTAGCATGCACGCGTGTGTGCACATGTGTGTGTGTATGTGCGTGTGTGTGTGTAACTCAAGCTTAGTTTCAGCTTCATTGTGTTGAACTGTATGTGTGTAATAGATGATTTTGAGTTACATACAATTGTATCTTTTTATTATTGGGCACTGAAAGTTTGTAATATAATCCATTCTTCATCTCAAAATTCCCTTTTACCACTCCTTTTTTCTTTTCTAAAGAACACTTTTTATCAAGCATTGGTAGCATGAAGCTAAACAGCAACACAAACAGAAGAGGGTATCTGTTCGGAAGATAGCAGCAGGCTCCAGAACTGATGAATTATTTTTGCCCAGAAAAGCCCTCCTGGTGAGCACCAGCCTACTATACATGTCTTTCCAAGACTGGAGCATTTGGGGAGCTGGAGTGAGATGTACCAGCAGGGCAAAACAAATCCGTCATTCTAATCCGAGTCCAAATGCTCAGATCCACCATGCAGGTCACCATTCTGAGTCCCTAACAAGGATGGTTTACGTCAGGCATTTTCTGGGAGCCCCTTCCCTTGGCATAGGGCAGAGGCCCCCTTGGAATATGAAATTGACTCTACAGCACCATTTTCCAGGCTGATAAATGGAAGCATGTGATGTGACCTTCCTTGGGTTGGCAACCCTCAAAGTGAGCTTGTAACTCAGGGAGCAGGTTAATTTCAAACGTTCTTGGTGGCTCTGAGTCCTTTTACTGGAAGGAAACTGAAGCCAATGGATGGAATTCTTGGATGCTGATTCTCACTGATGGGATTGCAAGG
Organism: Saimiri boliviensis; assembly: GCF_048565385.1. Classification (NCBI taxonomy): domain Eukaryota; kingdom Metazoa; phylum Chordata; class Mammalia; order Primates; family Cebidae; genus Saimiri; species Saimiri boliviensis. The sequence continues at coordinate 131,421,010 of NC_133453.1, read as the reverse complement.
AGTGCCCAGGCAGCCCAGTTGGCATGACACCCATGAAGCTGCACAACCAGTTCTCACCAAAGGCAGCACAGGAGCCAGAGCACCTTGGATGAATGAGGCAGCCTCTGGAGACCCTGGGAGATGCCACTCCTCCATTATCACCACTCTGTCTAAACATCTGCACAATGCAGGTCAGGATAAGGCCATTCTGCCCCTTGTTAAGCTCGCCTCACTCTGGGAAATCTTCCATGACAACCACTAGCTTGAGAGGCCGGGCTGCACTCACGGCATATGTCCTTTTCGTGAAACCAGTTTCCCTTTCTAGAACACAAACTCTTCTTTGAGATGGAAAGCGGATGGATTTGAGGGAAATAAATGAGATTGAGATTGGGATGTCCAGGTTTAAAGCTGGGGGAAAGACACATTTTTGAACACCTGCAATGTGTCAAGAAGCATGGTAGGTACGGGGAGAGATGCCAGGGTAATAGGTTTGTGTACTTTAGAGCTCACTATTCAATGGTGAACGGGAGTGTGGATATAAAAGGCATATGTATCAAGTTAAAAATGATAAGCATAGCATAAAACAGATGACAACAGAGGCATGGAAGAGAGATTATGTAACTTGGCATTGGGTGATTTGAGTGATGAGGACGAGTTTCAAAGAATAAAGATGCTATCTGAACTGGGTTTTGATATTCCCAAACAAGGTAGTGGGAGATTCTTGTCAGAGGCAGAGGAAAAATGTGAACACGTTAGAAAAATCAAAGAGAACTTTAGGGATCTGTGTGTCTTCAGAAGTGGTGTGCATGTGTGCGTGCGCATTTGGGTGTAGACGCACACGTGCGTTAAGTGCGATGAGAGAAAATGAGGGCACGTTCTGTGGCAGAAGCTGAGGCTGTCAAGGAGATTGGGGCCAGGCTATAAAGGGATCTGTTGAGACATTTAAACTTCCTTCTTCCTTTCATGGAGCCACAAAGCCTCTCTCCAGAGGGAAGTGTTATCAACGGTCAGGAGTTTCCACCCTTGGGGACTCATGGGTTGCAAGTCCTTTGCTTCTCTTCTAACAAGGGGACTATCTTAAAGGTGAAATCGGAGAGCTCCCAACCTTTGCCCATCAGAGAAGGTTTACCAGACTGTCCCAGGAAGCTGCAGACCCCCACAGCCCCTCAGCCCCAGTTCCAGTCCTGCCATGCAGAGCACGAGGTGACAGCTGCTACAAGACGGCACACATTCTGCCTGGCCCCAGCATCGCCTCTCTGGACTCCGCTCTTCTCTGCACATTTTGGACCACACTGGCTTCCCATTATAGCCTACAACTCCTTGGAATTCTTGGTTCATCCTAGTTTGACTCTGAGTTCGGGAGAATACATTTTTCAGAAAAATTCACTGAAGTGGTTTGGCCAGCAAGAGACAGTCCTGGCTTGACTAGAACAGCTCTTATGCCCATCTAGAGTTAACTCTCAGATAAGCACTCTCTAATTCTAGATGGAAGATTGGTGAGATGTGACACAGAATAGCCTCCAGTCCTGGCAGGAAAAAAGAGAGGTCTGCTCCCGAGTCCCCTCATCCCTCCTCCAATCAATTGCCTCCCCAACTCACTGGCACCTGGGATTAGGTGCTTAGGACATTCACCCGAGTCCCCAACATCACTAGGTGTTAGGTACACCTCTCTGTTCTCCTTCTGCTTCCTGATGGACCTCTGATTTCCAATTTCTAGGAAACCTCTCCAAATGGCTGTCACGTAGGCCACCAACATTCAACATGACCCCAAACTGCACTTTCTTTGACCTGAAGACAGACCTTCTGCTCGCTCTTCAAATATGGTAATGTCATACCAGCGGCACTTTTGAGACTACTGAGCAACCAGCAGAGCAGCAGCACCAAACCGTCAGCCATGTATGAGGGAGCAGCGGTGCTGATACAGACATGCTAGTGACAGTCACGGGCACGCCTCTGCGGAAGGCTCTTTAAGGCTCCCCATCACAGTCAGAATTGAGTTCAGCCTCTTCCTCAAGGCATGTCAAAGGCTGCTTAATTTTCTATCTGTTTTCCATTTCATCTCTTGTCACTCTCCTCCTTTTCTCACATACAAACACATCTTTTTAAAAATAATTTAAGTTCTGGGATACATGTGCAGAACAGGCAGGTTTGTTACGTAGGTATACATGTGCTATGATGGCTTGTTGCACCCATCAACCCGTCATCTACATTAAGTATTTCTCCTAATGCCAACCCTCCCCTAGCCCCCAACCCTGCAACAGACCCCAATGTGTGATGTTCCCCTCCCTGTGTCCACGTGTTCTCATTGTTCAACTCCCACTTATGAGTCGGGACATGTGGCGTCACATGGAACATATTATTTCAAGTTCTGACTCTACCACACGGCCTTTGCGCAAAATCTTCCCACTTCTTCGCATGTCTTTTCTCAGTTTGGACCTGAAAAGTCCTGTGCATTCTTCAAAAATCACCTAATTTATGACTTCTTTTTGGTAGTCTTTTCCCACAACTGCCACCCCCGTTACATTAGGTATTTTTGCTATACTCTTCGCACGGCTCCATAAAGTCGTGGGCCACACTGCATTAAATTAGAATGTTTATTGTTCTTCTTTCTCTGATTACTGAGGGCACAAAATGGGTCTTTCTTATCTGCATCCATAGAGCTTAGTAAAGTGCATGACCCATAGCCTTTATTTAAGAGTGGAGGGCTGGGCGTGGTGGCTCACGTCTGTAATCCCAGCACTGTGGGAGGCCGAGGCGGGTGGATCACAAGTCAAGCGATTGAGATCATCCTGGTCAACATGGTGAAAACCTGACTCTACTAGAAATACAAAAAATTATCTGGGCATGGTGGCACGTGCCTGTAATCCCAGCTACTCGGGAGGCTGAGGCAGAAGAATTGCCTGAACCCAGGAGGTGGAGGTTGCGGTGAGCCGAGATCGCACCATTGCACTCCAGCCTGGGTAACAAGAGCGAAACTCTGTCTCAAAAAAAAAAAAAAAAAAAAAAAAAAAGTGGAAACGTGAAATATGGGAGGAGCTAAAAGATATATAGTGCTTGGGTTTTACTTTCAGTATCTTTGCTAATCTTCAAATTTCTTGTGTATGTTACAGAAGGAGATATATCTTCATGTGAAGAATGGATGTGTAATTTCTGAACTATAGCAAGGACATTTGGAAAAGAGTTAAAAAATAAGAGACTGTCAACAATGCTATCAGCTCCCCGAATCACAATAGATGCCTTTCTTCTATGCCATGGAGCTAATCTAGGGCAAAGTTTTGCTCTGTGGCTTTCTGCTGGTCACGAGGTGTGTGCTATGAGTTTCATCTGAAATTATTCTAACGTTTCCAAAACTCTCTTGGTGGTGTTTGGAACATCAGGAGAAGTCTCTTTGGCAGATATGTAATCCCCAAATATGCATTATTATCTTTTCCCTTGGTATTCAGACTTTTACTTCAGACTCTGAACTTTAGCTGGGCCCATCTCATATTAAGACTGTGTTTTCCAACCTCTGTTGCAACTTCCTGTGGCCATAGGCCCATTTTTCAGCCGATGAGATTAAGCAGAAATATTATGTATAGCTTTTGGAAAGATAGAAAATGGGCGCTTCTTTTTGTGTTCTTTTTGCTGCTGTCTGCGATGCGGAAGCAATGGCTGGTGCTTCAGCAGCCATTCTAGACCAAGAGTAGAATATATGTAAAATATATGCTACTTGAGAAGATCATGGATGAAACCTGCAAGTACTTGGATACACAGTTTTTCATGTTTAAGCACCCAGCACCTGAAGACTCTGCCAGGATCCCCAGAGTCTCAGTGGGGCTCATGGTTTGCTCTGGGGAGCTCAAATGCTATGGTGGGGAAATAACAGTAGAAGATGATACTCATATATGAAACAACTTAAATAACCACTTAGAATTCTCGCTGAGAAGCCAAGAAGAAACCCAACTCCTCTACTTCCAGCTTGCTTCAGTTTTAAGCACAGGAACGGAGAATAACAGAACAGTCTTGAAAGGGTCCATGGTCATCTTGAGGCTACCTGTTGAGTCCCATTCTTTTTGTTTGTTTTAATGAAGATATTCATATTTACTAGTACCCAGAGCAATGCAATTAGAGCAATTAGATGCCATTTTTCAGTACTGGAAAGGATTCAGCTATATGCTATTATGTGGCAAGGATACAATCAACTTGGATATATTCTACCTTAGAAATAACCATGAATGAGAACATGCGGTGTTTGAATTTCTGCTCTTGTGTCAGTTTGCTGAGAATGATGGTTTCCAGGTTCATCCATGTCCCTACAAAGGACGCAAACTCATCGTTTTTGATGGCTGCATAATATTCCATGGTGTATATGTACCACATTTTCCCTATCCAGCCTATCATCGATGGGCATTTGGGTTGGTTCCAGGTCTTTGCTATTGTAAACAGTGCTGCAATGAACATTCGTGTGCATGTGTCCTTGAACAATGAGAACACATGGACACAGGGAGAGGAGCACTACACACTGGGGTCCATTGGGGGGAAATGGGGGGGTGGGAAGGTAGGAAGAGATAGCATGGGGAGAAATGACAGATACACGTGAGGGGAAGGAAGGCAGCAAACCACACTGCCATGTGTGTACCTATGCAACAATCTTGCATGTTCTTCACATGTACCCCCAAACCTCAAATGCAATAAAAAAAAATCAAACATAGTTACTGGATATTAACATGGAGAAAAAGACATAAAAATAAATAATTTTTACAATAAACTTTAGAGAAAGGAGAAAAAAAAAAAAAAGAAATAACCATGAAAAGAGAGCGCCTACTTCCAGGAGTTCTCATAGAAGTCTTGGGATTAATTTGGGATTAATAAGGAGGTGCTATTGTACAGTAATGTTGGTTTGGCCACATTTCTTTCTCTCTCTCTTTTTTTAATTAATTGTACTTTAGGTTCTGGGGTACGTGTGCAGACCATGCAGGATTGCTGTATAGGTACATACGTTGAGTCCTATTCTAAGCACAATGGCAGCTTGCATAGGCCCCAGGAGCTACCTACATGTGCATGTAAAATATTATAAGGTGGTCAGCTTCTATGCATAGGGAAACTAGAACAAAATCTGGAAACGGGGTTGCTGAGCTCACAAAGGCTGGCTTTTTGCACTGGCGTATATATTGTGTGTGTCTGATCATGAAGCAGCAGAAACTTAGCTGCATGTTCAATCCAATAGTTGGAGACACAGAAATTGCTGTGAACCTTGGGGCTATGGGATGGCTTCTCCTCCCTGCTCTGGTGCCTCCTCTTCTTCCTCTCCCTCGTCCTTATTGTAGGCACACTCCTGGATCCTCCGGTCCAACTCAGACAAGTTCCCTTCCTGTTCTGAGCTGCTGTCTGTACTGTAATCAACTTCCTCCATGCAGGCAGGTTCATCCTCCAGTTCCAAAGGGATGCTGCCACTTCTGCTGCTGCAGCTGTCATTTGGTCCCAGGAAATATGGAGAAGAAAGGAAAAAGAGGAAGGTAGACAGGGAAAAAGTACAAAGGGGAAGGGAAGTAGAAGGAGGAAGATGGGGAAGCGGAGAGAGAAATGAAAAGAGAATTAGCCAAAAAAGAGAACATATTCAGTTGGTTGAAACAGGAGAATGGAAGCTTCCTGGTCTGAGTTTTAATCTCAGATCACTGCTCCTTTAAATGTGTCGCATGCACACTATCCTGTGTCCTCAACCTTGAGGCTGGGTGAAACTTGTACACAATTTGCAGGCTTCTTTCTTCTTCCGCCAGCAAAGTCTGCATTTCTTAACCCTATTTCCAATTAGAAGATGTGCACAGCCTCACATATTTAGAATTTTTCAGAGTAGTTTAGGCTTTAAGTGACCAATCAGAGAAGGCCACCACTGAGTATCTGAGAATGCCATGTTATTTTCTCGCAGGAAAGCGTGGTATCTGAATGCAGGAAGACAGAATTCAAAGCCCTCAGGTTTCCCACTCCAATAAACAACACTATGAGTCCTATTGCACGGTTCTCCTTCTTCATGATGAATGGTTTACAGGAACTGGGAAATTAATCCAGATTGAAATTAACAAATGAGACAGTAAGTGGGCAAACAGCATTCTGCTTCTGTAGTGTACTTCCCCACTCACCCCTCCCTCCAGTTTATGACAAATGGAAGATCAACAGGGGTTGACCAGCAAGAGATAGAAGAGGGCAGTAGGAATGAACAGTGACAAAAACTTCACCGCATATTGTGAGCAGGAGGAGTTTCCTCCCAAGGAGCTGCATGTCTCCCTCATTTGCATGAGGCACCTTCATTCCAGAAGACTTTCTAATCACTCCCTACTTAGGACTTAACCAATTAGGATTAGCAGCGTGCTGGGTTTCTACTCGGTGATTTACAGAAGGCAAGCACTTCATAAATCAGGCAGAGCTGTTCGTCCACCTGCCGTGCCATAAACAACGAAAATGGGAAATCAGCGGCATGGTTACATGTTAGCTTGGAAGATGAATCAAAGGCCAGTGTCTTAATTGTCTGCTGACTGATGTGAGCTGCTTCTGCGCTCTCTGGGCTGCAGTACCCTAAACTGAAGTTCTGGTAGGACATTGCCTGGATGGAGAGGAAGGGGAAGAAATCTGAAACTCGTTTCTACAGCACCACAACATTAAATTGTTATCATATTTTACGGGCTGACTTGTGGGTAATAAAGTAGCCGAGTAAGGGAAGGTAAGAGCTGCCCCAGCTGCAACACAGAATCAAGTCATCAAGGACCCTGGGAGCCTGTGCCTCACCTGCCATCATGCTAGGTATGGAGGTGTCAGTGTCATGCAATGTCAAGAGGATGTATTTAAATACTGGCTGTGGGACTTTGGAAAAACTGCTTAATCTCATAAAATGTCCATAATAATTCCTCAATAGTGGCACTGAATACTAACTGAGAAAACACATGGATGTTGTCTAGCAGAGTATTCGGTGAAATAAAGGCAATCACCACATGTTAATCCCATTGCTCTACTGTCGATTCTGAAGAAGAGGTGAAACATGGTGTGGAAGGAAAGCATGCACTCAGATTTGTTGCTTCACACCTGGGTTACTGCAATAACTATCATGAATAATATCTCTTAAATATAATTTTTATTATGCCACTTTCAGATTCTGGAACTTGCAATGATGCTACCTTCCCTATTAGGGCAATGAGAGCATCGATGAACAGGGCTTTCCTACAGGGTCCCTTGGGACAGAACAAGGTCAATCTTGCTTAAATAACGTCCTGCCTTGAATCCTGCACAGTTGGCTCCTGTCACTCATGACCTTGTGGTTCTCCCACGCAGCAAGCTGTCAAGTTGTACTTGCCGTGGTCATTCAGAATTCCCAGACTTAAAGTTTTCCCAAGCCTTCACAATTTCCTAAAACGGCCTGCCAACCCCTCAACATGCAAACAAATACAGTTTTTGAAAAAAATCTCATCTTAATTTCTACCAAAGGACCATTTTGGTAACTCCATCTCTTAATGAAATTTCCCTTTTCTAAATATGAGTCTTTACAAATTAATTTATTTTTATTATGAACATGGTTATAGTCTTATTGTCAAATAGCCCTCTGTCAGATTTGTTTTATGCTATAGAACACCTAGAATGTAATGAGATCATACTAGACATGCAATAAAGAGTTGCTGAATTGAACATATAACAGAAGTACGTACAGAAAAAGCCATATTTGAATTATCTTTTGTGAAATTACTTTTGTGTTTGTTTTTCAAAAAATTTAATATATGGATTATGCCACAATTATCATGTCTGTGAATTCTGGCAATTTATAACAAACATGTTTTCCTTTGTCATTTATATATAATAAAATATATGTAATATGTTTATATATAATGATATATATTATATTTGATAGCACAAATAAAATTTATAATACATATTATATATTATATAATAATACATTATGTAACATATACGTTAGAAACACATATATAAATTTAGGAGTCTAAAAATTATTTAATTTTGTCTCTCACTTATTTGCTTAAGTGCAATGTAGGCATTCTAATGAGTTAGGGAATTAAGATACATATTCAAAGACTGTCACTTCTAAAAAATAGAGAAGTATTTCTACCTTTTCCTCCTTCTAATTTCCCTCAATATTGTTTATTAAAAAAACAAGAAGACACTAAAATGTGAATGGAGTGGGGACAGAAAAAGACCATATCAGGGCCTCAGACTGGCAGGTGGAGTTGGCAATGATCTCTCTGGGTTTCCTTTTGGCCTCACAGAAGGAACTTGGAGCTGGAACTTCTGAGAACTGGAAATGCCAACAGGTGCAGATGATGAAAAGCCCCAACCAGAACTTGTTTTCTCTAGCCACATGATGAGGAAAGGGGCAGCTTAGCAAGAAATAAAAGTTTGTTCTACTCCAGGCAAAAACCACAAAAACCACAAAACCAGCAGTCCCACTGCCATCCCCATCAACAAAAGCAGGAAGCCTAGGATTTTACTCTCGCCAGACTGTTAGGGTGTACCCCAAACCCACTTCTTTCCCCCATGCTGAGGAGGGGGTGTAGGGAGAGAAGTCAGGGGAGGGAGTCAAGACTTTTATCCCAATTTGGTAATCATGTGGCTTCCTCTCCCTCAGTATCAGTGGAGGTTGTGTGGGGAACTTGGATCTCTACAGACAATTGTCAGTAACAAGACTGTCCCCTACCATTGGCGAGCAGTGAGGAGGAACTCCCGCTTCCTCTGGCCTGAGTGGGATCAGCAAAGGTGTGGTGGGGAGCTGGAATTCCCACCATGGCCCAGCAGTAGCAAGGAGCCCCTCCCCACACTGGGTGCCCCTGGAGGCCTAGTGGGGAGCCTCAACTTTCACCCAACACCTGACAGTAACAAGCTCCCTTTTTCTTTGTCTGAATGGTGCCACAGAAGATCAGCTCAAACAGAAGATTTAAATAAAATCCATAGCCTTATAGTATAATACTCAAAATGTCCAAGTTTCAACAGAAAATCACTTCTCAAAGATAATCAAGACATGCCAACACTAAGATGATACACGTGTTAAAATTATCTGACAAGGATTTTAAAGCATATAAGTGCTCCCATGAGTAATTATGGACACATGAAACAAATGAAAAAAAAAATAAAATGTCTCAGGAAAGAAAGAGAAAGGCCCAGCAAAAATGTAGGAAAAATAAATGGAAACTGTAGAGGTGAGAAATCCAATAACAGAATTATAGAACTTGGTAAAAAACACAGAAAGTCTCAGCAAAGAGATGGAAGCTATAAAGAAAAATGAAATGAAAATTTTAGAATGAAAATGTATAAAAAGCTAGATAAAGGAAACTCAATGGAGGGTCTCAAGAACAGAAAGGAGAAGGGAGAGGGAAGAATCGGTGAACCTGAAAGTAGAACAACAGAAAAACTCAGTTTAAACAAAAGAGTGAAAATAGACTTAAAAAATAAAAAGAACATTAAGACCCTGTAGCACTATAACAAAAAGATCTAATCTTCATTTCAGCATTATCCCTAAAAGAAGAGAGGCTATGAAGATATCCAAAGAAATAATGTCTGAAAATGTCCTAAACTTTGCACAAGACATAAACCTACAAATACAAGAAACTCAGAAAAACCCCAGGCAGATAAAGCCAAAGAAATCAGTGCAAAGACAGATCGTGGCTAACCTTCTTCAACTAAATAGAAACTTAAAATCTTGAAAGCTGTGAGACAGAAACTTTAGGGGAACAATGCTGTAGGGAAAAACGATTTGAATGGCAGCTGAGTTCTCATCAGAAACCACAGAGGACAGAAGAAAACGGCACACTATTTTTCAAGTATTGAAAGCAAAGAACTGACAACCTAATACTCTACAACTGGCAAAGACATCCTTCCAGAATAAAGGGAAACTTAACATTCTCATGGGAAGTAAAGTTTTGATAATTTTTTGTTGACAAATACCCTAAAAGAATGGTTAAAGAAAACTCTTTAAACATAAATAAAATAATAAAAGAAGAAATTTTTAACACAAGCAAGGCAGAAAAAGCAACCAAAGAGTAAAAATATAAGCAAATACACAGATTTTTTTCTTTTCCTAAGCTATTAAGATGGTGTTTAACAGTTGAATTAAAATTTTTAAAATTGTGTGTTGTTTTCTACCATATTATATAAATAGCTGAGATGTTCAACAACACTAACCACAAGGGAAATACAAATTAAGACTAAGATGAGCTATCACTGCCCACCTATGAAAAGAAATACAATTTAAAGTAGTCATTATACCAAATGCTGGAGAGAAGATGATGAGCCAGATCTCTAATACATTCCTTTCACCCAGATACATTCCTGGTGGGTGTGTACAGCCATTCTGGAATATAGTTTTTTACTTTCGTTAAAAACTCAAAATACTGGACATTATACCCCAGGTATCTAAAAACTTACATCTGCACTGAAATCTGTACATAATAGTTCACAGCAGCTTGATCTGTAATAGCCCAAACCTGGAAACATCAAAATGTCCAAAAATAGGTGAATGGTCAATGAACTGTGGGACCTGCATACCAGGGAATACTAGTCAACCACAAAAATAAATGAATTATTAATACTGATATTAATAGTTTTGCTATTTGAGCACTAACCAGTTAAATTGTAACATAACAATTAAAAAAAATTCATCCACAATAGAACCAAGATATATAAAATGCTTACTCATAAAAGCAATAAAAAATGTAGGTTTACAAGAAAAAGTACCGAATTTCAGTGTGGGTGACTCTTAAATACATACAAAGAAAATTACAAACTATTTTGAAGTAAATACTTTCTTCAATTATTAAAAATTTTTGAAATTGTTTGAAATGTAACTGGAAGAACAAATGACCAGCAAAAACATGGAATTAGGTTAAAGAAAAAGTTATAAAGAAAGGGCAATTAGGGCTTACCTGCTCTACTCAGGTTAGGACTCTTTATAAGCTACTCTAACAAAACATAATAAAGCTGAAGAAATAAAAATATAATGCATTAGAAGAAAGAGTTGGAAATGAAGACACCATTATGTACACAAGGTATTACCCTATAAGAGGGGTTTTTTAAAATAGAGTGCCTGCAACAATTTTGGCATGAAGCCAAGTTATAACCCTACCTCACACCATGATAAAAAATTTAATTCTGGATGGCTTGAAAGTATTGAGAAAATGCATTAGAAATAGAAATATCAAAGAAATATCAAAAGAAAACACAATTAATGTTTTATAGATCTTACGATAGAATTCTTTCTAAATTTGACACCAAAGGCAATTGAACTCTTCTAAAAAATCTTTTAGAATTAAAACAGAAATCTAAAACCGGGTCAACATATTTGAAAGCCATATAAAAAGCAAGAAAAGTTTTGCAATGTGTAAAACCATCAAATGATCATTATTGGGAATATTTAAAGAATTCTTATAACCTGGCCAAACAAAATCCTCACCACTGAAAAATGATCAGGGGTATGAGTAGAAAACTTATAAGTGAAGAATGTGGGGATAAAAATATAAGAAAAAATGAGGAAAAAATTGAAAAGTGAAGCTTACACTACGTAAAATAATAATAATATTATAGGATGCTACTGTTCATGTATAAAACTGATACAAAATTGTGAGAATATCATTAAGTGTTACATTAGACAGGGTCCAAGTAAACTAATACCTTTGCAAGTACTGAAGGGTGGTACCATCTTTCCAGAAAGTAATCTGCAACAATTATCAAAAGCTTTCAAAAAAAACAGCCTTTCACCCAGATAGTCAACATCTCATTAATGAAATGGTTGGGGAAAAATATCTATTTTATATACCAGGAAGTTCATTCTAGCATTGTTTACAGAAGGAATAATACACACAAAACAAATCTGATATGATATTGGTAAATGGTATCTTCACTCGACTGTCTTTTCCAAACTCTCAAAAAATAACAGTCCAAAAAAAAAAAAAAATTCCAATTACACTGAAACTGGAAAGTGGCCTTAACTTTAAACTATAGACTATGAAAAGTATATGCTAAATATACTTAAGTTTGGAAAATTTACAGAAAAAAAGTAAGAAATTATTTTCCAGTTTGTCAAGCAGGCTGAGGAGTGTTCTGAAAATTACTAAGGATTCTGATAAGATCAACCAAAGTCTTCTCTCTGAGGAATTTTAGGTTCCTAGGATGAAACTAGGAAAACTAAGAAACATACATGTATTAGGGTTCTCTCAAGGGACAGAACTAATAGGATGAATATATGAAGTGGAGTTTATTAGGAGAATTGACTCAAATGCTCGCAAGTGAAGTCCCACAATAGGCCACTCACAAGGTCAGGAGGCAGAAAGCCAGTCTGAGTCCCCAAAGCCTCAAAAGTAGGGAAGCCAAGAGTACAGCCTTCAGTCTGTGGCCAAAGGCCTGAAAGTCCCTGCCAAATCATTGGTGTAAGTCCAAGAGTCCAAAAGCGCAAGAACTTGGAGTTTGATGTTTAAGGGCAGCAATCATCCCGCACAGGAGAAAGATGAAGGTCAGAACACTTAGTCAGTCTAGCCCTTCTATCTTCTTCCACCTGCTTTATTCTAGCCGTGCAGGCAGCTGATGGGGTGGTGCCTATCCAGATTGAGGGCGGGTCTGCTTCTCCCCGTCCACTGACTCAAATGTCCATCTCCTTCGGCAACACCCTGACAGACACACCCAGGAATAAAATGTTTCATCCTTCAATCCAATCAAGTTAAACACTCAGTATTAACTATCACAATATGCGTCAGGTCACCGAAGCACAGTGTGCATGCTAGGACTCATCGATGGGAGGTCAAGCCAGGATCATTTTTGCATGACATGCACAGCTAATTCAGATGAATTGTCTTCATTTGAGATAAGATGAAGAACAAATTAAGACTTGATATACCCAGTAAATGTATATAAGTATTATTGAATATAAATTTAAAAGAATTTTAAGATTTTAAAATACAGAATTTCAAGCTACTTTTTTTTAACATCTATTTTAGGTTCAGGGGTACATGTGAAGGTTTGTTATGTAGATAAACTTGTGTCATGGAGGTTTGTTGTACAAATTATTTCATCACACAGCTATTAAGCCAGTACCCAATAGTTATCTTATCTGCTCCTCTCCCTCCTCCCACCCTCTACCCTCAAGTAGATTCTAGTTCCTATTGTTTCATTTTTGGGTTCAAAAGTTCTCATCATTTAGCTCCCACTTATAAGTGAGAAAATGTGGTATTTGGTTTTCTGATCCTGCTTCAGTTTGCTGAGGAGAATGACCTTCCGCTCCATTCGTATTCCCACAAAAGACATAATCTCATTCTTTTTTACGGCTGCATAGTATTTCATGGTGTATATGTACCATATTTTTTAATCCAGTCTATTATTGATGCGCATTTAGGTTGATTCCATGTCTTTGCTATTGTGTATAGTACATGCATGTGTCTTTGTGGTAGAATAATTTATATTCCTCTGGGTATACACCCAGTAATGGGATTGCTGGGTTGAATGGTAGTTCTTTCAGCTCTTTGAGGAATCACCATGTGTTTTCCTCAATGGTTGAACTAATTTATACTCCCAACAATATATGTGTTCACTTTTCTCCACCACCATCCCAACATGTGTTATTTTTTGACTTTCTAATGATAGCCATTCTGACTGGTGTGAGATGGTATCTCAATGTGGTTTTGATTTGCATTTCTTCAATGATCAGTGACGTTGAGCTTTTATATATATATATATATATATATATATATATATATACTTTATATATAACATATATGTTATATATTATATATTATTATATATATTATATAATAATATAATTATACATTATATATTATATTATATATTATATATTATATTATATATATTATATATATTATATGTATATATGTATGTATATATGTATAAATATATGTATATATGTATATATATTGTATATATGTATATATATTATATATTATATTATATATTATATATTATAATTATACATATTATTATATAGAATATATATTATATATTATTATATAGAATATATATAATATATATTATTATTATATTATTATAATATATATTATATTATTACATATTATATAATTATATATATTATATATATATTCTTTATATATTCTTTATATATATATATATATATTCTTGCTTCCCACATACTTGTCTTCTTTTGAAAAGTGTCTTCCATGTCCTTCACTCACTCTTTAATGGGTTTTTCTCTTGTAAATTTAAGTTCCTTCTAGACACTGGATATTAGACCATTGTCAAATGTATAGTTTGCATATTTTCTCTCATTCTGTAGGTTGTCTGTTTACTGTGCTGACAATTTCTTTTGCACTGCAGAAGCTCTTAAGTTTAATTAGATCCCACTTGTCAATTTTTTTCACTTCATCTAGGACCTTCCTCTAGGATTTTGACAAAGCTGACAAAAAGAAGCAATGGGGAAAAGGCTACCTGTTCCGTAAGTGCTGCTGGGATAACTGGCTAGTCAAAAGCAGCAGATTAAAGCTGGAACCCTTCTTTATACTACATACGAAAATTAACTCAAGACATACTAAAAACTTAAATATAAAACCCGAAAGTATAAAAGTGCTGGAAGACAACCTAGGCAATACTACTACCCTGGACATATGAATGAGAAAAGACTTCATGACAAAGTCACCAAACGTGGTCAAGCTACTTTTCAGACAGCACAGCAGAGTTGAAGAATAAAATACTAAATCTCCAAAAAAATTTTAATCTATTCTAGAGCCTTAACAAAACTCTGGATAATTTTTTTTCCTGTTATTTTGTGTGTCTTCATTCATTTGTTTGATAGTGTATTTGTCAAATATTTATTCAGGGCCAGGTGCAGTGGCTCACGCCTGTACTCCCAGCACTCGGCAGGCCTAGGTGGGCAGATCACTTAGGCCAAGAAGTTCCACAGCAGCCTGGGCAACACAGCAAAACCCTGTATCTACAAAACACTTGAAAATCAGCTAGGCATGCCAGCATGTGAGTGTAGTTCAGCTGGCTATTCATGAGGCTGAGGTGGGAGGGTCACCTGAGCCCAGGAAGTCGAAGCTGCAGTAAGTTGAGATCGCACAAGCACACTCCAGCCTGGGTGACAGAGTGAGTCCCTGTCTCAAAAAAAAAAAAAAAAAGAAAAGAAAAAGAAATCAGCACCTACCATAAAATTAAAGATAAAAGATGAGAAGAGTAAATTATCATAGTTCAAGAAAAAAAATGAAGGTGACTAAAATGTACGGAAACCATAATCATACATGAAGCAACAACAATTAGGGTAGAAACTACTGGGGGAAAATCAATGACAAGAAAATCAGAGGTGTAAAATTTACATAAAACACACTGAACATATCCAAGAAATAAGAAAAAATAGTAATAAATATGAAAGAAACATTAAAAAAATAGTGTAGCGTAGAAAATCGCAATTCGAATATGTAATATGTAAGAAATAAGTTAATAGGAGAGAAAATAGGTGTGAAAGTAAAGCAATGAAGGACCAACGTAATAGAAAATATATAGTTCAAAGATATCACAGAAAAAAAAAACCCTCAGATACAGAAAAACCTGCTTTTAGCTCAAAATGCTGCATCATACGCCAGAAATAAGAACAGATGGAATGATCCACCACAGCATATAATCTTACTTATTCAATCATCCATTCTATCCTGAAACATCGAGTACCATCTCTATGTCTAACAGAGTGCTTGGAGCTGAGAAACATGTAAGGCACTATAGCAGTTTCAATTTCAAAGATAAAGGAAAAAGTATATCAACATGTAAGTAGAAAAATAAGTCTTCTAAAATGAGGAACACAGACTGATTTTAATGGTCTCTACTCTGGGGTAAGTGTCCCCAGTGACAGAAAATATCAAAAGAAAATTAAAATCTGACCAAATAATTTTCAAAAAAACCAAGTTGTTTTGCAAAAGAAAGACACTGCCTAACATGCAAGACCTCAAGAAATAAAAAAGTTATTTGCTTTCCTTAGGAATGTGCATGCAGGGGATAGAGGGAAACACTACTTGAGAAACTCTAGGAAACCCAAAGATTAATAAAGTGAAGATCTCAAAAATGGGGAATGTGTGGTCAGAAAAGTGTTGATGAGCATAGAACTATCTTGTAATAAATATATAACTAAGGATAATCTGAAAATGATGTTTATAAAACAATACTCATGCTGTCAATCTTGTCAATGTAAAAGTGAGGCTATAACTAATACAAATTAAAAGGTACGCATGAGAAAGAAATTGCATTTTGGAATTATCTTTTACAGCACAAGTCAACAGACAATCTAGTAATTTCAAAAAAAAAAAAAAAAACCCCACAAAAAAATTGAGATTTAAATATGGGAAAGTAATGTTAGCAATGCGACAAAGTTAGGAAACCTAATTACCAGAACGGGGAAAGACTTGACAAAATACAGAAATCATGGATTATACAGATGTAGATTTCACAATTACAAAGTGAATCCCAAACCCCTTAATTCTTGTTGGGTAAAACTGGAGGCCTGCATTAGAAAGAAATACAAAACAGCCGGGTGCGGTGGCTCATGCCTCTAATCCCAGAACTTTGGGAGGCCGAGGCGGGTAGATCACGAGGTCGAGAGTTCAAGACCATCCTGGTCAACATGGTGAAACCCCGTCTCTACTAAAAATACAAAAAATTAGCTGGGCATGGTGGCGCGTGCCTGTAATCCCAGCTACTGAGGAGGCTGAGGCAGGAGAATTGCCTGAACCCAGGAGGCGGAGGTTGCGGTGAGCCGAGATCGCGCCATTGCACTCCAGCCTGGGTAACAAGAGCGAAACTCCGTCTCAAAAAAAAAAAAAAAAAAAAAAAAAAAAAAAAAAAAGAAGAAGAAGAAGAAGAAGAAAGAAAGAAAGAAACACGAAACTAGCATGCAGGTATTTTTTTTCCAAAACCCAGGGTGTATGGAACTCTCTTGGGAGGGTGTGAAGGTTACAGCTTGCTGAAGATACACTCACAATAACAAATCATATGTCAATGAGGAAATAATCCACTCTGAGTAAGAATCAGCAGATACAAAAAGCAGCAAAAGCAGACACTCGCGAACTTGAAATATTATGAACACTTGGAAAAGACTATAGAATGATTACATTTGAAATAATTAATTAATTAGAATAAGTTCTGGAAACATAATGAAAGAATAAGATATTTTTGGGGAAAAAAGGTAGATTTGAATATTAAACAGATTTTCTCTAAATGAAAAATAAATTTAACAAAAAGCTTAATAGAATGGTCAAATGCCAAAAAAGACACGGTTCAGCAAAGATAATAAACAAGAAGAGATTTTTAAAAGTAGTGTTTAGGGTAAATTGGTAATAGATAATATTTAAAAAGGTAATAATTGAAAGATGATAGTCTTCAAGAAATACTCTAGAAAAAATAGGAAATACATGAAGTTCATAATTAAATACATCATAATAAACATCAATAAAGAAGGGCAAATCTTAGATCACTTGAGAAAGAAGGACAGATTATTCTTAAATAAATGATCAACATAAATTTTCCATGAAGACAAATTAAATAAGGGAAACTAGGTGAAAGAAACTTCCTATGGTATCTTTGCAGTGTTTCTATAAATATAAAATTATTCTAAATTTAAAGCTTAATTTAAAAAACCAAAAACAAGCAAATAAATAAAAATGTTAAAGCCAGGCAGAAAAGGGAAATTAATTTCAATCGAAACTAAAATTAAACATAAATGAAAGGAAAGAGCATTTTAGCATCATGCAGAAATCAAATGGTCGTTCCACTGAAAGAGTGGGCCTTAATATTGAGATGTAAGAAATATGTGGAGAAAACACTGAAAATTGATTTTATTTTCTCCTTTCACCTGGAATCTTTGATGTCCTGTAAACACATATTCAAAAGTAAAGTCACTTTGGGTGATACTGGAGAGACATGGTGTAGGGGGCAAGATATAAATCAGGCACAAAACATAAAATTGGAGTGAGATATGTAATTTTGGGTTTGAATCCTCCAAATGCCAAGTGAGAAGCAGGATTTGCCTTCTCTGAGCCTTGTTCCCTTCATCTGTAAAATGGGAATCTTACTGTTTTTCTTCTTGAAATGACATACATAGAAACGAATGGCAGAGCATAAAACCTGTTTTTCTTCTCAAAATGATGCACTTAGAATCAAATGTCATAGCACAAAACCTCATATACAGTCTCGCTCAACTGAATTTTTATTCCCCTTTCCTTTCCACGGGGTTTGAAGACAGCGTATGAAAATAATTTTCTCCTGGCAAGTTCATCATCCTCATCCTCAAACATAAACCTATATAAATGCAGCTTTCAAACAGTCTCTAAGCAAAGCCATTACGAAGTCTCTATCCCTTGCCACTCTTCCAAGCCAGCCTATACGGCAATTTGCAAATTTATGATGTGATAAATAGAATTTCTTTGTTTTGATTTTTTATTTGCATATTTATTGAGATATGACGATCTTAATTAGTTCTGCTTTTTTTGTTTTGTTTGTTTTCTTGGTTGGGAAAAGACAGCTTCCTATAATGAAAAATAATTCTGCATGCTAACAGGGTGAACAAAACCCAGCCTGTGGCATTCCTTGATGTTGATGCTGATTTAAACGCAGCTTTGTGGATTTTTTTTCCCACTTGTTTTCTCTTTAAATGCTGAGGTAATGCGCAAGACTTGGGTGAATGCCAGACCTCAAGAGGCAGCCACCTGCTGAGAAGCAAGAGGCGAACACTTAAAATTCCAGACACTCAGATTCATCCGCATGCTCTCCCAGCTACCTGTCATCCGTCTCCCTCCTGAAAAAGCTGAGCTCCACGGAATGCCTCCTTCTAATGAAATGCAACTCCGGCTGCATCTCAGTTTTTGCAGGCTAGCAAAGAGCAACTCTGAATTCCCTGGGTGAATGAGTCCTCAAGGCAGTATTTGGTGGTGTTGCCCACATGCTGCCATTCTTCTTTGACCTTCTAATTACTCTCTCTCGGAGCAGAGCTGTGTGAATGCTGCGCTCCATCTAAGAGGCAGGAGCAGCCTATTACACAACTGATACACACTTACAGACACACTGCGTATGCCCACCACAAACGTCTCACCATCATCACCCAGAACTTTTAGCATGGTTCCCTAGGGTTTTGTGTTTGTCAGGTACTTCACGCCATCACAAAGTCTGTCCCTGATTTAACACATTTAAGAGGAAGGACATAATTTATGACTGCCCGTTTTTGTTTTTGTTTTTTTTTTTTGTTAACTCCAGTAATGGAGCATTTTCTATGTACAGAGAAAAGCACTAAGCATTGTTGAGAAAAAAATAAGGATAAACATTGCCAATCACCAACTGTCTGCCAGGTGCTTTGTCTTTGTTCTCTCTTAAAATACAAACGAATAAACAAATCTATGGGGTAGATATTATCAATCCTACTTAACAGTTGGAAAAAGATGTTTGAAAGTTTAGGTAATTTTTCCAGCTGCACATGGCATAGAAAATGTGTGATAATTAGATAAGACCAAGGGTTCCTCTATTCCCTTGATTCAATCAACAAATATTTATAGATAAAGTCTACTTTGCCTGTGGAAGAACTGGAATGAGGTATTCATTTAGCCCAAATCAAAGTCATGTACTCTGATCTAGAGCTCTACAAAAAAATTTTTGCAGTCTACCCATCTGACAAAGGGCTGATATCCCGAATCTACAAAGAACTAAAACAGATTTACAAGAAAAAAACCACCAAGCCCATTCAAAAGTGGGCAAAGGATATGAACAGACACTTTACAAAAGAAGATATACAGGAGGCCAACAAACATATGAAAAAATGCTCATCATCACCGGTCATTAGAGAAATGCAAATCAAAACT
Source organism: Saimiri boliviensis (assembly GCF_048565385.1). NCBI lineage: Eukaryota > Metazoa > Chordata > Mammalia > Primates > Cebidae > Saimiri > Saimiri boliviensis. The sequence continues at coordinate 131,401,214 of NC_133453.1, read as the reverse complement.
ACATTGAGATATCATCTCATGCCAGTTCGAATGATGATCATTAAAATATCTAGACACAACAGATGCTGGAGAGGATGTGGAGAAATAGGAACACTTTTACACTGTTGGTGGGAGTGTAAATTAGTTCAACCATTGTGGAAGACAGTGTGGCGATTCCTCAAAGATCTAGAAATAGAAATTCCATTTGACCCAGCAATCCCATTACTAGGTATATATCCAAAGGATTATAAATCGTTCTACTATAAGGACACATGCACACGAATGTTCACTGCAGCACAGTTTACAATAGCAGAGACTTGGAACCGACCCCAATGCCCATCGATGATAGACTGGACAGGGAAAATGTGGCACATACACACCATGGAATACTATGCAGCCATAAAAAATGATGAGTTCGTTTCCTTTGTAGGGACATGGATGAACCTGGAAACCATCATTCTCAGCAAACTGACACAAGAGCAGAAAATCAAACACCGCATGTTCTCACTCATAGGTGGGTGTTGAACAATGAAAACACATGGACACAGAGAGGGGAGCACTACACACTGGGGTCAGTTGGGAGGGGTGGGACAGTGTGGGATGGGGAATTGGGGAGGGATAACATGGGGAGAAATGCCACATATAGGTGAAGGGGAGGAAGGCAGCAAATCACACTGCCATGTGTGTACCTATGCAACAATCTTGCATGTTCTTCACATGTACCTCAAAACCTAAAAGGCAATTAAGAAAAAAACTGCTAGTAAAAAAAAAAAAAAAAAAAAAAAAAAAAAAAAAAAAAAAAAAAAAAATCCAGTCATTCCCACATAAAAAGTCGTGGAAATAAATGTTGTATTTCTTATTGAACCAGAGTACCCAAAATAGTGTGGGGAGATGTGGTCCAAACTCTTTATGAAAATAGGAATGGAGCCGGGCGCGGTGGCTCAAGCCTGTAATCCCAGCACTTTGGGAGGCCGAGGCAGGTAGATCACGAGGTCAAGAGATCGAGACCATCCTGGTCAACATGGTGAAACCCTGTCTCTACTAAAAATACAAAAAAAAAAAAAAAAGAAAGAAAAAGAAAAAGAAAATAGGAATGTAGAATAAAATAGGAAGAAAGTGGGAGAGAGTGGGTTAATGAGGAAAAGAGTGAAAGCAAAAGAGAGGAAGTGGAGAGAAGGCATTTGAAGTGCTTAATGAAACCTGCTCAATCAACTCATCAGTAAGAGCTTTTCTCTTAAGTTCTCATAACTTATGAAAAAAATGGGTTGACCTAAGTGATCTGAAGGAAAAGATATATAAGATGCTGGTTCATTGGGAGTATGGTTAATAGCTGAAAGTTTAGTATTTATGTGAGAGGACCTCTGAGTATTGAGTGCCCCACTGATGTTTCGGGCATGCAATTTAAACGATTTACCTAACAGAGTTGGTGAAACTCCACTGAGCCAAACCACATCCATTTGCTCATTCCTTCTGTTCAGAAACATACTCAGTGTTAAAATACATCTGGGCTTTAGCGTGCATGGTTGGCTGTACTCTGTAGCTAAGGGACCAAGAGAAGTTAAGATGTAATCCTTACAGGTATCAAAATCAAGGTCATAATGACCAATGTCAGTTGAACAGCAAAGGTGTTTGTGGGCAAGCCAGTTTGTCACTTTAGCAATGAATGATGATACTGTTGCTCAAGCTACTATTGTTTCAGCATTCAAAGATACTCATCTCATGCTTGTTTTCCACCTTTTCCCCCATTATTTCGTGTTGAATATTTCAGATACATTCTACTGGATATCTGTGGGTCATTTCTAAAATGATACAGTGTGATCAGGTATGGCTAAGGTATTTTACTATTGGTGTAATTCATTCCCTCAAACAGTGAAACACGTGGTACAATGTCAGATCTAATGGGTCAAGGAAAACACTTTGCAGGGCGATGGGACCATCTCATTCCATTACATTGCCATAAAACTCATCAATGCCTTTCTAAAACACAAATGAACATTTTCTCATTGTCTGAAAAAAAATCAAAGTATTCAACCCAAAAGCTTCTAAAACTGATAAGAAACTTCAGCAAAGTTCAGGATACAAGATCAATGTGCAAAAGTTGCTAGCATTCCTATATACCAACAACAGGCAAGCAGAGAGACAAGTCATGGATTAGCTCCCATTTACAACTGCTACAAAAAGAGTAAAAAGCCGGCCAGGCGCAGTGGCTCACGCCTTGGGAGGCTGAGGCGGGTTTATCACGAGGTCAAGAGATCGAGACCATCCTGGTCAACATGGTGAAACCCCATCTCTACTAAAAATACAAAAAAATAGCTGGGCATGGTGGCATATGCCTGTAATCCCAGCTACTCAGGAGGCTGAGGCAGGAGAATTGGCTGAACCCAGGAGGCGGAGGTTGCGGTGAGCCAAGATTGCACCATTGCACTCCAGCCTGGGTAACAAGAGCAAAACTCCATCTTAAAAAAAAAAAAAAAAAAAAAAAAAAAAAGAGTAAAAGGCCTAGGAATACAGCTAACAATGGAAGTGAAAGACCTCTTCAAGGAGAACCACACACCACTGCTCAAGGAAATCAGAAAGGACACAAACAGGTCGAAAAACATTCCATGTTCATGTAAAAGAAGAATTAATATTGTGAAAATGGCTGTACTGTCTGAAGTAATTTATAGATTCAATGCTATTTTCATTAAACTACCACTGACATTCTTCACAGAATTAGAAAAAAAAAACTATTTTAAAATTCACGTGAAACCAAAAATAAGCCCAAATAGCAAGGACAATCCTAAGCAAAAAGAATGAAGCTGGAGGCACCCACGCTACCTGACTTCAAACTATACTACAAGGCTACGGTAACCACAACAGTATGGTACTGGCACCAAAACTGACACATAGACAAATGAAATAGAATAAAGAACTCATAAACAAGACTATACACCTACAACTGTCTGATCTTCAACAGACCTGACAAAAACAAGCAATAGAGAAAGAATTCCCAACTTAATAGATGGTTCTGTAAAAACTGACTGGTCACACAGAAAACTGAAACAGAACCACTTTCTGTCTTACACAAAAATTAACTTGAGATGGATTAAAGACTTAAGTGTAAATCCAAAAACTATAAAAACTCTAGAAGAAAATCTAGGCAATACCATTCATTACACAGTCATAGGCAAATTTTTTTTTTTTTTTTTTACTTTAGGTTCTGGGGTACATGTGCAGGTCATGCAAGGTTGTTGCATAGGTGCATACTATATCCGGCATTTCTCCCCATGTTATCCCTCCCCATCCTCCCCAACCCCCATTGTCCTTCCCCTAGCACCCCCCAACTGCCCCATGTGTGATGCTTCTCTCCCTGAATCCACCTGTTCTCATTGTTCAATACCCGCCTATAAGTGAGAAAAAAACAATGAAAACAATTGGAATGAAAGCAAAAATTGACAAATGCAATCTAATTAAACTAATGAGCTTCTGCATGGCAAAGGAAATGATTATCAGACTGAACAAACAACTTACAGAATGGGAGAAAATGTTTGCAATCTACCCATCTGACAGATCTCTAATATGCAGAGTCTACAATGAACTTAAACAAATTTACAAGAAAAAAGAAACATTAAAAAGTGGGCAAAGGACATGAACAGACACTTCACTGATCATTAGAGAAATACAAATCAAAACCACAGTGAGATACTCTCTTACGCCAATCACAGTGGGAACTTTTACAAAGTCCAGAAACAGTAGATGCTGGTAAAATTGCAGAGAAAAAGGAACATTTTTACACTGTTGATGTAACTGTAAATTAGTTCAACCATTGTGGAAGACAGTGTGGCAATTCCTCAAAGACCCAGAGACAGAAATATCATTTGACCTAGCAATCCCATTACTGGGTGTGTACCCCCCCAAAATATAAATCATTCTTTATAAAGATACATGCATGTGTATGTTCATTGCAGCTCTATTCACAATAGTAAAATCATGTAAATAGTAAAATAGTAAAATCATGCAATCAACCTACATGCCCATTAATGATAGACTGAATGAAGAAAATGTGGCACACATACACCATGGAATACTATGCAGCCATCAAAGGAATGAGATCATGTCCTTTGCAGGGACATAGATGGAGCTACAAGTCGTTACCATCAGCAAACTAATACAGGAACAGAGAACCAAGCATCACATGTTCTCACTTCTCAGTGGGAGCTGAACAACAAGAACACATGGACATATGGCAGGAAATAACACACAATGGGGCCTGTCGGTGGAGGGTAGGTCGGGGAAGGGAGAGCATCAGGAAGAATAGCTAATGGATGTTGGGCTTAATACTTAGGTGAGGGGTTGATCTGTGCAGCAAACCACCATAGCACATGTTTACCTGTGTAACAAACCTACACATCCTACACACGTACTGGAGAACTTAAAATAACAGGTGAAGGGGGAAAAAAAAAAGCACAGATAACCAAAAAATGACAACAACACACACACACAAAGGGAAATCAGAGCATCTGGAAAGAAGTACAGATCTGCGGAAACCACTTAGATTTCAGTTTAATATGGGGCCAAACTTTCTCTGCTAAGCGGTATCACCACTCTAATTTTCTGTTAGAAGAACTTTTCTATCTCATATGCTTCAAAACAACAAAGAAATAAAATGGGTTACTGGATGTAAATTAAGCAACATAAAGGATAAATTATGGCATGAGAAAGGTCAGGAATGACTTTCAGTAAATGGACAACAAATTATAAACTTTTTAAAAGTAAACAAAGGATTTAATCCTTGGAAAAGTTAAAAGATAATATGCATTTATTTTCTGACATAATTTAATAGATGTCTCCTTTAGTGCCAGTCTTCACTTGTTATATAGACTCTTACTGTTATTAATGCTTATATATTAGTCTTGCCCCGAAAATGAATACCATCTATTGCTCCCAGCCAATGAACACGGCACGCAATTCAGCACTTTTCTGACTTCTAAAAGTGTTCATTTTTAACTCCTCTGTAGTTTTCTCTTTCTGACATTATTTTAGGTTCTAATTAACAGTTTTGACTCATAATGGCTCATGAAAGACATGCAAATAATAATGCTAGAGGTACATAGACAGTGAATGCTAGCTTTCAAACAGTTTGAGGCGATAAGAAGTACATTTAAAGAAATGAAGGGTAAGGAAACAGATGGAGAGTGTCCAAGGTGAATGTAGATCCTCAGTGAGATCTCCAGGAAATCCCCTCATGCTGAGCTTTAGGACCACCCCACTCCCTCTTATCCTCAGAAAACCTCGTTTTATACCTAGATCTTTGGTTATCGTTTTCTCTTCAAATTATTGACAGACATACATCTTAGATATAATTCTGGATTTAAAAACTTGCAAAGAACAGGCAGCGTGAATTTCAGCACCAGTGTTACCTTTAAAATACAGGCATATGATTAATTTGTAGCTCTATAGTTTATGTGGATTTGTGCGTTCTTTTTTTCTTTTGGAGAGCGCTCCAGCCGTCTGAATACTTGGTTTCCACTGGACAGTCCATTCTTTTTATGAGGTAGCCCTAAAGTCAGTGGTGCTGGCCAGCTTACTTCTGATACAGTCAGACCCATCATCGGGCTTGTTAGAATGAATGGCACTAAGGATGCCTCAGCCTAAGGTAAGGGGACTGGTCATGGTCCACACAGTTCTCTTTTCCCTGCTGGTCCCAGGGACTAAAGTTATGCATCTCTGTGGGTCCAGGCGAAAAGAATCCAGCTTCCCAAGCCTTGACGCTCCTGCAAGATGTGCCTCCTTTTTCTCATCTTTGGCATGTAGAGGCAGCCAGAGTGCTGAGAGATTGTAACTCTAAACGCTTCTTCATTGTTGTATTTTTCTCATTCTTCCCCAGAAGAGTGTAGAGTAAATGGAAGGCAAATTAAAACTTCCTGGGGTTTACACACATCGTTATGAATCTATACCTCTGTGTAGTGCTCCCCTTAACCAAGGATCCAGAGGGGAGACACGTTTTCTTTCTTTCCTTTTTTTCTTTCTTCTCTATTTACACTAATTTAATTGGAGAATTGTGGAAGTCCTTTGACATTATAACACTGTCTCCTGTGAGGTACATGTTCCTAACTGTATAATCTATGCCTAAAAGAATCTTGGTGAGGTGCATAGAACAGTAATGTCAGGGAATTTAAAGTGAAATGGCAATTGTAAAGTTCAACATCAGGAACTTGTCTCTATAGGGACTGTGTTATAAGGAATTGGGTAGCTTTTATTCAGATGGTATTTCTATTTTCACAAACACTTCCTCCTCAGTAAACTCAGAATGCCTGTACATGCTAGGAACTAAAAGCTTAAAATGAAAGCATAGCGTAATATGGCTTGAAAGAGATATTTCAAGCCATATTACGCTATGCTTTCATTTTATTGCTTAAGCAATACTAGAGGTGCAGGTATAAACTGCACAAAAGCCCTGTTGAGCTCAGTAAAGTCTGAGTTCAGGCAGGTGGATGTAAGTAGTAAGGCAGCTGAGTGTTAATGAAGGAGAGGCTTATCTTTAGAATTGAGCTTTACAGTTCAAATAATAGAAAAAGTTTAAAAGTAACAACCAAGATTAGATAGATTGGATAGATAGATAAATGATAGGTAGGTAGGTAATAGATAGATGGAATGATAGAGGCTAAATGGTACAATGATAGACAGACATATATATCTGTACACATGTAGCTTTACATATATGTACTGTATTATTTCTATTTGTTTTAATAAATTACTTCTATGAATCAGAATCTTTATATAAACAGTCTAATTAGAATTTACCGAGTATTAATATCTTAGACACACATATTGCAAGCAAAGCCTTCTCACTGTGGGAACTCTGTGAGCACTCCATTAATATTGGTCATTCTCTGGCCCTTAAGTTAGCAGACCTTTGATCTGTGTTGTCTTCTATTTTGAAGGCTTCGTATTACATACTTGGTGAGAGAAAGGAGCTTCCAAAATCTTGTCTTTACTTATCTCTTCATCTGAGTTTTCAACTATATGCTCCTACCTAATCCCTTCAGCAGAATTAACTTGGTCTCTCCCCTCTCCTCAAATATGCTTGGGGCCTTGCTGTTCTCTGACTGGGTCCAAGCTGACTCTACCTGGAATGGCATCCTTCTTGCCACTGCTAATGAAAACTCTATCACAGCTTAAGTCCAATATTACTTCTTACATAAAAATATCCATGATCATGCAGATTAGAAATAATTACCCACTCGATTTTAATGCATATATTCACCATATGGTCTCTTAGAGGCCAGAGACATAACTTTTATTTTATAATCCTCATGGTTCTTAGCCTTTGTCTTATACATAGAATATGGCCAAAACAAATGCCAATTTAACAAGGGCAGAATAACTCTCCTTTTTAGACTCGAGAAATACACACTCCACCTACAGATTAGGGCTAACCAAGTATCTCTGCTGCTTTCATTTCACCATACACAGAAATTGATGAGGCGGGAGTCTTTAAGAGAATCTGTACCTTAAACTGATAACTGCAAAAGCAGCAGCGCTAAAGTGGGCCATTTCTTCCCAAATTAACTGGCTGAAACTTCAAGTTAATTGGCAATTTTATAGGCAATGTTTTAGCACATTTGCCATAAGCAAATATACTAATATAAAATATAAATATTTATATTCTATTTTACCGTCTGTTCTATCTTTGTGTTTTATTTTACTTCTTACTTCATGTGAAGTATAAGAATAGGATGTTTACAGTTTAGATACAGAAAGAAGAGATGAATAGAAGTCCAAAATTTGCAGGATGGGGTAGATGTTTGAGAGCCTATATGAAAAAAAGTCAAAAATCAGCAACACTATTTAAAGACCCTACTTTGTTATCTTAGAACTGTCTCCCAAATTCTATGTTTCTATCAGGCTCTCAGGTTTCAGATAAAAGGATTTAGTGTTGCCATTGTTACAGACTAAAAGAATTCTTTACACAGGCCTTTTTGTTGTAAGAGCAAAATCAAATCTCCTTGCCTTCTGAAACACCAAGGGATTCTAGGGAGTTTACAGAACAATGAATTTTCATCTCAGTTGTAGGAAGAAAACCACATGGCTCTTGGTCTCAGAGCATGGAGCAAGTTATGCTATCACCTACCATTGACTCTGGAGTAAAACCACAATTTTGTGGATGTCTTATCCTATTTTGGTTAGAGATAACACATTTACAGTTATCTGTATCTTATTGCTTTTTTCACACACATTTTTCCCGACAATGAAATTACATGATAGTCAGACAGCGTGGCTATGGATGCAAGTAGTATAAACATCATTGAGAGAAATCACTGCCTAAGTGAGTTAAGAGTGAAGTATTTATGCCTATTAAATATGTTATGATATAGAGAGTGTCACCCTTTTGCTGTTAAGTAGGTAAATAATCAACATATGGCATTTTAATAGTTGTGAAGTGTTTACAATGGACTCCCATATCGTACAACTCAACTGCCGAGAAACCTTGTCTTTTCAAGGTTTGTGAGTTAAAGATGTCAGTATCTTCAGAGAGAGGTTATCCCAATCCAATAAACCAATGTTAATTTATCCCACATTCAGTTCTATAGTGTTTTAATTAACGGGCAACTAACTTATAGAATCAATTTTACCATAAATATGGCAATTGACCTTCAAGGAAACATTTTGGTTTGAACCGTTGTGAAGGTATTTCTTGATTTGGGTTAGCAGAAAGAAAGAAAGAAAGAAAAAAAGAAAAGAAAAGAAAGAGAAAACTAAGGAAGGAAGGATAGAAAGAAAGGAAAGAAAGAAAGAAAGAGGAAGGAAGAAAGGAAGGAGAGAAAGGAAAGGGGAAGGGGAAGGGAAAAGAGAAAAGAAGGAAGGAGGGAGGGAAGGAGGATATTACTTAAAACGACAATTACCAGCTTTTTTGAATATCAAAACATTTAGTAGAAAGGAGACTGAGGATCCTAACAACAACAGATCCTAAGAACTAAGAGTGTTCTGTGAGAAGCGAGTCAGAGTCAGAGAAGTTTGTCACAGGGAGTCAAACAATAAGTATTACTGTCGGAGGGGCTGTGATAAATTGTTATACACATCATAATAAGATATATCACATACAGCATTATGATACAATTTAAGATAATGCATAATATGTTACAGCAACTTGGCATAAGAAAGGAGTGAATTAATCCACTTAACAAAACCATGAGACTGTATTATAAGAATTATAACAAAGACACTTTGGGAGGCCAAGGTGGACAGACCATGAGGTCAGGAAATCAAGACCATCCTGGCTAACACAGTGAAACCTTGTCTCTACTAAAAATACAAACAATTAGCTGAGCATGGTAGCGCATTCCCATAGCCCTAGCTACTCAGGAGGCTGAGGCAGGAGAATCGCTTGAACCCAGGAGGCACAAGTTGCAGTGAGCAGAGATCACACCACTGCAGTCCAGCCTGGGTGACACAGCGAGACTCCATCTCAAAAAAACAAAAAAAGAATTACAACAGAAAACAGTATATGTATGTGTATGTGTGCATGTCATTTGACACATTATGTATAATTAGAAGAGGTGGTATATTATAATTTATTTCAAAAGCTTTCTAAATGTAAATAAAAATAGCATTGTAAAATAGGTGTTTCAGCATCATCTGGCAGCATATGTTCTATTAGGTAGTTCTTTTTTATTTACTAATTACTGAGCAACATAGCAACCACAAGAAGCAGCGCAAAGCACAGTAAAGCATGTCTTCTGTATCCGAGAGCTCACTGAGAGGCAGTTTGCGAGACACTTTAAATAAATTACCTCATTTCACTCAATGGCATTGCTTTATAGTTTGTTTGTTTTTGACACAAGGTCTGGTTCTATCACCCAGGCTGGAGTGCAGTGGTGCAATCTCCCTCACTGCAACCTCTGCATCCCAGGTTCAAGCCATTCTCCCACCTCAGCCTCCAGAGTAGCTGGGATTACAGGTGCATACCACCACACCTGTCTGATTTTTGTATTTTTGGTAGAGATGGGGTTTCAGCATACTGGCTGGGCTGGTCCCCAACTTCTGAACTCAAGTGATCTGCCCGCCTCAGCCTCTCAAAGGGCTGGGATTACAGGCATGAGCCACCACATCCAGCCTGTAGTTTGTTTTTTAACTTTTTATTTTAAAACACAGTAGTCTCCTCTAATCCAGAGTTTCACTTTCCAGGGTTTCAGTTACTTGAGGACAACCTCAGTCCAAAACAATGAATGGAAAATTCCAGGAATAAATGAATCTTAAGTTGTAAACTGTGCACAGCTCTGTGTAGCGTGATGAGATCTTACACCATCCTACTCCATCTGGCCTGGATATGAACCCTCCCTCTGTCCAGCGAACCCACACTGCATACACTACCTGCCCATTAGTCACTCAGCCACCTCGGTTACCAGATCCACTGTCATTATATGGAAGTACTTATGTCCAAGTTACCCTTGTTGGACTTAATAATGGCGCTAAAGTGCAAGAACAGTGATGCTGGAGATTCTGATGTGCCAAAAGAAGTCCTAAGGTTAAAAGGTGAACATTCTCTACTTAATAAGGAAAGAAAAAATATGCTGAGGTTGCTAAGATCTATGATGAGAATGAATCTTCTATCCATGGAACTAAAGACGAAAAAAAAAAAATAGTACACAGTATACATAGAGTTCAGTACTATCTGGAGTTTCAGGCATCCACTGGGGGTTCTTGGAACTTATCCCTTGTAGAAAGGAGGAACTATAGTGTACATATTCTGGTTCTAATTTGTCATTCAGTGAGCCTACGCCATACAAATCCTAAATGCACTAAAATTCTTACAGTCACTAGTTCATTTAATTCATCCATTCATTCAACAAACATATATCATTAGTCTTCAGATTTCCTTTTATCTATTCATTAATTGAGAAAAATATGGAAGAAAGAAAGAAGAGCAACCTTTCTTCTACCTACCTCCAATGTGCTAGGGCTCTTGCTGGGCACAATAATAGCAAAGAGCCTACGAGTGGAGTTGGGGCAAGATGAGCTCAGAAATGAATGACGGTATTATTTGGTGAATGTTCCAGCAGAGGAACAGGCAGTGCATCCTGGGAGCTCAGCAGATGGAACCAGTAGCTCTGTCAAGGGGAGGCAGGGAAGGTGTCTCTAAGCGGGAACATGGGAGCTTTTATCCAGGTTCAGAAGTGAGGAAACTATACCACAGGGAGAAGAATCACACATACAAAGTCCAGCATTATGGGGGACCATAGCATGCACAGCGAGCGGGACCCTTTGCTGGTGTTGGAAATATAAGCCATGTATGGATTCTGGTGGGACGTAAAGCCAGGAAGATGGAAGCCTGAAGCTCAGGAGCTGGTTAGCTACAGAAATGACTCAGACTCACTTTCACAGGTCATTTTATGTCGTGTTTCTAAAGATGCTGAAGCACACTCCATTTTATTAGCATTAGATGTAATTATTTAAATATAACTTGTTCAAAATTAGCTGTTTAATTTAAAAAACATAATTAATTGAAGCAATGTTTTAAATAATAATATTTGACATCTATTAATGAGGATATAATTAGATGTGCTATTAAAAACCTAGTGCAATACCAATATTTTCTCATAAAGCAAAGTGAAGAATACTAACTACCAAGCAACTCTGCAACTTCTCTAAATTCATTTCAGAATCCACATCTCTGGCAAGAATCACTCCAATTCTAAAAATCTGTTTGAAATTTCTCCACATAAACTTATATAACTGTTAGAAAAATCTAGTACTATTTTCATTGGCTGTGAATTTTTAAAAATAGAAAAGATTTCCATTAGGTTCCTGTCAATTTTTTTTTTTTCAAATAAAGACCTTAATCTCCTCTCAGACTTAGCAAGATTTGGAGACAATTCCTCCAGAGGGTTGTCATTTAACTACAGAGTATCATGAAAGGTCCAGACAAGATTTATCCTAACAGAGTTGGCCTTGAATTGATCCAGAAGAATAACGCCAATTCAACTCCTTGGAGCACTTAGTAGGTGCAAATCATCCTACTGACCACTTTACATGCACTTTTACTTGCATTTTCAGACAAGCCTCATGAGTTAACTATTATTAATATGTCTAATTTTGATATGAAAAAAAGCGAAGCTTAAAAAGGTAGGTGATTTGTCTAAGGTCACTCAACTCAAAATTAGTAGCGTCATAACCCAACTCTGAGATTTTGTAGACAATGGCTTCCTGGGAGAAATGGTGTAGTGACCTCAGAAAGGATACAGTTCAATTGATATTACAAGGAGGCATAACATGTGTACATAAGAGACATTTTCCTATTTGATTTGAACATTACATTTCAGTGGTAAATACCTGATCTTCGCTGTTGGTTACCTAGCAAATAACATTGATGGGAAATGAGATTCTGGATACCACCCTGTCTATTTAATTCTGGGGAGCCCATTAGGAAACAGAGTACAGCAAGTTCTTCTCAAAAAACCATTGTCATGAGAGGCCAACACAGACTCAAGAGCTAGGTAGCAGTGTCATGGTGACCTGTGTTAGACTGAGAATTTTTGTAGGTCAAGAGAGGTGAGATATTGGCAATTTCACAGTTTCTCATTTAATACAGCTAGATCTTCCTATTGAAAGGTAACTGATATGCTCTGGATCTGTGTCCCCACCAAATCTCATGTTCAGTTATAACCCCCAATGTTGGAAGTGGGACTGGTGGGAGGCGACTGGATCACGGGGGCAGTTTCTCACGATTTAGCACCATCGCCCTTTGATACTGTATAGTGAGTGAGCTCTCATGAGATCTGTTTACTTAAAAGTGTGTAAGCCTATCCCACACGATGAAACCTTGTCTCTACTAAAAATACAAAAATCAGTCAGTCGTGGTGGCACACAGCTGTAATCCCAGCTACTCGGGAGGCTGATGCGGGAGAATTGCATGAACCCAGGAAGCGGAGGTTGCAGTGAGCCGAGAGCACACCACTGCACTCCAGGCTGGGTGACAGAGTGAGGTTCTATCTCAAATAAACAAACAAACAAATAACTAAGTAGCCCCTCCCTCCCATCTTCCTCCTCCTCTGGCCATGTAAAGGTATTTCTTTGTAGCAGCACAAGACAGACTGATACAGCAGCTCTGGCACGTTGTATAGAATAAAGTAGGGGAAATGTAAAAAAGAAGCCAAGTTAGAACTTTTGTGCTTATAAAGGCAACAAGGAATGACTGTTTTCGTAAAAGCAGCTTTTACAAGGAGCGGTTGAATAGGTTCCTGAACCATTTCCAAACCAAAACGACAGATTATCAAGTGGACATGAGAGGCGAGAATGTGAGAATGACCAAGAGGATGCTGGGGTTTCCAGGACAAGACACAGAGCATTCTATGAGGTCTGATTTCTTCCAATGTCAAGACTTGAAAACAGAAGAGTTTCTTCATATTTCTATAGACTATATTCTATATGCCGTCATTGGGTCCATGCTAATTTGAAAACACGCATTTCTGTTTTAAAAACAAACGCTCAAAAAGCAGGTGACAAAACCTAGACTCCCAACGTTGCAAAATGGAACTTAGCACGTCTGGTAAGGGAGGAAGTGAGATGAGAACTGCCTGCCATGCACCCTAACTGCCCCCCATTCCATCAGTGCGGGGTGCCATTCCACCGCTCTGCAGATACTGAGCTAGCACTTACCAGAAGCCAGGCTCAGGGCTGGATGTGCAGCTGAAGGACACCATGTCTCTCCCTCCTCCAGCCCTCCTAGGAGAGGAGGTGGTCGGTTCAATGCGAATCTACAGTAAGAACCACATCAGTTGTAATAAGGAAGTAAAGACCAAGGTTGAAGAAGAGGAGTAAGGGGCCCCTATCTAGCGTGTTTTGATGTCTCTATACACACACATACACACACACAGAGGTGCATGCATACATGTACACCCACATACACATGTACACACACACACACCCTGCAATGCATATACAAAAGCAGATATGCACACACATACAGACCCACATCCATACCCACACTAACATCCACATACATGCACACACACAAGTGTATGTGCACACGTGCATGCACACACAGTCACTGCCACATACACATACCACCTCTGCGCATGCACAGACACACAGAACCAACCCCAGCTCACCTCTTCTCAGTGCGAACCTTCTCACTACTACTGAGATTCAAAGAACATTTTCTTTCTGTCAGCCTTCCTCGGCCCTCCTGACATAATTATCACTAAACTTCTCTGTCCCCTGCTCCATGCCTGGAATGTTCCTAAGTTTGCTTCTTGTTTCCCCTTTTCTCCTGATGATTTTATTAACAGTTACGAATAGCATTTCACATGAATGGTAGTTCCCAGTGAAGGGTCTGCAACTCTGAAGCTACCAGTCCTATAAATGAGCTAATTTCTTACTTTATCACTGATATAATTTTATAGTGTTCTTTTCGAATGCATTTAGGTCAAGGAAAGACTTTACTGGTACCTACAGCTGAGATTCAGCAAGCGCTGAGATTCCATTGTCTGCTCGTAGTGAAAAGAAAACAAGAAAAGGAAAAACGTAAATGTCTGCCCTGGGTTTCTTCTCTGAAAGGTACTCTTGCTGAGGAACGCTCTAGTGATCCGTCACTTAACATGACTCCACTAGCCTCAGACCAAGGTTAACACGTTGCTTCTCTTTTCCCTCTTAAGCATCTCCTGTATCTGCCGTTCGTTTTCCATTACCTGGCCTCCCAGACTTTTGCCCAAGGAAACTGAAGTTTCTCCAGGTGGTGGAATGACAAGACACCGGCCCATGGGTATTCTGGCAACATCCCCCCAGTGGCAAAAGATGATGTGGCTGCTGCCCAGAGCCCTGGCACGGCGCCTGTGGCCACCTCTGACAAACACCCACAAACACGCAGCAGAGCTAAATAAAGAGCCACTTCGTGAGCGTTCCTGGCAGGGATGAGCAACACTCTTTCTCTGCCTCCTTCAGAAAGCAGTTTTCTGGAACACCAAGCCAAAGCAAAGGTGTAATTTATGGTGGAGATTGCAAATTACATAATTAGTTTTCAGGAGTTCCTTGGGTAATTACAATCTGTAACATTTGTAACTGATTTGGCCAGATTAAAAGTGGAGTTGGTGCATCTGTGAACTATCAAGAGGCCAAGGAGGAGTGGGAGGGGGAAATGCCTCTCCGAAGTGAAGGAGACTAAGAGCAGCATGGACGCAGGCCAAGCCCCACATGCCACCCTTTCTGAAGCCAGAGCCACAGCAGGCCTCTAAGATGCACACTCAGCAGGTTAAGTTTTTCCCCCCAAAAAGACCACGTGGGGCGGCTCGACGCCTCCTGAGCTGCTCTTTAAGCATCAGAGAAGCTCCTGCCCCAGGGGCTGCTGAAGTCAGACACTTACCTTAGCCCTGCGTCGACACGGTCTGTCAGCCAGATTGGTGTACATGAAAATCAGTCATTTTGCAAAACAGGAGGAAGGAGCCCTTCTCTTGGAAGAGATGAGGGCCAGAGGATGAAGTGGGCAGGCGTGTAGAAAGGAAGCTTCCACCCGCCAGACATCCTCTTGGGCGGAACGCTACGAAAGGCCTATCTGCCTTCTGGGAGGTGCAGCTGAAAGGCTCTGAGCCCCCTCTGGGTCTGACTCAGGCTCCTACCAGGGATCCTTTGTTCAATCACAATCAGGTGTGTTGGGAACTGCACCAGCGTCTCTGGCTTCAGGCAGGAACCAGCTGCTGAAGGTTTTTGCACTCAATCCCATCCCACTGGCTGTCCCTCCAACACTGAGAGCTCCCAACACAGGGGAGGGGCTGCTCCTGAAACACGGTTGCTGTGGAGGTTACGGGGGGGAAGACCAGGCATTCGGGAAAAGGAGTGAAATATCCCAGTGAAGCAGGCTTATCAGCTAACATGGACCGAGCACCTGCTGCCTATAAGGCATGGTGGGAAAATGACAAACTCAGAACTGTTTGTAGAAAACTGCAAACTCCGGAAGAGCCTAAGGAAGTCCAGTAGAGAACAGACCCACAGTGCAGATGGTTACATTCCAATGTGGCGGGCAAGTGCTTTACAAGAAAAGCAGAAAGAGATTGAAGATAGGGAAGAGAGAAAAAAGGAGCAGAGAAAGAAAAGCAAAGGAGAAAGGAGGAAAATAGAAGTACTGAGGGGCAAGGGCACTGGGCCATGAGTAAGAGGCCTGATGGTTAGGAGGGATGGCCTTAGAGAGGAAAGAGTGTTTTTCTCCAGAACAGGTGTCAGCCAATTACATTCTGCAAAACAAATCTGGCCCAGTGCCTGTTTTTGTAAATAGAGGTTTTCTTTTGGAATGCAGCCATGCCCATTGTTCATGTATTGTCTGTGGCTGCTTTTGTGCTACAGGGGCAGGGTTGAATGATAGCAAGACACAGCCTATGACCTGCAAAGCTTAAAATATTTACTGCTCTTTGCAGGAGAACTTTGTTAAGCCCAGCTCAGGAAAAAAAACCTTAATCACAAAATCATACCACAGGCATAAATGCATGTCTTCTGCTGGATGTAGTGGCTCACGCCTGTAATCCCAGCACTTTTGGAGGCTGAGGTGGGCGGATCACAAGGTCAGGAGTTGGAGACCAGCCTGACCAAGATGGTGAAACCCTGTCTCTACTAAAAATACAAAAATTAGCCGGGTGTGGTGGCACACACCTGTAATCCCAGCTGCTCAGAAGGCTGAGGCAAAAGAATCACTTGAACCCGGGAGGCAGAGGTTGCAGTGAGCCGAAATCATGCTCTGCACTCCAGCCTGGGTGACAAAGTGAGACTCCGACTCGGGTAAAAAAAAAAAAAAAAGAAAGAAAGAAAAAAAAAAGCATATCTTCATTCTCTCTCCAGAGTCTCACGACACAAAAGCAAACCCAGGCTCTGCTTTGGTGGTGGCATTGCTGAGCTCTTGAGCTCCATGTGGAAATCTATCTGTCATGGAGGTATCTTCTGTTCCAGAACAGAAGCAGTTTACACTTTACAGTGTTCCTTGCTTTTCCTCAACATCAACGTGGGGTGGATGTGGAGGTAGCGTTCTCCATGATGGGGGTAACTCTGTTTTAAAACACAGACATGTGTCATTAGAAATGTCACCATTTTTAGCTGTGTAAATAAAGCTAAAAATGTAAATAAAGGTTGGTAAAGATACTTCATGAAATGGGGAGGGCGTGGTATCTTGGAAAAAAATACCATTTAAGTAATCCAAAGAGGTGTCCAGAGAGAAGCTGCTAAATTATGGAGCAGTAAGTGGCCTTGTGCTCCTTTGTCTGGGTGTATTTCTAATCACTGAGGTTAGAAAGTGTGTTTCCTTCCTACGGGGGAAGGCTCAAGCTTCATTGGTGTCTACCAATCCCTTCCTCAGTGGTAACAGGAAGGAGAGATTCCAAGTATCTTTTGACAAGAAAGTCTGTCCTGAGGTCAACTGAGTTCATCCTCCCATCTCCAAGAACACAACCCGATTTCATCCAGAAGAGGTGGTTGCCTGCTCAATCTCTTCTGCATGGAAGATCAGGCCAGCCAAGACTAGTGACACACTGTTTGGCAGTCCCTCCAGTTTGGTGCTGGCACTTAGAAAATGGGGCCGGGCTGGGCACCTGGACCCTCTTTCCATCTAGGTGGGGGGATTGTGACTCAGGTTTTCTCAGCGAGTCCACTTTGAGTGGCAGCCAGGATGCCTGAAGAAGAGCGAACTAGACAAGATCTCAGTGAGCACAGGAAGAGTGGGCAGGGGATTGGTTATGCGGCTTTCATGCATTTGAACAGAAAAAGGTTGGAATTTGATTATTGACCCATATGCCCTATATTATACAGACCTGGGAAGGGAGGTCCCTAAGTGCAGTGAGTCACAGGAGTGGGTGGAATTTGTCTCTGAATGCTTTTTCCTAGCCCAGGAATGGGAAAACAATAATAACAATATAGATGGTATTACTATTGTTTTGATTACTATTGTTCTTTTATTGTGCCAGGCATAATGCCGCAGGATTAGCATGCATCCATTCATTCAAACCTGTCCACAACCCTAGGGATACGTATCATTATTCCATTTTAGAAATGAGGAAACCAAGACTTAAGGAACCCAGAGTACACGTGCTCAGCCAACTACGTTCTGTAAGACAAATCTGGCCCATTGCCTGTTTTTGTAAATAATTTTTTTTTTTTTTTTTGGAATGCAGCCATGCCCATTGTTCATGTATTGTCTGTGGCTGCTTTTGTGATACAAGGGCAGGGCTGAATGATAGCAAGACACAGCCTATGGCCTACAATGGTAAAAATACTTACTACTCTTTGCAGAAAAACTTTGTCAAGCCAGGCTCAGGAAAAAAGCCCTAATCAGGATGGTCAGCCACAGACCGATCTCCATCTGACCCAGAACCCATGGCAACCATTGCTAAGAGGAACTTGTTCCCACAGGAGAGGGGGTTCCTAAGGAGTCAGTTTTCTTTTCATCAGGAGCATCTGAACATCTCAGGGAGTCTGCAGCAGCAGCATCTCCAGTCTCCTGGCTCCTGTTTCTGAGTGCACTCTGTAGGTGCAGCTTTCCCTCTACCTGGCCCCTGGTTTCTAAGGCCCTCTCTGATTCATGCGTCTGGAGTCCTGTCCTGAAGCATGGACCAGGTTACTGGCTTGTGATCTTCCCATTCGAGCCCTGCCTTCCTTTGTGGTTGAAGACTCCTATTGTTCTCCTCTGCTTGGAGGGGGCTCCTAGGCTGGGGCTTCAGAGTCCCTGGTATCCAAGGTGGCAGCTGCCTAGAAACTGAATTTAAATGCTCCATCCTTCAATGTTTTGAGTATCAGTGTTGGTCTGGATCAAACTGGGGGTGGCTACACTCTCTTATTCTTAGTGACAAAAGAACCCCCAGCATTTATGATAAGTAAAATTCTGCCACCTGCCTGACAAAGCTGTTTGGATGTTTTATGAGTTAAGGGATTACTTTGTTGCCCTCTTTACCAAGTACATGCGAGTCCATATGCATTACCTGATGGTTGAGGATAGAGGTGAGGTGATATCTCAGCCTTAGTCCCCTAGCCTAGCCTTCATTGATCTCTAACCTGTTCTTAATGGTAACCCCCCTTAGGATCCTCTTTGCAATCTTTATCTTTAATCCAGCCTTTAAGCATGGAGGCCAGAACGTTGGAGGAAAGCTAGGAGTTCAATATCCTATGCAAGCATTAATTTCTTTCTCATAGAAAACAATCTATATGTCAGTGCTATGCTAACACTGCATCTTTAATATTATGGTTGTAGCTTTAGGCCAGTAAGCATTAATAAAACAGACCTACTTGAACAGATGCAAGTCAGACACTAAAGAGAAAGTTATGAGGCTCAACGCTGATCCCAACCGCTCACTCATCTGTTCCTCTTCTATAGAATCTTCTATTAAAAAGTTTTTTTAAAACTCCAGTTACACTGCAGCAAGGAATATGCTGTGTGTCTAAGGGAAACTGGCACATTTGTCAACCACGTTCTGGATATGGAGATGTGATTTGGCTCTGGGCTTGTCCCAGGTAGCAGACACGTTTGTAAGACCTAGATCTTATTTATGATGACAGTGACGGAACATGATGAAGTGGCTGCCCTGAGCAGGGTGTGGGGGACCTAAGATGGATTTCACTCTTTTATTGCTATTAAAAGATTCTTAGCATTTATAGTGAAGAGAAATTGTGAGACTTTTTCTCCGGGGGTCATTAACAAAGCATCTAAGAAAAAACAAGTTATATTTTTTTCTGTTCTGCATTTTTTAGCTCTTCGAAACCCACAGTCCTGGTTATGATCTCTTGGCTTTCTAAGCTACAAAACAATAGCAATCAGCTTTGTCACTTGTCAGGTAGGGACACCTTAGGGAGTGCCCAGAAAAACTGTGAGGTTGGAGGTCATGCCGGGAGACTTTCTAAAGTGGCATTTTTGAATTATTGGACTGCTACCAATTAGTGTGTCCCAAAATCCAATTTTTTAAAAGTAGTAGGATTAATAGAATAGAAAGTACCATGTGTCTGGATCATATATGTTGTGCTGTGTGTATATACTGGGTCACTGCATAAAAAGTACTCATAAAATGGGTTGCATTTAAAAGTGTTTGAAAAATTCTGTTCTAAAGGTTAACCCCAGGTCAGTGAGGAGAGCAGAGAATGTCCTCATTTCTTCTTCCTCCTGTGGCTCATTCCACATGGAAGGATTTTCCTAACTCTGGACCATCTGGCGCTCACCTGGCAGCTGATGCTTCCCAGTCCTCTGACGGGGTGCAGGTGCCCACTCTGGTACTCCCTCAGTAAGAACCAGTGCCTTTGCTCAAACTAGGAGTGAGCCAGATTGAGTGAGGCTCTCAAAAGTGTAGCGGGGAGAAACTAACATTAATTTAGTATTTATTATGCATTGGCATAATTGCGGCTCTCCATAAGCACTTTACATTATTTTATAGGAAATAATGCATGCAGTTATATATATTATTTTTATTATACTTTCAGTTCTGGGGTACATGTACAGATCATGCAGGTTTGTTACATATGTATACATGTGCCTTGGCGGTGGTTTGCTGCATCCATCGCCCCGTCATCTACATTAGGTATTTCTCCTAATGCTGTCCCTCCCCTATACCCCCACCTGCTGCTATTCCTACCCTAGCTCCTCATCCCACAGGCCCACAGTTCCCCTCCCTGTGTCCATGTGTTTTCATTGTTCAACACCCACTTATGAGTGAGAATATGCAGTGTTTGGTTTTCTGTTCTTTTGTCATTTTGCTGAGAATGGTGGTTTCCAGTTTCATCCATGTCCCTACAAAAGACATGAACTCATCCTTTTTTATGGCTGCATAGTATTCCATTGTGTATATGTGCCACATTTTCTTTATCCAGTCTATCATTGATGGGCATTTGGGTTGGTTCCAAGTCTTTGCTATTGTGAACAGTGCCACAATAAACATACGTGTGCATGTGTCATTATAGTAGAATTTATACTCCTTTGGGTATATACCCAGTAATGGGATTGCTGGGTTTAATGGTATTTCTATTTCTAGATCCTTGAATAATCACCACACTGTCTTCCACATGGTTGAATTAATTTACACTCCCACCAACAGTGTAAAAGTGTTCCTATTTCTCTATATCCTCTCCAGCATCTGTTGTCTCCTGATTTTTCAATGATCACCCTTCTAACTGGCGTGAGGTGGTATCTCAGTGTGGTTTTGATTTGCATTTTTCTAATGAGCAGTGATGATGAGCTTATTTTCATGTGTTTGTTGGCTGCATACATATCTTCTTTTGAAAAGTGTCTGTTTATACCCTTTGCCCACTTTTTGGTGGGGTTGTTTTTTTTCTCCTAAAGTTCTCCAAAGACTCTGGATAGTAGCTCTTTGTCAGATGCATAGATTGCAAATTTTTTTTTCCCATTTTGTTGGTTGCCAGTTCACTCTGATCATAGTTATTTTGCTGTGCAGAAGCTCTTATGTTTAGTTAGATCCCATTTGTCTATTTTGACTTTTGTTGCCATTGCGTTTGGTGTATTAGTCATGAAGTCCTTGCCCATGCCTATGTCCTGAATGGTTTTGCCTAGGTTTTCTTCTAGAGTTTTTATGGTTTTAGGCCTCATGTTTAAGTCTTTAATCCATCTAGAGTTAATATTTGTATAAGGTGTAAGGAAGGGATCCAGTTTCAGCTTTCTGCTAGCCAGTTTCTCCAACACCATTTATTCAATAGGGAATCATTTCCCCATTGCTTGTTATTGTCAGATTTGTCAAAGATCAGGTGGTTGTAGTCGTGTGGAGTTCTTTCTGAGGCCTCCGTTCTGTTCCATTGCTCTACACCTCTGTTTTGGTGCCAGTACCATGCTGTTTTGATTACTGTAGCCTTGTTTCTTGCTAGGAACTGCAGACTGGAGCTGTTGCTATTCGGCCATCTTGGCAGAAGTCCCTATATTGGATTTTATGATTAACAAAGCACTTCCACAGTTGAATCTGACTTGACTCTCCCCACATATGTGTCAGGAGGTTATGGGAAGTATTGTCCCCGTTATGGAGATTAAAAAACTGAGAACAGATGGAGCAAATGATTTACAGGCTTACTAGGCCATAGAGCCAAGTTTTGAACCTAGGTGTTGCTTCCAAGTCCACTCTTCTTTCTAATATAACTGCTACTGCTAAGATTATAAAGACCATTGTGTTTTGAGTTTTAAGTTCCACTCTATAGTTTCTATTATGCTGGAGGCAAAAAATATTACTACCACCAAAAGCAGCAGTCATATTTGGTTTCTTAGTCTGTTCAGAGAGCAGTAACAATATACCATAAATTGGGGAGTTTATTAAACAACAGAGATTTATTTCTCACAATTCTGGAGGCTAAAAATCCAAGATTAGATGTGGTATTTAATGAGGGCTCATTTCCTGATGCATAAATGGCACCTTCTAGCTGTGGCCTCATGTGGTAGAATGGGCAAAGGATAGCTCTGGGGCCTCTGTTATAAGGGTACCAATCGCATCCTCTGAGAACCCCACCCCACAAAAGTTCTACCTCTCCATGCCATCAACTTGGGGGGTAGAATTTCAACATGTAAGTTTTGCATGGGGAAAAAAACTTTCAGACTATATCAGGGAGGAAAACTGGACATTATCATTATAGAGTGGAGATTTTTCAAACACCTTTAAAAGTGCAGAACAGGCTGGGCACGGTGGCTCATGCCTGTAATCCCAGCATTTTGGGAGACTGAGGGGGGTGGATCAGTATTTTGGGAGGCCGAGGTCAAGAGATCAAGACCATCCTGGTCAACACAGTGAAACCCCGTCTCTATTAAAAATACAAAAATTAGCCGGGCATGGTGGTGCATGCCTGTAATCCCAGCTACCCGGGAGGCTGAGGAAGGAGAATTGCCTGAACCCAGGAGGCAGAGGTTGCGGTGAGCCGAGATCGCGCCATTGCACTCCAGCCTGGGTAACAAGAGCGAAACTCCATCTTAAAAAAAAAAAAAAAAAAAAAAAAGACAGAAAATAAAAGAAAAAAAGAAAAGCACAGAACAAAAGCGGTTTCTTAAAATTGCTATTCTCATTATTAATATCTTATGGCACTCCACAGTATCTAACCAGATTACTAACCCCTTTATATAATACCGAGAATTTGCTCAGAAATCAACTCATCTGGCTCAGCAGGGAAACAGGAAAAACCAATACGTCTTCGCTCCCACACTGCCTTCCCTAAGCTCTTTAGAGTGAAAAGCAAAAGATAAGAGTTTTCTCTGTCATTTTAAACAGGAAAAATTAATTGCTCCTGCAGAGATGAAAACTTTACCTTTGAAAAGAAACCACTGGTGCAAAATGCTTTTTTCTTCCGTTCCCACCTGTGGAGACCTAGGGTTTGGCAGCAACTTGGAACTTAAAGAGTGTATTCACAAAGACGAATGCCAGATTCCTCTCTAATTAGAAATGACCTGTCTGGTAGACACTGTGACTGAAGGCTGACAATTGGTAGAGGGAAGCAAGATGACGTGTATAACATTTACGTGTTTGAGAATGAGTGTCTTCACATTGCTGTGTGTCTATAACTAGGTCTGCTATTGAATTTCTGAGTAGTAAAGAATAAATAAACAAGGTTTGCTAATCATACTATTATCATTTGTAACTGGCATAGAAATTACTTTCATGTATATACTTTTAAATTTTTCTCTGCAATAATAGTAAGCAGGCTTGCAATACCATTAGTGGCAGAATACAATACATTAATTTACGAAGGAAGAAAACGGTCTAGGATTCAGGACATGGCTTCTGTTTTCAAATTGTTCCATCAGCTCGTATCTCAGTTTTTTCCACCTGAAACAATGGAATGCTGCCCATTTGACTTCATGAAATCTATTGCGGAGGAAAATGCAAGAGGACTTGATGGGAATTCACAGGCACTGCTTGTGATTTATGCAAGATGTTCTGTCTCAGCCATCTGACTACTACAGCTGTCCTGATAGAGCTCTCACGTGTGCGTGGGACTGCACAGCAGCATTGGAATCTGCTCTCTGTTTGAGTTCTAGATATGCCTCTGTTGATCAACATGAATTTGTGAAATTCATTTCAATGTCACTTAAAGCACTTTCTCATCTGAATGAGGAAATGGAGATATGATACCACAGGGTTTTTGTAGTATCAGATGTGAACATATATACATACCGTGTTTTCTAAATGTAACTGTATTTTAGAGCTAAATGTGTCCTGTGACAGTCATTCAAATGAACAATTCAACCAATCATTTTTCTTTTCATTTGAGGAATGATGTAGAAAGACAAAGGAGTGGTGTTGCAGTAACTCTTTTGGCACAAGTAGGTCTCTGGAGTTCTCAGAGCCAGGGTGTTAGGTGTGGAAGGAAGTCAGAGTTGTGTTATTTTGAAGAACATGAAGGTAGAGGTGACCCAACAGTGCAGGTGCATGAAATATCAGAGTAAAAACTTGAAGATGAACCAGAGCATCCAACCATTGGAAGAGGCTAAGGGACCCCAAGTCCAAGGCAATGAGGCAGCTAACTATCTTAAAGTGTAGTCAACAGAGTGAGGAAGGAGAAAGGTGGATAGAAGGAGGAGAAAGCCTGAGGATCCAGACGACAGAAGTGGCAGCCTTTTGTCAAAGAGGTTGTGGGAAGGGAGAATGAGGGAAGGGGATTCTGTCTGTTTGGTTTATAGAGATTTAATAATACTACAGGTAGCTAATAATACTATGACTCATGGCAAGTCAAGCAGTTCATTTAGGCTTGTTTCGTGAAGGTGTCTGGGCTTCCTATCACAACGGTTGTCAGGTGAACAGGCTGAGGTCAATCTTGATCCTTCTGAATCTCTCTGCAGATAGATATTCCCTTTGAAAATCGCAATACCCATATCTGAGAGATGGATGTCTCTAAGGACCATGGATACTGGAGACAATTTCCTTTCTGTTCCCATCTCCTACCCACAAATCATGGGGAAGAAAAGAAGCAAAATGACAGTGGCTTTTCTGATTTGGTTCCTTAAGCTGGCTCCCTGGCTAAGTCACTCAGGTAAGTTTGTCTAATTTCATGGAATGTTTCCAACAGTGAGGCATCACATGGCTTGAGACAGGTAGTAAGTGAGGGATAGGAGTTACTATCCCTAAGCAGTCGGTTGCTGGGCACCAAAGGCAAGCTAAACTAAACCAACTCTCTGTCAAGTCGAGCAAGGAATCTGTATTTTAGATATTCACTTGAGCTAAAACTTTGTTTGGAAACTTCCAGTGTTGTCTCTGCAGCCAACTAGCCAAATTGAAAGATCAGATCCAATATCACCTTTGATGAAATAGTAATCTCAGTACATGTGATGTATTCCCCCTAGCATAGACAACACCAGCATGCCCATTTATCCTGAAAGAAATCAGGGCCACAATTACACTGAATCTCTTCCTCGTGGTTTCTCCCACTCATTTATTCATCAGATGCTTTTTTTTTTCTCCATTCCTTTCTTGCTTTCCATATATCTATTTGAAATACATCTGAAATAAATCTCAAGGCTCCGGGGAATATTTCTGCTCATGTAAGCATGTGTACGGTTTCCATCCTCATGTTTTCACACAAGCAATGTTTTAATGCCAAAGGGAAAGAAAGGGCTTTTGCTGTGTTTGTTTCTTTCTTTATTTTTATTTTTTTCAGTATGCTTTGCTTTTTTCTGGCCACAGTTGGATGCAGGCTATTCTCTTTTAAATTTTCTTTCTGACTGAGGCAGAAGGCGGTAATGGAAAAGCTTAAATCCTGACTTTGCCACTGACTCATTATTTGACCTTCAATATGTGACTTAAATTCCATGAGCCTCAGATTTCTCCCTTGTAAACTGAGGATAAAAAATAGAGATAAGGTATTTCTCTTACTCTCTGTAAAGCACTAAGTATTTGTGGCTATACATTGGTTCCCTTTCCTTTCCTTTCCTTTTTCAATTAGATAATCTTAAGACAATTTAACCAGAAAGTTCATGTCGCTCAATTATAAACACGCATCTCTTCCAATCAAGGTTATCTGTGTGTTAGAATGGTGGGTCTCAAAGGCTCTGCAGTGTCAATAGAAGTGGGGCGATGCAGTAGAAAGGAGGGAGATATGACTGCTGCAATGGTTTCAAAACGGGAACGTGTGGGCAGTGGATTAGCCTGTTTTGCACCTCTGCGAACCATAAGCCCAGGTTAGCAACCAGGTACTGTCAGGTAACAAAATGATGCTCGTCTCCTCATAACCTTCCTAGGGAAATGAGGAATCAGTTTAATAGGACTGTAAAGGTAGCAAGGATCTCAAGAGATGATCAAGCTTAGACTTGGGCCACCTGGGATAAGGTAGGCCAAGTGCTTAGTCAAGGGGTTGGTACATGGCTCTCCCTGTCAGTGTGTGTAATAGTTGGGGTAGTAGGGGTGATTATAATAATTATTATTATTTTATTATTACTATTATTAGGAAGCATTTGTCTAGAATCAAGTCAAGCAAGGTTTGGCAACACTTTCTTCTCTGTCTCCAGGCTTTACCCACATAGGACATCTACAAGGTCTAGAAGTGTACCCCTCATGCCTTGTAGACTGTGCCCCACGTTCTTCTCTGAGAAAGTTGAACTCTAGCATGTCATTTAACTTTACCATATCTTACATTAAAACATATACATGCTTACTGCTAAAGAAGGGAACCAAAGTCCTGACAATGGCCATGATTATTAATCCAGGGACGTTTAGGGGCTCTGAGGCAGAGAGAAGGACAGACCTGGAGCTGGGTTCTCTATGGTGGGCAGAGAATGTGCATTGTGCATTCAGGGGTGGGCGTCACGTGGACCGCTGGCAAGACACGGTGGTGGGTGGCTTTTGCATACTTGTGTCTCAGTCTCTCACCTCCGTGCTAGTTTTTCCCCTGACACACCTCTCTGTCTTCTCCAGTGGGAATTCTGGGGAGCTGACCATTAGATAGTTCATCAGTTGTGCAAGCACGGTTTCACAGAGTTTAGTCTGCTTAACTCAAATTCAGAAGCCTTATCACCCTGCCACCAAGGCAGTTGACAGCTAGTATATAACTGCCCTAAAAATTCTTTCAGAATGATGCCTTTGCTTGGTCCTTGAAGCTGTTGATTTAGAGGCCTTGAATTGGGAATGTCCTAGCTATAAGCCAAGATGGACATGCCACTTTCTTTCATTATCTTCTACTAAAAGCATAGGCAGTTTAATTCATACCCGTTGTTTCTATTCTTTTTTTTTTTTCCGGTTTTAAGATTGAGTTTTATTTTTTCAACATCTGTTGCATGTCACCATTCCATTAATTTCTGTCACCCCACTCATATCTAGTAATGGTTCGCAGGCCTCACTTTTTAGCAGTTTTGTTGGACATAAGCGCAGATACAAACCAGACAATATGAAGTTACAGAATGAAGCTTCTCTCTTTTTAGTGAACTCCCAAGGTGAGTGGAAATCAGTTTAATGTGGTTCTAGATAGTCACATTTCCTTACAACATCCTCTTCACGAATCCTTTACACACCTGTGTTTTTATTTATTTATTTATTTATTATACTTTAAGTTCTGGGGTACATGTCCAGAACATGCAGGTTTATTACTTAGGTATACATGTGCCATGGTGGTTTGCTGCATCCATCACTCCATCATCTACATTAAGTATTCCGCCTAATGCTATCCCTCCCCTGTCCCCCAACCCCCTGCTACCCCTCCCTTAGCCCCCCACCTCCTGACAGGCCCTGGTGTGTGATGTTCCTCTCCCTGTGTCCAGGTGTTCTCATTGTTCAACATCCACTTATGAGTGAGAATATGTTATGTTTTGTTTTCTGTTCTTGTGTCAGTTTCCTGAGAATGATGGTTTCCAGCTTTATCCATGCACCTGCAAAGGACATGAACTCATCCTTTTTTATGACTGCATAGTATTCCATGGTGTACATGTGCTGCATTTCCTTTTTCCAGTCTATCATTGATGGGCATTTGGGTTGATGCCAAGTCTTTGCTATTCTGAACAGTGCCACAATAAACATACGCACACACCTATATTTTTAAAGCATTAGTGCCCATGAGATTCAAAAGTACTTAGAATTATGTGATGGTTGAATGTATTCCATGTGTGTAATACCCTTTTGGGGAAGTGGATCTTTCCTCCATGGTTTCTAGCCACTAAACCTGAAAGAATTATTTTAGGTCAGTGCAAAAATAAAATAAAATTAAAAAGTCAAAGGGCTTTCTAATTGCTTTATAAACAAGACTTCTCATCTAGGAAAAACCCAAGAGGTTACAGTCTTGTGCTGCTTGATTGTTATATGCAAGCTTTGCACCATACAGTTAATGGTACATATAAATAGTCCTCTGGTGACCACAGGGTTTGAAGTTTTCTTGTGACCCATTAAACCAAATCATCTTCACTCTATGTCTATAGCTGCTCCTTTGCTTCTTGCCTACTTTTTTCATGTATGTTTCATGTATCTTCAGCCTTACCTCTGCCTGATGTTCAGCTTCATATGATGTAACATCCTGACCTCTCACATACCAGATTAGCCACATCGGTAATTCCTTATTTTGGAAAATTGTGAAACATACAAAATCTCATATCTCTTGGATTGTGGCCCCAATATTCTGATCTGGATCCAGGCATTTATGAAACACCAAAATAAGGGCTCGCCTCTCTGTGATGGTTGCTATTCCCTTTATTCCCTATTGTAAAATAATCTGGATTCACTGGGCTCTCTGTATATTGGGCAGCCGTGTTAAAACTTAGAAATTTGTATTTAAGGAGACAGATTAGTACCTCAGATCTTTAAAGTCAATCCTATCCTTTTCTCTGCTTTAAGCTGCAGCTGCCAATTGATTTCCCTCTGCTTTTATAGCAATGTAGATCCTGCGTCTTTTAACTATCTATTTATTTTTGCACAGTGCCATAAACAACAAAAATGAGCCTAAGATATCTGGCACTGTAAGCCCCACCTAGTCCAGCTGCATTTACCATGTTACTGTTCTACCCGGTCACAGGTTCACTCACATGGCGTGTTTCTATTGCAAGTATAACACAATGAGTCTTCACTAAAACATCAAAGCCCATTACTGAAAACAAAAGTAAACATGTCCAGTGTAATTCAACACTAATATTTTTTTTAAAAAAAACACTGTTGTTTTCATTTCTGCTACAGACAGAATCCCTGATCCTTGGAGTGAGCAGTAAGTGGAAAAGTATACCACAAAATGCAGAAAGTGACTCTCTCCTACCTAGTAGGTGAGCTGATTTGTAAAATGTAAAGTTAGCATAATGTCAACTCCTGGCAGGAGGAAAATTGAAGTACCAGCACATCAAGTGTGGTTTTGAAGGAAGTGCTATGCTGTGACCAATATGGGTAAAGAAAAAAATGAGGTCTGAGCAAACCTTCAATGAGTTCTATAATTGTACCTACCATTTATGATTGTGAAATAGAATTCCCCCACCCCCAAGAAAAACATAAAGTGTTAAGTCCTGACAGCATGAGATGCAAATGTTATTAGGACATGACCCCTGTCTTCTCATTATTCACCCTACTCCCAAACTCCATGCCACAGCCACACTGATAGGATAGATGTCTCCCAAGAGTATCTTGTCAATCTCAACAAGTGCCTTTGCAGACATTAGTTAGTCAAATGGGAGCTCTGTTCTGCACCTTACTAACTGTAATCCATTCTTCTAAATGCTCTTCTGATATCTTCTTCTCTGAGAAGGTTTTCTGACTTCTATGGTCTATGTCTGATGGGCAAATAGTGGACCAAGTATAGATCTATTTTAAAAATTCTTGTATAATGGTCTCTGTATCTGTTATTTAAAATAACTCTTTTTCTGCAGTAAATTCCTTGAGATCAGAAATGGTATTCTATTTTTTTTTTTTTTTGAGAGGAAGTCTTTCTTGCTCTGTCCTCAGCTCACTGCAACCTCTGCCTCCCAGGTTCAAGGGATTCTCCTGCCTCAGCATCCCGAGTAGCTGGGATGACAAGCATGTGCCACCATGCCTGGCTAATTTCTGTGTTTTTAGTAGAGATGGGGTTTTACCATGTTGATCAAGCTGGTCTTGAACTTGTGACCTCAAGTGATCTGTCTTAGCCTCCCAAAGTGCTGGGATTACAGGCGTGAGCCACCACGCCCAGCCAGAGGTGCTATTCTATTTATTGTTGCTTCACCAGCATCTAGAAGAAGGCCTTCTTTGGGAAAGAGTAGGTGCTCAGTAATCATTTTCTGAAGACTTATGTAGATGACTATTGGATTAGCCACCATTCCCTCAACTTGGTTTTGTCTGCAGAAACAAGATCACAGTTTGCATACCTCCTTTGAATGTGTGATCAATGCCATATTGACATCAAGTAAATATGGCTCAGACCATCAGTGGAACTGAGGTCCAACCAACAATTCAGGAATGGTACATGAGGAAGTGGTATGTAGGCAATGATAATGGTCAGTATTAAAAAATCTATTTTCCTTCATTTGCCAAGATGAATTTTCTAATTCCTTCAACGGAGTGTTTATTTTCAGTCATACTCTTGTTATGAGAAGAAAAATGATCTTATTTTTAAATTCAGAGTTACAGTGAAAGGAAATTGTGGTTTGAGAATTGAGAACGGAGCTAAAAAGAATGGCAGAGTAGATGACAGAGATCTTTCTTACAGTGCAACCCCGGGGGAGGGAAAGGTGGCTGAGGCAAGGTCATCTGGATGTTAGAATAATAATGAAAATGAGAATGACAGCTCAGACGTGCCAAGCTCTTGGTTATATGCCAGACCTCGAACTAAACACTTTGTATGCATTAACTCACTTAATCTTGTCATAAAGCTGCATAGGATTGAAGCGCAGGGAGTTGAAGCAACTCATCCCAAAGCTGCAGAGAAAGGAAGAGGCAGAGCTAGGATTTGAACACAGACAGGCTAAATGTAGACTCCATTTACTTCAGTTGGGCACTCGGAAAAAGAAAGGTACAGGTTGACCCAGTGTATAGCACTCTGTTGAGTTATAACATGCTGTGACATCAGGTATTAGTGGTGAAGCTAAGTTTGTGCTTTGGGAAGAAAATGGAATGATGAGCTCAGCATACATGGGATTTTTCCCTTAGTTATTCTGAGTTAAGAAAACTTAACATGGTTTATATAAACTTACCATCTACTTCAACTATTTATACTCTACATTTTCTTTAGGACTATCATAGAACAGAGAAGGCAGGAGTTGATTCTTTCTTTTTCTTTTCTTTCTTTCTTTCTTTTTTTTTTGTGTGTGACGGAGTTTTGCTCTTGTTACCCAGGCTGGAGTGCAATGGTGCGATGTCGGCTCACCGCAACCTCCGCCTCCTGGGTTCAGGCAATTCTCCTGCCACAGCCTCCTGAATAGCTGGGATTACAGGCATGCGCCACCATGCCCAGCTAATTTTTTGTATTTTTAGTAGAGACGGGGTTTCACCATGTTGACCAGGATGGTCTCGATCTTTTGACCTCGTGATCCACCCGCCTCGGCCTCCCAAAGTGCTGGGATTACAGGCGTGAGCCACTGCACCCAGCCTATATTCACTCTTCTGGTCCAATTATGACAAGGGCCTATGTTTCTGAGGTGCCCAGTTTCATGAAGGGGTCTCTCCAAAATGTTGTCACAGTTTCATTTGCAATCTTGCAGAATACGAAGCGTGGGGCTTAGAGTCAAAATGGTTAGTTTTTACATGTGTGACTTTGGATAATTCAAATAACCTCTTTGATTTTTCTGATTCCTCTTCTGTAAAATGAGGAGTGCGCATTAGCTCTCCCACGGGGTTGTTGATGAATATCAATTGGAATATCATATTTGCAAGCATTTCCTAAACTTCAGGGAAATGATGCAGAGTGTTATACTAGGGCTTATGGTTGTTGTATTCATTCACTGTTCACTCAACAGCTATTTATGGAACTCCCACAATGGATCAGCACTCTTAGGGGTGCCGGGGATTCTGCAGTGAGCAAGTAAACAAGACCCCTGCTCTGGGGAGAAGAAATATTCCCATTGGGGTGGTAAAGGGGAAGAAGACAATCAGCAAGAAAACAAACATCATAATTTTCAATTGTGACAAGTGCTCTGAAAAAATATGGAGAGCGTATATGGTTGTTTTTACTACGTCATATTCCAACCGATATGACTGATTGCAGAATGCTTTCATAGACATCCATAGCACTGTGGTACGAAATCCAGGGCGACTTGATGTGCCGCTGAGTGTGCACTGTAACTCCTGATGCCTAGCTCCTGGTAGGCTCTTTGAACACATGTCTGTTGAAGGCTCCACTAAGTGTATGTGACTTAGTTTCCTGATGCCTTCCTGCTATAAAACATTCATGAAAGAGTCATGGCATTTGTAGTTAAAATGGAACTTAAAGCTTCAGCGATATCAACATCTTGATTTCGGTGGAGGTAGCTTAGTAGAGTGTAGTATGAAGGCAAGCTCTGGATTTACTCTCAGTTCTAATTCCAATTACCATACCCAAGTTGCTTCAACTCTCCATATCCATTTTCTTGTCTAAGATGTGAAGGTACTAACATTCTCTTAACTCATAAGATTACTAATAGTATGATATAAAATAATGCAAAAAGTACTTACAGTCATGGCTGAGTAAAATAAACTTTCAATACATTTTTTTGGTAGATGGGAAAACTCAAAGCTTCAAGGTATTTTTCCCGTGAGTCAATGCAAGGTGGTAGAAAAATAACTAGAAATCAGAGTGCTGTTTAATATTTATTTTTACAACCCACAGCCATAGGCTCTGGTGTCCCTCTGGGCTTGGATTACGTTTTCAAGCAGGTGAGGCTGACCTAGGGAGCAAGTATGCCTTCTTTCTTACATTCAACTCAAGAGAAAGAGCCTCTGGCAGCTATTTCTCAGCTGCTTTGGCTTCTGTCTTTATGCAAAGCCGTGCCACCTAAGTAGTAAAAAGTGCTGTGCACACAAGGATGCCTTCACTGGGGACAAGCAGTTGGGACTTTGCTGTTCTGGTCATTGTTAATAATTGCATCAGTTACCTTTTGTTGAAATTCTACCATTTCCCGGGCACTAGACTAAGTCTTTTAGGGATACTTTAACATATACTTCTCATAATAAACCTATGAAATGGTTCCTATTATCCCCATTTTAAAACTAAGGAAAATCAGTTATGTCACTTCTTTAGTATCACACAGTTTCTGGTCCAACTGATTTCAGAACCCAGGTGTTTTCCTTTAGAAGCTGTTGCATAGATATGATCACACTCCTTCTATTATTATTTTGTCATGCCCACGATCCATCCGTTCAGAACGTTCCAAAATTTAAAATATGAAATGCTTGCTACTCAAAGGGAAATTCCCATCTAATAAACAATAGGAACACTTCCCAGTACATACACAGACAAAACCCTTTGCCCCAAATAGGGGATGGTGACTCCCCTTACTTATCACAGCAAGGTTAAATGAGGGCTTTTTTTTTTCCCAAAGAAAATTGAGCCTAGTAACAGGCATTGGTGGTGAGCTCTCTCTGGCCGCAATTACTGTGGTTTCCTGGCCATGGTGTAGATGAGACGTCCATTGGGCCTCAAGGGCTTGAAGTTACAGCCTGAGTCACAGTTGCAGCTGCTAACATGGTGTGAATATTGAAAGCTGTAATCAGACATCCAGTCATTGGCTTCACGGTTGCTTTTCTCTTTGATGAGGAAATACGCAATTCCTTAGGGGTGAATGTCAAATGTTCGTAAATAGAGAAGCATCTGAAATATCTGTGAGCAATTCTTATTTATAGGAATCATTTATCCAAAGTCTCTATATGCCTTTCCAGCTCCAGTATTTATCTATGGCATTATCTATCACCATGCAGTACCAATATGTCCACATGCTGTTTCTATTTATATGCATGGAATCTATCTCTCTAATTGTTTTGAACCTCTCACTAGTGAGTACAGTAATTCACCTCCTGCAGAATGGTAGCACGTGCTTCACCTTGACTCCTAATTCTACCTTCAGCAAGCCGATTGGAAAACCATTTGTCCATCTTTTCATAGTTTTTGCCCACATTTATGAGCAACTACCTGTGTTTCTAGCTACAATGTTTGGTCCAATCAATGTAGAACTGTTTTCCTTACATAGTGTGTTCTCCACATCCACCTTCTTACTTTCCTCTTCTGATAATTTCATAGATGTCCTCAGCACAACCAATAACTGTTACTTAAATGCTTGTGACCAAAATGTTAAAAAGAACATTAACTTTGTTTTCATTTTTGTTTTGAGATGGAGTCTTACTCTGTCACCCAGACTCACTATCTCAGCTCACTGCAACCTCTACCTCCCAGGTTCAAGCAATTCTTCTGCCCCAGTCTCCCAAGTAGCTGGAACTACAGCTATATGCCACCATACCCTGCTAATTTTTTGTATTTTTAGCAGAGACAGGTTTCACCATGCTGGCCAGGCTGGTCTCGAACTCCTGACCTCAGCCAATCCACCCCCCTCGGTCTCCCAAAGTGCTGGGATTACAGGCATAAGCCACCATGCCTGGCTGAAAAGAACATTGTCTTTGAGTTGAGAATATACAAATTCAAATCAAATACCCAATCTTATAGGTGTACACCCTTGGGCTCATATCATAAACAATTTGAACAGTCTCATCTGTAGACTATGGATTGTTTTTTTCATGTCACTTAACCCCCAAATAATTCTAAGAAGTAGGTACTGTTGTTATTCCAATTTTATAAAATGAGAAAGCAATGCTATAGAGGTTGGTAGCTTGGACAAGATTACACAAGTAGAAGGAACAGGAAGCAAGGTTCCAATCCTAGTTTTTCTAAATCCGAAGTGCCATGTAGACTCTTAATTATAGTATCCTCAGCACCTAGGACAATGCTCACCCTTGTAGATTTGACCTGACGTCTATGAGCTATTGCTATCTTCAGAAATATGTTTATTTTTTGTGATATTTGATGACCTATAGTTGGTTTAACTTTGTGGATAAACCTGACAGTTAGTTCATGAATACAAATACATGCTTTAGGATTGGACATTTCAAACACATCAGTCTCTTCTCAGGAATATGGGTGGTATATTGAGGACAATAACAAAGCAATAATTTTATTTATTTATTATTGCATTTTAGGTTTTGGGGTATATGTGAAGAACATGCAAGATTGTTGCATAGGTAAACACATGGCAGTGTGATGTGCTACCTTCCTCCCCATCACCTATATCTGGCATTTCTCCTCATGCTATCTCTCCCCAACTCCCCATCCCACTCTGTCTCTCCCCTAATTCCCTGCAACAGACCCTAGTGTGTGATGCTCCCCTCCCTGTGCCCATGTGTTCTCATTGTTCAACACCTGCCTATGAGTGAGAACATGCGGTGTTTGATTTTCTGCTCTTCTATCAGTTTGCTGAGAATGATGGTTTCCGGGTTCATCCATGTCCCTACAAAGGACACAAACTCATTGTTTTTTATGGCTGCATAGTATTCCATGGTGTATATGTGCCACATATTCCCTGTCCAGTCTATCATCGATGGGCATTTGGGTTGGTTCCAAGTCTTTGCTATTGTAAACAGTGCCACAGTGAACATTCGTGTGCATGTGTCCTTATAGTAGAATGATTTATAATCCTTTGGATATATACCTAGTAATGGGATTGCTGGGTCAAATGCAATTTCTATTTCTAGGTCCTTGAGGAATCACCACACTGTTTTCCACAATGGTTGAACTAATTTACACTCCCACCAACAGTGTAAAAGTGTTCCTATTTCTCAATGCTCATCATCATTGGTCATTAGAGAAATGCAATAATTTTAAAAATAGCTAACATTTTTTTGGTGTGCTCACTATATGCCAGCATATAATATTAAATACTTAATATATTGTTTCATCCTTACAACAACTCTCTGAAGTAGATTACATCATTATTCAATTGTAAAAAAGGGAAAACTGAGTAACAGAGAACTATAAGTTACCCAAGGTCACACTCATAGTAATGTTTAAAACCAGGCTCTGAATGTTGATATTCTAGCTCCCTATAGTTGGAATCATTGCTAAACCTTTTTAAACTTCATTAAAGATATTAATAGAATAGGGATAATAACATAACCTAACTCAAAAGATTGTAAGAACTAAGTGAGAAATTGCTCTTGAGACAGTCCTTAGAACATAACACATCGAAGAATGAGCTCAATACAGGTTAACATCATCATTAGTAGCTGCTGGATTTCAAGCTCCCTGAGGGCAGGTATCATATCTAGTTCACTCTTGTTTTCCCCACAGCACCCAGACAGTATGTTATTGCCTATGTTTGGTGTGTCATTGATGCCTTTGCATGAAACTGAAGAAAGAATAGATACATTCAAATGGGGATCAGAATTCTCTTGAAGAGATTTGAGAGGTGACCTTCAGGAGTACTTGGGAGCTTGGATAAAGGTGAACTACTTCATTAGTGCCCTTTCATTCATCCGATGAAAATAACAGAGCTCTATGACCTCCTTAAGAAGCCCCATCACTTGGAATTGCTTTGAGCTAGGGCAGGTGCAAGACTGACACAGCTTGCTACATCCCTGTTGCCTCCCTGCCTGTGCTGAGGCGGCACAGGAGCAGCCAGAAGCCAAGGGGGAGGTAAACAAGAAGCCTCTCCCTCAATTTCTTTCACCTCCTTATTGCTTCCTGCCCACAAGAGGTGCAAGCAGAATACAGATTTCCCTGTGGTAGATGGTGGGTCTGTTAACATTTTCAGAAACACAGAAACATGTGCTCATCCAGAGCACACACATGTGTCTTCATAGACACACACATACACACATCAACACACATATACACACACAGAGACAGACAGAGAGAGAAGGAAGGATCAGTGACGGCAGGAACTGCCAAAAATCGAGCTCCTTGGTCTTGGTTGTTGAACAGCAGCTGCTGCTGCAGGACCAGGCACCCAAGCATAATTTGTAGTCATGTAGTACCAACATGCCTGGATGGCAGCATAAAACATTTATAAATCAGGCTCTAATGAACAGCCTCAGTGCTTTATGACTGCAGTTAACTCCTCACATCTCAACTGGTAAGAAAGAGGATGAAATTGTGTGTGTATATGTGTGTGTGTGTGTGTGTGTGTGTGTGTGTGTGTGTATGAAATATATATTATATATAAGAAATTATATATATATATGCAGAGAGAAAAAGAAAAACTGAATTTCTGACACAAAAGGAAAGGAATAAAGCGGACTGACTCTCTCGATGTAGTTGTGACAGTCAGTGATAATGATAACGGCTATGGCTAGCCTATTCAGAACTCACCATGTGCTGGGCACTGAACTCAGAGCCATGCATGCATCACCTTCTATAATCCTAAAACATGCCATGAGGGAGGCCTCCTTGCCCTCTCTTGACAGATACAAAGCCGAGGCCCAGAGAAACCTGGTCACTTTCCCTAAGTTCACAGTTTCACGGTTGGTGAATGACTAAGCTAGGTTTGTAAGGCTTTGAGATATTCAGCCCCCAAATCAACCGTTAAGGTGTAGCAAACGGACATTCTTGGATCACACTAGACCTAGGCAAAACTTAGGAGCAGATGCCTAAATATGTTCAACTAGTTTTGACTTCAGATTTAATCCTCTCGCTAACAATCCTCAGTGGGAAGTCTCATCATTCCACTTTATGGATAGTAAATTCTTTTTTTTTTTTAATTGCATTTTAGGTTTTGGGGTACATGTGATGAACATGCAAGATTGTTGCATAGGTACACACATGACAGTGTGGTTTGCTGCCTTCCGTCCCCTCACCTGTATCTGTCATTTCTCCCCATGCTATCTCTTCCCACCTCCCCACCCCCCGCCCCTCCCCCATTTCCCCCCAACGGACCCCAGTGTGTAGTGCTCCCCTCCCTGTGTCCATGTGTTCTCATTGTTCAACACCCACCTATGAGTGAGAATATACGGTGTTTGATTTTCTGCTCTTGTGTCAGTTTGCTGAGAATGATGGTTTCCAGGTTCATCCATGTCCCTACAAAGGACGTGAACTCATCATTTTTGATGGCTGCGTAATATTCCATGGTGTAAATTCTTAAAGACAGTATCTTTAAGTTGTCCAAGGTCGTATAGCTGATAAGCACTGGAGATGAGTTAGGAAGCAAGCATGTCTGACCCCAAAGCTGTGTATTGTCCCTAGAACACCTAGGTGTTGAGGGGTGAGTGTTCTCCTTCCACACGTGCACTCATGCCTCTGAGTGCTGCCCACCACACATGAGTACCTCTTGGGTACTCTCTCCTTCGTGATTTCTAAGGCAGCTGACCCAGACCTGGTGCAGCTGGCCCAGCCTCTCATGACAAGCCCTGTGTCCTCAGCACCCTTGCAGAATGGAATTTGTCCAGACAGCAGAGTGCCTTACCAAAACTAAAAGCTTTGATAGTAGCAACATTTGAACCCAAAGGACAGCATCCTAAGTAGCAGGGATTTACAGGACAGGACTCTTCATGGGAGATAGATTTCAGGGGAAGGGGGTTAATGGCTACCCTCAACTTCACACTACTTCTGTACGATGACAACATTCTTTTATTTATTTATTTATTTATTTTTATTTTATTTTTTTTTTTTGAGACGAAGTTTGGCTCTTGTTACCCAGGATGGAGTGCAATGGCATGATCTCGGCTCACCGCAACCTCTGTTTCCTGAATTCAGGCAATTCTCCTGCCTCAGCCTCCTGAGTAGCTGGGACTACAGGCACATGCCACCACGCCCAGTTAATTTTTTGTATTTTTAGTAGAGACGGGGTTTCACCATGTTGACCAGGATGGTCTCAATCTCTTGACCTCGTGATCCACCCGTCTCAGCCTCCCGAAGTGCTGGGATTACAGGCTTGAGTCACTGCGCCCGGCTGGCAACATTCTTTTATTAAAAGAGGATGTTTAACCTTAACTCAGTGGCTCTCCCCTGTTCATGTCTGCACCCTAGCACCTGGCACACCAATGCTCAGTTAGCACCCATGAATATTCCTTACACAGATGTGAATGTCTAGGTCATCACCCGCTGTGAGAAGCGCCTTGCCCAGGGTGAGGCTAGAGCCGCTTCCGGCATCCAGGGTTACCAGTTGTACTGGAAACATCCATCTGTGGATTTATCGCAGTTAGACTCATATTAGTTCCTCTGAGAAACTTTCTCCAATGCAATAATTAGGGTTAATGCTTTCCTATTCCACATGCCTTAGAGCGTGCTTTCACTAATACAATAGCAGCACAACAGAAGAGGAAACTGCTGAGCTTGGGCAGTCCCTGAGCCTCGTCTTGAGCATATGTCCTACCATTTGGAAGCTGTGTAAGTTTAGGAAAGGTAAGGAGCCTTTTAGAGGTTCTGATTCTTCTCTGTCAGGTGGAGGTAATAATATTTAATTTTTAGAGTTGCTTCAAGGATTGAAGGTAATACAACTGAGAAGCAGTCCTGATAAGAAAGACACAGTGGTCTGGAGTCCACATGCAGTCGTCTTTTAGACGTAGGTTGACCACCTTAGTTCACATACGAGTACACACTCCATCCCCCTACCCACCCAAGTTTCCTGATTCTGCGTGACTCTTAGCACTGACATTCATAGATTTCACTTATGTTTGTTCTTTAGCCTGTCCCTGTCACTCCAACTCCCTCCTGAGCATATAAGCTCTTAGAGAGCAAGGGGGGTTATTGCTTTGTTTACTAGTATGTCTGAGTGCTTACAACAGTGTCCTGGACACAATAAGTTGTCCATGAATGTTTGGTGAATGAATGGATAAATGATTATTATCATGTAGTTTAAACAGTCTCCCCCTCCCTTACACACACACACACACACACACACACACACACATACACAGGTACACACCCCACCTGCAAGCTGTGAACTGATAACTTCTTGAAGTCAGAAACTGTCTCCTGTCTTTCTCTGGCCCTAGGATTTAGCCTGTGCCCAGTATAGTCTTAAAGAAACAAG
The DNA here is from genome assembly GCF_048565385.1 of Saimiri boliviensis. NCBI lineage: Eukaryota > Metazoa > Chordata > Mammalia > Primates > Cebidae > Saimiri > Saimiri boliviensis. The sequence goes on along the minus strand of NC_133453.1, from coordinate 131,361,406 downwards.
GCTTTGGGCTGGTAAACTCCCAATGATGTTCTCCAAGGCCCCATGGCATTGGGTTTTAATAGGTTCCTGTAAATCTAATTTTCCTATACTTTTCTTCACTCTAGCTGCTTCTTCTGAGCAATTATTTCTTTATTTTCATTCCAAGCTTTTGCCTTTTTTACCTTGTGATACCCTCGTATAGCACGGAACAACATGTCTTCCTCCGGGAGGTTTTTGTTGAAATCTGTGCTACAGATATTGTATCCTCAGCATGGCCTTACATACTATTTGTAAAAATGGTGTCAGGGGAGCGTATCCTGTGTATAGTGGATATAAGGTGTTACGTGGGCAGAGTGAAGAAGAGGAACTGGAAAGACTGTTCTGGAAAGAAAGAACAATTCTGGCAAGGGCTCATGAAAGCAAGAGCCCAAGACTATAGTGCCAAGAAAACATTTGTGAAACAAAAGACTCAGTTGTGGGATGTGGGAAAGAGCTTGTGGCATGTAGAAGACACCAAAGATAAATAAAGAATGGATTCCAGGCTGACTGGAGTGGATTAACTCAGCATACCAGTCAATATTTATTGATGCCTTCCAGGTTCAGAATCCCATCCTGGGGGCCAGGGATGTCCTGGTAAATGAGACAGACACCATCCCTGCCCTCCTGCGTCTTAGAGCCTAGTATGGAGCCAAGTCTGAATTAAAGAGTCACACGAGTGTATAAAAACAGTGGATGACTACTATCCATGATAGCAGGAGGTTCTGATCTATTCAGAAGGGTCAGGGAAGGCTTCCCTAAAGAGGCCACTTTTGAAGTGAGATTGAAAAATAAGGACTGGTTAGCCAGGTAGAGACAGGTGGGGAAAAGTGAAGAGCATTCTATGCAGAGGGAGTCACATAGGGAAAGCCTCTCTTTTGAGAGAGAACATGTAAAAAACAAATGAAAGCAAGCCACACGGCCAGAGCATGGAGGCATGGAGGTGGGTCGAGATATGGGATGGGTGAGAACCCTATATTGAAAAGAGATGCCGGCCATAAGAAAGATCATGGCCTTTACTGGAAGAATGGGAAGCTGCTGGATGGGTTTAGCCAACGAGTGACAGGACCACATTTGCAGTTTTTAAATTCACTCTGGTTGATATGTAGGGAAGAGACAGTAGAAACAGCATACCCAGCTGGACAGTAACGGCTGAATCCAACCAGGAGATAATGGTGGTCTGGACACCATGCTGGCCAGGGGATGGATAAACTGGAGACGGATTGAGCACATAAAATGCACAGAAATTGGTGATAGAAACAGCATGGCAGGTGGCAAACGCTTTCAGTCTGGGCTCAGGGATTCTGGATTGTGCAGCTTAGTGGCCAGTGGTGCCACCTGATGGGATACAGGAGCACTGGAGGAAGCCCAGGTGGACGCAGGGGAGAGCACATGGGACTTTGGGGCAAAACTGGGCTTCACCACTCTAGTCATGAAAATTTCTGCCACTAGTTTATTTTATACATATGTATTATTGCATGTTAGGATTTGGGGTGCATGTGAAGAACATGCAAGATTGTTGCACAGGTACATACATGGCAATGTGATTTGCTGCCTTCCTCCCCATCACCTATATCTGGCATTTCTCCCCATGTTATCCCTCCCCAATACCCCACCCCCTGCTGTCCCTCCCTTACTTCCTCCCCACAGACCCCAGTGTGTGATGCTCCCCTCCCTGTGTCCATGTGTTCTCATTGTTCAACACCTGCCTATGAGTGAGAATATGCAGTCTTTAATTTTCTGTTCTTGTCTCAGTTTGCTGAGAATGATGGTTTCCAGGTTCATCCATGTCCCTACAAAGGACGTGAACTCATCATTTTTATGGCTGCATAGTATTCCATGGTGTATATGTACCACATTTTCCCTGTCCAGTCTATCATCGATGGGCATTTGGGTTGGTTCCAGGTCTTTGCTATTATAAACAGTGCCACAATGAACATTCGTGTGCATGTGTCCTTATAGTAGAATGATTTATAATCCTTTGGATATATACCCAGTAATGGGATTGCTGGGTCAAATGGAATTTCTATTTCTAGGTCCTTAAGGAATCGCCACGCTGTCTTCCACAATGGTTGAATTAATTTACACTCCCACCAACAGTGTAAAAGTGTTCCTATTTCTCCACATCCTCTCCAGCATCTGTTGTGTCCGGATTTTTTAATGATCGCCATTCTAAATGGCATGAGATGGTATCTCAATGTAGTTTTGATTTGCATTTCTCTGATGACCAGTGATGATGAGCATTTTTTCATATGTTTATTGGCCTCATGTATGTCTTCTTTTGTAAAGTGTCTGTTCATATCCTTTGCCCACTTTTGAATGGGCTTGTTTGTTTTTTTCTTGTAAATCTGTTTTAGTTCTTTGTAGATTCTGGATATCAGCCCTTTGTCAGATGGGTAGATTGCAAAAATATTTTCTCATTCTGTTGGTTGCTGATTCACCCTAATGATTGTTTCTTTTGCTGTGCAGAAGCTCTGGAGTTTAATTAGGTCCCATTTTTCCATTTTGGCTTTTGTTGCCAATGCTTTTGGTGTTTTAGTCATGAAGTCCTTGCCTATGCCTATGTCCTGAATGGTTTTGCCTAGGTTTTCTTCTAGGGTTTTTGTGGTGTTAGGTCTTAAGTTTAAGTCTTTAATCCATCTGGAGTTAATTTTAGTGTCAGGTGTCAGGAAGGGGTCCAGTTTCTGCTTTCTGCACATGGCTAGCCACTTTTCCCAACACCATTTGTTAAACAGGCAATCCTTTCCCCATTGATTGTTTTTGTGAGGTTTGTCAAAGATCAGATGGTTGTAGATGTGTGGCGTTGCCTCCGAGGCCTCTGTTGTGTTCCATTGGTCTATATCTCTATTTTGGTACTAGTACCATGCTGTTTTGATTACTGTAGCCTTGTAGTATATTTTGAAGTCAGGTAGTGTGAAGCCTCCAGCTTTGTTCTTTTTGCTTAGAATTGACTTGGCTGTATGGGCTCTCTTTCGGTTCCATATGAAGTTTAAGTAGTTTTTTCCAGTTCTGTGAAGAAGGTCATTGGTAGCTTGCTGGGGATAGCATTGAATTTATAAATTACTTCGGGCAGTAAGGCCATTTTCACAATACTGATTATTCCTAATCATGAGCATGGAATGTTTCTCCATCTGTTTGTGTCCTCTCATTTCGTTTGAAACTCATTTGCTTTGTTTGCAAAGTCAGCATAATACTGTGCTGCCTGATCTATGAGGTTATTGAAAGAATAAGAGGAAACCAAATATGTAAGCATGTTATTCAGCTCTGGCTCTTTGCTTATGTTCCACAGACAACAGTGGTCATTGCATTTCTCAGGCTAGGTAACTAACCTTTTTGCATATCAGTTTCCTCATCTGTGGCATGGAAATAATAATGGTGGCTACACTGTCCTTTGCTGTGAAGGACAATGCACACACAGTGCCTGCCACAGAGCATGTGCTTAATGCACATTACTTATCATTACCAAAGTTACAGAAATCTATCTGTTTCTGTTTAGCAGGAAGTGTAGGGAATGACTATAAAAGAACCAGCTAACCACAAGCAGTCTAATTGTTTCACACAGACATTTTCCTGTTTCTGTCAGTCTGTCTTTGCTAGAGTTGTCTTAGAGCTAGACCTCCACTTTCCAATCCATAAAATGGAGATAAGGTTTGTTTCAATTTTGTCTCCCAGTAACCATGGAGAAGGTCATTGAAGAAAAGACCTCCCAGCAACTGGTAATATTTGTGCTGTTATGGGTACAACATAGCCCTGCTTCTAAGCACACTCAGAGAGAGAGGACATTTTCTTTCAAAAACTCAAAGATAGTGTCTCAGTGTCTGGGGAGGCAGGGGAAGAGAAGCCAGGAGACAATGAAAGAGTAGAGGAGGAGGAAAAAGACATAGCCTGGAGTTAACTGTGAAAGACAGTGGCCTGCCTGCTGTCCACCCCTTTGTGGAAATGTCAAGTCAGGGCCCATCCACACTGATGAGAAATCAGATATAGGGACTGTGAGAGGGTACATTCCAAAGAGTAATTTATCTCTGGAAGCTGAACCTATGTAATGTCCTTACTGATCTTGAGCTCCTGGGTTATAAAGCCTGCCGTTAGAGATGAGTTGTATTTTCAATAAGTCATTCTAGCTAATCAGACCCTCTCATCATGAGCTGCTAGAGAAGACGACATGATGAGCCCCTCTACAGATCTGAGCAGGGGTCCCAGATGAGGAGAGAATCCTTGGCAAAGGCCTCTACCCTAAATGCATTCTGCTATCTCCCCCCCTCTTGGAATTGAGCAGAGGGAAACACAGACTTCACAAGCACAGGAAGATGACGGGATCTGTGTTTGATAAGGTTATGATTAAATCAAGGTTTTTGCTCTAATTACACTGCATTTAAATAAATGCAGCCTAGTAACTAATTGTAATTGATGTGCAATTAAACATGTATTTATATCACCATTGCCTTTCCCTGTGCAGCTGTCTATTCCGGCTTCTCACTGTGGCTGGGGATACTGAAATCTAGCTGATACTCAGGAGAAGGAAGCTCCACTTCTCCCACGTGGATGCCATGTTCCAGTGGTTAAGCAGGAGATCTAGGGGGGCAGTGAGCAATAGCTGGATTGCTTAACCCCAAATCTTTGAGAAAGAAGACCCACACATATCATTGAAGCCCTGTGACTCAAAGGGCACTCTTAAAAATGCCATTATTTTCGTAAGCATATGGTGCTCTGTCTCTCCTTGTTTTATACTAAACTCTTTGAGTTTTTTATTTATCAGATTTGAGTATTCCTCAGTGCCTTCTGCCTCCCCCTGTATTTCACACATAATAGCTACCTGATAACATTGTGGAAACAAACTTTAAATATTAGGGTGGAATCTTCCCCTGAATATATGTAATTTATGCTACTGAATTTAAGACTTAGACCTTGACCCTTTATTGGACAAACTGGTAAAAATGGTGCAGTAATGAGAACGTCACAGTAAGATCACAGTTCCTTATCCTCCATATTTCCCTGTCTCTGTGTGCCCTTAACCTTTGAGTAGAAGACAAGTTTCTCATCTTCTCTGCATGCCAGATGGGCCATTAAACTGGGACCCAGTGCGGGGTGGGGGTATAGCAAATCACGACTGTATATCACTGAAGTCATCAAGAAGCGGTGGGGAGATCAAGGGCGATTGGGGGGAAGAAATCGCAGCTATGTAATGTTTTACATGAGAATCATCAAAAATCATTGATGATCTTTGAGGTGCTAGGTGGAGCGTCTGAGAATTTCTATACAGAAGACAAGACCCACCCAGATACCACAAGATGGAAAAAGAGGAATGGGTAAGCAATCGCGTGAAGATGGAAGCTCTGTTTATACTTCACTGAACATTTATCAATGGCCTTTGCTAGAATAAATTATAAGGCTGAAGAAGACATACCCTTAGGATGTTCCTATTCTCCACTACCAAAAGTGAGAAAAGTGGCTCAGGCAAAGGATGAAAAAACGGAAATAAAAGCAGGCTGTGTGCATGTAACACTGAGCTCCAAGTTGACTGTTTATTTGGGACCTAGATGAACATCATAATCCTTTGGCCTGACTCCCCTGCAGCCCTGATGGAAGACATCCAGTTGGGTCTCTTGTCACCCATCAGAGTGCTAATTAAGGAGCCAGAGAAATACCACGGTCCACCTTATCCGTTTGTGTTCTTCTGCTGAAAGGTCACCATGCATCTCCCTGACAGCTAGTCATTACAGGAGCATATGGACACATCATGCTTCTGCCAGGGACAGCTAAACCCCTAAGAACCCAGGCAGAACTCTGAGCTACAATGGCCTATGTGTCCACTGCCACTCTAGCGATACAAAGAGGTGTACACCCCACCAACTAAGATGGCTGGTACAAGTTTTGACCTCCCAAAGGAGTGTAAGTGAGACACCTGTGAATGGGGTGGAAGAGTTAGTAGAGGAGGAAAATGCAGTGGAGGGAGAAACAACTGATTTGTGTTATTGCAACTCTGTCAGTCCCATTTCAGACTCAAGGTACTTGGAAGGTGCAAAATGACTTTCTGCAGATTAAAAAAAAAATTGCTGTCCTTTCCACTTTTACGGCTCTTGGATATCAAGCATTTCACTATGCTATATTTTATTTGACCTTTATCCTCTGGCAAGAATGATTATCTCTAAGTGTCTAATTAAAAAAACAGGGAGACCCAGAAAGGTTAAGGAATTCTTCAAGGTCACAGTACTGTGCAAATGACAGGGCTAGGAGTAAATGTAAGTTTTCAGATTTTTAATCCAATGTTCCTTAAAAGCCAGCCAAATAAATGGGCACATGGGATCTTTTAAGAGTGATGGAAATGTTTTAAAACTAGACATAGTGATGGCTGCAAAACTCTGTAAATTTTTTAGAAATAATTACATGCTTTAAAAAGGTGAGTATTATGGTATGTAAATTATATTTCAATACAGCTCTTAAAAATAAAGGCAGCCAAGTGTATTAAGTAGATCCTGGGATTTGGTGTTATTATTCTGTAGTTCAGATCCTGACTCCAGCTCTTCTGCCCTGGGCAACATTGGACAAGTTCTTTAATTTCTTTAAATATCAATTTCTTCATCTGTAGAATTGGAATAATATTATCTACTTCCTAAGATTGCTGTGAGTATCTGGAACTAAAGCAATAATAGCTAATTTTATTTCTTTTATTTCTGAGGACTAGAAATTGAGATATAAAAAATAAGGTAATTAGCTCTCTACTGCTTGCTTAATTGCTAATACTTATCTGTGGATCTTGTATGAGCATTAGGCCTGTGATATTGTTTTGGTCAAATGTCTAAATCAGTGCTTTTAATTGGCATTCAACTAGCAAATAACAGTGATTTGGCATACCAAGGAGAAATACATCTTTGTTTTCTCCTAAACTTCTTATTCTAAAACTTGGCTGGTCATCTGGGGAGCTGTCAGAATCCTGATGCTTTGGCCCCACCCCAGATATTCTGACTTAATTGGTATGGGGTGTGGCCTGGGCTTTGGGAGTTTTGAAACTTTCCCATGTGATTCTAATTGCAGCAGAGTTAAAGCAAAAACTCATTGGCTTTCAACTCTGACCACAAATGATTCACATGGGAAGCTTTAAAAGCAACGAAGCCTGAGTCTCGTGCCCAGAGATTCTGATTTAAATGGTCCAGGGTGAAGTCCATGCGCTTTAAAAGTTCCCCAGGTGATTCTAATATGCAACTAGGCCTGAGAGCCACTGCTTCAAACCTTTTCAATAGGCAAGATGCCTTATAGGTAGGAGATAAGGGATCTACTCCGTAGCAGCCTGCCTTGTTTGTCTTCTCTGCTTCCAGGAACGAGGTTCACAGGATGGTATGTTGAGCACTCCGTTAGATGTTGACCTGGGGTAACCAGCCGTAGGCCGGCTGCAGTGAAACAAGCCCTGGGGCATTTAGAGCTCCTCAAGGAATGTAGGAAGGATATTTTTAAGTGAAGATAATGTACCTTGCAAAAAGGGGCACTGGGAAAGCAGTTTTAGTGTTCTTCCAGTCACACAATCTACACAGTTCCTAGGGGCTTGGAAACGTGGATCCGAATAGAGTCTCCAGATAGGGGTAGATGTCTTAAAGTGATTCAGGACACCCTCAGGAAATGGGCTGGTATGGTTTGGCTCTGTGTCCTCACCCAAATACCATCTCCAATTGTAATCCCCATGTATGGAAGGAGGGACATATAATCCCAGCATGACTGGACTGGATCATGGGGGCAGCTTCCCCCACGCTGCTCGCATGATAGTGAGTGAGTTCTCATGAGACCTGATGGTTTTATAAGCATCTGGTATTTTCTCTGTGTGCACATCTTTCTCTCCTCCTGACTTGGGAAGAAGGTGCCTGCTTCCCCTTCCATCATGATTGTAAGTTTCCTGAGGACTTTTCAGCCATGTGGAACTGTGAGCCAATTAAACCTCTTTCCTTTATAAATTCCTTGGTCTCAGGTAGTATATTTATAGCAGTGTGCATATGGACTCGTATATGGACCATCCATTCATTCATCCAACAATGCTTATGCAGCAGTTTCTCCACAGTAGGTACCCTGACAATGTTGAGGGAAACAGATGCAGTCATCTTCTTACAACTAAATGATAAAACAATAAAAACCTGCCACTGCTACAGGCAAACCATTCAACAAAATGAGTCTGAACTTCCCACCACCTCCTCTTTCCATATGAAACTCACTTCTCTGTTGGCCATCCCAGCAGCTTGCAGAGAATGGCTCCTGTGTCCCTCCTGTGTGCACACTTCTCAGGGCCCCACTGCTCACCATCCCCATGCCTTCCCCATCCGGCTTCTAGTTAATGCCCTGTCTTCCTTTCCTGCTACTGCCCCTGCCCAGGCCCAGATTCTTTATCAAGCTGGTTACCACTCTAGAGACTCTGAGGATGGGAGAATTTGAGGGTTTCATGAGTCAGACAAAACTAACCTTTGCAGATTTTGTTGGAAAAACTTGCTCATATAATAAAGATGTTTTCAGGAAATTCTGGGGATTCAGAAAGTTTTGCCCTCTGAATTGGTTTGATACGTATTTCATCACTTCAACCAGATCTCCTGTTCTCAGCGCCAAGGGTAGACCAATGATGCTGTGTCCTTGACAAGGTGATGAACTTTTCTGTCCTCACTGTTTGCCCCCATCAAAATTGTTTAAAGCCCCCTCCTACAGGGTTAGGTGGGCAGAGTGAGCCAGTTCTAGCAGACTTAGCTGTGAGATAGAATCAGCTCCTGCCCCAAATCCTAGAGATTAATAGTCTCAGGAATCGGAGAACCTGTAGGTCCCGTTCTCAATTTTCTCCCAGGGCTTTATATGCAGCACTGATTTCTTCCACTTATTGCCCTCTTTCCCAGAATAGTAGATGAGGGTGATGCTATCAGGAAAGCACTTAGAAAGGATAAGAGTAAGTGATCCTTCCATTGCTATGATTGGTGACATCACTCACCCTTAATCAGATGGTCTAAAGCAACTTATAAATCCAGTCCCTTCAATAATTGACCCACAAGCCTCTCCAAACACATTTTAGAAGAGATGGCAGAACATTATTATTGATTTCCTATACTCAAGTTTGTCAATAAAATGGGCATGGCAATAATTAAGAAAATAATATGCTTCACACAATATCTACGTAATATAAATATTACCTACTACTATCAATGTTGACCAGAAGGAAACTATTTTTTCATTTTTATTTTGTTTTGTTTTTTACCTTTTGGAATGCTTACATGATATGCAGTGTAATTAGAAAATACTTGCTATGTGACAAGTATTTTTTTTCAGCATTTCTAGTATCTCATTTAAGCCATGCAACAATATATCATATAGATATTCTTATCACTCCATTTTATAGCTAAAGGAAAGGCCAAGGGTAATATAGGTGACCATATCAATAATGATTCTGGGTGTTAATAAGAGTGTTTGGCAGAGCCCAGAGGAAATGAAGGTGGAGGGGAGATGGGTTTTGACGGAGAAAGAATTATCCGAAACAGGAGCAAACAAAACAGAGACAGGCAATGTGGGCGCCGGGGAGCACCCATGACATGAGGGCATTTGGGTACTTGGTTCTTTGGCAAAGTTCTGTTTATAAAATATCATGTGATAGGTGCTAGAGGGAATGTGTGAAAAATAGGAAGGGACAGGAGCAGAGATAAGACTGGGAAGTCAAATAATGCAATGCATGTTGGTAATTTCTCCCACATTTAATCCATGCCATGTACAGACACTTTTTAATAAAATAATGGATGGAGAAATGAATAAGTAATGTCTGTAGCCTAAGGCAGCAAGAATGGTGACATCTCGCTACTTATCAAGCCCTGAAAATGGCTGTCCCTTTTGAACCCGCTTATCAGTACACTGCAGCTCCACTAAATAGGTGTTTTTCGCATGGGACGCAGCTGAACAGAGTTCTCTTATCCTTTCCATTGAATGTGGTTGGGTTGAGAGAGATTGAGCATCACACCAGCACATAGGTGCTACCTTTAAGCTATGGAAACGACAGAGCAGTAGCATTAAAGTTCCTAGGCCAAAATGACTGAACAGCGTAGCAATGGGAAGATTAACTATTTTTTTCTTATTTTCAAAATTGTAAAAGGACCAAAAAGAGCAGCTCCTTCTATGACTTCCCATTAAAATTAAAGTGTGATGTGGACAAAAGCCTTACTCGCTCTGCTTCTAAAGCAAGCACAGTGTTGCTGAGGCAGGCGATCCTTGCTGTCCTGAATGTTACCCAGCACACACCGCCTAGGATGAGAATCTGGGCACAAAAGCTAATGGGAATTGCCCCTGCAGAGCACAGATACTAAGCCTAGCTTAATCTGTGCCATGCCTCTCACTTCTGGAGCTTGTGAAGGAAACTGGCCAGAGCCGCTATTCTCTGTGTTCTAGATATAATTCCACTTTTATCCATAATAAGGTCCATCAGGATATGGGCAAATTTATTCTCACATGATTTACTATTCTGATATTTTCCTTGTGATTGGCATAAGATCAGCCAAAAAAAAAAAAAATAGAAATCCATCACCTTATTTTTATAGCTTCTTGTTCTACTTATCAAAAGCCCTCAGATTCAATAGCTGCTGGCGATTTCTGATTTGAATTCCGTAGCCCATGCTGATTTGTGTGCACGCCTTCTAGCAGAAGGAATGGCTACTTACAATGCCAAATGCGATCCCCATGTGCATAGCAGCCTGGCTGCTTCAGCAGGCAGAGGAGCTGCTTCTTAGGGGCTCTTCCCAGGAACTTGCAATTTGCTGAGGCAAAGCAGAGAAAGCTATGTAAACTGAAACCATGCAGCACTGAATTGTGCTGTAGATTGGACTCATTTAGAATTTTACAGCACCAATGTTTTCTCAGTCTCCTTCAGAACTGGCGATGGATAAGCGAGGCATGCTCAGATTAGCTTTCGGTGAGAAAGCTCTCCTCCCTAGACAGTGAGCAGCCCTGCGTATTCAGTCAACACCGAGCTTGGGAACCAGAGGATCCCTGCTCAAACTCCAGTTTGGCCATCTAATAGCTCTGTGATTTCAGGCAGGCTGATTTACTACACTGGACTTCAGTTTCCTTATCAGTGGGACTGCAGAGATAGAAAGAGTGGTAATTTCTAAAGCACCTAAAATTGTATCTGGAGCATGCAAAGTACCCAAGAAATATTGGCTATCATTAATATTGTTATAATCTCTTCCCCGATGTATATTTATATTGCTGCCATTAAAAGTTTAAAGACAAATATGTTTCTGATATTCCAAATTTCTTCCATGGAAATTTAATCTAATGGTTTGTCTCACTATTTTTCTACCATGGATCATCAGCCTGAGTCCAAATAAAATTTATTAAAAGACTAAACTCTTAGTTCAACCATTGTGGAAGACCGTTTGGCAGTTCGTCAAGGATCTAGAACCAGAAATACCATTTGACCCAGAAATCCCATTACTGGGTATATACCCAAAGAATTAGAAATCATTCTTCTATAAAGACACATACACACATATGTTTATTGCAGCACTATTCACAATCGCAAAGACTTGGAACCAACCCAAAGGCCCATCAATGATAGACTGGATAAAGAAAATGTGGCACATATATACCATGGAATACTATGCAGCCATCAAAAAGGTTGAGATTATATCCTTTGCAGGGACATAGCTGAAGCAGGAAATCATCATTCTCAGCAAACTAACACAGGAACAGAAAACCAAACACCACATATTCTCATTCATAGGTAGGAGCTGAACAATGAGAACACATGAATACAGGGAGGGGAACATCACAAAACAAGGCCTGTCAGCAATGGGGTACTAGAGGAGGGATAGCATTGGGAGAAATGCCTAATGTAAGTGATAGGTTGATGGGTATAGCAACCACGATGGCACGTGTATACCTGTGTAACAAACCTGCATATTCTGCACATGTATCCCTGAACTTAAAGTATAATTTTTTAAAAAGGCTCAACTCTTAATTGTTGCCTATTGGAAAAAGGATGATATAGTCTCAGGCAACCCATTCTACAGAGATAAGTTACAGTTGCTTGAACGACTGAGACCATACTCGCAGTATTATGTTTAGTTCTAAGGACCATGTATTATTAAAGTGTATATGTAACCAAAGATATGGATCATGATGATAACAGAAATGAGCACAGGATTTTATGTCTAATTTTTTAAATGAGGAAAATACGATAGCTACATTCTCATTAATTCTTTCACTTAGTCTTTCTTTCCAAAATAATTTATTGAAACAGTGATTTTAATATGGCAGAGTTTATTTTTTATGTAAACCATTAGGTTTTATTTTTTTTGTTTGTTTGTTTTACTTTAGGGGCATACTATATCTTGCATTTATCCCTGTTATCCTTCCCCATCCCCCACTCCCTCCCCACCCCCTCACTCCCTCACTACCCACTGCTGTCTCTCCCCTATGCCCCTAACTGCCCCCAGTGTGGGATGCTTCTCTCCCTGAGTCCATGTGTTCTCACTGTTCAACACCCACCTATGAGTGAGAATATACGGTGTTTGGCTTTCTGTTCTTGCGTGAGTTTGCTGAGAATGATAGTCTCTAGATTCATCCAAGTCCCTACAAAGGACACGAACTCATCGTTTTTTATGGCTGCGTAGTATTAGGTGGTGTATATGTACCATATTTTCTTTGTCCAGTCTATCATTGATGGGCATTTGGGTTGGTTCCAGGTCTTTGCTATTGTACATAGGGCTGCAATGAACATACATGTGCATGTGTCTTTATAGTAGAATGATTTATAGTTCTTTGGGTATATACCCAGTAATGGGATTGCTGGGTCAAATGGAATTTCTATTTCTAGGCCCTTGAGAAATTGCCACACTGTCTTCCACAATGGCTTAACTAATTTATACTCCCACTAACTGTGTAAGCGTGTTATTTCTCCACATCCTCTCCAGCATCTGTTGTCTCCAGATTTTTTAATGATCAGCATTCTAACTGGCATGAGATGATATCTCAGTGTGGTTTTGATTTGCATTTCTCTAATGACTAGTGACGATGAGCATATTTTTGTATGTTTATTGGCCTCATATATATCTTCTTTTGAAAAGTGTCTATTCATACACTTTGCCCACTTTTGAATGGGGTTGTTTTTTTCTTGTAAATCTATTTTAGTTCTTTGTAGATTCTGGATATTAGCCCTCTGTCTGATGGGTAGATTGCAAAAATTTTTTCCCATTCTGTTAGTTGTCAGTTTACTCTAATGACTGTTTCTTTTGCTATACAGAAGCTCTGGAGTTTAATTAGATCCTATTTGTCTATCTTGGCTTTTATTGCCATTGCTTTTGGTGTTTTAGTCATGAAGTCCTTGCCTATGCCTATGTCCTGGATGGTTTTGCCTACAATTTCTTCTAGTGTTTTTATGATGTTAGGTTTTATGTTTAAATCTTTAATTTTAGTGTAATTCTAGAGTTAATTTTAGTGTAAGGTGATAGGTAGGGGTCCAGCTTCTGCTTTCTGCACATTGCTAGCCAGTTTTCCCAACACCATCTATTAAACATGGAGTCCTTTCCCCATTGCTTGTTTTTCTGGGTTTGTTAAATATCAGATGGTTGTAGATGTGTGGTGTTTCTTCTGGGGTCTCTGTTCTGTTCCATTGGTCTGTGTCTCTGTTTTGGTACCAGTACCATGCTGTTTTGATTACTGTAGCCTTGCAGAATAGTTTGAAGTCTGGCAGTGTGATGCCTCCAGCTTTGTTCTTTTTGCTTAACATTGTCTTGGCTATGTGGGGTCTTTTGTGATTCCATATGAAGTTTAAGGTGGTTTTCTCCAGTTCTGTGAAGAAGGTCATTGGTAGCTTGATGGAGATAGTGTTGAATCTATAGATTACTTTGGGCAATATGGCCATTTTCACGATAATGATTCTTCCTAACTATGAGCATGGAGTGTTTCTCCATCTGTTTGTGTCTTCTCTTATTTTGTTGAGCAGTGGTTTGTAGTTCTCCTTGAAGAGGTCCTTTACATGCTTTGTTAGTTGTATTCCTAGCTATTTTATTCTCTATGTAGGATTGTGAATGGGAGTTCACTCTTGATTTAGCTCTCTGTTTGTCTGTTATGGTATATAGCAGGCGTCCCCAAACCTTTTCACAGGGGGCCAGTTCACTGTCCCTCAGACCGTTGGAGGGCTGCCACATACTGTGCTCCTCTCACTGACCACCAATGAAAGAGGTGCCCCTTCCTGTAGTGCGGTAGGGGGCCGGATAAATGGCCTCAGGGGGCTGCATGCGGCCCGCAGGCCGTAGTTTGGGGTTGCCTGGTATATAGGAATGCTTGTGATTTCTGCACATCGATTTTGTATCCCGGGACTTTGCTGAAGTTGCTTATCAGTTTGAGAAGATTTTGGGCTGAGATTATAGGGTCTCCTAGATATACAATCACGTCATCTGCAAATAGAGACAGTTTGACTTCCTCCTTTCCTACTCGAATATCTATGGCAGAATTTTTAACTCAGCAAATTCTCTCCTTCAAAATCAGCTGTAAAACTAGAAAAAAGTTTAAGAAAAAACATTTTCAGGCTTTGGAAATCAACCAAATACATACACAAAGTTGAGGAGCAGTTGTTTAAAAAGAAATCCTGAACCTCTGATGGGAAAATTGGAAGTCTGGCATTCTTGCTGTGGATAGCTCCTACTTTATTCCCCTACTCAGTTGACATAATAGTTCTAACAGAGTGGATCCAATCTGTGAATAACAAGCTTCACTGAAAAAGAGGGTTGGCCTGATTTGTAGCAAGCAGGGAAAAAACACCCCACCCTAAGCAGCATTGTCAGTATTTATAGTTATCTCTGTCATGAATTAATCAATTACCAGTCTTTCAGCAAGCCTGAGTTGTAGACCTGGTCAAGCAATAAAGTAGCAGACCAGCCAGGAACTGAACAGGGAAACCTGGGAGGCAAGACAGCTCTAAGGGGCCTTGGTAAGCTTTCTACCAATCCCCAGCTAACTGGAAAGCTGTGCACACATGTAAAGGTAGACTGAAGATAATCTAAGTTATCTACACATAACCGTCTGACTCCAAGTCTGCACACATGTGCAAGAGGAAGTGAAAAATATAAAATCTGGAGCCAGCTTAAACGCTAGATGGGTCTGAATATGCTCCGCAACACATACACAGATCCATTGGCAGTGGCTAGAGACCTGCTAGATTGAGATGTTGAGTGCAGCTTCTCAAACATCATTGTTTAATTACTAAGCTATGCATAACTGTGTGGCCCTTAAATATCCATGAATAAAATAAAAACAAGAATTTTTACAAATTGAGCAGAAACAACAGCAGTCACTTATGAAGGGGAAACAGATTACACATACTTAGTCAAAGCAAATTACTAAAAAACACAACAAAAGTAGCAAAACCAAGTATCACTGGGCAGGGAAAACATATCAGAATTCAGGGTTAGTGCAATGCATTATCTACAGTTTTCCAGCTTTCAGTAAGAATTATGATACAAAAAAGGAAAGATGAAAGTATGACCCTTACTCAAAAGTTAAAAAACAAGCAGTGATTATCAATTGTCTTTGAGTGGGCCTATAGATTGAATTTAGCAGACGAAGACTTGAAAGTTGTGATTATAAATGTGTTCAAAGGACTAAACAACACTATGCTTAACTAACGAGAAATATGATGATAGTAAATCAGTAAGTAGAGGATTTCAATGAAGCAATAGAAATTATGAAAGAGCCATACGAAAATTCTGGAGTTGAAAAACGTAATAACTAAGATAAAATGGTATGAAAGGAACTGAATAGTAGAATTGAAATGTTAGAAGACATAGTCAGAAAATTTAAAGGCAGATCAATAGAGATTATTTAATCTGAAGAATAGAGAATAAAAAAATGATAACAGATAAAAATAGAAACTTAAAGGGTGTCAATACATACATTTTAGAAGTCCCAGATAAAGGAAGAAGAAAGGCCAGAAAACGAATATGAAAAAGTAATGGATACAAACTAATTAAATTTGGCTAGGTGTCATGGCTCATGCCTATGATCCCAGCACTTTGGGAGGTCAAGGCAGGTGGATCACTTGAGTTTAGGAGTTAAAGACAAGCCTAGCCAGCATGGTGAAACATCGTCTCTACTAAAAAACAAAAATTAGCCAGGCATGGTGGCACAGCACCTGTAGTTCTAGCTACTCAGGTGGCTGGATCAGGAGAATTGCTTGAACCGGGAGGCTGAGGTTGCAGTAAGCCAAGATTGTGCCACTGCTCTCCAGCCAGGGTGACAGAAGGAGATTCCCATCTCAAAAAAAAAAAAAAAAAAAAAAAAAAAAACTTACCCAAATTTGATTGAAAGTAGTAATATGTAAGACAATGGAACTCAAATTCTAAGATAGATACCTTGTAACCAAAATATTCATAGCTAAACACAAGTAGAATTTCTCCTTATGTACAGATAAAGAGAATATAAAATTAATGGCAAATGACTTCTTATCAGAAACAACAGAGTCAAAACAGTGAAACGAGATGCTAAGAGCAGTGAAAGCAAAACAATCACACAAAAAACTGTCAGCTATCCAGCAACATTATCCTTCAAAAATGAAAACAAGACATTGCCAGACAATCAAAGCTTGAGAGAGCGCTTTTCTAGCTGAGATGTCATACAGGAAATACTGAAGAGTCATTTAAGTTGGAGAGAAATAACACCAGATGGTAACTCAAATTCACTTGAAGAGATAAAAAGGAAAAGGAAATCTAAGTATATGTGTAATTGTCATCCAAAAGACTACCAGGCTGGCTAAGCAGTAGAAAAGAGAGTTTTATTGGCAATATCAGTTTGCAAACTGAAGGAGACAGTCTCAGGCATGTGTTGAAGGTGCTTCCTCTTTTAAAAGGGAAGAGGGTAGATTGGCTGTTATGCTTCACAGGGTCTGTGTCACACAATAGAGTCATACATATTTAGTAGGTTTGGGAGAAAAGCTATACATATTTATGAGGGGGGATTGAGAGCATGCACAATGTATAAACATTTACCAGATTTACCAAACACAATTTACCAAGATGGATTCAAGAAGAAATAGAAAATACAAATATATCTATAACAAGTAAAGAAATTAAGTTAGTAAATACATATTCTTTTACCATGAAAATTCTGGGCACAGATGGCTTCACTGGTGCTCTACCCAAAAAAAATGAAATAATACTAATCTTTCACCAAGTCTTTCAGATAATAAAAAAGGAGAATACATTTCTCAATATATGAAGCCAGTATTACTGTGCTAACAATTCCAGATCAAAAGAATAAAGTAAAATACAGATCAATATCCTTCATGACCATAAACACAAGAACATTTAACACATTATTAGCAAACCAAATTTGGCAAAGCATAAAAAAGAATTATATATCATGACTAAGTGAGATTTATCTTAAGAATGCAAGGTTGGTTTAAAATTCACAACTCAATTCATATAGGAAACAATACAGTGTACAGTGTATTATGTACAGTGCATAGTGTAAAGGACAAAGACAGCACAATCATCTCAATCACTGCCCAAAAAGGGATTTAACAAAATTAACCACCTTTATTCATATATTAAAAAATTCAATATTATTAAAATGTCAATTTTCCTCAAATTGATTTATAGATTCAAAGTGACCTATATCATAATCCCAACAGACCTTTTGTAGAAGATGACAGATTTTAAAATGTATATTGAAATTAAAATTACCTAGAATAGCCAAAATTATTATGAAGAAAAATGTTGGAGGACTTCGATTTTAAAATTTACAACATTTCTACAGTAATCAGGACAGTGGGCACTGTATAGAAATGTAGACCAATCAAAGATTAGAATAAATTCTTACATATATACTTAACTGATTTTTGACAAAAGTATGATTCAGTGGGGAAAAAGCCAATAAATGATACTAAAATCATTAGTTATCCACAAGTAAAATAAATACACAAAAATTAACTGTCACTCTTACCTCATGCCATGCATATTAATTGATTCATAGACATAAAAGCAAACCATCTCATATCTCATCTCTTATGTTTATCTCATACACATAAGAGCGAAAACTATCAAAGTCAGATGGAAATATAGGACAACATTTTCACTACTTTGGGCAAGCAAAAATTTCTTAACTATAATACCAAAGCATAATATATAAGATTAAAATTATTTTGGATGCCATCAAAGTTAAACATTCTTATACTTTAATAATACAATAAAGAAAATAAAATACAGGCCACATACTGAGAGACAATATTTGAAAATTATGCATCTCACAAAAAAATTTGTATCCATCTAAAAAGAATTCTCACAACTGCTGTATCCTGGAATGGAAGCTTGAAAGGTGGTTCTGATTTTTATTTTGGAGGAATCATCTTCTAATAAATTAGAAGAATTTATTCTAATCGTCATCCAGAAAACTGGATTTTCATAGACCAAAAATCCTAATTAAAAAATAGGCCAAATATTTGGAGAAGGATTTCACCAAAGAAATACATGAATGGCTAATAGGCGTAAGAAAGATGCTTAATATCTTTAGTTGTTAGGGAAATGAAAATGAAAACCACAATGAGATACCACTATACAACGCACTAGAATAGCTGTGGTAAAGACCGGCAATGACAATTGTTGAGAAGGATGTAGGAAAACTGGAACCCTACATGTATGGTAAGATACATTTCACGTTTGGCAGTTACTTAAACGTGAAATGTATCTTACCATACAAGCCCGCAATTTCACTCCTAGTGAAACCGAAACATGTTCACAAAATGATTCGTACATGAGTGTTCATGGCAGCATTATTTGTAATATCCCCAAACTGTAAAATGTATAAATTTCACCAATGTATAAATTAGTGCATGGATAAACCAAACATGGTATACCCATACAACAGAACACTATCCAGCCATAAAGTAGGAACAAGCTACTGGTAAATGCTATGAGATAGATGAATCTCCAAAACCTGATGCCATGTAAAGGAAGCCAGAAGACTATATATTATATGATACTATTTATGTAAAACTTCCAGAAAAGAAAATCTGCAGGAAAATAAAAATTAGTAGTTGTCTGGGCTGGGACAAAGAGGAGGGTGGAAGGATTAGCTCCTGGTGGACACAAGGAAAATAGGGATGATGGTAATACTGTATTCTAAAACTGGATTGTGGTGACGATTTTATTACATAAGTTTGCTAAAAATCATTGAGCCTCACACTTACCATAGATGGAAATTCATAGTATGTAAACTATACCTCAATAAAGCTAAAAAAAAATCTTCCGTATACAAGGTCTAGCCATCAAATTCAGTTACAAGACTTCAAGCAGACGGGTAATTAAGGTTGAAAGGAGAAATCATTCTAGGTTGCCTTATTTCCCTACCTGGGGGACAATATTGCAGTACCTCCTTCTGGATAACTTCATAAAAAGGACCAAACATACAAACAACAACAACAAAACCTGGGTCTTGATTCGGTTAATCTACCAATATTAAATGCTCATTAAATAGGCTGACCCCGAAAGTTATCTTCAGATCCAACCCCTATCTCTTTTCCTCACACCCACCACCCACCCTTACCTTTCCTGCCTTAATATCTGGACCTTTCATCATTTGCAAATTATTGTAAAAAAAAAAATAAATAAAGCCCTGGCTTCAGTTTTGCCTGCCTGAAACCTATACTATTGTTGCTGCTGGAACATCCATCACTCTCTGTACAGCAGGGCCCTTGAAGCTTAGTGAAGTCTTGCTGATACAAGTGCTAATCCCTTGAAGATCCTTGTGAGAAGTGTCAGGCTTCCGTGGTGAATACAGATGCATGATCTTCATGCAACTTGCTTTTTCTGTTGTTGCTCATTAACCATGCTATCATTGTTTACCCATCTGTAGCTTTGAGTGAGAGCCAGTCAGTCAATACCTGCTCTTCGCTTGGTACAGTGCCCCCAAATCTACCTTGAATGTCCCAAAGTATGACATCTGGCCTGTTTGAAGGAGCCATAAACCCCTATCTTGGACACAATGACAGAGACTGGGGGACTTGCAAGCATATTCCAGATTGAATTGTCTAATGAGATCATTAAGGAAGCAAAGCGGAAGAAGTGTAACCTCTCTAAAGGCATTTGCGTGCTGGCAAGGAGGGCTACACCTCTGACTGAACTGCAGGCATCACTAATCCAGCAGCTCTAGTCAGCAGGCCACATAGCAGGGCTGAATCCTCTGCTTCCAGTTGGAGAGAAAGAATGTGTTCTCCCAGAGAGTATTTGGGTAATTGAAGGAATCGAGGAAAAATACAGTATTCCATTTAGATCCAGTACTAATTGGAATGAGCCAAATAATCAGCCCACCAGCACGAAGCATACTCCTCACTTTTCTGCTGCAGAGAGGAGCATTTCCCTGTAATATAATGAGCCCATGTCTTCTTCATCAATGGTTACATTGCCTGTTCCTCCAGAGTACCCTCTGGAATGTTCCCATACTATTCGTGATTCCAGGCAGTTTCTAATTCAAAGAAAGAAAATCTCCTAATTACACTGAAATGGAAATGGAAAACCAGCCCCATGGCTGGGCTGGACTCTGCCTGCCGCAGAGCTCAGACAGAGATGACTGCAATATCACAGAGCAGGTTTCAAAGGTTTGATTTATTAGAATGAAATTGATCTATCTGAGGAGCTCAGAGTCCAGAAGAAAGTTTTTCAGTGATTCCTATACCACCACTTCAATAAAAGCTTTCGAGTTCTTAAAAGCAAAAACACTCAAGGCAGGTGAAGTTGCATTTTTTTAGATATCAATAGCTGAGGGTTTTTGCCCTTCCTGAAGAATGAACACTTAATTCTTTCACACTGTCAATGGGAACTAGCAAAGCAAAGCAGTTTCCTCTAAGTAAGAATTTAGATGATATTTTTCTTTTGCTAGGTCCAGAGTTTCAGAATCTTCTACCGCCCACATACTTGTCCATCCAATCACCTTCTGTGCCTTGTCTCACTGTGAAATGTGGGCCAGCTCTGTTAATTGGTTTATTCCACTTTACAGATGAACAAATGTAGTCTGATCATTCTTAAACAACTGGTTCAAGTCCCATATTTAATAAGTCATAGAGCTGGTATTTAAACCTGATTTGTCTGACTCCAGAGCTCAAATTCTGAGATGAGTGTTGGGAGATGGCAAATTTCGGAGACAGATTGATTACAAGTAAACTTTAAAATAATACATTAAAAAACATTCATAGGTCTTTCGAGACTAGCATCACAGCAAAACACTCTCTGAAATTCTTACCTGTATCTGGCAGGTTCCTATAGGGCTCGCATTTTTCCAAATAGAATTATCCATCCATTTCATCATTTTCCCTCACTGCCCCTGACTCCTCATGCTCTATCTCCTCTCTTTTCTTTGCTAACAAAATCCCTCTGGAAAAGATCCAGTCAATTCAGAATGAATGATACATGCCTGGGTTGTCTCAGCAATACTTGTATTTTATCTGTTTGGCTAACTGCCATCTTCCTTCTTGTTAAAGAGGAGCTGCCAAAGAAATGCTGAGCTGCCTGTAGGGGCTGAGTGCGGAAAAATACCGTCTTTCATCCTTGCTGCTCTATTCTCCCCAAGTGTAAGCATCACTGGCCTTGTCCTACAACCTTCTCATGATAGGGAGGAAATTTTAAAATTCTTTCTGAAAAAGTATTCTTGTCGTCTCATTTTTCATCGATAGCTTTTTTGGCAGAGGGCTTTTGACGGTTGTTTGTGAGTTGCAATAAAAAGAATGTGCACTTTCAACTGAGGAAGGTTTTTGTTTAAGTTCTGGAGAACTACCATGGTTGGGACATGGCCTAGGGAAAAACAAAAACGGGCATAGTTGATTCAAACGTGTTGGTGGAAAAGAGGAAGCAAGAGATGAAAAGAAGATGAGAATGAAATAACATGCCCGTCTAAGAATAGAATGTGCATTTGGGCCAGGCACGGTGGCTTACGCCCGTAATCCCAGCACGTTGGGAGGCCAAGGCGGGTAGATCACCTGAGGTTGGGAGTTCGAGACCAGCCTGGCTAACATGGTGAAACCCCATCTCTACTAAAAATACAAAATTAGCTAGGCATGGTGGTGGTACATGCCTGTAATCCCAGGTACTCAGGAGGCTGAAGCAGGAGAATCGCTTGAACCCAGGTTTCAGTGAGTCGAGATCACACCATTGCACTCTAGGCTGGGCAATAGAGTGAGACTCCTTCCTCCCCCTCCCCACACAAAAAGGATAAAATATGCATTTGGACAGGGCATCCTGATTTGTGTCTTTTAGAAACTTAAGCTTGGGGTCCAGTTGCCACATGGTGTTATTTTGGAGCAATAAGAATACTTCATCTCTCAACTTAGTGAAATGTTCCCTCTACCATTTTGAAGAGAGACTTATTTGTGACTTGCCCTCTTGATAAAATGAAAACTGCTTAACTCTAGTTAAAGTGTTAAGAGAAAGGAGAAAACAACAGTCAAAAGTCTGTACCCTGTGCTGACAAACGCAAAGATTTGATGGACCCAAGGAATTTAGAATGCACATTTGTTAGATTTCAGAATTGAAGCCAGCCATGGGTATTGATAGATACTGCGCATACCTCAAATTTTGAAATATGTTTCTCTCCCAATAAAAGTATGATGCTCTGTGTAACCGAGCAAAATTATTTACTGAGGTACTATAAACCTTCTGCCCAATCAGATATAAGAAAATTGTGGCTTGCTGGGAAAGGTAGACATGTATAAAAAATTCAAGGACAGAAGTCTGAATTAGAATTTGACTTGTATAACCATCTTGATTATGGTAAGGGGAATCTCAGAGGAATAAAACTAGAGGAGTTAAATGACAGGAAGCTGGAACTCAGCTTGACTGGGTTGAATGCTTTTTGCCTTAGATCCCTGAAAAGAATTAAAAGGCATCCCCTCTTCTTTTTACCTATCTATCCTATATACCAGCGGTCCTTGACAGGAGGCAATTTTGACACTCAGGAGATGTTTGGCAATGTCTGGAAGCATTTTCAGTTGTCATAACTGCTAAGGGATGGTGGGTGGGGAGGCTGCAACTGACATATAATGGGAAAAGGTCAGAGATGCTGCTAAACATCCTACATAATCTCTGATAACAGAATATTATCCCACCCAACACGTCAGTAGTGCCAAGGTTGAGAAACCCTGCTACATATGAATTCCAAATAGAGACGGCAAGAGATACTCCAGAGCTTTGTGAGTCAAACTGATAAATTTAACATGCAATGGATCAAATAAGAAATATATAGATGTCACCTTCAGACGATGAGGGCCCCTATGGCAGACAGCAGAAAGAGTAGGATTTGATGAAATAGTTGCTTGTCTGACAGTAACTAAAGCAAGACGTTTTCGCTAGAATGTATGTAGAAAATCAGCAGAGTAGAGGCCTATATTGGAAGTACTCATTCATGGTTTTTCAGAGAACTGGTTGCTCTGTCCCAGAATTTGGTTTTCTTGTCCTTTGATGTTGCAACTCCTACATGAGAGATGAATGCAGCTGGGTGTTCATTTATTGTCAACAATGTAATCTTCTAACCAGCATTTCTCCTCCCTCTGCCTAGATTCTACACTCACCAAACAACCTTTGGATTATAACATGGCCTCTCATATGTATAGCTTCTCCTAGAAGAATAGTATGTGCTGACCAAGGAGATAAAATCATTCTAGTCTCTTCTGCTGTTATATTTCTTTTTTTTTTTTTTTTTCTCTTTTTGGAAGGATCTCATTCTGTCGCCCAGGCTGGAGTGCAATGGCCGTAGCCCTAGCTCACTGAACCCTTGAACTCCTGGGTCCAAGCAATCCTCCCCCCTCAGCCTCCTGAGTAGCTGGGATCACAGGCGTGCACCACCGGTGTCCAACTAATTTTTTAAAAATTTTTTTGTAGAGACAAGGTCTCCCTATGTTCCCCAGGCTGGTCTCAAACTCCTGGGCTCTAGCAATCTTCCTACCTCGGCCTCCCAAAGTTGTGGGATTATAGGCATGAGCTACCATGCCCGGCTGTTGTATTTCTCATCATGATATTATGAACTGATATTTTGATTTATTTATCAGATGAAATTTTGTCAATTTGATGTAAGCCTGTGAGACAACCCAAAATCTGAGGACCCAGCCTTAGACCATGGTGAACTTGCTAAGATAATATCTCCATAGAGAGCCAATTGTTATTCCTGGGCCATATATTTTCCATAGAGTAGAAGTTGTAGCAGCAGAAATAAGAAAGGGTTGAAAAAATGTAATCCAATATCTAGCCCTTCCACACTTTAAAAAAATTATTCTAAAGGAGGGCTATGAAAAAGAATAAGGGGATATTATGCAACCACTCTATAGTTTCCTACATAAGAAGCTCAGTATCTAGCACACTAACTTATAGCCCAGAGATTTGCCTTTTTATATAAAGAGCACTGTGTTAAAAGTAGGAAAAGAATGTAAAACCTTTCAAAGGAAAAATATAAAAATAAGATTTTTTTTTAGGTTACAGGGAAATTAAGGCTAATTTGGTCAATCAGCCAAAAAATTCCCAAATGGCAAGGTAAAAATCTTCTTGTGGGAATGCCTTGAGGTAAAGCCAATTCAATTAGTTTCCGCAGCATAGCTGTCAGGACCCAAAAACTAGGTGAAATAATGAACTGATTAAAACCTGTAATTGCAATTCAATGGAGGAAACGATTTATCACGAAGATGGCAGTGTTCCCTGCATTCCAGACTGCACAGAGAACAGATATGAACAAAGGTGGGACTAGGGTGCCCAGTGTGAAGTGGAGCTACGTGCCTCTTAGCAAGAGAATACAGAACTAGCCTGAAAAAAAAAGCTTGGTCTTCAGCCAGTCAACTTCTGATTTCTGAGCTAACCACTGAAATGAAGCCTTCTCTCTCACGCTCTAACCTGAAACCGTGTTGAGGATACACTTCTAATTTGGTCACTATCAAATGTCCTGGATTTCACCCAAAGAAAACACCAGTCAGTGCTCTCCTTTTCCCCCCTGACATTTTGCAGCTCTTTTTCTCACAGTTTCTATTATTTAGTACATATTGCTTCTTATCAAGAATCAGTAAATTTTTTCTGTAAAGAGTCAGACAGGAAATACGTATTTTCAGTTTTGGGGCTTATACTATCTCTGTCACAGCTCCTCAGCTCTGCTTTTGTGACACGCAAGCAGCCATAAAAATATGTCAATGAAAGGTTGTGGCTGTATTCCAATCAACACATATTTATAAAAATAGGGAGCGAACCAAATTTGGCCTGGAGGCTGTAATTTGGTGACCCGTGCTTCATATGCATAACAATAACTCAGGGAATGTGTGAGGCAAATTAATAAATAAAATAAATGACCAGCAGGCAGTAGTGTTCCATTGGTACTAGAAGATCCTCAATTTCTTGGAAGGCACAGTAGTCATTTTGTACTCAATGGCAGTTTTCTCTGATAGCCAGGAACACTTTAGAAGCCTGTAAGAAAAGCAGTGATCTTGGGAATGTTTGTGGAGGGATCCTGGGGTCGTATAGACTGTGAAATGCACTAAGAAAATTTAGTTTCATTTAGTTTTATTTATTTATTCATTTACTGAGCAATTTTTATTTGGGGAAAGGAGTGTGTGTGACTGTCTACCAAGCCCTTTTCTAGGGGCTAGAGGTGTAACAGCGAACACTACTAAATTAGTTCTTGCTCTTTTGAAGATTATACATGGTATGAGGAAGCAGATAATGAACAAATAAATACATAAGCAAGATAGTTTCAGATCATGACAATTAACATAAAGGAAACAAAAGAGTGATGTTCTAGGGACAAGACATAGGAGGAATGGCTACTGCTATCTGGGAAGTTGCAGAAGGTCCCTCTGAGATGGAGTCTTTCAGCTGAGCCCTAATGATTAGAGACCTGCCGCAAAAAGAGTAAGGCACTGAAGAAGAGAACAAATGCTAGTATGACTGGAACATGTGGTGAGAGTGAGGGGGAGGGTACCCACAGGAGGTGAGAGAGGCAGGCTGGAGCTAGGCCACTGGGACCAGGATAAAGAGTTTGAATTTTATTTCTTATGCAAAGGGAAGTATGGCATGGCTTGAAGGAGGAGATAATATGACAAGACTCTTTAAAGGAGAGTTCTTATTGGGGTGTGAGAACAGACTGTTGAAGGACTTAGGAGAGAGTGGAAACTGAAGGGTAAGTTAAGACACTGTTGCCTGATGGTGGTGTGTCTGGAGCATTTCTTTCAGCCCTGCCACTATGTTAATTAATTTACAGTTGAGATCTTAGTGTAAATTGGTACGCTATTACCTTTGAAAAAATTACTTCTACTGAAAGGACTAAGATCTGAGAGCTGGTTCTGTGTTATCTTAACTCTTAAGTCACTGACCTTCTCTGCTTCCCCGCCTTGATTTCATCAGCTTCTATTTTCAGGGCTACCCATGTGGCCTATTGAATAAATAAGCTATTAGACTTCAGAGCATAATCTCCAGTATTTTAAATTCAGTGAATATTCTTTTCATCCAGTACCAATCTCCAGATTTTTCTTTAAACAGGCAATCTCTGTTTAGCTGTATAAAACTGAACTTCTGCCTCTCATGTTTTTAAGGGTAGGAGAGGTTTTCTTTGTAAGACTGCAGAATATAAATAAATACAGTTTAGTCAAGGAGTAAGTTAGAAGCAGCACGTTCTTGTTCAATAACAGACTTGATCACAGATAAGAAACTGTTTTTCCTTCACTTTGTGGGTGGGAGCTGGCGCATAGGCCTGTGTGAATGAAAGAAGATAGACTTTTCTTGATAGGGGTCAATGGATCGTACATATATGGACCGTACATATATTTCTGTGCATGACGGGAGGTCCAGCTTCTGATATCTGCTCCACACCTACCTTCTTGCCACCTAAGGCCCCTTCGTTCCCTGCCCAGATCTCCTGCTATAGTCATTTATATCCCAATTCTTGTAAACTTTCAGCTCAGATCCTAACTATTCACCGCTTTTGCGTTAGCCATATATTTCACCTACTAATGTGTTAGGGAAATTCCTTCACCCTGTGGTCATGTCTTAATTTTTTTCCTTCTACTCTTTCCTTCCTCTCTCTCTCTTCTCCCTTTTTAAAACCTGTTTACCAGAAACACCGTAGACTTCTCTTACAGAATGCTTTTTCTACACTATTTCCAAATGGCAGAATAGTGTCCCTACACTGGTCTATGCCACACTACAAGGCAACAGCCTTTTATTTACTCCTACTGAGTAATTATCACATCACCTCTCCTGATCATTTACAGTTCAGGACTCCGTTATACATTATACACCACCCCATTCAAACCATGACTGCTTAGTCTACAGGATTGATTTTTACCATCCCAACTGTTTTCAGCAACTAGATCATGTCTTCTATTAAATATATGAATTAAGATCTAGATGTAAGCCGGGCTGACCTAGGTATGAATGAACTACATATATGATCCTAGTGAGTTGCTTCACTTTTTTTTGCCTCAGTTTCTCATCTATAAAATGGGGATAAAATAATATACATCTGTCTTAGCCTGGACTACCCAGAAAAAAGAGCCTGAGGCCACTAATTAACCAGTAAATGTAATACTAGAGAAGCCAGAGTCTGGAAAAGGGAAGTGAGTCAGATAAGAGAAGCCATATGCAGATACCTTACTAAACTGGTCACTGCACGGTGGCAGGTGAACACAGTTGCTAAATATCATGGGACTGTCTTTAGAGTAGTCTTAAGAAGTACTGCTTCTCAAGACAGTCCACAGGAAAGGAAAGAAGAAGAATTTATCCTCTGGATCTTAATGTTTCATAGGTCTTCCCCCAAAGAAATTAACTTTCCCACTCTTCTGGCTTGTACATGCCACTTTGATCTCATGGCATCTCATGCTTTCATGTCAACAGAGAAGCTCCAGTGTCAAAGGTGACAGTGGCCTGGCATGGGCAACGTCTTTTGGGTTGTATCCCAGTGAAGTGGGTCAAAGTCCATGCACAGTTGGTTGCCTAGTGATAACCTGGCAAAACAACCAGCCTAGAGACACACGAGGTCAAAAGGATCAGAGAGAGCACAAAAGGAGGTGCCTGATACGGGGCTCCCCTCGTGGCACTCAGATCCACACGTGCCCTTTTATTATTCCAGTCTCTCACAATATAGAGGTGCTTCTATTTTTATGAGCAGATCCTAATTTTATCCCTAAGAGGGCCTGTAAATTATTCATAGAGCTCTCTTCAGCTGGTGGCAGCTATGATTTCTGAGAAGGATTAAGGCAAGAGTGTTTATGAAACAGGCTAAATTCCCTGGTGCCGTAGAGCTGATTCTGAGACCATGCCAATCACGATCTCCCTTTTCTACTTCCCTTTTTTTGATTTCTTGCACACTGGACCAGCACTTGAGCTGGTCTGGATTGCTTGCCTCATGGAGTGACCCAGAACTTCATCCCTATAGAGTCTGAACTCTTAGTTGCCTTGCATCTATTACTGGGATACCATGATTTCTGCAGACACTTGCTTTTACCTTTGTTTTTGGGTACAGAAACACAAAGATGCACCATTGAATTCTCTAGGATCCCAACATAGGGCTTCCTTCTCTCCACTGTGTAGGAGAAACCATAGTGCCTCATAATGATCAAAGTTACCCACCTCCAGTACAGTAGCTCTTTTCTTGTTTGCTGGTTCATAAGCCCAATATGGGCTTATGAGAGTTGTAGCTTTCAGTTCTGCAGAAAACTAAATGTGTCCCCTGGCACAAGCCTTCTTTTTAGGAAACCTTAGTTTCTTTAATTAGGAAGAGGCTGAGTTTTCAAGGTGAAAAATACAAAATAGGAACTGAGTTGCCGGGAGTGAGGCTGAGATGTGTAAATTCTATTTTTACACATTGATTTCTGGACCCATGTATCTTAGTTACTGGGGACATAGCACTATGTACTCTTGTTGATTCTGGGCATGTTCTCAGTCAAAGAAAATAGTGTCCCAGCTGTTCGGAATGTTGTTCTGAGATGCTGCTCTATTTGAGCTTTAGCAGGCTATTCAAGTATTCTCTTAGGTCTGAAACGTGGTGATGGAGTACTGTATTAGTTCGTTTTCCTGCCGCTGATAAAGACATCCATGAAACTGGGAAGAAAAGCAGGTTTAATTGGACTTACAGTTCCACATGGCTGGGGAGGCCTGAGAATCATGGCTGGAGGCAAAAGGCAAGTTTTACATGGTGGCAACAAGAGAAAAATGAGGAAGAAGCAAAAGCAGGAAACCGCTGATAAAACTGTCAGATCTCGTGGATTTATTCACCATCAAAATAATACCACAGGAAAGACCAGAGACCCCATGATTCAATTACCTCCCACTAGGACCCTCCCACAACATGTGGGAATTCAGGGAAATACAATTCAAGTTGAGATTTGTGAGGGGACACAGAGCCAAACCGTATCATCCCACCCCTGGCCCCTCCAAATCTCATATCCTCACATTTGAAAACAAATCATGCCTTCCCAACAGTCCCCCAAAGTCTTAATTCATATCAGCATTAACCCAAAAGTCCACAGGCCAAAGTGTCATCTCAGACAAGGCAAGTCCCTTCTGCCTATGAGCCTGCAAAATCAAAAGCAAGTGGGTTACTATCTAGATTCAATGAAGGTACAGGTATTGGGTAAACACAATTATTTCAAATCAGAGACATTAGGAAAAATAAAGGGGTTACAGGGCCCATGTAAGTCTGAAATCCAGTGAGGCAGTCAAATTTTAAAGCTCCAAAATGATCTCTTTTGACTCCAGGCCTCACATCCGGGTCACGCTGATGCAAAAGGTGGGTTCCCATGGGGTCTTGAGCAGCTCTGCCCCTGTGGCTTTACAGGGCACAGCATCCCTCCTGGCTGCTTTCATGGGCTGACCGTGTCTGTGGCCTTTCTAGGCCTATGGTGTAAGTTGTCGGTGGATCTACCATTCTGGGGTCTGGAGGATGGGGGCCCTCTTCTCACAGCTCCACTAGGCAGAGCCCCAGTAAGGACTCTGTATGGAGGCTCCAGCCACACATTTTCCTTTCATACTGCCCTAGCACAGGTTTCCTATGAGGGCCTCGCCCCTGCAGCAAACTTCTGCCTGGGCATCCAGGCATTTCCATACATCTTCTGAAATCTAGGTGGAGGTTCCTAAACCTCAATTGTTGACTTCTGTGCACCTGCAGGCTCAATATCACGTGGAATCTGCCAAGGCTTGGGCTTCCACCCTCTGAATCCACAGCCCGAGCTGTATGTTGGCCCCTTTCAGCCACAGTTGGAGCAGCTGGGACACAGAGCACCAAGTCCCTAGACTGTACACAGGGGGACCATGGGCCTGGCCCACAAAACCACTTTTTCCTCATGGGCCTCTGAGCTTGTAATGGAAGGGGCCATATGAAGTTCTCTGACGTGTCCTGGAGACATTTTCCCCATGGTCTGGGGGATTAACATTAGGCTCCTTGCAACTTATGCAAATTTCTGTAGCCAGCTTAAATTTCTCTTCAGAAATAGGGTTTTTCTTTTCTACTGCATCATGAGGCTGCAAATTTTATACTCCGTTTCCCTTTTAAATTACATGATTACATTATGTGATTTGTGGATCTCATGGGCATGTGCCCAAGGACATACTCTTTTTGCCATTAAATGGGTGATATGGTTTGGCTGTGTCCCACCTAAATCTCATCTTGAATTGTAGCTCCAAAAATGTCCACGTGTCATGGGAGAAACCCAGCGGGAAGTAATTGAATCATGGGGGTGGGTCTTTCCTGTGCTGTTCTCATGATAGTAAGTCTCATGAGATCTGATGGTTTTAGAAAGAGGAGTTCCCTCCATAGGCTCTTGCTTGCTTGCTGTCATGTGAGACATGACTTTGTCCCTCCTCTGCCTTCCACCATGATTGTGAGGCCTCCCTAGCCATGTGTAAATTTAAGTCCATTAAACCTCTTTCCTTTATAAATTACCCCATCTCAGGTATGTCTTTGTTAGCAGCATGAGAACAGGCGAATACAGTGAATTGGTACCAGTATAGTGGGGTGCTGCTATAAAGATACCTGAAAATGTGGATGTGACTTTAGAACTGGGTAACAGACAGAGGTTGGAACAGTTTGGAGGGCTCAGAAGAAGGCAGGAAGATGTGGGAAAGTTTGAAACTTCCTAGAGCTTTGCTGAATGGCTTTGACCAAAATGCTGATAGTGATATGGGCAGTAAAGTCCAGGCTGAGGTGGTCTCAGATGGATGAGCAACTTTTTGGAAACTGAAGCAAAGGTGTGACTGTTTTTATGTTTTAGCACAGAGACTGGTGGCATTTTGCCCCGTCCTAGACATTTGTCAAACTTTGAACTTGAAAGAAATGATTTAGGGCATCTGGTGGAAGAAATTTCTGAGCAGGAAAGCATTCAAGAGGTGACTTGGGTACTGTTAATAACATTAGTTTTATATATTCACAAATATATCATTTGTAATTGGAACTTATGTTAAAAGGGAAGCAGAGTATAAACATTCAGAAAATTTGCAGCCTTACGATGGGGTAGAAAAGAAAAACCCATTTTTCTGAGAAGAAATTCAAGCCAGCTGCAGCAATTTGCCTAAGTAACAAAGAGCCAAATGCTAGTCACCAAAACAATGGAGAAAATGTCTCCAGGGCATCTGAGAGGACTTTACAGCACACCTTCCCATTACAGGCCTGGAGGCCTAGGACGGAAGTGTGGTTTTGTGAGCCTGGTTCAGGGCTTTGCTGCTTTGTGCAGTCTGGGTCTTAGTGGCCTGCATCCCAGCCATGGTTAAAAGGGGCCAACATAGAGCTCAGGCTGTTGCTTCAGAGGGTGCAAGCCCCAAGCCTTGGCAGCTTACATGTGGTGGTGTGCCTGCAGGGACACAGAAGTCAAGAATTGAGGTTGGACAACCTTTGCCTAGATTTCAGAAAATGTATGGAAACACATGGAAATCCAGGCAGAGGTGAGCTGTAGGGGAGGACCCTTCATGGAGAACCCCTGCTAAGGCAGTGCAAAAGGGAGATGTGGGGTGCAAGCCCCTACACAGATTTCCCCACTGGGGCACTGCCTAGTGGAGGTGTGAGAAGCAAGCCACTGCCCTCCAGACCCCAGAATTATAGATCCATTGACAGCTTGCAGCATGTGCCTGGGAAAGCTGCAGGCACTCAATACCAGCCCATGAAAGCAGCCAGGAGGGAAGCTGTATCCTGCAAAGCCATAGGGTGGAGCTGCCCAAGACCATAGGAAACCAGCTCTTGCATCAGCATGACCTAGATGTGAGACATGGTGTCAAAAGAGATGATTTTGAAGCTTTAAGATTTGATTGGCCTGGATTTCAGACTTGCATGAGGCCTGTAGCCCCCTTTGTTTTAGCCATTTCTCCCATTTGGAATGGGTGTATTTACCCAATACCTGTACCCACATTGTGTCTAGGAAGTAACTAACTTGCTTTTGATTTTACAAGTTCATAGGTAGAAGTGACTTGCCTTGTCTCAGATGAGACTTTGGACTATGGGCTGTTGAGTTAATGCTAAAATGAGTTACGACTTTGCAAAACTGTTAGGAAGGCATCACTTGTTTTGAAATATGAGAACATGAGATTTCGGAAGAGCCAGGGATTTAATGGTATGTTTTGACTGTGTCCCCACCCAAATCGCATCTCGAATTTTAGCTCCCATAATCCTCATGTGTTGTGGGAGGAACCCAGGGGGAGGTAATTGAATCATGAGGGCAGGTCTTTCCCATGCTGTTCGCATGATAGTGACTAAGTCTCATGAGCTCTGATGGTTTTCTATAGAAGAGTTCCCCTGCACATGCCGTCTTTTGCCTGCAGCCACCTAAGACATGACTTTGTTCCTCCTCTGCCTTCTGCCATAATTGTGAGCCCCCCACCCCCAGCCATGTGGAACTATGAGTACATTAAACCTCTTTCCTTTATAAATTACCCAGTCTTGGGTATGTCTTTATTAGCAGCATGAGAACAGACTAATACAACAGGTGACTTAATCTGAGGCATTGTTGTATAAGATGCCATGCAAACATTTTGTAAGTACTCTGAGGGTGGTATGGGTGCAGTTCTTGCTGACAAAAAAGACAAAATCATAGCCTGGAGTACCTACTAAGTCCCATAAGGGCAAACTAATACCCTTTCATAATAAAAAAAAAAGTTTAGAATAATTGGCCTCTCTGCTATTAATGGCTAGCCTTTTAAAGAAATGGAGCCACATGAAAGGCCCAGTGTTTGTTGCTGATGGGATGGACACTAATAGGTCCTGACAGTAACTAGATAAGAGAGAGCTTATGCTGTTGGGTTTTCATGTAGCCTCCATCTTTACCACCAGGACCACATGTTCATGGACTAATTGCACCAACACTAGGATAAACAGGTCAGAGACTAGTTCACATGACTGGATGAGTCATTCTGTTTACCTGGTGACTGAATCCTGCTTGGTGGTAGATGCTTTCTGGAATGATTAAAGAAAGACAGAGATATGAATGTTTACTATGATTCTTTTCTTAATAAGGTTCAAAGACAGGCCAAACTAATATATGGTGATAGAAGTTAGACTAGAAGTTAACCTCTGAGAGAAGGTTGATTGAAAAGGGTCATGAAGATTTCTGAAGTCCTAAAAATATCCGACATCTTAACCTGGATGGTGATTACATGGGTAGAATATGTAGGTAAAAAATTTTATTGAATTGTATTCTTTAAAACTTAATTCTGAGAGCAGAGTATGTGTTATACTGCCAAAAAAGATTAAAACAAATAATAAAATATTTAAAATAATTTAAATACATCTAACTTTTGAAATTGGAAATATATAAAGTTACTGTATTTTAAGAATCATACCTGGTGGTAAGTTTTTATGGTATTAAGTCATTCTCAAGTAGAATGAGAACCAAGTACCCTCCTGGGTATGTGTGGAAATGTGTAGCAGCATTCTTGGCTATTGTAATAAATGTGGTATACTATGGGCATTTAATCCTTAGCCCAGGGTGCTAAAGATTCTGCAGTGAACTAAGCAAATGCATACGACTAATATTTCCAACGCAAAGTCAATAAATCTACGTTATAAAATAGTAACAAAATTTAATAAGTATTATATTGTTTAAAAAATAAAAATATCTGTATACTTTGGGCCCATTCCTACAGGTTTGTGACTATATCTCCCCCTCAAATCTGCTTGTCTCTGATCAAGTTTAATTCCACCCAGAATCCTATGCAAGAAGCTCAGCCATTTCTCAAAGCCCAGAAGTCTGTGTGTCCTTTTCTCAGATCACTTTTCTTTCCATTTGAAATGACCAAATAGTTCTACTGCTGTTTTTCAAATGGCTAGTGGTTCTCTTCCACAGAAAGCCTGATCTTGCTTCAGAAATGTGGCATGTGAACTGTAAATATCTAATTAGGGTTTTTCAGAGTAACAACACATAATCATTCTTTACCACTGCAACATCTGACACCATTCGATTTACAGGTCATATGGCATGAGTGGAAGGGCAGCCTGCATTGCATTCTGAGCCTGTTGCAGAGGCTTCTCTTTATCAGAGCCCACGTGGCCCTTGTGGTCTTCCAAGGTGGAGCAGTATTCTCGTATGTGGCATACGCTCCTAAAATTCTAAGAAGCCCACTAAGTGTTATTTCTCTTACTTAGCAGTAGAAAGTACAAAGCCTAACAACTTATCCTTAACCTTAGACAGTCCTAGCATATGGTAGAGACTGCGTCCCTCTGAACTTCACCAATGCATCGCTCCATGAGTCTCTGC
The DNA here is from genome assembly GCF_048565385.1 of Saimiri boliviensis. Lineage (NCBI taxonomy): Eukaryota > Metazoa > Chordata > Mammalia > Primates > Cebidae > Saimiri > Saimiri boliviensis. Next base: position 131,326,704 of record NC_133453.1, on the reverse strand, counting down.
TGAGATTATCTTCTACTTTATGGCAACATGTAATTCTCCAGGACATCAATAATATTTGCCATTTCCTACTCAGTAGGTTCAATCAACATTGTGTCATCAATTTAGGGACAATAATATATTCAATTATATATATACTATATATACAATATTATACCATATATATAATATATATATAATTTTGAACTTTATGACTGTATGAATTATATATGACTGTATATAAAATTTTTAACTTTATCACAGACTTGGTGGAGGCACTGAGTAATTTGCACTGTGTTAATCCTTTTTGCTGATACTGATAGTATATTCCTTTCCTATGGCTGTTGCAAAAATTAGCAGAAATTTGGTTTCTTAATACAAATTTATTCTCTCATATTTCTGAAAACCACGTCTGTAATTATCTTCACTGGGCTAAAAGCAAGGTGTCAGAAGGGCTCCCTTCTGGAGTTTTAGAGAAAAACTCATTTCTTTGCCTTTTCTAGATCTTCTGCTTTCTACTTCTAGAGACCCCTGGTGTTACTTAGCTTGTAGCCCCTTCCTCCATCTTCAAAAAGCATCTCTAGTCTCTGCTCCTGTTACCACATTGCTTTCTTCTGGCTCTGACCCTCTTAATCCTATTTATAAGGACCTGTATGATTACATCAGGCCAACCAGCATAATTTCTAATCTTTCCATCTCGAAATTCTGCACTTAATCACATCTGTGAAATCCTTTTTTTCCATGTACATTAAAATTTATAGATTACTGGGATTATGATATGGACATATTTGTGGATTATTATTCAGCCTGCTAGAATTATCAAGAAATCATTTTCCATAAATAACTTGTACAAAAGGCTGGGCACAGTGGCTCACGTCTATAATTTCAGAACTTTGGGAAGCTGAAGCAGGAGGATCTGTTGAGCCCAGGAGTTTGAGACCAGTCTAGGCAACAGAGTGAGACCCCATCTCTACAAAATTTTTTTTAGAAATTACCTGGGCAAGGTAGCATGCATTTGTAGGCATACTTATTCAGGAGGCTGAGGCAGGGGGAATTCTTGAGCCCAGGAGTCCATGGTTGCAGTAAGCTATGATCATGCAACTGTACTCCAGCCTGGGTGACTAAGCAAGACAGTTAAAAAAAAAATCCTACATGAGGTGCCAGAGGCTATGTTAATTGTCTGTGAAAACAACACACCCAGCAGGAAGGAGCAGATAGAGCTACCATCTTTTATGTGATGGTAGCCACCATAATCCACCTGGCTTTTGAGGATCTAGACCTATTAATGGGATAAATGAAGAGGACCACTACCCCTCCATAATTACACAGCTTTGGTGATATGAGTGGTCTGAGTTTCCTCAAAGAAGACAAATTTTGCTTCTGATTTGTATCATGACTGAAAGGGAGAGGAGGTTTTAGGGGCTTCTACTTAGTCATTCTCACCAAAACAGCCTTCACATCAAATAATCAATATGGCTGGCTATTAAGTAAATCTATGTCCATCATACATTCAGGACCCAGGAAAATAAACACAGGCTAGATGTATATATCCACTGGGCCCACTGTGAGATGTGCTTGAGTCAAATTCCATTAAATAGGTGGCTTTCTTAAACCTAACTCTAGAACGTCTCTCTAACTGCCCTAAAATAGTTATTTCCTAGTCCTCATACATAGAAATCCTAGCACAAGTCCCTTTGGGAGGAATCAGAGAGATCTTTACTACATCTACTTGCAATGACATTGCAGGGCCCTTCCTTATAAAGTAAACCTTTGCCTTTAATCAAAAGTCACCTTGATCTCAGACATTGCTACAAATCTCTGCAGGTCAAGACATCCAGATTACCGTGACAGTGTTCTTAGCCATTATAATAATTATATCAGGTATATTCTCCTTGTCTTTGATAGTTAAGTGCTGCTACCCAGGCTCAGCCATTCCGGAATCTCATCATCACCATTTGTCTTAGGGAGATTATTTCCATGTTAAGATCTCCCATGGTCAAATCTAGCCTACAGAGGACAGCCACCATTGAACTTCTCAACAATGCTGATGCTCCCTCATCCCCAATGCCTTTCTTACTGTCTTAATGCAGAGTTCTCTCTAAGTGTAAACCTCAGAACAGTAACATTAACAGCACCTAGGATATTTTTTGAAATGCAAATTTTAATACCTGAAATTTTAGAGTCTACTAAATGAGACTTCAAGTATGGAACCCAAAAACCTAAGTCTAACAAGCCCTTCTGGAGATTTTGATCTCTTCCTGGAAATTCTAAAGTTCATGTTTGAGGACCACTGACTTAGTGAAAGGAGTGTTTTCTGGGAATTCTAAACAAAATTATCAGATGGTGAATTTTAGATGTTGTATAATAAATCAATTCTAATATTTCCACTGCCTTGACTCTTCTGACTTCATTCTCAATATTCTTCATGAGGTAGACACTGCATCCCTCAGACTTCACCAGTGCATCAGCCTCTAATCTCTATTGAGATTATCTTCTACTCTCTGGCAACATTTAGTTTTCCAGGACATCAATAATATTTGCCATTTTTTACATAGGCAAAGGGGTCTCTGTCTCCTTAGTATAGGGCTTTGATGTGTAGAAGCTTTAAGGAACTACTCTAAAGAATTTTTTTGTACTTTTCTTTTATTCATCCAAACATACATACATGCAAATAAGTTCAAGCAAAATTGGAGAAATATGATAAAATCAGTGCATTATATCAGTGTAAATATTTTGATTGTAATACACTATTATTGTTTTGCAAGAAGTTACCAATGAAGGGAACTAGGTGAAAGGTACATGGAATCTCTCTGTATTTTACAATTGCATGTTTATCTACAATTTACCTTATCTATCTATCTATCTAATCTATTATCTCTTTATCATCTGTCACATTTGTACCAGGAATAAATGAGCGATCCAATTTCTCTACATTTTCATCAGAATTTGGTGTTATCACTTAAAAAAAATTAGTCATTCTGATAGGTATCCTGATACTGTTTTTTCTTCCCTTTGTCTTCCTCCTTCCCTTCCTTTCTCCCTTCCCTTCTCCTCCCTCCCTTCCCTTCCTTCCTTTTTTCATTTTCCTTATAACTAATAATGCTGAACATATTTTTCAGTGCTATTTGCCATCTGTATATTTCATTTGCTAGCATGTCTCATTTTTTTGCATTTTGTCCATTTTCTAACTGGACAGTTTGAATTTTTACTGTTGAGTTGTAAGAGTTTTTAAAGTATATTCTTAACAAAAGTTCTTTCCCAGATATCTGGTTTGCAATTTTTTTTTTTTTTTTTAGTTTCTACCTTGTCTTTTCAACTCCTTTATGAGTCTTTTCCAAAAAAAAATGTTCTTAATATTGATGAAACCCAATTGGATCATGCTTTTGGCATCAAGCATAAAGACACAGCCAATTTTTGGATAAGGTGTAAGTTGTAGGTCAGGGTTCATTTTCTTTCCTATGGATGTCCAATTACTTCTATACTATTTGTTAAAATGACTCCTCCCTTCAACTGCTTTTGCACCTTTGTCTAAATTAGCTGAATATATTTGTAAAGGTCTAGTTCTGATTTATCTCTCTCTCTCTCTCTTTTTTTTTATACAGAGTCTTGTTCTGTCACTCAGGTTGGAGCACAGTGGCACAATCTCAGCTCACTATAACTTCTACCTCCTGGGTGTATGTGATTCTCCTGCCTCAGCTTCTCAAGTTTCTGGGATTACAGGTATGCACCACCGCACTCAACTAATTTTTGTATTTTTAGTAGAGATGGGGTTTCCCCATGTTGGCCAGGCTGCTCTTGGACTCCTGACCTCAAGTGGTCCACTTGCCTTGGCCTCCCAAAGTGCTGGGATTTCAGGTGTAAGTCACCACATCCAGCCTAGTTCTGAATTCTCTCTTCTGTTCTATTGATCTATATACATCTATTCCCCTGCCAATATCATGATGCCTTGATTACTATAGCTACAAAGTAATCTCAAATGACAAGTAGAGTGATTCATCTCACTATATTCTTTGGTCAAAATTGTTTTAGCTACTCTAGAATGTGTATCTTTTCATATAAATTTTAGAATAAGCTTTTCTGTGTTCATGAAAAAATCTTGCTGTGATTTTGATAGGAATTTTATTAAACATATAGATCAATATGGGGAGAAATATAATCTTTTCTATTCAGTTTTCCAATCCATGAACATAGTATGTCTCTGCACTTATTTAGATTTTCAGTTTCTATCTTCAGCATTTTGTAATTTTAATTCTTGTACATGTTTTGTTAAGGGTATATGTGGATGTTGTTTTTTCTTCGAAGCAATTGTAAGTGGTATTATATTTTAAATTGTAGTTTTAGCATGTTCATTTTTAGTATAGAAACGTGGTTGGTTTTTGTGTGTTCATCTTAGATTCCACAATCCCAATAACATCATTTATTGGTTCTTCAGTTTTTTGGGGGGATTGGGTAGGATAGGTTTCATGGAGTGTTTTACATAGACAATCTAATGTGCAAATATAGATGATTTAATTTTTTCCTAATATGCGTCTTTTATTTCTCTTTTGTCTTGTTCTTACTAGAGCTTCCAGACCTGTGTTGAATAGTAATGATGAGAATGGACATGCTTGCCTTGTTCACAATCTTCAGGGGAATATATTTAGCCTTTGATGACTAAATATAATATTATTTGTTTGCTTTTCTTTGTAGATGCCTTTTATTGTTGAGATAATTATCCTCCATTTCTAATTTTCTGAGATGAAAGGGTATAATGAAAGGGTACTGAATTTTGTTAATTTTTTTCCATGTCGATTCTATGAATATATAATTTTTCTTATTTAGCCTGTTTTTATGGTGCATACAGCAGACTTTCAGAATTTGCTTTAGGGTCTTTGATGAAAGATTAAATCCAGATTCTCAGGTGATTGCTCCTATGTTAATAAATTCTCCCCTGTCCAGTCCTACATTTGCTTCTCCCTATTCCAATCTCACCTATTTAGGATGCATTCTGATACAGATTCTTCTGTTTCTCATTCAGACACATTAGCAAGATTCTGCAGTTTATTTTATTTTATTATTACATGTAGTCTATATTTCCTGGAGCAAGACTGTATTTTCCTAATTGGTCTGTGCTAAGACCTAACCCTGATTATTGGCCTGGAGGCAGTGAAGGATAGGAGAAAGACTCTTGAAGTGTATAAGTACTGTCTTGCAAGGCTCCCTCTTCAGTTGAAGATATTGCAAATTTCAAGGCACTGACAGACTGTTCTGCAGCAATTGAGAGGGGGTTACTTCTACTGGCCTGAGGAACTCAAGGGAATTTAGAGATTAAAGATTCTCAGACATGTTCATCCAATATCTGTATGTCAAGTTTTATGTCCCACCCTTTTTCTCTCAAGGCCCTAATTTTTAAAAGTAACTTATTAAAGGTAAGCATTTGGGTTCATTAGCAGCTCTGTTACCCTTATGATGGAATCTGTGCCTGATTTTCAGTTCCGTATGCTTTATAGCTACAGAAGAAAAGGGTATTACTAAAAGCTGTTATAAAAGCAATCCAGGTTTCATTGCATGACTTAAGCTAGCATTTGACCTGAGCCTATCATTTTCCATTGTCAAGGCTACTAGCATTGCTAACAAAAGCCATCTGTTGACACTAAAGCAACTCCATCTTGGCTGCTAATCTGCCAGGTTGACTTCTGTTTAACCCCAGTACAGGAGTGCCTCTAAGATTTTTATAATACCTACGCTTCCTTGTGAAAGAGCATGTACTTACCATAATTCCTGCCCTTAGGTCAAGACAACCCTGATGTTATTAAACTTACTTAAATCCTGTTCTTCAGTAATTATCCTACACATCCCTTTCTCTACGGTTTAGCTGGGTGTGAGGGGTAATGATATGGGGATCCAACATCTTGTCTTGCCATTGCCCAAAACACAGACATGGTTTCTGTTATAGGTCACTGCTAGATTTATCTTTTTTTTCCTGAGAAACTGCATATGTCAGCATCTTTCTTTGGCTTCTCAGCTTTCTTGGACTTTTAGGGGTAGGTTTGCATAGACTTGCTAACCACAGAACACCATCCTGCTCCACAATTCCTATATTTGTCATTGTACCCATTTCCTTCCATCACCACAACCACCACATATCCCATGCTTTGCATTCCACCTTCACCTCATCCCAATTATGCACAGGTGAAGGTCACAGAGATGGTGATGCCACTGCAGAACAGACATTATAAACAGCCTAGTTCTGGTGCCATTGTCTTAGCCTGAGTTATTTAAAAAGGCAAATGCTGGTGCTTTACTATTTTATTTGGAAGAGAAATATTAGAGAAGCAGGAATTTGAGAAGAGGTTAATGGAACAGAGAAGAATGGGATAACAGAGATGAGTCATTGTGGTGGCGATCACATGTGCTCAGGAACAACCCATTACTCTAAGGAGATTCTCCAGTGAGAAGTATTACGAAGATATTGTATCACGGGAAAATTAGTCCAGGGGAAAAAAGGAGGCCAATATATTCACTAAATTCCATTTTCCATTGGTCATAAGCTCATCCCAATTGGCAATAAATCCCTGTACTTCAGGGCTGTGCACACATGGACAGTGAACAGGTCCTGTAGCACTGTATTTCTCAGGGGATGTTAGGAAATCCTGAGACTGGAGCTGAAAGGTGACCAGCAGAGGTATGAAGTAAGGTGGATGTTGGTTGGATCACATGCCTACTTAGTTACTACAGAGGCAACTGGGATGGAACAAGTAGCCAGGGGTTCCAGAGATAAGTGAAGCTGAGTAGATCTGAAGCAGCACCTCAGAGGTGTCTGAAACACTACCTCAGAAGATTGGTTTAAGAATTACACAAAATAAGGCTCATAATACTTTCAGTACTACCACAGGAAAACAGTAAATGCTCAATAAATAACAACTATTACTATTGTCATTAATGCTGACGACATTATCGACATGTTTATACTATCCATTGACATCTATGGCCATCACATAAAAAGGCAAAAATTCATCAACATAACATAATATACCATTCTGTCACACAAATGAATCATTGTGAATGCTTTATTTTCAACAATTATATTTTTTATCTGTGATCTTTTTGAAACTTAGTCTTGTATTCCATTCCATCTCTGTTACATGGAATTACTTTCACTTTTTTCACGGAGACCAAAATGTTGTTATTCATATCAAATGAATTTATTCTTACCCTTAGATGTCAAATTCAATGTTACTCACTTTAAGATATTTAACACTTTTTGTTGTTATTTTTATTCTATTTTATTTTTTATTATACTACAAGTTCTGGAATACATGTGCAGAAAGTGAAGGTTTGTTACATAGGTATACGTGTGCCATGGTGGTTTGCTGTACCCATCAACCTGTCGTCTACATTAGGTATTTCTCCTAATGCTATCCATCCCCTAGCCCTCCACCTGCTGACAGGCCCCAGTGTGTGATGTTTCCCTCCCTGTGTCCATGTGTCATCTTTGTTCAGTTCCCACTTATGAATGAGAACGTGCAGTGTTTGGTTTTCTCTTTCTGTGTTAGTTTGCTGTGAATGATTGTTTCCAGCTTCATCCATGTCCCTGAAAAGGACATGAACTCATCCTTTTTTTATGGCTGCATGGTATTTCATGGTTGTATGTGCCACATTTTCTTTTTCCAGTCTAACAGTGATGGGCATTTGGGCTGGTTCCAAGTCTTTGCTATTGTGAATAGTGCTGCAATAAACATACAGATGCATGTGTCTTTATGGTAGAATGATCTATAATCTTTTGGGTATATACCCAGTAGTGGGATTGCTGGGTCAAATGGTATTTCTCGTTCTAGATCCTTGAGGAATCGCCACACTGTCTTCCATAATGGTTGAACTAATTTACACTCCCACCAACAAAGCATTCCTATTTCTCCACATCCTCTTCAGCATCTGTTGTTTCCTAACTTTTTAATGATCACCATTCTAACTGGCATGAGATGGAATCTCATTGTGGTTTCAATTTGCATTTCTCTAATGACCAGTGGTGATGAGCTTTTCTAAATATGTTTCTTGGCTGCCTAAATGTCTTCTTTTGAGAAGTATCTGTTCATATTCTTCACCCACTTTTTGATGGGTTGTTTCTTGTAAATTTATTTATGTTCCTTGTAGATTCTGAATATTATCCCTTTGTCAGATGGATAGATTGCAAAAAATTTCTCCCATTTTGTAGGTTGCCTGTTCACTCAGATGACTGTTTCTTTTGCTATGCAGAAGATCGTAAGTTTAATTAGATCCCATTTGTCAATTTTGGCTTTTGTTGCCATTGCTTCCAGTGTTTTAGACATGAAGTCATCGCCTATGCCTATGTCCTGAATGGTATTGTCTAGCTTTTATTCTAAGGTTTTTATGGTTTTAGATCTTACATTTAAGCCTTTAATTCATCTTGAGTTAATTTTTGTTAAGGTGTAAGGAAGGGGTCCAGTTTCAGTTTTCTGCATATGGCTAGCCAGTTTTCCCAACACCATTTATTAAACAGGGAATACTTTCCCTATTGCTTGTTTTTGTCAGGTTTGTCAAAGATCAGATGGTTGTAGATGTGTGGCATTATTACTGAGGACTCTGTTCTGTTCCATTGGTCTATATCTCTGTTTTGGTACCAGTACCATGCTGTTTTGGTTACTGTAGACTTGTAGCATAGTTTGAAGTCTGGTAGCGTGACGCTTCCAGCTTTGTTCTTTTTGCTTAGGATTGTCTTGGCTATACGGGCTCTTTTTTGGTACCATATAAAATTTAAAGTAGTTTTTTTCTAATTCTGTGAAGAAAGTCAATGGCAGGTTGATAGGGATAACATTGAATCTATAAATTACTTTGGCAGTATGGCCATTTTCGCAATATTGATTCTTCCTATCCATGAGCAATGCATGTTTTTCCATCTGTTTGTGACCTCTCTTATTTCCTTGAGCAGTGGTTTGTATTTCTCCTTGAAGAGGTCCTTCACATCCCTCGTAAGTTGTACTCCTAGGTATTTTATTCTCTTTGTAGCAATTGTGAATGAGAGTTCACTCATGATTTGGCTCTCTGTTTGTCTGTTGTTGGTGTATAGGAATGCTTGTGATATTTGCACATTGACTTTGTATCCTGAGACTTTGCTGAAGTTGCTTATTAGCTTAAGGAGATTTTGGGCTGAGATGATGGGGTTTTCTTATTAATACATGCAAAGCATGTGAGAAATGTCTGGAATATAGTAATCGCTTAATAGAACCACTGTCCGTTTTTCTCCTTCTCTTTGTATACCTCCTTCTATTACTGCTACTACTATTAGTGCTACCAACCTACTGCTAGTACTGCTGCCACTACTATTAGTATCACTACCAACCTCACCATCATGGTGCCCTGTACATACACACAAATATCCTTCAGTTTTAGATTTTGCCCTCATCACTTTTTTTTTCCACTCCCTGTGGACAAAAATGCTGGCTATACTTTGGAAGTTTTTCATCTGGAAAGACTTCCAGACAAAAATGCTGTTTGAAAAAGGCATATAATGGGAAAGGCATAAATGACAACTTTAACTATTATAACTACTAGGAACTCACCTCACTTTATTGAGCACTAAATGGTACTGTGGTGAGCACTTTACATGTTTCATGCCATTTAATCCTCATAATAACACCATGGTGTAGGAATTATTATATCAATTTTGCAAATAAGTAAACAAAGCCTTAGAAATATTACATAACATTCTCGGTGCTTCCCAAACTAAAAGAGGCAGAATAACAATTCGAACTCATTGGTGTCTGGTTCCAAAATTACTGGGCTTAGCCATGAGGTTGTACTACTGGCCTGAAAGTATTTATTCCAGAAATACCTTTCCTCCTTTGCAAACTCCCACAATCACCATCCACTTTGGTCATTCACATCTTCTCTTTTCTGGACAAGTTTTCACCAAATCCATCTGGGTGATATCCTCCCGTATTAGTTCTGCAGAGCAGCGGTCCCCAGCATTTTGGCACCAGGACCCGTTTTGTGGAAGACAATCTGGCCATCTTCCAGGAACCATGGTTGGGGTTCAGGGGAGTGGTTTCTAAATGAAACTGTTCTACCTCAGATCATCAGGCATGAGGCATTAGAGTCTCGTCAGAAACGTGCAACCTTGATCCTTTGCATATGCAGTTCACAGTAGGGTTTGCGCTCCTGTGAGAATCTAATGCTGCCACTGATCTGACAGGAAGTGGAGCTCAGGTGGTCATGCTCGCTGGCCCACTGCTCACCTCCTGCTGCGTGGCCTGATTCCTAACAGGGCACAGACCAATTCTGCTCTAGAGCTGCCATAACAAATATCACAAACTAGATGGCTTAGAAAAACAAAAATGTGTTATCTTGTCGTTCTGGAGGCCATAAGTCAACCCATACCATCTCCCAGCATTCTGTGTTTAATAGCCTCAACTATTTTAAACACAGTATGTGTTTAATAGCCTAACATACTCGCCTTCTTTAATAGCCTAAGGTGTCAGCAGGGCCATGCTCCTTCTAGAAACTGTAGGGTAGATCCTTCCTAGCCCTTTGATATTTACTGGAAATCCCTGGCATTGCTGGGCTTACAGATCTGTCACTCCAATCTCTTCCTCCATCGTCCCATGACTGTCTTCTTTCTGTGTTTGTCTTTGTTTCTTCTTCTCTTCTAAGGACATCAGTTATATTAGATCAAGGGCCTGCTTTTATACCATTATGACCTCATCTTAACTAACATCTTAAATAACATCTCAATTACATCTGCCGAGACCCTGTTTTCAAATAAACACACATTCAGAGAGAGCAGGAATCAGGAGGAATCAGGCCTTTTCAACACATCTTTTGGAGGACCACAATTCAACCCATACCATCTCCCAAAACTCTCTTTCTGTCTGTCTGTCTGTCTGTCTCTCTGTCTCTCTCTGTGTGTGTCTCTCTGTCTCTCCCTGTCTCTCTCTCTCTCTGTGTCTCTCTGTGTGTGTGTGTGTGTGTGTGTATGTGTGTGTGTTTGTGTGTGTCTCTTTCTCTTTCTCGCTCCTCTCTGTGTCTATGTGTGTTTGTCTGTCTGACTGTCTCTCACAGACACATACACACTCGCCTTATTTAATACTTTGAGGCTACAACCCACAGCATTGCTGTCATCTTCTTTGGCCATACTCCAGCACTGGTGTAGGCAAATGTGATTAGCAGTTATGTCCTGGCCCATGCCTTAAGTTTGTTTGTTTGTTTGTTTGTCTGAGAGGAAGTTTTGCTCTTGAGGCCCAGGCTGGAGTGCAGTGGTGCAATCTTGGCTCACTGCAACCTCTGCCTCCTGGGTTCAAGTGATTCTCCTGTCTCAGCCTCCCAAGTAGCTGGGATTACAGCCAGTTGCCACAACACCTGGCTAAATTTTTTTGTATGTTTTAGAGAGACAAAGTTTCACCATGTTGGTCAGGCCGATCTCCAGCTCCTGACGTCAGGGGATTCACCCACCTCGACCTCCCAAAGTGCCATGCCTTAAGTTTTAGGCATAGGAGATCTGAGATCTTGTCCTAACTCAGCTACTCCCTGTGTATGGGATCTTGAATTATTTCCTAACCTGCTCTAAGAGTTCCTTTATATAATGTAAGATCAATGTGATAATGCCTTTCTTACACAGTGACTGTGAAGACGTAATGACTTAAGGAAAAAATACTTAGGTAAAGAACTACATTTATAGTTTTGTTATCTAAGAAGTATTTTCAAAGGTAAGATGACATGATTGTCATTTACAGCCACTTATCTCTTCTGGTCACTGACCTCAGAGGGGAGTCAGTTTCCCAGTCATACCAATTCTTCTCTCTGCCTCCTCAGGGATTTTTGTTTTTGTGTTTTTTCACTATACCTTTCCATTTTAGTATCTCCGGATTTTTCCCCTCCACGGAATTGCTTTCAAATAAGGTATGATTTTCTCATCCTGAAATGATTTTTAAATGACCCTACTCACCATTTTTCCCTGTCACCTTCTCTTCACAGCCAAACTTCCAGATGAATGTTCTACAACTGCGCTTCTATTTCCTTTTAACCGATCCTCCTGATATTTCTTTGGTGTCGATGTCACCTGTCAACTGAACTGCCCTTTTGAAAGTCACAATGGCATTAAAGAACCTTGGCACTGAAAGGAAATAGCCAGGTGCAAATGTGTCTTTTCTTGGCCTGCAGGCCTCCTTACTATTCGGGAGTGTATCCCAGCTGCCCACCCGCCTTCTTCACTTTCCCTTTATCTTGACTTCTCTGATATGATAGAAAGCTCTCTTGGTCCTTTGTGAATAAGACCTCACCATTCTATTTGCAACTACACATTTCCCCCCCTGTCCTATAGGGGTGTGTTCCCCAGTTCTCAGGCTTTTATAATGTGTCCTTTCTTTAATTCCTCTGGAAGACCGCATTCTTTTTATGGCTTTAACTGACACCTCTTATCCATCTTTCTGCCTTATCTTCTTACTGTGTCCTTATCCCATATTTCTGGCTGAAAACACAAACTGCTCACCAGGACTTGAAATATTTGCTTGTTGCGCTTACTACCACCTCAGACTCAACAGGTCTAAAGCATGAACAACGAACTTTGTGCTTCCCCACCTTGTCCTCCCACAAAGCAGCATCCTTTAGGAAAATCTCCATTGCTGTAAATGTTCTGTTTTTGTTTGTTGTAAAATTCTGGAATCGCCTTCAAACACTTTGAAGGTGATTCATAGTCTCCATATTCTTGGAGGTACAAGAAGAGGGGAAGGGGATGAAGCATTACTTGGAGCAAGCGTTGGGATTTTGCTTTTCTCTAAGTATATCACAAAGATGGGAGAAGCCTCATCTCCTCCCGGTCCACAAACTGAATTCACCAAAACCAGAACCATACTACTTATCACCTGGGTGCTTGTATTTCCTCTTGGCTCCGATTAATCTTAAAAGCACAGTGCGCTGCTTCAATAACTCCTGATGATGTACAGTTTTCATCAATGTGGTGATCCAGACCAACTTCTTAAGTTTTCATGACTTTCTAAATATGAACATTTTGCCAGAAATGATGGATCTCTTTAATCTCCTACACACATTTTTACCCCCATTCCTGGCAGTAAGAAGAAATGTCTTACAGTGTTTTGCAGAGAATACCAAGACCATGCTAGAAACTGGTAGTGGACCCTATAAATCCCTGTTTACTGATGTGACCCAACTCACCAAATTCTGGCAGCCTATTTACTTTAAATATCCCCAATTTTAAAATTAAATGAGTAAAAGTTAAAAATATCTCCTAAATCGTCTAATCCATAAAGACTTCTTCAACCTCTGCTGAGTGCAAATACTTAGGTCATTACTGCCGGGAGATTAAGGTATAAGGCAATTCCTCAGTCAATTACCTCACAAATAAATGTCGCTTATTTACTGGTACACAAAATATTATATTATACTGTCCCATAATTCTTTCCTTAGATTTACACTGGTAGTCAACTGCCATATTTTTTTTAAAAGAACACGGTTATCTGACTGCGTAAATTACACAGAGACACAAAAACTAAAGTCTCTAAACCAACATTTATTTGCACATTTCTACTAAGAGGGCAGGAACTCTGTTAGAAACTTTAACGCATTTAATCAGGCAATTTCCACAAGAACACAGTAGATATTTTTAACTTCTACTTTAAAGAGAGGAAAATAAGGCAAAGACAATAAAAGCCCCAAAGAATTAACTTAAGAAATCAACAAAAATTTATTGTTTTCTGTGGTGAATGTTGGGCTACCTGGAGGACTAAAGTAAACCTAGGCCTTGCCCTGGTAGGATTTAGAAATTAACTTTGATAATAGAATAATTTGAACCAGATCATCCAGACTTTAGAGTCCCAACTCTTAACTCTAAGTGACACTTTATCCTCTTCCACTCCTTTCTACCTTCTGGAATATGGAAACTATCGCTTTTGAGATCCAGAGAATGTGTTTATGTGACCTGGATGCTCTTGTGAGCAAGCTTTTGTGTAAATCTGTAACACATTAACAGTCAAGGTTCATTGTGACCATGCTATGTGGGTTCAGTCTCTGCCCGGCCACTCAATTCCTACCCATCAGTCTAAAAAACAGTCCCCAACCTCTTTGGCACCAGGGACTGGTTTCATGGAAGACAGTTTCTCCACAGATGGTAGAGTGGAGGGAATGGTTCTGGGATGAAATTGTTCCACCTCAGATCATCAGGCATTAGATTCTCACAAGGAGTGTTCCACCTAGATCCCTCACACATGCAATTCACAATAGGGCTTGCACTTCTATGAGACTAAAGTGCTGCTGATATGACAGGAGTCAGAGCTCAGGAGGTAATGCTGGCTCACTTGCCGCTCATCTCCTGCTCCGTGGCTTGCTTTTTAACAGGCCATGGACCAGACCAGTGTCAGTCCGTGGCCCAGGGATTGGGACCCCTGGTCTAAAGCATCAGGCTTCCCAGGCCATGAGCCAATGCAGACCAGAGCAGCTGCCAGGTAAGACAGTGATCTAGAATCAGTTTCACAGTCCTAAGTCTGGTCTCTATTCACGTCCAGTCAGAGTTCAGGGCCATTTCCAGTCAGGCTTCAGGGCCAATTCCAGGTGGAAAAAGAAGTCATGTTTCTCCCTAGCTCTTATAGCAGGTGCAAAGTTCATAGGATTTGGATTGATGATGTTCATATCTCTAGTAAGATTACTAGTTTTCTCTGAAACTGGAGCTCAGTCCTGCATGCTATGTGGTTTGACTAGCCCTGAATTCTCTGCCTGTTTGTTACAAGAACTCTCTCTAGATTGTTATCTCCGGCCCCGTGTCTGACTGTGAGCTTATTTCAGTATTAACAGGTCTTAGAACAATGATGTGGCCACCCACAAGAAATGAGAGCCAGGTGAGGATTCCAGAGGATCTGTGTGTTGGCCTGAAAGGGATGAAGGGCAAAAGCATTAGGATAACAGCTTTTAGTGCTGTTCCCTTTGGAAGACAGCAAAGGAAAAGGCAGAGTTTCTGCTTTGGAAGACAGGAAAAGAATGCTCTAGAAAACACAGATGACTCTTCTTACAAAAGGACAACAGAAGAGAATGTGATAGAAACGCTTTTGTCAGAATGTCCCTTCTGGCTCAGAAATGGTGTTGGGAATATTTCTTCACTTGAGGTTAGATGTGTATTTTTAAAAATATTAGGAAAACGAGAATGGAGAACCATGCTGTGTACCGGAAATAGCGCAGCAGAGCTCCATAGCATTGCACCCAAGGCCCTTTGGACTGGCCCTTGCTGGCTTCTCCATCCACATCCACTGAGGCCACCCCACCCTCACAGGACAGGTGTGACCCATCATTACTCCCATCACCCTGAAGTTCTCATGTGTTCAAGGCAGTTTCATGACCCTAGTAGGCACTCCTTCCTTTTCCCAGAGTATCTTCCTTCTTTCTCTCATCTCCCACCTGCTACTTGCTCCCCATTTGCACTGGCTTGACCCACTTTCTTCCTCCTGGACATTTCTCACTCATTCTTTAAATTCTGCCCATAAATTTCTTCCCTTTTAAAGCCTTTTCTTTCCTGCTCCCGTCCAGTGGGGGGAAAAAAAAAATCTCTCCTTTAATGTGGACTTTGGCATATGCAAACATTATACTCACATGAGGTTTACTTCTTTACCTGCCATGCATACTCTTAGAATGCCTTGCAAGCAGCAATTGTGTTCATTCATTTTTTTACTCTAACGGATTGCAGTATAACATGGGCGATGATTGCAGGTCTGAATGGGTCTGCATGCTGCGCATTTCCAGCAGTGCATGGAAGAGCGGCCGTGAGGCGAAACGCAAGGCCGAGGGATCTGTATGCACTGCAGATCTGTTGTGCTTTATGAACCCTACCTGTCAGAGGTCATAGGGGCCAACTATCCACCTAAGCACATACCAGAATCACCGCTGTCCATTTAGCTGATTTCATGCCTTGGGGGTCAGTCATTAAGGGAAACACAGGATATCCTGATTCAAGGCTTGTGATGGAGCTTGAGCTTCAAGGCTTGTGATGGAGCTTGGGCATCAAAACTGTTTTTCTGTTTTGTTTTGTTTTGTTTTGTTTTGTTTTTAATAAATCCATTGGTGATTTTAATTCCAAAGCAAAGTTGAGAATTCTGTTAGTCATTTTAAAGAAGCAAGTTGTCAAGCCCTTTTTCCCTTTGTAAATTCTTCTAAATTAAATTGCAGTCCATGGCTTCACTATATTATTCTAAACACCGAATTGGGGTATCAGAATTAAGGAGACAGTATAATGTTTTGTACACCCACAAACATGACTTAGTTTGCTATAAGAAAAGAAGGCATTCACGCTCAATTATTTTTGAAACTAAGCAAAGTGTATACCGGAAAATATTAAAAATAAAAAGTAAGTGGACAAGTTGTCATTCTAGGCTAGGATGGGTATCAGGAGATCTTTCGTCTTGTCTCTGTCACTAATCAGTTACTTACCTTTACACATTACAACCAAAACCATTTAAGCTGACAATACTTTAAAGTTTACAAAGTGTGATTGATCTTAAAGGTAAGATGGGCATTTTTCTCTGCTTTTCACAGTTGAAGAAACTGAGTCTTAGAGTGTACCTTGAACATGGGTATAGCCAGTTAAAATGAATTAATGTACATAGTAGATATGAAGTGGGTTCTAAACCCAAAAGTTGACTTGTGTGTTTTTATAACCCCTTCCAAATTTAATGACAGGTGTTACTGTGTCAGTTTAAGAAGATTCACAACACTGGTCACATATCAAACTGTAACTTTCTTTTTGCTATTGCATTTACAATGGTATTTCGAGTATCTTGGAATTTGGGACTGAGCCCTCTAAAATCCTAGGAAACAAAGATTATTCCTATTCCAAAATTGCTGATTGATAGAGGTATCATAGTCTTAAATATTCAACTGCAATTAAAGTTGGGAGAGCTCCTTATACAGGGCCAGGAAGAGCAAAGAAAGCCTGCTGGAACATTGGGAATATATTTGTCCATCATAGAAAATTGTTTTTACTTTTAAATAAAAAAAACAAATTATAAGGCCAGGAGAGAGACATATCTCCAGAAAGAACCATGGTCACATCCATAGACCCAGATCTTACTACGCTAGGTTAGCTTATATCTAAACTTTTCCAGTAGCCTTCTGACTGTTTTCCCATCTTTCATCCTCCTCCGAGTTCTATCCTTTTATTATACCAGAGTGATCTTTTAAAAATTCAGCTCTGCTAAAACATTTCTGATGGTTCCCCACTACCAACAGGAAGAAGACTGAGTCCCTTGGTATATTGTATGTGACATGTCTTTATTTAGCTGGTCTTGATGTTCATTCTTTTCCACCACTTCACTTGACTCTCATATTCTAGACACACTGAATGCCCTCAGCTCCAATAAATGGTAAGAATTATCTACGTATCTGTACATCATCTTCCCTCTGTCTCTAGTCACCTTCCTTGTCCATCTGCTTCTCAAACAATAACCAATCCCTTGAGACTTGGCTCATGTGCTACTTCCTCTGGGACTGTCGGCAAAGCAAAGCACTTCCTCCTCTGTGTATCCACAAGGCCTCCTAGTGAACAATTTCCCCTCCAGTGCTGAGAGCTGCCTGAGGTGAGGTCCAGATCTTGCTCCATTTTTTTCTTACCAGCACCATGCCCTGTGTCTAGTCCATACCGGAAGCACAATCGTATGTGTTGAGTGAGTTTATGAATGTTTTAGAGACAAAAGCTAAACTTTAAGAGTAAGGACAATACTAAAGCAAAGAAAGCACACCAGAGATGGAAAAAAATTTTTCCTCTGCACTGATCCTGCACCAGCTTCAGTACAGAGAGAACTCTGAACTCAAGGATTCTGAGAAATGGGGTTAATTAATCAGAGAAACACTGGAGACAGAGACGACTTTAGGTCATTTAGTCCTGCCAGGACTATAATATTCCCCACAGTATATTTCCTAGTGTATTATCCTGTCATACTTTAAATATTCTCAGTAATGGGACCTTTCAGAGGTGCTGATTAATAGGGTTTAGAGAAAAATGGCAAGAAGAAAACTGCATGTCAAGGAGCAGAGGAAGAGAGAGTGATGGGCAATTTCATGTCTTTGGATCTAGAAGGTGAAAGGGTCATTCTTCCTACAGACTGTGTGTTGCAGACAGGCAAGAAAATATTTGGTCATGTTGTAGCTAAATGACAGATCAGGAAGCCCCTATTCACTCAAAAGGAGTCGCTTTGAGCCAAACCCTCAAGAAGGTTATATTCCAGAGACTGTGTGCCTGCCTTTCCCTCTCTCACTCATTGAAGCAGAACTAAGAATCTGCTTAGTCCTGAGGAAAGGAAGACTGACATGGTTTTTGCTGTTGCTGCTTGTTTTGTTGTTGTTGCTGTTGTTTTTAGAAAACCTTCCCACTTTTGAACTTCTTTGAGGCATACTGACCAAGGCAGCCAAATCTCTCACTTCGAGACGCAGTGAACCCAGGGATGAATTAATGTGGTGTTTTAATGGGATTTTTAAAAAATCTGGAACCAAATGTTTCCATTCCAAATATTTTTGTGTTAGAGGTAATTATTTATCCTATTAAAAAGCTAATGATCCAACAGAGCTTTTATCGGCCAAACGGCATATGAAACTCATACTAAGGAAACTCAAAGCCAAATCCAGAACTGCCTGTCTCCTCAGAAGTTTTTCAATCTTTCCTGGATGGCCTGAATTTCAGCATTACATTGAAATCTTGTGGTCTACCAAAACAATACAGATGAACGGGCTCTTAAATGTTGTTCTTTTAAGTAAATAGAACTACGTGTCTCTAGAAAATAACCCAATGTGATTGGAAGTTCCCCAACTTGACAAAATCTTCCCTTAATTCCAAGGACTGCCTGCATTTCTCAACCCCTACCCTCCTGAATTAAGGCAATGTCACCAGAATGTTCCAGCCAATAAAGTAGTACTAACATTAATGGCCACTCACAAGTTAGGACACAGGGCTAGTATATCAAATCCTGTGTTTCAGAGGACATGGATGTAATTGAATGGGACAGATACCAGACAGCCTGATAGGAGGAAAAGAATCTTGGTAATGGAATGGCTTGGCATATATATATATATATATATATATATATATATATATATATATGAAAAGTATGAATGGCTTTTAAGGACAGGGACTTTTGGGGGTAGAAGGAATCATCAAAGTAAGACTTTCCTAACCTCAATTTGTCTGGGGAAGACTTTGGTAGTAAAAACTTTTAAGTAACCAGTAATAAAAACAGAAAAACAGGAAGAGCTGCAGAAATTATTTCAGTGCACATTCAAATTAGAATAAATCACTATGCTTCAGTGAAACAGATCTTGGATTGAATTATGAATCTGTCACTGTCTAGTCAGTGACTTTAGGCAAGTTAATTCTTTTTTTCTAATCCTTTGTTGTTGGGAATGGAATGAGACAACGTACATAGCAAGCCTCTCCTTCTTTAGATATTCATATAAAATTGTATTGCTAAAGAAAGTATGTTATGAAAGAGGCCATAGGATTCCATCTTTTTCCATTCATCAGTATCGCACACATTGTCAGTCAGGAGTGCTAATAAATAGTTATTGAGTTTATAATTGAATAAGTTATCCAGAAATAAAGAGGAAATCCATCCATGATGGCCAATGATAAAGAAAGGAGAGAGACAACTAAAAGTGAAGTCAAAAAGAATTGCAAGCAGTTAAAGAAACCATGATCCAGATGAGGGTGGAAGCAACTAAAGAAATAATGGACAGGAAAAAAGGAAAGAAAGAAGGGAGGGAGAAAAGAAGAAAAAAGGAAGAAGGAAGGAAGGAAGGAAGGGGGAGGAAGGAAAGACTGAAGAGAAGGAGAGAAAATTAAAAAAAAACTGAGTAAAAATCAGCTTTTCATCTTAGCAGATGCGGAAGAGGTTTATAGTCATTTTTATATCTCTCATTCAGTTCCTATGGGACATTATAAAAGATGAAGGAAAATAATGAGATTTAGATACAATAACTTATTTGTTATGTCAAGTCAATGACATGCTAGTAAAATCTTGGTCAGCTCCTGTTTCTGAAAGCTGTTTTTTTCAGAAAACAGCTAAAATTCTGTCAGCTAAGAAGCATGGAGAATACCAGGGGCTAGCCACAGTTTAGAAGCCTTATTTTTTGGAATGGTCATTCTGTATAAGATTTATGGATTGAAAATCTACTAGAAGAAAA
The DNA here is from genome assembly GCF_048565385.1 of Saimiri boliviensis. NCBI lineage: Eukaryota > Metazoa > Chordata > Mammalia > Primates > Cebidae > Saimiri > Saimiri boliviensis. Next base: position 131,306,565 of record NC_133453.1, on the reverse strand, counting down.
AAATAAAGGGAGAAACAGGAGGGAAATCACAGCTAATAATTGCTCCTATGGAGTAATTTTCTTTTTTAATTTAATCCTCCTCTATCAAGGTTGGTATTATGATTCTTATTTTACAGATGATAAAATTGAAGCTCTGAAATTTTCTACAGCTTGCCCATGTTTATGCAACTACCAAGTGTGAGGCTTATATTCACACCCTTACGCTGCTAACTGGAGGGTGGAATGGGTGGAACAGAGCAGCTGTAACACTTGTTTTACTTCTATTATCTCTTGCATACTGTATGAACAATTTTTTATTTGATAACAAAAGTGCTACAAGTCAGGACTTGTTTTTTCTACTTGACAGTAGGAAAATGTAATTCAGAGAGGCCAAGTCACATATTCAGAATGAGGAGCCACTTCCAAGCACAGAAAATCCCATTACCCAGAAACCACCTTGTTCCTAGGAAACTGGGCCAGCTGGTCACCCTACTCTTCATGGTTCCAAAGTCAACACACTTTCCACCATACCCAGGGTTTCCATGGTACATAGACCATACCCATAGGCTGCGTGGCCTCTTGACTTAAAGTAGTAATATTATGACAGGTTCCAATTCCACTTTTGCAAAGAAACAAAACACAGACAGCACACACAAAAAAATAGTTCTTTTCTCTCTCATCTTCCTTCTATTGCCACTGTTGCCATCAGCAACCACAAAGTAAATGTTTTTGGTGTACTTGCTGTGTACCATGTCTGGTACTCAATGCTTCCAATGCAATGTCTTTTTCAGTTCTCTCCAACAGGTTTTTTAAAATTGTGAACCCAGAGAAAATAGTATTTGTAGGGCACACTGGAGTAAAAGGACACTTATGGTCAGAGACAGCCAGGCAAGAGCCCCAATTAACCCAGACCCCGGCTGTCTATTTGCAAGGCTAAAGTGCTCACTATTTGGCTTACTTGTAACTAATGAATGGCACACTGGCTGAGCAGCTCTGCTCCATCTTATTTAAATCTTTATCCACCCCTATTTTCAAGATCAGCAAACTTGGATTTAGGAAGGTTTGTCACAGTTCCGCAACTAGTATATGTTAGAGCTAGTTTTGAGCCAGATTATTTGGAATGTTTCTCAGGAAATCTAGAAAGCAGTTATAAATTTTAAGGAAAAAACAGTAGACATAAAATATAAATTAGGTTCAGTGCTGCAACACAGATGTAATTACCAATAAAGAATACATATATGTAATATATTATACATCAAGTATTATATATAAGATAATAGAAGTAAAAGAATAGTCATTAACTGTAGTATTTATATCTTATACATATAAGCATCATTATATATTGTATATTACATGCATTATGTGTATTGTAATTAATATAAATTATAAATATATTACACGGAAATATAAATGTGTATATAGACAAATAATGAACACTTATATATTGCTTTATAGGTAGCAGCACTGTTATGAGTGCTTTTATCCATAAATTAATTCAATTTACCTTCATAACTATCCTCTGAGATAGTATTATTACTCCCATTTTACAGATTAGGAAGGAAAGGCATGGAGAGGTTAAGAAGTTTGCTTAAGTTCACGTAACTCGTCAGTGTTAGAACCAGAATTTGGACAAGCCAGCTCCTTGTCTTGAACTACCACACGACCATGGAATGTAAAGCTAGTATGAGGTCCGTCTCCTGAGATTTCCAGGCCCAGAACACATATTTCACATGGCATCAACTGTCTGATACTTCTTTCAGGAGTTTCAGTTTTGCCCAGTCACTTTTTAAGTAATTTCTCTCTAATTTTCTCCTCCCAGGTCATGTTTCCTCTGCTTATTCAGAGTTTTGTGCCCTCTCAAACTTTTTAAGATAGATCTGGCAGAGTCAGTCTGAAGTGGCAGAGATCATCCCAGTTTCCATCTTGACCTCATTGCTCTATAATATATCTATGTCCTAATCATCTGAGTCGTAGCATCCCAAATGCATGATGATGTATTGTTCTTGGAGGAAGAGCTGGCTCCAGGTTTCTGGAATATGTCTTTGTTTTCTGGAGGCTTCCCACCCTTCTTTCCTTCCAGTCCCTAATCCCCAGCAAGCCTCCAATCAGTGGGACCAAAGTTAGAATATGCTGGGCCCTGAACACTGATGAATTCTTGGCAGGAAAAGGTCTCTGGGGAAACAGCCCCTGAAATCAGCATAGACCCTACTAGTATTTTCTGGAGTTTGTGCTGTTACAGAGCGCTAAGTGCAGTGCTGTAAACTGTTTTGGTTTTCCTGGCTTCTACTAGGTCTGTCATAAACTGATAGGGCTTAGCTGTAGTATGAGTAGACTTTGGGGGATTGCAACTGGGTAGTAAATGGTTGAGTGTGTTGTAGTTGGTTGTAGAAAGCCTGTCAATGCCTGTCCTGTGCATTTAGAGCAAAATTAGCATTTTATTTAAAAAATACTTTTTACACATGAAAAATTATGAGAATCGCCACTTCAGAGAACAGTGAGAAAATCAACAAGCATGTCCCACCAACCCCAAGGGGCTATGTTAGGTCCACATATCTTCAGAACAGCTAAAAGCATTCCAAGCAATTCCTAATCTTGTCCACTCTGAGATACATTTCTAGCCCTCTTCCTATTGTGCACATGTCTACACCACAGAGTCCTACACATTTTAACTAGCTCCCTTGTTGGAAGGCTCAGCAGAGAAGGCTGGATGCTGAGTGGTCCTCAACACTGAGGAACTCTCATCTCACACCAAGTAGTACTGTTGGGCAGTCGGTACAGTGGGCAGAGGAACAAGATTCTGGCAGAAAGTCTCATGGCGTGCTGAAAGAATTCACAGAGGAGAGTCTTGCACTACTCTTGTTCAGTTAAGTCAGTATCAATGTGTCAATAGAAAACTTCAGCCTCTAGGGTCTATTTGTCTGATGCTCCTTAGAGACATATAATTCATTTTGAGCAATAGGGGGAAAAAAGGAAGAAGAAAAAACCCTCTCTTCTCCTTTTTGAAAAAATAATGGATTGTTAAAATTTGTCATTGGCCCATGGGTGAGACAGCTCTACTCAGCTAACCAATTATCTCCTAGGGCCAGAAAAGACCACTTGAGTTCTTTGCAATTATTTTATCCAATATGCACTAGAAACTTGGCACTGGGAGTCCTTCAGCCTTTCCCATGCGACCCTGCTCACTCCCTGATGGCTCTGTCTGAACATCATCTCTCTTGTTGGCTGATCCAAACTTTTCCTACCACAGCTTTGAGATCCTGACTTATATTACACAGTTTCTGGCTGCTGATGCTTCTTTTCTTTGCAGATAATGCAAAATAGTTCTTCCAAATAACCTTGGTATTTAGACATTAAAATCCTCTAGGGCTTTCCTTCTATGCAGACATAAAAACTGAGGGCCTCACCCTCCACCTACCTTTCCCATCCTTCCTTATACCTTCTCCGGGAATAGTGATATAGCTATTTCTGTGCCAGAGAAAACAGTATATCCGGGTTTTTGAGGTGTGTCTTGGGCCAGAGCCAAGAGAACTGGCATTGCTTGTCCTGCGGTTTAGGATCGCATTAAATTGCAGTCAGGACACATGCTTAGCATTCACATTTGGCTTTGCTTCCTTCTGTTTTGCATTTTTCCCGAGGCCAGATTTGTTGTTGTTATTATTTTTGATTTGGGTTTTTGTTGTGTTTCTTCCTCCACCATTGGCTTGAAACGGAGAACCAGGTAAGGAGAAAACATGATGAATTAGAAATGCTTCAGAAAGTTCTGTATTAAATTCTGATTGTGTCTTTAACCAGCTGTATGTTTAAGAACCCAAATTTCACAACAGTAAGTAATGCTACTCATCTGAAGTCTTTTCTAATGATAATTAACATGAGATATGTCTAAAGCTTGTCAGGGAACATGCACTTAACAGATGGAAGCCTCCTTCCCCCTTTCTCAGATTCATGAATGTTTAAAAGAATTCCAGTTAAATTTACAGTGCTTCTTCCCACACCTTTAATATTTACTTTTAATGTTAAATACCATGGGGCTGGAGTTTCTGTCACTTCCCATGATCCCTCTGTTCTCTAGTCCATACTAGGGTTTCTTAGGGATTTTTTTTTTTTATGTCTCTTTCCCTAAATCTACTCACCAAACCACTGGATAACAAACTTTTTATAATCACTAGTCCATAGCGTCTTTCCCCATGCCAACGTTAATCAACTACACCACTCTTGATATAATAAGCCAAGTAATTCTTTACTGTGAGGGTCCGACCTGTGAATTGTAGGATCTTCAGCAGCATCTGTGGTCTCTACCCACTAGATACCAGAAGCATCCTCCACCCTTGCCCCCAGTTGTGACAACCCAAAACGTTTCCAGACATTGTCAAATGTCTCTTGCACACCATAACCCTGGTTGAGGACCACTGCATTATATCCTTCCCAGTCCCTTTCCTTCAAGACTTTTAGGATGAATTTTGTCCTTACCAAGAAGCAACAGTAATATTGCCACATCATTTAGTAGATTCAAAATTGCCATAAGATGAGGTAAATCTCAAAGGAGAGACGGAAATAATCTGACATGATTTAGATGGATCACCCATGAGATGCCAGAGTTGACTCCTACCTTTTCTGAAAGGAGGCAGGGTAAATACTAATTGATATACATATCAGTGTTTGTATTAGTTCGTTTTCACATTGCTATAAAGAAATAACTAAGACTGTATAATTTATAAAGGAAAGAGGTTTAATTGGCTCACAGTTCCACATGACTGGGGAGGCCTCAGGAAACTTACAATCATGGCAGAAGGTAACGGGGAAGCAACGACTTTCTTCACATGGCAGCAGGAGAGAGAAGAGCATGAGCAAGGGAAATGCCAGATGCTTATAAAACCATCAGATCTCATGAGAACTCACTCTTATCCCTAGAATAGCATAGGAGAAACCACCCACATGATCCAGTCACCTCCCTCCCTCAACACGTGGGGATTCAAATTCAAGAAGGGATTTGGGTGGAGACACAGAGCCAAACCATATCACTGCTCCACTTGATGTGCCTTATGAAACAAATCTAAATTCCTCATCATACTATGGCTCCTCATTTGGATGGTGTTTCCTATGAGGTAAATACAAAACAACCCTCACTTCCTTAGGGAAACGCTCTCTGATTTTGGAGTAACGGTTAATAACAGTCCAAAGAATGGGTCAAACATAGTGATTTGCTTCTTACCTATCTTATGTCATGAAAAGCTTATGATAGTCCCATACTGAGTGTCTTATATCTCCCTTTTGAAGATAAAGAAATTGGAGCACAGAAAGGTTAAGGGACAATTGCAATTATAATAATTAGTGGATGACTGAGCCACAGTTTAAACCCAGGTCTGTCTGAACACAAATGGTTACAGTCCACCTTCATCTCACCTTTATGTTAAGTAGCTCCATGAATTGCTTTTATAGCACAATATTGAGATTTCCTGTTTGTTTGTAAGTCCCTCACATTACTAGGCAGTGAGTTTAGAAACAATGATATGCATATTTCCAGTTTCCTCTTAGATACAGAAACTGAATCTCTTGATTGTCTCTGTTTTTATGTGTTAAACATATTTAATATATATTAAGTATATATTGGACTAAAAATAAAGAGGGTAGAATTATATTAGCACATTGAGTTCTCCAGCATTGCAACATGGTTCTACTTTGTGATTTGAGGAACAGATGCATGGTGAAACTTGAAACCATTTGTCCACTGGAAATGAATCAGGTAATAAATATGTGAGTCCCTTCCAAGTGCCAGGCTTTGTGCTAGGAACTGGGGTTACAGTGGTGAATCAGGTGGACATATTCCCTGCCATCATGAATACTACAATGCATCTACTGAAAACTGAAAAAAAGAAAAATGAAAACCTCATTAGAAAGCATCTGGCTCATATGAGAATGGGAATAATAATCTAAAGTCTAAAAAAATATAATTCAAATTTGAGAGCTGGTGAGTCAAACTTGAAAAATAAAATGCTGCCCACTGTTTCTCTGTATGGAATCATTCAGGGAGACTCATAAACTTAGTCTCCCTGTACAGCCACAAAAAGAACTCAGCAAACTTAAATCCCTAACTATCATCAAAAATGTTTTTAAGATTTATTCCCACCATCAAGGGAGCTGTTTAGTCTCCAAAGGATATAAAGTTTAATTCTTCCTAAGTATAATAGCAATAGCATCCATAAGTTGTTGGCAGGCCTTGCTCATTTCTCATATTTAACATAAACTGACCAGATTCTGACTCCCATTTTCTTTCAGTCTCTGAGATCTCCAGGTTCCCTGGCAGCTCTCTCCAGAGGGCACATGTAATCACCACAGCAATGATGTTTTCTATTTTCTCATACTTGTTTTTCTTCAGAGAATTCCAACGAGTTTAATCACAACTCCCATGAAATCTTCATGTAAAATGTATCATAAAGACTAAATCTGTACTGTGATGGGGAGAGCTCCATGTTGAAGGTAAAAAAAAGAAAACCTAGATATAGTTATCTCTAGGTTGAAGGTTAAACAAATCTAGATAGATAGTTATAAAGACAGACACAGATACAGATAGATATATGCCAAGAGAAGTTCTTAGGAATGTAGTATCTTCCATGATGGGACTTCACAGAAGTAGGTAATATCTCATGAAAGGAAATAAAGTGTGTTGTAACATGAATGAGGATCAGGGTCCATGGGCAAATAAAATATTAATAAGCTAGAAGTCCCTTATCATGAAGCAACATAGTAAGTAGCAGGCACAGAAGAAGGACATGAGAAAGTTCCAGAGGGGTTTTTAAGAAGGCTTTTATATATACATTGACATAATCATCAACAGTTATAAGCTAAGGAAAATCATGCATATTCTGTTTTCTGCTTCTCCTCAACATTTGTCCAAGAAAGTGTTTTGCTCCCTGATAGAATTTAGAAGAGAAACTTAAAAGAACTAACGGAACCATGATAGTTGCTACTACAGGAAGGCAATGTTCGAAGCTGTAAGATGGTGAATGTAAGGATTATTTTGAGGATGGATCCTAAAGAAGTGTTACACATAGAAGTTTGAGGGGTTTTTTTGTCTGAAATCAAAGATGTACTAAGAAGAGACACCTATTTCAAACTCATTGACCTTTCGTTGGAGAAATTTGCTTTAAAAAAGTTTCCCAACACTAATCTTTAGGTGGCATTTCACTCATCTCACCCCTTAAAATGTCACCTGCTATGTAACCTAACTCAGCAACTGGTGGTCCTGATAAGAAGTCATTGTCTTCAATCAGATAGCTCAGCTCTTCTTTTTGGGCCAGTATCCATTCCTTTATTCTGCATTTCTACCTTTGTAAATAAACTTCTTTTCTTCAGGTAGAAAATATTAAAGCAAATATTTTCAAACAGGATATACAGCATTCCAAAACCATTCTGCAATGAACCTGCCAGGTGGCGGTTGCTTACTGGCATATGGCTCATGCTTGAACTTAGCACCGCCTGCCAAATTCGATTTTTAAATTATGTCTTACTTTAAAAAATCTCCTAAAAACATAAGAGACCAGTTTTCTAAGACAAATTTGTAAACCAGTTATGCAAAGTGAGAAAGGTACTTGGAAATACATAAAGGAAAGTGTTGAACACCAAATAGAATTATGGAAAGAGGATTCCCAGGTTCCATATTTCTGATTTCCTTCTGTCCTAGAAGCTCCTAAAAGAAATTCTGGGCCTTTTTTTTCTCACTTGTCTTCTAAGATGTACTATTTGCAAGGATATGAAAAGGATGAAAAGACACAAATAAGTCTAAATATTCTAATATGAATTAGTCAACTCAAATTTCTCTTTACATGGCTTCAAACGCTTTGTAGTTTTATAGCATGCTTTCTGCAACCTACAGCTTAAAAATATGTCCCCAAATCATATGTATAAATATGATGTGTTGGTTAATTGTGAGGATCTATGACAAAAATAATAATATCCTATCAAATGATGTGGTTCTAATTATTTCATGGTGGTGCAGGTGTTTTTTGCTAAAGGGAAAGTAGCCATTAGATACATATTAGTAAACAAGCATGATATTGGCTGCTGTATGATGAAAAATGAGAATAATGAAACATAATGAAAAACCACTTCATGCTCTCAAAAGGGACCTGCTATTCTGAGAAGCCCAGATTCCAGAATGTATTAAGCTGCAATTTTATACCTGGGTAATTATATGGATATTTTTCGGTTCTTCACTGGAACCTTAATTTTCCGATCTAAACACTGTCAGTTACACGGTAATTAATCTTTGAACTTTTTGATGACTTCAAGTATTATTAAGCAGTAACTTGCAAAACCATTTCATTACAAGGTAATGATTAGTTTTATGTGCAATTCCCTAGCATTTTTCAGCTAAGAATTTCAAAATGGCTTATGTAGTCAAATGAAGATGTTAGGGGAGGGTTCTTTTTTTTTTTTTTGTCCAAAGTCAACAAAAACATAGAATTGAAATTTAAATTATTTATTCAATTTCCCCAACTTCCTAGAGCTGTCAGACTCCCTAGTGCAAGAATTCTAGAGTTTACATAATTCCATTGCAATATCAGATGCCATTTTTTAAATAAGATGAGCTACTCTGAAAACAAGTGAGAAGGAGTGTTAAGAAATAAATGTGGAATAACCATGCATTAAGTATTCCAATGCAAAGAAGAGAATGTTACCTCCTGGCACTTGCTGAGTCTGGATTCATTTCTTAACACCCACCCTATTCGCCCACACCTTGCAAGGGCAATTTCTGTGTGCTCATGCATTTTTCAAGAAATCAAGGAAAGAATTATTTAATACTAGAGAAAAAAAACTGCCTGAAGATTTCTGCCCACAAGTGGCCCTATAAAAGTACAGTTGCATTCAGATACAAACTAAAGGAACGAAAGAGAACTGCCGTGCTAGACAGGACTCTGAATCTGGAATCTGATTCCTACCTAGATGCTGAGTGCTAACAAAATGCCCTGGTATTAAAGAAAGATATTTCCAAAAAGAAGACTCACCTCAGACAAATACATTTGTTATTTTATTTAAATTTTCCCCAGAATGCCAAATGAAGGTTGCTCAAGCAAACCAGCTTCTTCCCCAAATCCTCAAGTCAAAGTCCCCACATTCAGGAGGTTCACTTCCAGCAATAATAAACAGAAACAGACACCAACAACAAAAACTCCACCACCAACAATTGAATATTTTATCTCCTGATTGTGGGTACTTCAGGCTCTCTAAAAATATGGGACTACAGGCTTCTCAACCTAGCAGATGTAATTGCCAGTCCTGGCTATCCAGACATACTACACTGCATGTATGTGGTATAAGCAGGTCGAGTTACTTAGTTTGTCTATCTCCCAGTTTCCAGGAGGAAAGTTAAAATAAATAATACTTATCAAACATAGTTGTTAAGAAACTAAATAAATTATGCCAGGTAAAGTGTCTAGTTCATTGCTATTACAGAGTAGTGGCTCATTCAATGAGTTACTAACCAATCTGAATAACAAAGGAAAGCAGAGTCTTCTGAATTCAAATTTCTAAGAATGTCCAGGGATGGAGGGTACTCTTAACATAAACAGACGCTTTAAACAATCCCATGTCATTTGTTTACACAATCCTTAAGATGCAGACATTATAGACTGATTCATCCAACCCTATCCCAACACCTTTGTAGCATGTGTCCCAGCTCACTTAAAGCTGGAGAGTTAAAGTCTAAATTTCCCAGACTCCTTGGCAGTCAGGGTTCCAGGGGTCATCTGACTGCTACTAAGCCAACTGTGGCTTGGGATTTTGAAGGCCAAGGTAAATGTGGTAGAATCGGTTGTTTTGTTTTGTTTTCCAGTACAAATTGCAACTGAAGTTCTATTCCGTGGTCTGCAGTCTAATGGATACCAAGGGACTGCAGTGACAGTCCCTGGATTTCAACTGGAACATTTGTACCCAGTGGTTGGGCATTTCTCCTGGCTGCATGGCTGGGCAGCACCCAAGTTTTAGCTGCATGAACCGCTAAGACGTTCTGTAACTAATTGCCCTTAATAAATCTCTTTCTATTAAACTAAAACCCTGACAGATACATTAGCAGAATGTCATTTGACAAAAAAGGCCGTATCCAAAAAAAGAAGTAATTTTACCTCATATCAAATGTCTGATCTTACCCTAAGGCCTCCACCCCCACCGGCTTCCTTCCCTTTGCAGGTTAGTCCAAGTCTTTTCCTCTCTTTTGCTGATGGGTTGCCTCCATGCTTTAAATATGTTGCAAAACTCTTAACTCTAATATCTTTGCCTCTGGAAATGCATTTGTGCCTGTTTTTTTTTTTTTTTCCCTGCAGACACTGTGTTATTCTTCCATAGAAATATTTAAGCAGAGCCTCTTTGTCCTGACCTACCTCAACTGTGATTAGCTGGAAGGATCACTCAGTAATCTGAGATGTTTGAGCTAAACCGAGAGATCAATAGGGAGAGAGCTATCAGCAATTAGCAATTGCCTGGTGCATTTCTTTTTTTTTATTTCTCAGAGTGAGAAAGTTGAGATGCCTGCAGGATAACAAGTTCTGGCATGAGGAAGACAAACCAGGGAAGAGATAGAAGAGCGGGTTCTGCTCCTTTTTTGAAATGACCATGCTTTTCCATCCTATTCTTAGAATATAAAGACACAGCCTGCTGTGGGTCACTTGTCACTGGGATGTAAAGTCACTGTCATGCTGGACTAGCCCAGGGATAGTGAGAGCCAGTGTGTGTACCCACAAAATGAGGTCTTCGTGGTGTGGGGATGCAGTCTTTTGAGAATCACATATAAAATATCATGGAGTAAGAACTATACATGCCTGACACTGGACAAGGTGCTACAAATATCCCATCCAAGTCAATCTTCAAAGATCCTGCAAGGTCAGAATCTGAATGGGCACTTCACAGACGAGGAAACTCATAGTTAAGTGACTTTTCTGAGTGCAAAACCAGATGTTTGTTACCATTTGAACTCAAGGTTGTCTCATGTTCAGAGTCCATGTTCTGTACCACTGCACCACCTCTTAGAGTCAGCACAGCTACCTCAGCCCTGGACAGTTCATTCTGGTTGATTCTGAGAAATAAACTTTCTAGTGAGAAAGCCTTAGGAAGCCCTTTCCTTCCAACTCATAAAACGGGGCTTGAAACTGTTTTTATATAAAGAGCCAAACAGTATCACTTTGTGGACTAAACAGTCTGATTAAAATCATTAACTCTGCCTTGTAGAACAAAAGTAGTTACAGACAATATGTAAATAAGTGGGTGTGGCTATGTTCCAATAACATTTTATTTACAAAAGCAGGTGGAGGACTGGATTTCACCCTTGTGCCATAGTTTGTGGACCATTGCTCTAAAACAAACAAAGTCATTTCACTGTTGCATGAGCTTCTAACTGGTATGAACCAGAATGACCGTAGAACTCTAAAGGCATAGCTAAATCTTGGGCCATTATTAAAGATTCTTGTCACATCCTGGGTGTGACTTACATTTGGTCAGAAGTATTTTGGACTGAGGCATCCAAGAAGCAAGCGATACGATTTTCATCTTTGACCCTTGCACTTTTTTGATGCCAAAGGATAGATGGAGACCAACTACTTCAGGTTTCAGAGAGTTTACTTGTGTGCTTTTGAGGCTTAGGGACAATCCTTTATGACAGAAATGAAAGGACAGAGTGTATTATGTTCAAAGCCCAATAACGTTTACTTTTCTGACAGACCAGATGTCTAGTCATCCAACTCATCTCTTCGCTTTTCCCAGTGTGAGGTGGAACACATGAGGTCTTTGTATCAGAAAGAATGAGAAGAGAATGCTGGTACTAGCAGTTAATTTTTTATGTGACCTTGAGAAAATCATTCATTCATCTGTACCCAAGTTTATGCATTTAAACATGGTGATAATAGTACCAATGGGTGTCTCATAGAGCAGGTGTAAACTTGTACTTGGTTGTCACATGTAAGAAAATTGCTGCATAGCCTAAGTGCCTGGCATACACGTGCCAGTTTCTTGACGCAGTGAAACTGAGGTGCCACGTCTCCAGGAAAGCAATCTGGCGCTTTCTTCTTCTGTGCCTTCTGGGCTATAAGATCAAGCAGAAACCAGCCAGGCATGGTGGCTCATACCTATAATCCCAGCACTTTAGGAGGCCAAGGCAGGTGGATCACCTGAGGTCAGGAGTTTGAGACCAGCCTGGCCAATGTGGTGAAACTCTGTCTCTACTAAAAAAAAAAATTAGCTGGGCCTGGTGATGAGCACCTGTAATCCCAGCTACTTGGGAGGCTGAGGCAGGAGAATTGCTTGAACCCAGGAGGTGGAGGTTGCTGTGAGCTGAGATCTCGCCATTGCACTCCAGCCTGGGTGAAAAAAAAAAAAATCAAGCAGAAAGCAAAGTGTTTACTCTCTGTCTCAAAAAAAAAAAAAAAAAAAAAAAAAAAAGATAAGCAAGGTGTTTACTAGTCAGATGCCTATGCGGAGGAGCTGGATGAGGAAGGGCACTGTCTCTCATATAGGACGGCTGAACTCCTCAACATCACACTGGATGTAAGTCTCAAATAAGCAATTGCAGAGTCATGCTCCCAGCCCAGGTAATAGAAGCCTCCAGGAATGCTCCCAATGACATTATTTCAAGGATGAGCATTTCTGAGTGTTCCACAAAATTCCAGTCCCCCTCTTTATTCCCAGAAGGCTTCATAAAAGATTGGCTGTCAGAGATCACAGCGGGGCTCCACCAATCAGCTTCCGTCCAGGCAGCGATTTGTCTCTCCCCACGTCTCCCTTTCACGATGCAGGGATCCAAGCAAGAGCGGACGGTCAATGGAAATGGACGATCTGGCAATTAAAGAGGAGGATTCCAATTGCAGCTGAAGTGCCAGGGCTGGGCCTTACAGCCCTCAGAGTCATGGAGACTCAGTTTCAAATTTTGATAGCCATCCTTTTCAGCTGACCTTTGGCAGATGGCCCTGAGCCTGAAGCTGTTTAATTGATTATCACCCAGGGTGCGGGGTCTATTATTTTCCCCCTTTGGCAATTTTCTTGCTTTTGACAGGTGCTGGTCCCCCAGGTGGCCTTCTAATTAGGAACTTCCTATGATGAGCTGACACAGTCCATCGTGTGCACTTTGGGACTTTCTCTACATAACTAGAAAAAAAATACGAAACTAGTTGTTTCATTGCTTGTATACAGCACTGTGCTTATGACTGAAAGACTAACGTTACTTTCATCCAGCTACCTATGAAATAAGCAAAATATTTCTGCCATAAGGGTAGTCATGAAGTATATATCTAAGGGCTGTCTACTTTCAGAACACCACACAACACGGGTTGGGGGATAGTGCGCTGATGCAAAGTAGTAAACATGAGACCCCCATGTTTTGGTCTTTCATTAAAGTAAAACTCACATACTATAACATTCTCCATTTTAATCATTGTAATGTGCTGTGTACAATCAGTGGCTTTTATTGCATTCACAATGCTTTGTGATTATCCACCACAATCTAATTCTAGAGCATCATTACCCTAAGGAGAAACCCTGTACCCATTAGGCAATTACTCCCCATTACCTCTTTTACGTAGCCCCTGGCAGTCACTAATCTGCTTTCTGACTCTATGGATTTGCCTATTTTGGCCATTTCATAAAAATAGAGTCATTCTATGTGTGGCCTTTTGTGATTGGCTTCTTTCACTTAGCATAATGTTTTTGAAGTTCACCTATGCTGTAGTGTATATCAGTACTTCATTCCTTTGCATTACTGAATAATAATCTTTTGTATAGATACATCACATTATATTTATCCTTTCATCAGTTGATAGACATTTCAGTTGTTTTCACTATTTGGCTATTGCAAATAGTCCTGTTATGAATATTCCTGTATAAGTTTTGTTTGAACATATGTTTTCCATTCTTCGGGTATATTTTGAGGTGTGGAATTATTGTCATGTGGTAATTTTATGTTTAACTGTTTGAAGAACTGCCAAACTTCTTTCGACAGTGGATACACCATTTTACATTTGCACCAGCAATGTATTAACATTCCAATTTCTCCTTAACCTCACGAACACTGGTTACTTTCCATATTTTTATTATGGTCATCTTAATGCACATTCAGAGGTATTTTATGGTGATTTTAATTTGCACTTCTCTAATGACCAGTGATGGTGGCATCTTTTCATATACTTGTTGACTATTTATATATCTTCTTCAGAGAAATTCTACTTAAGACTTTTGTAATTTTTAATTGGGTTGTCTTTTTGTTGTTGAATTGCATATTCTGGTTACTAGACTGTTATTAGATATATGACTTGCAAATATTTTCTTCCATTTTGTGGGTTGTGTTTTTACTTTCTTGATTGTTTCCTGTGATAAGCAACAGTTTTAAATTTTGATAAAGTCCAAATTATCTATTTTCTTCCTTTGTCACTTGTGTTTCTGATATCATATTTTAAAAACAATTATGAAATCTAAGGTCATGAAGATTTTTGCCTATGTTTTCTTCTAAGAGTTCTAGCTCTTCAGTCTATGATTCATTTTGTGTTAATTTTTGTAAATGATAGGAGATGGGGTCCAAATTCATTCTTTTGTAAGTTGTCTTGAACCATTTGTTGAAGACTGTTCTTTCCCTACTGAATGGTCTTGGAACTCTTGTCAAAAATCAACTGACCATAGATGTGCGGGTTTAAAACTGGATTATCATTTCTAATTCACTGGTTCATATGTCCAGGCATACGCCAATCTTCTCTAAATATTCCTTTGGTCAAGTTAATCCATTTTTGAGCTGCAGATTTCTCATATCTAAAGTGTGTGTATTAGGAGGAAGAAGGCAGATGGATGGATGACAGTCTATAGTGCTTTACTAACTCCCATAATAAATGTTTTATTATGAAAATTTTTATTACCATTTTTATAAAGAATGGGAAATTCTATAGGCTACTTTCTGTAACTTGAGGATGGCAATAAATTTAAAAAAATATTAAGTATGATTATTATTATTTTTTTATATATTATGGGCTCTGGTGTACATGTGCACATCCTGCATCCTGCAGGATTGTTACGTAGGTACATACATGCCATGGTGGTTTGCTGTCTCCATCCGCCCGCTCCCCCCAACTCCATGTTGCCTACATCAGGCATTTTTCCTGGTGTTATTCCTCCCCATCCTCCCCACCCCCTCAGTGTCTCTCCCCTCCCATCTCCTCCACCCCCGAACCTAGCCCAGTGAGTGTTGTTCTCTTCCCTGTGCCCAAGGGTTCTCATTGTTTATCACCAGCCTACGAGTGAAAACATGTGGTGTTTGGTTTTCTGTTCTTGTGTCAGTTTGCTGAGAATGGTGGTTTCTAGGTTCATCCATGTCTCTATAAAGGACATGAAGTTGTCATTTTTTATGGCTACATAGTACTCCATGGTGCATATGTGCCACATTTTCTTTGTCTAGTCTATCATTGATGGGCATTTGGGTTGGATCCAGGTCTTTGCTATTGTAAACAGTGCCACAGTGAACATACGTGCGCGTGTGTCTTTATAACAGAATGATTTATAATCCTTTGGGCATATACCCAGTAATGAGATTGCTGGGTCAAATGGAATTTCTATTTCTAGATCCTTCAGGAATCACAACACTATCTTCCATAATGGTTGAACTAATTTACACTCCCACCAACAGTGTAAAAGTGTTCTCTTTTCTCCACATCCTCTCCAGCATCTGCTGTCTCCAGATTTTTTTAATGATCGCCATTCTAACCGGCATGAGATGTTCATATATTTTGCCCACTTTTGAAAGGGTTTGTTTTTTTCTTGTAAATCTGGGTTCACTCTAATGATTGTTTCTTTTGCTGTGCAGAAACTCTTAAGTTTAATTAGATTCCATTTGTCTATTTTGGCTTTTATTGCCGTTGCTTTGTGTGTTTTAGTCATGAAGTCCTTCCTGTGCCTATGTCCTAGATGGTGTTGCCTAGGTTGTCTTCTAGGGTTTTTATGGTGTTAGTTCTTATGTTTAAATCTGTAATCCATCTGGAGTTAATTTTTGTATAAGGTGTAAGGAAGGGATCCAGTTTCAGTTTCCTGCGTATGGCTAGCCAGTTTTTCCAACACCATTTATTAAGCAGGAAATCCTTTCCCCATTGCTTGTTTTTGTCCAGTTTGTCAAAGATCAGATGGTTGTAGATGTGTGGCATTGTTTTCAAGTCCTCTGTTGCGTTCCATTGGTCTATATCTCTGTTTTGGTACCAGTACCATGCTGTTTTGATTACTGTAGCATTGTAGTATAGTTTGAAGTCAGGTAGCTGATGCCTCCAGCTTTGTTCTTTTTGCTTAGGATTGTCTTCGTTATGCGGGCTCTCTTTTGGTTTCATATGAAGTTTAAAGTTGTTTTTACAGTTCTGTGAAGAAGGTTAATGGTAGCTTGATGGGGATAGCATTGAATCTATAAATTACTTTGGACGGTATGGCCATTTTCACAATATTGATTCTTCCTAACCATGAGCATGGAATGTTTCTCCATCTGTTGTGTCCTCTCTTATTTCCTTGAGCAGTGATTGTAGTTCTCCTTGAAGAGGTCCTTTACATCCTTTGTTAGTTGTATTCCTAGGTATTTTATTCTCTTTGTAGCAATTGTAAATGGGAATTTGCTCATGATTTGGCTCTGTTTGTCTGTTGTTGGTGTATAGGAATGCTCGTGATTTCTGCACACTGATTTTGTATCCTGAGACTTTGCCGAAGTTGCTTATCAACTTTAGGAGATTTTGGGCTGAGATGGTGGAGTCTTCTAAATATACGATCATGTCATCTGCAAATAGGGACAATTTGACTTCTTCTTTTTCTAATTGAATGTCCTTTATTTCTTTTTCTGGCCTAATTATTCTGACTAGAACTTCCAATACTAAATTTAATAGGAGTGGTGAGAGAGGAATCCTTGTCTAGTGCCAGTTTTTAAAGGGAATGCTTGTAGTTTTTGCTAATTTAGTATGATATTGGCTGTGGGTTTGTCATAAACAGCCTTTATTATTTTGAGATACGTTCCATCAATGCCTAGTTTATTGAGAGTTTTTGGCATAAAGGGCTGTTTAATTTTGTCAAAAGACTTCTCTGCATCTATTGAGATAATCATGTGGTTTTTGTCTTGGTTCTGTTTATGTGGTGGATTATGTTTATAGATTTGCATGTGTTGAACCAGCCTTGCATCCCTGGGATAAAGCCTACTTGATTGTGGTGGATAACCTTTTTTTTTTTTTTAAATTGCACTTTAGGTTTGGGGGTACATGTGAAAAACATGCAAGATTGTTGCATAGGTACACACACGGCAGTGTGATTTGCTGCCTTCCTCCCTTCACCTATATCTGGCATTTCTCCCCATGCTATCTCTCCCCAACTCCCCACCCCCCAACTGTCCCTCCCCTATTTCCCCCCAACAGACCCCAGTGTGTGATGTTTCCTTCCCTTTGTCCATGTGTTCTCATTGTTCAACACCCGCCTATGAGTGAGAACATGTGGTATTTGATTTTCTGTTCTTGTGTCAGTTTGCTGAGAATAATGGTTTCCAGGTTCATCCATGTCTCTACAAAGGACACAAACTCATTGTTTTTGATGGTTGCATAATATTCCATGGTGTATATGTGCCATTATTTTCCCTGTCCAGTCTGTCATCGATGGGCATTTGGGTTGGTTTCAGGTCCCTGCTATTGTTAAACAGTGCTGCAATGAACATTTGTGTGCATGTGTCCTTATAGTAGAATGATTTATAATCTTTTGGATATATACCCAGTAAGTGGATAAGCTTTTTGATGTGATGTTAGATTTGGTTTGCCAGTATTTTATTGAAGATTTTTTGCATCAATGTTCATCATGGATATTGGCCTGTAGTTTTATTTTTTAGTTGTGTCTCTGCCAGGTTTTGGTATCAAGATGATATTGGTTTCATAGAAAGAGTTAGGGAGGATTCCCTCTTTTTGTATTGTTTGGAATAGTCTCAACAGGAATAGTACCAGCTCCTCTTTGTATATCTGGTAGAATTCAGTTGTGAATCCATCTGGACCTGGACTTTTTGGTTGGTAGGCTATTAATGCTGCCTCAACGTCAGAACTTATTATCTATTTTTTTAAGTTATCAGATGACCCAAAAGTGTGAATACCTGTGTAGTAATAAAACATGTATATAATGGGACTGACTTGACATGGAAGAGGCAAATATCTATAATTTCTTGATAATATTACAGGGAATCACAGAAATATGGCTTTGACTTCCCTAAACTTCTGTCATAATTTCTGGATTTTGTTAATTTTTTTTTTCTCTTTTCTCTTTTTTTTAATTAAAATAAAAGAGAGAGAGATGGGGTTTGGCCATGTTGCCCAGGCTAGTCCTGAACTCCTGGGCTCAAGCAATCCTCCCATCTTGGCCTCTCAAAGTGCTGGGATTATAAGCATGAGCCATTACACCCAGCCCAGATTAAGTTTTAAAAGAATTATTTTAAAGGTCCAGGCCGGGTAGAGTGAGGTCTGGATGGGTAATGATTTCAAAGTCTATTTAATCACTTTATTCTTTCCAACAAATTTCTTCATAATATGAATCCACATTATTCACACAACTCCTATGAAACTCCCAATAAAAGGCTTACAGACATGCTCCATAACTTCCATGGTGAACAGACCATGTTCATTCCCTGCTTGACATCTTCATTGTCTAGTATTTGGCATGATGCTTTCCAAATGCTAGACAATGGACAGGTTATATAAGAATTACTGGAGTATTCCTTGCTAATAAACAGATTATTCTAGAATCTACCCAGATTAACCAAACCAGAACATGAAAGGAAGAAGCAGCCTAGAGGAGGAAGGTACTGAACAAACACCCCATGGAATTCTGACCCAGCCAAAGTAGAGGACTCTGATCTAACGCTTAAGGGACAGCTGTTCACAGTATATGGTACTCACAGTTAGGACAGGCCTACTTCAGAATAGCTGTGGGCCCCAGACTTAGATATAGAATCATACAATGTTAAGCTTATAAAATTAGATATGGGTTGGGGCAAGGAATTTTATTAGGAACTCTATAAAATAGGCTGCGGCAGTGGTTCACGCCTGTAATCCCAGCACATTGGGAGGCTGAAGTGGGCAGATCACTTGAGGCCAGGAGTTCTAGACCAGCCTGGCCAACATGGCAAAACCGTGTCTCTACTAACAATACAAAAAGTAGCCAGGTGTGGTAGCACACACCTTTAATCCCAGCTACTCGGGGTGGGGGCAGGGGCTGAAGCATGAGAATTGCTTGAACCCAGGAAGTGGGGATTGTGGTAAACCAAGATTACAGCACTGTACTCCAGCCTGGATGACAGAGTAAGACTCTGTCTCAAAAAAAAAAAAAAAAAAAAAAATGAAACTACGTAAAACAAGAAAAGATGAGTTCAGAATTCATCTGATACTATGGTAAAGATCAGAGGAAAAGATTCAATGACTGCTGTTTGGATTAACAATTTAGATACCCCAGAAATTGAGGTATCCAAGAGATTTTCAGTGACATTAGCTTGTAGAAAAGCAATGTGAAGGTAGGCAACATTTCTGTGTCTGTGCTCCAGTGACTTTAGTTCGCTAAGGAATACTGAGCTTGAAAAAGACCAAGGTCATTGTGGCCAGTTGTCTTGCCTAAGGATACAGGTGGCCACTTACTGAGTACCTGCTGTGGGTGAGGTGTTTAGCATGAATTACTTCCTTTAATTCTGAAATGATCATGCAAACAAAAGTGCATCCCTTACAGGCAAAAGTGACAACTCATGGAGTTAGAATACTTATCCAAAGTCACACAAATGATAAATGGAAGGACTGAGATTCATTTATAATACTATCCACATTTGGTGTAGACCATTCAGAAAGTTTAGTCTAAGCCTTATTGGGAACCTATCTTCAGACCTAAGTAGCTTACTAAAGTGACCAGGTCATCCACCCTAATGGTAGCTAACTGGGAGGTTCATCCACGGTGGCAAATCATTTTAGGTTCATGTGTTTTCCAGATCAGAGATGTGATCTCAGTCTAAAGTCTGGATTTTTCTATCTTTCCAAATATTCTCCATCTTCCAATGCTACATCTACTTGTTGATCATCTGACAGCTCTGAAAATTCTGACAAAGATTGATCTTTCTCCTTCCTATCATCTGCTACATGGATTATTTTTGTTATTTTGTCTGTAGATTTTGGAACTTATTCTTCTTGTTTTAGTGTTTGGGACTGATTACAATTTCTTTTGTGTAATTGCTTCTTGGGGGTTACAGAAGTGATACGGTGTGTTCCAGGAGCTGCTACCACATGGAACTGTTATACATTTCCTAAATGCTTGTTGAAGTAAATATAAAGAATAGTGAATCTCTACGACAACAGACTTTTAAGCACACAGGATGAAGAGGGAGCAGTCCTGAGAGCGAACTGCTAACCTCCTAGATTTCATTACATATCTCATGCTTCTACCCTACAAGTATTCCAATAGAAATCATTTCCCATTAAATGCACTAAAAACCATAGGAACCTTAAAATAAGAGACCAAATGGTCATCATCTATATCTCAACGTTCTAGAGAAGAGATTCATATTGCAAGTTTGCCACAAGGCACTAGCTTGCAGGTCCTATAGACATGTCTACCAAGCTCTGAGGAAGCTCAAATACCTATTAAGATACAGATGTGTGAGATGGGAGATAGAAAGTATTTTTTTAAAAGGATATGGGTGTGTGTGTGTGTGTGTGTGTGTGTGTGTGTGTGTGTGCTTGTGCTTGAAGGACAAAAACAAACCCATGGCTTCCTATTTAGATGGTAAAATTATTAATATGCCACATGACTTCCTTCCCTCAGGTTGACAATGTTACCTGAATGCCTTGATGAAATAGCCTCTATAATGTCTTTCTTCTGGAGAACCACAGTCCTTTCCTCACCTGCAGTTTCTTTCTGTGGGCTTTCTGATTAGAAAATGATTGTCAAGGGCAAAATGTAGCTCTATGTACTTTCTTCAGAAAGTTTTTCAGATCCTGGGATAAGAAATATGTAATGAGAATGCATCATCATGTTACAAATAACAACAAAGCTCTCTTATTTTATAATACTGCTGAACTTCAAGAAAACAAGTCAGAGAAGCAGCAAAAGTAGGGAAAATGAAGGATGATGGTGGATGTATTACTGAGAGGTGTGGCATCTCCTAGTCTCCTGGTGACTATTTTCATCACCAGAAACAATTCAAATGATTGGAGTCATCTAAGCTGAAGTGAGCTGTACAAGACTTACCAGGGCTAGCCCGAGGGAAGGGTGAGATACCTTATGCCTCCTATTATCAGAAGCACTCACCTGGTCAAGTGACTATTCCCTTACTCTTTCAAAAACATAGGGGTTCTCTAAGTATCACAGACTGCTAAAACTTGCAGTGTTCAAACCATCCTCTGGAGTGAAGGATGACTGAAAGCCACTGACATGGGCACTGTGGCAATCCAAGTTGGCAGGGGCTGGACTGCAGTTTTACTTAGACCTGGATAATTGGTCAGGAGGTATAATGTAAAGGCTCATTACTCACCTCCCCCTTAGCTTTCCCAGATGATGGAATCAGGTCCATTTGTATTCAGCTGTTTGTCCCCCTAAATGGGATCATCTATAAACCCACATGAAATTTCCAGCAAAGAAAAGTTTAAACAAACTGGCAGCAACTACCAAAGCCGAAGTGTAAGTTGCAGTGATGGAAATTTGGCTGAAACTTGTCTCAGATGATCCCTACCTCACCCTCTTAACTCCAGTTAATAATCTGAGTCTGCATTCTGCTACATTCACTTCCCTGGGGGGAAACATGTTCCAGAGTTGCATGATCTGATATTCCTTGCCTAACAATGGAGCCTATGGAAGTGTCAGGACTCCAGACTCAGAGCACCAGTATACAGGTGATTGGGCTGAGCCCAGGCATGATAAGGCACATAAGGTCCAGCGGCTCGAAGGACCTTGTTTCTGACTCTGTCATTAAATACAGTAATAGATTTAGATGCAAAAGTTTTGACCTTGCATGTGTTATTTCCTCTATCTAAAAAGTTCTCTAGCTTATTCTCCATCCTTCCAGATTTTGCACACAGTGATCTACTCCACAAAGCTTGCCTTTAACCTCAAACCCTACTGCCAGCCACCAGATCCCATTACTTATTTTTCTATGATTTGTGCTTATCTATCTGTGAACACCAAACTTACGCCTGCCTTGGAGCCTTGTACTTGCTGTTTTTTTGGGGAGGGAGGAGGGGCGGTTCTAGGACATTCTGTTTCTGAATTTCATATGTCTGATTGTTTCTCATCACAAATAGCTCACTCAAATGTTTATACCCGAGAGAGGCCTTCTCCGACCATGCTGGCTGAAGCAGATTCATTCCTCAACACTTTTCATGTTTCCTTTTACAACTATTTGGCACAACATCTCTCACTGTCTGAATTATGTTGCTTATAAACTTATTTATTTAATGACCACTAATTTATGACAGTGATTTTGTATGTTTATTTACTAATTGCTTATGACCATCCCACATCTTTAAAATATATGCTCCAGGAGGTCTTGCTTCTCTTGGTCACTGCTGTATCCCTAGACCCCATACCAGATGTTCCGTAAGTATTTTACAAACAAATCAATGGCTCCAATATTGTTCTGTACTTAGTGCTATTAAAACTCTTACCACATTTTCTTGCAACGACTTCATTAGAGACGAGTCCTTCAACAATTCTGAAAACTGCTGAACATCAAGTTCTGTGTCATCTTCCTGTGTATAAAATTGTTGCACAGCCTGGCATATAGTATGTGTTTACTAAGAATTTGCTAAATAACAACTGGGCTATGTATTCTTTACTTTATTCATATTTTGTTCTGTGGCAATAGGTCTGCTCAAGCTCACAAGCAAGAGAGCAAAGCTTTGCAGAACCACTGCCTCGGACTCCATCCATTTGTAGAACCTGTTCTTTTCTCTCTGGCCTTAGCAACTGATCAGTGCCTCCTGTTTCCTCATCCCTCTACTTTATAAAAAGTTGATGCAAATTACTTTGTTCCCTTACTTGACCTTCTTATGTTCAAGAAGGTGGCTTTCATAAAGATGCACCACAGTTTGATGAAACATATTTTCAATGCAATTAAATACCAGTAATTAGTGTTCAAAATATATAGACTCCTTGAAATCAACATTTAAAAAATTAAAAGTTCGGTGAGATCCAAGATGGCCGATTAGACATAACTCCAGCGCACAAGACCCAGCGAGAGAGACACAGAAAACCAGAGATCTCCTAGCTTCCAACTGAGGTACCAGGTGCATTCCAACGGGTCTGATCCGACGATGAGCAAAGCCCACTGAGGGCAGACCGAGGCAGGGAGGGGTGCTGCTTTACCCAGAAAGTGCACCTGACCAGTGAGTTGCAGGCTCCACCTCTGGCCCTCCAGTCCAGATACAGCGCTTCCCCCAAAGCCTCAGCAATACACAAAACAGGGGAATTATAAGCACGGAGTTGAATAAGAGCCTGCAGACTGAGCTATCGCCCCCTCTCCCTAGGCAGAGAGAGAGGGAGCTGTAAGCGGGAGCAGCTGGGCAGGCCCCTACCCCATGACCAGAGAGAGAGGAAGCTGAAAGAGGGAGACAGCCAGGTGCGGCTGGGTGGCTCCCTACCCTCCCCGACAAACCCCAGAGGGCTGAAGCTCTGACTCCAGTGGGTTGCGCAGCCAGTGCCACAGTCTGAGATGAACCCTGAATGATCCAGCCCAGTGGAGGAAGGGCAGGACCCACCACTAGAGGGGCGGGACTGGGCTACATGGGCTAACAAAAACACAGGAAGCCTACATAGCAACAGGACTGCACACTTGACAATCCAGAAGCGCCCACAGGTCAGTGGAAGAGGCGGGCCTAATCTCCCAGCATAAACAAAACAGACACAGGAAGCTTCTCTAGTAACCTGAAGGAGTTCCTAGAAACCCAGTAGCACCTCCACAGGGAGACAGGCAACCTCATCAAGCAGTTCTCTGACACTACAGCCAGGTAAATCCACAAAGATGGGGAAAAAAACAGCACAAAAAAGATGAAACGATCAAAGACCAAAACACCTTTTCTCCTTCAAGGGATCACAACGCCTCAACAACACAGGATCACAAGTCGACCAAGGAGTGTGACAGATTGACAGAAACAGGCTTCAGAAGGTGGATAATAAACTTTTCTGAGCGAAAGGAACACACTCTAACTCAATGCAAAGAAACCAAAAACCTTGAAAAAAAAGTTAAAATGCTAACTAGAATAACCAGCTTGGAAAAGAACATAAACGACTTGATGGAGTTGAAAAACACAGCATGAGAACTACGTGAAGCAAACACAAGTTTCAACAGCCGAATTGATCACGCAGAAGAAAGGATATCAGAGATTGAAGATCAACTCAATGAAATTAAAAGGGAAGGCAAGACAAGAGAAAAAAACAGTGAAAAGAAATGAACAAAGCCTCCAAGAAATATGGGATTATGTGAAAAAAAAACTAATCTACGCTTGATCGATGTACCTGAATATGATGGGGAGAATGAATCCAAGCTGGAAAACACACTCCAGGATATTATCCAGGAGAACTTCCCAAGCCTAGCAAGGCAGTCCAAATTTCAAATTCAAGAAATACAGAGAACTCCACAAAGATATTCTTCAAGAAGAACCCCAAGGCACATAATCTTACACAGTTGGTGGGACTGTAAGTTAGTGTAGCCATTGTGGAAGACAGTGTTGCGTTTTCTCAAGGATCTAGAAATAGGAATTCCATTTGACCCAGCAATCCCACTACTGGTTATATACTCAAAGAACTATAAATTGTTCTACTATAAAGACACATGCACATGTATGTTCACTGCAGCATTGTGTACAATTGCAAAGACCTGGAACCTACCCAAATGCCCATCAATGATAGACTGGACAAAGTTAATGTGGTACATATACACCATGGAATACTATGCAGCCATAAAAAACGATGAGTTCATGTCCTTTGTAGGGACTTGGATGAATCTGGAAACCATCATTTTCAGCAAACTGACCCAAGAACAGAAAGCCAAACACTGTATGTTCTCACTCAGGTGGGTGTTGAACAATGAGAACAAATGGACTCAGGGAGAGGAGAATCACACACAGGAGACAGTAGGGGGTAGTAGGGGAGAGACAGCGGAAGGTGGGGAGGGAGGGGGATGGGGAGGGATAACATGGGGAGAAATGCCAGATATAGTATGCACCTAAAGTTAAATAAACTTTAAAAATAATAAAAAAAATTAAAAGTTCAAAGAAGAAAAAAGTAGATATAAGTATTGATAAAATGTTAGTGGAAGAAGAAACCTAAGTGACCACAATCTCAGCAGTAATTGAGGAAGTGCAAATTATCCATATGACCCAGCTATCCCTCTGCCGGATATCCCCAAAGATATCCACAAAAGACATGTAATCAGAACCTCATAAATATATCTGTTCTTTTACATTCATTGTAGAACTATTCATAATAGGCAAAATACAGAAACAACTGAAGTGTCCATATACATATATATATATATATATATATATATATATATATATATATATAAACGATATTGTCCATCATAAAAAAGAAGATCCTAACACTTAAGAATAAATCTGGAAGACAGTATACTAAGGGAAATAAGGTAGACCCAGATCAAAATTCTGCATAATCTGAATTATATGTGAAATCTAAAGAAGTTGAATACATGGAAATAGAGAGAGAACAGTGATTATCAGGATTGGGGAGGGGAGGAAAATGAAGGGATATAGATTTAAGGGTAAACACTTGCAGTTACATAGAATGAATAAGGCTAGAGTACGTAGGATAAATAAGTCTAGAGATCTAATGTATAGCATGAAGACTGTAATTAATAATACTGTATTGCATACTGAAAATTTGTCAAGAGAATAGATTTTAGGTACTCTCACTGCACATATACACACAAAAATGAGTAACTATGGAAGGTTATGGATATGTTAGTTTGCTTGACTGTAGTAATCATTTCAGTATATATATACATATATATATATATATATATATAAACATTAAGTTGTACACTTAACTATATACAATCAAATTAATTTTAAAAAACAATCTGATAATACCCATTACATATTTGATGAGTACAAAAGAATCAGTAATAATCCTTCAAACATCATCAATTAGGCAAAACAACACTAAGTCTTGACAGAGAGATAGATCATTAAGAAATCTCATGCACTGTTAGTAGGAATGTAAACTGGTACCACAACTTGTGGACCAATTTGGCAATATCTAGACCAGGCGTCCCCAGACTTTTTACACAGGGGGCTAGTTCACTGTCCCTCAGACCGTTGGAGGGCTGCCACATACTGTGCTCCTCTCACTGACCACCAATGAAAGAGGTGCCCCTTCCTGAAGTGCGGCAGGGGGCTGGATAAATGGCCTCAGGGGGCCACATGCGGCCCATGGGCTGTGGTTTGGGGACACCTGATCTAGACGATGTACATACCTTTCGGCTCAACACTCTCCATTCTTGGCAAAACAGTAGTACAAAGAGATATATGCAAGAATGTTCAATGTGGCACAGTGTTTAATAACACATGCATAAATCATAATGTGTTTCTACTCCAAGACAATGAAAGGGCTAGATCTACATTTAGCCACACGCATGTCTCAGACACACTGAAATAAGAAAGGATTCATAAAGCATGAAAACAATTACATGAAACTTAAGACGTGTCAACAAATGATATATCGATAGATGGTCCTTAAAATACTAACAGGTAATTTAGAATAATGGTTATTTTAGGTTGCAAGGATGCATTATGACACAGGTATAGAGACGATAACCATTTTATTTGTGATGTTTTAGTGTTTAAGCTTGTTAGTAGGCATATATGCATCAAGAATATTTTATGTATTTTATATGCCATAAATATTTTATTTAAAAAATTGTACCCAATAGCTTTTGTATGTATTGACCACTATACAAGCCATATCCTGCCACACTGTCTTTCTACAACTGAGAGCCCCTGGCAGTCATGAGCTTTCAGAGCCAAGGCTTTGACACAAGTGTAAGTCCCAGAAGAATCAATAATAACTATTCAAAAAAAAAATGCAGAAAAGCACAAAGTCTCTGAAAAGAAGCCAAATCCCTCCACAACTATTTACCCAGTGGGTGTTTGTACATAAACTACAGGATACATTCCTACATCCTATGTCTCCGGCACTAACCTGGAACAGTAAAATCACTTCCCATCTCCAATCATAGTTTCTGCCTCTGATGTAGTCCCAGCTCTCCTGTCTGAGTTTCTGTAACTAGACACTAGCTCTTACCCTCTGTACCCCACTAGAAAGAGCTCTCTGACTACTCAGTTGCCCTATAACTCAGTTCTCTAGGGGTTCAATTACCTGAATTAATTTCTTTTTTTTTTTTTCTTCAAACGGAGTTTCACTTTTGTTGCCCAGGCTGGAGTGCAATGGCACAATCTTGGCGCACCGCAACCTCTGCCTCCCAGGTTCAAGCAATTCTCCTGCCTCAGCCTCCCGAGTAGCTGGGATTACAGTCATGTACCACCACACCTGGCTAATTTTGTATTTTTAGTAAAGACAGGGTTTCTCCATGTAGGTCAGGGTGGTGTTGAACTCCCAACCTCAGGTGATCTGCCCTGTAAAAGTACTGGGATTACAGATGTGAGCCTCCGCACCTGGCTCTGAATTTATTTCTTATGATTTTCTCCTGACTTCTTCATTGCTGATATCTGTGGTTCCCAAACTGGACTATTCATCATAATCATTACTGACCCTTTAAAATATGCAGATCTGTGCCTCTCCAGAGACCTTTTGAATCAGAAAATGTCCTAAAAGATTCCTATGGTCAGCCAGATTTTCCAAACACTGACCTGGACTGTGCTTCCTCCTGATTCGCTCCCTGCACCTCCTACCCAGACCCCTAAGCCCCTTACTAAGCCCAGCCTGGATGTGCTTCCCTACAGCTGTGCCCTGGCTCTCCTTTCTCCTCTTCCTCCTTAGCTTCAGGGATGGAAAGGGCGGAGAGTACCCCTTAGGAAGTGAGGTTTCATTTGTAGTAACACCAATTCATTTGCATTTTTTGTAGAAGTTTGCCTGAAAAAGTACAGCCTTCCTCTTAATTCATGCTGATAATTATTACTATTATTTGTAACATTGGGCTTGAAAATGCACTTGGGAAAGTAAGAACTTATAAGTTCAAATTTTAAAATAAGCTTATTTTGAATAACTTTAGATCTATAGAAATATTGCAAAGATAGTAGTGCAAGGATTACCCGTTCCAGTGATGTCAAACTCCATTTGACCAATGAGCTATAAAGAACTTAATGTCTTGGAGGGACTCGGGCTGTATCTACTGAGCACTATTGTATTCAAGAGTATTCTA
This sequence comes from Saimiri boliviensis, assembly GCF_048565385.1. Classification (NCBI taxonomy): domain Eukaryota; kingdom Metazoa; phylum Chordata; class Mammalia; order Primates; family Cebidae; genus Saimiri; species Saimiri boliviensis. Next base: position 131,278,208 of record NC_133453.1, on the reverse strand, counting down.
TAGGCCAAGGTAGTCTGACCAACCTGTCTCTATGGATAATTTATAACGCACTAGAAGCCACAGTTACTTTTGAACTGTGGCTCAGATAGTGGTCGGAAATGACATAAGCAAAGTAAGCTTTATCAAGCAATTGGATCAGCCTGAATCAAAGCCCAGTACAGCGGTCTTTAATACATAGTCAATGACAACAGCTGGGGTACTCCCGAGAAAGCAGAATCATGAACCCAAGGGCAAATAAACTAAAACCTCTAAGGATGGAACCTGGGTCTCTGCATTTGTAACAAGCTACCCAGGGATTTTTATTTACAGTAAAATCTAAAAAGCAGTGGGGCAGTGAAGATGCCCTGGCAAGCTGAAATAAATGTTAGCTATTATTTCTGGAATTTGCATAACCACATCTCCTGTTTTCAGTCGACCAGTTCACAAAGCAAATTAACTTTCTGTCTATATTTTTCCTGAATTCCATCAGTAGGTTGCCTCTGTGGGGAGCAGGACTTTCTATGCTCCAACACTATTAATATCATTATTAATATTTAACATGGCATTAGGAGCTTAGGATGTGCCAGCTATGTCTTAAACACTATGTAAGTTATCTCATTTGAAATTAACAACACTCCTTTGTGGCAAGGATTATTTTTATTCACATATTATAGACAGGGAACTGAGATTAAGAGATTGTGCAAAATTGCACACCAAGTACGCATTAGGGCAGGGATGTAATCTCACATCCCTCTGACCTCAAAAATCCATGTTCTTACCTTTATTCCAACACCATTCCTCCCCTAAACCAGTACTTTGAAATTTTTTTAAGAAAAATAAGGGGTGGGTGCGGTGGCTCACGCCTATAATCTCAACACTTTGGGATGTCAAGGTGGGTGGATCACCTGAGGTCAGGAGTTCGAGACCAGCCTTGCCGACGTAGTGAAACCCTGTCTCTACTAAACATACAAAAAAAAAAAAAATGAGCCAGTTGTGGTGACGTGTGCCTGCAATCCCAGCTGTTCAGGAGGCTGAGGTGGGAGAATCACTTGAGCCTGGGGCAGAGGCTGCAGTGAGCTGAGACTCCACCTCTGCACTCCAGCCTGAGCAATAGAGTAAGACTCCATCTTGAAAGATATAAAAATTTAAATAAATAAAAATTTTAACAAATGGGTTAAAGTCCCATAGAACCCCACAGTGTGTTCCTCTAATTATACTTTTAAAATAGTGATGCTAAGAGAGCTAATGGGAGGGAGTCCTGCACTTTGGAGATAGGACCAGCCTGCCATGATGGGAAGACATTCTTGGACACACAGACCACACATGCTTCCTGCTCTCAGGCTGTGAAGGAAAGGAAGACGGCTTCTCCTCCCAAAGAAAAAGAAAGGGTAAAAATAAGTGGAAAAGTTTGCTCTAAACAACAGACTTTCTGGAGAGCGCCAGCGATTACAAAATTCCATAGTGGCTGATAACATTGAATACAGAACAGACGTATGTCTTTAGCAGAAGATGAGAAAGAGAACAGAGTAGAGGATGAGAACTTCTTCTTAGGACTCATGGTAGAAGAATAAACATGCATCCAAATGGATTAACGAGAAGGGAAAGCCAGCACCGGGGACATGGAAACCAGGGGACAACAATTAAAACAGCAATTTCATTTGGCTGAAGAACTTCTTATAACAACTGGAAAGCATAAGCAATTTGGAAGGAGTAAAACAATTTCATGGATATGGATTCCCCTGGGATCCAGCTGTTTTTTCTCAGCCTATTAACTAATTATACATGTCACTGGAGAGATGGAGCATCACTTCAAACAAACAAGGAAAAGGGGCCAAAGAATTTGGTTCGTGCAAGTTAAAGCTAATTTCCTTTCAATCAGGCATTGACATAGAAAGTAGTTAGCTTTGGGGCTTGTCAAATTTAACAAAAATAGCCCCAATGCCTTTAATTCTTTAAACATTTCACTGCTGACCGTCACAAGAATAAAATATTTGCTCTGCCATTGCAAAGCAAAATTTCAGCAAATCTCAACATTTATAAAAATGCTTTCTAAGTATATATGTAGATTTCTATTTCTTCCTGTTGCCACACATCCCTACATTGATAAGTCCTGAATTTGATTGATACGCCCAAACTGTAATATCAACTTAAAGCAAAAATTAATGCAATTGTTAGAGTATTATCCAAGATTAGTTTCACTCATATTTTTGTTTCTAACCACCATTCTCATCACATCTTTCAATAATGCACACAAAAGTAGGAAATGGTTATTTTTGGATTTTGCTTCCAATTCCCCAAATAAGATTACAGCAGATTACATAGCATTTCAAACACATTTTTTAAATGAGAAATAGTAAAATCCTACTGTCTCTCCTGTAGAGTTTACACCTGAATTGTCTTGTCTGCCTTTGCAGGGGAAAAAATATATATCTTGGAATGTGAGATAAAATCTACCAGGTAGCATAGAGTCAAATAATGACTCAGACATTATATCTGGAAGATCATATTTCTCATTGTTATATAAATACTATTGGCAAATAATCCTTAAATTTAAAAAATATTAAGGATTTTGAAATGAGTCAAAGCCCTTTGAGGGTTAAGTCTCTAGATAATTTAAAAGAAATAAAAAGCATAATACAGAAATAACAAATATAACTTGTTATTTCTAGATTGTGTTTGTTAGGGCTGATACTTGAATGAGTGGGGTTTTGAGATTGTGACTTTTGAGTCATAATTTTTGTAGATTAAAAGACCATAAAGTCCAAAATCTATAACTGTGCCTCAGAGCCAGAAGATCCGTAGATCATGATTAAGAGGCAAAGACAGAGAAAATTCTCGATAGAAAGTAAAAGCCATGATTCTGTTAATAGCTATAACAAGGACAATTGAAAAAAAAAAAAAAAAAACTTGGGCAAAACTCTTTGTGCTGCTTCTTCCCAGTAGATGATCAGAGTGTCACCATAGTCAACATTTAACGAGATCCATGTAGATGAGGTGGGAACGCATGTTTAAGCTTCTATTCTCCTAAGACTCAAGCTGAGCCTCCACTGGTCTTGACCACACTGTCTTTGGAAGCCTAACCATCCCTGGTGATTTTAGTGACTCGGTTCTGTTCTTACAATGAAATAACTCAGATATAAAAGTTCTTTAAGGTTACGCTTCGTGTTATTGTTTAGTGCTAGAAAGATACATAGAAAGTGATACAGAGAGATATACAAAGAGAGGGAGTGAGAAAAGAGGATTTTTGTATCATCTTAAAACTATCTCTAAGATTCCTAAAAATCCTCTTTATGATAATTACTGGTTTTGAGCATCTGTCATGGGTCATGCTGTCAGAATTCATTGCCTCATGATTGCTACTAAATTCTTATACCAACTCCCAAAGAGGAGGTGTTACACTGAAATATTAAGGGAAAATTATAAAAGATTAGAAGCATAATATGCACTTTTCAAAACAATAAAGAGGAACAGGAACACGAAAATAAATAAAATTGATTAAGCCTATGGAAGGCAGAAAATATTGAGCTAAAACTAAAGACAAAACATAATAAGTAGAAAATTTAAAAATTTTTTAAATTTTTTACTTAAAAATCTAAAGAGAGCTTGAAAAAATCTCTTATTTAAAAGAGAAATGAACAATACAGAATTAACAAATATGTTAAAGGGTGCTATTTACAATAGTATCAGAACATGTTAAATAGTTAGGAATAAGCTAAATTAATAAAAATTATAAAAATTTCTAAATGAGTAATTCAAAAAATTAAAAGAAGTTGAAGGCTAGGTGTGGTGGCTCACACCTGTAATCCTGGCACTTTGGGAGGCTGAGGCAGGTGGATCACCTGAGGTAAGGGGCTCAAAACAAGCCTGGCCAACATGGTGAAACTACATCTCTACTAAAAATACAAAAATTAGCCAGGTATGGTGGTGCTTGACTGTAATCCCAGCTACTGAGGATTGAGGCTGAGACAGGAGAGTGTCTTGAACCTGGGAGATGGAGGTTGCAGTGAGCCAAGATTGTATCACTGCACTCCAGCCTGGGTGACAGAGCAAGACTTTGTCCAAAAAATGGAGAGAAAGAGAGAGAGAAGGAAATAAAGGAAGAAATTAAAGAAGACCCAATTAATTGATATTCTATAGATATAGAATGAAAAACCTTCATGTTGTCAAATTGCAAATCTTCCCCCAAATTGATCTTTTGACTCAATGTGATTCCAATAAAGGTGATTCCAACAAAGATTCAGAATGTACTTTTTGGTGGAAGTTTACAAGTCAATTCTAAATTTTTATATGAAAATCCAAATTGCCAAGAAAAGGCAAAGTATCTCAAAGAACAATAAAAATGAAGGAAATAGCCAATAAGATACTGAGAACTGTTATAAATCTATATTAATGAACACAGTGTAATACTGAGCTAAAGAGGGAAAAACAGAGCAGTAGAACAGAAAAGAAGAGAGAGTTTGGGAAACATATGATCATCTGATTTATGAGAAAACTGACATGGCAGTGAAGGGAAAGATGGCATTTTCAATACATGGTATTGTGCCAAATGGATGTCAATGGAAGAAAATACATCTTGTTCCTTACTTCATACTGTATACCGAAATAACGAAAAGTGGATCATGGACCTAAATGTGAAAGATAAGACAATAAAGGTTTAAAAACACATAGGGGCCGGGCGCGGGGCTCACACCTGTAATCCCAGCACTTTGGGAGGCCGAGGTGGACAGATCACAAGGTCAAGAAGTCAAGACCATCCTGGCCAACATGGTGAAACCCTGTTTCTGCTAAAAATACAAAAATTAGCTGGGCGTTGTGGCGTGTGCCTGTCGTCTCAGCTACTTGGGAGGCTGAGGCAGGAGAATTGCTTGAACCAGGGAGGTGGAGGTTGCAGTGAGTCAAGATCGCACCACTGCACTCCAGCCTGGAATCTGGCGACAGAGCAAGACTCCTCTGTCTCAAACAAACAAACAAATAACAAAAACAATAAAAACACCGCACATAGGAGGATAGTGTCATGATCTCAGAGTAGGCAAAGACTTCTTAAATAGGATATGCTCAGCACTGGCCTTAAAAGAAAGATAAGTTATAGTACATTAGATTCAGAATAACTATTCATTAAAATATTCTGATGAGGAGTGAAAAGTATAGTGTGTGTGTGTGTGTGTGTGTGTGTGTGTGTGTGTGTGTGTATTGTGGGGGGTGGTGTCCAACACATACTTTTCCAAATCAATCCGAAAAACACAATCAACTCAGTAGAGCAATGAACAAAATTTTTAACAGGCTGTTTACAAAGGAAGACCCCCAAATGGTTAATAAAATACGAAAGTAAAATGTTCTATTTTATTAGTCATCTGAAAAAAAAAATGCAAATTAAACCACAATGAAATCCCACTATTACCCCATTAGAATAAATCAGTGAAAAAGAAAAGCAATACCAATCGTTGGTAATGTGGAACATCAGAATTCTCCATACAGCACTAAAATTTTCTTTGGCAATATCTACTACAGGTTGAATATATATACTATACGAGTCATTAATCCCACACCTAAATTTGTACCCAAATAATTAGATGCATAGTTTCATCAAAAGACAGGTATAATACTGTTCATAGCAGCCCTGTTTATAATGGTCCCCCACTAGAAACTATCCAAATGCCCACTGAGAGTTCAGGGAATAAATGATTCCAATGGATAAATTGTATTCACACAATGGAATGCTGTCTTTGTGCATGTGGGCCTCTATCACCGAATGCTATAAACTTGATAGCTATGAATAATACAGTTCTTTGTTACAGTTCTGGAGACTGAAAAGTTCAAGATCAAGGCACTGGCAGATTCTGTGTCTGGTGAGGACTGTTTCCTGGTTCCTAGGTGGTGCCTTCTCCCTGTGTCCACATGTGGTAAAAAAAAAAAGGCAAATATTCCATTCATACCACATTTTTAAGAGGACATACTATGTGACAGTGTTTGACAATAAGAACAGCGAAAGAAAGATCCCTAGGAAGGGTGATGAGTCAAAGGGGAAAAGGAGACACCGGGAGACTTCTGGGATGTGCATAATATTCTTTTTCAAGTTTAGCTTTTAAAAATTTCTCTCTGTCTGGAAGACAGTTTCTTGATTATGACCCCTTTGTCATCGAGACTTACTATTATGGTTTGTTCACTTATCTTTATGTATGTTACATGTGAACAAATATTAAAATAAAACAGAAGACGTAATATGGCTGTTGTCAAATATAAATGGACCATTATTTTCAAGATGAAACATATTCAAAATACGATTTTTCAAGTAAAAAAACATTTTTGGCCTGAATGTAAAATTTTATTGAAGACTGAAAAGAAATGCTATAAATAAAAACAGATACCATCTACTACATGGATGGTAATTATAATGTCATGAATATTCCAGTTCTCCCTAAATAAATCTGCAAATTAAATGTCATTATAGTTAAAATTCCAAAAAGATCTTTCATGAACTTTGACATACAGATTCTAAAATTCCTGTGGAAACTCAAAATTTAATAATGACTAAGATGATCTCGTAAAGGGGAAAAAATAGATGGAAGAGGCCACTATAATAAGAAGGAGGAACGAGGAGGCACAAGAGTGTGAATTTATATGAGTAATATTTTAATGTAAATATGTACTATAGAAATATTTATTTCACCCGTAACTAGTTATAAATATTAACTACATGTCAGTATTTTAACCTGTTTGGTACAGGTGCAGGAACAAAAATTAAACCAAGGGAACATAACATGGAGCAAAGAAACAACCCCTCTTCATGTATATGAGAGTTTGGCACATAATAGAAGTAGGTTTTTATAAAACTGGTGATGATGGTGCTGGGACCATTAATTGGCTGTCCATATGGAAAAAGACAAAATTAGAGCAATTCCTCTGCTTATATGCAAAACTTAATTTCAGCTAGATAAAATACTTAAATGTGTGCAGCAATCCTCTAAAATGTTTAGAAAAATGTATAGAAGAAAAAAACCTTATTATGTTTCATTAGGAAACAATTTCTTAGAGTACAAAAGAAACATAAAACCTAATGAAGAAAACTCACTTATCTTAACACATATTAAGTAAAACTAACAGAAGAAATACCCGCATGTCTAAAGTAAAAGTTGAAATTTTTAAAAAATACTGTTTCATTAACAAATTCCCCTTAATTCACATATATATAATTCTAAACCGTGGACTCACAAAGAATAAAATACGAATAAGGAATGCTATCTATTTGACTAAAAGCAAACAAAACAAGAACAAAAATCTTTTTTCCATTAATGAAAAAAAAATCCATGAAAATGAAAAGACAAGTCACACTGGATAAAAATGCTACAATCCCTGGAATGAAGAACTACGTTCTCAAAGTATAAAACGAAATTCTACAAATTAATAAGAAAAAAAAGAAAGAGAAGCAATGAATAGAAACGATAGACAAATCATATTAATAAGTGACTCATAGTGGAAGAAACTCAAATAAATAGAATATGAGGGGTTAAACTTGACCTCACTAATAAGAAAAATGAAGGTAAAAGCAACCATGAGATTATCTCATTTCCAGATTGCCAAAAGGCAACCACACGGATATCACCAAGTTGGATGAGGTAGTAGCTCAGCAATTCTGCTCCTCGATTGCTGACATCGAGAAACTTTTATACAAGGCAAAGGAGAGAAAGTTTTCGAGACTCTGTCTCAAAACAAAACAAAACAAAAACACTGTTCCCGGAGTCTGTCTGTGGAGCCCAAGTGAGGCCCTCACTCAAAATCATCTCCCAATGTCCAGGTGTACAGGTCTTGATGTCCCAAAGGAAACTACAAGCTCCCTTACAAAAGGGACCAAATCTTAAATCTCTGTACCCAGCGCCAGTGCCCTAAGACCTCATGCATAAGCACTCACTGCTTGCCAAACTCCTTAAGGTTCCCCAGAGGATTCTGGGGAAAATCACAAACCAATCGATGTGGGCAGACTCTTTCTTCTTGTAACCTCAATCATGCCGAGCAACGTTGCCTTGTTGTGAAACAAACAAACAAACAAAAATTCTCCCTCAGTAAAGAAAATGGATCTGTAAACTGTGATCATCCATGCAATGAGTATATACAGCCATTAGAATGAATAAACTGAGTCCACTTTTATCTACCTGAAAATCTTAAGTGCAACATCTTGAGTGAAGAAGAGGAGTTGGAAAATGATCAATGATCAATGAACAATCAAAAGAGATCAAATTGTCAGATACAATTTAGGTTGGATTGTTAAACTATGTGTTGTGGGCATATTTATGTCTAATAACGGTAGAAAAACAAGTATATAGGATGCTATATATCAACTTCACAGTGATTAAGGATGATGAGATGGAAATGGTGATTTAGTTGTGTCTTAACTGCTTAAATAACTTTACTTAATATTGGTGATTGCTGAGTACAATAGGTGTCTGTTATATTTTCTACACATTTTTATGGGTTTGAAATGTTCATAATTAAATGTAAACTATTTTAATATAAAAATATTGTAATAGCCTAGAAAAAAATCTTCTGGAATGAATTAAAAATGTAAGATTTGCTACTGCATGAGCTGTGGCCCAAGAAAAGGCCCAAGTATAAATTTTAAGTAGACTTTTGAATCTTAAATCTTAACCTGTATTAAGTCTTTTTCATGTTAGCTGCCCAGAAAAAAACTATGCCAAGTGATCTTCTGCAGAGTATGAGATATTGACACCTCTCTTCAAATATCAAGCTACCTGAATTTCTATGTCATCTCTCACCACCACACAATTCATCTCTAAAATGCACCAACAGATTTGCAAAATTCGAGTAGATTCCTCTTTCTTCATGGAACAAAGTAATCCTGAGCATGTTATTTCATCTAGAGAAGCTATGGTCACCAGAAGATCACAGTTACCTTTTGCATTCTTCTTCTTTTATTCAGTCTTAGTGTCCTATGGCCTCTAACTCTATACCATATCTGGAATTAATCTATTACTCCCAATCCTGCTTTCTGCCTTGGATTGAGCCACCATCATTTTCAGTCTGGTTTATCACTACAGGCCTTGAAGTCACCTCCCTGTCTCTAGCCTCTTTCTCTTCACGTTTCACACTGAAATCCCACTGACTCTTCAAATCATGTGTTTAATATCTGTCTTATAAGGGCGACGAGGGCAGGAATCATTCCTGTTTTGGACAGCACTGTGTTCCCAATGCAATGTCTGCCATACAACAGGGGGTTCCTATGTATTATTTGCAGTATGAATAAACTAATGAACATTTTCCAAAGTACAAACATGAGTTTTCTTTCTTCCCAGTTAAAACTTTAACTGGACATGCCCAACTTCTATGGGCAACATCCTTACTCCTTAGCATGGCATTTTAGACTCTTAACAACATAGCTGCCACTTACCTCTCTTCCTCCCCACTTCATTTCTTATACTTCTATCCCAGCCCTCTAAGTCCCGAGCCGCAGTAGACCATTCATTCAACAAATATGCCCTGCTTGTATCTCCTGACCTTGAGACATATTGTAGCACTTCTCAGAACACCATGCTTTCCATTTACCTCAATATAAATCTAATCATTAACTTTCCATGACCCCTCAATGATGGGGCTACCTATGTCTTCCATGAGCTCTCTGTACTTAGAGCTTCCTGCCCTGAGAGCTACCTGTTGCAGTAACTATGTCATTGCACTGAAATTACTTTCTTGATTTCTTCCCATAGACTTTAAGTTTTTGAAGGCAGATACTCTGTTTTGTTCAATATTATGCCTCCGATATGTGAAAAAATGCTAAATAAACATTTGCTCAAGGAATAAACTGAATAAAACAAAAGGCAAGCCAAGAATGGATTAAGGGCTCCATTGTCCTTTTTCTGTGTCCCAACCATCCTGCAATAACTCTTAAACATTGTTTAATATTCTCATTTGAAATCACCCATTATTGTAATCATATGTCAGATGAAAAAGCCACATAGATTTTTAAATGAGTGAGGGGAGAAATATTTTATTTTGTGGACTCTGTTGGTCTTTCAGAAACTCCTGATTTTAGTGAGGGAAAAACAGGGGCACAAATACAGCATCAGGCTCAGGGTCCCCATCTTCTCATGCTACCATGCACATCACTCTCATTTCTACACTTGAAGCTCTTTCTCAGGACCGAAGCTGCAGATGGTCTTGGTTACTGTTGCTAGGCAAAGCCTTCTGGGATGGAACCACCTGCCCTAATTAATAGACAAATATTTCTGAATGTGGGTCATTGGGGCTCGCCAACACCCACATCTCTGAGAATAGATTTCTATGGCTGTGCTGTCCCTCTCGTAGCCAGCCTATTCATTTTCCATGGCTTGCTAAATAGGTTCCCATCTGTCAGAGGCTTCCCTGTGGAGCTGGTATATTTCATTCTGAAACCCCATGGAGATAAGAAGTCTAGGAGAGATTCTTTTCCACACACACCTAGCTGTTCTGCCTTTTTCTTTTTCAGTGTATACGGAGCCAACTAGTGGTGGCTGGGCAGCATCAGGGGTCTAAAGAAACAGGCTTCTGCTTCTCTGCACATTTATTCCACCGAGTTCATGAAGGCTAACTGTATTGACATCCACTTTGGATGGGTTGGTCCCATATATGGAATAGTTAAATTTCCAGAGAGAGAAACTTAAACCCTACATATCCTTCAAGGCTTGGTTCAGCTATCACACTTCTTCCACTCAGGACCACCTCCTCTGTACCCTATCACTGCATTACCATATTGAATTCGAATATTCTTTTTGCAAGTCTTTTCTCCCACCTGGATAATCAGTTTCTCACAGCCAAGAACCGAATTCTGTTCTCTACAACTCAGGGCGTAACACAACATATACACCCAATAAATGGTTGAACAGAATAGAACCACAGACAAAAAGCCAAGAATCAAGAATGAAGGCCCATAAATGTGCCCTTGATTCTGAAAAATCCAGGCAAACCTAACCCCAAACCACAATTTGTCATGCCTGTTTCCAGCTGCCGGTGGTTCAGTTTTGCATGTTAAGAGCTCACTGCTTTGGAAGGGTTGTTGATGATAACTCATCTCCATTTTCTCCCTCCTCAGTCACTCCTCAACCCCCCGCCTCTTGCTTTTGCTCTGATCACACGGCTGAAACAGCTCTGAAGGTCACCAATGGCATGCATGTTGTTCAACTGCAAAGTATTCCTCTGTTCTCAGCTTACTGTACTTATCAGCAGCTGTCAGTACTGCTGACTACAACATCTTCCAACATTTTGTTTCTGCCCTAATTGACACAATGACCTCCTTGACTTCCTCCTACCTTTATGGTTGTCCATTCTCTGTCTTTATTTTCAGACCCATTATTTCCTATTTGGCCATTAAACATTGGAGTTATCCAAGGCCCAGACACAGGCCCTCTTCTCCGCTCACTCTTAACCATTTACTCTGTGATCTTACGTGTGAATTTAATTACCACCAAGGAACAAATGACTTACATGTGTTTACCTCCTGTCCAGAGCTGTCCTCTGAAACCTAGACTCCATTCTCCAGCTGCCTAATTGAAATTTCTATATAAATGTGACCAAAAAAACTACAAATAAAATATAAACTCATGATCTTGACTTCATCTCCAATTTGTTATTCTTAGGGATTTCCCACACAGAAACATCTGAGATATTATTCATACTGGTGCTGCTTGGGTAATACGCTCATTTCTGTAACAGCTTCTGTGGCTCTGATCAGTAGAGGAGAAGGAGGACTAAATGAAGTGGTGTGCCGAGTATGGGTCAGGTTAACAGCCCTGGAAGAGAAGGTGGTCAACCTCAATTTAATTTCAAAGACCAGTAAGAGAGGAGAGGTGGTTTCCCAAGGAGACGCTGGGCAGACTGGAAGCCCAAGACCACCACCGTGACCGCCCAGGCTCATGTCTTACACTCACACTCTGAGATACAGTCCACTGTGCGTCCACTTGTTTTTCGTATGTGCACCATCAAATATGTACATTCTTCCCCTCTCAGGCCCTTAGCTCATTTCTATCCACACAAGAACTCCCGGATCTCCCAGGGCTGATATATGGAAATACCCATTTCCCTCAATGAAACTGTCTGCCTACCAGCAACTTCCCCTTCCAGCAGCCTTAGGGGCCAATAAGCTCTCTAACTGGGAAATGAAACATGGCTTCCAGCAGCTAAGAGAGGCAGAACGCTCCTTTGAGTCACGTACATTTTCAGTTCATTGGAGAAAAAAATAAGGAGAATGACAACTACATTTGTGAAAGTTTTTTTTTTTTTTTTTTAATCCATCTCTGAATGTCTGACAAGCAGTAAACCACTTAGGCAAGTGCAGTTTCTACTTACCAAACATGTTACTTCCTGCAGTGGACCAAAAATTTTAGGTGATGAGAGTGCTGCATTAGTCTATTAAACCAGGTATAGAAATATATGGGTTGAGGGTAATATTCCCCCACACCAAACAAACAGAAATGCAGAAGAATGCAAGTCTCTATAGGAAAGCTCTCCCTCCAAAAAAGTTATCCAGAGTCATTCAAAACTAGCTCTTGTAGAAAGTGCACAGTGCTAAGCGCATTGGAACGAGCATGTATTTTATCCCTGATTCACTCCACTTACTAGCTTTTGTTACTTAACTACCCTGAGCCCTTTCTCCTTATGTTTAAAATATGTAGAATGACATCTGTATTGCAAGGTTATCAAAGGGATTAGGGGTAATGTAGCTAAAGTGCCTGGTATATTTATTCTTAGATTAATTACAGTAGCACTTTCTACTATAAGAGATAAACCATGACATCTCAGGATCTTAACATCATAACTACTTAGTCTTTGCTCTAGTGAAGTCCAGAGTGTGACCTTTTATGCAGTGATTCATGGACCAACTTCCTTCCATCCTTGACACCTCCCTCCTCAGACAGCAAGGACCACACATTGGAGGCTTTTATGACCGAGGCCCAGAAGTGAATGCCTCAATCCTGCCAATAGTTCAGGACTTCCCTCCGTCATATGGCCACTTGTAAAACTTTGAGTGTAACTGAGATAGGTAATCTAGCTGCGTCCCCAGGCTTGAGAAGGGCTAGCCAGTCTGCCTTCCTCCCCCAGCATAGAGTAGATGTTCGAAGAAGTTAGATTGTTATTACTCTGTGTTTCTGCAGAGTGATAACCTACCTTGTATGAGCAATCTTACATAATAAGATGCCTACAACAGATTCAGACCAAGTGCTTTGAAAAGTTTTGAGAAAGAGCAGATCCTTAGCCTCATCCTGATTACTTCCTATGTACGACTCCTCTGTGGTCTTCAGTAACTTTGAGGAATACAAAGTTCTCTAGCAGGAAATCAACGCCCCTTGCCCCAACCTTGTGAGTGAGCTTGCTCCTATGACATCCTCTAGATTCACTTGGAAAACTCCTAATTGTCCTTTAAAGTTCAGCTCAAAACTCACCTCTTCAGGTACGTCTCCTCTGACCACCCTGCCATCCTTCCATGAGACACTCAACCTTCCATCATGCAATCTCAATGTCTTTCTGGTTCACCTTAGTTACCCTATTGCAGGGTTTCTAAATCTTAGCACTACTGACATTTTGGACTAACAAAACAGGCCTGTGAATTTTAGCGTGTTTAACAGCAGCTGTAGCTTCTACTTAGCAGATGCTCTTAGTAGCCCCACCTTCCCCAATCATGACAATAAAAAAAATGTATCCAGACATTGCCAAATGTCTCCTGTGGTGGGGTGGGGTGGGGGTGCAAAATCAAACCCATGTAAGGACCACTGCACTGTGATAGTTATTTATGTGTCTGTTCCACTAGTAAGCTTCATGAGAGCAAGACCCAATCTTATTCTGCTCTCTATATTAACTAGAGTATCAGATACATGTAGATAATCCACCAATGTTTCTGTTTGTTTAGTTTTTCTTTTATAAAGGAATAGAAATAAAGAAGAACAAGAAAAGCAATAGGGACTATTGAAAAGGAACAACCTGGGCAGAATATTTTAATCCTATTGCAGAGGCAAGGAGTCAATATACAGTATTAAAGGATTAAAATAAGTGCCTTTAAATTGGGTTGAGGGGCCCAACGGAGTCTTCTTAATGCTTTGTATATAACCAGTCCTTTGTTCTGGGATACACACAAGAACCCAGTCATCTTTAAGCCTTTCAATCTGCCTTTCTTGGCAGCTCTCCCCCAGATTTGCATTAGTGATTTTAAAAGGGTGGCAATGAGATGAGGAAGAAGGAAATATACTCATCCTAAACATGTCTTTAAAAGAGCTTTTCATTTCAGACTTCAGCTACTGGATGACTATTACTTAATTTGAGCTGTATTACTAAACCCGCTGTAAAGTCCAAGGAAAGTCACCATTAACACCAAATGTTGTTGGGGTTGGTGAATGAACAAGTGTCCTTAGACTCAGATACCTTGGGTCTATGCTCTCCTGTGCATGGCTAGGCCAGGGTACCAGTCAAACTGGACAATGGAAAGGTTTTCAGAGTTCTTGAACAAGATTGCTTACAGAAGGTAAAAGTAAATACAACTCAGAGTCCTTAGTTAATGACACAGAAACTATGTTGAGAAATCATTTTCTGTGAATATCTCATGTTTACACAGGGTCTCAGCCCTCTTAGCAAAGACATTTATAGCCAAATTAAGAATGTTTGTATAAGGACAAATGCCAGGATAGTAAAGCATAGAGAAATCTTCCTTCCCAGAGTTAGCCCAGGTAATGAAGATACAGACCTCTCCTTCCTTTTTCCAGGAAATGTTTGCTTATATTCCAGAGTAAAAATGGAGTATCTCTTCCCTCTCGCTTCCTCTCTCTCTCCCTCTCCCTCTGTCTCTTTCTCTCTTTCTCTCAAAATAAGAAGCCCACCAACAGCTTTAATCTTGGGTTCCTCTCCTGTAATGTATCCCATTGCATGGACAGGTTCCACCAAGCCCAAGCCTCAAACACAGGTAACTGATGTAATATACTCCTTTGGCTGTCCCTTTTGTTGTGAGTAATCAATTGTCTTTGTCTCTGACCCAGAGGTCTCATGTTATCTAGCAAGCAGGTTAAAAACCTCACACCCTGACATAACGTTATGTTTTAAATATCTAACCTCTTCAAACATTCACTCATTCTACAGATTATTTTTTAGAGTACCTATTATATTTCAGAGATTCTTCTAAGCTTTTAAGGCACAGCAATACATATAAGAGGTCCCTGATTCGATGGAACTTACATTGCAAAAAATGAGTAAATGATAAATGACTACACATGTTAAAAAGTTAATTTTATATGGTTTAATATTTATAACTCCAATAAAGAAAATCTAGAAATGCAATGTGGTACAGAGTGACTTGATGTGTGGGCCAAGAGCCAGTTGACCACCAAGTGGTCAGGTCAGGCCTCTCCATGTTGCTGAGATTTGAAGTGCCTAAAGGAAATGAGGCACCCAAGGGTCAGGGAAAGGGTCTTCCAAGCATAAAAGGCAAGCACAAAGACCCTTACACAGGAGCAAATGCAAAATGTTTGAATGATTTAAAATAAGATACCAGTGTAGCTGGAGGACAGTGAACAAAGGCAGAGGTGGTTTAAGATAAGGTGGGAAGGGGAGTAAAAGGCTGGGTGGGTCATGCTTGGGGGCTATAGCAGTGTAGGTTATGAGTGTTATGTTATACTATGTTATGTGTTGTTATGTTATGTTATACTATGCTATATGCAATGAGAATGGTATAGAGATGTTTATATCCAGATAGTTGGAGTAAAACTAAACTGGAGAAAAAAGCCAAAGTGAGTGTTATATTATGTTATGTTATGTTTTACGTTATGTTATGTTATTCTATGTTATATGCAATGAGAAGGGTATGGAGATGTGTTTATGTCCAGATAGTTGGAGTAAAACTAAATTGGAGAAAAAAGCCAAAGTGAAATGTTATGTTATGTTATGTTATGTTATGTTATGTTATGTTATGTTTCATGTTATGTTATGTTATGTTATGTTATATGCAATGAAAAGGGTAGGGAGATGTTTATGTCCAGATAGTTGGAGTAAAGCTAAATTGGAGAAAAAAGCCAAAGGTGTAAAGTTAGACTGAATAAAATTTGCAAGCAAAACAGCAGGTTCTAAGACTATTCACATCAGTCAAAATGCAATGTTCCCACATTGACTGGATTGACTGTGGAGCAGTGATTGGGAGTGTGGCTGGCTTGAAGCAACATGATCAGGGCAGACACCTTGCAATGACGAGTTCTTTCTGTATAAATGAAAGCAATCTAAGACGGCCCCTTTCTCATTCGTGTGTAGCTCTGTCTGATTCTACTCAGCTCATGGTTTTCATAGTTTAATCAAGGAAAAAAAAAAATCCCAAAAGGTTGAGTTATGCAAATTTTCACATTTGAATAGAACATAAGATTGTTTGACTTCTTGCTTGTGGTGTCTTGTATTATCAGAGAGATGGTGGCATGCTTTACAGAATGCTACCAATAAGAACAACAAGAAGAGGAAATAGTTCTGGTCATCGCATCAGAAAATCTGACTTTTAAAATCTCTATTCCTACTCTGGTGAACTGTGTGATCTTAGAAAAAAAGCCTCAGAAGCAAATCTCAGTTTTCTCAACTATAAGACAGGAATATTAATAAATCCATGGGAAGTTGTTGAAAGAAATAAGTCAAATGAGATAACAAATATAAAACTGAAGCTCAACAAATGCTGTATTATTTCTTTCAGTTCAAGGAAGAGAATTCTCTGTTTGCCTCTGAAATATTTGCTATCTCCTGAAACTAAATCCACGCTTTGGGTAACATGCCTCCTCAGCATTTATTATTTAAGGAATTTAATAATAAAGTTCTTAATGTTGAAGTTCTTAGAGAAAGTGAAATTGAAGCAAGCAAAGAGGGAAAAAGTCTATCTTTCCCTAGCTTAGCTTTACTTATTTTAGAATAATTTATAGCGGCACCAGACAAAGGCCCATTCGTCTCTGTCCCTGGTGTCACGGACACATCATTAGAATGCCTGCATTTGCTGCTAGCTAGAGTGATTACTGGAGGTTAAGTTTAGGATATCTAGTTCCATGGCTTCTCAGGGTTCACCTCTGAGCAGTATTGCATTCTTTAAAAAATAGATTCAAAAATCTGAGCTTCACTATAATACAGCTAATCATGTTTTTTAAAAGTTGATACTTATTTAAGCAATAGTTAAGAATTAAGCATTAGACACAACTGGATACCTCATCATTAATTCTTAAACATGATTACATTTAATACGACATAAATTTCCTACTTAAATTTTAATCTAATCTTTTTAAGTAAATAACCCTAAATCCTTATGTCAGAGCTGTAATTCCTCCCTCTATTCCAGCCAGCCAGATTTTTAGAAATGTCTGTAGGTTGTCTTGTTAATTCTCAGAGCAGAGGTGTGAGAATGTGTGTGCATGCGTGTGTGCACATGTGTGTGCATGTGTGTGTGAGCATGTGCGTGTGTCTGTTGAAACTATTTTGTCAGAAGGGATTCTTTTAAAACAATTATTTATTGTTTCCCTGTTTCTCCCATTGTGGACAGCAGAAATTTCATTAGGCCCAAAGGACCAGATCTTTGAGGGTTAGGACTGTGTCTTTTTTGCTATATCTCCAGTACATAGTTGACACTCAATAAATATATGACAAAAGAATAAATGGACACATGGATGAATAAGGGAATCTTGGCACTGAAATAAAAATCACTATGACTTGCTCCCTTATAATAGAAAAAAATTATATGACCATCTATCTTTTCATATAAATTTTGTATCTCTTATAATTGATGGGCCTAGTATGAAATAAAAATGTTGAATGAAATAATTTCATTATCAATGAGTTTAATGATAACATCAATTATTAACTTGTCGGGGACACAGAATTAGACCTACAAAATCCTACATTTATACCATAAGTAGTTTTATAAAGCGATGAGTGTCCGGTTGAAAGGAAACAAATTTTAAATAACATGTATAAAATAACACAAGAAAAAAAAATAATAGAATGACATTGTAAATGGCGCTAAACGTAAAATAGTCTTAATCTACGAGGTGGTACACCCTGGGAGACAGAATATGAACTCTGGAGCTGCACTGCTTCGGTATGACTCCTGGCACCACTCTTTGCTGGCTGTGTGACCCTGGACAAATGACTAAACCTCCCTCTACTTTATCTGTAAAATGGGATACCACTGTAACCTATCTCACTGAGTTGTGAGAGTTAAGTGAGTGAATGTAGGTGATTTATTAGAACCATGTAGGGCACAAGGTAAAGACTCAGTAAATGTTGGTTGTGACTATTATTGCTATTATTATTACTAACTGTTAGAAATTACAACTTAAATGGGTGATAGAGAACCAAATATACTTTCAAGAAAATAACTGTTGACTAAACTAAGTTCAGCTCTCCCTCCTTTAGACAACACCTAGAGACTTTTTCCAGTCTAGTCTACTGAAACCACCATATGTCCTATCAGGTCCCTATAATCCTGGTTGTGTTTTATCTGTCCTTTGACAATAAATTATTTCCCAGCCACAGATATCCTTCTGTCTTCAGATGCATACTCCAATAAGAGAATACCTACACTGCCACGGCAGAAGTCTAGTCATTCCTCACCTCAAGATACTTCGACAGCACACTGAGACTTTAGCCTGCACTCGGAATTTCTTCGTCATGTCTCTCTCCCTTAAAGCTCCAGGGATTCATAAATGCTGCTCCTACCATGCAAATGTGTTCCCCTTCTGTTTCACTTAGCCAATGACTGCTCCTCTGCAAATGCTCCTTTCTCCACCATGTGTCTTCTGCAACACCAGCTGCAGAGTGGGCACCCTTTCCTGCCCTCTCTGTAACACACTAAATGTCTCATAGCAGAGCTTGTCGGCTGGGATTGCAGTTATCTGTTGACTTGCTTCCTTTCCTCCTTAACAAACATATCTGGATCTAGCATATCTGTGTCTCCAGTGACTGTCATGGCTGCACAGTGATGATGTGTCAGAAAAAACACACACACACACACACACACACACACACACATATATATATATATATATATATATATATATATATTGCAATGGGAAGAAGGCAAAGAAAGTTAATACAGGGAATTTCCCCTGTCATAAAAATACAAATAAGGTGCTTCTCTGCTTCTGCATCTGTATCATCTTCAAATACAAAAAACCACATGTGTAATCCTAATATGGATCTGCAGTGTGATATGGGGTAGGACCAGTTAAGGTTCATGCTAGTCATAAGATATATCAGTGAATTTTTCCAAGCTTCTTATCGCTCTAGTTTCTCCTAGGGGCACAAGCCTACTCTTTCCATCTTTCCACCTGCAATGGAAATGAACACCTCTCTTGGGGAATCGAAGCATCCTAGAGCAGCGGATTACAGAGGATCAATATTCTTTATCATTGTCTGGAAATAGGTTCATTAGAGTGGAGATTAATCAAGTGTTTTTGTGTAATCTATATTCACCCAGCTCAAAGGTGGCCCAAATTAACACAAAAAATTCATTTTAGTGTTCACCCGTAAGATGTTTTAAAATTTCATGGTCATAAAAAACATTGGCTATATCATCTCCTAATAACTTTAGCATCTGAGACAAGGTGGGCTCAAGAAATTTACATTCAGAAGGGAAGTCTGCAGAGTTGACCATCAAATCCATAACACTATGATTAATATTCTTGTAGATTATAAACAATGGCTTTATTATACTTTTATCCTAAAAATAACTTTAAAATGTAAAAGTATAGAGGATTTATAATAGGCACCCATGTTCCCATCTTATACACTTAACCTATGTTAATATTTGACAGATTTGTCTCAGATCCTTTTAAAATACATGAACACACATCCATCCACCCACATAGAGCATTAGACATGTTCAGTTAATTACTTTGGTCAGTACCCCTATCATATTCCTATCTTGGGTCCCTGATAGCCCTATCTGACAACAGCATGCTCCTATACTGTCATTGTTTTTAAACTTTCACTACATATCCTTGTACCCATAAACTGCTTTCATTGTATTGCCTGGTACTTACCTGTACTGCTACATGTATTGTCTTGCTTCTTTCTCCTTTATCTCTCCTGCCCTTCAATCCTGGTTTGTTTCTGGAAGCATGTATATTGTAAGGCATAATGGTTCCAAGCAATGGCACTTGGACTTTCTAATCCAACCCACTTTCTCCTCAGAGAGATCAGAAAGGTAAAGCAACTTCTGCTTTTCCTTCTGTCTTTCCCCCACTAGAAAAGTTATTTCACTTGTACCCAACCCGTCTGTCTTCTCTTTCCCTACCAAATCATCTCAGGAAAATATCTGTCCCTCACTTCATGTCAGTTTGGGTTCATCCCACGATCCTATTCTATCTCTGTATCTCCAGATATTCATGAGAGAATTTCTGTCCCATCACTTGGATGCATTCCCTTTACAATATGCTCAACTATTCCATAAATATTCCACGAGAAGAAGCATCAAGGATAGGTGTTCATGCATTGTTTGAGTCAGAATCAAAGAATCCACTGCAACTTGGACCTTTTCTAATGGGGAAGTCACAAGGTACATCAGCACTACTGCCAGGGCTAGGATACAATCCTTCTAATCTTATTTCCTTTGATTTACAAGTGGCAATAATCCTGGCCAATAAAGGTGAGAGCTGTGTTAGGCAAGCAACTCCTTCTACGTAAAAGAAACATCCTAGATTTAAAGTCAAAAAATGATAAGTCACCAGGAATCACAATCTCTCAAGTCCTATAGATGTCCCAGATATTCACAATGGAATATCTGCCCCGCCATCTGTCTCCCCATCATCTTTAAATATATGTTTTTTCAGTAAAGTGAATACATCTTTTTGTATCTTTCTCCTAATTTGTTGCACAAATTGTCAACACTTTCTACTGCAATTTATTGAGGCTCCAAAATTTTCATCCACTTTGTGAGTTAAATAGGTCTTTAGTGATGTATCCTGAGAACCCACAAATAATCGAAAATATTTTCTCTATGGGAAAATATGTAGGAGATTGGCTAAGTGAACCATCTTCTGGGTGTCCATGTGCATAAATCTTAAATCTCACAGTCGATACATTATCTGTCGTGTTATTGTTACAGCGGTTGCTGTTGTCATCCTTGTGGCCAGTAGAGAGTAGGTCAAGGAGTGTGATCTGGAACACGCAGTAACGCAGCTCCAAACATCACGTGGTCAGCGACTGCTCTCATCTTCTACCATTCAACCTAGCTTTTCATTGACACACAATTAAGCAACCTGAATCGTGTGTGACAGACACGGGACTCATTTTTCGTGCAGTACTATGGTGTTTTCACTCCTCTGTTTCTGTCTCTACCCACTTTAGGCAAAGCAACACTTTTTCTTCTCTCTCCACTTCCACACTTCTTTGGAGGCAGTGTCTTTGCAGTACACTCAACTACCCCATAAATATTCCACAAGGAGGAACACCAAAGATAGGTGGAAAACCATGCATTCTTTGAGTTGCAATCAAAGAATTCCGAGGCTACAGTAAAGCCCTCAGATTTCCCAGATAAAAGAACCAAATGTAACTTCTCTAAAGTCACAGGGTTCATCAGCACTAGCGCCAGGGCTGGGACACAGTCCTTCAGACTCCGATTTCCTTTCCCTTCTTCATGGATTGCCTCCTGTGCAGAGTGGTCCAGAGCCTCCCAGTCAGGGCTTCCTCCCTCACAGCTTTACAGTAAGGAGTAATAAATCCTGAGCAACGGAGAAAACTCCAGGATTAATTTTTCACCTTCCACTAAGCTTTCTAAAACCTCTGCCCCGAAGTCTACTGTGATATTAACATCGCTCTTTACTATTTCACATTTGGATTCAACTTGTTAGGGCACTCATCTTCTTTTTGGGGGTGGGTGTTTTTTATTTGATTTTATTAAGTTCCAGGGTACATATGCAGGATGTGGAGGTTTGTTACAAAGGTAAAGGTGTGCCATAGTGGTTTGCTGCACCTGTCAACCCATCCCTAGGTGTTAAGCTCAGCATGCATTAGCTGTTTTCCCTAATGCTCTTCTCCTACCACCCTCCCCCAACAGGCCACAGTGTGTGCTTTTCCCCTCCTTGTGTCTACGTGTTCTTATTGTTCAGCTTGCACTTATAAGTGAGAACATACGGTGTTTGCTTTTCTGTTCCTGTGTTAGTTTGCTGAGGGTAATGACTTCAGGCTTCATCCATGTCCCCGCAAAGGACAGAATCTTGATCCTTTTTATGGCTGCATAGTATTCCATGGTGTATATGTACCACATTAACTCAAGGTGGATTAAAGACTTAATTGTAAAACCCAAAACTATAAAAACCCTAGAGGAAAATCTTGGCAATATCATTCAGTACATAGGCATGGGCAAAGATTTTATGGTGAAATTGCCAAAGGCAATTGCAACAAAAGCAAAAATTGACAAATGTGCTCTAATTATACTAAAGAGCTTCTGCACAGCAAAAGAAACTATCACCAGAGCTAAAAGACAATCTACAGAATGGGAGAAAAAGTTTGCAATCTATCCATCTGACAAAGGTCTAATAACCAGAATCTACAAGGAACTTCAGCAAATTTACAAGAAAAAAGCAAACAACTCCATTAAAAAGTGGGCCAATGATATGAACAGACACTCATCTTTTTTACATGCCAAATTTCATTGCAGTTGAGATCTCAGGGAGACTGGAATCAGATTGGCCTCCTCTGCTTCCAGCTGAATGGAAGCAAATTTACCACAGAGCTGACGAAGATTCAGCCACAGTGCCTCTCCCTTTCACATGCCCTTTCTGCAGCCCTGTGCTTACATTTGTATTCCTGAATTTTTTAAACAGCTATTCAGATAACTTTCAAGACCCACAGAATTTAGATCTTTCCTGTCTAAGCTGCATGAATTTAGAAACTTTGGAATCACTAGCACAAGGTTTTTCAGCAGTAAAATTAAATACTTACTTTGGAGTGCCGTTGTGCAAATTAACCATTTTTAGTGTATGTCAGGTCTCTCATTACAGTACTTGGCATAAGGTAAGTTCTCAATGAACTTGTTATTGTTATTCCTGACCTTCTAGTCTTATCTGGAAAACAGCATATGAAAGCTGAGGATGTCTAAGATCCATGACGAAAATTAATCAGGGAAACAATCAGAGGCAAAGAGCTAGGGTACTTGTCTGAGAAAAAGTCTCCTAAAATACCTTTCTGTACATGTATTAGCATCAACAATATATTCTGGGAGAAGACAAGGCTAGAATATTGTTCCTCCCTATGAATTGCTGAACAGAGCTGTCTGTCTACACATCGCTATTGGATTAACCTTTTTAAGGGTGCTTACCAATGTATTTAGACAATGATCCAGTTCAGCTTTACTGGACTGTCCACTTCACTTTTTGTAGACCTTACAGAATCTGAAGCTGTGGCTTTTCCTCCCTAGGGAGGGTGGAAGGCAATTTGGGAAGACACCATCAATTTCACAAAGCTGGTAATATCCTCCATGAACCACCCTACGTCCTCACTTTCCTTTTCTGTCAGGAAGTCATGATAACGAAGAAAAGAAAGAGCTGTGTTTCACATTGCCAAAGGAAAGACATCTAGGTTGGCACCAAGCTATTTACTTTTGCAGAGCGGAGAACAGGAGGCAACAGCTTCTTTAGCTCTGTGGCAGCAGCTGACTGGCCAAGTTATTGATCATTCGGTTTTTACGCAGGTCCATTTACATTCACAGGAGCAGGAAGCAAGCAGCAGAGACATCTCTCAGTTGTGTGTTTCCATAATGTCCCCTCATCCCTCACCCCTTCTGTGGTTTTTCTCTGCATTTAGAAAGTCACCGAGAAATGTTAATGGTCTAGAGGAAAACTAGGGATTGGGGAATGATGAATGGGGCAAGTAGTGGAATGAGGGTGTGCAGCTAATGATTTCCTACAAGTGATGATTAAACATCATTCCCCCATCTCTCAGCACCTAATTCTCCCCAAGGCTGATTTATGGAAGACACCCTGACGTACAGTTCCTGAAGTTTTATTAGCCAGGAACAATTTAGTCATGAGGTAGTCTGCCCCTGCTTCTCATTTTCTCCCAGCTCGAGAAGAAAGAAATGATAAAATGTAAAGAACAACCAGGGCCTCATTCTCTCAGTACTAAAAAGACAAAATAGCATAACACAAAGACCGCTAAAGAGGTAGGTAATCATCAGTGGAATAAAATTTATGATGGCAAAGTCATTACTTCATAGAAGTCATTACCTTGTCCCAGACATAGGGGAGGGTTCCTACAGTTCCTATAAATGGAAACCTGCTGCTGCTGTTTCAGTAAGTCTAAAAATAACGGCACACCTCATTTTTCCAAATGTCAGAATGCCTGCCTTTACTCTGCTCTGGGTAAGGTGATAAGGTTACCATAAGTACTCGGAAATAATGTGAGAGTGTTTGTGATTTTTAAAAATGATTACAATAAATGTTCCCATTGTTGCCAGAGAGAATTACGATCACGTGAAGATCATCGAGAAGAATGTAGACTCATGATCATGTTTTCTTTCCCTAAAATAATCTACTTGCATGTTTCCTCTCAAAGATTTTAATGTCCTTCTAAATTCTGTATCCATGTTTTCAATGAATGTCTATGTGTCATCTCAAATCACGACTTTCTAACAATGACTAGCTCACCAAATGTTACAATGGGAAATTGGTTGTGTGATTTGGGGAGGAAAACCAAAGCAAGTCAATTAACATTGATTAATTCTTAAATAATAATGTATTAATCTCTTCATTATATAAGAACTAACATTTATTGGACACTTCCTTGACTTGGCCCCTATTATTATGAGGCTTATAATCCAAGGACTAAAGTAGCACTATGTTATGCACTTTGCCTATATTTACCTTGTTTAAGCCTTATCCACTTTATAAGGAAGTTTCTGTTATTACCTCTATTATACAAGTGAGTTAATAGACTGAGAGGGCAACTAAATAATATGCACAAGATTACATACCTACTAAGCAGCATTTTATCTAAGAATGTCTTATGCTAGAACTCGAACTTACAACCACTGTACAACTCTAATTCCCTAAATGCTTTCGCTGTTAACATTTACTTTCTACGGGACGACTGACCTTTAAATGCATAAATTAATCCCATATTATGTTGGATCTCTGAAGTAAACATGAATCCTGCAATATTTTGTATTAAATACAGAGTTCAGAACTGATTTGAATATGAAGAGATCCATATTAAGACGCCAGAATTTAAACTCCTTTGATTCAAAGAAATCTATGTCAAATATAATCATGCTCTCTACTCTCATAAGGTATCAGTTTAAATTCTTTTTTCTTTCTTTTTTGAGACAGGTCTCTCTCTGTCTTCCAGGCTGGAGTGCCATGGCAATCTCCGCTCAAGGTAACCTCCACCTCCTAGGCTTCAGCGAGCCTCCCATCTCAGCCTCCTGAGTAGCTGGGACTTCAGGTGTGCATCGACATGCCCAGTTAATTTCAGGCATGCACCACCATGCCCAGTTTATTTTAGTGTGTTTTTTGTTTTTGTTTTTTTGTTTTTTGCTTTGGTTTTTGTTTCTTGTTTTTGTTTGTTTGTTTGTTTGTTTGTTTGTTTGTTTGTTTGTTTTTTGTAGAGAAAGGGTTTTTCCATGTTGCCCAGGCTGATCTCAAAATCCTGTGCTCAGGCATTCAGCTCACCTCAGCCTCCCAAAGTGCTGGGATTATGGGTATGAGCCACCACGCCCAGCCAGGTATCAGTTTAAATTCTAATAGAAGTGAGTCCTCAGCACCTGGATCAGAACAATTCAAATGGCAATTTAGTCACCCATAATATAATCCAGAGCATTCATTCAAACTTTTGACAGATGCTTATCAAGCACCTAAGTTCCAGTTACTTAGATCACAATAGTTTGCAAAAGCAGACTTGGCCTCTATTATTATGAGGCTTATAATCCAGTGAATAAAATAGATATGAATCAATTAATTACAACATAAATAACAATTTGCATGGTATGATACATGGTACTATGAAATGCACATAATAGTCCAAACTATTCTAGGGGCTGGAAAATACTTCCTTGAGGAAGTGACCATTGATGAAGATAATGAGTAGATATGAACCAGAGAGGTGTTAAGAAGTTTCCAGACAGAAACTATGCAGAGACCTTGTATCAAGAGGGAGCTTGGAGTGTGTAGGAAATGAAAGGAAGGCCAGTGGAGATGGAGCACAAGAAATAAATAATCTTGTGGCATCAGATGCGACAGGGGAAAGCACAAGGGAGTGGGGATGGTGGGCTTTCGATACTATAGTACAGTTTTGGGATTTTACCATAGGAGAATTGGGAAACCATGGGGATCACTAACCTGGACTCAGAGTAAATATATAAAATGAATAGAACTTCAAAAGCCCTGATAATTGTTTGTCTTGAGATCCCCCCATGCTTTAAATAAAGAGGAAGAATGTCTATTCTCTGTATTAAGGACAGAGCCACAACAAGCTCTACAAAGTGGAATAAAATGTATCTAGAATCACTTGTCTTACAGTTTAAAATAAGAATCATTCAGAGAATCTGGGTTTTCCTGTTTTACTATGGTTAAAGTACCAAGAGCCAGCTATGGTGGGAGCACTGATAGTTCAAGACTAGAAACTACAAATCCACTTAGAGAGGCCGAATGGGCCAGCAAAGAGGACGGGTGTGAGAAAAGAAAGGAAATCCCTAGGAATGAAAAGTACATGGCCAAGACAGCTTTCTGGAATGGAGAAAACGACAAAAAAGGGCGGAGAGACGAGACATCTGTCATTTAAACATATCAATTTTCTTTTCTGATTTCCAAGAAGACTCCAGAGCTATGTGAATCTTGGACAAGTCACTTAACCCCACTGAGCCTTGGTTTCTCCCTCTGTAAAATCAGAGTTGATAAATCCTTCCCAATAGTGCCATTGAGAGGATCAAAAGAAATGACAACAGAAGGTATTTTTGCTTTAGCAGTTGCTCAGTAAACATTAGGTCATTTCTCTAGTTCACAGGAGGACATTAAAGTTGAGAGCTAAGAAAATGATCCATTTGCCCAAGTGTGACAAGTGGAATACAGTGCTACCCACTCACCCCACGTGTAGTAGTGCTCTGAGGTTGAAATGAGAGAATGTAGAGAAACCTTTGGTACCTTCTGGCTGCTTAGATGCAGCAGGAATAGCAACATCAAGGCTATACAAGAAATAGCAAGGAGGACCATCCATGCTTTTCCTACGTATCTTCAGAAGTTAGCATCTAATGTTAATCATGAATAAACTTATCTAGACATCCAGAGATGTTATGAATTTATAAATACTCAGAAAATCTTACACTGTTATTATAAATTCCCTGCCTAATGAACAATTTTCAAAATTGTATTTTTGTATTGCCATATATTTCAATATATGGCAGTCTCTGGGAATCTAGGAATCTCTGGGTAACTACTTAGTTACAAGCGGGATGAGTAGAGGATGGGAGGAAAGAAAGACGTTTATTGGATTCAAATTTGGTCAACACAACCAAACTACAGCCAGAGGGAGCTATTGCCAATATTCTTGCTTAAAAACCTTAAGTGTCTTCCAATTTATCTCTCAACAAACTCTAAGCTACTGACCATTATTTCTAAGATAGGCTATGTCTACTTTTTCCATCTCAACAACTTGTATCTTCAATCCACACTTCAGGATCGGTCATATTGAATTTGTCTCCTAATGCTCCAGGTTTTACAAATGCTGCACCCTCTGCCTCGCCCAGTGGCTCCTGGTTGTAGATGCCCCAACCCAGGCACTCCTTCTCTCACCCTCAGAACTCCTCATCTTCATTTAGGAATCAGCGACTATGGGCAATCTTCATTTAGGAATTAGCGACTATGGGAAATCTGCCCCAGTCCCCTTATTCGAGGTTAAATTCTTTCCACACCTGCCTAGACAACCTTGCCCTTCCCTTCTTAAAACCCCCATGGCATGGAACGGCATCGTCTCTGTCCTCTTCTGCATCTCTTAAGAGGTCAAGAGCCGACAGGCAGGGGCTGTGTCCATCTTACTAACTGATGGGTCCCCAGTACCCAGCACATGGTAGTGCCTCTAGAAAGTTCATTCATGAACAAATAGACCCTAGAAAAGGAATTTGAAGATTACATAGCAAACCTCACTTGGAATCTGACACTTTTCCGAGAAAAAGGACAGGTATTCTTTTTATTTTTGGGGGGACACTACTAGAATTTTGTGGGGACATATCATTTTCTGTGGGCCTTTTTTGCATATTTTAAGACATTTGTTAGGCCTGGCCCCTGGAATTAAACGCTAATATCACCCATTCCTCCCTCCAGTCAATATGACAACCTATACTTGACCCTACTGTATTTCTGGATGCCCCTTGAGGGGTTTGCCAACCTCATTTGAGAACCAACAGTAGAGCAAGGCTTCTTGGCTCTTGGTTAAACAGTATGGGGAAATTCCAGTCTCCGGCCATCTTCTTTCATTGTCATTTTAATGGGTATCTTTTAGGAACCAGCTCTTCGGAAACAAATCCAGGTGTGCACTGAGTAGAGTCTCCTCCCCAACACTGCCGCTTCCTTCCTTCTTAGGGGTGAAGCAAGATGCCCTGTGCTAGAGAGAAGTCTGGTAACAACACTGCAAGCCTACCTTGTCTAATAGGAAAGAATAGCTGGGAAGAAACGAAAAGGAAGGCGCTCAGGGTCTACTCTCAACAACCATGCAGTCGGGCAGGAAAGTGTGTGAAGGAACAAAGGCACAGGACGAGAACTCAACACGCTCACAAAGGCAAAGCTGAGGGGCAAGTGAGCACTGAGGTATACAGAAGGTGGTCACTCAGGGAAGAATCCCTGGGAGAGGGGGACTTTTAGGTCATCCTAATATGAGTGGTACCTTATCTCTGAAAAACAGAAAAGACTCAGAAAACAGCAGTGGTGCCCACTGCCCCTTGAAGAAGACAGGCAAATTATTGCTCCTGGGATTTTAACTTTATCTGTGTTTTTCACCCACCACTTTAAACCCTGCACAGAAAAGCTTGCTCTCTCAAGGACTTGGATATTCCTGGTTTGTCTGCTACCCAGCTGTAATAATAACCCAGACTTAAAATGAAATACAGGATAGAATTTCCCCACTTTCCATTCTATGGTGTATTGAGTGTTTTCATTTTAATTTTGAGCAGGGAGGGGATGAACTAGCAGCCAAAAGCATTAGGTCATCCATCCCCACTTTTATTTGCTTCCTCTTTTCCTTTTGGTCTTTTCTGTAGAGGAGACACAAATATAAAAGTCCATCATACTGTGGAAATAATTTCTCCATCAGGTGTCTCTTCCTCAGACCCATATATGGATGATGCAATGTCCTCTGCCACTATTTCGAAATGAAAGGTTTCTGATAATTCTCAAGCCCCACATCATACATGTCCTCATTCTCTTCAGTTAGTAAGGCTCCAAATGTGCTACAGGGAAGAAAATGAAATCAAAACGCTGGGAAAGGAAAGGATGGGTCTAAGAGAGAAGGGATAAGGGGAGAGGAATGGGGATGAGCTACAATAGCCAGGTGAAGGACAGATTGGGTTTTCTCTTGAGGCTGGCAATGCATGAAAGCTAAAAGGTCAGTGCCTCTGAACAGGGAATACAAAAGGATAAAAGCATGGGAACAAAGAAACCACTTTGTGCAGGGATATTAGTGCCATCAGCAACAATACAGCTGCACAGCCATAACTGAACATCGGAGTGGAAGATGTCACTGAGGAGAGGCCAGGCTGATGCTCTGGGGACGTGAGGAGCACTTACTCACTTGGAGGGGTAAACACATCAAAGCCCTGCAGGAATCTCTGCCAGGGATGAATGCCGTCAGGAGCCCTTTGGACCCATGAACAGACACAATAGAGATGACATGTGTACCCTCTTCTTGCCAAAAACCCTACCCATGCACAATTCTCAGTCCTCAAAAAATCCAGAGGAAAATAAACAAAACCCAGACATCAGAACCCACCTGGTGATAGAACTGTTAACCAATCAATATTGTTTTGAATGTTGCTTAAATGTCTTGGTACCCTCGGATTCCAAAAATCAAGTGACTCATGACACCTGCCCTCA
Source organism: Saimiri boliviensis (assembly GCF_048565385.1). Lineage (NCBI taxonomy): Eukaryota > Metazoa > Chordata > Mammalia > Primates > Cebidae > Saimiri > Saimiri boliviensis. Next base: position 131,248,173 of record NC_133453.1, on the reverse strand, counting down.
AGAATTTTATGATCTAGCTGGGCAAGCAAGACATACATGTGTGAAAAGACAAATAATTCAGGCTGTGCTTCCACAAATTTGAAATAAGCATGAATCCCTTTTAAATGTGAATATTCCCTTAAATTTGTTGACAATTTTAAAATAATAGTGTTTAAATCTGCACAGACATAAAATACATTAAGTTTAGAGCTCTTCTACTAATAAAATTTGAATTAACCATTATAATTTAGTATGATGGACGCTGTTGTTTGGCTGAAGACAAGTCTTCGATTCAAGTTTCCTGATTGTCACTGCATAGCATGGTGAATATGATTTTCAGCATGCTTAGGACGCGGGAGGTTTGGAAGTACAGTGGCCCTACTCTCAAGCCACTGATGCCTAGCTCTATAGAGCAAGTGGGACCTGACAGGACAGTGGGATACAGGGAGACCTGCAGCTAAGCAAGGGAGACAGACTTGTGCTTCACACGTTCACTGCTCAGTGTTCTGATGTTCAGAGTTCAACGTGGACAAGTGTTTGCAGGTGAGATAAAGGGGCATCTCTCCCCTCTCTCTTGAGATCTAGACATGATTTGCAGTTAGAAAGACAGCCTTGATACCTGCCCCAGCTTACTCACTTACTCTTGTGTGTTCCTAAGCAAGTTTACTGAAAATGAAACTCCTTGAAGCAGACATAGAAATGTACCCAATGCCTCCTCATTGGCCAGAGTCCTTGGCAAACACAGCAATAATGGAGATTGAGCCAGAAAAGCTCTGGATCTGGGACCACCCAGGGCCAGATTAAGACCACATAATATAGTAATACACATAATATTTTATCTGTATAACATAGAGACACATTCTCTACATGTGTTTAGTCTCTGTTTTTAACAGATTTAGATAGAAGGGTAACAAATTTACAGAACAGAGTGGTTTTAAAAGGAAGGAGTTCTCAAGGAGGAGAAAATAGGACAGTGTCTTATAAACAGTGCCTTGTTTTTAGAAGTACTGAAGAAAGAAAGGGAGGAAGGAAAGATAAATAGATTGGTTATTCTGTACCAGGGAAATTTTGTATGTGAAAATTGCAATATTCTGGTCCATTAATTTAGCAATTAATGTCCCTCATCTAATCAAGGGTCCTTGATTTTTGGTCCAGAAAATGCACTCACTAAACAAACAACACAATCATAACTACTCCTTTTATGAGCAACAAACAATAAAAAGGTTGGTCACAGGGAGTTTGGTTTCCTCTCTTCACCTTTTTCTCCCAGAATATGGCTTCAAATGTATCTGTTCTTTGGAGGTGGGGTAAGGCTGTCATCCTTAATGTCAGTCTTAAAAATATAGATATCAGTGAAGAGAGCATAGGAAGCCTTCCTGCCCAGCCCTTGGCCCCTGGAAATGGGGTAGAACCTGGAGCAGAAACAGGGCTGAGTTCTTGTGCTCCTGCATTCTCCCTAGAGCATGGATCTGGGAAGGTGGTGACAGCCATGGAAGAATCTGCCTGCATCTCCCGTCACCACATCACTGGAATCAAACTCATTACTTGGAGAAGAAACTGGGAATCCCTTTGGACCAGATAAAAGATGAATGGCTTCATCTTTAACATCTGGATGGATTAAGACACATTTCAGAAACACATCTGTTTTGCTTCAGCACCTAGCACATCACAAACCCACAGGCTACAAATGCTGGTTTCAGTGAGGCTGGAAAGATGGATACACAGAAAACCAAAAAGACTGGAATAGATCAGATGGGAGCGACAGAGCTCTGAGCTGGTGGAGTAACTGCTGTACAGTCTGAGGGCTTCATTTGGCCGTTTGGTCTCCATCCTGGCATCACGGCACACAAACAGGTAAGTAAAGGTTCTAGACTGTCCACCTATGTTACAGTGACTTCTACTAAGATGGGACATTGGGAGGGGTGTGTGATTTACAGAATGGCATGAGGCTTTCGCCTCCATATGTAGAACAAATTGAACCAAGGCAATAAAGTACTCCCTTCTAAAGATCATTACAGAACAACTTAGATTAATATGTGAGAGTGGTTTGTAAATAGAATATCAAGCTTTTAATGTAGAATGAACATCTCTAAAATTCTGGGACCTGCGATTAAAACAGGTTGGTTTTTTTTTTTTTCCCCCCCCTCTAAAAGCGTTTTACCATTATCTGTACAAACCTGTGTGTATTTAGGATGTGTTAATAAGTAAATAAACCTTTTCATTTCTAACTGATCTAAAGGCAGCATCTTAAGAAATACACATTATCAATAAGCAGACCAAAAAATATGCAACCTCACTTCTAAAAATACTTAAGTAAAGTATGTAATATGTTTTTCATCTGTAAGATTGACATTGTACATTGCTGGGGAGGCTGCAAGAAATGAATCTACTCCTACACTGATCAATGTGACTTGGAGGGTAATTTAAATATCTAACAATATATAAAATACTCTGTTGATATAATAGTTTCTTTTTCTGTGCAGAAGCTCTTTAGTTTAACTAGATCCCATTTGTTCATTTTCGCTGTTATTGACATTGCTTTTGGAATCTTAGTCATGAAATCTCTGCCCATGCCTAAGTCCTGAAGGGTATTGCCTAGGTTGTCTTCCAGAGTTTTTATTGTTTGGGTTTGCATTGAAGTCTTTCACCCATCTTGAGTTAATTTTGTATATGATGTAAGAAAGGGGTCTAGTTTTAATCTTCAGCATATGACTCATAGTGGCTATTATCAAAAAGTCAAAAAATAACAGACGCTGGCAAGGTTATGGAGGAAAAGAAACACACACTGTTGGTAGAAGTGTAAATTAGTTCAGCCATCGTGGAGGACAGTGTGGTGATTCCTGAAAGACCTAAAGGCTGAAATACCATTTGACACAGGAATCCCATTACTCTTTATATACCCAAGATAATATAAATCATTCTATTATAAAGATACATGCCTGTTTATGTTTACTGCAGCACTATTCACAGTAGCAAAGACATAGAATCAACCTAAATTCCTATCGACAATAGACTGGATCAAAAAAAAAAAAAATGTGGTACACATACACCGTGGAATACCATGCAGCCATAAAAAAGAATGAGATCATGTCCTTTGCAGGGACATGGATGGAACTGGAAGCCATTACCTCAATAAACTAATACAGGAACCAAAAATCACATGTTCTCGCTTGTAAGTGGGAACTAAATGATGAGAACACAGGAACACAGAGAACAACACACACTGGGGCCTGCCAGAGGTTGGAAGGTGGGAAGAGGCAAAGGATCAGAAAAAACAACAAATAGATACTAGGCTTAATACCTGGGAACTGAAATAATCTGCACAACAAACCCCCATGACGCAAGTTTACCTATGCAACAAACCTGCACTTGGACCCCTGAACTTAAAAGTTTTAAAAAATTAACAAATAAAATGCTCACACATCTTTCTTACAAGTAATCTTATTGCTTAATACCTATTTTACAGTTACCCTAGAAGGAAAATGCCAATAAATGTTCCTGCCAGCATTGTTTTTCAAAGCAAAAACAAACGACCACAATTGCTTGTTACATAATTGATAATCTAGCCGTAAGACAAAAGACTACACAGCATTAAAAAGAAAAGGGGAGTTCTGTGTTATTGTCATAGAGAAATTACTAGGTTCCATTTTTCACTGAAAACTAAAATTTGAATTACCCTGATTTGATCATTACACATTGTATACACGTATTAAAATATCCATCTGTACCCTATAAGTATGTACAATTACTATGTGCCAATTTTTTAATCTTAACTTAAAAATTAAAAAATAAATAAATACAAACAAACATTTTTGTATGACTCCTTTTGGTATTTTATATATATATATGTGCACATACACAATTATTTGACTAGAAAACTTTCCTGCAGGGAATCTTGAGTATTAAGAATTATTGCCTTTGGCAAAAAATTTCACACTGTGTTTTTTCGACTTTCATACTTAGATATTTTGCAATTTTCTATGTTATTATTTTTATTTTTATTTTTATCTGACATCAATTTTCTAACTATGGTTGTATATTACTTTAATCTACAAAATGTCATCTGCAACTCTCTGGACAACGGAGACATGGACCATTACTGTTTTCTTTTAAATATTTTTACAAGCTACTTAGCAACTATTATTTGAGGCAGGAAAATGCTCTCACGTTCCCCATTCATGGCCATGGAGTCTCAGGAAAAGCAGCATGAAATAATGAATATTTGGGGCTCATGCTCTCCAAAGGGGGGAAGGGCAAAAGTGCCCTCTCTAGAGCTCTGGGGTCCATGTGCTTGGGGAGGCTGTGAAGCTGAGACATTGGTGGCATCATCCCTATGTACTTCCAGTTTCCATTATGCCAATGAGTATGCCACTTAATTGTTGAGTTACTCGATATTTTTTCATGTGATCTTATCAATTTCTTAATAGCTAAACAATATCAGAAGGTAACGATTGAAAAAGTTTAGGTCACCCTGTAATAGGGACTCTTGTAATGCAGGGACACGGATGGAACTGGAAGCCATTATCTCAGCAAACTAATTCAGCAACAGAAAACCAAATATCACATGTTCTCGCTTGTAAGTGGGAGCTAAATGAATAATACATAGAATATTCATCAGAATTTGTGGTTATATTGTTTGTGTGTACCTATGTTGCTGTGTAGTTACATGTTTCTGCCAATAGACTGAAGTCTTTAGGAGGCCAACGTCCTACTAATTTCCTCTCCATTTAATCACCAATACTAAATACAGTGGCTGCCATAAAATACACAAAAGAGAAAAGATTTGTTCACAAAACAATAATCCAGTAAGTGCTGCATTTAAGAAATATTTGTTTGGTCGCCATTTTGTGCTGGACCTTCTCTGAAGCAATGGGGATATAATGTAAATCAGACAAACATAGTTGCCAACTCCAGGGACCTTATAGTCTATGGATGGAGACTGATGTGCACAATCAGGGAATTATAAAACGGGGTGATAGGTCTAGGCCTGGGTTATGTGCAAGGTATGTTCTGAGCCCAAAATAAAAAAAATCAAGGGTAAACTCACTGAATGAAGTGATGTTTATACTGAGACCTCAGGAAGGAGCCGGACTTGGGCCAGACATACAAAGAAGACTTAGGCACTGGGAATTGCAAGGTTAAAGGCTCAGAGGCAAGAGACATATGCCAGGTTTGAGGAAATAAAACCTTTTCAATATGGGTGGGTTTACAGAACAAGAAACAACCATTTCTTACAAGGCCCTGCATAAGTCATGTTAAGAAGGATGTGCAGAAGGGGTCCACTTCCTCTTGTCAGCAAGAGCGAAACAGGCAGGTGTGTTCTGAAAGCTCACTTTGTCTACAGTGTGGTGAACAGACTTCAGGGAAGGGATAAAGGAGGCAGAGGGGAGGCCTTTACTGGGATGAAGTGCTGGGTGAGAGGCACAACCACAGGAAGCCCCAAGAGGGACCAAATGGGTCACTGTCCTGCACTGCCCTGGCTTGTTAGCACTTCAAAGAATGGGAGCTGTATTCTCTAATTGAAAGAGAAACATCAAACTATCTTGGACCAGATGTGTTCTGGTGCCCATGATGTTGGGCCTTGAGTTTCTGTCCCAGATCTATTCCTGACAACCTCAGTGCGACCAAGTGTCTGGAGTTCTCCAGGTGTCACGGGAAAGATGAGCTAACTATATCTTACTTAACATGATGTTTTAACTGCCACCAACTAATGACTGGCTACCAGTAGGAGAGGCTTATAAACTGAAGACCTGAGTTACGATTTTGGCTCAGTCTTGGACGATCCATTCCCTTCCATTCCCTCTTTAGGTCTATTTCCTCACAGACAAAATCAGGGGGTGGGATTCAAATAAAATTTCTAAAATTTGACATCCACCACGTAGTATATTAAAATACCAGGCCCTCAGTGCCATCTCACCCTGACCAAGATTTTGGTCGAAAAAACTGGTTCCTACGTAAGGTCCAGAAAAAGACTGAGTCTCTCTGGGCAGTAATTTCCACTCATCTGCACCTCCTTTTTACACCATTTACCAATCACCTTTCCTGTGGCATAGACGTATGCTTAAAAGAATGGACTTTGGGGTCAGATGGCCCTCAATAAAATATGTTTCACTTGGTATTTTCCACACTTGCGTGACCTAGAGAAGGTCACATAAACTTACAGTGTCTATATTTCCATCTTTTAAATGGGGATAATAATAACCCTCCTTCAAGGTTACCATATTTAGAAAGATTGGGCATAATGCCCATCCCATATTAAGACCTCAGGAAATAGCAATTATTGCTATCAAAATTATCTATATGTTCTTAAGATGCCAGACATCATTCCTTGAATTAAAAACACTCTCTTCTTTGTTTTCACTGGTGTATTATGGTGCTACATACATAAGAAATGGATCAGCAAACAGCAGTAGGTCTGTAGGAAGACATACTCTATTATCTTGTCTTCACCCAATGGTCCACCTGGCCCCAAACACTTGCTGGCCCCACTTTTAGCCCCACCCCTGAGAAGTACCTCTCTTGTGAGATTGGTGGTTTCAGATGAAGACCAACAGCAGGACCGAGCTGTTCTGCAAATCAACAGAAGTTTGCAGAATGACACCAATCTGGCGCCCAGGTCTAGCACTGAATTCACACCAAAAATTATAATGAGCTAAAGACAAAGTCCAGCAACTCATCTGTCAAAGCTATGTATTAACTCAATTGGCAGAAAATAGCAGCCAATGAGACATCCTGTGAAAGTGTGATTTTTCCCGCGTTAGTCTCAGGACTCAGTGCAAGAAGGGAGGGTGGATCTATTTTAATTTCTCCCCCCACTCTGGGGGCGAGTCTCCCTTCTTGCCTTCGTCTAATGTTGATCTATAAAGAAAGGTGCCTCTGCCCTTTGCTTTTGGAATTGATGGTCTTGGACTCCACTGTTATTGCCCTGATTCCCTGAAAGTCCCCCTGATTTATTCCCTTTGTATTAGAAAACCATATCTGCTCATTATCTAGGAAGGTCACTGGGAGGGAGATATTTCTTCCAGCTTCAATAGCAGATCACTTGGCCTTTTTTCATATCTCTCTTGGCACGGCAGGAGCTCTGTGAGAATGGGGGAGGCTGGGACAAACAATACAGGCAAATTTATTCCTGAGCAGAAAGCACAATGCAAAGACCTGGCAGAATATATAAATATGCAAAGTGGGCTTGTCAGCTAGTGTGCTCTGTTTCTATTTCCACTTTTATTTCCAAAGCTAATTATTCTTGTCAATACGAAGTCCTGCCTTAACTAAGGTGGCTGGAAACCATTAGTCATTGAAAATGTTTCTGCGTTTTAAGCTAGAGTGGAACCTCCCATTTCATTCATTTCTCAGCAAGAATCTGGGTTCAACTAATATCCTGAAGGGTAGATTCATATGTATCTATATCTGCTGAAGGTAAATACACACACACACACACACACACACACATATATTTAAATAAGATGGCATTATTATAAAGAAGATTTTCCCAGAAATTTATGATTTATTTTACTTCTAAGTTATTTTTTCCTAACTTATCCATATCAACTTGTCTTTTCTTTTTGTCAAAAATAAAGACTGTGTGTAGACACGTGTGTGTATGTGTGTGGAGGTGTGGTTTGGGTGTCGGTGCAATTAGATACACTGGAAAGGCCACGTTAGGTAGTTAAAACTAGGACTGGTTAGACCGGCGGCAGTCAGTGTTTCCAGCTCATAACCATTTCAATACTGCTGTAAGCTCATTCAGAAGCTCTCAGACATCTTTCAGGGACCACCTGCATCAGAATCCCCTTGGGGTCTTCTTTAGAATACAGATTTCTTGCGGCTACGTTAGCCCTCCAGAACCAGTCATTTTGGAAGTGAAACCTGGGAATCTGCGCTTTAAAAGCACACTCCTCTAAAGGAGGTCCATTGAGTTACTGGGGTTATAACTCTCCCCAGTGTATACCGGTCGGTGAAGAGCCCACATTCACTATGGCCACAACCTTCATCTCACAACCCGACACCAGGGGGAGCTCTCTTGCCAGAAGCCCAGCCTACTAAGCAGGAAAAGCAGCCCAAGAGGTTCTGAGAAGCTTTAAGGATGGATTTGAAAGATGTTTCCCAGAACCTAGCGGAGCTATGGATTTGATGATAACATTTAACCCCCTTAGGCTCCCCTACAGTTTCAAGCAGAGAGCTGCTCTTCCTTCTTCCTATAATAACAAATGTTGGGTCAAGAATAATTGCAACGTCAATAAGAGCCCACTTAAGAGGATGAATTTTAAGATATGTAAATTATACCTTAATAAAGCTATTGAAATAAATCATTATTTTAAAAATGCTTTTTTTAAAAAAATACAACTTGGATTTCTTGAGAAGCTATATGTTCAAGCCTTTAATATTGCTGTGACAATGTTCTTTGGGGGTCTTAGAAATGCAGCCATTCATTCAGCTTACCATTATTGAGGCCTGCGTTATGCACGACTTAAATCTAGATGCTACAAAATAAAAATAAAATTTTTTCGAATACATGATATATGATATTATTACCCTCACAGCATCTCCAGAATGTATCCATATAACAAGCATTGAAGTATGTTAAGTTTCAGTTTGGTTTTCTCATTATTTGCTGAACTAAGCTACCTGTAGGCTTTTGATACTTTCCAAAGCAAAATTTAATTTAGTGACTAACAGACCAAAGCAGAGAGAGCGGCAGGGACCGTTTAATCTGCATAAGGAGACTTGTATTTACCGAGATTGTGTCAGAGGAATGAAAAGAGCACTGAAGGACAGAGGTCTTTTCTGGCTCTGCTAATGGCATTGTCAGAGTCTGAGTCCCTCTCTGTGGCACAATGGGCAAATCCTTGGGAAAGTCACAGCCCTGAGACTGGCCTACAGGGAGGGAACTTGGAGAGGCAGAAGCAATTGGCAGAGCATAGGGACCAACAGGAGATGGGGGGGGGGGTAGGTGCTTCCCTTTCCCTCCCTGCATCCCACAATCTGATCTTGTGATACTCCAAGCCCACGGGAACAAGCAGCTAAAGAAAGCATCCTTGGTAAATAAGGATAAGGTCAGATGAACAGAGAAACAACTTTTGGCTTTTGCCAAAGTGTAAGTAACGAAGAGTTGAGTCACTTCTGTCATTTATTTCTTGACAAAGGAACTCCACAAAAGCAGAGGGCGTTGTTTCATCTGTAACGAATTTTAATCGATCTTCCTCTTCAAAACTGTCTGGAAAAGCCACGCAGTCTGATTCCATTTGTAGGGGCTCATAAAAAGTCCAAAAAGGAAATCCTCTAGGAAAGAACCTATGACACAATTGGGCCTTTGCAGTCTGGGTCACGTTTCTTTATGTCTGCCCAATAAAAAGAATAGCCATGTCATCAGTGAGCATAGATGGTTCAATGCCTCACTGCTGGTTCAGAGTCACTGCCAGCCTCTCAACCCTTCTCTCCATACCAAAAGGCTTACCCTTCCCTTTCATCATCTTTAGCCTGGCATGGGTTTTAAGCCACTCATAGATTAAAAAAAAAAAAAAAAAAACTCCAGTAGATAAAGAGAATTAATATGGAACTAGATCTACAGAAGAATAGACAAAAAATTAAACTAACATTTATAAAACATCTACCATATACCAGACATTATCCTAGACACATTATATTAATCCTTAAAATAACTCTTAGAAGCATTGTCCCTCTGTTTTGCAGATTGAATAACTAATATACGGGAAGGTTTAAAAAAAAGTCTGCTAGCAAATATTAAAGGTGAATTTGAAACTTAAGCCGGGCTGATTTTCATCAAGCTGCAGTGTTTCAAAATTCAATAAGGAACAACATTCTTTTCTTGAAGGTCAATTATAACAGTATATAGAGTTCCTTTCTCATTCCTGTTTGATTGCCATCTGATCTAAATTTCAAGGGACTTAATCAACATGCAGAACTGTGATGTCTTATCGTAGTTCAAGACTTGAACATTGTCCCCACCATAACGGTCAAAAGCCATTATCCTATTTATTTACATTATCAGTGCTTATTTTCTTTCTAATCATTCATCATTTCCTTGAATTTCAAAGCCATGCTTCATCTGGCTGAATCTTTTCTTTTTCCTGTGCCTTAGATCACTGTTCACTCGAGCTAGGAAATTCTCTTTACAAGCTGAGTGTTTCTGCCCCTCATTTTCTGTAACCTGCCATGTCATTTGCACAGCGGTATTGTTTATCTTACTTGTTGGGGAACATTTTCCTGCTAATATAAACAGTCCTGCTTGTAGCCCTAGGAAAAAAAAGTCCTCTATACCATGTGACCCTTCCCCTGGGCATAGCTGACAAACCACGATGGTCCCCTAACTTGGGAGGACTCAATCAAAAAGCTGGCTAGTAGCAAATGATGTGTAGCATTCTGCAAACAAAGAGGAGTTTTACCACTTGGAGGCTGGACCTGCCATTTGAGTGTGGTCCCAGGCAAAATAAAAATCAAACACTGCATGTTCTCACTCATAGGCGGGTGTTGAACAATGAAAATACATGGACACAGGGAGGGGAGCACTAAACACTGGGGTCTGTTGGGGGGAAATAGGGAACGGACAGCGGGGGGTGGGGAGTTGGGGAGAGATAGCATGGGCAGAAATGCCAGATATAGGTGATGGGGAGGAAGGCAGCAAATCACACTGCCACATGTGTACCTGTGCAACAATCTTGCATGTTCTTCACATGTACCCCAAAACCTAAAATGCAATAAAATAAAATAAATTTTTTAAAAAAAGAATAAGCAGTCATTCTTCCATCTATCCTCTGAGAGAGAGGAGATTTCGCAGGTGTACTTGAGAATCTATAAACAGTCAACTGTGAATCCTTTGCGAGATGGAGGGATCTCAACCCTGGATCCTGAGGCATTTTAGTTATCAATTTCTAGTCATCTAAGATTTGGCTGAATTTTCTTTCCTGATTAGAATTCACAAAATTATCTTATTGTTGTATTAAAACTTGATTTTAACTTGGGATACCTTATGTCAATTTCTTATCTTTGCCAGTAAAATGATCCTGAATAGAACACCTTCTTTTTCTTGATCCATTCAATGCTCACTCATCTGTCTACCCAGCTCCCCATGAAGCCATTTCTGAAATGATGTAATCGCACTGTCTACTAATCTTCTATAAGCACTTATAAATTGTGTGCCATAATTATCACTCAACTTCACACTGACTGATTGTATTCTATTTCAGTCTTATGTCCCCAATTAGACAGCAATCTCCTTAAAATCAGGGACAATTTTGGATCAACTCGAATCTACTCGCATGTTAGCAGAGCTTCCAATCTCACTCCTTCCCTCAGACCTTCAGACTGAAAGAAGATGAGAGTGTGGGTCATACCTCGCAACCATTTTATGTCAAGAAACTTAGAAAATTCTGGGTGGGCAAGCTGGAGCAAAAAATATGTTAACCTCTTCAGTTTACATATACAGAGGCTCAGAGCAGCCTGTGGTCACTTGATTAATGAAATTCAGCATAAGCTCCATGTCTGAAAGGTCTGGGGTAATCCCAGCATGGAGGAGCCTGGGAGACAGTTTTCTTCTTTATAATGAAAGAGACAAAACTGGCCAACTCTTCCCCGATAGAAGACTGTCTGAGCTGTAGTGAATGAAATGTACTTGCTGGGCTTCTATTCTCTAAATTACTAAGGCTCTAGCCAGGTCACTTTTATTCTTTAAAAAAAAAATGTATTGCCTCTTCAAAGCGAGGTTATTTTTATAGCTATAGAACTCCTGGAACTGTAAACGGGAGGCAAATGTATCAGGCTTTAAAGGTGAAAGGGGTTATTTAAGAGTGTTATCAGAACTAACCAGCAGCAGTCTCAGAAAACCATAAACCTTTCTTTTCATAGCAGGGCTCAGTTATTCATTAGGCCACCCTTCTGGAGGGGGAGGGTCTTTATAAACTTAGCGTCACAAAACCCTGGAGGTGTCCAGTCCTCTCTGCCATCCTGCTGTTTAAGGGGTGAAAATTATCTTTCCATCCTCCCTGGCTCCCAGTGCATTAGGGTTTTGAAAGTGACAATGATAACAGTAATAGTGATAACAGCTGCCACATCCTGTACTTTCCAAGTGTCAAGGTAAGTCTGTTATTCTACAGATGGAAAGATTACTTATGGGAGGTGGTACAGTAAGTTAGCTGGCAGAGGTGGGATTTGAACCCAGGTCTTTTGGAGACTGCAAATCATGGTTTTTACCCGTTACTCTGACATTTCTAATTTCTTGTTCCCACCAAAAAGAAAACAATGAATCTTGAATGATCCTGTGAAAATGTGTTTTTTCATTTTTGAGGCAGGGTCTCGCTCTGCCACCCAGACTGGAGTGCAGTGGTATGATCACAGCTCACTGCAGCATCAACCTCCCAGATTCAAATAATTCTCCTGCCTCAGCCTCCTCAGTAGCTGGGACTACAAGCATATATCACCACATCCAGGTAATTTTTTATTTTTATTGTTTTTTAGAGAGATGAGGTCTCATTTTGTTTCCTAGGCTGGTCTCAAACTTCTGGGCTCAATGATCCTTATGCCTTGGCCTCCTAAAGTGTTGGGATTACAGGCATGAGCCACCATGCCTGGCTGGGATTTTTTAAGTACATAGAAGTATCTTCTTGGTCAAATTATCTTCCCACACACAACTTCTACCTTTTGGGGTCTAATAATGCACTCTAGCTTATTAAAGACTCTCCTTAGGCCTGCAATAGAGATATCAATTTTTCTTGTGTAACTTAGACTTCCAAATTCATTTGACTTCAGAGCCCCATTTCATGCCACATGAGACAATATTCTATTGCCAGAATATTGGTAATAATGCATAATGTGTGAAGAGAGCCAGAAAACCCCATGTCGTTAAAAACGGGATCTTTGTATGTTAATCTGTATTTTGCCAGTTTACTGAATTTATCATTTCTAACAGTTTTTTGGTGGCATCTTTAGGTTTTTCTACATATAAGATAATGCTACCTGCAAGAGGGACAATTTGACTTCTTTTTTTTCCAATTTGGATGCCTTTTATTATTATTATTATTTTTTTTTACTTTTGCCTGATTGTGCTGGCTGGCATTTTCAGTACTGCGTTGAACAGGAGTGGTGAGAGTGGGCTTTCAACTTTTTCCCATTCCATATGATGTTAGCTGTGGATTTGTCATATGTGACCTTTATTAAGTTGAGGTATGCTCCTTCTATGCCTACACTGTTGAGAGTTTTGATTATGAAGGGGTGTTGAATTTTATCAAGCTGATAGATGAATTGAGTAAACTTGCAGGATACAAAATTAACATACAAAGAGCCCATATTTTCATCTCAATAGACACAGAAGGAGTTTTTTCTGTGTTCTGTAGAAATGAATACATGGTTTCGGTCCTTCGTTCTGTTGATGTGATATATCACATTTATTGATCTGTGTATGTTGAACCTTCCTTGCATCCCTGGGATAGATACTAGTTGATGATGTTATATTTTTGATATGTTACCTGGGTTTTTAGTATTTTGTTGGGATTTTTGCATCTATGTTTATTAGAAAAAATTAATTTCAGGAAGCCTGTTTACATTTTAAAATATTGCACATTTGCACCAAATGCTTTTGACAAATGTTTTCATTAGTAATAAAGTGAAATGTGATCTTGAAATTAAAAGGGGTCATGTTTCCCCTTATGGAATATTATAAAAGGAGTGGAGAAGCAGTAGATGGGATCCTCACCACTGAAACCCCACCTAATGCTCAGCTGTGCACATCCTCCCAGATGTCATTCTCTCTGAAACATACCCTACGTAGGAGGAAATCAAGGCTCAGCTCATCCTGCACAGCGTGGTTATAGCAGGAAGAGCCTGGCTCCTGAGTCTGGCTCACACTCTCGCAAGCTGCGATAGCATAGGCATTTTGTTAGGCTTTTGAAACTTTCATTTTCTTGTCTGTGAAATGGTGATTTAAAATAAAAATAAACAAACATCACTTTGTAGAGATGTTGTGATAATCAGAAATAATGTGTCTAAAACACCTGGGATATAGCACCATTGTTATGGCTCTCATTGAATAAAGGAATATCATCTTTGCCTAGAAATTGCATCAGTTGTTTCTCTCCTCAGCAAAATCCTTTCACCTGATCAAGCCCAGCTCAGATATTGCCTCCTCCGTGAAATTTTGCAAGCTGCTACTACTTCCCCAGCAAGCGTCCAGCTCCTTTCCCCCAGTCCCTAAAAACATGCCTTGTTTTCCATTCCTGCACCATTCCACACCTCGCTTCAATAATATTTCATATATGTTTGTCTTCTCTATCAGCAATTCAAAGACAAGGTATGTGTCACAAACACAGTGTCTTCTGCACGCAGTGTTCAGCACAGTACAGGACATACAAATGCCAGTAAATATCATAAGGAAGAAGACATAAAGAGAATTGTTACAAGCTAAGATCCCCACCTCCAGAAAACTTGACTTCTAAGAAGCAAACATACATAACACAAATGACCAATGATCAAACATAACACGTGACGATTCCAAATGCATGATACTTTCTTGACCTAGGAATTTAGAGATGATACAAAACCAACAGGCTGAAGGGAGCTAAAAGTGTTCAAAGGGTACCCTTATGAGCATGTCTAGAAGCCTGGTATAAATGTCACGGTTCTGCTTATACTTGCAACGTGCATACTTATGTTCTTATCCCCATGGAGACTATGCCCCATTTTACATGACTATTAAGAGGAATGATGGATGAAGTGGTGTAGTTTATGGCCAGTGGAAGAGCCAGATTGTTTCATAATATGAGCAAGGGTATTTGCTGTGACATTACACAAAGATGGCCTTGAATGCCAATGACATCACTTATAGTCTTGGTGGCTTTGGGCAAGCTACAGAAGTTCTCTATATCTATTTCCCTACCTGTAAAAAATTGACCATGGAGCCCATGCATAAAATTGTTATGTGAATTAAATGGGAAATATTACCTCAAAGTGCACAAAGCAGAGTATCTAGCATAATATAGGTTTTTAATAATTTTTTTTTTTTTTTTGAGACAGAGTCTCACTCTGTCACCAGACGGGAGTGTAGTGACACGATCTTGGCTCACTACAACCTCCTCCTCTCGGGTTCAAGCCATTCTCCTGCCTCAGCCTCCTGGGTAGCTGGGACTACAGATGTGCACTACCATACCCAGCTAATTTTTGTATTTATTGGAAACGGGATTTCATCATGTTGGCCAGAATAGTCTCGATCTCCTGACCTCATGATCCACCTGCCTTAGCCTCCCAAAGTGCTAGGATTACAGGCGTGAGCCACCGTGCCCTGCCCAATAAATTTTATCTATTAATAATTAATATTTATCCCCTTTGCTATGCTGAGCTCCTTGAGGTCACAGACCTGACCACAGTAATCTCAGTATACTCACTGTCAAGCACCACACCAAGCATGTCCTGGCACCTCCATAAATACTTGCTGTACAATTAAAATGAATAAGCAATGAGATTCAAGAGCAAAATAAGGCATGAAAGTCATATCAGTTCTACTTTATTGAAATTCTAGCAGCCACAACTGTGAGATACGGCATCCCTGCTACTGTTTACAGAGCACTTGCTACATGCCAGGCCATGAGTCAAGGCTACTTACATGTTAAAATATAGCACACTTGTGCCAAGTAATTTTATTCATTTTTTAAAATTTACCCTCATTTGACAAAATAAGATATTTGAAAGGGACCAAGAGAGGTAAGTATGCAGATGAATTATATATGTATATATATATAATCTTTGTAGAAACACACATGCACACACACACACACACACACACACACACACACACTGTATCGCTATATCAAAAGAGACAATAGAAGGTAGTAGTAAAATGTGCAGTAGTAGTTGGAGGAGGAGAGAAGAATTGATAGATAGATAGATGTAGTTGTTCTAATTATCTTCAATATACATGAGTGCATTTTTCTTTTAAATCTGCCCACTCAGCATTAATGTGTGTATGGTTTTGTTTTTAAGTTGTCTGTGTGAAATGGCTTTAATCTAATTATAAGCCAACTGGGTAGATTGGCTTATGCTTGTAATCCCAGCATTTTGGGAAGCCAAGGTGGTGTGTTATCACCTGAGGTCAGGAGTTCAAGACCAGCCTGACCAACATGGTGAAACCCTGTCTCTACTAAATACAGAAAATAGCTGGGCCTGGTGGCGGGTGCTAGTAATCCCAGCTACTTGGGAGGGTGAGGCAGGAGAATCGCTGAAACCCAGGAGGCGGAGGTTGCAGTGAGCCAAGATTGTGCCATTGCACTCCAGCCTGGGAAACAAGAGCAAAACACTATCTCAAATAATAATTATTATTATTATAATTATATGCCAAGGAACACCTTTATTTCACATTGAGTATGATGCCTATAAACATATCAAGGCAAGAACACAAAAGAAAATAGAAAACTGGATGGAAATGCATCCCGAACCTGGGGCATGTGTCTGTTTTTGGGAGAGAACTGCCGTTTCCCTCCTGTTTCCTTATTTTTCCCTCACAATTTTAGAGCATGTTCTCCACCAGCTCACTCAAAGAACAATGGCAGAAAGGTAAGGAAAGGCTTGCTCTTTTGTCTTCTTTTTGGTTTGTCTACAGAGAATAAACCTAAGAACCACAGAAAACTCAAGAGGCTGCCAGTGGGAAGCAGTCATCTGGCCTCATCATGGAAAGAGCCAGTGTTGTCTCTTCCTCATTTTTCCTGAGGTCACTTCATTGCTTTGTTGCAATAGAGAAGTATAGAAACCACCAGTGACACTGACTTTACAGCATTGGACTTGAGCAGCTGTGGCTCTGACAGGCAGGAGAACCAGCATGAAGGAGGTACTGTCTATTTCTACATAGCTTTCCTTCATCACCCATCTCACACCTCTTGCAGACCTGAGGCATGGCCCACACCTCTCTTTACTCACTAAAATCTTCTTACTCATCACCTCTCTTCATGTAATACAGTAGTTCTTAGTCCCTGCATCTTTTCCAAGTGAAGATATCCTTGGCACTCCCTGCCATCAACTTCATGAAACCCAACATGCCATACTTCTTCCTATAATTGAATTATTATTTCATTGCTACTCTAGTCATCTTTCTTATTGGAACACATCACTCCGGGTACATTACACAGAAATATATACTTCAGAGTCACACAAGCCTGGTTTTCAATCTTGACTGTACTGCTAGGTCGCCATGTGACCTTGAGCAAGTTTCAAAACATTTAAGATTCTAAGTGTCTTGGGTCAAATATGTCCCGGGATGGCTTATAGTATGAGCATTTGAAAACAAAGCATATGCAAACTGCCTAGAACAGAGTCCAGCACAAAAAAGTGGCTTCAATAAAGGTCACTTCCTTTCTCATCAGGGCATCAGAGGGGATCAAATTTAACCTGTGTAAGGGGTTACTGGGGATGTCATAGACCTAGGGAATGGAGGACTTTTAGTGACAGAATGGTGAGAAGCACTGTGTAGTCTCATCAGCAGAAAGCATGTGAACGCGGGGTGCTGTGGGTATATATGACTCAAGCAAAGGGCCTTTTCCCTTCCCAAAGAAGGTCCTACGAAGGATAAAGAGACTTTCAATCAGGATAAAATACTAAATTTGCCAATTACTGTTTATGAGATTCTGGTAAAGATCTTTGAATTTTCTGAGCCTCGCTTTTCTTTATAAATTGGCTAATGATAGCTCCTTATAAGATTGTCATCAGCACATATAGAATTATTAATACCATGACTTCTACATAATAAACAGTCAATGCCCAGGCTGGAGTGCAATGGCACAATCTCGGCTGACTGCAACCTCCGCTTCCTGGGTTTCAGCAATTCTCCTTCCTCCCGCTCCCAAGTCAATGCCTGTTAGTTATACTTAAAACCAACAACAACAACAAACTGCTGGAAATAATAGAAGTTAATGCTTATATTGTAGTTACTAAGTGTCAGGTCCCATTCCAAGCAGTGACTAAATATTCTCATCTGGGATAGTTAATTTTATGTGTCAACTTCACTGAGCTAACGGATGCTCAGAGAGCTGGTAAAACATTATTTCTGGATGTCTGTGCTTCTGGATGAGAATAGCATTTGAATCATCAGACTGAGTAAAAAAGATTGCTCTCATCTTCACAGTGGTTGGGTACCATGCAATCTGTTGAGGGCCTGGATAGAACAAAAAGGCAGAACACTTGTGATCACACTCTCTGTTTGACCTGGGACATCCCTCTCATGCCTTCAGACGTCAGCACTCCTTGTTTTTGGGTCTTCAGACTCAGTCCAGGAGCATGTCTACTTCCCCCCTCTTACCCCCAGTTCTCAGGCTTTCAGACAAAGACTGCATTATACCATGGGTTTTTTGGTTCCCCATCTTGCAGATGGCAGATCTTGAGACTTCCTGGGTATCATAATTGTGTGAGTCAATTCCCATAATAAATCTCTATGTATAGGATATATATATATATATATGTATATATAAAGAATATATACATATGACATATAGGGATATATAGTATTAATACATAGATATTTTATATATAAAATAGATAATTATATATAAGATATATATATCAATCTCCTATATGTGCATATATGTATGCATGTGTGTGTATATATGTGTATATATATATATACATGTGTATAGATATGTGTATGTGTGTATATATGTACACACACATATACAACACATATATCTGTGTGTATAGATGTGTATACATATATATACACACATATCTATACACACATACACATATCAACACACATACATATATGTGTGTCTATATTTGTGTGTATATATATATCCACACACATATATATAGATATATACATATATTAAAAAATATATATATATATATATATATATATATATATATATATATATATATAAGTTCTGTTTCTTATTGGTTCTGTTTCTATGTAGAACCCTAATAGAATCCTCTAATACTCCACACATATATATATATATATATATATATATATATATATACACATATATATGTGTCGATATCTATATCCACACACACATATATATACACATATCTATCTATCTATCTATATGTATATATACACACACACACATATCTATATATATGTGTGGATATATGTATATACACATATATGTGTGTATATATATGTGTGTGTATATACATATGTGTGGTTCTGTTTATTGGTTCTGTTTCTTATTGGTTCTGTTTCTCTAGAGAACCCTAATATATCCTCTAATGCTCAGAGATAAGGATATGAGACAGATGATATCATTGTTCCTATTTTAAAACAAAGAAACTGACAGATACATACCTGACTTACGTAAGTCACACAGCTACTAATAGATGGCCCATCTAGAGTCAAATCCTCAATTCTAAGCAGTCTAGGCTTAGAGTCTGTATAGTAAGTACTATACTGTGTTCGAAACTCTGAAAACTGAACCCCTTGTCACATGCCCCATATTCAAGAACTTAATTTTTGAAAGAGTACTCTTTCTTACTCTACATTTCAAATCAATCATGGTTCTTAAGTGCAAGGAAGTAAAACCAAGTCTGCCTAATTTAGAAATGCATAGAAAAAACATTAGGGGCTCACAAAATAAACAGGAAATCTGGAAAACCAGGAGGAGAAAAGAAGGCATCAACAAGGGCAGCTACATAGTTATAAACACTTGTAAAATCACATCACAAGAAATTTCCATTTTTAGCTATGGTGGAGTAGATTATATGAGATCAACCTATGACTAATAAAACCTATAACCCTAGAAAACATCACATACACAAATACGCATGCAAACACATGCACCTGTCATTTATTTGAATACATGAAATTATTTTTTTCAGACCTCTCAGGGATAAACGAATACATCACATTTATTTATTAGTCTCTAGAGCCCCACTGCCTGCATTCGGAATGTTGCTCTGCTGTTTACTGTGTGCAAGTTCTTGTGCAAGGTAATTAATCTTCTTGTGCCTCAGTAGCTGCCTCTGTAAAATGGAGATAGCAATAACACCTGCCTCATAAGACTGTTATGTAAACCTTCCTCTTAATCTTCATGTGATAACCAGACAAAGCAGACTGAGTGCAGACCAATGCCCTTGAGGAATGCTACGTGAGTAAATTGTAGAAAGAAGATGGTCCTTAAAGAGCTGAGTTTTTGTCCTGTTCAGAATCAATGGTCAAGCCAGGGCTCTGGGGCTTACTACCCCTCAAGATGCCCCAATTTCTGGCTTCCAAAACTGCTGCCTGACACATAAGCAACGTTTACTTCAAGGCATCTGTAAAAATGCAAGGTATTCTGTTATCTTAGGTCAATGACTTACCCTGAAACTTGAAAGTCAGTCTGATTGGTGGAAAAATTCTAGATGAAAATGATAGCTCCTTTCTCTCTACATCTTTGCATCTTGTTGGCTTTCAAGTCTCGTCTGCCAGCATTACAGAAGTGGGAAAGAAAACCAACAAGATTTCCTTCCTGTTAGCCTTACAGGATCAGCTAGAAACCCAGAAGAACAAAGCTGGAGACTTTGCTGCTTGGCAAATCGTCACCTGAACTGTCAGCTAAAATTCCACTGCAGAATATTTATTGTTGGTGATAATGTAAAAAGCAGAAAGATCGCAGTATGATTTGGAGATCCCTGGTGACATTTTCTGTTTTCAACGATGGAGGAGAAATCTCGAGTCTTAGGATCTGAGAATGCTGGATATGCATATGGGAGTAAGAGACTCAGACAGCGTCCCCCATTAAGTTGTTCTCGAGAGACTTTCATACACATGAGACTTCTTTCCAGGACGGTCAATGTAAAAAACAAAAACACTAGTGAGCCTAGTATCAGTCCAGAAAGGCTATGAACATAATTTGACAGTTTGAACATAATTCACGTCTTTTCCCTTTTTGACCTCTGATTTGTTTATATATAAGGCTGGGCATAGTGGCTCATACCTGTAATCCCAGCATTTTGGGAGGCCCAGGCCGGCGTACCACCTGAGGTCAAGGGTTCGAGACCAGCCTGGCCAACATGGTGAAACTGCATCTTTACTAAAAATACAAAAAAAAAAAAAAAAAAAAAAAAAAAAAAAAAAAAAAGTTGGGCAGGGTGGCATGTGCCTGTAATCTCAGCTACTCAGGAGGCTGAGGGAAGAAAATCTCCTGAATCCAGGAGGCAGAGGTTGCAGTGAGCTGAGATCATGCCACTGTACTCCAGCCTGGGCAACAGAGCAGGACTCCATCTCAAAAATAAAATAAAATAACTACAAATCTGAGGTTTTTGCTTTTGCATGGAATTTGTAATTACACACTCTGAAATGTGTGTTCTGTTTACCACTTTTAAAGTCCATTCCCATGCATTCTTATTTAATTTTTTCCAAGCTGTTTGTAGTAACCATCATTATTCTCAGAAGACAAATGAAGAATTTTACGTCCAGAAACATGGGGACACATAGTCAAGCCTACCAAGTAAGCAAATGGCAGCACATGCACTTAACTGTGGAAACACTAACAGCAAGAGACTCTACATTACATCTGAATAAGCCTGGGACAACGAAGAGAAAACACCATGGACCTAAAATAAAATGTTCTAAAGTTTAAGAGTGATTAAAAAGTAAATATTTCATGTCCTTTGCCCATGTTTAATGGATTTGCTAGTTTTTCGCTTCTTCAATTGTTTAAGTTCCTTATAGATTCTGGATGTTAGATTTTTGTTAGATGTATGGTTTGCACATACTTTCTCCCATTCTGTCTGTTGAGTCTGTTGATAGTTTCTTTTACTATGCAGAAGCTCTTTAGTTTAATTAGGTCCCACTTGTCAATTTCTGTTTTTGTTGCAATTGCTTTTGAGGACTTAGTCATAAATGTTTTGCCAAGGCCAGTGTCCAGGTTTTCTTCTAGGATTTCATAATTCGAGGTCTTATTCTTAAATCTTTAATTCATCTTGAGTTAATTTTTGTGTATAATGAAAGACAAGGGTCCAGTTTCAATCTTAGACGCTTCTCAAAAGAAGACATACATGCAACCAACACACGTATGAAAAAATGTTCAGCATCACTAATCATTAGAGAATTGCAAATCAAAACCACAATGAGATACCATCTCAGACTAGTCAGAATGACTATTACTTTAAGGTCAAAAAATAACAGATGTTGCTGAGGTTGTAGAGAAAAGAGAATGCTTATACACTACTGGTGGGAATGTAAATTAGTTCACGCACTGTGGAAAGTACTGTGGTGATTTATCTAAGAACTTAAAACAGAGCTACCATTCGGCCCAGCAATCCCACTACTGAGTATACCCAAAGGAAAATAAATCATTCTATCAAAAAGACACATGCACTTGTATGTTCACTACAGCGCTGTTCACAATAGCGAAGATACAAAACCAACCTAGATGCCCACAGCAGTGGACTCAACAAAGAAAATGTGGTACATATACACCAGGGAATACTATGCAGCCATAAAAAAGAACAAAGTCATGTTCACTCCAGCAATATGGATACAGCTGGAGGCCATTATCCTAAGCAAATTAATGCAGGAACAGAAAAACAAATACTACCGCATATTCTCACTTATAAGCAGGAGCTAAACACTGAGTAAACATGGGCATTAAGATGTCAACAATAGATATTGGGGACTACTAAAGGTGGAAAAGTGGGGTTGCTTGAAAAACTACCTATTGGGTACTATGCTAACTACCTGAGTGACAAGATCATTCACACACCAATCCTCAGTGACATGCAATTTACACTGTAACAAATCTGCACATGTGCCTCCTGACCCTAAAATCAGAGCCAAATAAACAAAGAAAAAGTGAAGATTTCAGAAAATAGTTAATTATTTGAGCTATTTTTCAGTTAAAACCTAACATGAATAGTGGCTTGCTTGAAAATCACTATTATTCTGTTTATCTACTTAGAATACTCTAGAGACCTGACAAGACAGAGAGCTCAGTTGTCAAAAACTTGCCAGTAATTGGTTATGGGCCTAGGAGACTCTTTTGGAGGGAACTTAGATAAATGTTAACAGGTCATAAACAATAAAAACTGTAGAGTTTTGTTGCATTTATTTATTTATCCAATGAATATTATTTGGGCTTCTACAAATTAAAGGTACTGAACTCTGTAAAAACACAGATAATAAAACACACAAAATCCCCACCCATGTGAATGGCTTCACAAGTCAATTTCCTAATGTGAACTAAATCTGGATATGCAGGTTACATTGATCTGGAAAATGGGTGGAATGGGCCCATTTTATCTATATTTTACCACTGAAACCGGAGGCTACAGCAATTCAAGAGAAGTGTGGAATTCTATTCCATTAGGAACTCCAGGCACGGAATTTTAAAAGGTATGGGAAAAAAGCGGAAAGAAAAAGAAAAACCCTTAGTAGTCAAGACATGTAATGTCTTAATGTGGTATTTTTAAAAATAAAAATTAACGCAAACTAATCCATGATGAGCATAATAGCAAAATTTTAAATAAAGGCAAAGTTTTTCCTTTAGCCCCAGGCTTCAGTATGGCTCCACAAGGCTCTGAGTAACAAGGCAGCTGAAAAGACGCTGGAGGCAAAAAGGTAAGTCTGCTGATACCTGTGGGGCCACCCGTCTGACTGAGGACTGGGAATGCCTCGTTCTATGCTAAGCCTGGGCAGTTGCAGACAAGTTCCGAAAAGAAACTTGTTGACTTTTATGAATAGAATTTCTTTAGAAGTTCAGTGCCTCATGCAAATGGAAAGGAACTCATTTTGTCAACTGTAGATTGCTTCTATTTAAATAGTGTCACATGATGGAATGGAAAGAACCCTGCAGCATGAAGCCAAAGGCCCCAGGTCTGCCTGGACTGTGTGTTCCCTGGGTATCTGTGGCACAGTTACTTAGTTTTGCTGGGCCTCACTTAATCACATCTATAAAATAGGTACATCCTTTCCATTTCAATGACTGTTAGACCCTTTGCCAGACTGAGCTTTCCTAGAAAGAAGGAAATCTACTTGACTTTATATGACGGCACTGGAACCCAGAATGTAGTCCGTTTTGTGCAGGTTCATTGTATACGCTAGAAGTAAGGTGTAAACAAGGTTTCCCTGTATTTCATTTGCATAAAGGGAGATCAAGGAACTTGCCTGTTGTAAAAGCTTTGCTTATGGGTACACAGTAAGTCACTGTAGAGGCTAGGTATACATCCAGATATCCTCCTCATAAGTGCACCTGTTCTTATATTTCCCAGTAAATTCACTGGATAACCAGTCACTGAACCTTTCTAGACCCCAGTCCTTTCATTTATAATATAAAGGGATAAACTTGATGATTTGCAGGGTTTTTGCACTTAACATTCAGTGATTCTCTGAGTCCATAAATTGATTTCTCCTTAGAGTCTTTAAATTGGGAAATCAGAATAAAGCTTCTGCCTATGGAAAATATCCCATTATTATTAGACAAACTCTATTTTTCCTTTCCAGCTTTAATCGCACACGCTTGCTTCTTAGGCGCTTTCTTTGCATTTGAGTTTGCAAAGATAATGAAGCTGAAAACAATTTAGTTTTCTTGTCATTGAAAATAAAACAAGGTCTTGGGGAAGAACTATCCCTATTCATTCTTTTATCGATGTTCGTTAATTGATAGTCCATTGTCAGGGTCATAAAACATGAAATAGGAATTCGACTAAATTTTTTTTTTTTTTAATTAATGATGTCTCTTTCCCAAGGTACCTTTTTCAGAGTAAAATAGTCTCTGCTAGCCCACGTGTTACTGCTTCACGTCTCAGCTGACACTTCTGAATTCACACATTTAGCCAGTCTCAGGGCCGAGAGAGTCTCCCTAAGTCTTAATTTTAGTGTCACCTCTGTGACAAAGTCACGTTCACTCCAGCAATATGGATACTTCCACCTCTGGGGTGTGGAAGGTCCCTGAGTATGGCAGGATGTCTCACACCCTTCCTGATAAACATTTAAATGGTGCAATCACATTCCCTCTTTGGCCATCATGTCACAGGCTTTGCACCTCTGGCTTGGTGTCATTATCACTAGAGTCCCCATCATCCCAAGTCCTGCCTGACACTTTCTTTTCCATCTCCTTGTTACAACACAATCCAAAGGGAATTTAAGTGTCTTCTACATGTTAATATCCTTTTCCTCCCATTGACTTCTTAGCTGTGCCAAGACACAGAAGTTCCTGTGTGTATCTGACCAATGAGAAAAACCACGCTTCCACCATGCACTTCAGCTTTGTCACAAACTAACTGCCACTAAAACATGGTGCATCCAGTGATAAAAATAATACATAGTCCTGGCTGGGTGCAGTGGCTCACACCTGTAATCCCAGCACTTTAGGAGGCTGAAGCAGGAGGATCACTTGAGCCCATGCATTTGAGACCAGCCTGAGCAACATAGTAAGTCTAGAATAAATTTTAAAAATTAGCCAGGCATGGTGGTGTCTGCCTATAGTCCCAGCTACTCAGGAGGTGGGAGGGTTGCTTGAGCCCAGGAGGTGAGGCTGCAGTGAGTAGTGATTGTACCACTGCATTCCAGCCTGGGTGACAAAGTAAGAGCCTGTCTCAAATAATAATAATAATACATAGTATCTACCAATTTTAAGAGCCTAGTATTGTGCCAAACACTGTGCATATTATCTTGGCCAATCCTAGGTTAACCCTCATCCATCGGTTACAACTGCTTTATTCATATAGATGGAGAAACTGATCCTCACAGAGTGAGTTCATTTGCCCAAGGTCACACAACTCAAGTTTCCAGAGCTGAGATCGGGATCCAGTTATGCCTGACTCTAAGGTCCACTCTCCTCCCACTGTCCCATATTGGCAGCCCAACTCTCTGATGCAGCCCAAATTGGCCCTGACTTTCTTGTTGCTAAACCACACTGCCTTTTCCAGATCCTGCATCCGGCACTGAACCACGGATCAGAAAACAAAAGATCTCATCCCAGCTCTGCCAAGTAATTGAGAAGCTTTTCTGCTAGGTAACGCGTTAAGTTGATAACCATCTCAGTGCTTTGTTTAAGGCATCTAATACGTACATGTATATTCAAAAGTCTTAACATTTACAAAGCAAATTTAAATTTAAAAGTCTTAACGTTTACAATAGTGCTAGCTTAGAGTACAAATGTACTGGCTTAGAGATTTGGAGGACGCAAACATCCAAACTGTAGCAATCAATTGTGCCAAAAGTGGAGCAAACATCCTTGTTCCTCACTGTCACCACCAGGTCACTGTTCTTTCTAGCACTATTATATCCCACTATAGTATTGCTAGATGATTTCTCATATTTATCTATTCATTGGCTTCACTGGTGAAGACTGAACAAAATAACATCATTTTTTTGGCCATACTGTATGCCAGATGAAGAAAACAGTACTGGGAGCACAGTGATGAAAAAAATGTGGCTATGTCCTTTAAGATAGTCTAGTGGATTCTTCCTCCAATCATAACTATACTTAGAAGGGCTTTAGTGAAATCTGCAAGGCTCACTGGTATGCGTGTGTGCATGCCTTCATACTTACGGCTGATTCATCCAGAATGACAACACACATATGCATATCGTGCTTACCTACCAGTGGCTTCAGAACTCAATTCACAATGTCATCTTGCTCTCTGACTCAGTGGTAGCTCATACCGCCCCATGTTCTACCTACCAGTAGGAAGAACACCTACTTTACAAAGGAATGTTTCTGAAAGAATTCCATGGGAAAAATTGCCATACACGCATTCACACACACAGAGGCAGATTCACACATACGAAGGAATTTATCTCAAGCCTTTGTCTCCTGATTCAGCATTGGCAAGAGAGGCAGCCACAAGTTTTCAGCTAAGCCTGGTACCCCTGATGTGCTCTCATATCTTTCAGACTTCACCCATGCTTTGCTAAACTGACCCCTCAGGAATTACTTACTTATCTTTAAACCCTCCCTTTTTCTAGAAAACCTCCCCTGACCTATCCCAGAGATCTCTTCCACCCTGGAAGCATTACCTGGTCATTTTCTGTGTTCCCATAACATCTGGATCATGTCTCTGTGCACTAGTTTCATTGTAGGTTATTTGCTTGGAAATACACAATAACCAGAGCTCCTATGAGCTCCTCAAATAAAAGAATGTATTTTGTTCTCCTTTAGCTTGTCATACATTGGAAATTTAGAAGACATATAATAATACTTGTTATTCATTCATTCATTTATTCAACCCACATTTAATTTTTAGCTCTACTGGCTGCCCTTCAAGAATGCTACCTCCTTTGCATCCCTCACAAATAGTGGCTGCTTTTTCTCTCATGCTTCATATACCATTCTATTAGGGCATTTTTGCATTGCTGGAAAGGAATACATGAGGCTGGGTTATTTATAAAGAAACAAGGTTTAATTGGTTCATGGTTCTGCGGGCTGCACAGGAAGCTTGGTGTCAGTATCAGCTTCTGGTGAGGACCTCAGCAAGCTAACAATCATGGCAGAAAGTGAAGGAGAAACTGCCATGTCACATGCCAAGAGTGGAAGCTAGAGAGAGAAGGGGGAGATGCCATACACTTTTAAACAAGCAGGTCTTACAAGAACTCACTATACTGCAGAGATAGCAACAAGCTATTCATGAGGGATCCACCCCTGTGACTCCAGCACCTCCCACCGGGGCCTACCTCCAACACTGAGAATTACATTTCAACATGAGATTTGGAGGGAACAAACATCCAAACTATAGCAACTATTTATGCTAAAAATGGAGCAGCAGATACCCTCCTTGTTCCTCACTGTCACCACCAGGTCACTGTTCTTTCTCCCTTACCTCTACCCTTGCTCCCTGCTGCTATGATTTCCGGGACAAAGATTATACCTTCGCTATTACTGTTCATCCATGGTACAATCACCTACACACCTTAGATCACTCCTCCTCCTTCCTTCACTATTTTAGCACTGAATCAATCTAATGCTTGTCATAATTCTTGAGGACTTCAAGATCCACACGGGTGACCCCTCCAGTATTCTGGCCCCTCTATTCCTTCGTTTCCTTATCTCCAATGTTCTTGTCATTGAAATAGCCATTCACTTTCATGGTTATACACAACACCTTTCGGTTTAATCAACTTACTCCCCCATAGTTTGATTTTCAAGCTTTTCAAGTATCCAGACCTCGACTCCAACAATTCCCACTCTGCCAGCACTCCCACTGCATTGGTCCCGTGACCTTTTAGCTCCCCTCACCCCTTCCACATACTCACTTCCTTCCTTAAGCAGTTAATGTCCCACAGTTCATCGGTATACTCACCACTGATATTCGCTCTCGACAACTTTGCATTCTTTGTCTCTATCATATTTGTTTGACAGCAACAATGGTTACAGGTAACTGTGGCTCACTATAGTCCTGACCAGAGCAATGAAACAGTGGAGCAACTGGCCACATTTCCCATGTATGTCCACATATCTCAAGGGGCCCCACGGACAAGGAAGTAAATTCCTTCCACAGATGGAGTGACCCTACATGTCTGTGTCAAGAAGAAAGAATACTTGAGAACTTTAATACAATCTACAGTGGTAGCATTAAAAACAAAAAATAAGTTGGTCATCCCAGATATATTTTGAGGCTAGAAATGACAGAAAGTAAACATAAATGAAGAGAAGAAATCAGTGATGATCCCCCTGGATTTGAGCCTGGTAACTAGGTAGATAGCACTGTTATTCATCCAGGTGAAAAGACCAACAAGGAATAATGTACAAGGTTAGGAGGTTGGATTAAAAAGTCTGTACCATCATCAGTCAGGTTAAGTCTGAGTTATCCAAGTGAAGATGTCACAGAATTGATTGCCCGTGTTAAGTATGGGGCTTTGGAGAAAAGTGAAGCCTTGACATATTAGTTTGACAGTAATCTGTGTATACTTGTCATTTAAACCTAAGTTGGTCACTTACAGATAGAAGTGACCAACTTATGTTGGTCTTAGCAAAGATCTGGGAAATCAACGTCAAGCCCTGAAGCAGCCCACCATTCTGTGCCTAGATGAGAAAGCGTGGGAAAAATCAGCTAAGGAGCTGGAGAACCCGTGACCCGGGAGCCTGGAAGGAAGTGTCAGGGAAACCAAGAGAGCACTGGCATGTGCTGGACATTTAGCCCACATCAGCCTCATCCTCTCACCTTGCTAAACAGGTATTGGTAGTTCCATCTAGCAGGAATAAATCAGGACCGAGAAAGAGGAATTACCTTGTCCAAGTTCACACAAGTGATACATTTTAATTTTGGTAACTGAACTGAAGTTGGCTAACTTAAAAATTCCTGTGTCTTCCATCACTCTTCACCATCTTAATTGAGGATAAAAGGGAATGAAGGAACAAAGAAGAGGAGGGAGGGGAAGGCAAGGGGAGGAAAAGGGATAGGAGGCAGGAAAGGATGACTGAGTGAATGACCATAGTGATCTGAGAGAAAACCTTCAGGATAGAGCCCAGTTTTAATGGGAAGCTCACCATGTTCCCTATGCATAGAAAGGAAGGCAAAGAGGGCTTCACTCCTAACAAAGAATTTCAACCTTCACTGTAAGGATGCTGTGTCTTTCTTTTCCCTTTTAAATTAGTGGCGGTTTTCTCTACCCCATCTTTAGCTCACATGCCTACTCAGAGCTGGTATTAATTAACTTACTACTACATGTAAAGTGCTTGGAGGCAGCAGAAAACTGGGACTATATAGGTTTAAAAACAGAGTTGTCTCCTATCTAATTGCTGCAGACTTTTCCAACCCCAGTTCTTGTAGGTCAACTGGGGGAAGAAAAAGCCATCAAGTGAGTGAAGCCTAATCTCTCCCCCACAGACTTGAAGTTTGGCTTGCTAAACATTATTCTTCTATTCTCAAATACTTAACATATTTTTTCTCATTATATTTTCTGTATCACTTACTAAATTTTGATGGTATGTTTCCCAGCAAGTCATTCCCATCAACTTTTTTTTTCCTCTTTGGAGAAAAAAGAAAGACTATTGGATGGGAGAAAGGGGTGTTGAGGGATAGATCATTTATTTCATTAGGCAGTTAGCCTAGAAGCCAAAACTTTTAACAGTACCAGATGCAGGGATTCCAATCAAATTTACTCAGAAATGCTTAGATTTAAGGGGGGATAGGACTAATATTACTAGTTAATTTGGTGGAATCACTATTGTTCTCTTGTTCCCCAAAAGGATTTACTTCATTTGTTTCTGTTCAAAAAAAAAACAGACTTACAAAATACAATTAAAAAAAAAAAAGTTCTTCATTTCCTGGCCTCCTGCAGTTACATGGCTACATACCCCTTTTCTGATCATTAACTTTACCTCAGATTTTTCAAGCACTGTTTTCCCTTCATAACTCCAACTAGCCAACTCTTTCTCTTCATATACCTCCATCTGCCCTGGGTTTGGGATATGACTTGTCCTTCTGACTGCCCCTTTGATAAGTTGCACTGTTTTCTTCTCCATCATCACAGGATGGTTTTCTAGCTGAGTAGTGATCAGCCTTACTTCAATAGCAGGTTCTTTGGAGGCTTTGTTCATATACAGACAATATTAATAATATTTCCCCTCCTGTTTCTATAAGGAGTTTCTATAAGGATGGATTTTAAATTCTCCCAAATCTGCCATCTCAAAGGTGGCTGTGATACTATCATCCCATTTTTCTGGGAGGTATCAGTGGCGCAAAGCATAAAGATCCCTGAAGTACAATTAGTCAGAGGCAGTACAGACATGCTTTCCAGGACCAAGCCTTTGCTTTTCAACTTGGCTAAGGCTACTTCTGCTCCCTAGGGCAATTGGCCAATCCGTGAAATGGGAAGGTTCTGGGAAATGCCTGCAAAACAGACTGAAAACTTCAAAAGGAAGGACTATAGAGGGATTGTTATGGAAGAACTAAATGTGTTCATTATCTTTACTTGGATCTGGTTGGAGTCCTTCCTTTTTGGATAATGGGGCACCCTATTGTTAGCCTGGCAATACGTTTAATAGTGTATTTTATCCTGGGTTTAGAAGGTTAAACAGAAGAGACAGTCAAGTGCCACAATGACTATTTTAGCCCATTGCTTTTGCCCCTGACGTGAATTTTATTTGCAAAAATGGAGGTTATAAAATGGAAACTAATATTTTTCATTATGAAGCGCGATCCCACTCCTTCTCCTTGACCTCGGCTCTTAACACATTTCATCTCAAATTCTTGTCCTGCCCTTCGCTTCTCTTGCGGCTTCTTCCATCTTTGCCTCTTAACCATTTTGTCACCTAGGATATATTTCCATCTTGCTTTAACTAGTAGTTAATATGTGAGCACTTACCATATGCCAGGCAATTGCCTGAAGCACTTCATGTGCATTAATTTGCAAAATGTTTTTCAAGTTCGTTTATATTATCATCTCTGCCTTACAGGTAAAAACAGAACCAAACAAAAACCTCTGACGCATAAAATGATAAAACGACTTCTCCCAAATCACATACCTAATAAACGGCCAGACAAGGATTCCAATAAGCCCTGAGCGTCAACCTTAGAGCCTGAGCTTTTAACCTACCCAGTTCATTTGGATTTCCAATCTACCTATGAGGTCCTGGGGCTTTATTTAAAATTTAACAATAAACCAATAAATTTGGTTTATACATCTATTCCAAATCTTAGCAATGACGGCTTTGGGAGAGGTGACATCTAAGTTATGAGCTCCTGAACTGTCTCTGGTGTAGGTGTCCTTTCTATTCTGACATCCGAAAGCTGGGTATTAGCTGGAGATAGCCTTGGACCTTTTTTCCTACTGTTTTTTATTTTTCTTTCTTCTTTCCAAGTCTTGGTCAATCATTTGTTTATCTTTAATATCTTGCTGGGATCTTCCAAGCTGTGGAAACTATAAACAGTGATTGCCAATGATATATTTAGCTCTGCCACGGATAAAACTGGGAAAAAAAAGTCACATGAAATGGAGGTGACAAGTGCCCTACCTGATCCTGGAAGAGATGTTAAAATATAGACCATCAGCTGAAGCCCTCCATGGAACCCCACTATACTTCAGTGCCCTTCAGATTTCCCCCGTGGAGCAATGCTAACTAAAAAAAATAATTAACTGGGTTAGCAGTCACCTTCACTGTAACTCTCTGCAGTGTATAACGTCTTCACTGAAATTCTTTCGAGAAAGACCTGGACTGGGAATGATAGGGAGATTCCAGAAATGGATGAGAAATTCCTGGCACACTTCAAAATATAGATATTACTACCAAACTAGCAAGCTAAGATGCAATGGAGAAAATAACTGATTTATATTTCAATAACCACTAACTAATCAATTAAAACATATTAATTATACTTTTCCCCTGTGCTTTTCCTTCATCTTTCTCTTTCTGAAAATTCCAATAGCCATCTCTACCTAGTGACACAATCTTTCAAACGTTCTTCCTCAAAAGATTCAGAGAATAAGCTTAATACAGTTTTCATTTCAAATTATCAATTCCACATCAACCAGTGTCTGCTAAAGACCCAAAGAAAGGTAAAGTAAGACTAAATCATCATGAAAATTAGATCAGTTATGAGTTAAAGATCTGTGAACTGTCATTTCTTGGTATTAAATACTCAGGTATAAATGCTTCTAGGAGAAGACCACAGATCAGAGCTGTGAGAGGGGCATGAGCTGCAATATCAAAGAGCAGTCCATCAGAGCTGCTACCTTTGTGACTTCTCTACTGAGTGATAAGGATAATTGCCATTAGAGTGAACAGCAACAATAACAGGTACATAGGTCTCGGCCACCAATTCGCGGTGCAGGATTTAGATTCTTTTCCCCCATTCTCTGACTTCAGACCTAGCAGGACAACTCCATTCTCAGCACTCAGCTTTGCAGGCTTGAATCAGTGAAGTTGCCGGGTCAGATCAATTTCATACATCTCTCCTTCCTAAAAGCAGATTATGTTCCCAAGTGTGGGCCGGCAGAAGTGCTAGGGGAGTACAGAGGCATGGTGGGATGAGGAGGGGAGGCCATAGGGAACATCATTAAAGTACTTAACTTTATTTGAGCTACCCTAGATTTCAATAATCCAAAAATTTAAAGCGGTGAGCACACGCTTAAAGCACTTGGAGTGCAGACTGATTACATGCCTGCTGGGAGACATCAGACAAGGAAGTGCCACACAGGAGGGATACTGAACAGGGGCCCCTCCCTCAATGCCCCCTGCTTGCTTCCCCTCAGGGGACCCTTTACATCTTGGTAGACTCGGGGAGGCAGTGAAGCCTAGAAGCATCAGAAAGCCTTCTTCTCTTTTTGGAAGCCACGTTCACTTTCAGAGGTTTGTTGACCACAATGTCACAACCTTACTCCACTGCAGAGGACTTTGTCATGAAGGCTGAATCATGCCTGCTCTGAAAGGCTATGATGGCATTCATGATCTGCAAACTTTAAAAAAGTTTCAGTCTTAGTAGCTTCTGTTTCTTATAGACCCCACCACTCCCTAATGTCTCATACCACTCAGGCTCCTGGTTATCTGTACACATTCATGGCTTTGATAAAGCAGGCGTTTCTCCAAATTCCCTAGAGTTTAAACTGCTTCAGTGCCTTGCTTCTAGGCTAATTTCCCACTGAGAGTTCACCTGTACGAGCTGTTCGAGTCTGTGCTGTGCTTCTCATCCTTGCGTTCTGTCCACACCGAGCCTCCCCTCTCAGCTCAGCCCTTGCACGTTCCACTACACTTGAGTTCTGATTCACACATCACCTGAGCCTTGAACTCCTTTAATCCTGTCACCAGTAAAATGTACCTTTGCTATTCTCTGAAATTCAACAGCACATGGATTGTATTTCTTAGGCTCCTTATCATTGCCTCATAATTAATTATGTGTTTATGTGCACCCCTTTCCCTAACACCATATATTCCTTGGAGGAAGTGGTCATAGCAATTATAACTCCTATGCCTCATTGCCAGTGTCCAATAAAAATTTGTTGCCTAAACAGAGTAAAAGTTCAGCTATTGATGCAGGTTATTCCTCTCCTGTTGCCTGTGCCTCTAGCCTTTGCACGTGCATTCAAGGAAAAATATACATAGACACCCATTATGCGTTGCATAATTTCACTCGCTCTAACAACCACATGCTCAACTTGGGCAAATGCTCATTAATTAGTAAGCTCTAATCAGGGACTATGTTACAGCTCTTTCATGATTAATTTAATTTTAGTGGATTTCTTTCTTTTTTTTTTTTTTTTTTTTTTTTTTTTAGACAGAGTCTTGCTCCATCTCCAGGCACCAGGCTGGAGTGCAGTGGCAGGATCTCAGCTCACTGCAACCTCCACCTCCCAGGTTCAAGCAATTCTCCTGCCTCAGCCTCCTAAGTAGCTGGGATAGTGGATTTCTTTTAGTAGATTCATGAAAAAAGAAAAAGGAAAGACAGAAAGAAAAGAAAAGAAAGGAAAACAAAGGAAAGGAAAAGAAAAGAAAAGGAAAGAAAGAGAAAGAAAGGAAGGAAGGAAGGAAGGGAGGATGGGAGGGAGGGAAAGAAAAAGAAAGAGACAAAGAAAGAGAAAGAAAGAAGAAAAGAGAAAAGAAAAGAAAGAAAAGAAAAAAGAAAATATACTTTCTAACTAACCTCTATAACCTGTTCACTTTAGCTTTTGGGCTGAAGGAGCTCCCAAGGTACATCCTGGTGAGTTACGTACCCTGAAGGAACAGGGCTTTAGACTCCCACCACTAATTTATTATGCTGACCTAAAACACTTTGAAGAGTGTTAGAATAAATTCTGTCTTCTATTAGATCACTCCCTAGTTAGCATCCCCCAGTTATTTTCCCTCTTGTTCATTCATTTATTCAAAACAGACCTTAATTTCCACAACTTGTCTAGTGCTCTATGGGCACTGGGGATCCAGTGTAATACTTAGAATTCTAACAACTACACAGTCCAGACCAAGAATGGGATTATGATTAAAGCAATGCACTTCCATAGCCATAATTAATTAAAAATCAACTTAAATATGTATTTATATGTTTTAGAAAGATGGCCCCATTTGCAAGCTGCAGCCATGCTTCATAACATACACATTTTAAAAAATTCCAATTCTCTCTTCTACTCCACCCCCAGCACTTTTTTCCAATAAAACCTCTTCTATAAACATGCTGCCTGAATTTTCTATCTTTGTCCTTCCCCAAACTCTTTCATAATTAATGACGTAGCTATACTTAGCCTCCCTTTCTCTTTCCGTGGAAGAAAAGGAGAAACGGAAAGGGCAAAAATAAGATTCTGTGTGGTAGGAAAGGGAGTACAGGGTCCAGCAATGTTTGTGTAAATAAGATAAAGACCCCAGCAGAAGCTTAGTTGTCCCTTCAGTAGGATGGGTAGTAGTGCACATCATTATTACATAGCAAGAGAGTGGCATTTGTTAAAATTGGCTCATGCAGATCAGGAGAGGAGGGAACCATGGGTTGAGGCTGGAGAGGGTGGGGGAGCCCCATCCCAGAGGGTGTTTAAGGCTTTTGTTCGGGAGGCTAAACTTCAGCTCCAGCCCTTGCTGCTATCTTCTCTAATCAAATATCTAGTTCCTGGAAACAGACTCCCCATCTTTTTTGTTACTTACTGAGTCCCGAGTAGGACCAGATGCCTTGCTGTGTTCCAGTCAGCACCTTACAAAAGGCCCGTATCCCAGGACTAATAGAATAGCCCTCAGAACATAAGCTGACAACATTTCAGCTGTTTCCATCGCTGCTGCTTGCTGAACCCAAAATGTAAATGTTCATTCTCAGAATACAGGCGGATTTCTTTTCTCTGCCATATTAACTAATTAAGCCCCATTTAAATTGCACTTAGCCTGGGTATTATTTCTACCCAAATGCATCACTTAGTCACATTAAGTTTCACATTCCACTTTGAAGCCCAATTGCCTAATCTCTCAGAGTTTATTCTGTGAAATGGTTCTAGCTAGAAATCTTAACATTCTATTTTAATATCAGTGATAAATGTTAAAAACAAAAAGAGTGCACATCATCTCTGTAATCCCTTCAACTAAGTACAAACATACCAAGAAAAAACCATAATAGAGAATGACAATGCATGCTCAACAAACTTACAAGTCTGGGACATCTTTATTTTTGCTTTTTTTGTTTGTTTGTTTGCTTTCATTATTTCCACCCTAAATCCATGACAAACAAGGAAAACACTGAAAATTTTAACAATATTCTCATGGTCACTTAAAATGTCTATGCTAAAAAGTGTTAGTAGCTTAGATTAGTATAAAGATCAGAGGCCATGGAGTCAGAAAGGTTGAGGAGGAGGGCAGGGGCTGAATCTGAACTCAGATAGCATTCACCTCTCTATCTTTGTAGAAGTGACTTCTCTGGGTGTCAGTTTCCTCATCTGCAAGAGAGCAGAAATAAGATGCATCTTGCAAAGGCTGTTAAGAGAGCAAATGAAAGCACTTAAAATGTTTTGTCCATATAAGACATTTGTGATAGCTGCTCTGATGATGATGATAATATCACATTATTGATTTCTATCTTCTGAATCAAGAGTGGACAATCTTTCTTCTCTAAATGCCAGATAGTAAATATTTGGACTTTGTGGGTCAGGAAACACATACTCTGCCACCGTAGCAACCAAGCAGCCACAGGCAATATGTAAATGAATTTGTAGGCCATTCAAAACAGGTCATCGACTGGACTTAAACAGTGGACCATAGTTTACCAACTCTTGTTCTTTGCCATGAGTTACCAATTTCTTCAATGAATATTTATTTGGGTGTCTACACTAAGCTAGCAACCATACCAGATTAGCAACTGTAAGGGCTAGCAAGAAGATTCATATTCTTGTAAGACCTACTTACATTCCTATGAGAGGAAACAGTGGCTAAGCAGTACACCAATGGTATAAACAAGAAAAGCATCCAATAATGCCGGGATGACACCGAGAATTAGAACAGATGTCAGTGACAGGGTGGATGCGTGAGGCATCTTGCCAGGTCTCACCACAGAGAGGTTCAGAGTACTGCAGAAGGCTACTTACCAACGGGCTTTCGTTGATCTTATTCGAGCTTTTATCTTAGGATTTTTGCAAAGATTTTTAAGTTTCTTGTTTCCAAAGAACTAAGCTGGGTTTTACAGTCCTGATCTCTGGGACAGGTGTTTACAGAAAGGGAAAGACTTGAAACACATATAAGGTACCAAAGGCTGCAGAGTACAGCAGAGCTTGGACCTCAGTATTACCCACAGCCTTGATAGCACCTTCCCCCCAAACTTCCTAGAGTCCTACGTGATTAGGGGAAGTCACCTTGTGGTACAGGGTCTAGATCTAATGAGAAAAATAACCTCATGGATACTTGCTATATGTTGGGCCCTGAACTTTAAAACCGTTGGATTTGTTCTTCTCAACAACCCTGGAAAGAAACTGTTATGATTCTTATCTTATAGATGCAAAATTTGAGGTTTAAAAGGCTGCGACTTGTCACAGTCAGTAATTGGCAGTGCTAAGCTTTGACCCTGAAACTGTCTGCCTATAAATCCCTCCAATCCTGGCATTTTGTGCTTTCTCAGCCATTCCAAAGAATTGCTATGTTTCTTTCTAGATCTTCAATCTTGGTACCCATTGTCTGCTGCCACTTGACTATTACTTAGAAACCTACCTGAAACCTATTCATATGCTTAACACTGATAAGGAATATTGCCAGTGACATAAAAAGGAATTCAGTTGTATTGAATTTACTTGTTTCCTCTTCTAGCTAGTCCAATAGCAATTTAATTTTAAAGAGTAATCAAATGTGTTTGACATGATTTATTTTCACAAATCTATGCTGCCTCACACCAATTAAATTGCACTTTTCCAAATGTAATGCTGAGCAGAGTCTTAAGTATCAGCTCAAATTATCTTTCCATTGGAAATAATAGAACTACCTTGGCTCACAGTCATTCATCCTTTATTTTAAAAATAATGGGATGTTATTTGCAGTTTTATAATCATTTATTGTACCTCCTTATTCAAAAGACTACTAATAATATATCTAATAGGTGTTACTAAGTAAAATGATAAGTTATCTAATCAGGTGCATCACCCCAAGATTAATCCATCAATACTTGGTGTTTTGTCTAATTATGTCTTTCCCAGAGCATTGTAATGCATCTGTAGGATTGGCTGTCTCATTTCTTCTAAGTTCAGCCAATAAATCTCTTCCTGTAAAAAACGATGAGTAGGATAAAAATACAATCTTGTACATACAATCTTTCTATTTAGTACCTTTGTTCTAGCACATTCCCTCCAAATTATCTGCTCCTTGCCCCATTCAAAGCCAGACTAGGATTTTGGCCATGTGTTAGAACCAGCTATGCATATTGCTCATCCTTGAAAGAGGGAAAAGTTGGGGTAACAATAAACATAAAAAGAGTACAGTTAACAGGATAACTAGGCTCTGTATTTAGTGATTTTCAGTGACCACAAATAGCAATCTGGATATTTAATACATCTCATTAAGCATTTACTATGGGCCAGACTCTATTATGGAAACTTTAAATAGGGAAACTATGGTTGAGAAAAGTTTAATAATTACCTAAGAGAACAAAAGGAGAAAGTAGATGGAGATAAGACTTAAATTCAGTTCTGTTTAATGTCCATATGGTTTCCATCACACCATGCTGTCTTCCTGCATATCAATACCTGCTCTAGTCATAGTTCCTTATTGGTATTTTTGGTGAATAAAGGCAAGACTGTGTTCGCCATTCTTTGGTTTTTCAAGTACATAGCAGCAATATCATTATGTATTTCATAAATTGTCCTGTCATTTGTTGAATATCTTTGGAGCATTGGAATTAGCCAAGAGAAACAGAAAGAAAAATATATTCTGAGCCAATGCCATCCAGTTTTGTGACACCTAGATCATAGTAAGTGCTCAGTAACTATGCATTGATTCGTAGATTTCTTGGCTGCTTGATTGGTTGGCTAGATGGTTGAACTTGCGTTTAAAGAGTTTTTGTTCCCCTGCCCTCCCCATTCGCTTTTTGAAAAATTCCTCCTAAACATAAGACAACTAGAAAATAACACACAACCCAATAGCAAAAAAGAAATAAATTGCCCAGAAAAGTCTGGAGAGTTTCAAGCAGGAGGTCACTATAGACTGATAAAGTTTTTATTTGTTTTTAATTTCTTTTTTTTTAACTATACTTTAAGTTCTGGGGTACATGTGCAGAATGTGCAGGTTTGTTACATCGGTATACACGTGCCATGGTGTATACTGACACATAGGTATTTCTCCTAATGCTATCCCTCCCCTACTGCCCCCACCCCTGACAGGCCCCAGTGAAGAAAAGCTTTATACAAGTTCCTGGATTGAGTTTATCCTCAGAAGATAAGTAGAATTTTTGTGTGTTAAAAAGAGAGAAAAGTGTTTTCCAGGAGAGGAACTACCATAAATAAGATGATAAAGATAGGAATGAATGTAGTATAAACTTGACACAATGAGATGAATTGAATTTGACATTTGAGCTTTGAGAAAATAGTAATGCATTTTAGTTGAGTGGACTCAGATTTTAAACACACCTTAAAAGACAGATTAAGGATTTGGAGCTTGTCCTGGGAACACTTGAGGTACACTAAATGAGAATGAGCAGTCGAAGTGAAGTAGCAAAATGGATGATTTAGGACTTGGCAAGTGTGAAAAATTAACAAGAGTGCTGGGTAGCTGTAGGGAGATGCCGTGAACCAAGTAAGTCACTAAACAAGGAGAGCCTGGCCTAGGGTGATAATAATAGTAGCATGAAAGAAACACACTTATGAAATAGAGCAAGGCTCAAATTGTTGTTCCAACATCTTTAAGTTCTGAGTTTTTAGAACTCAGTGAATTAACCTCTTAGAACATCAAAGTCTTCATCTGTAATAAAACCTCATTCACATGGGTTTTTGCAAAGATTTTTTGAAATCTGTTATAATATATAAATACCTCTAATTCTGGAATCTTGTAATTAACCTTGTCTTAGACAGCTCAAGCTACAGTAACAAATACCAGGAACTAGGAAGCTTTAACAATAGCAATTGATTTTCTCACTTTCTCACAGTTCTAGAAGCTGGAAATCCAAAATCAAGGTCTAGCAGGGTTCTGCTTGTGATGAGGGCTCTTTTCTTGACTTGCAGATGGCCACCTTCTTACCATGTCCTCATATGGACTTTCTCGCCTTGTGTGCACCTGTAGGGAGAACAAGCTCTCCTATGTCTTTTCTTACAAGGACACTAATCCTGTGAGATCACAGCCCTAATCTTACGATCTCATTTAACGTCAATTACTTCCCTTAAGACCCTATCTCCAAATATTGGGTCCAATCCAATTTCACCAAATATTGGTTTCAACTTTAACCCCTAATGTAACTATATGAAGAGATAAAGAGACTTACAGCTCAGAGACAGAAGGTTGAATTCATGTTATTTGGTTCATGTTGCATTATCATCATCCATATGTGCAAAGTCCCTTTCTTATTATATCTGTTCATGTTTCCCTTTTGACTACATTTTCCACTCTTATCCTTTTTACTCTCTATAGGAAAATGTGTTGTGTCATAGATAATTAACAGGTTGAGAAAAGTGAAATAAGCTAAGTAGGTGTTGCCAATGTCCCACAACAAAGTAGTGCCAGTGCTTGGATTTACACTGGGGCTAGCTGAAATGCATATTCCATTGAATTGTTTATTTTGTAAAATCCCCAAAGACAGAGGATAAAATATACCCAAACTTTGGAACAAAAAAATGGGATGCATTTGTCTTGAAAGGAGAACAGCATGGTGTTAGCAAGTGTGTTAACTGCCTATGTGCACCACTTGTTAAAATGTGAAGAATTTTTCTTGTAAAACAAATTGTGAGCCTTAGGTAATTGTGATTACCAGCATGTTGCAGCAAGTTTTACAAAGCAAATTTAAGTCTTTCCTGGAAAATATGTTCTCTAAAAGATGACTGCAAGGTTGTGGGAGAGGGTTAGCAGTGATTACCATAATTAAGTGCTATAATCAAACTCAAAAGACTGACATTTCAAATTTTTCCCAAAATTAACCGACCAGGTCCAAGAAACTGAGTTATGCCTCTACAATTTTTTTTATTAAATAGAGCTTTTCCCAGCTTTTTTACCACATGAACTTATTTCATAATCATATATGATTTTGTAAAATCCTCTTGGGATTTTTCAAAATGTTTTCTAAGTTTTTACTGTGACAATAAAAAATAAATTAAGGTAAAAATGATATTTTATCTTTGATCAGTAAACTATGACATATTACAATATATAGCTAATTTAGCATAACCTTCAAGAGTATTCATAATCCATATAGACAAATTTTACTTTTTCCATTTGCAATTGGCACACGCCATTTAACAACTGATTTCAGATGGAAATTAAGCCATTAAATTAAAACGTACCTTTTAGACCTGATGTCTGGAATTATTGCATTTGGTACTTAAAAAACTATTTATTTTTAAGTTTTTTTTCCAAAAGATGAAATAAGAGAGGTGGTTTCAGTATTCCATTTGCAAGTACTTCTCCACATATAACACCATGTTGCTTGTGAAGATAGTGTTTATTTCCCCAAAAGGAAAATCAAATTGGATGTAATCATCACTGAATTTTCTCTTCTAACATTGGTTTTCAAAGCACTAGAGACACCTTGATGTGCTCTGT
Organism: Saimiri boliviensis; assembly: GCF_048565385.1. NCBI lineage: Eukaryota > Metazoa > Chordata > Mammalia > Primates > Cebidae > Saimiri > Saimiri boliviensis. The sequence goes on along the minus strand of NC_133453.1, from coordinate 131,206,663 downwards.
GAGAGTTTTGATCAGATGATTGCATCTTAAAGATCCAGTGAAAATGCTTGCACATCAATGCTCCTTATGCTTCCTCTCACCAACCAACAGTACATTATGAGTATAAATTAAACAATGTATGACTCAGAATAAAACAATTTAATGCTGTGTAATGCTTGCATCCCCATAACCACTAACAGTCTCAACCGAGGAATAAACCCAGTGGCGGGCTCATTTAACTCCAATGCCAAATGATGAACCTATTTCCCAGTAATTTAGCCAATACGTATGGAGGGCTTGCCATGCACAGAACACTTTACATAGGTTATCCAGGTTGATTTTCACAGAAACTCTGAGGTTGGAATTATTTGTTATGCTTGTTCAAGTGAGGAAACCCAAGGTCACAGAATATGTATTAGTCTTTCTTCATGTTGTTAATAAAGACATAACCAAGACTGGGTAGTTTACATTAAGAAGAGTTTTGTTTTGTTTTGTTTTGTTTTGTTTTGTTTTACTTTAAGTTCTGGGACACATGTGCAGAACATGCAGGTTTGTTACATAGGTATACATGTGCGATGGTGATTTGCTGCCCCTATCAACCTGACATCTAGGTTTTAAGCCCTGCATGCATTAGGTATTTGTCCTAACGCTATCCCTCCCCTTATCCCCCAGCCCCTGACTGGCTCCAGTGTGTGATATTCCCTTCTCTGTGTCCATGAGTTCTCTTTGGTTCAACTCCCACTTATGAGTGAGAACATGTGGTGTTTGGTTTTCTGTTCCTGTGTTAGTCTGCTAAGAATGATGGTTTCCAGCTTCATCCATGTCCCTGCAAATGTCATGAAATCATTTTTTTATGTATTCCATGGTGTATATGTGCCACATTTTCTTTATCCAGTTTATCATTGATGGGCATTTGGGTTGGTTCCAAGTCTTTGCTATTACAAATAGTGCAGCAATAAACATAGGTGTGCATGTGTCTTTATATTAGAATGATTTATAATCTTTGGGTAAACTAATTTTCACTTGCACCAACAGTGTAGAAGAGTTTCTATTCCTCCACAGCCTCACCAGCATCTGTTGTTTCCTGACTTTTTAATAATCACAACTCTAAATGGCATGAGATGGTATCTTATTGTAGTTTTGATTTGCATTTCTCTAATGACTAGTGATGATGAGTTTTTTTTTTTTTTTTTTTCATATGTTTGTTGGCTGTATAAATGTCTTCTTTTGAGAAGTGTCTGTTCATGTCCTTTGCCCACTTTTTGATGGGGTCGTTTTTTCTTGCAAATTTGTTTAAGTTCCTTATAGATTCTGGATATAAGAGCTTTGTCTGATGGTTAGATTGCAGAAATTTTCTTATTCTGTAGGTTGCCTTTTCACTCTAATGATAGTTTCTTTTGCTGTGCAGAACCTCTTTAGTTTAATTAGATCCCATTTGTCAATTTTTGCATTTGTTGCAATTGCTTTTGCTGTTTTAGTCAGGAAGTCTTTGCCTATGTGTGGGTGGTCATGAATAGTATTGCTTAGGTTTTCTCCTAGAGCTTTTATGGTTTGGGTTTTACATTTAAGTCTTTATCCATCTTGAGTTAATTTTTGTATAAGGTACAAGGAAGGGGTCCAGTTTCTGTTTTCTGCACATGGCTAGCCAGGTTTCTCCACACCGTTTACTAACTAGGGAATCTTTTCTCCATTGCTTGTTTTTGTCAGGTTTGTTGAAGATCAGATGGTTGTAGATGTGTGGTGTTATTTCCATGGTCTCTGTTCTGTTCCATTGGTCTATACATCTGTTTTGGTACCAGTATCATGATGTTTTGATTACTGTAGCCTTGTAGTATTGTTTGAAGTCCAATGGCATGATGCCTCCAGTTTTGTTCTAAAAAAAGAGATTTAATTGACTCACAGTTCCACATGGCTGGAGAGGTCTCACAATCATGGGGGAAGTTGTAGGGGAAGCAAGAAAAACACATCTCACATGGCAGCAGGCAAGAGAGCAAGTGCAGGGAAACTCCACTTTATGAAACCATCAGATCTCATGAGACTTATTCACTATCACAAGAACAGCATGGGAAAAAACCACCCCCATGATTCAATTACCTCTCACCAGGTCCTTCCCACAACATGTAGGGATTATTACAATTCAAGGTAAAATTTGGGTAGGGACACAGAGCCAGACCATTAGAGAATAACAGTCGCTAAGGATTTACTTTATGACACTGTTCTAGGCTTTTCCAGTATATTTTCTAATTTAATCTTTAGATCAACATTGTGAAAGAAGTACTGTTATTATTCCTATTTGATGGACTCTGGAAACTGAAACATAAATAATGCAAACAACTCATCTAAAAGCACATCATTTGCTTACAAAAAAAAAAAGCCAGAGTTAATGTCAGGCCCTATGGCTCTAGAGTCCAAGCACTTACTATCACATTATGTTTGTTAAGGGGCAGAACTGGTATTCAAACTCAGTTTATCCAGCATGTTTTCTTGATATATATCCATTTGTCTATGCATTTAAAAATTAACAAGAGAAACAAAAAAGTTAGTTTACTTGTAATAATGTGAATTTACCAGAATATTATACCCATGATTGAAGACACTGATCTATTATCACGCTCTACACAGTTGGTAAAAGCCTTTCAATATTGCTTCTTAAAATTATTCCCTTGACTTCTGAGACAATACTATAACTGGATTTTCCTCCACTATATATGACCATGTATTCTCAATCCTCTTTGATAATTCATCCTCATCCTCCAATCATTTAAAATTAGAAGTGTCTGAGGGGCCAGTCCTTAGATTATATTTCTTCTCCATCTACACTTACTTCCTTGAGTTTTTTTTTTATTGCATTTTAGGTTTTGGGGTACATGTGAACAACATGCAAGATTGGTGCATAGGTACACACATGGCAGTGTGATTTGTTGCCTTCCTTCCCTTCACCTATATCTGGCATTTCTTCCCATGCTATCTCTCCTCAACTCCCCACCCCCGACTGTCCCTCCACTATTTCTCCCCAACTGACCCCAGTGTGTGATGCTCCCCTCCCTGTGTCCATGTGTTCTCACTGTTCAGCACCCACCTATGAGTGAAAACATGCAGTGTTTGATTTTCTGTTCTTGTGTCAGTTTGCTGAGAATGATGGTTTCCAGGTTCATACTAAAACAGATTTAAAAGAAAAAAAAAAAACAAGCCCATTCAAAAGTGGGCAAAGGATACGAACAGACACTTTACAAAAGAAGACATACATGAGGCCAACAAACATATGAAAAAATACTCATCATCACTGGTCATTAGAGAAATGCAAATCAAAACTACTTTGAGATACCATCTCATGCCATTTAGAATGGCGATCATTAAAAAATCTCGAGACAACAGATGCTGGAGAGGATGTGGAGAAATAGGAACACTTCTACACTGTTGGTGGGAGTGTAAATTAGTTCAACCATTGTCGAAGACAGTGTGGCGATTCCTTAAGGACCTAGAAATAGAAATTCCATTTGATCCAGCAATCTCATTACTGGGTATATATCCAAAGAATTGTAAATCTTTCTACTATAAGGACACATGCACATGAATGTTCATTGCAGCACAGTTTACAATAGCAAAGACCTGGAACCAACTCAAATGCCCATCGATGATAGACTGGACAGGGAAAATGTGGCACATAAACACCATGGAATATTATGTAGCCATTGAAAGAGAATTTTTTTAGGCCAGGCATGGTGGCTCACGCCTGTAACCCCAGTTCTTCAGGAGGCCAAGGAAGGCGGGTCACCTGAGGTCAGGAGTTTAAGACCAGCCTGGTCAACATGGCAAAATCTCATCTCTATTAAAAATACAGAAATTTTTGATTTTTTTTTTTACAGTTTACAATAGCAAAGACCTGGAACCAACCCAAATGCCCATCGATGATAGACTGGACAGGGAAAATGTGGCACATATACACCATGGAATATTATGCAGCCATCAAAAATGATGAGTTCATGTCCTTTGTAGGGACATGGATGAACCTGGAAACCATCATTCTCAGCAAACTGACACAAGAACAGAAAATCAGACACCACATGTTCTTACTCATAGGTGGGTGTCGAACAATGAGAACACATGGACACAGGGAGGGGAGCACTACACACTGGGGTCAGTTTGGGGGAAATGGGGGAGGGACAGTGGGGGGTGGGGAGTTGAGGAGAGAGAGCATGGGGAGAAATGCCAGATACAGGTGAAGGGGAGGAAGGCAGTGAATCACACTGCCACATGTGTACCTATGCAACAATCTTGCATGTTGTTCACATGTACCCCAAAACCTAAAATCCAATAAAATAAAATAAAATAAATCATAATTTTAAAAATACAGAAATTAGCTGAGCATGGTGGTGGGCACCTGTAATCCCAGCTACCTGGGAGGCTGAGACAGGAGAATAGCTTGAATCTGTGAGGTAGAGATGACAGGGAGACAGAAGTTGCAGTGAGCCAAGACTGCACCACTGCACTTCAGCCTGAATGATAGAGTAAGACTCCATGTCAAAAAAAAAAAAAAAAAAAAAGGAGCAATTTTTTTAGCACAGAGATCTTAGTCCAAGTCATGGAGGTTGACATAATTACCCCAGGAGGCTGGGCAAGGAAAAATACTACAAGTACTTAGACTGCTAAGAGGAGACCCAAAGAAGATGAAAGAAAGAAAAGTGTGAAGGAAATAAAGAAAGAGAGAAAAGAGTTTAAAGGCGGTGAGAGAAATGTACTACTCGCTACAAAGAGGAGAGTACAATGAGGACTGGTAAGAAGAAAGGGGATTTGGTAGCAGTGAGGTGTCCCTGTTGAAAGCAGTTCCTATGGAGTGGATGCTGTAGTGAATTAGGGAGCGAATGGGAAAGGAGTCAAGTGCAATTATGAAAGGGGAATAAAAGAGAAATAAGTGATGATAAAAGAATGTAAACCCTTTATTCATCCATTCATTCAGTATTTATTGTGCACCTATTATATGTCTAGAACTATTCAAAGGACTGAATACACAACAATGAACAAATTGATAGGGCTATCTCTGTCCTCCTAGAGTTCCACTGTAGTGCACTTGATGAAAGTAAATATTTTTATTAGCCTATAGGGGAATGATTACAGTATAATATTCACAATGTCAGTTCTTTTTTATTATACTAATTTAATATTTGTCATAGCTTATTTACTAGATTTTTCAAAACTAAAAAGTAAGCTTATCTTTACCCATGCCTGTGTTTCTTTGTAATACTCTGATATTTACATTTGTTTAATATAAGCTATGGATTGGAGAAAAGAGTCATAGGATTTAGTGATAATTTGTTGTGGTAGATCAGCCACAGGGAAGGGGAGGGAAGAGAAGAGAAGGGGAGAGGAGGGATGGGGAGGAACAAAGTGAGAAGAGGAGTGGAGACTTGTTCAGAGAGTGATGGAGACATATCAAAAGTATACAAGAGCCAATATGAGGAAATTTCCACTGTCAACATTTAAGACAAATTGAGCATCAAAATAAATAATGATAACAATGAACTGTAAGTCAATGAAGAAAAGAGTAATCTTCAGCAAACTGACACAAGAGCAGAAAATCAAACACTGTATGTTCTCACTCATAGGTGGGTGTTGAACAATGAGAACACATGGACACAGGGAGGGGAGCACTACACACTGGGGTCTGTTGGAGGGAAATAGGGGAGGGACAGTGGGAGGTGGGGAGTTGGGGAGAGATAGCATGGGGAGAAATGCCAGATATAGGTGAAGGGGAGGAAGGCAGCAAATCACACTGCCACATGTGTACCTATGCAACAATCTTGCATGTTCTTCACATTTACCCCCAAAACTAAAATGCAATTAAAAAAAGAAAAAGAAAAAAAAAAGAAAAGAATAATCCTTGAATCCATAGAGATATGCCTAAATAAATGCATAATTAAATGGGGAGAGGAGTGAAAGTATAGCTCTTCCTTACAATAGAATGCCAACTAACAAATGCAGAGGAAATAATGGAATTGAAAAATAACCATTTGGCATTTATTCAGCATAATAATAATTGTTTCAGGCAAAAAATCATGGATACTAAAACTGGTGGGCATATATTTAATAAAAATTGAAACATTTATGTAGTCTCAGGGTAGCATCTCACAAAATACCTGTTAGTTACAAAGGAAGAATAGAAACCATATAGCAGAGAAACTTGGCAGACACTACTTTAAACAAGAAGTAAAAGTAAACATCCTCTGTAATGGGACAAATCAACCACATGTGCTAAGTATATGAAACACTGATACAGACAAAAATGCCATCCCTATGGGCATCCTATGCCCAAAAGTGGATAAGCTAAATTTAATCCAAAGAAAATATCAGGAAGAGCCAAAATGAGAGACATTTTTTAAAATAACTGACCTAAAATCTTTTGAAAAACATAAAGGTCATGAAAGGCCAAGAAAGATCAAGGAACTGTTCTATATTAAAGAAAACTCAATAGATTTGACAACAAAAATAAATCTTATTATTTTGATTGGCTCTTGTAGACAAGATATTTGTCCCCTTTTGCTATTAAAGGGCACTACTGGAACAACTAAATATTTTCACTAAGATTTATACATTATTTTTACTTTATTAATTACCATTGTTTTAATTATACTGCACTGGTAGACAAGAATTTTTTTTTTAGGAAATGCACACTGAGATATTAAGAAATAAAGTTGAATTATATCTGCATCTTAAATGATTGGAAAAAAATAAATGTGTTTACACAGTGTGTGAGAGAGAAAGACAGCATAAATGTAATAAAATATTAATATTTGAGGAATCTCAGTGAAGGTATACAAATATTTTTTTGAAATTTTTGAGAGGTTCAAATTATTTGAAGATAAAAGGTTAACATTAAAACAGTAAAAAAAAAAAAAATGAAAGGTATGTCACCTGTGATTGAGAATACTTTATCTTACTGCTTTTTAAGATTCAACACTTTGACTTCCTCAATTTTATTATTTTAAAGAAAGTTATAGAGACTTTTAATGAAGTCTTAAAAACTGATATTTTGATCTTATATTACTAAGAGGAATCCACAAGAAGTCTAAATTACATATACATCAAATGAAAATGTTGAATAAATCTTTAATTTTTCAGTAATAATCTTAACCTTCACAACCTACAACCTTCACAATATACCTTCAAAATCCATTTTATTAATGGCAGCAGGATCTCAGAATGGCATTTCAGGTCTTGCCCCAGAACCACTGTCATTTTTAGGCATCCCAGAGAAACTGCAGCACTAGATAGGCAGGGTAGGAAATAGTGAGATTGAGCTCCTTCCTTGCCTGAGAATTCTAATCACTTACCTCCACACATCCTGCTGGTCTCTTTTTTAAAAACAATGATTAGCACTATATACAAGTGGAATTCCAATTGAAAAAAGAGTAGATACAACAATAAATTGTTTTACTTCCACGGATTATCTCCCCTAAATAATATCATGGGAAACACTGTGTATAGAGATACAGGGAGAAGTAGCAGCATTGTACAGGGAAGGGAAGAACATGGAGTTTGAAGTCAGACAAATCCTTTTTTAGATTGGGGCAAAGTGTTTAACCACTCTGAAACTCAGTATCCTTTTCCATAAAAACATGGGAACTAATTATTTGGGGTAATATTTCAGAAAACCAATAAACTAACATGTGGAATGCACTGTCTCCCTTTTTTGGGGCTATTAGTTGGGTTCAGAAAAAATGTGGCATAATCACATAATAAGTTAGTACGAGAAAGAGGGGGTAGGAAAAAATGGTGGCTAGGAGGCAGGACTAAATTACAGCTCCCACTCAGATGGACAGAGCAGCATGTGGAGACTCACATTGTGAATTTTTGCTCTAAGAACTACTGCAGGAATATACTAGGAAAATTGAGAAACTTCACAGACTCTGTAAAGGAAGGGGATTGCTGCTGTAGGACCCAGGAGATGGCCCAAATATTGTGCTGGTGTCCATGGCTGAGAGACCTGAAGATGGTTCACATCCCAGGTCTCTGTCCAGACACACCCCAGGATCAGTCCAGAGCCTGGTAGCCCTGCTGGGTGGCTAGATCCAGAAGAGAAATAACAATCAGTACAGTTAAGCTCTCAGGAAGCCAGATCTCTAGGAAATGGGGGAGAGTACCACATCAAGGGAACACCCCATGAGTCAAAAGAATATAAACAGCGGTCTTGAGCTCCAGATCTTCCCTCTGAGATATCCTACCAAAATGAAAAGAAACAACAACAACAAAAAACATGGTAATATCACAAAACAAGGTTCTTTAACACTCCCCAAAAAAATCATAGTAGCTTACCAGCCATGGATTCAAACCAAGAAGAAATCCCTGAATTGTTAGAAGAAATCCTCAAATTGTCAGAAGGTTGATTATCAAGCTAATCAAGGAGGTACCAGAGAAAGGTGAAGTCTAACCTAAGGACATTTTTTAAAAATAATACAAAATATGAGGGGAGAAATCTTCAGTGAAACAGATAGCATACATTTTTTTAAAAATCATAACTTTAGGAAATAAAGAGCACACTTAGAGGAATGCAAAATATACTGAAAAGTCTCAGCAATAGAACTGAACAAGTAAAAGAAAGAAATTCAGAGTTGGAAGAGGTTTTTGAAATAATCTAACCCAACAAAGACAAAGAAAAAAGAATTTAAAAAATGAACAAAATGTCCAAGAAGTCTGGGATTATGTTAAATGACCAAACCTAAAAATAACTGGAATTCCTGAAGAAGAAGAAGGGAAATTTAACTTTGGAAAATGTATTTGGGGGAATAATTGAGGAAAATTTCCCTGGTCTTGCTAGAGATCTAGACATACAAATACAAGAAGTTCAAGGAACACCTGGGAAATTTATCACAAAAAGATCATCACCTAGGCACATAGTAATCAGGTTATCTAAAGTTAAGATGAAGGAAAGTATCTTAAGAGTTGTGAGGCAAAAGCAAAAAGTAACCTATTAAAAAAAATAAAACTTTATTAACAGCAGATTTCTCAGCAGAAACCCTGTAAGCTAGATAATTTTGTATTTATAGCAAAGCAATTATAAGCCTGTAATTTTGTATCTAGTGAAACGTAGCTTCATAAATGAAGGAAAGATACAGCCTTTTCCAGACAAACAAATGCTGAGAGAATTTGCCATTACCAAACCAGCACTACAAGAACTGCTAAAAGGATCTCTAAGTCTCAAAACAAATCCTGGAAACACATCAAAACAGAATCTATTTAAAGCATGAATTTCACGGTACCTATAAATCAAAATTACATTTAAAAAAACAAGGTATTCTGGCAGGAAATGGCATGATGAATGAAATAGTACCTCACACCTCAATACTAACGTTGAATGTAAATGGCCTAAATGTTCCACTTAAAAGATACAGAATTGTAAAATGGATAAGAATTCACCAATCAAGTATCTGCTGCCTTCAAGAGACTCACCTAACACATAAGGACTCACATAGACTTAAGTTAAAAAAGTGGAAAAAGACATTCCATGCAAATGGACACCCAAAGCAAGCAGGAATAGCAACTCTTATATCAGATGAAACAAACTTTAAAGCAACAGCAATTTAAAAAGACAAAGAGGGATATTATGTAATGACAAAAGGGCTTGCCCAAGAGGAGAATATCATAATCCTAAATATATATGCACCAAACACTAGAGCTCCCAAATTTATAGAACAATTACTACTAGACCTAAGAAATGGGATAGACAGCAACACAATAATAATGGGGAACTCTGATACTTCACTGACAGCATTAGACAGGGTCAAGACAGAAAGTCAACAAACAATAGGTTTAAGCTATACCCTAGAACAAATGGACCTGACAGATATTTACAGAACATTCTATCCAACAACCACAGAATATATATTCTATTCACCAGTGCATGGAACTTTCTCCAAGATATACCATATGATAGGCTACAAAACAAGTCTCAATAAATTTATGAAAATTGAAATGACATCAAGTACTCTGTCAGAGCACAGTGGAATAAAATTGGAAATCAACCACAAAAGGAACCTTCAGAACAATGTAAATACATGAAAATTAAATAACCTGTTCCTGAAGGCTCACTGGGTCAATAATGAAATCAAGATGGAAATGAATATTACGAAGTCATCAAAAACGATGAGTTCACGTCCTTTGTAGGGACATGGATGAACCTGGAAACCATCATTCTCAGCAAACTGACACAAGAGCAGAAAATCAAACACCGTATATTCTCACTCATAGGTGGGTGTTGAACAATGAGAACACATGGACACAGGGAGGGGAGCACTACACACTGGGGTCCGTTGGGGGGAAATGGGGGAGGGGCAGGGGGTGGGGAGGTGGGAAGAGATAGCATGGGGAGAAATGACAGATACAGGTGAGGGGACGGAAGGCAGCAAACCACACTGCCAAGTGTGTACCTATGCAACAATCTTGCATGTTCATCACATGTACCCCAAAACCTAAAATGCAATTAAAAAAAGAAAAAAAAAAGATGGAAATTTAAAAAGTATTTGAACTGGACAATAATAGCAACACAACCCATCAAAAACTCTGGGTACAGCAAAGCTGGTGCTAAGAGGAAAGTTCATAATCTTGAATGCCTATATCAAAAAGTCTAAAAGAGTACAAATAGACAATCTAAGGTCACACCTCAAGGAACTAGGAAAACTAAAACAAACCAAATCCAAACCCAGAAGAGGAAAAGAAATAACCAAGATCAGAGCAGAACTAAATGAATTGAAACAAGAATATACAATACAAACAAAATAAAACGAAAAGCTGGTTCTTTGAAAAGATACATAAAACTGATAGAGCATTAGCAAGATCAATCAAGAAAAGAAGAGAGAAGATCCAAATAATCTCAATTAGGAAAAAAATGGGAGATATTACAATAGACACCAAAGAAAATCAAAAGATCATTCAAGGCTGCTATGAACACCTTTATGCACATAAACTAGAAAACCTACAGGAGATGGATAAATTTTTGGAAATAACCCTCCCAGTTTAAATCAGGAAGTATTAGAAACCCTGAACAGACCAATAACAAGCAGCAAGATTGAAATTGTAATAAAAAAATTACCAATAAAAAAGTACAGAGCCAGATGGATTCATAACTGAATGCTATCAGAGAGTCAAAGAACAATTGGTACCAATCCTATTTACACTATTCCACAATACAGAGAAAGAGGAAATCCTCCCTAAATCATTATATGAAGCCAGTATCAGCCAAAACCAGGAAAGGACATAACAAAAAGAGAAAACTACAGACCAATATCCCTAATGAACATAGATGCAAAAATCCTTAACAAAATACTAGCTAATCAAATCCAACAGCATGTCAAAGAGATAGTCCACCATGACTGAGTGGGTTTCATACCAGTGATGCAGGAATAGTTTAACATATATAAAACAATAAATGTGATACACCACATAAACAGAATTCAAAACAAAAATTACATGATCACCTCGATGCAGAAAAAGCATTTGACAAATTTCACCATCCCTTTATCATTATAACTTTTAGCGAAACTGGCATACAAGGTATTAATGTAATGAAGCCATCTATCACAAACCCACAGGCAACATAATACCAAACTGGGAAAAGTTGAAAACATTCCCTCTGAGAACTGGAACAAGACAAGGATTACCACTCTCACCACTTCTGTTTAAGATAGTACTGGAAGTCCCAGTCAGAGCAATCAGACAAGAGAAAGAAATAGGCCGGGCACAGTGGCTCAGGCCTATAATCCCAGCACTTTGGGAGGCCAAGATGGGTGGATCATGAGGTCAAGAGATCGAGACCATCCTGGTCAACATGGTGAAACCCCGTCTCTACTAAAAATACAAAAGTTAGCTGGGCATGGTGGCCCACGCCTGTAGTCCCAGCTTCTCGGGAGGCTGAGGCAGGAGAACTGCCTGAACCCAGGAGGCGGAGGTTGCGGTGAGCCGAGATCGCGCCATTGCACTCCAGCCTGGGTAACAAGAGCGAAACTCCGCCTCAAAAAAAAAAAAAAAAAGAAAAGAAAAGAAACCTCATAATTAGAGATGGACAAGCCCTCAAATTGCTCTTTGAAGTCAGAAGGATACTACACTTATGATGCTTCAACTTCTTAATAATAGAATTCTTATCAAGAACCACCTTAAAGGTTGATGACTGAACATGGGATCAGGCCCCTAAAAAAAGAAATCCAGTCCGATTTTATCTACATGTAGTCCTGTGGCCCTTGTGTAGAAAAGATAAGTTGGGTCATAGCTAATGTACCATTTATTATAGATTAGCAATAATGTTCCTTAATATTTTTTATAATAGCCTCAGGCAGAAGGGGAAAAGAAAAGGAGCAAATTGGTTTAATATAGTAAAACTTTATCACTATTGACCTTCCAGAAGGATTTCATCCCTATAATCTTATTTGTTTTCTTAGTTTTTACATCAATAGATTTTATAATGTCTGAAATCCACCTCGATTTTCTCCTTGTTCCTGGCATTTTCCCTCTCATGCATCAAACATCTGGGAGCATTTTACAAGGCTTTCCTGTAATCTGCCAAACTATGCACACATGTGCCTTTCAGGAGTCCAATTTTCCCCTTCCAGTAATTGGCCAATGCAGAGAAACAAAGTATCATTTTATTTTACATAATGGCACAATGTAAAATGATTCACTAATTCAGTACTGAAAAATAATAATCACAAGTTGGAAGATTTAAAAACACATGTGAGAAGATAGCACCCAGGGAAATCTATGCTCTCAGTGCTTTCACAAGCTCGTTCTTGCCCCCTGCAGTTTGCTAAGAGACAAAAGAATGTTTTATGATTAGCCTTGTGTTTAGCTTGCAAACTTTAGCCAAAATGTTTATTTGCCTTATAAGGAGCTGTCAGTACCTCCAGGAATACACCACACAACAGTATTATTTAGAAACAGTTTTGCTTCCATATCACGTAACAAATATGTCTTCGTTCTTCCTTTGTCTCCACTTCTTGTTAATACAGAAAATTGTCTAGGAAAAAAAAGTAACCTACTATTTAATATGAATTACTATGTTTTGTCCCTCTTATAATTTAAAATAAATATCTATGTAAAAGAAAAATGCATCAATAGCTAATGCATTTCTCTGATTAATAATACAATTATGAAAAATAGAATTCATAAATAAATTAGGCAAGCTTATCTTGTCACCTGCAGTTTCTTTCTACTAATGAGATTGCTGAGAAAACTTCAAGAGCCCTGCAATTCAGCACCATGTTATTGGACAGCACCCCCTCAGCAAGCATCTACAGGAAACCAACCAAACAGAAATTGAGCAATGAAGAATACTTTTCTGTAGCGACTAAGATCCCAATAATTCAGTGCCTTCAACATCACCTTCTGACACCCTACCACACACTACTCTTCCATGGCTTAAGAAAAAATAAAAACCTATTCTCCTTTGTCACCCTAATGGTTCAAGATAAATTTTCAAAGATATCCCAGTTCCTTGCCACTTTTCAAACCTACAACTGCAGTGGATTACTCATATTAATAAGGAATTTAGGAAAAAATTTAGCATTTTTGCCTGTTTAAAAAGGTGAAGGGACTAAATCTCATCCCAAATGAATTAACTGAAGATGAATGGGTTTCTTTATTAAGATGATATGCTTTCATTTATATTTCAGAGTTGCTATAAACTCCATATGCTATTATCCAAGTATAAATTCATATTTTTAAGTCTGTCCTTACAAAGTCTGTTTCAAACACTGTATGGTCCTGAAGTTAGTAAGAGTTCATTCTAACTTGGGGCATCTGTGATCATCAGACAGGTCTTTGTAGTATCAGAGATTAATAAATCTTAGTTCTTTGTGATAAGTAAGACTTTAATTTCATTAGAGAGATATTTGAAGAGAGCTAACAAAATGAACACACCCTATTTATTGTAGAATTCCTTATATGTATCATTCTTTCTCTTCTTACCGTTATGTATGCAATCCACTGAACCCATTTTCATTTCTGTAGCTCAGCAATGAACTATAATATTTTAGGTTTTGTTTTGACCACCAAAAGAGAAACCATTCCCTATCTAATTCTGGACATTATGTTTCTACCAAAGTCACTGAGTTGGAATAAAACTTTTGCAGGTTTAGCATACTGAGTCTTAAACTCACTGCCAATTACAATTCCCACATAGAGAACTATGTACTCTTCCAAGGTGTTGTGCTCTTGGCTGGGAACACTTTGAGCAGAATTTACCCTCATACGCTTTTATCTTTTTGGTATCGTCCATCATTTTAATCTGTAAATATTTTTTTATTTTTTTATTTTACTTTGAGTTCTGTGGTACATGTACAGATCTTGCAAGATTGTACACATGCCATGGTGGATTGCTGCATCCATTCCCCCCCGTCACCTACATTAGGTATTTCTCCTAATGTTTTCCCTTCCCAGTCTCCCTACCCCCTGTTATCCCTCCCCTAGCCCCCTACCCCTTAACAGACCTCAGTGTGTGATGTTCCCCTCCCTGTGTCCAAGTGTTCTCATTGTTCAACACCCACTTATGAGTGAGAACATGTGGTGTTTGGTTTTCTGTTCTTGTGTCAGTTTGCTGAGAATGATGATTTCCAGATTCATCCATGTCCCTGCAAAGGACACAAACTCATCCTTTTCTATGACTGCATAGTATTCCATGGTGTATCTGTGACACATTTTCCTTGTCCAGTCTATCATTGATGGACATTTTGGTGGGTTCCAAGTCTTTGCTATTGTAAACAGTGCTGCAGTGAACATATGTGTGCATGTGTCTTTATAATAGGATGATTTATAATCCTTTGGATATATACTCAGTAATGGGATTTCTGGGTCAAATGGTACTTCTATCTCTAGATCCTTGAGAAATCACCACTCTGTCTTCCATAATGGTTGAACTAATTTATACTCCCACCAACAGTGTAAAAGTGTTCCTATTTCTCCACAACCTCTTCAGCATATGTTGTCCCCAGATTTTTTAATGATCACCATTCTAACTGGCGTGAGATGGTATCTCAGTGTGGTTTTGATTTGCATTTTTCCAATGACCAGTAATGATGAGCATTTTTTCATATGTTTGTTGGCTTCATAAATATCTTCTTTTGAAAAGTATCTGTTCATATCCTTCGCCCACTTTTTGATGGTGTTGTATGTTTTTTTCTTATATATATTTGTTTTAGTTCTTTGTAGATTCTGGATATTAGCCCTTTGTCAGATGGGTAGCTTACAATTTTTTTTTCCCCATTCTGTTGGTTGCCAGTTCACTCTAATGATTGTTTCTTTTGCTTTGCAGAAGCTTTTAAGTTTAATTAGATCCCATTTGTCTATTTTGGTTTTTGTTGCCATTGCTTTTGGTGTTTATTTTTTTTAAATATCAATTATGTTATCCTTATGTGTTGTAGCATCATATTATACAGGAAGGGATAATCGTTTCTATAGTTACAGCTAAGTGTTTTCTTTAATACATAAAAGTTGTTTAATAGGACAGGATTTGAGCTAATGCCATAGGTATAAATCCCCATACAGATAAATAAATATCCATTAACCAGCAATATTTTGAATATATTCCATCAATGAACAACAGCTACATGGAATTATACTGTTATTTAGCCCATAAGTCTCCATATCTTCCCATAAACACAGGATGAGAGGCTTGGCAAAGATTTCTTTATTTATTATATTTATTGATCACCTTCTATGCATCAGGCATTATTCTGGATGACAGAGACTCAGCTTTAAACAAGACACAAAATTCCTTCTCTCATGGATTATATATTCTAGCTGGAGGAGACAGATAATACTAAATTAGAGGTCTTACAGTAGGAAGGACTAGAAATGCTACTTTGGGCAATGTGGTCATGAAAAGTCTTGCTGAGATGGTGAAATTTAAGCTGAGATTATGATATTTAAGCTGAGACTTGAATGTCAAAGAGGAGCCAGCTATGCAACCATCTGTAGAAAATGCATGCCAGGCAGAGGAACAACTGGTGACAATTTTTAAGTTAGAATTGATACATCTCAGGCTGTTATGGAAACAGTATCTGGTCGACATCCAGGCAAACAAATTCTGCTTTCTTTGATCCACTGACCACTAACCATGTAAAAATAAAATGAAATCAGATTAGAACATGAGTAACTCTCAAAAGGATTATACTAAGTGTAAAAAGCTAAAGGGAAAATGAGTACATACCATATGATGCCACCGACATAAAATTCTAAAAATGCAGGCTAATATTTAGGAACAGAAAGCAAGTCAGTTGTTGTCTGAGGACACTGGAGTAGTGTTGAATTAATTACAGAGGAACTTGCTATTTGGTGGGATGATGGGAATGACTGTGATTGTGGTGATAGTTTTATGCATATATATGTATGCCAAAAGTCATCCAA
Source organism: Saimiri boliviensis (assembly GCF_048565385.1). Classification (NCBI taxonomy): domain Eukaryota; kingdom Metazoa; phylum Chordata; class Mammalia; order Primates; family Cebidae; genus Saimiri; species Saimiri boliviensis. The sequence goes on along the minus strand of NC_133453.1, from coordinate 131,190,298 downwards.
TTAGTATTTTAAATATGTCCAGTTTATATCAATTGTGCCTCATTAAAGCTATAACAAAAACAGGTTTGTTTGAGCATTTCACTTCATAGGGAAATATTTGGTAGTTTGAGTAATGTTTGATTCATTTTCTAAGTACTTAATAAACTTCCCTTGATAACCTATCCTATGCCTTCCTGACACCTGCATCACACTGACTTTTGTATATTTGGGAGACTATACCACTTTCTCAGTTTTGGACAGTAAAAGAACATTTGCTCAACTTCAGTTTGCAAACAAGCCTCCTCAAAGATCCTGGACAAGAATTACATAACTTAATTTGCATATGATTTCAGAATAGCATTTTAATTCAGCTAGTTTGAAACCCCTGAATTCATTCAGAATTCCCTCTCCCACCTTGACCTCCATTCCTTCTTGATAAGTTTTTTCTAGTCTCCTCCTCCCCGCCTTCTTCCTTCTCCCTTGTCCTCCCCCTTCTCCTTCTTCTCTTTCTTGGCCTAAGTATCATTCTTTATGCTGTGAAGAAAGCAGCAGCATCCAGGGGTCAGAGAGGACCTCCTCCTCAAGCATCGGTCCCCTGAGCACCCAGCAGTGTGCCTTCCCTTTAGCTGCATTCATACATGAAACATAACCACGTAGGCTTGTTGTGTCTCCTGGCACGAGTTTTACAAATTCCAGCTTTTTAAGGAAGTTTCATATTCCTGGCCCTGTTCTCACTTCTGCTGCTAACAAAAGTTAGGGTCTTGGGGAAGACAAAATCTCTGTGTTGCTGATGGAATTAGTAACAATTATTTTACTGGATATAGGGGAACTGTGCCTGGGGCATGATTTACAACCTGAGAAGTGGTTGTGCAGACCTGGCTGCCAATGTATAAGGGTATCTCATACTCTCAACATTTCAGTGTGCATCTGAGGACACTCATAGAGTGGCTATGAATAAAAACACCTGAACACAGTGAAGCGCTATATAAATTAAAATTATTGTAATCATTATATACCCTTTGGAAACGCAACAAAGACATGCAAATTTAGGAATTCCCATCGTTCTACTTCATAGCACTAAGTTGTGGAACTAACTTAGCCTATGCTTTATTCTTATGGCATTCATACTTTTGCTTTGAAGCTCTAGATCTCTCTATTCGCAGGCCATGATTTTTGAAATCATTCATGACTATATTAAAACATTACATAGTACTCAGCTATATAATCATCTTATCATTTCACTCTGGTTCTCCAAGGTTTCAGGTTAGATTCTGTCTATCTATTGTTGGATTTGGAAGCAGAAGAGGAGAGGCCATTGTTCTTGGGGGTATTTGTGGCAGATGGACGGACAGACAACATACATGAGGGTCTAATTAGCTTTCAGGCTAGCCTCAGCGAGAAACCACCTTCTTGGCTGTCAGGCTACAGAAGCAGGTGAGGGCAGTTGCTTCAGAAGCTCTCCAGCAAAACTGCAGACAAAGGGCTTGGCAAGAGTGTCCTAGAAGTTCTGGAGACTCACAGCAGCTTCTAGGTGCTCTCTTGAAAATGGCCAGCTTTTCTCCTGAAGGTAAATTGGCCACAGAATGCTTGCCTTCATTTCCATAAATAGCCTTTCCAATGGGTTTATAAACCTCTAATTCCCTTTTTACACCATTCATACTTGGAATTCACAGAGCAGCTTGTTTCCCTGATAGAACCCTGACTGGTGCAGGCTTAAGTTAGGAACAAGAGATGGAATGATTTTACAAAACCACGTCTATTGTTCAAATGGGAGTAATGGTTAAACATTCTGGTCTTGGAGTCTAACTGCCAGAGTTCAAATCCCAGCTTCATCACTTACTAGCTGTGTGGCCTTATGCAACTTATTTAAACTCTTAGTGCCTCAGTTTCAACTCTGTTAAATGGGAATATGTTTAATTATATTATGTATCTCATGACTCTCTGTGGTAACAGATGATAAAAAGTCATATGAATAAAAACTTAGAATATGCTAAGCAGTCAACAAACATCAGTTATTATTATCAATAGTGCCATTAACTCCTGCTTTTCTGATGGGGATACTAGATTCCCTTGTGTCTATTTCTTTAACCTGAGTGGTTAAAAAATAGCTAAGAATGGAGTGCAAATCACTTCTAGATCCTCAGCACTTCATTGATAGGAGATGGAGTCCATTTAAATTCTCCAGGCCCTCTTCAGAAAAACTAGATCAATCCTTTAAGTAGTAAACATTCAAGAGCTGATATTATGTAGACCTAAAAAATAATTGCATGGCTTTTGCTGAAAGTGAGGAGAAGTTCCTTTTACGTTTTCTAGGTTGTCCACAAATAATTAAATACATGAACATCAAGAACAGCAACAAAAGCAGGCTAACTAGTTTTGCTTCATGGCCTTGAACATCGAGTGGGTGAGAAGTTTAGAATGTTGGGACTTATTTTCATGTATATTTCCCTATAGCGGAGGATATTACGACCTTTGCACTGAAGTTACAGGAAGTCAGCTCTTCAGTGAAAAACAGTGATCACATTTTATGGCCTAATTTTTATATTTATATAGATCACATTTTATAGCCTAATTTTTCCACTTCATCCTGGAAACTTTTATGAATACATTTTCAGAATCATTTGCAATACTTTTCAGAAACAAAAAAGAAAAAATGTTGATTCAGTGACCAGCCTTTGAATCACTAAACAGCCACATAACACTGATTTGGCTTTTATAAAACATTGAGCATCATAAGTCTCCTTTGATTTGTCTATAAAATAATAATTAATGATAATAGTAATAATGACTTTCTAAACATGCTTTAAGATAATGCCTATCAAATCTTTATCACACTTCCAGGCACATGGTATTCTATTTCATTATTGTCTCTTCCTTCTATTGATGTTATTCGTCACTGGCAAAGCATAGGGAACTAGTCAGCTTTTCTGATTCAAAGCCACATAATAAAATGATGAATGCCAAGTCATCATAAACATATTGACTCTAATTTAGCTTCCATTCCTACTGTACTGAAATATTGACTTATGCTAAGTTATCTTCATTTTCCAATAGGCTCATGGCTTACCACAAATAGAATCAGTAAGTCTATGATGAGCTGTCATATGACTGAAGATATTTTTCTGGCTTACTAGAACTTGCTTGAGGTCTGAATTGAACAAACCTATCTAAGGAAACTGCAAGGACCAAGCAGAGGTAAATCACTTCTTTCTCCTGAAGTGTCCACATCCAGAAACAGAAAACAGCACTTATGGAAATTCCTGGTAAGAACATTTAAGCCCCTAGTAAAGGGTCATCTTGCATCAGATCCTTCTTTGGATGCTAGATGCTGGTTTGACATCATTTTCCACAAATCTTGACGTCCACTTCTAAACATACCTCTTTGATTCCACCTCTCTTTTTCTCATTACTTGTTTACAATTCCTTTCTGTTACCTATGCACTATTAAGGTTCTGTTTCTTTATCATCTATCCAGTAAACATCAAAATAAAATTTAATTTTTATTCACTCAAATACAAGCTGTTTGTCACTTAGCGTAATTCACCCACTTTGCCTTTCATGTCTTGAATTCAGGGTTGCAACTCTACTGCTGATGTTGCAACCCTGAATTGAGGATGTGAGGATGTCAGTGGCTATACCTTTGAGAATAAATACAGGATATTAGATTTGAAAGGAGATTAGAGGTTCCCTATTGTTAAAGCTAAGAAATCTGAGAGTAAACAAGTTAAGATACCTCCATAGATTCCCAGAGCTTGTCATCCCAGAAATATTTTGCATTAAAATTGAAGTTCCTTGAATTTAAGCCATATATCTGTGATCTATACTATGCTAGGGGTCAGATGTGGTGGCTCACATCTGTACTCACAGCACTTTGGGAGGCCAAGGCAGGAGGGCTGCTTGAGCCCAGAAGTTTGAGACCAGCTTGGGCAACACAGTGAGACCCTGTCTCAAAAACAAAATGAAAACGAAGGTTAAAAAAAAAAAAAGGAAACTATGCTAGGTACTAAAGTGAGGACTTCATGGAAATTTGTGGGAGAGAAAAGCCAGGATAGACTATGTTATCTTGAGTACAGTAGAATATAGCTAGGTTTCTTTACTTCTTTCCTTCCTGAGAGGGAGCAACTTGGCACTTGGCCAGAATAAAGAAATCAAGTAGAACATAAAGAAATCACGTGGAAATGTTCACAGAAACTTTAAAAGCCACCATCTTTCTTCCAAATCAGTAATCTAAGTTCAGGATCTTTCAAACCAAAAACATAAACACCCTGTGATGCTTTTTTATCCCCATGAGTTTCTCTTAGTTCACATACTGTGACTTTGATCTCTTCTCCTGTTCAGTTGCCTCCCTCCCTCCCCTCCTTCTCTCCTTTGCCTTCAATGTTGCATTTATAATTTTGTTTCCCTCTAGCACATCTGGTAGATTCGCTCTCATAGGTAAAATGGCTTTGAACTTAACTAAAGGACTAGCTCTTTGGTAAGAGCCATTGCTGTCACAGGATACTTAATGAAAAGAAATAAAATAAGAATTAGGTAGAAAGAAGAGAAAGGGGTAATGCTATAAAAATTAATGAAAAGTTGAGTTAACTTAGACCACACATGCCAGGCTATCTGAAGCCTTCTTAAATGAAAACAACTGCTCCTGCTTGGGAAAACTTCAAAGGTTTTTTTTAACCTTCCAGTTTTAGAATTAACAACAAAAGACAAGGGCTGGGAAGGGCTGCAGTTGCTATAGAGAGTGGTAAGAGTGAGTTTCTGGATTGAAATCCTTTTCCAGGGGCTGGTAACTGATTCTGTTTTCAGGTGTTTACAGTTTCATAGGCAAGAGACCTGCAGTTCATTTGGTTGAGCCTGAGGCAGAGGCGAATGAGATCCCCCACATTGAGTGGCAATGTGTAAATCACGTAACTACACCTAGCAGGTCACTTAGATTCCCTGGGCTCCCATGGAGTCACTTGTAAAATAGGAATTCTTTTAGGTTAACTTTCATGGTTTTAATTAGGTGGTAACACTTTGTAAGCAGCAAATGCAATATGAAGAAAATGCACTTTCACTCCTCCACATCTACAATCTTTTTCCCTTTTGTAATTGCCATGGGTTACGATGCATTCGACCTATAATGGTATCCATTAATCTTCCCTGAATAGTATTAAAACAATCAAGGGATATTTATGGTCCCAAATGAACCCAAGTCATGTGAATTTTAAAACTTACCAAGAAACATACACAGACATTCATGTACTCAACACATATTTGAAGGAACTATAAAGAGAAAGAAATTAATAAAACTATATTAAGTTTAAATTATACATTTAATGGCACCCCTACCTCTGTCAGTGTTTCTGTATGTTGCCGACTTCATAATCAGCATGTGTACACCATTAATTACTCTGCTTTGATTTCATCTATTATTTGAAAGGCTAACTATAATAAAGGATAAGACCTAGAGCCTTGGAATTAGGCAAAAGTGGGTTCAAATGACAGCATAGTCTCTTAAATATATTCATGACATTTGGCAAACTTCTTAGCCTCTATAAAACTTAATTTTCTTGATTGTAAAAGGGAATGTTAATGATTGCATCTACCGCATGGGATTATTTATAGTATTAAGATAATATTTATACAATGTTTAGCACAGCATTTGGTTCATGGTAAAGCTCTAATGAATGTTAGCTTTATTATCGTCTTACACATAAATTGACTTACTTATTATTTTCACGGTAGTATAGTAGTCCAGAAAAGCAATCAATAATGTTCTTTTCTTTTACTACTAAGAATTTGAGTTGTTTAAAATTATGTGCAGAAATAAGTACTATTTGTAAAAATATGCACATATAAAATATTCTCTTCTGTTATGTTTATTGTCTTCAGTAATATTCTGTAAGCTCAAACCATAGGATCAAATGAGAGATTTTTTATGGACCTTTTTACAAACTGCCAAATTGCTCTCCTGAGTACAGTAAACCAATTTACCAGTAGCTGTGTGATATTATTAAATCTCTTTTTTCATTGACACATGAACCTTGGTTTTAATTTATCTATTTCAGAAGAATCAGCATAAAATGATACCAAAAAATATTTGATTTTGGTTTAACAGCTTATGGAAAGGGGTTTTGTTTTGTTTTGTTTTGTTTTTGCTACTGTTTTCCCAGCCTAAAATTCATACTTCTTCTGACTAATCAGTTCATTTTCTTTGACCACTTAGGGAGCCATTTAATGTTTTAAAGCAACACGTGATACTCATAATCTATAATGATTCCCAGGCTGAGTTCCATTCCAACATTATCCTACATGTAGCATTTCTGTTACTGCAACTATAGAAAGAAGCTAAGAATATTCTCAGATAATTCATACTATGGGCTAATTTTTTAAAAATTTGAGTAGAATTAAGATGACAGCAGACAACTTAAGAGAGCTATTACCAGAATAGTTATGTAGTATTAATTTGAAATTGATGGAAATAGAATGTTAACTTGAAACCAAAGATTCCACTGAGACTCCATCCTTTGCTTTACTCTAATGGGATCTTTATGGGAACGATTGTCTCCAATCCCAAATTTCCCATTTTGGCTCACTAACATTAGTAGGGTGCTTCCAGGACCTCACTACATCCAGCTAGATAGACATAAAAGGGTTTAAAGAACATATAAACTCTTGATTATTGAGTACCTGTAAGTCATGATAGAGCTCTCATGATTCAAAATGAATGAACAAAAAAAAAAAAAATGAGGAAAAGACGTTGGAAGAGCAGGAAGAGGTAAGAAGCACAACCCAGAGGTGGTGAAATGTCCTGAAAAAGTACAAGGAGGCCAATGCCTTTCCAGGAACTTGGCAGTGGTGCTCTTCAGGGGAATGATTAGCCACAGGACACAGAAGCAAGCTTGATGGAGCCCGTGTGAAGGGATCGGCAAAGCTGATTTTCAAAACACATGTATGGCACAATACACGAAAAGATGACTGATGCAAATGGAAAGTGAGCTAGCAGTAGTACAAACGTGAATAAAAGGAAACATGAAAGATGGAGAACAGGTGCAATGAAACCTAAATGTAAAATGACCCAAAAATATGTTATCAGCAAAGAGTAGAGTGTCCATGCTGCAGAAAATTGAATGTGTGAGGGCAAACTTGAGACACACTTCCAGAATTTGATGAATTGGGGCAAGGAGGTAAAAAGGATGAAAGAAGAAGAGATACAGATACAGAGGCTAGGAAACAAATACCAAACACTTCAAAGGAAGATAAATGAAGACCTGGAATGGCATCACTGTTCCTTTATAACTGAGACATGTTACAAGGGAATAATGTTCGTATTTAAAATCAATTAAAAGGAATTAAACCATACACACACACACAAAGAAAATAAATAAATATTTTTGATGCAGTAGAAAAATAATTTTTGTGTTAACAAAGGGACAAAGGGAAAGTACTACAACTATTAAAGGAGAAAAGACAGCGTGTGGCCAGGCGTGATGGCTCCCACCTGTAATCCCAGCACTTTGGGAGACTGAGGTGAGTGGATCACTTGAGGTCAGGAGTTCAAAACCAGCCTGACCTACATGGTGAAACCCCATATCTACTAAAAATATAAAAATTAGCTGGGCATGGGGGTGGACACCTGTAACCCCAGCTACTCAAGAAGCTAAGGCAGAAGAATCACTTGTACCCAAGAGGCAGAGGTTGCAGTTAGCCGAGATTGTCCCACTCCACTCCACTCTAGGTGACAGAGAGATACCCCATCTTAAAAAAAGATAAAGAAAAAAAATAGGGTGCATATTATAGAAAAATTAGGCTAGCTACTGCAAGATTACATACCAGAGTAAATTTGGCCCTGTCTATACTATTTTAATGTGTTACCCATAAAATCTCTAGGCAGAGAAAGTAGAATTCCTAGGTAAAGAGAAGAGAAACTTATTCACATACGTATTAATATGCAAAAAGAAAAAAAAAAACACTGATTTACATTAAAAAAAGAAAAACTATTTTTAAGGTGTTCTCTGAAAAACATGTAAGATGAATCAACATTCGAAAAAAAAGAATGAGGACATGATTGCATAGAACGGGTATAGATGAGCAATGCAAGTAATTAAACACAAAGTTGAATTTTAAAATGATCTGAACATGATTACAAGACAATTTAAATGCCATAGGTAATTCTTATTTGGGAAAGTTAAAATTGAAAAAATGATATTTTTGTTTTAAATAAATGGAACACAGACGATTTTGCAGGTAATAAGTAAATGTTCAAGGTGCAATGTATCCTAGGAAATTTAAAGCATTCAAGTTCATAGAACAACAGAGACCAAACACAGACTTCACTCACTCACAAATGTAGGCACGCAATTCCTCAATTTACAGTATGTAACTTCAATCTCTACCTTAAACTAATATTTCAGGTCACAGCCAAATACATTTTCCTCAGAAATGTAAGGATAGCTGAATATTAGAAAATCCATAATATAATGTTTTATTAATTCAAATAAGTAGTTGTTTTTCTAGATGCTAAAGCAACTTTTGATAAAATTAATCAACTAATCCAGACTTTGTTAAATGAATAAGCTAAGAAAAATAATAATGAAGATGAAATATTAATATCAAACCAAGATAATTTCACTTAATTCTTAAAGGCAGAGTCATTCTCATTTTGAAGTTAGGTTTATGGTGAGGATGCTCATAAAATCCTCAGCCTTACACATTGGTCTCAAAACTCTAACCCAGGTCATAAAATAAGAAAAAGAAGTACGTGAAGCCAATGGTCTAAATATATAAATGATATTGTTTTCTATCTAGAAAAATAGGAAAATCCATGGAAAATACTTTCAGGTATAACTACCGAGTTCATTGAAGTCACAAACAAACATATATATATAACCCAGAAATTTTCTACATAACTAAAACAAGTACTTAGAAGCAGTGTAGTAAAAAATACACTTTTTAGATTAACAAAATTTTTTTAAATATTGAAGTTAAAAGTTTATTACGATATATTCAGGAACTATGTAAAAAGAATACTTAAGAATCCCTACAATACTGATGAACACCAAAGCAGATCTGAATAAGTGAATAAAAATATCAAATTTTATAAAAGTAACATAGGCAAGCAGTCAATAGACCCAAAATATCTATAATTTTAATATTACCTGAGTTAAAATCCCTGCTGGTTAGGTTTTGGCAGCTAGCAACTCATTACAGTGTGTATCAGTGAAAATAAAGAAGGAAATGTAGCGAAACACATTTTTAAACTAATACTAATGAGGTGGTGTTTGCAGCATCATACATTCAGATGACAAAGCTACAGTATTAAAATCTATGTGTTTCCGGCAGACAGACTAACGGAACAGAACACAAATCCAAAAAATATACCCAGGTACATGCATGTGTATATACTACATAATAAACTGGCATTACTAATCAGTGATAAAAGCTGGATTACTTAAAACTACAAAATGATTCAATAGTAAAACTATAATATGTAAATATTATATGTATACCGTACACTGCTTCCTTAATTTCATTTTCTCTTTCGAAACAACAAAATTGTACTTTTAAAAATGAATATCAAGCACCTTTTAAATTATCAAACATTTTTTTTCTAAGATCTACGTCTAATTTTTATTCTTTTAGTGTTGTTGCGTCAAACAAACCTAGTTTATGTAGGTACCAAGGTGAGCCCAGGCTAACGCACACAGGACTATAATTTCGGAGAACACGGTGGGTATTGAGCCATTGCTCTGAAGCTCTGAGCTTTAGCTTTCTCTCGTTATTAATGGAGGGACAAATGGAGGTGGGGGGCTCGGCAGAGAAAAACAAGAGGCAGTGGAGGGATACAAATCCAAACAGTGGCTGACTCGGCAAAACTTAAATGACTTTGCAAAAGACCTGTCACAATGGATAAACAGCTCCTCCTGAAGAAGCAGCTTAGCATTCCTGCAGTGCACACACCATCATTTCCAGGGATAAGATTGAGAGGAAGGAGAAAGGAAGAGGAAAGGAAAGATCAAAAGACGCCTTCATGAGTATGCAGACATTTCTGAAATGAGCAACTGGGAAGAAGGGGACTGCCGAAGGAAATTCACCACAAAGCACGCATGTACTTCATTTTAAGCGTCAGCCACCAGGCAGACATCCGCTATCTCTGCGCTTCCTCTGCTTTTGAGAAATGGTGAGTTGCTCTGTGGATGCTGACTACACTCTAATTGTTTTTACGGTAAATGAGGCATGAAACCTATTGTCAGAAAACATGATGTCCACAGTGTGCAGCCACACTTTGTCTTCCTGGCTGATCACTCCCAGGAATTAATGCTGTCTGTGGACCTAGGAGAGGATGTAGTACCACATCCTTGCATTTCTTTAGGGCAGACCTTTGGAGAAGAGCCCCTCACCCACCTTGTTATTCATAATTCCTTCTGTGCAACAACAACACAAATCTTATAGGATGCTGGAAACCCTGTTATGTTAAAGAAAGAGGCAGGAGTTCAGGAGGGCGGTAGAGGTTTCCTCTTTAAAACATACACAGATTTGTGTTGACAAACATTGCCTACATTCTTTGTATTACAGTAAGAATCCTGATACTGACACAATTCTTAGGATTCACTCTGCTGATTAGTACATCTCAGGATTGAACTTTATTCATCAGAAACGAATCAAATGCTACTCAAAAGCCTGTTGATGGTTTTAAACCAGTAGATTTCATTTTATAAATTTTCCCTGTGTCCTCTTTTCATGACCATAAGCTTACTGACTGGAATATTTTGAAGGTCAAGCAATGCTCAGGGTGATTTCCCCCTCAACCATGTAGTCTTCAGGTCCTTTGGGCAAGAATCACAATCTGTGTGGTCAACTGTTTCGTAATGAACAGGAAAATATATTACTATACAAATGTCTGGGTCAAATAGGTAGTTTCATTCCTGCTGATCTCCACCAAACTCCATGCCAGTCAAACATAATTCAAATCTATTCAAAGGAGACATATTAATCACACGCTGTTTACAGGTATCTTGCCTTTAGGAAGCAGCACCAGCCTAGGAAGGGTCAGAGGTCATGGGAGGACCTCTGGCTTCAATACCCTTGGACAGGATGCAGTGGGAAAACTCACGGTTGTGTGAAGCGGTGTGGAGGGGTGGGGGTAAATAATACTAGCTCCTTATGATAACCTATAGAGCAGCCATTGTATTTGAAGCCTGACATCAAATTCTTTAGACTTGAATTAGAAAAGGCATTTCTTTGACAGATTTCTTTTTGTTCCAGTTTGCAGGCAAACTAATCCTCACTGCATTGGATCAAACAGACGGGCGCAATCAATTTGACGAAAGCCACCAGCAAGCAGAGCCAGTCCTGCTCAGTCTTCCCTCAATGAGCGGCAGAGGAGAGAGGGGGGAAAGGGGAAAGAAAGAAAGAAAATTCAGGCATGCCTACACCCAAGATGGCTTAGCAAAGGAAAAGATGAAAAGACAAGTTGAAATATACATGCTGGCAGGTGGAAGCGCTTGCTGTCAGAGGAAGAGTCTCAACACACCACAGTGAGACCAAACACATGAAGCCTTCAGACACCGAGGAGTGTTGAAAGGAGGAGGGGCAGGCAGAAGTGGCTGTGATGTCAAAATACATCAGTGGCATCAGACCTATGGAGAAAAGAGCCCTGCACTCATTTCAGTTTCTATAGTCTGTGATCTACAGCCTGGTGTGATGAGCAAGTTAATTATTGCATTTAGGTAATTAAGTCTCAGAAAAACCAGGGCCTTCCAATGCAGTATTAAGGCACACTGCTAGGTCTTTCTGGGCTTCACTGGCCATTCAGTAAGAAGTCACACTACAACAGCAGCCTAACAGAAGTAGGAGGAAATTTCATGAAAATGAGCTAGAAATAAGATGGCATCAGTTTTGATAATGGCCTTCTGTCTGCCTTTGGATATGAACCTCATGACCAGATCCCTCCTCATTTACCAGCAGACACTTCCCCAACAGCTCAGTTTCCTCATCCATTCTGACACTCAAAGGGTGGGCAATGACTTAGCCCCCTTTGGCTTCTTGGACTCCCGGCCATCCTCTCTCTTCTCACATGCCCATTATTTCTTCCCCTCTTGCCCTCCGAATTTCTTTTGGTCAAGTCTAAAATATTCCTCTACAGAAAAGAACATCAAAAGGGCTCATTTGGATAACTATTCTCCCTCACTTGGCTCATTAATAACCCCACGGTTTTCAGAGATCCATCCTTTCCCTGCCATGGCTAGGAGTCCGGTTCTCTGAGCCAATGCGTTAATCATCTCCAGATCCTTCTCTTCATCTTCCAAGAAGGAATGATGCTGTTTGAAGATGGGAAGAGTAAAACATTTCTTGTCTCCAGGTGCCTAGATATTGTCAATTTGACTGCTTTTTTTTTTTTTTTTTTGCTGAGTAATGGCTCAAAAAAATGTTTTCTATATATACATAAACACAAACTGGCAAATACAAGCATATGTAGATATCCATGTGTGTAACCAAGCCACATCTTTATCATAAGGAAAATGTGTTAACTGGAAATATGTTTAAATACATACAGTTTTATATTTGCATATGCATGTACAAACAGGCAGCATCCTCTTTATCATCAGTAGGAAACAAGGATGTCCCTGGCATGGGTCATCCAGTGCGGCGTAACTGCACCTACCTTTACTTGGCAGTTCTTCCATACTGTCTCTGTGTAAAAACCCCTAGGTCTACTCGACTTTCATTACTGAGATATTCAGCAATGGAAACACCAAGGTCCAGATTTCTCTGAGCCCTTGGGAGCATCTTACCGCTGGAGGTGCTGGTCCAGAGCCTCTTCCTCAGCACTCAGCAGAGTTGCAGCTTGAGCAAGGAGCTGATGGCTGCAGCTGGCAGATTTGAGCTCCAGGACGAGGAGGCCCAAGCAGAACATGGCTCCCATCTCCTCCAGTTCTCTGGTACCAAACTGTAGACCCTGCCAGTTAAACAAAGCATTAACTGTGGCAATGTATAATGGGAGCTTGAGTGGTGATACTTTGAAATTGGGAAGAAGGACTCCTACACACAGGCCTTTTGCAGACAGTGAGAATTAATTATATTTGTCAGTCACTGTCCACTGTGTTTTTTTGTGTGCATTGTGGATTGGTGGTTCTGTTTGTGTGATGTTGACATCCAGGGCTCCCCAGAAGTACCCCTATGACAATAATGAGCTGGTAGGAGTTATAAAGGGAAAGGGAGTATATGGAGATCCAGGAGTCTGTCCCCTTCCCACACCATGGTCAAAGCAGCAATGCTTTATCTGTATTTTTAAAAAGGGTTTTACTGCTGAAACAAAAGTTCATAAACCATCCTTACTAAGAGATACCTTTTCCTTCCCCTGAATTTATCAGCCAATGGTGAAGAGTAGGGAAAATCTTTCATATATAAATACTAAACACTGAAACTTTAAAGAAAAAAAAAAAAACAGCATTCAGTTAGAATGCCCTCTTCAGCTGTACTCAGATATGCATAAAACAAAGTCATAACATGTATTCTATAGTATAATTCATGAAGAAACAGATAATAATAATAACTGACAAAACTTAATCACGTACTGCATGACAGGTGCCATTTGGAGCTCTTTCATTTGCGTTAACTCAGTGGATCATTACCAAAGCCCTGTGAGGTATAGACTGTTCATTCCACAGATAAGGGGATCCAGACTCGTGAATACAAGTGACTTATCCAAGGCCTAGCAGCTAGTAAGTACCAGAGGCTAATAAGTAAATTCAAGCTTGACTACTCAACATAAAATGCCGCATAGCTACTAGAGAGACACCATTGTGGTGAGACAGAAAGTGCATGGTTTTTGAAGTTAGATCAGAATTAAGCATGAATCCTGGTTTCATTAGTTTCTAATTGTGTGGTCTTGGGCTCAGTAAACTTTATTTGCCTTAATTTTCTCTTCCGTAAAATAGAACCATAATTCTCCCCTCCATACCTAAGCATCTGGTACCAAGTAATGTTTCAAAATCCCCACAGTATTGATCAATATTCACTCAATTTATCTGTCTCTTTTCCTATAAAGATGTTTAATATGATAGAATTCAGGGTGGTCTTGAGATCTTCCTGTTTATAAAGTATATTTGACCTAAATAAAAAATAATCAATAGTGGATCATTTTTTAAAAATAGATTTTTCACATCCAAATAATAGTGATTGATTATGGAGGATGGGAATGGGACAATAAGAATTTAAAAAGATTGCTCATAAGCACCCCAAGGAGAAACAAATTTCCAAATTGGAAAATCATAAGCCTCACAAAAGAATTCCTGGCTAAAATCATGAAAAAGGTAGAAAATCCTTAAGTTTATTTCAGCTGTTTGAAAACTTGATTTGCTGCATGTTTTGAAATCTGTTTTCCTAAAGAAAGGAGACATTACTTCAGAGTTGAGGGAAGGCAGCTCCTCCTTAAGCAACAGCAGTCAGAAGGGAAAGACAGATGTTGAACAAGTTGTTTTTTTCTTTAGTCAATAGAAAATACCACTTTTTAGAGAGAAATCTGAGTCTCTTTTCTAAAGCTCTGAGGTCTGATTCTCTCCCCACCCCTTTTCCTAGGTTACTTTTATAAAATTCTAGAACGGCTGGCTTGGTTGGAAGAAAGTGAAGGTCCCAGTGAGAAGGGAAATGAGAGTAGGACTCCGGCGGAAGGCAGCAAGCCACATTGCCATGTATGCACCTATGCAACAATCCTGCATGTTCTTCACATGGACCCCAAAACCTAAAACACAATAAAATAAAATAAAATAAAATAAAATAAAATAAAATAAAAAGATCCAACTCCCTTCCCACCCAGCTCAGAGGTCTCAGTTGGAAAGTAACACAAAGTCTGACTATAGCGACTTAAATAAGGTTTTATTTTGCACAAAAACAAATTTGAGGGAAAGGTAGAAGGTTCATGGCATTATTTCAGCAATTTAATAAAATGAAGGCCACGCTATCTGCCATTCTCCTGGCTTTTTCTTTTCTTTTTCTTTTTTTTTTTTCAGTCTGATTACATGCTGCCTGCTATGGCTCCAGTGAGCACATCATTCAGCTGAGAAAAAAGAAAGAGAAAATGTGAGGAAAAGGCAGCAGCACACTCCTGCTTATATTTTATTGGCCAGGTTTTATCATAAAACCACCTCCAGCTTTGCCATGGGCTGGTCACTGAACGTTCCAGCCAGTTCAACCTCTTTAAAAGAGGCAGAGAAGAGAGAAGAGGGTTAGAAATGAGTGTCAAGCAAGCCGACAGTGGCTAACACCCTGGTATTCTAAAACCAGTGCTGCTAGGGAACACAGGTCCCTACCTATGCATAGTATTAGTAAGCAAAGCTTACCAGCACAACCCTCTATGTGTTTTTCAACAGCTTTTCTTGATAACTCACCACAAAAGAAGAATATCTATGTTAGATATCTGTAAGACAAACATCAGGTCCAAAAAAGATGTTTAAATAGCCTAAGTACTGGTAATTGGTGAGCAAAAGAGAAAAAAATTAATAAGCAAATGTGGGAAAATGTTCCATTTCATTATTTAAATAAAAATGCCTTCTACACTCTGCATATTGATAGTCTCTCTCTCTCTCTCTCTCTCTCTCTCTCTCTCTCTCTCTCTCTCTCTCTCTGTGTGTGTGTGTGTGTGTGTGTGTGTGTGTGTGTGTATTGAGTTGGAGTTTCACTCTCCTTGACCAGGCTGGAGTGCAGTGGCACTATCTCGGCTCCCTGCAAACTCTGCCTCCTGCGTTCAAAGAATTCTCCTGCCTCAGCCTCCTGAGTAGCTGGGATTACGGATGACTGCCACCATGCCCAGCTAATATTTGTAATTG
Organism: Saimiri boliviensis; assembly: GCF_048565385.1. NCBI lineage: Eukaryota > Metazoa > Chordata > Mammalia > Primates > Cebidae > Saimiri > Saimiri boliviensis. Next base: position 131,174,516 of record NC_133453.1, on the reverse strand, counting down.
AAGTGGAGACAGTGTTTTAACATACTGGCCAGGCTGGTCTCAAAATCCTGACCTCAGGTGATTCACCTGGCTGAGCCTCCCAAAATGTTGAGATGACAAGTGTGAGCCACAGCACTCGGCCTGTATTCTAAACTTATAATACTTTGTGGTAACCCTCATGCTGAAACTGGTACATATGAAAACACCTGGCTGGGGGAAGTGTAAATTTATTGACAGCTTCAGGGCAGTGGCTCTGTAACATCTGACATAGTAACGTCACTTCAGAGAACCCTTCCTAAAACTGAACCAAAATAAAAGAGAAGCTATAGGCATACAAATGTCTATGATGACTGTATTACATATAATGATGCAAATTTGAGGGAAATAAAAGCGTAAGTGTCTAATAAGGGAGGAATGATGAAGGAAATTGTCATGGAATAAATCTGATGGACTATAAGGAAGCTATTAAAATTATAATTATAATAACCATTTAGCAATATGAAAAATGCTCATGATTTAAATAAAGTTGAATGAAATTAAGGTACAAAGCATGCAGTCATACAATTTATACCAAAGGTTTGGCAATGAAAGCAAAGGTGACGATCCTCAGACCCCACTCCCTTCCACACTCACTTCTTTCAGACTTCATTGCCATAGTTTGCCAAAGAAACATAAGTATTTGCAGAAGAAAGGGATCTATAATCTCGTCAAGAAAAATATCCACATATTTAAGACATTTTAAAGAAAACTTTAAGAAATTATTGCTACTTGAAAAAAATGTTTTAAAAGTTATATATGCCTACGAATGAATGGTGGAACTGAGGTTAGCAGTTTTTAAGATCTTCTCTTTATCTTGGATTTTCTGAAGTAGATTTAAATTTATTTTCATTTCTTTTATTTGGAATTTATTGACAGGATAATTAGTATGTTTCAATAATTCTAGGAAAATGTCATCCATGATCTTTTTGAATATTGCCTCTCCTTTATCTCTGTCAAGGAAATCAGAGATAAGTTAATATTCAATGTACGTGTTCTGCTTTCCCTCTGTCCTCCACATCTCTTCACCTTACTTTCTTATTTTCTATTTCTTTGTTTAACTGTAGTATTCTGATTTTTTCACATTTTTGTTCCATATTAATAATTCTTTCTCCAACTAGATTGAATCTGCTTGTAAACTTATTCATCTCAAAACCATTTCTGAAAAACGTATAAACATGGTTATTTTATATTACCATACCGGATTATTCCTGCCTATGCAGTGTATCTGGGCATCATTCATTAGTTTGATTTTCTGTTGAGTGTCAATAGTACAGGCCTGTTTGCTAAGTTATTTCATAATTTTTAAAATTCTAAACTTTATTTTGAACATTAAAGTCTGTTTTTGTAGATTGGTTTTAGTGCTCTTTTCTCCCGTTGGAACTATTATTTTTCTCCCCTACGTATTTGAGGACACTATCAATCAGGGACCACTATAGAAGATAGCATTTTTGGCTTAAGGGCTTTTGGGCTACAGGTACATTTTGAATTGTGATTCCAAATCTGCTTGAAAATAGGGCTGTGTTTAGAAATCATGAATGAAGACTTTGCCCTTTTTTTTACTGCTCTACCCAAAGTCATGGCCAAAAAAGTCAAATATGCCCACATTGTCCCTTTGCAGATGTGGGCTTTACTAATTCAGTGACCACAGTTGTCATCTCTGGAGGTCCTAGCTTTGTGTGATGGTGGCGAATCAGACCTTGCGTGGGCCTCTGTCTTTGTCACAAAACCCAAGTCATAAGTGAATAGGGTTTAGTATCTGCCCCCAGAGTCTTACAACCACCTCTGGCAATCACTTTTTATAAAACAGAGCATCACTAAACAAATATCCTTTGTAAACATGCACAGAGGAAAGATGTTAAATCTATGAAGAAATATTGCAGATAAAAGGGGGCCACTCTGAAGATACCAAGCAAAAGTCTTTTTATAAAACAGGTTTACTGCCAAAAATGGGAAAAATCTGGGAAATTTGTTTTTATTTCCTGAAAGAAACGAGTATATTGCATTGGTTAGAGTACATTAAAAGGCACAAAAATGAAACAATAAGAAATTACAAGTGACTGCACTATTGAGATGAAAAATACAATTTCTAGGCTGGGCGGAGTGGCTCACACCTGTAATCCCAACACTTTGGAAGGCTGAGGTGAATGGATCATGGGTCAGGAGATCTAGATCATCTCAGCCAATATGGTGAAACCCCGTCTCAAGCTAGCCGGGCATGGTGGCATGCACCTGTAGTCCCAGCTACTTGGGAGGCTGAGGCAGGGGAATCATTTGAACCCAATGAGGCACAGGTTGCAATAAGCCAAGATCGTGCCATTGCACTCCAGCTTGTTGACAGACCAAGACTCTGTCTCAAAAAAAAAAAGAAAAGAAAAATACAATTTCTAAATTAAAATCCAAAAATTGTGAGTTAGATTGTTCAATGTAGAAAATAAAATATTACAGAGAAGACATCTTCAACAAATTTTCCACTATCTCAAGGGTAGATGATGTGATTTGGTTATTTGTCTCCTCCTAATCTCATGTTGAAATGTGATCCCCAGCATTGGGGGTGGGGCCTGGTGGGAGGTGTTTGGGTCATGGAGGTGGATCCCTCATGGATGGCTTGGTGCTCTCCCCATGGGGATGAGTGAATAGTTCATGCAAGAGCTGGCTGTTTAAAGGTGCCTGGCACCTGCTCCTCTCTCTTGCTCCTGTTCTCACCTGCTCCCCCTTCACCTCTGCCATGAGAAAAAGCTCTCTGAGGCCTCACTAGAAGCTGAGCTGATGCTGTGGCCATACTTATACGGCATGCAGAACTGTAAGCCAAATAAACCTCTTTTCTTTATAAATTACCCACTCTCGGGTATTCCTTTATAGCAACGCAAAACTGACTAAGACAACAGATTTGATAAAAAATGATGAGCTAACTATAGTAACAGGAGTTGTAGAAGAGATTAGTGGAAAGTGCTATGCTCCCACTTGGAATTTCAGACTCAGATAGTATGGTAGTAACAGCAGAAGCCAAGATGAAGGAAAAGGAAGAGAAAGAGGATGAAGAGAAAGAAGAGAGTGCTCACTTACGGTCCAAAAGATATCTGGGTTTACATATCAAATAGGATCTCCAAGTATTTGGAATATAATTAAAGAAAGGAAAAAAGATTGAGATCCCTATAAATTACTAAAATTAAACAGTCTAATAATTATTCATTATACTAATATCTAAGACAGTGAGCAAGATATATATAATTTTGAAGAGAAAGTACTGCACCTCAAAAAGGATATGGCTAAGAGCCTCAGGAAGACAAACCGAGAGAAGGAGAAGCATTGAATGCAAACCACATCATAAACAAGCTTCATAATTTCTTTTAAAATATTAACATAATCCTAATACCAAAACCTTATTATTGTAATTTTAACACATAAACAGGGCAGCAAGCCAAATTTATAGATAGAGAGATGATAGATATCTAAATTCAAGAAAAAGTAATTTATGTTCAGAAATAAAAAATTAATATATAAAAAATAAATGATCCAGAGAGTATTTTTTAAGAATGGCATGATGATGGTATTATTAGGAAATATGCTAATATAGATATTAATATACATAACATATCAAGATAAAGGGCAGAGAACAGAAGAAAATAGCAGGAACTTCTAGATGGATGCATCGATGTCTGATACAAGTCATCTCATATGAGCCCACCAGGACTATCTGTAAACCTGAGAAGACAGCCTGGCATGGTGGGTATAAACACAGGCCCCAAGAAACCATATAAGTCCCAAGTTGGGCTTCTAGTCCTCGTGCTTCCACTTCTAACTGCAGTGTCTTGGGGAAACCCTTTGACTTCTCAGTGCCTTGGTTTTCTCATCTATGTAATGGAAATAATAATTGCAATAGCATAATTATATCTAACTCATGGAGCTGCTGAGATAATTCAGTGAATTAATACATAAATTAAGATCAGTGGTTGGCCTATTACATATTATGTAAGTACTTATTATGATCAATAACAGCCCCAAATGCTTATGTAAAACCAATTGTCAAAATCATACTTGACATTAACACAATCCTTGTTAAAACCATCGCCAAAACTAGGGCCTGCTTTCACCACTATTATTTGGCATGACCCAAACAATTCAATAAGATAAGAAGAAAATAAGTCATACATATTAGAAAGAAAGAATCATACTATTATTATTTGAAGACTGATTATATCCTAAAACAAACCAAAGAAATCAACTGAAAGAATTTATCAGATATAAGGCAACAATTGAGTAAATAGACAGGTTACAAATTAAATATACAAAAATCAATTTTCTTTGTATAAACTAGCAAAATAAATTATTAAGTAGAATAAAAATTCCATTCACAATAGCAACAGAACTATGAAATATCTGAGAATGAAATTAATAATACATATCCCAAGTGTTATGTTATAATTCCTAGAACCCAGAGACAGCAAAGAACATGTAAATAAGTTCTGGGAAAGCAAGGCCCACGACCACTCGACATCGACATCGATTCTCCTCCTATTAGTCTATCAAAGCACACGAAATCAAAACACCACTGGGGATTTTCACACTTGGAAAACAAATTCCCTTCTGGAAGAATGCATGGCAAGAATGTCCCAGAATAAAAATTAAAAACTATTCACAAGGGTTTTCCCACACAGATAAGAAAAAGCTCTTGTAGGCAATGATGATTAAATGTTTTGGTATTGATTAAAAAAAAAAAAAAACATGGCAGGCAGATCAAAGGAAGAATACAGAAAGCACAAAAATCTGGGGCTGAATAAAGGTTCGTATTTGACAAAGGAGCCCTTCAGGCACCTGGAAAAGGACTACGATAAAGGTAAAAACTCAAAAGCAGTTGGTTAATATTTGAGGGAAAAATCTTACCCCAAATATAAAAAAAATTTTTGATTAAAGAGTTAAATTTAACAATAAAAAGGAATAGAATATATTAATGTTTTATCATCTCCAAGCCAGGACAAGTTTTCTCAACGCGTATCTTCAAAGGAAGAAATTATAAAGGAAAATAGTAATGATTGCATATATAAAATTTGAATATATCTCAATAGCCTGAAATACCACAAACTAAACTAAAATGGAAACAACAAAATAAACAGAATAGAGAAAAAAATGTTAATTTGCTTTGATATAAAATGGAGATTAATGTAACAATGCAATACTACGATTCCCTTCTCATCTCAGGCTTACCGTCAGCCCCCAAGTTATAATGGTCTGCTGGAAATGGACTGGACACAGTCGCTGTTATGTTCTGTCACTGGCAAAATTACATACCACTGCAGTCTTTCTGAGGAAAATTCGGAAATGTATTTCAAAAGTTTTAAAAGTGTTTGAACTCTTAGAGTTAGCAATACAAATTTCAGAAATTAACATTAAGGAAAGAATCATAAGATGAGCAACAGAGAAAACCCGCAAAGTGCACCACTCTATTACTACTCAAATAAACTTGAGAGAATTCATACCGTGGAAATAATGACATCATAACGTGTTTCAAACTGGCAACGGCATAGGGAAATAATCATAATATGATGTTAAAGTACAACGGACTATAGTATGCTGCATCCTTCATGATCCCAATTTTACTCTAAATTTTTTAAATGACATATGGGCACAAAAATGTTAACTGGTTAGAAATGCATGATTTAAATATTTTCTTTGTGCGTTTTCCTTATTTTTCGAATTCCACAAACTATGTAATTTTTTTTTTTGCCACTCATTCTTTCCTTAGGTAATGTATATAAGCCTGAAAAAAGCATATCTGAATTAAGATGTTATTTTATATGTGATTTTAAATGTATAAATAAAATTAAATTTAAAATTAACTTTTATAAATCCTTAAGTTTAAATTTAGTATTTTAATTTAAATATTCATAATAACAAAAGGCAAGGGGAGGAGCTGGTTAGGCCTATCTCGTTTCTTAGCTTCCTTACTTTTTCCTTCCCAGGAACTTTTTTTGGGTCACTAGGCTTGTGTCTATTTGGCAGAGGCGGTAAACACCTGTGAAAAGTCAGTGACGATATAGCAATCAGACATCTATTTCCCTAGTATTGTCCCTCCAAACATTCTCAGAACCTTTACAAAGAGCCAGCATGAGTTGAAAGAGTGACTTTGGGAGTTTTAAACAGGTTTGGAGAGCATCTGAACTTGAATTAAGTGTGTATATCCCCTGCCTTGACAAGCGCCCAGCAGAGAAGTTAAAACTGAGTCCATCTGGCCATGCAGATCTGTGAACTCTAATAGGTAGGAGAGAAGAAAGCATGAGGGCTGGTGGATGGGCTCTGTGGCTTCTCCACTTATCGACCCCATCAAATGGACTCTAATGCTTTCAAGCTGAGGACTGGATCAATCACTAAGCATGTTGGTGTCTCTGCCAGATTTCATCTGATGGGCTCCTCCGTACAAAGCCCCCTCTGTGCGTGTCCTTTCAGCCCAAGTTTCTAATCCATTACTGACAATTGTTTCCTTAGTAACTGCAAAAAGGCCATGTATTCACTGGCACAGCACGAATGAAGGTGTGGGCCAGACTTCAAACGTGTCCTTCATTTCTATGCTGGACCTTCCTTTGGGTCTTTCATTGGTGAAGTTGTCCCTACACCATAAATGGCCACAGCAGACAGCTAGACCCTGTGTGATTGATTACATTTCCATGTCTTTCTAGAGCATGCATATAGAGGGTAAATGTGAAACAGAGACTATGATTAAATAGCCTAGAGTCTGATCAAGACAAACTCTCTGTTTTGTAGATGCATAAACTACATTTAAAATGCTATATAGTTAAGTACCAGTAAAGGCAGAGTGACCGAAATAGTCCCCTGACCCGATTAAAATGTCCATTTCAATAGAGGCTTTACACTTCATGTATTTGTTTACCAAGAACTTTTGCAGATCCGGAGGTCATCCTTTCTTATAAATTATATTCCCCTTAAGTTTTACCTTTCCATATTTCCTCTTTCTTTTCTCACGCTTCCACCAAAAATCTCAGAACACGCACAAGCCCAGTACTAGCAACAGCAGCCTGCCTCCCTCCTTCTCTGTTGTGACCACTGTCCCCTGCACTCATCTTCTCTGGCCCTTTGCTCCCTAAGCTACACACCCTGGCTTCTGAAACCTACCTGCATCTACCTTGTGTGGTGACTAGCAGGAGTAATCTCTCAAAACCTGGGTCTCTATGGGTTCTCTCAGACCTAATTCTGAACTTCCCTTCTGAGACCACAGACTGGGAGAAGGAGAAAGGTGCTGCTGTAACCCATGGTTACATACATCAATTTGAGAAACTCAAATGAAACGGACAAGGACCAATTAGAACAGAAGCTGGCCACAGCAATGGCACTTGAGTTCCATTTAACCCTTTAGTTTCTGAATCTCAGTAAGGTCCTGGAGGATCATGGAAGAGGTGTGGGGAAGAATAGGATAGTGAAGTAGTGTGTGGGGGATTCACTTGGTGGGCATGAGCAGGGGCCATTAACCCACAGCTGTGGGAGTCTTGTAATACACTAGCAATTGGTATAGTCACGGCAGTGAAAACCAGCATAACAATCCTAATCTTTACTTAGGATTTACAAGCCCCACAGCAGCTCATTCAAGTGCATCCAGTTTTCTTGGAAGATGATGGGGATAAGATACAAATCAAAACTATTTTCAAAAAGGTGAAATAATATAAATATGAAGCTGTAGCTCCCTAATCTTCCATATGTTCCCCAGTCTCCCATATGCCAGAAGAGTGGTCCACCAGGCATCTTCACTGACACAGTGAATAGCTAGTAGTTTTTGCCAGGTAAGAGGACTTAACAGTCAAGTCCAGGGCTTCTCAAAGTGTGGTCTGCAGATTAGCATGTGCCTGTGAAATAGTTGTGAACTTTTATTTGTGGTGAAATAAGAAGCCTAAGCCAGATTGTAAATCAGTCATGTAACTAAGCATCTGTTTTTAGTTCGGCTGATTTTGTCAGTGAAGGAGGCACTGGGATCCTGAGTACAAGCCCCTTGAATCAGTGCAGCTGCCAATGGGTCAACAGCTCATAGACCAGATAGTTTGAGTAGCACTGCTCCAAAATACACTCTCCAATAAGATCTCTCTACTTTAAGCAGTATAAAGGGAATATTTTGGTAGTCAGCTCTCTGGAATCTAAATTCCAACTTTCTGTCCAAATGACCACTTTCAAGTTATATAAGCTCTTCAAGCTCAATGTCCTTGTCTTTAAAATGGGAAAATATTATCTACTGCTTAAGTGCTTCTATAAAGATTAAATGAGATATAAAGTACAGACGCCTTGCATGGAGGCACAGAATAAATGCTCCATAAAGTGAATGTTTTCAGACACTTTTTCCATATGCAATGTGCAATATCACACACAGAGGCACAGTAGAATCTGTACAGATCACAAACTGTGTATGTGTGTGTGTGTGCACACACTCCTCTATATGGATATAATCATGCCATTCATCTTTGCTCAGTTTTGCTTCTGTTTTTTTTTCCAACTGAAGTCTTTATTTTTCTCCAATTTTACCTGGTCATTTGATGTGGATAAAACACAGATAGGCCAAGTATTCAGCACTGACTTTCAAGGGAAGCCAGAGCTTTTATTCCTCTACATAATTGAAGTTGTTGAATAAGGTAAGATAAAAGATTAGTATTCCCAATATACATAATTTATCTGGAAGGTGGAAGTTGAATTGAAGAAAGAAAATTCAGAGCTTAGAGCAGAAAAGAGAGAAATTGCCCCCAAAATGATTTATTTGATTAGTCAGATCAATTGGGCGGAACATAAAAGCAAGTAATGTGACATTCTCAGAGCAACCAGAGTGACCTGGTATGGAGCCCTGTCCTTGGATGAGGCTTAGCATGATCACCATGCTTAGCACCATCTCCCAGCTCCCTACCTCCAGTGTATCTGGGGACTGTTTGCTTGCTCTAGCAAAAAAAAGCTTTTAAGTGGATTTCACTGACCAATGAGGGTCCATGACAATTGGTAATTTTCCTCTTACTGCATGTAAATTTGTGCGTTTTTTTTTTTTTTGTTGGTGGTGTTGTTGTTGTTCCTGAGATCCATATTTTTTTAATTGCATTTTAGGTTTTGGAGTACATGTGAAGAACATGCAAGATTGTTGCATAGGTACACACACGGCAGTGTGATTTGCTGCCTTCCTCTCCTTCCCTTGGCTTCATAAAGAATTACAGGGTTCTCATAAGTATTTGCTGGAGACAATGATACTAACCCGTCCAGTTAGCAGAAATGGAATTCAATGGCCATTGAATTAGCTCTTACTACGTACATGACTCTGTTTCAGGAGTTGGGGAAAAAAAAAAATGGTCCCAGTTCCTAAGGGTCACTCATGTGCCTGGCACCCCCTAATGACTGCCTTTATTTCTTTTTGTTTGTTTTCTCAGTAACATTTTTTATTATAAGAACACAGTATATAATACATTTAACATAATGCATTTAAGGCTTCTGGTCAATAGCATGCTATGAGTAAAGTTTTGGGGGAGCCAAAAGTTATACACAGGTTTTTGACTGCATGGAGTGTTTCTGCATCTCTAGCACGGGGTTTGGTACACGGTGTGATTTTAGAGTCCAGGGTGGGCATTTAAAGGATCATTCAAGGGAATAAGAAATTATGTCAATCCCTAAGGATCTTATACCTATGAAGGAAGGTAAAACATACACTAAAATGGGATTTGCCTTGAATGCCTGAAGGAAGAACGGCTTCTCTACATTAGGCTGGACTTCAGGATGTGTGTATCTACAGACATCTTTTTCTGCTTGTCCCTGCAGTGCTTTAAAGGTGAAATAACTAAGTAGATATAGCAGCATAGGCAGTTAAGTACATACTGTTTTACACTTTCTCAATCCCTGAATTTACATTACCTGCTTGGCTCCTGCAGGCATTCAAGTTCTGAGCATTTTTAGTCACGAAATCTCTCCTTCATCGATAGTATTATTATTTTCCTTCAAGTTTTGCTTGGCTGAATACTTTGGAGAAGGACAGACTCAGAACACAACAAATATAAACAGGAAGAGAGGCTAATGTACATTAGAGTCTGCAGATTTACGCATGGCTAGAATTTACAGTTATGATCTAAAAGATAATATCTGACCAAAAGCAATATAACAGCTTGAGATTCAGTTCAGTAAATGAGGCCTGACCAAATGCAGACAAAATCATAACTCAGGTCTTAAAAGCAATGAGATTGCCGTATAAGACTCATATTGAGTCTATAAGTAAATGAAAAAATAATGGTTAATTTAAAAATAGTTGAACTTGAAAAAATCAGAAACAAAATTATTGACTATATTGGATTAGTAATACAATTAACTTTAAGGGAAAACAAGATTGTTTCTGAAACTTTGCTCTGTTTCTGAGCAAAAGTCACCTACCAAAGTGTAAGCAGATTTGAATGGAGGATGCTATGTGTATATGTTACATTTTCAAACATCCACCCAATAAGAATGTAAAGCATTCTGATTGCTCTAAAGGGTAAATGTATTTCTTTGTATGTTTGTTTATAAATACATTTATGAATAGCTGTAGCAATAATCGAAGTCCAGAGCTTCAAGTCTAGACCCCAGCAGTTTGGCAATGAATATGTCCCTCTGCCCGGCGGCAGGCAGGAAGCCGCCAGTCAACTGGCCCATGTAGATCTTTTCTGTAGATGAAAATGAAGATACTGCACTCCCTCCTTTGTGCTCCTTGCCTGTAGTGGAAAGCTGACCTTTTCTTCAGACCTCTTTCCTGTGGGAGTAAGTCTAAACATCTTAATTCTGCTTCCTAGATAAAGGGAACATGCTAAATTCACATCAATCCAAGAGTTGACAAGCCGAGGCTACAAATGTGCCTGTGGCTTTGGGATTCCCCAGGGTGTGCATCTGTGTAGAGAGGACCCCAAAGTCCATGAGGAGGGAGGTAATAACAATAGTAATAAAAATAGGAACAGACCTGAACACCGTCAGACTGTAATTGCCATGGCAACAGAGCAAACGGTCCTACTATGGGCCCACACAACTTTGATAACCAAGTGCTCAAGGGAACACCTGTTAACAGACTTCATCCAGTTCAAATGAGGAGAAATGTTTTATTTTTTAATGAAACCTTTTTCAATTAGTCTTGCCTTCTACCTGCTTGCCTCCAACCTTGTTTAGCTGTCTCATTCTTACATAAGGAGGAATGTTCAGATTAGATCCTGCGGTTGGAAAAAAGAAAACAAACAAACTGGGATGTATTGTCAATGAAAGAGACTTGGAAATTCAAGATGCCATGGCAGGTAGCAGAAGATAGGAGCATGCTGCTGAAATTCTGCAAAGAAGCCAGCCGTTCCTATAGACAGAAAAGAAAACCCTGATATTGGGCACATAGATGAGGTTCTATCAGAGCTACCTGCAGGTCTACATTACATCACCTTTACCTGCAGAGTCCTCACCTTTGGCAGAGTCTTATCTTATGGAAGCCAAAAGTCTCCCTGCTTCAAATCATCTCATCCATCAATCTGACACTGAGATTCTTTTATTAATGGCTCTTTATATAATATCCATTAGTAAGCAAAGTAACACCAATTCTTGCATTGTTTATTAGTGCGTAACAGCTACATAGCCATTCAGTGGAGATTCAAGGCCAGATGGAGTGAAACATGGAACAGGTAGGTAAATTCTGGAAAAAGATCAAGAATCTAGAAATCTTCAGGCCTTCTATGACGCTCTTTAGGAAAGGGGTATGTGTGTGGGGGGGAACAAATAGGAAATTAATGAGACAGAAACTTTTCTTAATTACAAGAGCATGGCTTACTTCTGTCCTGGTGAACATCCACCTTTGCTCTCTGTGTAGTACAGACAGCCAACACACGTCCTGGTTATATGAAGGGAATGATACTAAAACTACCACTGAATCTGCATGATGCTTGGTGCTGCATCCCAAACAGTTTTCCTCCAGAATGTTCCAACATTCTATGATTTATCTCTACCTGCTAACATGGATTGTTCTCCTTAGTGTTTCTGTGACCACATTTTTTTCCCTAAATCAAACCCCAAACACGTGGCCTAACAGGTACAGGTATTGATCGACTTACGACCTATGGAACTTACAACCATTCGACTTTATGACCATAATCCCCAGCCACGACTGCTCTGCGTCTGGCAGCGCAAACATTGCCCAGCTGGGCATACGACAGTGCGGACCAGCTTCGGGCAGCATTACCATCTCCGCGTGCACCATTTCAACTGTTATCCCAGATTCGGTACAGCAATTTGTGTTTTGTATCTTGGGTCATCAAACCCCTCCCAAGATGTCTACCAAGAGGAATTGCCAATAAAATGTTTCATACATGTTTATATATTTTGATATGTTTTGCAATTTGGAAAATGTTTCCTATGGTATTTTTTACACCTGCATTTTGTATTTTTGTATGCACCTGTATTTTGTAATTTTGTATGTTTTGCAAATATTAAACCAGTTGTACTGGTAATGCAATGTTTTACTTAAACCTGATGAATGTAAAAATAAGAAACAAAATGGTGTAGAGATGATACAAATGGCACAAAATGAACAAAGAAAAGTATGACATATAACAATAATGAAAAATTATGATAAAATATGACTTAAAGATTTTTATAGCATCATTTCACAGTATTGTACATATAGCCTACTCAACTTATGACCAAATCGTGTTATGACCGATCTGTCGGAACCAATCGTGGTTGTAAGTTGAGCAATAGCTGTACTAAGTTATTAATGGGTAATAGGCCAAATACCAGAAACACCCATCAGCCAAGGGACTCTGGCTCTGCTGTTTCTGTATCCATGTGACCACGTAAGATTAGCAATCCTGAGTGTTGCTGATACCTATGTGTCAAAGTAAGAGTCGGTCCATAAATGAGGAACACGGGCCGAAACCGAGGTCCAGAAGGCTGCAAGAGTCACAGCTGTAAGGCCAGCTGCCTCGCAGAGGGTCAAACACACACATCCATCTCTCTCCGCGCCTAGTAACTGCGTCATCACCCAAGCCCGTTAGCTGGTCTTGCCTCACGGCTTCCCTGCACCCGCCTCCACATACCAGACCCAAGCCCACATTCAGCACTAAATTATGCATTCAACACCCAGCCCGCTGTTGATAACCCTGCATGAAAATTTTTTAAAGAAGCCCCATCAAACCCTGCCTGGTAGCAGTCTGCTCTGGATGCCCCCCGAAAGCCTGCCTACCCATAACCACTAGCTCCAAGCACTTCCTACTTCCTGACCACCAATAAGATTACCTTCCCTTTGTTTCCCCAACAGTCAATCAAAGCCCAAGGTCCCGCCTGCCTACCCATAACCACTAGCTCCAAGCACTTCCTACTTCCTGACAGCCAATAAGATTACCTTCCCTTTGTTTCCCCAACAGTCAATCAAAGCCAGGGTCCTGCCTGCCTACCCATAACCACTAGCTCCAGACACTTTCTGCTTCCTGACAGCCAATAAAATTGCCTTTGCTTTGTTTCCCCAATAGTCAATCAATCGCCTTCCATCCCTATAAAACCCCATGATCTGAGCTGCTGGGCGCAACTTCTATGGCCCCTTCCTGGACCACAGAACCTCACCCGGGAGCTGAATAAATTGGCTTCTCATTTTCTCATACTTGCCTCACTTTCCTCATTTTACATCGGCAATAAACCTTACAACAGCTATAAAATGGAACTCATATTTTCATTTTGCTAGATAGTTGTTAAAAATTAAATGGGCACCTAGGATATTATTGACTCTTCCTTAATCTGGAATGAAAATAAAGCAAACCAATAGAGGTGTCAACGTCCATTAGCCAAAGTCACAGAAAATCCCTAATAGAGTTCATTTCTATTCAGACTTAAGAAACATTAACGTTTACTATTCATTCATTCTTGCAAAAATATATAGTAAGTGCTTTCCAAGTGTCAGACATCATTGCATTGTTTTCAGTGTAAAGAAAAAAATCCCTGTACCCTCACAGAATTTAACCTAGAGGAGTCATATTAATAATTACCTCAGTCTAGAGGCATTACATTATTAATTGTTTCATTATAGTTTTGAAAGTGCTGTGACCAAAAACTATAGGATGCTATGAGAATACATTAAGGGAATCTAACCCAACCTGGATTATTATGCTGATCATGTTTTGTCATTATACATACATACATATATACACACATACATACATACATATACAATACAGTATATATACATATAAATTATATACACTCACGAGTGTGTATGTGTATATTTGAACTCTTACAACAGTCCTAAGGATGAGTTTGAGAGAAGTTGAGCATCTTACCTCTGCACTCTCAATAAGCCGAAGAGTTGCCACCCTAACTTAGCTCCCCTAACCCTCAACCCAGGGTGCTTCCCACCAAGACACCATGGCTGCTGGCCCACCAGAATCACTTGCTCTATTCCCTGTCCTGGTCTTCCCCAGGCCAGTGACCCATTCTGTCAGTCTCAGAGGTAGGAGACTTAAGAGAGATGTGCTCTTCCTTATGAAGTGAGCTTAGGCCACCACCTTAAGTTTGGACCAAGCAAATCCACACATAAATGACACTGTGATTATCCTTAGGGGACACACAGCATTTCTAGGGAAAGCCATTAACCAGGGGTTTGAAAATGTGACCGCCATTAGCAATAACACCAAATCTTTCTCTGGCACTTTTACATCCCACCGTGAGTCACTTTCCAACCCATGAGGCAATGGATTTCCACTCTAAACATCACCTCCAGTCAATATGTGTACATACAAACACACATGGAGTATTTTCTGCATCTCAATAGCTTTACCCATGCACAGTGGTTCTGCCCTGAGGCTGGGTATAAGTAAACTAACAGTCTGATTTCCCACTAATGCTATCAGAGAAAACTCTTTCTGAATACTAATCAGAAACTCTCATGAAGTGAGGAAAGCTTGTGTCAAGAAGCAGGAGGAAATGAGCTCTTATGGCATCTGGGAAGCCAACTGGCCAGAAGGCCAGCAGCCAGCCCGTGGCACCTGAACAGCTGACATTGTCCCAGGTCAGCTTCCCCTTCATGAAATACTTCTGGGACACCAGAGCAAAGGCTGCTGAAGGCTTAGTGGAAGGGGCAAAGTAGACACTGAGTGTATTAGCAAAAGGAATCACACCAAGAAACGAGAAAGGTGAGGGTCTTGGAAGCAGCAACACTTAACGCGAAAGAAACCTGACGATCTTCCAAAGAAATAAGTTAAGGGCCAGAGAATCAGCATGGCTGAGGCAAGTTGGAAGGCTGGGGACCAGGTAAAAGTGACAGCAAAGAAAAAAACACAAATTTCCTAAGGGAAGGGAGTAGGGAAACCAAATCTTTGACGTAAAAACTATTCTTAGTTATTTGCATTTCAAACCTCCAGTGGAGATGTGGAATTCCTTTTGGTAGCGTTCAGGTAGAAGAACGGACCCTTCCAATGTTAGCTAACCAGGGAAAGAGCCACTGAGTGCATTTAACCTCCTTTCATGGAGAGAAAACACTGGAAGGTAAGGAAGCTCCGGGGTGGAGAACTCCACGTGAGTTCTGGCCAGGAAAATGGAGAGACTGTCAATAAATAAGGGAAAACAAAGGGAGAGGTTCCGGATTATTAACGTCACTGGTCACATTAGACTGTATCATATTTTAAGAGGTACTTTATTACTTTTTGATGCATAAAATACTTAGAAATGCACTACCAAAATCTCGCTACACCGAGGCCTGCTAGAGACTCCCTTTAATGAATAAACCAGAGTGAAGTGTAATTAGAACCTCAACAAGCAGCAAGTTACTTCCTTTAGAACTCTATAATATTGGGTTAATAGTGAAGTTGTTTTCCCAAATAATGCAGGTAAGCCCCCTAAAGTCCCAGGGTGATAGCTAAGCACTTTTGAACCATCACAAATTTGTTAGCGTGCTCTTTCTTTCTACAAATGCTAGTTCTGCTCAAATTAAGAGAAATTTCAAATAATCAGATTGAAATTTAATAGTGTACATAGTTTCTCACCTTCTGCCACTTGTAAGATGGTTGAAAGTAGTGCATGAGTATTTAATATAAAGACTTCCTATAAATCATCTTTCATCAACAGAAGCCAGTAGAAAAATGTCTAAATTCATCACACAAAGACCTCCATGATTTGATCTATTACACTGGAGGTGCAGAAAAGGGCCTGGCACCATGCTTCATGCCCTGCATGTTATTTCATCACTTATTTCACTTATCGATAGCATCTCAATGGAGGTAAGCATTATCATTCTCATTTTCTCTCATTTTCATTATCTCTCCCAGATGCTCAGGGAGGCAAACTAACTTGCCCAATATTTAAATTGTCTCCCAGTCTTTCTGCTAACTCACACTTACAATCTCTAGTAACGTGGTGTTCCAGCAAAACTGACGAAGTCTATAGCTAGACTTTAGTCATAATATTTACCCCAACTCCACCTCTAACTGCCTCCCCAGGTATTTCTCCTCGTAATATATCTAAATTGTACACTTTCTTAAAGTGTTTCCTGATCACTACAAGTTAGCAATGACTTCCCTTTGAGAGAGGAGACCCCCTTGCCTCCTTCTATTTTACCTCCTCTTCCTATACTTCCAGATGGGAAGGAGGGTGAAGAAAGAAAAAATAAAATAAAATACCAAAGAGTTGGGAAAATGACTCCCTTTTTCAGTTCCCAGCATCTCTGCTATCTGTTAACCTGGGAAGAGCTGAAATGACTGTTATCCGTGCTAGAGCCTGGCACTGGGTCACGCCCCCACATCTCCACGGACCAGGCTCCCTCCTGAAAACACTTCTGCCAACAAACAGCCTGTTGACTTTGTCTTGTCCCTGCAAGCCCCCTCCCCTGCCGGTCGCTGCTCACGCTGCATATGAATTAGCAAATCAATGAAGCCAAAAGATTGCAAGGTAGAACATCCAACAAATGGGCAACGACATAGTTCTGCCTCAGTTTCCCCTTGAGCGTTGTAGGCCTTAAAAAGGGAGAGAACCTGCAGCTCAGTGAGCTCAGTGGATGAGGCTGTAGTCCCCTGCAGCGCCCTGCCAAATAAAAAGCCACTTCCTTCCTCAGTTTGGTGTTCAAGAGGTTTGTTCCTCAGCGCTCCTGCTTCATTTTCTCCCAACAAACGACAGCGGCAACATGTATTGGACATCTAGGAACACACATGTGCCATGTCGGGTTTTTTGAATTGCATATGTTCTTTTTGTCAACACATAGGAACTTGATGGTGAGGAAGTCCTTTCCTAGAGGATCAATGTGCCCAGAATTATGCATAATACTAGATGCTGTACAAATATTTGGGGCAAGAAGAGGAAAGAAAAAGAAAGATGAGAAAAGAAAGCAACGGGAAGTTAATTATTACCTACTTCCAAAAGTTGGTTTGGACATACTTAAATAGTGGTTATTTATATGTTTACATATTTTTCACCAAATACTTACTAGTGAGGACATCATGGCATATATTGGTAGTTAAACAGAAGCCGGAATCAATTGGCTAGTCCGGTTTCTATTTTCCCATTGTGTACTCAGCTGTGCCTCAATTGTTGGGGAACAATGGGAAGGCAAGTTGTTAATAGATATTCACAATTCAAAGAGAAATAAAAGGAAGGTCTGTTTGCATTCCCTGCCACCTGACCTTCCTTGCTAATGTTTCCCAGGGAAGAATGCATTTTCAGAGATTGGGATCAGCCCCAGATTTGCGCCACCAGATGCATCTGGAATGATTATGCCAATGGATAGAGTAAGATTTTCCCTTACCTCTCTTATGAACAGATGTGTCCCCTTTTCTGGAAAGCTGTGAGTGTGGGTTCCTGGTTAACAGAAACAGACCTCCGACTGCCTCTCTGCAAGGCTGCTCTGAAAAGGAGGAGCTGTTGAGAAGATGTTACATTACAAAAGAGCAAAACCTTACACAGGGAGAGATTCCAGAGTAGCAATCTCTCGGTGCCTGGGGCTATGTGAAGCTCCCATTTGATTTTGATGCTCACTGGCATCTTTAGTCAGGGAAAGCTGTGTGTAATCTTTGTTTCTCCATGGCTGGCTGACTAGGCAGGGCTCATCATCAGAAAAGGCTTACCATGAAGGGGACTGGAAGGTCAGTGACCACAACCCTCCCCAAAGGAGAGCGTCAGTGACACCTATAGGAGACTTGACACTGAAGGGGATGACGACATGTTACTCTGACACGTGCCATCCACCACTTTCCACGAATGTCTGTGGATTATAAAAATGAAAGTCAAAAAATACAACAATGTCTTGATTATTAATATGTTTAGAAATGCACTACCAAAGTCTGGCTACACAGAGGCCTTGCTAGAGACTCCCTTTAATGAATAAACCAGAGTGACGTGTAATTAGAACCTCCCAGTCCCCTTCATGGTAAGCCTTGCAAAACAAAGCTCTGTAAAGCCTTGATTAGGGTCCTGGTACTAATGGACACTATTAACTTTATTTTCAAGAAGAAGACATTGAATACAAAGCTATGGGTAAAGAGTGGTGCCAGCCTGGTAGCTGGCAGCTATTAATAGATCCAGCTCACATATATATTTTCATTTGTTTGTTTTGGCCCATGCATTTTTTTGTCTAAATGCAATTACTGACCCATATGTAAAAACTGGAAGCTTCTACAGTCAAAATAAATCTTTATTATATAGCTTTGAAAAAAATTGGAAGATCTGAAAACATTCCTACTTGCTAACAACTTGGCAGAGCTCTGGGGGAGAAGTGGAGATTGTAAACAAGGAATATGTATCCAGATGACCGAAGACCCCTCCTCTCACTCTTTCCTTTATCTCCGCCTTTTCATTCATGTGTGTGATCTGCTTGGCCCATAGAGACATCTGAGTTTGTGGCTCAGAATAAAATCTTGGCGTTTTGATTATCAGTGAAACCCTGCAGTCATTCTACCACATATAGAGTTTTTCCTGTGAAGAAACAACATTCTAACTGTAGTTTCCTCTTACCTCTGCTTAGGGGCAAGCTTTTTATCAAACAACTCCCATTCTTCTACTCTAATTTGCTTTCATTTATGGCATAGACTAATTGTAGCTCCTTCACACAGTTGAGAGTTGGAAAACACAGTTTTAAAAAAATGAGCTCCAGGACTGAGTGTTGTGTTGTATTCAGGCTCTGGGAATAGGAGACATTGGCTAGTTCCAGCCCTAGGTGATGGCGCTTATTTCTCTGCAGCTATTGAGCACTAGGTAGAACGCCATCATGATGAAAGATGTATCCGAAAGGAGCTCCTCCTTCCTCATACTGGATATGCTGGCTTGTATCTCTTCCATCTAGGAGTAGAGACAGCCTGTGGTCACTAGGGGAGTAGCATAGGTAGGGTGAATCAACCCATTAGGAACATAAGGAGAAGGCCATGGCGCTTTTATTAGCTTTGATTGGTGTTGCCTTCAGGGCTCAAGTGCAGGGTTTATAAAAAAGAACCAAGCAGTTATAGATTGTGCACTGCTCGTCGTTATGGCTTATATCCGATGTCTGCAAAGGTTTTATTGGATTATTGGTGGTGTTTTTATTTGCCTGAGCACAAAAAGTCCTGCTAGGCCTTGAGAATAATACAGAGAGCAGGGGTTTTGTGGTATTATAGGATTTAGGGAAAAGTCAGCATCCTGTACCTTGGGTGGCAGAGAGAAGGGAAAAGGAGCAGGCACTGAAGGGCGCAGTGTACGGACTATAATTTATGCTGAGACTATTGAATAGATGTGGAGGGAGCCTGGCAAGCCAGAGCCAACTATTCCTTAATTGTGAATCAGGATTCCCTGGGATATTTGTGCTTCTATAACTTGTTTTGGTTTGCAATTGAGGAGGTTATGGAAGCACAGTGCAAGAAGGCTACTCAGCAACATCCCAACTGGTTGATGGGTGAACTAGTCTTTCATGCGAATAAAATAAATATACACTCTCATGGATAAAATCCATTTGTTAGGCTCTACAAGGAGGATTCTCTACATCAGCACTATTGACATTGGGATCATCAGATTCTTTGTCACGGGGACTGTTCTGTGCATTGCAAGACATTTGGCAACGTCCCTGACCTCTCCTCATTCGATGCCCATTGTTTCCCCACCTTGCTGGGACAACCCAAAATGTCTCTAGATATTGTCAAATGTCTCTGTCAGGGGGATAAAGGAGCAAAATTTCTCCCTGCTTAGAACCACTGCTTTACACAAGCTAGAGTATGTATATACACACACTTTTGGGAAATTTAATGTACTTCTTCATGAAATTTGAAAGAGAAAACTTCAAACACAATAGTTTTCATTAACTTAATTCCCTCGAAATGAGTCTAAGAATAGAGTTCCAGAAGCAAAAGTTGGAAGATTTTTAAAGAAGGAGAATAAATGGGCACTACACTGGTTTTAGGCAGGCCTTACCTCAACAAATGTTTGAATCTACGACCTGAGATAGGAATCTACATAATTATGACATATAAAGCAGCTAACCCCAGTGTGTCAATATTGATTCTTGGACAACATATTTCTAGAATCGCTAAATCAGGAAGTATAAAAACCTCCAGTAGAAATAGAAAAACAGTCTTTCTATTCTGGCCTCGAACTTTAAAGCCTAGCTTTTATCTTTGGATCTTCAACAATAATAACATCAGGAGGTTGAGATCCCTGTGTCTCTCTGGAAGAACCACAGAAATGGACATTGATTTTGTCCCCTTTGTCACTAAGTGGAAGTCATGTTGCAGCCGCAAAGCTCCCTATGATGCTTGAGTTGAAAGAGAACATAACGGAAAGCTGGTTTACCTCCATGTATTGTCTGCCAATCTTTTGACCATGAAATAACATTTAAATTAAGAGTGCACTGGGGGTACAAGCACAGTTGCCAGAGTTACTCTTTTGGTAGAGGTTTCCTTTTTATTGTATTGGGAAAGAATAGATGAAGATAGTGAAGATCATCCATTTGTTAAGTGATCTTAGACAATGGAAGGCTTCCGAGCATCCAGTAGAGTCCAGTTGGACTGGAGAAAAGCAAACAAAAACTCACAGGACTTTTGAAGTATCCCCATCTCAATCATGCTTTATGTGTGTGGAAGTAGGTCACCCACATGTAGAACTGTAGCTCAAGAGACAGTGTCTCAGATGGAGCAACCAGCACTGATACCAAGCAGTGGACCAAGGAAGAAAATACTTCGTCAGACATTCAGGAAGTCAACTCAGCGTTAAAGAGTTAAACTACTCAGTGGCAGGATTAGTAAGATATCAAAACTCAGAGGGATCAAGAGTTGGAACTTATTAACAATCTACGGAGGGGTCAAGAAGTTTCATGTAACTAAGAAAATGAGAAGAAAGAGGAGGGGAAAAACAGAAACACTGTCATTTACTGATTATCATCATTGCTCTCGGAGCCAGGCTACGCGTTCCACTCCTGACAACAGCATCGTAGAGGAGGATTGTATAGATCACATAACTCATCTAAGTCACTTAGCCAGTAAATAGCAGTGCTGGAATTAATAAGATCTATACAATTCCAAATTCACATAGCGAGTGAAGCCATGCCATTTTTTTGTGTTTCTACAGTAAGAAAAGTTTTAGCCAGAATCTAATCCTCTTTGAATTATCTCTTTTATAGAGAAGTGTTCTTTCCTTTCAGCATGACCCTTAGAAGTGCTAGAAAATCATACTGGTTAGATTGTCTGAGTCAAGACCCATGGAGGCCTCTGTGCAATTTCTCAAAATGTGACCCCTGCAGGGCCCACATCAGAGTCATGGAATAACACTGGTTAAAAATGAACAACCCTGGGACTCACCGAGAGCCACCAAATTAAGAACTCTGAGGCTGTGGACTGACGAGATGCATTTTTATCAAGATTTTATCCTGATTAAAATTTGAGAGCTACTTAATTAAGCTGTATGTTGGGGGAATATAGGAAGCCTAGGAAAGGGAGTCTTAAAGACACTTGAGTGAGTAATATCAGAATTTCCTTCTCAGATGCAAGCCAATTTGAGGATTTGAACCAAGAAGTGCTAAGGGATTTACTAACTACAGAATTTTCAAGAATCACTGCTCTGCCAATGAACTGTGAAGTCAATGAAATTCCCAAATCAAACCTACTTGGAATTTGTCCTTGGCAGAGAGTAGTGTGGATAAGACTAGCTGTAGGCTATAAACACTTACACCTATATTCAGAAGCCATAGGTCTAGGAAATGAGGGAGCTCAGGAAAGAAGCTTTTAGACAGTGTGTTGATGTTGTACGCCTGCCGGTGTGTGATTCGAGGATAGTTACTGGAGGATCACAAACATATACTTTACAGACATCTTGCCCTATAGCTTTTAAATTCAAGGTTTTTTTCTCTGTCCTTTTTAAAGTAATGCCTTTTTATTTTGCTCTTATTTTCAGAGAGTCTCATGTGGAACAAGAAATAGAATGCTTGGCATAGGGGAAAAAAGGTATATTGGACTTTGGTATTATGAGATGGCTGCAATTCATCTGTGAGACCCAGAAAACCCGCAATAACACTAGCTTATAAAATAAGTTATTTTTCTTCCATAGTCATTTCAACCAGAAGTATGACCCTCATAGTGTCAGGGACCCAGGTTCCTTCTACCTTATAAATTTATATAGCTTCCATTGTCAAGGTTATGGTCCCAGTTGACTGATGACTGAAACATCACTTTTACTTTCACCTGATTGGCCAAAGATGGTCACATGGCCATACTTAATACTAAGGAAACTGGCAGACTTAGTCTATTTCGGGTGGCTGTGTGTCAAGCTAAAAACAAGGGAAGGGATTCTATTACTAATGAAGAATGAAAGAAGAGAGTATTTTAGAAAAACTGCTGGTCTCTTTCAGAAAACTAAATGCCCCCCCCACCACCAAAATAACTAGATATATATTCTCTCGCTTATTAAGAATCTAGAGTATTTTTAGATGTCCATAGAAGAATGTTGAATGATACTTTTAAAGCTTTTCTTATTTTTGGGGGGTCCTATGACTTTATGCTTATCAGACATATGGCATGGATCATTTTCATGGTTAAATTGATTGGTGAGTGAATTACTGATAAGCATGGGTGTTGTAACCATGAAATGACATGTAATTTTAAAGGACAATACAATTAGGTAGCTTTATAATAGTAAAAAAAAAGATTAATGCCATCATTAATTGCATATAACACCACACATAGGCATTATATTGTTAAGAAAAAAAAAAAAAACTATTCCTAAAAGAATTAAAAGGGGATACTTAGCATAATTGTTTTTATGTTAAAAAAAAAACTACAAATTTACCTTGTGCATTAAAAAGATAGAAGGAAATGAAATAAAGTATCCATTGTGAAAGTAACCATTTTTTCTTACCCAGAATTTGGACTGATCTGATCAGCTCATCTAATCACATGTTTGCATATATTCTCAGCTCCTGCTTTCTTACTGCCTACATTCTTCCAAGTAACTGGATGTAGGTAGGGAAAAATACATTACTCTGCTGACTGGGTTCACTTCAAATTCACGATGGAACGTTTCTAGTGGATTCAGTGCTACCAAGTCATCACAATATGTTTCTTTTGCTTATTTATCCTCCTAGTCTCTTGTTGAGCAATTATTTACCTCTTTCTTTCTCCTGAAACCTTCAACAATTCTTCCCCACCTTCATTCTCAGTGATCTTACTTCCAGTTTCACTGGCAAAATTGAAGCCATCAAAAAAGATCTTCCAAAGACTCCCACAACCTCCTCTATCCATCTTCCAGAATCTATTTTTCCATATACTCCACCTCTCTCCTGTTCCTGTAAGTAAACTAGCCATGGCACTCTATAAGGTCAATTCTTTCAGGTATGCATCAAATCCTATTTCCTCATCCTCACTCTGGAGGCCATCCAGCAATTCTTGCCTCTCTTCCAGACTGTAAGTTTTGCCTGTCTGCTAGACCATTCCCAAGAGCATTCAAACATGGTATCCTTTCTCCATCTGTTAAAAAGGGTCTCTTAATATCACTCTTCCTTCCAACACTGGCCCATTTCTCCATTTCCCTTTGCCATCAAATTTCAAATTCGTCTTTTATTATCTCACACCCATCTCACTCTCATGCCAAAGTCATCAATGGCCTTCATTTCAATAAATCCAATGGCCAGTTCTTACTCCTCATCTACTTTATTTTAATTTATGCAGAGAATATCTTATTCTTTATTATAATATTCTCTTCACTAGGCTTCTGGGACATTATACTCCTAGTTCATCTCCTGGTTTTCCTTCTACCTGGTGTATCATTGTCTTCTGTTAGTCTCTCCATTTCAATTCTTAATAACAAAGGGCCCAGGAATAAGTCAAATTTATTTCTACAGCCCAAAGCTTTCCAGTGAATTCTTGGCTCATTATCTGAATACGAACTTGTCATTACTACTTGGGTATCTAAGGGAAATCTTAAACTAAACATTTGCAGAACCAATTGTTTATATTGTCCCCACCTGTTCCAAACCTATTAAACTCAGTTTTCCCCATCTCTGTTGATGGGAAACTCCATTCTTCCAATGGCTCAGGTCCAAAACCTGGAAGATCTCCATGATTCTTGTTTTTTCTCCCACCCACTGCAACCAATGTATCATAAAGTCCTATTGGCTCTGCCTTCAAACTGTAATCAGAATTTGATCCTCACCACTTTCAATACCAGCACCCTGCATAAGAAGGCATCATTAGCCCTCACTGAGAGCTGCAAAAGCCTCCTACCTCACCTTTCTCTTTCCACTCTTGCCCTCCCCTTCCTGTCCTCCCCAACAACATCCCAGTTTTCACAAAGTGTAGTAAAAGTGAGACCTTCAAAATATAAGGCCGATTATCCCACTAACTTCTCATTTCTCTGAGAGAAAATTCTAAACCCCTTATCATGGCCTAAAAGGCTACAGGTTCTGGTCCTTGAGCAAGTCTTTGTGTTTCTTTCCTACCACTCTATTCATTCCTTATAACGATCAGTCACATTGGCCACACTGCTGTTCCTTAGAAATGCCAGACATGCTTCTACCCTGACTCCTCCTCCCTCTGGAAAGTTCTTCCATCAGATACCTGCATGGCTCACCTCTTCACATATTCAAATTATCACCCAAATTTCACCTTCTCAGTAACACTCTTACCCTACTTCCAGAATTTCCAAACTCTTTTCCTTTCATTCTTCTGACATTTACGATCTTCTAGTAATCTATATGATTCATGTATTTATTGTGCATTGCATATTGGAAATTTTACATATTTTCTTTTTTTATTTTGAGATGGAGTCTCTCTCTGTTACCCAGGCTGTAGTGCAGTGGCATGATTTCAGCACACTGCAACCTCCGCCATCTGCGTTCAAGCAGTTCTCCTATCAGCCTCCAGAGTAGCTGGGATTACAGGTGCACACCACCACGCCTGGCTAATTTTTGTATTTTTAGTAGACAGGGTTTCACCATGTTGGCCAGGCTGGTTTCAAACTCCTGACCTCAGGTGATCCACCCACCTCGGCCTCCCAAAGTGCTGGGATTACAGGTGTGAACCACTGTGCCTGGCCAGAAGTTTTATATATTTTCTTTTTTCTTAATTATTATACTTGAAGTTCTGAGGTACATGTGCAGAACTTGCAGAATCGTTATGTAGGTATGCACGTGCCATGGTGGTTTGCTGCATCCATCAACCCATCATCTACATTAGGTATTTCTCCTAATGCTATCCCTTCTCTATCCCTCCACCCACTGCTATCCTTCCCCTAGCTCCCCACCCCCCAACAGACTCTTCCTGGTCTGTTCCCCCTGCTGTGTCCATGTGTTCTCATTGTTCAATACCCGCTTATGAGAGAGAACATGTGGTGTTTGGTTTTCTGTTCTTGTGTCAGTTTGCTGAGAATGACGATCCCATGTTCTAAGTTACATAAGAACAAGGATTTCTATCTTTTTTGTTCATTGGTGTACTCTTGGCCTTTAAAACAACAGCTAGCATATAGTAAGTAATCAACATTAATTTAGATCATTAACAAATAAGGGACACAGGTTATTTTTTTGTTTTCATGTTTTAAACATTTCTACTTTACAAATTATCTTGGATTTTTTTACTACCAACATAGTTTAAAAAAAAACACGAAAATTAAGATTTTTAAACTATTAATTCTATTAGCTCAAGCAAATACTAACCTTTTCATGTTATATAAATCAATTAATTTGCTGAGTTTCATTTGTATATTTTAAAAATGGGTTTTAAAGTGTTAGCCTTCTATCTGAGCTAGAGAAGCTCACATAAGAGAAGACAACAAAATAATGTGTTCAGTAGGGACATGGATGAACCTGGAAGCCATCATTCTCAGCAAACTGACACAAGAGCAGAAAATCAAACACCGCATGTTCTCACTCATAGGCGGGTGTTGAACAATGAGAACGCATGGACACAGGGAGGGGAGCACTACACACTGGGGTCTGTTGGGGGGGAAATAAGGGAGGGACAGTGAGGGGTGGGGAGTTGGGGAGAGAGAGCATGGGGAGAAATTCCAGATATAGGTGAAGGGGAGGAAGGCAGCAAATCACACTGTCACGTGTGTACCTATGCAACAATCTTGCATGTTCTTCACATGTACCCCAAAACCTAAAATGCAATTTAAAAAAATGTGTTCAAACACATTAAGTCATAGCAGAATAAGGAAATGTCATGACACTTTAAAAACACTAAGAAAAAATTAATTAAACTCTTCCTGGATAATTAAGGATTGATTTTAAAATATATCTTTTAGAATGTATTTTCATGTATAATTTAAGAATGAACACTTATAACCTAATTACTCACCACCTATCAAAAACATGTGAAAGCAGAAACGTTCCATTTTCTCAACATTACTTACTCAGTGATGAAAATAGCATGATCAAGGTCATAGGACTGACTAACAGCAAAAAATGAGACCATGGGCCCTTGACTTTCAGTCCAGAGCTCTTCCTATAAGACCATACAGGATTCTGTGGGAAAAAAAGTTATTTACAGTAGGGCAGAGTATACTATTGGTGAAGTATACTCAATAACTTAGAGGAAAGAAAGAAGTGTAACCCAAGCTCAGGGCACAGAGTCTTGAGTGTGGGAAGGGAACATGAGACATATCCCTTTCCTCTTAGTTAGGCAGGGAGCCAGGAAAAGTAAACAGAAAGATACAGATAACAGAAACAAAGAAATTGAAAACAAAACCTTTTCTATGAGAAGACAATAAATGAGACTGGAAAGTACTCTCAAGTTCGAGAGGACTGTCTAGGGCGCAACATTCCTATTTTCAGGAAACCTGCTAATAGCCACTGAACTGAAATTAACAAAACCAGACATGAGAAAGCCTTCCGTTAAGAGTTGTTACTGCCGCCATGCAAATCAGCATGGCTCTCTGCAGAATCATTTACATGGAATTACCCATAATGCTTGACACCATGATAATTCCCTGCTGCCCTGATGCATATTCTACTGACAGCACTGAAACTCTGTCAAAGGGAAAAAGTAAATGATTCAGCAAACCGTTGATGTAAGATGTGGAAATAAACATTCAGAAATTCTGCTACATGCCAAGATACACTTGCAACCTGGCTGAGAAAGAGAACAAGGATATTACACATTCAGAGGAGTTACACAAAATGTTCCCAACTCAGCCTGAAAACAATGCCTGATTGACATGTGGTCAGAAGTCAAGCTTAAACCTGAAAAGCAAGCTGAGGAGTTTGAGGTTTTTGTTTTGGTTTTGGTTTTCTAACTTTGTTGTCCTAATGTTCCATGGCCCAGAATTCTATGTGCTTGAAACATTCAGCTTGTTCGTGGTGCAGTGCAAATAATAAGGATTTAAAAATTAGAAAACCAAGACTGTAATGCAGGCTCTGACATTCCTAATTCATTCTGTGAACTTGGACTGAGTACTTGACCTTCTTGACATTTCTAAGATTAAAGAATCTGATTAGCTGATCACTGTAGTTTCTATCTACTCTAAAATTCTAGGATGTCTTACAGCTTTTACCTTTCTCAACTATCAGTCAACAGTGTTCTTATGACCTTCATAAAGGGTGCACAGGAGATGGTCAGAAGACCTAGATCACAGAGTCATCAGGGCCACACTCTAGGCGATGTACCAGACTCCACCGAGCCTCTGTTTTCACATATGCTAAATAAAATCACAATAGAAAATCTGCTCAGTTATTAAATTTTACTATTAAATAACAATGTATGCTTATTCTTCCCCTTTTTAAATTTTAAAATATTTCAACCCCCACCCACTGACCGCACAGAAAAGCTGAAAGAACAATACAAAGGACACTAACCTATTCTTCCCCAATTTTTAGCATTTTGCCACACTTCCCTGCTCTCTTTTTACACACACCAGTATATGTATATGTATATTACTTTGACCAAACTATTTTAAAATAGCTTACAGACCCTAAAACATTTGACACCTAAATGCATGATGTGATCTAAGATCAAGAATAGTCTTCTTCATAACTACACCATTTCAAAATAAAAAAGTTTTAACATAAGATAATACTAACTAATATACAGTTGATATCCAATGTTTTCTAATTAAATCATATATTTGATTATCAAAGCTTCTCCTTTATTTTATTTTTTGTTTTTCTCTTTGAGACAGAGTCTTGCTATTGCCTCCCAGGCTGGAGTCCAGTGGCTCACTCTGCACTCAATGCAACCTCCACCTCTCGGGTTCAAGTGACTCTCCTGCCTCAGCCTCCTGAGTAGCTGGGACTACAGGTGCACACCACCATGCCTGGCTAATTCTTCTTGTATTGTTAGTAGAGATGAGGTTTCAACATGTCAATCTGGCTGGTCTCAAACTCCTGACCTCAGGTGATCTGCCTACCTCGGCCTCTCAAAGTGCTGGGATTACAGGCCTGAGCCACCACACCTGGCCACTTCTCTTTCATGCAGACTAGCCCTTCAGTTTTTTTTTGTTTGCATGCTTTTCTGGTCTTTCATGATATTATTATTTTTTTTTAGTTCAGGCCAATTGTTTTATAAAATGTATCACACAAAACACACGACCAAATCTAAAGTTGAATGAAGGATGCCAGATATGAGCCATCACACACACACACACACACACACAAAATTTATCTATGCTGTTAGAATTAAGGACAGCAATTACCTGTAAGGGTTAGTAGCTGAATAGGAGCATAAGGCTGAGTTATTAAGGTTGAAAGTCTTGACTTAGGTGCTGATTATGTGAGTGTGGGCTCATATATTACACATGAAATCTTTTTTTTTTTTTTTTGTAGAGACAGACTGTTCCTATGTTTCTCATAATCTCAACTCCTGGCCTCAAGCAATCCTCTCGTCTCAGCCTCCCCAAGGGCTCCACCATGCCCAGTCTGAAACCGGTTGTTTAGTTAAGCAATTACTTGTCAAAATAAAATGAATTTTAAAATTGAGATAAATATACTTAGAGTTGCTTTAATTCCCTACTTTCATAGTATAATGAAAAAAGTAGTCAAAAATGTATAGAAATTGTGATGATTAGATTAATATAATCAACAAAAGTGTATGAATAGACAGCATATTTAATGTTGATACTACTAACTAAATTTTTTTTTAAGTCTCAAAAGAATAGCTTAAAGGTTTTCGTTTGCTGGGACATAAAACTGCAATAAGTCACCCAAATTAGAGATTGTATAGACTGCATTATTTAATCAAGATTGAGTAAGGGTAAAAATAGCAAAAACAACTTCACATGGTCCTAAAAGTTGAAAGCTGCTCTTCTAAGAGCCTGTTGAATTAAACCGTAAAAGCATACTAAAATAGTAAACTATTTAGATATGTCCACGTAACAAATATAAACATGCATAAATAAAATCCTTAAATACTTTGTCATTAAATAATAATGTTTATCCTTAAGAATTTAGAAAAAGAATATAAAGTCAACTGCAAGAAAAAAATGAGAAAATAATAAAATGCAGTAAAACTGATTTACTTTAATATGTCAAGTTAATTACTGAAAACTATGCAAACCAGCAGATATAGCAAGTAAATCTAAGAACTAGTTCTTTTAAAAAAAAAAAATAGACAAAAATTTGAAATTTAAAAAGTCCTATAAATCTAATTAGGAAAAGAAGTTAGAGATAACTTAATATACATAAAATTTCTTTCAAAGTACTTAAATTAAGTTCTCAATATTATTTATATTGACAAAGAAAATCAAGGCTATGGTAGCAGATATAGGAGCACACAGGAGATTAAAAATAGGAGAATACCAAGTAGAATGTTGGCAAACTTTTAAAATCAGGATGAAATAAATGTTATCTTTGGGATAGGTGTAAATTATAAAATAAATTTAATGAAACATATAAAACCTAAATAGATTAATAAACATGAAAAAGTATGTGACTAGATACATATTCTAGGACTATGTATGCTAGAATATACATGTGTGTACCTCTCAAAAGAAGATACCTCTATTTTATGAGAGCTTATAAGAAGCTAGCCCATCTTTCTCTTAAGAAACAACGTGCTCCAAAATATGATGCCTGAAATTGCTGCAGCCATTTTGCTTCCATTCAGGGTGCCAGCCTAAAAAGTTTGCCACCCCAGAAGTCAGAACTGAGATGTAAAAAGAAACGAAGTCATTGATGTCATATGATCATTGATTTAAAGCAATCTCAAAACCCCAAACTCACCCCACCTCTTTACTATCCTGGTATATTAGTACATAAACACATTTATTTATTTTAGCCATATGAGTTAGTTTTTCTATTATGTGTAATATAAAAATAAAATGAAATAAAATAGGTCTCCTAAAGCACAGAAAGAGATGGTAGCTACCCAGTGCTCCTGATAAAGGTAGCACAGAACTAATCATAAAACTTAAAGAAGAAAACAAAATGAAATTGCTAACACAGATGTGAAATCTTAAATAAAAAATTAGCAAATAGAATCCAAAGGATGAAAAGAATAATTCACAATCACTAAATAGAATTTATGCTCAGATTGTAACAGTGGTTTAATTTCAGTAACATTAAATATTAATATATTTCATGATGGTAAGTAAAAATTTTAGAAAATATTACCACAATAATTTCAGAAGACAAAAGTTGCATGTTGCTTAAAATTATTAGTAAACTATAAATATGAATACTCTTTAATATAATTTAAAAAAAAGAATTCACTTTAAACTAACAGCCAATATCTTGCTATAGTGAAACACTGAAAAAAAAAGATAATGTAATATCTATTAATTACCATGTCTCCTCAATTCTTAAACACTTAATTGTAAGGCCATAAACTATTAACTCTAAACTATTAACCGTAAAAAGGAAAAGACAGGGAATGAGATCCATGACGATAAATTTAGCTATTGAGTAAAAGATATATTTCACTTTAGGAAGGCTAAAATGCATGGCAAATCTCATTATTGTTCAGATTCTTCAACTCTTCTAATTATAGTTTTATATAGCTTACATGCACACCTTTTTCCAGGTGATTTTACAGTCACCACTAGAAGTCCAAACATAGCTCCCTATTTCATTGAGGTTGAGCTGTGTGATTTACTTTGGCCAACAGGTTATTTGTGGCCATGATTCAAGCAGTCATAAAATGTGCTTACAAGGTATGACTAGTCTATTCTTACACGTTTGTCATTACCATGAGAACAAGTTCAAGGTAGCAATCACATAATAAGAAAAGTCATATGGAGCAGACTTGAAGTCCTTTCACAGTGAGGTAGACCTGCCCACCTAAGCCTAGCCTAAGGCACAAATGACCAGAACATCCATGAGCCTGAAAATGAATGCTTGTTGTTGAGGTCACTGAGCTACAGAGTAGTCTGTTACACAGCATTGCTGAAAAAATAGTTGACTGATACACACTGCAGAGGTTTATTTTTTAGGTTTTTTTTTTTTTTTTTTTAATATAGAGACCAAGTCTCAAGATGTTGCCCAGGCTAGTTTCAAACTCTTGGCTTCAAGCACTCCCCCTGCCTCAGCCTCCCAAAATGCTGGGATGACGGGCATGAAATACCACACTCAGCCTTTTGTTAAAGCTTTAAAATTGAAGAACTATCTTTAAAACATTTCTTGAATATTTTACATAATGCAAAAAGACAAGATACAAAAATAACAGTTACAACTTTTGCAAAGAATAAAACAAAATGAATATCTATATATAGGTATAGACATACATAGCTAATCTATATACTAATTTAAGTACAAATCTATATATTTAAATACAAATATGTGAGACAGAGATCCTGGTTCTGAATATCAAATATATTCCTGGCTGTTTCTTCACTGGACAAGGAAGACAATAATGGTGCCAACCTCATAAAGTTGTTAGGAGAAATGAGCAAGTTAGTATTTGTAAAAGACTCAGGACAATGTCACTTACACAGCACTGTGAAATGATTATCAAAAGAAAATATGAAAACCCATATAGCCAAAATAAAATACTGAAAAAAATTTAATGCTAATAAGAAAGTTTCAACATTGGGCAGATGTAATTTCAAATGAAATTTCAATTTTTAAAATACAACTTTATAAATGGATTCTAAATGTATATGTATATGAAAATGCAAAGGCCTTGCAAAATCAACACACTTCTGATGAAAAAAAAAACAGGGTGGAGTGTCAAAACCTACCACTTGTCAAGGCTAATTACAAAGTCATATAATAATCATACTGTAGTACTAGCCACGTGTAGCTATTGGGCACTTAAAGTGTGATCATGTTGAAATTGAGATATGCTATAAATATAAAAGGATACAAAGTAGAAAACATTTAAAGATGTGATATAATAAATACAAATATCTTTAAAATTTTATATTAATTACATGTTAAATATTTTAATAAATTGAATTAAAACATAATAACATGTATTTCATTGCTTTTGCTTTTTCCTTTTTATTGTGGTCATTAAAAATTTAAATTATATATGTGGTTTTCATTTGTGAGTCATATTATATTTCTGTTGGTCACTGCTGATTTAAATAGCGGTTGCTGTGGAAAAAGACAATTAGATGAAAAGAACAGAATGGAGAACAGAAAAAAATATACAAACTGATATATCAACATATCTCTGATCAAGCAAACATTCAGATCATTGGGGAAAGATACAAGACTCTGATACAACTGCTTATCCATATGAGAAAAAAGTTAAATCTGATCCTTTCCTTATAGCCTAAAAAAGAATTAATCATAACCATTTCAAAGGTCAAAGTTCAAACCATGAAATTTTTAAAAGTAAAGCAGAGAGAGTCATAATGAATTTTAGAGTAAAGAATAACTTTTTAAAATGAGACCCCAAAGAACAGAACATGAAGGCAAAGACAGATAAATCTGCCTATGTAAAATCTCAGAATTTAAGTTCATCAATCAAAATACATAAAAATAGAGTATGAAAAATCAAGTTATAAACAGGAAGAATATATTTGGAACACTTATAATGACAGAAAAAGCAAAAATGAAAGGAGAGAGAGAGCACCTGGAACTCAATTAGGAAAATATTAAAAAAAAAAAAAAAAAAAAAAAAAAAAAAAAACAGAAAAATGGGCAAATAATTTGAGTGAACATTTTTTAGTAGACAAAACTTGAATGACTCCTAAATGTGTCAAATATGCTTGACCTCACTTATTAATTAATAAAATTATCATTACAACCACATTGAAATAATATTTCACATCTGCCATACAAGTGAAACTTAAAATGTCAGAAATCTCAAATGTTGTCCAATAAAAGAAGCGGGGAAATGTCATCCACTATTGGAGGGAAAGAAAGAATAGGAAAGAATAAACACTTCAGGAAGCAGGCTGGCATTTATCCAGCAGAACTGTACACATGCCTATCTAGAACTCAACAATTTGACTTCTTGATAAATTCCCGGGAGACATTTTTGCAGATTTGTACCAGGAGACATGTTATGTACGAGATGTTAAAGCAACACTGTCTATAATGAAAACAACAATGACAACCTGAACACAATCCAACATCCATTAAAAATAGAATAAATAGATAAACTGTGGCACATTCACCATAGGGCAGTGAAAAAGAATTGGAATGACAAGTGTCAGCATGAGTGATTTAAAACTGCATGTATATTGTTGAATGAAAGAAGTGACATAAAAATATACACAGTGTGGTTGCATTTATACAAAGTCCAAAGACAAGAAAAACTAAAACTAAACAATATATGGATTAAATATTAAATATATACAATTTACAAATTTAGGAAGAAAATGATTCTCACAAAAGTCAGGAGAGTGGTTAACTTGGGGAAATGAAGGAGAATTGCGTGACTAGAGAGGACACACGGGAGCTGCCAGGTAACTATGCTGGCATTGTTTCCTTTTTTAAAATTAAGTAGTAGGGACTAAAGCATTCATTTTATCAATATCCTTTAAACAGGCACACATATTCCATACATTATTTGTATATTTCTTTTGTGTATATTATACGTTCCTATGTGCATAAAATACTTTACAACAAAAATAAGTGATCTTAGTTAATAAAAACATCACACACGAAATCTTAAAGGCAAACAACTGCAAGGAAATAATTACAGTATGATAGCTTAAAGGTTTAAAGGTGAAGATACGCTATTAAAGATCCTTTATCAATTAAAAAGGAAAACGTTAGAACTCATTCAAAGACAAGAGGGCAAAAAAGGTAACTAAGCCACTCACAGAAGAATAAATGTAAATGGCCAAAAGGTACATAGAAAAAAATCAACCCCAGTAATTAAAAAATAAAATCAATGTTAAATGTGCATATTTTTTTCTATCAAATAATCAGAAATTTTAAACAAACATTATTCAGTGCCATTGAGGGTGGGATAAGAAAGACAATCTTCTAGACTCTTGGAAGGGTGTAAACTAATTCTTTTCAGAAAAATGCCTTGCCTGATTTATAAATATATTTTAAAAGGTCAAACCATTGACCTACTAATAGAAGTTTTAAGATTCCTAAGGAAGGAATTAGAGATGTAGACAATGACTTATTACCAACTCTTAATTGGAACCTTATTCATATTAGGAAAGAAACAGAAACTCAGATCTCCAAGAAGTAGAGAAATAGTTAAACTTGTTATTACGTATATTTGAGTTGAATATTATTTTACCAACAAAATAATAGTTTCAAATATATTTAATGACATAGGAAATTGCTCATGAAAGACTATAAACACAGCAACACATAAAATCTTTATACCCATAACCATATATACACAAATCTGTGCATGTAGGTATTATATATTAATACACACAAGGATGGAAAGAAATGTAGTAAAATATTAACAGTGGTTTCTTCTATTTTATTATCTCATTTCTATTTCTAAATTTTATAAAATATATCTGATTGCTCTTCCAATCAAAAAAGTATAACATTTAGAAACATTCATGCCATGATATGTGATATTCTCACATTATTATATTTATAATTCTGGAGTTTAAAAGCCTAGGCATGACGTGTAAATGTATCTTTGGAAGGAATTTGTTTATTTTGCTGAACTTAAATCCTAATGGCCTAGGTGGAGCATTCATCTAGGAAAAAGCCTATTTTTGCAGATGGTGCATAAAAGATGTGCTAGAGGATGATGATGGTGGTGCTGATAGTAACAATAATAACTATGACATGTATAGAGAGTGTTACAATTTACATTGCACTTTCAGACACATTATCTCTTTCAATCACACCAGTCCACTGGAAAAAATGTCACAGTCCAGTACACACGCCATCCCTTCTGCAAAGCTCATTCCCACATATGTGGTTGGGATATACAAGAAAGCAGAAGATAAGGACAAGCTTTCGAGGAGTTTGCAGTCTGGTTACAGAGATAAAACCTGCACTCAATAAATGTAATGTGACGAGGCTGAAAATATTCAAATACGTGGGTTTCCCAGCTTTTCTCCTTCCCTGCCTGCTAGAGAGAACTTGCTTTTTCTGCTCAGGTCATTCCCCTCCTCGACTCCCCAGAGAGGGATCAGTAGTTGCCAGACCATTTCTGAGCTGCAGCCAGATTTTGTCAGTGGACATTTGTCATCTAGAGGTGGAAAAAGAACAAGAGACCCAGGAAGTCATCTGGGGGAGATAGGAAGAGAGCAATTTCAGAGCAACTCGAGTGTAGTTTATGAGTTAAAAAATGGGATTCAGAGAGGATGTCGCACAGAAGATGCATGGCCTCCATAATATATATATATATATATTTTTTTTTAAGTAGTAAATAACTTGAGTCCACTGAAATCACATTTGGCCACCAGACTCTTTCTTGGACCACCATATTAATCTGATCCTGGATCAGAGTTATACCAGACTAACACTTTGGAGCTTCTGCTATGTAAGGGAAGCTGCTTAGCAAAGAAAACTTACCAAAGAAACTCTTGCTCTTCCTTCACTGTACTACAACAGTTTTAATATTTGCAGGTAGATCTACTGCAAGGTCACTGTGTCAGGTAAACTTCCAAAATGAACCTCAGTGCTCTCTGTGTCCTGTATTTGTGCCTTTGTGTAACACCCTTTTCTTGAGTGTGGGCTGGAACTAGTGACTGGTTTCTAACCATTAGAATACAACAAAGGTGACAAGATGTCAATTCTATGGCTAGGTAACAGAAGACTGACTTCCACCGTGCTCATATTCTATTGCCTTCTCACTTGCCTAGATGGATGAAGTGAGCTGTACCATCAATGAAGCAAAAGGCCCACCTGGCAAGAATAGAGTGGCCTCCAGCCAACAGATAGTAAGAAACTGAATCCCGCCAAGCATGGAGAGAGCTTGGAAGTGGATTGCTACCAAGTTGAGTCTTGAGATGACTACAGATGAGCTGACATATGGATGGCAGCCTGTGAAAGGTCCTGGAAGCAGAGGTCCAACTGAGCCACACTCATACTCAGACACACAGAAACCATGAGACAATACATGTGGCGTTTTATGCCTCTACGTTTTGCAGTAATTTGTTACTCAGCAATGGCTGACTAATACAGTCATATGTTTACCTCTTCTTTCATTTTCTTCTTACTGTCAGAAGTTCCTCATCTCCCCTGTAAGTCATCCTGGCCTCCTCTTAAGGCGAGATCTCTATTTGGATTCCTTAGATGCCGAAGCTGCACGCGAAGAACAAAGCATGAGGCTGACAGGGGTCTTGGAGGTAAAGGAGAACGCTGCCTCAGCTGTTGCCGTCCACCAAGTCCAAAGACCCCACCGGAGCAACTGCTTGGTCCTCAACACTCCTTACGCATACCTGCTTCCCCATAAGATAGAGTGACAATACAACGGCAACCCGAATGCAGCACTCCTGGTCCTGAAATGGGCCAGGTGACACGGATGTAACTGAAAATGCAGCACGTGGCTTCCTTGGAAGATCATTACAAAGAGCCAGGTCCCACACCATTCTCACTGAAGTATTCATAGAAAATTTTAAGAGGCATATGAAGACATTTTAAAGGCATATCCACCTGGTCACTACACAAAACAGAATGGATACCAACTGCTGTACTGCAATATTTCTTTAACGCAACTGGGCTACCAGCCGCTACTACCATCTTGAATAACCCCTGTAAGGTAGACACCCTTGTAGGACTTTTTTCAAAAGGAAAGGAGCAATTCTTGGTCTCTAGCCTGTGCCAAGTTGAAAGAGGATGAGAAGTAGTCCCAAAGTGTGAGGTACAAAGGATTTTTTTTCCTGTTCTTCCTCTGAGGTCCTATCAGGAAGAAAATACATAGTGGTGGAAAGAACAAGAGAGTCCTAAAGAGCAGAAGGATAGAGAAACAAGATTTTCTACCTGGTAAAACAAATTGCAAATTAGTATTTGCCAAGCACCAGGTACCTCTCTGATGTGATGAAAAGCACAGATCAGGCAGAAAACATGTCCACCGCCTCAAAGAACTTACGGGCTCATGACAAACTTCAGATTACAATCTAAAAGCAGACAGTCTGGTGTGTTCCTTCTCTTTCATTCTCCCCATTCAATCCACATCCAAGTCTTGTTGATTCTACCTGCAAAATCTGAGTGCTTCTTACCACCACCATTCCTGCCATCCTCATTGCTTTTGCCCCAGTCTAAGCCACGCTCCTTCCCTGGGATGACCCCAGAAGCCTTTGCTAGTACTGCTTTCTGCTTCCAGTCCATACTTTCTATTGTACATAGGTAACGTTTTGGTAGCTCCAAAGATTTCCCATAGCACAGAATCATGAACATGTCTTTAAGTTCCTTGACAGCGTAGCTTCTGCTGCTCCTCGCTGAACTATCTTCTGCCACCCTCACTCACTGTGTCCCAGCCTCCTTCACCTTCATCTGTTCTTTCAGTTCATCAAGCCGACTTCTTCCTTAGCACCTTTCCCACTTGTGTTTCTCTCTGCCTGAAACATCCCTCGTTATCATCCTTTACTCAGGTCATTCCTCCTCAGCACTCAGCTCTCCCTGACGTGCCAGCTTCTCACACTTTTCATGACCTTCCAGTATTCATCAGGACCCTCTTTCATGGCGCTACAGTTGAAAGCCCTGCATGTTAAGAGGGGGCAGAGCCTTCCTCCCAAGGGAAAGTGTTTCTATATATAATGTATTTTTTCACTTTTGGAGGATTCTTTTTGTATAACTTCAATAAAGATTGTAAGCAAAAAAAAAAACTAATGCAAAAATAAACTACATCTACTAGTTTTTTTTTTGCAGTGCAGAACTGTATTTATTTAGAATAAAACATCATATCCTATGTTAAAAAAATAATTTTATCAAAACTAAATTTCAATCACAGTTATGCATGATTGATTTTCAGTTAACGGTACATGTCAAAATTACACTTTGCAGATATCCTGATAATGTCCTTTACAGCGTTCCCCATTTCAGCCTATGTTTTTTTTCAGTAGACAGGTTCTTCCAGAGTTTTCTTTTGGCTCCCCTTCTGTGAATATTTGTATTTGTCTACATAGGCTTTAACCAGATTTGCCACTTTTGTAGAATTTACTTCTCCACTCTATGACAAACTTACTGGTCTATGTATTTACATATAAACAAAGGAGAGGCCATGTTGTCAACATGCCCACTTACCCCACCCAAACGTCTCAAATGCACCCTTCGCTGACCTTCTATAACCCCATTTTTTAAAGTTTTTTTCTTTTTTTAAACAGAAGAAAGTAGACAGATACATGTTGGCAAATACTAACTGTCCATATTCACATGGAGACATCGTGTACTCTCTGAGCCCAGGATACAGAGAAAGGAGGAAAACAGCTGGAATTCTCCGCACGACTACACAGGGGCCCAGCACCCTCCAGCTTCCAGCACAGCGAAGGGAGCAGGTTTTTCTTTTTTCCCACGGAGCTCGGTGGTGTTGATTCCATACAGTTTTTGTTCAGACAGGAAGGGATAAAAATGAATTTCAAACAGAAAGGGTAGAGACTCTTTTCCCATTGTATCCTGCTCAAGATATTTCCCCCAAAATAAGTTGAGAACCACAGTGTAGAGAAAAGAGACCTCAAAAACAGGGTGACTGAGCACAAGAGGGAAGAAAAGTCTATTTTTTCATAACACGTCACAATTGACAGGTCACATATTTGTGTGTGTCCTGAGTTGTGTGATGTGCATCTTCATTGCTAGATCACAAACGCCATGAGGGCAGGTACCAACTAGATGCTTTTCATCCTCCGCCATCGAAGAAATGATTGGATACTGCTCCCATACTTCAGAATTTTCACAGTCCTTCATGTCTACTTGTCGACCCACATTTTTATTATAGTTACTTGTATACATACCTGGTTGTGCCTAAAAACAGTTCTGAGCTCCTTGAAGATGGGGTCTGTGCCTCATAAATCTCTAAATCCACCTTAAGTCCAACAAGAGCCCTATATATAATTGGCACTGATGAATATGTATTGAACGAAGGAAACAATTGAATTGTGCCTTTGAGTCATCACAGGTGGTGTCACAGTGTTTCAGCTAAATGCATTAAAGAAGGTGATCTTATCCTGCCTTTCTAGATATATATACATATATATGAGTGGTAGTTCCATGCAAAGCTATAAGCCAATATGATAAGATTAAACATTTCTGACTCACAATGATTCAGTAATCTAGTAATACCCTCACAGAGAGGATGTGATGATGAATTTGTTTTAAAACATATTTTATAAGGGAAAAGTTTTACTTTCTGTCTTAATAGGATTTTTTTAAATGTAGGAAATGTTCCAGGAAAAAAAAGAAAACTATATTGATGAATTAAAGAATACTTTTCTCATGTCCCCTCTTCTCTGTCTTCTCTGTATGTTTTAAATTGGAATGTTTAAAAATGTCCTGTGAAGTCATTATTCCTGTAAAATTGTTCAGATGAAATGGTGAAAATTGACTTGTTTGAATAGCCATCTATAAAATGTCTCTGAAACAGAGCATCAGTGGAGATATATTTATTAAGAAACTAAAGAAGGTGAGGTTTCATGGGCCCTTGCTAACAGGCTCCTTCCAGGGCCTTACTGTTGTAAGATTTGCAGACGTGGGTATTTTAGTAGCAATGGATTAACACTGCGCTCTCTCTCTCTCTCTCTCTCTCTCTCTCTCTCTCTCTCTCTCTCTCTCTGACACTGCCACTTTTCCAGTCCCCTCATATACTAAGGCAGTGTTCCCGGACATTTTGAGCATTACACTTAGAAAGAGATGATTTAGGGATCTATTTAGTTCATGGTGAATGGTAGCCATTTATGTAGTTCATAGAGAATCTGATGTGTCATTAAACCACTGCTACCATCCCAGTGTAGGAAAAGCTTCTAATAACTTTCCTACCTTCAACTGTGCTGAGTCATCCAATGTTGGTACACAAAAGTTAGAGGGCCAGGAGTTCTATTGAAATACGTCCTTTGGCAGTTGGCACTGAGCGGAGAGAGGAATGAGACACAAGGCTTGAAATAAATTATGTCTTCTACTCTCACGTTGGAAAGTGGCAGCATGTTTACCTAAGTGATGTGTGATACCTTTTGTCACTCAAAGTATTCACTTCGTAACTATGTTTATATTTGTAATATGTAATCTTTTTCTTAGAGAAGAGCTCCCAAATACTATCAGATGAAGGCCCCACAAAAGCTGTATTTACTCCTAGCCCCACCACACCTACTTTTCCTGGAGTAAGGACGCAGAACAACTCTCAAGTACATCAGGATCCTTAAATGACCAGCCTACCATGTTGAGCTGAGTCTGTTACATTAGCCTTCACACAGCCAAAACAGTGAGCCATTCCTCTAAGTTACCTCCACAGCAACCTGAATCACAGTTGAAGGCAACAGTATTTTGCCCTTGATAATTACATGGCGAGGGGGAGTGGGGGAAGAGGAAGGGGAGGGGAGGCGGGAGGGGGAGGGGGAGGAAGAAGAAATGATTATATCCCCTGCCACCCCAAAATAGGACAAGATGAGAAATTATGGGTAAACTCTAGTTCTTTTAGTCTTAAAAGAAGAAAATAGGAGGCACTCATTCTTTTCTCTTTTCCATAGCTCCTTAATGAGTATATATCATTACAAATCTGATAAAAATTACTTTTCTCCTAATTCACAGAACAATTTTATCAGTTTTGTTTATGCAGAATGTCCTAATTTCTCAATATAGATCTAGTGGGTCTCTTTTTAGACACCATGAAAGTACACAAAATGGAACATGCCGTCTCTTGTTAAATCAGCGTTTATAATTTAAAGAAAATAAAAGTCTTTTAGAGATTATGCTATTTAAAGAGAGAAAAAACAAATGGGGAAACATAATACAAATGATACTGAGCATTCTTATTGCCCGGTATTCTCAGTTATATTGGCTTCAACCAGTTTGTGTGAATTTCTCTAAAGTAGCGGTTTCTTAATGTATTTTTCTTTCTTATGATGGTTTTATCATAATCTATCTTTTCCCTGTAGTTGCTTTCAAAATACTTTCTTTGTTTTTACTGTTTGAATTCTTACAATAGAATAGATTATCTGACTGCCACTTAATACTTACAAAGAAGAGGTACAGCTTTTAAGAAAAGCTGGGTTTTGTGATAGTAAATGGAAAGAATTCAGGTAAATGTTAGCTTTTATGGTTTCTTATACACACATTATTTATTGCTATATCATTAAAATATATCAGATTATTTTTGCTGTGTTTGGTTGCACCAAGATTTTTTTTATGTAATATGGTCACCTGCTGCTCATTTAAAAGAAAAAAACTCTATCAAGAGTTTATGTTTATGTTTATGAAATAATATATATACTGTAACATTTGACACTGTGGATTGTCTTTTATGTACTTTGTATGCTGGAAAGTACTTAGAACGCTTCATATACATGGAACTCTCAATAATAAATACTGCTGAAAGAATATTAGAATCTTTGCTCTTTAGCAGAATTTTTATTTTAAATTTTGATGGTTCTTTATAGAGGTATTCTCTAAGTGGGATGAATTAATCCCAAGGAAGTAAAAATGATCATTCTCTGAAATATTTGGAAAAACATGTTAGAACTTCTGTCTTACATTTAAAACATATTTTCAGGGGGTGTTTTATACTATATATGCTATCTTCATACTGTATTATATACAGTAATATATAAATACAATATGTGTATATATATATATATCATGTACATATATAACTGTATAAATAATCCAGCACACATAAAGTGAGGTGACTGCTCCATTACTAATAGGCATGCAAAATCAAAAGTGTTTGAAGTGCAAATCAATATCACTAAGATCACGCCCATTAAGATGGCTAAAATAAAAAGAAAATAGCAAGTATTGGCAAGGACATGAGGAAACTGGAGCCCTCACAGTCTGATGGCAAGAATGTAAAATGATGAAATCGCTTTGGAAAACGGTTATTGACAATAACTAAATCTCATCTTTTTTTTTTCTTTTTCACAAAAA
Source organism: Saimiri boliviensis (assembly GCF_048565385.1). Classification (NCBI taxonomy): domain Eukaryota; kingdom Metazoa; phylum Chordata; class Mammalia; order Primates; family Cebidae; genus Saimiri; species Saimiri boliviensis. The sequence goes on along the minus strand of NC_133453.1, from coordinate 131,131,735 downwards.
CTTCCTTTGTAGGCTTTTTGGTTAATAACTGAACTATGCAAGTGAATCAAGTATGGTTAGTTTGAAGCAACAATTATCTATAATGACAAAAAAGGTAAGAAACAAAAAAAATGGCAGAAGCATTAGCAAAACCTTTTTTGCAAATTAACTGCCAAAGCGCGCGCGCACACACACACACACACAGACACACACAACTATGCTGGCAGAAGAAATCCCTAACACTACACATGCATCTTAAGAGTGGCTCATGGACCAGCAGCACCTGCATCCGTGGGAGCTCCTGGATCCAGAATCTGCTTTTTAACACAATGTCCAGGTGATTCTTTGCATAAGATTAATGTTTTGAGAAGCACAGCACTCCCTCTTTTGCACCTTAGAACCTATTGCCCTTAATGTCCCTCCTCTGCCTGTAGGAGTCAGCCTGTGGAATCTGTTTTGCACTCCGGGTCTCCATTCCATTATTAATGACAGAGCCATTCAGGTGTCCCTGTTAGTACAGTGACACAAGCGATCAATGCTGAGTTCCACAGCAACTATCATGGAATAGGCTGGTTCTTTCTGTAGTGCTGAGGACACCCTCTCACCAACAGTCAAGAGATGAGCAAGATTAGAATGCAAAGGATCTGGGTTCATGACGCCTGAGGGAGCGACAGAAAAGCACAGTCACCATCCTTGTACACAAAGGAAGCTGGACAGATGTGGCCACTTTGCTTCACCCTATGGCTTGCATCCTGACCACATAGAAGGAGGATTCATATGAGGAGAACCCTTTCATCCTCTTCAAAACACCACATTGCAGAATTAAAAATGCTGAATTTAACAAGCAAATGGCAGCAATATATCTGCAATTGCAATAAGCATCTGTTTCGGCTGTTGTATCTTCTATTCCTATATGCATTAATGGAATGCTAATTAGTTCTGCTAATGAGAGTTATAACAGAAGGGTAATGACCAGAAGCCCCATACAAATTGTTCCTCTTCATCTGTTTTCTTCTCTCTCTTTTTTTTCCTTTTAGCAATGAATTGATTAGCGCCTGAAATAAAGGTAATGCAATATCTGTCAACTCACTATAAATATAGACGGGAAATTCTGAGAGAAGTTTTATTTTTTTCTGTTTCTTTGGCATTTGTTTCAATGCTGCCTGGATTTATTCAGAAATGAGCCAAGAAGCCAGTACTATAAAAATGACTAAACGCAAACATAAAAAATTAAACCTTTGTACCTTGGATGAAGCTGAACGGTTATCTAGCTGCAACCTCATCTCCATTTTTATTGGAAGCAAATTACACATCTATGTATGATTCAAAGCATGCCTTATTTTATTCTTATTCTGAATGTGTGGGGTTTGGGTGCTATGGTTAACTTTGTACCAGCAAGATGATAAACCTTGCCTTTAGGATTTGCATGTCCTGTTCACACAGACAAACTGAGTGACCCATATGCAGATAATCATAAGAGTCATGGTCACGCCAGCTCTAAAATTAACAACTCTTCCACAGAAATCCATTAATTTATACTAAATCTTCTGCCCAGAAAACATGCATTTGCCATGCATCTTGCCATTTCTTAACTAAGCAAAATAAACACATTTTCCTCCTTCCTGTTACTTTCTCAAGCTCCAACTCATCTTCGTCTTCTTAAAAATCTTTAAAGGAATGTAAAAAAAGTTGAATTCTTAGAACCCAAGTAGAATGGTGGTTACAGCGGCCGAAGAGTAGGGAAGAAGGGAAGATGCTAGTCAAAGGATATAAACTTACAGCTGTAAAATGAGTAAATTCAGGAGACCTAATGTACAGTGCGGTGACCACAGTTAATAAGAAGCTATTGTGTACCTGAAGTTTGCTGAGACCAGATCTTAAGTGTTCTCATCAGACACACAAAAAAGTTAATGATGTAAAGTGACTGACATATTAATAAGCTTGATTGTGATGAGCCTTTCCCAATGTATATCAAATTTCATGTTATACACCTTGAATACACTATACAAATTGTATTTGTCAATTGTGCCTTAGTCAAGCTGAAGACATTTCAAAATAAATAAAATTTTTAAATATTTTTAAAGAAAAAAGTTTGACAAACATGTTTTAGACAAGTGCTGAGATTTCATTTAATGCACCTGTCAGTGCGTGTTAAATGAAATCTCAGAACTATGTTCTAGGTAAGACCCTCATCTTGCATCTGAGAAAACAGGCATAGACAAATATCTTAAGGCAAAGAGCAAATAAGAGAAGGGGTTGGGATTGAAACTAGATCTTCTAACTAAATATATAGGCATATTTTCACACGTCCAGGGTTCTCAAAGCATGATCACTGAACCAGTGGCCTTCACACTATCCAGGAATTTGTTAGAATGGCAATGTAGGGGCTTCATTTCAGACCTATTATTTTGTTCTGTTTTGTTTTATTTTGAGACTGAGTCTCACTCTGTCACCCAAGCTGGAGCGCAGTGGCGCGATCTCAGCTCACTGCAACCTCTGCCTCCTGGGTTCAAGCAATTCTCCGTCTCAGCCTCCCCAGGATCTGGGATTACAGGCATGCACCACCACACCTGGCTAATTATTATTATTATTATTATTATTATTATTATTATTTTGTATTTTTCGTAGAGACGGGGTTTCACCATCTTGGACAAGCTAGTCTTGGACTCCTGACCTTGTGATCCACCCGCCTCAGCCTCGCAAAGTGCTGGGATCACAGGCATGAGCCACCCCACCTGGCCCAGACCTATTATTACAAATCAGAAACACTGAGGCGGGCAGGGGCAGCAATCCATATAACAAGACTATGGGTGATTCTGATGCGTGTTCAAGGTCCGGAAGGACTGCACTAGCCCAGAACTGCCTATTCCCCAGAACTATTTGGAAAGACAGAGGATCCCTGCAAGACTCAGAAGGCACTCCCTCTTTAACACCTTTGTTTCCATGCCTACAGCTCTCCTAAACAGCCCTGTGTCGTTTTCCTTTCTCCATTCAGCAAACCTTCACCAAGTGCCTGTGATGAGTGGGACACTGTGTTGGAGGCTACAAATACACGGGCACAGACAGAATTTCTCTACGATCAGAGAAAATGGCAAAGATGTGAAAACAGCGCTCATCACAGCACTTACAAAGGCTTTGTCTCAATCCTCCTCAATCCCTGAGGCCCCCGACACTACTGACCCTGCTTTCCTCAAGGAACTCTCTCTTCCACTGTAACGATATACCCCGGCTGGTGGTTTCTTTTTTTCATTACCTTTACTTTCTTTCTTTCACGGCAGTACATAAATCCTTCCCAATGTTCCATCTGTATACTTCTTTTCTCTTTATATATTTCTTCTTGTTAATTTTCTGGAATTTGCTGCTCCTTATGATGTTTCTGCTTATCCTAACAGCACCTTCATTTTCCCACTGAGGCTTAAAACCTCCACCATCTCTTTGCCCTGTCTCCAATACTCCAGAATCTGTATTTATTCAGAGGCCAACTCTTCACATTTGTACCTTGGTATCTCTAACACCTCCTCATACTCACCTTTGCCACCAGATTATTTTAAGGACTCTTTTACCAACCTCTCCTGTCTCCAACATCCATCCCCAGACAATAGGCAAAAACTTCTTCACAAAAAATTGTATCAGGCCAGGTACGATGGCTCACATCTGTAATCTCAGCACTTTGAGAGGCTGAGATGGGCAGATCACCTGTCAGGAGTTCAAGATCAGCCTGGCCAACATGGTGAAACCCCATCTCTATTGAAAATACAAAAATTAGCTGGGCGTGGTGTCAGGCACCTGTAATCTCAGCTATTTGAGAGGCTGAGGCCAGAGAATCACTCGAACCCGGGAGATGGAGGTTGCAGTGAGCAGAGATCATGTCAGTGCACTCCAGCCTGGGTGACAGAGTGAGACTCTGTCTCAAATATATATATCACTTTCTTATTGGTTCTCCATTAGCCACCAACCTCAAAATTGTCTTTTAGGAAGGCTCTCTACAATATGATTTCAGATGAACTTTTCCAAGGGAGTGAGTCCCTTACACACTCACTTCAACAGAACAGACTTCACTGTTCTCCAAAGGTAACCCTTTCTTTTCTTAAAAAAAAAACAACTTTTATTTTAAGTTCAGGGCTATGTGTGCAGGTTTGTTACATAGGTAAACTTGTGTCATGGGGGTTTGTTGTACAGATTATTTCATCACCCAGGTATTAAGCCTCATACTTATTAGTTATTTATCTTGATCCTCTCCCTCCTCTGATCTTGCAGCCTCCAAAAAGCCCCAGTGTGTGCTGTTCCCCTCATGTGTTCACACTGTTTCCCTCCCACTTACTTAAAGTGAGAACATGCTGTTTGGTTTTCTGTTACTGCATTAGTTCTGCTAGGGATAATGACCTCCAGTTCCATCCATATCCTGCAAAGGGCCTGGACTCATTCCTTTTTTACCGCTGCATAGTATTCTATGGTATATGTGTACCACATTTTCTTTAGTCAGTCTATCATTGATGGGCATTTAGGTGGATTCCGTATCTTTGCTATTGTGACTAGCGCTGCAATGAACACACATATGCATATGTCTATATGATATGAATAGAATGATTTCTATTCCTTTAGGTGTATAGCCAGTAATGAGATTGCTGAGTTGAATGCTCTGTCTTTAGGACTTTGAGGAATTGATACACTGTCTTCCGACAATCAAATGCAACCCTTTCTTTCCTGACTTCTGTTCCTGCATTTCTTCCTCCCAGGTAGTTCGTCCTTTGTGTTATTACCTGTTAATACTCTGCTATTCTTTATGACCCAACTGAAACCTTTTCCCTGGTGCCTCCCAGGTTCCACCAATGGGATATCGCTTCTTCATTCAATTCTTCATTGAATTCCTACAATACTTTGTTTTTTTTTTTTTCTGATGTTTTCTTCCTTTTGTTTGCATTTGGATATTGGCATGGCTGAACTCTCAGCTGCCTCAAGGCTTGCTTGCCTTTTGCTGCCCTAAACAATAACTTTTTCAGGGGAGAAAATAAATATTGGTTGAGTATTATTAAAATGTGTGTTCTCTTCTGTTTATTCTTTACCTGCCATTCTTGACCGATTTTGCTACTACCATTTGATTCGCAAATATCCCTTAGCTTCTATCTGAAAGATCCGGAATTTACTTTTCATGAGTCTTATTCAAATATATTCTCTGTGTCTTTCACCTGATCCTTGCCTAAAACCCCGTTCCCAGGAATCACAGAGGTTTATGCATAGTTTGTAAATGAACACCCTAATTACAGTGGGATTAATCTGGACAGGTCTGGATTAAAATGTCTCTTCTTTATTCCCTTTTGATTACTTTTGTTAGTCTCGCAGGGCCTCAGTTTCTGTGTCTGTTAAAAAAAAAAAGAAGAAGAAGAAGAAAAAGGCTAACATCGTCTACCTTGAAGGCTGTCAGAGCCAAAAAAAAAAAAAGAAAGAGAGAAAGAAATTGAAATGACTAACTAAATAAGACATGGCCAATTCTGCATAAATGTTTAGAAGTTGAAAGGATTCACCTTCATTTTACAGATGGAGAAACTGAGACCCACCTCTGTGGATTCAGCAGCTGAAGGCCCCCAACTTGAAGGAAGCAAAACCAACACGAAAATCATTGTCTCTTGAGCCCCTCCTTGGTCTTTCTCCAAATAAATGATGCAGACCCTTCCAGGAACAAACCTGGTCCAATGACTGGAGGCACGTGAGGGGCCCCTGCTGTGTGGGGTGGGGCTGTCACCCGTCCCTCGTCTCACTCTCGGGCACTGCCAAACTTTTGATCCCCTCCATTAGACTGAGAGCCACACACAGCCTGGTGAGCAGTTCAGAAGGCATTCTGTCAGGCCCTGGCAGCCGTGACATTCTGGGTGATTTTTGCGCAGCGGGGCTGACTCAGGGCTGACTCACTTGGCCACGTGGGCAGGAGAAGCCACGACAAGCTGCTGGTGTCTGACCTTTCAGACCTTGTCTACCACCCGAGTGTGTAGAGGAGTCCCTGGGGCAGTTGTGACACCCTGTGGCCAGGTCGGCTCATCACAGCAGAGTGTCCCTTAATAAAACAAAGAGTGCACGGGGCATTTGCCAGGGAAGACAGGGTGCTCGCCTGAGTTTGTGGATTATTCCACCTTTTGGCTGCAGCTCAGGCCCACCACTCCTCCGCAGTCTGGCAGCACTTCCACCCTTAATTAAATTTATCTGCAGCCTTTTGGGACTTAATTGAGAATACCCTCCAAGAAAGTAGATACGAAGAACTGAAAAAGTGGGGGCCATGGGAAATGACTCAGAATCAACACTCAACACTTCTGGAGGACAGGGGGTATATCTTCCACTCCATGGAGCCCCACCCAAACCAAGGGCACCGTATACTGTAGATACTCAATAAATGTTACTGCATGTTGAATGTATTCCATGCCCAATAGCTTGACCAAAACGCTAGTAAGTGTTACGTGCTGTTGTACGACATTTGATCTATCAGTATAAGCTGGATGCATACTTCTAATGTTCAACTGACTTGCTCTTGAGTGTGACTTGCCAATACTGAGAACTAGAATATTACCTTTCTATGCCTGTCTAGAGAAGTTTAGAAGAATTTGACAAGCATGCTCCGGCATAGGATAATTCATTTTAGGACAAGTAGATGATGCTATCCACATAGGTGTGTGTTTCTTTGACGTTTCATGCTTTTATTCAGCTTTTCTTCATTCAGTATCCCTTCCTCCCTTTCCTCTCAATCTCTATTCTTTCTCTTATGGAAACACCTCTAGTTTTATTTTGCATGCTTGCTTTAATTCTTCGAGAAAATCGTTTTTAATGAAAGTATTTAGCGTAGCAGTTTGTGAGGCTAGAATGAAAGTCCATCTGACTGTGCCTCTTCTAGGTGAACTGCAACAAAGTCCACTAGAATTTAGTTTCAGGTGAATGGACAATAAAATCAGCAGAAGTGTATGCATTATGGTATCCCTCAGTGGAAGCAAAGTCACTTAGCAGGATTTAGAATTACCATAAAATTATTTAGAAAAGCACTATAATGTCATTTGTGTTGGAGGAACAGGATTTGGAATTAGTACAAAATTATTTATAAAAGCACTCTCATGTCATTTGTGCTGGAGGAACTGACAGGGTGAAATGCATCTCTTGTCATATACTGGTTCCTAGAAGTGTCTTGGAATATTACTGTCTGCTTCTATCAGTTAACAAAAATAAAATAAAAAGAGCAAGAATAAGCATCCGGAGCTGGCGACATTCCTATGGTTGGAGGACAGTTTGGATAGTGAACAAAGAGAATGGCAGTAGAGAGAACCCAGAGTTGGAAAAGGAGGCAAAGTTCTGCATACCCTAGACAACCGTCACAGTGTGTGGAGAACCAGCCACGGTGGTCTCAGTTCACACTGCAGGCTGCCCTTCTGAATCACAGCTAGCAGGAGCTGCTGCCCTCAAACACTGTTCTGCCAGCCACACTGGATCCCAGCCAGCACTTGTGATGACCCAATCCCAACCCCGGCCAGTCAGGCTCTACACGATCGAGCTCCTGCCTCCTCCAAACCCTTTCCCATATCCCACTGCCTTACACACCCTGACAGTCCTGCTTTGCACCTGCAATTCCTTCTGTCTGCAGCAGGGGTCCTAAACTGATACCGGTGCAAGGCCTGTTAGAGACTGCACTGCACAGCAGGAGGTGAGTGGAGCAATGCAATCCCATCGCTTGCATTACTGATGGACTCTACCTCCTGTCAGATCAGCAGTGGCGTTATATTCTCATAGGTGTGCAAACTCTCTTGTGAACTGTGCACTGGAGGGATATAGGTTGCACGATCCTTTTGAGAATCTAATGCTTGATGATCTGTCACTGTCTCTCATCAATTCCAGATGGGAAAGTCTAGTTGCAGGAAAATGAACTCAGGGCTCCCAATGATTCTACATTATGGTGAGTTGTATAATTGTTTTGCAATATATTACAGCGTAATATTAACAAAAAATAAAGTGTACGGTAAATAGTGCCTTTGAATCATGCCAAAAGTATGTCCCACCCCGGTCTGTGGAAAAACTGTCCTCCACAAAACCAGTCCCTGGTGCCAAAATGGTTGATGATTCCTGGTATAGAATGTGCGTCTCCCATCTAGGGTTGATCTTTGCATAAGGTGTAAGGAAAGGATCCAGTTTCAGCTTTCTGCATGGCTAGCCAGTTTTCCCAATACCGTTTATTAAATAGCAAATACTTTTCCCCATTGCTTGTTTAAACATGAGGTCTAACAACATAAAAATTCTAGAAGAAAACCTAGGCAATACCATCCAGGACATAGGCATGTGCAAGAACTTCATGACTCAGACACCGAAAACATTGGCAACAAAAGCTCAAATAGACAAGTGGGATCTAATTAAACTGAAGAAACTATCATCAGAGTGAACCAGCAACCAACAGAAGGGGAAAAGACTTGCAATCTACCCATCAGACAAAGGTCAAACATCCAGAATTTACAGAGAACTTAAACAAACTTACAAGAAAAAAAATATCAAAAAGTGGGCTGTTCCTGTATTGGGTGCATATATATTTGGGATAGTTAGCTCTTCCTGTTGCATTGATCTCTTCACCATTATATAATGCCCTTCTTTATCTTTTTTTATTTTTGTTAAAGTCTGTTTTATCAGAAACTAGAATTGCAACCCTGGCTGTTTTTTGCTCTTCATTTGCTTGGTAAATATTCCTCCATTCCTTTATTTTGAGCCTATGTGTGTCTTTGCATGTGAGATTGGTCTCCTGGATACAGCACACCAATGGGTCTTGCCTCTTTAAATTTGCAAGTCTGTGTCTTTTAATTGGGGCATTTGGCCAATTTACATTTAAGTATTGTTATGTGTGAATTTGATCCTGCCATTATGATGCTATTTGGTTGTTTTGCCTATTAGTTGATGCAGTTTCTTCATAGTGTCTATGGTCTTTACAATTTGGTGTGTTTTTTCAGTGTTTGGTACTGCTCTTTCCTTTGAGGCAGGCCTGATGGTGACAAAAATCTCTCAGCATTTACTTGTTGGTAAAGCATTTTATTTCTCCTTCACTTATGAAGCTCAGTTTGGCTGGATATGAAATTCTGGGTTGAAAATCTTTTCTAAGAATGTTGACTATTGGCCCCTACTCTCTTCTGACTTGTAGGCTTTCTGCAGAGAGATGCATGGTTAGTCTGACAGGCTTCTCTTTGTGGGTAACCTGACCTTTCTCTCTGGCTGCCCTAAACATTTTTTGCTTCATTTCAACCTTGGTGAATCTGATGATTATTTGTCTTGGGGTTGCTCTTGTTGAGGAGTATCTTTGTGGTGTTCTCTGCATTTCCTGAATTTGACTGTCTTGCTAGGTTGGGGAAGTTCTCCTGGATAATATCCTGAAGTGTGTTTTCCAACTTGGCTCCTTTCTCCCCATTGCTTTCAGGTACACCCGTCAAACGTAGGTCTGGTCTTTATACATAGTCCCATATTTCTTGGAGGTTTTGTTCAGTCCTTTTCATTCTTTTTTCTCTAATCTTGTCTTCACGCTTTATTTCATTAAGTTGATCTTCAATCTCTGATATCCTTTCTTCCACTTGATCAATTCAGCTATTAATATTTGTGTCTGCTTCACGAAGTTCTCATGCTGTTTTTTAGTTCCATCAGATCATTTATGTTCTTCTCCAAACTGGTTATTCTAGTTAACAATTCCTATAACCTTTTTTCAAAGTTCTTAGCTTCCTTGCACTGGGTTGGAACATGCTCCTTTAACTTGAAGGAGTTTGTTTTTACCCACTTTCTGAAGACTATTTCTGTCATTTTATCAAACTCATTCTCCATTCAGTTCTATTTCCTTGCTGGCAAGGATTTGTGATCCTTTGGATTAGAAGAGGCATTCTTGTTTTTGGAATACGCAGCCTTTTTTGTGCTGATTTTTTATCATCTTTGTGGATTTATCTACCTTTGGTCTTTGATATTGGTGACCTTCATATGGGGTTTCTGCATGGACATCCTTTTTGTTGATGTTGATGCTATTCTTTTGTGTTTTTTAGGTTTTCTTCTAACAGGCCCCGCTGCTGCGGTTTGCTGAAGTCCACTCCAGACCCTGTTTGCCTGGGTATAACCATCAGGGGCTCCAGAACAGCAAAGATTGCTGCCTGTTTTTTCCTATGGTAGCTTCATACCAGAGGGCACCCACCAGATGCCAGCCAGAGCTCTCCTGTAGGAGGTGTCTGTTGTTTCCTGCTGGGAGATGTCTCCCAGTCAGGAGGCATGGGGGTCAGGAACCGACTTGAGGAGGCAGTGTGTCCCTTAGCAGAGCTCAAGTGCTGTGCTTGGAGATCCACTGCTCTCATCAGAGCCAGCAGGCAGGAATGTTAAGTCTGCTGAAGCTGCACCCCCAGTCGCCCCTTCCCCAGGTGCTCTGGCCCAGGGAGATGGGAGTTTTATCTATAAGCCCTGACTGGGGTGGCTGCCTTTCTTTCAGAGATGCCCTGACCAGAGAGGAGGAATCTAGAGAGGCATTCTGGCTACAGCAGCTTTGCCAAGCTGTGGTGGGCTCTACCTGGAACAAACTTCCTGGAGGCTTTGTTTATACTGTGAGGGGAAAACCCACTTACTCAGTCCTCAGTAATGGTAGATGCACTGCCTCAAGCTTGAACATCCCAGGTTGAGCTCAGAGTGCTGTGCTAGCAGCAAGAATTTCAAGCCAGTGGATCTTAGCTTGCTGGGCTCTGTCGGGGGTAGGATCCACTGAGCTAGACCACTTGGCTCCCTGGCTTCAACTCCTTTTCCAGGGGAGCAAATGGTTCTGTCTTGCTGGCATTCCAGGTGCCACTGGGGTATGAAAAAAACTGCTACAGCTAGCTTGGTGTCTGCCTGAATGGCCAATTTTGTTTTTTTTGTTGTTGTTGTTTTGTTTTGTGTTTTGAGATGAAATCTCAGTCTTGTTACCCAGGTTGCAGTACAATGGTGCCGTCTAGGTTCACTGCAACCTCTGCCTCCCGAGTTCAAGCAATTCTCCTGACTCTGCCTCCTGAGTAGCTGGGATTGAGGTACCCACCACCATCCTAGCTAATTTTTGTATATTTTTAGTAGAGACAACGTTTCACCATGTTACCCAGGCTGGTCTCAAACTCCTGACCTCAGATTATCAGCCTGCCTCCATCTCCCAAAGTGCAGGGATTACAGGCATAAGCCACCACGCTCAGCCGACCCCTTACTTGGCAAAGTCTTCAACTTTGTCTTACACATGAATTATTTAGAGGGAGGCTGGTTTCTAATTTGCAAATAGTGATGTAGCACTAGACCTTTAAAAATGCCCTAGTCTGTAAAACAAGATTATATTTGTTTTCTAAAATGTCCTACCAATGAAGTAATAGAAGTTTTGGAAAAGGGAATTAATATTTATTGATCACTTACTATAGGCCTGCCATGATGCTAGAAGCTTTCCAAACATTTTGATTTATTTCTCTCAACAACTACTCTGGAAACTGGGTGAGAGAGAATAAATAACTTGACCAAGGCTGTATTGGGTTGAATAGTATCCCTCCAAAAGATATCTCCAAGTCCTAAATCCCAATACCTGTAAACGTGAGCTGACTTGGAAATAAGGTCTTTCTGGAGGTAATTAAGGATCTCAAGATATACTGGATTTGGGGGAGCCTGAAATCCAATGACTATTATCCTTTCAGGAAGAGGAAAGGCACAGAGATACACTGAGAAGATGGGCCAGTGAAGATAAAGGCAGACATTCAAGTGATGCAGCTACAGGGTTAGGAATGTCACAGATTCAGCAACTACCAGAAGCTATGCAGGAAATGTGGAATGGGACTTCCGCCTTCCAGATCCAAGAGACAGTAAGTGTTTTTTTAAGACATCCTATTTATAATAGTTTGTTGTATTATCTTTATTTAACTAACACAAAATCCTGGGCTGGTAATGGCAGAGCAAGGATTTGAACCTCGATCTGTTGAATCCAAAGCCTATACTCATTCCACTATCCCAGTTGGAGCCCCTGAATTCTATAGGAGAGGAGCCATCCTTGATTGACATATTATAACAATATAGAAAGATGTAAAAGCAGAGTCCTATAACCAAATGAAATCTGCAAGCATAGTTGTTACATTCGGTCAAAGTATCATCTATATTCACGGCCAAAGTGCAAAGAAGACCTCACACAAAACAAACTCTCAGCTGATTCCAAATAGAAAGGGTTGCAAATTCCAGGAAAGCAGGAGGAGAGAAGTAGGGGGACTTAGCAGTAATAGCTATGAGAGCAGAAAATAATAAAGAGAAATTTGGCCAGGCGCGGTGGCTCAAGCCTGTAATCCCAGCACTTTGGGAGGCTGAGGCGGGTGGATCACAAGGTCAAGAGATCAAGAGATCGAGACCAACCTGGTCAACATGGTGAAACCCTGTCTCTCCTAAAAATACAAAAAATTAGCTGGGCATGGTGGCACGTGCCTGTAATCCCAGCTACTCAGGAGGCTGAGGCAGGAGAATTGCCTGAACCAAGGAGGCGGAGGTTAAGGTGAGCCGAGATTGTGCCATTGCACTCCAGCCTGCGTAACAAGAGTGAAACTCCGTCTCAAAAAAAAAAAATAATAATAGAGAGAGAGAGATTTAACTGGAGGGAAAGAGCAGCCCCTCCCTTTGAAGGGAAATATTCAAAGAACACAGCCGACTTGAAAAGAAGTTGTGAAGAGAGACATGCAGGTGGTAAGTCAGATTTAGACCAGTCATGCAATGTTATAGCAAAAAAAAAAAAAAAAAAAAAAAAAGGAGCTAATATCATTTCAAAGTTCACTTTCAGAGGTGGAAAAACCACACAGCTGGCAGGTTGCAAAGTCCCTTTTTACAAGGCTCTAATGAGAAGACAGAGTATTTCCAAGTCACTTCAAACCAGAAAGTAGAAATGTACCAGAGCAAGGTAGGAAAGTGATGAAAGGGTTAAACAAAAGTAATGCATGCAGAGGATAGATTGATTTCTGGGGACAGATTAAAAGCACTAAATATGTATCCTTGATGAGGTGATAATTAAGGTCACTGGGGAAGCCAAAGGAGCTGTCTGGGAGGAGATGAGAGGCCAGCATGCAGGCAAGTGTGGAAGAGCAAACAAAATCTCACACAGGCAAGCAGGTAAATGGGAGTGATGGGGTGCAACCCACAAAGGATCATTCACAAAGTCTCAGTGCAGCCTCCTGATAGGGTGAAGTTTATTGCTTCTCTATGTAACTCAGATTTCAAATGACCCTTCCCTGTTCCACAAGTGAAGTCATTTCCTTTGAGGAAAGGTGCTATATAAATGTAAACATGTAAGTCTGAGCTGGACAGAGTGCTAGAAAATAAATACATCCCGAAATCCTCCTGCCCTGATCCTCCAGAGACAGACTGGATGTGACCTCATGGATCTTTCTTTTCATCTTCTACTTATGGGAATTGTACCTGACACCACCAATTTTATGGACCCTTTCCATCTGCGAAACTCACCAATAAGTGATATTACTGGAGACCACACTGTTTTAATAAAAACGCTCTGAGATCCGTCTTCGCCCAGCATGTCTGGAAGAACAGTTATGTGGCTAACACTAGTGAGTCTGGAAAGCCCTTCATCAGAAAAGGCTGGGTCCTGATAGCAGAAATATGACTTAACTCTGTCATAGGAATATCCAGGAGTAAACTCTCGCAGAAATCAAGGTTGCCCACCCTCTCTGCATGTGCATGTACATCTCAGTTCCTTTGAAGCTTGGTCATATATTATTTAAGGTTCAATCCAAATGTTCCTTCTTTTGAGAGGCCTTCCCTAATTCTCTCAGGTACACAGTGAGCCTTCTCTGCCCTGGGTGTTGTATCTATTTCACTGCTTGTCACTGTCTGAATTGTCGCTTACTGATTTCATTCTTTTACTGGCCCCTGCGGCCCAGGGTCTGGAATCAGAGGTCAAAAGGATGAGGGCTATATTCTGCCTCTTCACCCTCACAGCACAGCCCACCTCATAGGACCACGGTGACCAGCAGCATCTAATTACCTATTAATGGAAAAGACACTAAGGGTGATTTTCTCCCAGCTGTGAATTAACTAAAAAGGTCACCCAAAAATGTAATTTTTCTCCCCAAGGAAAAGTGACATCAAAAACTAATGAAATCTGAACTTTATTACTTCCCACTGAACTTTTCATTTTGTTTTAGGATATTAAAAGAGAAAAAGAGGCATGGAGAAAGGGAAGAAGTGGAAGTCAGGAGTTAGATCTTAAAAGGCTCTTGCATATTAGTAAGTGATCTTTGACCTTAGGGCACACACCAAGTGCAGATGGGTCACTGGTAAATTAAAGGCATTGCAGGAGACTCACTGTCACGTCTATTAAAAAAAGATATACTGAATACTTATTATATGTTTGATGTTACAATTGATAATAAATATCTCTTGGGCCTAGTATGGTACCTCACTCGTAATAGGCACTTGATAAAGATATTGGCTTTAAAATGAATGAGTGAATGAAGAGGTTTGAACCTCAGCACTCTGGCCACAGACCCCTGGGGGTCCATATTACAGGAGGGCCTACAAAATTTTCTGAACTGAAAGTCATTTTTGAAAATATTTTAGAACCTAAATGATCTCTAATGATACTTCCTGCCTGCATTTGCTCTGGGTTCTGAGAGGAGGAGCAATCACAAAGTCGGGGCAGAACTCGAAGCCAAGAGAAGGAGTTAGTACCAGAGGGTCCAGCAAAATAGGGACGTGCCCGACATAGCAGGATCCGTGGAGGTTCTGTAACGAGGAGGACAAGAACGGGCATCTTAGAAAAATTCCACGTCTTTGCCAAAGATTTCAGGACATCAGTCTATGATCCACCTCCCCATTTTCTGGTGCAGTAAGGATGGGAGTCTAGCGGCAAATAAATCTGCACAGTTTACCACACTCGCTGGTTTAGCGGTTCTCAAATTTGAGATGCCTAAGAATTAGTAGCACCATACATATTACACAAATATTCATCTACATAGCACTCACAAAATACCAGGATTTGGAAAAGCTAGTTAAATGCAGATTCCCTAGGCCCCATCCCTAAGGATTTTCAATTAGTAGGTCTGGAGCTGGAGCCCAGAGATCTGTATTTTTCATAAAAGCCCCAAATGAGTCTGATGAGGGTGGCCCTGGGATGAAACCTGGAGAAAGATATTTTGGCTCCATTTGCTTTATTCACCTTAATAGACCTGCCTGTATCATCATGAACGTAATGAGCCCCATCTAAAGTGGGGAGAGGTCTTTAAATCATTCTAGCCTCATCGTAACGGCTTGCAAATAAGAAGCCATAGCACCAAGAAGTTAGTAATTCTTAACCAAACTTGCAGTTATTTAAAGGCAAGACTAGGCAGACATGAGTGTTGCCTCCTGTTTCTTTATTTAAATTATCTTCTCTGATATCAAACTTCGTAGCATCCTGCACAGTTTGGAATTAAGAGTATTTCTGTTCATTGGTCATAATTTGCCTCCTCTACTGAACAGTCCATCAAGACTTCAGTTTCTGAGATATGTATGAGAAATGTTAAATCTTAGAAGGAAGTATAATATACTGGGAAGCCCTGCTCAGTGTCTACCTTATAGAAGTGTTATGATTAAATAAAATATTTTACCCATAGGAAGTCCTCAATTAACATTATTCTACTAATATTGTATAATCATTGATCAAATAGCAATAAGATATTTTGTTTTTGAAATGGCAAATCAACACTTTTCTATCAAACTTCTGTTGTGAGGTACTTGCATTTTAAGAAAAAAACCTCTCTCTCTCTCCCTCTGGCTGGTGGTGGTGGTGGTGGTGGTGGTGGTGGTGGTGGTGGTGGTGGTGTGTGTGTGTGTGTGTGTGTAAAGTTGAATCATACAGAATTACCATTATTAACCACTTCTGAACTGTGAAACAGCAATCTTATACTGTCTTCCTAGTATATAAAAATACTTATGTCACAGTTAAAGAAATGGAAAGGTTTTTTAATTTAAAAATAAAAAAATAAAATTAAAAATTTTACCTATGATCACAGTTTTGATTATGCCATATTCTTACCAATTGAACTAAATTTTGATAATACCACTTATAGCGCCAATTATCAGAGCTTATCATAAATTACAGAATTTTAGGTACATACAATTGAGTTGTAGACAGGGAGAATTTCATGCTCAATTCTGTACTAGAGAATTTTATATTTTTAAAGTAAACCTTTCTGAATTTAGTCAGAGGCAGCCAATTTGGGCAGTTCTTTCCAATCTCATATGTCTAGTCCTTAAAGCAAAAGAAAAAGGTCACTATCAAAGGTCACAGGGATATTATTGTTGGCTATCGATTCTGAAATCCAAACATCTGTCAGATTGCAGAAAACATCAATTCTGTCAAATGACACTAGTCCAAATTCCCGTCAAAGGGTCAATAAATTGTCTAAAAGCAGGACCCCTTATAGAATGCAATTAGAAATCACAGATCAAAGGTGAAGTCAGGCCAAAGTTACTTTGCTAAGGCTAAGAAAGGCCTTAAGGAATAGATTTTTACATGTGAGCAGAAGGTTAAAGGAGGCAAGATAACATTTAAACTGGAAAGGCGATCATAATTTTTATAACGGTAAAACCTTACCACACAAATTCTGTTCTACCAGCAAGCAATCGCTCCTGGTGACAGAAGAGGCAGAAGAGACAGACAAAGTAGCAAAGGTGTTTTCCACAATACTTACTGTGGGCTAAGGACACAGGACTAGCCCTTGTGATTTCTTTCCTTTTCTTCTTTTTGAGTCAACTTTATTGAAGTATAATTTACAGAAGGAGGGGAAAATTGAGGGGCACAGATAGACAAGCAAAGTATATATCCGAAATGTGAGAAAGTGACAGGTGAATGGTAAAAATTAATTGGTCAACCAAATATTTTGTCTAGGTGAAGCCACGTATAACAATATTTCCAAATTTATGACTCTATAGAAACATCAAGTGACTCAACATTATGGAGGCACAGGATAAAGCCATGCCAGGGTCAACAGCAAGTTAAATCAATAACAGAATCAGACAAGAGGTGTCTAGTTCTGTATTTACCCATTGATCAGGCATTGTGGAGACAGTGTCCTCTGCTTGCTCATTCTTTTCTCCTTTCCCATTTTATTATTCTGCCCTCCTCAATTTGTACAGTTCAACCTCTACAGCAATATCACACAACGTCCACCAATCTAATCCAATGACAAGTTTTCCATCTTCATTTTTTTTTTTTTCAAGTAAAGCCTCGCTATTGCCCAGGCTGGAGTGCAGTAGCGTGATCTCAGCTCACTGCCACCTTTGCCTTCTGGGTTCAAGCAATTCTCCTGCCTCCACCTCCCAAGTAGCTGGGATTACAGGCATGAGCCAATACGCCTGGCTAATT
Organism: Saimiri boliviensis; assembly: GCF_048565385.1. Taxonomy (NCBI): domain Eukaryota; kingdom Metazoa; phylum Chordata; class Mammalia; order Primates; family Cebidae; genus Saimiri; species Saimiri boliviensis. Next base: position 131,114,388 of record NC_133453.1, on the reverse strand, counting down.
TTTATACTTTTAGTAGAGATGGATTTTTCACCATGTTGGCCAGGCTGGTCTCAAACTCCTGACCTCAGGTGATCCCCCTGCCTTGGCCTCCCAAAGTGGTAGGATTACACGTGTGAGCCATGGCTCCTGGTCCATCTTCATTTTAATTTATTGTGATAACTGCTATTCTAATCAGCTTGATCTCCCTGCCCTGACCTCTTGAAAGTCTTCTCTTCTGTGATTTACCTTCCACTTCTATGAGAGCATGTTTTTCCCTTTCTTATTGACACCTTTTTTCATATTGATGCCCCCCATTAATGTATGTATGGTCCCAAAACTGTCATCTCTATTGATTTTTCATTTTACAACAATCTTTCCTTGAGTTTCCATCTGCTTCCAGGACTGTTATATATGCTGTTGACTTTTAAATCTATTTTTTTAACCTCTCTCCACAGCATAAAAGCCACACTTCTAACTCTGTGGCTTTGAGTAGTTTTGAGTCTTCTTAACATGTCAGTCAATGTCTTTGCACCCACTCCACCTGTCCGGAGGTGCACCGGAGCCCCAGTGCTGTTACATTCAGATCAGACTGCTTCAAAGTCCACAAAAGCGAAGGTTTATTGCCTTGTCCACTGTGCCATCTCTACCTGGATGGCATGTGGCCTTCTCAGGTTCAGCATATCACAAGGAGTATTTTTCATTTCCTCCACATCTGTTCCTGCAATTTATGCTGCCTATTTTAGTTAAAGCCACAGTAACCATCAAATCATCTCATAATCATCTTACCTTCTTCCTCCTTATACCAGTTCCCATTGGACACCACCTGCATCAAATCGACTCCTAAAGAGCCCTCAGATGTGTTCCCATATCTCGTTCCTCCACTCTAGTCTTACCACAGTCCCTCAGCACATCTTTTCCTAGACTGGTTTTTAGTCAATAGTCTGTTTTTAGTCTCTCTGGCCCTCGACTCTACCTCCAATGCTAGAATTAATCTCCCTCATTCCTGGCAGAAACATCTAGAAGGCAAATCTGCGGGAATTATTCTCACTTTTAGATTTCCTCAGCGACTCTCAGTCACCCTCAGCATGCTGTTAATATGTCATTCAAGACATATGACAGTCTAGTCCTAAAACCTCTTCTAAAAGCCCATCTTCTCAGTATCCTAATCATTTTATCCAAGTTGCCATGCCATGAACTCTCACCACTCTAGTTTTCTTTGCTCATCTTAGAACCACTTCGCTCATTTTCTATAAACTACCTTCACTGCCAGGTCAACTCCACACTCACTTTGGTTGCCACCTTCAGAAAGAAGACTCCAATAGGCCCTTAAAGGTGTCGCTAATTGTCTCCCCTCTTTGCCCACAAAACACTTTATTCTCACTATCAGCAGCAGATTATATGACATCTGTTTTTTCCACTCCATTCCTTCACTAGAGCTGACACTGTTCTAGGTAACAGGGACCAGTTATGTGATGGAGCTGCTCAGGCCAGCTCAATAGTCCATTTTGCATATTTTTCCTAATGTCACATTTGGTGATGTCACAACAGTATCCTGAAACTAGCCGTGATAGGAATATTTACACCAGAGGGATTGGCAAACACTACAAATCAAGGCTCCTTTCAAACCTGTTTTATCAGCACTCCATCAGGGTAACAGCAAACCAAAATCTTCTTAGAAACACATAATTCCAGTAAAAGAAAAGCAGACTACAGAAATGCTAAATAAGAAAATAATTTCTAAAATTGTCTGAAGGTGCTAAGTACTATGAAAACGACAGAACAAGGTGGAGTATTCCAGGGTATTGGGCCTTCATGTGAATAGTAAAATTATCAAGAATCAGGAAAGGAGCAGGGCTGGGAGAAAGAGACAATGAGGAGGAGCTAACTTCATCCAGAAATAAAGTCAAGAGCCCCAGGGTCAGTAAATGATTTCAACCATTAAGGGTAGGGTATAACAGTTGAATACATGGAGCTCCATGCACATATTATTTATTTTGTCTTATTCCTAGTGCCTGGCAGAGCATAATAGATGCTTAACTAAAGTTAAAATAGAATCTTATTTTATACTGAGCCGGGTAACTAGTTCTGGGTTGCACATTCTTCTGTTCTTAAGATTTATTTTTATTAAAACCAACAACTCAGAGGGATAAGTTTTTCCCCTACCACACAGAGTTTGCAGCAGCACGTTACCCGACCTGCCTTAGGAGATGGAAGGGAATCCACCTATCCATTACTTATTTGAACTACCTTGAATAACACCCCTAGAGTTTGGTCTTTTCACTCAAGACTTCTCAAACATTAACATGCATATGAATCACTCAAGAATCTTATTAGGCTACGTGTTCTAATTCAGTAGGTCTGGGATGGCTCTGAAATTCTTCATTTCTAAGAAGCTCCCAGGTGATGGAGATGATGCTGGTGTGAGGATCCTACTTTGATAGCAGAGCTTGGGCTTCAGCCAATGTTTGTTTTCATCCCTCAGTAGAAAATGCCCTCTTTCTGGGAAATGTCATGCCTTCTTTAGGTAGCTCATAAGTACTGGTGATTTACTTTCTGTGATCTGAAGTCTGGCTCAGGTAATTCCCTGCTTTACAATTCCTAGTTCTAGCTCTTGTAAACACACGGAATAATTCTAATCGCTCTTTCACAAGGCAGCCTCTAAGTACTTAACAGCAAGCCTTCTCCGTCCCAGCTAAATGCCCATGGCTCCTCCTGCCACGCATCTGGCTAAGCAGCATCAAGTCTTCTGAATATGCCAACCGTCGTCTTCTTCCCCATTAACTGTCCAGGCACCAACTAAAGTCACCTACAAGCGGATGGACTTGGACTGCCTTCACCATGCTGCAGTCCTCGGATGGTTTTGGGTCTCATGTTGCAAAACCAACCAACCTCTGACTCCGATTCCTGCTTTTGTTGTCTTTTTTGAGGTGTCTGTAAACAAAAAAGTATCTGAGACAAGTCTTAATCAGTTTGGAGATGTATTTTGCCAACGTTAAGGACCATGGCCTGGAACAGCCTCAGGAGGTCCTGAGAATATGTACCCAAAGTGATTGTGTTACAACATCTTGGCTTTATACATTTTAGAAAGACAGAAGTTACATGCAATGGCATGAATCCTTATATGTTAGGTATACATTGGTTGGGCCTGGAAAGGTAAAACATCTTGTAGGCAGGAAAGCTTCCAGAACATAGGTGGATTCAAAGATTTCCTGATCGTCAACTGGTTGAAACAGTGTAGCTCTGCCTGAAGAGTTAAAATCAGCTTGAGTTAAGCAAAGTTAGTTGGGGTTGAGAGTTGGGCGGATATTGCAGAAGCCAAGTTTCTTGTGATGTAGAGAAAGCCTCCAGGTGTCCAGCTGGCTTCGGAGAGAATAGATGGTAAAATTCTCTTATTGACCCTTAAAGGTATCAGACTCTCTGGAAAAGACCTACTAAGAAAAGGAGATTCTCTAACGAGTACAAGTTCTTCCCACAAGAAACAGCTTTGCAGGGCCATTTCAAGATATGTCAAATAAATATATTTGGGTGTAAAATACTTTGATTTCCTTCAGGGCCTGCTGCCATGTGATGCTGTACCAGAGTCAGTTTAGAAAAGTTTATCTTCTTGCTATAATGAATCTGTTTGGTCAGTCTTTAGATCTCTGTTGTAATGTTAATGCTGGTCACTTTGTCTAAACTCCAAAGGGAGGAGTGTATGATAAGGCATGTCAGAACCCCATTCTTCCCCTTCCCTTGACCCCATCATGGCCTGAGCTAGTTTTTCAGGTTTCTTTGGAATCCCCTTGGCCAAGGCAGGGTCCATTTGGTCTAAGTTTATTCAGGGGCTTAGAATTTTATTTTGTGTCAATATGCTTTTAGCTCAAAATTATCCTTATGTCAAAGTGGCTAGCATATTTTGGGGTGGCATATTCTGCTACCCTTCAGGGGATTCTATTTGCATATTCAGAGACTCATGGGGGTGATGCATTCTGCTGCTGGTCAAAGGCAAAAATCTCTAAGAGTCTCACCCTTCCTCTTCCCCACCAGGATCTCCCAAAAGGTGAAGAGCACTATGGAGGTTTTATCCCCAGCTGATGGTGATGGTTTTCTCTTGCCCTCACAAGTACTATGTAGAGAAGCTACAGTCTGACTTCGGTTGGAAATTTGGGGTTTATTTGTTAAATTTCTTTGAACTCAGCTCAAAACAGAAGGCAATGCTCAGGTGTGTCCTGAACTCTACTGAGCAGAACACTCAGTCTGCCCCTCATTTTAAAATACCAGCCGCTTGTGAATGCAGCACAAGATCAAATTAACTTTCTTGGCAGTCTTGCGGTTCTGTTGACAGTAACTTCCCTGAGTTTACAGTAAACTTCCAACTTGGAGGTTTTTTTTTTTTATGTAGCTGCTGCTTTCACAGTATCTTACAAATCAATGGGCTTCTTCTTCTAATACAAACCACTTCTCTGGTCTCTGTTGCCTATTGAATATCATGCTTTAAAAAAAAAATCCACAGAAATGTAAGTTGTCTTTCTGATGAGATTACCAAGGGAGGGAAAATATCTTGACAGAAAAGGCTGCAATAAATCAGCAAAGATTTCCACATCCTGTTGTAAATTGCAACAGGATGCAATTCACCTGGCAGGAGCTGACGTTAACTCTTTGTTCCCTGGATTGGTGAATATTTCTCCCTCTTTGTCTCTCTCCTGATGTGGTATTGGGTTCAAATTCTAGGCCCCAGTAAAACTGAATGGCTTCACAAACAAAAAGATTAAAGGTCTGTTTCACAACATTTATATTGAAAAATTCTCAAAATGGAATTTGATTTCCTCCTGGATTGTTGTGATGGATTACCAGTGGTTGGGGTGTCTGCTAATTTAAGATGGGCTGCACATTGTAAATAGGCAAATATGTAGGTGACAACCTGTAGACAACAAAAAGTTGTTGCATTTAAAGTGTCATAGAAGTTCCTCTAAAATATTGATTTTGATTTTGTTGCTTTCTTTTTTCATTCACACACCCTGAGCATACATATATCATATATGTTATAGTGAATCCCAAGTTTCTCTTCAAAGAATCAGTATGTCAGTATGTTCAGCTCTCTTATTCTTTTTTAAAGTTTCTATTCTATTTTAAAGTTTAACTCCCTTGTAATTCCAGTAAACAATCCTCTCCACTGGTTCTAATTAGTAGTTCACATCTGCTCCCCCCAACATCCTGACGCATCCCGGTCACCTGATCACCCTGGCTACCTGCTCTGACGTGCCTGTAACTGTCTTTCCTGCCAAAACACCCACACCACCACTCGGGCTCTGACCAGTACTCTTTTTAAAATAGCCAATCAGGATTAATCTAGCTTGTGTGGTCTAACCCTAGCCAATAGAAAATGACACAGCAGTAGGGACAACCCCCATCATGCATAAGTACCCTTCCCCCTTTGTCCAATCATGCCCGGCCATCATTGCCCCACCCCTGCACCACCTCCACCCTTCTATAGAAGTAAACTGCCTTGCTGGGAGGATTCATCTTCGAGAGTTATTTCTTTTGCAGCATTGAAATTTTACTTATAAAATATAGTTTATCATAAACTAATAATTTATTTATCAGAAACCTATTATCAAATTGCAAGCTACCAAGAGCAGATACAAGATACAAGATACAAGTCCCATTCAGTTTCGCAGTCTAGATTAGTCACAACTTCAATCTTGACCGTGTATCAGGATCACCTGGAGGTCTTGTGAGAATACTTAATATTGTTGACTAAGTTTTTCTCAGATTCGCAGATCCCACTCCTGAGTGTCCGATTTAGTAGGTCTGAAGTAGATCTGACAATTTTCACTTTTAACATTTCCCAGGTGACATTGAAGCTGCTAGTTCAAGTAGCGAACTTTGAGAACCGCTGATCCAGAGCATAGGACAGTGTAGATATCACAACCTCTACAAACACTTAATGAAAGACAAAAGGCAAGAACGTGGTGGGAAAACAGAGGGAAAAATATAAGCAATTAGGGAAGCAAAATATGTGATTAGGGAATTGAAGTAAATACTGATTTTGGACCTATCTTGGAATGTCCCCACAAAGTGTGAAGCGGGGTAGGTTTTTGCATTCAGTCTAAATCGAAAACATTTCTTTTATTCCTGCCCCCCCAAGATTTGCTGGAAATTATTTGGATTTGGTTGTCTTCCATCTTAAACTCAAAACTGTATCATCTACTTAGTCTAGGAATTCATTTGTTTGTCTGTTTCTTCCTGGGGCAGAACAGTGAGCAGCCTCAGGCTGATTTTTTTAGCTGCTGCCAGAGTACATTCCTCATTCACATCCAAGAAAGTGTCTCTTCACAACTAAGGGCCTGAGGTAAGCATTTCAAATCCATCATTACATGCTAAAAATTCTAATTTTTCTTAAAGTATTTGATGTTGCTTTATTTTTCTTTCTTTCTTTCTTTCTTTTTTTTTTTTTTTTTTTTGAGACGGAGTTTCGCTCTTGTTACCCAGGCTGGAGTGCAATGGTGCGATCTCGGCTCACTGCAACCTCCGCCTCCTGGGTTCAGGCAATTCTCCTGCCTCAGCCTCCTGAGTAGCTGGGATTACAGGCACGTGCCACCATGCCCAGCTAATTTTTTGTATTTTTAGTAGAGATGGGGTTTCCCCATGTTGACCAGGATGGTTTCGATCTCTTGACCTCGTGATCCACCTGCCTCGGCCTCCCAAAGTGCTGGGATTATAGGCTTGAGCCACCGCGCCCGGCCTGATGTTGCTTGATCTTAAACTTTTGTTCAATATTACATAGACCAAACAACCACTGGGTTGACTAGGTGTTTCTCAGTCTGCTGTGTTGGAGGTTTGGTATTAACATAACAGTATGGTGGTAATGAAATTCAATTATCCACATATATCACAACCACAGTGCTATTGTGTCAAACAAGAAGAAATGACTATCTTCCATCGAATTTACTATGCTATAGAAAGAGGAGATACCTTGTTAAACCAGTAGTCTAATTAAATCCCTAGTAGAAAACCATGTTTTTGCCCCTAAGACACATTAAAAGTTTGATGTTCCATTGATGGAGATTGGGGAGACATGTAGTCTTTTTGGATGCATAGCTCTGCTATTTATTTGATCTGTGAACTTACACAAATGATGTGTTCACAGATGCATGGTTTCATCCATAAAATGGGTACAATTTACGTTAAAATAAAAACTTGAGACAGGGTTTGTTAAACAGAACACAAAACCCCAGCATATGGTTGGCATTTAATAAGTAATTGAGGGAAATCTGGATGAATTGCGATGAGCACCTGGGTCATTTTGCTTTGCTTTGTTTTTCCTACGAGTATGTTGTTTACAAATCTTTCTCCCATCTTTCTTTTTGAGAGAGCACACATTGTTCACCTGGCTATTGTAACAATTCTCACATGATCTCTGTTATGCCAAGTTATTTGTTAGAATAAATGGATTTTTTTTGACAAGAAGCTTTTCATAAGAATGAGGTGTTTGGGGGTGACAATGCAATATGTCCTACGATTGAGTTCTATAACCTGGGTCCACTAAAACAGTATTAAGCCCAAGAATTGGTCCACACAAATCAATTCCTAGAACTACACATACCCTATCTCATGGGTGTCAATACCCCCTACCACAGCTACTGATATAGAACACAACAAATGAAGTATGCAATAGCCCAGGCACCAGATTTCTCTGCTCTCAGCTCTGATTCTCAGCTTGGGTTATCTGAAACATCATTTGATGGCTGGTCACCTTTGGGTCTCAGCAACCTAGCAACCTCTGCTTCCCAGGATTTCTGGACTGAATTCCTCCACCTTTCTGATTTCCCTGTATGCTTTCTCTTTCCATCTCTTCCTACCCCTCCAGAAGAAAGCTGGTTCCATCCATCTTTATCCCTATACAGGTGGTAACACCTTCAGGGATGTATCTCTCTGTCTGAGTGTGTGGGTTGGATCAGACAGCAGGTAAAAATGAAGTGTAATGTGACATAGTCACAAGAGCCCACCCAGACAGTTCAGCTAAACATATTTGAAAGCAAAAAAGTCACATACTTAAAAATTATGCAAAGTATGCTTTCTGTGTCATATTCCACATAGCCACCTTCTGTTTACCAAGGTGCAGTTTCTCATCAGCAAATCACTAGCAATGCAAACTCAAGGGGCAGAGCAAAAATCACCAACTTGGAAGCCCTGCGATTGATCAGATCTCATTCAGACATACGTTTCCTGATGCTCACAGGGGTCAAATTCATTGCCAACATTTGAAAATTAGGAGACTTTCCATGAAAATCAGATTTCCAACTTCCCTTGAAAACTCAGAAGATCTGACTTGAGCCCACATTTTAGCATGCAGCAACTGACTGACACTGAATAGCAGCTGCTCTTTTCAATGGACAGAGCTCCCCAGTATGCTGCTGTCATCCTGCTTGGATACCTGCCAGGTCTCTTCCGGCGAATCCTGCAGTTCAGCATCATGTCATATACAGTGATCTCTCAGGGAAGGCAGTTCAAGGCATCCTTTGCTCTGCCTCTACCACTTGATGCCTCTCGGGACCCAAGCATTTCAGTTTTCAGTGAGAAAGCTGCAAGGCTGTTCAGTTTGAGTCACATTTCTCTGCATAGTGTCTTATCAAATGGGAAAAAAAGAAGGCTGTATTTAGGCAAATATTCTTGTTTGCTCTTGCATTTCCCTGCTTTCAAAATCTAAGATTGGAAAGTGAGTTAGGAGGAAAGGACAAAGAGCAGTCCCTCTTCTCTGCTTTGGTTGTACTGCAAGACCGTGTCTAACCAAGGCAAATTCTTACCCTAACAAAGTGGAGATGATTGTAGTTTGTGACCAAAGCCTTGTAGTGGTATTTCTGGCACTTCTCTCCAGAAACACCTGAAGTGCAGGATAAAAGCTGTCCTGGATCCTAAATAATATATCCATATACTAGCAGGATTATAAAATACTGATTTTAAAAATCCTGCATTAAAAAAAAAAACTGTGTCACTGTTGTGTCATTACTTGGTGTCAAAGCAATTGTAAATACTAATGGAAAAGCAGGTGCAGAAAGCAGATGATAGGACTCAGTTACAGAGTGGCCCTCCAGATTACCAATACATGTTTCTCATGGTTTACAGATACCATCTCAAATAAAATAGTAACGTGTTAACCTTTGACAACATGTCCATGCACTGCCTAGACATTCCTTACCCCAGCCTGAGAAACACAAAATTTGCATAACAACAATTATTCCTCCCTAGCACATTCCCCTTGAGATATCAGAAATCAAAAAAGCAAAGCACATCATAAAACTCTACAATAAGAAAACAAGAAAACCAATTTTTAAAAGAGCAAATGACCTGAACAGACACCTCACCAAAAAAGACATAGAGATGTCAAAAAGGGTTACAGAAAGATGTTCGACATCCTAAGTCATTAAAGAATGACAACTCAAACAATGATGAGATACCACTATACACCCAGTAAAATGACCCAAATATAAAACATCAAATGCTGGTAAGGATGTGGAGCAGCAGGAACTCTCATTCATTGCTGCTGGGAATGCAAAATGCCACAGCCACTCTGAAAGACAGTTTGGTAGTTTCTTGCAAAATTAAACATATTCTTACCATAGTATACAGTAATCACATTCCTTGCCATTATGAATTAAAATTGTATGTCCACACAAAAACCTACCAACAAATTTTCAAAGCACCTGACTCATAATAGCTAAAGCTTGCAAGCAAACTGTGGTATCTCCAGAAAATGTAACATGTAGTGTGAAAAACAAGGCAGCTATCAAGCCATAACAAGAAATGGAGGAACCTAATCTTGCTAAGTGAAAAAAGCCAATCTGAGAAGGTTTCATACATATCATTCCAACAATATGACATTCTGAAAATGGCCAAACTATAAGAGACAGTTTTAAAAATCAGTCATTTCTACCAAAGGTGTGGGAAAGGGAAAGAAGGAGGGGTGAGTAGGTGAAGGACAGGGGACTTTTAAGGCAGTAAAACCACTCTTTATAACACTACAGCATAGGATACATGTAATTATACATTTGTCAAAACCCACAGAATGAACAACACTAAGAATGAACCTTAGGTAAACTACGGACTTTGGTTAATAATATAGATGTTGGCTTATCCATTGTTACAAATATACCATACTTATGCAAAATGTTAATAATAGGGAGAGCTGGGAGGAGAGAAAGGGGATATCTGGGAACTCTCTACTTTCTGTTCAATTTTTCTATAAATCTAAACCTGCTCCAAAGAAAGCCTGTTAATTATTTCTAATTAAAACATGCTAATTTCAGAGTTCAAGAGAGGAGGAGGGGCTGGTTCTTAGTATTGTCTCTAAACATCATTTCACTCTCACTTAATTCTTCACGAGGTTTCATAACAAAACCAGATTAAATTCTATTTAATGGTGAGTTGTTCAACAATTATCAGGTGTCCAATAGCGTCAGATACTAATAAACAGCCTCTTTACATCTCTTCCCTGAAGTATAACTTAGACAAAGATCATTTTGGCCATCTCTCTGTCTTTACTGAATATTTTACTCAAACTAATTCACACAGAAAACTCAGTACTGTTGAGTGTCCTTGCCAATTGACCAGAGAGCTCGGTTTCTAAGGAGATCCTAGAAGGAATGTTTTCACTTCCCCAAATATGCCATTTTGCTTAAACAGAACCACAGTGGCCAAATCTCAGCTCTCAGTCTGTAGAATATAAGCTGATTAAATCAGTAACTAGAACATTGTGTCATTCAGGCTACTTTCTTCTTTACTCTCTTTTTTTTTGTTTTTTTTTTTTTTTGTTTGTTTTGTTTTTTTGAGATACAGTCTCACTCTGTCCCCCAGGCTAGAATGCAGTGGCGCCATCTCTGCTCACTGCAACCTCCACCTCCCGGATTCAAGCCATTCTTCTGCCTCAGCCTCCCAAGTAGCTGGGATTACAGGTACCTGCCATCATGGCGAGCCAATTTTTGTATTTTTATTAGACACAGGGTTTCTACTAAAAATTAGTAGAAATGTTGGCCTGGCTGGTCTCCAATGCCTGACCTCAGGTGATCTACCTACCTCGGTCTCCCAAAGTGCTGGGATCACAGGTGTGAGCCACCACACCTGGTCTTCTTTACTCTTTCAACTCATGCTGCCTCCTGTAGCCCAGCCCAACCACATAACAAACATGCATGCACACACACACATGCGCACACACACACGCGCACACACACTCTCACACACAGCGTCTGAATCCAGTTCAGTAAAATAGGAACTTCTTGCCATACTCTGAAAAATCAAAACCTGACTAGCAAAATCAATGTCTTAACCTCTAAGGCCAATTTCTGTATTCCATGTGATGTTAAGAATGAGCCAGGTACATCAAAGGTTTGGAAAGTAAAAAGGGCTTGAAATAGAAAGCCCAACTGGCTTCCAGTCACTGGTTGCACCATCATCCTCCATATCAATTTCTCTCCATGTAGAAGTTAATGCTTACTGCCAGCATTGTATCGAAGGATGATTTTTAGTGGCTGCACAGATTTGTGCAATAAATTCACAAAGAACTAGATTGATAAGAAAGACATCAGAAATCAAAAAGCAAAGCATGCTGATTTCACAGAAAACTTAAAGATGTGAGATTCTTTTTTTATTTAAAAAGTCACCAACAAAACAGAAAACCTACAGTGTCTCATTTGTAATGCAAATAATTTTCCTTTAAGAACAGGCTTGTTGCTAAAAGCTGAAGGAATATTAGCTGTATTTCTTTCAAACAATGTCGTTAACTATCTTCAGCTTCCAAATTTGTTACTGAAAAAAAATTATTCTTCATGTCACCAGTTTTGATGGCTACATATGAAAGAAAGGTGAGCCTGGTGCAGTGGCTCATACCTGTAATCCCAGCACTTTGGGAGGCCGAGGTGAGCAGATCACCTGAGGTCAGGAGTTTGAAACCAGCCTGGTCAACATGGAGAAACCCCGTCTCTACTAAAAATACAGAATTAGGCATGGTAGCACATGCTTGTAATCCCAGCTACTCAAGAGGCTGAGGCAGGAGAATTGCTTGAACCCAGGAGGTGGAAGTTGCTGTGAGCTGAGATCAAGCCATTGCACTCTAGCCTGGGTAACAAGACGAAAACTCCATCTCAAAAAAAAAAAAAAAAAAGAAAAGAAAAAGAAAAAGAAAAGAAAGAAAGGTGAAAATAGCAAACATTGCAATTCATAAAAATGTCTACATCATTTTAATTAATGGGTCATTCACCTGTCTATCCAACCTACTAAAAAGTACAAAAGAGAATTTCGTTACCTATTGATTGAGGTTGGTATATGTCAACCCAAATGTACAGGTATTGTTGGTAAAGCACATAGAAAATATGCCACAGGAAAAGAAGAGGCAGATAAATGTGTGGTGATCCACAAGCTAGTAATCGAGAGTTAACTTAGTTGCCTGGCCTGGGGATCAGAAAACATGGATTGAAATTTTAGCTCTATTCATTATTAGATGGGTAACTTTGGCCAAGTCCCATAACCTCAACGAAAATGTAGCTTCCTTTGAACCTATTAAATGAAAATAGTGTCTTCGTTCACAGGGTTGTCATGATAGATAATTATAGTAAGACAAATAAAAGTGTGTAGACCTGACATGTGGTAGGTAATTAATAACTGTTGTTTAATGAGAATGTTAATTATCTAATTACCTATACAATTTCATATTACAACTTTCTAATTTTCATTTCTTTGCATGTTTGTTGAATTTTTGTTTCTCCCCTAAAAAAAATCATCTATTTTAATATCTGCTGAGGTGGCCCCGATGAGTTTGTTAGAAATTGATGTAATTTTAACACAATTTATATAGGTGGATGGTCAATTTGATGAGCTAACGGTATAAGAAAACGGTTGCCTGAAATTTCAGGTTGTGTGAATCTTAAAACAGAAATATTTGGGATGGCTCAATAGTTTTGTCTCTAGAGGCAGAATCTAAAACACCCTTTTGAAGTCTCCAAGGGACAATCTGTCCTCGTTCTTCTTTGAAAAGAAAGTGGAAATTTGCTACTCAGAGTCTATAGTAGAAAACTAAAAAAAAAAAAAAAAAAGAAAAAAAAAGAAAAGGCAAACAGACTGCTGCAAATGTCCACAGGGTCCTCTGGGTTTCTTCCACTAAAGGATAAGCTTTTACTTTTTTGTTTTTTGGCACTTTCAGTAGAAGTAATTAAACTTTGGCAACTTTTCGAATTTCTGTTTCTCTTCTCTTCCAGATGGAGGTGGTGGGAAGAGAGGGAAGGGGTCAGGCTCCCCTTCTGAGAGATTTGATTCAATACTTCTCTCTGAAAACAAAGATTTCTTTTCTGGTAGGTAGTGTGCCAGCTTTATCCCGTTCTCAGGCAGAATGCCCATCTAGGAAGTAAAATGCATGGATACGAGAAAATAGGGGGCTAAGGGGGACAGGAAGCATGTGTCATTGCATTAACCTTTAGCCAAGTGCCCAGATGCTTGAGACAGTGGGGGGCAGGGAGGGAACAACAATATTAAGAGAAATCTTAAATGGATTTTATATCCGTATTCTGAAGTCAGTTTCCAACTATTTCCTAAACAACCACATACTTGTAACACATAAAAGTGGGATGTTGAAACATTCATCAGATAGTGGGTCCTTGGGAAGAAAAGGTTTGTGCTGTGACCGAGGAAATCTGTATTTGGAAAGATCAAGTCCAGAAAGGCTACAAAGTAATGTGGAGAAATAGATGATGGTGGGGGATGGCCGAATATTGAGGGGTAAGAAATCCTGAGTTCTGAGAATGAAGAGAAATTACCTCCTCTGGTTTAGAGATGCCAGAAATTGCCCACATTCAAAATGCACGTGGACCTATACTGCCTTTATCCTATCATTGCTTTTTTCTGAACTGTAATTGAACCATTTGGCATGGAGCTTCATCTACAATTGCAGGTCAGGTCTCCACCCAACAACATGTCAGCAGCCAGGGTGAGAGGCCTGATTTAAGATGTGTCACTATTATAAATGAGTCCTCCATTGGTCCACTGCTGGAGCAACAGAGATCCCAGCATTCCACTTAGAAGGAACAATTTCGATATCGACTCCAAGAGATCAAAGCCCTAGCTGAAGTCCCACTTCTCTACAGGCCTTATTTTTTTTTTCCTACTAATGCATTTAACTTAGAATTCTCATTTTCATATTCCAAAGACATTTCCCTAGTCAAGGGCTGATCTTTAAATAATTTCCCATCTTGTTTATAAAATAAAAATAACCCATGCCATTGAATCATGATTATGATTTCACAATCCTATTGTTAACCAGATCATGCATGTATTCCCCACTAGCTGGGTATTTTTCAACTCATTACAAATCTTTTCACATGCAAGGACTATATTAAACTTGAATTTGCCCAGAAATAGCCCTAACTAACTGATATGATACCTGAGTTTCATTTTAAACCAGGGCTATATATTCTGTGACTCTATTTCCCTCTCTTTGAAATTCAGATGGATTTCTTTTTATCAATTTCAATTTCATTGTCACTTAGTGAGCATACAACAGCACAACATCAAAAGCTACCATTTATTGAGTCCTTAATCTCTCAATGTCCTAGAAGTTGTGCTGAGCACTTCACATAATGATCAAGTTTAATCCTCAGAATAATCCTACGAAGAAGGAAATTTTTACACCAACCCCACTCCCGTCATACAACATGAGATGAATTAAGAATCTAAAACTTAGACTCACTGTTAGTGTGGATTAGGTTTCCTCTGGCAAAGGGATTATTAATATCTGCCAATGTCATGATATTATAAAGAAAGAAAAATGAAAAGTAAAGAAGAGAAGGAAAGAAAGAAAAAGAAGGGAGGGAAGAAGGAAGGGAGGAAGAGAACGATCAAGATACAGTAACTACCGGTGGCTTACATTTAATGGAGATAATTTATACATTTTGCATATCCAGGTACTCTAGTGGGAAGACTATGTGGTTAAGCCAAGAGCCTGGGATCTGGCCTCAATACATTTATTAAGCAGCTATGTCACTTTAAGTACATATTTATTCTATCTATCTCCATTTCTTTATCTATTAGATGGAGCAATGATAATTTGCCTAAACCACCTCAAAATAAAATAACATGGTTAATGTAGAAGAGATGGGAGAAATTATAAATGCCATTAAATGGAATGTGTCATTACTGAGGATTCTGCCTAAAACACCAGTTAAAACGTCTCCTTTTCTTTCCCTTTGTCCTCTGTAGGTCATCACTTGTGACTTCTTAAGTCTTAATTGGCTGGGCAGAAACTTGTCTGTCTTTTCAGAAACAGAAAGAACTTTACTCATATCTTCTTTAAAAAGCATTTATTGATTTATTCATTTATTAATTCGTTGAATTAATTAACTCACTTGTGCTCAACAGAAGCATGATTAAAGCTCGGTTTTACAGCCACATTTTTGTGAAATGCACTACCTGTTTTCAAGCCTTGAATTCTAATTCAGAATATTTCCAATAAATTCAAAATAATTGTATTATTAGTAGAAGCAATGCGTAATTGGAAAGATAAATACATTAAGAACAAAATCAAATAATGTATTGCCCAATCACTTTCAAAATTACTGACTGAGAATTTGATAACCCTCAACTGAGTGCTAGTTGAGTCGACAGAAGAATCCACTCATTATTAATTAAATCTATGTTACCTTCTTTTGACCAAAGGACTACTGGTGAGCAGAATTTTCCCCTATATTATTACCAACATCTCCTTTGACAACAAGTGACACTGTCGGCTCTTCGCTCCATAAAGGTCTGGCTGGAGGTTAATGCAAATAAGATGAAATGGAATGGTTTTAGTTACCACCAATCCTAGGGTATTTTAATATCCAGGAGGATTTTACAAAAGAAGAAGTCTGGAGAAATTACAAATGGAGTCCAGCAGGCTCTGGACCCATGGAGAATGTCAGAGCTTACAGCAAATACTGTTAGAGACTTCCTCCTCTGCCTTGATTAATTAGCATCAGCTCTCCCAGGTGTACTATAGAAGTGTTTAGAATGTTTAAGATTTAAAATGCTTTGGGACTGTGCCACTAAAAGAACAAGTCAGCCTAATTTTCTCTTTTATATTCTCTGATTTTGATATTGCTTAGCTATAAAAGTAGATTCAGAGTTGCTTTGGAAGTGAGGGTAGGGATAGGAAAAGCAATGCTCCCCTCCCAGATTCTTTCTGATTCAGCTTCCTTTCCTAGGAACCAGTTTCTAGGCTACAGAGATCTCTCCTCATCAATCTATCTAAGGTCCTTCTGTAGGAAAACAAAAAGCAGATTGTTTGAGTGACAGAGTCAACCCATCCCATGCTGCCAGAGGATGACTATTCCCAGAACACAGTCTGAGAGGTATACACAGAAGTGACTTGACAGGCAGGCGGTCATATGCCAATTATCAGAAAACCACATACCATACGGTCCTTTTGCAAGACCTTTTAGAATATTTTGGGTACTTCATGAAGTGTATTTTGGTACTATCAACATGTACCACCTGTCTGATAATATTTGTGTTTCCGGAAGACTCCTTGTGTGCACAAGGTTTAGTGTACAGTGGAGAGATTCAAGTCTAATATTTGAAAGAAATAACCATGTCAATTTAATCACTTTCCAGACTAAGCATTCATAGCTCCAGCAGTGACAGGAAACATACTTTCAAAAGTCCTCACAAATTTGTTAACTTTCTCCAAACCTATTTCAATTTGTTCACATCCTCCAAGGAAACTGCCCAGAACTGAACACATTCTATACATGCTTAGATCAGTAATAATTAGAAAGAAGCAATCCCTTTTTACTATTCAAAAATTAATTTAAAGTTAAATCTAAGATGGCAAATCAAGTGTACCATCATTTGGGGACTAAAAGTAGTGTCAATTTAAGTATCCTACATATAATTCAGGAGGTATTTTAATAAGTTTTTTTCCAATGTGGGAGTTTTTATTATTAGAAGCACATTCTCTTATATATCAAGCACCTATGAACCCTAATTATGATATGTAAAAAAGGTCTAGGATATTGTCACCCAGTTGGTTATTTACCAATTGGACCTTGGGCAAAAATAGATAAATAAATAGTTGTTTACCACCACCATTTAGAATAAGCATAGAATTGGGGCTGATGATTATCCAAATGGGAATCTATCTGGGAATAATAAGAACTTGGATATTGGGCAAGAATGAAAATTACTGGCAAGGATAGGAATTGATAGCTTACTAGAACATTGTGGAACATGGTGATATCACTGCTTATAGGCACTTACCCAAAGAAACACCAATTTGCCAAGCCATTATACATGTGTTCACTTATCAATCCATTCATATACTTCCCGTTGCACTTCCCAAAGGATCTGAGATACTTAGAAGAATGTTTAACGTAAGTAAATTCAAAACATAAAAATAAAGCCAGAACAATGTCATTTAGAATAAGATATTGAGACCAGAAAGAAAAAGCATAAATATAGAGACAATTTGATCCTACACAGTTAAAATGTTCAATGGCAAATTTGTCCCTGGGCTGGCTTTATGGCAGCTAAAACAGAATTGCAAACATCTTTGGTTGCATGATTCACACAGTCTTTAAAGAGAAAATACAACAAATTATTAGGGGAAGAACATATGACTATAGAATATTTTCTATGGAAGATAAAACAACATAATGCTAGTAAGTGTCCCTTTGGGACTCTGGCTTTAAAACTAAGTAAAATTTTTTAAAACTAAGTAAAACTAGGTAAAAGAAAGTCAGCTTAGTGTGAAACTAATCACTATTCTCCCAACAGGATTATCAACATCTCTCAAGAATCATTCTGAGACATAGACTCTTAGCATTGAAAGAGATATTAAAGTTAATAATCTATTTCAACTTCCTCCTCAAGGCTGGAATATTATACACCATCCCATTACATTTGAGAAATGGCTAACCACTCTGGAAAGCATTCAATAGCCTACTACTTTCTCAAGGCATCTGCTCCATTTTCAGATTTCTTGTTAACATCAACTTCATCCGGACACTTATAATTCAACAGTTGACCTAATTTTACTGCCTAAAGAACAACAAAATCACATGGACACAGGGAGGGGAGCACTACACACTGAGGTCTGTTGGGGGGAAATAGGGGAGGGACCATGGGGAGGTGGGGAGTTGGGGAGAGATAGCATGGGGAGAAATGCCAGATATAGGTGAAGGGGAGGAAGGCAGCAAATCACACTGCCACGTGTGTACCTATGCAACAATCTTGCATGTTCTTCACATGTACCCCCAAACCTAAAATGCAATTAAAAAAAAGCAAAATCTAAGTTGAATTTCTATATTTAAATATCATTAGCACACCTAAAATAAGTCATCTCAATGTAATATTCTTAGTATAGTTGTATCCATGTTTTTAATTGACCCATTGCTTGTGAGAACATTCACAGCAGTGTTCCCAACAGTGGGAAGCACACACACAGAAGTAAAAGCTCTAAAAGAGTGGTCACCAACTCTGGCAGAAGTCATTAAGGTACTACCTCTGCCCTAGATGGAATACAAAATAGTTTCACTTGTTGACAAGAATAGCGATGGACAATTGCATTGCTCTACATTCTTTTTGGGCTAGTCATGGTGGCTTCTGTATCATTGCTGATATTGATTTTGCACTTAGATCAAACAGGCAAGGTGGAACTGGCTATGTTTTGCATTAAGCAAAAAACTACTTAGATTAATTAAGGTCATTTTCCATAGCTTCTGTTGTTCCCTTGGCAATTGGTGTTCTTGGGTCCAAAGCATCTTACATGAATTATTAATTGTCATTTCAGTCACAGTGTCAAGACTATGGTCCATTGCATTCTACTCAGAGTTTTAAATGCTTCTTCACAGCTTCTCCCTTATTATATGATTACCACGACAATACAACTAGTCAGTATTTCACAATACAGTTGACTATGGTGACAATCCTCTAGCAGTGAATATCTGAAACCGTGGTCTTCTCTGAATGAGTCAAGTAAATGACATAAGCAAGTAAATGACAAAACCAAGGACCAAAAAGACCAGATTTACAGACAACAGCCAGACAAAATATGATGATAGAACTCTAACCCACATAGGAAGTCCAGAAAGCTATACTACAACCTCTGTGGCAGTCAGCTCAGGATGATCAGGGCTGTATCAACAGTGGACAAGTTCCTTATTTTTGTTCCCTCTCTCCTATCTGTTTCAAGACAGACTAGAGAAAGCCAAATACTCTCCTCAAACCAATCACACAATTTGCCCCACTTCTATTTATTCAGTTTCACCTTGCCTACAGTCTCCAGTTAGAACACCAGATTGTCCCATTTATTCACTTATAAAGCTTTCCACCATATAACTGCTTCTGCATCTCTGCCAAACACAAGTGATAGTAGCTGACTTCTTTGATAAAGCAAGCTCTGAGTAAGTAACCTCTGTCTATTCTCATTTAAATATTCTTCATTTATTTGCACAAGACACGAATACTGCAAGTCCATCTTAACTATTCTCTTGAGTTCCATTACGTACTATACTTAGGAGCTGTATGCTTATGAGCTTAATTGCTTTATGGCAGAAGCTGTCTTATACTTCCAGTGGTACACTGGTAAACTGGCTCTGCGGTCAGAGGTGATGAAGGGAAAGAGCAAGAAAAGCCCTGATTTGCAGAATTCCCCAATTTCTCTGGTATAAATACCCTTACAATGGCCAATTTCAAGCTACCACTATTTTAAAAGCCAGATTGTAAAATTTCTGAATATTGAATGATCAGTTCCTGTAAGCTAGCATAAGCAGCTCTGGCACATCCCTGTTTATGTATTTTTTCCAAAGCTTTTTAACACTATTCATGAAATAGTAAATACAGAATAAATGCTCAAAAACAGATAGATAGAAAATGGTAGGTAAATAGATGGATAGCTGGCTAGCTAGCTAGATAAGAGAGAGGGATGGATGGACGGATGGATGGATGGATGGACAGATGGATGGATGGATAGATGGATAGATATAGATAGATTAGATAGATCAGTAGATCAGTCTATCATGGATTCATGGACAAGAGACAAATGGAGTGATAGATGGATGAATGGATAAACAGATAAATTCATCTTGCTGTAGAAAATGAGAACCTAATTTATTCCATGTGAATTTATTAAATATCTATCACATGTTGGTCCCTATTTTAGGTACACAATACTAGCAAGCCAAACAGATAAAGATCCCTGCTCTTGAAGATTAAATTTTAACAGGAGTACAGACAATAAAAAATATAATTAAATTTTATGATAATAGAAGTTGATGAGTAATATGGGAAAAATAAGAAGGAAAGCAACATATAAAAAGATTTAGGAACTCTGAAGGTGACGGTGAGCTATTTATGGTTTTTGATAAAACAATCAAGGTAGGCTACATTAGGAGGATGAAAGTTGAGTGATGACTTGAAGATAGTTGTTATCCAAGTATATCTCTGGGGGAAAAAAAGAGAGAAGTGCACCAGGTGTTTTCCAGGAATTGCAAGAAAACCACAGTGTCTGGAGCAGTGAATGAGGACATGTGCTAGGAGAAGATCAAGTAGGTGTGGGGGCCAAGGGCCCTCTGAAAGATTGCTAAAAAAAATCAGTTCTCAGAAAGAAGTTTAATAGGCAAAAAGGCACACAAAGTTATTTAATGTGCATAAATAAAGCCTTCAGAATGGAGATCCAACCCCTCACTGAAGAACAGAAGTTTATGTATCATCATATGGTTACAGAAAGAATAGGGGACTTGGATCCTAGCAAAACAGGTTATGGGAGGAGGTGGAGAAGAGGAATTTTATTGAAGGGCAATAAATGATCACTAGGGAGGGCTCAAGCAATTCTCCCACCTTGGCCTCCTGAGTAGCTGAGATTACAGGCGCATGTCAACATGTCCAGCTAGTTTTTTCGTGTGTGTGTGTGTGTGTGTGTGTGTAGAGATGGAGTCTCCCTGTGTTGTCCAGGCTGGTCTCAAACTCCTAAGCTCAATCAATTCTCCTGCCTCAGCTTTCTAAAATGCTGGGATTACACGTGTGAGTCACCATAGCCCCCTAAGATTGGTCTTTTAAGATGTTTTTCAGACTTTTGCTTTCTGGCAACTAACTCCCTCAATAAACTAGGTATTGACAGAACATATCTCAAAATAATAAAAGCTATTTATGACAAACCAACAGCCAATATCATACTGAATGGGCAAAAGCTGGAAGAATTCCCTTTGAAATCTGGCCCTAGACAATGATGCCCTCTCTCACCACTCCTATTGAATATAGTACTGGAAGTTCTAGTCAGAGCAATCAGGCAAGAAAAAGAAATAAAGGGTATTCAAATAGGAAAGGAGGAAGTCAAATTGTCTTTATTTGCAGGCGACATGATTATATATCTAGAATACCCCATTGTCTTAGCCCAAAGTCTCCTGAAACTGATAAGCAACTTCAGCAAAGTCTCAGGATACAAAATCAATGTGCAAAAATCACAAGCATTCCTATACACCAATAACAGACTTAAAGAAAGCCAAACCAAGAATGAACTGCCATTCACAATTGCTACAAAGAGAATAAAATACCTAGGAATACAACTAACAAGGAACATAAAGGATCTCTTCAAGGAGAACTACAAGCCACTGCTCAACGAAATAAGAGAGGACACAAACAGATGGAGAAACATTCCATGCTCATGGTTAGGAAGAATGAATATCGTGAAAATGGCCATACTGCCCAAAGTAATTTACAGATTCAACACTATCCCCATCAAGCTACCAATGACCTTCTTCACAGAACTGGAAAAAACACCTTAAACTTCATATGGAACCAAAAGAGAGCCCGCATAGCCAAGTCAATTCTAAGCAAAAAGAGCAAAGCAGGAGGCATCACACTACCAGACTTCAAACTGTACTACAAGGCTACAGTAATCAAAACACCATGGTACTGGGACCAAAACAGAGATATAGACCAATGGAACAGAACAGAGGCCTCGGAGGCAACACAACTTATCTACAACCATCCGATCTTTGACAAACCTGAAAAAAACAAGCAATGGGGAAAGGATTCCCTGTTTAATAAACGGTGTTGGGAAAACTGGCTAACCATGTGCAGAAAGCAGAAACTGGACCCCTTCCTGATGCCTTACACTAAAATTAACTCCAGATGGATTAAAGACTTAAACATAAGACCTAACACCATAAAAACCCTAGAAGAAAATCTAGGCAAAACTATTCAGGGCATAGGCGTAGGCAAGGACTTCATGAACAAAACACCAAAAGCATTGGCAACAAAAGCCAAAATAGAAAAATGGGACCTAATCAAACTCCACAGCTTCTGCACAGCAAAAGAAACAGTCATTAGAATGAATTGGCAACCAACAGAATGGAAAAAATTGTGCAGTCTACCCATCTGACAAGGGGCTGATATCCAGAATTTACAAAGAACTAAAACAGATTTACAAGAAAAAAACAAACAATCCCATTCAAAAGTGGGCAAAGGATATGAACAGACACTTTACAAAAGAAGACATACATGAGGCCAACAAACATATGAAAAAATGCTCATCATCATTGGTCATCAGAAAAATGCAAATCAAAACTACATTGAGATACCATCTCATGCCATTTAGAATGGCGATCATTAAAAAATCTGGAGACAACAGATGCTGGAGAGGATGTGGAGAAATAGGAACACTCTTACACTGTTGGTGGGAGTGTAAATTAGTTCAACCATTGTGGAAGACAGTGTGGTGATTTCTCAAGGACATAGAAACAGAAATTCCATTTGACCCAGCAATCCCATTACTGGGTATACATCCAAAGGATTATAGATAGTTCTACTATAGGGACACATGCACACAAATATTCATTGCAGCACTGTTTACAATAGCAAAGACCTGGAACCAACCCAAATGCCCATCGATGATAGACTGGAGAGGGAAAATGTGGCACATATACACCATGGAGTATTACGTAGCCATCAAAAACAATGAGTTTGTGTCCTTTGTAGGGACGTGGATGAACCTGGAAGCCATCATTCTCAGCAAACTGACACAGGAGCAGAAAAACAAACACCACATGTTCTCACTCATAGGCGGGTGTTGAACAATGAGAACACATGGACACAGGGAGTGGAGCACTACACACTGGGGTCTGTTGGGGGGAAATAGGGGAGGAACAGCAAGCTGTGGAGAGTTGAGGGGGATGGCATGGGGAGAAATGCCAGATATAGGTGAGGGGGAGGAAAGCAGCAAATCACACTGCCACATGTATACCTATGCAACAATCTTGCATGTTCTTCACATGTAACCCAAAACCTAAAATGCAATTAAAAGAAATTTTCTCAAAAGAAAAAAAGGAAATAAATAAAAGAGGAGAAAGCAATGTTAAGATGGAGCAGACACCAAAATGCTGCAGTCACATGCAAGGGAACCTGGAACCACCAGAAGCTGGAAGAGACAAGGATAAATTTTCCACTAGAAAAGTCAGAGGGAGATGTCCTAGCCAACATCTTGTTTTTAGACTTCTACCCTCCAGAACATCTAGAGTACCCTCCAGAACTTCCAGAGAACACATTTCTGTTATCATAAGCAACCTAGTTAATGGTAATTTGTTACAACAGTCCTAAGAATCTAATAAACTCTTCCCTTTTCAAAAAAAAAATCAAAGATGCACTAATCTTTAACAAAATATTTGCAAAATGACTCTAGCAACATATAAAAAGATAATAAATCATGAACAAATATGTTTTATCCCAGGAATGCAAGCTTGGTTTAAAAATCAATCAGGGTGAGGCACAGTAGCTTACTCATGCAATCCTAGAACTTTGGGAGGACTAGGTGGGAGGATCACTTGAGGACAGCCTGGGTAACATAGTAAGACTTCATCTCTACTAAAAAAAATAGCCAGACATATGTGATGGAGTGCACCTATATCCCATCTACTCAGAAGACTGAGGCAAGATTACTTAAGCCTATGAGTTCTAGGCTGCAGTGAACTATGATTGTACTACTGCAGTCCAACCTGAGTGACAGAGCAAAATTTTGTCTCAAAATTAAAAAAAAAAAATCAGTGTCACACAAGATGAATCTCAAAAACATCAAGAAGAAGCAGAAACAGAAACACATTTTATGATTCAATGTATATGAAATTCTAGACATGAAAAATATAATCTGCAGTAACAAAAAGGAGATCAGTGGTTGCCTAGAGCTATAGATGAAGGATTAACTACAAATTAGTGTGAAGCAACTTTTTGGAATACTGGAAATATTTGATATTTCGATTATGCTTGGTGATTTCAGTGGTATATACTTTGACAAAACTCATCAAACAGTATACATAAAGTGGGTGAATTTTATTGTATATAAATTATATACCAGTGAAGCTGATGTAACAATTAGTCCATGCAATTTATCTGTTAACTGGATCATGCAGAAAAATAACGATTATCATGTCAGGTTTCTCACTTCTTGGCTGTTGAAAAATACATTTAAACTATGAAAAAGAGAAAACTTAGAACATACTCTTTAGTGTTGAACTGGAAATATCTCTGTTTTCTCATGGTTATATAAATTCTGTATATATCTCCTATCTCCTAGGTCTGTCTGATGAGACACATCAGTAGCAATGAGCACATCAAGTCCACAGATCTTAGTTTCTAAGTTCTTTACTCCAGAAAAAGAGCTAAGTTTCCTTGGGAGATAACTATTCTAGATTTAAGTAAACTAGAGACCAAACTAAACTTAAAGTGGAATCTTAGACTGGATTCAGGACAAGGAAAACAGCTATAATGTACATTATTGGGACAATTGAGAAAAGTTGAATATGGACTCTGGCTTAGAGAATCACATTGTATTAATGTATATTTTGTCTTTTGATCATTTTATTGTAGTATATGAGGAAAATAAACATTTTTTACGAAATATATTTTGAGACAGTCTTGCTCTGTTGCCCAGGCTTGAATGCAGTGGCGTAATCTTGGCTCACTGTAACCTCAGCCTCCCAAGTAGCTGGGACTACAGGCACTTGCCACCAGGCCCAGCTAATTTTTTGTATTTAGTAGAGACAGGGTTTTACCACGTTTCCCAGACGGTCGCAAACTCATGAGCTCAGGCAATCCGCCTGCCTCGGCCTCCCAAAGTGTTGGGATTACAGGTGTGAGCCACTGCGCCCAGCCAACCAGAATATATTTCCTTGACATATTTTGAGATGGCTGTCAGAGAGCCAGCAAACAGAAGTTGCCCTGTAAAGCTGTCTTCCCTGGGGGAAATTTACATCGTAGGGAATCTGCATTGATACTGCCAGGACTTCTCCCCTGTTCGGATCCAAGAAAGATTAACTGAGAGCCTGACATCTTTAAAGGTCTGAAGGAAACATTTACCATCTATTCTCTCAGAGGGTTGCTACCTGTGAGGTTTCATCTATATAACAAGACTCCCATTGCAAGCCGTATTAGTCTGTTCTCATGCTGCTAATAAAGACATA
Organism: Saimiri boliviensis; assembly: GCF_048565385.1. Lineage (NCBI taxonomy): Eukaryota > Metazoa > Chordata > Mammalia > Primates > Cebidae > Saimiri > Saimiri boliviensis. Next base: position 131,088,961 of record NC_133453.1, on the reverse strand, counting down.
CCAGAGACTGGGTAATCAATAAAGAAAAGAAGTTTCATTGACTCACAGCTCAGCATGGCTGAGGAAGCCTCAGGAAACACAACCATGGCAGAACCAGAAGCAAACACGTCCTTCTTTACATGGTGGTAGGAAAGGGAAGAACAAGAGTGAAGCTGGGAAAAGCCCCCATATAAAACCATCAGATATTGTGAGAAGTCACTAACTATCATGAAAGCAGCATGAGGGTAACCACCCCCATGATTCAATTACCTCCTACAGGGTCTGTTCTATGACACATGGGAGATTACGGGAATTATAATTCAAGATGAGATCGGGTGGGGACACAGCGGAACCATATCACAAACCAAGCCTCCCATTCTCTTCCTTCCATAATGTGTTTTACCACTATACCTTATTTTTGGTCATTGTCTGAGCTGCCATCCTGTGTGTAACCTCAAGATGGTACATAAGCTTTTGCAGCCCACTGGGGACAGCAATCACTCTGTAGTTCTCCCTGTGAGCCCAATAATAAACCCGATTCCTTTGATCTTATTAATCTGCCTTTTGTGAGTTAATTGTTCAACAGACCCTTTGAGGGCAAAAGGGAAATTTTCTCTTTGCCCCTACATATGTAAGAGAAATATTTTACTGTAGCTATGTAAGAGAATGTCCTTGTTTTTAGGAAATGCATACAGAAATATACACGAAAAGGGCACGATGTCTCCAAATTACCCTCAAATGATTCAGAAAAGATTATTTGGGCAGATAGAGAAATGATAGAATAGATAAAGAAGTAGACTAATAGATAATAGGATGGGAGGGAAGAAGGAAAGAAGGAGGGAGGAAGGGAAGGAAGAAAGGAAGAAGGAAAATAATAAGACGAATAGGGAAAAATCCAAACTATTTGGCAAATCCAAGTAAAGAAAGCAAAGATCACCTAGTGATCACCAAGCAGGCCATCCAGAGGCACAACTTCTTATCTGAGAAATTAAGAAGTAATTAGACTTTCCTATTATCTGAAGCAGGCATCTGGTTCTAACCTTCTTTACCCAAAGTTTGTAAGTAATTAGAAATTCTATACACCTCCAGAATGCACGCATATCAAATCTTATTGTCTAACCCTTACTGACATTAAGGCACAAAAAATGTCTACAAATTTAACCATTTATCATGACCTACATGACTAACATGGTCGAAAATACCCTTAAGGTCCCACTTTAAGTTCCGTAAATATCCCTAAGCAAAAATTCATCACGGGGCTCTCAGCCCTCAATTGCTGAGATGACCCACTGCACTCTTCTGCAGTGCACTTTCCATCTGTAATTATAAAACTTTCCTTTTCAAACCTATACTGTCATCAGTAAATTCTTACCAACCTGCAAGCTGATCACTCTCTGGTACTGGGGCTCTGACACCTTACCCAACACTAAGTGATCAGTACTTCATTCTGTTCTAAAACGATACCCCCAAAAGAGTAGATTTCAAAACAACCATCGTAAGTTATTCATATTTTTTTAAAAAATTTGTCCTTCTGTGTCCATGCACATAGCATATATATGTATATATGAGGAGATTCTGAAAATATATGCATAAGAAACTGTGGAAGATATATGAATGGGAAATGTTTAACATTCTTTAGATCTTTTGTCATCAGCATATTCTCAGTCTTCTCAATAAATATTGATAACACATATCTGCCATCAAAGAAATAATAAAGGCTTAACAGAATTCAAAGGACACCTGTTTCAATTTCCTCTAAGGAAGAGTCATATCAATAAATATGGGTTTTTGTTCAGTTTTTGTTGCCTCTTCCTAGGGTCCAGTTTAATTCTTCCCCAAGAGGAAGACTAAAAACAAAGCTTAGTCATGCTGCAAACAGAAGATTCTGGAGTCAAACTCTGCTTCAAAGGTGAGCCTGCTGTGCTCCATCACAGAGGCCCTGACACACTCCAGGGGTTGGATTTGATCAGCTTGTGGTTGCCGTGGTGTTTGACCCCAGGCAAATGAGTTCTATGTACGTGTGAGCTTCAGCCTTATTAAAAATGTTGAAAAGCCAAATCCCACAGATCTCAGCACTCCCTGCAGTAATTTCTCCCTTGCAGGACACAGCGGGCAGGCCAGTCCTCAATGGTTACTGCTGCCAATTTTCTTCTAGTAAAGAAGGTGTAGGGAGGCATATCTCGTTGTTTAGGACAGCAGAATTACTACTGGCTGAATCCCCTCAGTCAGTGACAACTGGAGGGGATTAACTATGTCAGAGAGCCTTTGATAAGACCCTTAGGTGATCAAGGCTCCCTAAACTTAACTTCTTTATTCATGTTCAATGAAGAAATGATATTCTCTCTCTGTAGAGTGACTAACCCAGGGTCATTCTGGTTTCCAAAATCGTAATACTGTATTAATGAAGGTGTAATTCAGAATTTTTAAATTTCTCTTCAGAAACTTTATTCTTAAACCTACAGGTAATTTTCTAATGGTGCAATTAAACATAAGCATTACTTACACCTTTACATAAGTTCATATTTAGAATAATGAAGAACAGTGCCACCGTATGTTAGTTATTAGTGATCCTTTCCATGTAAATGCATACATATAAAGCAGTTACTTTTTCAGAGAAAGATTGGTGGCTAAAAGACAACTCTGGGTTCACAGTGAGTCCTTGGAGCCTGGGGAAGAACTAGAAGCTTCCTACAGTGCTATAATTCTGGCTTTGTGCTTTTCATCCTAATGGTCCACATCCCTGAATGTAACACAGCCTAGCCACTGCTGTGTGTCTGCTATACGGATTCGAACAGCAGCATCTTCCCTGTCTTGGTCACTTTCTGTGGTTGTCTGTGGGTACTCTGACTTTAATCAAAACTTATTTGTTCTGTCTTCTGAGTTTTCCTGAATTGCTGTGCTTTTAAAGAAAATACTTACTAAAAGGTACATACCCTCACTGCTCTAAACTGAACAACTGAACATTTCTTGCAGCAAACCCCATGCCACTGCACCTTGTGCCTTTGCTTATACTACTTCTTCCAGAAAAGCCCTTCTCCCACTTGCTGCCCATAGAATTAGACCCATTTTCCCAAACCCTAGTTAACACAAGCCCCTCCAGAAAGCTTCTTTAATGCCCCGCAAGCCATCACATATAATCTCTCATTTCTCCAAACACTGAAATTGTGCTGCCACAGGAGTGCTCCGACTGCGTCTACCTCACTGCACAATTGCTTGGTACAGCATGTCCTTGCAGCCCTCTGAGAGGAGGCCAAGGAACATAGAGGTCAGAGGAAAAAGAGACAGCAACCCGACTTAGTCTGAATCCCTGATTTCTCACTTCGTTTCAGACTTTAAATTATCTGTCCTCTCCATGTCTTAGTTTCTGCATCTGCTGAAGGATGATAAAAACAATACCTGCTCTTAAGATCACGGTGGGAGTAAGCTAAGACCATGCCTGCAGTGTGCTCAGTGAAGCAGAAGCATGTGGCAGTAAGGAGAGAAGCCTCAGTTGCAAATCTGGTGGGTTCTGGTCCGAGCTCTTTAAACATACTGGAGAAGGAACTCTGACCTTCTTACTTGCTCAGATTCCTTTCTAAGGGATCTGGGGAGTCATGCCTTGCAACCCCTTAAAGCTCATTAGACAGGTCTTTTTTGATCCAGTGTATTGTGGCTTACTTTTCTTGCACGGCATCACATGACAAATAGCAGACTCTCCCCTACCTCACCCTGCTTAAATTTTCCTTTCTATTGACTCCAAGTTTTTGAACAAAGCTTAACTCTTTCAACCCATTGCCAAATAAAGAATTCCTAAACCTGCCTATGACTTATAAGCTCCCACTTCAAGATGTCCTGCCTTTTCAGACCAAACCGATGTATACCTCCCATGAATTGATGTATGATTTTACCTACAATTCTTATCTTCTGGAAATGTATTAAGTGAAACTGTAACCCAATTGCTTCAGGTGTACTTTCTCAGGACCTCTTGACACTGTTTTCCTGAGCTGCTGTCACTTACATTGGCTCAGAATAAAACACTTTATATATTTTCACAGAATTTGGTTTTTCTGCCATCATTACTCTCTGTGTGACCTTGAACATGTTACTCAACCATTCTATGCCCTAATTTTCTCATCCTAAAAGGTATATGATAAAAATAGCAACTACCTTATAGGTTTATATTGACATTTAATCTAACACATGCAGACATAAGAACACATAAGTTCTAATAAATATTACAATTTATTATACAAGCCACTCCAAGCTAGGTAAACTTATGGCAAACACTTAAAAAAACATTACTTGTTATCATTCAGTTATGAATGCTTATTGCGTGACTCTAGTTCCCAGCCTAGATAACTTAGAATTATAGGCTAGGAGAGAAAGACAGAATGAGATAGTAAGCAAGAGAGAAGGGGATTTATTACTCCTTCTTCTTCTCCTTTCTGACTCAATTTTATAAAGCATTATCTCTCTGACGAGAATGTTCTTGCCTGCAAAGCTGAATCTGAATTCATGGTTCTATTTGTTGCAGGGGCATGCTGACAGGCAGCATGCCTGCATGTCTAAATAGACACTGAACATCACAAAAGCTCTAAATAGACACTGAACATCGGAAAACTCACAGTGAAAGCAGTGCAACGTGGAGCATGGCTTGCTATGCTTCATCCTCTACTTCCTGCTTTATCCTCACAGTCTGTCTAGAACTCTGAGCTTCCTGTCTCACCTTTTTTCTGAATTTGCTAATTATTCCTTTCCATCTACTTTGAATACAATTCCTGGATTTCACACCCAGTCTTCAGTCTGTGCAACTTAAATAACCAAGTGATGACAGAGAAAGCCTTCCAACAGAAAACAATTTCTGGCCTCCTTGAACCATTTTTCTCTAACCCTTTATTTATTGTTTGTTTAAAAGGGGTGGTGTCCAAGCTGCTCAGTCAGGTAAGGTGGCTCTTGTCTTTAATCCCAGGGCTTTGAGAGGCTGAGGCAGGAGGATTGCATGAGGCCAGGAGTTCAAGACCAGCCTGGGAAACATAGTGAGACCTATCTCTACAAAAAAAATGAAAGTAAAAAATAGCTGGACATCGTGGCATGCACCAGAATTTCCAGTTACTAGAGAGTTCAGGGTTATAGTAAGCTATTATCTCACCATTGCACTCCAGCCTGGGCTACACAGTGAGACCCTGTCTCTAAATAAATAAATACATAAAAATAAAACAATAAAAAGAGTTATGTGTGTATTTGCACACTTGAAATCTACTGATTTTACCTTCACTTCTATTTTGCTCTTATCTTTGGCCAGCTGTCTCCTATCTTCTGAACTCTATCACACTCCAGCCTGCTTCCAACCTGCAAACTTTGGGGCATTTACAAAATACAACTTCCATTTTTGATGAAGTACTAGCCAGAGCAATCAGGCAAGAGAAAGAAATAAAAGGCATCCAAAAAGGAAAAGAAGTCAAACTATCTCTCTTCATAGACAGCATGATTCTATATCTAGAAAACCCTAAATACTCCACCGAAAGCTTCTGGAACTGATAAACAACTTCAGTAAAGTTTCAGGATATGAAATCAATGTATAAAAATCAGTAGCATTTCTATAAAACAGTAACATTCAAGCTGAGAACCAAGTCAAGAACACATTCCCATTTATAATAGTCACAAAAATAAAAATAACTAGGAATACCTCTACTAAAGGAAGTCAAAGATCTCTACATGGAAAACTACAAAACACTGCTGAAAGAAATCACAGATGACACAAACATTTTAAAATGATCAGTCTAAAAGACACATGCACTTGCACATTCACTGTAGCACAATTCACAATAGAAAAGATATGGAATCAACTTAAGTGACCATCAGCAGTGGACTGGATAAAGGAAATGTACATATATACACCATGGAATACGACACAGCCACAAAAGATGAAATCATGTCCTTTGCAGCAACATGAGTGCAACTGGAGGCTGTAATCTTAATTAACACAGGACCAGAAAACCAAATATTGCATGTTCTTGCTTATAAGTGGGAATTAAATATTGGGTACACATAGATATAAATATGGCAATAATAGACACTGGGGAGAGGGGTAGGGAGGGAGTAAGTGTTGAAAAACTAAATATTAGGTACTATGCTAAATAGCTATATACCTGCTAATATTGGGTACCAGTACCTTGGTGGCAGGATCAATTGTACCCAAAACTTCAGTATCACTCAACATACTCAAGTAATAATCTTGCACATGCACCCCCTGAATTTAACATAAAAGTTGAAATTATTTTTTTAAATTCCAATTATCATCTTTAAAGATACTTATTGGCCTCTTAGATAAAATAATAGCTAATCATACTTACATTCCCCAACTAATAACACCATGGTGTTTCTTTAAAAAATTTTTTTTAAACATTGTAACTTTTAAACTTCAGGAACTACAAAGGCTAGGGCTTTAAAGATTATATAGACCAGTAAATCTATTTCCCTGACCCAGGCATGTTCAAATACCATTAATGTTGATGAATAATTTAGATAACTAAGTCATTCTTTTGACTTTTCAGCTAAAGAAACCAAGACTCAAAGAGTGAACCTAAGAAACCAAACCTTTGTAAGTAAGCAATTGTTCTCAATAACGGGTGATTTTGATCTACAAGGGGACAACTGGCAATGTCTAGATATATTTTTGGTTGTCATAACTACAGAGGTGTTACCTGCAGCTAGTGGGTAAAGGCCAGGGACGCAGCTAAATATCCTACAATGTCAGCCTATACTACCAAGAATTATCCAGCCCAAAATGTCAAAAGTGCTGTGACTGAGAAAATCTCCAAGCCAGAGTTTGGTAATCCTTTTAGGATCTCTTGCTTCAGTAATCCTTTTAGGATCTCATGCCTGTCATCTATTCATAATTATTATATAAGCACCTCATAATCATAAGTAAACTCATCTCCCATATCCTTGATGAAGAGAGGGGTTTGGCTGGTTTCATATCACCACCTTCCTTGGCAATTTCTTTTGTATTTCCTGACTGAGACTACTAATGGTCTCATTTTTGTTCCTACATTGAGCCAGGGAGGAAGTAGCTATATTAGAGATATTTGTGGGGGAAAGGAAGATATGATTTCTAGGTAACATTAGGGGGTTGCTCATGACAGCTGTACTCAACTCATTCATGGGTGACTGAAGAGTGCCCTAGGAGTGTTATGACACACAAATTGATTTGTTATGGAAACTGGCAGTGGGTGCCAGTGGTAAATGAGATTTCAAATGACTGATAAAATGATGATCCAATTTGGAAGTCAACATAATGGTTTTTGCAATGGCCTCTTTTAGGATATCATTTCATAAGCACTGAACAAAATAAACAACCCATCCTTTGAATTTCTTTCTATGATAATTTATCTGAATGAGGAAACTTATAAGAAATGTTGCCACCATACCTTTCCATTAGCTGATGGGGGAGGAGGGGAAAGTAAGAAAGGGCCTATCAAAATCAAGAGATGACAAATTTTGAGAACAAATACTTAAAATAAAAGTGATCATTTTATTCCTATTTTGCCTTCCTTTCTTTTGCCTCCCCATTAAGCTTAAACATCCTATATATTGTTTAACTAAAAAGCCCAAGTGGAAACACAACTTCTCACATTGACCATGACCAAGGAATCAAAACTACCCAGGCTTTCATTTAAATAATATTTTATAATATCAAGTTCCATAATATTTTTCCAAACCTTTGACTTAGTAATTCCCCTTCTGGAACTCTCATCTACTAAAGTCTTGGAGTGAGTGGGGGAAAGTTTACATATGAAGATCTTATTTCTAGGGTTGTACAATACAGCAAAAATTTGGATGCAACCAAAATGTCTAACAGTTGTAAGTAAATTTTACTGTAGTTAATGTAATGTTGGAACAACATTAAATCACAAAGTCTTCAAAGCAATCTGGGAAATTCTTATAATATTGATTAAAAATAAGTGATTCCAAAATTACAGCTAGATAGAAGGACTAAGTTCTGGTGTTCTATAGCACTATAGGGTGAATATAGTTAACAAAAAATTCTTGTAATATATTTAAAAGCAATAAGAGAAGATTATGAATGTTTTCAACAAAAAAAATGATAAATGTTTGGGGTGACGAATACCTTAATTACCCTAACTTGATCATTATACACTGTATACATGTGTCAAACTATCACTCTGTACTCAATTAAATATGTACAATTATTATATCAACTATAAACAAAAAATTAATGATCCATAAATGTATGCACAGATTGAGTACCAGTCTATAAACATGAATGTGTAACAAAGTCTAGAAAAAATTACCAAAATAACAAGAACAATGATAAAAGTAAATTCATACATTTATGGGCCATGTTGCTTTTCCTATTTTTCCCTGGGCTCTTCTATAATATAGTTAGAAATATAAATATATATATATATACACACACATGTATAATATAGTTATAAATATATATATTTATATATAAAGTATATATATTTAAATATAAAATATATATTTATTTTATATATATATATGCATATGTAGTTATGTTGACTCAGACTCCCTTTTTTCAGCCAAAAGTATACTTTCAATATTAAAAGTACAAATTTGCATTTATAGCAAGTTAGTAGTAACAAGGAAAATTGTAGTCAGAATTTTGGAGTGCATAGAAGAATAAGCATTATAATATAAATTACGTTGCAGCAAGGATAAGGTCAGCTGTGTTGAAGCCGTAATGAGTGTTTGTTAGAAAGTTCTCCCTAAGGTTAACTCAGCAATTTCACATTCTCCTCCATTAATGATCTTATTATATACCTAAGAATTTCACAGAAGAAACTGGCCATGGACTTAGTATCTATCAAGCCAAACACAACTTCTTTTCTTCTTAAACATCAAAAGAAATTGGTAGTTCCCCTGTCTATGCTTCACTTTCTGATGCATATAATCATCCAAAAATCCCACAAGATGATTTTCCTTCTTACATTCCCAGCATCAAATCTAGTCTGGAAACCTGGGAGTCATCATTGGCTTTTCCCACTTCTTCCTCCCTCACCACCTTAACCAACCCATTATCCAGTCTGGTCAATTGCGCCTCCTGAGTATCTCTTGATGTGTCTATTTTGTTTTCTGCCTTCCCTGCAACCATGGGCTTTACAAAAGCCTTCTGACTGGTCTCCTTGCCTCCAGTCCCAGTCAATACTCACCAGTTAAAAGGCAGCTGTGATCCCATTACTCCTCTTTTCAAATCTTATCAGTGGATTCTTACACCCTCTGAAATAAACTCCATCTCCTTAGGATGGCTCATAAGGGTCTTTTTTTCTGACCATTGTTTACTTCTGTTACAGTTCTCCAATAAGTGCACAAAAATCAAGTAATATTTTTGCATGGAACATATTTTTCTCAGCACATTGAGACTGATGTGGAGAAAAGACAAATATCAGCTTTCTTATTTTAGTCACTATGATAATTTTAACATACTCTAATACCACATTCACATTTTAACAGTCATAATTTACATTTAATTCATACTACATTAAAAGTAAAATCTCCAAATATTTTTTATAAATCTTGCAGTTGAGTGATGCCTTTTTGTTTTAACCAAATTCAATACTTCCCAATTATCCACTTTAAGTTCCTCTTTTGAGATTTTGCCCAGGATTCTATCTTGCTAAGATCTTTTTAAACTCAAAATTTGCAACATAATGCAATAACTACTTGTCCCAGTTTTTTGACATCTGAAAATTTCATCAACATAAGACAAAGCAGTATAATTGAAGAACACTACTGACTGGTTGTCAAGCATTTAGAATGCCACTGAAATATTCTTCATCTGGGTTTTCACATCAGTAAACTGGGTATAACAATAGGCAAACAAGATGAAAGGATGATGACGATGATGGTGAAGATGAGAATTAGCTAGTATTTTTGTGTATGGCACTGCTAAATTAAGTTTAGCCTAAAGCTGCCTGTATTAGTCCACTTTCATGCTGCTGATAAAGACAACCCAAGACTGAGCAATTTCAAAAGAAAGAGGTTTATTAGACTTACAGTTCCACATGGCTGGGAAGGCTTCACAATCATGGTGAAATGCAAGGAGCAGCAAGTCATGTCTTACATGGATGACAACAGGCAAAAAGAAAGAGAGCTTGGGCAGGGAAACTCTCCCTTATAATAACCATCAGATTTCATGAGACTTACTCACTATCACAAGAACAGCACAGGAAAAACCTGCCCCCACAAATCAATTACCTCCTACCAGGTCCCTCCCACAACACGTGGGAATTCAAGATGAGATATGGATGGGGACTCAGCCAAACCATATCATTTCACCTTTGGTCTCCCCCAAATCTCATGTTCTAACATTTCAAAACCAAATATGTCTTCCTAACCAATTATGCCTTAACTCATTTCTGCATTAACTCAAAAGTCCACAGTCTAAGTCTTATCTGAGACAAGGCAAGTCCCTTCTGCCTATGAGCCAGTAAAATCAAAAGCAAATTAGTTACCTCCTAGATTCAATGGGGATACAGGCATTGGGTAAATATAGCCATTCTAAATGGGAGAAATTGGCCAAAATGAATGGGCTACATCTCCAATGCAAGTCCAAAATCCAGCAGGGCAGTCAAATCTTAAAGTCCCAAAATGATCTCCTTTGATTCCATGTCTCACATCCACATCATGCTGATGCAAGAGGTGGGTTTCCATGGTCTTGGGCAGCTCTACCCCTGTGGCTCTGCAAAGTATAGCCTCCCTCCCTGCTTCTTTCACAGGCTGGTGTGGAGTGTCTGCAGCTTTTCCAGGCAGACAGTGTAAGCTGTCATTGGATCTCCCATTCTGGGGTCTGGAGGATGGTGGCCCTCTTCTCACAGCTCCACTAGGAAATGCCCTAGCAGGGACTCTGTGTGGGGGTTCTGACCCCACATTTTTCTTCCACACTGTCCTAGTAGAGGTTCTCCATGAGAGCCCTACCCTGCAGAAAACTTCTGCCCACACATCCAGGCATTTCCATGCATCTTTTAAAATCTAGGCAGAGTTTCTTAAACCCCAAGCCTTGACTTCTGTATACTCACAGGCTCAATACCATGTAGAAGCTGCCAGGGCTTGGGGTGCACCCTCTGAAGCCATGGCCTGAGCCTACTATGTTGGCACTTTTCAGCCAGAGCTGGAATGGTTGGGACACAAGGTACCAAGTCCATAGGCTGCACACAGCAAAGGTACTCTAGGCCCACCTGGCACATTAAACCACTTTTTCTCCCTAGGCCTCCAGGCCTGTGATGGGAGGGGCTACCATGACAACCTCTGATCTGCCCAGAGACATTTTCCCCTTTGTCTTAGGGATTAACATTTGGCTCATTACTTATGCAAATTTCTGCAGCTGGTTTGAAGTTCACCTCCAAAAATAAGATTTTCTTTTCTATCGCATTGTCAGGCTGTAAATTTTCCAAATTTTTATGCTGTTTCCCCTTTAAAACTGAATGCCTTTAACAGCACCCATGTGTTAAATGTCACCTCTTGAATGCCTTGGTGCTTAGAAATTCTTCTGCAAGATACCTTAAGTTATAGCTCTCAAGTTCAAAGTTCCACAAATCTCTAGGGCAGAGGGAAAATGTCTCCAGTCTCTTTGCTAAAACATAACAAGAGTCACTTACTCCAGTTCCCAACAAGGTCCTTATTTCCAACTGAGACCACCTCAACCCGGACTTCATTGTCCATTGCTATAAGCATTTTGGGCAAAGCTATTGAACAAGTCTCTAGAAAGTTCCAAACTTTCCCACATTTTCCTGTCTTCTTTTGGACCCTCCAAAGTGTTGCAACCCCTGTCTGTTATCTCATTTTAAAGTTGCTTCCACATTTTTAGGTATCTTTTTAGTAGCAACTCCTGGTACCAACTTACTGTACAATTTCATGCTACTAATAAAAACATACCTAAGACTGGGAAATTTACAAAAGAAAGAGTTTTATCGGACTTACAGTTCCACGTGGCTGGTGAGGTTTCACGATTACGGTGGAAGGCAAGGAGCAGCAAATCATGTCTTACATGGATAGCAACAGACAAAAGATAGAGAACTTGTGCAAGGAAATTCCCCCTTGCAATAACTGTCAGATCCCTTAAGACTATCACAAGAACAGCACGAGACAAACCTGCTCCCATGATTCAATCACCTCTTATCAGGTCCCCCCAACAACACATGGGAATTCAAGATGAGATTTGGGTGAGGACACAGCCAAACTATATCACTGCCTCCTTACAGACTTCAAATTCAGTCTAAAGACCCCTTTGTGCATAGTAAACTGTAACCTAACTGGATGTGTAAAAAGTCTATAACCTACTCTTGTGTCAGTCACTCTGATTGGTTTCAGCCAATCAAAGGCAGCCAACTGTTCAAACCATGTTCAAATAAGGCAAACACCAAGCTGTAACCAATCCAGCTGTTTCTGTACCTCACTTCCATTTTCTGTACATCACTTTCCTTTTTCTGTCCATAATTTTTTTCTGTGATAGTGCCTGTGATGGAGTCTCTCTGAATCCATTCTGGTTTGGGGGCTGCCCAATTTCCAAACTGTTTTTCTCTTAATTAAATTTTGCTAAATTTAGTTTGTCTGAAGTTTTTCTTCTAGGACCACTGTAAGTGCTGTATATACCTGTACTCTGCAGAAGTGGGGGCTATAATCATTAGCTTCCCTTGCATTCTAATGACTACACTAAAGATTTAAAAAGCATAAATAATTTATCCAAAGTACAATCAGCAAATGATGGAGTTAGCATGTAGAAATGCTAAAGTCCATGTAAATACTAATTATCTTTTTCCTTCTGTCTGAGTCATTAATTGTTAAGACAACTGTTTATGTCACTAATTTTCTACTTATGGGAGTTAAGGTTGTTTGCACATTTTTATCACTAACAAGCAATGACATTCCAGTATATGTATCTTTGTGTACTTCTGTAATTAAATTTCTAGAAGTAGATTTCAGCAACAAAGGTCATGGAGGCCAGTTGTGGTGGCTCAAGTCTGTAATCCAAGCACTTTGAGAGGCCAAAGTGGGAGGATGGCTTGAGGTCAGGAGTTCAAGAACAGCCTAGGCAACATACGAAGACCATGTCTCTACAGAGGTTTTTTCCCCCAACAAATAAGCCAGATGCAGTGGCTTAGCCACTTGGAGGGCTGAGGCAGTAGGATCACTTGAATCCAGACAGTTAAGACTGCAGTGAGGAATGATTGCACTACTACACTCCAGCTTGGGTGACAGAGCGAGATCCTGCCTCTAAAAATAAGTTAATTATATTTTGTAAATAAAAAAGTCATGAATTTTTAAATTGAATATGGCTAGTTTATGCTATAGCTTTTATTTTTAAATTATTTATTTACTTTTTTTTTTTTTTTTTTTTTTGAGACAGGGTCTTGCTCTGTCATCCAGGCTGGAGTGCAGCGGCACAGACATGGCTCACTGCAGCCTCAACTTCCCGGGCTCAAGTGATCCTCATGCCTCAGCCTCCCTTGTAGCCAAAACCACTGGTGGGTCCAACCACAACTAGATAATTTTTTGAATTTCTGGTAGAGATAAGATCTCACTATGTTGCCCAGGCCAGTCTTGAGTTTCTGGGCTCAAGCGACCCTCCTGCCTCAGCCTCCCAAAGTGTTGGAATTACAGATGTGCACCACCATATCTGGCCCATGTGCAATAACTTTTATAATTAAAAACATTAGGGGCAGGTGCGGTGGCTTACATTTGTAATCCCAGCACTTTGGGAGGCTGAGATGCATGGATCTCTTGAGATCAGGAGTTTAAGACCAGCCTTGCCAACAGAGTCTCTACTAAAAATACAAAAATTAGCTGGGCATGGTGGCGGGTGCCTGTACTCCCAGGTACTCAGGAGGATGAGGCAAGAGAATCACTTGAACCCGGGAGGTGGAGATTGCAGTGAGCCAAGATCATGCCATTGCACTCTAGCCTGGGTGACAAGAGTGAAACTCCACCTCAAAAAAAAAAAATTAAAAATTTTTTGAGAATTACATAGAACCTATGTTATGTGCCTCCTTAGATTCCTTCAGAAATGTCAGCCCCTGAATCCCCAGTTGTGAACTTTGCCTTAGGTGCTACCAGTTCTTGTTGGGTCCTTGTTGTACCCCTTGGGGTTAACCAGTCAAATTCCTAGAAGACTTCCAGACAGCCAGACCAACCGTCCTTCCACCTCAAATTTCTGGCTTCTTCCACCATTTCTGGACTTGGATGAGCGGCTGCAGAAGGGACCAGATGGTACAACCCGAACATATCAGTTTAACCTTCTGGGTACACACTTCGACTAACGGGAAACAGGAAGGTAGGGTGGTATACAGCAAGCAGATAAATGTTCTCACCTTCCTATTCAACTATGTACAGCCTATCCAGAAGCAGCCCACATAGCCTCGCAGACCCCCGTGACTGCGTTTACCATTGCAGCAATACAACACTCACATTCCTGTCCATTTCCCTATCTCTCACTTCCATGCTTTTTTGTTTGGTTTATGGTCCTTTTCTGGCTCCTCTGAGAAAATAAAGTTTATGAAAATGTTTTATAAAGTATCAATCATTTTGAAAAGGGAAAGTATTTTTATTATCGTGATCTTTGGTGTTTTCAGGAATACTCGGTGGTGTATAGCCAGAATTTCATTTGGAACAAAATAATTAAGATAGTCTTTATTTAAATTTTACCATTCTTTATCAGTCTGAGGAGTTTGAAACATTTTTTATTTTTGATTCTGTCTGCCTTCAGGGAGGTGTAGTTAATTATAAGCCTCAGAGAAATACCAGCAGTATGTTTCAGTGTGCTCCTAAAGAGGGCATGTTGGAATGAGGAGTATGCATGTGCTCGCATACTCCAGTGGACTCAGATCCAGCAGGATGCAGACCCCAGCATGCAGTTCTATGGTGAGATTAGAATAAGAAAGAGGAACGAAGTAGGATGAAAGACAACTAGGATGAAAGAAAAATCAAGGACTTCCTGACCTTGTCCTACTTTCAGAGAATTATCTTCTATTTCACCAGATGTTACCTTTCCCAGCTTCACACACACACACATACACAGCCAACATTTCCGGAAGCCCAAATCATCATCTCCTCCTTCTGTGTTCTCCTATGGCACTGGCTTCTTCCCATACTCAGCTGTCATTGCTTGCTTAATTATCTGACTTTGTGGCTGGACTATAAACCGTAGGAGACGTGGAAGTTGTCAGTTCTACTCCCTGTCATATGCTTGGCACTTAACTTACTGCAGGATTTTTAAAAAAACGTTTCTTGAATGGTTAATGAAAGAAAGGATGAATGAAGAATGAAGATGAAATAACTATTATCTTCCCTTGGTTATGTGCTTTTAGTTGTGTTTCTAACACGCAGTCACAAACTTCAGCTTAAAACGAAGTAGATATCCAGTAAATACATGTTGACAAATGGATGAAACAATTAAATATTTACATAAAAACACCTAATTATTGGCTTCTAACAACAGGATTCAAGGTATTCTAAAATGTCCTCATTTATGTTTAGGGAATACAGGCATATAAAAAGAATGATTGCTTATTGTTAGAAATAGAGATGATTCTCAAGGCTACTCTATTAGATTGAAGAAACAGTGAAGAATGTTGAATACCTGAACCATTATCTGCCTCTTATAGTGAGATATAAATAATACAGGGTAGTCACAGGAGAATAGACAATTCCAGGCAGCAGTGCCACATTGATGGCAGTAGCCGGTGGTCCAGAGCAGCCACTGCCACCATGCCGGCTGCAGCAGGAGGCCCAGGCTCTGGCGGCAGGAGCAGCTGTGGGAGCAGCAGTGGTGATTGGGGGACCCCTATGCCCCACACCCCCGAGGCAGCCAAATGCACTGCCCCCACCATTGCATGGCTGGGCAGGACCTGCTCCCAGGCCCGAAGCCTCTGGCCCCTGGCCCCATGTTGCTGCTCTCACCAATCACCACAGCAGGAAGGGTGCAGGAAGCAGGTGGACAGACTCCAGGGCCTGCTTCTGGGAGCCTTCTGGAGCCCACCACCCCAACAACTGCCACAATGGGGCCCCAGCTGAGCTGCCAGCCAGCAGGAGAGCAGCATGCTTTGGCATGGAAAAACTGGCAGAGAGGGGCCCAGTAAGGACCTGGGGCCCCCGCCTCAGGCTGTGAGGAGGCATAGCCTGGGCTGCACACTCCATGGAACCAGTGGGAACCAGGGACAAGTGGAAGCCTTGCCCCTTCTGAGTTGGCAGAGCGGGAGCTTCACAGATGCAGCTGCAGCCTCCTTGCCACGGCTCAGGACCGGGGCATCTCTGTGATCTTGGGAGCCCAGGAAGTTTCCCCTTCCCCCAGCAGGCTCGGAAGTGCCTGCTCCCACTGCCTGGCTTCTCCCCACTGTCAAACCCACTCTAATCTCAGAGCAAAATCAGGGCTGAGCCTGGGCAGTGTCACAACCTGGCTAGATATGCACACACTCAAGGTAGTGCTAACATGCCAGACACCTGCTGGCTCTGCCCCCTCAGGATGCCGGGCACGAACAAGCATGAGATGGAGGCCAAGGGGGTGCTTAGGATGGTTGGTGCTGGCCTGTAAGCATTCCTTGGTATGAACTGCCTGGGTGTCATGAAGAGTGGCAGGAGGCAGGAGGCTGATAGTCTTCTGAGTGGAACGAGGCAGGTTCCTAGTGAAGCCCCACCTTCAAGCCAGGGATGGTCTGAAGCCTGGGGGCTGGGCCATCAGACCCCAGACCAGAGGGGAAGATTGTGCTTTTTACTGGGCTCACTCATGGCTGCCCATGGACCAATCAGCACTCACTTCCTCCTCTCTGAGGCCAATAAAACATCTGAACTCAGCCAGACTTCAGCAGAGGACAGAGAGGATGGAGAAACGATGGGGAGGTGATGGGATGACCAGCTGCAGAGAGGAACTACCTTCTCTGCTGAGAGCTGGACACTCGTCAGGATGACCTGCCTAGCAGAGCGGAGCTACCCCTCTCTTGTTGGGACACCCTGGCTATGGAGAGGAGCTGCCCACTGTGGGTCCCCTCTGAGCTGTTTCATTGTTTAATAAAGTTCCTCTTCATCTTGCTCACCCTACACTTGTCTGTGAACCTCATTCTTCCTGGTCACAGAATAAGAACTCGAGACCCACTGAATGGTGAGGCTAAAAGATCTATAATACAAACAGTGTTGAAACATGGCCCTTGCTCTCCATGTTAGGAGTGAAGAGCAGAAGAGAAGAGCTGTGGTCCTTCGGGGATCCCAGACCTGGGAGCTTCCTGAGCCAGGGCTGTGAGTCCATCTTTGGGGCTCTGTGGTTCCTGGTGTCTCCAAACTTTGGGGTGCCACCACATTCCCCAGTGCCAGCCAGAGAAGCTGCTCGTGGTGCACCTGGTCCAGTCGCAGCTTTGCCAAGAGCCAGCATTGATACCAGCACCTGGAGCTGCTTGCCTCACACGTCAACCAGTCATGTCTGACTGTGCAATGGCCCAACCACATGCTGCTCACACACCCCTCGCTGCTCCATGCCTGACTCACCCTTGGCAGGCATGGGATCCAGGCCAGTAGCATGGGCCAAGTGCAGCCTGCCAGGCCGAGTGGGTGGAACAAGCACAAAGGGCCCAAGCAAAACTTGGACAAAGGTGCCTCCAGCCACAGAGGTTTCTGGCCAGAAAAGCGACACCCCAGAGACCCATAACAACATGACTAGCAAAAGGAACTTGAAATAGCTGCAGAAGCTGGGGCTGAAAAAGACCCTGAGAAAGTTTGTGGACCAAGCTGGCTAAGACTGGCCAGATCCAACTGGCTAGACCCAACATGATGTTGGATTTGACCTAGGTTTGTCCTAGAATGTCATTATGTGCTCATAAACATACTAAATTACACACTCATGGGCACCACAGCAGTTCTGGGAATACCCAGATTTCGGTGTAAAAATGGGTGCCACCACAGTTGTGAGAAATCTTTAATTTTTCCAAGAATCTTCATGAATATTCCACCCCTTGGTCAAAGAGACCCACCCAGGTAGCAGCGGCAAATACCCTTGCATTAAGACTTTCTCTTCAGTAAGCCTATACTCCCCTTTCTTGACTACGTATTTTTCACATTGCAATAAATCTCTGTATTTTCCCTATTTTCTGACTCATCCTTGAATTCCTTCTCCAGATGGTGTCAAGAGCCTAGACAACATCCAGGGTCAAGGCCCTACCTCCCCACTCTTTGATCAGTATCAATAGTCAAAGAGGATATTATGGTTTGGGGTCCACTCCATATAGCACAGAGAGAATATCCCATGATAATTCTTCATATCCTGGACTCTGCCCTTCTCAGAACATTTGTATGGAAATGCTACTCTAAGCTTCCCAGGTTGAGCCAATCCTTTTTCCCTACACTGCAAGATAAATAAAACTCTAGATTAAGTCAATGCTTTCTTTGATTTTATTTGTCTGCTCCTTAAGAGTGTCTGGCTTATTGCATTTATAATAGTCACATGGGAGAGTAAGATTTACAGAGATAAAAACCATCCTTTCTTCTTCTTGGTCATTTGAAGCCAAATGATTTTTTAAAGGATCATAGGTCCTCTGAGGCTCATAGGATTATCCCAAGTGCCAGATTTCCTCCTTATTTTTCATAGAAGGAACAATTTTCTACAATGGACATTTAAATTTCATGATTCCCAGGGCTTTTGCAATCCCAAGAAAGATCCCTGCTGGCAACCTTATTAGCATCTCTGCCTCTTGATTTTTATTTAATTCCTTTTAATATTCTACCATTATGCTGACAGACATTATAGAACTGAGGGCAACAGAATGAAGACAATATTTCACGACATCATTAAGACTGCAGTAAGTTAATAAACTGTTCATAATGCGCTTTGAGATCATATATGAAGAGGTTTTTGTTTAAAAAACAAACAAACACAGAGAACAGCAAGGCAACACTTGAATTATAGTTAATAAGGAAGGAGAGAGTGTCAACATAAATAGCCCAAATACAATTTCTACTAAAATGATAGATTAGCATTTGGATTTCTTTTTATTTCCTTGTTTTCTTTTTCTCTGAGACAGAGTCTTGCTCTGTTGCCCAGAAGTTCAGTGACATGATCTCAGTTCACTGTAACCTCAGCCTCCCAAGTAGCAGGGACTACAGGTACATGCCACCATAGTCAGCTGATTTTAAATTTTTTTTGTAGAGATGGGTCTGCCTATATTGCCCAGGTTGGTCTCAAACTTCTGGGCTCAAGTGATCCTCCCATCTCAGCCTCCCAAAGTGTTAGAAGAGCAGGCATGTGCCACTGTACCCAGCAGCATCTGGATTTCATATTTGTATCAAAAATAAAATAAAATGGCATTTTCCAAAAACTGCTATTTGGAAAATTGTCCTCTTTTCCAAGCCTTTGAGAAGGAAAAGGTATTAGAGAATATGGGAGTGAAAAAAAAAAAAAAAACCAGTTTATGCAACATTAAAATATTGGCATATATCAACAAAGCATCTCATACTGGGGATTATTTATTTTCAACTTTTAAATCACATTTATAATATACACAGCATTTCATTCTACTTAAATAAACATTTTAGGAACAAGGTCCTTGCCTTATCAGAAAAGTTAGGGCTCCCCAACTTCCTGTACTTGATCCTTCACCCTTTCCAACCTATCTCGCCTCTTTGACCAAGGGTGCTGAAAACCCATGTTTCTCAAATTTATGGAAAACGTGGATCACCTGGAGATCTGGTTAAAATGCAGATTCAGTAGGTGGGGCCTGGGAGTCTGCATTTCCAATAAATCCCAGGTGTTGCTGATGCTCCACTCCAGGACCTAAACAACCGCTTGTGAGAAAGAGCATCCTAAGAAGATTAGCATCCCAGGCAGTCACAGAAGATTTAGACTGCTCAATCCAATACACATTTAATGATATGAATCATTGTTCTTGTGCTAATTAATAAGCAGGCAGAAATAGTCAGGGATTTACAGCCTCCATTTCATTTTCACAAAGTCAAGCCAAGTACTTCTGGAGCTGAAACTAAGAGGCTGTGAAGGGCTCTCTAGAGATCCTGGAATCAATAAGCTGAGGCACCATCTCTTAATCTTTTTGGGGGGATCGCTCACCCTTTTAAGAGTATCTTTAGAAATACAGGTATTCTCCCCAGAAAGTGTACACATAGGAAGCAAATAATTTTAAATATATCTGTTCTTAAACTTTTGAAAGCCCACATAAGAAAATTGTTCAAAGATACTGATTTAAAAATTTTCTGACCTGGAAGTGTCCCAGGAGCTAGAGAAAACAAAGAAACAAAGACATCTTGAAACTCTCAATGTGATAGCAGTTTCTTATAGTAGAATTAAGATAATTACCTAAAAGCATGGATGAAGAAATAAAAAGTAAAAGTGGGAGCTGAAGGAGAATTTGAGACTTCATGACAAAAGTCATGAGAATTTTTCTACAGCTCAAAGAAGATTAGAAGCAGGAGAAGAAAACCCAAAACCTGTCTCAAAACCATCTTACCTTTAACATCTGGTCTGACTATCCTGCCTCAGTCTCTCAATAACTGGCCTCTGGGCTGCTGGGCTCTGAATGTCCAGAGAACTCGAAAAACTGTAGATTCCTAGACCATGAGTTTCCTGGACACTGAGTTCAGACATTTTTGCAATGTAAACGTTTGCAATTCATAAACTCCCAAGTGACTCTTATGCACATTAAAGTTTGAGGTAGTCCTCAAAATCTCCTCAGATTACGTTAGTGAAAGTAAGACACCTCCTCCCCTTATTCAAAGATCAACAAAAGATCAAAATTACATTACTCTGTAGGTTACCTGTAAAAATAATTTTGAGAAGAGTGGTCCAAAATATTTTCTGAGTTGTGCTCATAATTGAGGAATAGACTTTTAAATTCAGCAGTCTTTGGGGAAATTTCAATCTGTTTCCTGCCCTGCCTCCACTCCTCACTTCTTTCTTTCTCTCCTCCTAGAAGAAGGCTCACAAACTGTCATCCTCCCCTTCCCTTTTCTGGGACTTCCATACAAATTAGCTAATATAGATTATGCAGCACAGGAACTTTGATAGATAGAATAAATGAGTGGATAATAAAGGAAATGTCTAAATGATACATATAGATATGACTTTGATGTAGCTAAGCCTATAAATATAGGTATATGAATATTAGTGTCTATAAAAGCCAAAACCTGGTTCTCAACCCTGGTTGCATATTACACTTTTTAAAATCTCTGAGTCTTATTCTCAAACCCCAAAGTTTTTAATTAGGAAGGTTGGAATAAGATGATTATGGTTGAGTTGGAGAGTAAGTGTCTTTAAAATAGAAAAAGAAAACTACCATTAATAATCCTAATAAAAATATGAACCGTAAACATGTATTGAGTTTTTACCGTGAAAATGGTGATAAATGTTTTATAGGTAGTATCTCATTCAGTCCTTACAGCATCTCCATGAAGTAGGAACTAAGAGGAGCACCATGTTTACCGCTAAAGCTCATAAAAGTCAGGAACTATCTCAAGGTCACAACTGTGAAATATAGAGCCCTTCCTGGAACTCTACGTCTGACATAGGAGCCCATACTAAACAATCAACTCTGCTTTCTTGTATAATTAAAAAACGCTGATATGTATGCACGTTTGTGAATATATGTGTGATATGTTCATATACCTGTCTGTTGAACAGAAAGAATCCCCCCTGCCCGTGTGTGTGTGTGTGTGTGTGTGTGTGTGTGTGTGTGTGTGTGTCTGTGTGTGTGTATCCTGATACAGAGGCAATTCTGCAGTTCAGGACACCCTTAGGGAAGAGAAGTGTCTCATCTGGGCTGCACAAGTCCAAAGAACCGTGTGAAAGCAATGGTTCTCTGATGAGACAAGAAGAAAAGTCAAGAGGAAGTGAAATGAGAAAAGGAAGCAACCTAGGAGGTTGCCTGATATGAACAAATCGGTTGTTTCACTGAAGATCTGCTCTGCTCCCCATTCCCCCTGCTGGTAGAGAGCTGCCAATTCGTATATTACATTCTTCTCAGCCCTCTTTGCATACTTCAGAAAGGCGAAATAAAGACCAGCCAGGATAAAATGAAAAGGAGAGGGGAAATAGTGGATAGAACAGCCAAAGTCATCTGACAACTAACTAATTGGTGCTAAAAGGAGAGCACTTTTCTCCCTGTGAAAATGTGCATACTCAAGATAAATTGCAGAAGATTTTTAAGGCCTTCACATTACACTGGGTCACCCTGGTCTGGGTGATCTGTAAGTCCTTTGGATACCCAGAAAAGGCAGACTTTGTCAATGTAATGTAGTAGAAACCATGCCTATCCTTTAGTTCCAATTCTGTCTTCCTATTATTCATAAGATAACTGTGACCCAGGAAAGTTAGGTGACTCACCTGTTGCTACAGATCTGCTTAATGACAGTCAAATGCAGAGGTGAGTCTCCTGCCTCTAAAACTTCTAGCTGTGGGACTTTGAGCAAGTTACTTAACCTCTCTAAGTGGCCTCATTTGTAAAACAGGAATAATGAGAATAACAATAAAACTGGTTTTGTAGTGCTTTGTTATACAATAGCAGACATGAAGTAATTTAAGAGATGTAAAAGGACTTGGCACACAAAAAGTGTGATAGACCTGTTTGTTATAATTATTGCTACCTTAACATTGTGTACTGTAACACTGGAGCTGCCTTCATCAGCACTAATACATGCTATGAGTCTCAAACTTGTCTTCCAAGATGTTCTAAGAAGATCTGAAACTTTTCATTTTTCCTCATCTTGAGGTAGAGAGAAAACAAGAACTGTTATAACATATTTAGGGCTTCACCGCATGGCAATATGGAGACAGAAATAAAAACCTTCCCTAATTCTGGGAGAGAATTTTGCATTTTCTTGTTTGACCCAGTTTATTAGGTTCAATGGTATCTTCCCCAATGCCCAAATTTATCTCCTTCTCAGGACGTCAGAATGTGAGCTTACTTGGAAATAGGGTCATGGCAGATATAATTTTAGAAAGAAGACATATATGAGGCCAACAAACATATGAAAACATGTTCATCATCACTGGTCATTAGAGAAATGCAAATCAAAACCACACTGAGATACCATCTCATGCCAGTTAGAATGGCGATCATTAAAAAATCTGGAGACAACAGATGCCAGAGAGGATGTGGAGAAATAGGAACAGTTTTACACTGTTGGTGGGAGTGTAAATTAATTCAACCATTGTGGAGGACAGTGTGGCGATTCCTCAAGGATCCAGAAATAGAAACTCCATTTGACCCAGCAATCCCATTACTGGGTATATATTCAAAGGATTATAAATCATTCTATTATAAGGATACATGCACACGAATGTTCATTGCAGCACTGTTTACAATAGCAAAGACCTGGAACCAACCCAAATGCCCACTGATGATAGACTGGACAACGAAAATGTGGCACATATACATAATGGAATACTATACAGCTATAAAAAAAAATGAGGAGTTCATGTCCTCTGTAAGGACATGGATGAATCTGGAAACCATCATTCTCAGCAAACTGACACAAGAACAGAAAATCAACCACCGCATGTTCTCACTCACAGGCGGGTGTTGAACAATGAGAACACATGGACACAGGGAGGGGAGCATCACACACTGGGGACAGTTGGGTGGGGGTGCTAGGGGAGGGACAGTGGGGTGGAGAGGGATAACATGGGGAGATATGCCAGATATAAATGACAGGAAATGGAGGCAGCAAACCACCTTGCCATGTATGCACCTAAGTAACATCCCTGCATGATCTTCACATGTACCCCAGAACCTAAAGTACAATTAAAAAAAAAAGATGATGTCATCCTGGAGTAAAGTGGGATCTTTTTCCAATATGCCTTCTTCTAAGAAGAGGGGAGACACAGAAATACAGGCTCACAAGTAGAGAAGGAAATGTGATGATGAAGGAAGAAATTGTAGTGGTGCTTTGACAAAAAAACATCAAGGATTTCTGGCAATACAAGAAGCTGAGAGAAAGGCATGAAACAGTTGCCTTTAGAGAGAACACAGGACTGCCAGCACCTTGATTTCAGACTTTTATCTTCTGTGAGAGAACAAATTTATGTTGTTTTTAGCCATCAAGGTTGTGGTCATCTGTTACGGCAGCCACAGAAAATACATACACCCAGCCCATTCTGGAATCCTGCAAGAAGCCCTGCTCTGATCTACAGTGTCTGGTTCTGTAGTAGAGAACTTTGTTCCCTAAACTGCTAAAGCAAGTAGAGTGAATGAAGGGGCACTGGGAGCCTTGAACACAGAATTCCAATGACCGAATTTCCTATATGAAATTTATTCCTACTAAACCATCTCCAACAATTTAAGTGCTTAGTTCCAGCATGCACGTTTTCTAATCTAAGCCTTTTAAAAATACTGTTATAAGTTGTTTACAGCAGGAAACAGCCTCTGAGATGCTGAGATTTGCACATAGAAGGACTTTTGGGGAGTGCCTGCTGTAACAATACCTATGAGTTACTACGGAAACGAAGTTGGGCAGAGAGGGAGGTTGAACCACAAGGGAATTGCAACAGAGGTGCCAGCTGATCCTAGAGGGAGCTCTAGAACTGGAATGGTCCTTTGGAGTCATTCTCAACTGAGGCAGAGTGGGTGGGATTTCTGCAAGTTATAGATCTAAGTGTATGATCTAGCAACAGAGACTGTATTTTGTACCTGCAGAGATCAGCTATTAGATGTAGGCTGCCAGTGGGGAGGAGTCAAAGCACTGGGCAAGATGGGGTCCTTTAGTTACAAGTAATTCCTCATTATAGAGACAGCAAGGGAAATGAGTGGTTGGGTCCTAAGGAGGAATCTCAAGGACGGACTGCAGCATCCACTACGTGTATGGATGGAAGTCTTTCTGCCTAATTATCATCTGTTATTAGGAAGTGGCAATAAGAGATTCCACACCTGGAATGGAATTACCTTACTTTGGGAAATAATCCATTGGGTGTTCTCAAACCTTATCTAATGACAGATCTGAGAGGTCTCAGCCCTGCATTCTTATGCCTTTCCTTCTTTCACCCACACATTTCCATCTCTACCCATTATAATGACTCTTAAAATCTCAGTTTTTAGAATAGCATCTGATCACATTTGGGCCACAATAATTTCTTCTCTTCTACTTACCCAAGGACAGCAAGGGTAATCATTTGACTGCTTGGAAATTGCCATTCATTCACTTGTTCACTTATTTACCCACTTGCCAGCCATCATACATTTTTAATAACTATGCTACACTACACTAAGCATTGAGTATAAAAAACTGAAAGAAGAGATTGTAAAAGGCCTTACTCACCATGATGAAGAGTTAGATTTTATTGAGACACAATGAAGACACTTAGAAGGATTATGGGCATACTGTGACTCGAATAGATTGGGGTTATTAAAGGAGCCCTCATGGGTGGTAGAGAGTATGAACTGCAGGCAGGTCCCACAATACAGGGATGCAGCTTGCAGATAAAGAATTTAAACACAGGTTAGGTCACTCTTCAAACCTCAGCCGAGTTAGTATCTTCTGTCCGTCTCTAAGATCCACTTTGCTGTCCAAGTTAGCAGTGTTGTAAGGAGCAGGTCCACAGCCTGCTTGGGTAGAGGGACTCACATCCTCCTCCT
Source organism: Saimiri boliviensis (assembly GCF_048565385.1). Classification (NCBI taxonomy): domain Eukaryota; kingdom Metazoa; phylum Chordata; class Mammalia; order Primates; family Cebidae; genus Saimiri; species Saimiri boliviensis. The sequence continues at coordinate 131,063,405 of NC_133453.1, read as the reverse complement.
AAGCCACCAGTACTCCCCGGGGCCCAGCCACATGCCTTTGTGTATGCAAACACACCATGTACATGACCTCAGGTCACAAACACTCAGTGTGAAGCCCACAGCTGTCCACATAGACTGGATGCCTCTAAAAAATGAGCCCCCAAAGGATGCATCATTCCATTATGGCTTTTCCCTTAACAGCCTCAATAGCTTTGGGCCCACCCCTAATAGGTAAAGTAAATCTCTCAGTGGGTGGGATTTCCATATTAAATGCAAGTTATAGATCTACGTGTATGACCTAGCAATAGAGACTGTATCCCAGAGAAATAAAAGCAGGATAATTTTTTTCTAATTAGCCAACTGTAGACTGGATAATAGAAGAGAAAATATCATATTAATAATCATTATTTTAAGGTAATAGCTTATGTTCTTTAATGCAGTTCCAATATAAATGTCACTGTAAGAAATGATATTTCATTTCAATACTAACAAATCAGGTACTTAGTGAGCTGGGGGAAAAATGATTGGAACTACTTTAAAGCTGCATTAACCAGAGAAACTGCAAAAATATTTATATTCTTATGAAGGAAGGAAAGAATGCCCCTCATGGGTGTATTTAAGTATCCTCCATCTTTTGGATAAATGGTAATGCTAAACAGAAAATGGAAAGATGACCTTAGAATAATAACCTCAAGACTCAACTGGGACTCAGCTTCCCAATGTACAAAAAGCAGTTGCAGTATGTTCAGGATGGAAATTTCTATACTGCTTTATAGCTCATAGACTTCATTACATACCTCACGCAACAATCACCAAAACACGCAACTCCAGGCTGGCCTCCTTCCCATGGGTGGGCCCTCCCATATGTAAAATTACTCACCACCCCCTTGCTCACTGCCTGTGATTCTGCTCAGTTACTCCATGATGCTTGTAAGGACAGGCAAACAAAGAGGAGAAAACCAATCCATTCAGAGAGGTGTTTCATATAGAGAATGGGATTGTTAAACCAAAACCAGGTCTGGCACCGTTAGGGCTTTCTCTAGCCAGTTCCCTCTCCATTCTTCCTTCTAGCGACCCCATGAAAACTCCATTTGGAAAATTTCACAGGATAAATGCTGTGCCAATACCTGAAGGCAATCTATTGAGTGAAACCTTTCACTCTTTGTCCTCTCCAACAGCCTCTATGTACATTCCACAGAAGAGAGTTGGTGAGGGCCTGAACTTGTGAGTCATTCAGTTTTCAAACAGTTCCGGAGGACTTTGAGTTTCCAGTTGATTTATTATGAATGACATTGATACCTATGTGACTAGAAGCTGTTAGTTTGAATTGGTGCTTAGAGAAACAAACTCAGTGAAAGTCACCAAGCCAATAAATATCTGAAGAGTTACATGGAGTTGTCTTTTAAACAAATGACAGGCCCCTTCCCATCAAGAAACATACAGAGACACATAAACCTATGTCTGTAAGGCCTTAAAGTCACAATATTTCAAGCATAATTTTTTCCGATCTTATAGGTTTCAAATGACAAGGGAGTGAACAGATTCCTGATTATATAACCTCCAAGCACATTCCCATATGTGTTTTTTTTTTTTAGTCCTTACAAAATCTTGTATAGTAGGATAAAAGGCGTTCTTATCAAAATCTGCATTTGATATATGAAAAACATAGGTTCCCAGAAGTACGCAGCTTTCAACGCTGCTGATAAGTAAAAGAGTGAGATCTCCTGATGCCCAACCTCATGCTCGTCCAATGATTTCAACTCTCCTTCTTCTTCATTTACATCAATGGGGTGAAGAGGATTAATTCAGTCTAAGAATTCATTAATTCAGTAACAACAATTCTTTGAAACAAGTCTTTAGACTACCTGGCTATTTGACAGAAGTAATCATCAAAATGGGTGGTTTAGCAGCCTGGAATTTTAAAAAATCTTTGACCAGGTGGGAAGTTACATAATGTGCATCACCTGTCACTCCCCGTACTCTCTCTGGTAACTAACAGAGTTCTACAAGCTCAGGACTGCATAGATGCCAAGTGCTTCCTAGCTGTTCCAGGAGACTATCAAAGCCAACACAATGAGCCTCATGCTAGTGAGGTCCAGGTATTCTTGGGGTTGAATGGAAGTCACCAAGGAGCAGTCTGTCAGCTTGCCTAAGAAATTTACAAGAGTCTATTACCTTGGCACTGTCAAAATGTCCGTTATTTATGTTCCTCTATGGGGAAGTGGGAAAAGCAGCCAGAACAGCCTGGTGTAGCAGCTATCCAGCTGCTCATGCAGTTAATATAGCTGTAGAAAGAATGTGATTTATACAAAAGCACTTTCTCTCAACACTAGCATATGAGTCCGAGACCCACTCATTCTGGGAGATCCACACCATGCACACACACTTTTGTGTGCTCTGGAGACAGCAGGATAACAAAGAGCTACAGATTTAGATCGGTGCAGAAGGCAGAAACACAATAGACATATGTACCAACAATATCTACAGACTGACCTACGCCCTTATGATGTACATGGAATTAGTCCACTTGTTGCAGAAAGCAAGATTTTTATGCATGTAACAGAGCCAGGCAGGCAGAGGTTCTGTAAAAGCAGAAGATGCATGTCACAGAGAGGTTCCCTGCTGCTTGCTGGAGAGGGCAGCTGATTGAGGAACCAAACTGGAAAGCATGCACGCACTGCTTCCAGGATCAACACAGATGATCCAGCAGGTGAAAGCAATTGTCAAATCAGTTTTTCAAGGCAAGGGAGCAGGACCAGACTCTACTTGGCACCTTCTTCCCCTTTTAGGTGAGAAAGCAGGAATGAGCTATCTGCAATTTCTGTGTATTGTTGCTGGACAGAAAGCATGGGTGTCCGGAAGCCTCACATACCTGATAGGGGCCCTGGTTACAGCCACAGTAGCTGCTTTCCATGGTGTAGCTTCTGGACACCCCGATCTCTCTCCACACCACGACCCGGGCAGTGGAGGCTCGAGATTTCTCCACGAGAAAGCTGCAGCTGCTCATTGTGAATGCTGGTGCTAGTTTATCAAGGATTTTGGGAAGAGTCTACAATAAAAAAAAAAATCAAACTATGATTAGTTGTGGGTGACTAGGGATAGTCATCATAAAAGTAGCTTCTCAACATTGTTAAGCATCTATATATAAAATACTTAACATATGTTACTTTAAATGATTTATTAACCCCAAGAAATGGCTATCAATTTTTAAAAATCATTTTGCAGATGAGGAATCATGCTTTAAAAAGTTAGAAATAGGCCAAGCATGCTGGCTCATGCCTGTAATCCCAGCACTTTGGGAGGCTGAAGTTGGTGGGTGGATCACCTGAGGTCAAGAGTTTGAGACCAGCCTGGCCAACATGGTGAAACTCTATCTCTACTAAAAATACAAAAAATAGCTGGGTGTAATAGCGAGTGCCTGTAATCCCAGTTACTCAGGAGGCTGAGGTAGGAAAATCACTTGAACCCAGGAGACAGAGATTGCAGTGTGCTGAGACCGCACCACTGCACTCCAGCCTGGGAGACAGCATGAGACTCCATCTCCCCCTTCCCACAAAAAAAGAAAAGTTAGAAATAAATAGCTTAAGTCCGGAAAACTATAAAGTTGCTAGAGAGGGATCCAGATGGCAATGTGGCCACCTCCATAATCTTTCAATTCCACTTTTCTGCATTGCTATGGACCAAGGTTGTACATGTACATTTGGCCTCATACATGAATGAGTTGAGACTATGGAAAGCCTCAGATTTCACAGGGACTTGAAATTTACAGACCACATCCAGCCTCACTGTTACTTAGCAGGGTTAGACTAGGGACTGTAAACTTATTTCAGGGCTGGGCACGGTGGCTCACGCCTGTAATCCCAACACTTTGGGAGGCCGAGGCGGGTGGATCACGAGGTCAAGAGATCGAGACTATCCTGGTCAACATGGTGAAATCCCGTCTCTACTAAAAATACAAAAAATTAGCTGGGCATGGTGGCACGTGCCTGCAATCCCAGCTACTCAGGAGGCTGAGGCAGGAGAATTGCCTGAACCCAGGAGGTGGAGGTTGCGGTGAGCCAAGATTGCACCATTGCACTCCAGCCTGGGTAACGAGAGTGAAACTCTGTCTCAAAAAAAATAAATAAATAAAAAATAAAAACTTATTTCAGAAGTCCAGAGGGGCCAGTGATGATTCTGGAGAAGAAGCACATATAGTTTACTTCTTTCCTAAGAGTACGTAATTGCCAAAATGAACTTTTTAGTCTCATAAAAAAAACCTGAGGCTTGATCAATTATGAAACTCCTGAAAGTCCATTCTCTCTGGGTTCATATATTCTACCTTTTCTTGACGTAAAAATATTTTATTTATGACCACTTAATCTCCATTTAGAAGGCATCTCTAGACTCTCCACACCCTGACTGACAGAGAGGGAGCTTCCAGCCACTGGACCTCCTCCCCAGAGGACAATGACTCAGAGTTGATAGTACACACAGTCTTGAGTCAGCAGAAATACTGCACGTAGACAGTCCCAGAACTTCTGTGACATGAGCAAGAAAGGTTATCTCATTTTAGTGTTGGCAGAACATGCATAAACTAACACATCACTTAAAATTATGTACATTAGACAATAGTGAAGCTTTAGCCTTTTAGACAAATTATGGGGGGAAAGAGAAGCTTAACAAGTTAATGAGGATATAAATGAAAGAAGTTTTGTCCATTTCTAGAACATTGAGAAAATCTCTTAATGTCTCTTGTACTTACTGTCCTCATGTTAAATGTAACCGTTAATTATAATTATTAATTTTTTACAAATTATATGAATACATTAACATAATTGTCATTTACTATGATCTCTAAATTCCTACATAACCTCCAGACCCACAGATCACCTGAGAAGGGGAAATGGAACACTAATGTTATCTTCACTTTTTTTCCCCCTACAATTGCCTCCTAACTGGTTTCATCATATCCACTCTTGCCCCTCCCTTCCTATAATCCCTCAATCTATTTGTTCCTTCAAAGGGCTCATTACAATTACAATTAAATTATTGTGTATGTATTCGTTGTTTATTTTCTATCTTCCCAGAAGCCTAGAAGTTCCATCAGGGCAGGTCTGTGTCTTACTCATGAAAGAATACCTACACAATGAGCAGTATGTTGCTCTTAGAAGGTACTCCATAATTATTCGTTGAAAGAAATAGAATCTGCTAGTCCACACCCCTGGGGGGCTGCTCAAATAGACATAAATATATTGTTTCTATTTCCTGCAACTAAAGTGTTCAAAAATATTTGAAAATAGTTTTAATCTATCATTGGCTTATCATGTTGCAAAAGTTTAAGAGTTTAAGTGATTTTTCCTTTTTTACTTAAGTGAATGTATTTTTTTTTTTTGTAGGTTGTATCTCTTAAAAAAAAAAAAAAAGGCTTTATTTAAAGCAGTTTTAGGTCCACAGCAAAATTGAGAAGGAAGATTTTCCATACGCTCCCTGCTCCCGTACATGCATGGACGCCCCCATTATGGGCATCCCTCACCAGAGTGGTAGGTTTGTTGTAACCGCTGAACCTACATTGAAACATCATCACTCAAAGTCTATAGTTTACAATGAGGATTCTCTTCACTTTTGGTGTTGTACATCTTACGGGTTTGAAAAACTCTACAATGATGTGTACTCACTATTACAGTATTACCCAAAATAGTTTTACTGCCCTAAGAATCCCCTGTGCTCCACCTACTTATCCTTCTCTTCTTCCTTCCAAACTTCTGGGAACCCAATCTTTTCAGTCTCCATAGTTTTGCTTTCTTCAGAATGTCATACCCCTGGAAATATAGTATGCAGCCTTTTCAGGTTGTTTTCTGTAATTTAGTAATATCCATTTAAGGTTCTTCCACAACTCTTCGTGGCTTGATAGCTCATTCCTTTTCAGCACTGAATAATACTTTATTGTCTGTTTAGAATGAATATTGGGCTGTAGCTGTCTTTTCTTGTGATGTCCTCTTTTCGGCTTTGGTATCAGGGTAACACAGATCTCATAAAATGAGTTGGCAAGTGTTTCTCCTCGATTTTCTGAAAGAATGTTTTTTATAATTACCAGTATTTTGTTCTTCAGAGTTTGATAGAATGTGTCAACAAAATGATCTGGGCCTAGACTTCCATTTATAGGAAGAGTCTTCATTACTAATCCTTCTTTTTTCCACTTAAAATAAACCTCATCAGATTGTCTGTGTCTTCTTCTTGAGTCAGTTTTGGTTATCTATGTCCTCCTAAGAATGTATTCATTTGTTGGTATATAGTTGTTAGTGATATTCTTTTCTACCCTGTAAAATCTGTAGTGATATCCTTCCTTTCAATCCGGATTTTGGTAATTTGTATCTTCTTTCGCTTCTTTGTCTGTCTGGCTGAAGGATGATCATTTTGTTGATCATTTCAAGAAACCAAACTATGAATTATTGAATGAAAAGCATGTTCTTTATGGACTCTCTATTGTTCACATAATTTTAATTTCATCGAATTACTCTGGCTTTTATTTTGTTCTTATATTTTGGAATTTATTTGTACTTCTTTTTCTTGTATGTGCATACTTAGATTACTGATTTTAGATCTTAAAGCATTTCTAAAAATTCTAAGTTACAAAGTTCCCTATATGTACTACTTTTGCTGTGTACTAAAAATTTTGACAGATTGAGTTTTTACTTTTATTCAGTTAAAGATATTTTCTCATTACCCTTTGGATTTCCACCATGATCCATAAGTTAATTTGATACAAATTGTTTAATTTCCAAATATTCAGTGATATCCCAGATTTCTTATAAAAGTTGATTTATAATTTAATTCTGTTGTGTAGGTGAATATTCTGTGCATGGTTTCAGCTGCTTAAAATATATTGAGATTTATTTTATAGCCTATTACAGAGTCTATCCTGGAGAATTTTTGATGTGCACTCAAAAAGAATATATATAATTTTGTTTTGAAATGAACTTTTATTTATATGAGTTAAGTCAGGTATTCTCTATACTAATTTTCTGTTTGGTTATTCTATCACTAACTGAGAGAAGATGACTAAAATATTCAAGTATATTATTACATTTTAAATGCCTCCTTTCCATTTTTTCTTTTTGTATTTCAGAGGATATATATTCACATACATTTATAATTGTTATGCCTTGCTAATTAACTATTTCCTTCAGTATTATGAACTGCCCTCTCAGCCCTAGTAATATTTCTTCTTTTAATGTGTAGTTTGTCTTATGTCAATACAACCACTCCATCTTTATTAAGGTTACCATTTGCATGGTGTATCTTTTTCCATCTTTTAACTTTCAACTTCTTTGCATTTTCGAATTTATAGACAATATATAATTGAACCTATTTTTTAAATCTGGTTTTACAACCTCTGCCTTTGAAATGAAGGGTTTGTTCATTCATATTTAGTGTCATCATTGGTATTTTTGGATTTACATTTGCTATTTTGTTGTTTCTATATGCCTCATGTATTTTTTTGTTCCTCCTATATTATCTTCTTCTCTGACATCATATCTTCTCTGACATCATATCTTTTACAGACATTCATTTTCCTCTCTTTTGGGGCCTCCCGTTACACGTTGGTTGATATCCTTTATGTTATCCTATAGGTCTCCACAGCTCTTTACTTTTATCTTGTTTTCTCTGTTCATTTAATTAGTCATCAAATTAACTGATTCATTTTCTACTATCTTGCCATCTCAAATCTGCTGACAATCCCACCTAGTGAATTTTTTCTGTTGGTTATATTTTTCAACACTGTCTCCTTCCTTCCTTCCTTCCTTCGTTCTTTCCTTCTTTCTCTCTTTTAGTTTTTAATTCTCTGTCAAAGTTTCATATATATTGAATAAATGGTCATCATATTTTGTCATTAACTTTTGAATAAATTTTCTAATTATTTGAACAGATTTTAACAATTGCTTGGAAATAATTATGAATCCAACAAGTTGGCCCACTGTTTCTACTGACCACTTTGTTTCCTGAGTATGGATTTCACATTCTTGATGCTTTACAAAATTGTAATTTTTGGCTGAAAACTGGATATCATAGATTATAACTTTTTAACATCTCTGGATTCTGCTTTTTAAATGTTTTTCAAATTTTAACTACTTTCCTGGATTAATCTGCACAATATTTTTTTTTTCTTCTGCATTATGTGCCACTGATGTCTCTACATAGTTTCTACATTCTTATTTAAATTATTTAGCTTGACATCTGTGGCTGCTAAGCATAGTGGTTATGCAATAATTTGGGCAAATGTAGTGCTCAAATATCTTGAGTGCATAAGATTTCCACTCTCTGTTGCTTGATTTGTATGTGATTTGGGAAGACATTCAAAACCGTGGCAGTTCTTAAGTCTCTTTGGACTTTATTTCTCACTGGGCTCTATTGGGTCTACTCTGAAAAGACATATTTTTCCATAATCCATGTAATATAGTTTAGATATTTGTCCCCACCCAAATCTCATGCTGAAATGTAACCCCCAGTGTTAGAGGTGGGGCCTGGTAGGAGGTGATGGGATTGCAGGAGTGGATTTCCCATGAATGGCTTTGCATCCTCTCTGCATCACGAATTCTTGAGATCTGGTTGTTTAAAAGTATGTGGCACCTCCCCCTGACTCTCTGGCTCTGTTCTTACTATATGAAGCGTCTGCTCCCCTTTTACCTTCTGCCATGATTGGAAGCTTCCTTAGGCCTCCCCAGAAGCGGATGCCAGCATTATGCTTCCTGAACAGCCTACAGAACCATGAGCCAATTAAACCTCTTTCTTTATAATTTATCTAGTCTCAACAACGCAAGAATGTCTTAATACCATGTATTTATAGAGAACTTATCTTAGCTCTTCTATGGGTCTCTCATTTCTAAGATCTCCCGTGCAAACTTCTGTGTGTGTGTGTGTGTGTGTGTGTGTGTGTGTGTGTTGGTAAAACTACATTTCTTGATGACCGAATAGAGTGGATTCAGGAGCAGCCCGAGTCAAGAAGGTCACAGACCCTTGCTGTTCTTAAATGAAGCTTTAACAATTTTCAAGAATAAATGCTTCTCAATTTATCATCGTATTTGGTCAATTTCCAGAGTCCTAAAAGGGCTTCTTTTCAAAATTTTCTTCTGTTTTATACTTGTGTTTTACAGAGGATTCACTGACCTCTTTACACCAACATAACTAGAAGTAGTACCATTAAGGATGATTAATAAAATTGAACAAATGTTGCAGAGTAGATGTGAAATACAATAGGGCATATAACTGTCTCTTCAATACTAATGGTAAATTACCAAAAAAAAGTATTGGATAAGTTTAACATGTTTAGAATTGTTCCACTTTCGATGGTAAGGAAGGAATTGGCCTCTCAGCATCAGCAGGCTGTTGACTGCTGGCAGATATCATGATGATAACATTAACATATCTTACAAAGATGCTCTTCCCCTGAGTCTCAATTTTCCCATCTGCAAAATGAGTGGGTCCTTTCAATTCTGACAAGATCCATTTGTACACACAGAAGTCTTTTTAGGCAGATCACCAGTGTTAAGATAATTATTTACAGATCATTATGTGACACTGACTTAGAATGTCAGTGATAGAGGGAGTTTATATGCTATGTGGGACCCCAAAAAGCAAAGTTGTTTGGGTTGAAAGTAAGGGGTGGGATCAAACCATATTCACTTCACTACTTCCACATATGTCACAGCAGCTCATGAATCACCTTTAAGGAATCCCAGGGCACCAACAAACTCCATGTAATAAACTACATAGAACATTTAACTCCCTCTTTTCACAAGGGAGAAAAATGAGGCTCAGGCAACTGACCCACCCAAAGTTAAAGGACCTTATAGGTGAGTTTCAGTGTCTAGATGGATTAATCTTTTCAACAGCATTGCTATCAAGTATCACTGTGCTTATTCTCATAGGCAGAAACTGGCATACCTACCTCTATAATGTTACACCTTTTACCTTACCTGACACTAATCTGGGCCTCAAAATATTTTTGAATTTATTAATTAAACAATATGAATCATACATCAAAACTAAAATACAGTTAATAAGAACCCATCCTGTCATTCCCTACAATGTCTGACCTCTGCTCCATTTCACATCAGCTTCGTACAGAAGACTTTTTAAAGGTTCTGTGTCTTTTAACCTTTTCTTGTTTATAGGGAATTATCTAATAATATTATTATCTTCTCTTGGAAAAAGAGAAGTAAAAAACACACTGACTATATGTAAGGTTGGACCAGGTAGATTTTTTTTTTTATTATTCAAGAGGTGTCACACATAAGAGATGGTTTTATATAGGTTGCGTCCACGTGGGCTGCTCAGATGAATGCTTTAATTTACTAAACGAGTTTCCTAAATAAGATCAAGTATTTAAGCTTCTTGTGTTTTATCACCATTACTCTGGTGGAGGTTTACAGCAAACAGATTATTGAGGATAAGCTGTTGATTCTGCCATAAAAGGCTTGGGGTGACTCTACTGATCAGTAGCAGTGTTTCAGATGGACTTGGGTGAAGAAGGCTAGAGAAGAGGGGACATATTTCGAGGTGAAATGGTGGTTTGGCACATTTTTACCTCTTAATACTGTCATTAACCCTGGGCATGAAGCTATTTTGCACATAGCAAATTGTCATACCCAGAATAACAGACTTAGAAGAGGCAGTTACCATCCTAATTTTTACTTTTTCTACATAAATGTTAAACAAAGACCAGTTTTCATGTAGTATTTGGGCAACCTTGCTTCTCTGTTTCTTCCTGATTCTCACTAAGCGACAGCTTGTTTTCTTTATCCTGATGGGAAGGTGTACCGTCTTCTCTGCACCTCCCTAATTTCCTATGTGGTTTCATGGAGGAACAGTTGAGCACTAACCACTGAAACTAGGATAAAATAGAATTAGGGTCAGTGGATTACTGCTCTGCTTTTTATAGAATGCTCATGCAGAGAGATGTGGATGGTTGAATGGCTTATATATGTTCATCCCTCTCTATTTATTTGAAGTCCTTTTGTATTCTGTCATTCGGTTCCTTCCATAAACTATGTAACAGAGGCAGTATTTTAACTATCCTCATTTTACAGATGGCAGAAGCGTGGTTCAGAGAGATAATGTTAATGACCTCATAATCATACAGTTAGTAATCGAATAATTGTAAAGCCAGGCATTAAGATGAGGTCTTCTGTCTCCAGTTCTCACGCCTTTTATACAATATCATTTTATACCTATAGAAAACAGAGGCAAAGCAACCAGGTAGTAAGCCATTATTCAACAAAAATTAGGAGAGGTTACACATGCCTCCAGCCTGCTTGTATTACAACCCTGTGGTTAACATAATCAAAAGGCTTATTTACCCCTCCCCCCACCAAAAAAAACTAAATAAATGAGTGAAGCATGGTCTTAAAGGTAAGAATAAAGAATATGGACACAGTATGTCTGGTGGCATCCCCCTCAGCAGCTTACCCTATAGTTGACATCCTCTAGGATAGTAGATGTGCCCACAGTGCATCCTGCTTGCCACAAGGTTTCCTTGATGCTACAGCCATAAAGGAACACATTCTTCTTTTGGGAGTGGCCATGGAAGTCACAGAAAACCTATAATAGCCCAACAAAGAAGAAAATAAAACCAGGTTAGGTCACTGGTTTCTTAAATCATATCTACCACCTTCCATTCCTCAAACAAAGTTTAAAATGTCAACTATCCCAGATGGATGCTGCTCAGTTAGCAGAACCAGCCATGTGGGGATCGTTGGTGACTTTGGCAAGAGTGGTATTGATTGTACTGATGGAGGTATCAGGGGAGAATGTGGATTGTAAGGGTCTTAAGAGTGAACAGAATATAAAGAAATACAAACCATATATAATGTGGATTGTAAGGGTCTTAAGAGTGAACAGAATATAAAGAAATACAAACCATATATCGCTCTTTTGATAAATTTACTTGTGACAGGGGAAGAGACAAAGTCAAAGCTGGAAAAGAAAATAAAAACAAGGGCATTTTAAGATTCTATGAGTGGGTCGGGTGCAGTGGCTCATACCTGCAATCCCAGCACTTTGGGAGGTTGAGATGGGCAGATCACGAGGTCAGGAGTTCGAGACCAGCCTGGATAACATGGTGAACTGCCATCTCTACTAAAAATACAAAAAATTAGCTGGGCATGGTGGCAGGTGCCTATAATCCCAGCTACTATGGAGGCTGAGGCAGGAGAATCACTTGAACACAGGAGGCAGAGGTTGCAGTGAGCTGAGATCGCACCACTGCACTCCAGCCCAGGCAAGAGAGTGAGACTCCATCTCAAAAAAAAAAAAAAAAAAAAAAAAAAAAAAAAAAAAAAAGGTATCTATGAGTATTTTAAACAATATGATGAGAACACATGGACACACAGAGGAGAAAATCACGCACTGGGGAATTTTAGAGGGTGGAGAGTAGGAGAAGGGAGAGGATCAGGAAAAATAACTAATGGGTACTAGGCTTAATACCTGCATGAGGAAACAGTCTATACAACAAAGCCCCATGACACAAGTTGACCTATGCAACAAATCTGTACTTGTACCCCTGAACTTGATTGAAAGTTAAAAAAAAGAACTAAAAAAATAAAAGTCAATAGGAAAGATTCATCTAAAAGGAATTGATGAAATATATAAAAACAGAAGCTAATCATTGTCATTTCTCCTTAGGTTCTGATGTGGTAAAGAATAACCATCAAAACACCATGGCTTATCAAACAAAAGCTTACGTTTCATTCATGCTAGAGATCAGCTATGACTCTGATTTGTATGTTTCCTCCATTCTAGATGCCAGGCTAAAGAAGCCCTAATTTGAAACATGCTACTCTTGTGGTGGAGGGGTAAAACTGTCAAAAGTAGAATCAGGTAATTGCCATTAAAGCTTCTACTGAGGCACAGCAAACATCCTATCTTCTCATAGTCCACTGGTCAAAGAAAGTCACGCAACCAATTTTATCGGTGGTATGGGGAAGTATATTACTCCTACAGGGAGGCTCTTCAATTCATATGACAAAGGGCAGTGATGCAAAATCTTATAAGGAAAGATGCTAATAATGGAGAAAAATGGTAAAATCTAAAAAATGACCACAACTTGTTTCTATTCTTGTATGCATTGCCCTTTGCAATAGACTATGTTCTAACTTCATCAATAGGCGTAGCACATTTCTTCACCTCTTGAACAGGGGCTTATCCATTGATATGATTTAGCTGTGCTCCTACCCAAATCTTATTTTGAATTGTAATAATCCCTACATGTAAAGGGTGGTCCAGGTGGAGGCAATTGAATCATGGAGGCAATTGAATCATGGAGGTCTTTCCCATGCTGTTCTCATGATAGTGAATAAATACTATGAGACCTGATGGTTTTATAAAGAAGAATTCCCTTGTATATACTCTCTTGCCTGCCACCATGTAAGATGTGACTTAGTCCCTCATTCACTTTCCACCAAAATTGTGAGGCCTCCCCAGCCATGTGGAACTGTGGGCCAGTTAAATCTCTTTCCTTTATAAATCTTATTATCAGCATAGGAACAGAGTAATACAGCCATGTAGCATCTTTTGATCAATAGGAATGAGAAAATATGATGCAAGCTGAGGCATATTAAGGGGTTTGCTGTCCTGCTGTTCCTGGGAACCTTGCAACAACTGTCACATGACCAAACACAGGCTGGGTTGCTGGATGATAAGACTCTTAGCAAAGTTATCCCCATTGACCTAGCTGATATCAAGCCAACCACCAGGTATGTGAATGAATCTATCTTAGACTATCCAGTCCTAGCCAACCTGGCTCAGAGGAGGGGAATCAGCCAGTTTACCTGGCTGATTCTTATTTAGAATCATTAGAAATAATGCCTAGCTTTTGTTTAAGCCACTAAGTTTTGCTGTGTTTTGCTATACAACAAAAGCTAAGTGTCAGAATAATGTCTCCTCCTAGTCTAAATATTTGTTTCCCTCCCTTCCACATACAAAATACACTCTCCTATTCCCCAAGGAAGATACCCCTAAAGAGTCCATTCCATCACAGTATCAGTCTCAGTCCAAAATTCCCTTACAGTTTCTGTCCTTCTCCTTATCTATGAACAAAAAGGCAAGTCACCTGTTTTCTGCTCATCTATCTACAATGGTTGAATGAGGAAACAATATCCCCAGTAACACTCACGTTACAAAGGGATGAATAAGAGGGGTATAGCAGCCACTGGTTCATAACAATTCTGTAATGCTCTCAGGCAGGCATTGTGAGATGCCTGTCTCCTTTGGGTTGGGCCAGTAGTTGATTAGACCCTGGATCTGCTCCCTGTCAGAGCTGTTCAGTATTATTTTTTCTATAGATATTTACTCTTTCCTTGGAAGGTACTTATTTTTCCTGTATCTTTCTTGACAGTACATGAAAAGGGCATTGGACAATACAGCCCACTTTAAGGCAAAGCCTCTATCTTCTCCAGTTTCTGATGTAGAAGTTTGGGAGCTCAAAGATCATTTTGGTCTCAAAAAATCACAGCCTCTTTGAATCAAAGCGCTAAAAGAATTGGAAATAAAATGCATGACAGTAAAAGAAAATATTTTTCTTTTTTTCTTGACTTTATCTAAAACACAACTGACAGTCTAAAGCAAAATGGCAGCAATATATTAAATAGTAGCAATATTAGAAAATGTGAGAAAAAAAGTGTTATAAGGTCCCTATAGTGGAGATGAATAGTATGTTATCTCGAGGTAGACTCTGATTAAAGATAGGTATTGTAAACAATAGGGCAAACACTAAAATACTTTTAAGGGGCATAAATAATAATTCAAGTGTGGAGATAAATTGGAATCATAAAAGTGCTGAATTAATAAAAGAAAAAGCAGTAAAGATAGGAAGCTCTAAGAACACATGAAAAAATAGAAAACAGTGAAATGGTAGATTTCAACACAAACATATCAATAATCTTAATGTAAATGGTCAAAACACACTATTCAAAAGGTAAAGAGTATCAGATTGGAAAATAAGAAAGATCAAATATATTCTCCCTTCAGGAAGTGCATTTTAAATATAAAGCCACAGATAGGTTGAAAGTAAAAGGATGTAAAATACACTATGCAAATACTAAACAAAAGAACGCTAAAGTAGCTATATTAATTATCAGATAAAGTAGACATCAGAACAAGAAGAATTATCTGGGACAAAGAGAGATGTGATGGTTGATGTGTCCCTCTTGTCTTTGGTGGTTAAGTACTAGCACTTGGCCTCTGCTACTCTGGGACTGTATAATCCTTACGAAAGCAAAGACCCCATCTCACTGAGTGCAGTGGCTCATGCCTGTAATCCCAGCACTTTGGAAGGCTGAGGCAGGCAGATCAACAGAGGTCAAGAGTTTGAGACCAGCCTGGCCAACATGGTGAAACCCCTGTTTCTACAAAAATTTTTAAAAATTAACCAGGCGTGGTGACTGACGCCTATAATCCCAGCTACCTGGGAGGCTGAGACAGGAGAATTGTTTGAACCTGGGAGGTGGGTGTTGTAGTGAGCCAAGATCATGTCACTGCACTCTAACCTGGGCAAAAAGAGCAAAACTCTGTCTCAAAAAAAACAAAAACAAACAAACAAAAAACCATCTTAATAGTGGCATCCCCTACAGACCTGGCTTTCCAGGAGAACAACTACAGTTTGTCAAGCATGAAGACACTAATGTACTTCTCACTGCTTCATGGAGGGAGTGTCTTCTGAGCCCTCCCATAGACAGGATAAACTCAGTACACATTTCTATCTGCTAGAGACTTTGCATACTGTCCCCTGCATTATGCCGGCAAAGTTCTGGCATCTTGACCTTACTAAATGTAGACTATTGTTGAGCACAACATTCATTCAACCAACCAATTAAGCTGTTAGATCTACTTCTGGCTGCTCAAGCTAACAAATTAAATTTCGAATCTCTAGATTGTACACTCGTGTCAATGAAGTCAGCCAAATCTAGTGAAGTTCTGCCCTCATTAGAATACTCTTACACATGTTGCCCAAGTTTCTAATGATATACATTATTAAATCTTGTAATTCGTTTGTGTGCAAGCTATTTATTTTTGGGTAACAGCTTATCTTCTAGGATTATGCTGATGTTTGGTTCTAGTTAAGAGGTCAGGAGGCAACATGAGGTAGTTGTGTGTCGTAAAAAAAAATAAGCATCCTCTTTCAAGGCATCTGCCCCAGGTAATGTTATTATAGAATTTTCCAGCAGGTGAAAGCTAGTCTCCTCGGTTACTACTGCTACTGACATATGAGGCTTGCATGATGTCTTATTCAAGAACTTAGAATAGGGGGTCTCTCTCTCTTTTTATTTATTTATTTATTTATTTATTTATTTATTTTGAGACATAGTCTCACTCTTTCACCCAGACTGAGAGTGCAGTGGTGCAATCTTGGCTCACTGCAGCCTTGAAATCCTGGGCTCAAGCTATCCTCCTGCCTTAGCCTCCCAAGTAGCTAGGACTACAGGCAAGTGACACCATATCTGGCTAACTTTTAAAATGTTTTTATAGAGACAGGACCTCCCTGTATTGCCCAAGCTGAGTCTCAAATATTAAGCATCAGAATAACCTGGAGGACTTGTTAAAGCAGACTGTTGAGCCATACCCTAGCAATTCTGTGATTCAAGTACATCTGGGTTAAGCCCAAGAATTTGCATTTCTAGCAAATTTCCAGGTGATGCTGATGCCCCAGTCCCAGGACCTTAGCTTGAAAGCGTCTAGTCTAAACAAACACATAAAATAATTGTTTGAGGTTTAATCCTCTACTATCATTAATTTTCTGCCAACTTTTACCTCTTACATCTGTTTCCCTCTGTGAATAAATACTCACCATTCTTACAAAAGTGTGCAAACAAGTTAAGACTGTGTCTTAGCAACACATTTCTCAATAAAGCCAGAAGCTATGCCTCCTTGGTGATAGGCACTCCTTAAATGCTACATTCAACTGGAAAAAATAGCTTTTCTTCCTCCTCTGATCCTTATAGACTCTGAAAGAGGAAGTAAGTGACAAATTATAGAGCTATTCACCTGCAGGAATGAGCACGACTAAGCCTTGTGAGTTCTAGTAGGCTCAGAAGATTCAGAGTGAAGGAGTTGGAGACATTGTTCTGCTTATTGCTCAAATGATACCCCTAAAAATAAATGCCTGTTAATTCTAAGAAACATGTGTTTCTCCAAATTGCAGGGGGCAATTACAAGGCAATTATCAAGTTATTTAAGTTGAGGAAGCTTCTTTTCTACTGGAAGATTTAATACATATATTTCTTTTCAGTAAAATTCTTTACCACGTAAGTACAAAGTGTTCCCAATCCAATATCTACAGATTAATCAATAGCCCTATTAAAGAATTTTTTTTATTTTTTTTAGACAGAGTCACATTCAGGCTGGAGTGCAATGGCCCAATCTCAACTCACTACAACATCCACCTCCCAGGGTTCAAGCAATTATCATGCCTAGCCTTCTGAGTAGCCGGGACTACAGGTGCCTACCACCGCACTCAGCTAATCTTTTGTATTTTTAGTAGAGACATGGTTTCACCATTAGCTCAGGCTGGTCTTGAACTCTTGAGCTCAAGCAATTTGTCCACCTTAGCTTCCCAAAGTACTAGGATTACAGGCATGAGCCATCGCTTCTGGCCTTAATTGCCCTATCTTGTTATTAATCAGTTGATTCAACAAAATATTTACTGGATACCTGCTATGTAACCAGAGAAGTTAAAATTTTAATATAACATAGCACTGCTCTCCACAACAATAATAATAGAAAAAACAGTTAATTTATTGAAGACTCTAGATAGCATGCTAAAAACTTAATCTAGATTACCTCACGATGGCGTAGTTGCTATTATGATGCCCATTTTACAGCTGAGAACACTGAATTTCAGATAAAATAAGTAACTTGCCCAAGTTTGTAATGTTATCATGCGAATAAATATTGGAATCCCAGTTGATCCTAACCCAGAAGCAAGGTTTTAAAACACTTCTCATTTCTATACTACCTCATCCAGAAGCTGATTTGTTGAGATTATACTACAAGCCAATAGGTCATTGTATTACCATGAGAGAAGAGCTGTGTTCTCTGGGAACCCAATAAGAACAGTGGCACACTTCTAGGGGGCAGCATTCACATTGCACTCTATGGGAACAGCACCTTGGAAGTGTGCCATGTGGTGCTTCTGGGATGCTCAAGGGACGTTGTACACACGATGAACCCTACTGAGTGAGAACTATCCAAGCAAATGACAAATGAGTGAGAAGGATCTGTGGATTTGAGGTATTGCAATAATTTGGAATAAGAGGATAGAGTGAAAAGAGAATAAATTAGGTATCTATAGAATGGGCAGTGATCAGAGCATTAATGCATTTGTATGTCATTCTAGGATGTCGAGACATTTTCTTGAAGGTAGAGGAGGAGGCTTCAAACTATTTAAGCAAGAAGCGGCAAGGTGATCAGATCATTAGAACAGAAGTGTTAAGACAGGAAGGACTGAAACCCGGCAAATGAGGCGAGAAGGACCTAGCTTAAGGCAGCAGACATAATTATATAAAGAAAGCAAGTTTTATGAGGGTAAAAAAGTAAAATCTATAGGAGTTGGAGACTAAATGGATTTAGAGGCTAAGAAAGAAAGAAGTTAAGAATAAATCCTAGATTTCCAGATTAAGTAAATAGGCAATGATTGTGCTTTTCCCCAAAGGCAAGAAGCATAGAATTAAATATTTTATGTAGTTTTATCTAGTTTCCTTTGAGCTGGAGTGCTTAGTTGTGAACTTTTGGCCTTTGGCTAACCCAATTCCCCTCTTTGTGTCTCAGTTTCTTCATCAGGAAAGTATATGGTGTAGATTGGATCATGCGTCTCCCTAGGACCTTTTCCAATGCATTCTTGTCTGAGCTAAATTGCAAGGTTAATTTAGTTCATGCAAACATGAGTTCCATGATTTCTTGCTCAGCAAAGAGACTGATCAGGACCACATTGCTATGCTCCTCACATGCCTTCCTCATCTCCTCCCTCCTTGGTGTCATTCTGGTTCCTCTACAAGTGAATAGGGCCCCCTCGTTCAAGAGGTTACCCTCTCCCTCTCAAACACCTCTCCCTTAGCCATTTCCCTTTTCCCCAGGGCTAACCTATTCCTGATTGTGTTAACCACTCTGCTTTGCCAACGTAAGCTGCTATGTTTTCCATTCCTGCCTGACATCTGGGTCTCATTCCTGCTTCCCAGTAGCAAGACATTTGCATTATTTATACCATTGCCACGAGAAATAAAGGCAAGGCTACAGCCTAGAGGAGATATATTCTGGAGAATATGATGGAAACCCAAAATAGCAACGCGTCCAATTAAACCAACTGAGGCTCACTAAAGCCCTAGAGGTTCCAGTTTGTGCACAATATTGTGCAGATGGCATTCAGCCCAAATTCCTAAATGGAGTTAACATCTCTATGAGGGAAATGATGTTGTGGTGACGGGCTCAGCTACCTTCCAAGAGGCCAATTTGCAAGAGCCCGCTTCCCAGTCTTTTTACTGATAGCCATATTTTCTCCTTGGTAAGTGCTTCATCTGCTTCATCAGCAGCATCCAGTTCTAGCTGAGGTTAACCATGGTAGGTATGTGCAGAATTTATTCCTATAATCACCCAAAAGGGGATTTTATTCTCTGTTTCCTTTCCCAAACTGAGAAACTCAGACTTTGACTTAAATTGAGCCACTATGGGCCAAAGTTCCAACATGGCCTTAGAAAAGCAGGTTTTACTTACAAATCAGTCTTGGCCCCCTCCAATGGCTACTTTGGGGAGAAAAATTTCACATTAAAACTCAACAGAATGCATCAATAATCAGCTGCTCACGAGACTGTGCACAGTGGGATCCTTTACGCTGGTGGAGGTTTTGGGCCATCTCATCCCAGTATCGTGATTATTGTGTTCTTCTTTCCAAAGTATTTTAATTACATTGAAAGAGCTCCTGTAAATCAACTCCAAAACATACAATCAAATACGTGGCTTTGTTTTGGATCTAATACCCTTCTGGTAAGTAAGGATTTTAATGTCTATTATTTATTTGAATGCCTGACACGTGCCAGTCACCATGCTGAGATATTATACTCCTCTATAATTGGTATAAGAAGTCCTAAAAGGAGGATATTATTCAACAATGGAGACATGGTTCAATTTCTTCTAAAGTTAAAGGAGGTCAAGTAACTTGCCATAGCTACCCATTAGAAAGCGATGTATGATAACTCAAACTCTCATCAACATGGCTTCTAAAAGTTTTCCAAACAAAACATTTTAAAACATTTGATGGACCAGTGATGAAGAACAATATAACAAGACTCTCAATTAGAAAATTTGAAAGTGAGCGGTCATGCTCTTGTGTTTTTCCACTCTCCGTCTCTGGCCAGTCCTTCTCACTCCATGAGGGGTAAACCTAACGCCCCGAGAAGGCCCTTGTGCAGTGAGTTCCTGGCAGATTCTTCAGGTGCTAAATCTGTTCCCTTTCCCCAGTTTCAGACATTGAAGGGAGAGAAGGAGCAACCTGGATGTCACCTTTATACACAGTCCCCGCAACCTATCAGACTGAGAGGCCCTTGCCATCTGTCTCGCTCAGTTGCGGGTACTGAAGCTCTACAGGTAGAAGCATTAATCCATTTGGTGTGCCAAGCCCAATCCGAGCAGATGGTTATTGAGACCTCTGTCTTCACCATAAGGTGGGATCTAGACTAGTTTTTCTTGCCTGTAAGAGAGCTTCTATGTTGTCTGGGTAAGCCCTTGGGGTGGGGTGAGAACTGAATACTGACCTATCACCATGCCTACCCAGTTGCTGGACAGAGGTTTGCCTTGGTTTTTGCCTCTGTTTCTGATTTGCTTTCCTGTCTGAGAACTGTTGATTACCTTGGCCCCCAAGGATGGAAAGTGCTTTGCTCTGGGCAACCCCCACTGTCCAGGAGGAGAACTTTAAGCTTTACATCCAATGCCCTTGGCCATGATCATGTTACCTTGCTCCTGTGTTTACCAGATTCGTTTTCCTCAGGCATGCACAGCTCTCTTCTGTGTCTTTATTGGAAACCTCTGTTTTGACTTCTGGCCTTCACAAAGAGCAGCCTAATGGCAAAACTAGCCCCTCTGGCCTCATCTCCATTGTAGTTCTTGCTTTCCCCCATTTCCATCAGCTCTGGGCAGAGGGACCCTCACAAAGGCTGAAGTGGAACATGATCCAAGTGGTTTCCTCCTATTTTACCCTCCACTCCCTCTCTTCATCTCATTCCACCTCTCAGCAAATAAAACGTAAGAAATTTGTTTAGAGTTCTTTGAAAATTCTAACTTGTCCTCCCTCTAAGAATATCCCAGATGTTCAGCTCTTTGAAATTACATTGAAGACACTATTGAGAGCAACAGGAAAAATGTCCTTTGCTTTTCAACTAAAATTTATCAAGAAACTGAAGCAATTCAATTAGATATAAATTATTGGTGTCAGGAAAGATATACACAAAACTTGGTTTCTGGTATGGTAAAGAAGCCTTGTTTAGTCTTTATTTTAGCTTGGGAACAATTCCAAATAAAATAATATGGAAACAAAGTGACATATTTTTCGTCGAGGACCTCTATGGGTATTCTGTCCTTCTTCCTGACTATGGAACTGGAGAGTTTGTTGTTTTTCTACCATATCCTCAAATGCAAAAAAAAAAAAAAAAAAAGAGGAGAGGAAATTCTAGATGTGGTACCTTAGCATGAGTCATGAAAATAAGCAAAAGTAACACTTGTTCTTCTGCTACTGCTAAGGAATAAAGTGGAAATAAAACAAATCATGTGTATAAAATATCTTGAGGCCCTTGACAACAAGGGTTATAGAAAGGAATAAGCCATCCTCGCTTTCCTCCCCTTTTGTGGTTCTTTTAAAAGAAGCTGATTAACTCAAAACATATGCCAGAGACACAAAATAAAACCAGAAAAATCGTTTAAGTAGCTAAAGATTATATTCCATTGGGCCCCAGAGATAGACAAAACCAAAATATGCCCACCCTGTCCTCTGGCAGAAGGCAGCCCAGTTTGTGTGAGTTATAAATGGAAATCAATGTCCTCTTCAAAGAGCGCTGAAATCCCTTTACCAAAATGCACTCACATAGTGAGGGCCAAGAGGATAAGAATCAATACCACTCCTAATTCTGAAGTCCCAATTACTTGAACAGTGCAGGGGCCACGCCAGCTGCAATTT
The DNA here is from genome assembly GCF_048565385.1 of Saimiri boliviensis. Lineage (NCBI taxonomy): Eukaryota > Metazoa > Chordata > Mammalia > Primates > Cebidae > Saimiri > Saimiri boliviensis. The sequence continues at coordinate 131,041,234 of NC_133453.1, read as the reverse complement.
GGCAGCTCAGAAGAAAGGCTGGCCACCTGGCTCCCCAGGAGCTTGCTCTAGTAGCCTAAGAGATTTCTTCCACTCCCAGGGATGTCCCTGACTGTCATCATCTGCCCCCTTGGACATGAGCCTCTTGGCTTTTCAGGGAACTTTTTAGTTCCACAAGGGGAACTGGTTCAGTACCTTCTGTTAGCTGATTATAGAGCTTATCTCCTTCTTTGGACTTTTCTTATAAGCCTTCTCTCTGGTTGGATCTTTCTGACTTCTAAACAGGTCTTCTTCTACGACCTTTCTGCTCTGTCCTGGCAAAACTGTTTTCCTTGACTCACATGCCTGTATGCCAGTCAGCTTCATCTGAGGGAGCCCCCTTTGTCTCCTCATTGCATTTTAAATTTCTTTGTTTTATTTTTAATTTTCTGTATTTAGGTAAATGTGTACCTAGAGTGAGAAACACAGATTCTGAATATACAGTTCAATGAGCTTTTGTGTAACTGACTCTGATCACGATATTGTACATCTCCACTAACCTATGAAGTCCCCTCCTGGCACCTGTTATTCAATCGATGCTCTTCCTCAGAGGTAACCACTGTTCTAATTTATGTCTTCATAAATTACTTTTACTGATCTTAAATCTTATGTAAATAGAAGCACAGAGTATGTAGTCTTTAGTGTCTAGCTTCTTTCACTCAATATAATACTTGTGAGATTCATCCATGTTATTGGCTATATTATAGTTCATTTTTTTTTGTCTGGTTGGTTTTGGTTTTGGTTACTGAATATTTCAATGTTTAATTATACCAAACTTTGCTGTGTCTGGGCTTTTGTATCTAACATCTGGACTCTCTAACAAACAGAGACAGAAAACCTGGGTTAACGAAAATGGGAATGGAGTCACAAGAAAGTCTACGTGCTATCAAAAGAATCTCTGCCACCCATCAAATGAAAAGCTTCCTTTCCTTTGCCCTATGTAGTGACTCTAAGCACAGAAAACTCCTAGATTTTCAACTTCACAAGGCAGAAGACTCAAGAGATCATAGGCCTACAGATTCTTTGAGAAAATAATATTTCTCACGCTAACTAGAATAAAATCAAAGGAAAACTCTTCTTCATCCAAGTCCAGTTCAAATGGTACTTCCAATCTCTGACTTTTCCATAACGCTGAGAGAAAATAACTCAACCCTTCATCTATGTTCCTATAACAGCTCACATGAGCCTTTATTACAGGGCTCACTCTTTTCTACCACACCAGTTTCCTTATAGACCTGGCTAGTTTCTACCAAAGTAAAACGTGGTTTCCTCAAAGAAAAGGATAATCTTCAATGAAAAATTTTATTTGTATCCCTGGCACCTAGCACCATAATTATACATATATGATGTAAGTAAGATGGGTGGGTAGATGGATAACTGATTGGATGGATAGATGGATGGATGGATGAATGAACAGACGAATGGATGATGGATGGCTAGGTGGGTGGATGGACAGATACATGAATGAGGGAAGGAATGACACAGTTTGTGAATACTGCCATATTCACTATAAACTGAACGACTTGTCTGGTACTCAGCAATGCTCAGCACTATCAGGGTACTGCTTTTTCTCACAGTACCACATTCTTGTTGGTCCTGGGAATTCATATTAATCCATTCACCAATAGGCAAATGCCCGAAGAGTACCTAGGACAGATGGAACTTCCTAGCCACCAGAAAGTGACTTCCCAGTGCTTCAGAAAACATTTTCATAAGAGCCAGAAGTTGGATAGAGTCACAGCTAATCTCATCACAGTGGAAATCTTCCCAGTACAGGACAGGCCTGAGTGCTGAGTGAGTGGCAGTGCTTCTGCTGCCAGCAGGAGACTCATTAAACATAGCCTCCTAGGTAACTAAAAGGTGATGTTGAGCCCATTAGAGAGCTTTGTAACACTGTGAACAGCATTTAGTGCTCAGCTGTTTCTCACCCACCTCTCAGATGGTCCCAGCAGGAGACACGTCTGTGGCTGTCATGTTTATAGCTAATTAATGTTTATTTATATTTTTAAACAAGCCTTTCACCTGTCATGCTTTAAAATAAATGTTCTGCTCTTCAATTAGAGGTTGTCAGAGCAGAGAGGAATTCTGTTTTGTAGTGGATTGAATGTATGCGTGTTTAAATGTGTATTATGTAGAGAGTTCTCCCCTTTAAGTCTCTCTCTCTGTCTTTCCTCTTAGAGACTAAAGCTTCCTATTCAGAAAAACACACTTTTTTCAAATTTTAATCATGATATTGATGCCCTGCTATGCAGGTCATGTGCTTGCTTCCAGAGGGTAGACTGCAGAGAGTACAGTGCCTTCTAAGACTGGAGGAGGGAAAAGGTCAGAATGAAAATATTGTACATTTTCAGCAGCATAGAACCAGTATTCTCATTTTTAATTTTTTAAAAATTTCAATAGCTTTGGTAGTTTTGGGTTGCATGGATGAATTCTATAGTGGTGAAACTTCTTTTAGGTGTACCCATCGCCTGAATAGTATATGTGGTACCCAACAGGTAATTTTTCATTTCTCTCCTCTCCCACCAACCCCCTTCTGCTTCTCTAGTGTCCACTATATCAGTCTGTATGCCTTTGTATACCCATAGCTTATCCCACTTAACGAGAACCCGTGGTATTCCATTCCTGGGTTACTTAACTTAGGATAATGGCCTCCAGTTCCATTCAAGTTGCTGCAAAAGATATTATTTCATTCTTTTTATGATTGAGTAGTATTCCATGGTATTTGTATGTATGTGTGTCTGTGTATATATATATATATATATATATATATATATATATATATATATACACACAGACACACACATATGCGTGTGTGCATATTTATATATGCTGTATTTTCTTTATCTACTCATTAGGTGATGGGGATTTGGGTTGATTCCATGTCTTTGTGCAATTATGAATTATGCTGCAATAAACATGCATGTGCAGTTGTCTTTTTAATATAATAACTTTGCTTTCCCTGGGGTAGATACCCAGTAGTGGGATTGCTGGATCAAATGGTAGATCTTTTTCTATTTCTTTGAGAAATCACCATACTATTTTTCATAGAGGTTGTACTAATTTACATTCCCACCGGTAGTGAATGAGTATTCCATTTTCACTGCATTAACGCCTACATCTGTGGTTTTTTGACTTTTAAAAATGGCCATTCTTACTGGGTAAGGTGGTATCTCATTGCAGTTTTAATTTGCATATCCCTGATGATTAGTGATGTTGACCATTTCTTCATGTTTCTTTGTCAGTCATCTATCTTCTTTTGAGAAATATTTGTTCATGTCATTTACCCACATTTTAATGACAGTATTTGTTTTTTGTCTTACTGATTTGTTTGATGTTCCTTATAGATTTTGGATATTAGTCCTTTGTCAGATGCATAGTTTGCAAATATTTTCTCCCATTCTGTAGGTCGTCTGTTCACTCTGTTATTTCTTTGGTCATGCAAAAGCTACTTAATTAGGTCCCATTTATTTATTTTTGTTTTTGTTGCATTTGCTTTTGGAGTCTTCACCATAAATTATTTGCCTATATCTAGAAGAGTTTTTTTCTGAGGTTTTCTTTGAGAATGTTTACAGATTCAGATCTTACATTTAAGTCTTTAATTCACCTTGAGTTAATTTTTGTATATGGTGAAAGATGGGGATCCAACTTCATTCTCCTATATGTGGCTACCCAATTTCCCCAGCATCATTTACTGAATAGAGTGTATATTCTTTTCTACTATATTCTGTTCCATTGGCCTGTGTGCCTACTTTTATACCAGTGCCATGCTGACTTGGTAACTATCGACTGGTACTATAACTTGAAGTTCAGTAACGTGATGCCTCCAGATTGGTTCCTTTTGCTAAGGATTTCTTCAGCTATTTTTTGGTTCCATATAAATTTTAGGATTTTTTTTTCTAATTCTGTGAAAAATGATGTTGGTATTTTGATAGGAATTGCACTGAATCTGTAGATTGCTTTGGGCAATATGGTGATTTTCAAAATATTGATTCTTCCTATCCATGAGCAAGGGATATTTTTCTGTTAGTCTGTGTCAGCTCTGATTTCATTCATCAGTGTTTTGTGGTTTTTATTGTAGTGACATTTTACCTCCTTGGTTAAATATATTCCTATTTTATTTTTTTTGTAGCTATTGTTAATAAAATTGAATTCTTGATTTTATTCTCAGCTGGTTGTTATTGGCATACAGCAGTGCTATTGATTTGTGTGCATTGATTTTGTAACCTAAGACTTCACTGAATTCATTTTTGAAATGTAGGAGTCTTTTGAGAGAGTCTTTAAGGTTTCCTAGGAATATGATAATATCATTAGCAAACAGAAATAATTTGATTTCATTTTTTCCAATTTGGATGCCCTTTCTTTCTTTCTCTTGCCTGATTGTTCTGGCTAGAGCTTCCAGAACGAGAGCTCTTAAGAGAAAATAATGCACTTTGCTTTCTAGACAAAAAAGGATTGATTCAGCAAGCCCAGAGTGTTCAAATCCTGCACACTCTAAAATAAGTTCTCTCCCTTGAATGACTCCTGGGAAATAAACTTCACAATCTTAGAATAATCTGCTGGATAACAGATCTTTCTTGACCTTGGGACTTGGCCCATGCCAGATGGTTGATAGTAACGATGTGACTCATGGCGGGGCTTTCAGACCATGAGATATCAATTTGACCTCTGGAGAGATGGGAGATTGAGTAATTAAGATCAGTCTTGTGGGATATTTGATGGCTATGTAACTGACCTCTCAATAAAAATCCTGGACAGCAGAGCTAGGTGAGGTTTCCTGGTTGGCAATGGATATTGTTGCTGGAGAGTCAAGCACTATCCATCCATCTCCACTGAGCAAGGACACCTAGAAATTTGTACCTTGTCTCTCCTAGACTCTGCCAAGAATGACTTTCACCTTTTCTGATTTTATCTGTATCTTCTCAAGGTAATAAACTATAATTATGAATATAACTGCTGTTCTGAGTTCTATGAGTCCTTCCAGGGAATCACTGAGCCTGAGAATAGTCATGGGTCTCCCCAGCACACTCTTTCAAGAGTAAGTAATGAGGAGACGCTATGCTGCAGGTGGAAAAATGTATCAGAACTGAACCCTCACTCTGCCATACACCTCTGGGGGATCTCATTGAAATCAGTCTACTTGTTCATCTCTTTTGAGATTTCAATAAGAATCTACATTATATATTTATTTATTTTAAAAATAAATATTCATTGATTCACCATCTTTTTGTCACATAGATGTTCAAAAAGTGGTTAAGGGTAGAGATGATTAATTTTTTGGCCAGTACGTGAGCTTCTTCGCTTTATTTTAAGTTTGTTAGGTTAGGACTCTACATTTGGACATATGTCCCCCTACACATTTGTAGACAGGTATGTTCACAGTTTGTAGTTAATAAATGAGCATTTTCATATAGTTACTTGGCTGCCATTTTCTCTTTATTATCTTGAGCCAAGTCCTCTGGTTTCAAATAGTCTGTTTTTTAAATCAATTGTATAGTACTAGAGGCTTGGGAAAACAGCCTAGATACAAAAATCCCTGAGACAGTGCCAGAATAATATTTGGAATATAGTAAGTGTTAGTTGAACATAAACACCTAGAGGATTTTGTTCCAAACACTATTTAATAGGTATATACTTTTTCTTTCTTATCCAATAACCGAAATACCAGCAAAACAAAGACTCAGGATATGAGACAAAAAAACATTTTTTTACCCAGTTTTTTGTTCTTTTTTTTTTTTTTTACCAGTGAATACTACACTGGAGGTTTGCCTTTGTTCTGGGGTGAACTGTGTCCCCCCAAAAGATGTATTGGAGCTCTAATCCCCGATAGTTGTGAATGTGACCTTATTTAGAAACAGAGTCTTTGCAGATATAATAAATCCATAATGAGGCCATACTTAATTAGGGCAAGCCCCAGTACAATGACTGAAATCCTTCCTAGAACAGGACACTCTGGACATAAAGGGAAGATGGTCTTGAGGAGACAGAAGCAAAGATGAGTGTTATGCTACCATAAGCCTGGGAATGCTAAAGATTGCTAGCAACCACCAGAAGCTGGAACAGACAAAGAAGGATTTTTTCTTAGAGCCATCAGAGTGAGCATGATCCTGCCAACACCCTGATCCCAGACTTACGCCTTCAGAAAGGTGAGATAAGTTTCTGTGGCTTTACACAAAGCTACCCAGTAGTGGCAGTTTGCTATGGCAGCCCAGGAAGCCAATACACAACGCATCCCCCATTCTATTTTGCCATACATAGGTCTTTGGTCTTTGTCTATTCTCTCATTGACAGAATATAATCTGCTTCCTGGAAGGCAGAAGGAAGCAGCCAGGAAGCTGGAGGCAGAAGGAAGTGACTCACCACGGGACTCCGGCCAACGCTGCTCAGGTGGTAGAGGAGTCCTTTGGCATGGTAAATGGTTGGCTGCAGATGAGCACTGGGAGAAAGCCATTGTCTGTTCAAATCTTCCCCACTCAGTGAGCATCTGTGGCTACAGGAAGAAACAATAAGTAAATAAATACACATTCAGGAGAAAATAGCTTGAGAAAATAAAGCTCTGCAAGATAAACAATTAAACTAATGAATTCAAAACTTTACTCTGGTTTCTGCCCAATTGGCATCAATTTCAGATGTCCAGAAAGCTGTAGATCTGTCATTTAAGCTCCAAAGTATCATGATTATTCACAACCCAAAAGGAACTAGAAACCATATTTGACTTACCATTGACTTACTATTAACAGAGTTTTAAGACGAAGTTGGAAAATGTAGTTCCCAACTATATACATCCATGGGGAATAAATTTAATAAATTTCTCTAGGCTATGGGTTCTTTGGTTCTACAGATAATTAAGTCATATTCAATCTGTGATACTGGGTATGTTACATATGATATTTCCAGCTGGCTCAATTACTCTGCCAGGTAGATATTAGAGCACCCAATGAAGAGAATGAGGCTTAGAAATGATTAAATAAATGGCTGGAGATCTAGGCCATAAGAAAGAGCTAGGCTTTCCCCCCAGGATTATTTGTTTCTAACCTTTATTCTCTTTCTTCTCTTGCACTGCTTGACATTTACCAAAAGAATCAGAGTACCTTTTTCAAATATATCATCATGGTGTATTAGAGCAAGAATGAGCTCAAAATCATATATTCCCTCATTTGGGGAATGATGACGTTCATATTGGAAAGTACCAAGTTACTTTACAAAAGTGACATAGCCGGTAGTGAGAGGATTGACTGCCATTGACAGTGAGGAAACTGAGATGCTGAGTTGTCAGGCAGCATGATCCTAAAAACTCACAACCACCAGAGATTACCAAGTGCAGCCCCTGCACAGGAGATGTTCCCAGCAGTCCTGCTAAGGTGACATTTACTCAGCAGGGTCAGTGAGCTAAGTACCACAGGTCTGGAGGATCAGCACATCATCTCCATCACCTCCAGCACCCACTCTCCTCCCAAGCCCCCTGCCTTTGTCCTTCCGCACCCAAGCTCTATGGAATCGCTAACAGTTTTCACTGGACTTATGGCCTCCAGAAATGTGAGATGAGTTTCTGTTGTTTTAAGCGACACAATTTCTGGTAGTGTGCTACTGCAGCCCTAAGAAACCAATACACAATACATCGCCCATTCTATCTTGTTATACGTAGGTCTTTCCTGCGACTCTCCCATCTTCCTGCACTCCCACCTCTTCAACTTTTAGGGTATCAATCTGCAAGGGAACTTTCTGTGACTTTCCAGGCTATTGCATCCTTTTCCTATTTCCTACAATAACATCCTGAGGCCTCCTTAATCAGAGTCCTTATAAAACCATTTTAGATGCATTTTTATTGTCATTTCTCTTGACTTCCCGATTAAACTAGGAGCTTCCTGAGGTCAGGGACAGCAGCAGTCTCTCGGTCACCATCAAAACTCTAATATAGTAACTCTGCCAAGTTATTGAGTAAATAATTTAGAAATAATAAATTCCCCAGCATTTATACATACAGTCGGATATGATTTCTGTTTTGTTTTGTTTCAAATGCACTGTTTTCAATAAACATTAGAGGTAAAAAGAAGGTTCAGCCTTCTCCTTCTACCACTTACTCATTTCCATGTTCCTGAAATTATCTTTAAATATTAGCTTCCTGCTGCCTGTCACACCCTCTTACAACTTACTGGAAACTGAAAGTCTTTAGACTAATCACTGATCCTGATTTCTCCATTAAAATATTTTGACTTGATGAATGGTAGGTCTTGTGCACATGCCTCTCTGGCTTTTTTGGTCTTTGCCTGCTTTTTTTTTCCCTTTCTCTTTTTAATAGCAATGACATCTAGAAATAGAGTTTATCAGTTCTGCCTGGTGACCAAGGATGAAGGTAAAATATGAAGCAGATTTTCAATGCCAACAGCAACAGAAAGGAACAGGCAGCTCCCGAGCACATTTGCTGTGTTTAAACGAATTTCTTTTCTCAAATCAAGGCACTTGCAGGCACAGCATCCCAGAGCCCCAGGATTCTCTTTGACAGCTCTGTGATTTCTCCTTGCCTTGACCTGGATTCTCATCAGCACTGGAGATTTGTTTTTTCCTTTGTAACATCAACTGTGATGGAATTAGTTGAGGCCCTTTAAAAGCATTTCTGTTTGTGTAAATGAAAATGTAGGCCTGACATGCGTCCAGCAGCCAGCAATTCTGTATCAACTCTCTCTACATCTTCTTTCCCTGTGCTCCATGGAAACCAAGTTCAGGGGCAACATCTACATAGAGAAGGCTCATGCATTACCACTTTACATAAACATTATTTTAGATCACAATTCCCAAGAATAGAAAAAATAAAGTTTTGTGCTGCGGCCAGAAGAAGCCCAAGTTTGAATAAGAAAACTTAGTTCCAACTCCCAGCTGCTACCAGATACAGGTATTGATCAACTTACGACCTATGCAACTTACGGCCATTCAACTTTACGACCACAATCGCTGGCCACGACTGCTCCGTGTCTGGCAGCGCAAACGTTGCCCAGCTGGGCGTACGACAGTGCAGACCAGCTTCCGGCAGCACTACCATCTCCGTGTGCACCATTTCAGCTGTACATATCACCTACTCAACTTACGACCACATCGTGTTACGACCGTGGTCGTAAGTTGAGCACTGGCTGTATAGGATTTGAGACCTCTTTGAGAGTCAACGTTCTCATATGTGAAATAAATAAGTCAAACCTCCCCTCGGGTTTATTTTGAGGCTCGAATGAGATATCTTTTTTAGATATCCCTATAGAGAAATATCATATGCTTCCATCTCTGCCTTTGTCTGTGTCCATGACTATATCCACATCTGTATGTATATCTACACCTTCATCCACCTCTAAAATGCTCTGGGATGCATTTAGACCAAAGCACAACTTTGACTACATTCATTTGTTCCTTACCTCATCCTAATTTTTTTTTTCTTATCAAGAATAGCTAGGTTGCTATATGAAAGGTGGATGGAAGGGAGAAGTGACTTGACTAGGAACTCCAGCCAAGAGGTTTTGGTCAGTTTTAAGTATCAGTTGACTTGAACACACCCAAGGGTAGAGGCAGTAGGCTGAACAGAAAAGAATTTAGCTAAGAAAAAATGCAAAGGAATAATCAGTAGAAATTGCTGATTAAAATTTGGGCTTTTAAACAGTGCGCGAAGGAGGACCACATCAAAGATCATCTTAATATACAGATTTGGAGGATATTAGGCCAATGTGAGACACACAGAAGTTAAGGAAGCTCTTATTTTGGGGAAAATTAGGTCTGCTTGTTTTCTGTTTTAGAGCAATAGAGGCAATGAATCATTCCATTTGTGTACATAGGTTGTGTGGATTTGGGGAGCCCATATGATTGTATTTGTCTTCAAAGCTCTATGGGGGTTATGATTTGGAGAGTATCTCTGTGTGTGCCTAAGGCTTTGGCAGTCGCTATATCTAAGCAATCGCAGGTTTTTATAATATATAAAACACCTAACTTGAGTGCTTTTCCTGTTAAAGCAAATCCATTTGCTTCCAATCTCTGAATCCAGTTGGCATTTTGTGTTAATAATATCGGAGATCTGTGCAGTCAGAGGAACTGTTGCTGCTCTTCCCAGGGATTTGTTTTAAGCATTTGAAGATGAAATACACCCCATCTTATTATCTACTGTAGCATTTCTGAAATGACAGCTGCTCCTTCTAAGGGGAGAGAATTAGCAGATGGACAGCTATGACTGGCTGGCAATAAATTCAGTGCCTATAATTTCTGAAAAGTGGTCCCCTTCTCAAATAGTTTGAAGTTCTTTCTTTACAAGAATCATGAAATGGTGATTATCGCTACAGTTGGCCCTCTATATCCACGAATATGGAAGGCCAACTGTACTAAGTCATTTTATATAAGGAACCTGAGCATCCACAAATTTTGGTACCCATGGCGGTGGGTGTGGGGAAGGTATCCTGGAACCAATCATCTGCAAATACCGAAGGATGATGTTATTCTTCCCTCCACTGAAAACTGCACAGTTACAAGAAAAAATTATCCACTTCATTTTGTTTTTCACAGATAAAGACATTTGATCTGACTTGTCCTTCTCATTTTAAAAAGCTTTAGTTTAAATACAGACTCGTTTAAGATAAAGTTTATATGCACTAAATACGCTAGATCTAAGGTGTTCAGATATCCAGTTTGTCTAGGAATGTTGCATGTTTAGCTTTGAAATGCCTGCATCCCAGAAACTCTCTCAGCAAACGCAAACCAGAGATGGGATACCCTTGTCTAGATCCTTAATTTTAGAAGGCGGTACAAAGCTAGAATATTTGGCCAGAACTAGGCTGAATTATTTTGCACTGGTGGAATGTTTTTATGTGGAACATTTGCACTCCACTAGGCTCAGGTGTCTTCACTTCCTCTGTTTACCTTGATTATCACCCACAGGCATTACTTCCTGTTCTTTTCAGGCATTTGCAGCCAGAGTCTGGAAAAGCCCTAATCCTTAAAACTGAGGTTTTTTGTGGGGCAGATCTTTTTCCTTAAGAAAAGAGAAAAAAGCTTCTGATCTCCAGAAAATATGGTCATTTTACGACCAATCAAAAGCATCTCAACTGAAATTATCAAAGACTCAATCAGCAGGACTAGTCCTAACTAAAGGTCACTGAATGGAAACCATCAGCTGGATGATTCTGAGTAAAATAGAACCATAAAGGCTGGACAGCCTAAAGGACAGTGATGTCACTAAAAGTCATTCTTTTAACATTAATGGTGGATCTTCTTTCTCTGCTCAGAACAGGGATCATCCAGAGATGGGTAAACAAGTAATATAACCAAGGGCTTTAACAACCAGATACTGAACTACCAGGACTCCTAAAGCAAAGAAAGGACCACAAGCAGAGAAAGAGGCAAAGTGGGTCACTTTTAAAAAAAGAGTCTATAGAACTACTGTCAAAATACAAAAGGATTCAAAATTCACCCATCAGTCCATGACTAAAAGACAGAGGGATAGAGCCCATCAGACTGAATGAATGATGCCAGGCTCTGAAGCCTAAAGAGTGGCAGCCCATTTGAGAGTAGGCAGCAGCTTCGCCATTCACTGTACAACCTAGGTGCAGGAGGCAGCAAGGGTGCAGAAGGAGAATATCTATGAAGGCAAAGAGACGTATGACAGCTTCAAGAACATGATGGAATAGCATAGGGGACTATCGGCCAGACACTGCACCCAGAGCTTTCCAAATAAACATGGTTTGGATGGAGAAAAGAAAAAATAACAAAAGGCAACTTCATTTCAAGGCTACAGTTACTCTAAAGCTCAAAACAACCAGTGCTGTCAGGGACATAGTATTATGTTCAGGATATTTTTTGACCTGTAAAAGGCTCAGAAGAATCAATAATCCAAAGAGCAAGGGAAGATAATAGATCAAACACAGGTGTTCCCACATACCTCCAGGAACACAGGGATGGGTTACCAGATGCATGATCATCCCAGAGTCCAGAAATGGGAAAGCCGAAGTCTTTAAAGATAGGCCAGAAGAACTGTTCCCATGTCATCTTTGTGAAAGAAATTACCCATAGTTAACATTTGAACTTTGGGTAGGCCTAAACATAAATGAGTTGTTCTTTATGTCCTTGTTCCTCCAAGGGTGGTCACAAAAAAGGAGCAATAGTGTTACCTGGCATCCTGCGAGATATATAGAAACTCGAGTCCCAGCCCTGAGTCTGCATTTTAACAAGATCCTAATGGAATGTGTAAGCACATTAAAGTGAAAGCAGCAGTGTTTTCTACTAGACTTTAAGGAAAGGAAGCAAATTAACATTTACAAAGGAATTCTTACTTTATAAAGGGCTTGATTGCCACTATGCTTCCAGGAACTAGAAAACATATTGAGAATTTCTAGCATCTCATCTGGAGCAGAGCTAGCTCCAAAAGCTTGGAGACACCCCCACTTACAGACTTGCCCACCCCATTTTTCCCACTGTTGCCTTAGTCTCTTACATGTTTTAATTTGAACACCAACAGAGAAGATTAAAACGTGGTTTATAGTTCTAAGTTATTTTCACAAGTCTGATTTCATAATATCGTTCAGATACTCACTGGGGCAGTTTTAAAGATCACAGACAACTCGGGCTGAAATCAGCTCAGGCCAGATTAAGGGATGACTGAGACAGGCTGAAAATATGGAAAGAGCCCTACTGTATCACTTGCATCAATCAAGAACATGTGATAAGTTAATTCACATTTCTACGCAGCCATTGTCCCCACATACAACTGACTCAATAAGAAGAAATAATACTCCCTATGAAACAGTCAGTCCTCTAAGGGAGGTTTCTAAAGCCACGTCATCAGACTGTGAAAGAAAAACAAATCTCGGGACCCCAAGATCACTAAGTCAAAGGGAAAAGTGAAGCTGGGAACTGCACAACCCGCCTCCCATTTTATTCCCAAATAAGACAGCCTCTTATTTTATTCCCAAATAAGATAGCTACAAAGATAGCAAAGCTACATACCTGCCTCACAAGGAGATTCCTTGTGGGCAAAGGAGGCAGAACTCAAAGCCATCCACCTGCTCACCTGAGAGAAATGCATATCTGTTTTGTTCCCTCCGCCCCATTGTTTGACTAAGCCAGACTCAGGCATAGGTGACGACTCCTCTTAGCTACAAAGACAGGAAAGCTACATACCTGCCTTGCAACTGGCCCACAAGGAGATTCCCTGTGGAAGAACTCAAAGCCGTCCCCCTGTTCACCTGAGAGAAATGCGTGCCTGATTGCTTCCTCCACGTGCTGTTTCACTAAGCCACAGACTCAGGCATAAGTGATTACTCCTCTACCTTCCGCTCACATGGAACTTGTATACTCAATGAAAGGCTAATCAGTCTCCAAAGAATGCAATTGTTTGTCTCTTATCTACCTATGGCTTGGAAGCTCCCTCCCCTGCTTTGAGTTGTCTCACCTTTCTGGACCCAATTGATGTACATCTTACACATATTTATTGATATCTCATGTCTCCCTAAAATGTATAAAACCAAGCTATGCCCCCAACCACCTTGAGCAAATGTCATCAGGACCGCTGAGGCTGTGTCGCGGGCACATTCTTAACCGTGGCAAAACAAACTTTTGAAATTGATTGAGATCTGTCTCAGATACTCTTGTGTTCACAAGACCAACAACTGTTTGTGAAGAATTTGCCAAATCCACATGCAAGTGAACAGTGAAACCTTAGCTGTGCTGCTAATTCTGAGGTCAGCCAGCCAACAATCACTTGATGTCACCTATTGCAAGCAGCTGACATTTTGAAGAGCATAAATTTAGTTATTAGATACAACTAAGGGTAACTTACTTAAAATCTGAAATTTTAAATTCTTTTTAATTCTCACACAAAAAAGAATAGGAAATAATAAAAGAAAATGTTTAAAAATCAAGAACTAATTATTATTGTTATAATAAAGCAAACCTTTGAAAAAATTCCACACCCACTCCTGATAAGAAAATAAGAATTGATGGATACTATGTGCATGTCTGTGTACATAAACACACGTACATACCTAAAACCAGGAATTCTAAAAGTCTTAAAGGAAGAGTTTTATTTAATGGGGAAACTCCAGAGGAATTTCCACTAAGAGCAGAAACAAGGTAATGAGGATCACCCCACATCTATTCAATGTATAATTAAAAATATTACCTAATGAACCTAGAAAAGAGATATCAATCAGAAGCATGCAAATCAGTAAAGAAGATGTGAAATCATGTGTATCTGCAGATAACAGTGCAGCATATCTAGAAAACCAACTATTAATTCAAACAGTAAAGGAATTCAGTAAAGTGGTAGGATACAGTACTAGCATACACAAGTAAATTTCCATATAGGAAAGTAGTTGAATAATTTGGTGCAGTCACAAAATGAAGTATTATGCAACTACGTGAAAAAAAAAAAGAGGAAAATCCCAATGAGCTGAAATGGAGTGGCAATTTTTAGGATATGGAGTTAAATGATAAAGTTGGATGAAATATAATTATTAAATATAAGAAATATACAGTTAATGGATAGAACAGCAGAATTAAAAATGAAGGAGATGAACAATATATATGCATTTATTCCTTTGTGCAAAAACAGATGTAAGAAAAATAAATCAGAAACTAGTAAGATTGATTGCCTAACAAAGGCTGGTGGACATGGGGTATAACAAATAGAGAATGGGTAACTGGGAATGGGATAAAAAGGATGAGGGGCAAGCAACATGTCCCTGAGCATACCTTTTTGTCTAATTCCAACTTTTAGGACTATGTTAACATTTCACATATTCATATCAGTCAATAAATAAATATAATCAAACATGGAGAAAACCCAAATGGGTTACAAAACATTTATAAATAAACTTTGTGACAAATGACTAAAACTAAAAGGAAATAAGAAGAAAAGAATTGAGCTGAGTAACTTTATAAAATAAAATTTTGGCTATAAATGGTAAAGCTAAGGACAAAAAGAACAACACACAAACTTGTTTTTCACAGCAGTATGCAATTCCGAGCTAGCAATTCTAAAACTACGTTATATGTATTCTATGATAGAATAAATAAGTAAATCAATTACGAAGAACAACAACCAGGTTTCTCACTGTCACAGAAAGGAATTACAAATAAAAAGTTACCTCTGTGATATTGTATTGAAATCAGAGGTATCAGCATGAACTCATTATTTTATATAAACAGATAAAGAAATAGATGTGTGTGCATGTGTGTGTATTCATACATCTAAGCTCTGTCTTCCGAAATAACCAAAAAATAATAACACCCTATTAGCAAGAAACACATCTAGTATCCAGATACCAGTTTCTAAATATTATTCAATAAAAGAAATCAGGAGCTGCTTGAAGAAATGCCTGCTTTCAGAGGTGAGGCGGAAAAAGAGAATATCAATCTAGAATAGAATATATAATGGCGCCAAAAAGTAAGGAAGTATTTTTAAATAATGGGGACATGTTGAAATGACTCAGAGATCAATCCTAAAGGAACCACAGTGGCCAAATATAGTAACATTTGAGCACAAACAATAGTATTATGTTATAACCCATAGAATAAATTAAATATTCATAAATTCATAGTGATATTAATAAATAAGTAGGGAAGAAGGAATAGCTCTTAATTTTAGTATAATTCCAATTAGTATATAGAGAAGTAGATTTATAAATTCAGAGGAAAAATTTTAAAACTTATTTGACAAACACAGAAAAATAATTGATACAAGCAACAATCAGCAAAGGATGCTACAGTTAGTGGATGAAAGTATAATGAGCAACAGAATATTTATATAGACTCAGTGTATCTCCCCTCAAGAGACTTACTAATTCCAAAGGGAATAATAGTAACTTTATGATGGAGAAGTCTGTAAGATAACACTTTATTGAAATGATGAAAGTTAACATCACCGTTTGTGAGACATAGCAACATCACACACCCCTGACATGATACAACTGAGAAGGATACAAAATCACCTGTGCAACGACCTTGTCAGAAATACAAAGTCACTGTTTAATCATGAAGAAGCATCAGACAAACCCAATTCAAGGGATAGTCTATAAATAACTGACCAGTACTCTTCAAAAACTCAAGATAAACAGAAAAACTTGAAGAACTCTTTCAGATTAGAAGACATCGAGAAGATGCAACTCCTAAATGCAATATATCGTCCTGAAAAAAATCATTATTGGAATGATCAGTGAAACCTGAATAATGTATGGAGAGTAATTAATACTAGCATATTAATGTTAGTTTCCTGGTTTTGAGCATTATCCTAGGGATATGTAAAATGTTAGCATTTACGTAAGCTGGGTGAAAGACATACAGGAATATTTTTGTACTATTATATAACTCATTTGAAAGAAATTATTTCAAAATAAATATTTAAAAGTTTTGAAAGTTATGACTTGAAAAAAGAAAAAATCTATAATTTGTGAGAAAACAACAAAAGAACTAGAAAAACTCCAAAAATTAGGTGATAATAAATGGTTAGAAAATGAAAATATCACTGTGTGAAAATAAATGAAAATAAAACCTGGCCTAGAAAGAACACAAACATGAATAAATATGACAAATAATGCCTTTAGAGAAAAATGTAAACTTAAAAACTTTTTTTAAATCTGTAGAAGGGTAGAAAGAGAGAACGAGGATTCAAGACAAAGTGACAAATATTGAGGACAGGCAAAGAAGATCTAACATATGAATAACAGTAGTTTCTGAAAAAGAAAAACAAAGCCAGGGATCAAAACAGATACTAAGACTTCAGCCAACACCAGGAGATAATCTAGTGATATTACCGGATTTGAAAGAAAGAGAAACTCATTGGAAATCTAAGTAATAACAGGATATGACTTACCAAGGAAAAATTAGATTACCCCTTTTTGAGGACAATGCTTCAAAAGAAAACTGAATAGGGATAGTCAAAGAATTAAGTAAAATACTTAAAGAAAGAAAATGTGAGACAATGATCTGATATTCAGAAAACCTGATCTTTCAAATATAAAGAGGTATAGACACATTATTATCAATATTCAACAACCCAGGAAATATCATTCCCCATAAGCCTCATCCTTAGAAATGTATTAGAAAAAAAAAAAAAAAACCAGACAAACTGAGTAGAAAGATATGGACATTTTCAAATTTTGCAAAAGTAATTTGAGGACACTTCTGCCACAGACTTGACTTTACATTACTATAATGGTTTCTTCCAGCAGACCTACAGCACTTTGAAGACAAGACAGTGTTTTGTGCACCTCTGTGTCCCCAGAGACTGAAAGAGTAAATGGAACACAGATATTATTTCATAAACATATATTAACATGAACTAAAATGACATTTAATTGTATATTTTAATGTACTAAATAAACCGTGCTTAAAACCTTTTTGTTAACTCAAATCTAAAAAGCAAACTAAATGTTGATACCACAAAAGCAAGAACACATTATTCTCTATATTTATTTGTATCTTGGTTGTCAGGTCTGTGATATAAGATGAAGTGGATAATTATATATTTAATTTAATATTAAAGGTTCCTATCACTTGGGAAAAATAAATAAGACCTACTTTATCCTTTTGTTTTAGACCAGGTGAGTATCAAAAACTGTTCTTCCTCCCACTCACCATCATCTCAGTCATCAGCGTCATCACCACCATTATAGTTCACATTCACTGAGCACTTATTTTGTGCCATGCCTTTTATTAAACTGCTTATATGTATTCTCCTCATTGATCTTCACGATAACATTAGAGGCATTTATAATTATAATTCCCATTTTGCAGGTGAGAAAGTTGAGATTTAGAAATGTTAAGTAACCTGCCTCAGGTCACATAGCTAGAGTAGCCTCTGAATAAAGAGTAAACCATATAACAGAGAAGAGAGTTACTTATAAGTTGCACAAACTTCTTAACCATCTAATTGTCTGGATTAATCCAGTGTTTGCAACGGATGAAAGGGGATGAGGAAGAAAACTACTGCAATGAAAGGTGTCTGTTTCCCATACCTATATGAAACAGAGTGTCTCAGTTTCTACTTGATTTGCTTGTTGCACTCAAGAGTCCAATTTTGTTTGAAGAAAGGATTTCACTGCTTAATATTTTAAAAATTGATGGACGGTAAGGCCAATGCTGTCACCTGACCACAAGCCTTAGAAATCTTTTCGCATCTTTGTGGCTTTCTTCTATGTAAAATTAACATTCCTCTTCTTATCTGGTAAGTTTGTATATCAGGTATAAAATTATATTCAAAAGAAAAAAATGTCATATAAAAACATTTTATTCACTAATTCATCAAATATTTATTATTCAACCAGAACAACTAGTATGTGTTAGGTACTATTCTTATTCTCAAGATTATGGCAGTGTATAAGTTCTTCCAGGAATTTACATTGTGAGGATTAAGGGACAGCTCCAAGCATATATCACGTCTCTCTTGTTCTGTCAATTTTTCAGCACCAATCCAGCACAGTGGTCAGAAGGTGATAGGCAATGAATTCACCTGTATCTGAGGAGTAAATGAAAGTCAACTCCCCATTCTACTGCTGTCAGAATATTTTTTCTCTGGACAGTCAATCTCGAAATTAAAACTGCAGCTTTATTTTTTTTACTGTGAATTCAACAGATTTAATTATGAAATATTGATTGCTCCTGATCGTCTCTATCTCAGCTGGGGCTTCCTCTGGGCTGCTGCAGTCTGCTTTGGATTAAAAGTCACTGTACAATCCTTGTTGGAGAGAAACCTTTAATAGAAAAATTTCATGTAATGTTCAAAATCATTAACATTAAGAAAAATAAAAATTGTTTTGTACAAAATTGTAATGGAACTTCTAGTCTCCTATCCCTAATGCAAAAAAAGTTGATAAAGAAATACAAAGCAGATTTCTCAAAGAAGCTCTGAAATTAGAGTGCTGTAATGAACCATTAGACCCCATATTTATTTTCCTAGGTGGAAAGAATGCATGAGGTTTCATTGTTCCCTTTTTTTATGCCTAAGAGGCTTCTTCATATTCAGGTAAGGTTTTCTTATAGACCAGAAAGGAACCTCCCTGATGAGTCGACCAAGCCAAAATGTGTCTCTAAAATGTGACAACTCTTCTCTTTCCTGATAACTAGTAGACATAGAAAAGAAGGTGACTCTTAATGCTTTTTCAGAGGATGTCAACCTGTTCAACTCTGGTGTATGATGAAATCCTCATTAGTCTCTTACAATAAGGAACACAGATACAGAAAAATAACTTCTGCTGATTGGATCTTTAAGTAGCTAGGAAACATTTATCCCATTCCCTGAAAGCA